>NC_141695.1:569450796-572018296 GCF_964263255.1 Lissotriton vulgaris
CTTTAAACTGGGGTGGCCATGGTTTTCATTACAGAACATCCAAACTTTGAAACTCTCTTCCACCTGAGCTTAGGTACGCTAGTTCCCTAATTGGCTTCAGGAGAAACCTGAAAACCTGGCTGTTCCAGGGCTTGGCGTATAGCTGGTTTGTTGTGGTCCTCAGCGCCAAGACACCATTAGGTAATCGTGCGGTTTTATAAATCTCATTAACATTAACATAGCATTCACTCACTTTGACTTCAGTCAATAGGAATCTCAGAGCGTAAAGAACATAACTTAACTGCGTGTGGTTGTTTTGATGTGTTGTGATTGTTATTTTGAGTTACTGTACTTGTGTGTGGTGGTGTTGTATTATTGTGTTGCTATTGAGTTTTATTTTGTTGTTCGTTTATTGTGGCATGTTGTTGTGCTTCTAAAATGTCGAGTTATGATGATTTTGTGTTGTGTTATATTTTTCTTCATAGTCCATCTACTTAGATGTGCACATTCCTATCATGTGGAGGTAAAAAGTGTATGTACCAAAGCCTACACTTTTTGTAATCAAGGAAATGTAATAGCACCAAGTTCCTTGGATGACATTAATCATCTATCTGAATAAATGACTGATAACAATTTCTGGCATTTACATTTAGGAGATATTGACCAAGGTGTAAGCTGGCACACTGACTGGAAGCAATCAGTTTATAGGTGTTGGGACCCTCTCCGAACACAAGATATTAGCCTTTAAATACATCTAGGAAAGTATTGTTATTAATTTATACCCAGACTAAAAAATATTTTTTGTTGGGGTTTTGATGGAGCCCCAATGCAAAAAATATTTTGGCATTAACAAAACGATGCACATTTAGATTTCCATAGCTTTGTAAAAATAATGCAACACAGGTGCTTTGCATTATCATGTGTCAGGAAGGCATTCCATGGGTGGTGTTTTGGTGTTCCCGTGCATCCACTCATGTATTTTGATGCAAACACATATTTACAAAGATTTGTTGATATTTTTTAGTTTGCACCAGAATTGTGCACCTGCCTGAGGATGGCGTAACAAGGAGAAATATCTTTAATTCTCCTTATTTCTTCTTTGCATGTGTGCTGAATTCTGCAGTGAGAAGCCGCTTTTTGTACAGGAACTTAGCCCTTATGGCACAAAAACTATCCTCAACATCAGCCTGATTCATGATCGGGCCGTTTTGCGAGGCTCAAATAGCGAATCATAAGGAATCGCTATTTGAGACTCGCAAAACGGTAATCATGTAGGAATCGCAATATTAATTGCGATTCCCACTGATTCCTTATTTGCGATTAGCTAATTGCTAATCGCAAATAAGGAATAACTCCCCATGCATTCATATGGGCCAAAAGGCCCATAGGAATGCATGGTGAGTCATTCCTCATTTGCGATTAGCAATTAGCTAATCGCAAATGAGATTGCGAGTACAAGGGTGCCAGGGGTGTCCAAAGGACACTCTGTAGCACCCCTGCAATGGAAATTAACACAGGTGTTGCACACACACATGTCCAAAGGACATGTGTGTGTGTAACGTGCAACTCAGAAAAATGCATTTAAATGCATTTTTCTGAGTTTTCGCAATTTACCACGAGGTTTGACCTCGCGGTAAATTGCGGCCCGAAATTGCGATTTCGCAATTGTAAAATGGATGATGAATTACATTTAAGGAATCTCAAATAGAGATTCCTTAAATGTAAATCCTCGCAAATATGCGAATTAGCAAATAGCGATTTTTGCATTTGGGATGTTGAATCCCAAATGCAAAAATCGCACTCGCAAAGGGCCAGATTCTCAGAATCTGGCCCTTTGCGAGCCGATTTGGCCTTGATGAATAAGGCTGCATATCCTTAACATAATGCAGGCACCCTTGTACTACGGTGCAAGGGTGTCTGCGTTAACACAAGGAGAGGGCAGAACTGTGTCATTACTTTGAAGATTTGGTGCAGTTCTGCTTTCTTCCTTTCATGAAGCACAGCAACTTCACTTGCTGTGCTGCATTGCATGAAATCTTTGTAAATGTGCCCTAATGTTGCCTCTAGGAAAAGCTGCATGTTTTAAATTCTATCCAAGTCAGTCAAGATTACTTTATTCAGTTATTTAAAATATCCATTACATAAAAGCCAAATATTACAAATCATTAAAGAAAATCAGTCATAGTTAATATACAATCCCGGTTACAAATACACATGACTGAAAAAAAACTCTCAAAAGTTCAAATAATAAGGGAGAATATAATAAGGGAGAAAAATCCATTCAACACAAAAAAGGATAAACATTGAAAAGGTCAGATCACATGGGCCCTCTTTTTTTACTTGCTCTGGCTTCCGCTACTAAAAAGCTAGCAATGTTAAAAAATTCCCAGGGATTATTCAGCATCTGTAAGTATGATAGGGCTAGCCTAGCCTGCAAGAAGCCTTTGTCCTTTAAAATTGGAAATATAAAAAGTTTACAGATGTGCAAATAATGCTCACAAAACAGGAAAAAGTGCAAAGCATCCTGACTTGAGAAATTATTGCAAGAACAGGGTCCCAGATCCTCTATCTTTCTCCAGCCCAGGGGTTCGGCCAATGAAAAATGCAGATAGTTAAACCTCAATCTTGTTGAAAGGAAACAATGTTGAGGCTTGGTGACTATATCTAAATTAGGCTCCATAAAATAAGTTGTTTTTACAATTTGATGAACCCGTACAGTGGGTTTCAATAATTCAGTAGCCTCTCTTTCTACAGACGCTAGAAGTAGAAATGAGGTCTTAGCCCACGCCCGATCTATTTTGCATAATGGTGGTGGGTTATCAAATACCTCTGGATGACCTAACAACCTTGCTATCTTTTTCACCTAAAAAACGAAGGGATGTTACTTGCCCTGTCTAGTGCGGTACAGTCTCATATGATCTCTTGATTCATCACTAATTCTGAGTTGGTCCAAATCGAGATCCATTTAAGAAAGGGGGACATTCTAATCAAATCAACCACAAAACCAATACCCACTTCTTGATGAATTATATAGGAAGGTATTGATTGTGTGACTCAGAGCAGACTTCTCAAGAATGTATTTTCCACAATTTGAAGCTCTGCACAGTTCTTATATCCCCAGATTTCAGAACCATAGTTTGCAACAGCAATACTCTTGGCTTTGTATATATTTACCATTGCTTAGACAGGCTTGGCACCCAGCCTCTGGGCAAAATCAAGCACCGCAACTGTAGATTTTACCATGGCATTTCTCTTTGCCTTTGTGGGGCGCATGAGCTCCTGTCGTCAAATAAGACACCTAAGTACCGGAATGTGGTAACCCTAGTTATTTAATTTCCTTCACAATAATGCATTTTGGGTTTTCTTGACATCACTCCCATAATCATTGTGTGTGATTTTGAGAAATGTACGTTCAGGTCCAATGATCCCATAAAATCAGCAAAGGAGTTCAGGAGGTGCTGGAGACCCACCGCTGTGCGTTCTAGCAAGGCAGCATTGTCTGCATAAAGGAATGCTGGAATCAATATATTTCAAACTCAAGGAATATCCTTGCTAGCTCCACACAGGGCAGAATCTAGATTATTAATATAAAGGGTAAACAGCAAGGGAGCCAAAATGCAACCCTGTCTGACTCCTCTTATGATATCAATCTTTTGCGTGAGGTTGCCCTTTTGATAAAACCTTACTGTTGCCGAGAAATCCCTATGCAAAACTGACTAGAAGTACACAATGTTTTTATCCATACCCTTTGAGAGCAGAAGGTCCCAGAGCTTGGATCTGTTCACTCAGTCAGTCAACAAGCTTTATTCGAATTCAATAAAAAATTAATAAAAGCATATAGGATAAAAACACAATAAAAGCAGACAGCGATTATATTCATTACAAGGTCACCATATGTACAGAGTTAACAATAATTCATTATACTAATAAAATCATTTTTACAATTCATCATAAACAAACCCTAGCAGCTTTGATACAAGGCGTGATCATGTCAATTTCAATTAAACCAGTCACTTAAAAAATAGGGTATGTTTGGATTTCATGGTGATACGTTTAAAAATAAGACAGATATGCTTCAGAGAGTATAAAGGAGCGAAATACATAAGTTGTTCCTTTGATGGAGACCATCCACGGACTTAGTGTAAGTCATTATCAATTTTAATTATTTGCGAGAGTCTTTCTTTGAACGGATTTAACAAGTCGGGGCACCATGTCAATACCTTAGACTAAAGCAAATCGATTATGGGTGGGTAGTATGTGCTTACTAGATCCAGGACCGCTACTACCCGTCCCAAAGTTATTTTGTTTGTATGATCTTGCAGGGGGCAGATATGTAGTTCTGGGGTAAAAGTCACACAGTTCCCATGTTCCGATTGGGCCATCGCCCATTTGTGGCTGCCAGCTACGGAGATATTTGATTGACCAAAACCAGGTCTCAGGGTATGTCCTTGGGGATAGATCCCAACCACCCTACCTTTCTAACATTTAAAATCGTTCCATCTACATTGGGTGGTAGGGGTCTATTCTTTGTCAGCCAGAAAGACACCTTATTTGCCAGATCTGCTGGTCTTTCAGTTTTGCTGTTAGTGAGCTCAGGCACGCCCGAGAGGATGCACAAAAAGGGAGCCGCCTCCGGTGGTAGAACTATGTGTTTAGCCCTTCTTTGCCTGTTACCATAGTTGTGGGTCTTTCCCTCTTTTGGCGTGAGTGGTTTGATCGGCCCTTCACTGAATGCAGGATTCTTGGTTATTGGGGGGTTTGATATGACTAATGTTTTAGATGTTTTGGGGGCAAGTGCATGAGTTTGTGTGATATTACTTTGTACAGGGAGGATGGGGATGTCACTAGTGACTAGGGTCTCAACTTGATTATTTCTTTCCATTCTTTTTGTGAGTGTTGAGTTTGCCCTGATGGTTTCCTCTATGGAACAGAGTTTTCCCCTATTGCCTCAATTCTTTTTTCCAATGGGGATATTAAAGTCCTGAACAGGAGTTCAATCTGGGCCAGTAAGTCAGATGGTGTAGTGGTTGCAGGCAACTCCAGATTTGAACGTATCTCAGGTGTTTTTAGGGTATTGTTAATGGCCGAAAGGGGTCTTTTATGCGATCTTTGTTTTTTAGCTAATTTTCCCCTCTGTTTAGGTCCTTTGCGCTTTCTATTAGGATAGGGTGCCTGAACATTTACTGACAATTGTATAGTGTCTGTGGGTGTTAATAGAGGGGGAGTACCAAGATGGCTTGCGTTTAGTTGAAATGTGGTGGTAGGCTGGGGGCTAGTGTTTCTAATTTCAGTTGCAGGAGCATTTGTTAGGTCATTTTCATTTTCAACGTTGGTATACACAGTTTTACAGAGCAGATTTAATTCCTCCAGTAAAGAAAAATTTTGGGTTTGGTCTGGTAGCACCATAGCAGAGTGGGTACTGGATGTGGGTTCTATAGGGAGACTTTTTTCTACTCTTTCTATTACGTACTCGATAGCTGATGTGGTCCTGATTAGCTAGTTATCCAATGTCCCCTTCCATTGCCCCCCTTGAAGGATGTTATTTATGTAAAGCCCTTTGTCAGTCATGCTATGGATAACTTTCTAGAAATATATATATGATATGACAAAGACAGATGGCTGTGCACGTACACTAATAGTCTGACAACGGGGAGGTCAAAGGGTAGATCAGTACCGAAGAGAGTAGAATGATAGTCACTTTGATGGATTAGTTAGTTCATATTACCTCCTTTTTCCAGTGTGCAAGAGGCGAGGATCAAAAGGGGTGGCCCGTCCCGTCCTCCTCAGACCTCTGAGGGCCACAGAGGGCCCGCCCTTTGCCGGGGCTTAGCCCGTGCTTAGCCCAGAGTCGCCCGCGCGCGTCCCGCGACGCGGAAGGGGTTCTCTCCTTTTATGCGCCTTCCGGGTGCGTCAGTTGGCGGGAAGGGGCGGAGCAACAGGTAAAGGTTTGTGGGGAGTTCCGGTCGTGGCGGCAGAGCGGACCTGCAGCCAGTAGTGAAGTTAGCGCCGACTGCGCTTTGGACTAGATGATCCCCAAATCCCCCGGTGAGTTCGCTGTAAAGAAAGGTCGCCCGCTCCCCAGATGGGGTTCTCTCCTTTTCTGCGCCTTCCGGGCGCATCAGTGGGCGGGAAGGGGCGGAGCAACAGGCAAAGGTTTGTGGGGATTGTGGTCCCCCCGCTCGGCGGCCGCGTGGAGTTCTGTACACTCAGTCGAAGGCTGAGGATAGATCGATGAAAGCAAGATGAAGTGTCCCTTTGTTTGCTATGGTGTATTTCCCTACTAAGAGATGAAGGTTAAGACACTGATCCAGGGTGGCCCTACCTTACCTAAAACCGTATTGGAGGTTTGACAAGACATTGCATTTGTTAATCCAACCTGTTAGTTCACTAAGGACCACTCTGCCCAGCACCTTGACTGCAGAGCCTTTGGTACTGAAAATTCTGGACCCTGCTATTGTGTGGTACCAAAGCTCTACACTCGTGTCAAAAATATCATCGTATCATGACGATTTTGGTATTGGCAGACCGGTAATGATTGAGATACTATACCTAAGCATTTGCGTTATGACCGAGTGACGAAATCACCCTGAAAACGTAGTTTTCGTCTTGAACCCTCAGGTTCCATTTTGTGAGCGGCATCCATTTTGTGATTGCCCTTACATAGTCAAATGACTAAGGCCGAATTCGATCTGAAAGGACACGTACACCTCTGTTGACTCCTCTGTGACCTGGGTGAGCTGACTCCACTGCCTGAAGCCAAACCTGTTCGGGCAGTTCCTCTCCCAGTGGCCGAATGAGATTAGTATCAAGGCACAACATGTCATAAACCGTTCATCGCACACAAGCTATGTCTAATCTCACACACACCTGTCCCTGTTTCTTCTTTGTGACCTGTTTTACAAGGAGGAGGTGCCTGATTTTACAAGGAGGAGGTGACCGATTTTATTAGGGGTCCGTTGATATCTGATGAAAGTTTTGGGCCTTGCCGGGTAATCTATCACAAACTGGACAAACTGAAATGTGGGCTTGTTATCATGACTCTGCTTTTTCTTTGTAGTACAAATATTTGTATGACCAATTGTAAAAACGAGGAATTCTTGCCTGAAGCTTATTATTTCGTATAAAAAGAGAAGGCTGGTTCTGTAAAAACGAGCAGTCTCCTGAGAACATACATGCTGTTGTACTTCTAGGATATCTGTTACTGGTTGCAGCCAATAAATTCGATCTCTGACTTCACCTAGAAGACTCTGTGTTTCTGTAGTCCGAAACAGGAAGGACTAGAGGTCTTTGGGTGTTCACCCTGGCACCGCCGGGTCCATAAAAACCTGGTACCTCAAGCCGATCAAAGATATTGGTCTATCGCACCTAGGGTCTCTTCTCTGCCTTTTCTTGAAAACTGGAATGATAATTGACTTTGACCAGGATCTTGGCAGACCCTGTTAACACACCATATTTAAAGCATTAGCCAATATCTTTGACCAGAGAATGATATCCATCTTGAAAAGATCAGCAGGGACGCCATCCGGACCCGGTGCTTTATTACATCTCATCTGGGCAATGGCCACAACCACATCTTGTTCAGAAAAATTCATACTATATGCTGCAGCCATGTGCATGTGGCCTGTATCTGCCAGGTCTGCCTGATCACCCTAAATGTGTTTAAAATGATTAAACCATAGCTCTTCTGAAATAATATACTCAGCGGTGGAACCCCCAAGACCAGAAAAAAAGCTTGTTGACAATGTCCCAGATCTTCGCACTGTTCTTGATAACGTCAACTGACTACAGTTTGTTCCAGGCTTACTGTTTGATCTCTGATGTGTGATTAGGCAAAGTCTGCTCATACTCTAGCCTGGCCGCAGTTATTAGGGTTCTATCTTGGGGTTTTTGTTTCAGAGCAGATAGTAAATTTAGATGGGCAGCTGTACAATTATGATCGAGCCACCTCTCTCCTTTGTTGATACAATTCTTGATAGGTTAGGAGAGGGCACTAGCTACTTGCTTACAAATCCTATCAAATGCTGTAATAATCTCAAATCCCCCTTGAGTACTCTTTTGACATCTGGCCATCTTGTTCCGTACGATATTTAAAAAGTCATTTAAAAAGAGATCTGATACAACCTTGGCCCATTTCAGTCTACAACCTTGATCCCTGGTTTTTATTATAGAAGCTGAGGGTATATTCTCTGCTTTCACGGTGGCCTTCAGGCACCCTCGTAAGGCGAGGTGAATGGGATTGTGGTGATTTAAATGTGCAATTGGGAAACATAATCCATAACCAAGGGAAGTAAGGTTGTGTTAACGAATATATCAATTGTTGGGAACATACCCCTGCCCTTAAAGGAGGGAATACCTGCCCCATCTTCTGCCAGTTTTGAATGAACCAAACCAAATACAACTGGAAAAACGTCTAAATATCCCCCTTGATGGGTGTGCTCAAAATGTTTCTCTAAATTACAACCTGGACCAACATTTTCAAAGACCTGACAATTCTTTTTGCACAGATGAATATTAAAATCTCCCAGTAAGATGATCGAGAACTGTGTAACTTGTTTATGCCTATAAGAGTCTAAAAAGTGATTTAAACTGCATAGATGTTCATTTATAAACGACTTTTCAAAAGAATTATAAAAATTAAGAACAAGTATCTTTGGTGCATTCACAGGAATAATCTCAACCGCTAATCAATTAATAGACCCGGAATTCAATTTACTATGACTGCCCCTGACATTTAAGGAGATCAGTGTTAATAGCCCGCTCCTGGGATGGGCCGCAACAGAAGGTCGCGCGGCCTCCGAGTAAGTTGTATAACCGTTAAGCCAGAATGTAATCTCGATCTCCCATGTTTCTTGAAACCCAATTACATAATATTCCCTTGCCAAGCCACCTGGGATCAACTCTCTTGTTCTTTAGACCCGCTATGTTCCAACTAAGTACTTATGAATTTTCTACTGGACTTTCTTCTTCCCACCTTGGTATGCTTGTGATAGAAATACCCTGATCGAGCTGATTCAGACCAGGTATAGGGGGTGTTGTAATAGTCAGTGGTTAGACTCTAACTGACTCAGAGGGAAAATATATATTTGCCAGTTCTAAGGTGTTCCCTACTACTCTCTCCCCGGTAACAGCCTTTGGTGTTGACAAACTTAAGGATTGTGGGCTTGGATTCAGAGTAAAAAGATGACTCTCCCTGTTAATATGTCCAAATACCAGCCTTGTTTCTCACAGTGGGCGATAAAAGAACCCCAGGGGAACACTTTAATGTCCCCCAGACCATGATTACAACCCTCTTTAAAGAGGAGACCAGCCACATTTGCCCTATTAAAATTGATAACAACACAATCTCCGTCATCCGTCTTCAAACACTGACCAACCCATCCCACTTGCCTAGCCATAAATTATTATAGATGATGCTTTGGCCCCACCATCAGGCAGCTTTTGGCACCAAAATTTGACTTTACGGATCAATTCACCTGGGGTCTCATTTACGTTATCTTTGAGGTGAGGAACCCCTACTAACACCACTGTTAGAGAGGTAGCCTCAGGGGTAAGTGGAGCCTGTTTTTATTTCCAAACTCATACAAAGAGAGTTTACCCTACTCTTTATGAACAGATGTTTCTAACTGTTCAGTCGGTAAGTGGGACCTCGTGTAATTTAATTTATCACCCAACTGCTGGGAATCCTTGATATTATTGCCTATTTTATTGTAGTCAGGTATTGGGTTCCCTAGGTGTTGGGCAATATGTTGAGTCCCCGTAGATGGTCCTTCCTGTGAAGGACATAAACCAGCTTGAGCACCAGACGGCACATTACTCAATGTAATGTTGTATTATAACCCCATTTACAATCCCCCCAGTTTGCTTAGATGTGTCGCTATGAAGGCGAGTTTTATTACCATGACATCTAAAACATTTTTAATACAAGTGGTCAAGTCCTCTTTAAGAATCCCAAAAAGGTCTCATGCACGTTTGAATAGAGTCTCCAACTACATCAGTGAGAAGCGTTTTGGCCCAGTGGAGAAGCGTGGCTCAATGGTTAGAGCGGCAGACCCTGATGCTGAGGTCTGGCCCGGGACCAGGATTAAATTCCCGCCTCGGTGGCTCTTGGACTCAATCTCGCCGCACCTGATAATTCTCGCATTGGTGCCTATTCTAATCATGGGTCCCACTCGTGACTCTGGGCAATAGCTTGCTTAATCTCCACAATGGCCCCAGCAGTGCTTGGATGCCTGGCTTCACCTTGGGGGTGCCCAGGAGTGGACATTTCACAGGAAGGCCAGGAAGGGTTCCACAGCAGTATGAATACAGCGCTACGAGACCTCAGGGTAGAAGTGCGCTATATAAATACAAACACATTTACAGGCCTCTATCGCCGAGACTCCTTCGCTCCCCACCCCGGGCTGAGAGTCAGCTGTATTGGGCCCCTGCTTCATGCCTTTTTATCCATTTCTTTTTGTTTCGGGCCACCATAGAAGCAGAAGGTACATCTCCACCCACTCTCCTCCCTGTCTTTTTCACAGAATCCTGAACGGGTCGTAGGTTATTGTAGCACCCCAGTAGAAATGCCCTCTTCCACCTCAAGGTTAGTTTCAATATTAGAACTTGGTATTTCATGTCATGAGCCTTCGGTGGGGGAGGTGTGTGAGTTATTTTCAAGTCTAGATCCTCCCCTTAATCCCAGCTGCTCATGTACATCATGAATTTTCTTGCTTAACGCCCCAAAGCTGTTGTTAAATAAGATATAATGGAGGTACAATTTCTTGGAATTTTAGATTTCACTTTACCTCCGTCGCAATTAAAACGTAACTTTCACTTACCCATGACGATTTAAAGATGTAAGAGGGCTAGCCCAGCACAGACTCTGATAGGCGCTGACGGGTGCAGACGGGCCCACCCTTGGCCCCAGCATGCCAGCGTGCGTCCCTCGCTGCAGGAGCCCGCAAAGGATATTAAAGCACCTCCGGGCACAAGAGACTGACTTTGGAGGCAGTGGCCCCTTGGGAGGCTATAGTAAATTAAGCCAGCAAGGGATTTTATTTCTAATGTGAGAAATCAACTAATGA
Source organism: Lissotriton vulgaris (assembly GCF_964263255.1). NCBI lineage: Eukaryota > Metazoa > Chordata > Amphibia > Caudata > Salamandridae > Lissotriton > Lissotriton vulgaris. Next base: position 569,461,839 of record NC_141695.1, read on the forward strand.
GAGATCTAACTTAATTATGAGCTCGCATTATTTATGAGCAATAGCTGAACAAATAATGGATAGTTGTTCTGGATGAATAATGTTACCACACTAACATTATAGAGTTATGTTATTATATGTAATGATACAACAACCAGGTATATTGATGTCAAAAAAAGTTTGTTATTTTATTAGAAACAAAGAATTGATCATTCATTAAAAATAGGGTACTAGAATTGCAAACAAAAGATATACTGGGAGAATATTACATGTTCCACCGGTATATCAAGGAATCTCTAAACTGCTGATGAATACCAACATTGATTTCAACTGAACAATTAGAAGAAAATCAATAGCAATGAATGAATCAAATGCAGGATTAGACACTGTGGTCGACGTTTCGGTCTTTTTGTAATTGTTTCATAAGACCATCTTCAGGACAGAGAATAAAAGCAAAAGATTGTAGACCCTCTGAAAAAAATATAATATAATAGCATAATGTTATAACCTGGTATGTGTATTTTGATGATACATTTGACATTTCATTTTTATAAAAAAAACAAGAGAGACATTGTGACATTTGTCAAACAACATTCTTCATTTCTGTGTTATTTACAATTATTTGACAATTACCAAGTCGGTGTGGCGACTAGAAGTCCAAATCAAAAAAAAAATCATTAACATTTCTTGGTTTTAAGTCCTTGTTAATGAATACCACTTACATATAGTCCACGCATACACTTCCTAGCCAGGTAAGTGGTGAACTGTCAAAATCAATCTGAAAGTGATGTCTGCTGAGTTCTATGACTTCAAATTCCAGCAGGTGCTATATAAAAATATAGAAATAAAGATAGCTAGGTAAATCTAAAATACTGGATGTTTCAGTTACTCAAAATGGTTACCCCTGGATGTATAGATTACCTTTCTGTTTGAGCTCGATGAAACCGCTTGGGATTCATTTAGTTTCTCGAGGTCAGGCTTAGCAGAGTGTGCTTGGGGCTTGTGTTGTGAGCAGAATTGAATTCTCTCGTTCTGAAAAACAGGGGACAGGAGGGTTCTGATGAATCCATTTATTGTTCCTTTATGTTGTTGACAATGGATTGTTGACTCAATAAATATTCAGGAAAAAGACTTATTACTTTATTTACGTTCGAAGTCTTGCTTTGTTTGTTAAGACAGAGTTATAGCGGTTGTGCCGATCTTTGCATTCAAATTCAAATTTTTAAAACTAAGTAAGGGCACATTTGAGCACGTTGCGATGTTATTGGATTTCATAGAATTCAAATTTTGAGATGTAACACCCTTCTTTAACGAAAACGGGTGGAGGGGCAGATATCTTGCAGAGTTGAAAGCAATGGCCAGTGTCTTGAGGTCCTTCGTGAAAAACACAAACAAAGACACCCTTTCTAAATTAGTGTTTGTTGATTTGAAGGCATCGTTGTATGATTAGGAATACAAACGAGCTCCGTATATTCCATAGTACTAACGCTGAGTCAAAAGGCATTTATCGGAAGTGTGCCCAATCGACTCCGTTAAGGAGAAGAGGGGGTGGCTTGGGTTTAACCAGACGAAGCCTAACACTTACTTTGTAAATTTGAAGAAGTCGTTCGGGTGTTTCCCTCGGGTCGGACCTGGCAGCGGATTCCAACGAAAACAGCTGATGTTGAATGTTTGGATTGTCCCTTATTTATGTTGGGACTGAAACGCTGGATAATTGCTATCGGGAGATTACGCTACTAGACACGAGAGTGATTTAGCGACGGCCATATTGTAGTGTGTTTCAAGACGTAACTACTGGCCATGGTGTAAACAGTCATTCCGAGGATGATTAAACTTATAGATGTTTTGATTCATCTGAATTCTAAGGACTTTTGACTATTTTGTAGCTGGTCATGAGCACATTTATTAGGTTGTTTCTGTCCATTCAACTAAATTTCATAATAATGAAGTTGCATAAATACGCTGTTATTTCGTTACTGTCTATTCAACTCAATTTCATAATAATGCAGTTGCATGAATATGCTGTTATTTAGTCTACATAGACACAGACAAGGGATAATAGTCCAACTGGCGCTATAGCCTTGTGCGCACATTCTAAACATTGGAAAGTTCATGCAGTCAATAGCCATTTACACAGACTGACTTATTATGTTTGTCAGTTTAAGTAATTCTTATGATTAAACAACATTTATAGTCTAAACAGGAAGAACAAATGTTTAAAAAAATGTGTTTAGAAAAATGCATATTTGACTAAAAAGAAAAAATCCTAAATTATTCATGACATTTAAACATCGTTGTTGAACTGTCGCTGTTTGAAAAGCGCTCACAATATTAGTGTTACAAAAAACATATCTAGAACATATATGGCATAGTAAGTGTGTTTATGCAGAGTTGCCTATATGTTCCTAACCTAGTGTATGTTTATGAAGATGAAATGCCTCGGTTGTATACAAATTTGAGATGGAAAATGGATGAATGTTACGAAAGGCATGCCAAAGAGTGCCATTCTGTTGCCGAATTCATCACATTTTTTATACTGTCCGCAGTTTCAATCCATCTGTTTTCTTTTAATGTCAAAATTTTGTCTAAGTTTTTTTGTCTGATTGTTGGTTTTAACAGTTCAATGACCCACCAGGTCATGTCTTTGGCTGAATGTTAAAAAAAGAAAAAGGGTTTTGAACTGGGCGCACAGCTATTTAGTGATTTTAAATAGTTTGTAAGGAACTCCAGAGTATCGCCTTCTGTCTGGAGGCGTGGTAAATATGGGGGGGTAGCACTCTCAATTCTGAGAGATGTCCTCCGTGTTCCTCAAATGTCCTTACAAGAAGGTTTCTTGAGTAGTTAGTTGAAAGGTAAATAGAACACTTTTAGTTATGAAAGGTATTCAAGTATTAATTCATGTTATTTAATCTGTGTTGTGTTCACAAGTGTATTCCATCATGAAATTCCATTGTTGCACTCAACCATCCCAATGCATTTTGGCATTCAAATCATGCCTTCATCTGGGGATATGTTCTGTAAGTGAAGAAAAATGTGTTTGTACTTTACATGGGGTTAAGAATATATCACTAAATATGAGTAAATAATCTCTCAATATGAGTAAATCATAATAGGGAGGGTAACAACGTGCTTAAAATCTTAATGGATGTGACACTCAAGATCAGAAGAGGGTGTGCTCTGTGAGCTACGTTTCATAATCAAATCATGCAGGTAGCGTGTTAAGTGCGCTCCTGTGAAAAAGAGTATATTGTTGCGTGGGTCGCTGTAAACGGAATTTAAAAGGAAGCGAGTTTCATGCTGGAGTTTTAAAACTCGTGCTCTGATTACCTAGCGTGCATGCATTAAGTGACGAACCGTTAAACGGGTGGGTAGCTTACCGTGAGTGTGCGAGATAGTTTCCCAAACGCTGACAATCTTGACTGTGACTGGGTTCGAGCGAGGTTGTGACCCGGAAGAAAATATAGTGAAAGGGTGACGCGAAAGTGAAGCTAAATAATTAAAGGGGACGTGTAGAGACCATTGCACCATAGCGGTAAATATAACGAGTAGGATGTGAAATAAGATGGTGTGGAAAAAGGCCAGCTGTGAATCGGGTAACAAGGATAACGTATACGAATGAAAGGTGTATAGAGGGTGAGATTATAATGACGATAATTATCTGATCCTAAACACATAGTCAATAATGCGTAAATGAAAAGCATAACATTTGAAATGTATGGCTGAATGTTGACATTGGATGTAATGGTCAACAAGGGGAGCATTTTCCACCTTGCAACGGATCCGGGATTGATGTTGTAAGATCCTCTGTTTATTCATCTGCGTGGTTTTACCAATATATATTTGGTTACACGGACAGCGGATACAGTAGATAACGTTGGCTGTTCTACAGTTTGAAAAGTGTTTGATTAGCACTTTCTTGCCATTAATTTCAAATGTTTTGATGTTATTAGTTGTGTTGCAAGCAACACAGCTGTTACACTTGAAATGGCCCTGTATTGGTATTAGCTGTCTCATATTATCAACAGTGTTGGGATCCTGTTTGTCATATGAGTGTACTAGCCGGTCTCTTAGATTAGGCCCACGTTTGAAGGCGAATAGTGGTCTTTCTCTTAATTCAGGTAGTTCTTGTAGAAGAGGCCAATGCTTGATCACTGTCTTTTTCAGTTGTTGGCTGACAGTGCCAAAAGTTGTTATACACACCAGCGGGGTCTCTGTCTTTTTAGGTTTATTTTCAAGTAAAGAGTCACGGTTGTTATACCATGCCCGTTTCAATTAGTTTTTGAAAAGCTTGTTGGGATAGCCTCTTTCCAGAAGTTTTATTTTCAGAATTTTAGCTTCATGGAAATAATCAGAACGTTTCGCACAATTTCTTCTAATTCGCAGAAATTGGCTGAACGGAAGCCCATCTCGCAGAGCTTTGGAGTGATGGCTACTATATTTCAGCAGAGTATTTCTCGCCGTGGGTTTAGTATATAGCGTAGTGTAGATGGTGTTATCATTATCTACCTTGACAGTGATGTCTAAGAAATTAATTTCTTTGTTGTTATGATCAAGACTGAACTGTAAGTGTGGATTGATATTGTTGATCCATTTGTGAAATTGTTTAAGGAGATCGATGTTACCTTTCCATATTAAGAACACATCGTCTATATACCTAATCCAACTGGAGATGTTAGCCAAGAATGGATTTAGAGGATGGTAAATAGAATTCTGTTCGAAGTTGGAAACATAGATATTTGCTATGTTGGGGGCATAAACTGCCCCCATTGCGACTCCTTTTAACTGCTGGTAGTAGGCTTTTTCGAACAGAAAGAAGTTTTCGCACATAGAAAGTCGAATACATTCAACAATGAACTCAGTGGATACATTGTGTGGTCGCATTCTGCTATCTAGTATGTCATTTAGAATTACCAAAACCTCATCTTGTGGAATGTTTGTATACAGGCTTGTAATATCCATTGTAACTAGATATTCTGATTGTGGATTGAAATGATGGTTTTCAAGTCTGTTAATCACTGAAGTGGTGTATTTGATAAACGTATCTGAATCGAAAACAAAGGGTCTGATGAAAAAAACAGAATATTGAGCCAGGGGTTTGAGGATTGAGTTGCACCCTGATACTATTGGTCTCCCTGGTGGTTGTGTGGCATGTTTATGTATCTTAGGGAGGATGTATATTGCAGGAACTGTGGGGGTTTTGTTAACTAGGAAGGCAGCTTCCTTTTTACTTAACAAACCGCCTACTTCTCCCTTGTGACTCAAAGCTGTTATTTCCGCTTCTAATCTTTTGGTTGGATCAGATGTAAGAAGTTTGTAATTGTCAGTCACTGACAGTTGTTTGAGCATTTCCTGTCTGTAGACTTCACGGTCCCAAAGGACCAGACCACCGCCTTTGTCTCAGGTTTAATTAGTGTGTCAGACAAAGACTCAAGGTTTTTTAGTGCTAGATGTTCTTCTTTGTTTAAGTTGTTTTTACAAAAGAATGTTTGTTTGAAGAGATTTTCCGCTTCAATTAGTACCGCACTTTCAAAAGTTAGGATGTTTTTAGATGTCAAATTGTTCGAGGGGAAGAATGTGGATGGTGGATTCAGTCCTGTAAAATTCATTGTTCGTGTGTCTGGTTTGGATGAAAAGAAGTTTTTAAGACGCACAGAGCGAAAGAATTTATATAGCTCAAGTTTCGTTTGGAACTTGTCATTTCTGTGGGTTGGTACAAAGGACAGACCAGATGTTTACACAGAGATTTCTGGTTGTGTGAGAATATGTTTAGACAGATTAAAGATCGGGATCGTGGACATGTTGTTTAACATTCGTAGTGTTGGTTTCGGGTTTGGCGTTGTCCGGGAGTGTACTGATTCCGGTACCAACCTCGTCTTGACCCCCTTGCCCTTCGAGGAGGGCGTGATCCCCTCCTGTCCTGACCTAAAAAAACTTGATGTGAGGTGGACGGCTGTTGGTCATGCACTGATCTATATTGTGCGTTGGAAACCTGTTCGCCTTCGGATTCAGAACCTGTGTCTGAGAAGGTGATTCTTTTGTATTGTTGTTGCTGGTTGTGGTTGGCACAACAAGAGCTTTTCTGTGGTAAATAAAAGTCTTTGTGTAAGTAGGGATATGTTCTTTCTTTATTATATCAGCGAATATCTTTTTGAAGTTTGTCAGTATTCTGTCTATTCAACTCAATTTCATAATAATGCAGTTGCATGAATATGCTGTTATTTAGTCTACATAGACACAGACAAGGGATAATAGTCCAACTGACGCTATAGCCTTGCGCGCACATTCTAAACATTGGAAAGTTCATGCAGTCAATCGCCATTTACACAGACTGACTTATTATGTTTGTCAGTTTAAGTAATTCTTTTTTTTTTTTTTTAGTGCTAGATGTTCTTCTTTGTTTAAGTTGTTTTTACAAAGGAATGTTTGTTTGAAGAGATTTTCCACTTCAATTAGTACCGCACTTTCAAAAGTTAGGATGTTTTTAGATATCAAATTGTTCGATCCACTGTTACCAACTCCAAAATTCTCCTAGACAAAGTAGCCCAAACCATCAAGGAATTTAAAAAGTTCAATTCTCAGAAGAATACTGACAAACTTCAAAAAGATATTCGCTGATATAATAAAGAAAGAACATATCCCTACTTACACAAAGACTTTTATTTACCACAGAAAAGCTCTTGTTGTGCCAACCACAACCAGCAACAACAATACAAAAGAATCACCTTCTCAGACACAGGTTCTGAATCCGAAGTCGAACAGGTTTCCAACGCACAATATAGATCAGTGCATGACCAACAGCCGTCCACCTCACATCAAGTTTTTTTAGGTCAGGACAGGAGGGGATCACGCCCTCCTCGAAGGGCAAGGGGGTCAAGACGAGGTTGGTACCGGAATCAGTACACTCCCGGACAACGCCAAACCCGAAACCAACACTACGAATGGTAAACAACATGTCCACGATCCCGATCTTTAATATGTCTAAACATATTCTCACACAACCAGAAATCTCTGTGTTAACATCTGGTCTGTCCTTTGTACCAACCCACAGAAATAACAAGTTCCAAACGAAACTTGAGCTATATAAATTCTTTCGCTCTGTGCGTCTCAAAAACTTCTTTTCATCCAAACCAGACACACGAACAATGAATTTTACAAGACTGAATCCACCATCCACATTCTTCCTCTTGAACAATTTGATATCTAAAAACATCCTAACTTTTGAAAGTGCGGTACTAATTGAAGTGGAAAATCTCTTCAAACAAACATTCTTTTGTAAAAACAACTTAAACAAAGAAGAACATCTAGCACTAAAAAACCTTGAGTCTTTGTCTGACACACTAATTAAACCTGCAGACAAAGGCGGTGGTCTGGTCCTTTGGGACCGTGAAGCCTACAGACAGGAAATGCTCAAACAACTGTCAGTGACTGACAATCACAAACTTCTTACATCTGATCCAACCAAAAGATTAGAAGCGGAAATAACAGCTTTGAGCCACAAGGGAGAAGTAGGAGGTTGGTTAAGTAAAAAGGAAGCTGCCTTCCTAGTTAACAAACCCCCCACAGTTCCTGCAATATACATCCTCCCTAAGATACATAAACATGCCACACAACCACAACACACCACACAACCACTACACAGACCAATAGTATCAGGGTGCAACTCAATTCTCAAACCCCTGGCTCAATATTCTGATTTGTTCATCAGACCCTTTGTTTTCGAATCAGATACGTTTATCAAAGACACCACTTCAGTGATTAACAGACTTGAAAATCATCATTTCAATCCACAAGAAGAATATCTAGTTACAATGGATATTACAAGCCTGTATACAAACATTCCACAAGATGAGGTTTTGGTAATTCTAAATGACATACTAGACAGCAGAATGCGACCACACAATGCACCCACTGAGTTCATTGTTGAATGTATTCGACTTTCTATGTGCGAAAACTTCTTTCTGTTCGAAAAAGCCTACTACCAGCAGTTAAAACGAGTCGCAATGGGGGCAGTTTATGCCCCCAACATAGCAAATATCTATGTTTCCAACTTCGAACAGAATTCAATTTACCATCCTCTAAATCCATTCTTGGCTAACATCTCCAGTTGGATTAGGTATATAGACGATGTGTTCTTAATATGGAAAGGTAACATCGATCTCCTTAAACAATTTCACAAATGGATCAACAATATCAATCCACACGCACAGTTCAGTCTTGATCATAACAACAAAGAAATTAATTTCTTAGACATCACTGTCAAGGTAGATAATGATAACACCATCTACACTACGCTATATACTAAACCCACGGCGAGAAATACTCTGCTGAAATATAGTAGCCATCACTCCAAAGCTCTGCGAGATGGGCTTCCGTTCAGCCAATTTCTGCGAATTAGAAGAAATTGTGCGAAACGTTCTGATTATTTCCATGAAGCTAAAATTCTGAAAATAAAACTTCTGGAAAGAGGCTATCCCAACAAGCTTCTCAAAAACTCATTGAAACGGGCAAGGTATAACAACCGTGACTCTTTACTTGAAAATAAACTTAAAAAGACAGAGGCCCCGCTGGTGTGTATAACAACTTTTGGTACTGTTGTAGTGTAGTTCCTAGTTTCCCACTAGGCCCTGCGCATTGGAATAACATAAACAGTAGTATCGACGTGGAACTGCGGATATTCCAGGCCTCCACTGACTATGCTAAACTTAATTGGGTGTGTTGCCAACTAGCTCAGAGGTCACTGGAAACTTTCTTCTCTGCATAGGAAGTGATCAGCTTCCTTGGCACAGACAAGAAGGGATTCAGCTTTCCAACAACCGTGCAACATGACAACTTTGCTCCTCAGATCAAGAGTCAATCTCTAGGGTCGTGTGAAACAATAGACTTGTATTTCACTCAGTCAGTCTAGTGCAGTTTACTTTCACGAGATGTAGAGAATAGAGAGACGGGCGTTTGTCAATAAAAGGTTAACATTTATTGAACAGTCTTTCTTCTCGTACAAGAGAAATGTATTGCCACAATTGCAAGACTTGTTATTATAAAAAGTACGTACAGTAAGATAAGTATTGCGAAATAGAACTGTAAAAGCATTGATATGGTTTCTTAGCCATACAATGGTTTAAAAGTAATAAAACATATATACAGTCATATATACATTAGGCTAACATACTCAACTGGTGCTTCTAACTAAGCCTACCCCAGTGTGCCTGACCTAAGCCTAACACGTGGAAGGGGAGTAAGTAAGTAGCTTTAAGTTAAGTTGGTTTTGCCAAGGTTTGTTTCAAGAATTCTCATTTAAGGGTTTAGTCAACACCATACCTCTGAATAGAATGATTGAGGTTTTGTATCTCCTTCAGGGGTCACTCTCGATATCCCAGTCACCCGCGAGGGTAGACCGGAAACGCCGGAGCTGGATTTCTCTGCAGGAGAAAGGCAGCGGGTCTCTTCAGCGCGTCGAGGAAGGAGGGGGGACAGCGTCCGCGGGCAGCTGGAATCTGCTGGATGTCTTCGCAGAGGGATGGCTGTTCAGCTCCTAAGCGTACTGTACCATAGTTCGCGCTTTAGCAGCGATAATGGTATCAGTAGCTTCACCACCACAGGGACAGCAGGCTGCAGCGACAGAGTGCTAGATTTACCAACACGGGGTCTTGCAGGCAGCTGGCATCAGCAACAGTAGCTCGCATTGCTTAAGGCAACGTTGGTAATATTTATACCTGACAGGTGCCGGGTTTGACGCAAGTTTGCTGGACATAAGACGTCAATTAAAGATGTCACTAGGAAGTGATAGTTATCAGTTGCTCATTAGAGTTCCATTACTAATCAAAACACAGCAAGCGGGGATTTCCAGGTTTGCTGAGTTTTTATCTTGTTGAAGAACTCGGAGTGTTAATCTAGGAATATCAGATAGTGACTTCTGCTCTGTCATTGCACTAATTGGTCGCAAAGGAAGTGGCAGAGAACTATGCTGGAATGTGGCTCTGTTCGTGTGAGGCCAGAGATGACTTTTCTGAAAATCGCACTTGAACGGTTATGGCAATATAGGGAATAAATGGATTTATAACCGAATAGGGGCATAAGGTCACAGTATCGATCAGGAACCTAGATAAACATGCAACACCCACTCCACGTTTTCATGTCCATCAAATTACTAAAACTAAGCAATTAGATGCATGTGTAACATTGCCCACCCCAAAATACATAAATGCATTCGAAATAGGCGTACTTGAAATACATGAAATTTAGGTACTGTACGTTTTTTTTTGAAGCATAGAAATCATTCAAAAAATTATTGCATATGAAATCATTGAACGATTATGCATAAAGAATTACACATGAAGTATCTCTGACAGAAGAAAAGCGAGATAAATCATCACATATAAATGCATTGTAATAACATGTGCTAGAGGCTGGTGTAATGTTGTTATGTCTCTAGATGTGTTTAGAAATAGAAGTGTGAAGCTTCTGTTCTCTAAGAATAGTTTTTACTTTAAGCAAAGAATTGTTCGTGCCAAAAAAAAAATGAATATTAGAAAAATTGTCCAATTCAAAGAATTATTGCTTGAACGGGGAACAATAGATTTCCAAAGCTCTTGGCAGTTTTTGTTGATCAAAACTGAAGGCCGAATTCAGAGTTCATGGGAACGCTGTGTGTCGGAAAAGCTTCTTCAAAAGTTATTGTTTCTGTACGGGTGAGAACATCGTATCAGACAGGCTCTCAAAGAATTGGTCTACAAATTCAGGTGACAGTTCAACCAAATTAGATAGCGCTGTAACTTGGCAGGTGTGAGAATGATTGCAGTCATCATAGTCGGGACCAGCAATGCTCACAGAACGTTGTACCTGGATGATGTTGCTTTTGTCACTCGCTCCACTGTTACCACTTGGCTGTAGTACAGGAGTCTCCACAAATGCCGTCATCAGGATTGGTAGCCGCTGGGGACAACACAATGCGTGAGCCGTTATTGGACTGAGCAAAGTATCGACGTCCATTGGTACTGCTGATGGAAGTGAAAGACAGATGTCCAACACGCATTCATCGCCGCAAAGCATACACCGTAGCACAGGTAAAATGCAATTTTGCCATATCGGTCTGAATGAAAGGAACCAGGTCATGTTTAGATCTCTCGGCCTGGCCAATCCAAGGACGTTAGTTATCCTGTCCCGGTAGCGCATTGCTAGGATTGTCTCTTCCATTCCCATGGGAGCTATGTCTGAGCCGAGGCTTGCCATAACGTAGCAGAAGGGTCAAAAATAGAATCCCTGCGACGAGTCCCAAAAATAATGGTATGCCGCCAAAAACAGAGTGTACAAAATTAGGAAAGATTCCCAAAATTGCCTGGAAGGGTGTTAGCAGTCCCGTAAAGACTGCCTTAAATATGCCTGGGATGCTTGTTGCACTAGACATGTTAAGGAGTTGGCTGAACATTTCTGACAATGCACGGGGAAATTTGTTGATAAAAGGTCATGAACTTCAGTAGCTGTCCTTGCAACTAGAAGATCATACGTCTCTTTAGATGACGTTATAGGCACTGTTGTCTGTAAAAGTACAGATTTCATTTTGCTTAATGTATCAATTCGTATAGAATAGAGATTCAGACGAGGCCAGATGGGAGTCACTGTGTCTGCAGGCCCACTCGGAAACAAAGCTTGCATACAGCATTTGACCATGGATGTTACTTCTACTAGATAACTTTTCCCTGGCACGAGGCCACAACATCTGTGATCCGTCCTAAGAATGTAACTCCCGTTCGAAAGTTGCATAAAGAAGGGCTCTATCTGAGTTGCAGGTGTGACTAGCTGGTGGCATGAAAGGTTTTTCGAATTTCCATCACATGCTCCGTGTAAATTAATACCCTGACACAAAAGTATACCGCTTAGTGAATGTTTACAGTTCTCACCACTAAGAAATACATTTTTGTCGCTGTCACTATAGCAAGAATGAGTGTATGGTAATTTCCATTCAGATTTTACATATCCTTTACCCAATTGTTCATACTGGCCAGCAGGTATGTACTCAAGGCACTTTTTAAATCGGAAAGTTGTTATCGGAATTGTGATAATTCCGTGTATTATCCATTCAATGACAGGACTCTCTGACATTGTCAATGGTAATCACTCGAGTTTATCGATGCTTAGGATTGTATAGTTTGCTCCTTTCTGTGCCAAACTGATCTGTTTATCAGTAAGGTTAAAACTGGAAAATAATGACGTTGTGTTGATTAAACGCCAAGGCACATAGCCTGAACGAAGATTTTGCAGCGTCCAGCCTAGTTCTATAATAGAGCGTAATTGAGACTGGCCATGTTGTAACATTAGCAAGTCTCTGTCTATCACATCAAAGGCAGAGGATACAATATTGTCCAACGAATATATTCTGGAAGACAGAGTCATTAACCCATTGTCTACTACAGAAAGTGATTTCTCCAAATTAATACGATCAATTTTTCGTATTTTTTCAGCAGTTTCAATTTGCTTTACTTTCCAAGCCTCGTTGTAAGCAGCATAGATACTGGTCGCTATGAAATGCTTTTGACGCTGTTTGCGTGGTCCAAGAATGAAATCGCGCAAATCAGCACCATCCTTTAGTAAAGACAAGTGTTGCTTAATTTCAGCCAGTGTGGACGAAGTTAGCCATTCAAGGCAGAGTTTCCCTTCACTGTATGTTGTTATAATCCCTGGATGTTGTCTCTGGGAGTATCTTGAGTCTAATCTGGTCATTTTTAACGCCTGTGTTTTATTCAGGAATCTATCTTGACAGCTGTTTGTGTCAGTAGGCCAGATTAACCACTTTTTCCAATCAGGATGTGATCTGTTGAAATGTAAAATTTGTGACACGTCTAACTCAATATCTGTGGTTGCATTCTCAGGTATTGGCTTTGGTATAGACGGTGTTTTAAGGTCTTTGATCTTAGCTAGGCCAAGACAAGATGTTTGGTGTATTGTGTCATTTAAAAATAACATTTGTTCTGGTATCATGCAGGTTCTAAATAGTGCTTCAATGCCTTGCACCTGCCAATCTTTTGTACCCCAAATGGTTTTCGTTTCAATATTATTTTTCCAATAATCAAAACCAAATGTCATCATTTTGTCATAAAATGCTTCTGAATATATCAATTTAGAATTTGTCAGCATTGTTTTCATTCCTGTTTTATCTAACAGTTTGTAATAAAATGTTTCTGCATCACTGGTGTTAAACCCTGAGAAGTATTTGAATTTCTCAAAAAATGCTTTAGAACTGCTTTTAGGTGGTGTAGAACAATGTTCCCATTGATTATACATAAAAACATTTCTAGGCTGTGCAGATTTATGCAAGTAATGATCCCCATAGTGGGTGTAAGAGAATAACTGCTCATAACTACATGAACCTTGTAAATAATCATGATCTGTGAATCGAGCTGACATTACTAAATCAGACATCATGTCATTAATACTGTTAAAGTCCCAATCATCAGAGAATGTACTAGGTTTTACAAAGTCACTTAAGGAAACCTTTAGTTGATGAGGATACTTCAGGATTTCGACCGGACCATAGATCTCATAGTCTGTTTTCTCCCATACTACCCCACCAGGTATTGGAATTGCTGTGACATTTACTGTTGACAGTTCTCTTTTCTTCACGTGGGATGATCTGTGTGGTTTCAGGACTAGGTTGATGTTCTGACTTGCTGTGTCCATTGTAATATATTTTCCTTCAATGAATTTTCCCAAACATAGTACCATGATGAGCCAAAGCAGGAGGAAAAACACACCTAGACCGAACCAGAACTCTAGCCAAGGGGAAATAAGGTAGATTTCTTTCAGCTGATGAAAGAGTTCAGTTGCTTTTTCTTTCAAAGTCTTTTTTATTTGTGGCATCACTTCGGGGTCGTTTAAATCTTCAGAGAAGTTGTCGAAGTTGATGAAATAACCAGAGGCAGTTCTGTCAATTGATGGGATTGTTCTTTCAATCTGTCTTTCGGTAGCACTTTCTGATGCCACATCATTGTAGACCGGTGTTGTTTCTTGACGAACTGTTTCAATCTGTGTCTCAAGAGGCACGAGTTCCATGGCATTATTGCATAGTCCTTCATTGTGCACTGCAGGCTGATCGAATGTGATTAGTCTTTCAGTTTGAACCTCTTGGATTGTTGCAAGTTTGGGTATTCTGTTGTTTCTTGGGAGTCCACTAGGCCTACTGTTGATTATAGGCCACATGCTTGTGGTTTTACCAGATCGATGGACACGACTCTGTTCTCCTTTTTACCAGCAAGGGGCGGTAGTACCACTGATCTTGTTCCGGTGACTGCTAAGACAGGTACTGCTTTTCTGTAAGAAGGCCCAAATTCCTTCTTCACCGCGATCTTTTCTCTGACTAGATCCCCAATCTTTGGAATCCAGACAGGCCTTGCTGGGGCTGTTGCTGGTGGTGCCTCGTCAGTGGTACTTGGCTGTTGCTTTACCTTTATGTTGCTTAATGATTTTCTTGTTTCATTCAGTTCCTGTAAAACAGCCAAACGATCCTTTACATCAAAGTGCGTTGTTTCTTCTTGTACCACTTACATCTGACTATCGAGGTCCTGAACACGCATTCTAATTCCGAACAATAGTTCGTATGGGCTGAAACCTTTTAGAGAATTTCTTGGCATGTTGTTAAGACTAGTCTGGACACTTATTAAATGTTTGACCCACCCAGCGCCTGAACCTAATACCTTCGCTGTTATAGATTGCTTTATGTCACGGTTTTTTCTTTCTACCACACTGTTCTCTTCCGGGGTATGACGGACAAGAATACCGCAACCCAATTCCCATGCTGGCCATGGCCTCCTTATAGGCTCGAGAGCTGAAAGCAGGACCCTGATCAGAATGGAACGTGGTAATTGCGTATGTGCCGATAAAGACTCGCAAATCTTTTATAACCGTTCTAGCGTCAGCCGAGCGCTGGAGGCCTCATTATTTAAGTGTTTTTAGCCTTAACTATTAATAGGACGCAGGATGGGGTGTAGGCAGCGTTACGCTCTTTCTGACTGGTAGCCGGTAGCAAGGTTCGCTACTGCGATCCCTATTACAGTTTTCACAGTTGTTTGCATATATTTGGTGTTCTACACTCATTCCCGGCCACCAGAATACTGATTGTAATTCAGTCAGTGATTCCTCGATCTCTCTGTGCCTTAGACCCAAACCCATGTGTGCGTCTGCTATTAAAAATATTCTCCTGTTCATGTTTGGAATTACTCTGTCCCCCACTCCAGGGATTCGAGCAAAAGGAACGGAGTTTGCATCGATTATGTATGCATAATTGAGTGGATAGTTTACGGGTAGTGCTGATAAGTCACCTTTTACGGTCGTTTTTACTGCCAGCATGATTTCCCCGTCTATGTATTTATCTGTACGCTTTTTTGTGGCTACGGAAGCCGGTTTAGTTGCTTCCCCTTTGGCTGTATTAGCCAATGAATTCCCTGCAACGTGAACGCCATCACGTCGAAGACTCTGTGCGTGAATCACGTGAGTCTTTAGTAGTTCTTTACTTAAAAGAGCTACTTCGTTACAGAGCAATGTATGCTTTATTGTGGCACCTGTGTCATCTTTGTAATCGTTTTCAATCCAACTCTGCAGTTTATTGTTGTAAGAGTTGACGCAAAAATGAGAATCGCACACTATAAGTGTCGGGAATTCACGTTCTGCATTTTCAAGCGCCATCTTTAAACATCTGATTTCAGCTCTCTGAGCCGAACAGTTTCTTACAGATTCAGTTTTTGTTACTTTCGGTCTGAATTTACCGCACAGCCAACGACCTTTAATAATCGCACATGCTGCATCGTAGGATTTTCTCTCTACGTTGAAATGCTGTACAAAGCTATCTGTATAGATTATACAGGCGTATTGTGGGAGAGGCAGAATTTCGATTGGCAGAGGATATTCTTCTTCATATTCTAAATCATTCAGTTCTTCGTATTGCGGGGCGAAATAGTATTTCACATCTTCCGCTCCTAGAGAATCTATACACTGTATCCATTTCGGATCCAGTGACACTGTAGGCAGGTTTACTGGGCTGAATAGCGCCTCGAAGGCGGATTCCGCTGTAAGGATATTAATCCGTTTGCCGTGTGCTAGTTCTCGTTCATTTGCTAATGCGATTTGCACTGCTTTCACAGTTCTTTCTGTGTGACTGAATGCTTTTTCTGCTTGTGTGTACAAGTGTGATTTAATTGAAATTGGTACCTGTGACGGGGTGCTGGGTGAACCCCGTAATGATCTGGACTGGTGGTCCGCCGCTCCCCTCTCACCTTGCACCTTGTCCCCACAGCTGCCCGAGACCGAGTGGAGCGAGAAGAAAGACGAATACTGGACCCCTCCTGAAATGGGAATCGGCTCCTTTAATTGGAACGAGCCGAGTACGTCAGCCACGCCCCTTCTCTACGGAGCAACGTCAAAAAGCGGAAGCACTGTTTCCTCGGCGGACGGCGTTTCCCTCGAGGAGGACGGTTTGCGGACCGGAAGGATCAACACGAGTGAGACCAGGACGGAGGACGAGCTACAGACGAGCCCTGCTGTGTTCGAGAAGCCAGGAGGCCAACGTTCCGGCGCTTCGCCCTGCCACGGTCCCGAGGGAGGAACGTGGCTGGACAAGGTACGGGGCCGGGTAGCAGGGTGGGTCGGACGTCGTAGCGTCCCTACTGAATAGTTACCGCCTCGGAGTGTACCTTGTATCCCTTGTGCCCTTCCCCTCACGAGCACTTACAACACTGCGCCTCGTTAGAGGGTTCACTTGCACTGGGTTTCCTTCACCCCCCCTCCCTTAATAAGTTGTACGTATTGAACGCCCCAGTAACCTTAGTCTTCTTGTCTGTCTTTTCGCTTTTGGGTGTTGGCGGACCTGTCGGACAACGCCGGGCGGCAACGGAGAGAAGAACTGGCCCGAAGCCCTCCTATCATTAGTCTTTCGGAGCTACCGACGGATGTGTCCCAAACCTTATCGTTATTTTGTTGAACTCTTTGCAAGACTGAATTTCCCTACCGGATTGATAATCCTGTTATGCAGAAAAAGACTTACATTCCAATAAAACCTTCTTTGAAGTCCTTACTCAAAGCCCCTACGTTTGTCTTTACTCCTAACTCCGAGGTAATTGAAGGCCTGGAACAACAATCGGAACCCCCCCTGGGACAACTGGTGTCAGAAGTGGGATCAGAAACATCTACCATCTGCCAAAAAGAGATGGAAGCCCTCATCGACCATATCATTAAAGGCCAAGAGAAGCTCGAGTGGGCAGTACAGCAACAGATACAATGTGCTCAAGCTGATAGGGATTTAATTAAGTCCACGGTATCGGCCCAACTCGAAGGCCTTAAGACAATGCCGCCTCCCACTCAAATCGTATCAGGGGAAGTGCGTCAGATTACCCCTCATCATAGCGGGGTGGCCTTACAGAAATACATACCAGGAGAGGATCCCGATGCTTTTCTACTCAATTTCGAGAGGGTGGCTCGGGCTATGGGATGGCCGGAAGAGAAGTGGCCGTTTTTTCTTGCTCCTCTTCTCACTGGGGAGGCCCAATCCGCTTATCAGGCCGCAAACCCCTTGGGGAGTACCAACTACTCGACCATTAAAGAAGTCATTCTTGACCATTTGGGGCTAGACCAGGAGGCCTACCGAGTAAAATTCCGTAAAGAGAGAGGAGCTCCTGGAGAGAATCCAAAGACCCTTTTCTTTAGACTGCGAATGGCCGCCAACAAGTGGCTAAGACCGGAAACGTGCACGAAGGAAGACATCCTAAACAAGATATACCTGGAACAGTTCATGGAGGCTCTGCCTTATGCCACCCAAAGATGGCTACGTCAACATGCTGATCTGGACGTAAACCGAGCAATTGAAATGGCGTCACACTTTTCCAGAGCACAACCGCGGACTGTAGTTTGGGATACGGACAAAACAGAAAAATCTCAAAAACCGGTGGTGCCATCAAAATCTGACAAGAAACCCCAAGTAAAGACAGAAGCATTTCGGTCCCGTCCTGCTGGCATGATCTCCTCCTTGAACAGAGGGCCCCAGTGTTTCGAATGTGGAGAGTGGGGCCACATAGCCAGAATGTGCCCACGGAAAAAACCTACAGAAGAACCTATGGAAGTGGGCTATCTACCAAGGACTGTGATGTATTCAGCGGAGCTTGGTAGTGCCTTTTATGTGAGTATGAAGGTGAACGGTCTCATAGCGAAAGCTCTGTTAGACTCCGGATGCCGACAGTCGGTCGTCCAGGACCGTTTTGTTAAACCTGAACAAGTCTCTACCCCGGCCACAGTGTATATACGTTGCGTCCATGGCGACGTGAAACCCTACCCAGTAGCTGAATTAACTTTGTACTTGCCCCAAAGAGATCCCTGTAAAGTACGGGTGGGGGTGGTGGACTCTCTACCCGAGGACATGATACTTGGTACCGATAATCCTGAATTCCTTTCCCTGTTCAAAGAAACCTTAAACACTAATCAGTCTACAAAAAACGTTAGTCTCTCTCCCGACCCCTGGGTCGCGGACAAAAGTTTCCGCTTTGCACAGGCTGAAGATCGAACCTTATATAATGCATGGGAGTCTGCTCACGCGAATGAAGGGAACCTCAACCAGTCATTCCCCAGGTTCTTGATAAAAAACGAATTGCTGTATCGACAAGCCCAGAATGAGGGGGATCTACAGTTGCTAGTACCAACGTCCTTTAGAGAACAGGTGTTGTTCTTTGCCCATGCCCATCTAACAGCCGGTCACACAGGCAAGGAAAAAACTACAGATGTAATCCTCCGTCATTTCTTTTGGCCCGGCATTTATAAGGATGTACAGACTTATTGTGCAAAATGTGAGATATGTCAAAGGAGGAACACGCAACGTCCAACGGCCGCCCCCCTCCAGAGGATGCCTATCATTGGGACGCCGTTCGAAAGAGTGGGGATGGACCTTATCGGTCCACTGCCGAAAACTCCTCGAGGCCATCTTTATGCTTTGGTCGTGGTCGATTACGCCACCAGGTTTGTGGAAGCATTTCCTCTACGTACCACTACAACGTCAGCCATTGCAGAGAAGTTTGCAGAACTGTTTTCCCGGGTTGGTTTTCCAAAAGAGGTCCTCACAGACCAGGGGACCCCATTTACGTCAAAATTAATGAAGGAAGTGTGCCAGCTCTTGAAAGTTAAACACCTGAAAACCTCGGTATACCACCCGCAGACAGATGGCCTCGTAGAAAGATACAATCAGACACTCAAAGTAACCCTGAAAAAAATGCTGTCTGCAGAAGGGCCATCCTGGGACAGGCTACTACCCTTAGCCCTTTTTGTGATCAGGTCCCAAAAACAGAGCAGTCTAGGCTGTTCGTCGTTTGAATTGCTGTATGGACGAGTTCCGCGGTCACTGTTGGAAATGACTAAAGAACTGTGGGAAACCGAAGAAGCAATGGAGAAGAAAGGAATGTTGGAGTATACCACTCAACTACGAAACAAGCTGGGGAAGCTGAGGGAATTGGCTAATTCTTCGCTCGACCGGCAACAAGAGCGAATCAAAACAAACTACGATAAGGGGAAGAAGCTACGCACGATAGCAGTAGGAAAATGGGCTCTGGTACTTCTTCCGTCCATAGGTAACAGTTCCAAAAATGAATGGCAAGGACCTTATAAAGTGATTGAAGCCATTGGACAAACCACTTACAGGCTACAGCTATCTCCGAAGAAAACACAAACATACCATATCAACCTACTCAAGGAATGGTTGGGAGTTCCCCCTCAAGACAGTCATGTGGTCGCACCCGCAGAGCCTGTACCATCCTCGTTACCACAGTTGGTTGTGAATAACGATCTGTCCCCAAGACAGAAAGAAGAGTTACAGGAAGTGTTGAACCCCTTTTCAGACGTATTTTCGGATACACCCGGAAGAACCACTCTAGTGGAACATAAGATTGACACAGTACCAGGAAAGATAGTGAAACAACGGCCCTATAGAATTCCAGCCGCACGACGAGAAGCCGTTCAGAAAGAAGTTGCTGAGATGCTTCACTTGGGAGTAATACGACCATCCCAGAGTCCCTGGTCTTCCCCGATCGTCATGATCCCCAAACCAGATGGCACGAAGAGATTCTGCATGGATTTCAGGGCCCTAAACTCGGTGTCCCACTTCGACACTTACCCGATACCCAGAGTGGACGAGCTGGTGGAAAAGATAGGCGACGCCCGTTACATCACTACTATTGACCTCACGAAGGGGTATTGGCAGGTGCCTCTTCGTGAGGAAGATCGGAAGAAGACCGCCTTTGTGACCGATGAAGGGTCCTTTGAATTTACAGTTCTACCCTTTGGCTTACATGGGGCACCAGCGACGTTTCAACGTCTCATGAACCAAGTACTGCGGCCATACAACAACTTCAGCTCTGCGTACTTGGATGACATTGTCATATACAGCACTAGTTGGCACGAACACTTGAGACACTTGCAGACTATACTGAAGGCCTTACGGGAAGCAGGATTGCATATTAATGCAAAGAAGTCGAGGGCAGCCTTCACCAAAGTGAACTACCTAGGATACGTTCTGGGAGACGGGGCCATTGCCCCTCAAACTGAGAAAATCAAGGCAATAGAGAGGGTGCCTTTTCCAGCAACAAAAAGAGACATGAGGGCGTTCCTAGGACTAGTGGGTTACTACCGTAGGTTCATTCCCAACTTTGCAGAGGCCGCGGCTCCCCTAACGGATCTCCTTAGGAAAGAAGTAACAAACAAGAAGTTCATGCAGCCATCCCAGGAGGCTCTGAATGCCTTTCATTCCCTGAAAACCGCATTGACTACTTCACCCGTCCTACTGTCCCCTGACTATACTAAGCCCTTCATTCTAGCAACGGACGCCTCAAATGTGGGCATTGGGGCAGTGTTGTCCCAGTTGGGTGAGGATGGGATTGAACACCCGATACTATATGTGAGCCGGAAGTTGTTCCCTCGGGAGTGCAACTATTCCACGATTGAAAAGGAGGCATTGGCCATCAAGTGGGCAGTGGACAAACTAAAATACTATTTAGAAGGGACCCATTTTTTCCTACATACTGATCATGCCCCTTTGAGATGGATCCACCAGAACAGTAGCCAGAACTCTAGGGTGTTGAGGTGGTTCCTGTCTCTACAGCCCTACTCATTCTCTGTTCAGCATCGTAAGGGCAAAGACAATGGGAACGCTGACTTTTTGTCCAGGGTCTTTCCTCTCCCCGATCGGGAGATGCCAGGGGGGGAGATATGTGACGGGGTGCTGGGTGAACCCCGTAATGATCTGGACTGGTGGTCCGCCGCTCCCCTCTCACCTTGCACCTTGTCCCCACAGCTGCCCGAGACCGAGTGGAGCGAGAAGAAAGACGAATACTGGACCCCTCCTGAAATGGGAATCGGCTCCTTTAATTGGAACGAGCCGAGTACGTCAGCCACGCCCCTTCTCTACGGAGTAACGTCAAAAAGCGGAAGCACTGTTTCCTCGGCGGACGGCGTTTCCCTCGAGGAGGACGGTTTGCGGACCGGAAGGATCAACACGAGTGAGACCAGGACGGAGGACGAGCTACAGACGAGCCCTGCTGTGTTCGAGAAGCCAGGAGGCCAACGTTCCGGCGCTTCGCCCTGCCACGGTCCCGAGGGAGGAACGTGGCTGGACAAGGTACGGGGCCGGGTAGCAGGGTGGGTCGGACGTCGTAGCGTCCCTACTGAATAGTTACCGCCTCGGAGTGTACCTTGTATCCCTTGTGCCCTTCCCCTCACGAGCACTTACAACACTGCGCCTCGTTAGAGGGTTCACTTGCACTGGGTTTCCTTCACCCCCCCTCCCTTAATAAGTTGTACGTATTGAACGCCCCAGTAACCTTAGTCTTCTTGTCTGTCTTTTCGCTTTTGGGTGTTGGCGGACCTGTCGGACAACGCCGGGCGGCAACGGAGAGAAGAACTGGCCCGAAGCCCTCCTATCATTAGTCTTTCGGAGCTACCGACGGATGTGTCCCAAACCTTATCGTTATTTTGTTGAACTCTTTGCAAGACTGAATTTCCCTACCGGATTGATAATCCTGTTATGCAGAAAAAGACTTACATTCCAATAAAACCTTCTTTGAAGTCCTTACTCAAAGCCCCTACGTTTGTCTTTACTCCTAACTCCGAGGTAATTGAAGGCCTGGAACAACAATCGGAACCCCCCCTGGGACAGTACCTTTTCTCCCTCATTAGAGGTCAGGTACGTGAATCCGCATCTTCCTGGGATGACTCGGATTACAAGATCGCGTGTGTTGTCACGTGTATCTAATTTTGTTTTTGCTAACATGTCTGTTTGCAGTGATCTCAAAATTTCTGTGTGTTTTTGAGTCCAATTGATTTGTTTAAAATCAGGTTTAATTAGTTCGTAGAGAGGTTTAACCCTCTCTGCGTAATTTAGAATGTAAGTTCTTCCGAAATTCAGAAAACCTAGTATGGATTGTAAATTCTTCAGCGTTTTTGGAGCTTGGAGTACAGCGCACTTCTCTAAGAAGTTGTCCGCTAGGCTTTTCCCTTCACTTGATAATTCGTACCCTAAAAATAGTACTGTCAGATGGGCAATTCAGGACTTTTTAAAGTTGAATTTGTAACCCTCTGCTGCGAACCCAAGTATGATGGTGTTCACTCTTTTCAAGTGAGTATCCAAGTCGTCATCTGTGAGATAAATATCATCTACGTAAGATAATGCTTCATCATCATAGATTTGTAGTAACTCTGTTACCCTAGCTGAGAATAGTCCTGGGCTGTTCTTGAACCCCTGTGGGAGTCGACAGAATTTTTTCTGTGACCCAAATGCAGAGAAAGCGGTCAAATATCTGCTTTCCGGTGCAATGTTTTGACAAAAGAAACCATTAGATATGTCTAATGTTGTTTTATATTTTTTCCTAACTATGTTATTCATTAGGGCTGCACTATGCGAGTTTTGTACTGCAAAAGTTTTGCAACATGCATTAAGATGTCTGTAGTCCAAAACTAGACGATATGAATTGTCTGGCTTGGAGACAGGAAACAAAGGATTGTTCATTTGAGAGGTGCATGTTTCAATCACCCCCTGGTACTCAAGTTGATCTAAGATCTCCCTGACTTGTTTTTTAGCTTCTTGCTTTATGGGATACTGCCGTTGGGCAGTTGGTTCACTTTTTAATTGGATTTTGTGAGGAGTTGAGTCCTCATCCCATCCTACATGATTTTTATATAATGCAGGTGCCTGGGCCACTGCCCATTTCCTTGCATATGTATATTTTTTGTGAATCGGAATGTGATTCGAGAAGGCAGGCATAATCACTTCTTCGCCACGAGGGCACTCCCTGACAAACTCTGGGGGCCAATCTTTTTCAGCTAACAGAATATCATAGCCTTTTGAGAGCTTATCCCAAAATAGACCCTTAATTTTCCTAGTCTTATCACCCTCTATACGCAATGTTATTTCGTATATTTTATGGGGCTCGCTAAGTCTGGCGTCTGCAGTTTCAACCTGAATGAATTCATTCGTGTCCACTGTCTCCAGATGACTCATCAAGATCTTGCGCGCTATACTGATCTCTGCTGCACTGTCCAACATTGTCAATGCCCACTACCCGTTTTTCAACTGTGTCCTCAGTATTCTCGGCATGGTTGATTACTCTAATACTGGGTACCTTCTTTTTCTGAAATTGAGATTTCTTATTTTGAGCAGGTTCCTTGTCTTTGGACTTGGTGTGCTCTCCTGGGTCTGACCGTCCTCTTCTTTCCGAATTCTGTGGAAGAGATCGAGAGGGACGTGTATCAATACTTTGATATATATCAGGTTTTTTAGATTATCCCTATTTCTAAGGTTATATCTTTTCTCAGAGGGCTCCCGTTGGGGAGACTGGCGTTCTCGAGTCGGAGTTCTTTCCCTCCGTCGAGGAGACCTTCCTCTGGACTGGAAAACTTTTTCCTTGGGAGTGGATTGTTTATTTCCATCCCAGCTCTTTTTAGGAGTGTTTAAATTATTTTTAATAAATAATTTTTCAGGATTTTCGAGCAGTTGGGGCTTTACCGGTTTCCCACCCAAGCTGTCTCTACCTAATTCTTCATAGCATTTTTCTATGATTTTTGCAAGCTCAACAGGATCTTTTATATCTGTTTCCTTCAATTTCTGGCGGATCGCCACAGATGCTGCTTCTCCTTTAATGTTGGCTAATAATATAGCCGAGACCTGCTTGAAGTCTTTCAGTAATTTCATACCTAGATTTAAAGCGGGCTCTGGACCGAATTCATTTTGAATCTGTTTTAGCACTTCTGGTATTACCGCCATAGACGGAACACCGTGTGTTTTTGTGTAGATGGAAGCAAAGACTGTACCCCAAGTGTCACAGTCCTCCACGTGTGGTGCGATTCTCATAGGAAGGCAGATTGTCAAGATTCTGTGTTTCTCAATAGGGGTAGTATCAGGAAATACTGCCTCTATTTGAGTGATTTTCTGTGCTAACCAGAAAGGAATTTGTTCCCGTTTTACGGGTGTTTTACCAAGACATGACTGTATGTTCTGTGGTGTAATTTTATTTGTGTTCCCCTGATGAGGGGTCAGCTGTGGTGTATTAACAGCTGGTTGGACTGTTGCAGTCCGCATTACATATTGGACTAATTGCCTATGTATTTTTATTAATGTTTTTAGCTGTACTAACAGCTCTTCCTTAGACATTTTTACAATGTCAGGATGTGGTGTGTAGCTGGCTAGAACCGGCCACGTTGCTCCTGGTCTACCTAGTGGACCGAGCCTAGTTATGTGATCATTGTGTTTTAGGGCGCCATTAAACCAGAGCAGGTGCTCTTGAAATTTAAGTGGGATTTCAATCTCCTCGAAAGGAGCGTACTCTCCCGGAGGTTCCTCTATTTTGTAATAGTGAAACTCTTTTGTTCTAGCGTTTATCGCTGGAAAGTTTATCCATGAATAGAATACCTCTGTCTGCCGATATTCGTGAGCCTCTATCACGAAAATTACTGTACCACCTTGAGGTGTCAGTCCGTTTTCTATAAGTTTTAACGTTATAGATCTTCTTAAGTGGACCGGGATGTCTATAGCATCCGGGTCAATCTGTAGGAGACTCGAGTCTTCCTCTATTAGTTGGGCTGCCAGTCTAACTGCTTCCCTTTCTTCTTCACTGTCTGTCATTTTCTAGAAATGCAGGCTTTGCAGAGTAGGTCTCCAAGGAGACAAAGATTAGGTGCACAATATTTTGGAACACTGTATCCTTCAACATTGAATAAACCAGAGCTTTACATAGGAATCTCTTCCTACTAAGGTCGGGCGGATTTTAACCTTTCACCCACTCCAGACGTCTATTGGAGTATTTACGGGAGAAAGGGGTCTGTGTGAAATATGCACGACTGAGTTACTCTAACTGTCTTGCGTTAGTTTATCGCCTTACCAAACGTTGGGCGCCATGTAGTGTAGTTCCTAGTTTCCCACTAGGCCCTGCGCATTGGAATAACATAAACAGTAGTATCGACGTGGAACTGCGGATATTCCAGGCCTCCACTGACTATGCTAAACTTAATTGGGTGTGTTGCCAACTAGCTCAGAGGTCACTGGAAACTTTCTTCTCTGCATAGGAAGTGATCAGCTTCCTTGGCACAGACAAGAAGGGATTCAGCTTTCCAACAACCGTGCAACATGACAACTTTGCTCCTCAGATCAAGAGTCAATCTCTAGGGTCGTGTGAAACAATAGACTTGTATTTCACTCAGTCAGTCTAGCGCAGTTTACTTTCACGAGATGTAGAGAATAGAGAGACGGGCGTTTGTCAATAAAAGGTTAACATTTATTGAACAGTCTTTCTTCTCGTACAAGAGAAATGTATTGCCACAATTGCAAGACTTGTTATTATAAAAAGTACGTACAGTAAGATAAGTATTGCGAAATAGAACTGTAAAAGCATTGATATGGTTTCTTAGCCATACAATGGTTTAAAAGTAATAAAACATATATACAGTCATATATACATTAGGCTAACATACTCAACTGGTGCTTCTAACTAAGCCTACCCCAGTGTGCCTGACCTAAGCCTAACACGTGGAAGGGGAGTAAGTAAGTAGCTTTAAGTTAAGTTGGTTTTGCCAAGGTTTGTTTCAAGAATTCTCATTTAAGGGTTTAGTCAACACCATACCTCTGAATAGAATGATGGAGGTTTGGTATCTCCTTCAGGGGTCACTCTCGATATCCCAGTCACCCGCGAGGGTAGACCGGAAACGCCGGAGCTGGATTTCTCTGCAGGAGAAAGGCAGCGGGTCTCTTCAGCGCGTCGAGGAAGGAGGGGGGACAGCGTCCGCGGGCAGCTGGAATCTGCTGGATGTCTTCGCAGAGGGACAGCTGTTCAGCTCCTAAGTGTACTGTACCATAGTTCGCGCTTTAGCAGCGATAATGGTATCAGTAGCTTCACCACCACAGGGACAGCAGGCTGCAGCGACAGAGTGCTAGATTTGCCAACACGGGGTCTTGCAGGCAGCTGGCATCAGCAACAGTAGCTCGCATTGCTTAAGGCAACGTTGGTAATATTTATACCTGACAGGTGCCGGGTTTGACGCAAGTTTGCTGGACATAAGACGTCAATTAAAGATGTCACTAGGAAGTGATAGTTATCAGTTGCTCATTAGAGTTCCATTACTAATCAAAACACAGCAAGCGGGGATTTCCAGGTTTGCTGAGTTTTTATCTTGTTGAAGAACTCGGAGTGTTAATCTAGGAATATCAGATAGTGACTTCTGCTCTGTCATTGCACTAATTGGTCGCAAAGGAAGTGGCAGAGAACTATGCTGGAATGTGGCTCTGTTCGTGTGAGGCCAGAGATGACTTTTCTGAAAATCGCACTTGAACGGTTATGCCAATATAGGGAATAAATGGATTTATAACCGAATAGGGGCATAAGGTCACAGTATCGATCAGGAACCTAGATAAACACGCAACACTGTCAGTCAACAACTGAAAAAGACAGTGATCAAGCATTGGCCTCTTCTACAAGAACTACCTGAATTAAGAGAAAGACCACTATTCACCTTCAAACGTGGGCCTAATCTAAGAGACCGGCAAGTACACTCGTATGACAAACAGGATCCCAACATTGTTGATAATATGAGACAGCTAATACCAATACAGGGCCATTTCAAGTGTAACAGCTGTGTTGCTTGCAACACAACTCAACTGATAACATCAAAACATTTGAAATTAATGGCAAGAAAGTGCTAATCAAACACTTTTCAAACTGTAGAACAGCCAACGTTATCTACTGTATCCGCTGTCCGTGTAACCAAATATATATTGGTAAAACCACGCAGATGATTAAACAGAGGATCTTACAACATCAATCCCGGATCCGTTGCAAGGTGGAAAATACTCCCCTTGTTGACCTTTACATCCAATGTCAACATTCAGCCAAAGACAAGACCTGGTGGGTCATTGAACTGGTAAAACCAACAATCAGACAAAAAAACGTAGACAAAATTTTGACATTAAAAGAAAACAGATGGATTGAAACTGCGGACAGTATAAAAAATGGGATGAATTCAGCAACAGAATGGCACTCTTTGGCATGCCTTTCGTAACATTCATCCGTTTTCCATCTCAAATTTGTATACAACCGAGGCATTTCATCTTCATAAACATACACTAGGTTAAGAACATATAGGCAACTCTGCATAAACACACTTACTATGCCATATATGTTCTAGATATGTTTTTTGTAACACTAATATTGTGAGCGCTTTTCAAACAGCGACAGTTCAGCAACGATGTTTAAATGTCATGGACAATTTAGGATTTTTTCTTTTTAGTCAAATATGCATTTTTCTAAACACATTTTTCTAAACATTTGTTCTTCCTGTTTAGACTATAAATGTTGTTTAATCATAAGAATTACTTAAACTGACAAACATAATAAGTCAGTCTGTGTAATTGGCGATTGACTGCATGAACTTTCCAATGTTTAGAATGTGCGCGCAAGGCTTTAGCGCCAGTTGGACTATTATCCCTTGTTTGTGTCTATGTAGACTAAATAACAGCATATTCATGCAACTGCATTATTATGAAATTGAGTTAAATAGACAGTAACGAAATAACAGCGTATTTATGCAACTTCATTATTATGAAATTTAGTTGAATAGACAGAAAGGACCTAATAACTATGCTCGTGACCAGCTACAAAATAGTCAAAAGTCCTTAGAATTCAGATGAATCAAAACATCTATAAGTTTACTCATCCTCGGAATGACTGTTTACATCATGGCCAGTAGTTACGTCTTGAAACACACTACAATATGGCCGCCGCTAAATCACTCTCGTGTCTAGTAGCGTAATCTCGCGATAGCAATTATCCAGCGTCTCAGTCCCAACATAAATAAGGGACAATCCAAACATTCAACATCAGCTGTTTTCATTGGAATCCGCTGCCAGGTCCAACCCGAGGGAAACACCCAAACGACTTCTTCAAATTTTCAAAGTAAGTGTTAGGCTTCGTCTGGTTAAATCCAAGCCACCCCCTCTTCTCCTTAACGGAGTCGATTGGGCACACTTCCGATAAATGCCTTTTGACTCAGCGTTAGTACTATGGAATATACGGAGCTCATTTGTATTCCTAATCATACAACGATGCCTCCAAATCAACAAACACTCATTTAGAAAGGGTGTCTTTGTTTGTGTTTTTCACGAAGGACCTCAAGACACTGGCCATTGCTTTCAACTTTGCAAGATATCTGCCCCTCCACCCGTTTTCGTTAAAGAAGGGTGTTACATCTCAAAATTTGAATTCTATGAAATCCAATAACATCGCAACTTGCTCAAATGTGCCCTTACTTAGTTTTAAAAATTTGAATTTTAATGCAAAGATCGGCACAACCGCTATAACTCTGTCTTAACAAACAAAGCAAGACTTTGAACGTAAATAAAGTAATAAGGCTTTTTCCTGAATATTTATTGAGTCAACAATCCATTGTCAACAACATAAAGGAACAATAAATGGATTCATCAGAACCCTCCTGTCCCCTGTTTTTCAAAACGAGAGAGTTAAATTCTGCTCACAACACAAGCCCCAAGCACACTCTGCTGAGCCTGACCTCGAGAAACTAAACGAATCCCAAGCGGTTTCATCGAGCTCAAACAGAAAGGTAATCTATACATCCAGGGGTAACCATTTTGAGTAACTGAAACATCCAGTATTTTAGATTTACCTAGCTATCTTTATTTCTATACTTTTTATATAGCACCTGCTGGAATTTGAAGTCATAGAACTCAGCAGACATCACTTTCAGATTGATTTTGACAGTTCGCCACTTACCTGGCTAGGAAGTGTATGCGTGGACTATATGTAAGTGGTATTCATTAACAATGACTTAAAACCAAGAAATGTTAATGATTTTTTGTTTTGATTTGGACCTCTAGTCGCCACACCGACTTTTGGTAATTGTCAAATAATTGTAAATAAGACAGAAATGAAGAATGTTGTTTGACAAATGTCACAATGTCTCTCTTGTTGTTTTTTATAAAAATGAAATGTCAAATGTATCATCAAAATACACATACCAGGTAATAACATTATGCTATTATATTATATTTTTTTCAGAGGGTCTACAATCTTTAGCTTTTATTCTCTGTCCTGAAGATGGTCTTATGAAACAATTACAAAAAGACCGAAACGTCGACCACAGTGTCTAATCCTGCATTTGAATCATTCATTGCTATTGATTTTCTTCTAATTGTTCAGTTGAAATCAATGTTGGTATTCATTAGCAGTTTAGACCTTCCTTGATATACCAGTGGAACATGTAATATTCTCCCAGTATATCTTTTGTTTGCAGTTCTAGTACCCTATTTTTAATGAATGATCAATTCTTTGTTTCTAATAAAATAACAAACTTTTTTTGACATCAATATACCTGGTTGTTGTATCATTACATATAATAACATAACTCTATAATGTTAGTGTGGTAACATTATTCATCCAGAACAACTATCCATTATTTGTTCAGCTATTGCTCATAAATAATGCGAGCTCATAATTAAGTTAGATCTCTCATTAGTTGATTTTTCACATTAGAAATAAAATCCCTTGCTGGCTTAATTTACTATTTACTCCTTTGCCCAAGCCCGCGAGGGTATATTGGGTTGCTCACCTCTTCACAAACCCCTTGGGAGGCTGGCACTCATGGTCCTGGTCCCCTTCTCCCCTCGTTGCAACAAGCAGCAGCAACAAGACAGGCGTCTCACACTTCGGGATCCCACAAAAGATTTTAAAGCGCCTCCAGGTACAAGAGACTGATTACGGTGGTAGCGGTTGCTTGGGAGGCTGGGACTCGCTGTCCTGGTCCCCGTCTCCCATCGTGGCAACAGGCAGCAGCAACAAGATGGGCGTACTGTGCTGTGGGAGCCAGCAAAGGATTTTGAAGCGCCTCAGGGTGCAAGAGACTGACATCGACTCATGGTCCTGGTCCCTCTCTCCCCTTGTGGTGACATGCAACAGCAACAAGAAGGTTGTCCTGCACTGCAGAAGCCCACGAAAGATTTTGAAGTGCCTCTGGGCCCAAGAGACGGATGTTGGTAGCAGCGGCCGCTTAGGAGGCTGGGACTTGTGGTCCTGGTCCCCCTCCCCATCGTGGCAACAGGCAGCAGCAACAAGACAGGCGTCCCGCGCTGCAGGAGCTCGCAAACAATTTTAAAGCACCTCTGGGCGCAAGAGACTGACATCTGCAGCAGCAGCAGCTGCTTTGGAGTCTTGGACTCGTGGTCTTGGTCCCCCTCTCCCCTTGTGGCAACAGGCAGCAGCAACTGGAAAGGGCATTTTAAAATCTACTCATTCTGCATTCGTTTTATGGAATGCTAACTACACAAACAGAAACGCCTTATCCACTTTTTGAGGTTTTTGAACATGCAGGATGTTTTACATTCCAGAATTTTATTTGTAACATATCCTTTCCTAAACATTATCATAGATTTTTCCATTGCATGAACATGTCACAGTTGATGAGAGGTAAAGAAAAGGATAAATATGAAGAGTCTACATTATAAAGAGCTAACAACAAGACAGCATGAACCTTTAGAGCTACAGAAATGTAAAGTGGTAAGGGAAATTGTCACTACAAAGCTTGTAAACACACCTTCATTAAAGCTCGGAGCAAAGAAACCCAGCCCATCATTTATGTAAACGTGTTCTTACTCATAGATTTCACCTTCCAGGGCTTTCGCAACACAGGGGATGTAGCTATTAGTATGAACTGCCCAGGATTATATTGTATAGGAAGTGACTGATTTCAGATAGGCTCTGCAAAGGTCACATGATTGCTTACAGACACTCCCACAACACATGATGTGGGAGGAGAACTTGGGTACTATAGCACCCAGAAAATGGACTGGAAGGGGGCAGGTATGTATTCTTTTAGGTCCTAACACTCTGGAGTTTTTCTTCGAGGACCAAGATACCTATGTTTAGAATAATTTTTATTTTTCTGCATAGACAAACTGAACTTTTTTGGTATCACTATGTTGTTCAAGAAATTAGTAGATGCAACTCAATAAAGAGTAATTAAAGTCCCAATTACAGGGGAGTGATCTGCTTTAAAAAGCCCTCTTTTATACAGGACTCTTCCACTCTGCCCTCTTCCATCCAGGGGCATAATTATGAAGGCTTGATCCCCTCACTTTAAAATAGAGTTTCCTCCAATAGTTAGTTACACCAAGGGTGATTGGAGCAGTCGACAATAGCTACCCTCTATTATGTATCTGACATGCATTGGTTGCACATCCTAACCTGCAAAGGCTATGTTCTGCTATTGAATATCAACACAAAAGCATGATGCACTTCTAGTGGATAACTGAATGTAATTTCCACTGCGGCAAAACCCAGTATAGAAAAGTTTCATCATGCTGCGACAAAGCAGTGTCAGCTTTGGAGACCATATTGCAAAGCTAGACACAGCTCTGGCCCCTGTAGAATCAGGGAGTGGATTCAGTGTGTATTAAGGAAGATATTGTAAGTCTGTTAATGACACACGTGTAATGGTTTGTAAAATTGTGTCATTATAGTGACATACTTGTAAATATTGTGGGAAATTCAATTGGTCAGTCAACAACCATGACACACCAGCAAAATGATATAACAAAGTAAGTACACAAAAACGAAAAATATAAACTCACCGCAATGATGAGTAAAAATAAACCTAACAACTTCAACCTATGCAAACTACCAACAAATAAACAATTACAATAAAACTGATGCTGTCTTTCTTTGAACAGAAAATAAAGCATCTGCTCCACATTAGAATACCCCAACAGATAAGCAGCAAAATAGTATGAAACATCTGAAAAGAACATACATGTGAGCATAAAAAATATAAGGAGTTGAGTAATTTTATATGTAATTGACAAACATAAACTTTTTTTAAAAGTATACATATTTATTCTATCACACTTGTTAGAACTGGCTATTTCTGGTTGGCTAAGGCTGACGCCAAAGCTAGGCAGAAACCACCATTCTAGTCAGGGCAAGGGAGTCACACGCCAAGATAACCCCTGCTCACCCCCTTGGTAGCTTGGCACGAGCAGACAGACCTATCCCGGAGGCAATGTGTAAAGCATTTGCGCAAGCACACAACAGCAACAACATCCTAGGCACACCACAAAAGGAACTCCACACAAGGTTATATAAAAATAACTTCTGTATTGTCAAAACACATCAGATACAAATCACACATGTACATTGTGCCAACTGGCATGGGCAATATTCACAAGGGATTATTTACAGAGGACAGGGCCACGTGGGCACCTGTCGGAATCAGCACTTAGTATAAAATAGAATATAGGATATAAAATCACTGTAGCACAAATTTGCAAATATAGCACACAACCAATAACCACTGGTAACAGGTAAGTACCACCTACGCAACCCTAACCACCTTAGGAGAATGTCACGCAGGGAACCAGGACCTCACTAGGACCACCTGTACTAGAAAGAACAACCACCTAAGTATCACAATACAATTAGGGGTATAAGCAAGAACACATTACACATGATGCATCACAACATTCAGAGGTGTAGGGAAGGAAAACACATGATGCATAAAACATACATTCAGCGGTGTAAGAACAAGGCACATGATGCCACAAAAACATATTCAGAGGTGCAGGGAAGGAAGACACATGATGCACAAACAAACACATTCAGAGGTGTAAGGAGAGAAGACACATGATGCCTAAAAACATTCAGAGGTGTAGGTAAGACACATAATGCATAAAAACAATCAGAGGTGCCAGAACATAACTCAATAGCGCAAAAACACATGATGCCCAAAAACATTCAGAGGTGTAAGATCAAGGTGCGTAATCATATTAAATGCATTACATTTCCTAGCACCACAACACATTGCGCAAAACTCACATAAGCCACCACTTGTGGCAGTCCCTAGGCCAACTGGCCTTGTTGGGGCTAGGACGCCCTGTGTCCCAATAGTCAGGGTCCTAAACGGTGCAGCTGCCCACTAATTGCTGGGCAGCTGGGAATTAATAATGATGGGGCCATGTGGGAGCCACGCAGGCTCTAAATAACTGGTCGCCCCTGAGCCTCTCTGGGCTCCAAATACAATGCCCCCTGGACGTTGGAGTCCCCCCTCTGGGGACTCAGGATTGCAAACTGCCCACTGGGGCCTCGGGGCTTCAGCAATATTGCCCCCTGGGCCTTTCAAGCTCGAGCACGAAATGCGGCCGTCGTTGGAGTCCCTCCTCGGGGGACTCAAATACAAAGTAAGGCCCCACGGGCCTCAAACACAAAGGCCCTCGCACTGGAGGGGTGGGGCGGGCACCGACAATGTGCCTCAACGCCCCCCCTCCTTTACACCGCACCGGCCCCACTCACCGGATCTCTTGCAAGCGGCTGGCAGCGGGGCTCTCCTACACCAGGGGAGCCTCGCTGCGTGACTGGCGGGTCCTTCTTCTCGCGCCGCGGCGGGGGCAGGCACGGCACTGTGCCTCGCGCCCCTCCTTCCTTTCCTGTGGCAGTCCGGGGCTCTCCCTCGTCCTTGGGAGCCCTGGACAGGATGCGACCGACTTCTCAAGATGGTGGCCTCGCTCGAAAAGGGCCGCCAGAGTCCTGGTTGCCGGGCAATCCTCCGGCCGAGCTAGGCACGCAGTAGGCTGGTGGAACAGCCAATGGCAGCCCCTGGCTCCGGGTTGCGCTGCGGAGGGCAGAGGGGAAATTCTTTTGCCGTGAACTCACAAATAAAAGCGAGGTGGACACTCGCAAACCAATATAGAACACAGCAAATTCAGCAAATGTCGGGTGGGCACCGGCTTGGCAATAAAAGCGCTCCTAAGCGCAACAAGCAAAATAAAGTGCTCCCAGACGCTAGGGGAAAAAGCAAAGCGCTCTCAGCTCTAGGGCAGAAATGAAGCGATCCTCAAGCGCCAGAAGCCAAATAAAGTTCCAGTAAAGTTCTTCAGGGGATGCAGCAAAGTCCTGGGGCCAGGAAGAAGGTCCAAAGGATCCCAGGGCAAAGCAAAGTCCCCCAATCAGCCCAGGCACGGCAGAGGGGTCGCCCAGAAGTCCTCCAGGCATCCAGGGGTGGGCAGAGCCCGCCCCTGGCAGATTGCAGTACAAGACAAGAACATTTTGGAAGGGGGCACAGCCCCTTTTTATACAGAGAAATCCTTTGTCTAGCAGGGTGCAGGCAGTGTGAGAACCAGCTAGAACTGGTTATAGGGAATTCCTTTTACTGGCCAGGCTAGGGACATCAGACGCACCCCAGGGGGTGGAGCCAGCATTGTGCGGGGAAAACCCAGCCTCACTCAGGACCCTCAAACCAGACAGTCAATCCACAAGCAGACCCAGGCTCACTCCTCCCCTCACATCAGCATGCTAAACACTCCATTCACCACCGGGGCAGACCCTCCCAGACTCTTGGGGCCAGGCTCACCAGCCAGCCTCAGCCAATCACACGCCAGACACAAATTACACAAATATGCCAACTTCTAAAAGTGGCACTTCTACACTAGACACAATCATGCCGCGTATACCATTGCGCAGCATTCAATCTCACGAGTTCGCACATAGTACAAACTCGACCCTGCACTCCCCACACATCAGGAACTACCATGGGCATACATATTCCCCATTCATTCCTGTGGGAGGGCAGGTCACTCCCACCACACACACAGAGAGCTCACGCACTTTACACTGTACCACAGTGAAAAAGTGTGCAGAGGCCTAAAATAACCAACACCAGGTCACAGAAACAGGCTAGGAAAAAGCAAAAAGTTTCGGGGTGAACTTGCCATAAAGGGCCGTGCCCAACAACACTCCTTTCAGATACACTGACAGAGAGAGCCACTATGTTCATAGGAAGAGGGAGGTGCACTCCAATAAAGTCAGTTGCGCAAATGGTTTGTGTGAAAGTTATTTTCTTTCTTTATTCTTTTCGTAAAAAAATGGCACAGCCAACGCGGTTGGTTCCCCTAGTGCCACGGGAACTTCGTCAGGACTGCAATAATCACAATATATACACACATAAATATACATATATAAAACATATATATACACAATACAAAAATAACATATGTATAGATCCAAAGCAAAAAATCTCACAAATATATACAAGACATACATATATATCATATTGAAATTCTTAAAACAAAAGAGGGTTTTTTTAACAAACCCTATAATCAAGTTAAAAGAAAGAGGATATGCAAAGAAACATAAATGGTTCCTCAATATTACAACGTACAAAAAGAGTTAATGATTAAAAACACACGCTCTATTGTGGGCACATCAATTAGGAAACATGAATAAATAGGCATTGCCAAAAGATAAATCAGTAAAAAAGATTAGGTCTAATATGTCGAAAAAATATATAGAGAGAGAAATAGTAAGAAGTCGTCGAAAATAGAAGATTGGAACAATTGAAAAAACAGGAAAAGGGCAGAGAAGGTGAAAGATGAAAACAGGCGATGATTAAATCCTAAAAATATGACTCGAATGGAGAGAAGAAGAGATAAGATCATCCCATATGTCCCTCACCTTTTATAAAGAGCAATTATGAGGTGAACTTGTACTAGAAGAGTAGTAAGGTTAGTCACCCCGGTAGATCGTTCCCAGCTGTCCACTTCCAGTTCTGGGGAAATATCCCAAAATTAATATCTCCAAACATTCTGATATGCTGCCATTTATCATAGAACAGATACACAGAGAGCCGGTTTAATGAACACGTCAAAAATATAGAGGTATTAAGTTAAACAAACAAACTATATATTGATAAAGTCAAATATATATATATATATATACCTTCCATACCGTCAATATTGGGACAACGTCTTATGATTCCTGGTACTTTGCACAGACTATGGTACTTAACTGTAGGTGAGAAGTGACTAGGTCCCCACAAGTTTTGACTGATAGTCTAGTGGGTTCTATGTTGGGACTCCTTAGTATGGAGGGTACAAATATAGTCTCCTATTTTCAACATATGATTTTCTTTTAATAGTTGTAATCTGGATTTGGACCTTTTTCAGCCATTTTGGAAAATAACGACATTGCTGTTCTACACTCTTTCAGCGAGCCTGGTTGTTTGACTTAAAACAAGAATTAGGTGAGAGAATTTAGAGACATTAGTGTGAACTAACTATGGTTCTCAAATAATTTTGGCATTAAGGGATATAACGTTTGTGGATTTTTGATCTTCCTATTTCTAATTTGCTTGTGGCGGGTCATTCTGTATTGACAGGTTCTGACCTTTTGGTCAAATTGACCATAGGAGGATACCCGTGCATGGATTGATAATAGTTATTGGACTCCAAATGAAGTTACTCTTTTCAGAAATACCGTCACTTTGATCATGTGACTAGCTGCAAGGTATGTATATTTGACTTTATCAATATTTAGTTTGTTTAACTTAATACCTCTGCATTTTTGACGTGTATCTGTTCTATGATAAATGGCAGCATATCAGAATGTTTGGAGATATTAATTTTCGGATATTTCCCCAGAACTGGAAGTGGACAGCTGGGAACGATCTACCAGGATGACTAACCTTAGTGAAGATTACTACTCTTCTAGTACAAGTTTACCTCTTAATTGCTCTTTATATAAGGTGAGAGACATATGGGATGATCTTATCTCTTCTCGTCTCCATTTGAGTCATATTTTAAGGATTTAATCACCGCCTGTTTTCATCTTTCTCCTTTTCTCCCCTTTTCCTTTTTTTTCAATTGTTCTAATCTTCTATTTTCAACTTCTTCTTACTATTTCCCTCTCTATATTTTTTTTCTACATATTAGACCTAATCTTTTTTACTGATTTATCTTTTGGCAATGCCTATTTATTCATGTTTCCTAATTGATGTGCCCACAATAGAGCGTGTGTTTTTGATCTATAGCTCTTTTTGTACGTTGCAATATTGAGGAACCATTTATGTTTTTTTACATATCCTCTTTCTTTTAACTTGAATATAGGGTTTATACTTGTTAAAAAAACCCTCTTTGGTTTTAAGAATTTTAATATGATATATATGTATGTCTTGTATATATTTGTGAGATTTTTTGCTTTGGATCTATACATATGTTATGTAAAGTTTTAGCTGTATGTGACAATTTAATATGATTTCTTGTGTATTGTTTGTATTGTGTATTTATATGTTTTATATATGCATATTTATGTGTGTATATATTATGATTATTGCAGCCCTGACGAAGTTCCAGTGGCACTGGGGGAACAAAACGCGTTGGCTGTGCCGTTTTTTCACGAAAAGAATAAATAAAGAAAAGAGCTTTCCCTCAAACCATTTTCGTGCAACTGACTTTATTGGAGTGCACCTCCCTCTTCCTAGGAACATTTCTGTTTTCTTATATAACCTGTGGCAGCGGTTGTTGGGAGAAGTAGCACCATCGTACATATTGAAACTGACGGAATTCTAGTGCTTGACCTTATTATTATAATTACATTTCTAAAGCGCTCAGCTACCCGTAGGTTTCCCGGCGCTAAAACCAAAAAAAAATGAGAGAAGAGAGTCAGAAGAGAGCTGTTAGATGTCAAATAGCCAGGTTTTTATCTGTCCACGGAACCTGAGATAGTTAGATTCAGTTCGTATATGATGAGGGAGAGAGTTCCAGAGTGAGGGAGCCAGCCAAGCGAATGAGCGGCCACCCATTCTGGCTTTCTTGATTCTAGGAACCGACAGTAGGTTTTGATTAGAAGATCGGAGATTGCGAGCGGGATGGTATGATTGTGCCAGGGGGTTGAGATAAGAGGGGGCTAAGCCGGAGTTTATTCTGTGAATGATGCAGAGGGCCTTGAATGTTGTCCGATTTTCAATTTGGAGCCAGTGCAGGGAACGAAGGGCATTGGAGGTAGGAGAAGTGTTAGGTCATTTACAGAGAAGTCGTGCAGCCATGTTTTGAACTGTCTGCAGCTTACGCATCACCTCTTTACTTGCTCCCAGAAGAAGGATGTTCCCGTAGTCCAGTCTTGAAGTAATAAGAGCCTGGACCACTGTCTTCTGAGTATGCAAGGGAAGCATCCAAATGATTTTTCACAGCCACTTAATGATAGTGATGCAAGTGGATGATGTTTTAACCACATGGTTCTTCATAGACAGTTGGTTATCAAAGGTGACGCCAAGGTTGCAAGCAGTTATAGATGGAATGGGTAAAGGGCCCATTTGTGAAGGCCAATACTGGGGTCCCCATAAGGTGGTGTTGGGACCGAACAGAAGAACCTCAGTTTTATCCCCATTTAGTTGTAGTTTGTTGTCTAACATCCAGGCTGCGATGTTACTCAGACCTGTACGGAGGGAGGAGGATGAGGAATGAGAATCAGAGGAAAGGGAGTAAATAATCTGAGTATCATCGGCGTACGAGTAAATAGTGAGCCCAGCTTGCTCTGCAATAGCAGCCAAAGGTCTGACATACAAATTGAACAGCAAGGGGCTCAAGATGGAACCCTGCAGTACACCGTACTCCGATTTAAAGGTTTGAGAGGCAGAGGACGAGGAGAAAACTTGAAAAGTACGGTCTGAAAGAAAGCTAACAAACCAGTTGAGAGCTGTGTCGACAATACCAGATGATCTGAGGGCATTGATAAGGATGGCATGGGAAACCGTATCAAATGCGGCACTCAGATCAAGTAAAATGAGTGCCAGGGTTTCACCCTTATCAACTCGACCCCTGATGTTTTCCAAGACCCCTAACAGGGTGGATTCAGTCGAGCAGCCACGTCTGAACCCAGATTGAGTTGGATGAAGTAGTCCACTAGCCTCAACATGTGTTGACAATTGAGAGTTGATGTGTTTCTCCATAATTTTGGAAAAGACTGGAAGAAATGAGATTGGGCGAAAATTAGATGGGATACTAGAGTCTGCATTTGGCTTTTTTAACAGGGGTACTAGCATTGCATGTTTCCATGCAGCGGGTACTGAAGCTGTGTTGAGGGAGGTGTTAAGAAGGTCCACAATCAGTGCAAGAGAAGAATGGTCTGCTGCTGTGTTCTTTGTATCTCCAGAGAGAGCCAATATATAACATCACAGAAAGGAAAGCAGTTACTAAGTCACATGGACTACACCTACACCCAAGATAGTCCATCAACAGAAAATGTGAAATAGAACTGTACCAAATATTATTCTAATGCATATTATGGGAGGGCCACTACAAAAGGTGATGTTGTTATTCAATTAGAAGAACACAACCACCCCCCAAATATGACAGAAATAGAAGTAAGAGAGGTATTGCAGGATATAAAAGAGCTGAATATTTAACAATGATACATAAGGAACAGCCTTTCCTTTTATGTGACAATCTAAACAATGATAAACACATTGTAACATTCTAAACAGCAGATAACCTACTTAAACTAAGACATCATCAAACCAGAATGATAGATAGGATCTTCCAAATGTGTCTCAAACTATTAAATCAGATAAACACCATACATGGTGAATATCAAAACACAAATATCCCTTTTTATATATGCCTTAATGCCAAAGAAACAAAGCAGCACTTACTACAGGCTCTTAAACCACATTAAACATAGAACAAATAACTACTACACACAAAAAATAATCATAGGCTTTGAAGAAGCAATGATTCAAACCATTTTAAAAATGTACCCCCACACAGCCCTGCAAGTCTATTACTAGATTTAAATCAAAGAATATGGAGATACCTCCAATAAGCTGCACTTAGGACCTGATTACAAGTTTGACGGTCCGACTGCCGGGATGCCTTGATGTAAAATGCACCTGCTGTCATCCTTCCACCGTATTACGAGTCATGCAGTCTGAAACACCGCCAGCATCAACGTCGGGGTTGCCGCCTTGGCCCGGTGGTCTGTAATGTTGGCAATACGTACTCCAATGACAAGACTATTACAACAACTGTTGCTAAGCCATCTCGTGCTCTGGGCACCCCATTTATTGTGCTGACTGGTACTGGTGGTAAAGGAGTCTGACTGTCATTGGGCTCTGCCTAACCAGTCTCACATGTAGTACTATGCTGAAAACACACTTATAATACAGTGAAAAACACCTACATACACTAGGGTACACTATGGGTTAGGGTATCTCTATGATTGGCATGACCTCCTGAAATAAGGCCCTAGTACATAATAAAGCAGGGGTATTAAAGTTACCTATAAGTCCCTAGTATATATTAGAGCATGGCATTTTAGAGGCCCAGCAGCCCTTTCTGCACTTGCATGTGTGCACTGCTGAGACCTGAGGTCAGTTTATAAGCTGCCTGTATTGAAGGGCTACTTTTAAAATTGTGCCCAAACTCGACTTTGGGGCTTGGAGCACTTAACTAATAATAAACTACAATATTTTCTCATAGTGGGTACCCACAAGGTCTCCCCTAGGTGTCCCTAGGGTGGGGGGGTCACGTACTTATAAGGAGGATCCTTATCCAATAGTTTTTATATGCCCTGGGGATAGTGTAATTGCACATTTCACTTCTCTCATTGTTGTAAAGTGCTTCCCAAAATCTTCTGTGGTAGGAGCACAGTGGAACTAGGATCTGTAATATTTTTATATTCAAACTCCTAAAGTCTTCCTTAGGTGTTCAAAGGGTGAGCAGTTCTGTAGATATACGCAGGAGCCTTATAAAAGAAGTTTTATAAGCCTTGGTGTTGGCTAAATCGCCCATTTCATTTTCCCAATTACAGATCCCCAGCCACATAGTTAGCATAGCCTTCAGTTATTAATTAATTACTAACGCTAGGCTTTACAGAAAACAAAACTCAAGGACTTAGTGGAATGGTATTGATAAATCCATCAATATGCTGCTGTTGTATTTCTCCTAAAATATACAGAAAATGAATTATAAGACTGTTTGTCTGGAAGCCAAATTTCAGCCTTTCAGGGGTCTGCCCTGATTGGTCAGAAATAAGTGGATTAGCCAGGCTGCTTTGATGAAGTGGTAAGTGGCACCTGGGTTGCGGAGCCACCCTAGGGAGGAGATGGTTATGCTGCACTTTACTGTCAGAGCAAGGGGGAGGAGCTGTAAACCATGATCTTCAAAGGAAGAAGGGGACATGCAGAAGAAGCCAGGTCCAGTTACACCCATCCCCTATGAACTCAGCCAGATTGTCCTTAGTGTCCATAGTGACCAATAAATCATTGTCCTTATTAAAGGGACGGTTGTCAACTAACACAGAAATTGTCATTAAACCTGCTGACAAGGGGGGGGCATAGTAGTCCAAAACACCACTGACTATAGACAGGAAATTATGAGCCAACTTGGAGTCGTTGATAACTATAAAAGACTGACAAAAGACCCCAGCAATGAAGTTAGGCAGTTGATCATGGCAGCTACTAGCACACGCCTACAAGGAGGCTATCTAAGTAAGCATGAATATGACGTCCTCAATAATAAACAACCACGGATGCCAACCATTTATACACTGCCCAAAATGAACAAACGTATGGAGAAACCCCCGGGAAGACCTATCATATCAGGGTGTGGTTCACTACTTGAACCACTTTGTAAATTCTTGAAGCTGATTGCCATCAACACACCCACTTATATTAGGGACACCATGGAAGCCATTAATTTAGTTGACAAAACGTCCCTTTAATAAGGACAATGAATTATTGATCACTATGGACATCTCATCATTATATACGAGCATTCCCCAGGAGGATGCTCTTGAAGTGATTAGACTAGCTCTGGATAAATTACCCAAACCCATCAGAATACCTAATGATTTCATTATTACATTACTGGATATTGCTATGAGCAGGAACTTTTTCATGTTCCATGACAACTATTACTACCAGACTAAAGGTGTGGCGATGGGGGCAAGCTTTGCCCCCAATCTGGCCATTATATTTATGGACGCCTATGAGCAAAAATATATTGTGAACGCCGACAACCCATATAGAAAAAATGTTTCACTGTGGCGCAGGTATATCGACGATGTGCTAATGTTGTGGCATGGTACGGAAACAGAACTAAAAGCTTTCCATGCCTGGCTTGATAATCAAAGTAAAGACATTCAATTCTGCATTGACCATAGCCCAAGTGAAATACATTTCCTTAATATTACCATCAAAGCAGAGGAAGGGACACTCCACACCACACTCTACCATAAAGCAAGTGAACGTAACACCTTATTAGGATACTCTAGTCATCACTCCTGCAAATTGAGGGACAACTTGCCATATGGCCAATTTTTAACGGTGAGGTAGAATTGTTCTAAAAAAGAAGATTATTTTTCTGAATCCTGTGACTTGCTAAAAATATTTCGAGCTAGGGGATATCCCTTGAGATTACTCAAAAAGGCACAGAAAAGAGCATGGTACAATCATAGAGAATTCCTACTAACACCAAGAATGAAGCCCAAAACCGTTGAGAATAGATTGACTTGTGTTACTACCTTCTGCACCAAAAGTACACTAATAGAAAAGACTATCAACAAGCATTGGCACATGATTGCGGACGAATTAAATATGGTAGAACCGCCCATGCATGCCTTCCGGAAAGGGAAAAGCCTTAGAAACACTCTAGTTAAATCACCCCTTCTATCTAAAAAAGTGAATGTACAGACCCACTTATGGCACATTCCTCCCATTGTGGGCCACTTTAAATGCGGGGGTTGTAAGGCCTGCCCGATGACGAAAGATATTCAATCATTCACACACAATGACTACACTTACACCCATAAAGAACACAGTAACTGCAATCCATCGGGAGTCATTTATGCCATCCAATGCCCTTGTGATTTTTTATACATAGGCCAAATAACTCAGAGTGTAAAATGTCCCATTTTGCAACACTGTAGCAAAATAAGATGCCCTACACAGGGAGCCCCTTTAGTTGACCATTTTACACCGTTTGACCACACTGCAGAAAGCATGAGATGGCAGGTAATTGAAAAAGTAAATGCAAACCATAGGGGTGGTTGCCCTAACCATAACCTTAATTACCAAAAATGTAAGTGGATACACATTTTTAACACTATTTAGAAAGGATTGAATGAGTATGAGGAAGTTGCTCGCCAAGCCGCGATCTCTATGATTAGACATTTCTGACGAGTTACACACACTGTTAACACATACCACACCTTGGCGAATGTGTTGTTCTGACCTGGGGCTCCAGGCCATGACCTCATGTAATTATGTAAATAACCTTGTTTCCCATGTTCAATTCACAGGATGGTTGATGTAATTTTCTTCCTTTTGCGTAATTGTGTAAATATTGTGATGTAATTTTGTAAATATACTTTTCTTCCATTTGCGGAATTGTAAATACTGTGCACTTGTGTATGTGCATAACAATTTTTGTATTTTCTCCTTTACCTTTTGTACATTATTTCAAGCCACACCATGGTGGTTTCCAGATTTTCCACTAACTGCGGTGCTACGAGGGACAGCAACCCGATAATATGCTATGCAAGGGAACATCCGTTTTTCCACACATGTGCTGCTCCCCGCGTCTGTGTTCGATCATTGCCTCTGGGGTTGATTTACCGCGCACGGTAGCATGCACGTCACGTAGGCGCCTTCTTCCTACAAGTAACCGCTTGACACGTCGCTCCAGTCCGCAACTGATGCTGGCTGAGATGACTGACGGGTTCATCAATTGGCCTCGAACTAAGGTAATTCATTCTCCAGCCAGAGGTGAGGGTCATTCATTCCCCCAGACTCGCCTCTGTCCCTTAACAGCAGACTGCCGCTTCATGTGCGGACCCCCCGTTTTTCAGATTATTCGGGGCATGAGATCGCCTCAGCAATCCTGCCTTTACCCTTTCACTCTGGGATGTCTTTGGTGCTACACTGGTACCTCGGACCTTGGCCCTCATTTAGACGCCTTTACCCCGCCTATCAGACTCATCACCAACTCATGTCCTTACTGGTCGATTGACCGAGCACCCAATAATTTCATGTTCTTCACATTTTCAGGAAGGGAACCAGTCCTTATTTAGGAATAGAAGAGTGAAGATGCTCACCTGTTAATACGCTTCTGGCGACATTGGGCTCTGAAACACTCCACCTTGGATACAGTACACCTGTGATGCCAGGCTTGGCTCCAGGCAAGGTCAGTTTAATTTGATCCTGGACCTTTGTTCACCACACACTATAGCGCTCTTTTTAATACAGTATTCTCCGTCACAGGTTGCTACATACAGTCCTGAGGAAGACTCGCAGCTAAGGTCCGAATTCGTGACAGCACAGTCGAGTCGAAACGTCAACGCTCTATTAACCAAGACCTGTACCTATATTGTTTTTGTCATATTTCTGGAAACTACATTGGATGCACAATTGAAATGTACAGATTACTTGTGAATTTAAAATGGACAGGCCTGTAATCACTGGTCCCTAATACCAGTATGTGTAAAATATTGAATTTATCCCCTTTATTCTTTGATTCATACTTTTACCTAACACTACCCTCCCCTTTTCCGCGCGCAACCTTTGTTCGTTGAAAAGTAATTTATTTATTTTTGATTTATGCAAAATAAATATCTGTTAATTTATTACAGTATTTGGTATTGAATAAACCAGGTTGTAGTGCTCCCA
This sequence comes from Lissotriton vulgaris, assembly GCF_964263255.1. Lineage (NCBI taxonomy): Eukaryota > Metazoa > Chordata > Amphibia > Caudata > Salamandridae > Lissotriton > Lissotriton vulgaris. The sequence goes on from NC_141695.1 coordinate 569,506,809, forward strand.
GACAACCCACATTTATGAATTTACAAATCTTTGTTTATTAATATTTGGTCACGGGCCATTGTTTTCATTCCCGCATTACGCCCATGTCCGCCTTGACTTTAAGGGCTACCCCATTATCCTTAATGGTCCTCCAGGTTAGTTAGGCTAAAAAACTTTGGAAGTCTGACTTCCAGAGTTTGACTGGGAGCTGGTTGAAACCCAAGCTGGCAAACCCTCACCGAATCTGGACGGGTAGAGTCTTTGAGGGACCCCAGCAGAAAAACTTCCAGAAAAGTTTGGAAGTTAGAAGGTAAAAACTTTGACCGAGGCCTGTCATGAGGAGTACCCTCACAGGGCTCCATGGTGGTCGGCCTGAAACTTTAACTTTGTTCTGGTCTAGCACAACCAAATGTCCCAATAGGTCCCACGGGTTTCTATTAACCCTGGGCGTAGTTCGCGTAGTTGCGCTCCGAGTAGCTACGCGAAGTGCACTTCCCACTACGCGAGATACGCATAGCGCTACGTGAACTAAATAGTGCGCTGTTTGCAATGATTGCACAGTGCCGGATGCTTGTCCACACTGTGCAATCATTGAAAATGGCATCTCGCACAGTGCTAGCTGTCGTTTTCTGCTGCTCGGGGTAGATTTTTACTTGAGCTGCAGCTTTCTCATCGTGGACTGGTAGTTTCTCATCGCAAGCGGTCGCGAGCATACGCGACCACTCGCAATGAGAAACCTGACCTCCCTGTGTTGAGAATCTCGCCAGGAGGTTTATCTTCCTCGTTCGCTATTGCCAACTTGATGTTGCTGATCACGAATGAGGAAAAAGTCTCCCCCGGATGTCATTTTGCTCGCTCGCGGTCACCAACTTGATGTTGAGGACTGCGAGCGAGTAAAAAATTCCAACTCCGCTAGGCGATTTTGCACTGTGCTACGTGCAATTCGGTAGCGCGGAGTACCACAAACTACGCAAACTTCGCAAGCATAGCGTAGTTGGCCGCCCAGGGTTAGTTTCAATGCACTACATAGTGCTAAATCTTAAAAAAAACTTATCTCAGGTTCCCTACATTGGATTTTTTTCGTTGTGGTTTCATTTTAAAGATACAAATATTTCCTATATTTATAAATGGTACTGTATTTTTATGCCAATTATTTACTTAATTGGTGTTGTTAAATGCTTTACATACCCGTCTCTAAAGTTATGCCTGCCTGCCTGCAGCCAAGCTACCAAGGGTTGAGCATGGGAATACTTTTTTCTGACACCTATTCTGAGCCCTAGACTGTGTTAGTGGCCTTATTGCCAGTGATTGATATATATTTACCTCTCCTAATAATCTACTTTTCAACAACAACACAGTTGTACTGGCGGTTCCCTAGTGGCAGTTCCTCAATGGTGGTAGACCGTTGCATTATGCTTGCATCAAAGCACCACAACAGTGACCATTGGGTAGATTCAAAATCTACACAGCTGATGTCCCAAGGCCAAGTGGACATGCCTGCAAATCACACTATGAAACACACCTTATCCCAGACCATGATCCTTTGCCTCTCCACTGCAGCATAGCAAATCAGAAGGCACACGTTTGTTGTTGAGATAAGGCCGCCCTTTTTTCCCCTATTCCATTTAATACTCTACACACCTTTTTTCATTTTAACTTATTCACTATTATTCCTTTGTTTTCATTTGTCACTCACTTTATTTTATAGTCATGAGTCGGCCAAAAAATCCACGTTTCACCGAGGCTGATTAGACAGTCATGGAGGATGAAATCATTTGGGAACAGCCACAAATATTTGGAGCCCTAGTCCTATATACTCCTCCAAGTATGTATACGGAATTCTGAAACAGGATAGTTGACAGAGTGAATGCTGTTGGTAGCACCCTGTGCAGACAGCAGGAAATTAGGAGGAGGTCACACGACCTAAGGTTCAAGGTGCATACCCTGGCATCCAAGCACAACCTCGAGGCCCAAAAGACTGATGGTGGGTCTCCCAGTGGCAGATTTCAAGTCTCTCTCTGGGAGGAGAAGGTCTTGGCAATCCTGCATACTGAAGGCATGACGGAAATACCTGAAGGACTGGAGTCTGATATGTTACACTTCACTAAGTGTCACATTACCTCAATGTCCTGTTGGCTCTCAACTCTGCTTTTGTTCTTGTATTGTTTATTTTATTTATTTTAAAAGGTTTTATATAGCGCTGGCTACACCCTAGGGTATCAGAGCGCTTTACAAGAGTAGGGATGCAGTATAGGAATAGAACAAGTATTCATAACTTGAAAAACAGACAGGGTTAGATTAAAGAGGGCAAGTAGCATAAGAACAATTTACATGTGTCATAAGACTATCTACATAAATGAAATATATACATGTCAACAGTAGTGGAAAAGCACACATATTTATAACATGCAAAAACAAATACAGGGTTAGATTAAAAAGGGCAACTAGATTAAATACAATTTACAAATGTCAGAAGGCTATCTACATGAATGAAATAGATACATGTAAACAAATTTAGTACAGTGACACGAGAAAGAGGAGAGCATTAATGGTGGGCGGAGCAGGACCAGTGGAAAATGGTGAGGATTATGGACCCCATTATTTGGTGAGCAGGTGCAGTTTGAGGTCCTTTTGAAAGCTGATGTAGGTGGGGTTACAACGCAGGTCTTTTGGGAGGGCATTCCAAATCTAAGGAGAAAAAGGGTGAGATTGTGTGGTTTTCTTTTTTAACAGAGGTGGGATAAGGATGAGAGCATTGTTGCTTCTCAGGGGTCTGGAGCAGCCCCCTTTGTTAAGTTTATTAGTGAGATACAATGGGGCATTTTGCTGAATGGCTTTGTGCGTAATGCATGCAATCTTGTAGGAGGATCTGCCTTTAATGGGAAGCCATTTAAGAGCTTTAAGGGCTAGGGAGATGTGGTCAAAACATTTGCAGTTGGAGATTAGCCTGGCCACAAGGTTAAGAACAGTTTCGATTGGAGCTAGGTGTACTTTAGGTGTTCTGGAGAGGATAGCGTTTCCATAGCCAATTCTTGAGAGGATGAGAGATTGGACAACCGATTTAAAGTCATCAGCTGGAAGTAAGGGTTTAAGTTTCTTAAGATGGCAAAGAGTCAAGAGTGCTCCTTTGGCCGAGTTTTTATGTGGACATTAAGAGTTAAGCAGTTGTCAATGTGGAAACTAAGGGATTTTACAGAGTTGGATAAAGAAAGCAGACAATTGAGGGCGTTAAGGCCAGGGATCCATGATTGGATAGGTAGAGGATTGTTTTTTGAGAGAAGAGAATTATTTCTGTTTTATTGGGGTTGAGTTTTAGATGATTGTAGTGGAACCAGGATTGGATATTAGACAGGGTGTTGTTAGGATGCAGAACATCAGATTGGAATTTAATTGTGTAATAAAATTGTGAGCCATCAGCATAAAGGTGGTAATGGATACCCACTTGTTTAAGTATGAGGGTGAGGGTTCCATAAAGAGGTTGAAGAGAGAGAATAGTCAAGTCAAGTCAAGTCAATTTTTATTGTATAAAATTATTAAAAATCGTTACAAAATGCATCTAGATCAACTTGAGGCATAAAAACACATTTTAAAAATTTGGCAGTTAAAACTGTTTGCAAGTGACAAGAAAGAGTCAGTTATTTCAGGTTGGTGGTATAATTCCAAGGTCAGCTTGCTGTAGGAGAGATTGGGCTTTCATCATATATTTGACCCCTCTGCAGGCCAGCATAGGACATGATCCATCTAGCCATTGGATTACGGCTTGCCTACAAGTCCGAATATTCAATTTGTTAAAAATGTTCTTTAAAAGCCGTCTCCTCAAGTCCTTAAGTGCCGGGCACACACATAGTAAGTGCGGTAGTGTTTCATTTCGATATCCACATAGGCGACAATGGGGGTCGGTGTGGCAGTTTTTCCAGGCTGGTAGCAGGTCCTTTGTGAACTGTAGACCTAATCGATGTTTTATATATCTTTGTTTTAACGAATTGTTAAAGTGACTTTCTAGGTAGGACTGTGGTTTTATCCCGGTACATGAATTTATCACGGTCCACCCGTGTCGTCTTTTTGCGGTGATTATCTTGTCTTCCAGATAGGATTCCCATTTGACCGCATTATTTACAATTTTATCAAAGGTGGATCTGTCTGGATTCATGTCCCAGGATTCTTCAATTCCTATGCAGATTAGGGATTGAGACAGGTAGCCTCCCCAACTGTTTGGAACTTGCTGTTTCTGTTGAGTTTCAATTTCTTTCCAGCAAAGATTATCCAATGTATTGGCTTCCGACGTGCGTATTTTATTGCAGAGTTTCACAAAGGTTCCCATACTGCGAAATTTTTGATTTAGAAGGCCAAATTCTAGGCGAACCTGCGCCGGAGCTGATGATTTTGGAAGGTTTAGTACTGCCTTATATACTTTTGTTTGTAGGCTGTTTAACAGCCCTGCTTCTTTGCCACACCAGGTGGCCAGTGCGTATGATAAGGATGGTAGGGTTTGAGCTTTGATCACTTTCAGCAGGTGTGAATAGTTTGAACAACTCAGTTTATTTTGTAATTGCCGGTATGCGTAGATCAGAGACTGTGTCTTTGCTTTTAGCTCGGTTTTATGTTCTTTGTTCGTCGGCCCTCGCCCCAATTTCAAACCTAAGTATTTGTATGTAGTTTCCTCCTTTATTGGGGTGCTATTTGCATACCATTTGAATATTTGCTTTGTAGGATCCACAATGCGGACAACCTTAGTTTTTTCTTTATTCAGATCCAAGCATTCGTGCTCCAAATAGGTTGTCAAATTATTGATCGATCTTTGCAACCCTATTGGGGTTTGGCTCAGTACAACAATATCGTCTGCATACTGCAGGAAGGGAATTGGGATTTTTGACATGTGGGGTGGATGGCATTCCCCAATCTCCATGTGATTGACAATATCTGCCATGTACAGGTTGAATAAACTTGGGGCCAGTACACAGCCTTGTTTTAGGCCCTGTTGTGTTCTTATTTCGGCCGTTACGCTGCTACCGTCTCCCAGAGAGAGAATAGATCCCCGGGGTACACCTATGGAGACTGAAGTAGGGTTAGAGAGGCAGTTATTTATTTTGATCTGTTGTGTTCTGTGTTGGAGGTAGGAGGAGAACCATTTGAGGACCTAGCATTTCAGGCCAAAGTGAACTTTGAGTGTGTTAAGCAGGGCATAATGGTTAACGGTGTCAAACGCGGCTGAGAGATTGAGGAGAATAAGTAGGCAAGTCTCTCCATTGCAATGGAGTGGTGGATATCATCAACTATAGTTAGTATGACAGTTTATGTACTGCAGCCTTTTCGGAAGCCGGATTGTAGGAAGTCAAGTAGGTCAAAAGTTTCAGTATGTTTGTCGACTTGGAGTAGGGCACATTTTTCTAGGGTTTTGGAAAGCCGGGGGAGATTGGAGATAGGGCGGTGATTGTTCAGGTCGTTGGGGTCAGCATTGGGGTTTGTAAGGATGGGAGTAATTTGACCGAGTTGTAGGGAGACCGGTAATCATCCTGAGGAAAGGGAGGAGTTGATGATAGTAGTCCAATAAGGGGTGATCATGTGTTTTAACTCACGGACAAGGTTGTAGGGGAGGGGGTCCTTTAGTGCGCGAGGAGGGTTTGAGTTTAGAAATGATTTTAGAGACTTCAAGCTCAATTACGGGATGGAAATTATGCCAGGAGGCATTGTTTTTAAGTTGTGGATTTGAGAGGTAGGATTCAGGGGGTGTAGTGGCAAGAAGGTGAGAAAAGGAGTCAGGGGGGGAAGGTAATAGGGAGGGTGACTTAGGGGTAGCGTCTGCGGTAGGAAGGGAGTTGGGAGGGGTGTTAGTTACAATGAAGGATTGATCAATTTTGGCGATTTTGGCGGAGAAGAAGGTAGCAATTTCTTCACATTTTTTAGTTGAGCCCGTGAATTTAGGGGGTGCAGCAGATGTTTAGTTTCGAACTATGTTGAACAGCTCTCTGGGATTGTTTTTTGCCCGATCGAGTTGTGTGCGGAAGAAGGAGGCTTTTTCAGAGAAAATGTGTTTCTTATAAGAGGATCTAGCATTTCTGAGGAGGGCAAAATGGGCGGGACACTGGTGCTGTCTCCAAGTTCTTTCAGTTAATCTAAGAGCACATCTTTCTGTGTTGCAATTTGGATTGTACCACGATTTGCAATGAATATTTCTTAGGGTTTTTAGTTTAGATGGAGCAACTTGGTCTAAAACATCAAAGACAGTTCATAAAAATGCTCGGTGAGTTTGTTTGCATTTTGGGAGAGAGGGGTGAGAAGAACTTGTGCTTGGAGTTTAGATTCGAGTTCACCGGGGGGAATATGACTAAGATTTCTGATCCATTTCTTGGATCGCATGTTTTTGGTGGGGGGGTAGGGAAGTGGCAGTGACAGAGTACAGAATGAGGTGATAGTCAGACCAGTCGATGGGTATGATGTTGGAGAGGGAGGCTAAGTCATTATTTGCAATGATGGCGTCAAGTGTGGCCCCTTTGGTGTGGGTAGGAGAATGGAAGAGTTGTTTGAGGTCACTGATGCCAAGAAGATTATTAAGGAGGTTGACTGTGGGATCCACTGTCTCATTCCAGTGGAGATTAAAATCTCATAGGAAGAGGTTTTTAGAGTTGGAGAGTAAGGAATGAGTAAGAAGGTCAGATAGTTCCTCAGTGAAGGGAAGTAGGTCACCAAGGGGGTGGTAAATATTATGTAGATGAATTGAGGGAGAGCCTTGAAACTTGAGTTCAGCTTCAAGGTACTCAAAAGTTCAGCGGTCAGCATTCTTGACAAAGGAAAGTTGGAGCTCATTTTTAAAGATTATAGCTAATCCACCCCCTATTCCCTCAGTTCTGTCCTTATTGATGATAGAGTAAACAGGGGTGAGAGTATTTCAAGACAGGACATTGAGTGGACATTGAGCCAGGTTTCCGGGAAGTCAATATCTTCGCTAAGAATACTTTCAGAAATTTCGATAGCATGTCGGACAGCTGACCGGCAGTCCACAAGCATGCAGAAGAGGGGTTTAGGATTGTAGTTGGGAATGGAGCTCGAATGGGTTGAGGGTCTGGGGGGGAGGCAAGAAGAGGGGATTCTGCTTGTCCCCAGAATAACGGGAATGTTGGAGTGAGGGGGGGTAGGGTCATTAATGGAAGAATTAGGAAGGTAAGAGTTGCAGAGGTCAATAAGGTCAGAATAGGAGAGATGATTTGAGGCACGGAAGGGCCTGTGAGTAAGGCAGCGGAGGGCAGTAGTACTCCAAGGATAGGATTAGAGATGCATGGTAGGCAAGAACTGGGGGGGTTAGAGTGAAAAATGAAGGATCTGGAGTTAATGGAGTTGAAATCTTCTCTAAGACGTAAGATTTCGGTTGTCATGGTTGAGAGAGTGCGTTCAATTTTGGTCAGTGTTGGGTGTAAAGAAGGAGATGATAAATGGTTAAGGAAGAGGGGGAATAGGGTGTGTTAAGTGTTGATCAGGGGAGATAAGCTGATGTGCTGGGAGGGTGGGAGACCGAGAGGGGGTGTACGAGGAGTGCTCGGGCTGGTGGATGAAGGGAGTGCCGTGGAGAAGGAAGGGACATTCATAGAGCCAGGAGGAGTGGATTGAGGTGATAAGGGGACAAGAGGGTAGAGGAGAGAGACAACATCAGGTGAAGGGGGTGGAATGCAGAACAGGGAGGGGGAAATTGGGTCCAGAAGGGCAATATTAGGGACATTCATATGGGGAGAGTTGTCTATCTACTTTCATAATATGCAGTCTTCAAAGTATCAGGGATGTTGGTTTGTCAGTGTTAATGTGTAATGTTGCATATAGGTTCACAGGTATCAATCTCTATTACTTTCCTCACGTTGGAATGCAGTCTGTGAGTGTATAGTTAGAAACATATCATCCTAGGATCCATGATGTGTGTAAAATGTTAAGGTATGGTCCACCCCAAATGCTAATGTCAACAGCTATGTTGCAATAACCATTTGTCAGTGTTGGTAACTCAAGCTAGAAATGACTAAAACTGCCATGAGGTCCTGCGACTAGAACTCTAACCAAGAAGAAATTTTCCTTTTGCCCCTGCTCACTTTTCTGCCATGTTATAACTGATGTTCACTTATCATGCAGGTCACCATTTGTCTAGTGCTGGTAAGTTGAGATAGAAAGGTCTACAAGTCCCCAAAGGCCTGTGACTGTAACTCTAACCAAGATGCAATAGTCCTTTCGACCCTGGACACTTGTCTGCCATGTTATATATGTTCACGTATCATGCAGGTCACCATTTGCCCCTGCTGACATGTCTTCCAGGTGACCCAGTGACTCGGTAATGCTCATATGATGAATAATGATTTATACATAATCAAGTTGTGTGTTCCCCTGTAATGGACACACATAGGCCTTGTAATGGTTAAATGCACATGTCACTTCTACACTGTGTTTGCTGAAATGTTTTGGAGATGTCATGTGTATCCCTAAATTCAAAATGATACTGTTAGATCTGGGGGTCTCTAGTTGGCAGAGGTAGGTGCCAATGTCAAAATAGGGACCTTTGTTTCTAGTCAGGGTAAGGGGGATACACTCTTTGGATAACCCCTGCTCACCCCCTTGGTAGCTTGGCACAAGCAGACAGACTTATCAAAGGCAAGGTGTAAAGTATTTGTACCAGCACTCACAGTAACAGAGTGAACACACCACACATGGAGTCCACACCAGGTTAGAAAAATTAAGTATCTTTATCTAAAGTACACAAGACTAAAACGACAAAAATCCATCATACACAGTTCAAGAATATGATTTTAAAAGAGTTCTAGGGTTTGTGTTAAAATAATCCACAGTTGAGTCAGTTTTAGTCCAAAGTACCAGTAGATGCGACAAAAGTTCCTAGCGGCAACTGCAGCATCGAAAAACAAACAATGCGTCACTCCTAACACTCTGGGGAGGCGATGCAACAACCCCCTGCACGCAGCAGGCATGTTGCGATGAATCCAATCTGTATGGGGTGTGATGCAATACCTTGTGTGGATTCCGGGGTGAAGGTTCTCCGGTAGAAGCATCTCGCACAGGCACAATGCGACGATCTTCGGGACAGCGACGATCTTCGGTGCAGCAGAGATGCGCGTTGCAGCTTTGATCCTCTTTTGCCGCGGCCCCTCGATGCGATGGCGCTGGAATCTGCAACGATGTTCGCAGTGACGTGATGCGGTCTGCAAGCAAGGGGTGAAGGTGTTCTTCCGGCCCTGTGACGATATTAGCACTGACAGGAATCTTCCCGCATTGGGGTGATGAGCTCCGCAAGCGAACGAAGCGTCGGTTCTTGCGGTGGCAACAGGCGCTGTGACGATCTTCGCAGCGGCGGGAATTTTCTCGCACTGTTGACAATGCGCTCCGCGAGCGATGCATGCAAAATTGTAGATCTTCCTTTCTTCTTCTTTTCCAGCTCCCCAAACAGCAGGCAACAACCTCCAGAGGCCACACAAATGCATCAAACACTCTAGGGGGGGCAGAACTCGCACAGCAGAGTTCAGGGGGGAAGCTGGGTTTGAAGTCCTTTTGTTCCTGGGACTTCTTAACAGGCGGCCAGCTCTTCTTAGGCCCTTGGAGATCTCTTCAGGCAAGGGGACACAGCAACAGCATAGTCCTTCCACTCTTCTTGACAGAATAGCAACTTCAGGTCAGCCCACAAATGCACAGCAGGGCAGTCCTTCCTCTTCAGTCTTCTAGCTTTTCTCCTGGCAGAAGTTCCTTCTTGATTCCAGGATGATCTAATGTTCTGAGGTCTGGGCATCCCTTTTTATGCCAAACATTATCTTTGTTCTCTGAGAGCAGAGAGGCCTTGGCATAGTCAAAACCAGTTCTGGTTAGTCCTGGAGTACTTTGTTTTCCTGACTTCTTGTTTCCTTTGAGAGAGAGAAGGACAGGGTCGTCAGCCACCCAGCAGGAGGTGGAGCCAGCATTGTGGAAGGCAAGCACAGGCCTATTCAGGCCCAGGTGCTATCCCCTCCCACCACTCAAGATGCAGATGCAGCTATTCAGCCTAGGGCTGACTCACTCAGCTCATTGGTGCCAACCCCGCCCCAGCCCCTGTCACTCACAAACCAAACAGTCAATTCACGAACAGGCCACGGCACACAGAAAGGTCAAACAAGAAAACAACCACTTTCTAAAAGTGCTATTTTCAAACACAGGATTTAAAAAACATCTTTCCTAAAAGATGTGTTATTAAATTCTGAGTTCAGGGATCCCAGACTTTAATTTTTTATCTTTCTCCTATGGGAAGGTATGCAGGTAAACATTATACACGCAATTCTCCATTATAGCCCATGGGTAAGATAGCCTTTCAGTAGTGAAAAACGAAATTGGCAGTATTTCACTATCAGAGCAAATCAACTACATTAGTGCTTGCTCTACCTTTCACATATACTGCACCCTGCCCAGGGGGGTACCGTGGGCCTGCCATAGGGGTGTCCAATGTGCACAGAAAGGGAAGGGTTAGGCCTGGCCAGTAGGGACACTGGTCAGGTTAGCATGGCTGTTAGTAACTCAAGTTTCAAGTTTATTTTTATTTGCTTTGGTACTCAACTGAGGACCACAAATAATTTAAACATAAAATTCAGGTTTTTTACAACAGTAACAATTTCTTGTGCTAATACAATGTTAAAAAAGGTTTTAAAAATGTATAAAAGTTATAACAGACAAATTAATTTGGCGGGAATTTACATAAAGTGATCAGTTCCTTTGCTAAGTTAATCCTACATTTAATGTATATGGCTTGCAAATACTGCTTCCTTGCCGTTACCACCTTTGGATTTGGACAGGCAAACAATAGATGCTCGACATCTTGCTCTCCTCCATTACACAGATTACATTTAGAGTTTTCCTTTAAGTGCCATTTGGCTGTTACAGTTTTGACTGGTAATATACCGAACCGGAGCAGAACAATCGCTCTCCTGACAGTATGATTTAGGTTGAAAGCAATGTACTGTTGAATTTTCTTGTATGTTGTAGTTTCAGTAAAATTCTTATATGTAGATAGTTTAGAGCAATGCAAAAGGTCAAGATCAAAGCTCAGCCTTGAGGTGAAATGTTTCAAAAAGAGTTTAAGTTGGGATGGTGTCCAAGCTAGCAGCAAATCGATATTAATCTCCGCTAGCTTAAAGGCAACTGACATGTTTTTCTTAAAAACGTGTTTGAATGAATCACGATCAATTGTTTCTGTTTTGAGCAGAGATCGAACAGTTCCTTCCTCGGCGTGCAGGAGATTATATGCCCACCTGATGACATTAGCAATTCCTCGAGAGTAGGAGCTGGTTAGTGAGAACTCAAGGCGAAGAGCTTGTACTGGAACGGCCTGTGACACCTTTGTTAGTCTCCGTAATATTTTCCCTTCTTTTAGGTCTAGGAAGTTCCACTGGTTTATGGGAATATATTACAAGGCATATGATAGTACAGGCGGTATCTTAACACTATATACCTTGAGCAGAGAAGAGAAATGCCTGTGTCCTGACGCTGCGTATAATCTTGAAAGAGCTCCCGCGTGTACATCGGCTTTCCTGGTCAGGTTCACAGTGTGTGGCTGATTTTGTAGAGACTTGGTGAAGATCCTGCCTAGATAGGTGTATTCATTTACTTCTTCCACCTTATCTCCCCCAAGGGTCCAATTATATTTAGAACTCTTTTTCTTTACTGAAAAATAAACTATTTTTGTTTTGGTAATGTTAGGGATTAAGTAATTTTCCTCCGTATATTTGTTCAGTGCCTGGAGATTGCTTTGTAGTCCAAATGGTGTTAAGTCTAATATGACAATATCGTCCGCGTATAACAGTGTATGTATGTTATGGGAGGCAACTTTTGGTGGAAAATTGCGTGCTTGCTGGAGACATTAAGGCATATCACTGAGATAGAGCGAAAAGAGTGGAGGAGCAAGGAGACATCCCTGTTTGAGGCCATTGGGGGTCGGGATAGGGCTAGTTAAGCCCTTTTCTCTCCCCATTTGAACCTGGCACCAGGTGTCTGTATGCAGTGATATTAATATTCGTAGTAACTGGTCAGGGATACCCATTTTACTAAGTTTTTCCCAGAGTATTCTCCTGTCCACCCTATCAAACGCAGTTGAAAAGTCGATAAAAGCAGCGTAAACAGCCTGAGATTTGATGGACACATATTTATCTAGGATAGTTAGAAGCATGGCAATATTATCCGTGACTGAATGCTTTGGTCTAAAACCAGCTTGATATCGAGGGATCAGTCCAGATGAGAAGGCCCAGTTTTTAAGTTGATCCAGGACTTCCGCCGTGAAGATCTTTCCAGTGGCATCCAGCAAAGCGATTTGTCTGTAGTTACCAGGCTGTAATCTTGATCCCATTTTATGTATAGGTATGATGATACTCCCCTTCCACGACTTCGGGATTACCCCAGTGCTGAGAATGTAGTTGAAGAGGGGAGATAGCATCCTGCTCCACCCTTTAGGATTGATCTGGAGGACTTTGATTGGGATTTGATCTGGGCCAGTTGCTCCTGTTGATCTCACCCTTCTTATATGTATCTCAATAGAGAGGGGAGTGGATGTTCCAATGTTTAAGGTTTCAGTTTCTGTATTACTAGAAAACGTATAGGCCATTTCTGAATTATTGTTTAATTTGTATAGATTAGTGAGATAAGTTTCCCATTCGTTTGGGGGCACAGGAATACGTTGTAATGTTTTTTTCGTGCCCGTTTCTTTGGCGATTATGGTCCAGTAGGCACGTTGGTTTTTCTGCTTTGCTGCTATCTGCAGATCCACCCAATTTTTATCTTGGGTTATTCTCTTGTGTTTTTCTTTTTCTCTCCTCTGTTGGTTCTTTAGTTTGTTAATTTCTGCTTGTCTAGATGGTGAAGCTTCTAGGAACTGTGCTCTTATCAGTTTATTTAGTAGCTTTGTTCTAGTATCTAGATTTTGTTTTATGTTTTCAGTCTTTGTAAATCTTGGTTGCGTCAGCTTTTTCTGCAATTTTTGCGTTAGTTTTTTTATGATCAGTTCAAAATTCGTTATTGGGTTTACAGAGTGTGTTGTTTGAACAAGCTGGTTAGTGGCTATTGTATTAGTTATCTTATTAAGTGTCGCTGAGATCCAATAAATCCGCCTTTGGTTTTGATTTACCATGACTGTACTGTGCTTGTACATGATTTAAGTAGGTGAACATGAATGTATTTTCCACTCTGTAGATAACTGTAGGATAGCGTGATAGCTTCCATGAACAAAATGTATTTTTAGTTGTAAGGCGGATCCAAACAAGTGAAGACTGGATATCATATAATCCAAAAGTGTGGTGCTATTATTCCCCTGTCTCGTATTTGAAGCGGGAATGTCGCCTTCCACATTTCAGTTTAATATGATTCCATTTAGCGTTGGGAGCGATGCTAGCAGAATTTTTCCCCTTTGATCCGCCTTGTTCCCTTTGGGGAATATTGGTATGGAAATTTCCAGCGCCTCTTCTTTATACCAGTTAGACAATTTTGATATTTCTTTGTTGGAGACTTTTCCATTTAGGTCCCTCATGATGAGGAACGGTGGATAATCATGCCTTTCGATTATTTGATCTATGTCATCCAGGATCTCTATCCTCATTCCATCCATTTTTGCTCCAGGCGGGATATATACATTAAAGATTAGTACGTTATTTTGGGAGTCTAAGAGGTTTGTCCTGCACCTAACCTTAATACATTGGTAATTATAAGAATTCGTAGAGATTATTTCTTGGGCCCAGTCATACTCTTCACTTAGTAAAATTGCAATCCCACCCTTCGCATGCCCCCGCTTGACCCGCAGGGCAGGGATGTCATATATGAAGTATCCTTCCAGATTGAAATTTTGTGTACTCCAAGTTTCTTGTAGGGCCACGATAGCGGGAGAGTTTTTTACTAATTCTGCCATTTTTTCTTTAGTTGTTCCCACTATATTCCAAGAAGAGATTACTAAGCCTGTGCTAAACAGAAGAGTTAGTGTCCTTCGTTTGTTTGTTACTGTTCAGGGTCTCAGAGATCCAGTCCCATGACTGGTCCCTCAGTGTTGTTTCCTTACTGAGAGTGCTTTTGCTCCAAATTTCCCTTTAGCCATTCTTTACTGAAACAAATAGATTTGCTGCTGATTGATCTAAGGGATAGGTCTTTTTATATATGGTTTGGTATGTTTTGTGAGAAGCTTCGAGCGGATACATCATATTGTGGACTTCATTTTTTAATACTGGGATCAAGTCATAGCCACATTTGTGGAGGATCTCGCTCTCCTTAAGGATAATTCCTGGTAAGGCTGGAGACCAGAATTCTACAATTGCAGTTTTTGTTTTCGCTTCGCCCGGAAACATTACTAGTTTGATCTCATTTTGCGCTAGAAATTGTAGCGGCTGGATCTGTTGGAGTAGGTTAATGATTCGGCCACGATTGAGTGGAGCTTCATCAATAGGGAATAACTCTGTGATTTGTAAGTAGTTGGATCTTATCTCCTCTACTTGAGATTCTTTTCTCTGTAATTCTGGATGTCCTACGAGTGTTCCTCTTAAAGTTGCACTTTCCGAGCTGTGTATGAAATCAGTAGCCATTGGATTTAATGTGGAGTATTGGTAAAGGTTTTTGCTGTTGGTTTTCACCTGTATCTTCTGGTGCTTCATACTCGGTGTCGGGGGCAGTGTTGGTCCTCCTTCATGATATGGTGAGGCGTTAAGTAGGGGAGTAGTAATCTGATATTTGATTTTTGTGGCCTTCTTCTTTTTGAATCTTCTTAGCGCTTTTCTCTTTTTTATCTTTCTTTGCCGTTGTTCCTTCTTTGTTTTTTCCGAGTCTTGTACATCTTCACTAGTTAACCCAGTGTTTGTTTCAAGATCAGGTATTACAGGATTGGTCATGCTTAATTTGCTTTTGCATTTTGTAAATATTGGGTAGTACGTCACAGGTTATTGATGTGGTTCTAAGTTAGTTTCCTCTTTAAAGAGTTTTCTTAGGGAATATGCGGTGATGTCTCTCTGCTTTCCCACACTTTCGCCAGATGATTTCTTCCCGGTTTGTGTAGCAATTTCTTTTTTCGAGGGAAGCGGCATAGTGTCCTTTTTTATTTTTAAATCATCACCAGTTATCTCTTGGCATTTGCCACAGGTTCCTGTTATTTTTGTTATTTTTGATGACCAAATGTGTTCTTTCTTCTTTTTTTCCTCAACCAGAAATTTTAGAATTCCAATTTATACGTCAAGTGTTTGATCAGAGTTTTCCAATATGTTACCTAAATGGTTGAGGAATGATTCCAGGATATTTTGTAAAACAAACATTGATTTATAGACTGGAGTGTAATTATTGATCAGGCCGGTGGTTTTAAAGATAGAAAGATCTGGTGAGTTTTCGAGATGGCCTTCTATATCTATTGATTTTTGTGGAGTACTGATCTGTATGTTGTCTATCCTCCTTTGGAGTTTCATTTGAGATATTCCATCCTTGGTGCTGGTGTCTGGGGAGATGATGTTGCAGTCGAAAGACTATTGTATTTTGGAAAGATCCGGTGTTATTGATCCAGTTGCCATTAATTCTGAAGTTAAGTCCACTTGTTCCTTAAAGGTATTTGTTTCCCCTACTTCTGGGATTATTTGGGTGCCATTTCCAACCTCCGTGACACCTACTGTTTCCGAGTTTGTCTGTTCTTTTACTATATGATCCTGGTCATCTGGGTTTGCTTTTGCAAAATACTTTCTGATTCCAGGGGTTGCTATTGTCTTTCCGTTTCTTACTGCCTTGTTGGTGCTCTTCCTGATTGCGTCGTCCATGCCCATTCTTTTCATGAAGATGGTTCTGGATCTGAGCTTCTTATGGAAAGGGGCGACCACTCGGTCCCCCCGAACGTATGGCGGAGTACCACGATCCCCCCGGGAAGCCATCTTGGGCGGGAAGCGAGTCTCGGCTGGTATGCCCGAAGCGGCGTAGCCGGGGCGCGCTTTTTCCCGCCCTAGAGTGGGTTGGCCTAGACACTGACGCGGCTGGCCACGCCCTTGGGGCAGGCAGGGGCGGGTTTACGCCCGCCCTGAAGACGGATAAAAGGAGAAGCAAGACCAGAAGGCATCCTCTTGTTCCTGTGCTCTGAAGCTGCACCTCCTCGCTGCACGTGAGCTCGAGACGGAACGAAGAGCCAATTTTGAGCGTTGTAATCGTTCTTGTTTGTTTTTCAGATACTCTGTTGGAGAATGCCGAAGAAGGCGGGAAAGCGCATGACTACTGACCAGATGCTGCGCGTTCTCATGAAGGAGGTGACCGACCTAAAGAGGCGAATGGATAAAGACGAGGAAGGGGGGCCGAAACGTCCTTTGGCGGGAGCAGCCCCGGGTGGGAAAAACAAGAGGCCCAGGAGGGGAGCAGCTGGGGGAGACATCCCGGGTCCCAGTGCCCCGCTCGAGGCACCCACTCCCGTGCCGGAGGAAGGGAATCCGATTCCCGTTGTGGTCACCCCCGTGTCCGGGGAAGATATGCCGCCCGAGCTGGCAGCACAATTAGCAGCGTGGTTGGGTAAAGGTAGCGAGGGCGCCACGGCTGTCGACGCGCAGGTGCTGATGAAGCAACTGCGTGAGAAACGGGAAGCAGCGAAGGTGTCCACGCCGGCTGCAGCAGTAGAGAAGCCACAGGGGACGAGTTCGGCCACAGAGGCAGCGTCCGGTTCAGGTAAGCGGCTATTGCCGATTGCGAGGGATGAGTCAGCACCCTCTCGTAGGAAAAAGTTGGGTCAGCATGTTCCTTTGGCTATTAAAGAGAAAATATGGGCAGGAGAGTATGTAAACATCTTCTCGTTGCTTACTGATCACTATGAGATGGAGCATGTTAAGGGCCAGAAGGACCTCATGCATCCGAGTGTTTGGCGCGCTAAAATGGCCGCCTTTAAGGTAAATGAAAACATTGGCAATTGGGGCAAAGCGTGGGGGTTTTTTACGTCGATCTTGGGGGAACGAAGGCCCGATTTGCTACCCGAATTGCCGATTTATCAGTCACGAATCATGGGGTACTCGATATCACACGAGGGTAATCATTGGTTCTGCTATGATAATCTTTTTAGAAAGGCTAAAGAACATGATAAAACCTTAACTTGGGATTGTTATGATTCTGTGTCATGGTCTAAAATGAAGGATACTGGTATGTTGAAATTGCCATTAGTAGGGAGTAACGTTGGCGAATCCTCCCGCCAGTATGCGGGGACGCCCTTTCGATCAGGTGCGGGTACCGACAATTACTCGAGGCCTGCCGGCAATACAGGAAAAAGGGGGGTTTGTTGGAACTTCAACAGGGGTAAATGTACTAGGCCCCAGGGATCGTGCAAATTTAGACACGAATGTAGTGGGTGTGGGCAATCATCCCATCCTGAGTCCACGTGCAGAGCCAAAACGGGTGATAACGGGGGTAGAGGAGGCGCCAAACAGGTCTAACATAGTCCGAGGGGCGCCTTTACCTACCCCGATTGATACCTTGGCAATGATTCCCTGGCTCAGTGAATACCCGGATCGTACTACTGCTGGGGTGTTGCGGAACGGGTTTTCTTATGGTTTCCGCATCCCAGTGGGGGACTTTCAGGGTGTGGAGAAATGTAAAAATCAGCTCTCGGTCCTGCAGCATACGACCGTGGTACAGGATAAGATCCGGAAGGAGGTTACTCGAGGTCGAGTCGCCGGTCCGTTTAGTGTACCCACGGTTCCTAACTTTGTTTGTTCTCCTTTAGGAGTGGTCCCCAAGAAGGACCCGGGTGAGTTCCGGCTGATACATAATTTATCAGCCCCACGTGGTCTTTCCGTAAACGAAGCGATAGACCCGGAAGTGTGTTCGGTGCGGTACGCATCCTTCGATGAGGCTGTAGCCATTTTGAATCGCCTGGGGCCCGGGGCGCTGATGGCAAAATCGGATATCGAGTCAGCGTTCCGGTTGCTCCCGGTACATCCAGACGATCAGCGTCTCCTAGGTTTCATGTTTCAGGGTCATTATTACATGGATAGGTGTATGCCGATGGGGTGCTCTATATCTTGTGCCTATTTCGAAAAATTCAGTAGTTTTTTACAATGGGTCTTCACAATGAAGACGGGTTTCCAACATGTGATGCATTACCTCGATGATTTTTTGTTCCTGGGGGCAGCCGGGGATCCGGAATGTGGTCAGGCTTTGGCCGAATTTTGTGTCTTAATGAATCAGTTTGGCGTGCCATTGGCACCAGGTAAGACTGTGGGCCCTTCTACTTGCCTCGAGTTTCTGGGGATCGAGTTAGACTCCGGAGAAGGTTGTTTTCGTTTACCAGCTGACAAAGTGTCAAAGTTCAGGGCATCCCTGCAAATGTGTATATGTGGATCTAAGGTGAAGCTGCATCAATTACAGCAGTTAGTTGGTCAGTTGAATTTTGCCCTGAGGGTTATACCAATGGCCCGCCCCTTTTCCCGTTCGATTGCTCAAGCCATGGTTGGCCTGAAGGAGGGCCATCATCGCACAAGGCTCTCGGCTGAGGTCCGCCAGGACATGCGCATTTGGTTGGCATTTCTGGCGGATTTCAATGGTCGAGTCGTCTGGAACAAACCGGCCGTGTCCTCTGAGGAGCTGGGGCTGTGGACAGATTCGGCAGGGAGCATAGGTTTTGGTGCCATCTTCGGCACAAGATGGTCTGCACAAAAGTGGCCGGCATGGTGGCATGACAATGGACTGACAAGTAACATCGCTTTCCTGGAGCTTTTCCCCATTTTGGTGGCCCTGAGAACTTGGCCCGAAGGGTTCAAAGATCACTCTGTGGTATTCTGGTCTGACAATATGACCGTGGTCGAGTGTATCAATAGCCAGGCAGCACGATGCAAATTGATTTTGAGACTGCTCAAGGAAATTGTTTTACTGTGTATGCAATTGAATGTGCTATTCAAAGCAAGACATGTCCCGGGGGTAATGAACCAGGCGGCTGATGCACTGTCTCGTTTTCGTATGCAGGCTTTCTGGGGTTTTCTTCCCACAGCGGACCCGGAGCCGGCACCCTTTCCCGAAGCTCTCTGGTCTCTCGGTGCCCCGAACTTCGTAACCTCGTGGGAGAGAGTTTAGCACCCAGGACGAGGAAGGCATATGAAGGGGCGTTCCGGTCCTATTTAGCCTTTTTGGGGACTGATAGAGAGGAGCTTTGGGGCCAGGAGGAATGGGTGGTGAATTTTCTGATGTCTTTACATCTGGCTGGGAAATCGGTGGCCACGGCTCAGAGGCATCGGGCTGCCATTTCCTTTGTTGCTAGGGCTCATGGGATCCAGGACCCGACAGCGTCTTTCGTTGTACAAAAAGCGCTACGTGGGTGGCAACGCCTTGAGGGTCGCAGAGTAGATGAGAGGCGCCCGATAGGTTTGGATAGGTTGGCCCAGTTGTTATCCAGACTCCCTGCTACATGTTCATCTCAGTTTGAGACAGTGTTATTCCGAGCCGCTTTTACGCTGGCATTTCATGGGGCGATGCGGGTAAGCGAACTAGTGGCGAGGAACAAGCAGGATGTGACAGGAGGTTTGTGCCAGGAGCACGTTCAGATCAGAGGGGAGACAATGACTGTCTCATTTGTCAGGTCCAAGACCGATCAAAGTGAGATGGGTGACTGCATAATCATACGCAGGATTCCCGGGTTCTCCATGTGCCCGGTAAAGTGTTTAGAAGATTACTTAGCACGAAGGGTGGCATCATGGGGGGGGACCTTGTTGAGACACGCTGACGCCACCCCACTGACAAAGTTTCAGTTTCAGCGGGTGCTTGCGATGTCGATTGCCGCTGCGGGCTTGAACCCGGGCGAGTTTGGGACCCATTCCTTTCGGATAGGGGCTGCTACTGAGGCTACAGCCAGGGGTCTGAATGTGGAACAAGTTAAACGGGTGGGGCGTTGGTCCTCCAATTGTTATAAAAGGTATGTGCGGTTGCACATGTTGTGAAGCAGTAACGATGTACTCATGCTTCTTGTTTTTGTTTGGTTTTCAGTTGCGCAAGCCTACGAGGCGGGGCGGACTATGCAGTCGACCCAACACCGGGCCAGCGGTCAGACATCACCGGCTGTGAAAAAGGAGGTGTGGGTCGTGGGCCACTCATACGTGAGGCGTGCCGCGGACGTATTCAAGGCAGGTGACATGATTCACGTGGCTGGGGAATACGGGTACAGTGTGTCCTTCTACGGAAGAGGCGGTCTCTGTATTGACCAGTTTCAATCATTTTTCGAGGGTTTGTTAGGGCGGACGAGGTCACCGCCGTCTGTAGTCATAGTACATCTTGGGGGCAATGACTTGGTCACCACTGGTAGACGACTTCTCCTTGAGGCGATGCTTTCCAGTGTAAGTTGGTTAGCGAGGAGAGTTCCAGGGTGCACAATTGCGTGGTCCCATATGATCCCACGAAAAGTGTGGCGGGGGGCTATTTCTGTTCCTGCTTTGAATCATTCTGTTAGAAAGCTTAATAACAAAGTGAGTAGGTTGTTCCGTTCCAAGACACTGCATTATATTTCGCATGGGTGTATTAATGATGACAGTATGTATTTGGGGGATGGTGTGCATTTGTCTCGGGTGGGGAATGAGTTACTCATAGGAGACTTCTTAGCATGGCTAAAAACGTTATAACATGACCTTTAGGTAGGAGTTTTGTGGGGGGTCCGGATAGCCGGTCAACTATCCGGCCTGTGGCGGTAAGGTCATGATCGGTGAGCACTAATTGGAAGATCCCTATGAGTGGGCGTAACCCAACACGGATGGGAGCGCTCGGGGGAGGTGGCCATTGGCCCCTCAACGGGGAAGCGGTCCCTTCTAAGGATGGGTCGCCGAAAGAAAAGGAAAGGCGGTCAAGGCCCCTTCCTGGGTAGGAGGGGTTACAGCCCCCTCCTGGGGAATTTCCCGGGGCCAGGACGTCTGCGACGGCAGATGTGGTAAGTTGTGTGGGGTTTGGGGGGGGGTCTACGCTACCTTCTAGATACCTCACACGAGTCCTCGTACAACTTCTAAGTGGCGTCGAGTTTTATTGGGGCCCCCGTCAAGTCAAGGGAAATTGGTAATTGCACTTGAGGTACGCCTCTGGGCCGCCCCTCACAAGTGAGGGCGATATTTCTGGGTTAGGGATCTTGACACCGGTTACGACCTTGCCGTTGGCCCTTAAACGTTAGGATGTACAATTTCAAAATTTCAAGTAAATGTTTTGTAGGATGTTAGTTCGGCTAGGAGAACCTTTGTATTAGAGAATCTGTTAAGGTTAGCCAAACATCGCAATGTGGTAATGAAATTGTACATAATATGAAACTGTTGATTTAATGTTTTAATTTTGTTTCATATTTTAATAAATACGGCCGGGAGGGTCACTCCCTCCCGTCTTCCAAAAACTTCAGAACTGTTTCCGGTTTCCCATCCTTGGGGATTGTGTTGAGAGGGGGTGGCGGGTATCTCAGCCATATGGAAAGGGGCGACCACTCGGTCCCCCCGAACGTATGGCGGAGTACCACGATCCCCCCGGGAAGCCATCTTGGGCGGGAAGCGAGTCTCGGCTGGTATGCCCGAAGCGGCGTAGCCGGGGCGCGCTTTTTCCCGCCCTAGAGTGGGTTGGCCTAGACACTGACGCGGCTGGCCACGCCCTTGGGGCAGGCAGGGGCGGGTTTACGCCCGCCCTGAAGACGGATAAAAGGAGAAGCAAGACCAGAAGGCATCCTCTTGTTCCTGTGCTCTGAAGCTGCACCTCCTCGCTGCACGTGAGCTCGAGACGGAACGAAGAGCCAATTTTGAGCGTTGTAATCGTTCTTGTTTGTTTTTCAGATACTCTGTTGGAGAATGCCGAAGAAGGCGGGAAAGCGCATGACTACTGACCAGATGCTGCGCGTTCTCATGAAGGAGGTGACCGACCTAAAGAGGCGAATGGATAAAGACGAGGAAGGGGGGCCGAAACGTCCTTTGGCGGGAGCAGCCCCGGGAGGGAAAAACAAGAGGCCCAGGAGGGGAGCAGCTGGGGGAGACATCCCGGGTCCCAGTGCCCCGCTCGAGGCACCCACTCCCGTGCCGGAGGAAGGGAATCCGATTCCCGTTGTGGTCACCCCCGTGTCCGGGGAAGATATGCCGCCCGAGCTGGCAGCACAATTAGCAGCGTGGTTGGGTAAAGGTAGCGAGGGCGCCACGGCTGTCGACGCGCAGGTGCTGATGAAGCAACTGCGTGAGAAACGGGAAGCAGCGAAGGTGTCCACGCCGGCTGCAGCAGTAGAGAAGCCACAGGGGACGAGTTCGGCCACAGAGGCAGCGTCCGGTTCAGGTAAGCGGCTATTGCCGATTGCGAGGGATGAGTCAGCACCCTCTCGTAGGGAAAAGTTGGGTCAGCATGTTCCTTTGGCTATTAAAGAGAAAATATGGGCAGGAGAGTATGTAAACATCTTCTCGTTGCTTACTGATCACTATGAGATGGAGCATGTTAAGGGCCAGAAGGACCTCATGCATCCGAGTGTTTGGCGCGCTAAAATGGCCGCCTTTAAGGTAAATGAAAACATTGGCAATTGGGGCAAAGCGTGGGGGGTTTTTACGTCGATCTTGGGGGAACGAAGGCCCGATTTGCTACCCGAATTGCCGATTTATCAGTCACGAATCATGGGGTACTCGATATCACACGAGGGTAATCATTGGTTCTGCTATGATAATCTTTTTAGAAAGGCTAAAGAACATGATAAAACCTTAACTTGGGATTGTTATGATTCTGTGTCATGGTCTAAAATGAAGGATACTGGTATGTTGAAATTGCCATTAGTAGGGAGTAACGTTGGCGAATCCTCCCGCCAGTATGCGGGGACGCCCTTTCGATCAGGTGCGGGTACCGACAATTACTCGAGGCCTGCCGGCAATACAGGAAAAAGGGGGGTTTGTTGGAACTTCAACAGGGGTAAATGTACTAGGCCCCAGGGATCGTGCAAATTTAGACACGAATGTAGTGGGTGTGGGCAATCATCCCATCCTGAGTCCACGTGCAGAGCCAAAACGGGTGATAACGGGGGTAGAGGAGGCGCCAAACAGGTCTAACATAGTCCGAGGGGCGCCTTTACCTACCCCGATTGATACCTTGGCAATGATTCCCTGGCTCAGTGAATACCCGGATCGTACTACTGCTGGGGTGTTGCGGAACGGGTTTTCTTATGGTTTCCGCATCCCAGTGGGGGACTTTCAGGGTGTGGAGAAATGTAAAAATCAGCTCTCGGTCCTGCAGCATACGACCGTGGTACAGGATAAGATCCGGAAGGAGGTTACTCGAGGTCGAGTCGCCGGTCCGTTTAGTGTACCCCCGGTTCCTAACTTTGTTTGTTCTCCTTTAGGAGTGGTCCCCAAGAAGGACCCGGGTGAGTTCCGGCTGATACATAATTTATCAGCCCCACGTGGTCTTTCCGTAAACGAAGCGATAGACCCGGAAGTGTGTTCGGTGCGGTACGCATCCTTCGATGAGGCTGTAGCCATTTTGAATCACCTGGGGCCCGGGGCGCTGATGGCAAAATCGGATATCGAGTCAGCGTTCCGGTTGCTCCCGGTACATCCAGACGATCAGCGTCTCCTAGGTTTCATGTTTCAGGGTCATTATTACATGGATAGGTGTATGCCGATGGGGTGCTCTATATCTTGTGCCTATTTCGAAAAATTCAGTAGTTTTTTACAATGGGTCTTCACAATGAAGACGGGTTTCCAACATGTGATGCATTACCTCGATGATTTTTTGTTCCTGGGGGCAGCCGGGGATCCGGAATGTGGTCAGGCTTTGGCCGAATTTTGTGTCTTAATGAATCAGTTTGGCGTGCCATTGGCACCAGGTAAGACTGTGGGCCCTTCTACTTGCCTCGAGTTTCTGGGGATCGAGTTAGACTCCGGAGAAGGTTGTTTTCGTTTACCAGCTGACAAAGTGTCAAAGTTCAGGGCATCCCTGCAAATGTGTATATGTGGATCTAAGGTGAAGCTGCATCAATTACAGCAGTTAGTTGGTCAGTTGAATTTTGCCCTGAGGGTTATACCAATGGCCCGCCCCTTTTCCCGTTCGATTGCTCAAGCCATGGTTGGCCTGAAGGAGGGCCATCATCGCACAAGGCTCTCGGCTGAGGTCCGCCAGGACATGCGCATTTGGTTGGCATTTCTGGCGGATTTCAATGGTCGAGTCGTCTGGAACAAACCGGCCGTGTCCTCTGAGGAGCTGGGGCTGTGGACAGATTCGGCAGGGAGCATAGGTTTTGGTGCCATCTTCGGCACAAGATGGTCTGCACAAAAGTGGCCGGCATGGTGGCATGACAATGGACTGACAAGTAACATCGCTTTCCTGGAGCTTTTCCCCATTTTGGTGGCCCTGAGAACTTGGCCCGAAGGGTTCAAAGATCACTCTGTGGTATTCTGGTCTGACAATATGACCGTGGTCGAGTGTATCAATAGCCAGGCAGCACGATGCAAATTGATTTTGAGACTGCTCAAGGAAATTGTTTTACTGTGTATGCAATTGAATGTGCTATTCAAAGCAAGACATGTCCCGGGGGTAATGAACCAGGCGGCTGATGCACTGTCTCGTTTTCGTATGCAGGCTTTCTGGGGTTTTCTTCCCACAGCGGACCCGGAGCCGGCACCCTTTCCCGAAGCTCTCTGGTCTCTCGGTGCCCCGAACTTCGTAACCTCGTGGGAGAGAGTTTAGCACCCAGGACGAGGAAGGCATATGAAGGGGCGTTCCGGTCCTATTTAGCCTTTTTGGGGACTGATAGAGAGGAGCTTTGGGGCCAGGAGGAATGGGTGGTGAATTTTCTGATGTCTTTACATCTGGCTGGGAAATCGGTGGCCACGGCTCAGAGGCATCGGGCTGCCATTTCCTTTGTTGCTAGGGCTCATGGGATCCAGGACCCGACAGCGTCTTTCGTTGTACAAAAAGCGCTACGTGGGTGGCAACGCCTTGAGGGTCGCAGAGTAGATGAGAGGCGCCCGATAGGTTTGGATAGGTTGGCCCAGTTGTTATCCAGACTCCCTGCTACATGTTCATCTCAGTTTGAGACAGTGTTATTCCGAGCCGCTTTTACGCTGGCATTTCATGGGGCGATGCGGGTAAGCGAACTAGTGGCGAGGAACAAGCAGGATGTGACAGGAGGTTTGTGCCAGGAGCACGTTCAGATCAGAGGGGAGACAATGACTGTCTCATTTGTCAGGTCCAAGACCGATCAAAGTGGGATGGGTGACTGCATAATCATACGCAGGATTCCCGGGTCCTCCATGTGCCCGGTAAAGTGTTTAGAAGATTACTTAGCACGAAGGGTGGCATCATGGGGGGGGACCTTGTTGAGACACGCTGACGCCACCCCACTGACAAAGTTTCAGTTTCAGCGGGTGCTTGCGATGTCGATTGCCGCTGCGGGCTTGAACCCGGGCGAGTTTGGGACCCATTCCTTTCGGATAGGGGCTGCTACTGAGGCTACAGCCAGGGGTCTGAATGTGGAACAAGTTAAACGGGTGGGGCGTTGGTCCTCCAATTGTTATAAAAGGTATGTGCGGTTGCACATGTTGTGAAGCAGTAACGATGTACTCACGCTTCTTGTTTTTGTTTGGTTTTCAGTTGCGCAAGCCTACGAGGCGGGGCGGACTATGCAGTCGACCCAACACCGGGCCAGCGGTCAGACATCACCGGCTGTGAAAAAGGAGGTGTGGGTCGTGGGCCACTCATACGTGAGGCGTGCCGCGGACGTATTCAAGGCAGGTGACATGATTCACGTGGCTGGGGAATACGGGTACAGTGTGTCCTTCTACGGAAGAGGCGGTCTCTGTATTGACCAGTTTCAATCATTTTTCGAGGGTTTGTTAGGGCGGACGAGGTCACCGCCGTCTGTAGTCATAGTACATCTTGGGGGCAATGACTTGGTCACCACTGGTAGACGACTTCTCCTTGAGGCGATGCTTTCCACTGTAAGTTGGTTAGCGAGGAGAGTTCCAGGGTGCACAATTGCGTGGTCCCATATGATCCCACGAAAAGTGTGGCGGGGGGCTATTTCTGTTCCTGCTTTGAATCATTCTGTTAGAAAGCTTAATAACAAAGTGAGTAGGTTGTTCCGTTCCAAGACACTGCATTATATTTCGCATGGGTGTATTAATGATGACAGTATGTATTTGGGGGATGGTGTGCATTTGTCTCGGGTGGGGAATGAGTTATTCATAGGAGACTTCTTAGCATGGCTAAAAACGTTATAACATGACCTTTAGGTAGGAGTTTTGTGGGGGGTCCGGATAGCCGGTCAACTATCCGGCCTGTGGCGGTAAGGTCATGATCGGTGAGCACTAATTGGAAGATCCCTATGAGTGGGCGTAACCCAACACGGATGGGAGCGCTCGGGGGAGGTGGCCATTGGCCCCTCAACGGGCAGGCGGTCCCTTCTAAGGATGGGTCGCCGAAAGAAAAGGAAAGGCGGTCAAGGCCCCTTCCTGGGTAGGAGGGGTTACAGCCCCCTCCTGGGGAATTTCCCGGGGCCAGGACGTCTGCGACGGCAGATGTGGTAAGTTGTGTGGGGTTTGGGGGGGGGTCTACGCTACCTTCTAGATACCTCACACGAGTCCTCGTACGACCTCTAAGTGGCGTCGAGTTTTATTGGGGCCCCCGTCAAGTCAAGGGAAATTGGTAATTGCACTTGAGGTACGCCTCTGGGCCGCCCCTCACAAGTGAGGGCGATATTTCTGGGTTAGGGATCTTGACACCGGTTACGACCTTGCCGTTGGCCCTTAAACGTTAGGATGTACAATTTCAAAATTTCAAGTAAATGTTTTGTAGGATGTTAGTTCGGCTAGGAGAACCTTTGTATTAGAGAATCTGTTAAGGTTAGCCAAACATCGCAATGTGGTAATGAAATTGTACATAATATGAAACTGTTGATTTAATGTTTTAATTTTGTTTCATATTTTAATAAATACGGCCGGGAGGGTCACTCCCTCCCGTCTTCCAAAAACTTCAGAACTGTTTCCGGTTTCCCATCCTTGGGGATTGTGTTGAGAGGGGGTGGCGGGTATCTCAGCCATATAAGCCATTGCACTATATTAGGTCAGTTGGAGGTGACACGTTGTTGTCCAGAGGTCCAGGCAGGGTGGAAACTTTATATATTTTCCCCTTCTATTCCCTGCTTTTAACCCACAATAGAAGTGCCTGCTTCCAATGAACACAGTCGGGTAGTTAGACTTCGGGGCCAATGCCCGGCGCGCCGCTCATGCAACGCCAGCACCAGCACCCAGATCCAATTCCCCAAGTTCGTTCCTATAGGATTATGCAGTTTTTAGGGTCCTGCTCTGGACTCCTCGACACTCCCGCTTAGTGCAAGGGGACTCACTTAAAGGAATGCTTTGCGTCTTGTGACTCCTGGCCGTGGCGGCGTGAAGACCTGGGCTCCGTAGTGACTCCTAGCTGTGGGGACATGAAGACCCCGACTCTCAGCAGTCCCTCTGCTGTGATCGCCACCAGTCTCAGTCTAAACGGGCGCCGACTTAGCAGTAGTAGTAAATAAAATATAGGATGCAAAATGTTAATTTGAATGAAATGGTAGGCATCGTCCACATTCCCCTTCAATCAAGGGAGGGTGGGTTACGCTGCCGGGGGGGTTGCTGCTTCTGGTGAGTTATTACTATATTTAAAGTGTGGCCAGGCGAAGAGGCAGTATGACAGGCTGGCTCACCTTAGTTCCTTTGCTGTACTCGACTGGAGTAACCCACTCAGTGCAGTGACACCGCAGCTCTTGCCTCCTCACCACAGTACTGTAATGCCGGTCTATTCAGTGTGGTCCTCCAGGTTGCAGGCTCATAACACCAGGGCACCCAGGTCACACACCTCCTATGCCGGGGCTGGTGCAGTAAGGTCGGCTGCCAGAAATGCAGGGGGTGCGGGAGTGCAGGAGGGGTCCTCCTGGCTTTAAACAATGCTGGCCGCTGCTGCCGCCCGCCGCCTCCTATTCACCTCTGCGGCGGCGGCAACAGCCTCTCGAAAATGCAGGGAGTGTGGGAGTACAGGTGGGGTCCTCTGTACTGAAGTCGATGCTTGCCTGTGCCGGTGCCGCTGCACGCCGCCTTCTCTTCACCACGGCGGCGGCAACAGCTGTGATTTAATCGGCTTCTCGGTGATGCAGAGAGGGAGAGAGGGAGTGCGGGAGGGGTCCTCTACGCCTAATCCGGTGCCTGCCTGCCAGTACTTGCCGCTCCCGCAGCCCGCTGCCGTCCCTTCAACTCGGTGGTGGCGGCGGCGGCAGCTACGGATTTTTCTACGGGTTTTTTCTCGGCTTCTCCGCTCCTCTATACTTCGGCTCCACTCCTCCGAACTGCTGCACCCTCCGCTCCTGCTCTCACTCGTTGCTCCTCCTTCTCCTCACACGTGTGCTCAATCTCAGGAAGGATAGGTGTGGCCAAGGAACAAGGTAGCAATGGATGAATAACGCAGCGAGCAGTCCTGTAGTTAGCAACTGCACACAGGCACTGCAGGGTCAGGACTGAGACACCATTTTAGGGCTACTCAAGTGGGTGGCACAATCAGAGCTGCAGGCCCACTAGTAGCATTTGAATCACCAACCCTGGCACACTTAGTGCACTCTACTAGGGACTTATTGGTCAATCAAATATGGCAATCATGGATAACCACTCACTGATCAGCAGTGGCAAAGTGCCCAAAGCACCTAAACCAGCAAAAACAAAATCCAGCACAGCGTCAGAAATACAGAAGGTAGAGGCAAAAAGTCAGGGAAACCACCACAAGGATGCCAGGTCTAACAGATACATATCAGCACATATAATGAGCTGCTCAATTCTACTCCCTACATTGTACAGCTTCAAATGTCTAGTCAATAACTTCAATACCACACAAATAGATCACAATAGTAATCTCTACCTATCTGATGTCATCCTAGGTCTCTACTTACTGTAACACAAACAATGTGGATGTAGGTGCCACACTTCCACCAATGCATTTCAATCCCTAGTCCAGCCGGACAGGGAATTTAATAATCAAACAAATCATTGATTATTAAATTCCCTGACCGGCTGGACTAGGGATTGAAGTATATAGTAGCCTACTGTGGTCTATATAATATTTTCTTGTACTTATTCCTTTATGCTGAGGACCTTTTGTTTCCTTTAAAACATTGATACCCATGGTCCCTAGCTACCCATTGGGTTCCCCTTGTCTTTTCAAATGACACTTCCACCAATAACAATGTTCTCTTTTTATCAACAGGTGGATCTGACAGAGCATCAGGGCGGAGCTGCCCACCGAACACACTACCACTCCACCCTCAGATCAAGATAATTTGTGAGACAGACTAAATAAACCACAACTTAAGAGTAATTCTGAAAAGGATAACTTGAAACAGGCACAACAGTCTTCTAAAAATCCCTAGAATAAACAAAAGTATAAAGAAATAACTAAGGCACAGGGTGGATCTCACCACCCAGAGTACACTGAAAAGTGCTATTCCTTGCGTAATCTTGAAACACCTAGACAGCCTGATAGGCATCAATATACTGATAAATGTATTTCTCATTCCTCTCAGGATACTCCTGACAAATGTTTATAGAGAGGAGGATGATCAGAGTGCAGATCAGAAGAGTATGTGAAACCGAGAAAGGAGGCACACACCGCTCGTCTGACATCATCATAAAAAAGAAAGAGAAACTTCTGCAACAAAAGTATCAATTCTAAAAGAAGAAAGTGGCAGTTATCTCCAATAAATATGCCACAGATATTGAGGACGCTGCTTCGGAATAAGGAGTGGGCTAGACAGTGCAGCAGAGGTCACACACACTCTTCAAGAGTTTCTGGTGGCAAGAGCAACTAATGATTTTATTTAAGTGGAAACACCAGATCACTGTGTTATCTCTCCGGATAGATTGTATGATTTAGACATCCAAATTGATGGTGATATACCTTGTACCGTTTAAGTAATCTTTGGGGAAAACTTTACAATTTCATATGACATTCTCTTGGCTGAAAGGGATTGGCTGCCTGAGTTTGTTTGGAACGTCCTACAAAGGGAACGAATATCTGACAAAATGTTGATATACAAAATATCGACCTACAAAAATATCGCAACAAAAATATTGATGTTAACAATATGGACATCCTATCTCCAACAAGGTAAGTACAAAAATAATGAGAAAAAAAACTATTGATGTAAAAAAAATTATAATAAAAAATATTGTTTTTTTTTTATAAAAAAAGAATTTGTTAAAACAATTAAATAAAACTCATAAATGTAATAAACATAGTTAAAAATATGTTAGAATATTCAAAATTAATAAATAATATACATAATTTAATTTAAAAAAAATTAAACATATGCATATAATACATAATATATACTTCCTTAATAATACTTTTACAAATTATTTTAATGAGTTATAAATCATTAAAAATATTATAAATTACAAATACAACTATACACATAAAATAATAATAGAAATAAAAATTAATAAAAATGTGTTTTTTTTAAAAGTAAGTAAATGTTGGATAGCGTAGGGGTAAAAATTACTATTCCCACTCCAAAGAGTGCAACAATAGGGAAAGTGTTGGATAGCGTAAGGGTAAAAATTACTATTCCAACTCCAGAGAGTGCAACAGTAGGGAAAGTGTTGGATAGCGTAGGGGTAAAAATTACTATTCCCACTCAAGAGAGTGCAACAGTAGAGACAGTGTTGGATAGCGTAGATGTTAAAAATAACATACTTATAAATAAATTAATATTTTAAAATATTTTTAAAAAAAATATTAAATAAATCTAAACTATTTACAAATACTAATACATAATTATTAAAAACATAATTACCAATGAATATTTAAGGAAAAACAAATTAATAATAAATACCAATTAATAATAATTAATTACCAATTAATAATTAATTAACAATAATATAATTTAAAAACACAATTAATTAAAATAAATTATTACTTAATTACAATTAAAATACTTCCCACCCTACTCCCTATAAAGTTATAACCCGCTACAGAACATAATTATCAATTAATCCATTAATAAAAATGAATTACCAATTAATAATTAATTAACAATAATATAATTAACAAAAACAATTAACTAAAATAAATTATTACTTAATTACATTTAAATTACTTCCCACCCTACTCCCCTATAAACGCATAACCCGCTACAGAACATAATGATCAATTAATCAATTAATTAACATTAATTACCAGTTAATAAATATGAATTAATAATTAATTAAAATTAATTCAGAATTCCTAAAATGTATAATTAATTTAGTATAATTAAATTACTTCCCACCCTATTCCCCTACGAACCCACAACCCACTACGGTTCTAAAATACAAAATGTACTTAAATTACATTAAAAAAATATAGATTTTAAATACATAATAATATACATAAAAATCATATCAAAATCGATATTAGTACCATCGTTATTACTAACATCGATATTAGTAACATCGATATTACTAACATCGATAGTAACAAAATTAATATTACTTACCTTCGAAATTCTGTCCCATCAATATTAAAAATATAGATATAACTTATCTTCTATATTCTGTCCCTTCGATATTTAAACATCGACATTATTGTATGTCGATATTTAAAAATCTATATTTTGTCTGCCTATCAGGGGGAACATATAATAATACCATCTTTCTCTGTTCTCATTCCTGAAGCTATATGCAAGGAGTAGACCCTTGCACAAGCCCTAGCATTATACCACAAAGATGTAGACTGGGATCAAGATTCATTGCCCCATTAGAGAAAATCTAGCACAACTAGAATATCAAGGCATCATTGCGTCTTTTATCTCACCAATACATTCCTTTGTTTCCAGTGGCAACAGCAAATCATTCATACCTCTTAGTTTTAGGCGACAAACAATGAAGCAGTCATACCCACACATTTGAAGTAGAAAAATTCAAACACCGCAGCACTAATGAACAACATAGAAAGCAAAATAACATTGGATATTTCAAATGTCCTCTTCTGCCAGAACATAGCCGCTGAAAGGAGGGTTGTAACTGCATTCACCACATTATGGTCCCAAAAATAATGTTGTCAACTCCCTCAGGGGTGTAAGAATGACCCTGGTTTGTTCTCTACAAAAGTACAATCAATTTTACACAAAATTGACTCAGATGTCCTAAGTCGATGACATATACCTTGTGGATGATGACTTAAACACACATCTAGCCAGAGTAGATCATATAGATCACATTGCTGTGGGATTTGCTGAACATGGCTACAAATTCAACTTTACAAAAACAAAAATTGACCATGTTAGTGTCCTGTTCTTTGGATGCGAGTTATCAAATGTTGGCAAAAGCTTAGCATCAATTTCTATACAAATGCGCACTCTTACAACCACCAAACTCAATAAAAAAGCTACAATCACTATTTTGCTTTCTCAACTTTGGTAGAACATACATACCAGACTATGCACAACGGAAGAAACTATTTTATGAATTAATCCGTCCAGATTTCCTAAGCACACATTGGACACCATAACATAGACAGATTCTGAGAGCACTGCATACAGACATTCTTACATTCCAACACTTACATACATGTCTCAATAATATGAAAAGTTACAACAAAGACAGTAGCCTGGCTTATTTATTGTTAAATGAATATGTTAGAGACAATGGGCCTTGAAGGTTAGGTTACTACACTGTGCTAAAATATGCATATAGGTATTTTGTTGCATGAAAGCTGACCGATTAGCGTAGTAGGCAAGGGTGCTAGTAACCTTTTACTAGTGAGGGGTATTATTTGTGCTTGGTGCAAATCCTTGTTAGGGACTTTTGAGGGGGATATAATATACTGTTTTGCCAATTGTAAGTCTGTATATCTTTGTTATCTTATTACTGTGTACCTGATGGTTGACTTGTGTGAAAGGTTATTCTTAATACTATTGCCTTATTTGGATCTGTGACAAGCCAATTGGAAATCTATACTGTGTATATATACTTTGCACAATACTGTTCGAAGAAGGCTCCTTGCTTCTATGTTTAATTTGTAACGTTCCTTATTGCAAGCATATGCTCGCCATGTTAAGGAGGATATATTTTTCTACTTTTAATTTTTTTTAATTTACCTATGCCTTTAAATGTCTGTGGTTTTTTTTGTAGGTAAGGAGTGGGTTAACGCAAAAGTGAGTCAGTGGGTTCTTGGACGTTGCCCGAGTGCACGGATGAGTGATGCATTGCATGTATGATGAGTGCCTAAAACCTCCAGTGTCTGAACAGGCACTTTCAGTTGTATGTCAGATCAATTGGTATTGCCAATTCTTGCTTTAAGACTGCTGCATAGTTAGTGGGGTGCACACAATGCCAAATAGTATATAATAAGATGATTTGTACTTACTACAAAGCTGAAAGAAAGTGCTTATAGCCACAACTCATAGGTGTGCGATGTTAATAGTGGCACGTACATGGCATTTTCTTACCTCTGAAATGGACCAAATGTGGGAGAAGTTATGATATATTATTGACATGGTATGCCGCTTGCTGCTATTATTATAGAACTTTCTTAATCTGAGCT
Organism: Lissotriton vulgaris; assembly: GCF_964263255.1. NCBI lineage: Eukaryota > Metazoa > Chordata > Amphibia > Caudata > Salamandridae > Lissotriton > Lissotriton vulgaris. Next base: position 569,540,280 of record NC_141695.1, read on the forward strand.
GCTTTCGTGCTAATTTGGGAGTGCCGTTCTTGTTGGTGTTGTTCTTGAGAGGTTAAACTCTTGCTTGTTCAGTGCTTAGTTTACAAGTGGTTTGTATTAGCGTGTAAATAAACCGTGTTCTATCTAGATAAATAGCTTTGTAGCGGTGTATGCGTAGCCTGGTTGTGCTGAAGGATTTTTCTGATTTTACTTCGCAATAGTGGGTCGGTTGTCCATTGTTCGGCTGGTTCAATTGTGTTTTAAATGCTCATCACAATTCAAGTATACAACGACGGCAGGCCAGTGGCGTAGTGCAGAATAATGGGGCTCCCCTGCAAAATGTGAAGAGGGCCCTGATTCTCCCATATTCCACTGATATGAATTGGTCGTTGGCTGAATGGAAACCCCCGGAATGGGGCGCCCCATGCACCGTTGAGACTGTAGGAGTTCGGGGTTCCTCCCTGTGGCAGACTCGACCGTGTGCTTATTAGGATGTGCATATTTATGCTGGTTTATGGATGTCACTTACAAAAACATAACCAAAGTACATCGGGGACTTCCTGCTTGAAGGATTCACACCTTTGTAACAGGCTCACTAGTCTTTTTAACGGTGTGCCGATTGGCCTCTGCTGGGAGCAGCCAGACCACACCCTTTGCATCACACGTTTGCTAATGATGAAAGGCCACACATGGCGTAAGCCGTTATAGGGCCAAGAGCAGGAGCGGACTGGATGATTCACCGTGTTGGTAGCCTCTGCATTTAATTTTCTATATTTATCCTCTTATAAGAATGTATACCTCATCGCACCTGAAGGACATGCTGTCTAAAATAAATGTATTGCACTGTTTGTATGTAGAGGAGTGAGGACGCAGTAGGGAGCGGTGGGATGGATGAAAAATACTAAGGTCCGCAGCACATAAATGGAAGATGCTGGCAATTGAAGTCTGCCTCTGTCGGAGTAATAAACATGAAAGGCTGGATTTGTACACCTCGAAACATGACGAACGACGCCATTACAGGAGCAAATTACCATCCTGGCTTATAAACGGCGCAGTTAGCTCGCTTTACATCCCAATGTTTTGGATTCCCAAACAGTCTGGGTAAACAGATCCCCCACAGCGACCAGGACTGTATCCGAGTGCGAAACTGCCAACCTCGAGACAGGAATAACAAACACAATGCTTCTTCCTGGGCTGTAATGGAGTCTGTGATTGGTGTCAGCTCTGGGGATGGAACGGGAGTCTCACTCAGACTCCAAACGACACCTTTGTCTTTGAGGAAAGTCCACAAACAATCTACCTCTGCTATCACTCGTTAGCTTTCCGTTTGTCTGTACAGGCGTCGCTCCCTTCTGGCTATGTCCGCGCTGTACTCACCCTCCAGGGTATTGCAGCATAGATTTGAAAATTCTGCGGCACAAAAAGGGAAGTTTTGTGGCGTAAAAGTTGACATTTTGTGGCATTATTGTGCGACTTTAGTTTACTTGTAATCATTCCTTTTCAGCCTTGAATCATGGAAACTGTTTTAGCAGAGTATTCCAATTTGAAAAAGACATTTTTAAAGTGTCTGAGAGTGTTTGTTTGCTATATTCTCCTTTGTGGTAATATTCTGGATCATAGGTTAAGCCAAACACAATAGCCCAGGGTTGCTAGACATCCTATTTTCGGTGGCACTGTGCTGACTTGTGGCTAGTGGTTCCAAGCCCCAGAGGGAAATAGGTGGCCTGTGGAGGCTTGGTGCATTTAGAGCACATCTGCAGACTCCTCAAAGAGAAGCCTGGCATCGGGCATGCGTGATTGAGGGTGGAAGGGAGACGATGGAAGGGACCCTTGTCTTGGGAATGAAGGCCCTATCAACGCCTGGTGCATGCCGAGCACGTCTACAAACTCCTTGGAGGGCAGTCTGGCATTGGGCATGGGTGATTGAGGATGGAAGTGGGGAGATGAAAGGGACCCTTGACTTGGGAATGAAGGCCCTATCAACGCCTGGTGCATGCAGAGCACATCTACAGACTCCTTGGAGGGCAGTCTGGCATTGGGCATGGGTGATTGAGGGTGGAAGAGGGGAGATGAAAGGGACCCTTGACTTGGGAATGAAGGCCCTATCAACTCCTGGTGCATGCAGAGCACATCTACAGACTCCTTGGAGGGCAGTCTGGCATTGGGCATGGGTGATTGAGGATGGAAATGGGGAGATGAAATGGACCCTCGACATGGGAATGAATGTCCCGCCTATGGACGCCTGGTGCATGCAGAGCACGTCTACAAACTCCTTGGAGGGAAGTCTGGCATTGGGCATGGGTGATTGAGGATGGAAGTGGGGAGATGAAAGGGACCCTTGACTTGGGAATGAAGGCCCTATCAACGCCTGGTGCATGCAGAGCACATCTACAGACTCCTTGGAGGGCAGTCTGGCATTGGGCATGGGTGATTGAGGGTGGAAGAGGGGAGATGAAAGGGACCCTTGACTTGGGAATGAAGGCCCTATCAACTCCTGGTGCATGCCGAGCACGTCTACAAACTCCTTGGAGGGCAGTCTGGCATTGGGCATGGGTGATTGAGGATGGAAGTGGGGAGATGAAAGGGACCCTTGACTTGGGAATGAAGGCCCTATCAACGCCTGGTGCATGCCGAGCACGTCTACAAACTCCTTGGAGGGCAGTCTGGCATTGGGCATGGGTGATTGAGGATGGAAGTGGGGAGATGAAAGGGACCCTTGACTTGGGAATGAAGGCCCTATCAACGCCTGGTGCATGCAGAGCACATCTACAGACTCCTTGGAGGGCAGTCTGGCATTGGGCATGGGTGATTGAGGGTGGAAGAGGGGAGATGAAAGGGACCCTTGACTTGGGAATGAAGGCCCTATCAACTCCTGGTGCATGCAGAGCACATCTACAGACTCCTTGGAGGGCAGTCTGGCATTGGGCATGGGTGATTGAGGATGGAAATGGGGAGATGAAATGGACCCTCGACATGGGAATGAATGTCCCGCCTATGGACGCCTGGTGCATGCAGAGCACATCTACAAACTCCTTGGAGGGAAGTCTGGCATTGGGCATGGGTGATTGAGGATGGAAGTGGGGAGATGAAATGGACCCTCGACATGGGAATGAATGTCCCGCCTATGGACGCCTGGTGCATGCAGAGCACGTCTACAAACTCCTTGGAGGGAAGTCTGGCATTGGGCATGGGTGATTGAGGATGGAAGTGGGGAGATGAAATGGACCCTCGACATGGGAATGAAGGTCCCGCCTATGGACGCCTGGTGCATGCAGAGCACGTCTACAGACTACTCAGAGGGTAGCCTGGCAGAGTGCATGGGCTGTTGATGGTGGCTGTAGTCGGTAGGTAGAACTGTTACTAGAAGGGAAGGGATCCTTGACATCATTATAATAGCATTGATATAGTGCTTACTACCCTGAAAAGACATCAAGGTGCCTTTTGGCGAGTAGCATGCTATTCTGGAACCCAAAAAGGATTAGTGGTGAATTAGTATAGGGAAATAATAAATTAATTTGAGCTGTGGACATGTGAGTCTGTTAGTTAGATTGAAAAGAATAGTGCAGGAATAGAAGAGGGAAGGGTCTAAAAAGTGTTTATTTGGAGATCATAGGAAGAAGTTTGGGACGAGTAAATGAGAGATAGAGGGGGAAGAGTTTCTAGAAGTGGATAAGGGAGAAAGATGAGGTATTGGATGAGTCTAGGAGGTATACATGAGGCAAGGGTTTAGAAAGGCTTGTTTTTAGGGCATTATTACGTGTATAGCAGTACTTGAAAGTAATCTCATCACAACACAGTACATGGAGAGCTTGAAAAACATCAGTTTTATTTGGTTGAATGATACGGACAAGCGCCTAACAACTTTTGCCCATGGAACGCATCTTGCAAATGTGCCATCCTTAACTGATCATATTCTGCCTCTCCAAACTCCTGCAACATGAGCAAATTCTCAGCAAATAAACATCATGCCCCTAAATATAACAGGGCATTCTGTAAGAATGTGCATGATTCGCAGTTCTCGTATAAAAATGGGATGCCCAAAAACACATACAATAGAACGTGCAAAAAAAGATTGTCAACCACCTTTGGAAAAAGTCTCATAACCCTATTGAAATATTTCAATTTGAGCAAATGTAACCCTTCTAACAGCGACTTTCAAACTGCTAAATTATCACACACAAACCAACACATCAACAGAATAAATAGAATAATGGCAAGCAATGAATGTAACTACCGTAGTCAGCGTTGAATTGTTGAAGAATCACAATTATTGTGCTGGTCTGTACACGATTCAACAGGCCATGCACTCGTGCAGTTTTGAAATTAATTACTGCGCTGGGAAACGCAAATACCCAAAATTCCAAAATAGAAAGCTGGATAAGTCCCATGCAGTAAAGAGATCAACCACTTTTACTGGAAAAGTTGATATTTTGACTAAAGCCTTGCTTGCTCCTTTCTAAAATCACGGAACACCATTCTCCCTCTTCTGTCCCAAAATCTCCCTCCATAATGTGTACCCATCCATCCTTCAGTTGCACAGCTTCATCTTTAGTCGACCTGTAGCTCTCAGCTAAAAAAGACTCATAAAGATACCCAGTGCATTTTGGTACTTGCTTGAGGTCTGCCCGTAACAACCAATTGAAACTCAGTCATATTATCGCGTTTGGAAGGATGAAAGAGTGAGTTGGCACAGATCAAAGTAAAAGCTGGTCACATATAGACCTTTTTCTCCTCAAGTAGTCTAACCTGCGACCTGCTCAGCCCCAGTATACGTACGTATTAGAAGACGAGAGCAAGGCCAGGCTGCCCCGATCCAAAAGGAAGCAGTTGCAACTAGATAGACTGTTTTACACATTTTACAAGGGTGTTTGTGGCGCCTTTGATGGCATATTTTGAATGCAGGAGAGAAGCTTTCTTTGATGCCGGTCACTTGGATTGTTGATGTGATGCATTTGTTTTAGCCATGCTGGCTGTACAGTGAGTGCTATACTGAAAGCACATACAGCCTGATTCATGAAGTGAAATTGCGCCCGCAATCGCTGCGAAAACGCAAATGCGGGCGCAATTTCCGTAATCGGCATTCAACAACAAAATAGCGAATTCGCTAACACATATTAGCGAATTCGCTAATATAATCGCAGAATCCCTGCCGCTGAGCATTAGCGATTCGGTAATAGCGACACACCACGGAATCTGCGAAAATAATAGCGAATTCGCAATAGAAAATCGCAATCGGCATTCAAGAAAAATCGCTATTTGCGAAAAACCCAAAAATCGCTATTTGCACGGCGCAAAATAAGGACAACTCAAAGCAGGTGGTAACCATGAAAGGCATAAAATTTTTTTTTCAAAAAACTGTTGTCCTATCACCAACAGGGCCAGGCCTGACCAATCACACATAAGGACATTCAGCAGCAGCATTAGGCTTTCCACAATGCCTGGGATGTACATGGTGGTGAGGCGGCGAAGGCTACAGCGAGCAGCACGGAGGAGACGCATGAGGCAGGCAAGGATTTACCGGCTGCGGGTCACCTTGCTGGGCCAAACCAGAGAACAGATTTATGCTAAATACAGGCTGAATGGGGAAATGATCACCTGGCTGATACAAGAACTCGACCCCATCATGCAGCACCCAACAAGGCGAAACAATTCTGTGCCCACACATGTGCAGGTATTGTGTAGCCTGCACCTCCTGGCCTCCGGAAGCTTCCAGGGGGTAGTAGCGGCCGCTGGGGGAATATCCCAGCCCACCATGTCACACTGCCTCGACAGTTTTGTAGACGCCATGCTCACCCAGCTACACCGTCACATCAAATTCCCCGCCAGACAACAGGAATTGGACATGACAAAGCTACAATTCTACAATGTAGCCCATTTTCCACATGTGCTCGGATGCATAGACTGTACCCACGTCGCCGTCTGCCCACCAGCTGGCATGGGGTATATGTTCCGCAACAGAAAGTGCTACCACTCCCTCAACATCCAGATGGTCTGCAATGCCAAGACATACATCACTGACATTGTCTCACGGTACCCAGGGAGTACCCATGACTCCTTCATCTTCCGGCACAGCGCACTCCACACACGGCTGGTCAGGGGAGAGTTTGGGGAAGGACACCTACTTGGTAAGTACACTTTGATTGAAATGTCACATTGCAAAGATGTAACAGCGCAGCACAGGCAATCACCATCTGCTCCTCCCATTCAGGTGACAGTGGCTACGCCCTCCGTGAATACCTCCTGACCCCATACCTCAACCCTGCTACACCCCAGCAACGGCGCTACAATATTGCTCACATACGGACAAGAAATTGCATAGAAAGGACATTTGGCCTGCTCAAGAGCAGGTTCCGCATACTGCACAAGACAGGTGGGGCCATGTATTACAGTCCTGCAAAGTGCTGCCGCATAGTGGCTGTCTGCGCAATACTACATAACATTGCAACCAAGCGCCGGATACCTGTTGACATCTCTGGCAGTGAATCTGAGGGGGACAACCAGCCACCTGCACATGCGCGCCATGCACAAGGGGAGACCCCAGCAGAAGGGCACAGACGTCGCAACCACATCACAGTGAACAGTTTCTAGTACAACCACTGCCATCACCCCACTAATCAACAATGCATGCAAAATGTAAAGAAGACACAACGCTAATGTGTGTAGGAAAATAAATGTATTTGTTCAATTCACAAAAGTAAATGTAATGGTACGTGCAAAAGCTCAAAATTAAAGTACCTGTTCAATTCACAAAAGTAAATGTAATGGTCCGTGCAAAAGGTCAAAATAAAAGTACCTGTTCAATTCACAAAAGTAAATGTAAGGGTCCGTGCCAAATTAGTCCCACAAACAGTATTACGCCATACTGCTGTGCTTGCCAGGCTTCACCTCAGCCTGTGCCAGTGGTGATTACAGTCCTCTAGGTGTGCCTAGAGCGTGACCCTCCACAACGCCTCTGAGGGCCTTCCTCCTCCGGGGCGTCAGGCAATGGGGGGGTCCTGGTGCTGCGGGTGGGTAGTGGGGCCTGTGAGGCTGATAGCGAGCTCAGGCTGGACGCCCCCTCACTCGCATCATCACCCCCCACAACAGATGGAATGGGTGGAGGGTGAAGTGCCACGACAGCCGTGGTGAGGGTCTCCAGCACCCTCGACATGTCCACACTGCACTGTATGACAGTGTGCTGCTGTGTCAGACAGCGCCTCGCCAGTAGGGATGTGGCATTGGCCGACACATAGCTTGCCCTACTGTAGGTGCCAAGCTGTGTCAACAGTTGGCGGTGGTGCCGGCGTTGGCCACCGTACATCCTATTCATGGCGCGGGTGTTAGCCTCCACGGCTGCAGCAATGCGGGCCATTCCATTGCCCACACCGGCCAGGTCGGCCCTCATGCCTTCAATCTGTGTAGCAACACATGCCACGTTGCGGCCAATGTTGCATAGTTGGAGGTGAATTGCCCCCTGCTGCCGTGCCTGGCGCTGGTGTATGTGCAGCATCCGGCGCTCGATGCTGAGCCGCGCCTGTCCATTACCATTGGCCCGCCTGGTAGCAGCTGCGGATCGCTGGCGTGACCTGCCACGCCTGCCCTGCTGGCCGGATTGTGAGGCTGGGGTCTGACTGGACAGTGGCGCAGCCCCGGATGTTGAGGTGCCAGCTGATGGGGATGAGGCCACCGGTGTTGCTGGTGTGCTCGTCGCTGGGGGTGTGCCTGCTGGTGTGGCTGTGGCAGTCGCTGTGGGGGCCACAGGAGTGACTGACCTGGCTGCAGCTCTGGGAGGAGCAGCGGTGGCAGGGAGCACTATGGGGGCTGCGATGGCAGCAGATGAGGGCGCTGCAGCAGTTGCAGGTGGGACGCTGCTGGTGATTGTTGATGGTGGTACAGTTGCAGCGTTAGGGGCTGGTGCCTGGGTATGTGTTGGCTCCTCCAGGACGCTGTCGTCAATCACCAGCCTGTCAATGTCACTGGTATCTCCACCTGTGGGGGTAAGTGGAGGACCATTAGTTGAATGCATCTGGCAGACGTGCAGTTGCTACATGCATGCTGGGTGACATTCCCTGAATGGCAGTGGCTTTGTGTGCATTGGGACCTGACTACATCTCCCACAATGGCTGCATTGTGGTACTACTACATTGTGGTCAGACTACATCTCCCACAATGCTTCAGGACAATCCTTGATGTGCAACATTTACATGCCTATGGGACATTGGGGGGGCCTATTTGGTCATGAACATCCATAGGGGGCAGGGTCGCAGTCGCATGCCACTTACCTTGGGTGTCTTGTGTGGGGGCGGATGAGTCCAGTGCAGTGAAACCCACAACGGCCTCCATCTCGAGGGTGTTTTCCACCTGGTCCTCCAGGGCGGTGTTCGGTGGTACCGTCGGACCTCCTCCTCCTGTGCCCGAGGACTCCCCAAGGCGCGCCGCCACCTTCTCCTTGGCACGGCCTCGGAGGTCGTACCACCTCTTTTTCAGTTCTTCAAGGGACCTGGCCGCCACTCCCACCGAGTTAACTGCAGAGGCTATCCCCTGCCAAATGCGCCTCTTCTCCATTTCCGGGACCCTCCTGGAATTTGCACCGAACAGTTGGTCGTGGTTAGCCACGACTCCCTCGATGAGGTGCTCAAGCTCCTGCTCGCTGAATTTGAGCTTTCGCTTCCTCCCAGCAGAGCTGCTGGTCCCTGGTGCAGCTTCCTCTGCCATGTTATGGGTAGTGGCTCTGTGGTTGAGTCTACAAGCCAAGATGTGCAGCTGCTCTTCTATCTGCTCCCTGTCTCTCTGCCTCACTGTGGAGAATGGTGCTGGGAACCGGCAGCTTCCTGGTTGTGATGTCATCACTGGGCTCGAAATGCGACTTCCCGTTTTCCCGATCTCGCGAGTTTGCGATCTCGCAAATAGCGATATCGCTAATAGCGATATCGCTATTTGCGAGATCGCAGTCCAGCCGCGGGTAGGCCGAAATAGCGATTAATCTGCGAATAATCGCAATTTCGATCGGATCGCTATCGGATTTTGCGATCGCGTGCGAATCGCTTTTTTTTATCGCAATTCTTCATGAATTCGGATTTGCGATTTCTGAATAGCGACTCGCTATTTTTCGCTATTTCAGAATCGCAAATGCCGATTTTCATGAATATGGCGGATAGTTGGCTGTGATTGCTGTAAGGCAGTAATACAAAAGTGTATGCTGTCAGCTCAGGGCCTCAACTCGCTAGGCCTGCCCATGTCACAACGGCCAAAATCAAACACATTTGCGCTCTCATTCCCGGTTTCAGGAGCCCCCTTTATCAATGCCCCCACTCACAGGGGAAAGTCTGCAGGAGCCAGGAGCTGTCCTGCGCCTCTCTCAGCACCAACCCCTTGTGAGAGCATGGGCAGCCACCAACAGCAGCTCATTCTAAAGCAGCACTGCCACTGTGGGATCAATGCCCCACCCTGCAGAACAGGGCCAAAGACGCACTCTCTGGCTTCACTTAGCATGGCACTGTAGAGAGGCTGATTCACTGATCATGACTAAGGTGAGTCCAGCAGGAGAGCACACACTGAAGATGAGTGCAGTGCCTGCGGGTCATGTTGGTTAGTGCCCTTCCATTTCTTGTGCTTTGCAACAGTTTTATGGTCTTCTTAGAGTTAATCGTTGCTCAAATGGGTGTAATTTCTGACACTTACATGTTTCTTCATTGCTTAATCTTTGCTCACGATAAAGTGTCACTCATATTCATTGAATGTCACTCATAATAACACTGAAATTATGACAATGTCACACATAAGCAATCAGGAACCTTGGCAGCTATGCAGACCTGATATCATGATTATGGCTGTACTGGGAGGAATTGTACAGGCACCTCAGCTTCTCTCCTCATGAGCGTGCTTCTCACAGTGACGGCTCAGTGCACTGCGAGGGTTCAGCTGAACTAAGCTGCTGAGTGTCGCAGAGGCTTCCCCCAAAGGGGGATCGTGAGCCGTCTCCATAACACAGCATCGTGCCCCAGACAGGAAGGGACTGCGGGTACACCCCCTGCCCCACGGGAAGGCCAGGATTTTGCGCCAAGAACCCCGCCGGCCAATGAGGGGCGAGTGCGGGATTTGAACCCCCAATGGAGGGCGAGCAGCGCGGACACAATGGCGCGGGGGGCATATAAATGCTGCTACCCCAAGCAAGCTCCTATCTGCCAGGAGCGAGGGAGAAGCACGGTGAGAGCCTACAATCTTGTCCCACCCACCCACACCTTAGGAGCAGCAATGTTGCAGTGCTGAGAAGGACCGGGGCGTGGCGAAGAACTACACCAAAATTGGTTGGTACGGAGGCACACCGGAGTGCGGTGCACCGGAATAGGTCCACTCACCTTCAGATGCCGCACGGCTGGGCGAGCTGACCTAAGGACAGCGACTCTGGGATGCCTCACGGCTGGGTAGCTCGGCCTATCTAAGGAGTGGGTAGCAAAAGGAGACGGCCGTTGCAGCCCAGCTCCTGCCGGAAGGCAGGGCACAACAAAGACGGACAAGGTAGCGAGTCAGCCTAACCCCGGGACAGAAGCTACCCTCTCTCCGCGCAAAAGAGTGCAAAAAATCCAACCTACACAAGAAACAACAGTGAAGGGCCTAAAATGACAATACCAAAGAACTGTGTGATGACATAACATGCAAATGCAAAATACATACATGTTTACTGTATTCCTAATAAACTGCGGCCAACAAATGACCACAAAATAAGACAAGTGTCTAGTTGGCCTTTTTTGCTGGTGGGAATGGGGGATACCAGAAAAAGAAAGTGTTTGTTGCATGTCATGGGAGTGGGGCAGAGTGCGAGGGTTATGTACTTGGTTTCTGTGATGTGCCTGCACCTTTGTACAGCAAAGTGAACGCAGTCTCCAACCATGTGAAGCTGAGCACCTTATGACTATGCACCTCTTTCTCTCAAAATTAGACTACTGCAACACCCTGTTTATGGGCATTGACAAGTCTCAGAGAATCAAATTCATTCACTTCTAAATGCAGCGGCTCGACTGTTGTTGAACATACCAAAAGATCACTCCACTTCGACAGGCATAAAGTCCCTTCATTGGCTTCCTGTCCAGCATTGAGTCGAATTTAAGGCCCTCTGCACGGTACACAAGGCTCTTTATGGAGGTGGGTCGGTGGAGATCCAGAAGCTGTTCTCCTGGTACTCTCCCACTAGAACCCTTAGATCCTCAAACTCGGGGCTTCATAGCACCCCCAAAATACGTAGAGTAAGGTGGGGGTGGCCGGAGCCTATTGTACTGTGCAGGTAAGCTCTGGAACCAAATGCTATCCACCTTGCGACTCCAGTACAATCGGATGATCTTCAGGAAATCGTTGAAGACTTGGCTGTTCCAGTCAAACTAAACTTCTGTGTCTACAGTAGAGTCTCAGCCGCGGCCCGTGGAGGGAGTTCCGTGTGGCAGGAAGGCGGGGCGGGGGAGGGGCAGGGTGCGGGGTGCTAAACACCGGAATATGGATAATGTGAGGTAAGTAAACAATTTAATAAATAAAACGAATTTTGTAGCGTGCCCTGTGTCTCAAAATGCGATGCAGGGCGCGCTACGAAATTTTTTTATTTATGAAATTGTTTACTTACCTCACATTATCCATATTCCGGTGTTTAGCACCCCCCACCCTGCCCCTCCCCTGCCCCGCCTTCCAGCCCCACGGAACTCCCTCCACTGGCCGCGGCTGAAAAGTCTCCCTGCACACACACTTAGCCCCAAGAGGTCATGGCATTTGATCGCTTTAGAAATAACTATCCTGTCCTATCTGCACTACCTGCTCTCTTTTAACACTTCCAATTCGATGCAGAGGCCCTTCCCCATCCAATGCCAGGCCTCCCGCTCTGCAAGGAAAGCACCCAGCAGCTGGGAGCCTCCTGGATTAGCTGGGTTTCCCTCTGCTAGCTCTCTGCTCTGACATTTTGAACTACGGGAGCATTAGTCGAGTCATCCCATGTAGAGAGCCCTATCATACACCGAAGAGAGCAGGCGGGAGCACTGCGCATCACACAGAAAGGCAGGTACAAGTCAGAATATGCAGTAAGGGAGGAGTCAGAAATTGATTATTTTCTAGTTTAATCAATTCTTTTGAACTGCGTTATAGTTACATATTTTTATTATGTACATGATGTATTCAGATTAGATGCAAGTTGAAGGCAGTTGCACAAAGGTCGCTTCACAATGCTTATGCGTTCCACTTTGTTAAACTGAAGCCAGACAGCGTCACTGTGGCAGACGAACCCTAAAATGCCTTATCATAACACATTTCATTCATTATCGTGGAAGTGAAAGGTGGTCTGCTGCAGAAATCTTTGTCTTACAGCATTTTTATTGTCTTTCATATTCACATGCTTTTATAACTCATATTACAGATCCCCTGCCTACACGAAGTGTTTCAGTTGGTTTCTACAATTTTGCCTTGGTATCTCCAAGATGAGGTACTACTGCCCGGAAAGCGTATAAATATGCAAATAGAACATCTTTGAAAAATGTACTGCTGCTTTATTTCTTCAGTGCTTCAAGAAATACTTTGTGTAGTAATCTGTGATTTCCTTCCACAATGGTGAGTGAAGTGCTTTGGAAATAATGCAAACTTGCTCAGGACTCCAAACCACACAATGAAATGGTACTCTAAAGAAACAAAAGAAAATATTAGTAACACCAATGCTCTCCTAGGATGAGGCACTACCGAAATTAAGACCGAGGGTCCTTCGGGAACTAATTTCTGCTGTGCCAGGTTCGTCCATGCCATGTGAGACTCCTTCAGCGAGTTCTGCTTTTTTAGCCTATAGCACATAGTATTCTGGGGCTCGTGATTTTACTTCAACCAGTGTATGTGCTTAACATTGCATCATAGAAAGTGTTGTAGCCAAAAAACACAGAACTAGATATGGTTCTCTCACATGGCATGGGGTTGTTCAAAGGATCGTATTGTACTTGTATCCAAATTTTCCACAGTCAGCCACAAATTCAAACAAATCATTCTTACCCATTGGCCCATTCTGCAACTAGAACCAGACTTTTGGGACATTTTTCACTCTCCTCCACTGTTTGCCCACATCCGTGGCAAAAACATCAAAGAAATACTCTCTACTCAAACTTCCACCAGTCAACTCTACAAAGGAACCCAACCATGCCTAAACTGCAGCAACTGTAACTGTATTATCAAGGGCAATCACATCAAACACCCCATGAAAGGTCATCCAATCAAATTACAAGTAAACGCAACCTGCGATTTCACAAACCTCATCTACGCTTTGAAATGCCCCTGCGGCAAAATGTATGTCGGGAAAACCGAAAGAAAAATCAAGGTTCGAATAAACGAACATAAATCCAACATTCGGACCAAACAAGAGAAATCCAACATCGCCATGCACTTTCAGGAATTTCACCATACTATAGCACAACTCCAATTTGTAGTATTGGAAATTGTTAACCGCACTGAAGGCATAGACAATCGGAAATGCCTACTAAAAAAAGAACTGCAACGGATATATTGCTTACAGACATTTAAACCACATGGATTGAATGATCGCATCGAATTTAGTTGTTATCTTTAAAATCCTGTTGTTATTTACTACCACATTGCTCTTTATTGCCGACGTTTCATGATTTTTCATTATCAGTTGTTATCTCTCACTGTGTATGATTATAACTGTACCCTTCTCACCCACCCATTCCAACATGGCCCCCACCCTTTCAGTAATCTCTCCCAATCTAAGATGGCCTCCGCCATTTCCCGTTCCTTCGTAGTCCGTCGTCTATCCTTTCATTCATATCTCCCCACGCCAGCCACACACGTTGACCCTTGGATTAGCGTATCGGAGATCCTTACGGCTTCCCACCACCAAGTAAGTTTCCATTGACAGTTTCCCTCCCGGGAACCGCAACCCCTAGACCTGCCACTGTTAGTTCCAGTAATTGAGTAGACGACGTTACACTCGCACACTTTATGCCACCCTGTTGCCCAATCCTTAGTGTTTAATATCCGTACACACTCCCTCACTGAACGTACCTCACACGTCACCACTGAATAAACCCCCCAGGTTACACTTATTTACCCACAACACCCATTGATCGGCACGCTTTATAACTATATTGGCCACTAGCGTCTTTTGTACACCTCCATTCTTTTATTAATACGGGCTCATTTCTTCTTTTTAGTTCTCCTTGATAAAGGGCGTACAGCCCGAAATGCATTGGAGAAAGGGAATACGATATCATGGATACTTTATGATGATATGAATCAAATATCACTTGAAACATTTATCTAATGATTGAACATTGATAAATAAATTCAAAATACATCACAAACTTCTGGAGTCATTGTTATGAACTTTTAAGGAGTGCCTCATGCAGGGGATGTATCTGCAAGTTTTTGCATAAACGCATTAATCTTAGATTTCTGGCGCCAGACGGAACCGCCTCCCTGGAGAGCACCCATACCTACGTGAACACAAACTAAACCTAGTAAACATCACTCTGTGCACCTCCCAATTTCTCTGTTGTTCAAAGGAGACCAAGAGCCTCATCCTTTGCACCAGGTAACAATAGCTCCTGTCCTGCAACTTCAATAAAAGCTACAGCACTGATCTAGCAGCTGCTTTATAAGTAGACTTTTACAAAATAGCCTTCACATTTGATTCTGTACTGTTCATTTAAAAATCCTGTAAAAAAACATTTGTGCTGCACGTCTTCACAATGTTCACTACCATCAAAGGTTCAAAACACAAAGGGAAAGTGGCAGATTTACAAGAAAGTGACTCAGTGTGTACCGCAGGTCATTTGGCTGCGCTACACTGAGTCACTTTCAAAGCAAAGGGATGCAACATATTTACAACAATATGTCGCATCTCTGTGCTTCCCCCTGAGCAGGGGCACAAACTGCTGCCATGCACAGGCGCAGGCACCCTTGCACCATTGTGCAAGGATTCCTGCGTCGTTGGGAGATTGTTTTTGTTCAGGAAGTGTTCCCTTCCTGCACACAAACAATCTGGAAAATGCCGTTTTTCAAATTCTATGTGTGCTGCATAAGCACACATGGAAGTTGAAAAATGTAATTGTTTCACGGTTTGTATATCAATCAATCATTGACACTTATAAAGCGCGCTACATACCCGTAGGGTCTCAAGGCGCTGGGGGGGGGGGGGTGCCGCTACTGCTCGAACAGCCAGGTCTTCATCTTCTTCCTGAAGGAAAGGTGGTCTTGGGTCAGGCGCAGGTCGGTCGGGAGGGAGTTCCAGGTCTTGGCGGCCAGGTAGGAGAAGGACCTTCCTCCTGTAGTCGCTCTTCGGATGCGGGGGACGGCGGCGAGGGCGTGGTTGGCTGATCGAAGGTGGCGTTTGGGAGCGTAGAAGTTGACTCGGCTGTTGAGGTAGCTCGGGCCTTGGTCGTGTAGGGCTTTGTGTGCGTGGGTGAGGAGGCGGAAGGTGATTCTTTTGTTGACGGGGAGCCAGTGAAGGTCTCTCAGATGTTCGGAGATGTGACTGGTTCGTGGGATGTCGAGGATGAGTCTGGCTGAGGCGTTCTGGATCCGCTGGAGTCTCTTCTGGAGCTTGGCGGTGGTACCGGCGTAGAGGGCGTTGCCGTAGTCCAGTCGGCTGGTGACGAGGGCCTGGGTGACGGTCTTTCTGGTCTCGGTGGGGATCCACCAGAAGATCTTCCTTAGCATGCGTAGGATGTTGAAGCACGCCGAGGAGACGTGGTTGACCTGCCTGGTCATGGAGAGGGAGGAGTCCAGGATGACGCCCAGGTTTCGTGCATGGTCTGTCGGTTTGGGTGCGGTGCCCAGGGCGGGAGGCCACCAGGAGTCGTCCCAGGCGGAGGTTGAGGAGCCCAGGATGAGGACCTCCGTCTTGTCCGAGTTCAGTTTCAGGCGGCTGGTCGTCATCCACTCGGCTACCTCTTTCATCCCTTCGTGCAGGTTGGCTCTGGCGGCGGCGGGGTCGTTGGTCAGGGAGAGGATCAGCTGGGTGTCGTCGGCGTAGGAGATTATGCTGAGGTTGTGTTTGCGTACGATGGCCGCGAGGGGGCTCATGTAGACGTTGAAGAGGGTGGGGCTCAGAGATGATCCTTGGGGGACGCCGCAGATGACTTCGGAGGCCTCTGACTTGTACGGTGGTAGGCGGACTCTCTGTGTTCTTCCGTCGAGGAAGGAGACGATCCATTCCAGCGCCTTGTCCTGGATGCCGATGTTGCTGAGGCGCCGTACTAGGGTGCGGTGGCAGACCGTGTCGAATGCCGCGGAGAGGTCTAGGAGGATGAGGGCCGCTGTTTCTCCATTGTCCATCAGGGCTTGGATGTCATCGGTGGCGGCGATGAGGGCGGTCTCGGTGCTGTGGTTGGCTCGGAAGCCGGACTGTGAGGGGTCGAGGGATCCGTTCATCTCGAGGAAGGCGGCCATCTGCTTGTTGACGGTCTTCTCGATGACTTTGGCTGGAAACGGGAGGAGCGGGATGGGGCGGTAATTCTTGAGTTCGGTGGGGTCCGCTGTGGGTTTTTTGAGAAGAGCGCTGAGTTCGGCGTGCTTCCAGCTCTCGGGGAAGGTGGCGGTGTCGAAGGATGTGTTGATGATGTCTCGCAGGTGGGGTGCGATGACAGCGTCGGCCTTGTTGAAGACGTGGTGAGGGCAGGGGTCGGTCGGTGATCCGGAGTGGATGGAGTTCATCGTGCGGATGGTGTCTTCGGTGCTGATCGGGGTCCAGGCGTGGAGGGTGGTGGTGGGGGGTGGTTGTTCGGTCATGGTGTGCGTTGGTTGGTTGTTGAAGCTGTTGTGTATGTCCGCGATCTTGTTGTGGAAGTATGAAGCGAGGGAGTTGCAGAGGTCTTGCGATGGGGTGATGTCGTTGTTTCCTGCGCTGGGGTTGGAAAGCTCTTTCACGATGTTGAAGAGTTCCTTGCAGTTGTGTGCGTTGTTGTCCAACCGGTCCTTGAAAGCTGTTTTCTTGGCGGCGCGGATCAGCTGGTGGTGTTTCCGGGTGGCAAGTTTGAAGGAGGTCCTGTTGTCCGGTGTCGGTTCCCTTTTCCAGACTTTCTCGAGGGCTCGGCAGTTCTTCTTGGAGCTCTTGAGTTCGATGGTGAACCATGGGGCCTTCTTGCTGCCGGGTCTGCTAGGCGGGGTCCTCAGTGGGGCGAGTTCGTCCGCGCAGTTGCTGATCCACTTCGTGAGGTTGTCTGCGGCCTGGCTGGGGTTCGCTGAGCTGGCAGGAGGGTGCTGGCTCAGGGAGGTGGCGAGCTGGTCTGCTGTGATCTTGTTCCAGCTTCTGCGGGCGGCCTGTTTCTGGTGGTGGTGGGTCGTCGTTCTCTTGAAGGTGAAGTGGACGCAGCTGTGGTCCGTCCATTGAAGCTCTGTGGCGTGGCTGAAGTCGATGTCTGTGCTGGAAGAGAAGACTGCGTCGAGTGTGTGTCCGGCGAGGTGGGTGGGGGTGGACACCAGTTGCTTGAGTCCCAGGTTGGCGAGGTTGTCGAGCAGGGTGCTGGTGTTGCGGTCGTTGTTGTTCTCCAGGTGAAAGTTGAGGTCTCCCAGGAGGATGTAGTCAGCAGAGGGGAGGGCGTGCGGGCTGACGAAGTCGGCGATGTCCTCGCTGAATTGCGTGCGTGGTCCAGGGGGTCGGTAGATCAGGGTGCCTCTGAGGGTGGTGTTCGGGTTGGTGTGGATCTGGAAATGCAGGTGTTCGGCGCTGGTCAGGGTGTTGTCGGTGCTGGTCGTGAGACGGATGGTGCTCCTGTGGACGATGGCGATGCCTCCTCCCATCTGGTTGGCGTTTCGGTCCCTCCGAACGATCTTGTAGCCCTCTGGGATAGCGATGGCGATGTCGGGAGCTGAAGAGGCGTTCATCCAGGTCTCCGTGAGGAAGGCAACGTCAGGGGCTGTGGCGTCTAGAAGGTTCCAGAGTTCGATGGCGTGTCTGTGGACGGAGCGGGTGTTGAGCAGGATGCACCTGAGGTGGGTGCTGCTGGTGTTCGACTTGGCGGGTGCTGGTGCGAGGCTGGTCCGGGTGCAGGAGAACTTGCAGGTGTGGCAGCTGAAAGGTCCGTGGGTACCTCGTGGAGCGGCTAGGTGGCATTCTGGGAGTCGGCCGGTGTTGAGTGCATTGAGGGTGGCGGCGGAGTACGTCAGGCGGGTGGGTCGAGGTCTTCGAGGTCCAGGGGTCCTGGCGCTGGTCGCGATCCGGTCGCGGACGGGCGCAGACGGGCTTACCTTTGGCGCGCCTTCGGCGCACAATCGGCGCGCCCGCTGCGCGTGACCGCTGCACGTTCGCACGGTCGCCATTTAAGGCGAAGTGCGCGGGTGGGCGGAGCAGCTGGGAGGCAGGAGCGGGGAGGGTACAGAAGAAAAAGGGGCGGGGCTAATGGCGGTGGCGGGAAGCGGGAGCGGGGAGGGAGAGCGGCGAGGTAGGCGGGCAAGCAGGAAGGAGACAGGCACAATGGAGGTCAATTACACAAGGAGAAAAACGTCACAGAAAAAACAGGCAATAATACAGGACAAAACGGGGAAAAAACAGTGGAAACGCGATCTCGGGCACAGAAATAAAACAAGCACAATTTTCCGACAAAACGGGCAAAAACCAAAGGGGAGCGCTCAAGGCAGCAGCGAGGATGGCGCTGAGGCAGAGGCAGGCACTGGGGGCACACGCAGCAGCTGGTGGCCGTGCGGCGCGGGGGGGTGTAGAAAGGGAACCCTTCCTGAACAAAAATAATCATTAGAGGTGATTTCCACTTTCTTTGGGTGCTGCAGAATGCAGAACACATAGAAGAGGAAAAGAAGGAGGCGTAGCATTCACACGCATTTCCAGATTCCCGATTCCTCGTAAATCTGGAAATTTGTCTGGTTCCATGGGTATTGTGCGGGGACACCCACAGCAACACCCATGGAACACCCATTTCACGCAAATTGCTTGTGCAAAGGGGCCATATTTACAAGACAGGAAAAGTCACGCAGGGTGGCTTTTCCTGTCCTTGTAAATATGGAGCAGTTAAACGCGCTACCGGTGCAACACAAAAAGTGACTCACCGGAGCGCAAAGGGGCTTGTAAATCTGCCCTGAAGAATCCACACAGGAGTATGGTTCTTTGTGTGAACCGGGTCGCGTAGGATGGGGTTGAAGGCACAATGAGCTGCTCTTTTGTGGTGGACAGTGACCAAGCTAATGTTCATCCACAGAGTGGTTTGGCTTTAACAGGTGAGTACACGATTTCTAATTGAGGAGCAATAATGAGTTCTAGAGTGGAACAGATGCAAAAATTATTTGAAGTGTAATATTGGGAACCTAAGTGTACAGAAGGTACTGATGGGGGGTAATGCGTACATAGGAAGTATGTAAGTAAGATGAAAGTGTGTTGTAAAAATGAACGTGAGAGAAAGTAGGTCACTGTGTGGTGACAATGGAAGATACAAGACCATAATAAGGAGTTCCTTAGGGAGAGGTTGAAGAAATACCACACGAGAGGCACAGAAAGGAATTGAGTACAATATTGCACCATCAACCTTCAGTTCAGTTAAATCATTACTCAAATGTGTAATGTTACTGATATATCCCTCTAAAATGTTTCTTTTGTCAGGGATATAAGTGCAAAACTGTTGAATCTTCAACATACAACAGACTCCACCCTCTTTTGCCTATGATACATCAAGGGCAAGCCGATTTTGCAAAACCATGGATCTTATTGCCACCATTTCAGTATCAATCATCAAAAATCCACCAGCAGTATCCATTGATAACCGATCAACCACTGTAGACAATGTTCAAAATTACTCCCACTGAAGGCATCAATGCACCAAAAATATCACCCACAATGTCAGCAGCACTAATTCCTCTTTTACTCTGTGTTAGTCTTTTTTCATTGGTTCCATGATTTTCAGCCACATGGTATACCTTTGGGAAAACTATACCCAAATAACAACACCCATACCAATGTTGTGGCAATCTATAATAAGCATTTCTACTACACACATAATAAACTCCAAGATAAACAGGATCGGTACCACCTCTTAGTCCCTAAACCCCTGTAATTAGGAAGGTATGTTCACATGCACTAGAACCAATGAAGTCATTGTTCTAATTCAGTCTTTTGTCTTACCAAGCAAAGCTCCCCTGCGTGATGCCAGTCTAGACTCATTGCAGCATATGTCTCACCTCACTTGTGATTACCCTCCCTATGAGCCTATGGAGGTATATTAGTCTTTTGTTCTGCAGCTTTCCTCTTAAAATCTTGTCGCCTATCCTCTACAGTATTTATGAATTCTATTTCTACACTATGTAAGCTACAGGTCAAATTATTTCGATGTGCATATATAGTATTTATTGATTTAGTCGTATGGAAAAAATCATGCATGTATTCCACATTCATAGCACTACTTACTATATTCATGTTCTTTTCATAGGAAATTCTGAAAATACTAAATCATAGTTGTAATAGTAGTACTGGAACTGCTCCTTTCCATAGAATAAACTATTTAGTACACTACACGAAATACCATATGTTAATGGAAGGTGAAGATATGTCACCCCTTCAGACACAGATGGTAAGTGCATGCATACATAACAATCTCTTGCATTCATTGTGTCTACAGCCTCATACAACAATTTTGTAAAGACATTTAACGAAAAATCATTAATGGATTTATCTTGATGTAAGTAAATCTCTGTTAGTTTTTAAAAATTAGTCTCTAGATCTTGTTTAAGATCTTTCTTTTTGTTAATTCTTGTATCAACATTATTATTAGTAATATTAACTCTAGTAGGATACATAAAATAAGGCACTATTAGAATTAATGTTCCCCAGACAAACAACATTAAAAGGACACATATAAAGCAAGCATCAAAATATCTTCACCTAGTTAAACCCTGATTTTGATTACCAGTCTAATTTCTACCCATTCTAAACTGGGAAGAAAAAAAATAAAAAATAATCAAAAACGTTTCAAAAACTTTTCAAATCTAAAAGAAAAACGAATCAAAAACTTTTCAAATAATTGGCACATCTTTTTTCGCTTGATAAAATGTGTGTATCTCACACTTTCTGAACTTCAGGTCACAATCTTCACAATTCAATTTATTTTCAAATCTCCTCTCTCTTTTACTGCACCCTTTTTCTCTAGCAGAGTTCATTTAGGGTGGCTCATATGATGATTTGCATCTGGAGCATGATTCCATTGTCTCTTTTTCCCAAGCGTTTGTTGCCACAGCCAAAAATGTCCTTCCAGATGCAGTATATTTCTTGTTTGGTATTTTTTCCCTTTTTGTTCTTCCCACTGTATTTTCTTCTCCTTCAGTATTACTTTGTTCAGATTGGCTTCGTTCTTGTTATTTTTTTCTGAAACACTTTCTGTTTCATTGTATTCATTTGATTCAAAACTCCAACAAGTTGATTCCCTTTTTTCTTTTTCTTTGTTTATTTCTGGAACCAACTCTCAGAATCAACAATGACAGTGTCACGAGACTCAGTAGCTTGTGCCCACATTACTTGATACTCAGTTTCTTCAGGTTTCTTTGTTTATCTCTGTTTACCTTCAACTGACTTTGTGCTTTAAAGTGGACAAGGAACTCGTCTTGTATGACTTGCATGCATCCAATTAGGCAAGCCACCACATTTAACTGCGGTTGTTGCCACAAGGATCACTTGATATGGCCAATGCCATTGAGGTTACAAACATGACTTCCTCACGTGTTTCTTGATGAGTACCCAGTCTCCAGGGCTAAAATGATGCACTTGTTCTTGTTGTGCTGTAGTTGCAACTTCTCCAACGTGATAAGACACAGAACGCACTACATCAGACAATACTTTATAATAATTGAGCACTAAATCATCAGTTATATTCATCAGTTGATTTGCTTAGACTGTTAGCTGTCTCATAGCCCTTCCCATCACAATTTGATGAGGGGACAATCCAGTTCTTCTGTCAGGAATATTTCTCAAACTCATCAAAACCAATGATAATACATCTGCCCATTTTAGTGTTGTGTATGCAAAACCTTAGGAAGTCTAGACTTTGTTGTGCCATTTACTTGTTCGACCACACATGATCCTTCTGGTCTATAAGCACAATTCAGTTTTTGTTCAGTTTGCAAAGCTGCACAAATCATCCGAATGATCTCATTATTAAAATTAGTTCCTCTATCTGATTTTTTATGAGACTGGAAATCCAAATCTAGGAATTATTTCTGTTAGAAGCAGTTTAGCAACTGTTAAGCTGTCATTTTGTCATGTTGGATAAGCTTCAACCCAACGAGAAAACAAACACATAATCACTAAAACTTGTTTTAGTCCATGGCAAGGAGGCATCTCAATAAAATCCAACTGCATGCAGGTAAATGGACCTGCTGATTTTTTCAATCCATCCTCAACTGACAACTGTATCCCTCCCTGCATTTTTTTGCTGACAAGTTACAAATCTTTGACAGAGACTTTCTGCAATGACTCTAAAATTGGGATTAAACCAATTTTTTTTAAACAGCATCTCTACCCACATGTGTAGGACCATTACAGATTGATGCCATCTGGGACAATAAGCTATCCGGTAGTATTGGTCTTCCATCAGTGTAGATCCAGACTTCATTATCTGTACTCCATGTACATCTTGCTTTGATCCAATTTTCCCTTTCTTCATCACTAACGGTATCTGTCTAATTTCTTTGCATGTTTAAACAGATGAAAACATCAGAGTACGTTCTGCTTAATCAGATCATTCTTTCAATTGTTCTCCATTGATTGTAAGTGAATTTTGATCAAAATATTGTGCAATTTTACCAGCATATCTATTGCCAATGGTAACATAGTGACATCCAGATCTATACACAGAAAATTTTACCACCCCAATTTGTGCCGGCAATTGCAATGTCATCAACAGATCTGAGGGATAAAATCAATACTCTACATTTATCGCAATCTTTTGTGTTAGCATGACGTATCTATATTCGTATGTATCTATATTCATACTATCATAGTTTAGATTAATTAGTTACGTCAAAACAGGAACTCCTTTCCTGCTATTGCTTTATATTTCTTCGTACGCACACTAAGAACCAAACAGACTCCATTTTGTTGTACATGTATTAGACTTGGACGGTGGTCACGTGCCACCCTTCAGCAGCCGAGTAAGCCCTGTTAGTTGAGTTATACAGACAGCTGAATTCATACTGTTCTTTCTTGTTCTGAGCCCCAAGGTTTCATCTGGTTTCAGAGGTGATAAGCGCATTCCTGGAGGCGCCATACCCGTGCTCCCAGGCACCGAGACGAAAGGGAGTCACCCCTCCTGAACCGCCCCAATAATAGCAGAAGCAGACTTCTAAACAAGCTTTGTGTGCCATATATGGTCTTTCCTTTAAGCTACTATGCCTACCAGTACTTTTCAATGTACGGTGAGCTCATGTAATGCATTGAAAGTATATATGCCATGTATTGAGTGTAAATCGTCAGTCTTCTCCACGCACTGGCTGGGTGACGTCGGAGGTGCTTCTCTATAGAGTACTGGTTGTCTAATAAACGATTGACATTTCTTCACTGCCAAATGATTGATCATTTGGTAAGATGATAAGTGGGGGCAATTGGTAGGTATAGCTCCATAGATTATTTTTGTAATACAACAGATCTGCACACACTCTCCGTTTCTTATTGGTGAACCTGAAGAGGTTAAAAAATCCCCATTATGACCACAACTGCCCATAAGTCATGCACAACTCCGAAACCATATTGACTATCCATTAATATGTTTTTTCTCCTGTGCTTCCCAAAACATCATGCCTTAGTTAGTGCAACTAATGCAGCTACCTGGGTTGAACTTACTCCTTTCCACCATGATGCCTCGATGACACTCTCAACTGTACAAGTTGCATATGCAGCTCACAAGGTACCTTCTTGATATTTCAAGGATGATCCATCCACAGACAGTATAAAATCTGATTCAGGCAAAGATGTGTCCTGTATGTCAGGTCTTGGTTTCGTATATAACTCAGTAACATCCAAACAATCACGATCTGACTCATCAATCACCACTCCACAACTCGGATTTGGCAACAAGGTAGCCGGATTCAAATTAGTACATCATGTCACTGTCACATTCTCAGCTCCCAAAATCACTCCTTCATATTTTGTTAACCGACTGCTTGTAAGATGCTGTGTGGGAGTTTGTGTTAACAAAATCTCAACTGAATGTGGCACTTGCACTTTCAATGGATGTCACATCACAATTCTTTCACTCTGTTCCAAACTCATACATGTAGCAGCAACTGCTTTTAAACAACCAGGTAAAGCTGCAGCCATAGGATCTAAAGTAGCAGAGAAATATGCCAGTGGTTGATAGGCTGTTCCATGCATTTGCATTAGAACTGAAAGTGCACATCTGTCACGTTCGCTGCAAAATAATGCAAAATCCTTATTGAACCTGGTCTTCCCAGTGTGGGTGCTTGAACCAAAACTTTGTCGCAACTCCACAAATGCTTTCATGCATTCATCATGAACATGTATCAGATCTGACACATCCTTGTGCATCAGTCTTTGTGATGGCTTGGCAATTTAGGAATAACTATTTCTCCAATGTCTGCAATAACCAACCATTCCCAAAAACATTCAAATTTCTTTCTGAATTTTTGGTGGATTCATTTGCAAAATTGCATTAATACGATCTTGAGACACTTTCCTAATTTCTTTCTCAATTTTGTGACCCAGTAAAGAACTTCATTTTGGCAAAATTGTATTTTTGCTGGTGAAACCTTATGCCCACCTACTGCTGAGTGGTTCAGTAGACAAATTGTATCTGTCACACAAGCTTCACTTGTGATTAATGCAATCAATAAATCATCTATGTATTTCACGGGACTGAATCATTAGGCATTACCAGTGGTTCCAAACATTTCTTCAATATCTAATTGAAGATTAAGGGACTCTTTGTATATCCGTGAGGAACTTGGCACCATGCCAAAACATGGTTTCCGAACCAGAATGCAATCAATATTGACTATCCTCCAAAAAAATGTGTATATATTTTTACCTTTTTACAATTCTTAAATGATTGTATTGTTAATATGTACTTTAATGATTGTCTTCTAAAGCAATCTAATAAAGTAATTTTGAATTTGAATTTGACTATCCGGATGTAAAGGTATTTAGAAAAATGATTCACATAAATCAATCACGGTGAACCATTCTGCTTCACAGGGAATTTGATAAAGAATCACAGCTAGATAGGTATTACTATATGATTTACCTTTGTAAAATCCTGAACTATCCTGTATTTTCCATTAGGTTTGTTAATTCCCATAATTGGTGAATTGCTTTGATTACCTAAAATCTCTTTTAATATACCTTGTTCAATCAGCATTTTAATCACAGGTATTACTCCTGCACTCATCTCAGGACTCATTTTGTAGGGTGGAGTTCTTGGAAATTCTGCATGTGGTTTAACTGTAATCTGACTTGAAGCTTTTCCTTTCATTAGTCCAATGTCTTTCCCTGAAAGATCCCACAGATCAAGCAACACTGAATTTGAGAAGTTGGCCTGGCATATGCCATCCACTAGTTATAGTGGGCACCTTGTACCAGTCCAAACAGCCCCTTAGAGGTGGTAGGTTAAAGACAACCTTTATTGAAAGCTATCCTAGTGGTAGCTATGGAGAGCAGCCTTCAGGCTACGTCTTGAAGCAATGTAAAGCAGTTTGTTTTACCAGTCTCTAATCTCTTGAATGACCAAACTAAAGGAGAACCACACCAGGTATATATATAGTAGGGTGTGCTTAGAATAAATACATATATTTTATATTATATAAAATATATGTATGTATTCTAAACACACCTTACTAGTCTTTTTATGAGGCTAGAGGTCAGAGCAAATAAGTTACACTTAATATCACACAGTAGATTAGCACAATATACGTGGAGCCCTAGGGGCCTACCAAACCAAATATTAAGAAAGTGGTATAAGAACCATGACTTGACTAGACACAAGGCCTAGAGCCTGTAGAATCGCTGGGACCACAAGGAACCACCCAAGGTAGTGACACAGGGGACCCATGGGGACGCTTGCAGTGTGAGAACAGCCGCAAATCACCGTTAGCTTCTATGGGGAAAGTTGCGGCTGGAAATATAGAGATTAAGATCACTTAGGAGAGGACTTTGAGCAAACCCCTTTAGACTTAAGGGGTTCTAGGGCCAACACCCACTGGAGTACTGGAGTACTCATGATACCTCACCCAGGGAAGTCTGGAGCATAGGTGTCTTTTGATGTCGGGAATCGTCTTTGATTTCAATGGCGATCTGCTGCAAAGTGCTGCTACTGTCAAAGTGGAAAGTGTCCGGTGTGATCCAAGCCTGGATCGAAGATGAGAAAAACCTGAAAGCAAAGGGGACAGAAACTGGGTCAGTTGCCAGTGACCAGGGGAACGATAGTCGAATGCCCACAGATATTGTGTGATTTCAGGATGAAGAGGTGAAGCTTGACTCTGCAGCCAAGAGGACCAGGAGGTATTGATAATAACCAGGAGATGGATTCAAGATGTCCCACAAAGGATGTCGAGTGCTGCGGTTTCAGTGACCCGATTGGACCCATGAAGCCTTCGTAACAGTAACCCATGCAGAAAGTAAAGAAATGCTTCCATGCAGGCTACCAAGGTCAGAGGTACTCACCAAGTGGTGGAGAGTCAGGGCACCTCTGGAGCAACCAGGAAAACCCATGGAAAGTAAAAGTTACATTCTCAGGGACCCCACAGTCAACGGACTAGGGATCACAAAGGTACCTCAAGTTGAAATGCAAAGAGCGGGTTCACGGAACACTCGTGGAGTGTAGGCCCACAATCTTCAGTGCAAAATGTGCTTGGGGTCTGGGCTACAAGTAACCCAATGCACAGCCTCAAGGGATGTCAACAAGCTAATGCACTTGCAAATGTGCACAGTGTCCAGGGGTTCCAGTTCCACGACTCTCACGGGGGCTGCGGTCTTAGCTTTGCTGGGGAGTCGGATCGGCCTCTGAGAAGTCTGGAAATCAACCTCTGGTATTGCAAAGTTGTCGGCGTCCATCGGGAGCTGCAGAGATGCAGACCGGCAAGATAAGTCTTAGGTGCCTGCCAAGCAGGGAAGTAACTCCTTTACTCCAACCGAGATTCTTCAGTCATCTAGTCATGTAGATCGTCAAAGTTCCAGGATATCTATAGCAGAGTTTTGTCCAGGTATAATCTAAAGACCTGTAGACAGGGGTTCCTTTCTTATACCCAAGGAAGGGGTTGGAAATACTCTGAGGACCTACCTATGGGAGGGTTTGGAAAGAGGGATGGCTACACCCATTTTCTTTGTCCGGTTTCACACCAGAGAAGCGGCTGGTAGCCCCTGCAACCGGTTTGAACTGGGCTATGCACAGGGACACCAAAGGTGCCCCCAGTACAGACTTCAAAGCACTCTGAGAGTGAACCCACCCAGCCCCAATCCACTAAGGCCTGTCTGGGTGGTGGTTACACCTCCCTGTAACAGGAAACATATTGTCCAGGCCTCCCCTGCCAGAGTTTTGTTCAGCAGCAGGAGGCCAGGCTCATGTTTGTGGATGCAGCATCCATTTTGTGATGCCAGGGTTCTATTAAACTGGTGTGTGCATGCCTCTCCCTCTAGAAGGGTGGAATAGGATTCCAAAGTGTTTGACACCAAACACGACATGTTTCAGTGCAGCCATTCTAAAATTAGCATTTACCGCAAGGTTATTATGCACTTAAGAGTATATGGTCTGGCTGCATCACAGAAGTAAGTAAGTAAGTAAGTATTGAACTCATACGGCCCAAAATAAGCCCAAGGGCATCAAGGCACTGATGCAAACTGAAGAAGGGATGCAAACTAGACAACATGCTCATGCTGGAATATGTGAAAAGAGCCAGGTTTTTAAGGTTTTACGGAAGAGAGAATGAGACGCCTGACCAGAAAGCTCTTCCAGGAGGGAGTTCCACCACCTCGCTGCAGCCAAGGAGAAGGCTCTGCCTCCCCACCTGGACTTTAAACCTAGGAAGTATTAACAGGTTTATATTTGAGGAGCGTAGTGGTCTGCTAGGAACATACCGCTGGAACTTCGCCGTGATTCCCTCTGGGCTCAAGGCGTAATAGGCATTGTGAGTCAGGCAGAGAGACTTAAACAGGATCCTTTGGTCAAGAGAGAACCAGTGCAATTACTTAATGGAGGCTGTGACTGATCAAATTTTGGGAGATTCATCACCAGCCTGGCCGCAGCATTCTGAACCATCTGCAAGCGTCGTACTAGACCCTTGTTAATGCCTAAATAGAGGGCATTATAATAGTCCAGTCTGGACGTTACCAGTGCAAAAACAGCCTGCTTGTGTGCTTCAAAAGGAAGAAAATTTGCAATTTTTCTAAGGACCCTAACGATCCCAAAACGGGTGGATATGGTCCTGCTGACCTGACGATCCAAGTAGAGTGAATTATCAACGATGACCCCTAAGTTCTTTCCATGTGAAACCGGACAGGGACACGCACCTTGTCTGGCTGGCCACCAGTCAGTAGGCCAGATGTCCAGTTTACTGCCGAAGATCAGGACCTCAGTCTTGTCTCCGTTTAATTTCATGAAGTTTTCCACCATCCAAGAGGAGACGGCCTGCATGCAGTTCCTAAAATTGAGGGCAGAGTCCCTGATGTTATGAGTAATGGATACCATTATTTGGGTGTCATCTACAAAGGACAACACCTGCAGCCCAAATAATTTAACAACCTTCACCAGTGGTGCAACATAGATGTTAAAAAGCATGGCACGTCACATGACAAGGATTTGGAGGCCAAGTAGAATGGGCCAAATGTAACCATTTGGGCTCTTTCACTAAGAAAGGAGGAAAGAAGCCTCAAAGCAGAGCCCCGATCCCTATCTCCTTAAGTTGTTCAACTATCCTCAAGGGAGACAGGATATCAAAGGCGGCAGTGAGGTCAAGTAGAACGAGCTGGGTGGTGTGCCCACTCGTCCACTTTGGTACGGATGTTATTAAAAACAGTGGTTAGTGCTGTTTCCGTACTGTGATGGCTTCTAAATCCGTGTTAGGAGACATCAAGCAATAAATGGTCCTTCAGGTAGGTACTAAGATGGGAATTAAGGTAGGCCTCTAAAATCTTAGCTGGGACCGGCAGGGGGAGATCGGTCGATCATTTTTCAATTTTCCCTTGTCCAGAGAGGTCTTTTTTATAAGTGGCTTCACTAATGCCATCTTCCACAAGGTGGGATACTGCCCTTCAGAGATGGCCATATTGAGGACAGTCATAATGTGGGGATCAATAACCTTGCGCGTAATTTTTAACACCTTGAGGGGACAGGGGTCCAATTGTGAGCCTGATTTGACTAATTCTAGAAGGTGATCAGTCTCCTCCGGCAGCAAACTGGAAAATGTAAGAAGCTTAGGAGAATCATCCAAAGGCAAAGCTGAAATAGGAGGCAGTATGAACAGATGGACCAGCCCTGGGGTTGGAAGCTTCCAACAAGGAGTAAATGTGTGTGATTTTAGATTGAAAGAAATCAGATATTTTATCACAGAACTCTTGGGAAAATTCAGAGGGGTCTGCCAAATGGGGAGAATTGAGGGAATTGATTATTTTGAAAATATCCCTAGATGATTTCAATGATCCTGTGATCTTTGAATAGTATAGCCTTTTTTCCTCCATGATGGCTGCCTTATAATCCTTTAGGCTCTGTTTGTGCAATTTCCTGCCTAGAGGCTCTAAGTTGTCATGTGACTGCCTCTCTTGTCTACGGCACTCCTGTCTCATTCTTCTAAGTCTTTCCGTAAACCAGGGGGCAGAGGTTTTTTTTCTCACTGAGTAATGGCTACTAACAGGGGCAAGGGTATCCATTGCCGCTGACAAATGCCGTGAGAACTCAGCAGCTACAAGGTTGACATCAAGGACGTAGCAGGCTCATAGTTTTGAAAAATATTCAAAAACGACTCTTCGCTAATAAGACTCAAATTCTTCTTTTTCTCCACATTTCTGGGACCAGGAGTAGGCAACCCTGATGTTGAGAAGCATAAGTCAAAAGGGAGGGCAAAATGGTCAGACCAAACGAGGCAAATAGGTTCTCCGACCGTGATACAGGGTTATTAGAGAACACACCATCCCAAAAAATGCCCAGCGCTATGAGTGGCACTCTGAACCATCTGTGAAAATCCACAGCCCACATAGTATCCACAAGATTTTTAGTCTATTTGCAATGCATGATATCTAAATGAAAGTTAAAATCACCCAAAAGAGTGAGATTAGATCTTTCCAAAAATGGTTCTAGGAGGCTACTAAAATCATGGCTAAAAGAGGCCCTGGGGCCTAGCTGCCGATAGCATCACACTCCAGAAAACTTCTCAGTGCGATGCAGATTAATTGAGAAATAAAGAGCCTCCGGAAAACCTCTCAGTACGATGCAGATTAATTAAGAAATAAAGAGCCTGATAAGGATGGAGTGGAGCAGTAAGAGTTGAAGTCCAGCATGCCATGTCTTCTCTATGAAGGATGCCAAGACCCCCTCCCCGCCTACCAACCCTATCTAGCCTAACAAGAGTATACCCGGTGGGTATGGCATCTACAAGGTCAGAACAGCCTCAGAGAATAGGCTCAGAATGCTGCAGAGGGGCCCAGCTCATGCATGGACACCCTCTCACACAAAATCAAGCAGCCTGCCTTTAGGATTGATAAGGCCTTGCATAGGGGTGACTGACAGGTTTATATGTGCAGTGATTTAAGGTAGATATAGGTAACCTATATCTGAGTAAGGGGTGCATGCACCACCTTACCCAGGATGCAGTAGCAATCCTGTGGTGTCATTTTGGAAGGCTTCCCAGGGGTGGCATAATACATACTTCAGCCCCTGGTAGACCTCAGGGGAAGCTATGCCCTTAGTATCTAGTGTACCATATACTAGGGACTCACAAGGGTACCACAGTAACCAAACTGGAGTGTACCTATAGTACATGGAATCAATTTAGAGAGGAAGCAGCTAGGCTGGGGTCCTGGATAGCAGAGCTTCAGCCAGACTAAAGTAGAAAAATAGTGAAACATCAGCAAAAAGTGGGTGTAACCATAAGAGTTCATACTCCCCTACACTGAATCTCTCAACTCAACAGGCAACTCATTTACTCTAAATAAAGGATATAAATCATTCACTTCTGTTCTCTGCCTTTCCATTGTAAAGACCACATCCTCATGCTTTATGGAATGCTATGCCATCTGGTGTACAATAACTCAAGCAGTTCATTTTACAAAGCAAGTCCTTTCCCAATAGGTTAACCGGACTTTTGTCACACACCACAACTCGATGTAAATCTTGGAATCCTCAAATCTGCACTTTCATTGGTTTTGTCACTGGGGTCTTAATCAATGTATTTGAAACTCCCACAATTTCGATACTTTCTCCAGAAAGGGGTAGGTTGGGAATTTCCATGGTTCTTACAGTGGAACAAGTAGCACCAGTATCTACGTGGAACGTAATTGAATTTCCTTCAACCTGCCATCCACATACGGACTGCACTGATATACCTCTAAGGATGCACCAAGCACGCACTCCTCCTCCCCTCTAAGGAACCATCATTGAGATGTTTATGAATCATGTTTGTGCGACTACACCAAATATTGTGAAGCCACTTCCACAATTGAAATAATTTGATCATTGGTATGGAAAACCATATCTGTACTGCATTTCTGCACTTGACCATTCACATTTTCATTTGACAGAGGAGCTTGAGGTATTGGAGCTGGAGGCTTACTTTTCCCTCTTCCAATTGACGTTTGGTTAGTCTGATGATTCATTTGCATCTGATTCATAATATTTACTCCTGTAACAGCATTATTTGCCAATAAACTTCTACACTTGCGCTTCAAAGCCCCAACTTGCAGCACGCAAAAAGGACATTTTTTCTTCAATTCAACTTTATTAAATCTACTTCTCCCTTACAAATTCTGTATCATTAGTGTGACAGTATATACACCTCCATTCCAGTAGTAGTCTGACCAATTACTTGATAACCTTCTACATAATCTGTACTCACTAATCCTCCTTTTTCACCGCTTTCATTTGAGCTAACATTAGTTTCTCCTTTAACTTTTTGTGTCTTGTATCAATGTCATCACTAGAATATTTTGCACATGGAAGAATCTCATCGATTGTCTCACTCTGCCAACAAATCAAATGCTGTTGAATCATAAGACTAATTTCTGGTCTCAATCCATACACAAACCTATACACAAAATGTCCCATTTCCTTATCAGTGATGTTCTCAATACTACTGTACTGTTTAAACACTTTCATTTTAAGCATGCACTGATTCTTTCAATTCTTGAGTAGTTCCGTCTATTTTAACCCAATCTGTTTCTTTTGGTAAAATCTTGCCTTTCAAATAGGTAATGAGCTGATTATATTTCTTCATAACCTCTTCAGATGGTGCTCCTGTTTTTTAATCTCTTGGATATGCTTTTTTTGACCAATCTACAGCAATTCTCCACAAATCAGATGGCACTACAATACCAAAAAAGCCATCAAAATCCTTCCACAAACACTTTGAAACTTCCACAAACCTTTCTACTTGTTTTCACCATTCTACTGTGTTTTCTCTAAATCTTGGGAAATCATTTGTAAGTGACAATACATCCTGTCTTGACCAAGGGACATGGACAAACCCACCTCCTGGTACTTCTCTCATCGGATATATTATAGCATCAGCTGCTTCTGCCCCTGACTCTCTCAATGGATACAAAAGCCACTGAACTCACTATTGTATCTTGCTTCTTTTTCCACTGATCTAATTCTCCTCATTGTTTTAGTGTACTAAATAACTCTTTAATTTGCAACTGTTTCCCTAAAGCATTCACATTTTCCAAATCTTTATCACTGAAATCTAATCTATATGTCTTTAGTAGGGCTTTAGACTTCTCTATGTCGACTCCATATGTTTGTTCAATCTCAGCAAACTTTTCATGTAAAGCTTTCACTTTCTTTGTGATATTTTTACACATAAATAGTTATTCCTCATCCTGATATTTACTTAATGTTTCTGGGCTAATTGTACCATGAATCATTTCTTCCAGATCTGCTTTTAATTTACTCACATCTACACCTGAATTATTTCTATTCGGTGCTCTACAACCAGGTGCTATTTCTCTAATCCATTCATCCAACCTTCTGATGAAGGACCTAATGATTTCTGAAATATGCTCACTTGCTTTTTCCTCAATCTGTAACAGCGTCTTTAGATCTATATTGATACCGCGCTTTGGAGTTTCAATAATAATTTCTGTAACATTAATCAATTGTTCTGAATCTCCTGACACTGTACCCACATTTGTTTCAGTATTTCCAATTATTCCTTGATTAGTCTCACTTAATTTTCTGTTTACTGTTAGAACTCCACTCGTACTCCTATCAGGTATTGTTAGAGCATGCACTTGAGAAATACCTTCTCCGTCATTACATAATGAAACTATCGGACCAATAGTTACAGGAAATTGCAAGATTTTGGATTCAGACTCATTTGTATACTTTTACCTTACCAGATCTTCTCTAACTGGATTTTCTCTTTGACTCATATTTACAGAATTTTCCTCTTGTGGAACTTCTATATGAATCAATAGAGCAATTGGCAAAGAACTTGTCTCTATCCTGTTCTTCCTGATAAGGAGGAGGTCTATTCATTAATAATTTATTTAAGAAATTTTCACCTATGTCATCATTGCCTTTAATCAAATCAGTATTTTTCGAATTTTGTTCCTTAAGATTCTTTGATTTCTCCGTACATTTTTCTCCTTCTTCAGACTTGACTACAATTACTGGAAACATTCTTGCTCCCTCTGCTACTTCCCTTCTCCACATTTTCATTTGTGCATCCCATTTTGCTCTACTCACAGTATTCTTATATTTATTCTGATTCCTATCCCTTTCTCTTTTGTATACTTCATGTTCCCATTCTTCAAGAGCTTCATACTGCATCAGTCCAGGTGTAGGTCTCAACACATTCATCTGTCTCCTTAAATTCTCTAAAATTCTAGTATTAAAAGCACCATTCTCTGGAAATGCAAAAACACCTTCTTACTCAGTGTATTTTATTCAGTTTTCTAACCAAGTACATGCATGGTAACCCCTTTGTAATAACTCTTTGTGAATGTCCATTTAGCACTCCGATTATTTCTTTTTTATATTTGTGTTCTCTGGATCAGTTTTGTGCGACTCCCTCCTAGTGTTTTGTCAAGGAACACTATGTCATAATGTAAATTTGGAGAAAGAGGAAATTCCACTTGCAATGGAGGTGTGCACATTTATGCTTAGACCTACACGGTCTTTATCCAATTATTCATTCTCAATAGAAAATCCATCAAGATTTATCTTAATTTCGAACTTGAATTTATTTGTTTCATTATTTTCAGTTTTTCAAAACTGCAATTTATTATCTGTGACGGCTTTAGCTTATACATTCAGCATTTACCCAGTGCATTTCAAGTCCTAATAGACCCTTCCTCGGGGGTCAAAATATGGAAACACCTTTTCCTTCACATCGAAACAATATTCTTCTGTGCCAACGTTCCGATGCTACTTTCTTTGCACTGATGACGTATTGGTACACGCACGACCTGCGAAAATATTGCAGAATGCTTTGTGCGTGTACCAATACGTCATCAGTTCCTTTGCTGCCCCCTCAGGCGCATGTGCTAGTGGCAAGGAGTACTATTCTCGGTACGCTGGATTATTGTAATGCCTTGCTGCTTGACTCTCCAAAGTTCCTTTTGGACAGACTTCAGAGGATCCAGTCGGTGGCGGCCAAGCTAGTTTTAGGACTGCCCAGAGGTCCTCTTCATCCGCGGCCTTGGCAAACTGCACTGGCTCCCGCTGAAACAGAGAGTTCAGTTCAAGTCTCTCTGCTGTGTTTTTAAAGCCCTACATGGGCTGGGTCCGGCGCTCATGTGAAAAAAATTGATTGGTATGTCCCGATGAGAAGGCTTTGCTCCTCATCGGCTAGACTGGTGAAGGTTCTGAGGTTCACGAAAGTCAGGTCAGGTGGTAGATCATTTTGGGTGGCAGCGGCCAAACTGTGGAATGAACTCCTGTGGGAGTTGAGACAAATCAAGGAGCTCCTCCGATTTAGAAGGAGATTGAAAACGTGTTTGTTCTCCAAGATATAGTCTTCTGCCTTGTATCTGACACACTTCTTTTTGTCCTCTGAGATGCCCAGCTCCAGGATGCCTGCAAGGTGATAGCGTGCTTTATAAGTTTAATAAATAAAATAAATAAAATTAACAAACTAATCTGCATAAAATTCCTGCTTGTCTGCTCTACTAAAAGAAATTATTCAATAGAAACATATACTCCAAGATTTCTTTTGCTTCCAGAAAAACCTCAACCGGTGCGATTTTACTCTAACTCAAGTGAAAACTCTTGGGACTTCTCTAGATGCGCTTTCTGAAGCTACCCAAATAAATCTCCTGTAAACTTACTTCAAGATTCCCTGTCCTATACCGACAATACGACCATTGCTCAGCACTGCATCAACAGCAGACAATGCACTTCCCTTAGTGTGTGCCACACTAAGACCGCCCTTAGGCTTATACCGGGATCTTAGGTCTATGACGGATGCGTTACTTCAATTCCATTAGGGTCAACGACGGACCACAATATATAACAAAAAGATACATAGTCAATAAACATCTGTCCCTATAAATTCCGTCTTCCTCATTACCCAGTAGGATTAGTCTAAACTAACCATACAGTGCAACTACCAAAAACTGATGCAGCAGAAACGGTGCAATTTTTATAATCATATATATTATCACCAATTTCAATATTTATACTGATTCTTTATAATCATGTGTTCGGTCTCAAAAGGACAGAACAACCACTTACAATCATCAAGTCCTCCGATGGACTTTTAAGTAGAACTAATAGGGACTCGATAATGAAAAGGCGGATGATATTCCCTTCATGAGGACCTATAATAGAGGAAATTCCTAACTAACAACATCTGTCATAATATTTAGAAAAACTGTCAATAACTCGTTAATAAAAGACAAACTCTGATAACTTATCAAGTCACTTTTATCTAATATTTTGGAATATGAATGGTCAATACACAAACACAATCAGAAACATTATAAATGTCTTCATTCGCTTGAAATTATACAGGTAAATTACAAGTAAGAGAAATACAGCTTATAATGAATTCATCACAATATCAATAACATGCGTGAGTGGAGAGAAAGAGAGACAAACGGAAAATTGATTGCTAATACCAATATGCAATTTTGATTCATAGAAACCTAGATCAATGAAAACTAAATCACAATGTGCAATAGTTGAAAAGCTAACCCTTCTGCCGTAAAGGTATACCTTACAGCAACATCACCAGCTGATGAAGTGCAAAGGCAATCAGGACAGTCACTGGGCCCGATTACGATTTTGCTAGGAAAGCCCTCCATATGACTCTGATCTGGAGGGTTCTCCAAGCGAATCACGCAGTGCAACTCTGACCGAACAAGCACAATGATGCAGCCGTATGCTGACGGACTTGGTTTGCTCAGACTCCCATTGAACTCTATAGGAGCCAGTGTACCGACGCATGCAAAGGCTCCCATAGCAAAAAGGGGTGGGTGGGGAAAAGCATACATCCTGTGTCAGGCACCCCATGTTGCCCACCACACTGTGCATGCATGGACGGGGGTGACCAATGGGCAGATTCGAAGGGCTCCGGGTGAAGGGTTCCTGTTACGGCCCTCCCAAAGTCCGATTCCAAGAGCAGTTTCGTCTAGCTGAGACTGAGGTGAAAGAGCTGACCGAATTGTGCATCATACTTGCTCGGTCAAAATCCGGCTCCATTGCATGGCACGATTCATCTGTGAATAAGTCGGTCGGACAGGATTGGGTCCCGGTAGCGATTCGGTCGATGCGGATGTGATCTGCGTATCGTACTTGGTCGTTCAAAGCGGGTGGTGACTAACCAAGGGTGGAGTTCATGGATTTACACTATGTGGAGCTACCCGAAGTGCAAAAGAAACTGAGTCGCACTACGCAGAGCTCCGTAAGCGGTGGAGTATTGTAGAAAAATGCCATTCACAGTGATTTCACAGTGCTGGATGCTTGTCCGCACTCTGCAATCATTGCAAAAAGCATCATGCACAACACAAGTTTACCTTTTTCTGCCGTTTGAGTAGACTTTTAATCAAGGGGCAGCTTTCTCAACGTGAATGGGCAACTTCTCAATGCGAGCGGTCGCAAGCATATGCGACCACTTGCAATGAGAAACCTGACTGCCCCGCATTGAGAAATCTCGCCGGGAGGTTTATTTTCCACACTCCCCAACTTGACGTTGGTAAATGCAAGCGACGGAAAAAACTCTGCTCCGCTGCTCCAAGCGAAGTTTTTCGAAACTCTGTGAGCTTCCCGTAATGTGGAGTGCGGGAAACACTGCAAATTCTGCGAGCGGAGCTGAGTTCAACGTCCAGGGTTAGTGATGACCTGATTGGAAACTTAGGCTCCAAATCAGATTTGCACATTCCAGTACCCGTCTGGAGGCCTTCCTAACGAGATCGTAATCTGGCCCTTAGTCAGGTATAGCAAGACAGCAGACAACCAGAGTAGCACAGAGAAACAGCAGCAAGGGCTCACCTGTCATAGAAACAGCTACTCCAAAATAGTATTTTTCAGGCACTAGTAATTATACTCTAAATGTTAAATGTCCAACAACCCTAAACTATCATTCACAGATTCTACACAATCTTATTGGTTCTCAAAATAAGGTGATCATCACTCCATGTGAATCGTCAAAGTTTCTCTCAGATAGTCCATTGTCAATTGAAAGATGTCATCCTTCCGCTGAAGCAGTAAAAGCATATAGCAACATTATCCACGGCCTTGTGTACACTCCATATCGGTACGCAACATTTGTCGACAAAGTCATTCACAAAAGAATAATATTTAGCTCGAGGAGGAAATTCCTAGAGATTACTTTGTGCACAGCTATACAAACTAAGCAGATTTTTAAACTAGTTAGGGACAAAATACATTTCTTCTGAGGCCTATATTTTAGGAAAACCACTCCAGCAAGATTTTGAGGCCTTCATAGGAAAATCATAAACTGCAAACTGACAGTTTTTCTATGAAATAAATCTAAGCATGGGCGGAAAATCCGTTCCGCTCGCGGATTTTGCAGATTTTCGGTAAATTCGCAATCCGCGAACGCTCGCGAATTTACCGAAAATCCGCAAATTCGCACGCAGCGGATTTTTTTTCCTTGGTGATACAATTTTGCGGTGTGCAGTGTAAGTTCGCAATTGCGAACATGTAGGTGCGGCGGGCAGCAACAATCTCGCACTCGCGAAATTACAAAAATTGCAATTCTGCACAAGAAATCCACGAGCAAGCAGCATAGACCTTCTGAAAATGATGATTTTTATGAGAATAACTCCTCAGGTTGACATTTGCCTGCACTTTTTTGGATTTGAAGCCTTTTGACTTTCTTTGGATCACTTTTGGATTAGAAATCAACTTTCACAAGTAAGCTTGTTTGGGGCATTACAGTTGCTCTAATGCTGTTCTGCAGAAAAACGAGTTTTGCTAAACTGAAAGCACTCACCAGGTGCAAAAGTTCAAATTCATCATTAGTAACCATTCCCTGTAGTGCTTCCTGACTGGGCCCCCTCCAGAGTTCAGTTGCTAGTTGCAACAATTGTATGACCCTGCTCTGACCCTCACAGCCGGATCATAGAATCGCTACAAGTAGGCCACAAAGGTCCTGGAGAAAAAAAATTGCACTGCAACAGAAAGCAAATTACAGATAAGGAAGCAGGTGCCTGACTGGAATTTTAAAACAGTGACACATTAATAAATCAACCCCAAATTAATTCATGTCAGTTGAAGCAGGGCAGGTGTGCTTGCTTTCCCCCCCCATAATCTGCAGTGATGATGAACCAGAGGGTGGCATGGGTGAAACAGAGGGTGGCAGGGGTGAAACAGAGGGTGCTGGGAACCTGTGATGATGAACCAGACGTAGAAACAACATAATTGCGACCGTTGCGAGCCGACATGTAAGTTCGCAATTGCGAACTGGTACAAAACCCTCGCGAACTGGCAGAAATCCTTGCGAACACAAAAAAAAAATCTGCAAATTCGCGAGAATTCGCGGATTTTGCGGATTGCGAGTTCGCAAATTCGCAAAATTCGCGAACGCCAGATCCGCAAAATTCGCCCATGCTTAAATAAATCACACTCCATTAATAAAGAAATATAAAGAAAAAACATCAAGTAAAACATTATGACAAATATTCATTATTCCTAATAAACCCATAGGCATAATCTAATTAAGCTCATTAATAATTATTATGTTTCTCTCATGTTAAGAAAATAGAAAAAATAAGCATTTCACAAAACATTTTCCATAAACATTCCATTATAATTTCGAATTCTATGTGAAAACGTTTATAATGCCATATTTAATTTCAGTTTCTCTCCCTCATAATGTTGTAGTCCACATAAAGATTACTTTAATTGTTCATGCTTTCTGCATGTTTGATACTACTTTCATTACTAAACGTGTTGTGCTTTGTCTTGCACTTTTCATGTAACCTTCACACCATTAGTCATTTGTTTTGTTAATAACATGAGCAGATTTAATAAAGCAGGATTTAATTAGCAAAAATCATGCTTCATCAAAAACAATAAAGCCACTGCACACATGAATAATTTTCCCCGGATAAGCCTGTAGTCTTGACCTCAGTGAGGGCATGCTTGACATTGCAGGCAGAGTTCTTCAAATCAGTTACTACCTCTGCGACTTTTTCTGAACTTTGCTATTGTTTTGTTATTGCGTATGCATGCCTAAACCTCCTGCAATCTGTCACACAAAAAATGAAAACAATAGGTATAGGAATAATCAGAATAAAATGAATATTCAGAAATAGAAGCAGAAATATCAATAATAATAAAAACAATGATGATAAGTAACTGTAGGGAGTAATGGGCACTCCACAGTAAATAGTTGTCAACAACCAGAGTTAACTCGAAGTATATGTCAAACTGTGTTCAGCGACCATTTGTGACTTTGTGCGGCAGTGACACTAAGTATTGTTGGGTTAAACTTGGTGCATATATATATGCAAAGAAGTCTTATAGTATAATTCACTTTATGTTGTTCAGCTTCATTAAAACACCAAAAATATAAGCCATTAGTCAAATGTGGTAGTGCTGTTGGATGATATTGACATTAGTGTTCAGCAATCTGTTTTGCTAATTTCTAGTATCATTCCCTGCCAGCCCCTTCCTAATTACTTTCCTTTGTATGCAACCCTGAGCTGCGGTGCTACTAGCAAGTCAAAGTAGGTGCTGCTAAAAAGATTGATTTCTGGGAGTGAGCTGTTCACTATGAATTTAATTCTGACATTGCTTTTGCCTTATTTGCACTACTTACTTTCTAAAATATGTTTTTTATGTAAATATCCATTTTATGAACAGGTCACAGGTTTCGGTGGTGAAGGAAAGAGATAGCAAGGATAAATAATAGCCAATACATTAGCTTTAAATTACCCATAGAATCATGCAGTCTTTCCAATTCCTTCCTCATCATCATAAATAGTAGGAACTAACTGTACCTCAATTAAGTTGTCGAACCAGAAACCAGGTATATGGATTCCCATTCCCATTTAATAAATTGGAAGCCATTGTAGAGAAGCTCAGATTTGAATCCTACTTTTCCTGCCTATTACAGACCTCCAAAGGTTCATGGTAGGGAAGAGAATGCAGCTGGACCTTTTAAGCCATAAACCACCACTTCCACTGTCTTTTCAGACCTGTGCCTGACAGTTGACTGCAGTGAATCTCTACTGCCAATTTTGATTAATTTGCATGGAAATCTTGGTTTGCTAGAGTACCTATATGCAATAAAAAATCTAGAACCCCAGAGTTTGTCTGCCAAATGACTACCAAAGTGTTAACCTTATTTTCACTTCAGATTAGAAACCTGAAGGTTAGCACTGTAGAAGTGGAAAAATATGTTAAAGGTGAGGGAAATCATTAAGTTATTAGTCTAGGTATCAGGTCTAATACCTCATATCATGCCATTGTAATACAATCCCTCAAAACTATATGAAATTGTTGAATTTATTTGTAAACCAAGACAATCTCTGCAATAAAGCAGGCTACATATCATGTTAGTACTCTTGATGGTACACTAATGCATGACCAGTACATTTATCAATACTTTGGTATATGCGAATGGTTGAACGATTGGGTTATTCTGGTGTTCGTATTTATGTTTATTCTTGTCTTGCAAACATCACAGCAGACACAATTTAATTTAATTTAACCCTATTTCAATAAACTTGGTAAGAGTTTAAGAAAGACTTCAGAATTTATCTTTCGGCCTTACAAAAAGTGATACTGGGCTTGCTTTGACCTGCTTGAAGGATCCTGAATATTGGGTTTTTGTGTAGGGCCTTAGTGCACGGCTCTCATATCTAATTCCCGTTTCTTTGCTCAAAAAACAGAGAGCCACTTCATAGCACAGAACTTGTATTATTACTGTATTGAGCAATTAAAAAGTCAAAGCCATATATAGAGTTAGCCTCAGTCAAAAACAAGGATGATAGTAAGGCACTGGCCTTAAAGACGACAGGGCAGTGGAAAGACAGTTGCGTGCCTATGGAATACCTGCTCCTGTTATAATTGCCCTTATCCTTCTAGAAATTTCAGGACCAAACGGTCAGCCCTGCACCATAGAGGTGAACAAAGACCATAGAAATGTCCCTGTGGTTTAAAAATGTAGCACAATGACCTTTAGGGAAGACATGGGGTGCTAAAATACCCTAAGCCTCATTTAAAATCTAGGGCTAAATTCACATTACTTGACCTCATACTCATAAACTGGTGGCGCCTTTTACCATTAAAAGAGGTGATTGGAAGGGGGCGTCAGAGAGTCAGCATGGAGGATGGCCACATTACTGTGAGGCTCCTGCTGTCAAAGACAATCATCTGACATAATCCACCTTCAGCACTGACAAATACACTAATAAGCACAGACAACAGAACTGCTGAACTTCCCCATCACTCATTATTGCTGTGTGCATTCTTCCGGCTGTTTCCAATTATCTACTCTGGCTGGTTATGAGGCCCCTCCATGCTGCTACAAAATGGAGGCCACATGCCCCTTGTGTGTGGCCAAAGGCCACCAGGCCTGTGGCAAAAAGAGTCATTAGCATGCAGGGGCCCTCCCTGATTGAGTTGTGGGCTTGGACTGCAGGCTCTGTTTTTGTACGACGTTTGTCCTGGCATTATAAATAATTTACAAGTCATTGATTATTAACAATTTAATTTTTTTATTTATTTTATTTTATTTTAAAGGTTTTATATAGCGCTGGCTGGACCCAAGGGTATCAGAGCGCTTTACATGGGTCTAATGAGTAGATATAAGAAATAGCAAAAAATACAATGAGGTAGCATTCAAGTCCAATTAAAACAATAGATAACAGCCCCATTTGTACGATCTGGTTACAACAAATTGCGATAGTCAACAGCAAGTCAAGAGAAGAGAGGTTGTGGAGAAGGAGGGGATAGAGAAGAGGGGGCAGGATGTAAGAATGGTGAGAGGCTGTGAGGGGGAAAAGGAAATAGTATGTCAGGCAGAGTCTATGAAAGGGATTAGTGAGATCGAGGGAGAAGACAAGTAAGAAGTAAAAAGGGGGTGGAGAAAGGGTGTCAGGAGATCAGAAGGGGGGAATCCTAAGCATTAGGAAACCTTGTTGGGATATGAGCCAAAAGAAGGGGTTAAGGACCCCAGAATTTGCAGAGAAGGTGTAGTTTGACCTCAAACGACACCTTCTCAGCAAATTAGTTGTTTGACAAATTTTGCCTTGTCTGCATTATAAAAAAATATATATATATTCCCACTATGTGTAATGCATATGTATTTGATTTGATAGTTTATGATATCAAATTAAACACGCGTGTATGGACACATTGATTTTTTCTTTAATGTCTATTTTTTATTACATGTACATTATCATGAAAGCACCTTGCACCAAATTTAACATTAAAATAAAAATACACAGGTGAGTATTTTTTACACTTTGTAAATACCAATATTACACACACATATGCATGGGGGCCTGGCCATGACAGCCACAAAGATGGCTGCATCCTTGTGAGGCTCAGGTGGCGTTGGCCCTTCATCTCCATTCAATCGCTGCCATATTCGCCTTATGCAGTGAATGCTGCACTTGACTGTGGCATGGAGGCCCAGGGCCATTGTGAGCTGTGATTTTGAACACCAGCTGTTCCTGACCACCGAGGGATAGTGTGGCCTTGGACTGCCTAGGAGGCCCCGCCGCGACAGGCTGAGCGCACCCAGATTTGCTGAGGTCATGTCTCCTCTTTTTGACTGTCCTGCTCCATTTTGGCTGACTGAGGGGGCTGGGGACCATTGAGGGTTCTGGCCCCCGAGGGCTTGCTTGCCTCGGGGTGGGTGATCTGCCCATTGCAGTCCGCCTCTAACTTGGACGCCTTCTCTGCCTAGTCAACCTTGAGGGCTGCGGCTGCGCACCATGTACACCCCTCTGTGCCAGGACTCACCGCATAGCAAGCCCACCTGGATTGTGGGGGATGCATGGACTTTGTCCTTTGACCACCTTGGCTTTGTTGGTGTGACGCTCAATGGCTGTGATACAAAATGGGCCTATGGCGCAGGCCTCGCTTGGAGTGGTGGACTGGTGCTGTGAGTGACCCTGCAGCCTACTGGCAGCCTATTCCTCCACGCTGGGCTGTGGGCTTCCCTCCACCTGGATCCTGCCAAGAATGAAGATCTGGAGGCCAGGTCCAGCAGAAATACCATATGCATATCTGGCATTGCTGAAACCACCAACATGGTTAGGCCTGACACTTTTGTGGAATTATTCAACTACTCCAATTTCTCTTACACCTTGCAGTGGAACGTGACCATCGGTCCCTTTGCCCTCGCCCTCCTGAGGGCACCTCACCCCATTTTGTCATAGCACGTCTCCTCTGCTATAGGAATAGAGACACTGCCCTTTGCTTGGCCTATGAGAGGGATCCTCTTCACTACCATGGCGCTGACATCTCCCTTTACCTTGATTTGACTCCTATGGTCCAGGACGCCCACCGGAAATTCCGTGACGACAAGAACTCACTTCGAAAGGAGGGCATCCGATACACAATGCTCTACCTAGCTCATCTGCGAGTGGAGTATGATGGGAAAACCCAAATCTTTAATGCTCCTGCTGAAGTCTCCAAATTTTGCAAATCAATGCAGGCTAAATCTCCTTCACCTAAATGGCCTGTCCGGGACATGACTGGATCCTTCTCTTGCTCACAGCCCGCCACTCCAGACCGGTCTTCTCTGATGAGACAGCTCTATTTTAGTCTGTTCATCATTTGATGGCTGTGTATCCATCATGACCTCGGTGTCAATTACAAACTGTGCACACCATGTATTCTC
Source organism: Lissotriton vulgaris (assembly GCF_964263255.1). Lineage (NCBI taxonomy): Eukaryota > Metazoa > Chordata > Amphibia > Caudata > Salamandridae > Lissotriton > Lissotriton vulgaris. The sequence goes on from NC_141695.1 coordinate 569,584,686, forward strand.
AGCAAAGGATGTTTTATAATAATTGCAGTTGATTAATCTTCATTGTTACTTGATAATTGTATCTCAATTGACCCACTGCCCATAGTGTTGCCGCTACGCCCCTATGGTGAACACCACATTCTGGTTGCTGGGTTTGTGTTGTGTTTTGGTTCATCTCGTTCGGTCTCACTGGACACCTTATGTTCCAGTGTGGGAGGGGGGATGGGGTTTTAGGTTTTGATTTGGAAGAGGTGTGGTGCTGCGGCCAGGGCGACTGGCTCTGGAATCTGGGGATCACGGTTCGATCCCCGGTGCCGGTGGCAGATTTGCCTAGCATCATGTGACTCTGGGCAATAGCTTGCTTAATCTTCCCGACGACCCCCAGCGCCTAGAGACCATTACGGGTGATTGTTCGCGCTTTACAAATGTGGATTATTATTATTATTATTTGAGTTTTTGTTTACATGCTCACTTATTTCTCACTGCTGCAACATCTCCTGTGATGATCTCATACTTACTCACTACGCACCCTTTTACACTCTTTCCTTGTTATGCCATCCACTCAAGGAAATAGGTCATTGGACCTTACTCTCATTACTGGGAACATTTGGGGAATCAATAACCCCAGGAAGGGGAAACAGGTTATGTCCCACTTGAACAGGCATGGAGTTAAAATTGCCTTTCTACAAGAGATGGTTTTGCATCCCACAGCTGATCCCTGGGACACACAATAATACTTCTCCTGCTATAGTTCATATTTCCTCGGCCCATGCATCCTCATGCATAGAAGCATGCCATTTCCAATACAATCCAGCCACTTAGACCCCAAAGGCCCGTACGTTCTTCTGCAGGTATCCTTGGAGACAAACAGATAATGTTGATGAATATTTATGCTCCCAATGTGGAAAAAGCCATCATTTTTAAAGAATTACAGACATGTATGGATTGATTAGATGTGAATTATGTGTTATTGGGTGTAGACCTAAATATGCTGATGTGTGCCCAAATTGACTTCACCTAGCAGTAAGCCCCAGGCACAGGATGCGCTGCGGCACATTGTTGATACTCATGTACTTTTTAAAACCTGGCCTTTCCGCTACCCCTCTGCTCCAGGTTTCTCTTTCTGTTCCGACCCTCATTCTGTTTGGACCCGGCTGGACTATTGACTACTCTCAGCCAATGTGAACCCCTGGTTGGGGGAAGTTATGTTCTACCAGGCACATTGTCTGACTACAGCCAGGTTCTTCTCCACTTGGAGTTCCCATATGGCTGCAGAGCGGAACGTGCTTGGAGACACCATAGTGAGTCCCTCTGGGACCCGGTATTCCGCAGGGACATATTCACTGCTATTTCTGAATATTTTTAGTTAAATGTGGGGTTGGTGAACATGCAGGCCTTTAAGGCCTTTATCTGCAGAGTGTGTATTTCCACGCATATGGGTATTCTATGTGACATAAGCACACAATTGCAAGGTATCGAGTCCCATTTAGAAGACATCAATGAGAGGGCTGCCTCAGGTAGGGATCCCTGCTTAGGTCAATGATCTGCTTTATTAGTGGATTTTTGTGGCCTTTCTGACAGAGAAGTCGTCTATATGGGGAAGCATGTCAGGACTCGTCTTTGTGGAGAAGGGAAGCACCCGGGCAGAATTCCAGCCTAACTTCTGAGACCCAACAACTTGCATAATTACATCAAGGAGTTTTGCTTGGAATCTGGACAGCTGGTGTCGGGTTGTGAGTAGGCATGGGCGGAAAATCCGTTCCGCTCGCGGATTTTGCGGATTTTCGGGAAATCCGCAATCCGCGAGATTTGCGAATCTCCCGCAAAATCCGCAAATCCGCGAGCAGCGGATTTTGCTCGCACTGCTCGCACTGTTCGCGTGAGTTCGCGTGAGTTCGCGCCCCGCGAATAAGTGCAAAATTGCAGAAATACGATTTTAGCAAAACTGAAAGTAACTACTTACCAGGTTCAAAAGTTCAGGCTCATCATTAGTAGCCATTTCCTGTAGTGCTTCCTGAGGGGCCCCTCCAGAGTTCAGTTGCCAGTTGAAACTATTATGTGACCCTGCTCTGAACCTCAGAATAGTTACACATATGCCACAAAGGTCCTGAATTACAGCTAAGGGAGACAAGCAGGAGCCAGGCTGGAAGTTAAAATCCATTAATCAGCCCCTAATTCATTATTGTCAGTTGGGGCAGGGCAGGTGTTGTAACTAATTTTGCAACAATGAAAGCACTTAGCAAGTGCAAAAGATCACTAATCAGGGTGCACTAAGGAAGCAGGTGCCAGCTAAAAAAATATTCTGTGACACATTAATCAGCCCCAAATTAATTCAGGTCACTTGAGGCAGGGAAGGTGTGCTTTGCTTTGCCGAAAATAATGTACACTGGACAACCAGAGGGTGTGGTGATGAAACAGAGGGTGGCATGGGTGGGCCAGAGGGTGGCATGAGTAGTCAGAGAGTGGCAGTGGTGACAGAGAGTGGCAGTGATGAAGAAGAGTGTCCCAAACAGGCTGGACACGTAGAAACAACAAGTTCGCGAAACTTGCGACCCGACAGGTAAGTTCGCAATTTGCGAAAGTGTACAAAACCCTCGCGAACTGGCAGAAACACGGGCGAACACAAAAAAAAAAAATCCGCAAATTCACGGCAATTCGCGGATTTTGCGGATTGCGAATCCGCAAATCCGCAAAATTCGCGAACGCGAGATCCGCAAAATTCGCTCATGCTTAGTTGTGAGGGAGTCGTGGCAGAACTTCATCAGTATTATCGGAACCTATACACTTTGCGTGTCCCAGATATCCCTTCTGAAATATCTACCTATCTTGAGAAGGTGGCAATGGACTGGCTGACAGATAGCCAATGCCAATTTCTTCCTGAACCTATCACTGTCGAAGAATTTTTACTAGCCATAGATATGTTGGATGGCTCAAAAGCACCCGACTCGGATGGTCTGACAGAGGCCTTCTACAAGACCTTAATACAAATACTGGCTCCCCATCTCCTGGCACTGTACTGTGAATCCTTGGCCACTGGCACCCTAACCCCATCCTTGCTCGAGGCTATCATTGTCCTCCCACTAAAACCAGGAAAGGACCCTCTCTTATGCTCCTCATACAGTCCCTTGTCCCTCTTGAACCTTGATAATAAAATCAATTTTAAGGTCCTCGCCACCAGATTGTCCCTCATAATGGAACATATTATTTCACAAGTGCAATCGGGCTTTGTCCTGCACCACTTCACTTCTCTCAACTTGTGCACCCTAATTGCTGTTCTCCATCTACCCCCGAGTTATGGCCCTGTTAGATGCTGGGAAAGAATTCAACTCCCTAGAGTGGCCCTTTTTAAGAGTGGTACTTAGTAAGCTGGGCATCCCTCCAATTTTCATATCTCTGGTCATGCTTTTATATACTCACCCTGTGGTTCATCTCCATGTTAACAGTGCGCTCTCTGCAACATTCCCTATCACAAGAGGGGCTAGACAGGGCTGCCCCCTCTCTCCCCTTCTTTTCATTATTGCCATGAATCCTCTGGTCTGCTACATGCAGGACCGTCATCTACATTGTCGTCTACAGCTCACCGATGGCCGCATTTATTCTCACTATATGCCGACGACATCATGTTTTTATTGGTCTCCCGGTGGAAAACCTGTCCCCCTTAGTACAGGAGGTTGTCTGATTAGCAACTTGTTCAAGCTCTGACTTGAATGGAATAAATCTCACCTGTTTCCATTGACTGATGCAGCGCAGCCGATGCTGGCTGACTACTCTTTTACCTGGGCAGTGGATGGTAATAAATATTTGGGCATATGGCTCCTTAGGGAGAGGGACTGCAACTCAACTATGGATGGTCAATGGCCAAACTTGCTACCCAACTTGACTGTTGGATTAAACTGCCACTGTCCATCGCTGGTTGTAAATCCATTATAAAAATGGTCATACTCCCCCGCTTCTTATACCTATATTTAAATATTCCTATTCCATGGCTCCAGACTTTTTTTCCGCTCCTTGCGCTGCCTTCTTTTATGCCTCATGTGGGCTGGTGCTCGTCCATGCATTTGCTGGGACACTCTCACTATTACTTATACGTACTGAAACCTAGGGGTTCCTGACATCTGCTTGTATTATCTGGTTGGCCAATGCCAGTGCTCTTACAGCTGGTACCATCTGGAGTCCTGCATACACTAGCTGAGACCAGAGCGGTCTAAGCTGGGTGACCTCCCACACCCTTTAATTTCGTCGAAGTTCATTCCATTAGACACTAATGACATCCCGACGGTGTCCACGACCTGTTGGACATGGCGCAGATTGCAACAACTGTGGGTGGATGTTCCCTGTGCTCCTCTGCTCTATCTCTTCCTGATAGTCCTTGGCTCCCGCTGTCCGGAGAAAAGCTAGCAGAACGATTTTTCCACCGTCATCACTTTTCGACGCTGGGAGATCTCTTCCCAGATGATCATGTTGTACAGCCAGCTGTGGAACCTCACATGCCTGATTTATCTTTCATGGACCTTTTTATTATCCGTAGCTAGATTTGACCCCACTAGATCTGACGTGTGTTAAATGCCATGCCCCCAGAGCTGATTTTGCACATCTCACTGGGACCTACATTCTGATACATGCATACTTGGCTGCTGCCTTTGAGCATGTCTCAGCTATGACAGACCTGGAACTCTCCCCAACCCATCTCCTGCCACTTTTAGCATACATTAGAGACATACCGCACACCCTGCGCCGCTTAGTGTCCATGTGCTTTCTCCTGGCTAAGCATGAGATATCACTTCATTGGGTTGGTACTGGGGCTCCCACTGCCCCTGCCTGGCTCAGAAGTATACAAAGGGGGTGGTGACGGATGGAGCATCTGAGCCAATCAAACACTTACACCCAGTCAACAGATCTGGGTTTAATCCAGATCTGTTGACTGGGTGTGAGTGTTTGATTGGTTCAGATGCTTCGTCCATCACAACCCCCTTTTGTACCGCTTTGTTCGCCATTAGTTGGCAGGGTATGCTCAGACGTGAGTCCCTTGCTCACTTTGCCACTGGATTCAAGCAAGCCTGATTGAAGATGGCTGTAATGCCAGAAACGGGTCCTAGGAAGCTTGAGTCCGGTCCAGGGAAGGCATGGCTTGGCAGTTCGGGCTGGACTGTTCCCATGAGGCACAGGGTCAGACTGATTTGCATATGGCCATGTCTGAACTGGGGTGGCAGAGTGGGCTAAAGAACAGTGATGGATTAAACCCAGGTCTGTTGACTGGGTGGGAGTGTTTGATTGGTTCAGATGCTCCATCCATCACCACCCCCTTTTGTACAGCTTTGTTCGCCATAAGTTGGCAGGGCATGCTCAGACGTGAGTCCCATGCTCACTTTGCCACTGGATGCAAGCAAATCTGACTGAAGACGACTGTAATGCCAGAAACCTTTCCTAGGAAGCTTGAATCCGGTCCAGGGAAGGCATGGCTTGGCAGTTCAGGCTGGACTGTTCCCATGAAGCACAGGGTCAGACTAATTTGCATATGGCCATACCTGAACTGGGGTGGCAGAGTGGGCTAAAGAACGGTGATGGATTAAAGCCAGATCTGTTGACTGGGTGGGAGTGTTTGATTGGTTCAGATGCTCCATCCATCACTACCCCCTTTTGTACTGCTTTGTTTGCCATAAGTTGGAAGGGCATGCTCAGACGTGAGTCCCATGCTCACTTTGCCACTGGATGCAAGCAAGCCTGACTGAAGACGACTGTAATGCCAGAAACCTTTCTTAGGAAGCTTGAATCCGGTCCAGGGAAGGCATGGCTTGGCAGTTCAGGCTGGACTGTTCCCATGAAGCACAGGGTCAGACTAATTTGCATATGGCCATGTCTGAACTGGGGTGGCAGAGTGGGCTAAAGAACGGTGATGGATTAAAGCCAGATCTGTTGACTGGGTGTGAGTGTTATATTGGTCCAGATGCTCCGTCCATCACCACCCCCTTTTATACCGCTTTGTTTGTGATAAGTTGGCAGGGTACGCTCAGACGTGAGTCCCTTGCTCACTTTGCCACTGGATTCAAGCAAGCCTGGCTGAAGACGGCTGTAATGCCAGCAACTGGTCCTAGGAAGCTTTAATCCGGTCCAGGGAAGGCATAGTTTGGCAGTTCCGGCTAGACTGTTCCCATGAAGCACAGGGTCAGACTGATTTGCATATGGCCATGTCTGAACTGGGGTGGCAGAGTGGGCCATAGAACGGTGATGGATTAAACCCAGATCTGTTGACTGGGTGTGAGTGTTATATTGGTTCAGATGCTCCCTCCATCACCACCCCCTTTTGCACCTCTATGTTCGCCATAACTTGGCAGGGTATGCTCAGACGAGAGTCCCTTGCTCACTTTGCCACTGGATTCAGGCAAGCCTGGCTGAAGACGGCTGTAATGCCAGAAATCGGTCATAGGAAGCTTGAATCCAGTCCAGGGAAGGCATGGCTTGGCAGTTCAGGCTGGACTGTTCCCATGAGGAACAGGGTCAGACTGATTTGCATATGGCCATGTCTGAACTGGGGTGGCAGAGTGGGCTAAAGAACGGTAATGGATTAAACCCAGATCTGTTGACTGGGTGTGAGTGTTTGATTGGTTCAGATGCTCCGTCCATCATTACCTCCTTTTGTACCGCTTTGTTCTAAATAAGTTGGCAGGGTATGCTCAGATGTGAGTCCCTTGCTCACTTTGCTACTGGATTCAAGCAAGCTTGGCTGAAGACAGCTGTAATGTAAGAAACCCGTCCTAGGAAGCTTGAATCTGGCCCAGGGAAGGCATGGCTTGGCAGTTCGGGCTGGAGTGTTCCCATGAGGCACAGGGTCAGACTGATTTGCATATGGCCATGTCTGATCTGGGCTGGCAGAGCGGGCTAAAGAACGGTGATGGATTAAACCCAGATCTGTTGACTGGGTGTGAGTGTTTGATTGGTTCAGATGCTCCGTCCATCACCACCCCCTTTTGTACCGCTTTGTTCGCCATAAGTTGGAAGGGTATGCTCAGACGTGAATCCCTTGCTCACATTGCCACTGGATTCATGCAAGCCTGACTGAAGACTGCTGTAATGCCAGAAACCAGTCCTAGGAAGCTTGAATCCGGTCCAGGTAAGGCATGGCTTGGCAGTTCGGGCTGGACTGTTCCCTTGAGGCACAGGTTAAGACTGATTTGCATATGGCCATGTCTTAACTGTGGTGGCGGAGTGGGATAAAGATCGGTAATGGATTAAACCCAGATCTGTTGATTGGGTGTGAGTGTTTGATTGGTTCAGATGCTCCGTCCATCACCACCCCCTTTTGTACCGCTTTGTTCACCATAAGTTGGCAGGGTATGCTCAGACGTGAGTCCCTTGTTCACTTTGCCACTGGATTCAAGCAAGCCTGGCTGAAGACGGCTGTAATGCCAGAAACCGTTCCTAGGAAGCTGAATCCGGTCCAGGGAAGGCATGGCTTGGCAGTTCGGGCTGGACTGTCTTATAAGGCACAGGGTCAGACTGATTTGCATATCGCCATGTCTGAACTGGGGTGGCAGAGGGGGCTAAAGAATGGTAATGGATTAAACCCAGATCTGTTGACTGGGTGTGAGTGTTTTATTGGTTCAGATTCTCCGTCCAGCACCACCCCCTTTTGTACCCCTTTGTTCGACATAAGTTGGCAGGGTATGCGCCAACGTGAGTCCCCTGCTCACTTTGCCACTGGATTCAAGCAAGCCTGGTTGAAGATGGCTGTAATGCCAGAAACCGGTCCAGGGAAGGCATGGTTTGGCAGTTCGAGATAGACTGTTCCCATGAGGCACAGGGTCAGACTGATTTGCATATGGCCATGTCTGAACTGGGGTGGCAGAGTGGGCTAAAGAACGGTAATGGATTAAACCCAGATCTGTTGATTGGGTGTGAGTGTTTTATTGGTTCAGATGCTCCGTCCATCACCACCCCCTTTTGTTCTGCTTTGTTCGCCATAACTTGGCAGGGTATGCTCAGACGTGAGTCCCTTGCTCACTTTGCCACTGGATTCAGGCAAGCCTGGCTGAAGACGGCTGTAATGCCAGAAATCGGTCATAGGAAGCTTGAATCCGGTCCAGGGAAGGCATGGCTTGGCAGTTCGGGCTGGACTGTTCCCATGAGGCACAGGGTCAGACAGATTTGCATATGGCCATGTCTGAACTGGTGTGGCAGAGTAGGATAAAGAACGGTGATGGATTAAACCCAGATCTGTTGACTGGTTGTAAGTGTTTGATTGGTTCAGATGCTCCGTCCATCACCATCCCCTTTTGTACCGCTTTGTTCACCATAAGTTGCCAGGGTATGCTCAGACGTGTGTCCCTTGCTCACTTTGCCACTAGATTCAAGCAAGCCTGGCTGAAGACGGCTGTAATGCCAGAAACCGTTCCTAGGAAGCTGAATCCGGTCCAGGGAAGGCATGGCTTGGCAGTTCGGGCTGGGCTGTCTTATAAAGCACAGGGTCAGACTGATTTGCATACGGCCATGTCTGAACTGGGGTGGCAGAGTGGGCTAAAGAATGGTAATGAATTAAACCCAGATCTGTTGACTCGGTGTGAGTGTTTTATTGGTTCAGATGCTCCGTCCATCACCACCCCCTTTTGTACCGCTTTGTTCGACATAAGTAGGCAGGGTATGCTCCGACGTGAGTCCCCTGCTCACTTTGCCACTGGATTCAAGCAAGCCTGGTTGAAGATGACTGTAATGCCAGAAACCGGTCCAGGGAAGGCATGGCTTGGCAGTTCGAGCTGGACTGTTCCCATGAGGCACAGGGTCGAACTGATTTGCATATGGCCATGTCTGAACTGGGGTGGCAGAGTGGGCTAAAGAACGGTGATGGATTAAAGCCAGATCTGTTGACAGGGTGTGAGTATTTTAATTGGTTCAGATGCTCCGTCCATCACCACCCCCTTTCGTACCGCTTTGTTTGCCATAAGTTGGCAGGGTATGCTCAGACATGAGTGCCTTGCTCACTTTGCCACTGGATTCAAGCAAGCCTGGCTGAAGACGGCTGTAATTCCAGAAACCGGTCCTAGGAAGCTTGAATCCGGTCCAGGGAAGGCATGGCTTGGCAGTTCGGGCTGGCCTGTTCCCATGAGGCACAGGGTCAGACTGATTTGCATAAGGCCTTGTCTGTACTGGGGTGGCAGAGTGAGCTAAAGAACGGTGATGGATTAAACCCAGATCTGTTGACTGGGTGTGAGTGTTTGATTGGTTCAGGTGCTCCGTCCATCACCACCCCCTTTTGTACTGCTTGGCTCAGAAGTAGCAAAGATTACGTGGCCTGAAACCTCCCACTTCCCACCCCAAGTATATCTGGGGTCAGTCAGTCAGAATATCTTTATTCGGCTTATTTATAAGCCATACAAAGAGAGAAAAGAAAAAAAAAGAATAAAAACATTTCATACAAAGTTTTTTCTTAAAAACGGCAGATAAAGACAGACAATTTAAAAAGTATTTACAGGCAGTTTAAAAAAGTATTACATTAAAAAATGAGTATAAATAGTAAAACGTTTGCTTTAAGGCGAATCTAGGCAGGCAGCTTTCACCCTTGAAGCGGCTACCAGAAAGTTAGCTATACAAAAAGTGATGTAGGGATTGGGTAGTAATTGTAGAAAGAGCAGGGCCGGTCTCACTTGAGTGAAGCCTGCCTCAACAAGTATTTTTTCCTTGGCTCTAGATGCAGCCCGCAAAACATGACGAAATGCATTGTATCTTGTACAGAGAACTGATCGCAACTACAAGGCGGGGCTAATTCCGGCTTCTGCCAACTTTTAAAAGAACCTAAATAAAAATGTAACAGATTAAATCTGAATTTAGTTAAGAGGAACCTATGGAAAGGAATTGTCACAAAACCAAGATAAGGTGCTAGTGAAAATGAGTTAACAAGAAGACAGTGTTCCCTCACTGACGGTTTTGCCAGTTCACATTCTTCTAGGCACACTTCCCTCCTTCCCATAAAGGACTTTTTTACAAAATCGATTTCATGTACCTTGATGTTCTCGGGGGAGGAAAAAAGCTCCGGGCGTCCCAGGTCTGAGAACGCCTTAGCCAGATAGGCCAGCCAGGGGATCTTATTAGATTTGTCCAGGGACAGGACATCGGACATGATCTTATGGTTTAATGGGAGTTCTTCATTCATCCACGTTTTTAACCGAAAGATCAGAGGAGCCATACTCAGCATGTCAGACAAAAAGTTTAGGCCCACTTCTTTGTGAATGGAGTAGGTTGGGGTCGACTGTGGTACAGAAAGCAGGGTTCTAATGAATCTATTCTCTGCTCTCTGGATTGGGTCCAAGTTTACATAACCCCACAATGCGGAACCATATAATGCAATGGCCACAGGTTTACTCTTATAGATCTGGGGTCCTCTGCAGGACTCCCTCCACACATTAGTACCAGACATTACTTTCTAATGTCCCTCCCCTTGCTCTGCTTGCAGTATTGCCTTTTACTTGTTTTTGCTTTTTGTATTCCTTTATATTACGAATTATTGGCATGACTGTCCCATTATCTCTCCACTTAAATTATATGTATTTGTGTTTTATTTGACTATAACTCAGTGTATTAGCATGACTGTTGTCTTTCTGGAGATGTGTCTGCAAGTAGTGTAGTATTTTTCATTTTGTCTACTTTCAGTTCTTTGAAAATCAATAAAGAAATTATTAAATAACAAAAACACACGCATTTGCATTGCACATTACTAAAACATTGCTTGTACAAGAGTTTCAAAAATGCATGAGGTCATAGCTATTGTGAACAGATAATTCAAAAGGAAACAAGTAAAAAAAAAGGCATACTTTCTATTCCGGTGATGACAGGGTTGATTTGTTTTATGGTCAAGTAGCAGCAGCAAAGGGGACTTGGGAGATTGGGGTTCTATTGAAAACAGAAGTGGGGAAAGTGAAAATGGTGAGTTTCCAACATATATCCCTTTCAAACCACCAATTCAAGTGTGGAGGTTTCTCCACCACAGTTATGTTGGTGGGAAGGCACATTGTGATTGGCTTGGCAGACAAACTCGCTGGACTCCTCCTCACAGTAGCTTTCGCCTATGGCGCCGTGGATGCGGGTGAAAAAATCTGGCAGAGACAGTGGTACTCCGATGGTCTTTCATGCATCAACCCACCAGCATCTAAATAGAGTGAGTGGAAATCCTACTAGACGCACAGGGAGTCCAACGCGAAAGCAACGGTGGGACCTAAATCAGGCCCTAAGCCCTATTCTAGTTAATAGCCAAAAGCAAATATGGTCCACCACAAGGCAAATAATGAATCAAAGAGAAAATTATTACAGGGACTACTCAGTTTTAAAAGCAAAGAGAAGCCATGAAAAAATCTTTAAGGATTGAGTCAATAAACAGACTAATGTGCTGTGCTCTCTAAGTAAAAGGAAAAGTTAGCCTATTAATTCAAAGTACAGAGTCAAAGAACAGTCCGTCATAAGAACATGTTCAATACGAGTGCCAGAAAAGTCTGCCAAATATCCCAGAAATATGATTTTATAGGTTTACGGGAGTAAAACAGCATGTCCTTTCATAGTGTGACTTGGGCCATGAGCTGTACTAATAAAGATACATACAACACAAACCAATGAGCATTATTAAAAATATATTACATAAAACAGGCTACTCTAATACCCTTCCAAAAACTACTAATGGAAAGGGGCGACCACTCGGTCCCCCCGAACGTATGGCAGAGTACCACGATCCCCCCGGGAAGCCATCTTGGGCGGGAGGCGAGTCTCGGCTGGTATGCCCGAAGCGGCGTAGCCGGGGCGCGCCTTTTCCCGCCCTAGAGTGGGCTGGCCTAGACACTGACGCGGCTGGCCACGCCCTAGGGGCAGGCAGGGGCGGGTTTACGCCCGCCCTGAAGGCGGATAAAAGGAGAAGCAAGATCCGAAGGCATCCTCTTGTTCCTGTGCTCTGAAGCTGCACCTCCTCGCTGCACGTGAGCTCGAGACGGAACGAAGAGCCAATTTTGAGCGTTGTAATCGTTCTTGTTTGTTTTGCAGATACTCTGTTGGAGAATGCCGAAGAAGGTGGGAAAGCGCATGACTACCGAACAGATGCTGCGTGTTCTCATGAAGGAGATGACCGATTTAAAGAGGCGAGTGGATAAGAACGAGGAAGGGGGACCAAAACGTCCTTTGGCGGGAGCAGCCCCGGGAGGGAAAAACAAGAGGCCCAGGAGGGGAGCAGCGGGAGAGGACATCCTGGGTCCCAGTGCCCCGCTCGAGGCACCAACTCCCGTGCCGAAGGAAGGGAATCCGATTCCCGTTGTGGTCACCCCCGTGTCCGAAGAAGATATGCCGCCCGAGCTGGCAGCACAATTGGCAGCGTGGTTGGGTAGAGGTAACGAGGGCGCCACGGCTGTCGACGCACAGGAGCTAATGAAGCAACTGCGTGAGTCACGGGAAGCAGCGAAGGTGTCCACGCCGGCTGCAGCAGTAGAGAGGCCGCAGGGGACGGGTTCAGTAGCAGAGACGACGTCCGGTGCAGGTAAGCGGCCATTGCCGATTGCGAGGGATGAGTCGGCACCCTCTCGTAGGGAAAAATTGGGTCAGCATGTTCCTTTGGCTATTAAGGAAAAGATATGGGCAGGGGAGTATGTCAACATATTCTCGTTGCTTACTGATCACTATGAGATCGAGCATGTCAAGGGCCAGAAGGAGCTCATGCATCCGAGTGTTTGGCGCGCAAAAATGGCCGCCTTTAAGGTAAATGAAAACATTGGCAATTGGGGCCAAGCATGGGGGGTTTTTACATCGATCTTGGGAGAGCGAAGGCCCGACCTGTTACCCGAATTGCCGATTTATCAATCACGAATCATGGGGTACTCGGTATCACACGAGGGTAATCATTGGTTCTGTTATGATAACCTGTTTAGAAAGGCTAAAGAACACGATAAAAACTTAACATGGGATTGTTATGATTCTGTGTCATGGTCCAAAATGAAGGAGACTGGTATGTTGAAATTGCCATTAGTGGGGAGTATCGTGGGCGAATCTTCCCGCCAGTATGCGGGGATGCCCTTTCGGTCAGGTACGGGTACAGACAATTACTCGAAGCCTGCCGGCAACACAGGAAAAAGGGGGGTTTGTTGGAACTTCAACAGGGGTAAATGTACTAGGCCCCAGGGATCATGCAAATTTAGACATGAATGTAGTGGGTGTGGGCAATCATCCCATCCTGAGTCCACGTGCAGAGCCAAAACGGGTGATAACGGGGGTAGAGGAGGCGCCAAACAGGTCTAACATAGTCCGAGGGGCGCCTTTACCTACCCCGATTGATACCTTGGCAATGATTCCTTGGCTCAGTGAATACCCGGATCGTGCTTCTGCTGGGGTGTTGCGGAACGGGTTTTCTTATGGTTTCCGCATCCCAGTGGGGGACTTTCAGGGTGCATCGAAATGTAAAAATCAGCTATCGGTCTTTCAACATACGACCGTGGTACAGAATAAGATCATGAAGGAGGTTGCTCGAGGTCGAGTCGCCGGTCCGTTTAGTGTACCACCGGTTCCTAATTTTGTTTGTTCCCCGTTAGGTGTGGTCCCAAAGAAGGACCCGGGTGAGTTTCGGCTGATACATAATTTATCAGCCCCACGTGGTCTCTCCGTCAATGAAGCGATAGACCCGGAAGTGTGTTCGGTGCGGTACGCATCATTCGATGAGGCCGTAGCCATTTTGAATCACCTGGGGCCCGGGGCGCTGATGGCTAAATCTGATATCGAGTCAGCGTTCCGGTTGCTCCCGGTACATCCAGACGATCAGCGTCTCTTGGGTTTCATGTTTCAGGGTCATTATTACATGGATAGGTGTATGCCGATGGGGTGCTCTATATCTTGTGCCTATTTCGGAAAATTCAGTAGTTTTTTACAATGGGTCTTCACAAGGAAGACAGGTTTCCGAAATGTGATGCATTACCTGGATGATTTTTTGTTCCTGGGGGCAGCCGGGGACCCGGAATGTGGGCAGGCTTTAGCACAGTTTTGTGACTTGATGAATCAGTTTGGCGTGCCATTGGCACCAGGTAAGACTGTGGGGCCTTCCACGTGCCTCGAGTTTCTGGGGATCGAGTTAGACTCCGCAGAAGGTTGTTTTCGTTTACCAGCCGACAAAGTGTCAAAGTTCAGGACATCCCTGCAGATGTGTATAAGGGGACCTAAGGTTAGACTGCATCAATTACAGCCGTTAGTTGGCCAGTTGAATTTTGCCCTGAGGGTTATACCAATGGCCCGCCCCTTTTCCCGTTCGATCGCTCAAGCCATGGTCGGCCTGAAGGAGTGCCATCATCGCACAAGGCTCTCAGCAGAGGTCCGCCAGGACATGCGCATTTGGTTGGCATTTCTGGCGGATTTCAATGGTCGAGTCGTCTGGAACAAACCAGCCGTGTCCTCTGAGGAGCTGGGGCTGTGGACAGATTCGGCGGGGAGCATAGGTTTCGGTGCCATATTCGGCACGAGATGGTCTGCACAAAAGTGGCCGACATGGTGGCATGACAGTGGATTGACAAGTAACATTGCTTTCCTGGAACTTTTCCCCATTTTAGTGGCCCTGAGAACTTGGCCCGAAGGGTTCAGAGATCACTCGGTGGTATTTTGGTCTGACAATATGACCGTGGTCGAGTGTATCAATAGTCAGGCAGCACGATGCAAGTGGATTTTGAGACTGCTCAAAGAAATTGTTTTACTTTGTATGCAATTGAATGTGCTATTCAGAGCAAGACATGTCCCAGGGGTAATGAACCAGGCGGCTGATGCACTGTCTCGTTTTCGTATACAGGCTTTCTGGGGTTTCCTTCCCACAGCGGACCCGGAGCCGGCACCCTTTCCCGAAGCTCTCTGGTCTCTCGGTGCCCCGAACTTCGTAACCTCGTGGGAGAGAGTTTAGCACCCAGGACGAGGAAGGCATATGAAGGGGCGTTACGGTCCTATTTGGCCTTTTTGGGTACTGATAGGGAGGAGCTTTGGGGCCAGGAAGAGTGGGTGGTGGATTTTCTGATGTCCTTACATCGGGCCGGGAAATCGGTTGCCACGGCTCAGAGACATCGGGCTGCCATTTCCTTTGTTGCCAGGGCTCACGGGATCCAGGATCCGACAGCGTCTGTCGTTGTACAGAAAGCGCTACGGGGGTGGCAACGCCTTGAGGGTCGCAGGGTAGATGAGAGGCGCCCGATAGGTTTGGATAGGCTGGCCCAGTTGTTATCCAGTCTCCCTGCTACGTGTTCATCTCAGTTTGAGACGGTGTTATTCCGAGCCGCTTTTACGCTGGCATTCCATGGGGCTATGCGGGTAAGCGAATTAGTGGCGAGGAACAAGCAGGATGTGACAGGAGGATTGTGCCAGGAGCACGTCCAGATCAGAGGGGAGACGATGACGGTCTCATTTGTCAGGTCTAAGACCGATCAAAGTGGGATGGGTGACTGCGTAATCATACGCAGGATTCCCGGGTCCTCCATGTGCCCGGTAAGGTGTCTAGAAGATTATTTAGCACGAAGGGTGGCATCATGGGGGGGGACCTTGTTGAGACACGCTGACGCCACCCCACTGACAAAGTTTCAGTTTCAGCGGGTGCTTGCGATGTCGATTGCCGCTGCGGGCTTGAACCCGGGCGAGTTTGGGACCCATTCCTTTCGGATAGGGGCTGCTACAGAAGCAACAGCCAGGGGTCTGGATGTTGAACAAATTAAACGGGTGGGGCGTTGGTCCTCCAATTGTTATAAGAGGTATGTGCGGTTGCACATGTTGTGAAGCTGTAGCAATGTACTCACGCTTCTTGTTTTTGTTTGGTTTTCAGTTGCGCAAGCCTACGAGGCGGGGCGGACTTCGCAGTCGACCCTACACCAGGCCAGCGGTCAGACATCACCGGCTGTGAAAAAGGAGGTGTGGGTTGTGGGCCACTCATACGTGAGGCGTGCCGCAGACGTATTCAAAGCAGGTGATATGATTCACGTAGCTGGGGAATACGGGTACAGTGTGTCCTTCTACGGAAGAGGCGGGCTCTGTATTGACCAGTTTCAATCATATTTTGAGGGTTTGCTAGGGCGGACGAGGTCACCGCCGTCTGTAGTGATAGTACATCTTGGGGGTAACGATTTGGTCACCACTGGTAGACGACTTCTTCTTGAGGCGATGCTTTCCACTGTAAGTTGGTTAGCGAGGAGAGTTCCAGGGTGCACAATTGCATGGTCCCATATGATCCCACGAAAAGTGTGGCGGGGGGCTATTTCGGTTCCTGCTCTAAATCATTCTGTTAGGAAGCTTAATAACAAAGTGAGTAGGTTGTTCCGTTCCAGGACACTGCATGCCATTTCCCATGGGTGTATTAATGATGACAGTATGTATTTGGGGGATGGAGTGCATTTGTCTCGGGTGGGGAATGAGTTACTCATAGGAGACTTCTTAGCATGGCTAAAAACGTTACACCATGACCTTTAGGTAGGAGTGTTGTGGGGGGTCCGGATAGCCGGTCAACTATCCGGCCTGTGGCGGTAAGGTCATGATCGGTGAGCACTAATTGGAAGATCCCTATGAGTGGGCGTCACCCAGCACGGATGGGAGCGCTCGGGGGAGGTGGCCATTGGCCCCTCAACGGGGAGGCGGTCCCTTCTAAGGATGGGTCGCCGAAAGAAGAGGAAAGGCGGTCAAGGCCCCTTCCTGGGTATGAGGGGTTACAGCCCCCTCCTGGGGAATTTCCCGGGGCCAGGACGTCTGCGACGGCAGATATGGTAAGTTGTGTGGGGTTTGGGGGGAGGTCTACGCTACCTTCTAGATACCTCACACGAGTCCTCGTACGACCTCTAAGTGGCGACGAGTTTTATTGGGGCCCCCGTCAAGTCAAGGGAAATTGGTAAATGCACTTGAGGTACGCCTCTGGGCCGCCCCTCACAAGTGAGGGCGATATTTCTGGGTTAGGGATCTTGACACCGGTTACGACCTTGCCGTTGGCCCTTAAACGTTAGGATGTACAATTTCAAAATTTCAAGTAAATGTTTTGCAGGATGTTAGTTCGGCTAGGAGAACCTTTGTATTAGAGACTCTGTTAAGGTTAGCCAAACATCGCAATGTGGTAATGAAATTGTACATAATATGAAACTGTTTATTTAATGTTTTAATTTTGTTTCATATTTTAATAAATACGGCCGGGGGGGTTACTCCCTCCCGTCTTCCAAAGACTTCAGAACTGTTTCCGGTGTCCCATCCTTGGGGATTGTGTTGAGAGGGGGTGGCGGGTATCTCAGCCATATAAACTGGAACCTTGAACCTACACACAACTGGACATGACATTTCACTACAGAATAATAAACTACTGAAATAATGAATGCCACATGCTTTAAACAGCAGTCAGCATCATGCTTTAACATGTTTACACTTACATGCAGGGATGTTAGGAACATGAACAAGAATGTGTTTTAAGTGGAACAGGACTTGAAATAAGAGTATTTTCACAAATTCTCCAGGACACATTTTTAACTCAAAAGCAAAACGAAGGACCATTTCAATTGTGTAATGCACCACTGCAAATTAACTCAAGGCCTACCTATGTGAACTAAATAAAAACAATGTATGTTAAATGTAGCCTAATTACATAATTAGTAAAATATCCATGTTAACTAAACACACTTTTTTAAAATTAATTATAAATTAACTTCTACAGTTCTATGGCTCTATGACAACACATAGGAACACAGAAAAAGTACACAATTGGAGAAGAACTTAGCTATACACAGGGTCTGATCCTTACAGAATACTTGGTGTTGTAAAGATACACTTAACTTAGAGAAGTGCTGGGACTTTGGAAAGGGCTATGTTGTTGAGAGAAGACTGTACTTAATAGAGTCATCTGTGAAGGCATGAGAAGATCAACTACTACAAAGACAGATATTGACACTGGAATTAGCTTTAGAACATAGGCATTGCCTTTTTAATTAGAATAGAGTTGAGCCATAATGAAGACAGGGGAATAAGGTGAAGATCTAAGTAATAAAACACAACCAAGGATGTGGAGAAAACGAATACCCTTGAGATGTAAACCACCAGAGAGAACTTATCACCATTTAGAGATGGACTGAAAACCATTAGAACAGATACGGATGAGACGGGACTTTAGGAAAGGCCTATGACTATAGATGTCTTAGGCATTAGGGAAACACATAGGATTAAAGAGAATATCCTTGGCCTCAGATAACATCTATTGCCAGAGAGATAGAATATGGCAAATGCGGCTGTAGACTGATCCTGCTATAGTATTTTCAAACTTAAAACAACCTGTAACCATAGGGAAGTAACTGATGCTTTGAGGAAATGGACGACTCGAGTGAGAAATAGCTAGAGGCCTCAGAGAAGATCTAAAAACAGAATATACTTTGGATCCTAGGGAATACCTGCAGCTTTAAAGATAGTCCTAGATTCTGAAGAAGATTATTTACTATAGAGACCAACTTGAATCCTGAATAAGGTCTGAGATCACAGAGAATTCTTCGGACTTAAAGAAGGGCTCATTCATTAGATGATCTGGAACAAATAAGATGCGCCCTGTGTCTGAGGGAAGGTCTATGCCACAGAGAGAAAATGGCAATAAACCGGAAACAAAGATGTATAGAGAGGTGACCAGGCCATACAGATGATTTTGGGCAAGCAGTAGAAACTTTACCGCTGTAAAGAAAGCATTCAACTTTAGAGAGGAACTTACACCATAGAGATTGGTCTTGGCCATTCAAAACTCTGAAATCTTAAAGGGATCCATATTACTTAGTGGCAAGCTGGGACTATAGAGACAGTTCAGAGCAAACAAGTAGGCATGCTGTAGCAACCATCATGCATTATTTGAGTCAGTTGTTGCACAGGATTTTTCCACTAAGCGAAACTACGCTGTTCCATTATTTAATATATCAGTTGAAATGGAAACATACAGACTGCAGGAGCTGTTTCCATAGGAAATGCCTGCAGTGAAATGCAATTATCATCCCTGCTTGACAGTCTGTCAACATGTAATCATTGAGTCATGTGTTCTAAACTTGTTAAAAGATCTCCACATGATGGAATTAAACAAATTATCTGTTCTGAGTTATTTCTTGCATGCCATAGAAGGGGAGCACAGTCTCTACTGTTCATGCCTTCTCTCATGCTAATGGCCGGTACATCAGGCCCTCCCACAAAATTTTGACCTGAAAGCTTATGAAATTGAAAGAAAAACATTGTTTGTGATCATCTACTTGTACACATAATTTCCCAGGGCATTTAAGCAATATCTTGTATAACAGATTTGCAACTTTAATTTAGATATCTTCGAAACCATTGAAATCGTGCATACTCCTTGGCATGCAGATATGAGACCAAGGACACAAATCAAGGCAGGGTTTCACACTCCTGATTCACTACACCAGCCATAGGAACTTTTACAAAGCAAGTTTGGATGTCGTGTACTGCATTATTGTTAGTGACCTACTTTGAGTACAATTGCGTATTATTAAAAATATACATTATAGCTAGTTGTGCTTGTGTACATTGAGAGTTTACTTAATTCTATTAACTGTTTATTAAAGTTTGTCGAAACCATAAACAGTTTAAAGTACTACACAATCTTTAAATGCCATTTCTAGACAAATATTAACACATTATCTTCATCTGATCTACATTTTCTAGTTTTGGGATACTCTGTTGGAGTGGCCAAGAGATCTACACATCCTTTCATGCAGGCATTCATTCATTCCATCATTCAGTCATTCATATGAGAACTTCTCCTTAACCATTTTTAGTGCTCTGCTGAAACATGAAATTGGACTCTGCAGTTTAAGCAATTGCAGCGAGTGTACCAAATGCTACATGCTGCCTCGTCTACCAAACAGCTCAAGTGTCTGGTTGGAAAAGACCTAAAGCAAGGTTACCAAGAACTTACAGTGGACTTACAGCCTGTCCACTGCTTACCATTGTTTGGCTTTATTATTACTCTTATTTGCTTGCAGCTTATTCAATATCTTTCCTTGTCCATATTGCTTATTTCCACCCATGGAGCATGGGCCTTTTTTCCATTCTTTGGTTTGGCTGACTTGTATCATTCAACCGCTCACATTTAGAGAACTATTTTTTTATTTTGTCTTAATCACTCCATGGGAGTGAATGTGTTCTCCAGATCTATCCCTCATATGCGTCTCACCCTGTGTGCTCCGTGTTGCTGTCTCCCTCATGTTGCAAACAGTTCTTCACGTGCTTCTTCCTCTGCCAAACTCCTCTCTCCCCCAGAATTCATAATGTTTTCTTGCTTGTGTGATTCTCTCTCCACCAATCTTGTTGTTCTGACCCGTGTGGTGTTTTTCCTCTCCCCCACCGACTGACCTGGCTTCCCCCTACCCATTGGCCCGCTGCTACATTCTCACCAACTTTTGTTTAAAATATATTCATCTTTTATTATTTTTCAGGACGAATCATGCAGCAGGTTGCTACCAACTCATCCAGCTTAAAAAGTGCTTTCATTCTGCTACAATTTATTTAGAATTTATTTACTGATCTGTCACGGATAGGTAAACAAAACATCATGCACAGCATGCCAACAAAATGACACAGGAGCTGCAGCCACCTCATTTTCCCTTTTTCTTTCTTTTTTGACATTCTGCACATCCTCTTGCTGATGCTGTACAGCATCTTCTAAAGGAATTGGCACAGCACAGATCCCAATTGGAAGACCTATACGCTTTTCCAATGCTTTTGTGGGATACCTTAACTATTCTAGAAAGGGCCAAAGTCACTTTCATCACACAAACACACACACAAACACACACATATATATATATATATATTTTGTATCAACTAGAAGTACCTCCCCTTGTTCCAACAAACACATCATGTGATCAAGCCTGTGGATACAGGCGAAACGCGTCATGGCAGGCATGCTGAGCGTTAAAAGGCACTAATAAAGCACCTCTGTTTGGCACCAGAATTGGGTTCCACTCTTCGTCATTTTTTGCCGACAGGAACGAGTTGGTGGCGCCGTGGGCGTCTGGCGAGATTCTTTCATATATATATATATATATATATATATATATATATATATATATATATATATATATATATATATATATGTCCAAAAACGTAGCTCAGGGCTTTGAAGCCGCACACCGCTGAAAGTTTGGTCACAAACTTTTATTTGCAAGCACATTGTATCCCCTCCAGTTATTGTATCCTTCGGCCTGACGCGTTTCGATGCCTTTGTGCATCTCTTCAGAGGCCAGCACAGGGAAAGATTCTTTCGCCGCTCCACTCCCACTGCAATGCTGAATTTATTAGCCTCCGGTGTGCTATGATTGTCACGTTCTTTTCACAACTGCATGCTGGGAAGTGGAGTCTATGTAGGCAGTATTAACCCTCCAATGGGTCCCGTCCCTATGCCTCAATTTCGGATATAATAAATTCAGCATTGCAGTGGGAGTGGAGCGGCGAAAGAATCTTTCCCTGTACTGGCCTCTGAAGAGATGCACAAAGGCATCGAAACGCGTCAGGCCAAAGGATACAATAACTGGAGGGGATACAATGTGCTTGCAAATAAAGGTTTGTGACCAAACTTTCAGCGGTGTGCGGCTTCAAAGCCCTGAGCTACGTTTTTGGACATGTTTACACGGCTGCTCCGACCGTGGAAGCGACGCACCTCTGAGAACCGAAGAAAGGACCAGCAGGGGGGTAACGTCCCATCTGTATTGGTGCTGGAAGTAGCAGGATTTAAGCACACTGTACACCGTCTGGGGCCCATTGGAGGGCTAATTAAATAATCTGAAATTGAGGCATAGGGACGGGACCCATTGGAGGGTTAATACTGCCTACATAGACTCCACTTCCCAGCATGCAGTTGTGAAAAGAACGTGACAATCACAGCACACCGGAGGCTAATAAATTCAGCATTGCAGTGGGAGTGGAGCGGCGAAAGAATCTTTCCCTGTGCTGGCCTCTGAAGAGATGCACAAAGGCATCGAAACGCGTCAGGCCGAAGGATACAATAACTGGAGGGGATACAAATGTGCTTGCAAATAAAAGTTTGTGACCAAACTTTCAGCGGTGTGCGGCTTCAAAGCCCTGAGCTACGTTTTTGGACATATATATATATATATATATATGTATATATATATATATATATATATATATATATATATATATATATATATATATATATATATATATATATATATATATATATATATATATATATATATATATATATATATATATATATATATATATATATATATATATATATATATATATATCCAAGGTTTGCTTCAAAGCAAAGAATTGCGCACTCGGGAATCCAAATTTAGCAAAGATGGATTATTTTCAGTTTACACGCTACGCGTTTCGACACGCTATGTGTCTTGATCACACGTGAACCACCCCGGTAAGTTTGGCTTGTTATGCACAGAAAGTATTATGCAGATCAAAGGGAGAGAGAGGACTAGGTGGGCTAGCCCGTATCCCCTGGGTTATATGTATAAATCAATGTGGACTAGCTAGTTTAGGGGGGGGGGTTTGGATCACTCAGGTACGTCAGACAATAATAATAAGGAAAAAAGCACTGTTTTCCTTATAAAGCCCTCACCCACCGACCTAGTCGGTGGCATGCTTCATCATCGGGCCCACCACAGTGGCACCGAATGTGCCCCGGGTGTGCTGCAACGCCAGGTGACTGCGGAGCTGGTATATTGCTGAGTGTGCAGTGAAGGGGTGAGATAAGTGAAGATTAAAAAGCTATACAGGAGGTCCCAGCACCCGAGGGTTAACAATTTTTAATAAACTGGGCCTCTGTTAGCAGGTTAAAAAGGCAGAGGGACGTTAAAAGGAGTGCTATGATGACCTCCAGCGTCCAGTGTGGTCTACATGTTTCAGCCAGTGCCTTTTGATTCTAAGCTGGCTTTCCTCAGGACCAAAGAGAAATGTGATAAGGTGCAAATTAAATTATAATAAACTTAACTTAAGTGTTTGTGTCATATTTTGGCTATGTGTAGCGCACGCTAAGGCGCTGTAACTGTTAGAGGGGGATTCCCTCAAGCTTTATCTGTTATTTCTCAGTAAAAAGCCTCATGGGTCGCCTGGCAGAGAAAGAGACCGAGTAGTTCGAAATGATGAAGATATGTCTCAGGAACAATATCTTTATGTTCGATGGTGTCATGTATAAGCAGATACGTGGCGCGGCCATGGGTTCAGCATTTGCTCCTAGTTTTGCGAACCTCTTTCTAGGAAAATGGGAGAAGGAAATTAGGAGTGATGCTAACCTAGCAAAGGAATTAACCCAGGTGACCAAGTGGATCAGGTATATTGATGATCTGTTCCTCATCTTGCAAGGTACAGAGGAGGAAGCTATCCTGTTTATTGAGAAACTCAACGTTAACAACTATAACATCCACCTGACATACAATATCAGTTCAGAGTGCGTTGAGTTCCTCGATACTGAAATTAGAGTGGTAGACTACACCCCTCTTTAGTATGACTATGTAAGTTCATCATCTAGTCAGGTCTTCATGATTTCATTGAACTATAACGCAAAGCAAACAGGTTCATGTTACAGTAGAAAATACAACGCTCAAATGTGTTTTTGAACTGTAAAACTGTGCAAACTCTTTATAAGTAAGATTTTATTGAAGGGATTTTAACTGTATGTTTATGTGTTTTTTGTAGGAAAAATGGGAAAGAGAAGTTACTTCCGTCAGAGTCACTCCACGGTCCTTGGACCTTTCTTTTCCTTTCACTTAGATGAAAGACACCTTCACCTGTATGAAAGTTGTATTTTATTTCACCTAGATGTGCACTCTTACCCGTGTTTGCAAGGCCTAGTTTATGCTCAGCTTTTCCAAAAAGGTGATTTAAAATGTCTGTTATTATGAGCCCTGTCCATGCTAACACATTCTATAGGCACTAGACCGGAAGAAAACTTGTCCTTGGCAATCACATGTATGACACGGAACCCGCAACGATTCTAGGCACTAGACCTAATGAAGGCATATGTTAATGCTAGAATTCGAATTTGTTGACCTTGTAAATACGGACAGAAAATAATACGTGAGGTATTCATTTATTCTGTTTGCTTATGCAGGTAATTTACATACACTGATAGCGGGTGGGCTATTGTATGCATTTTAAAAGTATATGCTTTACTACATAAGTACTCCACTACAAGATGGCGGTACCTTTTCAGACATAAAATGATGTACAAATGTTTACCTTTAAGTTAACTTTTCTATGTTTACTTTCTGTGCATAACAAGCCAAACTTACAGGGGTGGTTCACGTGTGATCAAGACACATAGCGTGTCGAAACGCGTAGCGTGTAAACGGAACATAAACCATCTTTGCTAAATTTGGATTCCCGAGTGCGCAATTCTTTGCTTTGAAGCAAACCTTGGATTTATACAATAACTGGGCTTGTGTCGTCCACCGATTTCTGTGCGCCACCTGACCCAGGAGGAAGAATCCCAGAAGGACCCTGTTTTTGCCTTTGCATATATAAATATATATATATATATATATATATATATATATATATATATATATATATATATATATATATATATATATATATATATATATATATTTATATATTCCTTCCCGTTTGGTCCACAGGGCGGGCCACCAGGCGCTCTCTGGCGGTGCACATGGAGCGCGGCAGAACCAAGCCGCGATTAAATCAAGTCCAGTTTCCCCATGAGAGGAGTTAAGTCTCAATGCACTCCCGGATATTCTTTTCAAATTACAGCCATACACCAAGGTTTAGTAGATCGGTTTAGATTTATTTTCGCTTGCCAGCAGAACAGCACCACCTGACGCGTTTCGGTCTCAATGGAGACCTTGCTCACAGGAAACCATCACTACATTTTTTTACACAGCTTAAGTAACAAAACATCTTCTATGTCGACACTTCACTTCCTGTTAGTCGCACAGGAATTATGGGACATGTAGTTTTTAACCCATCATTTAAATCATGGTGTTATTTTCTGATTTTTAACATTGAGCAATTCAATAATGCCTAGGAAATATGGGTCAAATTAACCCCTCCAGTGGGATAATGAATTATTGCAATACTTCAAGCATTTAGTTCATATTTGATATAGCTCTCTAGTGGGCGAGCAATTCACAATTTGCTATGCAGTCCGTACTATAATACATCTTTCCATATGACATATCTATTCCTACTATTAATCCTGTGCATCTAAATGAACAAAATAAGCAAAAAGAATGACGTTCTAAATTGTTTCATAAAAAGGTGAAAAGGTTGTTAAAAATGTTTTTGAGAGAGATATAGTTCATGATCATTTCTTTAGTTCTGAGTTCAAAGATGGCAGTGTAGTTCTTCATCCAGGTTGTGCCCTGTTTGACTCCGTGCTACTCTTCTGTTGTAACTAAATCTTCTCCAATTGGCCATGTCCGGTTTGTCCACAAATAGTTTGGCCAATTTAATTTTCCTGATATATTTATATAAATCCACAGGTGTTTCTGCTAGATTTATACCACTGGTTGGACAAAAGTTCATGCCACGTTTTAATAGTTTCAGTTCCACATCATTTAGATTTTTTGAGGATAAATTGATGACTTGCAGTTCTTGATTATCATCGGTGTCATCCATATTTAATGATTCCATTTCTTCCGCATATTCCTTGTCATTGTTCCCACGCGGTGTGTGCCAGTATTTTGTGCTGTATTTGCGCTTGCTTCTTCTGGTTTGTTTTGCAGTGCTTTTCCGCGGCCTATCCCTCTTCCTCTTTGGAATGACTGTTGGGGTCCCATTGTTTTCTCCCAATTTTTCTGTTGAAATGCCAGTTTCATTTCGTCTAAAAAAGGAATTTTTGTTACTGCACCTCTTTGTTCCTCTTCTCCTCCACTGGCACCTGGTTCTGTTGATACACTTGAGGCTAGAGAGGACATGCTTCCCATGGCCATCATACTATCCGGATAATTTTGTCTGAATTTGTCGTATTTTCTTGCATATGTAAAAATACGACCTTCCTCATAGTCCTCTTTATCTCTTTGGAACTTGGACTGCTTTCTCAGGCGTACACTTTCTTCATGTTTATCAATGTATTGATCCAGTTAATCTTTGAATTTTTTCATTTCTGGATTTAAGTCAAGAGTTGCCAGTTCCTTTTCCATGTCTTTTAGATGTTTTGTTGTTCTTTCAAGTGCAATTTCGATATGTTTCACTAGGATCTGCATTAATCCTAAAGATGAATTTAAGATGAATTCTCCCTATTCACTTAATAGTTCATTACTGGTGTCTTGGTGGCTCGGCATCAGACTAATGCGTAAGCCTCGGGGTACACGCTTTACTTCCAGGTATTTTTTCAAAGCCGCAACTTCATACCATTTATTAATTTCTTTCTTTGAGAGTTTCTCCCAGGTGCGTAGTTTATTTTTTAGGTCAGTTTTACCAACACCGCCACTTGCTCCCGTGGCCGT
Organism: Lissotriton vulgaris; assembly: GCF_964263255.1. NCBI lineage: Eukaryota > Metazoa > Chordata > Amphibia > Caudata > Salamandridae > Lissotriton > Lissotriton vulgaris. Next base: position 569,611,094 of record NC_141695.1, read on the forward strand.
AGTTTCTTCCTCAAAACATGATTGAATTAAAGTGTTCCTTGATATCTCTCTCTTATCCATGGTGAGCTGGTGTATTAACGTTTTGCTGTATTATGCAGGTTTTATCTAATTAGTTTTTTCAGGGTTTAGGTAGTAATTACGAATATCCGGCTTGTTTTGTGTCAATTGTGAACCTCAGAGGGTTCCCTCACGTGGTCAAATACTTCAGAAATAGTTCCTCGAGTTTGCCTTCACTCGTTATTGTTCCACTTTGTGACACAATATTGCAAAACCAACCGACGGTGAGCAGTCACTTGTAGTTCAGTGAAAAAGTAAATAAACGAGGTCACTTACCGGTCGGAGGGTACTTCGGTTGACGAGCCCCCTCCGGAGTCGCCGTCTTCCGTTTCCAGCCTGTCCCAGTCGGCTTTCTCAATTTTACTTATTAACCACGTGTGTCGCAATGAAATCAAGGTCGGCGTTCACCTGAGCCCTTACGAATTCCTTCCCGTTTGGTCCACAGGTCGGGCCACTAGGCGCTCTCTGGCGGTGCACACGGAGCGCGGCAGAACTAAGCCGAGATTAAATCAAGTCTAGTTTCCCCATGAGAGGAGTTAAGTCTCCATGAACTCCCGGATATTCTTTTCAAATTACAGCCATACACCAAGGTTTAGTAGATCGGTTTAGATTTATTTTCGCTTGCCAGCAGACCAGCACCACCTGACGCGTTTCGGTCTCAACGGAGACCTTGCTCATAGGAAACCATCACTACATTTTTTTACACAGCTTAAGTAACAAAACATCTTCTATGTCGACACTTCACTTCCTGTTAGTCGCACAGGAATTATGGGACATGTAGTTTTTAACCCATCATTTAAATCATGGTGTTATTTTCCGATTTTAACATTGAGCAATTCAATAATGCCTAGGAAATATGGGTCAAACTAACCCCTCCAGTGGGATAATGAATTATTGCAATACTTCAAGCATTTAGTTCATATTTGATATAGCCCTCTAGTGGGCGAGCAATTCACAATTTGCTATGCAGTCCATACTATAATACATCTTTCCATATGACATATCTATTCCTACTATTAATCCTGTGCATCTAAATGAACAAAATAAGCAAAATGAATGACGTTCTAAATTGTTTCATAAAAAGGTGAAAAGGTTGTTAAAAAAGTTTTTGAGAGAGATATAGTTCATGATCATTTCATTAGTTCTGAGTTCAAAGATGGCAGTGTAGTTCTTCATCCAGGTTGTGCCCATGAGGATTGAGGGTTCAGAAACTCATAATATGTTTTGACGGTCATTTTAAACATCGCTAGTTTGTTGTTTCTTGCATCCCCTAAACCGCATTTGTAGTATTCCAGATATCTGTTAGTGTTCTAACGCTATTGCGTGTTGTTGGCCTGCGCCTTGGACTGTTGCTGACGGGTTGTGGGAGCACTTTTTTGTAGTTGCGCTTGTTCGGCCCAAGTGGGCACCTTGTTATGACTACTGACAGGCTATTAGTGTGCTATATGTCATGTGTAACGTGAGTGCAGGCAAACCGAAAGTCTTGGCATACAATTAAACGAAATACTCATTTCCACACACAAAAAGGATTGAACTAGTGAAAATGTGAAAGTGTGTCTTAATACGTGCAAGTTGAGGGCTATGTATATATGTACAAAGGATGGTGAACCAGATGTTAATTAGATTAGGTTTGAATGCGGAGTGCGCGAGGAGGCATGTGTGGCTGGCTCAGTATCAATTCTCATCTTGCCTAAAGATGCATTCTCAATGCCTCATCTGCATTTAAACCGTTAGGGATTTTGCAGTCTGAGAGGATTATGTACTTAGATTCCAATCTCAAGGTTAACTGTCTATTGCCTCCTCTAATGTTCTTTTTTACGTTGTCAATGACATAGTAAGTCATATCCCCCACTTTGCCATTATGGTGTGTATTAATGTGGCGTGCTACAGGGTATGTGGGATCATCATTTGTAATAGCCCTGAGGTGTTGCAGTATTCTCACATGCACAGGATGGATGGTATTCCCCACATATAATTTGTTGCAAGTACATTGTAACACATACACAGCGAAATCTATTTTGCACGTTTAGTGCTCTCTTATCTCAAGAAGTGTTTTTCTGAGTGGAATCTTAACTGTTTTAGTGTTAGTCCCATGTTTACGGGCCTTACACTTGGCGCTTTTAAAGAATCCTGTCTGTGCTTTAAGCCAGTTGTTGCCTCATACTTGTGTTGGTGCATTAGTTACTAACTCTTGTCTCATTGATTTTGCTCTTCTGAAGGTTAGTTGTGGTAGTTTTGTGCATGAGGGGCCTATGGTGGGGTCAGAGCGGATTAGCAGCCAGTGCCTGTACATTATTTTACGTAGGTTTGCGTGTTATTTGTTGTACCCTGTAATTAACCTTGGGGTGGTGTTTGTCTCTTTCTTGGATTTTTTGTTGGCTGCGCTCTTATGGAGCAGATCTTCCCTGGTACATTATGCACTCTTAACTCTAGCTTTCTTTAATGTGTTGTTTTGGTAGCCTCTCTTACTCAGTCTCTCAAAGAGGCTAGTGGTACAGTTCTGTAAATCTCTGTTGGTGCTACAATTTCTCTTCATTCTTAGACATTCTGCGTAAGGTAGGCTTTCAATCAGGCTGGTGGGGTGGACACTTTGGGCATAAAGGATAGCATTTCCTGCTGTTTCCTTCCTAAAAGTGCGTGTCTGGACCCTGTTCTCACCATGCTACAGTTCTAGATCCCAAAATAAAAAAATGTCTTTACTGGTGGTGCAGGTGAGTTTGAGGTTTAGTGTGTTACTGTTGATGCAGTTGGCAATGTCTAAAGCACTTTGTTCGGAAACTCGCCATAAAATGAAGATATCATCTATGTAGCGTCGATAGACGGCCACATTGTTTGACATTTCTCTGGTATGTCGTCATGAGAACTTGCTCCTCCCACCAGCCCATATGCAAATTAGCATAGCTGGGGGCGAAGCAAGTACCCATGGCTGGCCCCTGTGTCTGTTTGTACAGAAGTTTGTCAAATGTAAATGTGTTGCTCTCCAAACACCACTCCGTCATGTTTAGAAGCATCATTGTATGTTGTTAAAGGCTTATGTCTCTTGTGTTTTAACGCATTTAGCCTATCTCTATGCCTTATGCTCGTGTATAAGCTCTGAACATCAAGTGTTATAAATACAAAATCACTACACCAAGTACAATCAAAGATATGTGACAGGAAATCCCCAGTGTCTGTTGTATATGCCGGTAATGCCTGTACAAAAGGCTAAAGGAAGTAATCAATACATTTGCTGGTATTTTCAATCCGGCTGCCAATGGCCGATATTATGGGTCTGCCTGGTGGGCATTCAATGTTTTTGTGTACCTTTGGGATTAGGTATAGCTGAGGGGGTCACTGGGTAATCATTTTTCAAATATTCCAATTCATGTCTAGTAATTAAAGCCTGGCCTCTCCATTCATTGAGACATGTGTGGTACCGTTCTTTGATGTTTGCTATGTTTGTGGTACTGGTCTGGATATAGCAGTCTTTGTCTTAAAGTTGGATCATGGCCTCCTTGTTGTACATTTCTAGTGGCCAGAGTACCACGTTTCCGCCCTTGTCTGAGCTACGGACAACTATGTCACTTCGCTGTTTGATTTTCTCCATGACCCTTGAATATTTGGACGTCTGATTCAGGGCACCTTTGTTGAAAATATCGCTGCTGGTTCGTGCTAAATCTTTGAGGTCTTGAATTACCTCGTCAGCAAATATGTCGATATTGTCTTTTGGCATAAGTGGATTGAACACTGATTTGGGTTTGAACGGTGTCTTTACTGTGGCATCGATAGAAAAATCCAAGTTAGTTGCTGTCTGGGTATTGCTCAATGTGTCTGGTTCTTTTCCAAGGTCTATTTCTGTCATTTGCCTGAGGAAGTCCATATCTGCTACACTTAGGGAGTTTGGTGCTGTGGGTGTCAGTGTTTCTGATGGCCCATCTTTTTTTTTTCTTTCATATTGTAGAAATGCTTACAGAGTTTCAATTTGCGGGTGAAATCGTACAAGTCAATCCTAGTTTCTGTGTAGTTAAAATTGGTTTCTTTACAGAATGATAACCCCAGGGCAAGTGTCTGTTGTTCTTCGTTTGTTAACGCCATATTTGTCAGATTTATTACTGTGTTCAAAGACCCTGTTTGATATGTTATCTCCGTCTGTTCCTTCTGTATGTTGGCTTTGTTCTTTGTGCCATGTCTGTGCCATCATTTGTTTTTCCTTCTTCTGCTCTTTGTGATTGTGCGTTGTATTGCATTTGCTCTTGACTCGGAGCCCTTGTTGGGAGATTCATGAGGCGTTCTACAAGAAAAAAACTAATTTATCCACAGGTGTTGGTATTCTTCTTGGTTGGTTGCCACTTCCACCCGCTTCTGGTTCTGACTCTGCTCCAGAGCTGATTTCAGATTTGCTGAGTTCAGGGGGGCCTGGTAAGTTGCTACTGGTTGTGGATAAATCAATCAATCAGCGAATTTGTAAAGCATGCTGCTTACCCGTGAGGGTCTCAAGGCGCTGGGGGAGGGGGTGCTGCTACGGTTCGAAGAGCCAGGTCTTGAGGAGCCTTCTGAAGGTGAGCAGGTCTTGGGTCTGCCCTAGATGGGTGGGGAGGGTGTTCCAGGTCTTGGCAGCGAGGAAGGAGAAGGGTCTGCCGCCGGAGGTCGTTCCTTGGATGCGCGGGACGGCGGCAAGGGCAAGGCTGGCTGAGTGGAGTTGAAGGGCGGGGGTGTAGAAGTTGAGTCTGTTGTTCAGGAAGGCTGGTCCAGTGTTGTGGAGTGCTTTGTATGCGTGGGTGAAGAGTTTGAAGGTGATCCTCTTGTTGACGGGGAGCCAGTGCAGGTCTCCTAGGTGGGAGGAGATGTGGCTGCGGCGGGGGATGTTGAGGATCAGTCAGGCTGAGGTGTTCTGGATTCGTTGTAGTCGTCGCAGGTGTTTGGCCGGGATTCCTGCGTAGAGGTGGTTGCCGTAGTCCAGCCTGCTGCTGATGAGGGCCTGGGTCATTGTTTTTCTCGTTTCAGTCGGGATCCACTTGTAGATCCTGTGAAGCATGCAGAGGGTGTTGTAGCAGGAGGAGGAGATGGGGTTGACCTGCTTCGACATGGAGAGGGAGGAGTTGCCTGCCTGGCTGCTGGTGGCCAATATATATATATATATATACATATATATATATATATATATATATATATATATATATATATATATATATATATATATATATATATTATATATATATATATATATATATATATATATATATAGTATATATATATATATATATATATATATATATATATACATATATATATATATATATATATATATATATATATATATATATATATATATATGTATATATATATATATATATATATATATATATATATATATATATATATATTACCTACTGGCGGTCGCCAGTAGGTAGTTATAGTTAGGATTTTTTTCAATGTTAAATCTCAAAATTCTATTTGGAATAACTTTGGCACCGGTTGACGAATCTGCCTGAAAATTTCCTGAAAATGGCCTCGCGGCGCCCCGGTCCTTCTCTGAAAGTTTGGGGGGGATTCGTCAAGCGGGGGCCAAGATAAAAGGGGGGTCCCAAAACGCGTTTTCCCCATGTTAATTTCCATAGGGCGGTCGATTTCACTTTTAGCCCGAACGGCTGAATGGATTTGCACCAAACTTGGCAAAATTGTAGGGACTGGTAGCCCGATGTGCCTTTGCTATGTCTCAAGATATGTGCTGCAGTGGATTTTGAGTAATTTAGGTTCAAAAAAATATATATATCTATAGGCGCTCTCCGGTGCGCGCACCGGAGAGCGCTCCAGGCGCGCCACGCGACTTGCGCGCAGAAAGCTGATTGGCTTTCAGTTGTCTGTAAACATTCTAAACAGTCCGGAGCGGCCGCCATCTTGTGTCTCGGTAGGATCGAGACACGAGAGGTGGGCAAAACAAAGAGGGAAATGACCATAAGGGAGCAGGGTAGACCCCCCCTTGACCCCCTAGGTTTGATGTGGGGGCTATAAAAGGGCCCCGCGGGGCATTTAAAATATATTTTTTTTTTCGTTTTGCGCGGGGGAAGCGCCCGGTGCGCGCACCGGGGAGCGGCCCTGGGAGCGTACTATGAGGAAAAAAGGTGACAGAGTTTTTAAAAAATGAAGTTTTGATTTAGAAATTGGAGGTAGTTCTAAAAAGAACTTTTTTTTTTCTTCTTTTTGTTGTTTTATATATTTTTGTGTTTTTTGAACTTTTTGAACTTTTTTTGGCTTTTCAAAACAGTTTTATATTTTTTTTGTATTTTTTTAGGGGGAGAAACAAAAAAAGGGAATTGAAACTGGCTCAACTGGAGCAAAAAAACAAAAACCCCAAAAAATTACTTCTTTTTGGGGCACTTGTGATTATCACCTGCAAGGACGATGAGCTTAACGCTTTTTTCGCCATAGGCGATAAGCTTGCCACATGCAGAACAAGTGATTTTAAAATCAGCAAATCTCGGCTGAATGCAAGGCATCACCTCGGATGTTTCTGGTTCTGATGAAGTGGGTTGGTTTCTTTGGGAGGGGGTCCTTGATGACTGGGGGAGGTTACTGGCCAGTTCCCTGAACTCTGCACGAGAGTAGTTGTTTGGGTGCTTTCTGGTCATGTGCCGAATCATGGTATAGTTACCAAAAGAATATTTCTTGTTTGGGTTGCCCCGTGAAAGTTCATCATTGCAGATGAGGCAAGTCACCTTGGGCGCATTCACCTTTTTTTTCCCCTCTGGGATTGAAAAAAACTGCCATACAATGTGTGGTTTGGGTTTGTAAGGTGTATTTTCTTCTGGCAGCCATCTTCTTCTCCCCTCCTCCTCTTCCTCTTCCTCCTCCTCCTGTTCTTGACCACCAATATAATTTGGAGCTGGTCCTCTTGGTGGTTGTGGTGGTGGTGGTGGGGCAGATGCACCAGCTGATGCTACTACTGAAGCCATTATTTGGAGCAAAAAAGTAGAGAGAGCAACAAACAGGTCTTCCTCAGTCAAAGGACAAAGTCAGAATAAGGAAAAAAGGTGGGGTCTTTCATCATTTAGAAAAAAAAACTGTCCTGAACCAATGAGAAGTGTTATTTTCAGGTCACAAGACCAGGGGCTTCATCATTATGAAACTAAAACTGTTATGAACCAATGAAAAGTGTTATTTTCTGCTCACATGACCCGACGCGCTTACGCTACGCGCCCGGGGCGCGCCCGGGGGCACGCCCCGGGTCGCGCAGCGTAAGCGCGTCGGAAGTTTACGTTGTGCGATCGTATTCGCTCGAGTACTTCCGGGTGCGCTTACGCCGTGCGTAGCACGCGGTCGCGGCTACGCGATACGTCACGATCATGTTTTCGTTTGCGATATTGGCGCTCACGGGACGCTCCCCGGAGCGCGCCCCGGGGCGCTTTTCAGAAATACGCTTTTCGGGGCGCTCCCCGGGGCGCGCTCCGGGAGCGCTCCCCCAAAAAATAAAAAAAATAAAAATGGGATAATTGTAGGGACAGGTAGCCCTATTCTGAAGTGGTTTGTAAAAAAATTAACTTTAGAAAAATATGTATTGTGCTTCATTGGGCTTAATATATGTTAGAGCCAAAATGTAGCCCAAATGTAGCCCAAAGTAGCCCAATGTAGCCCAAAGATGGCCACCAGAGACCAAAAATTGTAAATGTAGCCCAAAATTCAACTAGATGTAGCCCAACTGTAGCCCAATGACAGAATGTACCAGAGTGTTAAAAAGAACAACTAGAGTGCTAACAGTCTTATTTATAAAGTGAAACTTATAGTTAGGAATTAGCATTAAAAAAACCTATGAAATTTACTGAAAAAACCATAGGTTTCACACCAGTTATAGTTAGGAATTAGCATTTAAAAAACCTATGAAATTCACTGAAAAAACCATAGGTTTCACACCGGTTATAGTTAGGAATTAGCATTTAAAAAACCTATTAAATTCACTGAAAAAACCATAGGTTTCACACCAGTTATAGTTAGCTGGAAATTTTACTGATATAAAACCATTGAAATTCCCACGTTATAGTTAGTCGGACTCACTATAACTTGCGCGTGCAATGCACTGCTGATGACATCACATATTACATCACTCATGACATGGTCAGTGACATCACTCATGACATCACTGATGACACCATCCAGTGAATATGTGTCTTTCTGAAAAATAAATATTAGTGAGTTATGTTTAAATATTTAAATATATATATTAGTGTTTCACTTTGTGTATAAGTGGCTACATGTGTTGATAAGTAGCTACATGCGTATGTATATGGGTTATTAGATATTTTTATTAGTATCAGTATGAGTGTCTATATGGTTTGGTGGGGGTATTACTTAGCACATAGATGCATGAGTGACTGACTCTTTGTTTGTATGTGTTTTGAAGACAGCATATGTACAGGACTGTATGGGTGGATGAGTGTCTATATGTGTTTGTTAGTGAGTGAATGACTGTCTCACTAGTGTCTTTATCAGTAACTACATATGTTTTAATCTAGTATATATGAATATTGATGAATATTGATGTATATAAGTGAGTATATGTGAGAGTAAGAGATTGTAAGAGTTCCTGCTCCTGTGTTTCTATAAGTGATTGTTTAAGAGAATAAATATGTGTAATTTTCAATAGAAGTAAGGTGGAAGTGTGTGTATAACTCTATATTCAAATAAATGGTTGTTCAATAGTTTATTTGCACGTGTGAATATGTGTGTGAGTAGTTTTTGGATGAATGTCGGTGTGTAACAGGATGTATAGGTGTATCTCTTCATATGATGAGTGAGTATATGTATGAGTGACTATATAGAACTGTTGGTGAATGAGTGGATGTGTATATAGATAGTGGAATTACTGAATTGCTTGTAACTGATATAGGTATCTCCATTTTTTAAAAAAATTTCAGTTTCTATTTTTGAATATGTGTCTCAAGGGTTACTTTACACTGAGAGGAGGTCTGTCACTGTGTCACAAGGATGGTGTCATCAGTGATGTCATGAGTGATGTCACTGACCATGTCATGAGTAATGTGATGTCATCAGCAGTGCATTGCACGCGCAAGTTATAGTGAGTCCGACTAACTATAACGTGGGAATTTCAATGGTTTTATATCAGTAAAATTTCCAGCTAACTATAACTGGTGTGAAACCTATGGTTTTTTCAGTGAATTTAATAGGTTTTTTAAATGCTAATTCCTAACTATAACCGGTGTGAAACCTATGGTTTTTTCAGTGAATTTCATAGGTTTTTTAAATGCTAATTCCTAACTATAACCGGTGTGAAACCTATGGTTTTTTCAGTGAATATATATATATATATATATATATATATATATATATATATATCAGGGTCTCCAACCTTTTCGCAAGGGAGAGCTACTTCTGATCCGAGAAAATGATTGTGAGCTACTAAAGGCCAAGCAACTTGTGAATGGTGGTGGTGTGTGACTACATCGTTAGTCGAAACGTTGCATTTTTTGGAAGGCACAAGAACTTAATAAAACATCTTGCCTGGAAAGCGTGGGGTCTGTCTCTTCTCTCGCCGCTGTGCAGTGGAGGTTTGAAGATTTATGCTGATATATATATATATATATATATATATATATATGTATATATGTATATATGTATATATATATATATATATATATATATTACCTACTGGCGATAGCCAGTAGGTATATATAGTTAGGATTTTTTCTCTATGGAACTTTTGAAAATTCTATGTCTAATAACTTTGGCGTTTATAGACGGAATTGGCTGAAATTTTCAGGAAAATGGCACATTTTGTTTCTGAGCAGCCCCTGAAAATTTGGGGGGGGGGGTCGTCAAGGGGGGGCTAAGAAAAAAGGGGGGTCCCAAAACTCGTTTTTCCTATTCATTTTTCCATAGGGCGGTTGGCCTCACTTTTAGCTCGAACGGCTGAATGGATTTGCACGAAACTTGGCAAAATTGTAGGGACTGTTAGCCCGATGTGCCTTTGCTAGGTCTCAATATATGTGCTTCAGTGGATTTTGAGAAATTAACGTTTAAAGTAAGATATATATCTGTAACAGCGCTCCGGGCAGCGCTCCGGTTCGCGTACTTTTCGCGTAACGGAACTTTGCGATGCGAAGCTGATTGGCTCTCCGGTGTCTGTCAACATTCTAAACAGTCCGGAGCGGCCGCCATCTTGTCTCTCGGTAGGATCGAGAGACAAGAGGAGGCCAAAACAAACGGGGAAATGAAGGAAAGGGGGCAAGGTAGACCCCTTCTGACCCCCTAGGATTGATGAGGGGGATATTATAGAGCGACGCGGGGCCCAAAAAAAAAAATCCGATTTTTTCGCCGTGGTGACGCGTCTTGGTACGCGAACCGGGCAGCTAACCGGGCAGCTAACCGGGAAGCTAACCAGGAAGCTAACCGGCAGTGTAACGGGAGTCTGAGGAGTAGCTGATTGGCTGTCAACATTGTAAACAGTCCGGAGCGGCCGCCATCTTGTCTCTCGGTAGGATCGAGAGACAAGAGGAGGCCAAAACAAAGGGGGAAATGAAGGAAAGAGGGCAAGGTAGATCCCTTATGACCCCCTAGGATTGATGAGGGGGATATGATAAAGCCACGCGGTGCCAAAAAAAAAAAATCTGATTTTTTCGCCGTAGAGACGCGTCTTGGTACGCGAACCGGGCAGCTAACCGGGAAGCTAACCGGCAGTGTAACGGGAGTCTGAGGAGAAGCTGATTGGCTGTTATCATTGTAAACAGTCTGGAGCGGCCGCCATCTTGTCTCTCTGTGGGATTGAGAGACAAGAGGTGGAAAAAAAAAGGTGTAAATGAATGAAAGGGGTAAGGCAGACCCCTAGGATTGATGAGGGGGCTATTAAAGTTCCCTGCGGGGCAAAAGAAAAAAAAAATTGCGATTTTTCGCGGTAAAGGTGCTTCCTGGTACGTTAACCGGGCAGCTAACCGGCAGCGTAACGGGAGTCCGACATATTGTGTTTTTTGAACGTTTGTGATATGTGCACGTGTGGATTTTGTCTAATTAAGGTTAGAAAAATATATATATATCTTTAAGGGTGTTCTGGCGCGCTTACGTTTTGGGTTTGGTTTGCGCTGCAGAGACGATACGTCACGGTTATGCGATGCATCATGAGGCGTCTCCCGGGCTACGTGATACGTCACTTAATAAAGAATATATTTTACAGCTATAGATATTAGCTTTTAAAAAACCAATGAAATTCACAGAAAAAACCATAGGTTATAGACCATATATAGTTAGGAATTTGCATTTACAAAACCTTGAAAATTCAATGAAAAAACCATAGGTTATAGACCATATATAGTTAGGGATTAGCATTTAAAAAAACGTATTTTATTTGCACAAAACCATTGAAATTCCATATATAGTTAGTTGCACTAACTATATATCGCGGACCCGCAATCCACTGCTAATGATGTCACATATTACATCATTCATGACATGGTCAGTGACATCACTGATGACATCTCAAATGACATCACTGATGACATCTCAAATGACATCACTGATGACATCACTGACATCTCATTTGACATTATTGATTACATTACTGATGATATCATTTATGTGATAATACATCTTCAGACTCTAATATAACCTTAGATACACTCAGTGTAAACAGGCACTCACAGACACACATCCATGGAGTTACTCACACACCTAGTCAGTCATGCAAAGAATCAATCACATCTCCATTTCCTCAACTATACAGTTATACACACCTTACTTATTCAAACATATACTAACACATATTTACTCTCTTATACAATCCTTGATACAAGTTCACAATGATTCATACAGCCACTCTCACATTCACTGGCTCTTATGTTCAGTTATTTATATATGTCAACTCTCACATGGAGTGTGTTTTACATATGTACTTACTTTGACATGTAGCACTGAGATATCCATTCACTCACCAATATACTCATGCACACAGTCAACTGTCCATACAGCTGTTTCTACATGCACTTTTGAACCCATACACCTAGGGAATCAACTGCTCACACATCTATGCACAGAGTTATACACCTCCCAGCCACCCACACACATACTCAGTCTCCCATACAAATACTTGGGCAACCATTCAATAACCCATATAGTTTCTGATATAGCTACTGATTTAAACATGCAGCAGTTTACAGAACAACATAAATAATGATTGCCAAATTAAGACACTTTAATCACTAACCCATGCACTCAGTGAGACACATTTAATCATTCTCTCATACAGTCAGTCATGCACCTACTAAATCCTTCATCCAGACACTTATACATCCACTCATTCTTCAATATGTAAGACATATTTTAACTTTACAGAAACATACAGTCACTGGGTGTTGTCATCAGTGATGTCATCAGTGATGTCATTTGAGATGTCATCAGTGATGTCATCAGTGATGTCACTGACCATGTCATGAATGATGTAATATGTGACATCATTAGCAGTGGATTGCGGGTCCGCGATATATAGTTAGTGCAACTAACTATATATGGAATTTCAATGGTTTTGTGCAAATAAAATAAGGTTTTTTAAATGCTAATCCCTAACTATATATGGTCTATAACCTATGGTTTTTTCATTGAATATATATATATATATATATATATATATATATATATATATATATATATATATATATATATATATATATATATATATATATATATATATATATATATATATATATATATATATATATATATATATATATATATATTTCTAAATATTGGCCACCAGCAGCTATATATATATATTGAAAAGTGGCAGTATCAGTTTTACTATGAACTGTTGGTATATTTGGACTACTGATCCCAGGATGCTATTGTAACATCACGTGTTGCCTCACCTGCTGGCAATAAAGAGATACTGGTAACGTAAACAGAAGTCCTTTGCCTTGAAGCGAAAAAGTTAGATTTGTAACCACATACAGCAATAAAGCGTATGGAATGAGGAAATGCCTTGAAAAACACTGGAGCATTTTACAAACAGATCTAGACATAGGAAAGGCAATAAGTGAGTCACCTCAAATCACCTTTAGGAAAGGGAGATCAATTAAAGACATGGTAAGCCCGGCAACTTTACCTAAATTATCAACAAGAATAGCAAGTCCTATACAGGGATTTTATATTTGTGGCAAATGTAAAGCCTGTAGACACAGTACCAACTGTAAATCAGTGAAGTTGTCAGCCAGCAGCAGTCCATTCAAAATTCTGAAACACCTGACATGCGAGACGGAATATGCAGTGTATGCCCTCAGATGCCCATGTAACTTGAGTTATATAGGGAGTACCATACACAAAGCAAAGAAAAGAGTATGTTATGTTATATGTTATATGTGGTTTTGTAACGCGCTCCGATAGTCAAGACTGTCCTGGCGCGGGAGAGAAACTGAAACAGAGTGGGAAAGGAGTATGCTATTCCTGGATTTGAAAGAGGTGAGTTTTAAGCATTTTTTAAAAATTGGTCAGATTGGGAGCGTGTCTAAGAGCGTCTGGCAGGGCGTTCCACATTTGAGCTCCCTTTACCGTGAGGGATTGTCCGCCCAGGCGGACTCTTCTAAATCTGGGGATGACCACCTGCTTTTTGGAGGTGGATCGCAGTTGACGGGTTGGGAGTTAGGGTGTGAACCTTTTGGCTAGATAGGAAGGGCACGGTTCATTGAGGGCTTTGTAGACGATGACCAAAGTTTTAAAGCACACTCGTTGTGCCACAGGAAGCCAGTGAAGATCCTTCAGCTGTTTGCGAACGTTGAGTCTCCTGGGGATGTTAAAAATGAGTCTCACCGTGGGCCATCAACCACCACGACAAACAGTATCCAATTGCCCGCCACTTCTATAATGAACACAACCAAAATACAAACCTATTATCGTTTGTGGTATTAGATTGTATACCTAAGAGGGAAAGAGGCTGTGACCGGGTGAGAGAACTAAGAAGATTGGAATCTAGGTTTATATTCAAATTCCAAACACTCCATGGATGAGTGACAGTCTGTGAGTGTCTGTTTACTCTGAGTGTATCTAAGGTTATATTAGAGTCTGAAGAGGTTGATCATATGATTGATGTCATCAGTGATGTTGTCAGTGATGTCATTTGAGTTGTCATCAGTGATGTCATTTGATATGTCATCAGTGATGTCATCAGTGATGTCATTTGAGATGTCATGAATGATGTAATATGTGACATCATCAGTAGTGGTTTGCGGGTGCGCGATATATAGTTATTGCATCTAACTATATATGCGAATTTCAATGGTTTTGTGCGAGTAAATTAAGGTTTTGTAAATGCTAATCCCTAACTATATATGGTCTATAACCTATGGTTTTTTCAGTGAATTTCAATCGTTTTTTAATAGCAAATATCAAAAGCTGTAAAATGTATTCCTATTCTAATTCAAAAATATATTTTATATTTTATTTTTTAAGCAGAGGACCCAGATGCATTTACAGTTTATCACTAACAATGTTCCAGGCTAATGTATTTTCACGGGAAATTAACAACTGTCCTGCAAGTAAAATATTCCTATTTCGTGAAAAAGGGTGTTTCTTGGTCCCATGAGGGAGCCGTTGAGCAAAAGATACTCGGCCTGCTGTCTTAGTCGCTGATAGGCCTGATTATCGGATTTTTATTGATCACTTTATGTTGCAACAGTGGAAAACAAAACAGCCCTTGCCCATTTATTTTTACAGCATTCCTGCGTATTATACCCTACCCCCAAACAGTATTTTGCCTGTTACCATAGTAGTAGTTTATGGAACACTTACGTCAGCACATAGGTTAAAAGTTCACCACAATATGTTGCTAATGAGTGAGCTTCAGCATTATACTTCAAATTATAAATATCATTTCTATTGATGACTGCTACCCCCACAAAAAAACAGACGTATGTACTTTTTTAATTAACTTTTATTAAAACAATAACTGGAACTATAACTAAAAGATAACACTACAATAAATAACTAGAACTATAAGTAACAAAACAATATAATAAACAACATATAATATGGAGTCCAAAATAAGTATTGTAGTTAATCTGCAAAACAAAAAGAAAATTAGTGTTTAAAATTAGATTGAAGTGACTAAATGAGATCAAACATCACAAGTCAAAGTAAAACTTGACAATATTTACATTTTTTTAAATCTTCGCAGTGTGCCTGAAACGCTTCCACTGGCATTGTACATGCAGACTTTGGTCCACCCTTTTTATCAATTTTTGCAGTTTGAGATATAACGTCCTACATGTGTTATTCATCTCCTACTTTCTCCTTTCAAATTCTCTTGTAAAGACCTTAACAACAAATAAAGGGAACATTTTCTGCATATTTTTAATAAAGCATTTGACACAATGCATAGTAACACCGTATTTATTGAATGTTTTGAAATTAATTTTCACAAGTCTTAAAAAAGGTGAATGCAAGAAAAGTTACTTGCCGCATATGCAAGACTGCTTTCAAGAGGAGACCCCAATAAAAAGGACTGGTGTAGAACTGCAAGTATGCTGAAGCAGTTGCAGACTAAGAATCCGGTCAACTTTGCAAGGGAAGAGTTAAGGAGATTGAGAGCAGCTCCTTCTGCTTCATGAGAAGGCCCGAGTACCAGTGGAGCAACACCGTCAACCTCTAGAGCACAGCCTAATATTTGTCCCCAATTTGGAACCCTTTAAGAGAAAAAGTAAGAAGGTTGGGAGCTTTGTATGCCATCCTAATATCTAATTATCCATAGCTATACAGAGATCCGCCCTGTATCAGACTCATATGTACAAGTGTATATTGTAGATTATCTGCCACCGAAAACCTCTCAAGTACCTATATCCGTTACTTTTTAACTTCGTTGAGTAGTCATATTGTGAGTATTTACCTTAAAGTTGTTAATTTTTTATTGATTATTGCTCTTTGAGATATTCCCTGTCTACAAACAGAGAAGAATAGGAATATTCTGTCTCCCTTTGCAGATAGTGAAGGATAGGTAATGCGGACTTTTGTCCCCCGTTGTAATCCGTCATGCCTGTTTTTCTCCCCACTGATTGATTGATTGGCTGGACATTTATTGTTCAAGGAATAGTTCTTTCGAGGTATTCTCTGTTTGCAAATAACGTGGAATAGAAATATTCTGTCTAGTCTTTGCAAGTAGTGAAGGGTGGGTAATGCGGACCCCCGTTGTAATCTGTCATGCCCATCTACTCCCCACTGATTGAGAAACTAGTTCCACCCGGACCATTTATTAGAGGTACATCATCTGGCTAAACCGGAGAGTACCCCTAATAAAGAAGACATATGTAAAATACGAAGTAATCACTGTATCCTGTTAAACAGAAACTTTACAATGAAACACACTTGAAAAAGAAGGGAAAGAAATCGAACAAAATCAGTAGGCCACTGATGAGTTTTTGACTTCGCTAGAAATAAGAAACATGGAAGTCGTGAGAGAAGCCAAGCTTGACGTTATGGCAGCCATGAGGTAGCTAACCCCCGCCACCCCCCCACTGCTCCAGGCATGTCTGTCCCACCGCC
This sequence comes from Lissotriton vulgaris, assembly GCF_964263255.1. NCBI lineage: Eukaryota > Metazoa > Chordata > Amphibia > Caudata > Salamandridae > Lissotriton > Lissotriton vulgaris. The sequence goes on from NC_141695.1 coordinate 569,627,654, forward strand.
CGCCACGCCCAATAACGGTAACATGAAATAGATACAAATCAGCAGATACCTACCCCCATTCCGGAAACTCCCGAAGTGCAACAGGTCCACGGTTACGCCCATCCGGAAGACGAGGCCTCGACACGTGCAGGGCGGGGCCCGACTAGCGGCCATCAGCCGGAGAAGTTGTGGGATGGTCGGCCCGGAATGTACTGGTCCTCCCTTTCTCTTCTGGCGCCCTGCAGGCCACGGGGGGGATGTCTTGCCTCTGCCTCCGACCCCCCCCCTCTTATCGCCTGGTCCGGACATCACGGATATCAACGCGTGGGGTGCGCTGGGAGGGAGAGGCAGCGCGAACGAGCCTCTCCCACCCCCCCAGGTGGGGGCCCCTCAGCTGCACCCCCAACGCTCCACTCACCCAACAAAAGGGTCGTCGCGTATGGTGCACCAGGAGAGGAGCCAAGGCCAACAGGATCTTCTTCTTTCTTCAATAATGGCTGCGACAACACTGGGGGGGATGTCTTGCACATGCCACCGACCCCCCCCCTCCCCTCGTATCTCCTGGTCTGGCCCCGGCTTGGTATGAGATCCCCGTTCGGTCCTGAAGCGGCGCCCTGCAGGCCACGGGGGGGATGTCTTGCCTCTGCCTCCGACCCCCCCCTCTTATCGCCTGGTCCGGACATCACGGATATCAACGCCAGGTGTCGGCGTGGGGTGCGCTGGGAGGGAGAGGCGGCACGAACGAGCCTCTCCCACCCCCCCAGGTGGGGGCCCCTCAGCTGCACCCCCAACGCTCCACTCACCCAACAAGGGTTCCTCCACTCTTGGGATGCAGCGGTGCTCCATTGACCCGACAAAAGGTCTCGTCCACTATTGCGAGGCAATGATGCTCCGCTCACCCAGCGGGGGTCTCGTTTACTTTTGCGGTACAACAACGCTTTTGAGTTCAGCTAGAAAATGAGTCCTGCGTCCAGAGACGTTCTCCTCAACTTTGAAAATTCTATAAGAGCCACGGGGGCCCCCGACCCCCGATGGGGAATGACTGCCATGATCACCCACGGAACGACCACGACGTAGCCGAGGGACGTCGGCGCGCTCATGCCGGCGCCGGCCTCAGTCTTGAAATGATCAAAATCCTGCAAGACTACCAACTTGATCAATTCCGGTGGAACACCAGTATGACCCGGTAGGAGAGATTGTTGCCTCCCACCCCACTTTGACTGATGGTTCATGTCGCCAGTCCCCTCTGCTACCCTTCAACGAAAACTTTTGGACTGCCGAAAGAGGTCCCGGTCCAACCACGAGTTGGTGGAGACATTTTGACCATACTTGGACCTTCCTGACCTCACCCAAAATGGCGCCGGTACAAATGAAACTCTCAACTCCTTGTTGTGCCCCGATTGCTCAGCCTTGATATCATGAGATATGTATGCAGTTTTTAGCACATGAATTGATATGGGATAGGACTGATTATATGTTCGGACAATGAATTGATCCGGGATGGGTATTGATTATACGTTCGAACAATGAATTGACATGGGATGGGTACTGATTATACGTTCGAACAATGAATTGATATTAAGTTCTAATGCATCATTAATTACTGTATTTATTATTGAAGGTTCGAATTGTTGACACTTTTGGTACTTGCTCACAATGAATTATCGATATGATTTTGTTGCACTTCTCGCACTTTTTACTATGAAATCAACGACCACTGACTCTGTTATGTTTTCCACAAATAAATACCCCCCCCATTTACAGTTCCAGCCTGCTCCGTGGCCGGCCCACGGGGTTGTAGGCCCGTACTTGGGCACCAACATTTTTATTAAAGGTTTTTGAAAAAGCAGACGTAGTTGTAACGCGTAGATTGGTAAGTTTCGAAGAAATGGCCACTGTTTCCGATTTTTTTTTTTTTTTAAAAAAGCAGGTGAAATGAAGCAGCTCAATTAGTTAAGGGTTAAAAAGTATAGTACGCAGAAACATTGAAAATATGAATGGTCCAGGTTTGTTGTATGTGTTTTTCATTTTTGTACAGCATAAAGCAATCGATAAAGATCCTGGTATTTAGCCTCTACTTTATATGCTACCTGTATCAGGGAAGTTGTTTTAAATGCCCCTAAGCCACCCCAAAGGAATGTCACCTGGCCCCCCTAGTACGAACGAAAATGACCCCGTACCACTGTAGGTTATCTCTCTTCCTCAAAAATGACACAAATTACTTTCTAGGACGTTTTGAACATTGATGATTTTCATATGATCTATTTATGAAAGTAATACTCCTCTCTCCGCATGAAATTAATTTTCCACATGCTACACAAGTCAATCTCATCTGCCCAAAGTTCTTTTGCAGATTTGGGACCGTTTCCCTTGCCTCTGACTCACTTATTGCTAAGTCATTGGTGGATGTTTTTGCCGGTCGGGGGTTATCCACCAAATCTCGAAGTTGTGCTTTAGAATAATTAAGAGGGTGCCACCTCTCCATGTGCCGATGCATGGTATGATTACCATAGCTATATTTTTTTTCGGTCCCTCTCGAGAGTTTTTTTTTTGCAGATGAGGCAGGTAACGAACCTAGCATTAACTTTCTTTTCATGAGAAGGAAAACAAAAAAATTGCCAGATAAAATTCACTTTCACATGGGACGTTCTTGGCATTTCTTTCAGAAACTTTTACATCACTGTGTCATTTCTTTGTCTATCCTGGTTACAGCAATTTCATGTTTAATATAAGCACTTCCACATAGGATTGGGTGTATTGTTATAAGGCATGCTTTAAAAGTGATTTAATGAAATGAGCGACATTTCACTGAGTGAGTTCAGCAACACTGATATATGAAAACATTGGTGGTAAATGATATTAAATGTTACATGGTGTTCTTTGCAGGAGTTTAAGTCCTTTGTTGCAGTGGCAATTCTGCCTCAGGATTAGGGGGCCAGGGGGCTGAGTGGTACTTGTATGATATGTAGAGTGAAATGACAGGCTCTCCTCATGAAAAATAAAACTCTGTTCTTGTGTTCCTGCTTCCAGCGCCCGTCTCTTTATTTGGTAACCGTTCAAGATGGGAACTAAGTGGCGTCTGTGCCAGCAGCCTGGGCATCGGTTGTAATCTGGGCTGAATTTTCCTCAGCACGGGGTGTGATTCTCAGGGAAGAGCAGCGCATATGGGAGGAGGTTTATGGCCCATACATGAGAGAGAGAGCGTGGGTGACCAGTGCATGGGGGAGATGCTTGCGAGGGTGGGGAGCCATGCTGAGGATCGGCGGCATGCAGAGAGTGGGTCTGGTCAAGGCATCTAAAATGGCTGCCGTGCACGACAAATGTGTGGCATTGGAAAAAAAACAAGATGGCGCAGACAATGTTTATCAATACGGATTAATTTATAACAATTATTTTTAACAATATATTTACTCGCAGTGTCAAAATGGCGGTCAACACTTCCTGATTTCCTTCGAATCGAACGTTAACAGAAATCACGCAGCAAAAAAAAAAAAAAACGCTCACGCGCAACCGCTGGAAGACAAGTATCAACATATATGAGCCTCCTCAACCACCCTCAGAAAACATAGGGGGTCAGGATACGTCTCCCATACCCCCTTATACCCAATACTCACATTTCTTTTCCTCCATCTTGTAATTTAATTAAATCGAAACACAAAATGGCGAATTCCGGTTTCGCTACCAGTTTGCGACCCGGTTCGCGAACCGAGAAGCGCTTCTACCGCGAAAAATCAATTTTTTTTTATTTGCCCCACGGGACCCTTTAATAACCCCAACATCATTCCTAGGGGGTCAAGAGAAGTCTACCTTGCCCTTTTTCATTAAATTCCCCCTTCGTTTTTCTCCTCCTCCTGTCTCTCGATCCTACCGAGAGACAAGATGGCGGCCGCACCGGACTGTTTAGAATGTTGACAGACACCGGAGAGCCAATCAGCTTTGCTTCGCAAAGCTCCGTTACGCAAAAAGTACGCGATCTGGAGCGCTATCCGGGACGCTGTCACAGATATATCTGTTTTTTTAAACGTTAATTTCTCAAAATCCACTGGAGCACATATATTGAGACCCAGCAAAGGCACATCGGGCTAACAGTCCCTACAATTTTGCCAAGTTTCGTGTAAATCCATTCAGCCGTTCGAGCTAAAAGTGAGGCCAACCGCCCTATGGAAAAATGAATGGGAAAAACGCGTTTTGGGACCCCCCTTTTTTCTCGGCCCCCCCTTGACGAACCCCCCCAAATTTTCAGGGGCTGCTCAGACAAAATGTGCCATTTTCCTGAAAATTTCAGCCGATTCCGTCCACAAACGCCAAAGTTATTAGACATAGAATTTTCAAAAGTTCCATAGAGAAAAAATCCTAACTATATATACCTACTGGCGACCGCCAGTAGGTAATATATATATATATATATATATATATATATATATATATCAGGGTCTCCAACCTTTTCGCACGGGAGAGCTACTTCTGATCCGAGAAAATGATTGTGAGCTACTAAAGGCCAAGCAACTTGTGAATCCTTCCCAAAGTTCCTCCACGCGCAGCTTCATTGACAAGAGTTAAACAGATACCCATTTAGTGTCTGCAATGCACAATATGATACCAGAGAGCCTGATAGAAGACCTGGCTCTCCTCTTCAACAAACTTCATTCTCCTACCCTCTGCCATAACCAGCTAAGAAGACTACAACCATAAGAAATCATAAGGACGTGCAGTGCTGTTCAAAGCTGCAATCATACTAAAAACCATATCCTGCACATCTGTCTCTCACACCTTTTCATCCACCAAAATGCTACGTTCCTTAACCGAACCCCGGTGGTCATCATGCACAACATGCAACACTTCCCACATTGGCGCACAAAATAAAGACAACACCTTTCCCACCACAAACGCTACTACATGGATTAGCTTGCAGGGTAGTAAGCAGTATAAACAAATGCTGCAATGCAATTATTTTATTACATCATACCTCCTTTTTTTACATTATCACATGACTAGACCTTGAAATGCCTGAGTTCAGGATTTGCACTGTACAAATTATCTCCTAACAGACCATAAATGTATTCCATATAATAATAACCTATTCCACATGTAGGATTCACATGACTTGCCACTTAGTTCATTATCATAGAATTGTCATCAAGGATGGTGGGAGTCCATGATTATTTCATGAGTAAGAGCTATTACTTCTAAAAATGCCTCTTAATCTCCAGTACTATAATATGCTGTTCATAAGAAATGCTTAGGCATGTAGGACAAATAAACATTATTTTCTAACGTTCCATCATATTTTTGAATGACTTTTGTGCCACTGATTGCATTATTTTCAACTCTTTGCTCACGCAAAGAAGGGGCCACAGACCTTAGCTTGTCCCTTGCACAGCTCTTCTTGTTGATTTATTAGCCTCGTTAACATAAGAAACATATGGCCACTGCAAAGGTGAGGACATTTTTTAAACGGGATACATTTGAAGTGAAATGTGAAGCCTTATTTTCATCGTGCTTAAAATCACCACTTCTCACATGATATAATTATATTATAATGAAATTAAAAGCATAATTTAACATGTATTTTGTTTTTTAAAAAGCACCTCTTAGGTGTTCTCCCTGTCCACAAACCAGAGACAGTAACTTAATTTTACATTACATTTCTCCCATTATTTCATTAAAATGTAATGCAAAGACATGTCCTATAACGTGCATCTGTAAAACACAACTTCACCTATGGATATCTTGGTAATGAACAGATTGTTTTCATTACAAACCCATGGTACTTATTTTATAGACCTTGAGGGGTGGGGTGGGATTATAGCTGAGGGAACGAGACAGGTTTGAAAACCGTGACTGGGTCAAACGCAGATCACGGAGGGTGCATTACCCCATAGTGAGTGACCTCGGCCCTGCAATGAATTGTGATGTGTTGGCATGCACTGAAAACTACACAATGTTAAAAGGAAACAGTGACAACGCTGCAACACGAGCACAATGATGCAAGGCATAAATGACGAGGTGGCAGCCTGCCGTCGTTTCACTCAAAATAAAACAGCACAGTCTGTTTTCATGAAACAAAAACCAAACGCAACAATGCGCAACTAATAACCTCTATTTATCACCCGAAAAATAAGGCGGCAAAGCAGAGCTAAAAATGAAAAAAAACATTTAGTTCAACAAGATCTACATCATTTTAACATCCAAAGCCTTTCGGAAGGAATTCGGTCCAACTTGTTTGAAGTCCTGCTTATGTTTGATTTAGAAGCCTCAAATAACGGAATGCACAGGCATCTATTAAAAAAATTAAAGCTGCTCTTGCCTTATACCTCATGTCTGTCTGGCTTAAGTTGGCTGACACTACATCTCCTGTATTTCAGCATGGAGATCCTTCAAGGCTGCCGCTCCGGCCGTAAAAATGCACAGGATCATAGAATGGAGACATGCAGCAAAAGGTGCGCATAGTTGCAATCAGAGGCCAGCAAACACTGCCCATGCGCTGGCCGACATCAACCACTTCACCCCGCCCTAGATAGGCTCAAATAGCTGCTGCTTCCGACGGCAGGAGTCCAGCAACTGCAAAAGGCCTAAAAAACAAAAAACGACAATGATCGGCTAGTAAAGTGGATGTCAGGCCGTGAGCTACTGACAGGGCACCAGCGAGCTACCGGTAGCTCGCGATCGACTAGTTGGAGACCCCTGATATATATATATATACATTGAAAAAACCATAGGCTTCAGGCCTGATATAGTTAGGAATTAGCATTTAAAAAACCTTTGAAATTCACTGGAAAAAAAACATAGGTTACAGGCCTGATATAGTTAGGAATTAGCATTTAAAAAACCTTAGAAATTCACTGAAAAAACCATAAGTTTTAGGGGTGTTATAGTTAGCTGGACATTTCACTCGTACAAAACCATTCAAATTCCTCCGATATAATTACTTGTACTAACTATATCTCACGCGCCTGCAATCCACTGTTGATGATGACACCTATTACTAAGCATGGGCGAATTTTGCGAATCTGGCGTTCGTGGATTTGCCTATTTGCAAACTCGCAATCCGCAAAATCCGCAAATTCTCGCGAATTTGCGGATTTTTTTTTATTTGTGTTCGCAAGGGTTTCTGCCAGTTCGCGAGGGTTTTGTACCAGTTCGCAATTGCGAACTTACTTGTCGGCTCGCAACGGTCGTGACTATGTTGTTTCTACGTCTGGTTCATCATCACAGGTTCCCAGCACCCTCTGTTTCACCACTGCCACCCTCTGTTTCACCCATGCCACCCTCTGGTACATCAATGCCACCCTCTGGTTCATCATCACTGTAGATTATGGGGGGGGAAAGCAAGCACACCTGCCCTGCTTCAACTGACATGAATTAATTTGGGGTTGGGTTATTAATATGTCACTTTTTTAAAATTCCAGTCTGGCACCTGCTTCCTTCTCTGTAATTTGCTTTCTGTTGCAGTGCAATTTTTTTTCCAGGACCTTTTTGGCCTACATGTAGCTATTCTATGAGCCTGCTGTGAGGGTCAGAGCAGGGTCATACAATTGTTGCAACTAGCAACTGAACTCTGGAGGGGCCCCAGTCAGGAAGCACTACAGGGAATGGTTACTAATGATGAGTTTGAAATTTTGCACCTGCTGATTGCTTTCAGTTTTGCAAAACTCGTTTTTCTGCAATTTTGCGAGATTCGCGGGGAACGAACGTGCGCGAGATCGAATTCGGAAGCCGCGAATTCGTGCGAATATGGGATTTGTTTTTTTGCGGCGTGTTAGTTCGCAAGGTTTTGTGCGTTTTAGTGAGCCGCTTGTAGCACAACGGCGCGAAGTTACCCTCACGGTCATTCACGGGTGTGGCCATCTTGTTTGCATGACGTATTTCCGTTTCCGTGCGCGATGTGTAATCTCGCAAACTGTGCGGCTCGCTAGTACAATTTCACGTGTGTTCGCGAGGAAAATCTTGCGCGAACCTATCCACACGGTCGTGAACGGGCGCGGCCATCTTGTTTCTCATTCATTGCTATGGTTCTGGGCATGATTTTCTATCCCCTCTGAATCTCTGCCATCCTTTGCTTGTTTGAAGTTTTTTTTGTATCTATTTTACTTATTATCTATCCCTCTATTTTTCTAGCTCTATATTTTTGTGTTTTCTGCTACTTTTGGTTAATTTTAAACTACTTTTTTAAACTCTTTTCTTTTCTTCTCTTCCCTATTCTATTTTCTTTATTATTTAGCTTCCTTTCTGCCCAGACCATGGTAAAGGGAGCCGGGAAGCATCCCGAGAAGGGGAAGGGTCCCGCACCCCGTGCACGGCTCCCGTGCGGGCGTTTGAGGGGGGAGCAGGTCACACCCCGGGAGATCTTCAGCCCAGAGGAGGTGGCCGCACTAGTTTATTATGTTCAGCGCCGCCTCCCCAGGACCATCATGGTAGGTGGCAGGATCGCTAGCGGGTACGGGATCCAGGAGCACTGGAAGCAGCTCCAGCAATGCTCTGGGGTGCCCTATCCCCCCAATGCTGCGTCAAGCCGTACGTCTGGTTCAAGCAGGCGCAGGGTTTGAGTCACGCATCATTGTCCTCAAAGTGACTGATTGAAATCTTGTAGATTTCCCTCAGCCACTTTTAGGATGCGTTCCTGCGCAGGAACACCCTCCCTTGCGCCGGAACGCCCCCTGATGGCGCAGGGCTTTACAACCTGATGCATCTCCCATATGCGTCACGTTGTTAATATACGCCGCACCATGGCGCCTCTTTTGTTCTGCCGCTGCGTCACAAAAGTCACGCAACAATGGAGCAAAAGAGCCGCAAGGGGCTTCTAAATCAGCCCCTACAGACTCAAGTCCAGTCCTTCCTTTGTACACATGGCGATAAGAAGAAATAGTGGTGGTGGATTAATAGTTTGAGTATTTTAATGACTGGTTAATGTAGTAGGAAACTTTAGTGTTGTCGCTGATCTGCAATCATGATGGACTTTGTCTGTCACTTCGCGTGCTGCGGACTGCTGCCTGCCAGTCCTAGGCAAATCTTTTTAGTACTTTGTTTAGTGAGTTACATAAGAACTTTCTAAGTCGACGGTCCGCAAATCAAGCAATACTTATAACGTAGTAGACCACATGAGATCGGTCAATATATCCTGTGGAATAGTTGTCTATTTGCTATTTCGCCAAAATATTTTGTTATTGTTCTTTTGAAATGTTTGATTTGGTTGACAAATATCATCCATGTTTTCTGGTCTTTCTTTCTTTCATGTTGTACATCAGCTCCCCCCAGGGGCAAGAGGACACAGGAGGAGGAGGCTGCTGTTCGCCAGGATGCAGGCCAGGATCGGGCAGGCGAGGGCTCCTTTGCTGGCCCCGGTAAGTTTTAATTTTAGTATAGAGTACATATTTTTTCCAAGCGTTCCTCATTCGATTTTTTCTAAATCGTCTTTGATCTTCTTGTAGACTGTATCTGAATTCTTATCCTGCCTCGACTATGACTCCCTGTGGTATTACTAGATTATTCTTATTAGTCTGTCTGTGTAGCTAAGTAAGATTGCACATTTGGCAATTCCATTTGACTCCCATTCTAGTCAGCAATAGCTCTATGCACTGAGTGCAGTCCTCTGGGCTTGTCCATACTGTCTTTTCAAGTCTTCTAAATGTTTTTGCTTTGACAATTACCAACAATAAAAAGGTGAATGACCACCAAGAAAGAATAAGATACTACTTTACTTCTGATTTGGATAGGAGGACAATCCATTCTACTACTGTTGCAGGGACAAATCTGCACAAACAGAACTATGGACACTAAATAATGCATTGCTTAGCTTATCAATTATAATAGGCGCTGTTAGACTTTCCACATACCTCAGTGATAACAAACTGTGTAGTTGAACCCCTAATCTCCTTACTGACTAGCTAGTGTGGCAGAGTCATTTAGCTCCCAAAGTCACTGATGATTGATCTCCAATGATGATTAGATTATCCAACGCAGGACAAGAGTACGGAGTCAGAGTCAAGAAGTGTCAGAGGCACGGACTCATGCTTGTAAAAATTCCAAAATCTTTAGCTCAGCCACCTTAATCTGGAGGACCAAACACCACAGAGTCTATTTAAGTTTAAAAGCTTTATTAAAAGTAAACACATTTATTAAAATCAAGTTTGTCATAAAACTAAATGTTTAACTGAAAATGGAAAAGTGCTTAGTGCTGACGATTAATTGGACACATTTCTTGTGGTCGAGCCGAGCTCTCACCTGGTTTGAACTTGATCTTGCTCGTGTTCTTAGAAGTCAAGCTTCTGTCTGTTAGGAGAAAAAGTGGTGCGTGTTAAAAATAAAAAGCAAGCATTCATCAGTTGTGCCAAAAAGTGCAGCAAGACAACAGCCTTCCCTGGAAAAAGGTACATTTTTACTTTAGAGTAGACAGCCACAAATTATTACATTGTTTGCTGTTTTTTTAACATTTCTTTATTCCTAGACCAAATATGATATAGTAGTGAGTGGTTTATTCTAACATTCTTAAATGTACTTTGTAGGTGGAACATCTGGTGGCGGGGCCAGCGCGGAGGTGGTGGTGGTGGATGAGGGGAACACTTCTGTGGAGGATGCGGTGCAAGTGCCGGAAGACACCATTGTGCCTGTGAGGGTTCACATGGTGGTGGCGGGCAGAGGTAAGCTATATATTCCTTACTTATTGAGATTGAAGACTGCAGAGTGTGCTATCTGGGGCTCTGGGAGGGGGAGTGGGAGGGGGTGCACCAGCAAGTGCAAGGAGCCTGCGCCCGCTCTCTGCACGGGTGTATTATAAATCAACAAGGTAGTAGCCTCCTTTAAATGTACTTCGACTTAGCTGTGTAGTTTTTGGCGAGAAGAATCCCAATCAGATCTGAGATGAACTTGATGGATGGGATGAACGAAAAGCGAAAGAAGGGTGTGAGTAAGTGTGGAATGACGGGAAATTTAATGATGATTGGCAAAGAAGAATGATATGTGTTTGCTTGGTCCCCGAGGTGGCTGGGAAGGAAAGAATATGGTATGGTGCATGGCTGGGTGAATGATGAAGCAAGTATGGGTGGAAGGAGAACAGCCTGGGTGGGTGAAACAGAAACTGTATGTGTGCATATACTTTGAATGGATGGATGCCTGGATCATGGTACTATCTGACTCTTAGATAGCATATACTCTTAGATAGCATATGTGTATCTAGAGAGAGTAGACGGTCACTGGATGAACTAAGTGTTACTTTGAAGAGCATGTAACACCGCACCCGCACGTCCGTTCCAGTGTATGAAAGGCAAGGAAAAGAAGTTGTAATTTTGTCCAAATACTACCATTAATAGTAGCAGTAGTTTGTATTGCAACGGCAAGCACAGCATATATCCGGTTCTTACGGTGGACACTCCCTACCTCTCTTAATAACTTTAGTTTAGTAGTAGTAAGTCATTCATGTGTGGGTGTATCACTGTTCACTCAATAATAAGCAAAGCACCTAAAGTCATCCCATATGTAATCAAATACATCCCATGTGAAGTGATAGATAATCAGATTATTTAGCTTCTTCATTTTCCTTTTCTAGTACTCATTTGCACTGTAGGGTGAAAGCTAAATTGATTAAGCAGTAGCCCTTTTAACAGAGTATTCTCAGTGCTACCCGTAATAGAAAAGTAAGAGCTTCACCACCTGCATGTACTGAACCGGTACAGTAACGCAAGTCTGTCTCACTCATCATGGTGTGCGTCTGTTTTTCTCGGGTGCAAGTTCACTGCGCTGGCATTATGTCGGCTTGCATAAGATAACGTACCAATTTTCCTAAACAAGAGAGAAGAAGAAGAATAAGACTGGTGTACTGTCATAGTCGACTGTAATGGAAGTCCATAGTGCTCGTAGAATTTGTTCCTTAAACTCCCACTAATGTTAGAGCAAGGATGAAGAAGTGGAAGGTTAGATAGATACTGTCCTCAATAGTTATGTACTGTGCTTTCAATTTACTACTTGTACTGTGACACAACTTTCTGCTCAATCATTTTGTGTTAATCTAAAGGAGCATTGGTTACAGACTATGTCTTTCTTTCTTCATATAGTTGCTCCTTCCAAATCAAACAGACCATCAAGGAGGGAGTTGGCTCGAATAGCCCGCCAACGGAGGCTGGATGCCACTGTCGCCGAATATCGGCGGCTGGTGGCCCTGGAGGAGGAGGACACGCAGTCTACCGGTACAACATCCACTGGGACAGCTGCAACCTCCTCCGGGCCCCCAGCCAGCCAGCGCAGTGCTCCAGCGGTCAAAACCACACAGCCCGGGGGAAGAGGGTTAGGGTTTGGAAAATGGATGGGAATGGGGGTTTCGTTTTGGGTAGGTTTTGTTGAGAGAAGAAAAAAAAAAAGCACAGCATGGACAAACAATAATTGAAGATAAAGAAATCTTTGGGTACAAAGCTAACCATAAATCTTTTACGTGACATAAAGGAAGTGCATGCATTACTGCATGCATTGTTACTGAAAAGTAAGTAGTACTTTCGACAACCGTGAATGACAGAGAATGCGACAGTACAGGGCTGCAGCGTTTTCACTTGCCTATCTCTGCACTCGGAGAAACACTTCTTACAATAAATTAGGTTTAAAAAATAGCCGAAGTAAAGCCTATAGAATGGCTGTAGGGATCAATTTAGAAGCAGAGAGAGATCCAAGAAATGCAGTCACACTCATAGAATCAAACAATGGATACTGTATCTGTATGTTGTTGTAGTTGTCCTGTTGAATTTGGTAAGTAAGTTGCACGCATCAAACAATTCCTCTTATTAGCAGCACTCCTCCATTCCAGCTGACGCTTCGTCCATCAATGTTGGTGACCAGAAGACACCCTGTCCACTGCCTGCCTGGCGGATGCTGATTTGCGGCTCGCTAATGTGAAGCCTGACTCCATCCTTTTTTTCCCATTGCACAGACTAAAACCCGGCCGGTAATTATTGACGGAAAAACAGGAAGTGATATTTGAACACCACTGATAAATAAATATAAGGTATGTACGCTGTGTAGTGCAAAAAGTCACACTTTGAGTTTCCTAATAGACAGTACAATATTTTTGAAAGTGCGTACTCTGTCTGAGTCTCCTTTTGAAGGATAAATAAGTATGGGCAAATTAATTTAGCGGATCTTTCCCCTCAAGCTAGGTGTACTGTAAACTGTGTTTTAGAACAAAATTAGACCTTCCCAGCAGTGCTCCCACCAAGACCCTTGCCAGTCGCAAAAATGTAGAAGACCCCCAATCAAATCTCAAAAAACAAGGCCTAGTAGAAAACTGGTGACAAAACGTACTTTGAAAGTAAAAGTAGGCCCAAATACCCCCTTACCCACAGTGGATTGTATTCAAACCACTTGCAAGCAAGCAAAAGTATCCATACCCAGCATCGCTCCAAGACTCGCAAACCCCCCCACCCAAACACATGCAATACAAATACTGCTAACCCTAACGAGCACTAAGTTAAGAATAGTGGCAAAGGATTTCTTTAACTATGCCAAATTCCCCCTTTCCCACCATGGATTTTCTTCAAATCACTTGCAACCAAAATTACACATTCCCTCGAGTGCTCTAAGACCCCAGAACTAAGTTGCAAAAATCTAGAACACCCCGAAACACATGCAATCCTGCTGCTAGGGCTAACCCTAATGAACCCTAAGTTACAAAAAGTGCCAAAAGGCTTTTCCTTATGGATTTTGTCCAAACCACTTCCATCCGGTATTAGACCTTCCCAGCAATGCCCCAAGACCCGCGGACCCACCCGCAAAAAAGCCCAACACCCCCAAACAGCCAAAAAGGAAAATTTCATACTTACAATATTTATCGGCCTTCGGTCCAAACGCGCTGTGCAGCTACGTCTAAACTCCCGTTTTCCACCACGGATTTCCTGAAAAGCAAATGCAATCAAAATTAGAGTGTCCCAGCAGTGCTCCCGGACCCCAAAACTCACCCACAAACACCCGGAACCCCCACAAAGAGCACCTCAAAGGCAAGCAAATCAGCAAAAATGCAACAGAAATTTCGCCTCCGATTTGGTCCAAACCACTTCTATCCGGTATTAGAGCTTCCCAGCAATGGCCCCAGAGCCGTCAACCCAGGCGAAAACTAGTAGAAGACCCCCAAACAGCCAAAAAGCAAAAGTACAAAAATGGGGACTTAGTCATTTTCTTGGCAATTTCCAAAATCACTCCGCGCGCGCTCTGCAGCTAGGCCCTAACTCCCCTCTGCCACCATGGATTTGCTTCAAACTGCTTGCAATCTAAAGTATCCATAGCCAGCAGTGCTCCCAGACCCCGAAACCCACCCACAAACACCAGGAAGCCCCCCAAACAGGCCCCCGAAAACGCTACATTGAGCAAAATGTCAGAAATAGCAAAAACAAATTCTGCATGGATTTTGTCCAAACCACTTCTATCCGGTATTAGACCTTCCCAGCAATGCCCCAAGACCCGCTAACCCACCCGCAAAAAAACCCAACACCCCCAAACAGCCAAAAAGGAAAATTTCATACTTACAATATTTATCGGCCTTCGGTCCAAACGCGCTGTGCAGCTAGGTCTAAACTCTCGTTTTCCACCACGGATTTCCTGAAAAGCAAATGCAATCAAAATTAGAGTGTCCCAGCAGTGCTCCCAGACCCCAAAACTCACCCACAACTCCCGGAACCCCCCCAAAGTGCACCTCAAAGGCAAGCAAGTCAGCAAAAACGCAAAAACATTTTCGCCTCAGATTTGGTCCAAACCACTTCTATCCGGTATTAGAGCTTCCCAGCAATAGCCCCAGAGCCGCCAACCCAGGCGAAAACTAGTAGAAGACCCCCAAACAGCCAAAAAGCAAAAGTACAAAAATGGAGACAGTTATTTTCTTGGCAATTTCCAAAATCAGTCCGCGCGCGCTCTGCAGCTAGGCCCAAACTCCCCTCTGCCACCATGGATTTGCTTCAAACCTCTTGCAATCTAAAGTATCCATAGCCAGCAGTGCTCCCAGACCCTGAAACCCAGTCACAAACACCAGGAAGCCCACCAAACAGGCCCCCGAAAACGCTACATTGAGCAAAATGTCAGAAATAGCAAAAACAAATTCTCTATGGATTTTGTCCAAACCACTTGTATCCGGTATTAGAACTTCCCAGCAATGCCCCAAGACCCGCCAACCCACCCGCAAAAAAGCTTACCACCCCCAAACAGCCAAAAAGGAAAATCTCATACTAACAATATTTATCGGCCTTCGGTCCAAACGCGCTGTGCAGCTACGTCTAAACTCCCGTTTTCCACCACGGATTTCCTGAAAAGCAAATGCAATCAAAATTAGAGTGTCCCAGCAGTGCTCCCGGACCCCAAAACTCACCCACAAACACCCGGAACCCCCACAAAGAGCACCTCAAAGGCAAGCAAATCAGCAAAAATGCAACAGAAATTTCGCCTCCGATTTGGTCCAAACCACTTCTATCCGGTATTAGAGCTTCCCAGCAATGGCCCCAGAGCCGTCAACCCAGGAGAAAACTAGTAGAAGACCCCCAAACAGCCAAAAAGCAAAAGTACAAAAATGGGGACTTAGTCATTTTCTTGGCAATTTCCAAAATCACTCCGCGCGCGCTCTGCAGCTAGGCCCTAACTCCCCTCTGCCACCATGGATTTGCTTCAAACCTCTTGCAATCTAAAGTATCCATAGCCAGCAGTGCTCCCAGACCCCAAAACCCACCCACAAACACCAGGAAGCCCCCCCAAACAGGCCCCCGAAAACGCTACATTGAGCAAAATGTCAGAAATAGCAACAAAAAATTCTGCATGGATTTTGTCCAAACCACTTCTATCCGGTATTAGACCTTCCCAGCAATGCCCCAAGACCCGCCAACCCACCCGCAAAAAAGCCCAACACCCCCAAACAGCCAAAAAGGAAAATTTCATACTTACAATATTTATCGGCCTTCGGTCCAAACGCGCTGTGCAGCTAGGTCTAAACTCCCGTTTTCCACCACGGATTTCCTGAAAAGCAAATGCAATCAAAATTAGAGTGTCCCAGCAGTGCTCCCAGACCCCAAAACTCACCCACAACTCCCGGAACCCCCCCAAAGTGCACCTCAAAGGCAAGCAAGTCAGCAAAAACGCAAAAACATTTTCGCCTCAGATTTGGTCCAAACCAATTCTATCCGGTATTAGAGCTTCCCAGCAATGGCCCCAGAGCCGTCAACCCAGGCGAAAACTAGTAGAAGACCCCCAAACAGCCAAAAAGCAAAAGTACAAAAATGGAGACAGTCATTTTCTTGGCAATTTCCAAAATCAGTCCGCGCGCGCTCTGCAGTTAGGCCCTAACTCCCCTCTGCCACCATGGATTTGCTTCAAACCTCTTGCAATCTAAAGTATCCATAGCCAGCAGTGCTCCCAGACCCTGAAACCCAGTCACAAACACCAGGAAGCCCACCAAACAGGCCCCCGAAAACGCTACATTGAGCAAAATGTCAGAAATAGCAAAAACAAATTCTCCATGGATTTTGTCCAAACCACTTGTATCCGGTATTAGACCTTCCCAGCAATGCCCCAAGACCAGCCAACCCACCCGCAAAAAAGCCCACCACCCCCAAACAGCCAAAAAGGAAAATCTCATACTAACAATATTTATCGGCCTTCGGTCCAAACGCGCTGTGCAGCTACGTCTAAACTCCCGTTTTCCACCACGGATTTCCTGAAAAGCAAATGCAATCAAAATTAGAGTGTCCCAGCAGTGCTCCCGGACCCCAAAACTCACCCACAAAAACCCAGAACCCCCACAAAGAGCACCTCAAAGGCAAGCAAATCAGCAAAAATGCAACAGAAATTTCGCCTCCGATTTGGTCCAAACCACTTCTATCCGGTATTAGAGCTTCCCAGCAATGGCCCCAGAGCCGTCAACCCAGGCGAAAACTAGTAGAAGACCCCCAAACAGCCAAAAAGCAAAAGTACAAAAATGGGGACTTAGTCATTTTCTTGGCAAATTCCAAAATCACTCCGCGCGCGCTCTGCAGCTAGGCCCTAACTCCCCTCTGCCACCATGGATTTGCTTCAAACCGCTTGCAATCTAAAGTATCCATAGCCAGCAGTGCTCACAGACCCCGAAACCCACCCACAAACACCAGGAAGCCCCCCAAACAGGCCCCCGAAAACGCTACATTGAGCAAAATGTCAGAAATAGCAACAAAAAATTCTGCATGGATTTTGTCCAAACCACTTCTATCCGGTATTAGACCTTCCCAGCAATGCCCCAAGACCCGCTAACCCACCCGCAAAAAAACCCAACACCCCCAAACAGCCAAAAAGGAAAATTTCATACTTACAATATTTATCGGCCTTCGGTCCAAACGCGCTGTGCAGCTAGGTCTAAACTCCCGTTTTCCACCACGGATTTCCTGAAAAGCAAATGCAATCAAAATTAGAGTGTCCCAGCAGTGCTCCCAGACCCCAAAACTCACCCACAACTCCCGGAACCCCCCCAAAGTGCACCTCAAAGGCAAGCAAGTCAGCAAAAACGCAAAAACATTTTCGCCTCAGATTTGGTCCAAACCACTTCTATCCGGTATTAGAGCTTCCCAGCAATAGCCCCAGAGCCGCCAACCCAGGCGAAAACTTGTAGAAGACCCCCAAACAGCCAAAAAGCAAAAGTACAAAAATGGAGACAGTCATTTTCTTGGCAATTTCCAAAATCAGTCCGCGCGCGCTCTGCAGCTAGGCCCTAACTCCCCTCTGCCACCATGGATTTGCTTCAAACCTCTTGCAATCTAAAGTATCCATAGCCAGCAGTGCTCCCAGACCCTGAAACCCAGTCACAAACACCAGGAAGCCCACCAAACAGGCCCCCGAAAACGCTACATTGAGCAAAATGTCAGAAATAGCAAAAACAAATTCTCTATGGATTTTGTCCAAACCACTTGTATCCGGTATTAGACCTTCCCAGCAATGCCCCAAGACCCGCCAACCCACCTGCAAAAAAGCCCACCACCCCCAAACAGCCAAAAAGGAAAATCTCATACTAACAATATTTATCGGCCTTCGGTCCAAACGCGCTGTGCAGCTACGTCTAAACTCCCGTTTTCCACCACGGATTTCCTGAAAAGCAAATGCAATCAAAATTAGAGTGTCCCAGCAGTGCTCCCGGACCCCAAAACTCACCCACAAACACCCGGAACCGCCACAAAGAGCACCTCAAAGGCCAGCAAATCAGCAAAAATGCAATAGAAATTTCGCCTCCGATTTGGTCCAAACCACTTCTATCCGGTATTAGAGCTTCCCAGCAATGGCCCCAGAGCCGTCAACCCAGGCGAAAACTAGTAGAAGACCCCCAAACAGCCAAAAAGCAAAAGTACAAAAATGGGGACTTAGTCATTTTCTTGGCAATTTCCAAAATCACTCCGCGCGCGCTCTGCAGCTAGGCCCTAACTCCCCTCTGCCACCATGGATTTGCTTCAAACCTCTTGCAATCTAAAGTATCCATAGCCAGCAGTGCTCCCAGACCCCAAAACACACCCACAAACACCAGGAAGCCCCCCAAACAGGCCCCCGAAAACGCTACATTGAGCAAAATGTCAGAAATAGCAACAACAAATTCTGCATGGATTTTGTCCAAACCACTTCTATCCGGTATTAGACCTTCCCAGCAATGCCCCAAGACCCTCCAACCCACCCGCAAAAAAGCCCAACACCCCCAAACAGCCAAAAAGGAAAATTTCATACTTACAATATTTATCGGCCTTCGGTCCAAACGCGCTGTGCAGCTAGGTCTAAACTCCCGTTTTCCACCACGGATTTCCTGAAAAGCAAATGCAATCAAAATTAGAGTGTCCCAGCAGTGCTCCCAGACCCCAAAACTCACCCACAACTCCCGGAACCCCCCCCCCAAAGTGCACCTCAAAGGCAAGCAAGTCAGCAAAAACGCAAAAACATTTTCGCCTCAGATTTGGTCCAAACCACTTCTATCCGGTATTAGAGCTTCCCAGCTATGGCCCCAGAGCCGTCAACCCAGGCGAAAACTAGTAGAAGACCCCCAAACAGCCAAAAAGCAAAAGTACAAAAATGGAGACAGTCATTTTCTTGGCAATTTCCAAAATCACTCCGCGCGCGCTCTGCAGCTAGGCCCTAACTCCCCTCTGCCACCATGGATTTGCTTCAAACCTCTTGCAATCTAAAGTATCCATAGCCAGCAGTGCTCCCAGACCCCGAAACCCAGTCACAAACACCAGGAAGCCCACTAAACAGGCCCCCGAAAACGCTACATTGAGCAAAATGTCAGAAATAGCAAAAACAAATTCTCTATGGATTTTGTCCAAACCACTTCTATCCGGTATTAGACCTTCCCAGCAATGCCCCAAGACCCGCCAACCCACCCGCAAAAAAGCCCAACACCCCCAAACAGCCCAAAAGGAAAATCTCATACTAACAATATTTATCGGCCTTCGGTCCAAACGCGCTGTGCAGCTAGGTCATAACTCCCGTTTCCCACCACGGATTTCCTGAAAAGCAAATGCAATCAAAATTAGAGTGTCCCAGCAGTGCTCCCAGACCCCAAAACTCACCCACAAACAGCCGGAACCCCCACAAAGAGCACCTCAAAGGCAAGCAAATCAGCAAAAATGCAACAGAAATTTCACCTCCGATTTGGTCCAAACCACTTCTATCCGGTATTAGAGCTTCCCAGCAATGGCCCCAGAGCTGTCAACCCAGGCAAAAACTAGTAGAAGACCCCCAAACAGCCAAAAAGCAAAAGTACAAAAATGGGGACTAAGTCATTTTCTTGGCAATTTCCAAAATCACTCCGCGCGTGCTCTGCAGCTAGGCCCTAACTCCCCTCTGCCACCATGGATTTGCTTCAAACCTCTTGCAATCTAAAGTATCCATAGCCAGCAGTGCTCCCAGACCCCGAAACCCACCCACAAACACCAGGAAGCCCCCCAAACAGGCCCCCGAAAATGCTACATTGAGCAAAATGTCAGAAATAGCAAAAAAGAATTCTGCATGGATTTTGTCCAAACCACTTCTATCCGGTATTAGACCTTCCCAGCAATGCCCCAAGACCCGCCAACCCACCCGCAAAAAAGCCCAACACCGCCAAACAGCCAAAAAGGAAAATCTCATACTTACAATATTTATCGGCCTTTGGTCCAAACGCGCTGTGCAGCTAGGTCATAACTCCCGTTTTCCACCACGGATTTCCTGAAAAGCAAATGCAATCAAAATTAGAGTGTCCCAGCAGTGCTACCAGACCACAAAACTCACCCACAAACACCCGGAACCCCCTCAAAGAGCACCTCAAAGGCAAGCAAGTCAGCAAAAACGCCCAAAAAATGTTGCCTCCGATTTGGTCCAAACCACTTCTATCCGGTATTAGAGCTTCCCAGCAATGGCCCCAGAGCCGTCAACTCACCCGCAAAGAAGTAGAACACCCCCACAAGTGCAGAGTCTTTCTTCATTGGGCGTAATCCAGCCCTCTGCTTTGAGGGAAATAGGAGTCTGGAGGAGGAGGATAGAGGAGCATGTTCTTCTGAACTTGTGAACCTGAGGAATGCAGACTGCGGCACCTTCAAATCAATAAGCAAACAAGTGAAGACTGTTCTGCTGATGGGCTTGTTTTTGTGATTAGGTGATTAAAGTTTGAATTATATTAACTGTGCACAACAAAGAAAGACAGACACACAGGAATAAAAGTGAATAAGGACGAAAAAGAAAGTTATTGATTCATTGTCTCATTTTCAGGGCTCGGTGTCAGGGAATAAGAATAAGGCTTTGTCATCATACTCTGCGCATTCAGGCAGGGTGAGGTCAGTGTCACAGAGAAGAAATTCCCTCATCTACGTTGCTGTCCACCTCGTCTTCATCCGGCGTGGTTTCTCGTACTTTGTAATCTGGTGGTATGAGGTGCTGATTCATCTTGATCATTGTTAACCTCTCCACATTTTTGGGGAGAGAGGCGGCTCCGTTTGGAAGTTACAATGCCACCAGCAGCACTGAAAACACGTTCAGAAGACACGCTTGCGAGTGGGCAAGACAAGTAGTTTATAGCCAGGTTGGAGATCTGTGCCCACAATTCTTTTTTCCCATGCCAATACGCCAATGGGTCAGCATTAACATAGACCTCTGTTGAGTCATTCAGATAGTCCTGCACCATCAACTCAAGGTCCTCCAAGGTTCCTCCACTTTGCTTACTTTTTGCTGTGACCTTTTGAGAACCAAACCCAAGCCGAGTTAGCCAATCCTCTTCTGCATCCAATGTTACTGTTGTGTCTGGTGCAGATGATCCGGTTGCCGGTGTCTTTAGCGGCTGAGAGGTCACTTGTGCCACAGCCACAGGTGCAGAAGTGGATTCTTTTGACTTGGGATGGCCTGCTGATGCTGATGTACTGCCTTTTCCTTCAATTTGCTGCCGTTCTCTTTCAAACCTCTTGGCTGAGAAGGCTAGCCAACGTTTGCACTTTGTAACATCTTGATCACAAAAAGGAAAGAATGCTTGGCCTGCCAGCGCCTTTTTGTAGCGTGGATCCAGAATAGTAGCACAAATGTAATGCTGTTCTGAGTGGATCATTTTACGACGTTCATCACCAAGTAGGCGCTCTAATAATTGCTCCGCCAAAAGAAAAGCGTCTTTCTTTTTTTCATCTTTTTGAAACATAGAAGACACAGCCTTCAGTTGGTGCTCCAGCATGCGCAACAATGGGATAGCTTTTCCCAAATTACAGTCCTCCTTGCTGACTGCACGCATGAAGACCTCAAAAGGACGAAGCATGTCTGTCAGGCTTTTAACTAGGTTCCATTGCGCTGCATCTAGCCTCAGGTCCTTCTGAGCTGTACCCACTGTTGAGAAATAGTGATCGAGTACCGTATACTGCTCATACAGACACTCAAGCAGGTAGAAGGTTGAGTTCCAACGTGTTGCCACCTCCTGGATGAATCCTTTCACTGGCATTCGACGTTCATGTAGCAGGCTCCTCAGATGCTTCCGGGCCTTAAAAGAATGGCTGAAATGGTTGCACATTCTTCGGCAGGTGGCCACTAACTCGCACGCTGGACTGTCTTCATCACTCAAGAATTTTTTAACAACCAGGTTTATACAGTGCGCCAAACACAGCACTCTGAAATTCTGACCCAGCTCCATGGCCTTAACTACATTGGCGCCATTATCCGTGGAAACATAACCAATCTGGCGTTTTTTTGGGGACAGCCAGTGAAAGACCTTTGTGTTAAACTCATTCAAAATGTTTTCTGCTGTGTGACGTTTCTCCAAGCCAAACATGGCTAGTGTTGCATGTTTCCGAGCAGCTTTAAAAACTTGGTCCGGGTCAACACCTGCGTTTAGCTTTGCTTTAACCCCTGAAAAAGAGACCCAGTGTGCAGTGATGCACATGTAATCAGCGCCTGCGCCACTGGTCCACATGTCTGTTGTCAGATGTATAGTGTAAACAGCACTCTTCTGCAAAGCTGCCCCAATCACCTCCAGCACATCTTCATTTAGTGCTGGAACCGCTACTCTGGCAAAATAGAACCGGCTAGGAACCTTCCATTTAGGGCAGAGCGCTGCCACTAATTCTAGAAAACCAACCCCTTCTACAAAAGAAAAAGGGAGAAGGTCCAGAGCTAGCATTTTAGCCAGCTTAGTGTTATACAGACGTGCCAGTGGGTGGTTGCGTTCATATGGCGTGTCTGAAAAAAACATGTTTCTAATGTTGCCCTGGACCAAGCATTTACGGGATGATGATGATGATGACTTCTTTGACCCAGTTACGCTCGCTGATGAACTTTTTCGCATTGGTGTCTCACTCTCTCCCACACTCTTAGTGTGGCTCACATGGGGTGTGCTGCTGACAGGGGTACTGGGTGTAAGTGAAGTGTTTGACACGTCTTCTTCCTCCTCGTCATCATCAGATGAAACATCAACGTTTTCTTGACTTGCAATTCGGGTTTCCTTGATCTCCTTTAGGTGCGCAAACCATTGGACAGCGTGCTGTCTCCTAAGATGACCTCTCTGGCCTCCGGTACCATAGTTGGTAACAAACTTACCACGACTAACTGCAAGCTTACAAATGCTACAAATGGCGAAGTTTTCCTTTTTTGGGCAAACACTAAAGAAGTCCCAAACTTGGGACTTGAATTGTCTGTGGGGGCCGGAGGAGGCGGCGATACTGGTGGTGGTGGTCATGCTGCTAATGCCAGATGAATTGGAGGATGTGGATTGCCGAACTTTAGTACGTTGTGCACTTTCACCACCACTAATTGAGGTTGAGGTGGATGGAGGTCCCTTCTGGCGAGTAAGAAATATGTAAGGGGTACGTGTTGGTGTACTAGTTAACTCCAATGATTGTGGTGTTTCCACTGCCTCCTCGTCAACAACATCATCATCACGCTAAGTAGCTTCTCAGGCTAGGGTCAAAATGTCTGTTTGCTGCATGCCCGTTGGGGCTGCAGTGACCTTTATGATGACTGGGTCGTCGTCGTGAGAGTCTTTATCAGCAGCAGTATCCGCCACTTCTTGTTGAGCCTCATCACACTCCATAACTATGAGACTTTGGACAAGCTTCCTTTTACGCTTAACTACCTTTGTCAGATCATGGTGTGCCTCACTCTCAGACGGCAGTGGTGCTGGTTCCCAATTTTGATCCGTATCATCAGAAGGAGGTGTGCTTGAAGAAGATGTAGACACCACCCTTGATCTCTTCCTTGCTAGGGTTGTGGAAGACAATGAATGATCATCAGGAGGAGTGGCTTCCTCAAATGATACCTCGCCTTGATTGTCGATTTCCTGATGTGCCCCTACTTCGGGAGGAACAACTATTGTGGGCACTTGTGACCCTCCGTGCACCTCTGCTTGCGCATCTCCTTGCGCTGCCTCTCCTTCCACTTGTACTTGGGCTTGTACTTGCAAATGTGGTTGTTGTTGCGGCTGTGGTTGTTCAACACTTGTCAGATGAGCTACAACAACCTGTGTTGATTGAGGGACATTGCTGGTACTTTCTTGCGATGAGCCAACATCACTGGTCGATGGTGATTGAACAACTAGACTAAGTGCCTCTGCAGCACTTAAGGGCTTGGACTTAAGTTGGCGTGGTGGTGGTGGTGCTGCTCCCAGCTTGGTCCCCAGCAGATCCCGCTGCTGCTGCAGGTGTACTTTTTTTTTAGTCCCAAAAAATGTGGCGGGCGGCACACCAGTCTCCTTGGTAACTTGCTTCTTCTGCTCCTTACTGGCAACTTTCTTGCTAGAGGAGCTTCGGGGAACTTTTTTTGGGGCCATCTTCTTCAGAGCAGGTCAGAACAGTAGGCCGCAGTTGCACGAGTTGCAGAGTAGTCTGTGGCCAGACGTGACGTCGCGTGACGTTATGCTGCACACGCACACTGCTGCAGGACTTCTTCCTGGCACTGGTGGTTCTCTTGAGTCTTGTGCACCTAAAAGCAATGGAAGACAGAGGAACATCAGTTCAGTTATACACCCCAAAAAATCGAAAAACACAGAAAAATCTGCACAATCCCATGCCATCCATGATGTTTAAATTCAAGACACCCCACAGAAAGACTAGGCCCATGCACCACTCACTACCCCTGGTGAAAAGGCCACAACAACAGCCCAAAAAAACGAAAATCACAGAAAAATCAGCACAATCCCAAGCCCTCCATGATGTTTACATTCAAGACACCCCACAGAAAGACTAGGCCCATGCACCACTCACTACCCCTGGTGAAAAGGCCACAACAACAGCCCATAAAAACGAAAATCACAGAAAAATCAGCACAATCCCAAGCCCTCCATGATGTTTAAATTCAAGACACCCCACAGAAAGACTAGGCCCATGCACCACACTCACTACCCCTGGGCATAAAGGTTGAAAGCTAGGCAAAATGTTTGCAGACCTAAGAACACTGCCTGCATTCAAAATGGCCCCCTGCCTCCCAGCACATGGCGAGGGCCTGTAGCAGCACTCAAATGGCCCCCACCCACCTGGCCTGTCCCCATGAACACCCCAAAAAATCGAAAAACACAGAAAACTCAGCACAATCCCATGCCATCCAGGCCCTCCATGATGTTTAAATTCAAGACACCCCACAGAAAGACTAGGCCCATGCACCACTCACTACCCCTGGTGAAAAGGCCACAACAACAGCCCAAAAAAACAAAAATCACAGAAAAATCAGCACAATCCCAAGCCATCCAGGCCCTCCATGATGTTTTTATTAAAGAGACCCCACAGAAAGATTCAGTCCACCCACCACTGAGTAGCCCTGGGCCAAAGGCCCCAACTACAGCCCAAAAATCGAAAATTCCAAAATTGTAGTTGCAGCAACTGTAATGCCCCAAACAAACTTACTTGTGAAATTTCTAATCCAAAAGTGATCCAAAGAAAGTCAAAAAGGCCTCAAATCCAAATATCCAGCAGCATGCACAAAAAGTAATCCTTCCAGGTGAAGAATCCGAATGAAAGTGCCCAGCACATGAAGAAAGCACTGGGAGGAGCCTGCTGGACAGGAACAGGAAGTTGGAGACTGTGGGGCACTTCCTTCCTGCCACCCCCCCAAAAATGGACTCCTTGCAAAAAAAAGTGCAGGCAAATGTCAACTTGAGGAGTTATTCTGATAAAAATCATCATTTTCAGAAGGTTTATGCTGCTTGCTGGTGGATTTCTTGTGCAGAATTTCAAATTTTTTACTTTCGCGAGTGCAAGACTGTTGCTGCTCGCCGCATCTACGGGTTCGCAATTGCGAACTCCCGCTATACGTGATCACGGCGTACTCGCGTTGACAAACTCTCGCTGTGCAAGGTGGCGGGCGTGATGACGTAATCGCGGTCGCCAAACTCCCGCGGGATCTCGCAGCAAGATCCAAAATGGCGCAGCACTCGCAAAATATTTAGAAAAACAACTCGGCAAACGCTGAATGACGGTAAGTGAACGCCGCACGCCGCAAAATTGTATCACCAAGAAAAAAAAATCCGCTGAGTGCGGATTTGCGGATTTTGCGGGAAATTCGCGAATCTCGCGGATTGCGAATTTACCGAAAATCCGCAAAATCCGCAAGCGGAACGGATTTTCCGCCCATGCATACTGGTGGTGCTACCTGTGCCACATCCCTCGGAGCTGGGTGAATAGCAATGTCAATTTCAATTTGTATTTATTTTATGATTACTTAAAATCATGACAATTAAAAAGAATACTTCTTATATAAAAAAAAGTTAAAAAGCAAATTGTTGATACAAAATGGTTTATGTGGTGATATTGCTAAAAGTTCATTGGGGTGAGATGTCCCCGATTTTAAATGTTCAAAATTGGCCAAATTCATGGTTTATCTAATCTAAGATATGGGCTAATTAGAGCTATATCATTGTTGTTGTGAACCAAAATTAGAGGGCCAAACATTATCATTCAAGAAGATAGTATAGGGAAAAGTGAAACAATAAAAACAGAAACAGCATTTGAGGATTGGCACAGAATGTTCAAGGGTTCGTTAGAGGCTCAACTGGCATCACTTGTGTGCAGGTTGAGGCAGGATTGCTTGCAGACCTGCCATTCTAAGATTTTTGGACACTCTTGTGACACATTTGGTGAACTGGATGTTAAGCATCGTGCTTTCTGGGTTCATAGCTACTATGATGGCTTTTTGGCATGATTTGCCCTGCAACTAGATCCTTCTGTCATTGAGGGACATACACAGCCCTGTGTCAATCGTTTCCAGGTGGCTTCCGCAACCCCTGCACTCGGTGTTATCACTTAAACATCGCCATTCAGATAAGTGACTACAAAAGGACCATTCATCCATCCTCAGTGGCATAAACATTTTCTTTCATGAAAGTGCATAAAAGCTTGATAAATTGAGTGCCTCTGCCCCGGGCTTGAACTCCGAAATAACTGTCCAGGCATGTTTTCCTTTGGGCAATTGTGCCCTATCTGAATGAAAAGACCAAAGTTGAACACTTCTTTTAATGGGAAGCTTTAATGCCTGCTGGGGTGGGTTTGTTACCCAGTATACTTTTACATCAAGCAGTTGCAATCAGTGTTAAAGGGGGCATCAATGTTTTCTTGCCACAGCCTGGTCTCCAGACTACCTTCCCGGGAGTTACACAATCCTTTACGCAGCTTGATAAATGCACCAGCCTCGACGCCTCGGTGATCGAATAGCCCAATCTCAAGCCTTATCTGGGCTGCTGATGAAGATTTTGTCAGGTGCCATACTCGTTTGAAGATTCTAGTTATTATTTTGTTCAGTGTGTTAAAGTTGGATCACAGCATGATCTCTTGATCATATGTTAAATAGTTTGTGATCTTGGCTTTCATTACTGTTAGTAGCAAAGTTAAGCTTGGTCCGAATAGCTGTTTCACAAGCTTCATTAGTGCAGCCTCAACTGACAGGGCTTTTTCCTTAACCACTTCTTTCTGTTTTAGAAAGGTTCCATTTGAGTCCATGTGGATCCCCAAATATTTATAGGATGTCACTGCTTCGAAGTTTGTGCTGTTGAAGAGCCACCCGCCACTCAGCTGCTTCCATTTACCGAAGGGAATTTACTTTGTTTTTGACAAATTTAATTCCAGGGTGTTTCTTATTGTGTAGGGAAGCAGCTGGTCAAGCACTCTCTGTAGTCCGACCCTTGTGTGGCTGAGTAAAATAGGGTCATCCGCATATAGCAAGTAACTAATGCAGGATCTGCCTAGTTGAGAGGAATGGGAATTAACGTCATTGTCCATTAACCGAGATAATTCTGAGATAAAAAGATTATAAAGGAGGGAGGGCTGCATACACCCTTGTTTGCCGCCAAAGAATGTCTATATTTTTCTAGAGACGTTGGATCCCTCTCCCAACTTTACAAGGATCCAGGTATTTCAGTGGATTTCATTTATGGCCTTCAGAGGGACGGGGGTTATTTCCCATTTCGGCAGTTTATGCCATAGCAGGCCCCTGGGCACCTAATCGAAGATCACTTTAAAGTCAACGAAGCAACAATTTAGTGGCATTCCATGGGCGGCAGCTTTCTCCATCAATACAGATAGTGCAAGTAAATTACTAGTGGTTCCTGATTTGGTCACAAAGCCAGTCTGGTTAAAAGGTAGACACTGGGTATTGTGTACTCAGGACAGCAGCTCTTCAAGCAATAGGCTAGCACAGTGCTTGGATTCGACGTCCAAGAGAGCTATAATCCTATAGTTTTTAGCATTGGCTCTCAACTCCTTTGTGAATAGGGTGAATTATAGCTCCTTTCCATGACTCAGGTATGTTATGATCGAGCCAGCAATATGAAAACAGAGGGGCCAAATGTTCAGACCACAGTTAGAATCTGCTTTGAACAGGGCCTGGGGGAGACCGTTGGGCCTGGGGGACCCGTCTGACCGGGCTTTACTGATGGTACGAGCGATATTATTTCTCAGAGCTTCTGGAGCCATAAAGGTCATTGACAGAAAATCGTCTGGCTGGTTCACAGTATCAATTGTGATGGCGGCCGGAGTGTAGGCAGCTGATTGTATTTGCACGGTTAGCGTACCATTTCTTATTGTATCTTATAATAGCTGCGTGGTTTTAGATGATGAGTAAATACAGGGCTGATCATCACCAGTTATATGTTCTTTGAAGTGGTCTGTTAGAAAGAGGACCCATTCAGCTTCGCATATATTTGCGCTGCCTTGCCCGCTTGCGCCCAGTGACCTCCTATTCACAAGCGACCAAAATAGCTTTGAGCAACTTTTAGTTCATCTCTGTAGATTGAGAGCCTAAATGCTATTTGATCTTCTTAAATACATTAGTCTCCCAGGCACTTCCTGGTGTGACGTAGAGCAGAGTTCCGTTGGGTTTTTCATTTTTTGGTCTCAATTGAAATACTTAATTGATTGAAAGTTGGTGGATTTTGTGAAGAAGATGGAAATTCACTGAGTAGTTGATTTTCTGGAAGCTCCCAAGCATCCATTTGTGCAGCGTCCACATCGCGCCATGCACATAGGAGTGCTCTGCATTTTTCCATTGTTGTGGGGATTGAGCGGTCTGTCTATTTCAGTCTTTCTAGGCTCTCTGTGTGGGTACCTGTTGTTGTATGCCAGATTACCAAATGGTGGACGACACTGAAGATAAGGCTTATTATTTGCGGACAGTGATTGCTCTCACCAGATGATGCGATACAGTAATCCTCTATCAGAGGGAGCATTTTGTTATTGTTTAACGTGAAATCCAGGAATGAGTGGGTGTGGCCATTCTTTCTTGTCCATGCAGGTATAGTGTCCTTGGGAAGGCGGCCATTCAATATGGTATAACCCACGCTGCTGAATTGAGGAACTATATATTCTCCCAATTTACTCTGCCTGTTACCTGCAGATATGGATTAGGCTGCAGGGTGCAATGAAACCACTGGAAGTGCATCATTGTAGTCCTCAGAGGTGTTTTTAAAGGGGTTTGTGTTAAAGTCTCCTGAGATTAGGCAGGGTTTACTGTCATGTTTGTTTATTAAATTGCATATGATTTCAATTGGACAATCCAATTTGGCCTTTTTCCTACTGGTGTGAGGAGAAATATAAATATTGAGCAAAAGTAGCTGTTTGGCCGAGTTGGGGGCTTCTAATTCTAATATTGGTGATCCAATCTTCATTGAGTTCTAGCTGATTGATGTTTAGAGATAGTTTACAGGCAGCATAGATCGAGAGCCCACCTCCCAGTCTGCCATGCTTGTGTAGTCTTTAAGCGGGAGACTTGAATTCCAGATAGACTTCAATGCTTGTCGCCGACCAAGTTTTCTGGGGAAATGTGATGTCATGTTTTTTGGGAAATTCAAGTGTGGCAAAAGATCGAGATTTCGTGAAAAATCCTTTGATGTTCCAAGAGCATATTGTTATACCTGGATAGGTGTTGTTTTAGTCTCTCAGGCCCTGGGACAGGGCTGCTGTCATTCAGGTCCAGTGGGCCCTTGTAGTGGATTGTTGCTCTGCTACTGGCTCATCATTTCCAGCTGGGGAGCGGCTTCAAGACGATTTCAATATAGAAAAAAGTGGATTTCCTGAATGGCTTAAAAGGGCCAGGGCGATTGCCAGTATTGAAGGATACCGAAGTTCGCTGGGCGTTGTTAATTTGATGCCCCAGTTGTTGAATTGGTCTGCCTTTCATTGTACCAATTCCTTTATGTCCTTAAATGCCAAAGTAATTAGGATTATTTTGGTTGTTCGATTGCTGTCATTGGATTCCAAGTTGCGTAAATCTGAGATTGATGTGAAAAGTCAGAGAATGTAACTGCGATTTAAGATTTCATACGGGTCTTGGGAAGCGTACTCTGGGAATAGCAACAATTTGGACTGAGAGCTGTCCAGGGCCGGGGTGTGCTCCATTGCAATATCAGAGGACTTGGAACCATTGTCTGTTGAAATGTGGAAGGACATTGTTGAGGGACTACTTGGTCACTGATGGAGATTAGGGTCGCTTTTTTGGAAACTGTTTTGCACAAGATCACTGGGTTGGGTCGCTTAGGTAGTGTTGTCAAAGGCTTTTCTTTGACCCTTTTGTTTGAGTTACCAGTAAGGTGTTCTGAAACTACCGATCTCTGCACTGATATAGGCTTGCCAGCTGGTGTTGAAAGGGAAGTTCTGATACTGGGGCTTGCCGCTGGATAATTCACTGCAGGGGCTCGCTCCAGAACAGCTTTGTGCTCCACATTGGTTTGCGGTTGGCTATTCCATGATGTCACTGGGGGGCGGGGTGAGCTTTGGCGGCTCAGTCTGTGAGAGTACTACTGATGATAGAATATTTATTAGAATTGATTTTTGATGCATAAGTGGTTGACAGACCAGTGACAGACTGCTGATAGTACTAGATGTAGTATTCGAACCTGGTGGTGTGGTGGGTTTACTTTTTGAGAAGTATTTGCTGATTGTGTTTTGGGTTTCAATTGTGTATCTGTTCCGATTTTTCCAAAGTCTTTTTTTCCCGCTTGATCAACCTATGAACTTGAGGCGAGTTTGTTATTGTACCAGTGCTCATATTAGCGCATTCTGTTGACCCGTTGCCCGTTGGAAGAGTGCGTTTTTGCACAGTCACCTGGTCTGGACCTGAAGCATTAGAGTCCATATTAACTAGTATGTGCTGATGGTTAGGGAAACTCTTTGAGATTTCATTTTGATTTTTAAGAGTGGGGTTAATAACTGGGGGAACTGTTTGCTTGAGTGACGCTGAAAGATTGGGCTAGGCTTTACAACTCGTAGAACCTTTCTTTCTATTATGTTCCTACTGGATATTCGGTTCTGGAGCATCTGTCAAACGGAGGTCCTGTTGTGGGATGCAAGCCTGGCCGATAACGGTAGCTTCTTAACTACAATTAATATTGAAGAAAGAAATTGTGGTAACAAGGACAGAGAATCAATTATTGGAGAACAGCAACATGCTGCTTGTGCTAATTGAACTTTAGATTGTGCTTTTATAATCAGCATGTTGAGAGCCTGTAGTTTTTGATCAATCCCAGCGGTGTACACAGCAAGTGTATTTAGGAAGTCAACGTGTAAGTCCTATTTGTCAGAATGGTAATTTAGTGTTGATATGGTTGATTGGAGGGTTTGCAGAAGTTGTGACTAAAGCACATTCGTATCGATCGGGCGGCGACCTTCCGGATCTGCAGACTTATTAAGTGCTGTGGTAAAAAAAGATAGGTCTAGGGAGGTGTTGATGTTACTGTCCCCACCTGAGGGGAACATGTGATTGCGCTGATTAATTGACTTTGATAAGGTTGTTGGGGTCAGCGGTTTGATTTTACCTGAGGGGGACCTCGCCTGTTGCACAGCGTGAAGGCTGGGTGTTTTTTGCTCCATGCAAGGTCTTCTATATTAGTTTATAATTTAGATGATAAGGGTGAAAACGGACTTGGGTTAGAAATAAACTGGGAGTCCTCAGATGGTGATTGGCATGGAGACTGGCACAGCGTATGGATGGGTGGCTAGTAGGCCATAAGAGAATTATTTGGGACCCTGTAGTGATGGACAACCCTCAGCAACTTCTTGTAAGGAATGTTCGACCTTTGTGGTGGCAGACAGAGGTGGGTTATAACCTGTCCCACTGGGAAAGATCATGGCCTGGACCCATGTTTAAGGCAAATCTGAGGCCAGGCTTGCCTGGGAGGTGTCCGACGTCTCTGTATGTGTGCTTCATCTTGGTTTTCGGGCAGCAGCAGTATTCCTGAAGTAATCCTTCAATGTTTTCCTTTTTGTTGTGGATACTACAGACGCTGACGTTTCAAGGTTTGACTCATGGGAGTTAGAAGTAGCGGATGATAACATCCCCAAAGGTGTTTGTGAGGCTGATATGCCATGGGGAGTTAGGGGCTGGATGAAGGGTTGCTGCTCTTGTCTCCGTGTTATGATAGATTGTGTTGAATATAGCTGTGATGAGGTCACCACTATGTCCAGGATGTTGTGGGTGGACTCCGTCCTCGAGTTTTTGTTGTGGTTTTTGGGTGGTTCCTTCCTGACTCTCCCTGACCTCATTGCGGGCTGAGTTTAGCTGAGTTTAGTAATAGAGCTGTTAACAGCAGGCAGTGTACTATGTGTGCCTTCCATGGTGTGGACAGTAAGCAGGCAGAGAACTGAATTCTGTCCTAAGAGGCTTCCTAGGCACTTTTTGGACTCCTTCTGGGCAATCTGGGCTGTTATGACTGACGCCCTTTCACCTGGTGTGTATAGCTGTGAGGTGAGGTGGGGGGCTAGTGGCCAGCCGGCATCAATCCCACAATGCCCGCTGTTCATACGGCGCCCCCCACAGCCCCGAACACACACTCACAGGTTCAACTCTGCAGCACCTTCATGGGCTCTTTGTGGGCGTCTGCTGGCTACCAGTAAATGGCAATGCAGCTGGCCGTGCAGGTCCTGTGGTTTGTTGTTCCACACCTGGTGGCTCTTGGTTGTGGTTCTGGAGCTGCTTGACGCACCACTGGAAGGCGGGCTCTAGAAGATGCGCGTTCCCTAGGGTGAGTGGAGCAAGTGGGGGCGCACCAAGGAGCCACACACCGCAACCGGTTTACCTAGACCATTTCCGCGGTACCTGGGACCCAGACTTCGAGGCTGCCTGCTGTGGCTGCCTCACTTGCTCACTCGCGCGCGGCTCACAGCTCAACGCAGCCTCTGCGCAGCTACCCCTGAAAAGATTGATTGAATTGAGGGATAGGGGCAGGAGGCCTCAGCTCGTGCCCCTCACAATGGCAGAGCCCAAGCCCCTCATGGCTCCAAGGGCACTGAGTGCTCCAAACGCCAGCTCCGGGACCTGCTGTGTCTTGTGTGAGAAGTTAGTCTGGCATGTGATGTCCACTATTTCTAGTGGGCACCTTGCACCAGTCTAATCAACCCTTATTGATGGTGGTTGTAAAGTCAACCTTATAGAAAGCTATCCTAGTGGTAGCATGGACCAGCAGTCAGTAGGGTAAGACTTCAGAGATCATGTAAAGCCATCTTTTTTACTAATTATAATCTCCCTTGAATACCAAATGAAAGGAAGCAAAAAAAGGTATATATCAAATACATATGTATTTATTTCTAACACAACCCCTCTGCACTCTTTATGAGGTCAGAGGTCAAAGTACATCAGATGTTACTCAATTTAATACGATAAGTTGCACAAATACAGTTATGCCCTAGGGACCTAACAAACCATATACTAAGTAAGTGGTATGAGAACCACGCCTGAAGTAGGGAGTAGGCCTAGGGCCTGGGTAATCTCTGGGGCTACACTAAAAAACCACAGGTTAGGAAGTAGGAGGCCCACGGGAGATGCGTGCAGTGTCTAAACACAGTCACGAGTTACCATTGACTTATAATGGGAAACAAAGAAGTTACAAAGTTACTGTTTACGGGCACTTCCGGATGGACTACGACAAAACCCCTTTAGACTAGGACACTTCGAGAGTCAAGACCCAGGGGAGCACCAGCGTACTCGTGTTACCTCACCCAGGGAAGCCGAGTGCATAGGTGCCTTTTGGTGTCGGATTTCGTCATCGTTTTCTATGGAGATCTGCAAAGAAGGGCTGCAGGCGACCAGAGGAAAAGTGTCCGGGTGGATCCAAGGGTGGATCAAAGATCTGAAGAACCTGAAAGCAGAGGGGACAAAGTCTGGGTCACTAGCCAGTAACCAGGAAGGTACTAGGAAGGAACCAGGCGATGTCGCAATGATCTCAGGTAAAGAAGCTGAGCTTGTATCTTCAGCCACGAGGTCCAGGAGGCATCGACGATGACCAAGCGCTGGATTAAAGCTGTACCATAATGGATCTAGTTGACTGCAGTGTCAGTATCCGGATTGGACCCAACAAGCCTTGGCATCTGCAACCCATGCAGGATGTCAAGATTGGCTCTGTTGCAGACCAGCAAGGTCTGTGGCACTTCTCCTTTGAAGGGAAGCTGGAGCATGCCTTGAGCAACCAGGAAAACAGTTTAGTTTAAAAGAAAAGTCTTCAGGGGGCTCACAAGCCAATGGGCACGGAACCAGGAAGATGCATCAAGCTGAAATGCAAGAGCAGGCCCCACATGACACTCGTGGAGTGTGGAGGGCTGAGCTTCAGTGCAAATGGTGCTCCGGTCTGGGGTTTCTCTCACCTCAATGCACAACTGCAAGTTATTTCAGGAGTTGATGCAGTTAACAAAACGCAGGGTGTCCAATGTGTCTGGTCCCACGTCTCTCGTGTCCGCCACGGGTCTCAACTTTGCTGTGGATGTGGGTTGGAGTTAGAGAAGTCTGAGAGTCCCGTTCCTGTATTGCTGAGTCTTCGGGTTCCGGCGGGAGCATTGACAGAACAGACTGGCAAGTTACTGGTGGTGCCTGTTTGCACAGGGTGGTCACTCCTTGACCACAAGGGAGTTGTCTTCCGTCTTCTAGTCAGAATAGAATGTCGAAGGTCTAAGGGTTCTGTATCAAAGTTTCTTTTCAGGATAATCTAAAGTCCTGGGGACACAGCTCCTTTACTTATACTAAGGATGGGGGTGGATTACCTGCCTAAGTCCCTCCTATGGGTGAACCTGAGAAGGGGGTGGTTACACCCCTATCACTTTGTCCAGTTTCGCGCCAGAGCTGGGACTGGAGTGCCCCAGCAACTGGTTTGAACCGGGCTATGCATGGAGCACCTTGTGTGCCCCAGGCAGTGTCTAGATGCATTCACTGAATGCAGCCCTCTCTGCCCCAATACACAAAACCCCTGTCTGGGGAGGTGTTGGCACCTCCCTGGACAAGAAACCTATTGTCCAGGCCGCCCTTGCTGGAGTTTCCCCCAGCAACAGGAGGTCAGACTCGTGTCTGTGGCAGCAGCATTCATTTTGTGATGCTCAGGCTCTGTTTAACTTTAACCGGGTAAGGGGGCGCTAGAGGGCGCGCACACAGCATGGCCGCCTTTAGGTGAGGCTCCTGTTCCATGGAGCAATAATCCTGCCACTATCCTCTGAATCTGGAGTGCTGTTGGACTCATACGAATGGATTCCAATTGCTCAACTTACCCCTCAGACTCGGTTTAACTTTTGTGCAGCTGCGACCCTTGATGCCAGCGTGGGAGGCTATGACACCTTTCCCTGACACCGGCGCTGGAGCTCTGGAGAGTAGGAAGAGCGGGAGCCGGCGCTAGGATAGCCGGGGATCGCCACGAGGCTTTAGGCCTGCGTTGGCCGCCTCTGCATCTGGCGGCGAGGTGCCTGCTTTTTCTGCCTCGGAGCGGTGCGTGTTCCTTCCCCCGCCTTTCCTTGGCGTGCTGGTGTGGCTGAGCTGCTCGTCGGAGGAGTGACCTATGGCGTTGACCACCGTCGGCCTTGCCGGGGGTGCTCCTGTGTCCCTGTTGCCTGCTGAGTGAAACGGAGGCCTGAGGGCTGTAGGCGAACCTCATCGGGCACAAAGATCCCCTCCCTTGCAGTCCGCAGAGGGCTGACTGCATCCTGGCTGCTGCTGTGCTATTGAGGATCTCGGACGATCAGAGTGGCTGCCGGTCCCGAGGGTAGAGAGGAGTTGTGGCGCAGTAGTTCAGCCTGCTGCCTGCATCGGCTCCGTGTAGTGCACCGGTGGGAAGATTGCCTGACTGCTGGCTCACACAGCACCAGCTGGAAACTCGGAAGCTCCTGCGTGAAATGGATCCAAATCCATAATAGAGGCTTGTGAGGCTTGCTAACGTTTCTACTGGCTGGCACTACAGAATGCTGAACAATTTTGGACATTGATTGTTGTGATGCCCTGCGACTTGTGCATGCTGAGCTAGACCTGGGCGGTGGGTTGCTGCGTGCCCTCAGGGACTGTGGGGCGCTGGGCAGTGCCACGTGAAGACACCTGAGGAAGTGGACTGACAAACGGTGGCAACTCATTAGGGGCAGAAGCTGCGGACAATCCTACCTTTTCTGCACCTTTCCTATTGCACTAATATCTGCATGTGGTGCATTTTTGTGTGATACCACCGCGTGTTGTACATTGCGGTCCTTGGAAGGCTATTCGTGTTGGTACAGAGGCTTGCTGCACACGACTGCTGTACTTTGATATTGGATTTGCGCATTGGTACTGCGGGCCAGGACTGCTTGCTTAGCCGGAGCCACAATGGTGAAACAAGATAACCGACAGCCGCGCCTCACCTTTGATGCGGTGAAAAAAGGACCGAAAACGCCAGTAACGGACCCCAGTGAGAACGGAGCGAGTGTGGCAGGTGGAAGCGGCTCCCCCACTGCTGGTCTGGACATGCAGCAAATCCTGCAGGAGATGCGTAAGGGATTTGCCACAGTAGTGGATAAGGTGGACAGGATGTCCTCACGGATGGAGGCTTTGGTTCATTAGGTGGACCAGCACCAGGAGCGTATAACGGCTGCTGAACAACAAATCTCTGACGATATTACTGCCTCTCACACAACCAAACTAGCCTGCATGGACAACTTGCTACTAGTCATAGCAGCAAAAAATGAGGATTTGGAGGCCCGTAGCAGACGCAACACCATCCGCGTCACAGACATTCCAGGATGGAGTTATATGTGGAGAGGCTGCTACGAACATCCATTGGGAAAGACGCTTTTTCGTTGCAATTCATAGTAGAATTGGCACACAGGTCTCTGGGGCCTGTGCCTAAACCGGGAACTCCTCCGAGGCCCATCATAGCGCGCCTCTTGAACTATTGAGACCGTGATGCGGCTCTACGAGCGGCCCGCTCCAGGCAAAAGCTTACATGTGACGGTATAACTTTTTCAACATATCCAGATTTCACTCCTATTGTGCAGGAGCAACGACGTAATTTCCTTACCGTTAAGAAAAAGCTCTGGGATGCCCAAATAGACTATGCCTTGCTTTACCCAGCGAGGCTACAGGTAACGTGCCAGGGGAAGCAGCGCTTCTTCACTAATCCGCAGCAGGTGGAGGATTATCTAAAGACTCTGAAGCGGGCGCAGAGGATTGAACGGGACCGAGCAGCTGCGCATGGTGATGATTTGCCTGATGTTGATGAGGCGGAGTGACAAGCCACACAGTTACAGATACTCCTACTTGCATAGATCTCAGAGACATTGGCCGATATGGGGTTTAGACACTGAAGACATGTAACGATTTGAGAACTTGGAGCCACACACCCTTTCCAGTGGTAATGTACTCCAGGGACCACTAGCCCCTCTTTAGCCTACTCTGAGGGCGGTACAGGACCGGAGGCTGGGAGGTGGCGAAGTGGCTGCACTCTTTCTTAGGCGTTTTCCCGCATGGGCATACCCCCACCACGGAACTAGCTCTTTGGGGAATGTGGCAGAAGGGAGGGGGCGGGTGGATAAGTCTGGCAAGATTGGGTTGCTTCAGTGGGAGGGGTGGTGGTAATAGAGTTGGGGGTACACCTGGTTTTTGTTGCACAAATGAATCTTGAGTATTTGGTTGGGTTTGGGGGGGTTGGGCGGGATCTGCTTGACAGAGTTGGGGAATGTCAGCATATGGGAGTGAGAAGGGAGAAGTTTAACTGTTTCAGGGCGCAGGGCGAGACACGGGACGAGCTTTGTGGGCAGGTTCAGATCAATACCGGCAGGATGGGGCAGAATGCTTTAACAGGGATGTTCCAGTTTATTGCTTTAAGGAATGGCTGAAAGGATAGAAGCTACACGCTTGTCAGTGCTTTCATGGAATGTCCGGGGCCTAAACGACGCTAGAAAGGGTAGTAATGTCCTAGCCTATTTAGAATGCCAGCATGTGCATATCGCACTATTGCAGGAGACCCACCTCGCTCCGAGAGTGGGCCAGTCATTTGCCAGTAAATGGGCAACAATCAGGGTGTTTTCCTCCTATTCGTCGTATTCCAGGGGAACTGTTATTTTGGTGAAGCGCTCCCTTCAATTTACAATGCTTGGCAGCCTTAGCGATCCAGAGGGTAGATATGCTGTACTATGGGGCAGGCTTGGCACGAACACAATAACTATAGCCAATTGTTATGCACTGAACGTTGATACTCCTGAGTTTTTTACGAAACTGTGGGGGAAAATTGTCGATATTGGCTCTATGCATGTCATATGGAGTGGGGATTTTAATGTAGCAATGTGGCCCAGTATGGATAGGACGGATGGGAGCATACAATATAATACATAATCTAGAGATGTGTTACATGGTATTATGGAGGGGGGCGGCTTGATTGATAGTTGGAGACACTTGCATCCCGGGAGGAGGGAGGGCACCCATTTCACTTCCTACACTAATACCTGGGCCCGGCTGGACTACTGTTTGTTATCTCGAGGCTTGTGCACTGATGTGGGGGCCGTGCTGCATCTGGCACGAACCTACTCGGATCATTTCCCTGTGCTGGTGCGGCTGCAGATGCTGGGATGTGCAGATACCAGATCCCAGTGGAGATTACAACCCACTGCGCTCCTTGATGAGGTGTTCAAGTCAGAGTTGGGTGACAAAATAGCTTCCTTTTTCCCTCGTAATAAGGGGTCTGTGGAGAGTGTGGAGGTAGTGTGGAAAGCGTTCAAAGTCACAATGCGTGGATACTGCATCTCAAAGAGCTTTGGGGTATTATGGGACATACGTGGTTCCATATACAAGCTGGAGCGTGAGTTGAAGGAGTTGGAGACACAGATGATTAGATGCAATGATGGTAGCGTTCACAAAGAATTTAGGGCCAAACGGTCGGAATTTGAAGCGGAAGCGGCGAGAGAGGTAAAGTTCAGAGGGAAACACTGGATAGCTTGCAGGTATTGTGAGGGGAGAGACCGGGGCGAGCTTTGGCAGCAGTGGTGAGGAACCCCAGGTTCGGAACCAATATTTTAGAAGTACGTGCACGGGATGGCCAGTGTTATCAAGACTCGGAAGGTATTCTGCAAGCCTTTCAGTCCCATTACAAGGCATTATATACCACATAAGGGCGGGTGGAAGAGGGTTATGACCCTTTTTTAGATGATATTGCATTATGCTGGCTTAGTGATGTCCAGAGAACATTTCTCGTGGCCCCTCTAGAGCTAGACGAGATTTTTAGGGAAGTGATCATGTCCTTACAGAATGGCAAGGCGCCCGGTAGTGATGGTTTGCCTGCCGAATTTTACAAACAGTATATAGATATTATGGCTCCCGTGCTTAAGGAAGTCTTTGAAGACTCGCTAGAGACGGGGATTCTGCCAAGTTCCATGCGGGACATGGTAATTACCTCCTTATTGAAGGCATGGAAAGACCCTACCGACTGCGATTCTTACCGGCCCTTATCGCTTATAAATTCTGATGCTAAGATATTGGCTAAAGTGTTGGCCACACGCCTCTCTCTCCTCTTGACTCAGATAGTACTTCCGGACCAGGCCGGGTTTGTGCAGGGGGGACCTACCAGTCACAACTTGCGTACCCTTTTCTCACTGATACAAACCATAGCACGTGAGTTCCCAGCGACTGCGGTGTTCTTAGATGCCACGAAAGCTTTTGATTCAGTTGAGTGGCAATACCTATTCACTGTTTTACATAGGATGGGGTTCCCCGCACTATTTATCTCTTGGATACGACTGCTGTACACACAACCTACCGCTAGGGTTCTAATTTATGGACGCTTGTCCGCTCCGCTTACGATCACACGTGGCACCCGGCAGGGGTGCCCATTATCTCCTCTGTTGTTTGCTATTGTCATAGAGCCCTTGGCTTGTCGCACCCGCCAACTGCATACGGCGAGTTCGTTTAAATGCTTTCAGCGGCAGTTGGGGGTATCCCTGTATGCAGACGACTTAACATTGTATATAACTGACCCGCAAGTGAACCTTAACCCCCTATTGCGAGAATTCTTGGTGTTCGGTAGGATCTCCGGTATACAGATAAATTGGAGCAAGTCGCAGTTCTTTCCACTCACTCCTGCAGTGAAAGAGTTTCAGCTCGATTACCCACTGGAGTGGTGTAGATCAGAGTCTTAGGTACTTGGGAATTCAGGTCTCTACGGACAAAGACGAAACCCTCCAGCTGAATTATGGCACCGCGATTACTAAATTGACGGATAGTGTCACTCGCTGGATTTCTTTGCCGCTTTCTATGGCGGGCAGGTCATCGCTTATTAAAATGGTGGTTTTGCCCCGCTTTCTATATTTGTTTTCAAATATACCCTATTTCCCTGGTGCGTTCTTTTTAAAAACACTGCGGTCGGAATTGCTGCGTTTATTCTGGGGGGCAAGCAACCGCGTTTGAAGTGGTCTGTGGTGACGCAGCCGTATCTCAAAGGCGGCTTTGATGTGCCGGAGTTTGAGGTGTACTATATGAGTGCACAAGCACATTATGCTTATCACTGGATGCTGCCCACTCCTTACATGCCACAGCTGGCGGTGGAGGACTGGGTGGCTCAGCCGCTTACCCTGGCCGGTCTCATCCATGGGGATGTAGAGTCGATCGATACACCGCTCACCACAGTATCCTGCACGATTGATGCTTGGAAACGAATAGCGCGTAGACTGCAGGTGCCGCTATTATATTCTCCATGGATGCCACTGAAATTTCATCCTAAGATGCCACTGATACAGGAACCAGGGTTCCAGGCGATGTGCAGGTGACTTGGTGTCGCCAGATGGGGCGATCTGTTCTTGGGAGGACAACTTCGCAGTAGGGACCAACTGTTTCAGGGGTCCCAGCCCACCCCCCTGGAAGTGTTCTATTATATTCGCTTGACTCAGGGGTTGAAGACAGTACTACCAGACTATCCTAAAGAACCGGAGGTTGTTGCTCTGCTCCATGGGATGCTGGGCTCGACCACGGGCGGGCACCTTGTGTCCGGTCTTTCCAGACACCTTAGGGCGCAGAGTCAAAGTACTGAAAGCACTGCACGCATGCCCTGGAGCGAGGATTTCGGTTACGACATATCGGAAGCACAATGGGGTTATTGTTGTGGCATGACAGCTACTATTTCAGCCAGCTGTCTGCTTAAGATAATCCATTATAAGTTCTTGCAGCGAGTTTACTATACCCCAGTACTGAAAATATGCTTTTGTCTATCAGAGAATGATAAATGCGCACGTTGCAGAGCGGATGGGGCAGGGTTTATTCATCTTTCGTGGGAATGTCCTGGAGTGTGGGACTTCTGGACAGAAGTCCATACGGCCCTTCAGAAAATGCCAGAGCACACATTCGACAGAGATCCACTCATTATGCTATTAGGCTACACTCTGATGATACCCAAACAACACTGGAAGCTATTCAACATCGCTTTACTATTGGCTAGGCGTAGGGTGGCATGTCGCTGGGGACGTGGCACGGCGCCTAAGTTCAAAGAGTGGCTCACAGATCTCACATACTGTCAGGAGCAACACTTAGTATATGCGGACACTCTACCAATGATGTGTAGGCCTAGAGATATATGGGGTCCCCTTCAGACTTACCAGTTAGGTACTACAGACGAGTTGGACGCTGCAGAGATTGTAGCGGATGGGGAGGCTGACTAGCTGTGATCATCCGCCTGATTCATCAAGCTTTTTTGCGCTCGCAAAGGGCCAGATTCTGAGAATCTGGCCCTTTGCGAGAGCGATTTTTGCATTTGGGATTCAGCAAGCCAAATGTAAAAATCGCTAAT
Organism: Lissotriton vulgaris; assembly: GCF_964263255.1. Lineage (NCBI taxonomy): Eukaryota > Metazoa > Chordata > Amphibia > Caudata > Salamandridae > Lissotriton > Lissotriton vulgaris. Next base: position 569,669,553 of record NC_141695.1, read on the forward strand.
CGCGATCTCACAATTTTGCGAGGAATTACATTTATGGAATCTCTATTTGAGATTCCTTAAATGCAATTCATCATCCTATTTTTTTTTGCCAATTCGCAATTTCTAGGTGCAATTTACCGCGAGGTCAGACCTCGTGGTAAATTGCGAAAACTCAGAAAAATGCATTTAAATGCATTTTTCTGAGTTGCATGTTACACACACACATGTCCTCTGGACATGTGTGTGTGCAACACCTGTGTAAAATTTCATTTGAGGGGTGCTACAGGGTGTCCTGTGGACACCCCTGGCACCCTTCAAATCGCTATCTTATTTGCGATTAGCAAATTGCTAATCGCAAATAAGGAATACTCCCCATTCATTCCTATGGGCCTTTTGGCCCATAGGAATGAATGGGGAGTTATTCCTTATTTGCGATTAGCAATTAGCTAATCGCAAATAAGGAATTGTAAGGAATCGCATTTTTTTTGCATTTTCCTACATGAATCCCGTTTTGCGAGTCCTTAATAGCGATTCGCTATGAATCGCTATTAGGGGCTCGCAAAACGGGATTATGATGAATCAGGCTGTATGTCGCCAATCATTGACACTGTGGGAGCGATGGGAAAGACTGGTAATGGGGCGGTGATGTATTATGACCTTGCTGGTGTATGTTGAATTCTTGTTGACTGGCTGAATATTCTCTGACGATGATTGCCCGGATGGACTTCTTTCTTAGCGCTTGTCCATGTCCTGTATACAGGGTGAGCACTTTGTATTGAGGCTAACTGCTACGTTCGCTGACAATCAAATTGCACTGTATTGCGGCACGTTCAGAGATGATTATCTTTCTGCCATATTTGTATGCTATTGCTGCTCCACCTCCATATTGCTGTTCTAATTATGCTGCAATGTGTTATGAATGTAATGGACTATTGCCTCTGGAGATGTCCCCGTGTCCTTGTTGTACGGAAAAACTGTAAATAAATGTTTAAAAAAAAAAAAAAAACTTTAACCGGGTAAAGCACTAACATACATGTCTTTTCCCTCTAGAAGGGTGGAATGCTACCCCCGCTGCCAGAATGGGCGGGGGGTAGTATTCCAAAGTGTTTGACACCTTATACGACATGTTTTGAAAAGCCAAACCAAAGTCAGCATTAACTGTGAGGATTATAATGCACTTAAGTGTATATGGCATGGCTATTTCATAGAACATCTATAAAGAGATGGTTCCGAAAGCTGCAGAGGGGCTCATCTCATGCTAGGGCACCCTCTCACATAAAACCAAGCACTCTGCCTCCAGGATTGTCGAGGCCTACCATAGGAGTGACTTATAGGTGCATATGAGTCTATATTTAAGGTAGATATAGGTATACTATATCTAAGTAAGGGGTGATTACACCACCTTACCCAGGCTGTGTGCACAGACCTGTGGTGTGAGTTTGGACGGCTGCAGCATAATACATGCTGCAGCCCCTGGTAGGTCTTGGATGCACCTATGCCCTGGGTACCTATGGTACACTATACAGGGGTATATAATAAAAAGGAGGGGAGGAGAGGGATCGGTTATGATGCTAAGGGCTGAGATTACCACTCAATAAGGTGAGTAGAAGGTCCAAAACGCACTTGCAGCCCTGGAAAATGCAGACAACAAAAAGAAGACTGGTTTGTTCCTAACAGGAGAAGAAGGTGGTCACTAAGGTGTAGGGGGCAGTGCTCAATGGAGAACTAACCCTGGGTATCCATTGTGTTTGATATAGTGGCCTGACACAGCCTTGCGAGTGTCATGCTTCATCATAGGCAATGCTCCTCGTTGGGCAGGCGGTGCAATGCCCAATGGGCACACCTCGAAGAGGGGCTCTTTATCGGAGATCTTTTTATCCAACTGCCTATAGGTGAAGTGAGGGTGAGGGGCCAGAACAGAGTAGACGGTGTGAGTGAAGATAAAATGAGGCATGGGGTACCGGAATTTTTTTTATTCTGGTGGTCCCCTGCCGCAAGTAAAACAAAGATTAGTCTGTACTCGCTGGAACTTAACTTTCCATATACGAGACAGTACTAAGGTGTGAAAGGTTTGGTCAACATGTTTCTCGCTTATAGTACATTGACTTACTGATTGGCTTGTAAATATCTCTCCTCCTTAGAAATGGCTCAGTACCAGAAGTGTGTTCCCACTCTCCCTCGAAAATACTGCAAAAGTCTGATTTACTCACTTAACACTTTTGGCAACATTTTTTCTTTGGTGAACTAAGCATCTCATTGTGTTCAAAATGAGAATAAATAGCTTTCCTTTTAATACAGAAACCTTGTCAACTAGACACTCAACAAAATGTTTCTCATTTTGCAAAGTTCTTTTGATTTTTGCTGTGTTCATGCTTCTAATAATGTTACACTTTAAGTAAAGGTCTATAGCTAGGTCAGTCAAACAATTGACATAAGCAGTTCTAGGTCTTGTAGTAACATGTGACACCCCACCTGGAATGACCATTTTCATAATTTATACTGTGGCAATGCAGATACCCTGCTTTCACAGAGCGAGTTTCATCCACATATGCCAGGGGTTTCCACACCATCAGAACGCTTTCTTATACAGGAGGTAGTCCGGGCAATAGAGAGTATAGCTCCCGGAAAGGCGGCGGGTCTTGACGGCCCACCTGTAGACCTACTTCTGTATGACCCAAAGCCATGGGCACATTTTATTCTGCTTCTGATGAATCTTATAGCTAGAGGTCATGCAGTTCCGAATCTTCGAGGGGTTCTGAAGTGGTTACAATATACAAAAAGGGGAATAGGGAGGACCCTGCCAACTGCAGGCCGATTTGTTTACTCAACGTGATACAGAAGGTGGTTGGCAGGGTGCTCCTTATGAGGATGAGGTCTTGGATGGAGGATGGGAATATCCTTTCGAACTTCCAGGCAGGCTTTAGGCAGCGGGTGGGCACGATGGATCAGATATTCAGATTCTTCATGATCCATTGGAAAACTGTGGTCATAGGAAAAGGCAGTCTATATCTGGCCTTCATTGATTTGAAGACCGCCTTCGACCTGGTCCCACGCTCTAAGCTCTGGCAGGTGCTGCACGAACTGGGCATTCTCCCCTTGATCCTTGACTTTATCAAACACCTACATGAGGGGAACTATGCTAGAAACAGGTGGGGAGCACAGGGATAGCTAACTGAGAGGATTGAGTTGAATAGGGGGGTACGCCAGGGCTGCGTATTGGCTCCAACTTTGTATTCTCTCTTTGTGAACGGGGTGGTAGACCATTTAAGAGAGGATCCAACCGATATCGAAAATCCCAAGTGGCCTCCAAAAACAGCTAGACAGATTTAGTCTGTTTTGCGATACACTGGGACTATCCATTAATACTACTAAAACCAAGCTAATGACATTATCCCTGTCGAAGCGGTTTAGAAATAGCATTACCCTTAAAGGCACCCCACTAGATTTAGGCGAGTCTTTTGACTATTTGGGTATCCGGGTTACCAATTCAATGAAGTGGAGTTCCCATATGGCCAAAATGCTCCTAAACCACAAGCGGGTGTCCGGGGCAATCTTAAGAGAACAACAACTCTCTGCAAGTAAACCAGTATCCCGGCCCTTGTGGTTTACGATGGAAAAGCGCTACCCTCTGCCCTGTACGGGTCTGAACTATGGGGTTTTGATCTAGTAAGATCGGAAAACAAGTTTTTTAGAGGGAGTGTTTCTCTTCCTCCCTCTACCCCACTGAAGCCCCTTTAGAAAGATCTGGGTAAATGCTCCATCAAGGACATTGTACTCCTCCATCCCCTATTATTTTGGGCACGCATAAGAACGATCCCCGAACTGGCTAACTATGCTGCTGCTCTTAGTGAACTCATCAAAGCGGATACAGGCCAGAAGATTAAATGGATTTCCAATCTCAGGCTGCTTGTATCGGATATAGGGTATGGGGAGGCATGGGCTAACCAGACCCCGCCACCTAAACAGGATATAAAGAAAGCATACTGGGATTGGGTGAAGGAGGAACTTGGCAGCAGTTCGAATAGTGGGACTCATACTGTGCGGTTTTTGGAACATAAGCCTGTCCGGAAACTGGAACCTTATCTAGATTTCATCCAAACTCCAAGAGACAGGTCGCTCTATATGAAACTGAGAATTTGAACGCTCCCACTTAACAATCTAACAGCAGGTTGGATGAGGCGTGGTCCAACGGCATTAGTAGCTACAGCAGCTTCATGTCCTGGCTGTGCAGCCCCCATGGAGTTCTTGCACACTTCCTCTTTGCATGCCCAGCATATAGATGTGCAAGAAGCAAATGGCTAAAACCTATTTGTATAATGCTGGGGTCAAGAAATTACTGGGTAGCCCTACGTATTCTAAAAACCGACACTACCTCCCTCACTGTGGTCTGTGGGGTAGCCCAATAGCTGGGATGTGCTTGGTTAACACGCTCGAAGCTCCTCGCGAAAAAAAAACATGAGCTAGGACTTGCACGGGCTAGTTTTGTGATGCACTGCTTTACAATGTTCTTATTTTATTCAATTTTTACTGTTTTTTACTGAATATCTATTTTTAATGGAAACTTTGATGTATTTTATATTCTTAGTTGTATGGAATAACAATTTTAAAAAACGATGAATTAGGAATGTACATGCTTTTAAGATATCTTTTGTATCGAATAAAGTACATACTACTACTAATAAACAATAGTATACCGGGCCCGATTCACAGAATGAACTTAAGACTCAATCCTAAACTTACTACTATTTTGGTATTCACAGAATGCACTTACTACTTTTGGCATTCACAGAATGAACTTACTACTTGTGGTATTCACAAAAGTTAGGATTTTGTCTTAAGTCTGTCTTAAGTCTGTCTTATGTTTGTCTTAAGACAAACTTAAGACAAAATTCTAACTTCTGTGAATACCAAAAGTAGTAAGTTCATTCTGTGAATGCCATAAGTAGTAAGTGCATTCTGTGAATACCAAAATAGTAGTAAGTTTAGGATTGAGTCTTAAGTTTATTCTGTGAATCGGGCCCACAGTGTTCATTCGTAAAATGGAAAACTAAACCAATGTAAACTATATACTCAGGGACTATATGAAAGAGCAACTACAACAAAACAAATCAGCTGTAAATGTTTGCTTTATGTGCAATGCATCACATGGGATGTTGCACGCAGGGAGGTGCAGCAGACAAATGCATTGACAATCCTTACACAATGATTGCTGTTGTGCACCTACAACAGACAAGGAGTTGATTCATTAATGCAAAAATAGTAAACAAAACAAAAAAATAATGACAATTTAAAAATGCAAAAATGACAAATAAAATCGAACAAAATTACAAAACAAATTATAAACAAGTGACATTATCCTCAAGCCTATCATTTGTTTAAATTTATTAAACTGCTATCTCATTGCTCAACCAGCCATGCAAGCAAATAGCAAAGGGCCACTCTGGCTGGACACTCAGAATGGCAGCCTGCCATTGCCATATGGTCACCAACAACAAGGGCAGAGAGCAAATAGGAATTGGGAATGGGAACAAAGAGAAGAAGCAATCATTTTTCTTTTCAATTGGTGTAGCTTCATTGATTTCATATCCACGACCACCTCTGTAAATTGCAAAGACTAACTGATTGTCTTGTAAATATCTCTCCTCCTTAAAAATATCTCAGTACTAGAAGTGTGTTCCAACTCTCCCTGGAAAATACTGCAAAGGTGTGATTTACTCACTTAAAACTTTTGGCAAAATTTTTTCTTCAGTGAACCAAGCATCTCATTGTCTTCAAAATCAGAATAAATAGCTTTCCTTTTAATACAGAAACCTTGTCAACTAGACACTCAACAGAATGTTTCTGATTTTGCAAAGCTCTTTTGATTTTTGCTGTTTTCATGCTTCTAATAATGTTACACTTTAAGTAAAGGTCTATAGCTCGGTCAGTCAAACAATTGACATAAGCAGTTCTAGGTCTAGTAGTAACATGTGACACCCCACCTGGCATGACCACTTTCATAATTTATACTGTGGCAATGCAGATGCCCTGCATTCATAGAGCGAGTTTCATCCACATATGCCAGGGGTTTCGACACCATCAGAACCCTTTCTTATACAGGAGGTAGTCCGGGCAATAAAGAGTATAACTGCCGGAAAGGCAGTGGGTCCTGACGGCCTACCCGGAGACCTACTTCTGTATGACCCAAAGCCCTGGGCGCATTTTATTCTGCTTATGATGAATCTTGTAACTAGAGGTCATGCAGTTCCCGAATCTTGGAGGGGTGCTGAAGTGGTTACAATATACAAAAAGGGGAATAGGGAGGACCCTGCCAACTACAGGCCGATTAGTTTAATCGACGTGATACAGAGGGTGGTTGGCAGGGTATTCCTTATGAGGATGAGGTCTTGCATGGAGGATGGGAATATCCTTTCGCACTTCCAAGCAGGCTTTAGGCAGCGGGTGTGCACGATGGATCAGATATTCAGATTCTTAATGATCCATTGGAAAACTGTGGTCATAGGGAAAGGCAGTCTATATCTGGCCATCTAGACAAGGCATAACATGGAGAAATGTTAACATTTCTCCTTGTTTTTTCCCTTTCTACGTGTTCTGCATTCTGCAGCACACATAAAATGAGGAGAGTGCCTCCTTTGATTGTTTTTGTGCAGGAAGGTGTGCCTTCCTGCACAAAACCAATCATGCCAACTACAGAGACAACGTTGCACCATGGTGCAAGGGTGCCTGTGTGATGCTTGGCTGCAGTTTGTGTGCTGGCAGAAAGGACAGGCATGCACAGCATCTTGTAGAAAAGGCACATTTCTACCTTTTTTTTTAAAATGCGACAGTGCAGCTAGACGGCTTGCAGCACTGCTCTATGCCAAAATATTGTAAATATGCCCCTGAGTGTGAAGGGATTTAGTAATAGATCCATGTCTCTCAACTAGCCTCAGCCCGTGCATGTAAGAGTGGTGGGGCATTAGGGCCGGGTGGGGGGGATTTCGACAGATGATGATGAGGGAAAATTAATTATTTATTTAAATTCCCCTCTTGGTTCTCTTTTGAAATCCCTCCACTCAGCTCCACCGCTCTTACCTGCATGGTGAGTGAATGCTCTCAACACATGTTTTCTCAGAGTGTTTGGTTCATATCAAAAAGACGCATGTGTGTGCCGACATTTCCTAAGTGGATAAGCGATGTGTGTAGAAGGGTCCAAGCAAACAGAAGGCCTTGTACTGGCACACTTTGAAAATACACAGATTCTCTATGGTTCAGTTTCAGGAGAGAGTGGTACCTGTTGAATAAATGTATACAGGCTAAATGTCTCTTTTCTTATGACAATATAGCCTCTCTGTTGAGACATCCCTTCATGGTGAGGGATGGCTGAAAAAATACTTTCATAAGAAAGTCATCCATCTCTAAAGATGTTTGTCTGAGTGAATAGGGTGTTTCGTTAAGTACAGTAATAACACTATATCTAATCATTCCTCTGAGCAGAATACCAGTCTCCGTAGAAACATTGACAGAAGAAGTATGCCCTGTGCTACTCCATTTCAGCATGCTACACATTCTATATGGTAGACTTTTTATCCAACAGTGATGCTATCTCATAGTACCATGTAACAGTAGTCTCTCTAAATGACAGCCCAATAGAGAAGAAGTGCCTAATGTAGAAGCCTCAGAGAGCTAGTACATTCTGTGCTATATGGCTGTATAAACACCAAGGTGTCTACTAATATCTTTAAACTGAGTAAAGAATGTGTGTAAAAGGCCTTAGACCAACTTAGACCCTGTGCTACTACATTTTTATCAGAGAACAGATGAGGGACAATATATTTGATGTATAATGAGAGGTTTAAAAACAATTATTTACAGAAAAATTGTCTCACTTTTATCAGAACATCCCCTCTCTACTAATAGGTCTGAATAGGTTAAAGTTTGAGTGTATAAGGATTTAGTGAGGAATTCATCTGTGCACAAAGGTATCTCCCCTGAAAGAACATGGTGTATGAATGGGTTTACAGGCAGCAGGTTCTCTACTGACACCTATGAAGAGATTAAAGGGTTAATGTAGAGTGTTTTATACAAGCACTATGACCTCGGCCATCAGATTTAAACAAGGTACACTTTGTTTGTGGTACTCATTCATGAAAGAGTAACACCCTCTTATACAAGCCCTTACATAGTGAATGCTTCAGATTTATAGCAGCACACCATCTCTCCTGACATCCTGAACAGCTTAAAAAGTGGGTGTGAAGGGGTTTAGCAATATAACAATGTCTCTCAAAGGATGTTTTCTCACAGTGAATAGGGTGCAAAGGTCAGATCAGAAAGAGCTATCTGCATACTGACACTTCTAAAGATGGTAAGGGATGTATGTAAAAGGATCAATACAAATACTAGGGCTTCTATAAGCAATCTTTAAGAGCCCACCAATTATGTATGGTTCAGTTCCAGGAGGGAGGGGCTCCTTTACTTATAAGTATATACAGTCTAAATGATTCTTCTTTTTTATCACAACTTAGACTCTCTGTTAAGACATCTGTTCTTGGTGAGAGCTGCCTGTGAAAGGCACTATTGAGGAAATCATCCATCTTTAAAGATGTTTTGCCTGAGTAAATAGGGTGTCTAGTTCAGTACAGTAAGACCACCCTCTCTAATGATACCGCTGAGCAGAATGCACAGTCTCGGTAGAAGCATTCACAGAACATGGAGGCCCTGTGCAACTGTTTTTAAGCATTCTATACATTATGCATGGTACAGTTTCATCAAACAATGATCCTATCTCATGCTACCATCTAACAGCATTCTAAGTGACAGCTCAACAGAGCCCAACTGCTTTACGTAGAAGACCTTTATAGCTAGTACCTCCTGTGTTACATGGCTTTATAAACAGCAAACTGTTTGCTGATATCTGTGAACAGAATAAAGGGTATATGTACAAGGCCTCATACAAACACTAGCCCAAGCTCCTCATTTTACCTGTTGAGGAAATGAGGGATAGTACAGTTTGATTTAAAATAAGAGGTTTGTAACAGACTTGTATACAGAGTGATTGGCTGACATTTATCAGAACATTCCCTCTCTACTATTAGGGCTGTCAGAGGTTATAGGTTGGGTGTAAGAGGGTGTAGTGAGTATTGTACCCCTTCACAAAGGCAATGCATTCCTTATCCAAACATATTTTCTGAGTAAGGTGTTTTTATGATTCAATTCACATAGTGCACACAATAGTGCAAAATAATTCTAGTATATGTTTAAGTGTATTTAGGAACCCACTGTTCAAAAATATACACAGTAAGTCGAAAGGTAGAAGATACATCAACCATCCTTCAGAAACATCTAAATCTTAGAACAAAACAATTTTCATAGCCACCTATAAATTCAACAATATATAAAAAGTACGATCAGATAAGGTTCAATAGCAAGTACTTTTAACTTTTATTTAGCATTTTAAACATCCTAATCACTAGTACTGACACAATAAACATATATATTTTAAGTTGTTTCTAAATATATTAATTTATTTTACTATTTATTTTGAGACTTCATATTTAAATTACAGTATATGTTTACTTATATGAAAATAAAACTGTGCCTTAAAGCTAGCTGAATACACCACTGGCATTTTATCAAAAGTCAAATGATTCTCTGCTGAGCACAAGTCAAAGAGATTATACTTGCTTCACCTCCAAACCACCAAGGGTAATCTCAGGTGTCTGAGATTATGCAACACATATATGCATATGAACCCTCAAGTCTCGCAGGTAATCACATCAAAGCTTTTTTTGAAATTTATTAAAGAACAGTCAACTATTGGTTGACCCTAATATAACCTTAGTCCAGCATTCTACATGGGCGAAATGCATCTGTTTCACAGTACATGTGCCACATGTACCATAATCCCCTTTAAAAACGTTAGTAACCTTTTAGAATTCTTGGGGGCACTAGCTTCCTTGAGCTCTTGCCTCCTCTTCTCATCCCAGGCACGCTTTGATTTAGATATTACATTTTTATAGGCTATCCTTGCAAGGCATACAGCGGTGCTAGATCCCAGCTTCATAGCCTGACCCAGATCATAACGTGCTTGTCTACATTCTTTGGAGTACCAGCGTGGCGAGTAGTTAGTTTGGGCCTTATTTGCCTTGCATGGTCTAACAAACAAACTTTTTAGTTGTTGAAAAAATGTTTCATGTGTCCTAGTACAAGACTCTTAATATGTACCACTACTACTAATGTGAGACCCCAACTGCTTTGTCTCTTGCTCTAGCTTGCTTGAGATACAATCTATATGCTCCTGGCATTCTAACAATTTGACCCATTTTATGTGGCGCATATCATTTGCAGGAACTATGTTTGGGGAGGACACTTCATTCAAACCCCCAGCAGCCATAGGCACCTTCCAATATGACAAGAGCATACATAGAGGGTTGTGATCGCTCTCCAAGCCATCAACAACCATCATGTCCTCTAGGTGATTCCACATCCCAAGGCTCACTAGGATGTAATCAATTCTACTTTTTCGTAGGCCACTCCTGTAAGTAGTAGCATCCAGCTTTTCCTGAGATGTCCTGCCATTGGTTTCCCTCAACCCTTTATTCAAGCAAATTGAATTAATCTGAATTACCAGTTCAGTCCACCTCTTTACTGGCTCCAATTCTAGTTTAGGAACCCCCCATTGTTTGTCTTCTTCATCTATGGGGTTCCAGTCGCCACTTAGCAACGGCTCAAAAGTCGTATTAAAATCACATGGTACAATTATATGTGATTGCGCGGAGTACCTTTCTATGAGTTCTTCTAAGGCGGCAGTAGTCTTTGATTTCTTGCCCCCGTACTCCTCACATATACATTGTAGATATCTACAGGTTCAGTCTGCCTATACTTGAGGGTAACAATATGAATGTCCCTGTGATTTGAAGGGAGCGTATTTACACTAACTTCCAGATCCTGCTTGATCCACATGGCTAAGCCCCCTGAAGGTTGCCCTTTTTTGCCCTTTTCCGCGGGTACACTCAAATTAAAAAACCTCGCTGTTAGAACTGGGGGTCTCTAGTTGGCAGAGGTAGGTACCACTGTCCAAATAGGGACCCTTGATTCTAGTCAGGGTAAGGAGGAAACCCTCTGAGATAACCCCTGCTCACCCTCTAAGTAGCTTGGCACGAGCAGTCAAGGCTATTCAGGAGGCAATATGTAAAGTATTTGTACCAACACTCACAGTAACACAGTGAAAACACCACAAACTGACTCCACAACAGTTTAGAAAAATAAAAGTATTTAATCTAAACTACACAAGATCAAAATGACAAAAATCCAACATACACAGTTCAAGAATATGGTTTCAAAAGAGTTCTTAAGGTTGTAATAAAAAGTTCTTTAGGTTGCGATAATATAATCCACAGTTGTATGAAAAGTTTACAGTTGCGTCACGTTTCAGACACAGTACCTTTAGTTGCGACAAAGTTTCAAAAGCAGAAGCTGGTGCGGTGGAAAACAAGTGATGCGTTGATACTGAGACCCTGGGGAGGCGATGCGACAGCCCCTCTGCAGCAGCGGGCGTGTTGCGACGAATCCGGTCTGTATGGGGAGGAAGGCCACTTGTATGGATTCAGGTGTGGAGGTTCCGTAGGAGGTTTGTTCTCGCAAAGGCACGATGTGGCGATCTTTGGAGTTGCGACGATCTCCGGGGCGACGATGCGCGAACCAGCGGTGATCTCTCTTGCAGCTCCTCGATGCGATGGCTTCTGCGACGACACTCGCAGTGACGTGATGCGGTCCGCAAGCAAGCAGTTCGGCGATCTCACCCAGCGACGACAGGCTCTGCGACGACACTCGCAGCGATGTTAGGCTTCCCGCACCGATCGGGGGCGTCCCGCAAAGGAAGGATGCAACGGCTCTGACAGAGGCAACAGGCGCTGCGACGATCTCGACCTTCGTAGTGGCAGGAAACTTCTCGCACTGTCGGGGATGCGCTCGTCAGCGAGCGATGCGATAACTTTTCAATCGCAAAAAGTCTCTCAAGCTTAGTTTCAAGCTTCCAAGCACAGGTACAACTTCGAGAGGCCCAACAACTGGATCAAGCACTCAAGGACAGAACTCTCTCAGCAGAGTTCAGGGAAGTTGGGGGTGAAGTCCTTTTGTTCCTGGGACTTCAAAACAGGGAGCCAGCTCTTCTCAGGCCCTTGGTGATTCCTTCAAGACAGGGGACAGCACAACAGCAAAGTCCTTCCCCTCTCCTTGGTAGAAAAGCAACAGGTCAGTCCAGCAGAGCAACAGCAGGGCAGCCTTCCTTCTTCAGATTCAGCTTTCTCCTTGGCAGAGGTTTCTTCTTGATTCCAGGATGATCTAATTTTCTGTTGTCAGGGGTCCTGTACTTGTACCCCTAAAAGTCTTTGTTCTCTTTGTGCAAGTGGGCCCTGAGACCGGTCGGAACCAGTTCTGGATGTTGCTTGAGAACTTTGTTTGCCTGGCTTCTCCTTTCCTTTCATAGTGCGGGGCAGGGTCGTCAGCCGCCCAGCAGGAGGTGGAGCCAGCATTGTGGCAGGCAGGCACAACGCTATTCAGGCCAAGGTGCTAACTCCTCCCACCACTCAGGTTGCAAATGCAGTCATTCAGCCTAGGGATGACTCAGCCAGCCTCCTGGGGAATCCCCAGCCCCTGTCACTCTCAAACCAGACAGTCAATACACAAACAGGCCAAGGCACCCAGAAGGGTCAGACAAGAGAACAGCAACTTTCTAAAAGTGCTGTTCTCAAACACAGGATATAAAAACAACCTTTCCTAAAAGATGTGTTATTAAATTCTGAGTTCAGGGATACTAGACTCTTATGTCCTATCTTATTCCTATGGGAAGAAATGCTGGTAGGCACTGTAGCCAGCATCCCCCATGTTAACCTATGGAGCAAGAGGGGCGTGGCCAAGCAGCATGGCCGACAGGACGTGAGCTCCGCCAGCTCCCGTCCCGAAGGCCCAGTTATCCTGTAAATAGATCCTGCCAGGGCTGTTTATTTATGGAATTACGAGTCTGAAGTTTCCCTTACACCAACGGGACCCCCATACTGGAGGGGCGACTCGCGGAACCCCCGAAAACTGCGCCAGAGATCCTGTGGGCGACCTGAGGGCTCCGGAGCAAACTATGGGGCCGTGGTCGAGGCCTACATCGGAACGTGAGGCAGTGGTCGGGGCCTACATCGGAGTATTGCAGTGGAGGTGGCCCGTCCGTGCGAGGCCTTCAGCTGATCCGGAGTCAGGCCCAGCCTCGGCGGAGCCTGCTCTCATCGGGGGCTGCGGCTGGCAAGCATTGATGTGCGGCTGGGAGTTACCGGGCGGCCTCGGCGATCTGAACTGCCTTACACCCGTGAAAGGTGATCGCGGCGCCCACCCCTCCCCCTGACGATATATTGCAGTGGACCCTCCTGCTGAGAGAGCGCCCCTGCGGTAAGTGCCCATCTACTCACTGGGGCCCTGGGGTGCTGACGAGAGGCCTGGAACGGACCGTGGTGCCGCACTTCGGGAGACACACGTGGTTGGATCGGCGCCCCTCCCCCACTCAGCCGCCATCTTGCCCAGACGCCGTGGCGCTTCTTTCTCTGCGCCGCAGCAGCATACCAACTGGAGGCCAGCTAGCCCACACTGCACTGTCACCGGGGGCTCTCTTGAAAGGACGCCCCTGGAGTTTTAGGGGTTGTGCTGCTGCTTCTTGAAGGTTGGAGCGAGGGCCTTGCTACCTACATCAGCCGGATCACCTGAGCTCCCACCGCCTGATCTAACGGGTGGGTTATAGGCCGCTGGCCGCCCCTTCATTGGACACTAGTTGAAGAGCTGGACTCCTGCGTCTGCAGTCACAACTATACTGAGAGGAGTGGACTGCCACTCCGCCCTTGCTTGACCCAACTGGCCCCCTAATTAGCCGAGATATCTCCCAAGTTGCAGTTCTCTGAAGCTACCTAGAGCAAAGCCATTTCGCCTATCATTCCCATCTTCAGACCGTCCTTGCGCTGCATACCTGGCAAGTGGTGCCTGGGGGGAACCCTCTGTGACATATTGAGGAGGTGCGCGACTTACCCCTCCTGATGGTGAAGGTGGGGATGGTCCAGCAGAGCCATCCCGAGCAGAGATCTTGAAGGCTATATAGGGATCCCATTCTGCCTTGGAGAGGCAGATAGAGACTGTATCCATAGATGTCAATCTACTTCGAACGGATCTCCGTAAAGTGGCGGACAAAGTTTCGGACGCTGAGGGTAATATCACCCAATTACAAGGGGAGGTGGCCTCCTTGCAGAAGTCGGTCGCACACCTTACGGCCACTACGCGAGCCCTGGAGAGAAGGGCTGAAGACGCGGAGGGTAGGGCCCGTCGAAGCAACATCAGGGTCCTGGGAGTCCCAGAACGCTTGGAGGCGGGAAATGCTGAGCGCTTCCTAGAGACCTGGATCCGCACTTAGCTGTGCCCGAACAGCCTGTCCAGTGTTTTCGTCATCGAGCGGGCGCATAGGGCCCTTGTCCCCCCTCCGCACCCAGGTGAACCCCCTAGAGCCCTAATTGCAAAGATCCTGAACTATAAAGATCGTGATTGTATCCTGAAGGCCACAAGGGAAGCGGAGTCCCTCACAATAGAAAATAGCCGAGTGTCCATCTATCCTGATTATACCCAACAAGTAGAGGAGCAGCGGAAGTCCTACTTGGGAGTCAAGCAAAAACTCAGAGAAATGAAAATCCAATACATGCTTTTATACCCAGCCAAGCTCAAGGTGCTCTCACAAGGCCGTGCACACTTTTTTGAAACCCCGGCGGAGGTGTGGGAGTGGCTGGAGATAAGGGGGGACGACCTACCCCCTGGTGAACACGGCGGTCCCCGTGAATTGTGGGGGACCCATCCCCAGCGACAACGCCGAGGCAGAGGGAGGCACCGATCTTGATCGCAGGGTTCCGCCGAGCCCCGAGTTACAGTAGGAGCTGACGATGCCCTGCGCATGAGATCATCCTCGACGGGGGCCGCTCCGGTGAGGTTTTGGTCCCGGATACCCTGCAAGAAACTATGCTGGATACGGACTCTACGGCTCCGGTGATCCTGGAAACTGGCCTCTCTGAGCCACAGCTGGAGTAGGCTCCAACTTGAGGTACTGTCTTGTTAATGGTTTGATGTCCTCCGATTTGGGGGGCCTCCTGTTGGATTATTGTTGGCCCACTGATATCCCTAACTTGTACTAGGAGTCCCTGTTTGGCTGGGTGGAACGGCATGCCATTGGACAGAGGTACGGGGTGTGGGGTCCGCATTTCCCGGACGGATGACCATACAGACCAGAGACTGTTTCCAGCAGGCATGCCCAGTAACTGTCCTGGAGAGCTGGGTCCCTCGGGGAGCTGGGGGGGGAGGGTGCATGGGACTGGTTGGTTGTGTGTGAGTGTGTGTTGAGTGGGTTGAATGGTGTGGCTGTGTACGTCCTGGCACTGGCAGGGGAAGGGCGGGGTGGCATTTCTGGTTTCTTGCTGTCCCCATGCTCGTGGGTGGGGGTGGGGGAAGTGTTCCTGAAGGGGTTCCGAGTTTTGGAGGGTACGGTGGGGTGGGTGTGGAAAATGTTATTGGCATTAAATGTATAGTGATTCAAGTTCAAGTTGAAGTTCAGAAATTTGTATAGCGCACTACTCACCCAGAGGGTCTCAAGTTGCTTGGGGGAGGGTGGGAGCATTACTTATCGAATAGCCAGGTTTTTAGCTGCTTTCTAAAGGAGAGGTGGTTCTGTGTAAGGCGGAGGTGAGTGGGGAGAGAATTTCAGGTTTTGGCTGCTAAGTAGGAGAAAGATCTTCCTCCCATGGTGGATCTATTGATGCGCAGAATTGCCGCGAGGGCTTGATTGGATGAACGTAGTTGGCGGGTGGGTGTGTAGAAGGACAGTCGTCTGTTGAGGCATTCGGGTCCTAGGTCGTAGAGGGCCTTGTGTGCAAGGGTGAGGAGACGGAACGTTACTCTCTTGTTGACAGGAAGCCAGTGGAGATCTTTCAGGTGACCAGAAATGTGGGCTTGACGGGGGATGTCGAGTATGGGTCTGGCTAAGGCGTTTTGGATGCGTTGTAGTTTTTTCTGTAGTTTGGCTGTGGTTCCGGCGTATAGGGTGTTTCCATAATCTAGTGGGCTAGTGACTAATGCGTGGGTGACTGTTTTTCTTGTTTCGGTGGGGATCCAGCGGAAGATTTTTTTGAGCATGCGTAGGATGTTGAAGCATGATGATGTAACGGCGTTGACTTGTCTGGTCATCGATTGGGAGGAGTCTAGGATGAAGCCCAGGTTCCGTGCGTGATCTGTAGGTATGGGTGCTGTACCCAGAGCCGGTGGCCACCATGAGTCGTCCCACGCAGAGGGGGACGATCCTAAGATGAGGACTTCCATTTTGTCTAAGTTTAGTTTTAAACGGCTGTTCTTCATCCATTCGGCTACTTCTTTCATTCCTTCGTGTAGATTGGTTTTGGCGGTGTTGGGGTCTTTGGTGAGGGAGAGGATTAGCTGGGTGTCGTCAGCGTATGAGATGATGTTGAGGTTGTGTTGTCATGCGATGGTTGCGAGGGGACTCATGTACACATTGAAGAGGGTGGGACTGAGTGATGATCCTTGTGGTACGCCGCAGATGACTTTTATGGCCTCTGATTTGAATGGGGGGAGGCGGACTCTTTGTGTTCTTCCAGCGAGGAACGAGATGATCCAGTCCAAGGCTTTTCCTTGTATTCCGACGTTGTTGAGGCATTGTATGAGGGTGTTATGACAGACTGTGTCGAAGGCGGCGGAGAGGTCAAGTAGGATGAGGGCAACTGATTCTCCGTTGTCCAGTAGCGTTCGGATGTCATCCGTAGCAGCGATGAGGGTGGTTTCGGTGCTGTGTTTGGCTTGAAAGCCGGACTGTGAGGGGTCGAGTGAGTTGTTGGATTCAAGGAAGGCGGAGAGCTGGCTATTGACGGCTTTCTCGATGACTTTGGCCGGGAAGGGGAGGAGTGAGATGGGGCGGTAGTTCTTGAGTTCAGAGTGGTCCGCTGTGGGTTTCTTCAGAAGGGCGCTGAGTTCAGCATGTTTCCAGCTTTCTGGGAAGGTAGCGGAGTTGAGGGAGCAGTTGATGACATCACGGAGATGGGGTGCGATGATGGAGTCTGCTTTGTTGAAAATGTGGTGTGGGCATGGGTCAGTTGGTGAACCTGAGTGGATGGAGTTCATCAGACGGATGGTGTCTTCAGTAGTGATTGGGTTCCAGGCGCAGAGGTTGTGAGAGTGCTGTTTTGGATCGGAGGTGGGTGGAGTGGGTTGTTCTTTGGACAGGTTTCCAAAGCTGTTATGAATGTCAATGATTTTGTTGTGGAAGAAAGAGGATAGGGAGTCGCAGAGGTCTTGGGAGGGAGTGATGTCGTTGGCGCCGGCCGTGGGGTTGGTAAATTCTTTGACTATGTTGAATAGTTCCTTGCTGTTTTGGGCGTTGTTGTCGAGTCGATCCTTGAATGCTGATTTCTTGGTGGATCTGATCAATTGGTGGTGTTTGCGGATGGCGTCCTTGAATGTGGTCAGGTTGTTAGTGGTTGAGTTTTTTCTCCAGGTTTTCTCGAGGGTACGACATAACTTTTTGGATTTCTTAAGGTCATCATTGAACCAGGGGGCCTTTTTGTTACCTTGTTTGATCTGATGGTTTTTCAAGGGTGCTAATTCGTCAGCGCTGTGGGTGATCCATTGTGTGAGTTTGGTGGCAGCTTGGTTTGGGTCCGATGATATGGCGGGGGGGTTTTGGTTAAGCGATATGAAGAGTTGGTCGGTGGTGATTTTGTTCCAGTTTCTTCGAGGAATAGGTTGTGGTGGGATGTGGGTCGTGGTCTTTTTGTAGCTGAAGTGAACGCATCTGTGGTCCGTCCAATGGAGAGCTGTGGTATGATTAAAGGAGATGATTTTGCTGGAGGTGAAGATAGGGTCGAGCGTGTGTCCGGCGAGGTGGGTGGGGGTGTCAACAAGTTGTTTGAGTCCGAGATTGGCCAGGTTGTCCAGAGAGTGGTGGTGTTGTTGTCGTATTTCTTTTCCAGGTGAAAGTTAAGGTCTCCCAGTAGAATGTAGTTCTCGGAGGTGAGGGCATGTGGGCTGATGAAGTCAGTGATGTCTTCATTGAATTGTGTGTGGGTTCCTGGTGGTCTGTAGATGAGGGTGCCTCTAAGTGTGTTCCTGGGGTCGGTGTGGAGCTGGAAGTGAAGGTGTTCGGCGGTCGCGAGGTTATCGTCGGAGCTGGTCGTGATTCGGATGTTGTTCTTATGGACGATGGCGATGCCTCCTCCTGTTTGGTTGGTGCGGTCCTTTCGGATGATCTTGTAGCCGTCCGCTATGGCTATGGCGATGTCGGGCGCTGATGAGGCGTTCATCCAGGTTTCTGTAAGGAAGGCGACGTCCGGTGAAGTAGTGTCGAGTAGGTTCCAGAGTTCAGTGGCATGTTTGTGGATCGATCGGGTGTTCAGTAGGATACACTTCAGGTGGTTAGAGACAGTGTTTTGTTTGGAGGGGGAGGAGTTGGCATGGGTACTGATGCAGGCGAACTTGCAGGAGTGGCAGGCGAATGGTCCGTGGGTGTGTCCTGGGGTAGCTACGTAGCATTGTGGGGTGCGTCCGGGGTTACGGGTAAGGAGAGTAGCGGCGTCATATGTTAAGTGAGTGGGGTGGGTTTTGCGAGGGCCAGGGGGTCTGGAGCTGGGCACGGTTTAGGCGCGGACGGGCGTAGACGGGCTTACCTTTGGCGCACCTTCGGCGCGCATGGGGCGCGACCGCTGCACGTGAACGCTGGCGCGGGAGCATCTGTCATATATGGATAGTGGAGGGGGCGGGGGAGAGGGAGGGTCTGCTGCGAGGCGGGAGCGGGGTGGAGCTACGGGCTGAGGAGCACAACAACAACAAAATGGCTGCACGAGTCCGAAAGCGAAACTGGGCGAGACCGGGGCAGAATCAGTGGCACAATCGAGCAGACACACTACAAAATACAACAATGGCTACAGAACAATGCGTAGCATTAAATGAGCAGCACCAAACATGCAAATTGTACAAAGCAGGCAGTGGCAGCAATGCGGGGGTGAGATAGCGCAATGCGAGGCAGCAGAGTGAGCGAGCGCAGATGCGGTGGTCAGAGTCGGCTGGCAGGCGCTGCGATACCGCTAATCTGCTTCGAAGCGCTCAGCTAACTCAGGTCACCAGTTCCCAGGAGCGTGGGGGAGCGACCTCCTCAGATCGAGTATGGAGTTTCTATGTGGCTGGCTGGGTGGGCTGGTCCTTCCGGTCTAGCTGGCGCTTGGGCCCGGAGGTGGCAGGTCGCAATGTATGTATACTATGGCCCGGTTGGGCGCAATCAACGACCATGGGTTTTAAATTCTTAACTTGGAACGTGCGCGGTTTGGGTACTTGCACCAAGAGACACAGGCTTCTTTCCTTCCTTAAGCGGCATGGGGTCCCTGTAGCGTGCCTGCAGGAGACCCATTTAGATGAGGAGGGAGCTCAGCGGCTGTCCAAGAAATGGAAAGGCCATATGTTCCACTCCTCCTTCTCCAAGTATGCCAGGGGTTCCTTATTTGGGTGGCGCCTGGGATTCCCTGTACTGTTCAATATGTTGAAGCAGACGTTGAAGGCAGGTATCTGCTGGTGCGGATCAGACTAGATGAAAGGGAATTCTTACTCTTGAACTCCTAAGCACCGAATATCGATGACCCAAACTTTTTCTCTTGCCTTCAGGATCTTGTTGTTTCAGACCTAGATGTCCCTTTCCTCTGGTTTGGAGATTTTAATTGCGTATTGGACCCTGATTTAGACCTACATCCCCCTCGATCTGGCACGAAGCCGCATATGACGGCGCGCCTCCAAGAAGTTATGCATAATTTGGGGGCTCTGGGTGTGTGGCAGATCTGCCACCCCACTCAGAAGCTATATACCTGTTATACCCCGACGCATGGAACCCATAGTAGATTGGACCGCGTACTTGCGGCCAATCTCGCTCTGTCTCTTACTTTGACGGTTACACATCAGGCCCGATATTTGTCGGATCATGCCCCGGTGACATGCATGAACACAGTGGGCTGATCAGGCTGCCTGTCCCCGCACCTGGTGGATGCCGATGGACATCCTACAAGACCAAGTGGGAAGAGACCATGTGGTGACTGCCCTATCGGATTACATAGATTTGAACTGGGGGAGTGGTAATTTACCCTACTCCACCAGATTGGAGGCCCTGAAGGCGGTGGTACGCAGAGCCTGTATGGGCCTCACATATGGGGTCCGGAAACAGCTGCTGTCTGACTTACGGGATGCAGAGGCCGTGCTTCAGCGCACTCAGACTCGGCTAGAACCTGATCCTTCGGATCAAGAGGCAGAAAAGGCGGCTCAGGTGTCTGTGCATGACATCCTCACGTGCCTTGATAAATATACTTTGGGCCAGTATAGACAGCTACTTCATCGCGAGGACGACAAATCTGGCCGATTATTGGCCTGGATCCTTCGACGTGAATTTGCACCTGAGAGGATAGTTGCCCTATGGGCCCCAAGTGGTAATATGGTGCACTCGGAATCTGCTATTCTTGAAGTCCTCCGATCCCACCTGCAGACCGTATATGCAGCTGACCCATTGGTCACGGAGGCTTCCTATCGGCCCTATCTTCAGGACTTGGATCTCCAGACCCTCTCGGAGGAAGCGGCGAAGGAACTAGATGCGGGGTTGACGCTACGGGAGATCAGTGCTGCGTTGGCCGCCCTGCCACGGGCTAAGACCCCAGGCGGGGACGGTTTCCCACCTGAATTTTACAACTCGTTCGGGTAAGTCCTGGCCCCCCTCTTGTTGCAGGTTTATAATGAAGCCCTGGAGTCTGGCGTTCTTCCGCCTACTATGAACCAGGGAGAGGTCTGCATGATCTTGAAACCGGGTGGGGACGGTTGCGACCCCGCAGCATTCCGGCCTATCACCCTGATCAATAAGGACGCAAAGATCCTCACTAAACTATTGGCCACTCGCCTAGCCCCGCACATGACCCACTTGATCCACCCGGACCAGTGTGGGTTTATCCCTGGCCGTAATATGGCGATGAACTTGGGACGCCTGAATTATAACCTCCATGAGGTGCGTGGGATAGAGGGTTCTCATGTACTGGTGTCAATTGGCCTGGCTATGGCCTTTGACACGGTTAACTGGGGGGATCTATTGGAGATGCTCCGGAAGACGGGGTTCGGCCCGGTGTTCTGCAATTGGGTCCGAGTGCTCTAAAGTTCGGCTTGGTGCGGCCCGCCCGGAGGAACGGTCCCTGGGGAGGGGCACTCGTCAGGGGTGGCCCCTCTCCCCGCTCCTGTTTGCTCTAGCAATAGAGCCCTTGGCGGTTTCTGTTCGCGCCGAGTTAGAGCAGTGGGGCATTAAGGTGGGCGATACCGTAAACGTGATCTCCCTCTATGCCGACGATGCTTTATTCTATTTGATGTCCCCTAGCGAATCGCTTCTCGCATTGATGCGGATTCTGGACTGCTTTGGCGCGGCCTCTGGATTGCGCATCAACCTTGGTAAATCCTTGATTTTCCCGCTGGCGGGCTGTGCTCCTGACCCGAGCGCGGATCCCCCGTGTCTGGGGCTAAGATGGGAGCGAGAGGCGTTCCTCTATCTCGGCATTCAGGTGGCTTCGACCGACAAGCACCTGCTGGCTTACAACGCCGACCGAGTGCTCCAGACTCTTCACAAGTCTGTGTCTTTCTGGAACACACTTCCTCTCTCTCTTATGGGGCGATTGGCGATCGCCAAGATGGTGATGCTCCCCAGGATATTGTACATTTTGCAAAATACCCTGTGTCCGCTTCCTTCTCAAGTATTTTGCACGCTCGATTCGCTCCTCACTTCTCTGCTTTGGGCAGGCGGGCGTAGCAGAGTTGCTCTGCGCACGGTGATCTGGTGTTGGGAGGAGGGAGGCCTGGAGGCCCAGATGTTTGACCTATATTATTAGGCGGCACAGCTCCTCCCAGCCGCAAGGTGGTTCGCGGATGAGAATAACTGGGAGCTGCAACTACTGACGGGCAGAGCAAACGAGAAGGCTCTGAGAGAGGCTCTGATGCAAGGAAGGGGAGCGGATGAGGCTTTGCCCTATGTGGTACGACACACAGCGGGAATTTGGCAGCGATTTGTCGAGAAGGTATTGAAACGGGCCGGTGTGGATCTTAGCCCCGGTGCTCCGGATGGAGCAGAATGTGTCCTACCGGTAATGGTGGAATGGCGGCTGCGAGACTTTGGCGGACCTCTATCCAGATGACTCCTTTGTGTCCTTTGAACGCGCCATGGAGTCCTTTGGATTGAGCAGGGGGCAGTACCTGCACTACAGAGGGCTTAAGGAAATGGCTAGAACAACGTGGCCTCAGTTTCCGGAGGCACCTCCGCTGACTCACACCCTCGACATCCTCTTATCATGTGGTAGAGGTAGAAGGCTGGTCTCCCTACTGTACTCAGCCATGAGACGGAATTCGACCCCACCGACCGCGCCGTCCTGGGTGGCCTGGGAGGCAGACTTGGGGGTGGCTCTGGAGCCGGGACAACGCAAGCGAATTGGGCTCCTGACCCGAAAAGTCTTGTGTAATGCACAGTTCAAGTTGATACATTTTAACTTTGTTCACCGTACCTATATGACCCCGGTCTCTCTGAATTGCATTTCTGCAGATAGGCGACACAACTGCCCTAGGTGTGGGGCAGAGAGAGCGGGATTTTTCCATCTAGCCTGGGAGTGCCCACAGGTCGGTACCTTTTGGAGAGAGGTGGTGGACCATATTGGTCGTGCTACAACACTCAGGATTACTCTGGATCCGCTCAATTGTCTCTAGGCCCTGGTACCCAAGCCTAAAGGGAGGAATCTGTCCTACAAGTTTTTACAAATATTACTGGTGTTGGCAAGGCGGCGCATAGCTATAACTTGGATGGGGCAGAGGGCTCCCGGGATATCCTTCTGGCTGAGAGATGCTAGAGAATGGTCCCTGGCTGAGGAGACACATATGCAGCGCACTCGCCGAGATGGGAAATTACAGGATGACCTGCTTGCCTGGAGGTTGATGTGTATAGAGGGGTTGACGGATGATGATTCAGATGCCACCAGTGCCGAGTTGTTCACCCCTGAGGGGTCTGGTTCCGAGAGTGACGGGGAGGGAGACGGGTTGGAGGACCCTGGTCCGGGGTAGTGCCCTGCTAGACGCTCGTTAATGTTCCTTGGTATATATAGCTGTGATTTGCTTTGATTTCCGAAGGTCTTCTTCTAGGTGTAATGTCTGCACCTTCTCGGGCCTCGCATGGATAGCCTGACTTCTGCACGTACTTTATCACTGATGCCACGCACGGGGTGGTTGTTCCTTGTTCTAAGTTAAAACGGTGTTCTATTGAAAAAGGTAGCTATCCAGAGGGATAGGAGTAGGATTGCATGAAGGACATGGGAGAGGGGATATATATATAAAAATCAGCGTATACAATGATGTATACATATTGTTAATGTACGGCTATGATTACTTGAAACATGCTCTGAATTTACGCCGCCCAGCCTCCGGGATGTGTGCCCATATGGCTGTGTTTTACCCTGAACATTGCATGTAGATAATCTTGCTCTTGATTGGCCTGAGAGGCTATGAGAACCTGTGCCTTCTATGGTTTCGCAATAAAAATATTTTTCAAAAAAACAACCTATGGAGCAAGATAGCCTTACAATAGTAAAAAACGAAAATGGCTGTAATTCACTACCAGAGCATGTCACCTGCACCAGTACATGCTCTACCTTTCACATACACTGTACCCTGCCCAGAGGGGTACCTTGGGCCTTACATAGGGGTGACCAATGTGCACAAAAAGGGAAGGGTTAGGCCTGGTCAGTGGGGACACTGACCAGGAGGAGATGGCAGTGCACGGACTGCACACAGGCACTCCGGTGGCAGGCCTGAGACACCATTTTAGGGCTACTCATGTGGGGGGCACAATCAGTGCTGCAGGCCCACTAGTAGCATTTGTCATCACCAGCCCTGGCACATCCAGTGCACTTTACTAGGGACTTCTTGGCGATACAAATATGCCAATCATGTATATCCAATCATCATAACAATTTACACAGGGAGCACTTACACTTTGGCACTGATCAGCAGTGGCAGAGTTTCCAAAGCATCTAAACCAGCAAAAACAAAATCCAGCACAGCATCAAAAATACAGGAGGTAGAGGTAAAAAGCTAGGGGGAAACCACGCCAAAGATGCCAGGTCTAACACGTGTCCCCTCCAGCTGAAAGAGGGGAGAACTACCCACCTTCTTGGGGGTTCTCTTCACTAAGGCGGAAAAACCTGGACAGACCATCAGCGTTGGCGTGCTCTGTACCAGGGTGGTGTTCCACCGTAAAGTCCATTCCCTGTAGGGAGATGGACCACCTCAACAGTTGTGGGTTCTCACCCCTCATTTGCATTAACCACCTGAGGGGCCTGTGGTCGGTCTGAACACGTAAGTGAGTCCCAAACAGGTAGGGCCTCAACTTCTTCAGAGCCCAGAC
Organism: Lissotriton vulgaris; assembly: GCF_964263255.1. Taxonomy (NCBI): domain Eukaryota; kingdom Metazoa; phylum Chordata; class Amphibia; order Caudata; family Salamandridae; genus Lissotriton; species Lissotriton vulgaris. The sequence continues at coordinate 569,694,031 of NC_141695.1, forward strand.
CACAGCAAAAGCTTCCCTTTCAATCGCACTCCGCCTCCGTTCCCTGGGGAGAAGTCTCCTACTAATGAAAGCTACGAGCTGGTCTCCATTCTCCTCAGTGACTTGTGAGAGGACTGCTCCCACACCATGCTCTGTGTGCACAATGAACTCACTGGAAAAATCAGGTGCCTTGAGCACCGGTGTCAAAAAGTCAAGTCAAAACATTTATATAGCGCACTACATACCCAGAGGGTTTCAAGGCGCTTAGGAAGGGGAGTTGGATTATTTGTCAAATATCCACGTTTTAAGCTGCTTTCTGAACGCTAGGTGATTCTGGGTGAGGCGAAGGTAAGCGGGGAGTGAGTTCCATGTTTTGGCAGCCAGGTATGAGAAGGATCTGCCTCCCATGGTGGTCTTGTTGATGCGAGGTACAGTGGCGAAGGCTTGGCTGGAAGAGCGAAGTTGGCGGGAGGGGGTGTAGAAGGACAGTCGAGAGTTGAGGCAATCTGGTCCGATGTCGTAGAGTGATTTGTGTGCGTGGGTAAGCAGTCGGAAAGTGATCCTCTTATTGACGGGTAGCCAGTGGAGGTCTTTAAGGTGACCAGAGATGTGATCGTTGCGTGGGATGTCTAATATGAGTCTGGCTGAGGCGTTTTGGATTCGTTGGAGTTTCTTCTGGAGTTTTGCGGTAGTACCTGCGTAGAGGGTGTTTCCGTAGTCCAGTCGGCTCGTGACTAGAGCGTGGGTGACTGTTTTCCTTGTTTTGGAGGGGATCCAGCGAAATGTTTTTCTGAGCATGCGAAGAATGTTAAAGCAGGAAGAGGATACGGCGCTGACTTGTCTGTTCATTGAGAGTGAAGAATCCAGGATGACGCCAAGGTTCCGTGCGTGGTCTGTCGGGATGGGTGCATTTCCGAGGGCTTCCGGCCACCAGGAGTCGTCCCATGCAGAGGGGGATTTACCTAAGATGAGGACTTCTGTTTTGTCTGAGTTCAGTTTCAGACGGCTTTGTTTCATCCATTCGGCGACTTCTTTCATTCCTTCGTGTAGGTTAGTTTTAGCGGTGCTGGGGTCCTTGGTGAGAGATAGGATCAGTTGAGTGTCATCCGCGTAAGAGATGATGTTGAGGTTGTGTTGGCGGGCGATGGCCGCGAGGGGGCTCATGTATACGCTGAAGAGGGTGGGACTGAGTGAGGATCCTTGTGGTACGCCGCAGATGATTTCAGAGGCCTCGGACTTGAATGGTGGGAGGCGGACTCTCTGGGTTCTTCCGGTGAGGAACGAGGTGATCCATTCCAGTGCCTTTCCTTGGATTCCGATGTTTCTGAGGCGTTGTAAAAGGGTGCTGTGGCAGACTGTGTCGAAGGCTGCAGAGAGGTCGAGGAGGATGAGGGCGACTGTGTCTCCATTGTCCAGTAGAGTTCGAATGTCGTCTGTTGCTGCGATGAGGGCGGTCTCAGTGCTGTGTTTGGCTCGGAAGCCGGATTGTGAGGGGTCGAGTGATTTGTTGGCTTCGAGGAAGGCGGCGAGCTGGTTGTTGACGGCTTTCTCGATGACTTTGGCCGGGAATGGAAGAAGCGAGATGGGGCGGTAGTTTTTGAGTTCGGTGGGGTCTGCTGTTGGTTTTTTCAGAAGGGCGGTGAGTTCAGCGTGTTTCCAATCTTCTGGGAAGGTAGCGGAGTTGAAGGAGCAGTTGATGACGTCTCGGAGGTGCGGAGCTATGACGGAGTCAGCTTTGTTGAAGATGTGGTGGGGGCATGGGTCTGTGGGGGATCCAGAGTGGATGGAATTCATCAGGCGGATGGTGTCCTCAGTGGAGATTGGGTTCCAGGCGTTAAGGGTGTTAACGGGGGGAAGATGGTCAGTTAATGTGCTGTGCACATGGCAGTTTTCAGGATTTCAAAAGCAGTCTGGCAGGCTTCAGTCCAGTCCACTCTCTTGGGGAACTTCCTAGAAGTGAGCTCTGTCAAGGGGGCGACAATGGTGCCATATCCCTTGACAAATCATCTGTAAAACCTGGTGAGTCCTAAAAAGGCTCCCACCTCTGTCTGGGTTTTGGGGGGCTCCCAAGCTAGAATGGTATCAATCTTTGCCTGTAGGGGCGCCACCTGGCCGCTCCCCGCTTGGTGTCCCAAATACACCACAGATCCCTGCCCTATCTGGCACTTGCTGGCCTTGATAGTGAGTCCTGCCCTTTGCAGAGCCTTCAACACTTCGCAGAGGTGTTGCAAATGTTCCTCCCACGTGGAGCTGAACACTGCAATATCATCCAGGTATGCGGTGCTGAATTCCTCCAGCCCGGTCAGTACCTGGTTAACCAGTCTCTGGAAGGTGGATGGGGCATTATTCAACCCAAAGGGCATGACTCGGAACTGGAAGTGCCCCTCTGGCGTTGAGAATGCAGACCTCTATTTGGCCCCATCATTTAAGGCAATCTGCCAGTACCCAGAGGTCAAATCAAAGGTACTGAGGTAATGGGTAGCTCCCAACTTAACCATGAGCTCCTGAGCACTGGGGATGGGGTGTGCGTCAGTCTTCGTGACCACATTGAGCCCTTGGTAGTCCACACAAAACCGGAGTTCTGGAGTGGCACCGGGCACAGCTGCTTTGGGTACCAAGACCACTGGGCTAGTCCAGGGGCTGCTGGAGGGCTCAATCATCCCTAGCGCCAACATCTTGGAAACTTCTTCTTTGATGCTGGCCCTGACCTTGTCAGCTACCCTGTAAAATTTCTGTTTCACAGGCAGACTATCTCCAGTGTCCACATCATGGACGCACCAATTGGTGACACCTGTGGTCAGGGAGAACAGAGAGGAGAACTGACCCAACACTTGGCGACAGTCTCTTTGCTGTTCTGGGGTCAGGGTGGGCGAGAGGACCACACCATCCACTGACCAGTCTTGCTCCTTAGCTGCCAGGAGGTCAGGGAGAGGATTACTATCCTCCTCCCCTCCTGCATCTGTAGCCAGGAGCATTGTCACTTCAGACCTCTCAAAGTGTGGTTTGAGGTGGTTCACATGCAAGACTCTCAGGGGCTGCCTGGGGGTCCTCTGGTTAACCAGGTAGGTTACCTCACTTTTCCTTTCCACCACCTCATATGGCCCAGTCCACTTGTCTTGGAGCGCACAAGGCTCCACGTGCGCCATCACCCACACTTTCTGCCCTGGTTGAAAGTCGACCAGAGTGGTATTCTGGTCGTACCATCTTTTCATTTCTTCCTGGCTAGCTACCAGGTTCTCCTGAGCGAGCTTCCTGAAGCGTTGTATCTGGTTGCGAATGGCCAGCACATAGCTGAACACATCCTGGGGGGTTTTCCCACGGGATTTCTCCCAACCCTCCTTCGCCAGTGTGAGAGGTCCTCTAACAGGGTGGCCATACAGGAGCTCAAAGGGACTGAACCCTAAGGACTTCTAAGGCACCTCCCTGTAGGCAAACAACAGGCATGGTAACAAGACGTCCCACTTCCGTCTCATGGGCTCCGCTAGGCCCATAATCATACCTTTTAGGGTCCGGTTGAACCTTTCAACCAACCCATTTCCTTGAGGGGTGGTAAGGAGTGGTGAAATGATAAGTTACCCCACACTCCTCCCACAGAGACTTCATGTACCTAGAGATGAAGTTGGTACCCTGGTCGGAGACCACCTCTCTGGGGAACCCCACACGGGAAAAGATCCCCATCAATGCCCGGCCCACCACGGGTGCTGTGATTGTCCTGAGAGGGACAGCTTCTGGGTACCGGCTGGCATGGTCCACCAAGACCAGGATGAACCTGTTGCCTAAGGCTGTCTTGGCATCCAGGGGCCCTACAATGTCTATGCCAACCCACTCGAAAGGGGTGCTCACCACTGAGAAGGGTTGAAGGGGTGCCTTCAACTTCATTCCAGTCTTGCCACTGGCTTGACAGGTTTGGCAAGACCTAGCAAGCTCAATGGGGTCTGTTGGTTTGCTGTCTAAAAGATGCTGGCACAGCTCTGGATCACAACGACTACTCAAGTGCTCCCAACTGATTAAATGCAACAACCCCTTGAAATCAGTTACTTTACTGCCCTTCATCCAACCTTCCAGTGCACGCGAGTACAAATTCACACACTCCATCCAAGTCTCAGACTCTCTCTTCTTAGTTTCTAAACTGCAGTCTATACTGCTCTGGAGTAAGGCCATACCTGAGACATAAGGCCTCTTTCATATTGGGGTAGGTCATGGCACCTGCCATCTCTAAGGGCTTTAGAGCACTCCTCCCAGAAGCCTCAAAATGTTTCCACCGGCCAGCCCCCCAATGCTCTTCAGGCACACCATTCATTCTCAAAGCAATCTCATAGGACGTAAACCATGCATAAATATCCTCACTCCTATTATAATTCTGTACCAGATCCTTGGGAATATATACTTTACCGCCATGCACTGGCTGTGCGCTGCCACCATTTGAACTGGCATCCTCCCCCTTGGCTTTAGGATCCAGTTCTCTCATGCTCAACTCATGAGCCAAAAGCAATTTCTTTTCCTCCAAGGTGTGGGCACTTTTGCTCTCCTCTGCCGCCTTTTCTCTCTCTTTATCCATTTCCAATTGCTTCATTTTCATTTTCATGACTTCCAAGTCATATTCTCTTACTCTCTGATTTTCTTGTAACTCTTCTGGGGTGAGGCCCTTACCGGAGTGGTTGCTGCCAGCTCCTGAGCCTACTCTGCCCACTGGCAGATCTGTGACTTGAAAACCATTCTCTCCATTCACATCTTCATTTCCCTCTTGTGCCTCCCAATGGGCATTCAAGATTCTCTGAAGCTACTCCTTTCTGTAGGCGCTCTTTATGGGGCACTCAAACTCAAGGCAGGATTTCCTAAGTTGCTCAACTTTGTATGAATACAGATCTCCTATGGCAAACTTCAATACTATTTCTGCCCCCTCACTGAGTGCCTTTCCTTACACAGACAGGATGCTTTGAAGAGTTACTCAAAAATCGAATCAATAATCAAAAACCAGCAGTATGCAGTGGCGTAGTGGTCTGCACTCACTAGTGATGTACACCAATCACTGTGGGTCTAGTACAAATACAAGTTCAAATCCACTCTGCTGACCAACAATGTTAGAACTGGGGGTCTCTAGTTGGCAGAGGAAGGTACCACTGTCCAAATAGGGACCCTTGATTCTAGTCAGGGTAAGGAGGAAACCCTCTGAGATAACCCCTGCTCACCCTCTAGGTAGCTTGGCATGAGCAGTCAAGGCTTTAGGAGGCAATGTGTAAAGTATTTGTACCAACACTCACAGTAACACAGTGAAAACACCACAAACAGACTCCACAACAGTTTAGAAAAATAAAGGTATTTAATCTAAACTACACAAGACCAAAACGACAAAAATCCAACATACAAAGTTCAAGAATATGGTTTCAAAAGAGTTCTTAAGGTTGTAATAAAAAGTTCTTTAGGTTGAGATAAAATAATCCACAGTTGCGTGAAAAGTTCACAGTTGCGTCACCTTTCAGACCCAGTACCTTTAGTTGCGACAAAGTTCCAAAACCAGAAGCTGGTGCGGTGGAAAACAAGTGATCCGTTGCTCCTGAGACCCTGGGGAGGCGATGCGACAGCCCCGCTGCAGCAGCAGGCGTGTTGCGACGAATCCGGTTTGTATGGGGAGGAAGGCCACTTGTATGGATTCCGGTGCAGAGGTTCCGTAGGAAGTTTGTTCTCGCAAAAGGCACAATGCGGCGATCTTTGAAGTTGCGACGATCTCCGGGGTGATGATGCGCAAACCAGCGGTGATCTTTTCTCTCGCAGCTCCTCGATGCGATGACTTCAGCGACCACACTCGCAGCGACGTGATGCGGTCCGCAAGCAAGCAGTGCGGTGATCTCACCCAGCGACGACAGGCTCTGCGACGACACTCGCAGCAATGTTAGGCGTCCCGCACCGATCGGGTGCGTCCCGCAAACTAAGGATGCAACGGCTCTGACAGCGGCAACATGCGCTGCGTCGATCTCGACCTTCGTAGCGGCGGGAAACTTCTCGCACTGTTGGGGATGCGCTCGTCAGCGAGCGATGCGATAACTTTTCAATTGCAAAAAGTCTCTCTAGCTTAGTTTCAAGCTTCCCAACACAGGTACAACTTCCAGAGGCCCCACAACTGGATCAAGCACTCAAGGAAGGACAGAACTCTCTCAGCAGAGTTCAGGGAAGTTGGGGGTGAATTCCTTTTGTTCCTGGGACTTCAGAACAGGAAGCCAGCTCTTCTCAGGCCCTTGGAGATTCCTTCAAGACAGGGGACACAGCACAACAGCAAATTCCTTCCCCTCTCCTTGGCAGCAAAGCAACAGGTCAGTCCAGCAGAGCAAAAGCAGGACAACCTTCCTTCTTCAGATTCAGCTTTCTCTTTGGCAGAGGTTCCTTCTTGATTGCATGTAGATAATCTTGCTCTTGATTGGCCTGAGAGGCTATGAGAACCTGTGCCTTCTATGGTTTCGCAATAAAATTTTTAAAAAAAAAACCTATGGAGAAAGATAGCCTTACCAGAGCATTTCACCTGCACCAGTACATGCTCTACCTTTCACATACACTGCCCCCTGCCCAGAGGGCTACCTTGGGCCTTCTATAGGGGTGACCAATGTGCACAAAAAGGGAAGGGTTAGGACTGGTCAGTGGGGACACTGACCAGGAGGACATGGCAGTTCACAGACTGCACACAGGCACTGCGGTGGCAGGCCTTAGACACCATTTTAGGGATACTCATGTGGGTGGCACAATCAGCGCTGCAGGCCCATTAGTAGCATTTGTCATCACCAGCCCTGGCACATCCAGTGCACTTTACTAGGGACTTCTTGGCGATACAAATATGCCAATCATGTATATCCAATCATCATAGCAATTTACACAGGGAGCACTTACACTCTGGCACTGATCAGCAGTGGCAGAGTGTCCAAAGCATCTAAACCAGTAAAAACGAATTCCAGCACAGCATCAAAAATACAGGGGGTAGAGGTAAAAAGATAGGGGGAAACCACGCCAAAGATGCCAGGTCCCGGGCAAATACTGTGCTTCAAGAAGCCAAGTTTCTTGGAATAGGCAGATATTATGCAGATTAATAAACGAAGCCCATTCCGGAATTGAAATCTTGTCGTTCAATCCTGCAACATTCCACAATACGATTGAACCAGATTTTTCAAGGCCATCTGAAAAATGTAAATTCATATTTAAATTTGGGCCTTTTAGGACGTAACCTAGCATTGGAGTTCTGGACTTTTTGGTTCCGTCCAGAGGTGTCAGGGATAACACCCGAAGACCCCTGAGTTCTACCTGTCTCGGTGCACAAATAAACAGAAACACGGGCTTCTCGATGGTGGCGTCAAAGACCAAAGGTTTATTACTGCAGGGACACAGAAGTCACAGAAACTACACACGGGCAGTATCTAGGAGCCTGTTCGATTTGTACAAAGAGGGTTGCTCCTTATATACTAAATATTAGGCTTCGGGCAAATTCTTTACATGTTAGTACATTCCCAAACCTTTGTGTCCTAAACAATAAATATTTGGCGTTGCACAGGAATCGTCAGCAATATCTGATGGCAAAACATTACGAACGAGGGGTTCCCACTTTTCCATCATAATCCCATGTCAACTTTTCATTCAAGAGCCGGACCGCCTCATCGTAAATTTCATTACCTCCCCCTAATAAAGGCCCAGAAGGGAAGGAGCAGAGCCAGGTGCAGAAGATAGAAAAGCATGATAAGAGATGTTTGTGGGTCGTAAATGGGCAAGGCTACCAGTTTCGGACGCCTAATCATGATCAGGCCAACGAACACGAGAACCAGTATAGCAGGACTGGCCTCAGGCAGAGGAGGCAGTTTCTGTCGAGTCATGCAGCTATGGCGTGTTCTGTTCTAAAGTGCACGTGTCACTGGAGAGGTGAATCGTCGGCTAAAGCCTACGTGTCCTTAATCAAAATGAAGTAATCAGAGGTCATTGCGTGTCCATTGTCTATGTGAGGGCAAGAAACACAAAATGGCTGCCATAATCTAAGATGGATGCCATGGGTAGATCAGAAATGTGTTTGTAACAGGAGTACTCTTGCTCGTAGCACAGCGAAAACACCAGGATATGCTAAATGGATCATTTGCGGTTCACTGATACCAAAATTATGTATTTACGACAATGTTGAAAACACGGGTTCAAATCGTCACGGAACCTCAGACCCTCCTTTTGCCCTTACATAGGCAATTACTCAGTCTCTGTCAGAGTCTAACTCTATGCTCATCAGGTCAGTGACATGTTGCTGTATCATCATCCTTTCTTGTGCCTTTTCTTCAAACGCAGGTGGTCTTCTGAAACAGGTTGCAGCACAGAGACTACACAAAGCTGGACCACACTGGATAATCAGGCAGCACGAGAACAGGAATACTAAGATGACACCAATGACCATCAGAACCTTCCATCCCCACGCCGATATCAGAGTCCAAAACCACTCCATGAAGGACCAATTTCCCTTGTCTACGTGTATAGAGTCGGAAATCTTGTGTAGCTTAGAGATCGCCTCATAGACAGTTGGAGCATTATTGGGAATAAAAACACAGCAGCTCGATTGGATCATTCTGCATACCCCACCTCGATCTGCAAGTATTACGTCTAGAACCATACGGTTCTGCAATGTCATGAGACGATCCGCCTGAAGCTGGACCACACTGGATAATCAGGCAGCACGAGAACAGGAATACTAAGATGACACCAATGACCATCAGAACCTTCCATCCCCACGCCGATATCAGAGTCCAAAACCACTCCATGAAGGACCAATTTCCCTTGTCTACGTGTATAGAGTCGGAAATCTTGTGTAGCTTAGAGATCGCCTCATAGACAGTTGGAGCATTATTGGGAATAAAAACACAGCAGCTCGATTGGATCATTCTGCATACCCCACCTCGATCTGCAAGTATTACGTCTAGAACCATACGGTTCTGCAACGTCATGAGACGATCCGCCTGAAGCTCAGCTGTCAAGTTGCTAAGGGCACCAGCAGTTTCGGTAATAGTAGATTCAACTACCCGTGTTAGCTGACGTATATTTCTACTATTGGCCATAGGCCCCCAGAACGGAAGGAAACCTTTGAAGAAGTCTCCAGCTTCCTGATCAGCGGTATCTTCCTTGCTGAAGACACCTCTTGCTACTCTGGTCTTGTGATAATCAGAAGAAGCAGTGTACGTTGGAGGTAACAGTCGAGCAATATAACATGAACCTGAAAAGTCAGCAGGCAACCATGTATACGCTCTGTCTTGACAGATGAAGTAGGTACCCCTAGCAGTAAGAAAGGCAGGGGAAGAGTTAGACGGAAACACGTAAGTCTCAACGCACTCACTTCTCCCTAGCTGAGCTCTCGGATTTCTCCCATTTCCTTGCAAACAGACCTGACCTCGGTGAGGCACGACCCAGACTGGAGTAGAGCTTTTACGTTTGCTTTCTCCCAAACTAAGGCGATACTCTGTAGACTTCCAACTCAAGTATACCCGTAATTCATCTCTAGGGTAAGATGGAGTATTATTGACGTCTTTAATCATGTCAATAATTCCCTGGACTAAAGCTTTGTTGGCTGAGTTGTATTTAGTGGAACGTGGTGGACGCGGAGGATAGGTCTCAAGGGCATAGGCAAAAATGGTCTGAAAGGCCTGAAATGATCCATTATAGCTAAAAGGCAAAACTAGATAGGGAATGCCTTTATCCATAGTGTGGGGTATCAGGCCACACACCCAGCAGTCTGTAGTGTTAACTACCAGTTGGTGTTGGTGCAAGAGTTGTACGAAAGTGTTGTTAATAAATTCTGAGCGTCGAGCTTGTTCGTGTTCAGGAAACGAGTGAAAAGAATGCATAGAAGAAACAGTAGAAGTAGCAGGATCAAGGGGAGGTACTGTAGTTACTGGCATAAAAATTAGATTCACACCAAAGACGATTCCACCCACCAACGTTATCAAAACAATCAAAAATGTAATGGCACATTGCATCAGAAAACATTTGCTGTGAAGAATTCTGTAAAGTCTATTTCTGCGTACATAAATTACATTTTCTCGTTGCAGCTCAGAAAGCTCCATCTTCTATAATCCGCTCGCGACCACTGATGATGTGTACGTAGATGAAAATGCCTCTATCAGCCCTGGGAGTTCCCAGAACCAACAGAAAGATCGACCTAGTGTCTGACCCCCGCAGATTCAACTAGGCACACAGCCACGACCCTACGGCTACCCAGACGGCAAGGCAATTTCAAAACAACAAAACAATAGCAAACTTCCTGGCTGGAGGCAAAGTGTCAAAATTCAAATGTGTAAAATAGGCAGTTTCCTGCTTTATTTGTCCATATTGCGAGACCGTAAATTGTATCTCAGTTTTGCAGGAGCTGTTTGATCTGGAAACAGTGTATTTTCAGCAGACGTTGCAATGTTCAAGTTCGCAGATGGCAAAGTTTCTTCTGATGCAGAGGACAAATGTTCAGAAATCAAAGGAGCAATTTCAGGAGGAGAGCCAGAGTTCGATGTGTCAGGTATTAGTTTGGCATCGCTGAAAGGGATAAACCTAGGTGTCCGTTCAAACTCAGAGGCACCAATTCCTGTCTTCACCCAGTTATCGTAAGGAAGTGGCAGGGGCACACGTTTGACGTGTGTCGTGTGTATCCAGTTCTTTCGTCCAGCCACACAAATAGCAGTTCTTGTTGCTAGCAGCACCTGGTATGGGCCGACGAATCTGGGTTGAAGATTTTTCGTCCTTGCAAAGTTGCGAACGACGACTTGGTCGCCTGGTTTCAGCTGATGACCTGGACTCTCCGGTGGCTTTGGCAATGCATCGAAAACCTGTTGGTGAATAAGACTCAATTTAGCAGTCAAGTCGTAAAGGTAATCAATCAACATTGGATATTCCAGAGAACAGAATTCTTTTGGCCTTGGCACTCCCCAAACATTAGCGGGACGACCGAAAACTATTTCATATGGACTGAGCCCTATTCTAGAATGTACAGTCGCTCTTGTGGATAACAAAGCCAAGGGCAGTGCATCTGGCCAGGACAAACCCGTGGATGCCTGTATTTTAGCAAGTTTCAGCTTGAGGGTGCCATTGTAACCCTCAACTAAACCAGCAGACTGGGGATGGTTCACACTGTGAAATTTCTGCTTGATCCCTAAACCGGCACACACACTCTGCATAACTTTCCCTACGAACTCACTTTCGTTATCTGACCATACAATCCGTGGCATACCGTACCTAGGGAAGTATTCTTTGAGAAGGATTTTAGCAGTTGACAGGGCAGTGTTGTCCTTCAGTGGATATGCTTCGATCCATCTGGAGAAAGCACAAACTACCACTAGGACGTACTTTAGGTTGTTGCAACGATCCATGTGAATGAAGTCTAACTGAATCACTTCAAAGGGGCAGGAAGGAGGAGCGAAGTGACCAGCAGGTGTGGGGACTCCCTTGCCAGGATTATGCATCAGGCATACCATGCAATTTCTCACCACTCTCTCTGCACACTTACTAATCCCATCATTCTTCCAGACTGGAGCCAACATCTTACAAATCCCTTTAGAACTGATGTGCGCTGCTCCATGCGCCATCGTCACCACTGCAAGCACGTACGCATCAGGCAACATCCAACGCTGTTGTTCCGACAAATCAATCCAACATCCACTTGAGTCCAATTTACCCGTACTCTCTTTCCATGCAAGCTTTTCTTCCTCAGTCGCCTCTTTCTGAATTTCTTTCACACTTTCCACTGTGTCCTCACACATTCCAGACTCGGAAATCCATCTTGCAGACGTAGCAACATACATTCTACTCATCATATTTCTAGCTGTCTGTTTAGCGGTCTCATCAGCAAAAGCATTTCCACGACCAACATCATCCGTGATTGCTTTATGAGCACTACATTTCACAATCGCAACTTCAGTCGGCAAGGTTAGAGATTCCAACAAGTCGTTAACTAGCTGACCATGTTGAATCTTAGTCCCATGGGACGTAATGAAACCTCTTTCTTTCCACAAACGGCCAAAACTATGGGCCACGCCGAACGCGTACTGACTATCTGTGAACACATTCACTCTCTTTCCCTTCGCTAAAACACACGCTCTCGTTAGAGCGATCAATTCTGCAGCTTGGGCAGAATTCTGACTCACTCTTGCAGTCTCCACGATCGTACTCAAAGTCGTTATTGCGTAAGCAGCAGTCACATCACCATTCTCCAATTTAAAACATGACCCATCAACATACAACGTGCCATCTGGATCTGACAATGGAGTGTCTTTTAAATCAATTTGTCCTTTTGTCTCTTCCTCAGTTCTGAAACAGCAATCATGGGGTTCAGAATCACTCGACTCTTGATTAGTCGGCAACAATGTTGCTGGATTCAATACATTGCATCTTTTGATTTGAATATGACTAGCTAACAGTGTCAGCTCATAGCCTGATAATCTAGCACTGGTAAGATGCTGAGTTTTGGTTCGGTTCATGAGTGTATCCACAGCATGAGGAACCATAACCACTAGCATGTTATTCATCACCAAACCAGCAGATTGTCGAATGGAAGCCGCAGCTGCCGCTGTAGCTCTCAAACAACTAGGTAACGCTCTAGCTACCGCGTCTAACGTTGATGAAAAATACGCACAAGGGCGTTGTTTATCACCAAATCTCTGTGTCAGAACACTCAACGCGCAACCTTCTCTCTCGTGAACATAGAGCGTGAATGGCTTACTGTAATCGGGTGTACCCAGTACAGGAGCTGAACATAGTGCATTTCGTAACTCAGAAAAACTCTCCTGACATTCAGCAGACCATGGCACCGGACTCGGAACACCTTTCCCAGTCAAAGCTACCAATGGTTTTGCCAAAAGAGAAAAATTTGGAATCCACTGCCTACAGTACGAGGTAATACGTAAAAAGGCACGTACTTCTCTCTGTGTGCGGGGAACATTCATCTGCGTAATTGCTTTTATTCTCTCTGGGGTCAACTTCCTTCCCTCCTTTGACAAGAGATGACCTAGGTAGGTCACTTCTTGGCAGCAGTATTGCATTTTCGAAGGTGACACCTTGTGATTCAAACTAGACAAATGATGCAATAAGGAAATTGTAGCTGCTTTGCAAGTTTCCTTGTCATCGGCAGCCACTAGAAGATCATCTACATATTGCACTAGGGCAGAACCAGGAGGAAGTACAAAGGAATCTAACTGACTTTTTAATGCCTGGCTGTAAATGGACGGACTCTCACAATAGCCTTGTGGAGCACGTTTAAACCTGAAGCTTCGACCTCCTAGAGAGAAGCCAAAAATATCTCTGCTTTCTTCGGCTATCGGAATGCTGAAAAAGGCATTCTTCAAGTCGATAACTGAAAACCATGTAGCTGTAGCAGGAATCAACGTTAACAATGCAGTAATGTCTGGAACCACAGGAAATTGCGGAACCACAATTTTATTAATGAAGTGGAGAAGTGTGGCTCAGGGGTTAGAGGCGGCAGACCCGGAAGCTGAGATCGGTCCTGGACCAGGGTTCAATTCCCCGCCTTGGTGGGTCTTGGGCTCAAAAATTCCACAGACTCGATAATTCTCGTTCCGGTGCCTACTCGACTCACGGGTTCACACTCTGCAACTCTGGGCAATAGCTTGCTTAATCTCCACTACGGCCCCTCGCGGCGGGATGCCTGGCTTTCACCTTGTGGATACCCTGCTGGGGTTATCTCACAGGGGAATACCAGGACGGGTTCCCAAGGCAAGCGCCTTGATGCCTTCGGGTGATACGTGCGCTATATAAATTGCAATACATTTACATTTACATTAACCTCTCTGAGATCGATAACAAACCTATACACTGGAGGCTTTGAAGGATCAGTACGTTTCAAAATTGGTAATACAGGACTGTTACAGACATTTCCTCTAGTTTCTTCAACCACACCTTTCTTAATCAAATCTTGCACAATCAATAAAAGTGCACGTTGACCTTCACTAGAAATCTTGTATTGAGGAATTCGTGGAAATTTTACATTTGCTTTCAAAGTGACTACATATGGTGGAATTTCCAAAAGGCCTACATCATTAGGACCAGTCGCCCAAAGAGTATCAGGGAGTGAACGCAGCTCTGGCGGGAGTGCATCCATTGACAAATACATCGGAGAGATGATTCTTTTACCCAACGTAAGCTGTACTCCTTCCGGAGAACAGTACAATGTCGCATATAGGCGTTTTAACAAGTCTAAACCAAGCAGGTTTTCATTACAACCTGTCGTAAAAATCAAGGGTGCTTTCAATTGACACGGTCCAACAGAAATAGACAAAGGACCAGATACGGGGTTGTAAACAGGGGCGCCTGAAAAACCTACAGAAACATTTGTTAAGCTGGACAAAGGTGCGCCAGGGAGTTTCGCATGAATGATAGAACTTTTTGCTGCACCAGTATCCAACAGAAACGGTTCGACTACACCTGATGTTGCTACTGCAACATAAGGCCCACTCTGATCCACTGGAACTGATACTACTCCCTCTCTCTGTCCATGGCTGTCCTAGTATTCAGTTTGTTGAAATCCCTCATCAACTTCACAATAATCCTCAACATGATACTGTTGAGATCTATTTTGTTGGGCAGACTGTCCATTTCGCTGATCAAAGTGATTAGAAGGGCGATCATTCGTTTGTGGAGGCATAGCACCTCGTCCTCGACCTCTAGAATTTTGCATGGAACCACCACGACCTCTCTGACCTGCTGCAGCATTATTTTGCGCTAAGACTGGACAGTCATTCTTATAATGACCCTCTTTCTTACAGTATGCACACTGGTTCCACTGATATTGCGGCCTCGGTGAACTATAATCTGTTCTTTGATATGGCCCTTGCTGTGTATTAGCCTGATTCGTGCGAGGCGGATACGCTTGCTGTAAAAGAACTTTAGTTTTTAAATCTTTCGTTTTCTTCTCTGATTTCTCTTTCTCCTCTTTATCCCTATTTTCATAATACTGTGCAGTTGCAAGTATTTGCGCAGTCGTAGAGACAGCCCACGCACTCTCGGAATCTTTCAATTTATTACTGAGCTCTGGTAGCAAATTGTGTACAAATTTATCGACAAACAATCTCTGTCCTCCTTCTGTGCTCATATCCTGACCACTGTGATGTACAAAAGTCTCTTCGAACCTTGTGAAAAAGTCGGAGACACTTTCGTCTTTCTTCTGCCTGCATGCGGATAACTTGTCCCAGTTAACGCGCAATGCTGGCATCAGAGTTTTCATTAAGTCAATTATCCTACCTGGAAGATTAGCAATTAGACGTTCGGGTTTGGAACCACCTATTTGCTGACCATCTGCCGCTATGATAGCTGCCCAATCACCACCTAGGGCAACTGGATGATTCTCTTTACGTATTTTAGCCCAAATTGGTTGTGGAACTACATTCCCAAATAACATGTCAATGTCCGCTAAATTCATCACGCAAGCCTCAACTGTCTGTGCTAACTCCTTATAATATCCGGCTGGATTTTTACGCGGGTCTGGCAAGGCCTGTTTCACTGCTAACACTTCGGCTCGTTTCCACGGAATGTGTATCCACACTCTCTGGAATTGCGCCGGAGCGGCAACAATACCATTCACTGCGTCAGCTTGCACAGCTTCACGCCAAATTGGAGGAACCTCCCTCATTGGATATTGGCGATTCTGCTTCGTACTATGTTTCTCTAACTCCCTCGGTGAACGAAGGGATGGATCATTCCTATAGCTTAATATTAGTTCCATTGCTTCCTTTATATTTTGACCAACTATCGTACCAGCAGCAAACTCTTTCTGAACATTAATTAATTCTTCTAAATTTGATTCAGAGTCATCCTCTTCCAATTCCTCACGTAAAAGGGAGCACATCTCATCGAACACATATCGTTGTGTCGGTTCATTCCACTGCATAAATGTATCTAATACATCTTTCGTACTATATCTCCTACTTTTTGAAATCCATCTAAGAGCTGTGGAATCTAATATTCCCCGTTCCTCAGTACTGGGAAGCTGACTACGTCTCTGCACGGAGTCAGAGGCAGGAGTCTTAATTAGAGTTTTATAGAAGGGAGATATAATATTAGAGACAGAATCAGTGATTCTCCGACGAACAGAAAGTGGAGTCATAACACTAGCAGAAGTGGAAAATACAGTAACAGTTGGAACAGATAGAACAGGAACAGTAGGAGTATCAGGCAAAGTAGCCTGTGAAATAGCAGGTGTAAGCGATACAGGTATAGGTAAGGAAACCGGCAACCCTGGAAGAGGGGGTGCCGAAGGAACATTAACATTGACCACAGGAGGTACAGGAGCTTGATTCACGGGAGCAGGAGCAGGAATACCAGGTTGTCCAGCAACCGGCAATTGCACATTCGGTAAAGGTGGAGCCGTAGCACCCTGTGCATACGGTGGGGGTGACCTTAACAAGTAAGACAACAGAGGATCATTTTCAGGGTCCTCTACTATCTTAGCTGTACTCGATGGTAAGGCAGGATAGCACTTGTCTATCGCTAAATTACGCTCTCTAGTAGCCACCTCTATTGCCTTCTCAGACTCGTTGACTTGCAGCTGTTTAGCCGCTTGTTCTAAAGTCAACTCTTGCTCTTTCTGTTCTTTCTTCAACCTTTTAATTTCTCTCTGTTTAGATTCTTTTCGCCAATAACGGAAAGAATCAAACATTGCCGGCCGGGCTTTCTTCTTAAACAATTTCACTTCTAAATTGTCAAGGACTTTGGGTTCAAAACTACCATGCAGTGGCCAACTAAGGACACCGTCTTTTTCCGTGTATCGGACCCAAACCTCATTATAAGATATAGGACCCACACCAAATTTACACAACAGATCATAAAGAGGAGTTCCAATCGGAGGAACCAGACATGAGTCCTCCAACCGGGAATCACTGTTGCAACCAAAGCACGACAACATACAATTTTTCCGACTTACCATTTTATAACCCGGAACACAGAACAAACAAAACACAAACAGAAATGTGCACTCGAACCAAGATCTTAGGCCTACCAAAGCGAACCAATGTATCGATACCCAAACTAAACCAAAAGATTATCGCAACTAGAACATCCAGTGATAATCTTACGAAACCAAACCAAACCAAGAACTAAAAGGATTTTATCCTAACAGGAACAACCCTTACAAGATAACCAACTAGCAGCCACTTAATACTTAACTGAGGCACTGAATATGTCACCAAGGAGAAACCCATCTTGTCTCGCCGTACTAAGGACTGCACCTCGGGTCCAAGACAGGGAGACGGTCAAGGCAACGGACCACTGCAGCCGTCCGAACGGGAACCCTCGTGGAAGAGAACGTCGGGCCACTTTTGCGATATGCCGGGATCGATGAAGTGGGGCGCCTCCCTCAGGAATCTTCACACGAAGCTTCTCGAACTCTTCAGGCTTTTGGACCGGTACCGAATGACGTCGCCCTACGTTGGGCGCCAATTGGAGTTCTGGACTTTTTGGTTCCGTCCAGAGGTGTCAGGGATAACACCCGAAGACCCCGGAGTTCTACCTGTCTCGGTGCACAAATAAACAGAAACACGGGCTTCTCGATGGTGGCGTCAAAGACCAAAGGTTTATTACTGCATGGACACAGAAGTCACAGAAACTACACACGGGCAGTATCTAGGAGCCTGTTCGATTTGTACAAAGAGGGTTGCTCCTTATATACTAAATATTAGGCTTCGGGCAAATTCTTTACATGTTAGTACATTCCCAAACCTTTGTGTCCTAAACAATAAATATTTGGCGTTGCACAGGAATCGTCGGCAATATCTGATGGCAAAACATTACGAACGAGGGGTTCCCACTTTTCCATCATAATCCCATGTCAACTTTTCATTCAAGAGCCGGACCGCCTCATCGTAAATTTCGTTACCTCCCCCTAATAAAGGCCCAGAAGGGAAGGAGCAGAGCCAGGTGCAGAAGATAGAAAAGCAGGATAAGAGATGTTTGTGGGTCGTAAATGGGCAAGGCTACCAGCTTCGGCCGCCTAATCATGATCAGGCCAACGAACACGAGAACCAGTATAGCAGGACTGGCCTCAGGCAGAGGAGGCAGTTTCTGTCGAGTCATGCAGCTATGGCGTGTTCTGTTCTAAGGTGCACGTGTCACTGGAGAGGTGAATCCTCGGCTAAAGCCTACGTGTCCTTAATCAAAATGAAGTAATCAGAGGTCATTGCGTGTCCATTGTCTATGTGAGGGCAAGAAACACAAAATGGCTGCCATAATCTAAGATGGATGCCATGGGTAGATCAGAAATGTGTTTGTAACAGGAGTACTCTTGCTCGTAGCACAGCGAAAACACCAGGATATGCTAAATGGATCATTTGCGGTTCACTGATACCAAAATTATGTATTTACGACAATGTTGAAAACACGGGTTCAAATCGTCACGGAACCTCAGCATAGGGGGAGAGTGATCTTCCAGTAGTCATGGGATTACTGGAGTACAAAAAGTGCCTGAGTTAGGGTCTACGTGCAAGCTCGGGCTTTCCGCTACAATGCTCTTTGTGAGGCCTGGGTGATCACCTTGACCCGGTAGTCAATCATTAGACTCTAAACCCGAGCAGCCTTTTTCGTTTTCAGGTAGCACACTTTCTAGTTTTAGCCAACCAGTGTAGCTGGGGAGAAGATCTAATTTGTATAGCAGAGTGATTTGGGGAGCAACTTCTAAACTCCAATAATATTAAATTTCCTGTCATATTTGCCTGTTTAAAGATCAATTCAATACAGTCAGTTTTATCCCCTTGATGCATAAGCCTTTTTGCCCTGACAATATCCTCTCTAATCACAGAGGGACAACCCCTGGTATGCCTAATCCAATGAATAGCCTTGTTTGTTAGGGAGTCACTTGATTCTCGGTCCTTACCAAGGCCCAAATTTGGGACATTCACCATATAAACTTTCGATATATCATTTGGTTTGGGAAGGTACTGTTGTTCTCCTCTATCTAACATGGCAGTTTTATTATTAGTATGCTTAGACATACTGGGTTGGGCACAATGTCTACCTCTCAGCTGGGATTCACCACCTCTTTCCCTTGACTGTGTTTCCCCTATCCTTACATTTGGTTGTTTGGCATCATTCATGTAAAGGATTTGCGACAACCCTTTCCTTACCCTAGCCAATTCGCTATACAAAGCACCAGCTCGACTCAAAACACTATCTCTGCTTGGGTGAGGCACAATGCGCTACACTGCCACATTTTCCTGGTCTATGGATGTACCACTTGGTTGCTTATTCGCTAAACAAGTAGGACAGGGGCCACAACCCAATATGGTGTTTACTGTGGAGGTAAGGTTATCGATCTGCATACCCTCAACCAGCTTGCATAATAATTTGACCATAGTGGTCAGATCAGTGCAATCTTTCTCAATAGAAGCCAAAGAAACAAGAGGACCCCCCAGTGGTAGTTCGCTAGCTCCTTGAGGAACATCAAGCTCACATATACTATGTTGGGCTACTTCACCATCAATCATAGAACTACAGCTATCAGTATTTACTAAAGCTGAAAATGTATTCTTGCAAATGATAACTGGATCAACCACGAGGGGACAAATAACTCTCTGT
Source organism: Lissotriton vulgaris (assembly GCF_964263255.1). NCBI lineage: Eukaryota > Metazoa > Chordata > Amphibia > Caudata > Salamandridae > Lissotriton > Lissotriton vulgaris. Next base: position 569,713,573 of record NC_141695.1, read on the forward strand.
TCTATTGCAGTATTAGTGATCTCGTTTTCCCCCTCAGCATTCCCTTGCTCTTGACCTTGCTTTTCCCCCCAAAACATGTTAGGGACCACTACGGGGCCCTACTTTGTGCCCCCCCTTGGTAATTTCACGCGGCTCCTATGACCCCTTTCTGGCTTCCGGCTAGGGAGGGGCTTAGTCGTAAGTAGGGCTCCGCATTCCTCAATGAGTTCATCAACGCGGTTCATAACACAATTCCCCCCTTGCGTGTGTTGCTACTTTCTTAGACTTTCTTGCTTTTTCCCCTTAGTCAACACACTTGTACCCTCACCCCCTCCCTACATACATTTCCTTTTCCCCATAATTTATGTCCTCGAGCTCTTAAGTCGCTTATATGAGGCCAACAGTACCTTCAAAAAGTAATGACAAGGGGGGTGGCCCAGCCCGGCCCCCGACAGCCACAGACGGCCCGCCCTTTGCCCGCGCTTCGCCCAGCACCTGCCCGAGCACGTCCCGTGCAGCTTGAAGAACTAGTAGATTAAATCCTTCCGGTCACCAGGGAGAGGGGCAAGCTGTCCAGTCGGAGCCCCGCTGAATCCTGGAGAACGAAGTTGTTTGCAGGCACCCCTCAGGCACACCAGCAGTGCAAAGTGTTTCCCGCAGAGTGGGAAATGCGAAAAGTTTTAAAGCCCACGTTCACCAGGGGGAGGGGCAAGCTGTCCGGCCGGAGCCCCCCTGAAAGGCTCACCAGCAGTGCAAAGCGTTTCCCCTTTTTTTGGTTCAATTTACTGGCAGCTCTTGGTGAGGCCTGGTTCAATTTTGCTTTGGCTGCATGTTTTTTGGCTTTTACTGTACTTGCGGCGTCGTTTTCGCAGCAGCGGCAGATGCTGTAAGCTTGAACTTTCTCCTCACTTTTATGGATTTCCTTTTATTTTTACAGAGCTGAAGCTGGGATTTAGCTAGTGCCTATATAGAAAATCCCAGATTGCCTATATATTTCGCTCTGTTTTTACAGAGTTAAAGGACGAAAAGAAACTGACTCTCCACAAGCCCAAGTCTCAATAACATGACAAAAAAAACCTTGTAATGTTTGTGACTAGTCCTTTTCAGCAACTCATTGAAATGACTTCGCTGCTGCCCCCATGTAGCTCTCACCTCCGTGGCACTACTTCCCCTCCTCTCACCTTGTTTCCAGAAGAGAAAAAGCGGCCCCACCTCCTTTGCTTCGGTTTTGGAAGCTGCTGCTGTCTCAGCTCGGCGCGGCTCAAATCTGCTCTGTAAAAGGGACCGGCACTGGCAACTGAGCGGGGTCCAACCAGCCGGTAAAAATAGGATTGGCCTCAGTCAGGTAATTCAACTACCGGCCGGCCTTAAATCACCCGGTTGCCTTCCTTTCAAATATCTCCGTGACTGAGGACAGGGCAGGGCTCTGCCTTTCGGGAGAAAGCAAAAAACTGCATTGAATTCGGCAGCGGTTCTCCTTTTAGTTTAGCTTAATAACTGATTTTGTCTACCTGTGCTTTACTTCTACTGTTTTATGGTTGTTTTAACTAGTTAATGACACTGATATTGTGGTAATACACAGTCTTTTCTCTCCATGTACAATCTGACTCGTGAGACTCGCGCGAGATCACAAAAAGACCTCTTGGAGGGATTACTCTATCAAGTGCCATGCTGATCTTACAAGACTCTCACAGGATCTTGCGAGGCCTCCACATCAAGCTCTTACCAAAATCTGAAAATCAGCCAATAGAAAAATTCATACTTTTTATCAAATAACTGTGCACCACAATAACAGCAGTTGGTCACAACCTAGCCTACTTTTGTATCTGGCAAAAGTCTACCAATTACATTTATAATTTTGTCACCCTCCCCTTTTTTATCTCCTCATTTAAATCCATATTGCTCCAAAAGCTTTTTCATTCTGCTGAGTAATCCTCTTGTAACTGAGCTCTCCATACTGCACCATGGTTCGCCTCTGAAGTTTGGGACACAGTTTCATCTACTGGGCTATCAAATCTGCCATTAAGTTTGACAAGAATCGTGGATTTCCAAACTTGGAAATTATTTGTATTGGCCATAGCGGTATGAAGTGGCATCAATTGTTAACAATGGTTGAAAGCATTTTTGTGAGCACCCAGACCTAATGATAGTGCACTGTGGTGGCACTGACATAGGTACCATCAAGGTATTGTGCTTGAAATCCAAATGAGAGAGACCTTTCTGTTTTTGTTTAATCTGCTTTAAGGTTTTGCGAATTAATATTGCAATAACAGGATACAATAAATCAAAGTATAAGCCTAGGCCAGCTGAGGAATGGTTAGGGTATGTTCTATACAGGCGGCCTGTCCGCTCTCCTATCATTAGTTTTTGTCACTATTGTCTTATTTGCCCTTTTGCTTTAGTCCTTTGCCGATTGACAACTTCAGAGATCTCAAAATGTGTAAATCTCTATTGTTGTTGCCAAGGTCTATATATGTGATTTATTTCATCTGTTTTGCTGAACAGTGCCACCAAAATTGCACACGAGATACATACATCCTTGTTTGGGCCAAATACTTTGAAAGGGTGTCGCTTCACATAAACGGCAAAACCGTTTCTGACTCATACACGTGTTAGCATTTAGGAACCCCACCCAAAGCCGACTATAAAAGAAAGCCAAGAACACGAGCAGCCGCTTGTTTTCGTTCATCCTTCCCTACTCATCTGACGATCCACCTTCTACGATCCAGCTTACCTGATTCAAGGTCCATCGACGTTCCTCCTCGGCGGTTCCTTTCCTGCAGCCTCGGTCCAGCTCCATTTTCCTTCCCGCTTCTTCCGGTTTGCCTCATCCGGCTCCGCTACTCTTCCCTGTTCCTTCCGGTCTTCAGCAACTCTTGGTCCCCGGAGGTAATCTCGTCCGTCCTGCATCAAAAACAATAAAACTTCAGAAAATAACTTGATGACTATTTATAAAGGAGTTCGCATATGGCTCTGTTTTCGTCGCAGAAAGCAGTGAAAGATTTGCAATATAAACATTTAGGAGAAACGAGTTAATGGCAAATTCGTGTATATATTGAATGATGTAATTAAAAGACATTTTATGCATCAAGGACAAATATTGAAGAATACATTTTTGGTAATATTTTATGCATCGTGAATGTATAAGAAAAGTGAGCAAGGGACAACACAAATATCCCAACAGGTGTATGTAGAACTGTGAATATGCATGTTATATTTGTTCTTTTTTCCTCTAAGATTTTTATAGGTCACAGAATCGCTTCTTTAGAAGAGTTCAGTCCTTATCTGGTGAATTAGGAAACGCCAGAATAGAGAGGTACTATGTTTATTGTAATTTTGTTATATGATGCATAGACAACAGTGAGCTTATAGCAGTTAAGTAACGCTGGTGTTCTTATATTCCCTGTTGAAGACGTTCCAATCAAGACAAGCTCACCTCCAACAATTGAAAAGTCAAGAGAAGCAGTGTTTCTCTCTTTTAATATTTTATCCCCTTCCCCCTTCCCTTGGACTTCTTTTCTTCCCGCATTGTTCCTTATGACGGTGCGGCGGGAATAGAGGTTTAAGAGAGGGTGTGAATAGTCTTCACGTCTTTCCAGCAGAACTACCTGGCTTTTCAGGTGAGTGAGGACTTAACAAAAACACAAGCCTCACAACACATTAACTCTGCTTGAAAGATGAATGTTGGGGTGGACCCAGAGAGTATTTTTGTAGAAGATATGGCTCAAGACTTAAGTGAGGATCTGGCTAGTAATAAGTCAGTCACGACACTCTTGCAGCAGATGCAAACTGAGATTAAAGAATTAAGATTGGACCATTTTACTTTAAGACAGGACTTGGAGCGTTATAAGCCCCGAGAGCATCCTTGGGGAATAGCCTTTACTTCCACTTTAAGTGACTCCTCAAAATCTGGTTCTAGACCCAAAGACTTCAATCAAAATTCTTTTCCTGTGGAGATTACAGTTAATGTGCCAAATGCATTACCCTTAGCAGCGCCTGAGCGCTTTCATGGAGATTTTAATAAGTTTCATATTTTTCTTACCTATGTGTCAATTACATTTTGTTTGTAAACCACAGCAATTCCCTAATGATGCTACCAAGGTAGCCTTTGTGCTATCTCATTTAGGGGGCACAGCAGCCAACTGGTCTATTCTATATGTAGATAGAAATGATGCTATTCTTCATGATTGGTTGCTCTTTAAAAAAACAATGACCCGTATTTTTGCCAAACATACCTACATGCAGGCAAGTGATAATGAGCTTTTAAACCTAAAACAGGGCAATAAGGATTTATTAACCTATTTTACAGGGTTTAATCATTCACTAACTGAAACACAATGGCTGAAGGAAAAAAGTACTTCCTTGTTGTACAAGGGGTTGCAAGATGACCTCAAAGATGCTCTCGCTCACATCATAGATCTCCATGAAGATTATTCAGACTTTGTGATTCTAGTCGTCAAGTTAGATCATAGGTTAGGAGAAAAAAAAGGTGATAAGTCTAAAATGGACACGAGATTCACGGTTTTAAAACATGACAAGAAGGAAGTAGAGAGTACATTTCCAGAGCCCATGCAGATTGGGATTATTAAGGGGCCGTTATCCAAGGAAGAAAAGGATAGAGGAAGGAAACTTCAATTATGTCTTTATTGCAGAAAAACAGGGCATTTCGCTAAGGATTGTCCTGTAAAACCCTAAACGCCAAAAAAGGTTAATGTTTTGTCAACTGAACCTCTTGAAAAAAAAAACGAATAGCCTCAACAAGGAAAGAGGTCCCTTGTTCGAGGAGACTTATTAATCAGACCTCAAACCATGCAACTTATACTGTTCCACATATTCCACGTCATTTTTTGATCCAGGTTATTTTGATTGTGACCACTCAATTAAAACATTCTCTACCTGTCTTGCTTGATTCATGTGCCACTGTAAACTTTGTAGATAATAAATTGGCTAAACATTAGGTTTACCCATTAAAAATAAAGTGATCCCAGAATCTGTATGTGCAGTAGATGGTTCAGAATTAACCTCAGGATTAATAACTCAGCAGACAGGTTCTTTCACCATGGTGTGTCAAAATGGGCACACTGAGAGTATATGTTTTGACTTGAAAGATACCCCTACTTTTGGTCTGATTTTAGGAGAACCTTGGCTCGTAACTCATAACCCAAAAATAAATCGGGTAATTAGAACAGTTACATTGGATTCTTCTTATTGCAAGGCAGGTTGTTATCAGGAGGCAGTAGAGGAACACTTGACAGTAGTGCACTGTGCTAGTGTTAATCCAGTAGAATTAACAATCCCTCCAGAGTTGAAAGATTTCAAAGATGTCTTTGATCCCATCAAAGCAAGTGTCCTGCCTCCACATAGGACATGCGATTGTCGGATAGACCTTATACCTGGAACACCATTACCTAATAGCAGAGTGTACGCTCTTACTGAGGAAGAAACAAAATATTTAAGAACATATTTAGATGACTTATTGCAATCTGGCTTCATTCGCCATTCTACTTCTCCAGTGTCCTCTCCACTTTTTTATACCAAAACCTGATGACTCTTTGCGCGCTTGCATTGACTATAGAATTCTTAATAAAGCTACCATAAAATACAAGTATCCACTCCCGGTAATACCTGTACTCTTAGATCAATTACGACATTCCACTATTTATACTAAGTTAAATCAAAGGGGTGCTTACTATTTAGTAAGAGTTAAAGAACATGATGAGTGGAAAACAGCTTTTAAAACAAAGTTTGGATTGTTTGAATATACGGTAATGCCGTTTGGTTTGTGCAATGCACCCGAGGCCTTTCAAGTTTTTTATCAATGAGGTGTTGCACGAATTCTTAGATATTTTTTTCATTGTTTACATAGACGATATTCTTATCTATTCCAGGAATCGACAGGATCATGTTCAGCATGTCAGAGCAGTGTTAGCTAAATTAAAAGAACATCATCTTTTTGCCAAATTAGAAAAGTGTATTTTCAATGCGGATACAGTCGACTTTTTAGGATATTGTTTATCACCAAAAGGCATCACCATGGATGCCTAGAAAGTAAGCACTATCAATGAGTGGCCTGAACCCACTTCAGTAAAAGAAGTTCGAAAATTCCTAGGATTTGCAAATTTTATAGGAGGTTCATTACTAATTTTGCAGACACAATGGCACCTATTACTAAAATGTTGCAAAAGGGACAGTCCTTTTATGGAATACTTAAACTGCACAAGAATTCCAACTCATGGAACAGAAATTCACATCAGCCCCAGTCCTAAAACATCCAGATCCTGATCTCCCATTTTACCTGGAAGCAGATGCTTCGCAAGTGGCTTTGGGAAGGGTTCTTTCACAACAGAATCCAGTAGATGGTCAATTACATCCTATCGCCTTTTATTCCCAAAAATTGCTGCCTGCCGAACAGAATTATACTTTGGCAGAGAGAGAACTTCTGGCTATAAAGGTAGCCTTTACAGAATGGAGCCATCACTTGCTTGGTGCAAAATTCCCAGTAACTATTTTTAGTGATCACAAGAACTTGCAATTCTTTAGTACCATAAAAGCCTTAACTCTACGTCAAATGTGCTGGCTTAATTTCTTTAGTACATTTGACTTTGTAATCACTTATACACCAGGCGCACAGCAGATTCAATCAGATGTTTTATCTAGGTATGGACATACTACTGAAACAAAACAAAGAAAGGATGATCTACCAATCATAGCACCTCAAAATATCTTAGCGCCAACACTTCAGAATGACTTCATTAAGAAAGTATATGCAGAACATTTGAAGGTACAATCACAAGATTGGTTAAAAGACTCACACAACACGATTCTACAAGGACTGTTGTATCACTTTTCTTTACTGTATATACCAACCACAGAATTACAAACTCAATTAATAACTTGGCACCATACATCAGCATTAGCGGGTCATCCAGGTTGGGAGAAACCCCTAGAAAACATATGTAAGCACTTTTGGTGGTCTTCACTGAAGAAAGATATAAAAGCTTATGTACTTGCTTGCCCAACATGTGCTCGGCAGAAAACTTTACACAAAGCTCCAGCTGTGCTATTACAACCTATGTCAACTCCTGCCACCCCGTGGCACACTGTTAGTGTCGATTTTATGGTAGGCCTACCCGCTGTAAACAAATGTACTACTATTTTAGTGGTAATTGATTATTTATCCAAGATGGCACATATTGTACCTTTACAAAAATTACCCACTTCAGTTGAATTTGCAGATATTATAATAAAATAAGTCATACGGTTACATGAACTGCCAAGTAAAATTATTTCAGACAGAGGTAGTCAATTCAACTCAAAATTCTGGAAAACATTATGTGAAAAGTTAAAACTAGAAGTTGCTCTTTCATCAGCTTTCCATCCGGAAACAGATGGGCAATCAGAGAGATTGAATCAAACCTTACTGCAAACGTTACGATGTTTAATGGAGTTCACTAACAATTGGGTAGAAGCATTGTCTGTTGTTGAGTTTGTTTACAACAATACCACTCATTCCGCTATTCATTGCACACCATTTTACTTCATGCAGGGATATCACCCAAGGGCTCTACCAATTGTATTAGATTCCTCTCTTCTCCCAAAAGTCACTGAACGTTTGAAGTTGCTATTGGAAATACAAGAGAAAGCTAAAAAACAACTATCTGAGTATAAGACACGTATGAAAAAACAAGCAGATAAACATAGGACAGAGGCCCTGGCTTTCCACAAATAATTTGAACATAGAAGGGTCCCGAAATTGCAACCTAGATTCATTGGACCATTTTGTATTACAGCACTCATAAATCCATTAACTGTAAAACTAGTATTACCCATTGACTACCCAATACACCCTGCTTTTCATTTCTCATTACTCAAGCCTTATAATCCTCAAACTAGGCCTGAACCACCCCCTCCACCCATTCCGATTCAAGGACATTTAGAGTATGAAGTCCGACGTATTTTGGATGCTAAAAGAATTAGAGGATGCCTATACTATCTAATAGCCTGGAAAGGGTATTATGACACAGAAAATACATGGGACCCAGCATCTTATGTACATGCCCTTAGACTGCTTATACAATTTTATTTCATTAATCCAGGTAAACCACAAACTGTGAGATCTCGAAATGTGTAAATCTCAATTGTTGTTGCCAAGGTCTTCTATATATATGATTTATTTCATCTGTCTTGCTGAACAGTTGCACCAAAATTGCACACGAGATACATACATCCTTGTTTGGGCCAAATACTTTGAAAGGCTGTCGCTTCACGTGTAAATGGCAAAACCATTTCTGACTCATACACGTGTTAGCATTCAGGAACCCCACCCATAGCCGACTATAAAATAAAAGCCGGGAACACGAGCAGTCGCTTGTGTTCGTTCATCCTTCCCTCCTCATCTGACGTTCCACCTTCTACGATCCAGCTTACCTGATTCAAGGTCCATCAACGTTCCTCCTCGGCGGTTCCTTTCCTGCAGCCTCGGTCCAGCTCCATTTTCCATCCCGCTTCTTCCGGTTTGCCTCCTCTGACTCCTCCACTCTTCCCTGTTCCTTCCGGTCTTCAGCAACTCTTGGTCCCGGATGTAATCTCGTCCGTCCTGCATCAAAAACAATAGAAAAAACGGTAAATACGTTTTTGCCTCAACAAAACTCAAGTAAGTACATTTTTGGGTTTTATTACGAAAAGGAATCAATGCGCATTGAGGTACTTTAACTCATTCGAGATTTTACATCAAAGACTGGCTACATTTTGTTACGAAGCCCTTAAATACCTATTGTACTTAAAAAACTTCAGAAAATAACTTGATGACTATTTATAAAGGAGTTCGCATATGGCTCTGTTCCGTCGCAGAAAGCAGTGAAAGATTTGCAATATAAACATTTTGGAGAAACGAGTTAATGGCATATTTGTGTATATATTGAATGATGTTCAAAGACATTTTATGAATCAAGGACAAATATTGAAGGATACATTTTTAGAAGTATTTTATGCATTGTGAATGTATAAGAAAAGTAAGCAAGGGACACACATATATCCTAACAGGTGTATGTAGAACTGTGAATATGCATGTTATATTTGTTCTTTTTTCCTTTAAGATTTTTATAGGTCACAGAATCACTGCTTTAGAAGAGTTAAGTCCTTATCTGGTGAATTAGGAAATGCCAGAATAGAGAGTTTATTGTAATTTTGTTTTATGATGCATAGACAACAGTGAGCTTATAGCAGTTAAGTAACGCTGGTGTTCTTTATTTCCCGTTGAAGACGTTCCAATCAAGACAAGCTCACCTCCAACAATTGAAAAGTCAAGAGGAGCAGTGTTTCTCTCTTTTATTATTTTATCCACTTCCCCCTTCCCTTGGACTTCTTTCCTTCCCGCAATTTTCCTTATGACGGTGCGGCAGGAATAGAGGTTTGGGAGAGGGTGTGAATAGTCTTCACGTCTTTCCAGCAGAACTACCTGGATTTTCCTGTGAGTGAGGACTTAACAGGAATAGAACTGAGCATTGCAATAATACAGTATAACAGATTCCTTAGGACATGTCTCACAGAGATCTCAAAATTGCTGAGTAGAAGCAATTCCATACAGAGGTTATATGCTTAAATTGCAGTAGTACATCATTTGTATACAATTGGTGCATTCCGATACTGACCATATCCCTGCATGGAAATGACTTCAAACTTAGTCATACAAAAGGGGATGATGGACGGAGCATTTGAGCAAATCAAACACTCACCCCCAGTCAACTGATCCGGGTTTAATCCATCACCGTTCTTTAGCTCACTCTGCCACCTCAGTTCAGGCATGGCCATATGCAAATAAGTCTGACCCTGTGCCTCATGGGAACAGTCCAGCCCGAACTGCCAAGCCATGTCTTCCCTTACCCGGAAACAAGCATCCTGGGACCTGTTTCGGATTCATAATCCTCATCAGCCAGGCTATCTTGAATCCAGTGGCAAAGTGAGCAAGGGACTCACGTCTGAGCATACCCTGCCAGCTTTGGCAGTTCGGGCTGGACTGTTCCCATGAGGCACAGGGTCAGACTGATTTGCATATGGCCATGTCTGAACTGGGGTGGCGGAGTGAGCTAAAGAATGGTGATGGATTAATCCCAGATCATTTGACTGGGGGTGAGTGTTTGATTTGCTCAAACGCTCTGTCCATCATCCCTTTTGCATCCCATTTGTATTGCTTCAAACTTAGTCATAACATGCCAACTTTCAATACCCATTAACCACAAAAAATATAAGGGAATTTGGAAATAAACAAAAAAGTGGGGAAAGGAAAATAAATGTGTAGCGACTCCAACAGTCCCAGTTTACCCTCACTCTCTCCCATTTGCACAATAAACGGCAAGCAACTCAATGAACAGTATGCAAATTACAGTGCTGTTTTCAGCTTCAAGTGCCGCATGGATACGCCTGTAGAGGTGTAAGTAGTGGGTCAACTGACTCATGTGTCTCTGCATCAACTGGTATGGAGGTATGCAGGTTGGTCAGGATGACACTCCAATTAGAGGAAATATGGTATTTGCTGAGGCTTAGATTTTCTTCCTTCGAAGGGAGACACCTTCTGCCCTGGCCAAGATGATGAAGGAGTGTGACCAAGCCTCTACCGATGGCGGCTCACTAGACTTCCATTGTCTGGTAATCAGACGCTTGCTATCCAATAAGCCTGGATGAAGAAAACGGCTAGTTTTCCTGTGTTTCTTGTCCCTAAGGATAAGGCCTAAATGGTAGAACACGCATTTACTTGTGAGTTATCTCCCTGTACATGTAAAGAGATGGCACGTCACCTCCCACCAGTAATGATGCAGTGAAGGACATGACCACAACATGTAAAGAATAGCAGCATCTAACTGGTTACAGCGAGGGCAGGCAGCACCTTTCTGTGAAAATAGCAGTTAATTTTGTTGGGTGTAAAGTATGCCCTGTGCATGATTTAAGGTTGTATCAGTCTGAACATGGCATTTCAGGGGATGTAGGAGGGACTGGCTAAAAGTGTGTTCCACTCTTTTGGGGTGCAGGGACGAGCTAGATCATTCTCATAGCATTGACACAGTGAAGTCAGTGGCACATTGGCCTGCACCCAGAGCGAGTCAGTTAACCAATGGTTGAGATGACCCCCGTGCCCATAGCATGAAGATATTGGATTGTGAGGTGTAGTTGAGGCTCGCGTAAAATGTCCCTCCATTGTTTTCGAAGTGTATCGACCCATAAATTGTACCCAAGGATGTGTCCCGGGCTTAAGTCCCTCTTCTTGCATTAGTGTCTCATATGCAGGGAGTGTTCCATCCCGGTATAAAATCACAAAGTGTATGTAGACCTTCAGCATGCCAAGCTGTCAGTTCCGCTATTAGGGTAGTACCGCGGCCCTTCGGTGTGCCAAGCACCGAAATTGCAGGAAAATAAGATAAAACAGATGGAGTAGACCCCCAAACTCCTGACAGGAGTGTCTGCAAGTTGTAGTCCTTCCACCCAAAGAGCCACCCACTGAAGCTGGGTTATAACTAGTCACCACCATCCCTTCCTGATCAGTCGTTAAATACAATTTCGAGAGTGCTACTCTGCATTGGATTTCTTCCATATTGAGTCATGGATCAGACAAACAAGAGGTCGATAAAAAGAAGGGGGAATGTACAGCGCTAAATTGGTAAAAATAATGGAGTAGGTGGGAAAGCACCAACATTTTCGAGAGGGCAATACGCCCTGCCACCGATAATGACAGTCTCTCCCAGAAGGATATCTGGAACTGCATGGAAATAAAAGTCTGTGTAAGGTAGCCATCAAACAGATATTGATCTGCATAATAAACTCTTATACAGAACATTGTTGGTTACCAGGTCACAGATGGTCCATTAACAATGAGAGTTGAGTCAGGCAAGGTGGGAACAAATAGAAATAGGCAAGATTCCCCCCAGTTCATGCGTCATCCAGACAGGTGAGTGTAGTGATGACACCGGACACCAGGGGGTTAACAAACATGAGTTTATTTCATGACAGCAGGTTCCTCAGAGTGACCAAGCAAGCGTGTTAATCCCACCCTCGTCACCATGAAAATGTAGTGATGACACTAGACACCAGGGGGCTAACGAACATGTGTTTATTTCATGACAGCAGGTTCCTCAGAGCGATCATGCGAGCGTGTTAATCCCACGCCAGCCAAACACCAACTTCAGCTCATAGAATACAGTGGCACGAGCATTTTAAACCCAGAGAGCGACGGACTGGACACAGCCGAGTCCAAAAAGGTAATTATTACATCACGACAGTGAGCTTACATGTCTAGGAGATGGGGAGCCCCCTCTGGGACAGAGTAGCTATCCCTGATGTATAATAACACGTTGTCTGCATACAGCGATATGGCATGCACCACATCACTCATTGTTATACTCCAGGTCCTCACTGCTGCACGCATGGCTAAGGCCAGTAGCTCTATAGCCAGAGAAAGAAGTAAGGGGAAGAGGGGACATCCCTGTCTAGTGCCCCTATACACCTGCACCCGGTCAAATATAAGGCTCTCTACTTTGACTCTTAAAGGAGTTTCAGTAAATGAAGATATCGGGGTCCAATGCCATAGTGTGGTGGACATTGAATAGGTAAGACCATTCAAGGGCATTGAATGACTTTTGTAGATCTAATAGAAGCACCTTAATCGTGGCCAGGCATATGGGGCATAGTGCAAGAGTTGAAAGAGACATTGTATGTTTAATGAGGTGGTGCGGACTGGCACAAACACATTTTGGTCAGCAGAGAAGGCACTAGAGGTGCCAGTCTTTCCACTAATATTTTAGCCAATATCTTATAGACTGTATTCAGCAATGCCAGCTGCTGGTATGAACCCAGCAACATAGGATCCCTCTCAGGTTTTAGAAGGGAGACAAGTGTGGCCTCATAGAGGTAGTATGGAAGGTGGGAGGATAAATGTGCCTCATCGTATACGTTGAAGATGAGGGACCAAAACTTCCACATAGGCTTTATAAAATTTGGTCGGGAGGCCATCAATCCTGATAATTTCCTGGTGGCAAGGGCCTGTGTCACATCTCAAATTTCTGTCCGGTAATGGGGCCCCCTAATTCCCAAAGTTGGTCTAGGGTTAATCTGGGGACAGGCAGTGTGGACAGGAAGGAGTAAATGTCCGATGCAAGCGCCAACTGTGTTGACTGATATAATAAGTTGCAATTGTGAAACATCTCAGCGTGAATTTCTCATTGAATGTAAAGTAGAGTACCTTCACCCAACCTCAACACATCCATTGGTTGCAATGGCTTTTCATGCCAGATCAGGCATGCAAGAAGGGGTTCAGCTGGTCAGCTGTGGCATGCAACCTGGCCGAGTGGGCTTCATTAGTCAGACATTGTAAGGGACCCAGCAAGGCTGGTTGTGTGTCCATTGCTCTTACAAGGTCTGGTGCAGGCAATGGCTCTTCACCAGTATGGGTCTCTGGGGCCAGGAGATCCCGTTCTATTTGGGACAGTTCACCCTATAACTGCTTCTGCATGCCATCCTCCAGGCCCAGACAGTAGCCCCTCAGTGTCACCTTCTGCGCATCCCAATCTAAGGGATTCGACAAAGCCATACCTGTGTTCTGTTCAAAGTATTCCTCTATAGCAGTGCTTAGGGAGGCTCGGAAGGGAGGGGATACCAGCATAGCGGGCTGGAGAGGCCAAGTGGAGATTGGGAAAGGTCCAAAATCCCATGTGAGTTGTAGATATTGTGGATTATGATCAGAACGGTTGCACTCTAAATAATCTGTTTGCACAATGGTAGGTAAAAAGGAAGTGCGAATTGAAACCAATCTACCTTAACATGTAGTTCGTATGGATGGAGTAAAAGGATTACACTCGGGTAAAAGGGTGACAAGACCTCCAAACATTAGCAAGTTACCAATGACGCGGCCAATCCTGCAATGCCAATGCATTTGTGGAGGCCAGTGTGTGTGGGAGGAGAGGGAAGGAGGGATCCAGACCAGTGTCTAAAACACTGTTGAAGTCTTCTCCTATAAGCCAACGGCAAACCAAACGATTTGGAAAGTGTTTAAGAAATCGACCATTAGAAGGAGCCCTAGGGGACGTTGGGTGCGCAAATGTTACCCAGCAGGAGAAGGTGTCCATCTAACTTGCCCTTGATGAAGATGTAGCGTCCCTCATCATCTACATGCACCTCCTCTGCCTGAAGAGGAGTTCTAGGCCTGACCCAGATCAAAACCCCTAGGCAAATGAAGAAAAATGTTTACTGAACCCCCCTCTCCTCCTGCACTGCAGCTTAGTCACCTCAAACAGTGTTAAATGCGACTCCTGTAATAGTGCTATATTGCCAGCAAGACATTTGAGGTAAGAATCTACTGTGTAGCAATGAGATGGAGTGTGCATAAACATCGCACATTCCATATCATGATGTTGAGGTGGGTCATAATGCAACTGGGTGAGAGTGTAATCAGAGATTTGGTCTAGGAGAGCACGCAAACCCATACATGTGAGACAAACTGGAAGCCCTCTGTGGTTAAGTGCAGCAAAAACAAAGCAACAAAATGTGCAAACCAAAAGCCAACATGGCTTTTCTTCAATACGGTTCACTGGAGAATCCTGGCCAAACCCAGACATGAACTCTGTCAAAGGTAATAAACCCCAAAATATATCGGAAGAGAGGCATGAAGCTTCACCGCCAAGAAGAGAATGACCCCTGACTAGATGCAAATGATAAGAGCCCCAGAAGCTCTGTATGTTAGTCGGCTCCTTACATGTCGTGAAACATACAAATACAGAGAGAGGAAGCATCGTTGTCAGGTTAGCTTTGATAGATCAGTTGGCTGCCAACCACAGGGCTGCCCATGCGAGAATAAATGTGTGAAGACTCACAATAAGGTGAACATCAGTGTGCAATTTGGCTCACACACATTACAACGAAAGGCATAGTTAAGGTGTAAAGGACGGGAAGGTCATATGATGATATCCAATGTCGCACCTTTAGCATGTATTCCAACGTTCTGTACCATTGTGCTCATCATTTTGGCAGCCCTTTACACTTCCAGGCCATCATGTCCTTGAACCGTAGTCACTCCAGGCACAAGCAGCTCACATTCAGACTCGGTCTTTACTCGCGCATGCGTATTTCTTTTGTGGCCACAATAATCGAGTGGCTCCCTTTTCTTTTAGGCCTCACGAGTCAAAATTGGAACTATCATAGAAACAAACACAAACGAACATTGATTTTTAAGTAATTTAACCCTTCTGTTTACCGCCCCACTTTCACCACATGCAGCAGTGTGGGAACTAACAGAGTATTACATTTTTAATTATGGGAGGTGCTGCTTTATGGCCAGGAAAGAGCTATGCTGTTGCTGCACTCCTACAGTATAGTCCGGAAAGAACATCACTATTGTGTTCTCCACCCTGATGTCCTGCAGTTTCCGGGTCTCCCACAATATTGAGTTCCTGTCGAGGTAGTGCAGCATTTTGAATATGAATGGCCTTGGACTAGTGCCACAGACAGGCCTAAAAACCGGGATATAATGCCCTCTTTCTATGGTGAAGTAGTGTGAGAGGGAAGATGCTGGTAATAATTCCTTGAGCCACTGCTCAATAAATGACACGGTTGTCCCTCTGCTCCTTTGGTAAGGCCGAAAAGGTGAAAATCATTTCACCTCGTGCGACCTCTACATCTTCCACCCAAAAATCCAGGGCCTGGATCCTATAGTAATATTCCTGCAATTGCTGCACCAGTTGACAGGTGGTTGGCTGGAGCTCCGAGAAAGATTTCTTTATAGCCTTCATGCAGTCTACCAATTTGCGATGAGCACAGTGAGGTCTCCAACTACATTGTCAATTTTGGACTCCCGTGATACACATGACTTCTCTATGGCAACCAATACCACGTTGAACCTGTCTCAAGTCCAGTGAAGGTGTTCAGCAAGGTCCGCGTGGTCCACAGCTGAGGAGGAGCGTGAGGAGGATCTGGAGTTAGCATTTGGTAAGGGACCCATCTCAGCTGTCTTCAACATCAGGTGGGGTTTGAAATAGTATGGGCAACCAAATTCATGCGAGTTGCCGCTTGTCGGTGTGGCGATCAACCGCACCGAACCACAGCACCAGCAGCCCCAGAATCGGCTCCAGGCATTAATGGTACACTTCTTTCTCACCTCAGTCAACAGTGAGAAATTTCTATGGGACCTGTCCCCACCCGGCTCCCCTATGCAATCTCTCCCAACGCTTCAAAATGAGAGCTGGTGATAAAAAATGGTGAGCGGGGTTCGTGAGCTTGTCATGTAGTGCTTGTGCTATTAGATAGGATCCTCCGTCCGGACCCTGGGCCCGCTTGCAGTTGCCCTCCTGTGGATCCTGGGCAATGCAGCACATGCAGTCCAGGCCACTCCAGTCCTCAGCGTTTAGAATGGGCCCAGCACCTGGTGTCGAGAGAATTGTAGAGGTGGGGGTGAAGCAGCACGCCTCTTGCATTCCCAGCAGTGAGAGCCAGGTCTGTCCACTATGACATGTGTTGTCCCAACATGTCTCCCTGGGCTGCAGCTAACCCTCCATTTGTCAGTGATCCAACAAGCTTCAGAGGGCGAGTAACCCCCGGCATGTCCCCAGCCACCACTGGAGGCCTTACTATATACCGCCAGTGAGGTGATGCAATTTGTAGAGTCACAGTCTCTGTGTTAATTGGCAGGGGCCCCAATCTGGGCAGAGGAAGGATGGTGCACCTGCAATAGGAAGGGGGAAGCAGGGCTCCCCAGGAATGCCTACGAACGTACTGGCCTCTGGGTGCCCCTTCCCTACCAAAAAACCTGCAGTGTTCAGCAAGCAGCTTCCAGGCAGGGAAGACTGTCCAATGACCAATGGTCCCTCGGTGGCTCATTAGCAGTTCATTGATGTGATTCTGATTTGAAGGGGGGAGCCTGTCTGAATGGGAAGAGGGGGCCTCCATGGCAGGACACAAAGCCAACCAATGCAGCCCACGGGCCACATCGCACCCCCAGTTCCCCTTGGATGGCCCCCTGGTGCCAGAGCACCATGCAGACTTCGCTCCAGCTAAGCAAGATGCTGGTGAGGGCAGGAGACAGCTGGTAGGTAAAGGGCACCAGAAGCGCAATGCGAGGAGTGGAAAAAAGGGATCCAAATGGCGGCATTGTCCACGCCATAGCCAACAAATGAGGGCCTCATCTCCTCCATGGGGGCAGCACCACTGGTGCCTGCTTCCGCTTTCCCTGGCAGTCTTACCAGAGCTGGTGGGCTGCCTCCACCATCCTCTAACCCCCTCAAATTGGCAGAATCCAGGCAGTTTCCCTTGCCAGTGCCAGCCGCCTCACACATCCCGTGGTTACCACTGCTCACTCTCACCTCTGCCAGGCTGTGGGTCCTTCATGGCAGTCCACAGGTCACTCCAGCCCCAGAGAAGCATGTCACTGGGGGAGTCATCTGGGCAGCACAGCAGGACACCTCTTATGTAGATGCTGCTCCTGAGATCTAATAAATGGCGGATAAAGGGGATGGGTGGCGGAGCAACATTAAGGTGTGTCCGCCATCTTGACCTTGCAAGCAACGCCCCCATGAATGAGACCTTATCATGGCTCTATTTCCTCAAACTGCCTTTGTATATTCCATATATTTAAAAGGTGGAGATAGGGAATGGTCAAAAGCGTTCTGTCCTAAGACTGACAAATACCAGTTGCATGTCGATAAAACAGTTTCTGCATTTCTTTGTGACCGTGGCATAGGTTCTATATATCATAACAACATCTGGTTTTATGTGGAAGGAGTTTCTAGGAGAGATGGTGTGCACTTCACTGCAGAACGAAACAGGATCTTTCTAAATACCATCAAGGCACACATTTAGTTCTACATATAACTGAACATAGCTAGGCCTGGTAAACCTTGCTCCGCCGGCAGAGTTCATGAAATTCAGCAACTCTCTATTCCAAGTGGAGCACGGAGTTCAGCAAAAACTCTGCTGACCACCGCAAAGCGGAGTTCACTGTTGTGTGCACCAATCACCGCAGTGCTCACCCCTAATTTCAGAAGAATCTGCTTTAACATTGCTAAACCTTACTGCATTTTCAGTACTAGCGACATGATGGTGCTCAGTTCAAACATTAGAACTTGCTGACTGCAGCATGAACGCCTTTAGGCTTCAGGTTATTATTTCAAAATTGGTGCATCTGATCTCAATAGCTTCATTGAACAACCGTACTTGCAATGCAGAGTATGGATTAACGTACTGTATTTGAGTCTTCCTCCCCTATTTTCACATTCACATGTCCAGCCATTGATTGTGTGGCTTACAGTCTTAGCCCAGAAACCCTCCTCCCGGCCACTGGTAGCTCTGGACAGAACTAACAATGAGCTGACACTGTATGTCCTTCCCAGTATAACAGTTAATTCGGCCAAGTTTCCTCTTTCTTTGCAGGCAGTGAGGTGCTAGAATGTCCCAGGCCGAACTGATGCAGGTTTCTCCTTGGTCTGGGCAAGTATTCCTGGAATGCTCCACGTCTAGTTGGACAGCTGAGTGAGCTACAGAGTAAACAGCACACACACACCAGCACAGCAGGGTATGTTTTTCACTTTTACTCTTGCCTCTTTCTCACACGCTTTTATTTTTAGCATTAATTGGGTCAAATGTGATTGTGAAGCAGGTGTACACATGATGTAATGTAATTTTATGGTGTACAGTGAAAGGAAGTCTCAAATTAGCTTGCCAAAGTTTTGGGGAGATGGGCACCGGAGCAGGTAGGAAGTAGAGTGTGTGGCCTGATTTAAAATAGCCATGCACATAATCTGCACATATTTCAGCTGCCTGGTGTGAAGCTCTTCGCTGCGTTGCGCTCTGTCTTCGCAGAATGCATGTTGCAGTGAAAGATGTGCCGGGAAGGCTTTTCAGTACTTGGGGGCAGATTTATGTTAACTGGCGCATCCCCAGGGGATGCGCCAGTTAATGTGCGCCACAGTGCGCCACAGCTCCGCCACCCATGGTGCGCCCCATTTATAATGTGGCACACCATGGTGCAAAAACGGCACAGATGCTTGACGCATCTGTGCCGGAAAGGTGGCGCATTGCTGGAGTTGCGTTGCAGTCGCGAAGCAGCTCCACCAAGGCTCGGGGGTGCCCCATCTTCACAATGCTGCGTCAAGACCTACGCCTGCTTCAAGCAGGCGCTGGGTTTTGACGCAGCATTGGCCTGAAAGTGACTGAGTGAAATCTCATAGATTTCACTCAGCCACTTTCAGGAGGCGTTCCTGCGCAGGAACGCCCCCCCACCCCCCTGCGCAGGAACGCCTCCTTATGGCGCAGGGCTTTACAATGTGATGCATCTCCTAGATGCATCACGTTGTAAATAGGGCGCATTGTTTGCGCCGCCGTTGTGTCAAATAAAGTGACGCAATTGTGGCGCAAAGAGGCGCAAGGGCATCATAAATCTGCCCCTAACTGCTTGGGCAAAGGCAAAAGTATTGGGCTCCCAGTTAGGGTGCCAGGCTGGGCTCCGAGTTCCGAACCAAGCTCTCTTCCAGTCCCAAAGTACATTTCACAGACCTGGCCTGTCCTTCCTGTGTGACCTGTAGTTTGTGTTCTGGCATTTTGCAATATTAACCGACATTCTGAGAACAGGGTTCAAATCCCCACTCCTCCAGAGACAACATTGTGTGATGCTGGGCATCATTTATGCTCTCTAGCCTGGTCTTCTTTATCTTTTCTTAACGGGGGTACTTACAAACAGTACGCATACTAGGCTTATAGGGGCACATTCATCATTGAAAATACTGGTCGCAAAAGGGCTGATTCTGCGAATCGGCCCCTTTGCAACCTGTATTTTTGAATTTGGGATGCATCAACCCAAATGCAAAACAATTAAGGGAATCACAAATGTTGTGATTGCCTAAATTGGGACTGCATTAAGGGAATCCGAAATTGTGATTCCCTAAATGCAATGCATCATGCACTTCCAAATTGCGATTTTGCAATTTGGAATCCCAAATTACCATCAACTTTAAGTTGATGGTAATTTGCAAAAACTTTGAAAAATGCACAAACGTGTGTGTGTCACATGTGCTCACATGACAATTTCAGGGGTGCATCAAGGTGGCCTTTTGGCCCCCTTTAAATTGCATGCGCAATTTTCGAGTACCTATTTTGTACTCGCAAATTGCGCATGCAGTTCCCATTCCTTCCTATGGGCTTTTCGCAACTAAGCAATATGTAGGAATCGCATTTTTTTTAAACAATTTGTACGTGCATAAGGAATTGCGATTCCTAAATAGCGATTTCCAAAGAATGGCTATTAAGAAATCACAATTCCTTATGTTGATGCATGTGCCCCAAGGTTCCTTGTGGCTCAGTCAGACAGCAGTGCGCATGAACTGGTCTGAGCAGGTTATATAAACAGGACAGCACCTGGGTTGATTATTTTACTCTGTGTGGCCACCCTCCCTCCATGTCTATCCAGATAACTGCCCAAAGAAAAGATGGGAGAGGCAATAGCATTGCCTCTCAAATCATTCTGTCTGCCTCTCCCTTTTCTCCCTATTCCCCCTGGCTTGGCCAGAGGGACATATGGCTCCGAGCAATAAGAAGTCAGTGAGACACGGCAAATTGTTTGCACTCTACTGCCAGTTGTGCCATATACATGTTTATTTATTGTACAACATTTGTAAAAAATTTAATGTATGGAAAATGCCCCACTAATAGACTCTATGATGGAGCTTGATAATGAAGATTTTCTATTTCTTCGCTAATATACTGCAGAGGGGGATAGCAATTACTTGATGTCTGATGTGTTATGGTGATTGTGCTTCTGAACAGCCAATCTTTTCAAATTTTTCGGGAGAGAAATAATGTCTCAGTGGCCTCTACTTCGTCTGTAGACTTCCATGATGAAAGCTCAGCAAACCGAGTGAACTTGCATTTGACTGCTCAGTGCCGCGAGCTCACCAGGGGAATTTCTCCCAACCCCAGTGCTCTAATGTAGTACAAGAGATTTCCCAAATGCATCGTCTTGGAGTGTGCAATTCAATGAGAGCCAAAAAAATACAATTATAGAAAAAAAATCCCGTCAGTGATTTCATCCTGGAAAGTCTGCAGGCATTCATTTCTGAGGAATTCAAATCCATCAAAGGTTCAATCGCCTATGCCGGCAAATTAACAAAGTAGTTGGCTGTTCTGTATTTTTCTTTCGTACTATTAACACTACTTGCTGCCAGTCAGCCACGAAACACGCAGGTTGTACTTCTTAATTAAACTGGCTTTTGAGCTCAACTTCTAATCAACAACTGGCGCCGATGCACTTAATTGAGATTGCCTCCTCATTAGCATGTGATTAGAACACAGGGCGGTGGGCTCCTGAGTGCAGGAGCGCATGCAGGGAGTCACTGTGAGTGCCTCGTTCCTGGTCTCTGCAGGTGTGCCATGACCCAAAAGTTACAATTATTGTGGCTTTACTGTCAGCAATGAAACATCGCGCCGCGTGCGTTAGGTGCAGCATTATCACAGCTGTGAAGGTAATAAGAATGCGCGGGCTCATCTGGTAATGTAGTGTTTCTCACGCTCGCTTTTTCTGAAGATGAAGTTAAGAAGAGCTAATCCTTTTTTTACGTAACACGACAGGGAAGAAAGGAGGTTTTGTACAGAACTGTGGGGCATATTATCAACGACCAGCGATAATTATCGCTGGCCGCTCCTAGCGTTAAAATGTTTCACGCCGGCTATCGCAGATAATTATCGCCATGCTAGGGCTGTATCAACAACGCTTAGCGCAATGGCGATAATTATCCTAGCAATAGCGATGGTCCATGGAAAAAGGCGATATTCTTAATGATAGGGGCCTGTGGTCTTAGCCACACAATGTACCCCCCATGTTAGGTATGCCTTATTCAGGACTTTTTCAGACGTTAAATTCCTGCGTTAAGGTCATACTTAACGCGATTTAAAATATCGCTACCCTTCCTTATTAATATCGCAAAGCTGCCTTTGCGATATTTTCCCTGGTTGGTTTCACAGCCACTCCTACTTTGCATCTCATTAGCGATGCAGAGTTAGGCGTGCTGCAAAACATGCGCTGGTGTGTCCTTGTTGATTAGGCGATAAAGTTATCGCCACTTACGCCCGAAAACGGACGCTAAAGAGGCGATGAGTTTATCGCCTCGTCTTGATAATATGCCCCGGTGTGTTTTTTGATTTCCCACCATGCTTGTTTCCATTCGGTTTAAACATTCCGAAAAAAATAAACTATTGGCTGAGAAAACATATTTACAGTGCACAACTTTTGATAACAGCGATTTTACCATTCTACCTTTCACCCAAAAGGTGGCACAAGCAGGCAATAAATCACGGAAGGAAGGCAATATTCAAAGAATACTCATGTATGTATATCTAGCAGCAAAAAAGCAAGCATTTGGTAAACGATTCGTGGCCGACAATAGTACTCCGCCACATGCGGAATTCTGTGGAATTTGGCAGAGTGAAACTCTGTGAGATCCGCCCAGCCCTACTATAAACACGAAGGCTCTTGTCAGAGCCACCCTACTGTATCTTTATTTGACTATTTCATGATATAAATACCTTTTTTTGGGATACTGACACACGCAAGAGTCTCACGAGAGTGGGACCAACCAAGCGCCTGCCTTCACTCATGTTTTTGTCTGATTCTTGCAAGAGGCCTGCAAGCTCTTAACTGTAACCTATAGCTCCTGAATGATAGCTGTGCATGGTAGGGTGTCTATCAAACAGTTTGCAAACACAGAAGTCTCTGCACTGACACCCCTGTTTTGTTTGTGAAGGTAAAATGGTAGGGACTGTTATGCAGCAGTGCCTTTTGTATGTTTGGTGTAAATCCCTCCAGTAGTTTTTGTGATATTTGAATGTGAAATTGAGTCCAGTGCAATTTTCCATAGGACCTTTAGGCACAGCTACAGCCCAAATGGCTGAATTGAATTACTGCAAACTTGGCAAAATGATAGAGCCTGGTATGCAGAAGTGCCTTTTGTATATTTGGTGACAATCCCTTCAGTAATTGTTGAGAAAATTGACTTTTTTCAAATTATATATCTATGGGCGGAACACGGTGCGCGCACAGGCTTGCACTGTCCTTGCACTGTCCTTGCATGTGCGCGGACATTGGCGTGCACGTGCGGAATTCTGATTGGCTGTTGGACGTCTGTCAACATTCCAGTCAGTCGAAATGAGGAAGTGTTGTCCGCCATCTTGTTTTTGTGGCAGATGATAGTGGTTGTAAACAGAAGTGTAATAGTTGACAAGGTGGCAGGGTAGAGATTCCTGAGTCCCCTAGGTTTTGGCATGGGGTCTGTTTTGGCTAATTTCAAACACACGAGTGGCCTCATAGCCCACTGGAGGGCTTGAAAAATAAACGAACTTTTGGAATGAAAAACGGAAACAAAAGACTACTAAAATCGGACCCCACTAAAAAGAAAATTCAATGACGAACTACAATACCCAGCATTCAGTGAGTAAACTTGGGCATCTTGGGAACAAATGACTCTAAAAGCAGTGGGATGTAATACTTCCGGTTTTTAAAATCTCCATTTCCCCATGAAGACGTTGCAGCAAGCAATGAAACGCGTTGGGACAGTTAAATGAAGAGGCTACAACTGTGTTTTTGTGCCAATTAAAGGTTGTACCTAAACATCGTGGAGTGGCGTTTCTATAGTACCGGGGCACTTTTGGTGAATATATATATATAGATTCACTGAAAAAACCATAGGTGTTACACACGTTATAGTTAGGAAGTAACATTTACAAAACCTATAAAATTCACTCAAAAAAACATAGGTTTGACACATGTTATAGTTAGCTGGACATTTCACTCATATAAAACCAATGAAATTCCCCCGTTATAGTTACTTCAGCTAACTATAACTCGCGCACCCGCAATGTACTGCTGATGACTTCACATATCATATCACTCATGACATCATCTATTAAATGGGTTAGTTTTAAAAATTACATATATTTTATATATGTAGATCTGAAGGTTGGTTGCACAAGAATTTAGTATATAAGTGTATAAACGGTTGGTTTTTTGGTGAAAAATAGATTCTATAACTGACTGATTAAGTATATCTTAATGATTACATGGGTTACTGAGTAATGTTTAAATATATGCATATCTGTGTCAGACTATCAGTTTCTGTTTTAGTGGCTGAATGTGTTGATGAGTAGCTATATGACTGATACATTATGTCTATGTAGGTTATTGTTTCTTTATTATTAGTAAGAGTGTCTCAGTGTCTAAGTGTTAATATGCAACATTAGAAGATTTTTACATATTGCATACATGCAAGAATCAGTGACATACTATTCCTATATATTGTAGGCAGCATATGTTAGATATTAGATGTTATCAGTGATGTCATGAGTGATGTCACTGATCATGTGATGAGTGATGTAATATGTGAAGTCATCAGCAGTGCATTGCGGGCGCGCGAGTTATAGTTAGCTGAAGTAACTATAACGGGGGAATTTCATTGGTTTTATATGAGTCTGTAAATGTTACTTCCTAACTATAACGTGTGTAAAACCTATAGTTTTTTCAGTGAATTTCATAGGTTTTGTAAATGCTACTTCCTAACTATAACGTGTTTAAAACCTATGTTTTTTTCAGTGAATTTCATAGGTTTTTTGAATGCTACTTCCTAACTATAACAGGTTTAAAACCTATGGTTTTTCCAGTGAATTTCATAGGTTTTTTAAATGCTAATTTTGAACTATATCATGAATGCAACCTATAGTTTTGTCAATGAATATCTGCAAATATTTTTTTCAGAAAGAAACGGTTTTCTTGACTATCAGAGTTGTATAGGGACTCCTTGTAAAGCGCTAGTGGATTAGAAAGTCTCTACCTTGCCTTATTTTGAACGTATTGAAATTTGTCAGTAAATGGAGATCGCCTTTGTAAACATTCGTGCGCGACTGGGTGCGCGCACCCTCCTATATATTTCGGGAAAACATTGCAATTCCAACTCATCGAGTTTCTTCATAGACCCCCTCAAAGAAGTTATAGTAGGTCAAAGAGACTGTACATAGCCTTCTTTTTTATTGTTTTGAAACTTTTCAGTAAATGGAGCCGAACGTCTTTTTAAACTTTCGTGCGTGACCGGATGCACACACCCCGGTATTTTTCAAAGACATAAAACGTTTTATACTTTAACAATTTTGTGCTTAGATCCCCCTCAGAAGATGTACAAAATCAGGATGTATTTAGGTTTACTCCTTTTTACGTTTTAAAACTTCAGTAAATTAGACCGCTACTTCCAAATGAGGTACGTGACCAGATACTGTCACCGCGTACACGTCCTGATGCGCGCATGTGAAGTCATGTGACTTCAAAACAACATTTCCAATTGGTTCTTAGTAGTTTCTGTTCTCTAATTTTCACACATCCCACCCACTTCCCTCCCTCACAACGTACACGTCCTAATCCGTGTATGTGAAGTCATGTAACTCGAAAACAACAATTCCAATTAGTTCTTAGTAGTTTCTATTCTGGAATTTTCACGGACCACTCCAACCAGTTCCCTCACTATCTTTTCTACTCTGAAGGGAGAACAACGTTTTACATCTTTCTGAACACTTCGGTGAAATGGCTGCCGCACAGAATTTATCTTCCGAATCTGAGGAAAATTATCGACTACCTTTAACAAAAAGGAAGGAATCTTTCATCTGGCAATTTTTCACTTATCCTAAGGATCAAAAAAAAGTGAATGCGCCCAAAGTTACTTGCACAATATGTGAAACAGTTCTTTCAAGAGGAAATCCGTCGAAAAAGTATTCCTTTTCCATACATACCATAATGAGGCATGTGAGACAAGTGCATCCGGAGAAATTTGCACAGGCATCGACAAGAGCTCTGGCCATGCAACTACCATCAGAGGTGGCCAGCACATCTTCTGGTGGACGA
Organism: Lissotriton vulgaris; assembly: GCF_964263255.1. Lineage (NCBI taxonomy): Eukaryota > Metazoa > Chordata > Amphibia > Caudata > Salamandridae > Lissotriton > Lissotriton vulgaris. The sequence goes on from NC_141695.1 coordinate 569,739,452, forward strand.
CCTCCATCTCCATCCAGTGCAGAGATGGACTTGAGACCATATTTGTCAAAGGTGCATATGAAATGCAACTTGTGTGGACAAATTCTTCTGTACGGAGAGCAGAGCCTCACTCTTATTAAAATAAAAATTGAGAGTCATCAATTCTCCGACAAAAGATAATTTTTTTCATTTCAATTTGATCCTGTGTCTCAGTTTTACAGTTAAAAATTTTGGTGCAAGTTTTAAAAATCAAAAACAATATAACACTTGTTAAAAAAATAAAAAAAAATAAAAGAAAAGTTCTTTTCAGAACTAACTCATTGTACCAAAAAGAGCTCTATTCACAAGCTGAAGTATCGACGCTTTTTTCGGGACAATTATGCAAAAAAGCGACGATACTTGGAGCATATTATGAAGGAGACGTAATACATTATCGTCGGTTTCATCGACAGGACACTGCCGATAAAACGACGATAATAGCCTTCATAATATGATCTATGAATTGCAACCGAAACCTACGTTAGTTGTCTTTACATCTAACATTAGATTCGATTGCAATTCATAAAGCATATTATCAAGGCCGTTATCGCCGCTATATCTGCACTTTTCTGCCGATAAAAGCGGCGTTAATGTTTTACCTATCTTTGAAAATATTCTGCTGCACCTTCTTGAAAACGGCATTACATCGCCTGCAGTAAGACCACTATGCATATGTTGCGCACAGTAACTTAATGACATGCAAAGTGGGCGTAGGTCAAAGCGCATACAAAATGTGGTTGGAGGGGAAAGCACCCTATCACGAAAAGAGGCGTTGCGAGAGAAAGAGGTGGAATAAACTTATTTATCGCAGGACTGGTAAAGCCTGCTGTAATCAAGCATTCGGCAGCGTTAACATGAGGGTGTGGAAAGTAAAACTAAATCCACCCCGTCCCCTATTTACAAGGCACACATTACTGTGTGAAAACAACGTTTGTTTTCACGCGATAATGTTAAGTACCGCGGCTGTTACAGCATTTACTATCACATATGTGTTCCCATTGATATTAAAGCACTAACACCGAGGAAAATTCCGCCCATAGAGTGGATATTTAGAACGCCGAGCAGCGGCGATTTTTTTATCGCTTAGGAGCCTTGCTATTATGAAAGTTTATGTCCTAAGTCTATGATTCTAAAACTGTGCACCGCGGCTCCCCTGTGCGCCGTAATGAGGTGCCAGGGGCGCCGCGCACACTCTAGAGTGACGAACCGTTCATAAATTCCATGGTTGCTGCTTTTTTATTTTAAGAATCTAGCAATCATTCACAAAGCCAATAGTCATGGCTTCTTTATCCTGACAAAAAACTTGCAATATTACATATCTACATAGAATGACAGAAAAAAAATAACACTAGACGGGCGCAACACTCTGCTAAGCACACATTTTTAGCCTATGGGGCAGATTTATGTTAACTGGCACATCCCCAGAGATGCACCAGTTAATGTGCGCTACAGTGCGCCACTGCTCCGCCACCCATGGTGCGCCGCATTTATAATGTGGCACACCATGGTGCAAAAACAGCACAGATGCGTGACGCATCTGTGCCGGAAAGGTGGTCCATTGCTAGAGTTGCATCGCAAGTGTGACACAGCTCCAGCAAGGCTCGGGGGTGCCACATCTTGACAATGCTGTGTCAAGACCTACGCCTGCTTGAAGCACTTGCAGGGTTTTGAGGCAGCATTGGCCTGAAAGTGACTGAGTGAAATCTCATAGATTTCACTCAGCCACTTTCAGAAGGCGTTCCTGCACAGTGGCGCAAAGAGACGCAAGGGCATCATAAATCTGCCCCTATGTGTTTTAAAGTGCCCTCTAAATTACAACCAATACTCTCTTTGAAGAGACCCCCTAGTCTTTTTTAACACCTCTTAACTCCTCCCATGCTCATGACGGAGCGGTTCCGTCATGCCCTGGCGCTGTGCTTGCGCAGAGCTGATTTTGCGCCTGCGCGGCGCGTTCTATTGAGTGAGCGGAGCCATGACGGAACCGCACCGTCATGAGTACAGCTCAACCGCGGCTCGTGAAAGAGTGGCTCCATCATGAGCATGCGAGCGCCGCTCAGCCCCCCGCCCCCCTAGCGCTGCGGCGGAATTCCCACCACAGCCAAGGAGTTAAAGTCCTGGAAACAACACCATTTAACATTTAATATCATTTACCGGCAATGTTTTCAAATATATGCGTTGCTGAACTCACTCAGTAAAATGTCGCTGATTTCATTAAATCACTTTTAAGGCGCTCCTTATGACAATGCACCCAATCCTGTGTGGAAGTGCCTATATAAAACATGACACTGGTATAACCAGGATAGACAAAGAAATGACACAGTAATGGAAAAGTTTCCTTATTTTTTATACTTACCTAAGAAATAGTAACAAAGTAAAAGTAAATTTCTTTTAAAAAGTTAGTATCTGTGGAAGAAAAGTAAAAATAAGATTATAATGTACATTTCATGAAACAAAAAAAGTAGGACTGAATGAAACAGAAAGTAAAAGAAAAAAAGACTGAGGGAGAGAGAGAGAGACAGAGACAGAATGTCTAGTATATAAATCAATAAGTGACATAATTAATTGAAAAAGATAATAGCACTGAAGAAATGAGTGTCCAAACGAAAGTAAAGTGAGAGAGAAAATAGGAGTATGATCAGTGATAGTACACGAAGTAAACAGTCTCTTAAAGAAACACAGTAACAGTACAGGAATATCTTAAGGAGATAAATAAAATAAAGGAAAAACAGTAAGAGAAACAGAGTGAAAAAGTGTGAGTAACAGAAGGTAAACAGAGTACAAATAGACAAGCACTGTAAGACACATATAAATAGAAATAAAGTAAGGTAAGAGAAGTAAAGTATGGGCCTTATTTATGAAGGCCTTGCGCCGCCCATGCGTCACTTTTGACATGAGAAAAATTGGTGTATCGGTGGCGCAAGGCTTTCATGAATGAGGCCCTTTACATTTAAGTTTAAGAATTGAGCATAATTAATGAAAGCAGAGTAAGGGAACACATATTAGATACGGTAAGACAAACGAATTAAGATTCTAGAAACAAAGGTGATGCAAGGTCAATAAAGGTGAGTCACCATGACACAACAGTAGAAAGAAACTGAAGAGATAGATAGACTGAATAAGATAGTGACAGAAAAGATGTTAGAGAAACAGGAGAAAAAATTAAACAACGCAAAATGTGAATGAGTTAAACGGAATAAGCGTGACTGAACAGTACTGAGAAAGGAAGGGGATGAAAAGAATAAGGATAAGAGAGAGGCAGACAAAACTCTCGGATGTTATTAGTTGTACTTACCTTATAAATGTAATATCTGTGGAAGACAGTAAAATAATGTGTTATAATACATATTTCTAAATCCAATGTAACAAAATAACTTAAACAACATATTACATGGTTTATTTTTGCTGTCCTCAGAATATATTGATTTTCACTATAAACAGTGATTTCAATAGTAATCATCATGTAACAGCGAGGAAAAAAAAACACAATCAAAATGATTGTGTTTAAAAAACCCATACAAGATCTCTATACATAATATAAATACCTGAAAAAAACATATCTTAAATGTTTTTCTCTAATTCGCAATTTCGAGTAAGCACAGTACATCTTCTACAGTTACAAACTAATTAAACTATACCACTTATTTTTAAATACGTCTCAACAAAGCCCCGTGCAAGTATCTTCTTTAAAAATCTATCTTAAGTACACATTTTCTTCTCTCATACCTTTCCCCGTGGCTAAATAGTATAAGTTAACTCATTATTTTTTAAATACCTCTCAAAAAACTTCTGTCCATGTATGTTCTAAAATAATTATCTGAAGTACTCATTGTCTTGTCTCATATTTTTCTGCGTGGCCAAATAGTATGAGTTAAGTAGTTATTTTCTCAAATTTCTTAATCTTAGTCTTATCCATTCTTTTCTGAACCTTTCCAGTTAAAAATGATAACGTGTTCTGTACCATCAAACATTAAGTAAACCTGTACCTGATGCTATCACTATGCCAAATACAAATGTCATTTTTAGATTTGCACACCCTCAGTCACATGATATTTCTAAACAACAGAGTTTCATATCTTTACAGTATTAATCTTCCTACACCAAGTAATTTTACTGAAATTTAGGTTGCAAAAATAGCAGATAAGAGTTAGTTAAGTCAAAAGGCAAACGTTTCTTAAAAGTCAATTGACTATTATTGCAAAGCGTCCAGCCTGTTGGACACTTCAAATAAGCTGTGTAATGTCCTGATGATGTTGAAGGCCCTTCATGAAAAATAATAGCTACAGTTACAAATGTTCTTCTAGAAATAGATACTTGAGAAGCCACAAAATTTTTAATTAAAGTTGACAATTTACTGCCATCAGCTCTGCATCGTTGAAACATTAAAATTACATATTGTCCATTTCTGTGGATAGATAAAGTTGATAACATTTCAGACTTACATTGAGAACAGACCATGTTCTGATGCACATCTTTAACTAGTTTATTAAAAGACACTTCTTTACAGTCTGGTAATGTTAAATATATAAATCTTTTACTGTGTATATCAGTAGTACTAAAAAATGAACAATTATCACAATTATGTTGTCATTTATAAGAAAGGCCAAAAAGACTATCAATATCTACACCTTCATCTTCCAAAACTGTAAACATATACATAATAAATTCCTGACAATCTTGCTGAATATTCTGAGAAAATTGATTTAGTCCTGCACATATGTCTAAAACATTCCTTAGTTCTGAAACACGTGCTACTTCACTATTACCGCTGCTACATTTTTCAAATACAGAATTTAACGAACAACAAAATGTTTGCTCCCGATTTTGTACAATCTGTTGCTTAACATTTTTTAGAAAAAAAACAACATTAACTACTACATTTGCATAGCAGTTGACAGCAGACCTGTTTTCAAACTTAAATCCAACAATCTCTTCAATACTAACCTTTCTCTTACTCTTACCAATGACAGCTACATCTTTTTTTCTTCGTTTCTCGACTACTTCAGTACGTTTTTCTTCATTTCTCCTTTTCTGACCAACCATACACCTTTCAATTAAAGGATATTGAGGTAAACTTGGAGCATATTCTCTTCTTAACCTATTATACTCCTTCACACAATTTAAATCTGCACTAATCTTTGTCTCATCAAAATCAATTTGATAAAGTCCACATAAAGTTCTAACTCGAGATAAAGCAACATTCGCCATACTCTCTTTGAATACTTTACCAAAGTACAATCTACACTTAAACCTTGAGATTTGTGAATAGTAACTGCATATGCCAAACAAATTGGAAATTGCTTCCGACGGACATATAAGTCTTTCACAAGCAAAAAACGAGTTGAACAGCGACTAATTTGTTGAACTTCCTCAATTCCATCAAATGTTATTCTTAAAAATTCAATCTCATCTCTATTTGAGTAATTGACAAAACCAACAACATTACCCATTGCTCCATTTACCAATCCTCTTTCTACATGTAAATTTCTCCGTAAAATTATCCGACAATTTAAACATACATACACATTTTTCTCTAAGCCAGCAGTTTTAGATATAGATTTCTGAAGAGAAAACAATAGTACTACCTTCATGCTCTATTCTATCTTTAGCTTCCAGTTTCTTAATTTCTTGATTTTCTAACTTCAACATTTTTTCATTGAAAACCAAACATTCTTTGAGAGTTGGAATCAAGCAAATGACTGACTTATCTACTACCTCTTTACTATATATTTTCTCAGGTACATTATCTTCATAAGGAAACAGCTTGGAAACTAATCGTGTTCGTAGAGTGTCTTTCGCATCTTCAGTTAGTTTTCCAATCCTTATATCTTGAAGAATATTTCCATATTTAGTATCCTTTGCCTGTCGCATATTTTGAATCAGTTCAGTATATTTGAAATGTGACCATATATTAACATTTCCAATACTGCCCAGGCACTTTCTGGTCTCTTCATGTGTAACAGTTTCAAATACAGGTTGTCCTTTCACAGGAGTTAGCTGCAGTAGATCTCCAAAAACTATGACATGTTTACCTCCAAATAACACATCATACTCTGTCTTAAGTATCTGTTGCATTCTTAAATGCACAAAAGCAAGCATTAAATTGGATACCATGCTTACCTCATCAATAATGAGAAGTTTCATTTTTTTAAGGACTCTAGAAACTTCAAAACAAGCTTCTCCAGATAGCTTGTGATATTGTAATTTATTTTCATGTTCAACTGGCAGCATCGGTAAACGATGTAAAGTAATACCTTTAATATTATGTGCTGCCAATCCAGTTGGAGCAGTAACAACACAAGACAGTGTTGACTGAGTTCTTTGCTGTAGATATGTAGTAATTCCTTTAATTAGGAAACCTTTACCAGTTCCAGCTTCTCCACTTACATATAGTCGAATAGGTTCAAATGACATACATGAGCAATCTTTTTTCTCATGACGAAAGCCATGCTCAATGTGCTCTGTCACTTCATCATATATCTGTCTTTGCTCAAGATTAAATTGCTTCCTTAATTCTTCTAAGTTTATTAATTCCTCTTGACCTTGCTGCATTGCTCTTTCCACCTCATCCATGGCAGTAGCTGCTTCATTTTGGATAATTGGTTGTCCCAGTGGATCTTGACTTAATGAAGCCGAACTTTGACTACCTTGTGAACTGTCTCCAGCAATCTCCGCTGCAATTGTTGCTTCTTGCTCTATTTCATCATTCAACATTTGGAGATAATTACTAAAAACAGGACATTCAATACTACTTTTAGATGTGTTGAATGAATCTTCATAACTATCAAAGTCACCAAGTAGTTCCTGTTCTGTACGCCATGGTTTAAAGAGTTGCAAAAGAGCTAAATAGTAAAATTCTCTTTTGTCAGGTGTATCGCAACTCAGTTTACGATGATTAATCAAGTGTCCTTTTCTTTGTTTCACCAGACATCCTTCATGTCCAATTACAGCGTGTACACCTTTATCAATATTCTCTGTAATATTCCTTTTAAAAGTGTAGTTTTGAAGTATTTCATACAGACAAATATTTTCAAGCAGAGTACTTTTATTTGGATAGTATGTATCCAACATATTTGTTTTAAGAATGTCTGTACTGTTTGGTTCTTTCTGTGCTAAATATTCAATTTCTTGCACAGGTTTCAGAACACGGTTTCGTGTTTCTGCAAGACCCAAACTCACCCAGAGGATAGTCCTTGATTTTGCATAAAGACTTGCTGATGATAACCGATCACAAAATTCATTTATTTATTTTATTTTATTGAATTTATATTGCGCTCAGCTACCCACAATGGGTTTCCCGGCACCAGGGACAGACTGAAGAAGAAAACAAGCAGGTGCATATGTTCATATGCTCCAATTTCTCGATGAGACAACGTCTTCAAACTGTACGTATACAATTTCTTGCTTAGGCTCTTTTCATGAGAAATGTCTTCCCACATCTCCTTCAGTTCCGTCTTTTTCAGATTTCGTGATGTAAGATGTTACATATCGAGCCACAGCAATAGAGTTGTCTGCAACATATTGTATGTCCATGTTAGCATTCCACATGGAGAAAATGACTGGGTTATAGTCATTTATATATTTGGATTCTTCACCTCTTCTTAAATTGTACGTATTTTTAGGTGACCTTCTTGTGATGTTATGTCGCAAAGATGACATCAAATTGTTGACTCTTCCTTTTGAAAGTACCGGTCGTGCAAATCCAAAACGACATTTGGTGTAGAATTTACTCTTTGATTTGAATTTTCGCCGACAATATTTTCCACAACGATGACTTTGAAAGCGTAACACTTTTCCTCTTAAGTCCTTATCAGTTGTACTATTAGGTATGTCACAAGTGGCATACTCTTCAATAAAAGACAGTACAGTCTCATCTGAGTCTGTTCCAAATTTAGGAGCATCCTTGATCCATTACAGCATATGAATATGAGGAGCACCTCTTGCTTGATATTCTTTTCTCCAAAAGAAATCCAGTACTTCACCAAGAGGCGGATTTTTCTTGTTTATAATAAAAGACATCATAGCTTCAAATCTATGATTAAAATATCTGCAAACATTAACCGGATCTAACGAGCACAGTTCTCCAGGTGTCTTGCAGTTTATATTTTCTATGTTTGCATTCGCCTCCCTAAGAAATTCAAGTAAATCTTCCCAAGCATACTCTGCACAGCTTAGAGTTAAAAACCATGTAGGTGCTCCTAAATTTCTAAGCATGCACTTCAAATCTCCATGACGACGGTACCAATACTCATTAGTACCACGCTGACAAGCCATTAAATTAATTAGGTGTGAATCCAAAACACTATCTTTCTGTTGCACTTTATCCATAAATTCCTTTGCTGAAACATTTTGCAGATGCACTCCACTTTTTAAGATATGGTTTACTGCACAAGAAAGACCAGATAAGTCACTCTCAAACAGAAGATGAAACAAATATGGAATGCATTGGCGAAACCTCGGATCTTCTGCATATAATCTTGTTGTCTGGTACTCAGATGCAGGAATCTGCATAGGTCGATCATCATATCGTGTACCTTCACCTGTAGGGAATAACTGTGGGAAACAACGACCTTCCAAACTTTCTTCCCATACACTAATAGGATTTCCTTATGCTTTTTTCATCTGAAATAATTCAATACATTCCCTATTGCTTCTTTGGAATACAGTGGATGAACACTGTAATGCTCATAAATTTCTTCACTTCTGGATAAGTCAACTTTTTCAATTTGTCCAATAGACAAATCATTGTCCTCTTCTTCACTTACTTCTTCTTCTTCTACGTATACATCTTTATAGTACTTATTGTTTTTGACTAAATACAACGTTGCCTTTTTGACTTTTCTAACATCCACTAAATCTTGCCAGATTTTCTTACTCTTTGTAGGTACACCATTAACTAGAATAACTAGAGGTTCCTCTTCTACATTTTCAACACCAATTGTTTCCATATTTTTTTTAAATCAAGTGGCAAATATACAACTCTACCCTTTAATCCTCTTTGTAAATCTGAAGGATTTAATTTGCCAGTCTTAGGCTCCATACGAACAATAGCCTGAAAAGGATGTACACATTGAATCAGAATAGTCTCATAAGTATTTAAATCCATCAGTTCCGATGGAATATTTATCAACTCAAGATTATTATGGACAGCTCTAGCAGGCATTCTATTTTCATTTAATTTATTATAACAATACTTACAAATACGTTGCTCAAAACCCAAATCAAAATAGTTTTCTACCAACAAATAAGTTGCAAAATCTTTCCATTGACTATTACTTTCATCTTCACTTTTTAAATATAAATCAACTAACCTAGTTTGACTTTTGTAATGAATGCGTCGACAACACACACAAGGAAAATTTGGTTTCTCACCTGCAATTACCTTAAACTTTGTTATTTCCTGTTCAAAATTTTCAATATTAAAATTTCCAACAATTTCTAACACATTTCCTTCTATAATTATATCAGTTTCTGCATTTCTTCCTCTGGACCAAAATAACTTACCTCAATTTCTCCACAAATCTTCTTAACATCTAATTCACATCCATGCAAAAGAGCATTATTTAACTGTTTAAGTTTAAGTGCTGGACTTTTTGCATAATACAACTTTCTCACTAATTTTCTCATTTTCGTATGATGTACTGCTAACATCCTGAAGTGATGAAACACACTCTGGCATATTTTTTTAGAAAGACAAGCCAGAGAATGGCCTTGCAGACCTATTTTTTCTCGCACTCTGCAATGATCTAATTCTTGCAACATTACAATTTTTTTTAAGCCTTTCCTTAAAGTACTTACGTACGAAATTGCAAAAGAAATCAATTGAATCCTGTCGTACACTACAAATGCTACTACAATTCCAACTGTAAACAGGAACATTAGGACGTCCCTCTAAAACTTCTCCAGCCATCACCTCTTCTGCATTTCTAACCACAATTTTCTCTTTCTCAATTTCACAACCATCCTTCACCTCATATGCTCGACCACTGGTGTCAACTGCATGCAACAAATCGTTACTTTGAAAGTAACTCTCTTCATTAAAAAATGGCTCAGAAATTGAAGTATGCATCCACTTCCCAGAAAACACTTTAAAAAAATTACTTCTATTTATGTGTCTCTTCCATTTACTTTTAGCTTTTAGAACTCGGATTGCCTTATTTAGTGTATTTATTCTATTAAGTACTAAAATAAATAATTTTCTTTTTGTCTCAAACGCGTGCTGAACAACACCCTCTATATGTTCTTTCTTCTTATAAAAAGCAGATCTTCTTTTACAAACTTTCTTCTTTTTTAATAAATTCAAAACTACTCTGTTATAAAACATATGCTTCCTGATTTCCGTAAACTGATTCGTACGAGTTTTGCTGTATACATTTTCCTCTCTGCTGATTCCAGAAACATTTTTATGTTTTGTTCCATTTCTCCTTCTAGATACCGAAAACTGTTTTTCCTTTTGAACGTTATCGTTAATAGTTTTCCTTTGACATAATCTTCTTAAAAAAGCTTTGGTTTTCTTACCTGGAGCACTCTTCTTTTTATCCGTCATTTGTTGTTTTGATAATTCTTGTATTTCTTTCCGGTTCATATGGTATGTCCGTTTATAGAGCTTTCTTTTTTCACTTCTGGTCGGCATACTAATTTATGTTTCTGATGAAGATGACAATCCGTAAAACACAAACATAACAAATATTATAGTTGGCTACTAGCATATAACATACAAATTAAAATGGCAGATTCATTTTCTAAGTAGAATAAAGACAAAGAAACAGTCTCTTAACAGAGTAGGAATTCCTGTAGTGAATGTTGGTTCTAAATTTATGACAGTCCATAGCTGTGTTAACATTATAGACGTATTTTCTGATTCTAATTTTCAAAGCATACAAACAGTACACTGTTTTTCAAGAACTGTCGGTCATCCTAGTGCTTTAATCTTTTTTACTATAATCTCTTATGCACTTCATGAGAACATGTCTTGTCACTCTCATAAAGCAGATCAACGATGAATAGGACAAGAAAACTGTCTTCAAGAATGCTTTACTATCAAAAATAATCTTATTCATTTAAAAGTTCATAATCTAAAAGAACTTGAAGCATAATGTCATCAGGTACTTCTTCCAATTCATAGTCCTCATCCTCCAAACACTCCTCTTCCCCTTCCACCTTCTCTAAATAAGCACTGTCCAGTGAAATGTCCATAAAGTCCTCATTTTCATTGTTTTTTTCCTCCTCAAACACTGCTTCTAATAAGTCCTCCATCAGATCATTAATAATTTCAAAATGAATTTAATTTTGTTCTGAATAATTCTCCATCTCTATTTAGTTTTCGTTCTTCTGTATCCTTTTAAAAAATATGAAGACTAAATTATATCTTTTTCATAAATATATAACCTAAAAGTACCTTTACTAATTTTTAAACTACATATATTTTTATACTTTCTAACTCATTAACTACATATATTAAGATAGCACCTTCCTCTTGTTTTGAAAACAAATTGACACTATAACCCTAGACATTAACACTGTTCCTTTTTTTGCATTAAATAATTACTGCTGTAAAAAGACATTTTACTGTCAAGTTTGTTTTTAGATTTTCAAGATATCACAACTATTGATAAACTTTATAATTAATTTTTAGGGATCCATTTTCTGAGTTCACCACTACAAAGTGCTATTCAAACTATATACAGTCTGAAGGAGAGGCTCACATTGTACAAACCATAACATTCACTTAACAGATTACTACTTCCCACAGAGACAGTTGCTTTTTTGTTCAACAGCATACTCAGCATGTGAATTTCATTGCATGTACAAAATTTCATACTAACTATGAAGAACCACATCATAATAAAGCTCTGCAAATATATGTAAAACAGTGCATACAGATAGTACAGTCACAGATATGCAGGAAAGATGCCCATCACACCAAGAGCCATATCATAATACCCCTCTGTAAAGGAAGAAAAAAACTGCCAAAGATAATACAGCATGAGTTTCAAACATAATGAACACTTAGCAAGAATTATCCCATGGAAACCGGAAAGAGTTATAGTTAAATGATAGATAAACCAGAACTCCATCAAAAAGAAGACATGCACCAGGCCCATAAAAAGTTAATATCAACTGTCAGTGGAAAAATATCTCAAAATACATATCTAGTACAAGTAGATACAGACATGGCAAAAATAGAACATAAAATCATGCTCCAAACCGAAACTTTGCAAATATTTTAAAAAATCGTGTTTATTATTTTAATGTGCACCCAAAAAAATTGCCTTTCAAAAATACCAACTCACCTGAAAAAAAGAATATAATTCCTGAAATTCTGTGATATGGAAGGCAGGTTGTTTCTGTTCAGCACCAAACACTATAAAAAAGAGAAATAATACAATTTAATTAACATATCACAGACATATTTATTACACAACATAGAGCCATTGTAGCAAAGAACAAGCCTAACAGATAAATTCCCTAAGATTCTCTACCATTATATATCCTAATGCCTAACTAAGTTCAATAATTGTTTATTGAACACATGACATAACTAAATATGAATTAAAATATCAAATATAGAGTAGAAAATAGATACAGGACAGGAGAGATACAGACTACAGGAAAGAGAGAGACAGTAGGAGGAAGAGGAACATACAGAGCCAGACTAGCATTGAAAGAACAAATAGATAGACAAAAAAATAACACCACAACTGAAAAGTCAAGAAAGAAAGGGAAGGTACAATAAAGAAAAAGATGACCATGCAGACAAAGTCACAGAGTAGAAATAACAGACAGAGAACAAAGAAGACAAAAGACAGGAGGTACAGAGACAGAGAGGTCAGCAAGCAAACACTACAATAGAGTGAGAGAGAGCAGAAGCAACACGGAGATGGACAAACAAAGCAGAAGACAGAGAAAGATGGAGAGAAGAAGAGTGAATAACAGGAAAAGAGATATACACCACCATACAGACAATGTAGGAGAAAGACTGAGAACAGGACACAGACAAACATACAAAAGGAGCACGAGAAGAAGAGAGATATCACAAGGGACAGTGAAGGTAAGAGTGCTTTTAGGCCAGAAAATAAAACAATCACAGAAATGAATAAATATAGTGAAAAGCACAACCAAGACAGAGAAAGCAAGAGAAACAAAAAGAATAGGACACAAAGCATCTCATTTATGAAAGCCTTCCGCCCCTGATATGTCACTTTTTCCCATGTTAAAAGTGACGCACCACCGGCGCAAGGCCTTCATAATTTAAGGCCCATGTGAGGGAAAAAGACAACTGCATAGAGAGAAAATGTATGAAAGACAGGAACGGTAAACATCAAAGGATAGGCAACATGGAGAAAAACTGCACAGTAGACAGAAATACAGAGGGCAAGCCAGACACACTAAAATCTATGAAGTAAGCAGCACAAAAACAGTATGTTGAGAAAACGAAAACAGCAACACAGATATATGTATACTGACTCTACTAACGTAGTGCAGGAACGTATCTGTTACAGGAACTACTGCATAATCTTAACTCACAACTCTTTGTTTCCCTTTAGCCCCAACACTTTCCCCTCTGAACTCTCACCCACCATTGCAGCTCTCGGCTACAACCCACACTGTAAATTTTGACCTCTAAACTTTTACATGTATGTATCGTACAACATGTACCATCATACCTACACCAACTAAGTACTAATACCTTTGACACAGATTACTAGCTGCACAAGTTAACTAAAAAGTCTGCCTACGCCAGGCCTCAAAAGTGCAGCCCAATACACAGCAAGCCTACCTTTAAGAAACTGCCTGTGCTGAAACTCGAACAGACCCGGCCAACTTAAAGCCCTGAAACTATCTTAATTTTCTCCTCTCTCTAAACCTTTACATTTCATTTTCAAACCACGTTTACTTTCCATGACACACGTTTTTTTTCAATGTTCCACATTCAACGCCTAAACACTTTTCCCTTTTTAGTATCCGAAGCCGCAACTCCAACATGGCTAATGCACGAATTAATTAGTCTACCTTTCGCGTTTTTTCAGTGTTCAAAATCTATAAATTTCTTCACATAAATAGATGCCAGTGGCTCAGTACCTCCTACAGTAATAAAACCAAGTCGCTCCCTTTCACTTGCAAATGCCTTTGAGACGGCAAAAAAATGTCGGGCAGATTTACAATTCCCTTATGCCACTTTAGCATCACTTTTATCATGGGACAAGTGAAGCAAAACTGCCCACGGAGCATGTTAATCTGCCCCTAAATCTTTATAGAAATGAGTGTACTCAAGCATGTAATTAGTCGTTCACATGCAGGCACTTTCATTTACATGACTTATTTAAGTAGAACCGCTATAATGTTGCATGTCTTTTCAAAGATACACCAGTGCCTACTACAATGCCAACTTTTTCCTTATTCTTCAACAGTGGTTATTTTTTGTTCATGTAATGAGAATTGTTATGAGTTTTTAAACAACAAAGCTTACGCAGTAATAGTCACTCTGCATATGCTTCCTGTAAGAATGTAGTTTATTTACCCCCGCATGGGAACCTTGATGTTTCCATCTGGCCGCGAATTCCGGCCTTGAATCACAAGACATGAACAACAGCCTTATTGTCACAAAAACAAGTTACCCAACCATCTGTTCGCAAACATATCTCTTTCACTTAGCTAATATTTACAGAGAAGTGCCTTCCTTATAAAATAGTGACCTTCCTTTATAATTTGCTGAGGTGACTCCCTTAATTTTTAACGCATCCTCCACTTCAAGGCAGCCCTATTTTTTTTATAACTACTAAGCAATGGTTTAGTGATTTGTCTGCCAGAAATTATTTGAAGTCATTCTGCTACTCTTCACTCCATTGTACGCTACCTATTTTTCTGGACTTCATGTTTTACTACCACTGCTGCGACTTTTGTGTTCCTATTTTGTTTATTACAAAATGGATGTCTCTCCTGTCTTCGCAAACGAGCCGGAGCACTTAGAACTATTTCGCCAGAGGATGCTTGAGTACTACGGCATCTTACCACTCTCGACTTTGAAGGCATCATATCGATTATCATTTCGATTTTCCTATTTCACCTGTGTGCAGCCTGTATTTCATTGCCTGAGCTGTGATTTCATGTGGGCCCTGGACTTATGTCTCTGCAACTTGGTATCTCCTGAAGTGAATTACAATCATATCATGAATCTGTTAATTGATCATGAACAGCTTTGTTCCAACGGAGGGATTATGGCCTTTGCAGCGATACAAGGAGTTCTGGGTCAAAGGAATATATTCGCAGCGGCTCAAGATTTCTTGGCACACAGCTACATAGAAAAGACACCGAGTTGCCCTCTGATGGTACTAGAGGCTCCGGTAATTAAAGACCATGTATTTTCTTTTTCTCTTTTCAATTGGATGGCTGACATGTTTTCGGATGATAACAGCGACTTCCTTTTAGAAGCGGTAGCTGCTTATTTCGCCTACACAGTTGTTGGATGACTCTTATGCAAGCCATTGACGTCTACATTTTGTTTTGCCTCCCAATCTTTTTCACGTTTTCTTGGATTTTTTTTTCACATCAACAGACCTATTGGCTTTACTAACAGTGGACATTATAATTTCCTGCTGGTCAGATTTTCGTGTTTTATGTGGACTACATTTTTTTTCCTCAGCTACTCGATTTCGAAATTAACTTTTTATTGAACTCTAATGTCAACAATTCAGTTGCATATCTTATCTTATCTTATTTCAAACGTACTCGGATCAAAACAGGGTAATATATGCTACATGTGCCCTGATTAATGTGTGATTCTCCTTTCAACTGCTTATTTGCGCCTCACACACCTCTGCTGCTTTAGTTTTCCATGTACTGAAATATTTTTAATGCATACGAGAAAAATATGTTCTTTCACTAATATTTCCATTACTTTTCGTGCTGTATTTCAGATGGAGTACTGAAACCTTCAAAAGATATGTCAATACAGTAGTTCTTCTCAACACTACTTTGCGAACGTTCCAACAGATTACATACATGCACCTCCAGCCAACTTGTCGCTTTTGGCGCCTGTTTTTTTTCCTTGCACAATAGCATAACACAAACTTGATAGTGCTTCGCATGCAGAGAGCTGATTGTTAATGAGCTGATGTCTAACCACTAGCATTTTCATGTATCGTTCCTAAACTGAAAGGCAAGACACCTTCTTAGATTTAATGAAATATAATGTACTTCCTCATAATGGTGTAGAATTAATTTTGCTAAACCATATTCATTTTACATCAACTATACCGTTTGTATTCCATGTACTAGTGACTATACCGATTACTTTGTTTCTTACAATATCTGTACTCGTATTAGATAAGAAAGTTGCCTTGAAAACAGTGCATTTCTGAATAAACATTTCAAATATACACGTTCTCTCTTTTAATCCATATTCTCAACTGAAATAATTGTATACTAAAAGAGTATTCATGTGTTCCACGTAACCTCAGCTGTACTAACTTCATGTTTTCTTTTGTCGACCTGACTTACTCATACTAGAACCTGCAGCCCTATGACGGCCCTTCAAGCATTTCTTAGCGGGTCACGGACCATGCAAACAGTTGTACCTCTGTAAAAAAATAATTTATTACTGTTACCAAGCACCGCCGCAGTTCCGCTTCACTCAGTGTTAATCACTGCTCCCCCGCTTCTACAGACCAGATGCTATGTCGTATTTCACTACTTATCACGCTTTCATCTCCACAATAACAAACACTTCTCCGCCAGCCACCAGAGAACAGAGTACAGATGCAAAAGCACTAAGAAGTCAAATACGACATACCCTCTGCTCTGTGGAACCAACCGAGCAGTAATTGTGAAAGTAGACATTCGCTAGCACTTCAAAAAAGCATCTCAATTATATAAATAGTTTTTTGAAAACCTGCCAAGTACTTTGATGTGACTATCTGTGTGTGCCTCCACAGCAAACTTCCTCAGCCCGGACTGAAGGCAGACACAAACAGACACACACACAGTAAGATAACACAGGGCAACGGAGACGGAAAGCAGGAATGAGATTAAGATTGAGTCAAACGGCAGGAGGGAGAGAGATATGTGTATACTCGGTCTGCTACCTCAATGTATGAAGGCATGTACTGCACGAACCTGTATACAACCTCATAATCACAAATTTTATTTTATTTTACTCCGCCCCTCCCCCTCTCACCCCACCCCCACCAGTGCAGCCCGCGGCCACAAACCACACTGTAATTTTGTTGTCTGACAGAAAGTTTATGAATACCTTAAGCATTACCACTTTTTGACGACGGTTTCACATGTGTACTACACGAACCTGTGTAGAACCTCATGGTCACAACTTTTCATTTTTTTTTACTTGACCACCTCCCCCTCTCACCCCACCCCTACCAGTGCAGGCCGCGGCCACAAACCACACTGTAATTTTGTCGTCTGACAGAAAGTTTATGAATACCTTAAGCATTACCACTTTTTGACGACTGTTTCACATGTGTACTACAAGAACCTGTGTACAACCTCATGGTCACAACTTTTCAATTTATTTTACTCGACCACCTCCCCTCCCACCCCACCCCCACTAGTGCAGGCCGCGGCCACAAACCACACTGTAATTTTGTCATCTGACAGAAAGTTTATGAATACCCTAAGCATTACCACTTTTTGACGACTGTTTCACATGTGTACTACACGAACCTGTGTACAACCTCATGGTCACAACTTTTCATTTTATTTTACTCGACCACCTCCCCTCTCACCCCACCCCCACCAGTGCAGGCCACGGCCACAAACCACACTGTAATTTTATCGTCTGACAGAAAGTTTATGAATACCTTAAGCATTAGCACTTTTTGACGACGGTATCACATGTTATGTACCATTTCTCTCTCTATCTGCATTATCTATGTCTCTGCTAATACCATTTTTTCATCTCAAAACCAACTTCTCTCATTATATGTAAACGCTTCAAAATCACACAAATAAGTACTGTCTATATTAAACATATTTTATATTCCTTTTTTTGCTGTTCACCAAAATTATATACAAAACTATAATTTACACTTGAAAGAATGTGAAAAAAAGGCACGCAACTCCCATTAAATTCACAGGACTTCAGGCCCCCACCCCCTTCCCGTCTGGTGTGGCAGCCCAAGGTAACATATATATTCTAGATACACAGACCGCCGCACCTGAACGTTTTACATCTCTGTAAACATCCATTTGAATGTTAATTAGGCCTTGCAGTTATTTTACCCCTTCTAAAAGCCCCTGCAGCTTTACTCTGCCTACTAATTAAACATTTATATACGCCTAATAACATTTTTTTCATTTGCCCCCCCAAAAATTTCATTCTAGTTTCGTCACTGACTGACAGTGAATTAAAAAAACTAACAGTAAAAGATTACATAAGAACATGAATGAAGACCATTTACCTTATTGAAATGTATTATTCAAAATTTTTAAACTAATAATTGCTAACAAATAATGTTGTTAAAGAGTGATGAAACGAAATGGAAAAATAGTTTTAAAAATACAAGACATTATCACAGTCAAAAAAGAAGTTACTCAGAGACTGTGAGAGAAATGACCCAATTTTAGTGACTATACCACATTTAACAGTACATGACAAAACAAACAGTTACAGACTTACCTTTACCAATGCTTTGTACGATGTAGAACAGTGACAGTCACAAAAAACAGATATTCGTTTGTGGAACTCTGAATAATGCTTCTATCACTGCAACCAAAATTCAATGGCACAGATATCCTGTCAATACAGACTCATATATGTGTCTTCAAGCAATCATATTTCTTCCCGCAAAATTTTGAAATCAAATTTACATTTCACTTGGTTGTCGCTTACAATATTTTCATTGTCACATAAAGGTCACCCATCACCCACTGCCTTCTCTGGCTGTTTCCATGGTAACACCTCATTCTGCACCTGGCTGAAGGCACAGGTCAAAAGTTCATATCTCAACATTCTACATCAAACCAAAAAGGCTGATTTCCCTCCAAAAACACCTGCCTATCCACAGCTCTGTTACATGTCATTTTTTTGACACCAATAGTACTTTTCGTTTAAAATAAACATTAACATGCAACGTAGTCTTCAATCTTGAGGTATTACAATCAACCAATCATTTTTATTTTTTCAACCACACCAAGCCTCATCCATTTTTTTATCCTGACTTTTAGCTTCTAACTACCATTCCAGAACCCATCGGAGTACGAGTGCATCTGCCTTGAAAATGAAGGTTTGGCTTTTAGGACACAGCTATATTCACACACTTCTTCTTTCCAGACTCTGGGACTTTGGTCTGCGGGGAACGGTGTGGAATTGGCTTAAATCCTTCTTAGCCGACCGCCGGCAGACAATCTGGGCGCCTCCTTAATCCGCCGAAATGTCACCGCTTGAAGTGGGGGTTCCTCAAGGTTCCATCTTGAGCCCCCTCCTTTTTAACATCTTTATGGCCCCCCTGGCGTTGACGGCGGAGTCTTTCGGCGCCCGGATTGTCACCTATGCTGATGACACCCAGCTCCTCTTTGTAAGCAACAAAGATGGCTTGTTTGACGGTGCCCAGGTCAAGGGCTGTTTGAGCGCTGTTTTTGCGTGGTTTGGACGTCATGGGCTGAAGTGCAACTCCGACAAGTCTGAGTTGCTCTTCTTTGGCTGTACCTCTGAGCCTGATTGGAAACCCTGGTGGCCGCAAGATATGTTTCCTCCCACTAGTTCGTCTTTGAAAGCCAAAAATTTGGGAGTTATGATTGACAACGAGCTATCTTTCGGACCGCATATTTCATCTCTTACTGGGAAATGTTTCGGCATCCTTCGGATGCTTCGTAAATTCCTCCCTCTAGTTTCTATCCAGCAAAGAAAAATCATTGTCCAGGCTCTTATTGGCTCTAGGCTGGATTATGCTAATGTTTTGTTTCTGGGACTTCCCAAATATCTGGTCAGGCGTCTGCAAATCGCCCAGAATTCTGCAGCCCGAGCCATCTTTGGTCTTCCAAGAAAAGCCAGAGCCACTGATCTTCTCTCAACACTACACTGGCTTCCAATTGCTAAAAGGATTCTGTTTAAAACTTTGACCACGACTTTCAAGGCCTTACATGGCATAGGCCCCAAATATATTTCCAAACGATTGTCCTGGTATAACCCCCCCAGATCTCTCAGATCTTCGTCCCTATCAAAAATGAGTGTTCCCATTATCAAGCGTGCTAGAGCAGGAGGACGGTCTTTTCGCTACTTAGCTCCTCATGCTTGGAATGACCTCCCAATCTCTCTGAGACAGACCTCTAGCCTTCTGTCCTTCCGAAAGGCCCTTAAGACATGGCTTTTCCCTTAATTTGATGCTGCTTCCTGTGTCTGCACGTCCTCTCAGTGTTATGTTCTCCCTTCTTCGGTTGGGTTTCCTTCGATAAAGCGCCGGGATACTCAGAGGAGTGGCCGTGCGCTATAGAAGTATAAAAATAACATAACATAACATAACTGGAGTGAAAAACATGCAGCAAACAGACGAATTTCCAAACTTGATTTACCAAATGTGCAGATAACGTGGATTGGCCAGAGAGGATTGAGATGTCACGAATTGATACCATTGGTGAAAACTTTTATGCATCTCCCAGAACCTGACCTTATAATTGTGCACTGTGGTGGGAACGATCTAGGCACATTGACTGGGGTAGGTCTGGAAATGCTTCTAAAAGACACCTTTCGACAATTGATGACACTTTTTCCTCGAACTGCCTTGGTATATTCCAATATATGCCAAAGACAAAAATGGAATTGGTCCAATCAACATTGTGCACAAATTGAGAAAGCAAGGAAACATGTAAATAAATCTGTTTCTGCTTTCCTCATAGATTATAGCATGGGTTCTATTTACCACAACAACTTGCGTTACAAACTGCACGGAATCTATAGGAGAGATGGTGCTCATTTCACGGATGAGGGAAACAGAATCTTCCTCTGTTACATGAGACTCTGCATCGGTACTTACTTATAAATGCAGAAAAAACTCAATTAACACAAGGGCTCTTTTCAGAGCCACCTTATATCTAAACACTCAAACCTCTGATTTATCTCCATTTTCACACTCTTGTAAATAGGTGTGCGCAACCGGGTGCGCGCACCCCGCAACTTTTTTAAAAAAAAAATATATATATTTTCGCGTTCAAGGGCCTTACTGCACCCCCTGAGAAAACCTACGCGGCCAGACAATCTCTAACTTGTCCCATTTCCATGTTCCAACTCTTTAAAATGTACAATATATTCACTCGCACTAACAAAATGGCGGTCAACACTTCCTGATTTCCTTCGAATCAAACGTTCACAAACGTCACACAGCAAAAAAAAATACCGCTCGCGCACAGCCGCATCAGTGCGTGCAACCGAGCGCGCTTATAGATATATAATTGACTTCAACTTTAACTTTCTCAGCAACTACTAAACGAATTTACACCATTCAAACAAAAGCGTAATCTGCAAGCCGGACTCTACCTTTTTGCCAAATTTCTTTTAAATCCATTCAGCCGTTCGAGCTGTAGCCGTGTCTGAACGTCCTATGGAAAATAACATGGAGAAAACACGTTTTGGGACCCCCCTTTTATCTCAGCACCCACTTGACGAATCCCCCCCAATCTTTCAGGGTAGGAGCGCAGCAGACCGAGCCATCGTCTTTGAGAAATTCGCAAAGATTCATCCACTGGGGCCAAAGTTAATCCAAATAGAATGTTGAGGATTTCCTATGGAAACTAGGTCCTAACTATAACTACCTACTGGCGACCGCCAGTAGGTAATATATATATATATAATCGTTCTCTCCACCCCAAAGAGGGTTCTTCCCTTCTCTGTATTGCGAAGATTAACCAGGGACACAGCGAGATTCTTGGCAGGTAATCTTTATTTACAGGAACAGTGGCAGACCGGTTTCGGCATGTGCCTTTCTCAATGCCTAGTTCGTAAAATGTTCAGACACCCACACAGGAATTCCTTAAAAGCTCCTCCTCCCAGTGGTGGCGGGCCTCACCTGCATTGGATTGTCTCAGTGTATGCAAGTGTTGGGGACTACTAGTCCCAGAATGCTGGCAGTCCTGATGCAGCGGTGGGGCTTCACGTTCGTGTTCACAAAAATTGTGGCTGCCAAACACTCATTCTCTCTGCCACTGCCTCTGAGGGACTGCATCTGTAGGCTCAGGTCGGGCACCAGCATCTTTCCATGCCCTTTGTTCCTGCTGTTATTTGGTGCACTAATCTGCCTCGACGGTTACAGTGGCGGGCCGTGGCTTACTGCGGCATTTCGGCCATCAATCAGTTAGTTTCCCATGCTATCCACGGCCACTTGCGGGAGGGTCTCTGGTCGCGCCAAAGGATCCACGCTCAACATGGAATCGTTCTCTCCACCCCAAAGAGGGTTCTTCCCTTCTCCGTATTGCAAAGATTAACCAGGGACACAGCAAGATGCTTGGCAGGTAATCTTTATTTACAGGAACAGTGGCAGACCGGTTTCCGCGTGTGCCTTCCTCAATGCCTATTTCATAAAATGTTCAGACACCCACACAGGGATTCCTTAAAAGCTCCTCCTCCCAGTGGTGGCGGGGCTCACCTGCATTGGATTGTCTCAGTGTACGCAAGTGTTGGGGACTACTAGTCCCAGAATGCAACGCACTGGCAGTCCTGATGAAGCTGTGGGGCTTCACGTTCGTGTTCACAAAAATTGTGGCTGCCAAACACTCATTCTCTCTGCCACTGCCTCCGAGGGACTGCATCTGTAGGCTCAGGTTGGGCACCGGCATCTTTCCGTGCCCTCTGTGCTTGCTGTTATTTGGTGCACTTCTCTGCCTCGGCGGTTACAGTGGCGGGCCGTGGCTTACTGCAGCATTTCGGCCATCAATCAGTTTGTTTCCCATGCTATTCACGGCCACTTGCGGGTGGGTCTTTAGTGCGCGCAAAAGGATTCGCGCTCAACATAGAATCGTTCTCTTTACCCCAAAGAGGGTTCTTCCCTTCTCCGTATTGCGAAGATTAACCAGGGACACAGCGAGATTCTTGTCAGGTAATCCTTATTTACAGGAACAGTGGCAGACCGGTTTCGGCGTGTGCCTTCCTCAATGCCTAGTTCGTAAAATGTTCAGACACCCACACAGGGATTCCTTAAAAGCTCCTCCTCCTAGTGGTGGCGGGGCTCACCTGCATTGGATTGTCTCAGTGTACGCAAGTGTTGGGGACTACTAGTCCCAGAATGCAACGTACTGGCAGTCCTGATGCAGCGGTGGGGCTTAACGTTCGTGTTCACAAAAATTGTCGCTGCCAAACACTCATTCATTCTGCCACTGCCTCCGAGGGACTGCATCTGTAGGCTCAGGTCGGGCACCGGCATCTTTCCGTGCCCTCTGTGCCTGCTGTTATATATATATATATATACATATATATATATATATATAATATATTACCTACTGGCAGTCGCCAGTAGGTATATATAGTTAGGACCTGGTTTCCATAGGAAATCTGCAACATTCTATTGGGAATAACTTTGGCGCCGGTTGATGAATCTTCGCAAATTTCTGAAAGAAGATGGCCCGCTGCGCTCCTTCCCTGAAAGTTTTGGGGGGATTCGTCAAGTGGGGGCTGACAAAAAAGGGGGGTCTCAAAACATGTTTTCCCCATGTTATTTTCCATAGGACGATTAGGCACAGCTACAGCCCGAACGGCTGAACGGAATTACACCAAATTTGGCAGAGAGATAGAGTTTGGTTCGCAGATCGCCCTTTTGCTTAAATGGTGAAAATCCCTCCAGTAGTTCCTGAGAAAATGAAAAGGAAAAAAATGTATATATCCATAAGCGCGCACCGTACGCGTACCATACGCTTACCGTGCGCGCACCGTACGCGTATGGACCTTCGCATGCGCGAGCTGCATGCTGATTGGCTGCCAATGTCTGTCAATACTCCAAAACAGAAATTGTTGGCAGCCATCCTGTGCCTTGGTAGACTGAGGCACAGGAAAGCAGAAAAACAAATGTGTAGAACTCAAAAAGGGAGCAGGGCAGAAGCACTCTGACCCCCTAGGCTTGCTCAGCGGGTCCCACAAGGACCCCCCAGGCCAAAAAATAAAAAATATTTTTTGGAAAAATCATGGGGAACGTGCACCGTACGCGTACCTAAGCGGAGGTACACGTACACGTACGAGGCATACCCCGCGATTTAAAAAAAAGAAATTATTTTGTTTTGGGCCTTGGGGGTCCTTGTGGACCCCTTGAGCAGGCCTAGGGGGTTAGGGTGCTTCTACCTTGCCCCCTTTGTGTGTTTTTCACCTTTGTTTCACTGCTTTCTAGTGCCTTGGTTCGACCGAGGCACAAGATGGCTGCCAAACACTTCCTGGTTTGGAGTGTTGATGGACAGTGGCAGCCAATCAGCATGCTTTCCAGAGAAAGCAGGATGTTCATTGGCTGTCAACACTTCTAACCAGGAAGTGTTGGCATCCATCTTGTGCTAGGTAGACCGAGGCTCAAGAAAGCAGAAAAACAAATGTGTACAAATAAAAAAGGGGGGCAGGGTAGAAGCACCCTGACCCCCTAGGCCTGCTCAGGGGGTCCCACAAGGACCCCCCCAAAGGCCAAAAATGTTTGTTTTTTTAATGGTATGTTTATTTAAAAATTACCCCCCAGGGGGACCAAATCATGGGGGCATAGTGATAAAGAAGTGTGGGGGGTGCCCAATCCCCTACACTGCCCCGAGGACCGCTGCCCTCCGGGGCAAAGCAAAGCAGCACCCTGGTGCATACTGGAGGCTCCTGGTGGGCTAGTTGCCCCCCAGGTACCCCCAGTATGCAAGGGGAATTAGTTCCTCCTCTGCAAACACGCCCGGGTGCTGCGTTGCAGAGAAGTGTAAAAAAGGGTGTGGCCTCATTACACCTCTCTGCAATGCAGCCCACTAGCTAATACTGGAGGTTCCAGGTGGGCTAGTTGGCCCTCAGAGACCCCCAGTATGCAAGGGGAATTAGTTCCTCCTCTGCAAGCGTGCCAGGGGTTGCGTTGCAGAGAGGTGAAAAAGGGTGTGGCCTCATTACACCTCTCTGCAATGCAGCCCCCTGGTGCATACTGCAGGTTCCAGGTGGGCCAGTTGGCCCCCTGGGACCCCCAGTATGCAAGGGGAATTAGTTCCCCCTCTGCAAAAACGCCTGGGGGCTGCGTTGCAGAGAGGTGTAAAAAGGGGCGTGGCTTCATTACACTTCCCTGTGGCGTGTTTTAAGTTGGGGAATTAATTCTTCTTCAATCCAGAGGGCCCCTAGAGGGCAACTAGTCCAACAGGTATCTCCAGTAAGCGCCATGGAGCTGCACTGCACAGTGTTGTAAAAAGGGGGCGTGCCCTCTGAACACCTGCCTGCAGAATTAAGTAAATCAGTATAAAAAAAATAACAATTATTACATTTAAAAATTGTCATTTAAAAAACCTTCGAAATTAAATGAAAAAAATATAGGTTTCAGGCTTGATATAGTTAGGAATTAGCATTAAAAAAAACTTTGAAATTCACTGAAAAACCCATAGGTTTCAGGCCTTATATAGTTAGGAATTAGCATTTAAAAAACCTTGCAAATTCACTGTAAAAACCATAGGTTTCAGTCCTTATATAGTTAGGAATTAGCATTTAAAAAACCTTTGAAATTCACTGAAAAACCCATAGGTTTCAGGCCTTATATAGTTAGGAATTAGCATTTAAAAAACCTTTGAAATTTACTCAAAAAACTATAAGTTTTAGGGGTGTTCTAGTTAGCTAGACATTTCACTCATACAAAACCATTGAAATTGCTCCTATATAGTTAGTTGTACTAATTATATTTCGCTCACCCGCAACGCACTTCTGATGATGTCACATATTAGATCATTTATGACATGGTCAGTGACATCACTGATGACATCTCAAATGACATCATGACATTATCTATGTGTGAGAGGGGGATTTCCTTCTCAAAAACACGCTAGTTTTAAGGAGTTTTGGCTTCAAGGTTTTGAAGTGGCAAGGGGTTGGCCAGCATTTCTGGCCAGAGCCTGCTTTGGACCTGTAGTGCATCCTTCGCAGAACCGGGAATCCCCCTCTCACACATAGATAAACACTTTAGGGCGTGTAGACACATAGTCTTAATCACACACCCACTAGTTTTAATTGCACACACTTATTATCTGTCCTGAAGAAAGCCAGCATATTCATAAGGCACTGGCTGAAACATGTTGACCCATCAAAGGACGTGGGAGGTCGTAACTCACCTCTAACGTCCCTCTGCCTTATTTTTAACCGCTGACGGTGGCCCAGGTATTAAAGTTTAATCCACCTTCGGGTACTGGGACCACCGCCAAGCCGTTTTAAATTCACATTCAAAGCACCCTTCACCGCACACTCAGCGATATACCTGCTCCGCTGTAATCAGGCGTCGAAGCACACCCGGGACACGCTAGGTGTCACTGGGTGGGCCCGATGATGAAGCATGCCACCAACTAGGTTGGTGGGTGAGGGCTTCATGAGCACACCTACCAGGTGTCACCACCCCTTGACAAAACAAGAGTGAGTTACTTAGATTTCAATACTGAATCTTGTTAATCTTCCTCACCCCCCCTTAACTTTAGCTAGTCTCTTTTTGATTAAACTCCATAAAATACAAACAACACGTAACATACAATGTGATGAAGACTGTGCAAATCCCCCAGTGGCTGAAACAAATAGTGCGACAAAAGTGCAGTTAATGGGAAGTGCTTAAAACTGATTTAGGGTGCCAACAAGAAAATATACTTTCTTTAACATTACTTGGTACCCACATCAGGATTAAAAGGTAAAAAAACAGGATGGGAGATGTCTTGTTTGAGAATTAAAGATCTCTCAAGACTTCCCTCCAGATACTGCTGTGGTCAACATGTTTCGACCGATTGATTGTGCCTAAATGGTCACCCCGGTCTTCGTCAGGACTGTCGCCTTTTATTTCACTTCTGGCCCTACCGTAATTCGGTTTAATGGGCCCCAAGATATGAGCCGGTCAGTTTAGATCCGTGCCCTTCGCGTTACGTGTTGAGGCTGATCCAAGGATTCGGGAACACATTCACTAAGGGGGGAAGAAATAAAGATGTTGTAGTATACTGTAATGCTACTTATACTCCCTCCATCCCCCAGTCTCCTCAGCCTACTATCTCATTCCGTTCCATGGTCTAAGTAAGGACATTGCACCCACTCGACTTCTGACCCGGGTTTCCAAAGAGTGCCTCCTCGGGTCCCGAAGCCCATACTCTAGTTTAATTCATGTTGTCAGTGTATGTTTCGTTTAAAAGTGACTCATTTACATCCACACCTACTCAACATCACCCCGTGACTCCCTGTCATGAACACTTTGCAGCCATGTCATAAAAACACATATGGATATATTTGAATCTGCTTCTCACATTACTCACCAAGTTCATGTGAATTACGAACCCGAACTGGTGCCCGGCAGGAGGGTGCCGCGAGAACACAACCTGCATACACATGGTGGGAGAGGAGAAAGAATAGTGACAATAAATCTACCTCTACCCCTCATGAATCAAATGGCCAGTTCCTGTACCGGACCATGAAGCGGCCCGGTCCCAGAGCGAAGCTCTGGGACAATTTTAATACTTTTTTGTGTCACCCATTAACTTGTTGTTTTTAAAAAAAACTCACTCACTTGCCACATACTGGGGTTGAAAGCAGCTGATTTCGAGCTGCTGGTAGACCGCCAGGGACCGTTGTTTGGCGCCAGCACCAGCGCGCTGATACCGAGGCCACGCCCACTTGCAGGCCACGCCCCCCGGCACACTCCCTTCTTAAGACGCCACCTGAAGGCGCCAGGTAACTGTGTGTTGCTGCTCCTGAGGCGGAAGCCGGGAGCGAAGCTCTGGGACAATTTTAATACTTTTTTGTGTCACCCATTAACTTGTTGTTTTTAAAAAAACTCACTCACTTGCCACATACTGGGGTTGAAAACAGCTGATTTCGAGCTGCTGGTAGACCGCCAGGGACCGTTGTTTGGCGCCAGCACCAGCGCGCTGATACCGAGGCCACGCCCACTTGCAGGCCACGCCCCCCGCACACTCCCTTCTTAAGACGCCACCTGAAGGCGCCAGGTAACTGTGTGTTGCTGCTCCTGAGGCGGAAACGGGGAGCGAAGCTCTGGGACAATTTTAATACTTTTTTGTGTCACCCATTAACTTGTTGTTTTTAAAAAAACTCACTCACTTGCCACATACTGGGGTTGAAAGCAGCTGATTTCGAGCTGCTGGTAGACCGCCAGGGACCGTTGTTTGGCGCCAGCACCAGCACGCTGATACCGAGGCCACGCCCACTTGCAGGCCACACCCCTCCCCCCCCCCCGGAAGCAGTATAAATTATGTGCATGACCAGGACGCGCAGCGGACGAGCGCAGCGGGCGCGACGAATGCGCGCTGAAGGCGCGCTTAAGGCAAGCCCGTCTGCGCCCGTCCGCGCACGTACGGGCCTAGGGCCATACCCCCTGCCTGACGGACCCACCAAGAGGGTGAGCTACTCTGGTCGAGACCTTTTGTCCCTTAGACCCACCAAAAGCCCCCAATGTAACTACCTTCATGACTCAGGTGGAAGCTTCACGAGCTGTGTCATCTGCTCCCCGGCCAAATTACACCTGGCGCAAGGGCCCCGGACTCACTCCGGCCTGAAGCTAGCAGTACTAAACTGCAGGTCGCTCCCCATGCATGCCCTGCTCATCAATCATCTTCTTGAGGACCATGAACTGGACATTCTGTTCTTAACAGAAACTTGGCTGACACCGCACTCTGACTCAGATGTAGTTATAGCCTTACCCCCGGGATTCCTCATCCAATCCCAACCTCGGCCCCGTGGCAGAGGAGGTGGCTTGGCTATTCTGCACCGGGAACATCTATCATGCAGAATCAGCGATGCCTACATCAAGGACTCAGAGAGCTGCCATTTTTACATCTGTGTTTCCCCAGTTACCTCACTAACAGGCATCCTGGTTTATCGCCCCCCGGGCCATTTTGGCCCATTCGCTAGTGCCCTCCTAGACTCCATATCAGCCCTAGCCCCATCTGCCTCAAACTTTACTGTGCTAGGGGACCTCAATATACATTTTGATGACCCCCTAGACACAGGGGCTGCCGACCTGATGCAAGATCTAGCAGCTTATTGTCTCCAACTAGCTAACACCGGTGCCACCCATATTAAGGGCCACCTACTAGATCCAGTCTTCTCCAATATTCAGACCCTTTCGGCCAAAAGTGTATGCCCTCTTCCTTGGACAGACCACTTCCTAGTTCCGCTCGTTTTATCAGGAGAACTTAGGAAGCCTCTTAAACCTACCACCTACACCCGAGACAGGGCTTGGTCCAGACTCCCTATCAAGGACTGGGCCAATGCTCTTGAATTATCAACCCCCTACCCCTCCAGGAACCCGATCATAGCCGATATTAACTTCAGAAAATGGATCTCGGACTCTCTTGACTCCATCATTCCTATGAAAAACCGGGAAGACAAAAGCGGAAAGTTAGGGTCAGCCCCTTGGTACAATACAGAACTGAGAGTTCTCCGCAAATCCTGCAAAAAAGCTGAGCGACTATGGAGGAAGGACTGGCGTCACTCCGATAAAGAGGCTTATCGGAAGAATGTTAGAACCTACAAAGCAGCTTTGAAAACTGCTAAAGCCTTACACTTTGACGAAAAAATAAAGAATGCCTCCAATTCCGCCAGAGAATCCCACCTCATAGTCAAAGAACTCCTTAAGATCCCTCAGCCCCCCTCAATGTCCAACACCTCCCCGGACAGGAGCAAAAAACTCGCCACATTCTTCGACTCTAAAATTACCACTATCCTCGACTCACTTCCGCAGTCGAGTCAGCCAACATGTCGGGACCCTGTCCCGTCTACTATCGGCCCCGAAAATACCCCTGGCCCGTCTCTGAAGGCTTTTAGAGCAGTCACGCTGGATGACATCGAATCGACTCTGGCCAAAATGAAAAGTGGCTCCCCCCTCGATCCCGCTCCTATAAGATTCCTCAAACAAGTTGCCCCGGTAATTGCTCCTCTTATCACAGATCTGATCAATACCTCACTGGCCCAAGGTACAGTTCCCCCTAGCTGGAAGGGAGCGGTAGTTAAAGCCCTGTTAAAGAAACCCCAACTAGATCCCTCAAACCTAGCGAATTATAGACCAATCTCGCTGCTTCCCGGCATTAGCAAAATTGCAGAGAAACTGGTCAATGCGCAGCTATCCCAGTTCCTAGAATCTAACCATCTGCTCCCCCAGTCCCAAACGGGGTTCCGCCCAGGCCAGGGTACGGACACCGCCCTCCTCGCTGTCATAGAGGAAGCAAGGTGCATTTTGGATTCGGGAGGATCAGTGGCAGTGATCCTCCTGGACCTCAGTGCTGCCTTTGACACGGTGGATCACCGTGTCTTGCTCCATCGGCTGGCTGAGGCGGGACTCGGGGGCACAGCGCTGGCCTGGCTGGAGTCTTTTCTTTCGGGCCGCTCCTTTCAGGTCTGGGATGGCTGTTCACGAACTGACCCTCTTCCTCTGGTAAACGGGATTCCTCAGGGCTCCTCCTTGAGCCCTACCCTTTTTAATGCCTATATGGCTCCATTGTAAGAGGTAGTTGCCCCTTTTGATTTTAAGATCGTTAGCTACGCGGACGACACGCAACTGGTCGTCTCTTTATCTCACCTAGACCAACATCCAGACAGCCTTCTGCACTGCCTCCAGAAGATCCATCACTGGATGTGCGAATCCTCGCTCAAGCTAAATGGGTCCAAGACAGAGGTCATGCTGATGGGAAAAAAATGGACATCCATTCCACCATCTGTCTGGCCCGACTCCCTGGGCGAGGTTCCCACCCCAAAGAAGGAACTCAAGAGCCTAGGGGTCTGGCTTGAACCAGACTTCACCTTGAAAACACAGGCCACTAAAACCGCCGGCACCTGTTTTGGACTTATGCGGTCGGTCCGCAAGATTCTCCCCCTCCTTCCCACCCTTTCCAGGAAGCTACTGATCCAGGGACTGGTTTTGGCCCGCCTGGACTATAGTAACGCTCTCTACCTGGGAGCCCCGGAATCTACCCTGGGAAAGTTGCAACGAACTCAAAACGCGGCCGCTCGACTGCTGCTTGGTCTCCCCTCTAGGTCTTCTGCAAAACCTGCCCTTAAAACACTCCACTGGCTACCAGTGCAGGAGAGAATAGAGTTCAAGGCTATGTGTATCGCCCATAAGCTCATGAACGGACAAGGCCCAGCCATTCTTAAAGAAATGGTCACCCCGTATAAAGCTTTGAGATCCCTAAGGTCGGACAACGAACATCTGGCGAACGTCCCTAAGTTTAGGAGATCACGTACCGGAGGCCGTCGCTTCTCTGTTAAAGCTGCCACTCGGTGGAACCAGCTCCCCCGCAGATTGCGAATGGAACCCTCCTATTTGGCCTTCCGCAAACAACTTAAAACACTGCTATTCCAGGGGGGCGTGGCTAGCAGCCGGCGATGGCGGCAGCCTAGAGGGAGAGCTCCGTGCTTGAAACGGCTCCCAGATAAATCCGGACATCCATCCGTAGCCTAGAATTCCCAGGCGGGAAGGCAACGAAGCCCAGGACCGGGCGGCAGCTAACCGGACCAGCGCGACCTCCATCCGAGGTCGGGAACTACGGTTCTGGCAGTTCCCCGTGTGGGCCTATCCGCAGCATCCGGACCGGGGACCACAGTAGGCGACGGGCCGGGCAGGAAGTGACCCGTCTCGGCCTTCAACCACCGGAAGTGCCCGGCGACGAAGAGCGGCGGCCGACAAACCGGGGCACCCAGCCACCAACGCCGGACTTCACGAGCCCGAGATTCCAGGCGGGGGGGCCTGTTGAGGTGAGGGATGAGCAGAGGCCGGCGCACGGAACAGAAGCACCGAGGCGGCAGCCGCCATCTTGGGAGGTACTGACCGGAGCTCCGGGGAAGGCGTCAAAGGATCCGCGCGACTCCGTACACCGCGCTGCGATTTCCCCCGAGTGCACTGAGCGGCAGAGGGCACATTGGCGGAATAGACCCGGTGACACCCCCGCCAGGATTGGGGGCGGTGAGCAGGAAGGCGCTCCTCATGAGCCCAGTGGGATATACCAGGCAGTGACTCGGGCCCCCCCCACCTACGGGCCCAAGTAATAGCCCTAAAGGCCGCTAACAAGGGGTGGCACACGTGGTACCGCAGGAGGGCGGAAGGCAGCAGTCCTCGGTGGCATACCCCACGCACCAGTCCGGGACGTGAACAGCAACCCCACGCCACCATACAGCGAACGCCCCGTCCAGCCTGATTTCACTACTGGATGCAACTATCAAAGCACCTCCCAGGCGCTACACCTCGCCCCGGCAACCAGAGTGAGCCCTAGGACAACCCCCCCGGGTGGCTGTGTGTGGAGGATAGAAAGGAGCGGCGCCAACTTACAGTCCAGTCAGCCCGAGTCACGCAAAGATGGCCGGCAAGGGGCCCAAAAACGCGGCGGCGCAGACGCGCCTGGACCGGTTCGCGTACGAAAAGCCAGGCTCACCCTCGCAGGAGGCCAAATCACAATCGGGCAAGACGGCCGAAGTGACCGGTGGCAAGAAAGCGACCATTGACGACGTCATGCGAGCCCTCACACAGGTACAAGCCACGGTGGGCTCAATCTCAGCCGAGATCACGCTGATAAGGGCGGACTTCCACAAGATGACGGAAAAAGTGAATAATATGGAGGTGGTAACCAAATCCTTGATTGAGGACGTGTCGGAGCTGCAAATCAGCATGGAACGCATCTCGAAAGAAAACAGGGAACTGCGTGACAAGCTCGATGACCAGGAAGGGCGCTCGAGACGAAACAACATACGTATCATAGGTGTGCCAGAATCGGAAGACACAAGGGCGATGGACCTGTATGTGGAGAACCTAATCAAAGAGACGCTGAAACCCAAAGGACTCTCCGCCTTCTTCACTGTGGAAAGGGCGCACCGGGTACCGGGCGGACGCCCTAAGACTGGGGCCAACCCCAGACCGATCATAGCAAGGCTCTTCAACTTCAGGGATCGGGACGCCATCTTACAGGCGGCAAGGAACTCGCCCCCCATCAAGATTCAAAACGCGACACTTGCATTCTTTCCTGACTATACGGCCGAGGTGGCACGGCGGAGGAGAACCTTCTTTGAAGTTAAAAAAGAACTGAGAGCCAGAGAAATCCCATATTCTATGCTTTTCCCAGCCAAACTTCGAGTCGTAGCTGACAATAAGACGTGGTTCTTTGATTCCCCGGAAACGGCGCGGGACTGGCTGGAGGGATGGAGGACAACGGGCCTCCCTCGTCGCTCCAACAGACAAAATAGACACCGTGCTACAGGCTCCCGACAGGGCTCGCAAACCAACGACGAAGATACAGAACTCCACTCCCCGTTGGCCGAACATCAAGAGGACAGTGCGGACGGAGAACAATGAAACACTGCAATTGTTTATGGAACCGATGGAGAAAGAAAGATGACAAGGCCGCCACGGACACTGGGTGGAAGGGCCTCCGCAGCTGAGGAAGGGAGCCGCTGACCACGGAGAAACCTTCACCCCAGCGAGCAAGTACTATGTTATGGGTTGGGATCAGGCACTCTGCTAAGTTTGGGGGGCGGGCAGTTTGGAGTCCGTTGAGCAGGGGGGCAGGGAGGGGGGGAGTTGGGGGGGGGGAAGGGGTTCTGGTTCTTAGTTTCTACACAGGGTCATGATAGCTACGATAGGGCACACGCACACAGAACGGCGAGGTTACGATGCACGGGCCTCCTAGTCCTCCACGCACGGAAATCATCCATCCACATAACCGGCCATGGTGGGGGAGGGCACTGATATAGGGCAGGTGGCCCCATTGCGCCTCATGTCCTGGAACGTGAGGGGTCTGGGTGATAAAATTAAGCGAGGCCTGGTCCTGCAAAGCATAAAAAGATTGAACCCCGCCCTGGTCTTGCTACAAGAAACGCACCTCACCGGCACGGCCACAAAGGCCCTTGACAGGAAAGGCTATAGTATGCTAGTTCATTCTGAGTTC
The DNA here is from genome assembly GCF_964263255.1 of Lissotriton vulgaris. Taxonomy (NCBI): domain Eukaryota; kingdom Metazoa; phylum Chordata; class Amphibia; order Caudata; family Salamandridae; genus Lissotriton; species Lissotriton vulgaris. Next base: position 569,773,520 of record NC_141695.1, read on the forward strand.
ACGAAGGGATCCCGGGGCACCGGGATACTGATTCACCGTTCCTCCAGGTTTATAGCCCAATCAACGGCAGTAGACACACAAGGGCGCTTCGCAGCGGTACATGGGCAGTGGGAGGGGAAACCGCTCAACGTGGTGTCGGTGTATGTTCCGCCGGCACTACACACCATAGCCTTCCCGGAACTGGGGAAATTCTTATTAGACTTACCAGAAGGGGACCTGATATTGGGTGGGGATTTCAATGCAGCGGCACAGGACTCCCTAGACCGGTACCCAATGCGTACACAAACACCGGGACACTCCAAACTACTTGACTTCATGGAAGCACAGGGCTTAGTAGACATATGGAGGCGACTCCACCCAAACGATCGGCAGTACACATACTACTCGGCAGTCCACGATAGCCTATCGCGGATTGACTATTTTTTGACGTTGGGTGGGGGTTCTCTTGCCTTCACTGATTCCCAGGTCAAGCCACGAGGAGTCTCCGACCACTCCCCGCTGACACTGACACTGTCCAACCAGGAACGGACATACAGACGAGCTTACCCCATCTACCCGGGTTACCTCAGGGTACCGGGTATAGCCAAGGCTTTGAAAAGAACCACACGCTCCTACCTCGCCGAGAATGTGGGATCGGTGGATTCGCCTACAATCCTGTGGGAGGCCTACAAAACAGTACTCCGCGGACAGGCGATCTCAGTGATCACACAGCACAGACACACACAACGTCAGGAACTGGGGGGCCTAGAGGACCAGCTAGACAAGACATCACAGGAACACGAAAGGAACCCGACTGGGGATACCCAGCATGCGCTCCACCTGGCACAGCAGCGCCATACCGGCTTTCTGCGTCGTAGAGTGAAAGAAAATATATCAGCAACTGCGAGCAGGGTGTATGACGTGGGTGACAAAGCGGGGAGGCTTCTGGCGTGGCTGGAAAAGGCGCGGGGGAGTCAGAGGGCCATACTCCAACTGAAGGACCCTAGTGGTGAGACACAGACCAGTCCGGCACGGATAGTGGAACTCCTGGCAGACCATTTCCACTCCGTGTACTCCCCTGACTATGTGGTCACACGAGAATTGGCGGAGAGCTCTCTCGTAGGGGTACCGGTCCGCACTCTCTCCCCAGACCAACGGGATGAGCTTGAATCCGATTTGACGGCGGAAGAAATACAGATGGCCATAACCGCGCTACACTCGGGGAAGGCGCTAGGCCCCAATGGTGTGCCAATAGAGTGGTACAAAACCATGTCCGAAACGCTATCAACACCATTGCTCGATATGTTCCGGGAGTGTCGGGTGCAGGGCCGACTGCCTCCTGACCAACGCACGGCCACGATTGTCGCGATACCTAAGCCCGGCAAGCCCCCTGAGGAATGCGGGTCATACCGCCCGATTTCCCTCCTTAATGCCGAAAGTAAAATACTTGCGAAACTATTGGCCACCAGGTTGCTGTCCCATCTAACACATCTGATACACCCAGATCAGTCGGGTTTCATGCCACATCGTAGCACGGCTCTGAATCTGAGGCGCCTACATGGAGTGCTGGCCCGCGCCCCGCAGCTGGAGGAACCGGCAGCGGTACTGTCACTGGATGCCAAAATGGCGTTTGACATGGTGGAGTGGCGCTATCTCTTTGCGGTCCTGGAACACATGGGTTTCGGCCCGACGTTCATATCGTGGGTCAGACTACTGTACACCGAACCCGTAGCGCGGGTAACCGCGAACGGACATATTTCAAGGGAGTTTCCGCTAGCGAGGGGCACGAGACAAGGATGCCCACTCTCGCCGCTACTGTTCGCTCTAGTGCTGGAACCCCTGGCCACGATTATCAGAACCACCCAGCTGCTGAAAGGTATACAGTGGGGAGGTGGGTGGGAGGATAGGATATCCCTGTACGCCGACGACATGCTCGTCTACCTCACGGACCTCGTGAACGGTATCCCGGTTCTGCTGGCACTGTGCGAACGCCACGGTACGGCTTCGGGATACAAACTCAACTGGTCCAAGTCCGTCCTCTATATGGTGCAGGGCGACCTTCCAGCCCTGCCTGAGGACTGCCAACTGCTCATAGAACATGTCTCCTTTAAGTACCTGGGGATACGGATCACGAAGGACCACTCGACCTTCCTTGAACTGAATCTTAAGCCCCAGCTGGACAGACTAAAATCAGATGTGCGCCTCTGGAAAAATCTCCCCTTGACACTCCTAGGTAGAGCTGCGCTCTTCAAAATGATGGCGCTACCCCGATTCCTCTATGTTCTAGAGAATACGCCAGCGACGGTCCCAGTGACATTCTTCCGTCAAGTGTCGGCACAATTGTCCGGCCTTCTGTGGGGAGATAAACCAGCCAGGGTGGCGCAGGTGAAATTGACCAGGGACTGGTATAGTGGGGGGATAGCCCTCCCCAACCTCGAACTGTACTACTGGGCCGCGCACCTCAAGGTGATCAACCAATGGGTCCATGCAGCACAGGATGATCCAGCGTATGAGGCGGATAGACGCCAACTGGGCACGTCCACCCTCCTAGCCCCACTCTACAACAAAAGTATAGCAAGGAAACTGGAGGGACCCACCAAACACACAGTAGCCATCTGGCACAAAGCGCAACGACGGCTGGCATGGGAAGGAGTGATTACTAAACTCACGCCACTATGGGATACCAAAGCCCTCGGCAACCTGCGCAGTTCAAAAGGGTTTGAACAATGGGACATCATCGGGATCTCTACAGTGGGCGACCTGTGGACGAGGGAAGGTGTACTCTCCTTTGCGACCCTGAGGGAGCAATACAACCTTGAGGTGACAGAAACATATAGATACGTACAAATTAGACACGCACTCTTGTCAGTGTTAGACCCAGGCGTGACACCCCCAGAGTCGGCTCCGTTAGAGGACCGACTACTCACGGACTACATGGAGTCAAGCGCAACATCCCTCACTTACCGCAAACTGCTAAACAATCTGCCGGATCCCCTCGGTAAACTGAAGGGATATTGGGAAGACGAGGTTGGGGACCTGGACGAGGCAGAATGGAACGCAGCCCTGGCATCTCCCAGGGAAGCAGGTATCTCCACCCGATTCAGATTGGTCCAATTTAAAATACTCCACAGGGTCTACTACACCCGCACGACACTACACAAAATACACAGAGCAGACCACCCGTATTGCTTGAGAAATTGTGGGGAGGAGGGTACACTGTTCCACACTATATGGACCTGTCCAACTATACAGAACTACTGGAGGGGGGTAACACGCACGATCGGCCAAACCCTCCGGAACCCGTTCACTCCCGATCCCAGAATCTGCCTCCTAAATGTGTGGGGCCCAACAGACCTATCACTGCATGCGAAGAGTTGGGTGATCATTGGTGTAATGATGGCAAAGCGTGATATTGCAAAAAACTGGGGGGCACGGGAGGCGCCAACTCTGGCGCAGTGGTGCAGAAACATGGATGTGCTTATGGTGACAGAGAGGGCTGTGCATCAACAAAGGCTTAATCCACGCAAATGGAATAGAATTTGGACACCATGGAACACTTATAGGGGGGACATTTGTGAGCCGCTTCCTGAGGAGGAGGATGGGGACAGTTCGGGGGACGAGGTGGATCTGGAATAGTGGGGGGGGGGGAGGGATGGACCCGGGCACGGGACCTGCCACAAAGTCTTGGGCACTGTAACTCCAGGCGAGAAGGTTAATACAAGTAAGGCGTTTAAGGACCCCATGGACACACCAATGTTATACTGGACTAATGTGCCGGAGCGTGAACTTTGACCCTTGAAGTAGCAAAAGTTTTTAAGTTGGGGGGGGTGAAATGTAAAAGTTGCTTTACTGATCGGAGGCAGCTGAATGTTGAGGCTGCCCAAATGAATGAATAACTGTCATTTTATACCATGTGCCAGCAACAACAAAAATAAAATTTAAAAAAAAAAAAACGCTGCTATTCCCCAATTAGTGAGTCCAACTCCACCCTCCCCCTTCTGAGCCATCCTACAGTTCACAGCGCGGGGATGCCTTCGGGTCACCAGGCGCTCTACAAATCCTTAATAATAATAATAATCTGGTAACTGGGCAGCCCCCATCATCTGTCAGCCTTAGCCCCCCTTGCACAGACCCATCTCCTTACTGTTCCGTGGAAGACCCCCTTCCGAAAACGCCCGCTGTCCGTGACACTGTGCAGTTGGTGTTAGCGGTGTCTACTTTGATTTTAAAGGCAAGTCGGGCGCTTCCTCCACTCTGCGTGGTGGCGTCCCACATGACGTGCCGTGACGGGGCATCACTACACGATGTCAGGGGCGTGTTTCAGCTGGGCATATCGGGGATTGTGGTCGATTTCAACCCCCGGTATGTAATACTGTCCCTTTTCTTAGTTCGGTCCGGTGACATAATGTTTATGACTTTATCTCGGGTTCTACATATTCCTCGGCGCAACGGAGTGACAAAAACAAATTATTTCAACGCTATAGTTAAAACACTCAAACTCAGAGCTATATCTTCCTTGAGTTAGGTAGCACTATAACTGTCATTAGTATCATAAGGATTCCAAGTGAAGTTATTCAGCAGGAATTATCTCATTGTCTCATAGGACTAGTGCTGTATGAGTTTTCCTTCATATGGTTAATCCTGGCGGGTCTATTATCTGCCAAGAGCCTGCCATGGAATATCATCATTTAGTCCAACTTAGTGGCTCTTCAGACGATAGACCCATCTCTGTTCATACTGCAACAGGGTTCTTTGTTCATCCCTTTGGTTCCTCGCTGATGGTACTTTCTCAATGACCGTCCATTCCAGATCCTCCATATTGTGTCCCTGTTCCAGGAAGTGTGCAGTAAGTCTGGTATTTGATTTCCCGCACCTTATCGTGCTACAGTGTTCTGTTATTCTGACACGTACCTTCCTGCTTGTCATACCCACATACATCTTCTTACGGGGACACGTTATCAGATAGATCACCCCCTGTGAATGGAAAGGGGCAACCATTCGGTCCCCCCGAACGTATGGACGGGTGCCCCGATCCCCCCGGGAAACCATTTTGGGCGGGAGGCGTGGCTCGGCTGGTATGCCCAAAGTGGCGTAGCCGGGGCGCGCCCTTTCCCGCCCAGGAGGGGTTGTCCTAGACACCCGCACGGAAGACCGCGCCCAGTGGGCGTACCCGAGGAGGGTCCCCGCCCTCCCACAGACGGATAAATAGAGCGGGAATCCGAAGAAGCGTCTTCTTGTTCCTGTGCTCTGAAGGCTGCACCACTCGATTGCTTGTGAGCCCTCGACGGAACAAGCGGCAATTTTGAGAACTGGTAATCCTGTTGTTTCTCTTTCAGTTATCCGGAGGACGAAGGATCTGGGCCCTCGTTGATCGACTAGAGCGGGATAATCGAAGCTATCGCCGGCAAAAAGGCGGGAAAGAGCTCCGAGTTGGAGAAGGTACTGCGGACCTTGTCGAACAGAATGGCGATTATGGACCGAAAAATCGGTAAAGTTGAGTCGATCGGTCGAGGTCTGGCCGAGGTCAAAAAGCAGTTAGCGGCCCAGAACAACCCCTCAGGCCATCCTAAGAATGTAATAGGCCCGGCCTTGCCGGGAGTCATCCCTGAGGGTAGGGGGAAGTGTATTAAGAGGAGGGCGGTTTCCGGGGAGGATCCGGTTCCCGAGGCGCCCCCAGTCGCCCCCATCGCACCAGCAGGCACCCCGGTACCAAACCCAGATATAGGCCTACCAATCCCGGTTGTAATTACCCCTGTTAATGAGGAGGAGATGCCCCCGGAACTGGCCATCCAGTTAGCGGCAGTGTTACCCTGGCTCAAGAAGAAAGCGGGGGGGTCAGTGGTCGGGGGGGACCCGGCCGAGGAGGCTAGGCTTATAATTGAGCAGTTACGGCAGTCGAGAGAAACCGGGACGGCGAATGTTCCTTTTGTTCCCCCACAGGTGGCGCCAGGAGTACGGTTAGCCGGGAAGGGGCAGCAGACACGACGATTGCACCCGGTAAGCAACCATTGCCAATGGCAGGGGAGGGTTCATTACCTTCAAGGCGCGAAAGGGTGGCCCAGCACTTCCCTGCGGCCACAAAAGAAATGATATGGGGGGAAAAGTATGTGAATATGTTTTCGTTGTTGACTGACCATCGCGAGATGGAATATGCAAAATCCCAGAAAGATTTATGGCACCCCAGTGTATGGCGGGCCAAGATGGCAGAATTTAGGGTCGATGAGACCGTTGCGAACTGGGTAAAAGCCTTTTCGATATTTACTGCAGTCATGGGTGAACGAAAGCCGGAAGTGATGACCGAGTTGTCCTGTTATCAGAATAGGATTATGGATTTTTATACCATGTATGGGGGGGATGAGTGGAAAGGATATGACATGAAATTCCGAAAGGGGAAAGAGTTTGATGCAACTTTGACCTGGGATTGCCTCGACTCAGTGTCATGGCACAAGCAGCTCTTGCCTGGTGCGGCCGGTACGTCCTCGCTGGGCGGGAGCGGGCAGGGGTCAGTTCGCCAAAAGCCTACGTTGCCCTTTCGAGCAAGCGCCGCTGGGGTCTTTCAGCCCAAGACCGGCGGAAATGGCGGCAAGCGGGGGGTTTGTTGGGGCTTCAATAGAGGCAACTGTAACAGGCCCCAGGGAACATGTAGGTTCAGGCATGCGTGTGCGGGCTGTGGGAACTCCTCTCACCCGGAGAGTAGCTGTAGATCAAAGAACAGCGGAACGGGAGGAAAGGGGGGTCTAAGCCAGAGTGAGGTGATGCTTGGGAACCGATTGCCTACACCTGTTGATATCATGGCTCTGACTCCTTGGCTGAACAAATACCCTGATCATGTATCCGCCAGGATTTTGAGGACTGGATTCCTATATGGGTTCAACATCCCGGCGGGGGATTTTCGGGGGGACTCCTTTTGTAGAAATCAGTTATCTGTCCAACATAACCCGAGCGTAGCAGCAAGGAAAATCTCCAAAGAAGTCAGCCTGGGGCGGGTGGCGGGGCCTTTTCAATGCCCGCCGGTGGCGGATTTTGTGTGTTCACCGCTAGGAGTGGTCCCAAAGAAAGACCCGGGGGAGTTTAGACTCATTCACAACTTATCTGCCCCAAGGGGTTCTTCGGTGAACGATGCCATTGATCCGGATATTTGTTCAGTTCGGTACGCATCGTTCGGCGATGCTGTTGCCATATTAAATCATCTGTGCCCCGGAGCGCTGATGGCGAAATCAGACATCGAATCAGCATTCAGGTTGCTCCCGGTACACCCACGGGATCAACGCTTGCTAGGTTTTGCGTTTCAAGGGAGTTATTACATGGATAAATGCATGCCTATGGGTTGCTCCATTTCTTGTGCTTATTTTGAAATGTTCAGCTGTTTTTTAGAGTGGGCATTCACCGAAACCACGAGGCATGGGCACGTTATGCACTATCTAGATGACTTCCTGTTCTTGGGAGCGGCCGGCACTACGAAATGTGCGCAGGCGCTGCAGGATTTTTGCATCCTCATGCGGGAGTTCGGGGTCCCATTGGCACCAGGTAAGACGGTCGGACCATCTACTTCACTGGAGTTTCTGGGAATTGAGCTCGATTCTGTGGAAGGATGTTTCCGTTTACCGATGGAAAAGGTGGCCAAGTTTAGGGCTTCCTTGGCGCAATGCCTGGGCAAGGAAAAAGTGACCCTGCACCAGTTACAGCAAACAGTGGGTCAGCTTAATTTTGCCTTAAGAGTGATACCGATGGCCCGCCCCTTCTCACGCTCTATTGCGCAAGCTAAGGTTGGCCTCAAGGAGGGACACCATCGTACGAGACTGTCGGCAGAGGTTCGCCAGGATATGCACATTTGGTTGGCATTTCTGGCGAACTTCAACGGTCGAGTTGTGTGGAACAAACCACCAGCATCATCGGATGAACTAGGTTTGTGGACCGATTCAGCTGGAAGCGTAGGATTCAGTGCCATCTTTGGCAACCGATGGTCGGCACAAGCATGGCCGACGTGGTGGCACTCCAGCGGTCTGACAGGTAACATAGGGTTCTTGGAGCTGTTTCCCATTTGGGTTGCTCTGGTGGCATGGCCAGACGAATTTAGGGACCGCTCGGTGGTGTTTTGGTCTGACAATATGACGGTGGTTGAGTGCATTAATCAGCAGGCAGCCCGCTGCAAGTGGATCTTGAGATTGTTAAAAGAAATTGTTTTACGTTGCATGAAATGGAATGTACAGTTCAGGGCAAAACATGTGCCAGGTGTACTGAACAATGCAGCTGATGCACTCTCTCGTTCACACTTGCAGGCTTTCAGGGGTTATCTACCCACAGCAGACCTAGTGGCGGCACCGTTCCCCGAAACGCTATGGCTAATCGGTGCCCCGGATTACAAGACCTTGTGGCAGCCAGCTTAGCGCCCAGGACGAGGAAAGCCTACGAAGGAGCGTTTTGTTCTTACTTCACATTTTTGGGTCCGACAGGGAGACAGAGCTGGGGTCAGGAGGAATCCTTCCTGGGGTTCTTGGTAGCACTGCACAGAGAAGGCCGATCAGCGGCAACGGCCTATAGACATAGGGCGGCCATTTCGTTCATGGCACAACTGCAGGGCATAAGTTACCCGACGGGTTCCTTTTTGGTCAGGAAGGCACTCCGCAGCTGGCAGCACCTCGAGGGTCACAAGCAGGATACGAGGCGCCCGATTGGCTTAGACAGATTGTCTCTGCTTTTAGCAAAGCTGGATTAGACATGCTCCTCCCCTTTCGAAGCAGTTCTGTTCCGGGCAGCTTTCGCCTTGGCATTCCATGGGGCTATGCGGGTAAGCGAACTCGTGGCAAGGAACAGGAAGGATATGGAGGGAGGCTTGTGCAGGGATCACGTACAAATAAGGGGTGATTCGATGGTGATCTCAATAGCCAGGTCCAAGACAGACCAGGATGCTATGGGAGATAGTGTTGTCGTACAGCGCGCACGAGGGTCCCCCGCCTGTCCGATAAAGTGTGCAGAGGAATACATGACACAGAGGAAGGCTACATGGGGGGTGAGCTTGCTTAGGCACAATGATGGCACCCCACTGACAAGATTTCAGTTTCAGAGGGTGCTGGCACTGACAATCGCTGCCACGGGCATGGACCCACGCGATTTTGGGACCCATTCATTCAGGATAGGGGCTGCTACTGAAGCTACGGCCCGGGGTCAGAGTGAGGAGGAAGTGAAACAGTTGGGCCGTTGGTCCTCGAACTGCTTCAAAAGGTATGTGCGATTGCACATGTTGTAAAAGTCAATTGACATACACTCCCGCTTCTTGTCTTTTGTTTGAATTACAGTTTCGCAAGCCTGTCACGTGGGGCGGAATTGGAAGTCGACCCAGCACCAGGAGACGAGCGGTCGAGGATTACCGACTGGAGAGAGAGTGGTATGGGTCATGGGCCACTCCTACGTGAGGCGCGCCGGGGACGTATTCAAGGCAGGTGACGCGATTCACGCATCTGGGGAATACGGGTACAGAGTGACCTTCCATGGGAAGGGCGGCCTCTGTTTTGACCAATTTCAGTCATTTTTTTAGGGGCTTTTAGGGCAGAAAAGGTCACCGCCATCTGTAGTCATAGTACACCTGGGGGGCAATGACTTAGTGAAGCTGGGAAGGCGAGTGTTATTAGAACACATCCTGTCGGCAGTTAGCTGGTTGGCTAAGAAACTCCCGAGGTGCACGATTGCCTGGTCCCACATGATCCCTAGGAAGATTTGGCGGGGAGGTCTTTCAGTGCCAGCGTTGAACCAGTCGGTGAAGAGGGTTAACAATAAAATTGGGAAATTGTTTCGCTCCGCGCAGTTGCATAGCATTCCTCATGGGTGTATTCGGGGTGATCACATGTATCTGAATGATGGGGTTCACCTGTCCAGGGAGGGGAATGATTTACTCATGGGAGACTTCATAGTATGGTTAAGGGGTTTGAGAAAGCATGACCTATTGGAGGAGTGGGGGGTCCGGATAGTCGGTCAACTATCCGGCCTGTGGCGGTAAGGTCATGATCGGTGAGCAGTAATTTCAAGGTCCCTAGAGGGGGGCGCCACCCAGAATGAATGGGAGTGCCCGGGGGGAGGCGGCCATTGGCCCCTTCCACGGGGAGGCGGCACCCACTCAAGATGGGTCGCCTAGGGGGAGACGGCCATAGGCCTCTCCCAGGGGGGAGGTGGCTAGATGCCCCTCCTACGTATTTCCCGGGGGCCGGATATCCGCTCCGGCGGAAGAGAGTGTGGGGATGGGGGGGGGAGTCCACGCTGTCCTTCCTACAGATACCTCACACGGGAACTCGGACGACCTTTAAGATGGCGTCGAGTGAAAGGGGGCCCCCACGACAAGGGAAGTTGCAGTTGGCAATGAGGGTAAAGTCCTCTGCGCATGCGCCACTCACACCGTGAGGGCGGGATTTTGGAAGTAGGGATCTGGCACCGGTTAAGACCTTGCCGTTGGCCCTTAATGCTAGGATGTACAATTTTAATTTAGAATGTATGCATTTTCAGGATGCTAGACTCGGCTAGGAAATCTTTGTATTAGAGATCTGTTAAGGTTAGCCAAAGAACATGTCTTCATCAAAATGTAATAAAAGTAAAATTGTACATAAATCATGAAACTTTTATTTAATGTTTTAAATTTTGTTTCATATTTTAATAAATACGGCCGGGGGGGTTACTCCCCCCCGCCTTCCAAAAGCTCAAACCTGTGTCTGTCTCCTCCCATTGGGGATTGGTGTTGGGAGGGGGTGGCGGGCATCCCGGCCATATTACAGTTCATATGTGACCTCTGTTCACATGGTGTTTGAAGTCCCAGATCTATGGAGTGGGTGTTACTCGTGAGGTGACACACGCCACATGACCCACATTGTGTGTAGCCCATGAATGTAGGCAAAACTGTCACTGTGGTCATGGCCCTTGGGGTCCCCACGTTCCTCGGTCTTGTATGTATCAAAAGGTCTTTGAGGTTTTGGCTCCGTCTGAATGAGAAGAGAGGTGTCTCTATACTCATCCCTTCTGAATTCAAGATTTTCCAATTCTTTAATTCTAGGTGTTTCACCTGTTGTGAAGCTGTATTGAACGTTGATACAAACACTGTTTTTTTGGTTTGAGGTCTGATGGTTTTTGAGAGTAGTAAGTCCCGATTGGCATTAAGGGCACTTTTCCTGGCTCCCTTTATAACCTTCGTGGGATATCCTCGCTGGTGTAATTTCAGTGTTAGGTTATTGGATTCCACCATGAAGTCCGATCTGTCTGAGCAATTCCGACGTAATCGGAAAAATTGGCCAACTGGCAAATTTTCCCGTAAAGAGCGGGGATAGAAGCTCTCGAAAGCTAATAAGGCATTTTTATCAGTCGGCTTATGGAATACCTTCGTTTTCAAGGCTCCCCCACATGGCTCTATAATTAGATCTAGGAACGGTAGGCTCTCCTTCGTGACAGTTGAGGTAAAATGGAGGAACGGATTCTGGGCATTTAACCATTCTAGGAAACGTTCGACTGATGTTCTGTCGCCTCTCCAAATCACTAAGACGTCATCTATGTAACGTCGCCAAAACTTTAGTTGGGTGGCCCAAGGTCCATTTGTGTCCAAGACTGTCAGCTTCTCAAAAGCGCCCACATATAGCCCAGCCAGAATGGGGGCAAATACGCTTCCCATAGATGTTCCGTGGGTTTGGAGGTGTAGTCCTCCTTTAAACTCAAAGAAGATTTTAGTGAAGGCTATTTCGGCTAAGTGTAAGATGAAGGCTCATGGTGTTTGGTACGGCCATTCTCTGTCAAAAAGTAGTGTCTCCAATACCCTGAGTGTTTCCAGCTGTGGGATATTCGTATATAGGGCCTCAATATCGAGCCCTATAAGAAATTCAGTGTGGGGGTTGAATGGAATATCCTTCAGCAGATTAAGGATACCTAGGGTGTCTTTCAGATAGGTGGGCAATTGCTGTACCATAGGTTTCAGAAACAAAATTGAAAAATTGCGATAGGGGTTCCAGCAGAGACCCTATCCCGGAGACAAACGGTCTCCTGGGAGGCGGTCTCGCTGTCTTGTGGATTTTTGGGAGAACATAGAAGTAAGGAGTTCTGGGATGCTTGTTAATTAAGAACTCCGCTTCATGGTTAGTAATCCAGTCTCATGTTCTTGCTTCTTCCACCATAGTCATGATCTCCCTGGCAGTCATGTCAGTGGGGTACTCTCTTAATTTCCGGTAAGTTGACATGCTTCATCATTGGGGTCCACCCAGATGGCCGAGAGCCATCCTGGTGTGCTGCGACACCTGACTACAGTGGAGCTGGTTTTGTGTGTAAGGTGCAAAAAAAGTGGTGTTAAAAATTGTCCTGGTATGACTTAAAGAAAAAACTTTAATCAGAAGCTACTGGACAATAATACTGATAGGTTGTAATGACCAAGAGTATCTATGTGATTGTTATATAAAAAAGGGGGTCTAATATGTTTCAACCTGTAAGTGGTATTCCCAGGTTTTCGTCAGGACCAGGAAAATGGTTGGTGTACACACACTAACGTGTACCCAGTCCTAGATTCCTTAGGCCGTACTGCCAAAATCTGCAGCAGGCAGCCTCAAAAACCTAAATAGGTGAGGAAAAAGAGAAACCTGTTGAAGGAAAATGAAGACCGTCACAAAAAAATAGTATACGTGCCTGTAACGTAGTGTAGGTTCTCAAAATTCTGCATGCTTCATGCGAATCCCATTTGAAATTAATCGTAATAAATATTGCGCCAGGGACGTGGATACTAGCGTGAACAGTTGCTTGTATCTCGTGTTGCAGTGCTGGTTGGCCGTATATCATTATCCGGTAGTGCTATAATATAGCCATAATATAGCCATCAGAAAATTGTTAGTTGCGTGACTAATAGAACTCACTCAATCGTAGGTAAGTTTAAACAAACATGCATGCATATATTCTTGTATCAAAATAATAAGACAGCTGTCAAGTGGGGGTATCCTACTCCAGATGAGGGTCTCGGTTGCTCCAGGGGGCAGAGGGAAGGCTAGTTCAGGATGAAAACCTATTCTGTAGTTTGAGATAGGTAAATGAACCGTGAGCATGTCAGAAAGGCTGTAAAACTCATATGAGAAAGGCTTGATGCAAGCCGGTGAACGCCGCTGCCGTGTGGGATAATGGCGGTCTAACGGCAGCGTCAGACAAACAAAAAAGACAGTTTCGCTGAACATCGGGCTCCGTGTACCTATGCGCCTCGTAGTTGTCCCCTTAGCAATGTGGAGCCGCCGGCATGGAGAATATCTAGCGGCGGCTTTCAGGATGGGCGGGGCTACGTGAGGCACGTGGTGTCAGCGTTGCTAGGCAATCAGACGACTCAGGGATATGGAGGCCGAACGGAGCCAAAAAAAGGGGGGAATAAATGGGCCAGTGCACCGGTTATGACGATAAAAGGACAAGTAGACCTGTTTAATAAGGCTGTCTAAAGCAAATGACAGGGAGGTTCTTGTAAATGGAGCCGGCAGGCCAGTAGACCCGTGACTCGGCTGAATTGTTCATTCTGATAAAATGTCCGAAAAAACAGGATCAGTGGACCCGTTTAGTAGGGCTTGGAAACACAATTCAGAACATGAAAAAGAAGTTGAAAACTATGAAAATAAGTGGAGGCATTGCCTCGTAGTTGGTGGTTGTTGTACATGGGAAGGCAGAGCGACACACCCATACGTGGTGCATGGGGATTCAATGCACAATAAAGGGATAACAAGTCGAGATGGACCGTCATTACAGTAGATGCAGGATCATTTTTGAAGGACCAAGGAATGTTATTGTTGAGTCCTATATGCAAGATCATTTTTGAAGGATCATGTTTGAAGGACCGAGCCCCAAGGAATGTTATCGTTCAGTCCTGATATATGCGTGGTAGTCTATAAATCCACCGCTGTTCCTTTTCAAACAATTGTTTTTGTAAATTGGGCCCAGTCTTGACCTGTTCAACCACGGACCATTTCATGTCATTTGGGGTATGGTTGGCTTCCAAGAAGGGATCTGTTAGTCTGGTTGCATTTTTCTTGCAATGGATGGTACTGCGATGCTCGCAGATCCGTCGTTTAACTTTCCTGGTTGTCATTCCTATGTAGGTTTTTTCACAAGTGCATGTGATTAGGTACACCACGTTGGTGCTGTTACAGTTGGTGTGGGATAATTGCTTCCAAATTTTGCCTTCTTCCAGGTCTAGAGTTTTTGTATTGTCGGTCAGATGGTATACACTACAGTTTCCACAGCGAAAGTGCCCAATGATAGCAGGGAAACCCCAGGCTCTGGTGATTGACTGTCCCTCGTTATTATTGACCACCTTAGGTCTGGTGTTCACCAAGGCCTCTTTTAGGCTGCGAGATTTCTTAAAAGAGAATAAAGGTTTTTCCCACTGCAAGTTGCCTGTATTCAGTATAGACCAATGTTTATGCACGCACCTGCTCATTTGGTTCAATATTGCATTGAAAGTTGTGACACATGTGAGTGGTATGGTCTTGTTATTGCTAGTCACTTTGTCTTCTATCAGAGCTTCCCGTGGCTGGTTTCTGGCTCTTTTTTGGCATTTCTTGATTATCTTGTTGGGATAGCCTCTAGCTGTAAGTTTCTCAGTTAATTCGGCTGCTTGGCTGTGATAGTCAGGGGTATTGCTGCAGTTGTGGCAGAGTCTCAGATATTGTCCATAAGGAAGGTTTTCCCTTAGGGGTCAGGGGTGAAAACTCTCAAAACACAGGAGGTTATTTTTAGCCGTGGGTTTTTGATATGTTTTTGTTTCAAGACGAGTGTTGTCTTTGGTTATTATGATGTCCAGAAAAACCATAGTATTTTTGTCAATGCTGTTAGTGAACCTCAGATTCTGGGCACACCTGTTGATCCATTCAATGAATTCATGCAGAGTTTCAGGGGGTCATTGCCAGGACGTCATCTATGTAACGTTTCCAAAATGTCAGGTGGTTAGAAAAAGGGTTCCGGTCATCTGGGTGGACCCCAATGATGAAGCATGTCAACAACCAGGTTGGTGAGGGGTTTCTTAACAAAAGGGAAACATTCTTTTGTCTTCTCTTCTGACATCCCATTGAGTACCTTTTTAGGTCCTTTTGGTGATACTCCCTTTTTTTGTTAATTTTATATTTAAACCCCGAGGAATAGGAGTACCCTCCATTTACAACTGTGAAAAATCCCTCGCTCTCTTCTTTGTTAATACTTTTGATTACGTCTGCCAGAGGATGAAGATACATGTTAAACAAGGTAGGGCTCAGCGCAGATCCCTGTGGAGCTTCCTGCTGGAGGGGGATGGTGTCAGACGTGATGGGTATCTGCAACACCTGAAAAGAGCATCTATTAAAAAAAATCAGTAAGGCATTTATAAACTCTTCCCCTTATGCCCTGTGACCACAGCTGATCACGAGGCTGGGACCCCGCGACACGCAATACCGCGTCAAATGCTGCACTTACGTCTAACACGACAAGTGCAGCAGTTTTCCCTTCATCAGCCGCTCTTTGTAGCGACTCAGAACCTAGAAGGAGTGCCGATTTTTTGCTGTATTGTGGCCTAAAACTAGATTGTGTCTCATGAAGAAGGCTATTCTCATCAATGAATTTCATAAGTTTGGAATTTACATACTTTTCAGCAATTTACACAAGGAATGGAAGCAAAGAAATAGGCCAAAAACTCTCTGATTTTGAGGAGTCCAAGGACGGCTTCTACAAAAGAGGAACAACCTTTGCAGGCTTCCATTCCCCAGGAATTTGACCAGCTTCAAAATTTGAGTTAATAAGAGTGCATATTGTAGGGGCAAGCGCAATAAGCCCCCAGACTAGAATAGCCGGGGCGCAGGGTCTAGAAGAGAGCCAGGTTTAATTTTGGCAGCTAGGAGGCACATTTTGTCCACTGAGATGTTCTCTAAACTTAAATAATTTTCTGATAAAGGAGAAGGAATCCTTTTTAAGGAGAATGTCTATAAGTCCTGGCACTTTTCAGAAAAGAGGCATTAAGAGACAATATTTTATCAGAAAAGAAATAAGCGATCTGATTGCAGCCACTGGCAGTAGGAGCTCTGACCAAGGACACAGCGCCCAAGGACTGACATATTTGAGTATTCTAAAAAGCTTGTGGCTGGAGCTCTTTGCCTCATCTATTCTCTGTGTTAATAAACGACTCTGGGCTCATATGATCTCCTTATGATATTCCTTCAGTACTTGAAAGTAAATATCTTTCTCTAAGATACAATATTTTACATTTACGTTCTAGTCATTTGCAATACTTTTTTATCAGAAGAAGGTCCACCGTAAACCAGGTGGCAGACGGTCAGGAGTGAGAAATGTTCAGAGATTTCCATGGGGCGTTAGAATCTAAGGCCTCGAATCTCCGGGCCGAGACCTATTGATTATCGGCCTGTGGACAGGACTCTAAGCATATAGGCATGTCATTAAATTATCCCATGCTTAACTTTCTAGTAGCCTGTCACAAAAGCAGTCAGGCTTCACTTAAAAGCAATGTGTAAGGTATTCATGCAGCACTCAAACACTAGTGAAAACACAACACAAAAAAGTCCCATGCCAATTCAGTTTCACTGGAGTTTCGCATTGGTAGGTAGTGCAGGCAGCAAGATCTTCAAGTGAACATACCCATTTGTAGTCGCGAAGAGCCTTTTAATTTATGATTTCTCCTTTTCTTCAAGAAGAACCTCAACTGATTCCACACCAAGAGTCCAGTACCCGGGAGGCCCCTTTTGGGATCAGAAATACACTCCAGCAATGGCCAGCAGGTCTCAGGCAGATCGAATTGCAGGTTCAGGCAGATCCAGACTCAACAGTTCAGCTGAGCTGTTGCAGAGAGGCCTCTGGAGCTTGGTGTGTTCCTGTGGCTAACAACAGGAGGTCAATCAGCTGACCTTGGAGTCACTTCAGCCTGAGCAATGGGTGCAGGTCCAGTCTTCTTTGTCAGACAGCAGGGCAAGCCTCAAGCAATAGGGCAGTCCTTCTTTTGTAGTATCCACAGGTCCATGAGTGTACTGAAGAGTCGGTCTGAAGGACCTACATTTATACTAGGTGCCTCATTTGGAACCGGAGAAGCTTCAGGAGTTTTCCTCCTATAGAACTGTCTGGAATTTGTACCCCCCACCCCCCACCTGCCCTGGTTCCAATCTGTCTGGGGGCACAATAGGCTTGTGTGAAGTTATTTGTGAGTGCACTGGACCAGTATATTTGAAGTGCAAGTGTGGTAGGTGACAGTTCTGCGCCCTGACCAAGTCAGGGTGGCCCATCCTGCCAACACTTAGAACCTCTTTTGTGATTCTATTTGGGAGCAATATTTAAATGTTAACTGCCAACTACACCAAGCGATGTGATCCGGTCTACAGGCTGCAGGCACCAAATGGTTAGGACAAGAAAATGCCAATTTTTTCAAAGTAGAATTTTCAGAACTGTCACTTAAAATCCAACTTTACCATTAAAGAGGATTTTAAATTACAAACCTCATACATGAAATATTAAATGTGATACGTTAACCCAATATTATCCTAAGGAAGAGGTAGGAACCACAGTAGTGAGGAACGAATGTAAGAGTTTTTCACTACCAGAACTTGTAAAACTTAAAATTACATGGTCAACTTTTGAAGTGCAATGCACTCTGACCTATGGGGTGCTTAGGGCCTACCCTGGGGGTGACTTATATGTTTGAAAAAGAAAGTTTTAGGCTAGGCAAAGGGTATGTTTTGACAAGTCAAATTGGCAGTTTAAAACTGCATACAGGATGCAATAGTAGGCCTGGGACAAGTTTTATGGTACTATCTAAGTGGGTGGCACAGGAAGTTCTGCAGGCCCACTTATTAGCATCTAATTTACCAGCCCTGGACTCATGGTATATTACTTTATGAGGGACCTATTAGTAATTCAATATGCCAGTCAGGTGTTAGTTAATGTTACCATGATTTACTCTTCTCTCATTAAAGTTGTTTAAGCAAAATACAACTCTTTTATGCATAATAACTCCCGAAACACCAGGAAGTGAGGGTTCAGGTAAACTTCCGCTTTCCCGAGAGCAGCAAATGCTGCCTTAGTGTGTGCCAACAAAGGGATTCTGCATGCACCATCCAGTGGCAAACAATCTGAAAGGTTTGTTATAATAAGCTTAAGGTCCTTTTATCCAGCAGAGTATGGGGTGGAAAGCGACTGTGTCGGCAAGGTACCGAAGTTCAGCATGGACTGAAAAAACAGGGGTGTTTGCGGAACCTAGACAAATCACCGTAAAATTTTATTTTCAGCCACTTGAATTACATTAGTTTTCATGTTCCCCAAAATCTCACTAACATACCAGGTCTGGGACATGCACTTAGCATTAAAAATCTAAAGCAGGACTTCTGGGACCAGTTACCCAACCTACAGGCAAAGCTAACAACAGTCTCAGTAGTTTTCACAAGCCCAGGTCTCTTACCCTTCAGTAGAGGCTGCCAGTTGTTCTTAACATCAAATAGCACCCCTAAATAGGGAAAGGCTGAGACTTTGCCTAAGGTGTGGTGGCCTCCTTGCATGTCTTAGTACTAGTAGATCGTGAGAACACTACCATGACATAAGATTTGGGGAAGTTTCCAGCCAAATCCAGACTGCCCATGAAAGTGACAAATATGTCCAGGAGTAGCTGCAGTCCTCGGGCCGTGAAGGACATCAGAACCACATTGTCGACATTAAAATAAGCAAACTTGAGCCTACCTTGGAGCAATCAGCCTACGCTGAGAGAAGGGCACCCCTGCTGCACCCCTGCTAGTTGAAGTGGTTGAGTGCAAGCAGCTGCGTGCAAAATATGCACTGAGGCTGAGGTGTTAGCCTGCACCCCTAACTCAAACAGCAGGGCCCACAATTTAGCACAATTGACTCTGTTGAATGCAGACATGAGGTCCATAAAAGCCGGATGTGGGGATTTGGGGCAGGATAACGTATACTTGTTTAAAGCTATGTAGAGTTTTAAGCATTGGTCAGATGTGGACCTCCCTGGTAGAAAGCCATATTGGATGGTCATAAGAGTAACGTTAGTATCAGACCAAAGCCATCAGCCTGTTAAGTATGACCCTCCCAAGGACATGCGCTACCACATCAATCGGAGAGATGAAGAGATAGCATTGAGGGTTATCTTTATCACCCTTATTGAACACAGGCTCAATCACCGCCATTGATCACGAGGCCGGGGCCCCGCAACACGCTGCTCCGTTCAAGAGCTGCAACAAATGGGGGCTCCACAGCTCATCATTCATCCACCACAGGTCCAGCAGGATCCCATCAGGGCCAAGGGCTTTATACCTTGTTAGGAAGTTGATACCCTTGGTTACTTCCCCCAGGATAAAAACCATGGAGCCAGCCGTGGCACTCTGGGTACTGCCACCTCGCTCACTGTCACCTCTCCAACATTGTAGACACCTGCAAAATGACGTACGTACCCATTGTTGCTCTGAGATATGAGTACATATAGCAGGGCCCGTCCCTTCTGCAAAACATGGCCTATTCACTACCTTCCAGTAAAGTGAGCTATCACATGTCTTACTGGCCTGGGTTTGCTCCTTCAATACTATTTCCTGCAAGGTCTGTTTACGGTTGCCTAATTTCTTCTTATAGGCCCGTCCATCGGCGGCCGCAAGGTTCGAACTCAAGGAACATGCTTTAAGGCCACTTTCAACTGTAGGAGGCACTTGGAGCAAGCCCTTTCAAACCATTTTGGGTCTTGCTCTCCAAGGAGTGTTGAGGGTACGGACAGTATTTATTTATTTATTTATTTATTTATTTATTTTTAAATATTTTATTGAACAAAAGCAGAGTTAGTATCAAGTAGTCAGTCACAAAATACATATTTGACATAGAATACGTATGTTACAGCAATGTATCGCCAGCACGATGTTGAGAGGAACCGGAGCTGGGTCTAGCCAATGTCATTTCAGTAGAGGGGGAAGTACACAGTTCACCTCTATAAACGTTCCATTGCCCCCATTTTTTATCCCAGACACCAGGGCAGCCCCTGATCTTATAGACCGTTTTTTCAGACAACATACACACATCCATAGCAGCAACCCATCTGATCAAAAGCGGTTTAGTTGGTGAGCCCCATTGCATTGCTATTTCCCTTTTCAGTAAGAGGAAGCCCAGAGCTACCCACTGTTGCTCCATTGCAGTTAGGTCTGTGGGGTCCCAAATATTGAGGAGTCCGCACCTGGGAGTCAGAGGGACTGGCTTCCCTAGAGCGTCGGTCATTTTGTGAACAGCTCGCTCCCACAGGTCTTGAATCACTGGGCATCCCCAGAGAATGTGGTAGAAGGTACCAATCAGATTGCAGTTACGGAGACAGAGGTCAGATGTGCGTCTACCAATCTTGGCCAGCAGGGGAGCGTGTAGTATCTTTAATTGTATGAGTCGAAATCTGTGATTAATATCTGATTCGCGCGGGGATATCAATGCCGCCTGCCATTCTGTCTCGTCTAAGTCTCCGATGTCGCTTTGCCATTTGTCTCGCAAAAGTTGGAAGGCAGTGGGCATGTTGTTACAAAGTTTGTGGTAGGTGTACGATATTGCTTTGGCCTGAAGGGGTTCTGACAAGAGTCTATCCTCGAGGGGCGAGGATTGTGGGAGGGAAGAAAGATCAGGGACATTAGTAAGTATGGCGTGTTTGATTTGGAGATAGCGCAAAGCTTCTGATTGGGCCAAGTCATGTGTCTTCTGGAGCTCCTCAAACATCAGCAGTTTGCCCTTGTGGAGCATGTCATCTAAAGTGGAGATGCCAATTGTGTCCCATCTGTCAAAGCCCTGATAGTGGCAGAGAGAGCCCAGTTTATGTGAGGTCCATAGTGGGGTGGATAGCGTAAGAGTGTCGGCCCTTCCAAGTCGTTTGTTAGCTCGGTGCCAGATTGTCATTGTGTGGGACATCGGGCCTATATATCGGGCTCAAGAGTGTTTACCATATAGGGCTTCCAGATAGCCCCGCGGCCCGTCTGGTACCGTTCTAGGTGAAAAGCCGGGTTCGTGGGTGAGCCATAAATCCATGTGTTAGTGGTGGTCAGTTGGGCAGCCCAATAGTAGAGTCGGATGTTCGGCAAGGCAATACCTCCGTCGTACCACCCCTGTGTAAGTGAGAGGAGAGCAATACGGGGAGAGCCGCCGTCCCATAGGAGGAGTCGGAGGTCTCCTTCGAGCGTGGTGAAGTAAGAATCGGGTATGGGAAATGGACAGTTTTGTAAGGCATATAAGAATCGAGGGAGTGCTAACATTTTAAAGAGGGCTGCTCTGCCGGGGAGAGAGAGAGTGATCTCCAATGAGAAATGTCATCATGAAGTCTTTGAAGTGGGCCTTTAAGGTTGCAATCGTAGAATATTTTTGGGTCTGGGGTGACAAAAATGCCGAGGTATTTGAATCCCTCCCGGGCCTCGTGGGAGGGGAGGTGGTGGACCGTGAAGTTTGTAAATTATCGATTTGGACCAATTAATGGAGAAACCTGAGTACTTGCCAAAGTTAGTGATGACGTGTAGTAGACTATTGATAGAGGATTTGGGGGAGGAGACGTATACAAGGATGTCATCCGCGTAGAGCGAGGTCTTGTCAATCGTGTCATCGTTCCATTGAAGGCCGCGAATAGAGTTGTCAGTCCTGACCCAGTGGGCCAAAGGTTCGAGAGTGAGTGCGAACAACAAAGGGGATAGAGGGCATCCCTGTCTCGTACCTCTGTGTAGGAGAAATCGCCTGGATGCATGTCCGTTAACATAGACTTGACCCCAGAGATCAGTGTAGAGCAGTCGGATCCACTGGATGAATTTGGGACCAAAGCCATAGCGATGTAGTACTGCGAAAAGGTATGACCATTCTATAGAATCAAAAGCGAGTGTAGCATCTAGGGAGAGGATAGCTGCGTCTTCCTGAAGGTGTGGCATTCTACTCATTACGTTATGAACCCGTCGGAGGTTGAGCGCTGTATTCCCGCCTGGCAGGAAGCCAGATTGATCTTCGTGGATCAAGGTGGGGAGTACTGTCATGAGCCTGGTAAAGGAGCTTCACCAGGACCTTCGCCTCAGAGTTAATGAGGGAGATTGGTCGGTCGGAGCCGCAATCATTAGTTGGTTTATTAGGTTTACAAAGGACCACTATTGACGCCAGCCGTTGGTCAGGTGGCAGGCATCCAACCTCTCGGCTCTCCTCAAACATTGCCTTAAGGTGCAGGAGGATCTCGCGTGCCATGATTTTTAAAAACTCAATAGGAAAACCGTTGGGGCCATAGCTTTACCTGATTGAACGGCAAAAGAGGCATTTCCAACCTCTTCTGCGGTGAGGTCTGCCTCCAATTCCTGCACTTCAGAGTTGGAGAGAGTAGGAAGTCTCATCTCATCCAGGAGCAGTTTAGACTCTTCAGCGCTATATAGTGCTTTGGCCATGTAGATTTTCTCAAAATGGGCGGCGAAGGCCTCTGCTATTTCACCTGGGTCTGTGATAGGCGGTTGGTCTGGTATGGTCAACTCTGGGATCCATCGGGATCCCTGGTCGCGTTTTTCCAGCCATGCCGATAGTTTACCAGTCCTGTCTCCCAGTGGGATTTGCGTTATGGAGTGATTCTAGAGCTTTAAGGTCTGTTTCTGCCTGTGTCAGGTGCTCGCTTTGCTTATGGATGTAACCAGTTTTGAGAGATAGTGACCTACCCTTAAGTACCACCTTATAGGCCTCCCATATAGTTATAGCGGATTTCACAGAGCCGACATTTTCTGCGAAGTAGTATTCTGTGTGTTCTAGAAAGTTGTCTTTTATGTTGGGGATTTTTAGGATCCAGGGTGTTATGATAATAGGGCCGCGGGGTCTCTGGCGGTGATGCGTGAATTCTACTGTGAGTGGGGAGTGATCTGAGATTCCCCTGGGAAGCCCTTTAGGATGACGAAAGAACTCTAGGTCAGTGATTGGTGAGAACAGATAGTCTATACGAGAGCTGCTGTTGTGGGCATTGGAATAGTGTGTGAAATAAGAAGCAGTCGGGTGAGATGAACGCCATAGGTCCTCAAGCCCCATTGTCTGTGAGAATTCAGATAAGTCAGAACCCGATCCGGGTGATGGCCGCTGGGGGTGTCGGTCCTGGGCATCATTCATTGTCATATTAAAGTTACCCCCAATAATTAGAGGTCCTTGCGGGACGTCTAGCATTATGCGTTGTAGGGCCTGCAACGCAGCTGTGCCTAGGGCTGGAGGGATGTAGACTGAGATGACATTCAGTGGTTTGCCCTCCCAAGTGGCCTCTATTACTGCAAATCGACGCAGAGGGTCGGCCCACGTCTTTGTACATGTCAGTGCAACATTTTTCCGAACCAGGATCCCTGTCCCTCTAGATCCTGAGGTGAAGCCTGCCTGTACAAGTAGTTTATATCCTCCCTGGTGTAATGCTTGAAATGCATTGCCCTGCTCTTAAAAATCGCCCTTGCCTACCAGCTTAGCGCATTAGCGTGCAGCTCAGCGCATTAGCGTGCAGCGCTCGACCAGTGTACAGCTACTGCTGTTTTTAAACCCCCGTTTTGTATATTTTGGTTCGTTTTTATTTTTAAAGTATTTCCCTGCTTTTAATAATTGTCCTTGCTTACCTGCACTGCTGTCACCTCAACTTGCACTCTAATTGGACTATCTCACCGCATTTTTTGCGGGTCCCTCGCCCTTGTCACGGTGGCGGCCATATTGCGTGAGGAGCGATCCATTTCGCACTCTAGTCTTCATCTAGGAGGTTCGACCTTTATAAATGGCAGGTAAATTCAGGGCTCGTCCCTACTCCAGCTTAGCGCATTAGTGTGCAGCGCTTGACCAGTGCACAGCTACTGCTGCTTTTAAACCCCCGTTTTGTGTACTTTGGTTTGTTTTCATTTTCATTGTATTCCCTGCTCTTAATAATCGCCCTTGCCTACCAGCTTAGCGCATTAGCGTGCAGCTCAGCGCATTAGCGTGCAGCGCTCGACCAGTGTACAGCTACTGCTGTTTTTAAACCCCCGTTTTGTATATTTTGGTTCGTTTTTATTTTTAAAGTATTTCCCTGCTTTTAATAATTGTCCTTGCTTACCTGCACTGCTGTCACCTCAACTTGCACTCTAATTGGACTATCTCACCGCATTTTTTGCGGGTCCCTCGCCCTTGTCACGGTGGCGGCCATATTGCGTGAGGAGCGATCCATTTCACGCTCTAGTCTTCATCTAGGAGGCTCGACCTCCATATATTGCAGTCATGCAGACGCGCAGCGTCATCGCGCAGCGGGGTCGCCGGTTTTCCGCCGGAGTTACGCCAAAGTTCAGCCCGTCTGCGTCCGTCCGCGCTGAGGACGGGCTGCAGGTCGGGCTGGACCCGGTTTTCGTACTTTCGCTCCCTGGTAAGACTTTTTTGCGTTATTCTTCATCTGCGCTTTTGGCTCTCAGACCTCCCACATGCCCCTCTCTACATTGTTTTTCCCCGCTGGGGTTATTACATTCTCGCCGCTGTACGGCCTGCTCTTCCTTTTTCCATCCCCTTGTCACCTGTTCTACTAGCTTCTGTTCTTCTTCCTCTAGGTCCACAGCTTCTCATAACACTGGGTTTCTATTAAATGCACGCTCGCTAATCAAACATAATCTTGCCTTCCACGATTTTGTGGACGAAAGGCAGCCAGACTGGGTTTTTATCACAGAGACCTGGGCCACTGACTCCTCGGGTCATGACCTTCTTCTAGCCATTCCTGAGGGCTACTCCTTACATAGGCATGACAGACCTAAACGTAGAGGAGGAGGCATTGCCATTCTTTTTAAATTCTCCTTGCTATGTACGGTTAATCCACTTTCCTCGCCCCAAGACCGCTTTGAAGCTCTATACTTCTGTATTACATGTGCCCCTTCAGTCTCTTTTACGGGTATACTGATCTACAGGCCGCCTGGTCACAGAGCTAATTTTGCCTCGGACATATTGAGAATCCTTGAACCTTACTTCGGAAAGCCCTCCTTCACCATTTTAGGTGACCTCAATTTCCATCTCGATGAGGTTCACTCTAAGGATACTATATCATTGGTTGAATCACTCGGAGCTTGTGATCTCATTCAGCTTGTTACCAATGCTACTCACATAGCAGGTCACATCCTTGACGGGGTTTTCTCTAATGATCTAAGACTCTCCAGCGGCACACCTTTACCGTTGGTGTGGACAGATCATCTTGCGGTTCCTCTGCAGTTAGCCTTTTCTACTTCTCATTCGACTAAGAAAGGGACTACCCCTTTCATTTCTAGAAGAAATTTCAGAAACCTTACTACTGAGGCTTTTGCTCCTTTTGTTCCTACACCAGAGGCTCTCTCCCTAAAAGACGCCGATGAGGCAGCACAAGATCTGCAGGATTCCATCACTAATGCAGTAGAAATACTTGCCCCTGCATCCCTGCGATATGTAGCCCGGCGGAAACCATCAGCGCCATGGTTCTCGGACCATCTTAGAGTATTAAGACAGGGTTGCAGAAGCAGCGAGAGGAGATGGAGGAAATCCTGGGATCCCATGGATAGGGAGGCTCACAAGTCTGCTCTACGGGAGTATCAGCAGAAGGTGATAATGGAGAAGCAGGAATGCTTCTCCAACCTTACCAGTTCACTCACTTCCTCTAGGGAGCTTTTTAAAATTGCTGACTGGCTATGCTCCCTCCAACTTCCAGATCCCGTAATCAGCTCTCAACGTCTTTGTGATGACATTGCAGACTTTTTTCACACAAAAATCCTTGATATCCATACTTCCTTGGAAGTACAACGTCTCTCCTTGGCTGAAATTCTCCCTCCAGGCATAAGTTCTTCTGAGACACTGGATATAGTCCCTTCCAGCCTCCTTTCTGTTTTTCCTTCTATGTCTCTGGAGGGATTGAATCTTCTTCTAGACAAGACGAAATCCTCCTCTCCACTAGATCCATTGCCTCTCAAAAAGCTAAAAGAGTGTAGGAACAGTCTCCTTCCTCCCCTACTTGAGGTGATGAACAAGGCAATTGTTCAAGGTACTTTTCCATCAATATGGAAGAAGGCCATTGTGAAGCCGCTCCTTAAGAAGCCTTCACTCGATCCCGGCCTCTTGAAAAATTTTAGACCCATCTCTCTGCTCCCTGCACCTGCTAAAATTCTAGAAGCACACCTGAATCGCCATTTATCCTCTTTCCTTGAAGCTTCGGAGTATCTTGACATTACCCAGCATGGATTTCGAAAACATCATAGCACAGAATCTGCCCTCACCTCTGTAGTCGACAACATCCGACGCAAGGTTGATGCTGGACAAACTACTGTTCTTGTGCTATTGGACCTCACGGCCGCATTCGACACTCTGTCTCCTGCCATTCTAACATCTCGGCTTAGGGAGGCAGGTGTCACTGGCTCGGCCCTGAGTCTCCTCAACTCCTTTCTCCTTGATAGGGAACAGAGAGTGATGCTCGGCAACCACCTCTCCCCAGCAAAGTCTTTGCAATGTGGGGTGCCACAGGGGTCGGCATTAAGTCCGACCCTGTTCAACATCTACGTGGCCCCCCTTGCTAGGCTAGTAAGATCGCAGGGGATGGAGGTGGTATCATACGCCGATGATACCCAGATCATGGTCTCACTCACTCAGTCCTCTGTCATAACATCTGCCTTTAGCTTCAGGTCCTGTATGCAACACGTTGCAGATTGGATGGTTACCAACTCCCTGAAGCTAAATGGCGACAAGACTGAGGTCTTGATCTTTGGGAAGGACCAAGATATCTGGTCGAGTGAGTGGTGGCCCTCCTCTCTTGGCACCTGCCCCACTCCCTCTCAATCTGCCAGAAACCTGGGTGTAGTGTTCGATACTTCACTCTCGATGTCCTTACAGGTGAATCGGACTGTTTCGACCTGCTGGGGCGTGATCAGGACGCTCAATAGAATTCGCAGCTATCTGTCTCTTCAAGCACGCAAGCAGATTGCAGTCGCCCTTGTTGGTTCCAGGTTGGACTATTGCAACTCTCTCTACATGGAATCCAACAAGGGCCTCATACATCGACTGCAAATCGTGCAGAACGCTGCTGCACGTTTTGTCCTGGATCTTCCCAGGGCCTCTTCTGCTACTGCTGCGAGGAGAGACTTCCATTGGCTGCCTATTCAGCACAGAATTTATTTCAAAATTCTGTGTCTGACCTATAGAGCACTCGAGGATGGATTTAAAGGCGCTATCAGCTCCCTGCTTACCCGCTACCAGCCCACAAGGTGTTTGCGCTCTTCGGGACTATTCCAACTTGTTGTCCCTCGTTTTAAGCTCACCAGATGGGGAGCCAGGGCTTTTTCAGTCGTTGCTCCACAACTCTGGAACAACTTGCCGATGGAGATGAAGACCTTACCCTCTCTAGCGCTGTTTAAAAAGGCCCTAAAAACGTGGTGCTTTTCTAGAGCTTACACAGGTTGAGCTGCTGGGGCTTTGTTATGAGCTGGATTTGGAATTAGGCGCCTTGACGCCCATTGGGCTATGTTTGCGCATGATAAGATCCCTTTTATTATTATTTATCAAGTGTGTTTCTTGGAGGAGAACCAGGTCTGGAGCATGGCGTTTAAGATATTGCATAACTATCCCTCTTTTAATTCTATTGCCAAGGCCATTGACATTCCACGTCATGAGTGAGAGAGATGTCGTTGATGGGGGTGTCATGGTGGCTCAAAGGACGGAGGGTGTGTGCGGATTAGTGGTTTTGGGGGCACCAATTGTGCCTTATAGAAAATGACTGTCTCAGGTATGCCCATAGCGGGTTTAGGGAGGGACCTGGTGTGGCCGACCGCTGGGTATTGGGTGCTTTGTGATCGTGTCGAACGTTGTGTAGGGAGGCCCACATCAGGGACACCAGTGCGGAATAATGGCAAAGTCAGAGCTTGGTTCTCAAACACCCATCTCTCTCTAAGAAGGGAGCCGGTATTGTCTGGAAGGGAGTGTGGACTGTGTCGTGAAGGCGTGTATCGCTGCATAGTACGCTCCATGTTCATAGACTCCCTGCAATATACAAACAAAAAAAAGCCAAAAACCATAACATTGACTTGGTAAACTTCTCAACTACCCCCCTCTCCCCCCTACCCTTCCCCCTTCTCATTTCTCCCCCTTCCGCCCCCCCTCCCTGCCCCCCTGCCCGCGGACTTGAAACTATCCACACCCCAACTAGGCAGAGTGCCTGTCGCCCTCCCGAACATTGATGGGGTTCGTGGTAAGCATGGGCGTAAAATCCGTTCCGCTCGCGGAATTTGTGGATTTTTGGCAAATTTTCACTCCGCGAACTCTCGCGAATTTGCTGAAAATTCGCAAATTCGCACGCAGCGGATTTTTTTGCTTGGTGATACAACAGTGTGCCGCGCGGCATTCACTTACCGTCATTCAGCTTTTGCAGAGTTGTTTTTCTCCATATTTTGCGTGTGCTGCTCCATTTTGGATCTTGCTGCGGGATCCCGCGGGAGTTTGGCGATTACGTCATCGCGGCTTGCCACCTTGCACAGCACGCATCGCGAGAGCTCGCAATTGCGAACACGTAGATGCGGCGGGCAGCAACAATCTCGCACTCGCAAAATTGCAAAATTTGCAATTCTGCACAAGAAATCCACCAGCAAGCAGCATAAACCTTCTGAAAATTATGATTTTTATCTGAATAACACCTCAGGTTGACATTTGCCTGCACTTTTTTTTTGCAAGGAGTCCATTTTGGGGGGGGTGGGAGGAAGGAAGTGCCCCACAGTCTCCAACTTCCTGTTCCTGTCCAGCAGGCTCCTCCCAGTGCTTTCTTCATGTGCTGGTCACTTTGATTTGGATCTTGACCTGGCAGGATTACTTTTTGTGGATGCTGCTGGATATTTGGATTTGAGGCCTTTTTGACATTCTTTGGATCACTTTTGGATTAGAAATTTCACAAGTAAGTTTGTTTGGGGCATTACAGCTGCTGCAACTACAATTTTTGAATTTTCGATTTTTGGACTGTTGTTGGGGCCTTTTGCCCAGGGGTACTCAGTGGTGGATGGACTGAGTCTTTCTATGGGGTCTCTTTAATGTAAACATCATGGAGGGCATGGATGGCATGGGATTGTGCTGATTGTTGTGTGTTTTTCGATTTCTTTGGCTGCTGTTGGGGCCTTTTACCCAGGGCTAGTGAGTGGTGCATGGACTGAGTCTTTCTGTGGGGTCTCTTTAATGTAAACATCATGGAGGGCATGGATGGCATTGGATTGTGGTGATTTTTGTGTTTTTTTTTAATTTTTTGGGGAGTTGATGGGGACTGGCCATGTGGGTGGGGGCCATTTTGAGTGCTGGCACAGGCAGGCCCTGGCCATGTGCTGGGGGGGGCAAGGGGCCATTTTGAATGCAGGCAGTGTTCTCAGGCCTGCACCCATTTTGCCTAGCTTTCATCTAATATGCTCAGGGGTAGTGAGTGGTGCATGGGCCTATTCTTTCTGTGGGGTGTCTTGAATTTAAACATTATTGAGGGCATGGATGGCATGGGATTGTGTTGATTTTTGTGTGTTTTTCGGCTGCTGTTTGGGCCTTTTGCCCAGGGCTAGTGAGTGGTGCATGAAATGAGTCTTTCTGTGGTGTCTCTGTCTTTTATGTAAACATCATGGAGGGCATGGATGGCATGGGATTGTGCAGATTTTTGTGTGTTTTTCAACTTTTTTGGGTGTGTAACTGATGTTACTCTGTCTTCCAATGCTTTTAGGTGCACAAGAGAATCACCAGTGCCAGGAAGAAGTCCTGCAGCGGTGTGTACAGCATAACGTCACGCGACGTCACGTGTGGCCACAGACAAGACAACTCTGCAACTCGTGCAACTGCGGCCTGCTGTTCTGACCTCTGAAGAAGATGGCCCCAAAAAAAGTTCCCCATAGCTCCTCTTGCCAGAAAGTTGCCAGTAAGGAGAAGAAGAAGCAAGTGGCACCACTTACCAAGGAGACTGGTGTGCTGCCCGCCACATTTTTTGGGATTAAAAAAAAAAGTACGCCTGCAGCAGCAGCAGGATCTGCTGGGGACCAAGCTGGGAGCAGCACCCCCGCTCCATTGGGCTCAGTGCCACCACCACCACACCAACTTAAGTCCAAGCCATTGAGTGCTTTAGAGGCAGCCATTCTAGTTGTTCAATCACCATCGACCAGTGATGTTGGCTCATCGCAAGAAAGTAGCAGCATCCCTCAATCAACACAGGTTGTAGTAACTCATCTGACGAGTGTTCAACAACCACAGCCGCAACAACAACCACATGTGCAAGTACAAGCCCAAGTACATGTGGAAAGAGAGGCAGCGCAAGGAGATGCGCAAGCAGCGGTGCATGGAGCGGCACAAGTGCCCACAATAGTTGTTCCTCCCGAAGTAGGGGCACATCAGGAAATCAACATTCAAGCCGAGGTATCATTTGAGGAAGCCACTCCTCCTGATCATTCATTGTCTTCTAGATCCCTAGCAAGTAAAAGATCAAGGATGGTGTCTACATCTTCTTCAAGCCCCCTTCCTTCTGATGATATCTTTCTAAATTGGGAACCACCACAGCCGTCTGAGTGTGAGGCACACCATGATCTGACAAAGGTAGCTAAGCGTAAAAGGAAGGTCCCTGAAACTCTCGTACTTATGGGGTATGATGATGACACTGAAGAAGAAGTGGTGTATACTACTCCTGCTGATGAAGACTCTCACGACGACGACGCAGTTATCATAAACGTCACTACAGGCTCAGCGGGCATGCAGCAAACAGACATTTTTACCCTAGCCCGAAAAGCTGCTGAGCGTGATGTTGTCGACGAGGAGGAAATGGGACCACCACCATTGCAGTCAACTAGTGCACCACCACCTACCACTTCCATATTTTCTCGCCAGAAGGGACCTCCATCCACCTCGACCTCCATTTCCTCAATTAGTGGTGCTGCAAGTGCACAACATAGTAAAGTTCGGCAACACACATCCTTCACTTCATCTGGCATTAGCAGCATGACCAGTATCCCCTCCTCTACCCCCCACAGACATTTGAAGTCCGCAGTTTGGTACTTCTTTAGTGTTTGCACAGCAAGGGAAAACATAGCCATTTGTACCATTTGTAAGCTTGCAGTTAGTCGTGGTAAGCTTGGTACCAACTATGGTACCGGAGGCCAGAGAGGTCATCTTGAGAGACAGTAAACTGTCCAATGGCATGCGCACCTAAAGGAAATCAAGGAAGCCCGAATTGCAAGTCAACAAACTGTATCCGTTGATGTTTCATCTGATGATGACGAGGAGAAGGAAGCATCAAACACTTCACTTACACCCAGTACCCCTGTCAGCAGCACACCCCCTGTGAGCCACATTAAGAGTGTGGGAGAGAGTGAGACACCAGTGCGAAAAAGTTCATCATCACCGAGCGTAACTGGGTCGAAGAAGTCATCATCATCATCAGCCCATAAAATCATGGTCCAGCCCACCATTAGAAGCATGTTGTTTTCAGATGCGCCATTTGAACGCAAACACCCAACGGCGCGTCTGTATAACACTAAGCTGGCTAAAATGCTAGCGCTGGACCTTCTCCCTTTTTTTTTTGTGGAAGGGGTTGGTTTTCTTGAATTAGTGGCAACGCTCCGCCCTAAATGGAAGGTTCCTAGCCGGTTCTATTTTGCCAGAGTTGCGGTTCCAGCACTACATGAAGATGTGCTGGAGGTGATTGGGGCAGCTTTGCAGAAGAGTGCTGTTCACACTATACATCTGACAACAGACATGTGGACCAGTTGCGCAGCCACTGATCACATGTGCATCACTGCACACTGGGTCTCTTTTTCAGGGGTTAAAGCAAAGCTAAACTCAGGTGTTGACCCGGACAACGTTTTTAAAGCTGCTCGGAAACATGCAACACTAGCCATGTTTGGCACGGAGACAAGTAATACAGGAGAAAACATTGCAGGAGTTTAACACAAAGGTCTTTCAATGGCTGTCCCCAAGAAAACGCAAGATTGGTTATGTTTCCACAGATAATGGCGCCAATGTAGTTAAGGCCATGTATATGGGTAACTATTTCAGAGTAAGGTGTTTGGCGCACTGTATAAACCTGGTTGTTAAAAAATTCTTCAGTGAAGAAAGTCCAGTGTGCGAGTTACTGACCACCTGCCAAAGAATGTGCACACATTTCAGCCATTCTTTTAAGGCCCGGAAGCATCTGAGGGGCCTGCTACATCAACAATAACTGCCAGTGAAAGCACTCATCCAGGAGGTGGCAACATGTTGGAACGCAACCTTCTACATGCTTGAGCGTCTGTATGAGCAGTGTGCAGTAGTTGATCAGTATTTCTTTAGACAGGGTGCAGCTATGAAGGACCTGAGGATACATGTGGAGCAATGGAAGCTAGTTCAAAGCCTGACAGACATGCTTCGTCCTTTTGAGGTCTTCACGCGTGCAGTCAGCAGGGAGGACTGTAATTTGGGAAAAGCTATCCCATTTTTGCGCATGCTAGAGCACCAACTGAAGGCGGTGTCTTCTATATTTCAAAAAGATGAAGAAAAGCAAGAAGCTTTTGATTTGGCAGAGAAATTATTAGAGCGCCTACTTTGCGATGAACGTCTTCAAAAGAGCCACACAGAACAGCATTATATTTGTGCTACTATTCCGGATCCATGCTACAAAAAGGCACTGGCAGGCAGAGTATTCTTTCCTTTTGGTGACGCAGAAGTTTCAAAGTACAAACGTTGGCTAGCTATGTCAGCCATGAGGTTTGAAAGAGAACGGTAGGAAATTGAAGGAAAAGGCAGTACATCAGCATCAGCAGGCCATCCAGAGTCAAAAGAATCCACTTCTGCACCTGTGGCTGTGGCAGAAGGAAGTGATTTTCCCTCTCAGCCATTAAAGACACCAGCAACCGGATCATCTGCACCAGACACAACAGTAACATTGTGTGAAGAAGAGGATTGGCTAACTCAGCTTGGGTTTGCTTCTCAAAAGGTCCCAGCAAAAAGTAAGCAAAGTGGAGGAACCGTGGAGAACCTTGAGTCGATGGTGCAGCACTATCTGAATGACTCAACAGAGGTCTATGTTCATGATGACCCATCGGCGTATTGGCATGGGAAAAAAGAATTGTGGCCAGAGATCTCCAACCTGGCTATAAATTACTTGTCTTGCCCACTCGCAAGTGTGTCTTCTGAACGTGTTTTCAGTGCTGCTGGTGGCATCGCCCAAAAATGTGCAGAGGTTAACAATGATCAAGATGAATCAGCACCTCATACCACCAGATTACAAAATACGAGAATACACGCAGGAAGAAGACGAGGAGGACACCAACTTAGATGAGGGAAGTTCTTCTCTGTTAGGTGACTTACTTCTGCCTGAATTTGAGTATGAGGCCGAACTCTTCTTCCTTGACACCGAGCAAAGTCTATATAAAAAAAATGTAATCACCTAATCACAAAAACAAGCCCATCAGCAGAACTGTCTTCACTTATTTGCTTATTGATTTGGAGGTGCCGCAGTCTGCATTCCTCAGGTTCACAAGTTCACAAGAACATGCTCCTCTATCCTCCTCCTCCAGACTCCTATTTCCCTCAAAGCAGATGGCTGGATTACGCCCAATGAAGAAAGACTCTGCACTTGTGGGGGTGTTCTATTTCTTTGCGGGTGAGTTGACGGCTCTGGGGCCATTGCTGGGAAGGTCTAATACCGGATAAAAGTGGTTTGGAGAAAATCCGTGAGTAAAATGTTTTTGCCTTTTTGCTCACTATTGTGTTTTGGGGGCCTGTTTGGATGGGTTCCTGGTGTTTGGGGGTGGGTTTTGGGGTCTGGGAGCACTGCTGGCACAGTCTAATGTTGATTGCATTTGTTTTCCAGGACATCCATGGTGGAAAAGTGGAGTTATGATGTAGCTGTACAGTGCGTTTGGACAGAAGGCCGAAAAATATTGTAAGTATGAGATTTTCCATTTTTGCTTTTTGCCTGTTTGGGGGTGTTGTGCTTTTTTGCGGGTGGGTTGGCGGGTCTTGGGGCATTGCGGGGGAGGTCTAATACCGGATAAAAGTGGTTTGGAGAAAATCCATGAGGAAAACCTTTTTGCCTTTTTGCTCACTATCATTTTTTCGGGGGCCTGTGTGGGGGCTTCCTGGTGTTTGTTGGTGGGTTTCGGGTTCTTGAAGCAACGCTGGGTATGAATACTTTTGATTGCAAGTGGTTTGAAGCAAATCCATGGTGGCAAAGGGGAGTTAGGGCCTAGCTGCAGAGCGTGTGTGGAGTGATTTTGGAAATTTGCCTGAAAATTACTAAGTCCCCATTTTTGTAGTTTTGCTTTTTGGCTGTTTGGGGGTCTTCTACTAGTTTTCGCCTGGGTTGACGGCTCTGGGGCCATTGCTGGGAAGGTCTAATACCGGATAAAAGTGGTTTGGAGAAAATCCATGAGGAAAAAGTTTTTGCCTTTTTGCTCACTATCGTGTTTTCGGGGGCCTATTTGGGTGGGTTCCTGGTGTTTGGGGGTGGTTTTGGGGTCTGGGAGCACTGCTGGCACAGTCTAATGTTGATTGCATTTGTTTTCCAGGACATCCTTGGTGGAAAAGTGGAGTTATGACCTAGCTGCACAGCGCTTTTGGACAGAAGGCCGAAAAATATTGTAAGTATGAGATTTTCCATTTTTGCTTTTTGCCTGTTTGGGGGTGTTGTGCTTTTTTGCGGGTGGGTTGGCGGGTCTTGGGGCATTGCTGGGAAGGTCTAATACTGGATAAAAGTGGTTTGCAGAAAATCCATGCTGAAAAGCGTTTTGGCACATTAACTTAGGGCTCGTTAGGGTTAGCACTAGCAGCAGGATTGCATGTGTTTCGGGGTGTTCTAGATTTTTGCGTCTGAGTTCTGGGGTCTTAGAGCACTCGTGGGAATGTGTAATTTTTGTTGCAAGTGGTTTGAAGAAAATCCATGGTGGGAAAGGGGGGATTTGGCCTAGTTGAAGAAAGCGTTTGCCACTATACTCAACTTAGGGCTTGTTAGGGTTAGCAGTATTGTATTGCATGTGTTTGGGCGGGGGTTGTTTGTGGGGGAGTTTGCGAGTCTTGGAGCGATGCTGGGTATGGATATTTTTGCTTCCTTGCAAGTGGTCTGAATACAATCCACGGTGGGTAAGGGGGGATTTAGGCCTACTTTACTTTCAAAGTACGTTTTGTCACCATTTTTCTACTAGGCCTCGTTTTTTGAGATCTGATTGCGTGTCTTCTACATTTTTGCGACTGGGTTTAGTAAGGGTCTGGGAACACTGCTGGGAAGGTCTAATTTTGTTCTAAAACACAGTTTACAGTACACCTAGCCTGAGGGGAAAGTTCTGCTAAATTAATTTGCCCATACTTATTTATCCTTCAAAACGAGACTCAGACAGAGTACGTACTTTCAAAAATATTGTACTGTCTATTAGGAAACTGAAAGTGTGACTTTTTGCACTACACAGCATACATACCTTATATTTATTTGTCAGTTGTGTTCTAATATCACTTCCTGTTTTTCCATCAATAATTACAGGCCGGGTTTCAGTCTGTGCAATTGGAAAAAAAAGGATGAAGTCAGGCTTCACATTAGCGAGCCGCAATTCAGCATCCGCCAGGCAGGCAGTGGACAGGGTGTCTTCTGGTCACCAACATTGATGGACAGAGCGTCAGCTGGAATGGAGGAGTCCCGCTAATAAGAGGAATGGTTTGATACATGCAACTTACCAAATTCAACAGGACAACTACAACAACATACAGATACAGTATCTGTTCTTTTCTAATTATCTTTTAAGTAATGTTATTGCTGTGAACTTCTATGAGTGTGACTCTGCATTTCTTTGATCTCTGCTTCTAAATTCATCCCTACAGCCATTCTATAGGTTTTACTTGTGCTATTTTTTAAACCTAATTTAATGTAAGAAGTGTTTCTCTGAGTGCAGAGATAGGTAAGTGAAACGCATAATTATTACTGCAGCCCTGTACTGTCTCATTCTTTCATTCACGGTTGTGGAAAGTACTACTTACTTTTCAGTAACCATGCATGCAGTAGTGCATGCACTTCCTTTATGTCACTTAAAAGATTTATGGTTAGCTTTGTACCCAAAGATTTCTTTATCTTCAATTATTGTTTGTCCATGCTATGCTTTTTTTTCTTCTCTCAACAAAACTTTCCCAAAATCCCCCATTCCCATCCATTTTCCAAACCCTAGCCCTCTACCCCCGGGCTGTGTGGTGTTGATTGATGAGTGGCTAAATGACAGCAATAATTCCACACACTTGCTGGGGAGGATAAGGTCATACCAACAGGCTGGTGAAGGAATCCGAGGATACATTCTATTCTTACTCAGCTTGACACTCAGTCACTATTGGCAAATTAAAGCAGATTTTCATGTGCGCCATCAACTTGATTGGTCATCAAGAACATCCTCCTCCTAGACGTGGCAAATTATTACGCTGCTGTGTCCTTCACTTTCGGTACTATTTCTTGTAGTAGTAGCCAATGTCAAAGAAATTCAACGCAAGTACTAGTTATACTTTCAATACTTTACCATTTGTTAGGCTACATTGTGGCACTGTTCTAGTGTACTGTCACCTGCTATATTCTCTATCATACCGTTCTAATGCTACGGTAAGGACAAACACGGTTTCATTTTCTTTTTTTTCATACGCTGCAACTGCCACTGTGTAACACCACAAGTACCAACGCAATGATGACATTTCATCCACCCAGGATTGCCAACCTTAATCGCCATTTTGCGTGCAGCCAGCCCTGTGCCTAGCCCTATTTCCAAACACAAATTACAGGTAAGATAAGCGTTTGGAGGGAGGTAGTATAATGGAGTATTAGGACTTGGAGAGGCGGAGACCGACGGTCCTAGGACTATTGAATTCACTTACTCTGTGAGAGGCACTTAGTTTTGAAAACATTTGAGCCATTAGTACTTACCCAACTTGAATCAAATTGCCACTTAAGTTTCTGGACTGTTAAACCCCCACCCACCAGCCTCAAAAGCAGTAAAAAACATGTATGCTAAGATAAAGTTTAAAGTATATTTATATATCCCTAACATAAATAATCTCCTGCACGACCCAACCAACCCCCCCCCCGAACCCCAACGAATGTCCCTGAAAACAAAGTCTAAAAAAGTAGAAAACCCAACTCCCAAATCCCACCCCCCAGAAGTCTTTAAAAAGGGGCAAGGGACAGTCTCCTCCTACTGCTGGCTGCTATTGACTTTTCGGGCCAGGTCGGCTTGCTCCTTGCGGAAGGTCTCGAGCAGGGTTTTGGTATTGAGGAGCTCCTGCTCGAGGTAGGAAACCCTCAGGGAAAGGCGGTGCATCCATTTTTTGTAACTGCTGTGGGGGGCAGCTGATTTCTTTGCTGCTCAGCGGTGGCGGGTGGCTGCGGTACCCCGGCTCCGTACCGCTGGAGACCTGCTTCGCTGACTGGCTGACCCAGGGAGAACGGAGGAGGATGCAGGTGTCGCCGTGGATGTTGTTGGCGTAGTAGTCTGCGTGTCCTCCTACTCCTGGGCCACCAGCCGCCGATATTCGGCGACAGTGGCTTCCAGCCTCCGTTGCCGGGCCCTTTTAGCCAGCTCCTTCCGGGTTGGTTTGGAAGGAGCATCTATATGAAGAAAGAAAGACATAGTCTGTAACCAATGCTCTTTAAGATTAACACAAAATGATTCAGCAGAAAGTTGTGTCACAGTAGAACTAGCAACTTGCAAGCGCAGTACATAACTATTGTGGCCAGTATCTATCTAACCTCCCACTTCTTCATCCTTCCTCTAACATTAGTTCGAGTTTAAGGAATCAATTCTACGAGCACTATGGACTAAGCCTGGGCGTAGTTCGCGTAGCCGCACTCCGCGAGCTACGCGAAGATGCACTTGCACTCCGCGAACTACGCATAGCTCCGCGAGCATGCGTAGTAGCTTGCTTGACCCGTTCGCAAGCCATTTTTCGTCTTCGGGAGCGCCGTGGAACTCTCGAACCTGCTCGACACCACATCTCCAGACGTCGCCTTCCTCACGGAAACATGGATGAACGCCTCCTCAGCGCCCGACATCGCAGTCGCCATCCCGGACGGATACAAGATCACCCGGAGAGACCGCGTCAACAAGACAGGAGGAGGCATCACCATCGTCCACAAGAACACCATCCGCATCACGACCAACTCAGACGACACCCTCACAGCCGCTTAACATCTTCACTTCCAGATACACACCGACCCCAAGACCACACTCAGAGGCACCCTCATCTACAGAACCCCAGGACCACGCACACAATTCAGCGAAGACATCGCAGACTTCATCAGCCCGCACGCCCTCGCCTCCGCTGACTACATCCTCCTAGGGGACCTCAACTTCCACCTGGAGAAACACAACGACAACACCACCACCACCCTGCTGGACAACCTCGCCAACCTCGGACTCATGCAACTGGTGAACACCCCCACCCACTACGCGGACACACGCTTGACCCAGTCTTCTCCTCCAGCAAGTACATCTCCTTCAGCCACTCCACCGGACTCCACTGGACAGACCACAGCTGCGTCCGCTTCAGCTTCAGAAAGACCACGACTCACCACCACCCGCAACAGGTTCCCCGCAGGAACTGGAACAAGATCACCACCGACCAGCTCACCACTTCACTGAGCCAGAACCCGCCCGCCAGCTCAACGGACCCCAACCAAGCAGCCAACAACCTCACACAGTGGATCACCAATTGCGCTCGCCCAACCAGCCTCGACCACTCCCAGTCCGGCTTCCGCGCCAACCACAGCACCGAGACCGCCCTCATCGCAGCCACTGACGACATCCGAGCCATGCTCGACAACTGGGAAACAGCAGCCCTCATCCTCCTGGACCTCTCCGCAGCATTTGATATGGTCTGCCACCGCACCCTAGTGCAGCGCCTCAGCAACATTGGAATCCAAGAGAAGGCACTGGAGTGGATCATCTCGTTCCTCACCGGAAGAACCCAGAGAGCCCGCCTCCCCCCGTACAGATCCAAGGCCACCGAAGTCATATGCGGCGTGGGGTGATATTGACAAACGCCGTAATTTACCAGCGGTGGAACGCTGCTAATTGGAACCTTGCCTCGCCCTGCAGACTGTTTACGGGGGCTGCTCCACTTCACACTTGGCTCCCTGCACTCTGACCGGTCCCTCTCCGCCGCCGTTGGCCTCCTGACATCTGGCACGGCCGCCGAGTGAGGGGGACTACAGGTCCCAGCAGTGCTTGCGGCAGGAAGCCGCCGACGCCCTGCACGCGCCCGGAGGCGCTCTTAAGCAGCGGGGGTCCTCGACAGAGCGGGTGATATTGACAAACGCCGTAATTTACCAGCGGTGGAACGCTGCTAATTGGAACCTTGCCTCGCCCTGCAGACTGTTTACGGGGGCTGCTCCACTTCACACTTGGCTCCCTGCACTCTGACTGGTCCCTCTCCGCCGCCGTTGGCCTCCTGACATCTGGCACGGCCGCCGAGTGAGGGGGACTACAGGTCCCAGCAGTGCTTGCGGCAGGAAGCCGCCGACGCCCTGCACGCGCCCGGAGGCGCTCTTAAGCAGCGGGGGTCCTCGACAGAGCGGGTGATATTGACAAACGCCGTAATTTACCAGCGGTGGAACGCTGCTAATTGGAACCTTGCCTCGCCCTGCAGACTGTTTACGGGGGCTGCTCCACTTCACACTTGGCTCCCTGCACTCTGACCGGTCCCTCTCCGCCGCCGTTGGCCTCCTGACATCTGGCACGGCCGCCGAGTGAGGGGGACTACAGGTCCCAGCAGTGCTTGCGGCAGGAAGCCGCCGACGCCCTGCACGCGCCCGGAGGCGCTCTTAAGCAGCGGGGGTCCTCGACAGAGCGGGTGATATTGACAAACGCCGTAATTTACCAGCGGTGGAACGCTGCTAATTGGAACCTTGCCTCGCCCTGCAGACTGTTTACGGGGGCTGCTCCACTTCACACTTGGCTCCCTGCACTCTGACCGGTCCCTCTCCGCCGCCGTTGGCCTCCTGACATCTGGCACGGCCGCCGAGTGAGGGGGACTACAGGTCCCAGCAGTGCTTGCGGCAGGAAGCCGCCGACGCCCTGCACGCGCCCGGAGGCGCTCTTAAGCAGCGGGGGTCCTCGACAGAGCGGGTGATATTGACAAACGCCGTAATTTACCAGCGGTGGAACGCTGCTAATTGGAACCTTGCCTCGCCCTGCAGACTGTTTACGGGGGCTGCTCCACTTCACACTTGGCTCCCTGCACTCTGACCGGTCCCTCTCCGCCGCCGTTGGCCTCCTGACATCTGGCACGGCCGCCGAGTGAGGGGGACTACAGGTCCCAGCAGTGCTTGCGGCAGGAAGCCGCCGACGCCCTGCACGCGCCCGGAGGCGCTCTTAAGCAGCGGGGGTCCTCGCATCGCGGGACGCGCGCGGGCGACGCCGGGCTAAGCCCGGGCAAAGGGCGGGCCCTCTGTGGCCCTCAGTGACCGAGGTAGGCCGGGCTGGGCCCAGTCCCTTACATTTTATTCACTGCTCTGTGCTTCTAATTACATCTGTGCCCATCTCTGTTGGAGGGCATTTTTTGACACAAGTCTTGTGATAGTTACACTGCACCTCGGTCCTACCTGTTTTGCCAGGGACCGACTTGACTCCAGTTTTTTATCCGTTTTAAGTTGTTACATTCCTATTTGCTGTTGTGGAAAATGTCAAAAACTCTACGATCTGGAAGGGTAGTGGGAGAAAAACCTGGCCGGAAATTCACTCTAATCCGTACAAGAACCAAGTCAGTAAACAATCCACCTTTGAAAGGTCAATGTCAGTTATCCGAACTTTGGGATCTACCTGTTACAAAAAAACTTAATTGTGCGACTTCACATAACTCAGATTCTAAAGTTATAGAAGTACAGGAAGTTCACTTATCAACTACCTCTGAGCCCCGATCTCCTCAAGTCCAGCAGGGGGCCTCCCAAACCATAGTAGGGGGGTCACCCACTCGGGACCACACAGATGGGAAGCTGATGACTGTAAGCGAACCTATGCACACTTCATCGTTCCCTCAATTATCTACGAATGACAGGCCAAGGGACGACCTGTCTGCACTATCCATTGATCTGGAACTATGGGGACGCTACGTAAGCCCGGCTAAAGTGGAATCTCTGGAGCAATTTAAAGCTCAGGGGGGTGCCACCCCTTCAGGGTTAATGTTGTATAGTAGCACCCCGTCGCTAAATAGACATGAAATATCTGACTTGCTTAACTCCTCTAAGAGCCCCGACTTGAATCTCCTGGATAATATTTGTACGGCAGAAGCACGAGAAAAGCCGATCTCAGAGTCTATGATCGCGCTGGAACAACTGCTTGCTTCAATTCTGCTGCTTCTAGGGAAATTTGTAGGCAGCTCGGACTGTATCCTTGAATCAGTTACCCAAATTTTAAAATTACTGCTGCAGAAAGTGCCGGACCTAACTAAGGCCTCCTCCCCCAAGCCTGAACAATCCGCACCGGAGGGGAAATTTAAAGCCGCTAGAAGCAATTCAGTTAGGAAAAATGAAATGCCCCTTATGGGTTCTCATGAGGAGGTGCTTCATACTGCAGCATCTAACTGTGTCAAGAATATAGTCCTGGAGATAGAGGAGGAGGATAAAGTCTTGCCCAGCCTCAAACCGGCTCAGGAGTTATTCCCTATCTTTGCCCCGGATGGTGGAAAAGATCTCCTGGCCGACAACTCCGAGGTCACTGGAGAAAAGAGAAAATACGGTAAACAAATAACTACCAAAGCCAGCAAGAGGAAACCAGTTCGAAAATATAGAAAGAAGAAGCAACGGAGGATCATTTTTCAAAAATGTATAGAGGAAAGGGGGAATGAAACAAGGAATGGGGAACCCTCATCTACCTCCTTAAAAGTGGATATGGATGCGAACCTAACCACATCAACATCTGTGGAGGAGGAAAATGAGCAAGGCAGCTTGCCTCCCCAAGAGGATTTCCCACAAATTGAGGACTCTTTACCCGGCTCTCCTTCTCGGAGTGCACTAGGAGGACTACTCTCTCATCCATCCGGGACCTTAAACCCTTTTGCCCCTCCCTTTGTGGCAACAGTTGACTCTGTAAATGCGCGCCCTCCGGCCTGGCCTAAAGCAAGTATGTCTAAGGCACCTGCGGATGTGCGTATATTAGATTTTGTTCCATTATTTGATACTGACCTCTTACTAAATAGAGCCTGGCTTCTTAAGCGTTTTAGCGAGGTTGAATGTCTCTATCATATTCAGTCTAGAGACATAGATCTGGTGACTCTGTTGGGAGGTAGTCGGGTTCTGAGCATTCGGGTGAAATTCTTCTCCCCTATTATAACAAATTTGATACTCGAACAGGCTGAAAATTTTCAACGCTTAGGCATTGATATTCTGCCTATCGCTCCCCCAGGCAAGCCAAATTCTTTTGATAATCTGGGGTTGAGGGATGGTGAGCAAAATGGGGTAACCTCACCTCTGAGAGACCTGAAAATTTGGGTTTCCAGGGGAAAACGCTCAGTATCACACGTGAAGCCTCTCCCACTTGTTGAGAATTCCACACTTAATGACGACCGGTGGAATTAGCTTCATAGTGCATTATCCAAAAAAAATAAGGATAACCCCAAATTGTTTCAACACCTTTAACCCAGCTTTAAACATAATTTCCTGGAACGCGGCCGGATTTCATTGCAGCCCGGAGAAAATGACCTTTTTATCCACTCTGGAGGCAGATATACTGTGTATCCAGGAAACATGGTGCATAGATAGGTTGACGCCTTTAAATGATTTCTTTGTTTTGGAAGTTCCGGCTGCGCCCTCTAAGAAAGGGCATGCCAGGGGGGGGCTTGCCTGTTTACTATCAAATAAGTTTCAATGGAGATTTTCCCATTACATCGATCCCAGTAGACTTTTTCACACAATAACATTGGAAAATATGTTTTATGACAATGTAAAATATTCTATGGTAATTTTTAATGTGTATATTCCGCCTGAGGAATGTTTTAACGATAAACTGCAGCGGGTTCTCCAGTATATGGATAAGGTAAAAAATTCACCTCCTTTCCCTGTAATTCTGCTTATTGGGGATTTGAATAGTAAAGTTTAAAAAC
Organism: Lissotriton vulgaris; assembly: GCF_964263255.1. Lineage (NCBI taxonomy): Eukaryota > Metazoa > Chordata > Amphibia > Caudata > Salamandridae > Lissotriton > Lissotriton vulgaris. Next base: position 569,816,498 of record NC_141695.1, read on the forward strand.
GCTAGTCTAAAACTTTTCAGGGATAAGGCTAAGGAGGAAGCATATTGCATCCCCCAGACGCTTTTTCCTGAAAATTTAAGAACAAATAAAAGGGGGAAGATCCTGTTAAAAGAACTTGCGATCGGGGATGGCATTATCTTAAACGGAAGATTTCAATCTGACGTCCCCGCAAATTACACCCATAAATGCCCCTTTGGATCATCAATTTTGGACTATGCTATCGCTAGCTATAGTCTGTTTCCCCAGATTCTTGACCTAAAGATCATACCCACATCTCTGAGCGACCATAGCATATTATTAATATCTATTTCGTTAAAGTCTTTGACTACGGCATCCTGGTCGCTTAACGGCAAGGAGGTTACCCTCCACCCAACATCTGGAAGATGCTTCTGGAATAATGCCGCCATTAATGGGGTGCAGGAGTTATTGACGGATACCCTCAGGGAAATAGAAGAGTGGCACGGAAAAGAAATAGCTTGTTTTGAGGAACTCACGCAAAAGATTATATGGAATGTCAAAAAAACTGTCCCCCCTAGAAAAAAAGGAGAGGCAGTTCCTTTGACCCTCCGCAATTTGAATAGGGATGTAAACAAACTAATCCGTGCACAGTACATTGAAAGGGTACCGGAACGTGGGAAGGAAATCGCTAGGTTAAGAAGAAAGAGAAGCAGACTCAAACTAAAAATTAAAAGGGATAGGGAGGATGAAGTATGGATTAAACTAAGGGAATCCGCAGCGCATGGCAATATTAAAGATTTCTGGGCAATAATCGGGAAAGGATGTGGTACGCGCCACTCCCCTACTCCCGTAGCTATACCAGAAGACCTATGGTCCTCCCATATTAGAGAATTATATGCAGGGAATGAGCCCACAGGTGCGGATCATTTCACGTATGCTGACCCTGATGACTCGGTTTTCTTTCCCTCTGAGAAGGAAATCGAGTTAGCTATAAAAAATATGCGACCCTCTGGGGCCATGGGTCCGGATGAGATCCCGATGACGGTCCTTAAACAAGACCCTTTAATCTGGAGCAAAATCCTATACCCCCTGTTTAGGGCATGCCATCAGTCCAAATGTGTCCCTGCATCATGGAGAGGAAGCATTCTGGTCCCCATCTTTAAAAAGGGGGCAAGGGATAGCCCCAGTAATTATCGCATGATTGCGCTCCTCGACTCCATCGGAAAGGTATTTGCAAAATGCCTTTTGAGTTCTCTCTCTGATTGGGTCGAGGAGCGCAATATCTTGCCACGGGAACAGACTGGTTTCCGTAGGGAACATGGCACTCTGGACAACTTGACCGCCCTTCAGATTATTACGGATAAATATGTCCAGGTGAGGGGGGGTGTTGTTTACGCCGCCTTTATTGATTTCTCCACAGCGTTCGATAAAGTAGATCGGAGAACGCTGTGGAGAAAATTGGCGATGCTGGGGGTCCCTACTCCCCTGCTGGAATTGGTGCGGGCTCTGCACACTGAGACCTGGTGCAGGGTCTTAATGGGGGGCGAAAGGGGGCTCTCAGCCAAAATACCAGCTCAGAATGGCCTGAAACAGGGTTGCCTATTGGCGCCCCTGCTGTTCTCCCTTTATACATCTGACCTCCCTGATGCTGTGTCCCACAGTGAGGGGATCGCACCGATGCTAGGAGGAGTGCCAATAGCCTGTCTGATGTATGCCGATGATGTGTTATTGCTTGACTTAACTCCTGTGGGTCTGGCAAATCGGCTTCAGGCTCTTCAGAACTTTGCTGGGGAGCATTCCATGAAAATCAATACTAATAAAAGTAAAGTGATGTGTATTGCTGGTAGGAAGAAATGCCGCTCGACAAACTTTAGTTGGGCCATTGGAGGGCATAGATTGGAGGTCGTAACCTGTTATACTTTTTTGGGGAAAATATTCTCGGCCAATATGAGCGAGAATCTTCATATAGAGCATTGCTCCCGCAAAGCTCTTGCCCATGGCAATGGGTTAAAGTCCCTATACTTGGCAACGGGGAAAAGACATTTTTCTAGCCTTCTGGAAGTATTCAGAGCTAAAATCCCCGCTACCATTTTGTATGGTATAGAAATAATAGAGATTAAGTATTGGGACTTTTGCCACAAGGTTGAGGGAAAACTCCTGAGATCCCTCTCGACTCTTAATAATGCCTGCCCACTGGCCGCCTGTAGGCTGGATTTTGGACTCAGGAGTGCCTGGGTTCAGGGGCTATGTGCCTTAATAAGGTGGGTAGCCAGTTTGGCCAGAGCAAGAGAGGGAACCCTGCGAGTCTTACTCAAAAATGAGCTTTTGGGCAATTTTAGGGAGTTCTCCAAACTTGTTAGCAATTTTAGAGGGGCTGTGAAAACCCTTAGACTGGATGAAAGCGCTCTTTTCTCCTACTCTCCCACGCAGTTAAAGCAGGTCCTCAAGGAGGCTTCGTGGGAGTATTGTTTTCTATCTGATAAAAAAACAGTTAGTGGTAAAAGGAATGTGGAGCTGCTCATCTCATCCTATAGGTTGAAACAGCCCCAACCGTATGCCCTGTGGAACTTACCACATGGGATACGTAGGTTCTGGTTTCTATTACGTTACGACTTAATCCCTCTTAACGTGCTGCTGTCCAAATGGCATGGCACTTCACCGCTGTGCAACTTATGTAATTTGAATATCCAGGACTGTATGCATGTACTGTTGATTTGTCCTATGCTACGTAGCTTGCGTAATCGATGGCTTAAAGTAATTTGTCTACGTCTCAGCATTGTCACTTTACAAGATTTTCTTCATGCACTTTATTGCCCACCTAATGAAATGTTTTGCGCCTATGTTTTTAACTTTTTTAAAGGATTTTTAGCTATTTATTAAATTTTCTGGAAGACGGTGCCGGCCTGGCCTAGTGGGACTGATGGTTTGCAGTGTACCTATTTTTGCTTGAATACTATGTGTTTAAGTTTGTAATTTTTATTATTGATTGTGTTGCTTTGTATGTACATATTTATGTGGCCCTCTTTGAGAGCCAAAACATAATAAATAAATTTGAAATTCATATGCGGCGTACCACAAGGATCATCACTCAGCCCCACCCTCAACGTCTACATGAGCCCCCTCGCAGCCACCATACGCCAACACAACCTCAACATCATCTCCTACGCCGAAGACACCCAGCTGATCCTCTCCCTCACCAACGACCCAGGAACCGCCAGAACCAACCTACACGAAGGGATGAAAGACGTAGTCGAGTGGATGAGGAACAGCCGCCTGAAACTGAACTCAGACAAGACGGAAGTCCTCATCCTTGGATCATCACCCTCCGCCTGGGACGACTCCTGGTGGCCCCCTGCCCTGGGGAGCGCACCCAAACCAACGGACCACGCACCCAACCTGGGCTTCATCCTGGACTCCTCCCTCTCGATGACCAGACAAGTCAACGCCGTCTCATCATCATGCTTCAACATCCTACGCATGTTCCGAAAGATCTTCCCATGGCTCGCCACTGAAACCAGGAAGACGGTCACACAGGCACTCGTCACCAGCCGACTGGACTACGGAAACACCCTCGCTACCGGAACCACAGCCAAACTGCAGAAAAGACTCTAACACATCCAGAACGCCTCCGCACGACTCATCTTGGACATCCCCCGACACAGCCACATCTCCGGACACCTGAGAGACCTTCACTGGCTCCCCGTCAGCAAGAGAATCACGTTCCAACTCCTCACCCACGCACACAAGGCCCTCCACGACCTGGGCCCCAGGTACCTCAACAACTGCCTGACCTTCTACACTCCCACCCGCCAGCTACGATCGACCAGCCACGCCCTCGCCGCCGTGCCACGCATCCGAAGATCCACCATGGGAGGAAGATCCTTCTCCTACCTGGCAGCCAAGACTTGGAACTCCCTCCCCATCCACCTCCGCCTGACCCAAGACCACCTCTGCTTCAGGAAGCAACTCAAGACATGGCTGTTCGAGCAGTAGCGGACCCCCCTCCCCCAAGTGCCTTGAGACCCTCTGGGTGAGTAGCGTGCTATAAAAATATCCTTATTGATTGATTGATTGATTGCCTGCATGCTCGGGATGTGTAGCGCGCGAAGTTACCCATGAGGTTTGTCCCGCCCGCTCACGTCCCCTTATTTCCGGTCACTACTAACGTGTTCGCGAGTTATTCTGTGCCAGATTGCAGTTTCTGCGTGTTCGGCAACTCGATCTTACCGACAAGCATCCTCGCGCACGCGAAAATGCTATTGAGAGCGCGAGAACTACGCTACGCAGCAGTTTGCGGAGTATTCGACAACTTCGCGTTCTCCGCGGAGCGCGGAGTTGCCAAAACTCCGCAAACTCCGCGAACGGAGCGTAGTTCTTCGCCCAGGGTTACTATGGACTCACTCTATTAGAGTCGACTATGACAGTACACCACTCTTATTCTTATTCTTCTCTCTTGTTTAGCAAAATTGGTACGTTAACTTCTGCAAGCCGTCATAATGCCAGCGCAGTCAACTTGCACCCGAGAAAAACAGATGCCCGCCATGATGGGTGAGACAGACTTGCGTTACTGTACCAGTCCAGTACGTGCAGGTGATGAGGCTCTTACTTTTCTATTATAGGTGGCACTGAGAATACTCTGTTACAAGGGCTACTGCTTAATTAATTTAACTTTCACCCAACAGTGCCAATGAATACTAGAAAAGGAAAATGAAGAAGATAAATAATCTGATTATCTATCACTGCACATGGTATGTATTTGCTTACATATGGGATGACTTTAGGTGCTTTGGTTTTTATTGAGTGAACAGTGATACATTCACACATGAATGACCAAGTTCTACTAAACTTATTAACAGAGGTAGTGAGTGAGTGGCCATCGTAATAGCCGGATTTATGCTGTGCTTGCAATACAAACTACTGCTACTATTCATGGTAGTATTCCGACAAAATTACAAATTCTTTTCCTTGCCTTTCCTACACTGGGACGGACGTGCGCGTGCGGTGTTACATGGTCTTCAAAGTGACACTTAGTTCAGCTAGTGACCGTCTACTCTCTCTAGATACACATATGCTATCTTAGAGTACCATGATCCAGGCATCCATCCATTCAAACTATATGTCAATCATTCTTCTTCATGTCTCTCATATGAACAAACCTTACGTTTTCTCATGGGGAGCACACTATGCAGTCTGCAATCTCAATAAGTAAGAAATATAAGAGCTTACCACTGCCCGGCACTACTGTGGCAACCCGCACAGCAGTTTGGTCCGGCACTTGCACCGCCTCCTCCCCAGAGCTTTCCTCCTCCACCTCCGCGCTGGGCCCAGCACCAGATGCTCCACCTACAAAGTACATTTAAGAATGTTAGATTTCATATACATACACCACTCAATAGTATTTTGTCTAGGAATGAAGAAATGTGAATACAGAAACCAATCAAATAATTTGTGACTGTCTACTCTAAAGTAAAAATGTCCCTTTTTCCAGGGAAGGGTGTTGTCTTGCTGCACTTTTTGGCACAACTGATTAATGCTTGCTTTTTAACACGCACCATTTTTCTCATAACAGACAGAAGCTTCACTTTTAAGAACAAATCATCATCATCACCACTAGGACAGAGGGACCAACGATTCAGCAGCAAAAAGAAAAATTAAAGTTCAAACCAGGTGAGGGCTCGGCTCGCCCACAATAAATGTGTGAAATAAATGACTTTAAGCACTTTTCCATTTTTAATCAACCGTTTATGTTTTATGACAAGCTTGATTTTAATAAATATTTTTACTTTTAATAAAGCTTTAAAACTTAAAAAAACTCTGTGGTTTTTGGTCAAGAGTGAATGAGCAAAAGGTCTTGAAATTTGCAAGCATGAGTCCGTGCCTCTGACACTTCTGGACTCTGACTCCGTACTCTTGTCCTGCGTTGGATAATCATCATTGGGGATCAATCATTGATGAATTTGGGAGCTAAATGACTCTGCCACACTATCTAGTCAGAAAGGAGATTGGGGGGTTCTTTAAAGACTGATATCATTGAGGTATTTGGAAAGTCTACCTGCGCCTATTATAATTGATAAACAATGCACTATTTAGTGTCCATAGTTCTGTTTGTGCAGATTTGTCCCTGCAACAGTAGTAGTATGGATTGTCCTCCTATCCAAACCAAAAGTAAAGTAGTATCTTATTCTTTCTTGGTGGTCATTCACCTTTTTATTGTTGGTAATTGTCAAAGCATAAACATTTAGAAGACTTCAAAAGACATTATGGACAATCCCAGAGGACTGCACTCAGTGCATAGAGAGGGATTTACGACGTTACAACGCATGGTTTTACCACGCGTACCTTTACAACGCGTTTTTTACAACGCAAGTTATTACCACAACTTGCGTTGGAGGGGTGTGGACTTAGGAATTTTTTCATTTACTATTCCAACACCAGCCTACATACAGTAGGGAAGGTGTTGGATAGTAAATTAAAATTATTCCTTGTCCTGTAGCGCCCTCGTTGTAAGGGTACTGCGGAGTAAAATCCGCGCTGTAAAGGATGTTCCCCATAGAGAGTTATTGCTGACTAGAATGGGAGTTTCGTTTAACGCCTTTTGCCAAATGTGCAATCTTAGTTAGCTACACAGACAGACTAATAAGAATAATCTAGTAATACCACAGGGAGTCATAGTCGAGGCAGGATAAGAATTTAGATACAGTCTACAAGAAGATCAAATACGATTTAGAAAAAATCGAATGAGGAACGCTAGGAAAAAATAGGTACTCTATATTAAAATTAAAACTTACCGGGGCCAGTAAAGGAGCCCTCACCTGACCGATACTGGCCTTGTTCAGCAGCAGCAGCCTCCTCCAGTGTCCTCTTGCCCCTGGGAGGAGCTGATGTAGAACATGAAAGAAAGAAAGACCCGAAAACATGGATGATTGTGGTCAACCAAATCAAACATTACAAAAGAACAATAACAAAATATTTTGGCGAAATAGCAAATTGACAACTATTCCATGGGATATATTAACCTATCTCATGTGGTCTACTACGATATTAGTATTGCTTGATTTGTGGACCGTTAACTTGGAAAGTTATGTAACTCACTAAAATACCTACTAAAAAGGTTAGCCTAGGACTGGCAGGCAGCAGTCCGCAGCACGCGAAGTGACAGACAAACTCCATCATGATTGCAGATCAGCGACAACACTAAAAAGTTTCCTACTACATTAACCAGTCATTAAAATACTCAAACTATCAATCCACCACCACTATTTCTTCCTATTGCCAGGTGTAAAAAGGAAGGACTGGACTTGAGTCTGTAGGGGAAGATTTACAAGCCCCTTGCCGCTCTTTTGCTCCGTTGTTGCGTAAATTTTGTGACACAGCGGCAGACCAAAAGAGGCGCCATGGTGCGGCGTATATAAACAATGTGACGCATATGGGAGATGCATCACGTTGTAAAGCCCTCCGCCATCAGGGGGACATTCCGGCACAAGGGAGGGCGTTCCTGCGCAGAAACGCATCCTAAAAGTGGCTGAGGGAAATCTACAAGATTTCAATCAGTCACTTTTAGGACAATGATGCGTGACTCAAACCCTGCGCCTGCTTGAAGCAGACGTACGGCTCGACGCAGCATTGGGGAGATAGGGCACGCCAGAGCATTGCTGGAGCTGTGCCATCGTTGCGACCCAACTCCAGCAATACGCCACCTTTACGGCACAGATGCGTAACGCTTCGGTGATGTTTTGGGCCCATGGTGCGCCGCATTGTAAATACGGCGCACCATGGGTGGTGGTGGCGTGGCGCACAATTACTGGCGCATCCCTGCTACTTTGCAGGGATGCGCCGGTAATTAAAAATCTGACCCTTAGTGTCTAGCATTACGCAGTTCTTTAAACTACACTCATACATAATTTCTCAGGTCAATGAAATGAACACAAAATCGAAAACAAATAAGCATAGTAGCAAAGCTACTGAGAAGGAGAGCAGTGCACCTGAAATGCACAGAAGATTTTGAAATATAATTTACCTACAATGTAATCAGCAGCATTATTGCAGGAGAAAACAGAGTAGTGAAGAAATAGCTACTACTACTCACCAAGCCCGGGGATCTCGAGGCCGAGCAGGTCGATCAAGTCGCGTTCCCGGTCCAGGAGATCCGTCCAATGGTGGGTGGCCTGGTTGTAGGTGCGCCGGACCCGAGAGTGTTGGTACATGGACCGGCACACCTTCTCCCACCGCTTCCGGCGCTTCCGGATACCGTAGCCGCTAGCGATCTTGCCGCCTGCCATGATGGTCCTGGGGAGGCGGCGCTGGACATAAAAGACTAGTGCGGCCACCTCCTCCGCGCTAAAGATCTCCCGGTCTGTGACTGTCTCCCCCCTCAAACGCCCGCACGGTCTGGGCAGAAAGGAAGGTAAATAATAAAGAAGAAATAGAAAAGGGAAGAAGAAAAGAAAAGAGTTTAAAAAAGTAGTTTAAAATTAACCAAAAGTAGCAGAAAACACAAAAATATAGAGCTAGAAAAATAGAGGGATAGATAATAAGTAAAATAGATCAAAAAAAACTTCAAACAAGCAAAGGATGGCAGAGATTGACAGATGATACAGAAAGCATGCCCAGAACCATAGCAATGAATAAAAAACAAGATGGCCGCGCCCGTTCACGACCGCGTGGGTAAGTTTGCGCAAGATTTTTCTCGCGCACGCGAACTTGTACTAGCGAGCCGCACACTTTGCGAGATTACACATAGCGCCCGGAAACGGAAATACGTCACGCAAACAAAATGGCCGCACCCATGAACGACCGTGAGGGTAACTTAGCGCCGTTTCGCTACAAGCGGCTCGCTAAAACGCACAAAACCTTGCGAACTAACACGCCGCAAAAAACAAAATGCATATTCGCACGAATTTGCGGCTTCCGAATTCGTTCTAGCGCAAATTTCGCGCCCCGCGAATCTCGCAAAATTGCAGAAAAATGATTTTTGAAAAACTGAAAGCACTCAGCAGGTGCAAAAGTTCAACCTCATAATTTTTAACCATTCCCTGTAGTGCTTCCTGAGGGCCCCCTCAAGAGTTCAGTTGCTTACTTCCAACTATTCTATGACCCTGCTCTGACCCTCACAGCAGGCTCAGAGAATAGCTACAAGCAGACCATAAAGGTCCTGTGAAAAAAAATTGCACTGCAACAGAAAGCAATTACAGATAAGGAAGCAGGTGCCAGACTCAGTGACACATTAATCAACCCCAAATTAATTCATGTCAGTTGAAGCAGGGCAGATGTACTGCCTTTTCCCCCCATAATCTACAGTGATGAACCAGAGGGTGGCAGTGATGTACCAGAGGGTGGCAGTGATGTACCAAAGGGTGGCATGGGTGAACCAGAGGGTGGAAGTGGTGAAACAGAGGGTGCTGTGATGAACCAGACGTAGAAACAACATAGTCGCGACAGTTGTGACCTGACAAGTAAGTTTGCGTTTGCGAACTGGTACAAAACCCTTGCGAACTGGCAGAAACCCTTGCGAACACAAAAAAAAAAAAATCCGCGAGAGTTCGTGGATTTTGCGGATTGCATGTTTGTGAATACGCAAATTCACGAACCGCGAATTCGCAAAATTCGCCCATGCTTAGTGCGTGGACAGCCGTGGGTGCCCTCGCTAGCTATTGAACGGATGATATCATCTGGTGCAATTAAAATGTCTTGTAACAGTAATAACATTCACATATTAGAAATTATTAACCATTTAGGCCCAGGTCGGCCCTTGCTAGGGCCCCCTCTCATTACATTGTAGGCAGTCTGACTGCGTCCGGATGCGCTGCCCCGTGTATGTGAACAGTATGTAACTATCAATAGGGTGAGGGAGGTCCGAGTCTGTAACATTGCTTCCCCAAGTTGTTCATCTCCATCCCACTCTACAACAGTTCACCCATGGGGTCAAAAAATTACCTTTACTCAGGAGTGCCAGACGGGTGAGTTTGTTATGTCACAAATTAACCCGCTAAGTTAATACCGTTCATCGGGCCACTGAGCAAACAGTCAGACAAATTGTAGAGGTACATCTGGACCAATGAAAGGATATGTGTGGATCCGGATCGGCTGTGGACTGCAGGATGGGGTCTTCCCCGGAGAGGAGGATCACTGAGTCACAAGATTAGGTTCATATCAGTGACCTGAAGGAATATCCGGAGGCTTGAGTATTGAATGAGAACACATCTGTAAAGTTTAGGCCCAGCAGTAAGGTGTGGCCCTGGTCAGTACAGGCAGCTGCAGCGGTGTAGGCAATGCAGTTGACCAAAGCATGGGCGGATCCCTCGTCGACGGGTCAATATTGGGTCTCTGGACAAACAGGAGCAGCATAACTGTTGTGGTAATTGCGGACGGTTAAGAACTAGAGCGCTTCATCAGTTCGAGAAGTACTGCTCTCATAGGTCACTGTTCACCCTACGTGTTGTCTGTAAATAGATCTTGACTGCCAGGTTGCATCTCGGCGTCAGTGCGGTCTGCAGATTTTCTGCACCTATTCTGGGTGGTCGCGGACTGACGCCACCCCTCAAGCCAGTCCCATACTTCAGCAGGGGATTCAAAGAACCAGGTCTTGCCCTCCGATTCGATTCGCTATCTCGCTGGAAACAGCATGGAGTATTTGATGGATTGCGCACGGAGTGCCTTCTTCAATTCCAAGAAGCTGCGCCGACGAGCTTGCACTTTCACGGTGAAATCCGGGAAGAGCATGATCTGTGCGTTGTCAATTCGCAATGGCGGTCCTGCTCGCGCCGCTTGAAGGATGACATCCCGGTCGCAAAAGTTTAAGACCCGGGCAACGATAGGGCAGGGGGGAGCTCCAGGTTTCGGCCTGCCCCCGAGAACCCTATGTGCCCTTTCTTTGGAGAAATAATTGGAGAGTTATTTTGGCTGGAGGTGTTGGAGCACCAGTTTCTCTACAAAGAGGTTGGCGGCCGGCTCCTCAAGGCGCTCCGGGACACCTAGGATGCAGAGATTGTTGTGTCTTGCGCGCCCTTCATAATCATCGAGGAGCGTCACCATTTGTTGTTGTTGCTTCATGAGTTGGGTGACTTGCTGCTGTAGTGTGGAGGTGTCGTCGACTAGCGCTAGGGTCTTGACTTCAATATCTTTTACTTTGGTATCCATTTTGCGAAGGTCCGCAGGCAGCAGTGTCACCTCTATGTTCACAGAGTCAATGCGGGTCTCTAAAGAGGAGCGGACTCCAGCGATAGCCTCCATGAAATTGTCGAGAGTGGGGGGCCTCGTTGGAGGAGGGGGGAAGGCTGTCTTAGATAATGCATCAGGGGCAGTGTCTTTAGGCTCTCCCTTGGAGCCTCACAATAGTTTGATTTGTTTTTGGTTGGGGGGCCGGTTTCCCCTGCTATAGGCCATTGTGGAGTGGAGGTCTATCAGGAGGGTGTGCTGGAGCTGTTCAGAGAGGCGTATTGCGTGGAGAGGGGGTCCCTCACCGGTCATAGAGAGGAGAGGAAGCATTCTCCACGTCGTTTAAGGTTTACGTCTCGGGAGAGATCGTGGGTCCAATTGGCCTCGGGGGCGAGGACGATCGGTTGCAGAAGGATAAAAAGTAGGGGTCAGGAACACTTCTTGCAGTATTGTCAGCCGCCCCTCCAAGTAGGATCCAGGGTATTGTGGCGTCCGCCCCTGGTTGGATTTCCGATGCGGCACAGCGATTCTGAGAGGGCGAGGCCCCTCCGTGTGAGAGCTTTTTGCCGTCCTGGAAACACCAGCAGTCCGGGCGGGCCCCTGGACCAGGATCAGCGTGCCCTATCTGTTCTGTGGTTCTCTTCAAAGCCCTGCCGCTCCCCAAATGATAGTCACACACAGGGGGCCACGGACAGGCTCTCAGGATCCCAGGTGTATGGCGAGGAGCAATGTGAGCTTCTAGGGCAGCCGAGTTACATAGGAGGAGCCAGTCGCAACACTCCAAAGCAGGGGGAAACCTCCTGGGAGCGCCTTAATGGGGTCCGGGTAGCCCAGGGATGGACACTTGGAGGCAGCGTTATTATCTATGCTTAGACGCGTCCAGTAGGGAGTAATGGTGAAAGTGTGTCCACATAATATCCTGGAATCAGGGCGAGAGGTGGCCTGCACTCACTAAAGATCTGGCCTCTGTCGGTCTCAGTCCCTTCGTCCCACTTTATGCAAGCTGGCGCCGCCCCACACTCCGAGGGCCAGAGAAAGGTTCCTGAGTAGCTTTGCTGGCATCACCTACAGCTCTCAGGGGGCAGAATCCTGCAGGTGCTGGGGGGGCCGTATGTCCGTCCGCTGCGTTTTTGAGTGGAGGAATGGCGAGTGCCACCGTCAGTCTTGAGGCGGTCCCTGGCAGTAGGCCCAAGCCGGGGACTCGCGTAGGCATTGACGCTAGGCGGCTGGGGGGGCCCGCTGTTTCACTCGCCATTCGTCAACCGGAGGGGCCAGCAAGGCGTGGGCGGGTGACGAGGATAGGGTGTCTCCTCCGGAAGACTCGACAGAGTTGCACGCATGCAATTACGGTCCCAAAGCAGCCAGAGCGGCCCCGGTCTCGGAGGCGGCTCTTCAAGGACTCGCGGCCACCATCTTTGGCTGCGAGGAGGTCTTTCTCGGGATTCAGGTGCCGTCGATCGAGGGGGCTCAGCAGGTGTTAGGGCCCGATCGAAGGGCACCTAGAGGATCCTTAGGCGATCGTCTGGCAAATCTGGGCAGTTTGAGAGCACCAGAGCAGGATTACTGGGCAGTTAGGCAGCGAGGGCTGAGGAGCCTCTTCAGTGTGCAGCCATTCCCCTCGGCTGCAAGCCACGCCCCGTCGGACAGTATTTTTTTGATTTTGCCAATGAAACCCTCAAATTCTTGCAGGACATCTTTTTCAGGGGCGTCTGACAGCATCAATCATTAAAGAGCAATCACATAAGTGGCAGTTAAAATCTCCTACTAACATTATCAACTCCGATCCCACCCCTACCCCATGATATGCCAGAGAGTTCAAGGCCAAGCTTAAGTTCTGTAGGCTGGATACCTCATCAGACCTACCTCTGGCATTATCAACATTCACCAGCAGGATAGGAGGGGAGCACAGAACAGAGATCTTTAGCCCAATGCAGAATCGTCATATCCCAAGACAAATCAATAACATGCGCGCCCAACTACACTGCCACGAAAGTGATCAAATCCCTGCTTGCCCTTCCTGCCACCGAGGGCACTGCAGGTGTAAAATAAGTCTTGTATCCTTCCATAAAAAAGGAATTATTCACGTCCCAAATTTCCTGCAAACAGATGATCTGAAAGGTTTTAAGAAAGATCACCTGTTCTGCCTTAGAGCCGTTATTTAGCTGCCCTCTTGAGTCTCAAGTGGTAAATATTGATGACTGCGTCACCACATTCAATACGACCCTATCGGCTGCGGTTGACGAAATTGCCCCACTCCTACCGGTATCTTCCGCAAGATCTCGCCCCTCTGCTCCCTGGTTCTCAGCCGCTCTCCGTAAAGAGAAAAGTCACTGTAAAAAATTAGAACGCTGCTGGAGACGGACATATGATGCTGAGGCTAAAACTACCTACAGAATGGCCCTTAAGAAATTTATCAAATTAAAAAAATCTGCCATGACAGAGTTCTTTGCCTCTCAAATAAAGGCCGCTGACAATTCAGCAAAGACACTGTTTAAAATTGTTAAAGATTTTGTAAAACCTCCTGTTATGACTCCTAACAACTTAGCCAACCAGTCTCTTTGCAACGGACTATCTGATTTTTTTCAAGAACAAATTGCATCCTCCTTTCCTCCACCTGCCATTCCCCTCCCCTTGGCCTCCACCACCCATGATAGTGCTCCTACTCTAGACTCCTTTAAGGAACTTACTCCTGATCTTGCACTTAAATTATTTTTACAGTGCAAATCGGGCTCCCCGTTAGACCCTGTCCCCTCAAAAATCATGAGTGAACTGTCTACCCTACTGTTGGAGCCACTCACCACCATCTGGAATGCCTCCCTACGATTAGGCCAATTCCCCTCTGCTTGGAAGGAGGCCCTTCTTGTGCCCATCCTTAAGAAATCAGATGCTGACCCCATGCAATTCAGTAATTATCGGCCCATTTCCCTTCTCCGGAAACCCGCAAAGGTTTTGGAGAAGGCAGTCCAACTACAACTGGCAGAGTACTTAGAGACCTACTCTCTGCTACATGATTCCCAGTCCGGCTTTCGTGCTGGTTACAGTACGGAGACCGCACTACTAGAGGTTTCGGAGACTGTACGAGAATGTGTGGATAAGGGCGAGGAGGCCATGTTGGTCCTCCTCGACCAATCCGCCGCTTTCGATACGGTGTCCCACCAAATTCTTCTAGACCGACTGGAGCAGATTGGACTGAGTGGCACTGCCTTGGCATGGGTCTGCTCTTTTCTTTTAGAACGCTCACAGAGGGTTCTTCTCAGACCCTTTAAATCGGGATGCAAACCTCTCGAACGCGGAGTCCCACAAGGCTCAGCGCTGAGTCCTTTGTTTTTCAATGTTTACTTAGCTCCGCTAGCCAGGGTAGTGGAGGCATGTGGAGTCAGAGTGTTCTCATATGCTGATGACACACAGCTGATATTCGTATTTAGAGATCACTCTGACTCCAGCCTCTCCAGCTTCCGCCATTGTCTCGGCGAAATCTGTTCGTGGATGTCCTCGAATCACCTACGGCTTAATACTGACAAGACTGAGGTCTTGTTTTTTAATCAAAAAATGACCATTCCACCCCCACTCTGGTGGCCACGGGTACTTAACCCCCCTCCAGTCCCGGTCCATTCGGCCCGCAATCTGGGGTTCACATTTGATGACACCCTCTCCTGTAGCCCTCAAATCAATAAGGTTACTGCGACCTGCTTTGGCAAATTAAAAATGATGAGAAAGATCTTTCCATGTCTGCCAATGGAGGCTCGCAGAACCGTCACTCAGGCCTTAATCACCGCCCATCTGGATTATGCCAACAGTCTGTATGCTGGGGCCCCTTTATATCAAATTGAACGCCTGCAGGTGGTTCAGAATGCTGCGGCAAGACTGATTGGTAACATCCCATACAGACACTCTATCTCTGCGTTCCGCAAAGAACTCCATTGGCTTCCTATAGCCAACCATATCAAATTTAAAACGCTTGTTCTGGCCTATCGAGCTCTTAACGGCTCTGGTCCAGAATACTTAAGAAAGAGATTGAGACTGTCTCACTCAGTCAGAGACCTTCATTCTAACAATCTGCGTCTCATGCTTGTGCCTAGATTCCGTCGCTCAAGAATGGGTGGCAGAGCATTTGCTGTCTTAGCTGCCAAACATTGGAACAGCTTACCGATCGACCTTAGATTCGCCCCATCTGAAGCTCTGTTCCGAAGACGCCTGAAAACTTGGCTATTCGCCTCTATCTAGATTGCTCTTCTCCTCTAGCAGATAATTTTAGCGCCGGGACACCCCCGTTGGGGGTAGCCGTGCGCTTTATAAAATCCATAAATAAATAAATAAACGCCACCCAGTTTGAGTCGGAAAAGTTGACTGAAAGCCCTGCAATGTTCCAAGACAGTAACTTTAAGCCCCTTGGAGTAGTGGCTAGGGTGACAACTGTGAGATGGTGGGCTTGTGGGGTGGAGAGGGGGCTTGAGGGCCTGGGAGGAGAATACTGCTAAATTAGCACACTAGGATGGTGATGAGGGTAGGTCAATAGCTCCCAGTGAATCATAATAATTGAGTAAGCCATCCCTATACCTACATGGGCATGTAGGTGCAGCCAATGCACCTCCTTATTTTAAAATCCTGGAAGGGCTCAGGTGCAGGGTTTGATCAGGGTGGGATATTCCCCAGAACAATAATGTGGCATCAGGTGGCAAATTAAGTGTATCCCCAATACTCAATAAGCGGGGTTAGTCTGTGGCTCTAGGGTTGCTCTCTGTTTTGGGGGCAACTTGGGTCGTGGTGGCCATGGGGAAAAACTTATGATCCCTCCAGGGCCTGGTAGAACATGCTATGACTTCAGATAATCCATGGGAGGAGATGGTACCACCCTCCAAAGCAAGAGCCATAGAAACCACTGTCTCTGGGGGAGTGGGCTGCCTTACCTGCAAGCCTATCCCTACATTGATGGAAGCCAAGATTTCAGACACTAGTCTGATCTCGATGACACTTAACCTAGACATGATTGGTCCAACTGTGACATTGAAATCCGATTTAAACTGTGAGATTAGATTTTTAGAGAAGGGGGCCTTTTCTTTAGATCAAGATAAATAAAGGTCAAGGGGGAGGCCATGCAGGTCTACGGGCTCATCGGTTTTACATGCTCTCCCGTCTCCTCCGTTTACAGCTTGGACTAATGGGGCATGGGGAGATTGATTCATGACCTCTGATACTTTAGCCCCCTCTGATGACAACATTCTATCTTCCAGGGACATCCCTGCCTCCCCCTCCGACTGCCTTTCCCCTACACTCCCCAGTCACTCAGGGCGCTTATCTCTTCCTCTCTCCTGGGAACCTCTGAGGGTGTGGAATAGCCGGATGATGGCTGAGGCAGGCTGCCACTGTAAAGCGATAGCCTTCTTTCTACTAGCTCTATTTCTTTAGACACCACTGAGACTCCACGGGTAGGAAATCCTTCAATGGTCGTCACTCACGATTTTAGGCGCAGCGATGGTGCCTTAGAAGTGGGAGCTTTCCTATTACCCATGTGTGAGCTGCCGAACCAGTACTGCCCCACTTCTCCGTTCCCCCAGCTGGATCCCTGTGCCTGACAGACTAAAACAGATCAAGCCCCGAAAAAAATAAAATTCCCTTTGACCGCATCCCCACTTAACCTCATGTGTAAGCCAAACTGGAGGAAAGACATAATACTATGCTGACGGCATGCTCATGGCCAGTCCATTGGAGGCCCTCAGCTTGTCCTCCACTGCCCACACACTGGGGAGTTCTTACGCCCTTCCAGCAAGCCACCATTCATAAGTTCCTAGGTTTGTCCACAACGTTCCAGCAATAGACCCGAAAAGAAAACAGAGGCCAAAGGGAGTGGCCCTGCTTCGCTTCTTCCTGGCGCTGATGGATGCAGAACATGCCCTCCCTTGGCCCAGCATTACCCAGGCACTTCTCATGTGGCGGGAGGACTCTGATGAATGCAGTTCTTTTCGCAGTGCTTACAGATGCTGCCAAATGACAGGTCTAACAACGATCTGCAGGAGATTAGGCATTGTAA
The DNA here is from genome assembly GCF_964263255.1 of Lissotriton vulgaris. Lineage (NCBI taxonomy): Eukaryota > Metazoa > Chordata > Amphibia > Caudata > Salamandridae > Lissotriton > Lissotriton vulgaris. Next base: position 569,833,638 of record NC_141695.1, read on the forward strand.
GATTGCAGGGATAGGACTTTTAAAGTAGAGGGTGTTATCTTTAAAATAAGGTGTGGGTAATTTGCAGAGATACAACTATATAGAGATTAAGGCAAGTGACAGTGTAGTCTGTGCTCAGAAAGCAGAGGCATGTAGAGGATGGAAAGGAAGGAGAGAGTTATTTGAAGTTAAAAGGGGCATCGACAATCAGAAGTTTTAAGTTCAGGGTGGTCTTTCATGCAGGGATTTTAGGAGTATTGTGGAGACTTTTTGAGACAGCATTCAAAAACTGTAGAAGGAAGCAACAATATGTGCAAGAGTTACAATACCACTGTACAAAGAGAATAGATGATTGACTGAATGCTGAACAAATCAAACATTCACCCCCAGTCACAGATCTGAGTTAAATCCATTGTTTGTTGCTCACCATACCATTTCAGTTTGTACCCAGGCATATGCAAATCAGTCTTGACCCTGCTCCTTATCGGAACAGACTAGTCCTTTTTGCATTTGTCACCTATGTGGGTAGGGTATGCTCAGACATGGTCCCGTCCTCACTGTGCCACTGGTTTCAAAATAGCCTGGCTGATGAGGGGTGATACTCCAAAACCGGTCCCAGGATGCTTGTTTCCGGTCCAAGGAGGACCTGGCCTTGAGGTTCGGCTAGGCGGTTCCCATGGGGAGTCAATATTGACTTGCATATGGCTGGGTCCAAACTGGGATAGCATGGTGAGCAAAAGAACGATGGCTTTAACCCAGTTCTCTTGACTGGGAGTGAGTGTTTGAAAATGTTCAGCACTCCATCCATCATCTTGTTTACAATACCACTGTACGCCACGAGAAGTCCAGCATTCTCACACACCATGTACCACTGGGTAAATACAGTTAAATAAATGTTGTTTCATTTTCCCATAAACTGTTGGAAGAAAACCACAAAACAGGAATGTTGTATTTTAAATATTTGTACTCGAGATGCTTTTCCCAATTTCATCTGGTGATAGGTTGAGATCAAACAGAACAGATTGCTTTGTAGTGAATTTCTGTAATGCAATTCTTCTTAGGGCAGGTAACACTCTCTCCAGTCTGGCGCAAACACAACATAGGACAATGAGATGAGAAATCCTGCAAAGGCTGTCTTTCAACCTTCCTGTAGTAGTAATCAGACAAAATAGAAGTAAAAGCCTTGACTAGAAACCACCTCACTTGAGCATTAGAAACTGCAGCCCCACCCTTCATACTTCCCAACTCCCAAACCTATAGTGCTCAGTAAGAAAACATAATCATCAGTGCCTCGCCAACAAGGCCTTCATTGAATTTCAAAGGGGATGCCTGCCTGTATTCCATCCCACCCCAGCTTCTTGTAAGCCATGGGAATAAAGGCAAATGCAAAAACTGCAGAAGAAAACAGCATTATTTGCACGTTGTACAATACCACCATTTACACTTCATGCTTGTGTTATAATGTCACCATTTACAAATCTAGAAGGGGGATCAATTGCAGAACATCAGGCCCCACCCCATATAAAGCTATAAACATACATTATTGTAAAGTGTAGTAGCCAACGTCATTGCAGATTCTTGGCGCTAATGAGATGGAATGAGTATGCTAAAGTGCTGTTCTATTGAAAGGCACTTTATTGTTGCCTTTGAAATAGTCTGTCTAGCCCCACTATCATGACCCAGTTTGTTTCACAGCTTCTCTCCTCTGTGTCTGGAGCAGATTTAAACATCTGTTCTCCCCGCCCGTTTTCCTTTCTAAGGAAAGAGTACACAGCCAGTCTCTACTGGGAGCTAGCTGCATGCTGTTGTGAAATAGAAGAATATATCACAGCAGCCCATCTACCCATACTCTTCCCCTCACCCAGTTTTTGTCCAAAATGTCAGGAAACGCCCTTGAGCTTGTACCAGTTTTGTACAGCACTCTCCCATCAAAAACTAATACCTCAAATAAACTGCCCAAATAAAAGTGAATGGGGCATACACCAGTTAAACAGGATTGCATTTAGTGTGGATGCCCCCTCAAACCCGATAGTTTGAACTAAAGCAGCACACGGCTGAATCTGAGTAATATAAAGCAGTTTATGGATGTAAGTCAGAGCTGCACAGTTGGAACACTGTGCTAGCCATTCTTCAGGGGTCCCATTATGACAAATGTCTTTTTATACCAGGAACCGTTGCCAAATATTGAAGCCAAATGGGACAGGACCAAAAGGGGTGGACTGGGCATTATTGCAAGTTATTCCTCCTCTCTCCCGTGTGCCCATCAGCCACATATTCTCTATTGTGGAAAGTAGCTGCATGCCCCTCCCCTCACACCCACCTCACTCCCCAGTCTTTGTCTTCTCTGCATGTGGGGGTGCAGAGCTTGGAGAACTGTGGAAGGGACATTGTTAGTCACAACCACTTTGGTCTGCAATGATGTCCTGGCGACTTGTGCAAGACATAGGGGCCGTTTCAGATCTGTGTCGGAAAGCACTCCGACCGAGACGGCTCGGGGTTGTTTTCCGACCGATCCAGACTCCTGCAGTCCCACCGAGCGAGTATGATGCAGCCGTATGTTGTCGAACTCGGTTCGGTCGGACTCCCACAGAAGTCAATGGGAGCTGGTCGTACGACACGTACATGGGCTCCCATTGACTAAATGGGTACGTGGCGGATAAGTGCGCCCCTTACAGTGGGTACGCGTTGGTGCCATCCGCACCGTACATGCCAGTGTTGGGGAGACCCATGGGTCTCCCCCTGTGTCCGAGTCGTAATGCTGTGGGTGACGCGGGGTCTGACGCAACCCTCCGAACCCGACTCCAGGAGCTATTGCAAGCCGAATGCTCCGACTCGATCCGGCTGTCCAAATCGAGTATCAGACTAGCTTGGTCGTGAAACGTCTCCATTGTGCACCACGGTTTGCTTGTGACTGAGTCGTATGGAGCGGTTTGGACCCGAAAACGATTCAGATGGAGATTTTGCGCTTGTTCGCATCGTACTTCGACGTCCGGAACCGTGTATGACTCGGCCGGAAAATCAGCCTCCGAATCGGATCCCCTTATGCTGAACCCAGTTCGGAGCCCTTCCGAACGAGATCGGAATCGGCCCCATGTTAGTTTATAACTGGAAATATGGGGCCCCTGTAAAATACAGTAACTATTTAACTATTGCGCCCCATTTTGGAGGGGAAGGACAGGTCACTACTTTACAGACCTGCAATGTGTCTTTGTTGAAGGGATAGTTTCTATAAGTTTCCTCTGGTCTACTGTCCTGTTAGAGAAACTGTTCAAACATATCATTGTCATTCCTAAAGCACAAGTTATCTGCAGGGCAAGGGAGGCTTACACTGTGTCTTTTGCCAGGAACAAGGTTTTTCTTATCATGTAAGCTGCTATCCATATCCCGTAGCAGCCTATCCGTACGGACGGAAGTGCCACCCCACCCACCCTTTTCCAGGCAAGATGAGTGTCTGTCAGGCTGAACAAAGGTCAGCCTGGCAGACAATCTTCTGGATCAGGTCAGGCAGTAAGGAGTTAAACGTGCACTAAATGTGCAGGTTCCTGGCTGCCTGAGCTGCACCTTGCCAGGCTGTGGATTTCAAAAGCCTGTGGGCTTGGCCTACAAAGCCTTGAAATAGTGCTATAAGTGTCTCCCGCTCATGAGAACAAGGATTGTCACTAATTAACTCGGACCTGGACACTTCTGTTTTAAGCCCTGATGTTCCCCGGGCCAAGTGCCAATCAGTGACATCTTGTCACAGACTGGGATGGGGTTAGCAGTCTCACTGTGACAAGATTAAGACTGAAATAAGAAGGCAATGTACAGCATGACAAATGTACACATAATCATGTTAATATCAGTAAAAGCTATATATCAATGAACGCCTTGCTGTATGTACACAGAATAACAAACTTGTATCATTATTGTTGAATCGACCCGAGATGACCGCCCCATCAACCCTGAGTCAGTTATATGTGGTCAGACAGGCCATGTGACCCAAGCCTACCGATTGATAGGTTACAAGTGGGGTTACACTTAGCCCAAAGACATCCCCGTGAACAGGGGAACCCAGATCTATCCCACAGATAGGCAGGTACACCACAAAAGGTACGGGGAGATTGCTCCCAGTAAAACACGTTTGATAAAAGGCACAAGTGTACCCAAATGACCACAAAGTCAGATGCCAATTATAGTTAGGAACACTCAGCCGATCAGAACACTGCATGCACACTACAGATAGTGATCACACACTCCCCATGTCGGACATCTGTACACATACGCAGTAGCTCATATTAGGTCTCCACAAAATCGAAAACCACCTGTGCCCCCTTATCAGATGGTCGAATTATTGGTTCATGACTAGGCCTGTATTTATGTGCTCTACAAGAATGTGTAATCGGTTTACTGTACTTCAAATACTGTATATAATGACGCCAAAACCTCTGTACACTGGGATAGTCTTCGGACAGGACTCTGTTGATGTTCTCTTGGCCGCTGTTCCTGTTTTGCCAAACATCTCTTGTCTTATATTTTTTCCAAAGTAAATTCTTACCTGAGCAAACTTTTCATTTTCTTTCCAACATAGACAAGTCTCTTCCTTGTTCCTTCAACCTTTCTCTAATCTGAACCACTCACAAGAGTCCCACATCACCTTAATTCAAACATTCACTCATTCATCCATCAATGCAGTCTTATCTGGGGGCTGCATTAGGTAATTCTCCGCTCGGATGTACAGTGCTCACCAGGACAGGTCCAGTCGCAGGATGAAGCCATAGCCACAAATCCACTCACCAAGGGCTGGGCCAGAAAGGGGGTCAACAAATAGGGTTACAGAAAACGTTTTTTGCCAGCTTTCGCTTGATTGCTACTTTCAGTGATCTGCTGCATCACTCGAAAAGATGATATTTGTACCACAATGCATAGGCATCCCATGCAAATCAACATGAAATTTAACATGGAAATTATGGAAGGATTTAAACCAGCTTTTAGCCTCAGTGATGAGGTCAGGGAAGAGGAGCAGGGTTGGACTTAACACACTGAAAGTAACCTGGGATACAGAAGCGCTAGGACTGCCTGACCTAGACAGGGGTGTGAGTGAAGACCTATGACTAGACTCCAGGGTCTGGTGCGCCCTGGGAAGCCCTAAATCTGTCCCCAGGAAAAGGTTACATCTCCAATGAGTAAACAGCATATATGCAGCACACGGACGGGGTATTGAGAAATTGTTTGGCATTGCAAAATAAGAATATGTGTTTATGCCTGTCGGTGGGGGTACCTAACATTACTGCTAACAGTTATACCCCAGGGAATGATGTTATAGAACTGTACAGGCCCAGATTTTAGCAGGTCATTCCGCCCTTGGGATTACGATGCATGGTTTCCGACATGCTTTCCATGCCATGGCCTGTCCAACATGGAAACCATTTCGGAAAGCGTGTCACCAAGCAGAATCACCAAGGGGCCTCCAGCAGGGCCCCTTGGTGATTCTGGCCTCCGGTTAAGGGCCCCTGTTGATCCCTGCACCCCGTGGCAGGTGCCTTGAGGTGTCTGCCATTGGGTGCAGGGATCAACAGCACCTCCCATTTCCCTACGGGAGCATGTATTTCTGCCAGTTTATGGCCGTAATGCATGCTCCCAAAGAGAAATGTAGGACTGCGACCAAAAAGTGTTTGGTTGCATCCTAATTAGGCGAACCAGAGGTCGGTCGGTCCCAGGACCTAGACAATGTCGGGCAGATCGTAATTAGGCCCGTTATGTCAAACAGGGTCGGATTAGTGTAGCGTTCTAGTTTATGCACGTCACGTTGACGTGACGTGCGGTGGCCATGTTGGCGCCGGGTGCGCGCGCATTCACTAGCGCGCCGAACATTGCAGAGAGCAGAGCGCCGGCCGGCGCTCCTCGGAATAACAAATCTTGTAATAAAATAAACAAGAGTTCAACTACACCCACCTGCCGTATGTCATTATTGTGCAACTTTACAGTGGCGACGAGGTCGGGAGGCACAACCAGACGACCACGAAGAGTATAAAAGGAAGGTCGGACTCCACGTGGCAGCCACAAGGAACAGAAGGACCCAGACACGGTCACCTGGCCCAACCAGACACAGGAAAGGTCTACCTGGCGCAGCCCAGCCGATTAGACGACGCATCAAGACACGGCAGGACATACCCGAGGTACAGTGAACCCGAGGAGCGTGGCAGTGCCACAGTCAATCACAGTAGTGGCGAATAGGCCAGAGAGGCAGCGTAAGCACCCCACAGTCAAGGACACACGCACTACGTTCCTGTAGATCCACGCCAAGGGGGTGTAGCGCTGGCTACCAAAGAGGAGGAGGTGGGGACCAGCACCAAGAGTCCCCAGGTAGACACGCACACAGGGATCAAGGACAGCACCCCAGGCAGTCCCACAGGCAAAGGCACCGACATAACAGTCACCAAGGAAGTGAAGATGAGTACACCGGCGGGGTATGCGATAGCACCTGTGCAATTCCTGCCGAAACCCGGAGAACCACTGACGAAGTGGGAGGACTGGAAAGAATACATAGACAATTTCATAGGGGTCCTGGAGGATGAAAATGAAGAAAAGTTCACCCCTCAAAGAAAGAAACGTATCCTGTTGCTGAATCTAGGTCCAGAGGGACTCAGAATCTACAAGAGTCTGGTACCAAAAAAAAGAGAAGACACCGACGACGATGTGTATGCACACGCAGTGAAAGACCTAGATGAACGTTATCGCCCCACCATCTGCGTTTCAGTGGACAGATATAATTTCCAGCAAAGGAAACAAAAGGCGGGAGAAACCATTGAAGAATACGTAGCGGCCCTGAGAAAACTGGTGGCCACGTGCAAATACGCACTGTGGGAAGACGAGTTCATCAAAGATCAGATTGTCATGCACACCACGAGCGCAAACGTACAAGACAAGCTGTGGGCGAGCGGCGACACTACACTCAAAGATGTGTTGGTCATTGTAAAGAAGGCGGAACTCGCACGGAGGTGCGCAAATGCAACCAAGAAGGAAGTGGCCACCCCAACCATGGTGAACAGAATACAAGAAGAGGAACACCGCAAAGACCAGAGAAACAAGCCACCAGTGACCAAAGGAACCAACAGATGGCAAGGGAAGCAGGCGAACAATGAGAGCAAGAAAACGTGCTACAGGTGCGGAAGTTGGTCCCATGAAGCACACGATAGAAGATGTCCGGCATTCTGGGCCAAATGCCTGCACTGCGGCATCGTAGGCCACTACGAGAAGGTGTGTCGGAAGAAACAGCAAAAGGGAATGGTGAAATATGTCGACCAAGGTGAAGAAGACCTCAAGGAAGTCACAGAAGAAGAAGTGGTCACTGTCTTATGCATATACAACCAAGTACTGTGCGTGGATGGGAAGAGATCAACCAAACCCGTCCTGGACATGTCCATGGGCGGCATCACCATCACTGTAGTGGCAGACACCGGATCTCCATTTACCATCGTACAACGGGCAGTATGGGAAGTAGAGTTCCAACCCAAGTTGGGCCCAGAATTGGAGAAATTAGACATTCGGCCGGTCACCTACAACGGTGATCGCATTCCCATGTTAGGATTCCGACACCTGTTGTTTGAGTTTAGAGGCCGATCAGCGTGGTGCAAACTATACGTGGCGGAAAAAGGACCCTCCGTCCTAGGATGGCTAGACCAGGGCGACCTGGGAATAAAACTAGACCCAGGAGGGAAGGAACAAATTCTACTTACAGAACAGGAGGAATGGCCGGACATGAACAAATGGAAGGAGAACTACCCGAAGGTGTTCGGAGGCACAGTGGGGAGAATGGAGAAATTCCAACACAAGATCGTGCTCAAGGAAGGAGCTATCCCAGTAGCTCACAAAGTGAGAAATGTACCAATTGCAGTGAGAGAAGCAGTCCAGACGGAACTCCAAGAACTGGAGAAGAAGGGCATAATAGAACCAATCACATGCACCGAATGGCTGGCGCCCTTAGTAGTCGTAATGAAGCCCAACGGGAAGGTCAGGCTCTGTGTGGACCTGAGAGAACTGAATAAAACATTGTGGTGGAGAAATTTCCCCTTCCCAGAATCGAGGAGATGTTGGCCAAGACCAGAGGAGTAAGGTGGTACTCCACCATTGACTTGACATCGGCCTACCACCAAATAGCACTGCATCCGGACAGCAAAAGCCTAACATCCTTCATCACCCCGTTCGGGTGCTACCGGTTCTGTCGCATGCCGTTCGGGCTAGCCTCGGCGGCTGCAGTCTTTCAGAAAATGATGCACCAACTATTCAGAGACTGCGAGGGTGTCCAATACTTCCAGCATGACATCCTGGTGATGGGGCGTGATAGGATAGATCATGATCGGAAGTTAGGAAAGGTGCTTAAAACACTGGAAGTCAAAGGCCTCACAGCAGAATGGTCAAAGTGCACGTTGGGCCTGTAATCAGTGACGTACCTAGGCCATGAAATCGGACAACAAGGGGTCACACCAAAGGCAGAAAACGTAAAGGCCATCGCCGAAGCACCACCCCCCAAGAACAAGGAAGAAGTCAGGTCGTTCTTGGGAATGGCGGAGTACTATAGTAAATTCGTGGTACACTTTGCCTCAAAGACCTACAACATGAGGTTGCTGACCAGGGAGAGCACGACATTTCAGTGGACACCGGAAGCCCAAGCAGAGTTCGAAACCATCAAAAAGGATGTCACGGGAGCCATACCGCTCAAAGGCTACGACCCACAGGGCACCACCGTGCTCACGACCGACGCCAGCGACAAAGGTCTGGGCGCTGGGCTCATGCAAGACCGAGGAAGAGGGGACATGGAGACGATCAGCTTTGCATCCAGAGCATTGACGGATACTGAAAGCAAATACAGCGTGATCGAGAAGGAGATGCTAGCGGTGGTGTGGGCCATGACAAGGTTCCGGCAATTCCTGTGGGGTACCCGATTTCTGCTCAAGACAGACCACAAGCCGTTGGTAAAAGTATTGACATCGAGCGGGCACGCCAGTGCCACCCCCAGGATATCCAAAATGTCCCTGAAGTTACTTGAGTTCAGGTACGATGTGGAATACATCCCGGGAAACCGGAACCGAGTAGCGGACTACTTGAGCAGAGCAGCGGCCATGGATCCCGGAGAAGAAGACCCTGCGGACAAAGGGGAGATGGTGGCCCTCATAGAGGACCAGGAGAAGCTAATCAGCCAACAAGAATGGGCCGAAGCATACGAGGAGGATACCGACATCAAAGAAGTGAAAACGCACATCCTGCAAGGATGGCCAGACAAGAGAAATGTGAAAACGAGCCTTAGGCCCTATTACGAAGTTAAGGAGGAACTGTCAGTAGGAGACAAGGGGGTATTTATCTATAGAGGAGACAAGGTGATCCCCCCAAGGAACCTCACCAACAACCTATTGGACTTGCTACATGAAGGCCATTTGGGCATAGGAAAACTCAAGGCCAGATCGAAACAAAATTACTGGTGGCCAGGAATGGACATAAGAGCGGAGAGGCATGTCAGGGAGTGTCCCCAATGCCAAGGAGCTGACAAAACATTGAAACCACTACGTCCAGCTCTTGGCAAGTTCGATGCTCCCTCCAATCCGTGGGAAGAGCTGTCCATAGACATTTTAGGACCTGTGCTAGACGACCAGGGCACGCAGAAGTACGTGTGCGTCCTCATAGACCGATACTCCAAATGGCCAGAGCTGAAAGTGAGCGAGTCCATGGACACTGAGAATATCCTGAAGTTCCTGTCCGAAACCTTCACAAGAGAAAGAATCCCCAAATCCATTTTAAGCGACAATGGGCCACAGGTCACGTCGGAGAGATGGAACCAATTCATGTTGAGAAACGGCATCACCATCAAACACACGGCAATTTACCATCCAGCGGGAAATGGCCTTGTAGAACGATTTAATAGGGTAGTGATGGGAGCCATACAAGCCACCATATCCAGCAACAAAGACTGGGAAAAAGCCCTAGAGAACATGGCGTGGGCCTACAGAATAACCCCCACAGGCACGGGGTACAGCCCGTTTCAAATATTGAGAGGACGTGAACCCTTCACGCACGACAATAGGATCTGGAAGGAAAAAGGTGGTTACCAGTGAGTGGTCCCCTGCAGTGGTAAGGGCCAACCTGGAAAGAGCGCAAACAATCTACACAAACCACTACAACAAACGGAGGAATGTGAAAGAGACTAGCCTGGAAAAGGGAGAGTGGGTGAGAGTAAAGCTAGCCACTCTACAAAAGAAAGGAGACAGCAAGTATAGCAGGCCCCTGAAAGTCAAGGAAGTGTTTGATCGAGCGGCCCTGCTGAGCGACGGCAACGTGTGGTCACAGGACCGCATGGCTCGGTGCAACAAGGTATTGAGATGGGGACGAATTGGAACGGAAGGTGAAGACATGGATGAGTTGAATGTGGAAAGTAGGCAAAGTGGAAGTGAGCAAGGTGATGGAGCAAGTGCAGCGAAGGCGCGAGAAGGTGAAGAAGGGAGTGAGACTCAAGGAGATGAGATGGACATGTCAGGAGAAAATGTGAACAGTGATGGAGCGGTGAGTGAAGAAATGGAAGGCACTGGAACGCAGTATCAAGGGACTCAAGAGAACACTGGTAGGGTTACCAGGAGCGGAAGGCAAGTGGTAAGGCCCTACAGATTTCGAGACTTTGAACTAGACAACGAGGTGTAAGTGACTGCTTTAGTCTTTGGTAAAAGGGGGAGATATGTAGCGTTCTAGTTTATGCACGTCACGCTCCTCGGAATAACAAATCTTGTAATAAAATAAACAAGAGTTCAACTACACCCACCTGCCGTATTTCATTATTGTGCAACTTTACAATTAGAGCAAAAAAAAAGTTTTTTTTTCAGTAAAAGTGGCTGCATTAGTAAATTAGACCGCTAAAATAGTGGCCCATGTTTGCAAAATAACACTGTTTGCGCGTGTAAAGACACACTGTATAAGTGTTTTACAAGGTATGAAAAACTGCTTGGATTTGATCTTGCTTAACTTCAGTGCTTGTTTTACTATCAAGAAAATCAACAGTAAAAACAGGTACAAGAGACCATAAAACAGGCCAACAAACAGCCCACATCCAGGCCTTTTAGATCAGCCCTTCGGCCAGTCCCTGCTTCATGACATAAGACAGGTGGTACCTGATCTGTCCAGTCCAATCAGGTCATTGTCCTTTCCTAGCACGGAATGAGACAAGTGTAAATACAGGAAATCGGAGGGAGACCTAATTCACTCGTGGAGAGGCATTCAAAAAAACACACACGGGTATGAGCAGTACGGGATCTGACCAGGAGGTCCGGGTCACGGTCCCCTTTATTGATTCCGGTTCCCCGACCCTGCCCTCTTGTGGCCTATACCATGTCACATTGAGCGTGGGTTCTTACAGTGGCGCATCCCTGGCACTTCAGCGAAGGTAGGACAGCCCACCAAACATAACAATCATTGTCAAACTCTGTCCCCGTTCCTTGGACATGAACGGTATATCTGTTCTTCATTGAAAACGCATTGGCTCTGCTGGAGAGCTGGAAGTGGGAATGCCCCTGCAGAGGTGCTCAAGCGGAAAGATCAGCCTACGCCACTGTGGGCAGGCTGCCTTTTTTTCGGGTGAGGGCACACGGGCTTGAAACAGCAGGGACCAACTTACGGGTAGATTAGTAGACGTGGCATGGTTGCTGATTGTCTCTTGTATAGTTATTATAGCCCCAGCTAGTGAGCATCCTGTATGAAATGGGCCAAGTGCAAGTAAGGCAATGGGCCCTCTAATGGCTATTTGAATTGTACATCAATAATCTGCGTTCAGTGGGCCACGGCGCCACTGCACTTGTTGAGGCAGCAATGAAAGCCACCCGCCTGGTCCCAGCTTCTTCATTTGACCAAACCGCGATGCTGTGTGATACTCGCAATTTCCCTCAAAATTGCATTATCCGCAAAACGTGGACAATGGGCTCTAAAGATGAGCACTGTATATAAACTAAAGAAGGAGTGCTACGTTTCATGATGGGATAGGATTGCACTGATGGAGCTTTCCACAGAGCGGTAGGAATACGTTTTATTTTTAGTTATCTGTGATGAAAGAAGTAAACGTTTCGGAGACACAGTTCTGTCAAGCAACACTGCCATCCTCTGGCCTGCTGTGATTATTGCAACATCTACTCATGAACTATTCCGAGCACTTGAAACCCTTTCAGTAAAGGATGCAGATGGCCATATTTACGACTTGATTTTCGTCGCTCCGGCTCTTGCACCCTGTAACATGGTGTAAAAGCGATGAAAACCGTAGGTCATATTTTTGAAGCCTCACAAAGTCACTTTGCAGCGCTTGGAGGGGTTCCAAAAACACAATGCAGTGCAAATCAATGTGTTGCGTAGTGTTACTCTTTCCTGGGAAGGCATTCCATGGGTGTTGCGTGGGTGTTCCCACAAAACTCCCATAGTTTTTTGCGCATTCCCAGATATACAAGACCCTGTAAACCTGAGAATGCACTATTAAGATACGCCTCGGAGAGGTGTCACAAGGAGAAATATATTTTTTCTTGTTGCACCTTTCTCGTTGCATGCAGGGTGGTTTTTGTGCAGGTAAGTGTCCCTTCTTGCATGCAAACAATCATGCATGCAAACATGGTACAAGGGTGCCGGAGTTGGTGCAAGGCAGCCCATGGTGCGCCAGTGCAGGTCAAAAAGTCACGAATGTCCATGTGCCTTTTATACGGGCATTCATGCCCTTTTCCAATGACGCAGTGCAGCGCTGCAAGGTGAATTGCTGCGCTGCACCTCACTGCAATACTATTTCATAAATATGCCCCATAGCGTTGCTGTCACCCAGATGTACACACTGAGGGCCTCATTTATGAGAGGGTTATGTCATGTTTGCACTACGCAAAATGGTACATGCTTGACGCAAACCGCTTGACGCAAACCTCTAATTCAGATTTGTGAAGCCATGCAAAGCTAGTTTGCATGGTTCTGAGTGGCTGAAAAACTTTGGAGTAGCACAATGCAGCAAAAACCTATGTGGTGTGCTGCTCTTCCCTGGTTAGGCGTTCCACGGGCATGGTGTGGCTGTTCCCACAGAACTCCCCTGGATTTGACGCATCCCCAGATATACAAGTACTTATAAACTTGCTGAGACACCAAAAATGTACACCTTCCCAGGGGAGGAGTAGCAAGGAGAAATATATATCTCTATTTCTCCTAGTTTCTTCCTCTTTTTATGTGTGCTGCATTGTGTAAGACACGTAGAAAGAAAAGTACGCCTCCAGGGATTGTTTTTGTGCAGGAAAAAGCCCATCTGGCTGCTCTACGAGATTTGTACCCTAGCACAGATATATGCTCCCCATTCTGTGCTTGAAAAATGAAAGTGTAGATTGTGCACACCTATCTTCTAAACTCAAAATACCTAATTTACTTGTTGGAAACTGTATTGCGTGACCTATGTCTGCCCTACATGTATAGTTAAGTGGCAAGGGTCTTGGTCCCTGATAGGCAACCTGGACTCAAACGTGCACAGCTGAGGGGGTAAATACTCAGTCAAATCCTTTATACCTTAAATTATTACACTTTATCAACAATTGTGTTTGCTTATGTTTCGCATTTTAATTTTTATTATACAATCATACTAGATTTTGCATTACAAATGCTCACTATATCAAATTTCCAATGTCATCATAAATTGCTCATTGTGATTTTACAGTGACAATAAATCAAAAAACAAATTCAAAGAAAACAAAGCCCAATTCATTCTGGGATTTTCTTGTGGATTTGGATGTGTTGCTGGTAGTGGATCAGGTACAGCACCGGACAGGCATGTAAAGCTGGATCCATTGCCGTCGGGACCGGGTGGAGGGGACCAGGAGTCTTGTTTGGCGTTCCGCTGTTGTGCTTCTGCCGTCTCCTGTTGGGTGGTTTCTCCGCTGTGGTGTGACGGGCTGTTTGGGGCATCCTGAGTTGTACGGCGGTCGGGACATCATTCCGCACGACGGTGGCATGCACATTTTCATGGCGGTTCACGTCGCACTGCGGTGGACAGGAAATGGGCTATGTTTGGCCATTATAATATGGCGGGCGTGAGGACCGCTGCTGGCGTGCGGTAAATGAATTTTATGCCACCGCCAGCACCACGGGGTGCCTCTTCCTCGATCATAATGAGCCCCTAAGTGTTCACTACCATGTTTTTTTTTTGCAAAAACCCATTCTGATCACTATGAATCAACGTCTGCCCAATCTCAACTATATGCAATGCCCACATTTCTGCAAATGATTTATAGTCTGCATTAAGCATGCTTATTGGATGATATGAATTTGTACTAGAGGATGGTTTATACTTTTTTAAGAAACTTACCACCACACATTCTTTAAAGGTCGATGGAATATCCAACCCCTCTTGATTCAATTAAATAATTCTACCAAATGAGGTAGCAATTCTTTCTGAAACATCTTAGAAACCTTGGTCGGAATCCCATTGCGTCCACTATCTTTACCATTGGGCATCTTTTGCAGAGCAAGGGCACCTTCTCGTACAGAGATTACCTCCAGTAATGTCTCTACCTGGGCATTTGTCAAATGTGGGAGCTGAATAAATCTAAAAAACTTTTCAAGACTTGATCTAGGGATTGCCTTGGCTTTTTCATAAATATTTTTTAAATGCTGCAAACATATCTGAGTGATTTTGTGTTCTTCTGTCCACCCAACAATCAAACTTGGATCTTTAATTTCAGTAATACGTGGCATATCCTGCTTAAGTCACGTTGACCAAGCCAATACCCTCCCTACCAACTGGTTTATCTCCTACTATTTTTGCTGGAAAGTTTTTGAATTATTAATCTCTTCCAATCAAAGAAGTCTTTTAATTTCTGCTTACCCTGCTCAAACCGTTCTTTTAGATCTTTCATCTACCCTTGCTCTGGCTAAAGCATCTTGAGCCCTATCAAATGTCTACTGTATCTCGCATATTTAGGAGTTCCGAAGCCTATTCTGCTTTGATTTAATTGCAATCACTAGGCCCCAAAATACTGCCTTAAAGGCTTCCCATACTGCAAAGGGTGAGGCAGTTCATTGATTGACTTCGAAATACTCTCATATATTCTCATTTCCTCTTACAAACCTGGCTTGCCAAGAGAGTTCTGTCAAACTGCCGCCTCGGCCTCATGAAAGTTACCTCTTCCAGCTCTGATTTAATAAATGATACCAAATGATCTGAGAAGGCATTAGCCGTAATAACTGTACTGCTCCATTGTAGAGATTGTGTTGTCAAGAAAAAATCTAATCGTAAAATCATATTATATCGGCGAGAGAAATAAGTTAATTGTACCTGATCTGGGTGATCCAAAATCCACTGATCAGTCAGCTTAAAGTCATGTTTCATCGAGTGAAGAACCAAAGCAGTTTAAGGCTTTAGCTGTTTCTTTGTTCTATTTGACATATTGGGGCAGATTTATGAGGCCCTTGCGCCACGTTTACGCCGCTGTTGCGTCACGCAAGGCGGCCTAAACGTGGCGCATCCCTACGAGGCATTTACAACGTGACGCATCTATGGAGATGCGTCACGGTGTAAGGCCCTGCGCCACATGAAACCTGCGTCAGGTTTCATGTAGGCGTTCCGGTGCAGGGGGGGGCGTTCCGTCGCAGGAACGCCCCTTGAAAGTAACTCAGTGAAATCTACAAGACTTCACTGAGTCACTTTCTACGTCAATTCCTTACGCCTGCTTGAAGCAGGTGTAAGGATGATGCACCATGCAATGTAGGGGTGGCTCATGTGCATTGCAGGAGTCATGTCGCACTTGCGACATGACTCCAGCAATGCGCCGCCCGTACGCCGAAAGATGCGTCACGCATCTTCCCTGCCTTGCACCTTGGTGCGTCGCATTGTAAATGCGGCGCACCATGGGTGGCGGAGCTGTGGCGCACTGTGGCGCACATTAACTGGCGCAGTTAACATAAATCTGCCCCATCATGTTTAAGGTCCTGCATAAAATTGAACTCCCTGACCCCCTTATCAAGGGACCCTCTCCCTCTATTGCTATAGCAAACAAATCCTTTAAGGGGATGACTTCATCGTGTACAGGGGCATATTAATTGAGAAAATTCATAGAAATGGCTCGAACATGCACTTTCAACCAAACCACCTTCCCTGGTTGTCCCTTATTACTTCTTCCTTCTCCCTGTCAACTGATTTTGAAAGAAATATTACTACCCTTGCACAGCCATCCATTCCGAAGAAAATACATCATGTGCATACTTCTTGGGAAGACAACGTTTTAGATTGTTATCTTTAAGGTGGTTCTCCTGCAGAAAAATCACTTCTGAGTCAAATAAAGATAATCATTATAGCTCCGCATTTGAGTCTATTTAGAATGCCACTAGCATTGTACAACGCTACACCGAACTTGCACATTTTACTTGTTTTATATCGGAATGAGGCCATTCCCAACTCTAACAGCAAGAAATACCGAATATCCCCACCCCGTAACACCCTACCCTGGTCCTTTCCAGTTTGTTTTAAGGTGTACATCAAACTCCTGATGGCGTATATGTTCTTTTATAACTAGAATCAACCCCATGTGAATCCTCCCACTCACCCCCAATACCCCAGATCCCCACAATCCTTGAAGGGGGAATTGTCCACCCTACCCCCAACCCTCCCTTCCTAGTGTGGGTGCCCTGATATTGCACCCAGACAAGACTCTCCCTCTCGCCGCTACTCTTCTAATCATGATCAACTTGGCCTAAATTCAAAAAGAGTGAACAAAATTACAGCAAGGTCACAATTGGGCCTGGGTAGAGAAACTCTGCCAGACTCCATGGAGTTCCACCAGTGGCGGAGTGAGTTATTTTGAGCTGAACCTTCTGATATTTACAGGCGGGCACCATGCGCAGTGCAAGAGGATGCACCTTCTTTCTGCTACTCATGTAGCAGTTCTACTTGAGCAACAGCTTTCTCATAGTGAGCAACAGGTTTCTCAACGAGAGTGGTAGTAACCCGCCACGACCGCTTGCGTTGAGAAATCTCACCAGGAGGTGGTCTAGGTTTAGATTTTCCTCGAGTGTCCTCGCCAACGTAACATTGGGGAGCAGAAGAGAGGAAAAACTCTGCTCTGCCCCTCTACAAGGAGTTTTTTTGGAACTCCACGTTCTACGCAGAGTGGGGAAAACTCCATGAGCGGAACGGAGTTTACTGCCCTGGCCTAATCACGTTTCATGATTCATCCACCACTCATCAAGCCTCGACCTTCTTCAGTGAGCTCGGAGCATCTTAAAGGTAAATTGTCCTTTGGATATTAAATTTAGTTTTGCCTGTTGAACTATCGAGGACTGGGCACTAGCTGCCCTGAATTGTCCTACCAGTCCAACAAAGTCTCTGCATCTACATGCTAATGCTACAGACACGTCAGAGAATATTTGGAGCTGGACTTTTTCAGCTAGCATTAATAACTTCTTTTATATTGGCTTCATTAGGATCAGTTCCTTCATTATGTAGTCCACAAAATTCACAATGACTGTACTTTGGTACTTTGGATTCGTTGACCTTTGGGCAGAAATACAATGAGCTCTCATAATGGAAAGATCCCCTGGCAGGTTCTCTAAAATGTATGATTTATTCAATGATTCCATATAGTGCAACATATTCTGATGGTTACCCGTGCTCATAGTCATAACCCCTTCCGGTATCCCACAAAATGGAGGTTCAACCTCCTTGCATAATTTTACTTGTCATCAATTTTGTTCTGTGTTGCAAGCAGTTTTTTTCTGAATACTACTCATTTCCCTATCCCAAACAAGAAAACAAAGGGGCATATTATCAAGGGGGTTTATCTCCGCTTTTTTGGCTTTAAAAGCCAAGAAAGCGGAGATAAAATTATCTCCCTATTACCTAGCTGTCGCTAACACCAGTTAGCGACAGCTAGTAGGAGATAGCGACCATCTTGGGCCCCACTTTGCATGTCAGTGATATTTATCACTAATGACATGCAAAGTGGGCGTGCCAAGATGTTAGCGACTGAAAACAGTCGCTAACATCGCTATCTCCTATTACCAACTTTTGGAGATATTCGAGCTAAGCGCGAATATCTCCAAAAGCTAACACCTGCCCTGAGCAGTTCTTAGCCATGTTATCCAATGGGAGGTGGATAACATGGCTAAGAGCATTAGCTCGGTAATGCATGAATATCGCTGACTTTTCAGCGATATTCATGCATTGCGGCGATTTTTATCGCATTTGCGATAAACCTTGGTAATACCAAGGTTTATTTGCGGTAAAAAGCGCCGCAGCTCAGGGGTAATTTTTTGTCTCTAACCAAGCAATAGCAATAATTATCGCTATTGCTTGGTAATATGCCCCAAACTTCCAAATCTGACAATCAAACGTGCTGGAATTTGACACATGACCACCTCCATTTTACCCAGCCTCTTGTAGGGTGTGGCAATTTCCTTAGTCTGATTATCTTTCAGCTCTCGTATATTACATAAGATAGTCTCTAAAAGGAACTGCAGCTGGCCTAACCTGCCTTGTACTCTCATAGATTCAGGCCTCGCAGCCTCTCGAGAGTTGTCGCCAGTCAGGAGACAATGCTGCTCAGCTCCATCCTCCACTTGCTGCGTACTCCGACCAGGTTGTATCTTCAAAGACTGGTCCTCTACTGCATGAAGCACAGCTTGTTTTACTAGAGTCACGCCCCTTGTTGACTCCTCTGATATATGATCTTGAATCTCGCTCCTCCCTGACCCAGCATCCAGGTCCTGAGCAGATAACAAGTGTGTTACATTTTTTGAGTTTTTAGCGAAGAGTGGATAGTCCTACTTGGCAGCCCTTGGGATGCTTTCAAAATGTGGGCCATCCTGCATCTGAGGGCACCCTTCATCTCCTACATGATTTCAAGTTGCTCTCGCCACAGCAGTCTCGCCACAGGACAAAACAGGAGCATTTGTGACTACTACAGTTAGAGCCTCATTAATTTGGGTTACAGCTACACCTCGGATATGCTCAGTGAGTTCTCTCTGCCATCTGCAAGCTGCCTCAAAGTTCCATAGGTGACATCGACTTTGCCATAGTAGCAGACTGTATATTGTTGGCAGCCTCCTCTCATCGTAGTGCAGAAGAACGTGCAACCTTTCATTTAGCCTTTTGAAGCTGTGGTGCTAAATTAGTAGCTGAGGTATTGGGGCTCCTGCTGTATAGCTGCTGCCTATTACCTCAACAGTTCCACAGTAGAGGGGGCACAACCCTGGCATAAAACAGATTAGTGGCAGTAAATGCTGAAAGGCAAGTGGAGAGCCTGACCCAGTGACCCTCTATTGGGTGTCAGAATGTGCACCACGCCAACCTAGCATAGCGCACTTCACTTACCCCCGGCGAGACTCCTGGTGGCTCCCCCACATAACATATAGCCCGGGTCTGGCGTCTCCATGCAGTGCCCACCTCTCCTTCACACACTACTTTTGTCATGGCTTCCTTCCTGCCAGCCTAGGTCCACTGACCCCCACCTTCCATCCATCAAACAAGCTGTACGTGAAAAATTCTTTCATGCATGGACGAGGTGCTCACAACCTCCGACACGGAAGGAGTCCCAGAAGGTGACGCTGCATGTAGCAAGGGGGTATCCTTTAGTGGACGTTCTCCCATCACGCCACAGCTCCGCCTGGTAACTACTGCTGCCCCTGTTGCTGCTGCTGACCCGCTGATCAGGAGTTAGAGGCCCTCCTCCACCCGCAGGCTCCTGCCTGCACCTCATCTCTGGTGGTCTAGTGGCAGAGCGTCTCTGCTCTGCTGCTAGGGCTGCCCTCTGTCTCTGTTTCCTGCTTTTTTCCTGTCTTTGCCTTTATGTCTGCTCTTTTTCTTGACTCTGCCTCTACCTTTATTCTGTTTTCCTTTTGACTTTTTTCTCCTTTTTTCCAAGCCCAGGCCCTGTTGCTGCGAACCCCCATGGCCCACCCCCCCTCCAGTGACGCTTCCTGCTCCTCATTTTCCCACCTCCAACCTGTCAAGCCCCCGCAGCACTACTGAAGGCAGCCGCTACATGATGAAAGTGCAGTCCACTATCCCTTCACAGCGCAGCACCACCTGGTGGCTGCTGCAGCCCCCATTGTTGCTGCTGACCTGCTGGTCAGGAGTTCGAGGCCCTCTCCCACCCGCAGGTTCCTGGCTGTGCTTCATCCTTGGTGGTGTAGTGGGAGAGCATCTCTGCTTTGCTACAAGGGCTGCCCCCGTCTCTGTTTTCTGTTTTTTTCTTATTTCTGCTCTTTTTCTTTACTCTGTCTTTATTCTGTTTTTGACTTTTCCTTTGCCTTTGTTCTTCGCCCTCGCCTCTGCAATTCCTCACAGCCGTGCCCCCTCCATTGACCCTTCCTGCATTTTCCTGCCTCCCAGCTGTCCAACTTAATGGCAGCCGTTGTGCAGCCATGCCACTGCTACACCGAAGGTATGCCAAAGGCAGGCCCATCTGCGCCTGTCCATGCCTGGACCGCGCCTAGCACCAGGGACACTTCCACCACTACGACGCCAGACCCCTCCTCACCCTCAAGTCACGACACCATGCAGCCTGACACCGCACGTTGCCAAAGGAGACCCAGTAACCCTTTGCCTGCTGGATTGCAGCCACATCTTCACCCACGCCAATACGCCAGCTCCTCTTGCTGCTCAGCCGACCAACAGTGCACCCGACTGACTTCACTTCATCCTCCACCATGTGCGATCCCTTCACAAGCATGCCACAGAAATCTGGGACTTCCTCAAGGCTGCCTTTTCTGACATCTCCTTCTTCACGGAAACCTGGACAAACTCCTGTTCTGGACCGGACATCACCCTCTCCGAGGGCTACAAAATCACCCACAAGGACCACACCGAGCGACCGAGAGGAAGCATTACCATTGTCCACAAGAACACCCTCCACCAGATCACTCACTCAAATGACCCAATGACAACCATGGAATACCTCCCTTTCCAGATCCAGTCCAACCTCAACACCTCCCTCCGTTGCACCCTCGTTTACAGGCCCTCCGGCCCATGCCCACCCTTTAACAATGCCATTGTAGCCCTCAATGAACCCCAGAATCTCGCCATACACACCACCTTCTCCTCAAAATCACAAAAAAATGGCCTTCCAAGACAGAATCAGCGCCAATGCACACAACAGCAAAGAGCTCTTGGCCATCATCAAGGAGTTCGCCAGGCCCAACAGCGAGACCACAGACTTCATACCCTCGCAAGACCTCTGCAACAAGCTCAGCACCTTCTTTAACCACAATAGCAGGCAGATCTACAACAGCTTTGACACCCAAGATCCTGCCACTACAGACGACACACTCAAGACCATGAAGAGCCTCCACTCAGGAGCTCCACCAGATCCCTGCTGAACCACAACTTCCATAGCGCAGCTGCCTCCATTGCCCCCCAGCTTTGCTGCACAGTCAACTGCTCAATCAAAACTGCCACCTTCCCCAACGACTGGAAATACTCCAAGATCAACCCCTGATGGAGAAACTGTCTGCTGACCCGACAGACCTTAAGAACTTCAGACCCATCTCCCTACTATCTTTCCAGGCCACTGTCATCGAGCAGGCCATCAACACCCAACTCTTCATTAAAGAGAACCACATCCTGGACACCTCCCGGTCTGGCTTCCAAAGCAACCACAGCCCTGAGACTGCACTCCTCACCACCACTGATGAAATCTGCTCCCTCCTTGACCGGGGCGAAACCACATCCCTCATTCTAATGGATCTCTCAGCCGCCTTCAACACTGTCTACCACCGTACCCTAATCACGAGACTCCACAATGCCGGCATCCACGAAAAGGTACTGGACTAGATACACTCCTTCCTGCCCGGCCGAACACAGAGAGTCAGTGTTAGACCTGTCAGCCCTAGGGTGGTCTTACCCGTTTTTTTTGTCCTTTTCGCCTTATTTTTGCCACCATCTTTGTTGGACCTAGGTCTCTGGGCGCCTTACCACTGCCAAACAGTGCTGAGGTGCAGGTGCTGTCTCCCAATAACATGGCTGCAACAGGCCCCTGCTTCTGTGGAGAGGCCATTCAATACACGCACTAGTAGTTAGGAGCAGGCTGGGACGTCCCGATACTGTATCTCTGCCCGTCCGGCCTTTTTGTTCCATAGCCCAACATGTGGAAGCTCCTGGAACCTTCCAGCCCTGGGAGGGGTTATGCTTTGCCACCTTTACAGGAGGGTCACCAGACCTAGGGCTATAAGAGGAACGGAGGGAAACTGAACTAGTCATTTGGGGCAACATGGAATGATGTAAAACCGAGGGGATGAGCTCAGCTCTGAAGTCCAGGCCAGTCACCACAATGCACCTGGAGCATGTACCAACTCAACCTAGTAAAGAACTGTATGTTGTTGGCACTTGGTGCCTCCCATCTCCTTTGAAGTAGTTTACGAGTAAATACTACCCTTTAAGTTGCAGTAAGAGCAGAGACTGCTTTTGGCCAGTCCCGGGAATCTAGGTGTGTTTTGACAACTCAGTGGATAGTTTCCTGGTCTGGAATTATAGTAACAGTTTGTTCGAATCTGTTGCAGGAAGCATTGTTCATACTCAAACTCCCAGGTCTAGTCTCTTTGACCAGACACTTACTTACTTGCATGACAAGATTAGGGAATGTTGCCCTTGATGGTGCCCAAGTGTGAAAACGTCCTCCTCGGCCAACCATATAGGCAGGCGAATTAGTTCATGAATATTCAGACCCCACACTCTTCTAGTTTGCCTCATATTGAGTCTGCTGGTTCTCCAACTCAGACCTGCCTGATTCAGTACTGAAACTTCTTGTAATTGTCAGTAAATGAATGAATAAGGGGCTGCTTTGGTACACTGCCACAGAACCGGACGGGAGAAAGGGAGCCAGCAGGACTCTGTTACCCAGGAGCCCTCGCAGTCAACACCAACGCGCTCCTCCCCCTGCTGCTTGAAAACCGCTCGAGTCCCACGCTTCGCGGGAGCTGCTCGCAGTAGCTGCTTTGGGACAAGGCCACAGAACCGGACGGGAGAAAGGGAGTCAGCAGGACTCCATTACCCAGGAGACCCCGCAGTCAACACCAACGTGCTCCTCCCCCTGCTGCTTGAAAACCGCTCACGTCCCCCGCTTCGCACGAGCGCTCGCAGCGGCTGCTTTGGGACACTGCCACAGAACCGGACGGGAGAAAGGGAGACAGCGGGACTTCGTTACCCAGGAACCCCCGCAGTAAACACCAACGCGCCCCTCCCCCCCTTACTGACAGCCTATTTTGTTGGCTACGCCCACCGCTACGCGGAACGTGCGCCTGGCGAAGCCCGGGCCAAGGGCGGGCCCCTTTGAGCCCGTTGGAGGCCCAAGCAGGCTGGGCTGGGCCCACCCTCTAACATTTTCAACGGGACACTGGGCTGTTTTACATCTAACGGTAAGATCAAAAGCTTGGACCAAAGATTTGTGAAACCTGTCAATCTGTGTAGAGGGTTGCATTTTCAGCCATTGCAAGTGGTGTCGTAAAGTAAAAGAAAGGGACTAAGGGGGGGGGGCATGGGAACATTGGATTACTTTATCACAAGAGCCTCTAATGTGATTGCCCAAGAGATTGCGGTAACAGAACAACGGCTATCACTTGGTCCGGGCCCAGTGAAGTGCCCAATGGAGGACGGACATTTGGGGGATCCCCTACCTTCCCAGGTCACTCTCACCACTATCGCTGCTGGGGAACGCCACGTAGACTACGGTGTGGGGCTCTGTGCCAGAAAATAAGTCACCCGACCAGTCAGCCTGTGTAATAACTAGGTCTAAGACTGCCCCCCACAAGTGCAGAAAGGAACCAGTAAAGGATAAACAAGGCGCTAAAAACAAGAAGAGGGTAAGGGGCCAACAAAAGGAAAACTGTCCCATCGAAGTAAGGACAACAAGGCCGGCAGTAGAGGGTCAGAAAACTGTGGAACAAAATGCGGAGTCTGAGACTGTGACATCTTTATTGACTCCGATTACCCCGACACTCCTGTGGTTACCCTGAACAGTGCTTTTTGGGAGAAAGTGGGGACTAACATTGCTGATTGCTTAATGCCCTTAATGAATAGAATGTTTTGAAAGAACAAAAGGTCCTTAGCTTTAGACAAATAGGTACTGGAAAATATTATATAGACCACAATAGGCTACTATATAGTTCAATCCCTAGTCCAGCCGGACAGGGAATTTAATAATCAGATAAATCATTCAAATTTAAGAATACATATAAGCAACACAGCATTGTAGTTACAGTAGAGCACAATCCTGTGCCGTACAGAGAAAGCAGAAAAGTGAGAAAGTGGTAAAGTGAAGGAAATATCAGGCAAACAAGGTGAGCTATCAGGCCACTACTTTGGATCAAAATTGGCAGTGTGTCCTGGAGTAAAACATACATACAACAATATGATAGGGTGAAACGTATATCTACTCAAAGGAGTCGACGTTTCGATCCCGTGCTCAATGTATAGGGATCATCTTCAGGACTTAGGGAATTATTAGTGCCTGAATTAGAAATTATACGCTCATGTGTCGAATTGTGGGACTACATTTGGGTTGATAGCTGTTTAGCCGGTTGTAAGAATTTGCAATACCTTAATGGGGGGCGTCCAAGCTATAGGATGCGTAATGGTTTGTTGGAACGGCCCAGCAGTGTCAACATTGATAGAAGGCCAGCATTGAGGCACCTTGTGGGCTTCAATAGGCGTGGATTAGTGTGCAAATTGTGCACCACTGTTGAGGAGAGGGAGAAGATTAGGGCCAAAATTGGGAGTAATGTAACTTGGTAAAGCAATTAACGTGTCCCGCGCAATTTTACCGCGCAATTTTACCCTTGGCTTCTCGAGATCCCTGAGTAGTCAGAGTAATTTGAGGTCCTGAATAGGGGCGTGGTGAGCGTCCAGGTTCACAGATTTGGAGTCCCGGGATCGCGCTTAAAGGGCAGAGGGTTAAGTGGTCTCTGCGTCCGGTTAGCCACGGTGTAAATGAACCCGGCTTGTGCGGAGATGCCGTTTTCGGATTGCGGTCAGATAATGGGCTGATCCGCCGGCAATCCGGCAAGGCACAGCGGGAAATTGGCATCCTTTCATCCCACCGAAATCGGCGGATCAGCCCATTATCTGACCATTATAGACATACGTTTCACCCTATCATATTGTTGTATGTAAGTTTTACTCCAGGACACACTGCCAATTTTGATCCAAAGTAGTGGCCTGATAGCTCACCTTGTTTGCCTGATATTTCCTTCACTTTACCACTTTCTCACTTCTCTGCTTTCTCAGTACGGCGCAGGATTGTGCTCTACTGTAACTACAATGCTGTGTTGCTTATATGTATTCTTAAATTTGAATGATTTATCTGATTATTAAATTCCCTGTCCGGCTGGACTAGGGATTGAACTATATAGTAGCCTATTGTGGTCTATATAATATTTTCCAGTACCTATTTGTCTAAAGCTAAGGACCTTTTGTTCTTTCAAAACACTTGATACCCATGGTCCCTAGCCACCCAGTGGGTTCCCCTTGTCTTTTCAAATGAACTTAATGAATAGAATGTCAGCCATTGAAGCAAACTTATTAACGCTCACTAATGCCCTAGACAAGATCTTTGATGTCCTAACAAGCCTTAGTAATGCCATTATTGAGCACTTATCTCCAACCCCCCTGGTGCCAACCCCATAAGCGGAGCAAGGTTATTGCCAGACCATCAAAGGGTCCAAGTGGCTGGGAGCCTGCAACCGGCTAAACCTGGACCTGCTATGAATAGGCCGGGCCTGTGGGACCAGGGGGCCGGGAGTGTACAACTGGCTAAACCTGGGCCCATTATGAATGGGGCAGACAGGCACTCCCAAACTAAGGATAAACCTAGAATGTTGTCCTAAATCCCCAATGTACCACGCAAACATTAAGTATGCAAATTGATCTACCTCCAAAATGCAGCCCTTTTGTCGTAGTTCTAGCAAGGGTACCACCATTGACAAATGGTATTGAAGAGACACATACCTCACTAAAGAATAAGGTCATTGATTGGCTTAGTAAAAATAGACCATTACCGCAAGTGAAATTTAGCTTGTCCGAAGGGTATCATGGGTGGGCCACAGAACCAAGGACTACATGGGAGACTGTGTCCTAATTAACTTTAGGGACACACGGACAGTGTCCCATATATGTCAATGGACACAACCTACACCCGCGTCAGCCATTCAGTCTCTCCCCCTCTCATATATCTATCCCCCGACCCTAGCGTGCCTCAATACTGATAGAGATCCAGCATGGAACTAAGTAGGCTCCTTAGCAAGGACAGGTACTGGTCAGGGAAGGTCCAGAGAATCCCAGTTAACCGAGGCCGTTTGTCTACACAATAGATCTAGTTGCCTAGACATGGTGGATTGACTGAGTCAGAGTCAACCGGACAATAGTACTGGAGGCACAAATGAGGCAGATTCTGAGGCAGAGTCGAAAGAGGGAGTTGATCGCTGTAGATGGACACAGGAAGAAATAGAGGATAGGAAGGGCGGAAGCCGTGAGGCGATTATATCAACGTTAGTTGCTGCAAGTAACTGCCCACCCCTTAGGGAGCCTGTAGCCAACCCTATTGGGGAGGGCAAGCATATGTCTAGTGCCATAAGTGAAGCAGGCCTGTTTGAGGAGGCAAACGTGGAGCAAAATAAGAGAAGAGTTATGGGCTCAAATGTAGAGGTAATAAAATTATTGTCCTGGAATCTGTCAGGACTATCTAATAAACTTTCCAGTCCAGAATGGGGATCCTTCGTGGATGAAAATGATGTGTGCCTGTTTCAGGATACCTGGGCGCGCACGGAGAAATTGAGGGTGGGCTTTGCCTCTTTTTATGTCCCGGCACTGTGGGGAGGGAGAATTCGTCCCTCGTGAGGTCTCACAATCTGGGTATGATCTCACCTGGGGTGCAAAGCTACAGCACTCATTACTCACTCCAGAGGTATTCAATGTGTAGTTCTTGCCTGGCCAAATGCCTATAAGCTAGCATTGATTAATGTCTACTCACGTCCTGTTAGCATAGGTAGAGAGTCCAGCACTATCTATGATCTCTCCACCTTCATTTCAACTGTCCAGAATGATTTTCACATATTGGTAGGGGGCGATTTGAACTGCCATTTTGAACCTCTAGAGGGTCTCAACGAAGGTGCTCTAATGCAGCGTTTAGAGGAGGCTGGTGTTACCGGCACTGCTCTCGACTGGTTCCGGTCGTTCTTAACCAACCGGGCCTTTAGCGTGACCGTCCCACCTTATCAGTCAAAATTCCATCCGTTGAACCTGGGCGTCCCCCAAGGCTCCTCGCTGAGTCCTACGCTGTTCAATCTGTACGTAAGGCCGCTAGCTGAGGTTGTCAAACAATGGGGTATGACCATGGTGTCATATGCCGATGACACCCAGCTAGCGGTCACGATCAGCGGGGATGCTGAAGTCGACGCTCCCAGGTTTCAACAAGGACTGAGGGCGGTCGCTAGCTGGATGACGCTCAATTGTCTCCAGCTAAACGCTAGTAAGACCGAGGTGATGGTATTTGGTAGACAACCGGAACTGTGGGGAGAGAGATGGTGGACGGAGGAGTTGGGTTCTGCTCCCATCCCAGTCGCCGAGCTTAAGAACCTCGGGGTCTGGTTGGACCCTTCCCTTACGTTTGCATGCCACACCAAACGCACGGCTGCATGTTGCTTCGGCATCTTGCGTGGGCTCCGTCCTGTGCTAAAGTTCTTCGATGCCCCTACTCGGCAACTCATGATCCAAGCTACCGTCATCTCCAGGCTGGATTATGCGAGTTCTTTGCTGGCCGGGTTGAACGTAGCTGAGATCGGGCGCCTGCAACGGATCCAGAATGCCGCAGCGAGAGCGGTGGTAGGCCTTCCAAGATTCTGTCCTACCTCCAGCACCATACGAGCGCTGCATTGGCTTCCGGTGGCGCAGCGGATTCAGTTTAAGGTCCTCTGCGTCGCCTATAAGATCTTGAAGGGGTCCCCGGCAACGATCCTTACGACCCTCATGGCCAACTACATCCCAGCACGACCCTTAAGATCGGCAGACCTCGAATTGGCCGTGGTACCGCGCTTTAAGCGAAGCAGGGCCGGTGGACGCTCATTTCGAGTGCGGGCCGCTGCTTTGTGGAACTCCTTACCCCCGGCAATTCGCGCTATGAGCGATTTGCTTTCTTTTCGTCGCGCCGTGAAAACATTTTTATTCCCTTAGTCATTTGCTTGTGCTGTTTTATTTAGTTGTGTTGTGTAGCTGCCTTGTCGGGCGCCAGGACGCTCCTTAGCTGGAGCATCTGTGCGCCAAATAAAAACCACATAACATAACATAACATAACATAATGGCAGAGGATGACCATTGGTCAATTCTTATGATCCAGGCCCGCCCGCCAGGGCATAGTCCCCATTAGCCGTACAAGTTACGGCACTAACTATCACTCACTCCCTACGTGCATGTAATGGCCGTACTTCCTCGGACATCCCAGCCAAATGCACATATAATAGATTACATCTTGCTGGAAACTAGACTCTGGCCGATGGTAATTGATTTTACTGTGATGACTAGAGTGGACAGCGACCATAATGCCTTAATTTTAGAAATGGGCCTGCCCAAATTTGGTTGGAGCGTAGCTCCCTTGATGGGTGATGGTGATAACAATAATAATAATCTCACCCTGACCAGTAACAGGCGCAGAGTTAGATGGTCTAGTTTTAAGGAAAAACTAGAACAGATAGCGAGATTGTATAATTTGGCAATTCCCTTTCTGTCTGAGGTTGCAGTCCTAGTTGATCTACCATCTTCCGTGGACTCTCTAGCACAGCTAGAGGTTCTCCACAGGGATCTGGTAACTAGTCTAGCAGAGGTACTGAATCCCAGGGTGCCCATGAAGGGTACTAGGGTACCTTGCTCTTCCTGGTACAATAAGGCGTGCAGGTGGGCTAAGTCAGAGCTAGTGTTGGCCCTTAAAGACAACAATAGACCAGTAATAAAAGATAAAGGGCGCATTACAAAAGGCTAACTGAGGGGCCTATTAGGATGACGGGCGGACTTTGTCCGCCCGTCATCCTAGCGGGGAATGGGACCGCCCGCCATAAGGGCGGGGGTCCCGGGGGTGGCATTAGGATGTGCCCGCCACTGTGGGGGGCACATCCTGCATTTCTAGCATTGTGGCGGGCGGAGCGCTCAGCACCGCCCGCCACAATGCTAGAAATGCTTGTCAGCATTTGCATATACAAAGCGGCAGGCACCACATGGTGCCTGCCGCTTTGTATATGCAAAGGAAGGGGGGTACCATAGGTACCCCCCCATGTGCACCCCCCACCTGTACTTCACTCTGGGGGCCCACAGGGGGCCCCCAGAGTGAACACCGCATGCATTTCCGTGGCGGCATTGCCGCCACGGAAAGGCATTGAGACCACACCATTGTAATATGGCGGGCGGTGTCTAACAGACACCGCCACCATGTTACTGGTTTTCCGCCCCGGCCGCAAGGCGACCGGGGCGGAAAACGTGCGGGCGGTGTTTGTCACCGCTGCGGTCCCCTCAGCCATCGTAATATGGCGGGGGGAATGCAGGGAAGGATGGCGGGCGGATTGCCTCCGCCAGGGTGGCGGTGGCCACCGCTACCCTGGGGGAGGCAATCCGCCCGCCATCCTAATGGGCCCCTATGGAAGGAAGAGTGGGACCAGGAAAAGCGGACTAGTTTATCCTCTGCTCTAAATACCAAAGATTATAAAACATTTTGGTCCATAATTAATACCGGCACAGGTCAATCGAAAAACAGCTGTAGAACCCAACCTAGCGCCAGAAGTATGGGAAGGCCCTTTTCGGGCTCTGTATTCTAGCGAGGGTTCCCCTGATGAATCTGCTAATCCATTTACCCTTGGCCGGCACACCACTCAGCCAGAGGAGTGCGAGGTAACGTTGGCCGAGGTGTGTATTGCTATTAACGAACTTGCCTCAAATAAATTACCCGGCCTGGATAAACTCCCGGGTGACCTCTTTAAGCACCAGCTGAAAGTCTGGGGTCCCTATCTCTGGATTGTATTTAATGCAATTCTAAGAGGTATGGCTCTCCCCAGTACTTGGCTGGGAGCAGAGATAGTCCCTATATTTAAAAAAGGCTCTTCTCTGCTCCCATCCAACTACAGACCTATAAGTCTCATTGATGTCCCTCAGAAGATCTTTGCGAGACTAATCTTGGAACGGCTACAGGACTGGAGGGAGGAGCTTGCAATACTCAGCCCTTATCAGGCAGGGTTTAGGAAGAACACCTCCATCATGGATCACATTTTTCGGCTAGTGCTCTTGCACTGGAAAACGGTGCTTATAGAGGGTGGCAGCCTCTATATGGTGTTCGTTGATCTTCGCTCTGCCTTTGATCTTGTACCCAGGGGTAAACTCTGGAGTGTCCTTCTGGAGCTGGGTATCCCCATCCATCTCCTTTCAGTCCTGATGAGGCTACATGAGGCCAATTCCGCCCAAGTTAGATGCGGGAAGACTGGCGAATTGACATCTAGATTCCCCATTGACCGGGGGGTAAGGCAGGGCTTGCCTCCATGTCAACGGGGTAATTGCCCATCTAAATTGAGTGCAGAACAATGACACACCCAAGCTAACAGGGAATTGGGTACCGGCGATAATGTTGGCCGATGACACCCTCTTGCTTTCCAGATCACCAATGGGCATTCAGCGAACATTGGATGGTTTTGTAGAATTTTGTACTCCTCGGGGATTGGAGATCAATTCACTTAAAACAAAATTTATGATCTTCAACCAGCCTAGAACCACAAGACCCAACCCCATTCTAGGCAAAACAAGACTGGAAAGGGTAAGCACTTTTGTTTACCTTGGGGTCACGATTAATGAGAGCTTGTCGTGGGGCCCCCAGCAAACCAAATCTCAATTAAAACTTGCTCAACTATTGGGTGGGATTATTAGACGATCCAATGTGTCAACAATTAAACCTCTTGGTCCACCTCTGGAGAACTACAAATCACAAGCCAGGGGTGCAAGCATGTATGACGGTGAGCTATGGGGTCATTGTAACAAAGCCCAAATCACCAGGGTTGAGAACAACGTTCTCAGGCACTTGCTAGCCCTTCTACCCAGTACCCCGCTCCTCCCATTAAGACTTGATATGGGGATCACATCAATTGGTGAGGAGCTAGCCTTAAAAACATTAAGGTATTGATGCCGGCTTTGGGTCACGCCGGAGCTGATTAATTACAGGCAGGAGCTCAGAGAAATACTTATCTGTACGAGCGCAGGCAAAATCCCCTGGCTCATCCATATCAAGAAGGAATTCACCAGGCTGGGACTCCCTGGCCTATGTTCGGATCCGGAACAGGGCTGTAAAGAGATTTCGGCCATCATGCTCACAAAGGTATATCATGCTGAGAACATGAATATCGCCCTGTGTAATCCCAAAAACAATTGGCTCTAGAACTGCTACCTTTCATTTGGTTATAGATTCATATTGCTATGAACGCTTTTCAGATATAATCTACCCTGTTGTAGCCAGAAAACTGTATGTGTAATGGAGGTATGGAGTATTACCTTTACGGACCTTCACATGTGTGTGAATGTGACAGTGAATCGGAGCCACATGTTTTCTTTTTTTGCCCTGCTTATTACAAACCGAGGAAGCACTAGCTTATCCCATTGTGCAAAAACCTTGGCTTCCGGCAGTGTGCGCACGCGCTCAGAGTACTAAAAACTGAAACCGCCTGTCCAATTGTTTTTGCTGTCTCACATTTTCTGGCAGCTATGTGGCGCATCCGTAGAGTTTTAACTATTCAGGGTTAAGTCTGGAATATGAGTCAAATGCTTAATCCTGTTTTTCTTTTTTTCTTTTTTTGTTTTTATTGTCCTCATACCACCGTAAGCGTCTGCAATCGTAACATGTTAGACCCCTTTGATCCTGGGCACTCTGGTACATTTTCCTGCATTCGCTACGGGCCGCCATGCCTGCCTCTTTGTACGAGGCTTGGTGTAATCCTTGGACAATCTTATATCAACCTTAGTGCCTTCCCCCAGCACACCAAGGGCGCCCAAATGTTACCATCTGTACAATCAAGCCTTGCCCGGAGCCATTTCTCATATTCAGACGCAGCTGGATCTTTCCATAGGATACATAATTCTCTTCGGGACAACAGAATCTGATTTAAAAATAGGCCAGTCTGTGTTCTAGATAGGCAGTTTTCCAAATAGAGAGTTTAAACCAAAAATAACCAGCGCAGGGTCTAAATTAACTGTGCATTCAAATATGCCCGTTAGGGCCAATTCCACATTCTGCCAGTACCTTTTTAGTTGAGAATATTCATAAAACATGTGCACATCATCTGCCTAATGCATACTATATTTGGGGCACCTAGGGGTTGGGTTACTGACAAACTTAACAATTCTATAGGGGGTGAAATAAATCCTATTAATAGTAAAAAAGTGTTTTTTTCTTCAAAGAAGCTGATTTTACGAACTTGTAGAGGTTTATAGTAGATGGAAGATACAATTCTACAGCTCCATTTTCTAAAGTTGATGTTCTCCAAACCTGAAAAGGTGGGGGGAGTTCGATATCTTCTCTATCTATTAAACTCCTCTACCATAACCAGACTTCCTTTTTCAGGGGGGTGGGGGTTTGGAATTTAGACTCTATATCCCAGTTTCCGCCAATATTATTCTTTTCTGCAGTGTACCATGAACTTAGTTGCAGAAATGTAAAACGTGAGAAGAAGTCTCCAATCTTTACTCTCAAGACCTCCCAAGGGAGAATCCATTCTGAAGAAATTAATTCAAGCCATATAGCAATGGCAGCAAATTTAATCGTCATTGCTAAGCTATCCTTTAGACAGTCAGGAGGCCCAGGAGAGTCCCAGATTGGAGCGAAGTCTGAGTAGTATTTTATACCCCACCTGATTTTCAGATTCTGCCATGAAGTTAGTGCCGCCTGAATCACCTTTAGAATAACTTTCTTGAAAAACCTTGTAGCTCCAAACTTGTACAAAAAGCCATCTCCCACCCCCCCCCCCCCCCATTAATTGCCATAGCCTTCAGAATCCTACCCCAATTGTTGTCACTAGGACTGGACACGAGACTACGGATGTTTTTAAACTGAAAAGCAAGGCAATAATAAAAAATATCCGGTAATGCAAGCCCCCCCTTAAGTAGTCTCCTCTTAAGCTTCTTCCAGGATAGTCTGGAGCATTTATTGGCCCATATAAAGCTACCGATCTTACTCTGGATTTTCTCAAGAATCTTAGAGGGGAATTCGAGAGGGATTGCGCTGAAAAGATACGTTAGCTCAGGTAGGATTACCATCTTAACTATATTTATTCGGCCATATATTGTAAGTTGAAGGTTTCTCCATCTAAGGAAAAGTTGGACGATTTCCTTTGTTAATCTATTTAGGTTTGAGATGGGGATACTCGGCAAATCTTGCTCTATTATAATCCCAGGTATTTAAAACCAGGTCTCCCACGTCTATCCCAACCTTCGACCCCCCAGCACATTATCTCGGTCTTAAGGGAGTTGACTTCATAACCAGAGAATCTTCCGAGCTCACTTAAAGAGTGCTCGACCATTGGGAAGACCTCGGAAGGATTGCTGGTGTAGACAAGCAGGTCATCCGCATATAGAGCGAGTTTGATATTAAGATCTTGAACTCGAAAGGGGGTTATGCGGGAGTTTAGCCTGAGCATCTGCGCCAATGGTTCTATGTAAGTATTGAATAGTAGGGGTGAAATAGGGCACCCCTGTTGGGTACCTCTCCTTATTTCAAACCTAGGTGTTAGTTTTCCATTTAGGAGAATAGCAGCTGATGCGCCGTCATAACAATTTATTAATGATCGAATGAACAGTGGACCGAATCCCATAACCTTAAAGGTTTCCCAGAGGAAAGTCCAACTAACGCAGTTGAACGCCTTAGCAGCGTCATATGCTGCCACTGCAAGCGGTTCTGACCTTGCTACTGCTAAATCAATACAGCTGATTAGTTGTAATGTCTGTTCTTGTATGTACCTACCCGGCGTAAACCCTTTCTGCTCATCCCCTATTACCTGTGGTATCACCTTGACCAATCTCCCCGCCAAAATGCTAGTAAAGATCTTATATTCTGCGTTTAGCAGGGAGATTGGTCTATAGGAGTCTGCCTTCAGTGGGTTCTTACCGGGCTATTGCTTCCTTCCAAGACGGGGGTATTCCCCCCCCTATGTAGATGTAATTAAATAGCTCAAGAAGTCCAGATATAATGACCTCATTGAGGATCTTATATACTTCTCCTGGAAGTGCATCTGTCCCTGCTGCCTTTTTGTTTTTAATCTTGGCCTGATGTAGTTTTATCTCTTCCTCTGTTACGGGTCTTTCAAGTGTCTCTTGACTATCATTATGGAGTTTCGGCAGATCTTTATTATTAAGCCACGCTTGGATGCAGTCAATGTCAGGGACTGTCTCCTCTTTATATAACTCTGAAAACATAGAAACCAGGCATTGCTGCATATCTTCATGCTTACTGGAAGTTGAGCCTAGTTCATCAATTATTAGTTTATTAATGTTGTTATTGACCCTCTCAGCTTTTAACTTCCAGGCTAGATTAGCACTCGCTCTCTCCCCATATTCTCCATACACAGCGGGCTGTTTACAACCCCTCCGCAGTTGCTCAGATTATCGCTACTATCATTTACAGGAGGTGCTTTTGGGAATTCGTATGGCGTCAAACACCGCGTATCCTTCCAATCCCAGCTGTCGCTCTCACTTGCTTTCCCCACTTCCCCCTCTCCTACCTTGCAGCTGTATGTATTTAGAATATTGGCGCGGAAAGGGAAAGGTTAAGCTGTAGCTGTAGCTGTTATGCCGTTATGTAGTACAAGGGATACCCAAAGGAGCAGTAGGTGAGGGACCTTGGGTGCATGTATTATTTCAAAGAACAATGGTCCCTGACATTCAGAGAATAGTAAAAAATACATATAGACCAGAATTGAAATCTATAGAGTCTGTCCAGCCGGACAGGGTTTAATTACACAAATGTATATAAAGTCAATCTATTCAGTACAATATCCAAGTGGGATACAGCCTGTGTCCTACTACTGTACAAAGACATCTGTGACATACATATACAAGTGAGGCAAGAGTAGGCTGTCTGCATATATTCCGAATTTAGCAGACGATATTTTAAAAAGAATACACTGTTGTGATTTAGTAAATAATATAATCAAATCATCCAGTGTAAGGTGTCGACGGCGTTTCGATCCCTTTGTAAAATAGAGGGATCATCATCAGGACATTAAACATTCATGCCTTTAAGTACTATGAATCATAGTCAAGCCCGAGCACATTAGTGACCAAAACAAACATAATACATTATAACAAAAGCAATAATAATAGAAATAAAAAACAGAAGGGAAAAAACGGGGTGGGTAATGGGAAGGAAAGGTACAGAAAACCATAAGCTCAACGATCATATGAATAAACAAACATGACACGTCTGACAGGTACACTGATCCTTATATTCGGCAATTACTAATTGAGCCCGCTGCAGAACCGTGACAGTATTTGGCAAGTGAGGGTGAGTGTTTAAAATTCATGCAAGAAGCTGAAGTAGTCGGGTGAATAAAAATGGGGGGCCCGTGTGTTTTAAGGGAAAGCACAATTGAAAGGGGAGAATGGGTCCGCCTGGTGATTTACAGCTAAATCGACGGGTTGGAGCGAAAATGCCGGTTGCAAGGCTTACCACATTAAATCGTGCTTCTCATATATGACGTTGTCTGCTTTAGGTATATTGTAGAAAGGACCTAAATAGCCAGGAGTAAAAACAAAAACAAAACCGTAAGCAAGCCAATCTCGTGCATAATAAACCAGCCACAGTGACAAGCCCGTGTTTACGAGAGCTCGAGTTTAAGAACGCTTACCGCAATTTGTAGGTAATATTAATTAGGGGAATTTCAATTGTAGCCCCTCAAAAGTAAAGTAGGGAGAGTCTTAGAGTGAGCCAACCGCTACTTACGGGCAAGGGCTTCACGATGGGGCTAAAACAAAACAGTAGAATAATTTAAAACCATACATTTTTCAATTGTGGGGGCTCCCACCGTTAACTGCGCATGTAAAATGTGGCTCTTGCAGTGTTTGTGAATGTACAATCGAAGGAAAAGATTTTATGTTTTGCGCAATTACTTTTCACAGACAACATTTCACCAACTGTAATAGTACCAACATAATCTATGCCATCCTCTGTCCTTGTGAACTGATATATATAGGACAGACTACCCAAAAGGCACGCCTGTGGATAGGCCAACATAAGAGCCGAATCCGATGTAAAACACCTAACGCGCAATTAGTGGATCACTTTGTGGAGAAAAAACACACTGAAATGGACCTGAGATGGACAATCATCGACGTGGAGAAAAGCCCACCGAGAGGAGGTGATCTGAGTGGGCTTCTGAACAAAGAGGAGTTGAAATGGATACTTCGGACTAAAAGTAGCCACACTGGACTTAATAGATTGGAGGACTGGACCTCGCTCTTATAACCCTTCTTTGGGAACAAACTTTATTTCCACATGAACCCTTGGATTAGTCCTTTGAAAAATTTATGGTTTTAAATTATTCTACTGTTTTGTTTTAGCTTTGGTGCATTGCGTTTATACTGTGCACCTCTTGTTCACGTTCCATTCACCCGCATCCGGCTCTCTTTCACTCCTAGTACCACTTTCACTGTATATAATTGCAATTTCCAATATGGCCGCCATAACTTCGCGACTATAGACTGGATGCCGCCTCTAGACCCTCGGGTCACATGGTATTGATCACAAGATCGGCGTATGCTTTACAACGTCGCTCTTCCCCACGCTTCACCGACCTCGGCAATTGGAAACCCATCGCGGCAACTTCCACGGTAAGCACCACCTTGATCTGCCCCATCTTGAAGCCCTTACCCGTAAGTAGTGGTTGGCTCACTCTAAGACTCTCCCTACTTTACTTTTCAGGGGCTACGATTGAAATTCCCCTAATTAATATGACCTACAAATTGCGGTAAGCGTTCTTAAACTCGAGCTCTCGTAAACACGGGCTTGTCACTGTGTCTGGTTTATTATGCACGAGATTGGCTTGCTTACGGTTTTGTTTTTGTTTTTACTCCTGGCTATTTAGGTCCTTTCTACAATATATCTAAAGCAGACAACGTCATATATGAGAACCACGATTTAATGTGGTAAGCCTTGCAACCGGCATTTTCGCTCCAACCCGTCGATTAGCTGTAAATCACCAGGCGGACCCATTCTCCCCTTTCCATTGTGCTTTCCCTTAAAACACACGGGCCCACCATTTTTATTCACTGACTACTTCAGATTTTTGCATAAATTTTAAACACTCACTCTCACTTGCCAGATACTGTCACGGTTCTGCAGCGGGCTCGATTGGTAATTGCCGAATATAAGGATCAGTGTACCTGTCAGACGTGTCATGTTTGTTTATTCATATGATCGTTGAGCTTATGGTTTTCCGTACTTTTCCTTCCCATTACCCACCCCGGTTTTTCACTTCTGTTTATTATTTCTATTATGATTGCTTTTGTTATAATGTATTATGTTTGTTTTGGTCACTAATGTGCTCGGGCTTGACTATGGGTCATAGTACTTAAAGGTATGAATGTTTAATGTCCTGATGATGATCCCACTATTTTACAAAGGGATCAAAACGCCGTCGACACCTTACACTGGATGATTTGATTATATTATTTACTAAATCACAACAGTGTATTCTTTTCAAAATATTGTCTGCTAAATTCGGAATATATGCAGACAGCCTACTCTTGCCTCACTTGTCTATGTATGTAACAGATGTCTTTGTACAGTAGTAGGACACAGGCTGTGTCCCACTTTGATATTGTACTGAATAGATTGACTATATATACATTTGTGTAATTAAACCCTGTCCAGCTGGACAGACTCTATAGATTTCAATTTTGGTCTATATGTATTTTTTACTATTCCCTGAATGTCAGGGACCATTGTTCTTTGAAATAGTAGCTGTTATGCCGGCTCTTGTGAAAGGAGCCAGGAAGACTTGCACCGCCCCGCCAAACACGCAGGGGCTAAGCCGCTTCCACCTTTTCGCTGCATTCAATAATCTGCAGCCCAGCAGCTCCCCGGTTGAACATGCGGGGAGAGGCGCGCTTGTACACATCACCAGGGTCTGCCTCTCTCTCCTGCCCGCACCTCTCTCTGCCCCTCATTAACGATGAAAAAGAAGCATTTTTGTCGAAATCGAGGGTGGAGGGCAAAAGGGAAACGGAGGAACACTCAGCTGACACCGCTGCGTAGGAAACATCAACAAAGTGAGCGCGCACCACACATCATCGGGACTCCTCCTACGGCCGTTAGATTCCGGCCATCATGCTCCCCCCGCTCAATCCCGTTTTGCTTTTAACAATTTAACAATTTTGCTTTCTTTTTAATTGCACCTTATTTATTGTGTTAAATGTAATGTAATATGTGATAATTAATTGTTATGTATTAACTGTGATAATCATCTAATCTTTATATGTTTTAACCTGTGCTTTTATGGTACTTCTACCGAAATAAAGATTTCATGATGATGATGAATATCCATATTATTGACCACTTTCATCAGAACAAAACACATGACTGTATAAGAGTAAATGAGAATGAAATAAGCAAACAGTGTGATATTTAACTTGTGGGAGGTGCATTTCTTTCAGTATTTTTCATTAAATGAAGCTTGAGTTTTAGAGTAAAAGGTATATACTGTGGGGCACATATATGAAGGCATTGCATCATGATTGCACCACACAACGTGGTACATGCACAAAGCAAATGTCTCAGTCATATTTATGAAGCATTGCAAAACCACTTTGTGTGGCTTTGAATGGCTTCACAAATATAGAGTAAAGAAATGCAGTGCAAATCACTGCATTGTAACAATAGGTAGGGGAAGACAAGGATCAATTGTGATCCAGTAGGGCATTAATTACCATTCACAAGAGAAGGGAATGGAAGGTCCAACCACAGTCGTAGCCCCAGATATGAAGACAACAAAAGAGATGACTGGGCTGTTCCTTAGGGAAGGAAGAAGGAAAGGGTCACTAGGGAAAAAGGGTTAGTGCTCAATGGAGGACAACCCCTGGGTATCCAATTTGTTGGATATAATGGCCTCACACACCCTTGCGAGTGTCACGCTTCATTATCGGCAATGCTCCTCGTTGGGCAGGCGGTGCAATGCCCAACGGGATCACCTCAAAGAGGGGCTCTTTATCGGAGATCTTTTATCCAACTGCCTATGGGTGAAGTGGGGGTGAGGGACCAGGACAGAGTAGATAGTGTGGGTGAGGATAAAATGTGGCACAAGGTACCGGAAAGCAATTTTATTCTGGTGGTCCTCTGACACAAGTAAAATCAAGGATAGCCGGTGCTCATGGGGACTATGGTTTCCCAGAGTGGACCAGGGCTAAAGTGCAAATGGTGTGGTCAACATGTTTCTCGCTTCTAGTACATTGACTGCGATTCTTTAGGAACTAATAAAAACCTACAATCTACAAAACATGACCTACTGATTAGTATCAGTTTAAATACAGCACATAAGTTGTACTACCTGTATGACACTGCTCTTGCCTAGAGAGGGGAGATAAAGTAAAACATCACCACAGGTAAGTAACAACATGTGACCGTGTAATGACCGTTAACACACTGTGAGGAAGTGACATACTAGTGCAGATAGTGACTAGTATGTGATTAAAAACTAGTTAAAAACTGGTAGCAGCAGTATCCATTTGAACTACTTCACACACCCATGGAATCGGTAATACTGTTACTCACCTAAGGGTTAGAGTTATAGGGTGTCAACAGTACCCGGTGGGTCTGACATCAAGGGAGAAGCCATAAAGTTTGAGGCTGGGAAGGAAAGGACAAGAGTGGGATGGTCTTGAGATAAGTGGTAAACTCAAATGCTGTGCGCATGTGTATCCTGTTGCCTCGGTGCAGACGTTCTGTCTACGGGATAGAAAGCCATATGGTGGAATATTGGCTACAAGATGTCCATTAGAGGCGCTACACGGTGCTATGTGGGAGTGATCTAAATACCTCTATCCCGCCAGTAATGACCCATTAATAGATGGTGGACTGGGCTGGGTGGGTGGACATATTAGGTAGCTAACAGTGAGGACACGCTCCCGGTGGGGTTGTATTGTAAAAATAGACCCGAGTCATGGGACACTAGTGCGCCGCAAAGAGTACTAATCAAAATGGATATTAGATCCTTGTCTTTGTAAAAGCGTACATTTCAAAACTACTGTTTGTTCCTCGCAGGGCCAGATAGGCTGTTATAAGAAGAACAGGAAAATAGTTAGACAATAGGACCCTGCAGTGCGGCAAACAGGTTTTAGTCATAATGGGTTGGAGATCCCTGCTGGTGTAAAAGGCGGTACACTTACTTTCTACTGCTCGTGTCAGGGCCAGTCAAGCCTACCCATCTCACCGGGTCCGGATAGTGGGGAGCCGGTCGTGTCCCTCCTCATTAAGTAGCAACCCGGGTGTGTTCCACAGGATCCCAAACAGGAAGTAGGACCCGCCCGTAGGTCATGTGGTTTCCTTCGCGAATTGGGCAGCCATGATGGAGTGGAGGGTAGTGTACAAAAAGTCAGTGAACATGTCCAGGGTTATGTCGCTAAATGGCGGTGTAGCTCAGTTATAAGTAGGAAGTCATTGGCCTTATTAAGTGTGGTTGGTTTCTTAATCTGGCATAGGTCTGTGAGGTCAGGCAAGTATTGCCAAAGGAACACATAGCTGGTGTCCACTCTTGTTTGTGGTTCCCATTTATGGTTTAAAGGAACAGAATGTGGGGGTCTGTAAATTACAGCCAGTAGAGTGTTGGCTGATCTACTGAATTGTGGGCCCGATGTTAAAAACCCACAGTTGCCGCTGGGTTCGGGAATACATAGGAGTGAATAATGAGCGAATGTCATGGGAAACTGCCTGGGAGAGTGCACCCACCTAGCTGGTTAGTAGGGGGCATTCCGTGTAAGCTACACTGACCAAAAATTAAAGTGGTAGGTACATAGGGTATAATAGGGATAACATTATGGTGGAGTAATCCTGTGGTATGCCAAGGCATGTGCATTGACCATGATAACCGGTGAAAGACCAAACCAGCTGGTGTACACTGAACTTAGCATAGTTCGCTAGGCAGATTAGGGATGTTTTGGCAGAGATGTGTTCACAGAGCACTCCACGGTATATCCTCATTCAATCCCTGGCTGTCGGTGGACAAACAATATATCCACCTCTGTTCCTTCAGAAAAAGACTGTGCTTTGATTTGTCTGGGGAGGATTCAAGAACTAACTAGGACAATGAGTCAGCCGCGTGGTTGTGTTCTAGGTAGTGTATTCAGAAAGGAGGGAGAAAATGATCCAGAGGGATCAAGGGGCGGGATTACCACTCACGTGTAGTGGAAGGTCCAGCCTCTGTCCGTGCCCTCAGTCAGTATTATTTTGAAGAAAATTGGACAAGGCTGTTCCTCGAGTTGGAAGAATAGTGAGATGCACTGGTCAAATGGGAAAGTGGTAGTTAAAAGGTGTTAGCCTCCCACTGGGTATCCATTGTGATGGATATGTTTGCCTCACACACCCTTGCAGGTGTCATGCTTCATCATAGGCGTTGCTCCTCGTCAAGTAGGCGGTGCAATTCCCAACGGGCTCACCTCAAAGAGGGGCTCTTTAGTGGAGATCTTTTGAATCCAACTGCCTATGGGTAAAGTGTGGGTATGGGGCCAGAGGGTTTGTAGACTTGGATGTGAGTTAAAATGTAGCGTAGGGTACCTGAGACTACTTTATTTGGGTGGTCCCTCATTACAATTAAAAAGGTGAAGCTAGACTAGACTAACTGGAAAGTAATGTTTCCTTGTTCTAGACTAGGCTAGGAAGTATAAAGACGGTCGACATGTTTCTCGCTATGTAACAATGACTTGCGATTCGTCAGGACCTATATGGTATAGTCTACAAATTAGAAAATACTTGTGTCAGATTGTATTGCTCATTATCAAAATATGGGAAGAATTTTACCTCAATAGTACTGTTCCTTGCCTACAGGTCAGGAATTACTCGCCCCATCAATATTCGGCGGAATGAG
Organism: Lissotriton vulgaris; assembly: GCF_964263255.1. Classification (NCBI taxonomy): domain Eukaryota; kingdom Metazoa; phylum Chordata; class Amphibia; order Caudata; family Salamandridae; genus Lissotriton; species Lissotriton vulgaris. The sequence goes on from NC_141695.1 coordinate 569,875,704, forward strand.
GGGTAGGACAAAAGCCTATTACACGGAAAGTCGTAGCCAATAACCCAGAGGTACCTTTCTTGCTGTACAACCCGCCGAGTATTGATGGGGCGAGTAGTAGTTACCTTTTAACCACCACTTTCCCATTTGACCAGTGCATCTCACTATTCTCCCAACTCGAGGAACAGCCTTGTGTTCTAGGTAGTGCCTGCACATCTTGATGTTTGTTTTCTTACAACTGAAGTTGCTTCTATGTTCAGAGACATGGATTTTCACAAGGCGAGAGGTCATGCCCACGTATTGCAGACCGCATGGGCATCTCAATAAGTAGATGCAGTTGGGAGTGTTACAGTTAGTATGGCCACGCAGTTCCCAGCGGAAGGTGTACGCCAGGAGGATAGTTTTGTATGTGCTGGTGAAAGGGCACACACTCAAAGAGCCGCACTGAGAGTGCACACGTATAGGCGGTTAGTGCCACAGAGTGGTTTGTTTAGGTGGCTCAGCCTTCCTTGGTCTAGTATGCACCAGAATATCCTTAATATTCCTTGAACTTTTGAAGGCAAATCTGGGCGGTGTAAGATTCAGTTTGCACGTGTTCGGAATTTGCCAGTGTCGTTTGATTATCTTTTTGATTTCGTTTGAAGCTGGCGAAAAGGTGGTGACACAAGTAAGGAGATCTGACTTCTGTGTTGTCTGGGTCTTGTATTCAATAGGGCCCCCCTATGGTTGTTTTGTGCACGTTTGCATGCCCTAGGAATCTCTCTAGTGGGGTACCCTCTAACCCTCAGGTTTCTGGATAGTAAGGAAGACTCGGTTTTGTAATCTGACAGGTGGGAGCAGTTGCGCCTGACCCGCAGAAATTGTCCGAAAGGCAGATTCAGTCTGAAGGCCTTGGGGTGGTGGCTGGTAAAGTGGAGCAAGCTGTTGCGGTCTGTTGGTTTGCGATACATGGTTGTATCGATTTTGCCCCCCTCCAGTCTGACGGTGAGATCCAAGAAGGCAATTTTGGAAGCAGACGCCGTTATGGTGAAGTGGAGGTATTCGTTCAGCGTGTTTAGCCAGCTGAAGAACTCCTTGTATAGATCTTTAGCGCCTGTCCAGAGTACCAGGATATCATCAATGAACCTCCTCCATAGTTTGATGTTCAGATGGTAGGGGTTCTCTGGTCCAATGATGTGTCTTTCTTTGAAGTCTGACATGTAGAGGCAGGCTACCGAGGGGGCAAAAGTACTACCCATGGAAGTGCCCAGGGTCTGGTGGTAATATTGCCCTTTAAACTCAAAGTAGTTCTCCGTAAGGGCAAGGGTAGCACATTCCATAATAAAGAAAGGCGGCGTAAGGGAGCTCCATTCTTCAGCACTGAGGATTCTCTCAATCACCCCTAGTGTGGCCCTCTGGGGGATGTTAGTATAGAGGGCCTTCACGTCTGGGGTGATGAGAAAATCGATCTGGCTATCCTCCTGTAGATTATCCAAGAGGCGTAGGACATCAGTGGTGTCCTGAACATATGAAGGTATTTGTTTGACCAGCGGCTGTAGAAAGTGGTCACAGAACTGTGAAAGAGGCTCTAGAACAGAGTCGATGCCTGATACAATCAGGCGTCCCGGTACAGGAGTGGTCCCCTTGTGTATTTTCGGGAGGATGTAAAATTAGGGGACCTTGGGTTCTTTTTTTGATAGAAAGTCAGCCTCATTTTTGGAGATCCACTCATGACATTCAGCAGTCTCGACCAGCCCAGTGATAGCTGTTTTCAGACATTCAGTGGAGTTAGAAGGGATGGGGGTATAGTTTTGCCTAGCCCCTAGTTGTCTAAGACATTCAGTGTCATAGTCAGTGGTATCCGTTAGGACTGTCGCCCCGCCTTTGTCTGCCTGCTTAATGGTGATGGTCTGACCGTTGGCTAAGGAATCTAGCATCTGTCTTTCAGAATTAGAGAGGTTGTGGTGTTTCTTGCTTCGTCTCATAGACCCAATGTCTTTGAGCACAGCCTGCTCATACGTTAGGATTTCATTGGGGACCATCCCACTATGTGGGGTGAAGTTCGAAGGGTTGTTGAGACCTGAGTCAGTTGGGGTCTCTTGTGGTCTCCCATCAAAGAAGGCTCTCAACCTGATCTTACGGAAAAATTTCTGGATTTCACAGCTCTGTTGGAAGTGGTCAATCTTAGGTGTGGGAACGAACCCGAGTCCCTTTTGAAGCAATTCTTCTTCGCCTGTAGTGAGTTGGCGTGAAGAAAGATTCACTACTAAATTTATTTTCGTGCTGTCTTGCTTCTGTTGTCCATCCCTTGACCTTGAGTGTCCTCCCATTGTACCCTCTTGTCTGGCCCGTTTCCTCGCTTGCGCCCGCGCCCGCGCCCTCTGCCCCAACCTCTGTCTAAAAAAAGCTGCTGGTTGGTGCCATGAGGGGCAAATTGAGGTGGATATTGGGGTGCATACGGTGGCATAGGGTGTGGAAAATGGGGGTATTGCCAAAACGGTGGGCCCTGAAGAGGAGGGTGTGGGTAAAATGATTGTCCACGTCTCCCTCCTCTCTTACCCCTCCGGGGTTGTGATTGCCAATCGTCACCGCTCGAGTTCCTGTCACTATTTTATCCTCTCCTGGAGGAACTGGCACTGGAGTCTGAAAGGTATCCCGTCCCAGGGGGGACGAAGTCGTCTTCGAGATACGGATATACCTTTTCTTTAGAGAAACGCTGGAAATCTTTCTGTAACTTGGTTACCTTCTGCTTCATCAGAAATTCTTTATGTTCAGAAATTTCTTTGTTCAATTGAGCCAGCTTGGTTTTGAAGCCTGGATTCTGCCTGGCGCTCATTACTGGCGGGATAGAGGTATTTGGATCACTCCCACATAGCGCCGTGTAGCACCTCAAATGCACATCTTGTAGCCAATATTCCACCATATGGCTTTCTATCCTGTAGACAGAATGTCTGCACCAAGGCAGCAGGATACACATGTGCCGAGCATTTGAGTTTACCACTTATCTCAATACCATCCCACTCTTGTCCTTTACTTCCCAGCCTCAAACTTTATGGCTTCTCCCTTGATGTCAGACCCACCGGGTACTGTAGACACCCTATAACTCTAACCCTTAGGTGAGTAACAGTATTACCGATTCCATGGGTGTGTGAAGTAGTTCAAATGGATACTGCTGCTACCAGTTTTTAACTTATTTTTAATCACATACTAGTCACTATCTGCACTAGTATGTCACTTCCTCACAGTGTGTTCACAATCGCTACAGGGTCACATGTTGTTACTTACCTGTGGTAATGTTCTCCTTTATCTCCCCTCTCTAGGCAAGAGCACTGTCATACAGGTAGTACAACTTATGTGCTGTATTTAAACGCATACTAATCATTAGGTCATGTTTTGTAGATAGTAGGTTTTTATTAGGTCCTAAAGAATCGCAGTCAATGTACTAGAAACGAGAAACATGTTGACCACACCATTTGCACTTTAGCCCTGGTCCACTCTGGGAAACCATAGTCCCCATGAGCACCGCCTATCCTTGATTTTACTTGTGGCATAGTACCACCAGAATAAAATTGCTTTCCGGTACCTTGTGCCACATTTTATCCTCACCCACACTATCTACTCTGTCCTGGCCCCTCACCCCCACTTCACCCATAGGCAGTTGGATAAAAGATCTCCGATAAAGAGCCCCTCTTTGAGGTGAGCCTGTTGGGCATTGCAACGCCTGCCCAACGAGGATCATTGCCGATGATGAAGCATGACACTCGCAAGGGTGTGTGAGGCCATTATATCTAACAAATTTGATACCCAGGGGTTGTCCTCCATTGAGCACTAACCCTTTTTCCCTAGTGACCCTTTCCTTCTTCCTTCCATTTGGAACAGCCCAGTTATCTCTTTTGTTGTCTTCAAATCACTGCATTGCCTTACTTTGAGAATAGGAGTAAATAGTAAGAGAATGTCATGGGAAACTGCCCGTGAGAGTGCACCCACCTAGCTGGTTAGTAGGGGGCATTCCGTGTAAGCTACACTGACCAAAAATTAAGGTGGTAGGTGCCTAGGGTATAATAGGGATTACATTATGGTGGAGTAATCCTGTGATATGCCAAGGCATGTGTATTGACCATGATAACGAGTGTAAGACCAAGCCAGCGGGTGTACACTGAACTTAGCATAGTTCCCTAGGCAGATTAGGGATGTTTTGGCAGAGATGTGTTCACAGAGCACTCCACGGTATATCCTCATTCAATCCCTGGCTGTCAGTGGACAAACGATGTATCCACCTCTGTTCCTGACTGTGCTTGGATTTGTCTGGGGAGGATTCAAGAACTAACCAGGACAATGAGTCAGCCGTGTGGTTCTGTTCTAGGTAGTGCCTGCACATCTTGGTGTTTGTTTTCTTACAACGGAAGTTGATTCTATGTTCAGAGATACAGATTTTCACAGGGCGGGAGGTCATTCCCACGTATTGCAGACCGCATGGGCATCTCAATAAGTAGATGCAGTTGGGAATGTTACAGTTAGTATGGCCACGCAGTTCCCAGTGGAAGGTGTCCGTCAGGAGGATAGTTTTCTATGTGCTGGTGAAAGGGCACACATTGCAGGAGCCGCACTGTTAGTGCCCACGTACAGGCGGTAAGTGCCACAGAGTGGTTTGTTTAGGTGGCTCAGCCTTCCTCGGTCTAGTATGCACCAGAATATCCTTAATATTCCTTGACCTTTTGAAGGCAAATCTGGGCGGTGTAAGATTGAGATTGCCAGTGTTCAGAATTTGCCAGTGTCGTTTGATTATCTTTTTGATTTCGTTTGAAGCTTTCGAAAAGGTGGTGACACAGGTGAGGAGATCTGACTCCTGTGTCGTTCGGGTCTTGCATTCAGGTTGGGCCCCCCTATGGTTGTTTTGAGCACGTTTGCGTTCCCTAGAAATATCTCTAGTGGGGTACCCTCTATCCCTCAGGTTTCTTGATAGTAAGGAAGACTCAGTTTTGTAATCTGACAGGCAGGAGCAGTTGCGCCTGACCCGCAGAAATTGTCCGAAAGGCAGATTCAGTCTCAAGGCCTTGGGGTGGTGGCAGGTAAAGTGGAGCAAGCTGTTGCGGTCTGTTGGTTTGCGATACATGGTTGTATCGATTTTTCCCCCCTCCAGTCTGATGGTGAGATCCAAGAAGGCAATTTTGGAAGCAGACGCCGTTATGGTGAAGTGGAGGTATTCGTTCAGATTGTTAAGCCAGCTGAAGAACTCCTTGTATAGATCTTCAGTGCCTGTCCAGAGTACCAGGATATCATCAATGAACCTCCTGGTAGGGGTTCTCTGGTCCATTGATGTGTCTTTCTTCGAAGTCTGACATGTAGAGGCATGCTACCGAGGGGGCAAAAGTACTACCCATGGAAGTGCACTGGGTCTGGTGGTAATATTGCCCTTTAACTCAAAGTATTTCTCCGTAAGGGCAAGGGTAGTACATTCCATAATAATGGAAGGTGGCGTAGGGGAGCTCCATTCTTCAGCACTGAGGATTCTCTCAATCACCCCTAGTGTGGCCCTCTGGGGGATGTTAGTATAGAGGGCCTCCACGTCTAGGGTGATGAGAAAATCGATCTGGATATCCTCCTGTAGATTATCCAAGAGGCGTAGGACATCAGTGGTGTCCTGAACATATGAAGGTATTTGTTTGACCAGTGGCTGTAGAAAGTGGTCACAGAACTGCGTTAAAGGCTCTAGGACAGAGTCGATGCCTGATACAATTGGGCGTCCCGGTACAGGAGTGGTCCCCTTTTGTATTTTCGGGAGGATGTAAAAATAGGGGACCTTGGGTTCTTTTTTTGATAGAAAGTCAGGCTCCTTTTTGGAGATGCACTCATGACATTCAGCAGTCTCGACCAGCCCAGTGATAGCTGTTTTCAGACGTTCAGTGGAGTTAGAAGGGATGGGGGTGTAGTATCGCCTATCCCCTAGTTGTCTAAGACATTCAGTGTCATAGTCAGTGGTATCCATTATGACTGTCGCCCCGCCTTTGTCTGCCTGCTTAATGGTGATGGTCTGATCGTTGGCTAAGGAATCTAGCATCTGTCTTTAAGAATTAGAGAGGTTGTGGTGTTTCTTGCTTTGTCTCATAGACCCAATGTCTTTGAGCACAGCCTGCTCATACATTCGGATTTCATTGGGGACCATCCCACTATGTGGGGTGAAGTTCGAAGGGTTGTTGAGACCTGAGTCAGTTGGGGTCTCTTGTGGTCTCCCATCAAAGAAGGCTCTCAACCTGATCTTACGGAAAAATTTCTGGATTTCACAGCTCTGTTGGAAGTGGTCAATCTTAGGTGTAGGGACGAGCCTGAGTCCCTTTTGAAGCACTTCTTCTTCGCCTGTAGTGAGTTGGCGTGAAGAAAGATTAACTACTAAGCCTATTTTCGTGCTGTCTTGCTCCTGGTGTCCATCCCTTGACCTTGAATGTCCTCCCATTGTACCCTCTTGTCTGGCCCATTTCCTCGCTTGCGCCCGCGCCCTCTGCCCCAACCTCTATTTAAAAAAAGCTGCAGGTTGATGCCATGTGGGGCAAATTGAGGTGGATATTGGGGTGCATACGGTGGCATAAGGTGTGGAAAATGGGGGTATTGCCAAAACTGTGGGCCCTGAAGAGGAGGGTGTGGGTAAAATGATTGTCCACGTCTCCCTCCTATCACCCCTCAGGGGTTGTGATTGCCAATCAACACCGCTCGAGTTGCTGTCACTATTTGATCCTCTCCTGGAGGAATTGGCACTGGAGTCTGAAAGGTATCCCATCCCAGGGGGGACGTAGTCGTCTTTGAGATACGGATATACCTTTTCTTTAGAGAAACGCTGGATATCTTTCTGTAACTTGGTTACCTTCTGCTTCATCAGAAATTCTTTATGTTCAGAAATTTCTTTGTTCAATTCAGCCAGCTTGGTTTTGAAGCCTGTATTCTGCCCGGCGCTCATTACTGGCGGGATAGAGGTATTTGGATCACTCCCACATAGCGTTGTGTAGCGCCTCAAATGCACATCTTGTAGCCAAAATTCCACCATACGGCTTTCTATCCCGTAGACAGATACACATGCGCCCAGCATTTGAGTTTACCACTTATCTCAATACCATCCCACTCTTGTCCTTTACTTCCCAGCCTCAAACTTTATGGCTTCTCCCTTGATGTCAGACCCACCGGGTACTGTTGACACCCTATAACTCTAACCCTTAGGTGAGTAACAGTATTACCGATTCCATGGGTGTGTGAAGTAGTTCAAATGGATACTGCTGCTACCAGTTTTTAACTTGTTTTTAATCACATACTAGTCACTATCTGCACTAGTATGTCACTTCCTCACAGTGTGTTCACGGTCACTACAGGGTCACATGTTGTTACTTAACTATGGTAATGTTCTCCTTTATCTCCCCTCTCTAGGCAAGAGCAGTGTCATACAGGTAGTACAACTTATGTGCTGTATTTAAACTGATTCTAATCATTAGGTCATGTTTTGTAGAGTGTAGGTCCTGAAGAATCGCAGTCAATGTACTAGAAGCGAGAAACATGTTGACCACACCATTTGCACTTTAGCCCTGGTCCACTCTGGGAAACCATAGTCCCCATGAGCACCGGCTATCCTTGATTTTACTTGTGGCAGAGGACCACCAGAATAAAATTGCTTTCCGGTACCTTGTGCCACATTTTATCCTCACCCACACTATCTACTCTGCCCTGGCCCCTCACCCCCACTTCACCCATAGGCAGTTGGATAACAGATCTCTGATAAAGAGCCCCTCTTTGAGGGGAGCCCGTTGGCCATTGCACCGCCTGCCCATTGAGGAGCATTGCTGATGATGAAGCATGACACTCGCAAGGGTGTGTGAGGCCATTATATCCAACACATTGGATACCCAGGGGTTGTCCTCCATTGAGCACTAACCCTTTTTCCCTTGTGACCCTTTTCTTCTTCCTTCCCTTAGGAACAGCCCAGTTATCTCTTTTGTTGTCTTCAAATCACTGCATTGCCTTACTTTGAGCAAGGAAGGTGTTCCTTGGGTGTTGCAGTGGGTATTCCCACACAACGCCAATGGTTTGTGTTACATTCCCAGATTTACAGGGATTTGTAAACCTGGTAATATGTCAAAATTGTATGCCGTTCCAGATGAGGCATAGCAAGGAGAAATATCTTCATTTCTCCCCATTCTTCGCTTTCCTTTCCTTTCTGTGTGGAATTCCCTTTTAACTTTATTTGCCTCACTTCTATTAATTTTTTTAAAGCAATGCATGTCACCTAATTGTTCCCTGGCCTCCTCCAAATACATTGCAAGTGGCCAGAGAACAATTTTTTCCCCATTGTCTGCCTGTCTCACTGCTATGTCCTTCCTTTGGCATACTTGGTGTATGTGATCTCCTTTTGTATAGTATGTTTGCTCTTTTGCAGCATCTTGATCATTTGTTACTGCTTCTGCAGACATATCTATTGAATCACGTAGCATCACTGGTGAAAATATAGATTTGGTTTTAAATTGGGTACACGGTCTTTCATACATATTTAGCCCTTGGTCTTGAATGAGCCACTCAACTGTAGCCTCATGATGGTCTCCACTGGTTAGACTATCCATATCTCTTAAAAGATTCAAATCAGAAATGGCGAGTTTATCCCAATCAACTCGATCCTGTGAATTACCCCTCAATGGTGCATTCCTGTTGTTGAAAAACTTACACAATTTCAGTTTTCAAACAAATTTAAAACAGTCAATTCTTGTTTGTAGATATTCCAGATTTAATGGGGCACAGTTTGATAACTTCAAAGATAAGATCCTTGGGGCATATTATCAAGACAGGCGATAAAATTATCGCCGTTTTAGCGGCAGGAAACTGCAGCTAAAACTGCAATAATGGGCTTGATAATATGCTCTATGGAATTCCATTTCAAGCCCATGTTAAATGTGAAGGACATCTAACATGGGCTTCAATTGGAATTCCATAGAGAATATTATCAAGCCCATTATCGCTGTTTTAGCAACAGTTTTCTGCCGCTAAAACTGCGATAATTTTATCGCCTGTCTTGATAATATGCCCCCAAGCTTCTTCCTCATTGAGTTCGAAATCCATCAAATTAATTATATTCGCACTGTTGATGTCCCTCATTTCTTCCTCTTTTGCACAGCTGTTTGTTGCCTCTTTCAAACAAATCTTCTGTTTTTCTTTTTCCATTTCCTCTGCCCCCTACTTGTGGATTTCTGCCACAATCAACCAGAGGTCTTATGTTGAGATTGCAGTCCTATTGTAAAAAGCTGAAGGGGCATATTAGCAAGAACCTCGATAAAATTATTGCTGCTAAAATGGCGATAATGGGCTTGCTAATATGTGTTATAGAATTCCAATAGAAGCCCACCTAACCTGGGCAGTTTCCTGCCGCTAAAACGGCAATAATTTAAACAAGGTTCTTGCTAATATGCCCCTTAATTCGGCCAAAACTGATGGTATTTTTGTGATATGGCGAGCTCATCCGTGCTCAATTCAGAGCTAGATGCGTCCTATTGCTTTGTTCCACTAGCTTGTGTCACTTGCGGCAATTTCTGATGCTGTATGTTATCAAATCTTCTAGAGAAAGTAAATATCTGTCCCCTCTGATAATCAAGCTTATCCCTCCTGAATGTTGTTGCCTTACGTTCTTTAATTGTTTGTTCATATATACTTAAACTCCCCTGCATTTCCAATTTAAATTTCTTTATCACCTCATGCTCCAGCATTTTGTTCAATTGCTCGTAAGGGCTTCTATTTCTATGAAAACTACATCTCGATCTGTGAAGGCATATTTAATCAAAATAGCTAAGATACGTTTTGATGAATCAGCACTACTGTCTGCCCACTCACGTAACATATCCGGGTTCAGGTTTTCATAGGTTGGCAAAATAATAAGAATTCGCAAACCTCTGGGTATACAGCCAACATCCAAATGGCACAGGAGGGACTCGTCCTCCCACCACTTGGAAATCTCCTTTTTTATGAGTTTTTCCAGTGCTCTCATAATGTCCTTGCACTGGGTCGGTGTATCCGGCTCATGTCCACAACCACTCACGCCTACTCCTTCGTCGGCATCCACATCTCTGAATAATCTTTCAGTTTCAGTTTCTCTATCTCTGAATCAGTCCTACACATTTTCTGAGTCCTCCTCTTTCCCCTGTGCCTATTGCCACAAGTCGCTCAATTTGCCATCTTCACAGAAGTTCTCCGACTTCCGGAACCCGCCAGCTGAGACAATCTCGAACTGCTTCAGCTGGAAGGGCTCTATCGATGTACTCCATTTAGGCTTCTTTACAAGCCAGTGGCTGCTGTGCTCCAAACCAATGCAGCCCACAGGGGAAGTGAGGTCGGTAGACCAGTCTTACCCCTGAGGTGTTCAAGCGAGAGGGACAGGGTGTTAGGCAGTGTAGGGGTGGGCTTAGGGGTGGAGTTTTAGACAAGCTTTTAGAAGGGGGTAGGGGAGCAAGTTCTTCCTCTTTCTGTCCCCAGCGTCTCAGGGAATAGGTCAAGGAAAATTTTGAGGAGTCATTCGTTGGTCAGGGATAGGTAGCGGTTTAGCACCCAGTTGGTTGACTGGGCGGGAGAGTGAGCCACTGGGGTCCTTGTGTGCAATGTAGCCGAGGGAGTTGTTTGCGTGAGGTGAGGGGGCCTCAGCAGCAGGAATAAGACCATTGTTGGAGGTGCACCAAACGGAAGACGCAATATGGGGGGACTGCACCGCATTAATCATGCTTGGCCGGGTCGGGAGAACAGATCTCCTGCGGCCCCGAATGCTGGACAAGGCATGGGTCAGGATGACCCGCATGCCTAGGGCTGCATCTGCTGGTGTGGCCGCGGTGGCATGCCCAGAAGAGCCACCACCGCCCAAAGCAGGTATGGCGGGAAGGGGTGGGCAAAAGGCAGGTAGAAGGGAGAAGCGCGGATGAAGGCGTCAGAGCCTCCCCGCGCGGCTAAAAAATGGACCGGCCTCGCTTCAGAGGCCGGACAGAGGGGGGGCAGGGCTGCCCTAAGCAATTTCGGCGTGTCTGGGGCCAAGGCTGTTGGCGCAGTGCTCGGGAGGCTGCAGGCCCCGGTAGCGTGGGACATGGGGGGCATGTCAGGCGATCGAGTGAGGCAAGTGGGAGGGATGGGGAGGGGGAGAGTGCTACGGAGGAGCCTGCAGCGGGGTATTTTGTACTGGTACTGTTAGGAAGCGAGTCAGTTGAGGGGGAGGAGGGGGACCTGGGGGAGTAGCTGGTAGACTTGTCATGCATGGGAAAGGGGGTGAGCAAGCCAAAGAGCGGCAAGGGGAAAGGGTCTTTAAAGGTGCCTAGGCCTCAGGTTTCTTCAGGGATCGCAGGTGGGAGTGCCCTGTCCCTTCCCAAATAGGGAGGCAGATTCCAGGTTTGTTAGGTCAAGGGTCCTGGTCAGACAGGTGGGAAAGCAGGTCTCTTGAAGAAAGAATACCCGACCAGCATTGCATTATTGAGGAAGCTGAAATGAGATGGCAGGTGCTGTGTGCAGCTACGGAGGCAGGCTGGGGGAGTGCGTCTCGGGGTCTGGGCCCCCGGCGTATTATCTTGATGCAGGTGTAGGGAGAGGACAGGCTACAGGGACCTCAGGGTCATTAGGCAAGGGGTTCTGGGTGGAGGGGGCAGAGACTGCCTTGACATTGCAGAGACCTGATGGCACTGGGGCCACCTCAGGCGTAGACGGCCTGGGGGGTACGAGCCAGCGTTGGAGGCTGGCAGAGGCAAGGGTGGGCCAGCGGAGTGCAAGACGGCCTCCAAACGCCAGGGCGAAGCAGTAGGGGGTCTGCAGCGGCCACCCCTCCAACGAGGGAGCGGGCAACAGCAGCTCCGGAGTGCGAGTTTGTGCCTGGTATGAAAGGGAAATGTACGAAGAGAGTGGTAAGTGAAGTGCAGAGGGTGCCTCTGGAGGTGGTGGATGAGGAACAATTGGACTTTGACGAGGACAGTGAGGAGTTGGAGGAGGGTGAAGTGTGTGATGGTGTGGATTGGGGAAGGGGAAGGCGGCAACAGGGAGGTTTGATGTTTTATAGGCACCACAGGCCAGCACCAGTGGAACCAAGAAGGCAAGTCAGAATACGGCGGACGCCAGAGGAAAAGATCGGAAGGTGCCCGTGAAACTATCAGGTGAGGGTGCCTGGTGGGATGCTTGGGACGACGGCCCCAAAGGGGGGGCGAAAGAAGGCCTGCCTGTCACTGGGTGTTGGGGATGGGTCAGTTAGGGATTCAGGGATGCCAGCCGAGTTGGCGGTGGTGACAACAGGGGGGGAGAAAGTGGTGGGAGCGAGTGTTCAGATTGACATGATGGAGGAACACGGTGGGAAGGACGAGGCAGGGGACAAGCATCACAAGAAGTTACCGTACATGGGTTTGGCTATGCTGCTTGGGTCCCACTTATTAGAAAAGGCGAGATCTAGGATATGGAAGCATGAGCACATGGACGTGTTTAAGCTGTTGCACAGAGAGATACAGGCCAAGGAGGGTTCCAAGGAAGAGGATTGGGAATTGACTAGATGGCCAAGGGTGCCTGTCAATATGCAAAATTGGGCATCAGCATTTTTGATTTACGCAAGTATATATTGTGAGAAGCATCTGGATAGGGCTATAGCTTTGCTTAAGTATATGGACATTATCAGGAAAGCCCAGAGGTATTTTGGTGGGTTTGCCTGACTCAGTTATGATGAGGAGTTCAGGGCCAGGATTAGCCTCATCCTGGATAAGCCTCGGGGGGAGGTGGATCAGGAACTCTGAGTGCAGTGGATGTCCTCCACCCAGTCGGCGGCATCTACACACACGGCCAGTGGCCTCCCGGTCTCGTACTGGCTGATTCAGTCGCGTCCCGCCATGTCTGGGGCGGGAGGGCAGGGAGTTTCCGCTGGATCAGGAAATCAGAACTCTTACACTGGGGCAACAGATCAGCCGCCCAAGCCGGCAGGGGCTATTACAGGGGCCTGCTGGAATTTTAATAAGGGTTTCTGCACGCGACACCCCTGGAAATTCAAGCATGAGTGCTTCAAGTGTGGCGGACGCCACCCTGTCAAGCAATGTTTCACTCTGGCTGCGCCCTCCGAGCAGTGGCGGATTACTAAAGGACGTGGGCAGGCCAGTTGAGTTGGAGGCCATGGGTCCATGGCTCTCAAGGTATCCTGATAGAGAGGCGGCTTTTAAGATACACTGGGGTTTTACGGAGGGATTTCCGGTTGGATATCAGGGTCCCCAGGAGCAGAGATGGCCGGAGAACTTGAAGTCAGCGAAGGAATTGCCGGGGGTGGTGGCAGCAAAGTTGCATAAGGAAGGTTTGGAAGGCAGAATTGTGGGCCAACTTGACAGTTAGCCGGTCCCGGACATCATTATCTGACCTTTGGGGGTGATGCCCAAAAAAGAGCAGGGGGAGTTTCGGCTGGTCAAGAAAGCCCAGAGGAATTTTGGCGGGTTTGCCTGGCTCCGGTATGCAGAGGAGTTCAGGCCAGGATTAGCGTCAACCCTGATAAGCCTTGGGGGGAGGTATATCAGGAACTCTGAGTGCAGTGGATGTTCTCCACCCAGTTGGCGGCATCTACACACATGGCCAGCGGCCTCCCGGTCTCGTACCGGCCGTTTAAGTTGCATCCCGCCCAGTCTGTGGCTGGAGGGCAGGGAGTTTCCTCTGGAGAATGAAGTCAGAATGCATACACTGTGGCAACAGGTTAGCCACCCAAGCCCGCAGGGACTATTACAGGGGCCTGCTGGAATTTTAATAAGGGTTTCTGCACGCGACACCCCTGGAAATTCAAGAATGAGTGTTCCAAGTGTGGCAGACGCCACCCTGTCACGCAATGTTTCACTTTGGCCACGCCCTCCGAGTAGCGGCGGATTACTGAAGGACGTGGGCAGGCTGGGCCAAAGGGCCCCTACACCGGTTGACATGGAGGCCATGGGTCCATGGCTCTTTGAAGATACACTGGGGTTTTATGGAGCGATTTTGGGTTGGATATTAGGGTCCCCGGGAGCAGAGATGGGCGGAGAACTTGAAGTCAGCAAAGGAATTGCTGGGGGTGGTGGCAGAAAAGTTGCAGAAGGAAGTTTTGGAAGGCAGAATTGTGGGCCAATTTGACACTTGGCTGGTCCCGGACCTCATTATCTCACCTTTGGCGGTGGTGCCCAAAAAAGAGCAGGGGGAGTTTCGTCTGATTCATCATTTGTCCTGGCCAGAGAGCAGATCAGTGAATGATTTCATAGCAGAGGAAGATACCAGGGTGTTTTATGCTTCAGTGGACAATGCTATCGGTTTGGTGCGGGTGTGTGGTTGAGGGGCGGAATTGGTGAAATGTGACAGCAAATCTGCGTTTTGCCTCCTTCCCATTCATCCTGTGGATTTCTCCCTGCTGGGGATGCAGTTCGACGGGGCCATTTTTTGTCGACTAGGTCTTGCCCATGGATTGTGCGATCTCCTGTGCTTTGTTTGAGACGTTCAGTTCATTTTTGCAGTGGGCCTTTACAGACAGGAGTGGGCATTGGCTGGTGTCTCACTATCTAGATGATTTTCTGTTTGTCAGGAGAGGGTGAACCAGGGAGTGCGAGGAGGCCCTTAAACAGTTCCAAAGTTTGGCCCGGGATTTTGGAGTTCCTTTGCCACCTGAAAAGTCAGCTAGGCCCAGCTGTTGTTTGAAGTTTCTAGGTATTGAACTGGATTTGGTTGCCTGGTCGGCACATTTACTAGAGCAGAAGGTGACAGAGATGCAGGCTCTTCTGCTGCATGTCATTGGGGAAAAGAAGATTGATCTGAGGGTGCTGTAGCGTTGCTAAACTTCGCGTGCTGGGTTGTGAGGGCTGGGAGGACTTTCTGCAGACGCCGTGGCATGGCCATGTCTGGGGCGGTGCTCCCTCATCACAGAGTCAGGATTACAATGGGGGTCCGTTCAGATCTGCGGGTGTGGCAAAGTTTCTTGTCTGACTTTAACTGTGTGTAACTGGAGTTTGTGAATGATAAGATGGTTTGGCAGGTGCAACTCTTTCCTGATGCCGCAGGTGCTGCTGGTTTTGAGATTTTCTGGGAGGGACGGTGCTGCATGGAACAGATGCGAGCACATTGGCTGAAGCAAAGCAGGAGCATTGCTTTTCTAGAATTTTTTCCACTACTTGTTGCACTGGAGGTGTCGGGTCAGGAGTTTCGGAACAGGTCAGTTTTGTTTCATGTGGACAACAGGACGGTGGTGGTCTTGGTGAACAATGAGAAAGCGAGGGACCTGCGAGTGCTGTGCTTATTGCGAAGTTTTCTGCTGCTATGTTAGCGATTTAATGTGCTGTTTCGCGCGCAACATGTCCCAGGTGCAAGCAATGACATTGCGGATGCATTGTCTTGTTCGCAGTGGCAGCGTTTTAGAAGGCTGGCGCCGGGAGCGGAAGCTTACAAGACCAAGGTGCCAGAGGGTATTTGGGCCTGGGGGGAGTGAGAATATTGGGCCTGGTTGAAAAGTCCATAGCGGACTCTATGAGGTGCTCTTACAAGTTGGCGTGGTCTGAATTCAGAGCCTTTCTTGGTTGGAACAGTGAGACATGGTGTATGCCCAGGCACAACTGTGAACAGGGAGTCATTCAATATGTTCTGGATTGTATGGATTGGGGATTATCGCAGACTACCATCACAGGGAAGCTGGCGGTGTTCTCCTTTTATAGCACTTTGTATTTAGATTTTGAGCCTGCTAAGAGTGACTTGCTGAGCAGAATGTTGAAAGGTTGGGGTCGGGAGAAGGGGGGTGGGGGAGGCGTGTAGAGAGGCGATCACTTTTGACTTGTTGCGATCCCTGTTGGCCGAGTTGCCGCATTGCTGTTATGATGACCATGAGGTGGCATTGTTCCTTTTGTGCATGATTTGGATGTTTTTTGGGGCTTTTCGGGTGTGAGAGTTGGTGGGAACAAAGGGCAAGACAGTAGAGTGCCTGAGGATATGCGGTCGGATGCGTCTGGGTATTTGGTTGGGCCGTTCTAAAAAGGACCAGGTGGGAAGGGGCAAGTGGGTGTGGCTGAGTGAGAGTGGTTGTCTTTGGGCATGTCCGGTGCTGGAGTGGAGAGATTTGTGTCACAAGGCACAAACATTAGCTGGGGAAATATTTTGTCATGCCTCTCAGAAGAGGGTGATTTACAAAAAGGGGGTGGTGATGAACAGAGTGTCTGAGTTAAACAGACCACTCTTACCCAGTCCAAAGATCAGGGCTTGATCCATCACCGTTATTTATCTCACTGCCCCATCCCAGCTCAGAACCTGGCTATATGCAAATCAGTCTGTCCCTGGCCCAGTGCATCATGGGAACAGGGCAGACTAAACTACCAAGCCAATTCTTCACCAGAAAGGAGACAAGCTACCGGGGACCGGTTTCTGGCATTTCAGCCTTCTTCGGCCCGGCTTGCTTGAATCCTGATGGAGCAGTGAGAAAGGGACTCATGTCTGAGTATACCCTGCAACACCTATAGTGGCCAAAAACGATTTACAAAAAGGGGGTGGTGATGAACAGAGTGTCTGAATTAAGCAGACCACTCTTACCCAGTCCAAAGATCAGGGCTTGATCCATCACCGTTATTTAGCTCACTGCACCATCCCAGCTCAGAATCTGGCTATATGCAAATCAGTCTGTCCCTGGCCCAGTGCATCATGGGAACATCTCAGAAGAGGGTGACAGCTTTTCAGTTGCTTTCAGTGTTGCGAATGGCACTGCGACACAAGGGCAGGGTTCCTGCTAGGTATGGGACGCATTTGTTTTGAATAGGCGCTGCGACGGCGGAAGTCAGGTCGGGGTGGTCCTGGGACGAGATCAGGAGAATTGGGCGTTCGAGGCCTCGCTGCTGCAAACGCTATGTGCGCAAATGAAGGCGGGCACGGTGTGTTGCATAGGCAGTAGGGCTGCTGGAGCGGTGGAGGTTTGCACTAATCTCTCTGTCTTTTGTACATTGCATTGGGGGTCCAGAAGCCAAGAAGGTTACCTGGATTGTCGGACACTCTTTTCTTCGTTGGGCCTCAAAATATGTGGACAGACAGGTGTACGGCCGTAGCCTGGGCCTGTGAAGCAGCCACCATGAGGTCTATTGGTGCAGGATGCGCTGGGGAGCTTTGTTGCCCTAGCTGACGAAAAAGGTGGCTCAGCAGGGATGCCCAGACATGCTTGTTATCCACTTGGGGGAAAATTACTTGGTCAAACAATCGGGAGTGTCACTGCTACATCTGATGCAACAGGATTTGGAGGCCATGAGGAGCAATCTGGCTGGCACCTGTATGTTTGGACTGAGTTTGTGCCACAACGAATTTTGAGGGGGGCACTAAAGCCTGCAGCCATTGAAAGGGCGAGGCAAAAGTTGAATAGGGCTATGAGAATTTTTTGTGGTAATAATGGAATCAAAGTAATTGCTCATGTGGTGCTGCAGCTCCAGGAGCCTCTTCATTTTTGCAATGATGGAGTGCACCTTTCGCACATGGGGATTGCATACTATATGATGGAGATGAGGGATGCCATGAATAAGTTGTGGAAAGAGTCCATCTGATGGCTACTGGTTTGAGGGCGAAATGTGCACTGGAGCTGGGTGGGGCAGGTAACCA
Organism: Lissotriton vulgaris; assembly: GCF_964263255.1. Lineage (NCBI taxonomy): Eukaryota > Metazoa > Chordata > Amphibia > Caudata > Salamandridae > Lissotriton > Lissotriton vulgaris. Next base: position 569,893,239 of record NC_141695.1, read on the forward strand.
GCCTCTGGGGGTTTCCTGAATGGCAGTACTTGGGAGGGGTGGGGAGTCCATGACGGGCACATTCACCCTTCCGGGGAGGGGGATACAGATGCAGGATGGGGGTGCGGCAGGCAGGAGTGCGATGGCTAGAGATCCTGGAGGAGGTTGAAAGAGAAGTGAGGAAGCGAATGGTATGTTATGTTATGTTATTAGGTTTTGTAGAGCGCACAGCTGCCCCAGCGAAGGGGCGTCCCGGCGCTGACTGCGGAGAGGGCACAGACACACATAACATCCTAAAAAGTGGCAATGTATCCTGTCGCACAACTAAACTGAAGGAAAGAGAAAAGTCTTAATAGCTTTCCTAAAAGCAAGCAAACAGTCTATGCCACGAATTTGCTCGGGCAGGGAGTTCCATAGCCTGGGAGCGAGGTAGCGAAAGGAACGACCACCCGCATGGGAGAGCCCCACTCTAGGGACAACTGCCAGGAGTTGCTCTGCTGAACGAAGCCGGCGGGAAGGGACGTAGAAGGCGAGCAGATTGCTCAGAAGGACAGGTCTAGCAGATTTCAATATCTTAAAAGATAGACACAGTGTCTTAAAATGAATCCGCTTTTCGATGAGGAGCCAGTGCAACCTAAGGATAGTACTAGTGGCAGAGCAAAAGCGCGGGAGACCCACCAAAGCTCTGGCAGCAAAATTTTGAACCCGCTGCAACCTGAGTATTTCCACTTTATTCGCCTCCAAAAAAAGCAAACTTGCATAGTCCAGGCGAGATAAAATAGTCACCTGAACAATCAGTTGTCGTATTAGTGGGTCAAAAAACCTCAGAATGGGGCGAAGGCCTCGCAGAAGGCCAAAGCAGGTGGCAGCAACTTGCCTAGTGTAGGCTTGAAAAGTTAGAGATGAATCCATCAAAAATCAAGGTTTTTAACCACTCTCTCAGGTGTGGGTAATGCACCCAGGGCAGTAGGCCACCAATGCTCATTCCACAGACTGACGTTTTTACCCAACAACAGAATCTCCGTTTTGCAAGCGTTTAATTGCAGACAGTTGGCCACCCTCCATTATGCTACTGCAGTCATTTCTTCTCTAAATCTGGAGGCAGGTGGGGAGGATCCTTCAGCCAAGGTAATGACAAGCTGCGTGTCGTCAGCGTAGGAGACCATAGTAAGGTCCCATTGCGTAGCGACTGCAGCCAGCGGCTGAACTAAAGATTAAAGAGCGATGGACTCAGTGCCGATCCCTGGGGAACCCCCTGATCGATAGAGTGGATCTGAGAAAGGAATGGGGCGGTAGACACTCGGAAAGATCTGCTGGTCAGAAAGGAACAAAACCATTCTAAGGCCGACCCCCTTACCCCCAATTACTCCAGCCTCTGAAGTAAGATGCCATGAGAGACTGTGTCAAAGGCGGCTCTGAGGTCTAACAAAAATAGCGCCGGACTTTGACCAGTATCCATGATGGACCGCAGGTTATCAGTCGTGGCTAGAAGGGCCGTTTCCGTACTATGACCTGGATGAAACCCATTCTGTGAGGGATCCAAGATGTCATTAGAATTCACGAACTGAATTAGCACGTTGTTCACATGTGCCTCTGCGATTTTGGCCACCCAAGGAAGAAGGGATATGGGTCTGTGAAGAGGTTGTGGGGTGAATTGGGAGTAAGTAACTGGAGTGCGGAAGTGGATGATGGATGAAAGACATGAGGTCGGGGATTGCTAATTGTTTATTGGTTTTATGCTCAAAGTTGGTTGTCAACCCTGTCCTAATAAATGGCCTTTTACGCTAATTAACAGTGTGGAGTGGTTGTGAGGTCGGCAGACCAGTCGTCCTCTGGGGTGTTCGTGCGAGAGGGACAGGGTGTTAGGCAGTGTAGGGGTGGGCTTAGGGGTGGGGTTTTCAGATAGCTTTTATAAGGGGGGAGGAAGTTTTTCCTCTTCCTGTCCCCAGCGTTTCAGGGAATAGGTCAAGGAGAGTTTTGACCACCCTCCCACCCTTAGATTTTTAGGAGTGGGGAAAGGGTATTGTTTTGAATAAGGTTGCCAGTTTAGGACTGGTTGAAGTGGGTGTTAGCAGTACTTGGGAGGGGTGGGGAGTCCTTGAGGGGCATATTCACCCTTCCGTGGACGGGGATACAGGTGCAGGATGGGGGTGAGGCAGGCAGAAGCGCAATGGCTGGAGATGCTGGAGGAGGTTGAAAGAGAAGTGAGGAAGTGAATGGTATAAATGAAGAGGTTGTGGGGTGAATTGGGAGTGCATGATGGATGAAAGACATGAGGTTGGGGATTGTTAATTGTTTATTGGTTTTATGTTTAATCCCTTCCATGCTGGTGATGGAACCGCTCCGTCACCAGCCTCGGTCGTGCTTTGCTGGTGACGGAGCGGTTCCGTCATGGCCCGCTCGGCGCACCTGGGCGGCGCTGATTTCACACCGGCCCGGCGGGTTCTATTGAGCAGGCGGGGCTGTGATGGAACCGCTCCGTCACTATCACAGCGCGTCCGAGGCTCGTGATGGAGCGGTTCCATCACGAGCATGGGAGCACTGCGCTGCCCCCCTCTTCCCCCTAGAGCTGCAGCGGAATTGCCGCCGCAGCAAAGGTGTTAAAGTTGGTTGTCAACCCTGTCCTTATAAATGGCCTTTTACCCTAATTAACAGCGTGGAGTGGTTATTGCGCGAAGGGCGTGTCGGATTTCATCACCGGCTGTCTGAACACATATTTCAACACACCCGTTCACTTTACTGAAACAGGCTTCAACACGCTCTGACTCGCTTTTAGGATGGTTTGTATTGTGGCTTAAGGTGACGCGTTTCGACCGTCTATGCGGTCTTTTTCACAAGAAATGCATGCCGTCATTTTAATTTTTTTATATCGCCAAAATTAAAGTGACAGAGCAAATATTTTTAAACAAACGTGATACAATATAACATTGTTCCTTCAATCTGTTGGATTGACAAATCCGCCCGTTCTTATATGCATTTACGTCTTACAGTCAGAGAAGACCAAATAAAATGAAGTAGAATGAGTTGCAAACATAAATATTTTGATTACAACAATCCTTTAAAGTTAAATACAGTATAATTGATGACTATTCTCACACTCAGCAGCATAATGTTCCATTGTGAACTCATTGCAAACAAGGCACTATTACATCAAATTTACCTTTAAGAGGTCCTGTGCCAGACAGTGTTCTTCCTCACAGGGTTACACCTTTTGTGATCTGCAAAATGTAGTTGTGAAAAGCTTGCCTAAAGTGCATGTGGTCATATATATCAGCCAGGATAGCTTTACTCCAGTGGCATGGAGAGCACAGGACCTACATCTGGGCATACCTGTCCCACTCATGGTGACAAATGCAAAAAGAACAAATGATGGACAGAATGCAGAACAATGTGAAACATTTGCCCCAGTACAGAGATCTAGGCCTAAATCCATAGTTTGTTTGCTTGCCATGCCCTGCCAGCTTGAACCGAGCCATTTGCAAATCAGTCTTGACCCTGCGCCCAATTGGAACGGTCCAGTCCGAATGGCCAGGTCAGGTCCTCACTGGACAAGCATCCTAGGACCTGCTTCGGGGTTTTACCCCTCATCAGCCAGGATAGCTTTATTCCAGTGGCATGGAGAGCACAGGACCTACGTCTGGGACTCACCCCAGTACAGAAATATGGGCCTAAGTCCATCGTTTTTTGACCAATCTGCATGACATTTTCCAGAAAAAGTGGCAAAGTAGGTTCTTTTTGTCATGGAAAGTTTGCGGGTGACACGAGCAGTAGGGACCAAGAAATAGGGGTGTGAAAAAAGGTTGCGTTTGTAATCTTAATTTACATAGAAATGCATTGTCGAACCTACAGCCCGAATAGCTTGATGGAATAACACCAAATTTGGCTGGAAGGTAAATGATGTTGTTACGCAGATTGTACTTTTTGTTATTTGGTGCAAATATGTCCAGTAGTTTTTGAGAAATGTAGGCCATAAATTAAAGATATATACTTCACTGCGTATATTTCACAATGGTTCACAATGGTTCACAATTATTGACGGTGCCAACAGGTATGCTCTGATTGGCTGGACGCAACCTGAACAGAAAGTTGCTGCCACCATTTTATCATCCGGGAACTATTCCCCGGGCTGAAAATTTGCGTAAAAGCCCACATAAGGCGTCAAGGTGGAGGTACTCTGACCCCATGATTGTGACGACGTCATGATCGCCAGTGCAGCCCTCACTTGCACCGTCATGGGGACATCGCAACTATCACGACATCTGTGCGAATATTGGTGAAAATATATAAAACAAGCATTTGCAATGCAATACGTCTCACATTTATGAGAGTTTGAACTATTGGCATTGTAAATGACAATGCCTTTTATTTAGCTGTTATTTTTAAAACAGATAAATAAAAGACATTGTCATTTACAATGCCAATACCGTAAACTCTCGCAAATGCGAGAGCTATTGCATTGCAAATGCATTTGTGCTATAACATTTTTTTTAAAGAGTTGAGAGAGAGCATGTCCTGCCTGCATCAGCAGGCAGGACAAAACAATTTTAGAAAATAGTGCTCGGAGGCTGTAATTAAAGCCTACTGAGCAACAACACCCATAACAAAGGGTGTCACCATGGGAGGTTGCAAAATGAGACAAGGCAATACTATGGAGGGGCTACTAAGCCTATTAAGCAATAAACAGTTAAAGTTTACAGTGGACAATGACACAAGCCAATGAAAAATATGGGTGGGGAGTGGGCGGAGCTTCAAGTCCTACCTGAATACAGAATGCCTTGCAGAGTAGCATATGCTTGACCTAAATTAGTATATTTGCACACACTCACCAGTCACTGTCACACACTCATGTATGCACTCACAAACTCACTCAGACACTTATACACCCATTCAAATACCGACTCACACACTTATAAATTTAGTCACATACCCACTCAGATACTTATATACCTACTCAACATACCATTTCAGGTACTCATGCACCCCATCTACAGACTCACTCAGAGAGTGATGCACCCATGTACAGTCCCACTCAGAGGCTCATGTGCCTATTTAGGGACGTACTCATGTGTGAAGTCTCATACCCACTTAGATACTTTAACCCCCACTCACAGACTTACCTGGGCACTCAGTCACATACACAGACCCACTCATATACTCATGCACCAACTTACATGCTCACTCAGAGAGTCATGTACCCATGTACAGACCCACTGAGAGACTCAGGAACCCTCTCATACACTTACATATGTCCTCACAGACCCACTAAGACACTCATACACCCACTCACAGATATACTCAGACACTAATACACCCAGTCACACACATACTCAGTCACAAACCCTCTCAGAGACTTATGACTCAGTCACTGAGTCACTCATGAACTCAGAAACTCACACATCCCCTCACAAAATTCACTCTCATATACACGCACCCACTCACTCCCCCAGGTCCAGATTATGCATCCACTCACAGAGCTACCCAGACACTCACCTTACCAGTCACAGACCCACTCAGACACTTGTGCGTGCACACATTCACTCACCCACTATGAGGTATGCTCTCACTCACAGACCCAGTGAGACACTCATATACCTACTCACAAATCCCCTCAGACACTCACACATCCACTCATGGATCCACTCAGAAACTAGCACACTCATACAGTCACACACACAGCCAATCATAGACTCACTCAGAGACTTATGCACCCAGTCAGTTACACTAGGAGACTCATGTACCCACTCACATTTTCACTCAGAGACTTATGTACCCACTGACAGAACAACCCAGACACTCATGCTGCGAATCATTGGCCCACAGAGAGACGCATGTTCATTCACAGACACACTCTGACACTCACTCACCTACTCAGACACCCACTTAGACACTCATGCATCCTCACACAGTTCCAGTCACATAGTGATATACTTACTTACAAATGCACAAAGCCACTCTTGCACCTACTCACAGATTGAGTGAGAGAATTATGCAACCAATCACAGACCCATTGTGACACTGATGACCCCACTCGTAGATGTAATGAGGCAGTCAGTAATATACATTTGCGGATCACAGATTAGCCAAAGTAAATGCGACAATGTTGTGCTGACTCAAAAAATTGTTATACATAAAACCAGTTATTAATGTACTTTCTGATGAACACATACCAAATAATATAAACATATAATATAAACATAATTATACAATATAAAATTATAGAAAGAAAATACGAGAATTTTACAGGCTCACTTAAAAAATCGACGTTACAATTAGAAATAGAATTAAAAAAAACTTTGGAAATTCACTGAAAAAAACAAATGCTTACAGGAATACTGTAGTTAGGAATCAGCATTTTAAAACTTTAGAAATAAAAAAATAAAGGTTACAGGGATGTTATAGTTAGCAAATAGAATAAAATAAAACTCATAGAAATTCACTGAGAAAAACAAAAGCTACAGGGGCGTTATAGCTAGGCTGAAATTTAACTCGTACAAACCAGCGAAATTCTGCAGTTATAGTTATCTGAGCTAACTATAACCTGCACCCCTGTAATGCACTGCTTATCACCTCACATATTACATCACTCTGGTCATGGTAAGTGAAATCATTGATGACATCATTGATGATATCTCAAATGACATTACTGATGACATCCACAGAGTCTATGTCACACCCACTCATACCCCAATGTTACTTTCACACTACCATTCTCAAAACTATTGACACACCCATATCAGTACTTACACACCCACTAACTGATTCATAGGTCTCCACACATCCACTCAGTTACCCATACATCCACTCATACTCCAACTCACTCAATATTACAGCCACTGATATATCGACTCATATAGTCATACAGCCACTCACACACTATCAATCACTCATATAGCTAACCACACACCTACTCACTCACCTATAGTCAGACAGCCATTTACTCACCTATACAGTTATATCACACCCACTCACTTGTTCATAGAGATACTAACACATACTCAGTCACCCATACAGCCCCTCACACATGCACTCACTAACCAATATAGCCACTGTCACAATCCCATACTCACACATATAGTCACTCATATGCTAGAACGCTCACCTATACTTCCTTTCACATATCCACTTACTCACCCATATACCAATGAGACCTCCATTCACTAACAGACACAATCGTACACATACAGTTACTTAAACACCCTTCTCTTGCTTACTCACTAACCCATATACCTACAGACTAACCCACTCACTCATCCATGCAGGTACTCACACACCCTCTTAACCCACACATACAGACCTTCATTCACCCATACAGGTACTCAGACGGCCAATCAATCACCCATACAGGTACTCCTGAACCTACTCACCAACCCATACAGGCACTTAGACACCTTTTAACAGACTGATACAGACATTCAGACAACCTAGTCAGTGACCCATACATTCACTGAGACATCCAATCACTCACTTATACAGTCAGGCACTCATACACCCACTGATTCATCATTACACCTTGCTACATTTATTTAACACTCGTAAATATTTTTAAAACATTCACAGTCACTGGATGATGTCATCAGTGATGTCATTTGAGATGCCATCAGTGAGGTCATCAGGATGTCACTGACCATGTCATGAGTGATGCAATATGTGAGGTAATAAGCAGTGCATTGCGAGGGCTCGAGTTATATTTAGCTATAACTGCTGAATTTCTCTGGTTTTGTAAGAGTGACATGTCAGCCTAGCTATAACATCCCTGTAACCTTTGGGTTTTTCATTGAATTTCTCAGGTTTTTAAGAAATGCTATTTTCCTAACTATAACGTCCCTGTAACCTTTTTTTTTGTGAATATACATAAACTTTTACCAAGCATATGGCTTTGCAACGCATGCCTTTACAACAAATTTCATTGTAATAGCATGTTTAGTAAAGGCATATGTGTGATCAGGGTTGTGTTTGTAAATTTACATATTTTATAGGTAAGGATAAACACTTTGTATGTATGTATATATAAATATATATATATATTATATATATATATATGTATGTTTTTGTGTATATATATATATATATATACACATGTATATATATATATATATATATATATATATATATATATATATATATATATATATATATATATATATATATATATATATATATATATATATATATATATATATATATATATATATATATATATATATATATATATATATATATATATATATATGAAACTAGGATCCCAAATAATGACCGCAGTGGGCCAAGCCTCCTTGGAGGCGAAACGCGCCACGGCGGCAGCGCTGGCATTTAAGAAATAAATCACTCTTCTGCACCAGCAATTACTGGGTCCACTCTTCGTCATTTTGATGTCAGGCAGCGTGAATCTGCAGTGTGACGAGTCTCCACACATATATATATATATATATATATATATATATATATATATATATATAACTAGGATCCCAAATAACGACCGCGGTGGGCCAAACAAGGGCACAGTCTCCAGTTAAAGATGCAATAAAGAAATGTTATTGTCTTAGCATGTCAGGATAACGCGTTTCGGCCTCAAGCCTGGTCATGATCACATAGTGCGCTAAGGTGAAAGGCATTCAATTTATAGTGACTTGAGTGACTTTACTATGTTCATAGTGACAAGGTAAAAAGGTTACACTACACTTTTGCAGCATGTAGTAAAATATCTTGTCATGCAGTGATGACTAGGCGCAGCAATGACATGCAATGTTAACCCCTTCCATGCTGGTGACGAACCCCAGCCGTCATGCACTACGGCGCTCGTGTGCTGATGACGGCTGGGGTTCGTCATGGCCCGCCCGTGTTCGGCCGGCGGCCGCACACGGGAAAAAAAGCGGCCGCATCGAAGGGGTTAATAGCAGGCATAGAGAAAAGACTACCCCTCTGTATGTAAGTGTGGATGGCCATATGTTCTGTAACTTCAGTTGATCATAGCAGATTAGAAGGTAAGCTTGTGTGCTGGCACTGCCGGTGGCATGGTAAAAGATAAAAAAATTATGATAAATTAATGCAATGATTGGGTTTGAAGTCTCTCAAATGTTGTCTGATGGAAAACAAAATGAGACGGTATCCCTCATAAATCGTGGGTGTGTGAATACATCCTAGAAATCATCTGCACCGACGACCTCGCACCACTGAAGAAACCCCCAAACAGACCCGGCAGCAAGAAAGCCTCATGGTTCATCAACGACCTTAAAGACTCCAAGAAAACCTGCCGCACCCTCGAGAAAGCCTGGCGCCACGACCAGACAACAGGAAACATGACAGCCCTTAAGAACGCCACCCGCAAATACCACCAGCTGATCCGCACCACCAAAATGACAACAATCAAAGAACGACTGGACAACAACACCCACAACAGCAAGGAACTCTTCAGCATCGTCAAAGAGCTCTCCAACCCCAGGGCCTGCAACAACGACATCACACCCTTGCAAGACCTCTGCGACTCACTCGCCTTGTTCTTCCACCGCAAGATCGCCGACATACACAACAGCTTTGGCACACAGACCACGCACCCAACCACTGAACCAACGCCCCCCACCACCACCCTCTCTACCTGGACCCCTGTCAGCACAGAAGACACCACCCGCCTGAAGAACACCATCCACTCCGGCTTCCCTACTGACCCCTGCCCACACCACATCTTCAACAAAGCCGACTCCATCATCGCACCCCAACTCCGGAACATCATCAACAGCTCCTTCGCATCGGCGACATTCCCGGAGAGTTGGAAACATGCCGAGCTAGGTGCCCTCCTGAAAAAACCCACCGCAGACCGCACGGACCACAAGAACTTCCACCCCATCTCGCTCCTCCCGTTTCCGGCCAAAGTCATTGAGAAGTCCGTCAACAAACAACTCTCCGCCTTCCTCAAGACGAACGGATCCCTCGACCCCTCACAGTCCGGCTTCCGAGCAAACCACAGCACAGAGACCGCACTCATTACAGCTACAGATGACATAAGGTCCCTGCTCGACAACGGGGAAACTGCTGCCCTCATCCTCTTGGACCTCTCAGCAGCCTTCGACACCATATGCCACCGCACCCTGATAAAGCACCTCAGCAACACCAGAATCCAAGGAGCGGCCCTGGAGTGGATCATCTCGTTCCTCGCCGGAAGAACCCAGAGAGTACGCCTCCCCCGGTTCCAATCCGCGGCCACCGAAGTCATCTGCGGCATTCCGCAAGGATCCTCACTCAGCCCCACCCTCTTCAATGTCTACATGAGCCCTCTCGCAGCCATCGCAAGCCAACACAACCTAAACATCATCTCCTATGCAGACCACACCCAGCTGATCCACTCCCTCACCAACGACCCCGCCACTGCCAGAGCCAGCCTCCAGGAAGGAATGAAAGATGTTGCGGAATGGATGAAGCCCAGCCGCCTGAAACTGAACTCAGACAAGATGGAAGTCCTCTTCCTGGGACCATCCCCTTCTGCCTGGAACGACTCCTGGTGGCCCCCTGCCCTAGGCACTGCACCCAAGCCAACAGACCACGCACGCAACCTGGGCTTCATCCTGGACTCCTCCCTCACGATGACCAAGCAAGTCAAAGCCGTCTCATCATCCTGCTTCAACACCCTGCGCATTCTCCGAAAAATCATCTGGTGGATCCCCACCGAAACCTGGAAGACGGTCACCCAGGCCCTCATCACCAGCCGACTGGACTACGGGAACACCCTCTACGCTGGAACCGCAGCCAAATTCCAGAAAAGACTCCAGCCCATGAAGAACCCTTCTGCACAACTCATCCTGGACATGCACTGGCTCCCCATCAGCAAGAGGATCACGTTCAGACTTCTCACCCACGCACACAAGGCCCTCCACAACATGGGCCCGAAGTACCTCAACAGCCGCCTCACATTCTACACACCACCCGCCAGCTCCGATCCGCCAGCCTCGGCCTCGCCTCCATCCCATGAATTCGCAAATCCACCGCCGGAGGAAGATCCTTTTCCTACCTGGCGGCCAAGACATGGAATTCCCTCCCCACCCATCTATGGCTGACCCAGGGCCATCTCTCCTTCAGGAAACAACTCAAGACCTGGCTGATCGAGCAGTAGCGACCCCCCCCCCCCAGCACCTTGAGACCCTAGCGGGTGAGTAGCGCGCTTTACAAATGTCCTGATTGATTGATGAGTGCCATGTGGCACAAATAAATGTGGTAGGAATACTGTGTACCATCGTAACTAAGAGGGGAACAATATATTTAACACATTCATATTTGTAAAAGCGTGTGGAAGCCAATGCCAAAGTCTATGTATCAGTCGGCGCAAATCTAATTCAGGCATGAATTATAAGATTAGTGCTGGTGCGGAAAAAGGGCCCAGATGTTACTGGAGTTTAATCTTAACATGTTGGGGGCTGAGACTGAGGTATGGAAATCAAGTCAACTGCTAAAAAAGAAATCGACTAGTTGAGAAAAATGCTCTACAGTGCAGTCACTAATAGGTAAAGTTAAAAATAGATGCATAATTGTGGGAAAACCTAGTGTTAGTGCCGTGAGATGTGGTGAAGACAAAAATCCAAACAGTCGCTAAAGGAATAGGCGAGATTGGCGCAGTATAGTTAAAATCTGTCTTTGTAGGGGATTAAAAACTGGACATCCAACTTGAAGTCAACCGACTTCTAAAAATGTCAGATTGGCGAAAGTCACAGAGCGCAAGACTGGAGTGAATAATGTAAATGGACCCTACAGCCAAAGCGGACGAAAGGGTCCCGCCAAACATATTACGGGTTTCCTCTCCTCCAGGTTTACATGGAGGTTCTTCCTACATGTACACCTTGGAGGAGAGTAAACTAATGGGGCCCTAAAGGGCCCCTGTAGATCAACCTCATGTGTATGCACACAGGGGGGCATAACATGTGTCCCCCTGTGTGCATGCACATAGGTTCCTGCACGGCATGGACTTTTGAGTCCATGCCATGCAGGAACCTTGTAGTGCGGTCCCATTGCGGTGCCTTTTTTAATGGCACAACTCCCTTTAAATGAGGAACCACCATGGGACCATTACGCCGCCTGCCTGCCAGTCTGCCTGTAAGTCGTACTCTGGCAGGCGAGCAGGGCGACCTTTGGCGCAGCTGTGGTGGAGCAGATTGCACCGCCGCACCACCATGCCGCCGAAAAGTCATAATCGGCCCTAAGGTGTTTTTAAATAATGCCCTTAAATCTAAAATGCGAATAAAGACATTTGAACCTTATCTATTCTGGGCTGTAAACTTCACACACTTTAACTAAATCTGTTTAACCCCAAACATTTCTATGGATAAACTTTTATGGAAAGTTTGGGAACACACTTCTTAAAAAAACAGTTCGATAATAATTGGGTGAGTAACTCTTTAACATTATTGGAAGGAATGGCATTTTCATATTATTGAAAAAGTCACATTGCCATAATAAATTGCCATGCAGCATTTGAGATTGATTGTCTGATGTGCAGGTTACATACACTGTGATGGATGGCTGCTGCCAATGCACTTTTGTTTCTGCGGAAACTGCTGTCACAGATTTATGACTCAGCATTGTTTAGGCACGAGAGTGGTATATTAAACTTATGTTAACAGAAAACAATGCAATTTGATTTAGTAAATACACTTGCAGTAAATGTAATGTGTTTTGTTTGTGTCCTCTTTTCTTCGCTGTCCTCTCTTTCTTTCTGACTCTCATCTTCTCTCCCCCACACCCTCCATCGTGTCTTCGTTTCCTTTCACCCGTTCCTTTCTGTTAATGTATCTGTGCCATCCTTCCCACCATACTGCTCCATCCTCTTCTTTATTTCCTTTGCCTCTCTCTCTATCTGTTTTTCTATGATCCCTCTCTTTGTCCACTAAACTTCCATCTCTCTTCTTCACTGTCTTGCCACTTTTCTCATTACCTTTCAAGCTTCTTTATCCCTTCATTCCACCCATTCTCTCCACCTTTTTAACTCAACGTTGCAGTCCTTTCCCATCTCTCCATCATTTCTATCTCTCTTTTTTACAGCTCATTTCCCAATTCAAACTCGTTGTCTTCTCCTTAGCATACACCCTTCTCCGTCCCCTCCTGTCTCTCGCTTTTTACCCTGTGTTCTATGTCCTTCTCTCTCTGTCTTTCTCCAGTTCCTGACCTGCATAATGATTTAATCGTGGCTATTATTTTCTGTCCATCATGTTTTTATGATTCCCTTACAACACTCTCTAATCTAACAACCTCAGTGAATCTCAAACCCCTTTAGTTTTACATTTGCTTCTAAAAACTAATGACAATCTATAAAGGAAACTAAAAGGAATTTCTTTGGAGCAAAGAATGCACCGCTGCGGATCTTCATCCTTTATATCTCCAAGAAGTTCCTACATCCTAAAGCTTGCATTTTGGATGCCCCCCTCACAAGTGTTGTGTGAAAAGCTGTCTGTCGTTTTGAGCATAACATAGAAGTAATTCAAGCTGGATTTACTTACTACAACGCTGAGCAGTTGGACAGCAATGAACTTCCAGTGTTGACTATCTGAACAGCCAATAGTAAGTTTGTTGAATTTCAAGCAATTGGCCTAAAACAATCTGAACTTGCTATCAATATTTGAAATCCCATCGATTACTGCCATCCGGCAATTCTTAACAAGGCAATAAATATAATCAACCCTATTTTTAACACTCTTTTTAAGTTCTACCTGAAGATAAATAACTAACTACATAAATAACCAACGATATACAAATCTGGAAAAAGACTAAGGTCAACGCTTTGCTGAAGAAGCACTCAGAAGGCACTCAGGGGTATATTCACAAGAACGTGTGATAACTACTGCAAGAGTAGCGGAACACCACTTTCAACATTGCAGCCCATCGCGGAAAAACTACTCTGTGACAATGTGGAATTCACATGACGGCAGTAGCATGAGATAGTCTGCCTACACCGCAGCCAATGCCTGCGACACAACTACCTCGATGGAGATAAAAACAAACATCACAACACCAAAAAACCTGCGAGTGGCAAAAGCGCGATAAGAAAACAGTGACATCCAGCGTGAGGGCAGCAATACACATGCGCAATGCATGAAAAAGCACAAGAACAGCATCCTGAAAAAGCCACAGAACAAAATCCAATAACAGCGGAGTAGCATGGATGCACCCTGGCCAACTGCAGAGGACAACATGTACACCACAACATCCAAGCACCGTGGAAGAACAGAACCAACAGGCACACCGCATGAAAGAGACCAGTGACAGACAAATCAGAGCCGCACAAGCGACACACCCACCGTGCAGCATACGCACATAGGCAGGAGTCCACCTCGACATTGACAAAAGCAGGGCACAAACAGCAGCCCCACCACATTTGAACCCAGGACACAACAGATTCTGCAAATGTGCACTACCTGGCAAATTACATCTGAAATTGCAGGGAAAAGTAACATTAAAATGTTCAAGTAAAAGCCAAAACCTGCAAATATGTTTCATCCACACATGCAGTGCATATGGACATTTAAAACTGTCGCTTGATTGAATGGCCACATTGTGACATGCTCATGAGAAGTAAGTGTGTCAATGATGGTATTCCTATGGGCCAGTCCTGCCACTTCTGCAGTGGGATGTGGCCCACCTGCCCCATCACCACCGTCATAGTCCGGTACCGCTGGGTCTGGGATCCATGGGGCCCTGGTGCGAACACAGATGTTTTGCAACACACAACATGCAATGATCAGCTTGCACTCGAAGTCCGGGCTGTCCAGGATCTTTCCACCTGTGCAGCCCAGGCACCTGAAACATTATTTCAACACTCCAAATGTGTGTTCCACAATGCCCCTGGTGCGTATGTCTGCCGCATTGTACTGCCTCTGGGTGTGTGTTCGGATCTCGGAGGGGTGAGAATGCAAGGGCAGAGTGCATGTCCCTGATCACCTGTAACAATGCAGGGAGAAAAGTGTCAGTACTTGGGTCGTCCGAATGTGATGGCAGGTCCACCAATCCAGTGAAGCCTGTGCTGGCTGTGTGTGGGGTGAGTGTAAGCCTCTGGGGAGTAGCTGATGCTGGCAACTACACCAACTGTCATCAGGCACCCAGAAATGCAATGTCAGAACTACAAGGGGGGATGACATAATTCGCACAGGGCTAGTGCACCGTGGGTAAAACAGGCCCACCGCCACGGGATGATGACGTGCGGGAGACTGGGTAGGGTCATGTGGGAAGAGCAGTGCCTCAAATATGTTATGGCTGCATTTCGCTACTCCACACGTTCAACTGTTGTGTGGCTATGGTGCCATGAAATGTCTGTTTTGGGTGCATCTGGGGCAAGATGATGTGCATACATGGGAGTGGTTGTACTAGACCCCACCCCCCATGCGGGAGGGGGGGGAGATGTTATGCAATGTCACAAAGTAATTCCAACAGCTTATGTATATTTGTATATTGGTGCATAGTATTGAGTAGTGTGTGTGTTTAATAAATGCACTCTTACTTTTATAAAGGAAAGTACAGACTGGACACTCAATCCTTGAGTGTTATTTATACGCACCTGCAAATGGCGATTACTAGCCACACCACCTCCCTTGAGTAAGCCTCAGACTGCTCTGCAACGCTACCCTCTGAGAGTCAAGCGCTGCAATTGGGTGTTTGGTTCCCAGTCAAGGACAAATGTAGTCATGTTATTTGTGCAGGCCTCACAGATGCTGCCTCGTTTTCCAACTTAAATTCACGCCATGTTCGCCTCCGAGCCCCAGCTGCTGCCTCCCCATGCCTCAGCCAGTGCCTAGCGCCCGCACTTGTGACTCCAGGCGCCGCTTCCCGCTCTCGGCAGCAGCTGCTCACTTGGGCGGAACTTTTCTGGGATCTGTTTTAAGAAGGCTGTTTCTTGCCCAGCCAGGGGGAACCGTCATTGGCCAAGCAGGACGTGGTAATTATGAGAGTACCTCCACGCCGGACTGGCCAATTTTCCTGCTACACTGCTGCTCCCTCGGACCCAAAGGCATATATCTGGACCGCTGACCCTGGGGAGCGTCTGGGCAGACTTTGCGGCGGACCCGGGAGCCTGAAGTGCTGAGGTGCCTGGGCTGGAAGATTGCAGCGGCTCCTCATCTCCGACCCTAAGATGGCGGCAGCCGCTGTCTCGGGTCGCCGGAGCTGATACCTGCAGAGGCTGTGTACTTAATCCTGCCGCTTCTACCCACCTTTGCTGGAACCATGAGTAGCTTTGCAGTGGCAAGAGTGCCAGCAGCGGAACTCGCCAATCATCTAAGGTAACGGGCCGGGAATGGAACGCGGCACATCAGACGGCCGACATCTTACCGCTCCTCTTACATCAGCCGGCCTTGTCTCCTCTGCACCTGCAGCCTCCCGCTCGGAGGGACGCATTACGATCGGTGGAGCGGGGTTGGGGGCCTCTTCTGTTGTTTTTGGCCCCATGTGTACATAGATCAGGATCCTGCTACAATTTCTGGTGCCAATCGTCAGTCGGAGCTGCCAGACTTCAAAATGCCATCCGATGGACTCCACATCTGACACAGGCCGAGAGGAAGGGGGTGGTCTTGGATCTAGACATCTTTGCCTACTCCATGGAGGTAAGCTGCCAAGCTCTGTGAAGACTGCTGCCACTGAAGGTAGGAAAGGGCACCATCAACAGTGCCAGATGGATGACTCTTCCTCAGGGCATGCCTGACCTTATCATGTCAGCAGTGGCGGCTTCAGCACCCAGCTCAGTCTCATGGAGCTTCCTTCCCCACACAACTAACTTGCATCCGGGATCCCCCGGTTCATACCTGACTCAGCGGGGGACTGAGGAATAGCGGACACCACGGAGAGAGAAGAGGAGAGGTGTATTGCAACTGGCCCTCTCCTCTTCACCCTTGCAGACCAGACCCCCTCAGATGAGACATGGCGCGACATGTAACGGAAGCCCTGAGCAGGAGTCCGCAGTAGCCCAGTTTATTCCACAACGCAGGTGGCCCAAATGGGAGTGGATGAGCGGGCGCTGGGACCACCTGTGAGAATCCTACACTCTCTCCCATTGACATTGACATTGACAATGTCTCCTTTACTTCCCTGTCCCCCCCAGCGAAGTTCAACTGACAGCGGCCATCCACGGAGCCACTTTGAGATGGCCAGTTAGTCAGGTGGATTGGGAGGTTTGTTGAGCGCCAGGCCCTAATGTAATTAAGTGGTGCCAGGAAATTTATTTCATGTAGAATGCTTTACACACCCTGTCCTGGTTACCTCTAAATGTGTTTTTTATGATTATGAGACTATCTTGCATATTATGGTTTATGCTAGTGAGATTATGTTCCACCATGTGCTTTATGCCCCTAATGTTAGTGATACTTAGGAGGCTAGGGTCTAATATCAGACTGTTGAGATTATGGGCATACGATGCGTTTGGCGCCTAATGTGATGCTGTGCATAATGTGGGTTTTGTTACATGCTGATGCTAGGTACAGTGTTTACCAGTGGTTACTGGTTGTACGTGTATGATCTGTTTTACTCTTGCTAAGTTCGCTTTGTGATGGTTCTGACAGTGGTCCAGTTTGCTCTGTCATGTGTAAACAATTCCCTAGAAAATATGATCTAGTGCCAGGTGGCACCATGTATATTATGTGATTACCTAGGTAGAGGGCCCATCAGAATGCTAACGGAATCATGGAGACTCCCAAGCAGTAAAGCTTTCTCAGCTACTGGAATCTGTGCCCCCATCTTCTCCTGCTCTGAAGTAACAACCTGTTCCTAATCGCCTCACTTCCCTGACTGCACATTAGTTCAGATATCTTCATCCGACATCTGGAATATGTGCCCTCTTTTTGTCCTTATACTTTTCCTCACCACCGCCTTCCTGATAACACCCCTCTCTTATCCTCGCCACCCTCCTCCTCCTCATTTCCCCAACATGGCCACCACTCGAGTTAAGTCTGGAATTAATTGCTAGAAAATCATTTATCCTTCTTACCTGACTAAATCTGCAGCAAAAATGATTCAAGCATAACACCATGGAATGTTTCCCTGATTCCCTTTTTGTCAATCTATTTTACAATGGTCATTATGGGAGGCTCAGAAACGATTTCATTTTCTTCACTCACAACATCGCCTCTTGGTCCACCAGCTTACATAACTCACTTAATGTCACCTCCTCCTCCTTTATCCCTCATGGGAAACAGCAAAAAATCTCCCCCTCTTCGTGTTTCAACAGCTCCCTCACTCTCTCACTCTATAACAATGGTACAGTCATGATCCAAGCCAAATACACCTGTCTCTCTCTCTTTGACCACCTCTTCCCTTCCCTACTCCCCTCCCCTGCGACCGGGTTATCCCTTGACTCTTCATGTAGCTCCACCATTTGCTCCCTCTCTCCACCCCTGACCCCCCTACACTCCAATAGGCTGCACCCTCGGGAGGCACAGGTCGACCCTCTTCCTTCCCTCTCCCCTATGCCTTCCTCTCCCATTCTTCCCCCTCACAGTATGCCCCCCCTTCATCACTTCAGCCGGACCTCTAGCTAATCCGCTCCTCGACCAATCTGTACCATGATCCTGCCACCCCAGCTTTTTAATCCACATCTCCTCCAACCTTTCCCCCTCGTTAACTTTCCTTATTTCCCCCTTATTCACTCCTCTTCTCCTCTTCTCTTTCCCCTCCTTCCCTCGCTATGTACCCCGAATTTTCCACAAACCCATTGCATCTCTCTCCTTCCCCCAATACTGTTTTACACCCTTTTCCCCCTTGGTAACCCTTTCCCTCCCTTGAGTCTAGCAGAACCACTTCCTTTCTTCAACCTCCTTATCTCCCAACCCCCCTCACTCCGCCAGATGCCTGTGCCCTCACAGCCACCTCACCTAGCATACAGGACCTCTCCAACCCCCTTCCTCCCAAACCTTCTTCATTGCTATGTCGCCACACACTCCTCCCCCCTCTCTCCATCCCACCGCCTCTCTCCTCACCTACCTTCCCCTAATTATGTCCTTAATTCCTATCCTTCTTGCAACGCCAACAAAGACAACTCTCCTTTCACCTCTGATGCACCAATGCCCACTCTCAACCACCAACTATACCCACCTCTGAACCCTATACCCCAACTCCCCTCCCGTTCCCTGACTCTCCCCTGCCTTCCACCACCAATTGTACCCCATCTGTCTCCATCGAGCCACCGAACATGCTGTGCTCTGTCCTACTCTCTCTGGCAAATAAGCTAGGCTCTCTCATCACCTCCATCTCCCAACTTGAAGCTACCATTTCACTTCTAAGCTCCAAGCTTGCCACTTTTCTGTATACCTCAATTTCTTTGGAAAACACTCACCTTCCCACGAGATGCACCTTGCCCCCACACCCCATAATAGCCAAGCATAACCTGTTCTCTGCAAACATTGCTAACTCACACAAGCCCTCGAACACCAACCTTCTTCCACCTTCATCTCCAAGTAGCCCTGCTATCTACACTATTCTGACAATCTCCTCTGTCAGAACCACTCATCCCCCTAAACCCTCCTGAGCACCCTCGTATAAGTACAACATCCGTATCACCCCTCATAGCCCAAGTGCCCCTGTCACCAAAACAGTCTCGACTGAGCTGCGCTGTCTGCTCCACAACTGCAGATCTGCAACAAAACATAAACTTGAAATCTCCGACACCATCATACTTCACAATATTGACATGCTCTTCCTCACAGAGACCTGGTTCAAAGATACCTCTTACTCTATATTTGATCTCCTAGTACCCACAGGCAATTCTATATTTAGAAATGACATAATTGACAAAGTTGGGAGAGGTGTTACAGTCATCTTTAGAACCCCCCTTCAACTTAAGGCTTTTCCTAACAGCTCCTTCCGCACTTTTGAATGTCTTTCCCTTGAACTTCAATTGCACCACCTCTCACCCCTCAGATTCCATGCCATTTACCGCCCGCCTTGTAGGGGCCCCTCGTTTATTGAGGAACTCACTGACTTCATTAGCAACCAATACTCGCAAAGTGACAATCAGATATTTTTGGGTGACTTCAATCTTGACTGGGGCTCGTCTCAAGACTCTTCTGTGAATTTGCTGGCAACCTTCCCCTCTGCAAATGATCTTATCCAACACTGCACAGAAACAACACACTCTAAAGGATCAATCCTGGACCTTGTTATTTCGAAAACAGCCATGCTTACTATCGCTACCCCTATTCATGTAGACTGGTCTGACCACCTCTTCATTCCATTCTCTCTTCACCTATCATACTCTATAACTCTCGGCCAACCTAAGAGGGCTACCTCCTGGTTCCGTGACACAAAAAATATTGACCTCGGAACCCTCTGTGAATCAGCTTTGCTATCACTTCCAAGGCTAGACCCGAACCTATATGTTAACAAACTAACCTCCCAATGCCTCACAGTCCTTACAGTCGAAATCAATAACGTTGCTCCTCTTCAAAGCAAAAAGAAAAGGCCCACTCCCCCAGCACCTTGGTTAAACAAATCCCTCTATGAAGAAAGGAAGTACCTAAGATTCCTGGAGAAACAATGGAGACAAGCTCCCTCCACCGATAATTTGGCCACGCTTCGTTCAGCAAGATCCGAGTTCCACAAGCACATCTTCCTTGGAAAAGTGACGCACTTCAGAACCCTCCTCGACTCAGCCAAAAATAGACCCAAAAAACTATTCGATCTCATCAAGAATCCAATTTGCTCTCCACCAACCTCCAAGTTGGGGGTTTAAGGAGAAAGCAGCGTAATTCGCTATATTCTTTGATGAAAAAGTGGATTCACTTGTGGATCAGGTCGGCCATCCTACTCCTCCAGAGGAGCGCAAATCCTTAGCCATTTGGCAGAACTTTGACCCCATGTCTGAAGATGCCCTCTTCCAATGATTCCTCGAAACAAAGCCCTCCAACCATTCTCTTGACCCCATCCCTAGTGCCATTGTCATTGACTTCTATACCCATTCTCTGTCCTATTGGACCACTTTGGTTAACCACTCCCTCAATCAAGGTTCCCTTAAAAACTGGGCAGGTCACCCCTCTGCTTAAAAAACCCACTGCTGATGCAAACGACCTCAACAACATCTGCCCCATCACTAACCTACCTTTTCTTGCGAAAATCACAGAAAGATGTGTAGCGAAACAACTCTCTCGTCATATCAAGGACAATGATCTTCTTGACAATTCCAGTTCGGCTTCATTCAAAACTGCAGCACTGAAACAGCTCTTGTCTTCTTATTCTCCCTGACCTTTCTGCAGCCTTTGACACTGTTAATCACAACACTCTCCTTAACACTCTTCAACAGAGGATGGGCATAGAGGGCACTGTGCTTAAATGGTTTGCTTCCTTCCTCTCTGATAGATCCCCAATGATCAAAATAGCGAATAGTCTTTCATATCCTGTGGCGGTAGGTCAAGGTGTTCCTTAAGGCTCTATACCTGCACCCACAATGTTCAATCTCTATTTAGAACCATTGGGAAATCGTCTAAGCAAATCAGGGATCCACTATCATCTCATAGCGGACGACACTTAAATCTACTTCAAGGTTGCCTCCACTCACGATCTCTCCATCCTAAGTTCTACTCTCGACTCCATTCAGAAATGGATGTTAACTCATCAACTGATTCTGAATTTCTCTAAAACTGAATTCCTCCTTCTGTCCTCCTAACTTTCTCCTCCCCTGTTTAAATCATGGATGGATCAGATGAATCTACTTAACAATAAACCCATCATTGTCGACAGCGCAAAATCCCTTAGTGTCATACTCGATACAAAACTCAATCTACTCTCCCACATAAATTCCATTGCAAAGTCTGCTTGATACCAACTGCGCCTTCTTTGGGGGATTAGTCGTTTCTTCCTAGAGCATGACCTTAAAACCCTGGTCCAATCGCTGGTTCTCTCCAGACTGGACTACTAAAACTCTCTTCTTACTGGCCTCCCCAAATCCCACCTGTCCCCCCTTAAATCTGTGCTTCATTCAGCAGCTCGTTTCGTATATGGGGCCAAAACAATTGACCACATCACACCCATTTTATCCACACTCCGTTGGCTTCCCATCGAGGCAAGATCTATCTACAAGACTGCCTGCATCACCCACAAAGCCTTGCACTCCTCCTCTCCTTACCACCTGGCGAATAAACTGAAACTCTCTGGAGGCTCTAGACCATCACGTAATGTGGAAAATCTATTGCTTGAACCTCCTACTTTCAAGAAGGAAAGGTCAATGGCCCAATCCTTTTCAGGCAACGCAGTGAGAATCTGGAACTCACTTCCGCCTCAGCCCCGAACCACCACCTCTTCCCAGGCCTTCAAAACTGATCTCAAAGCTCTCCTCCTTCAAAGACACTTCCAAATTTAATTCACACCCTCTCTATTATCTGAAGGAAGTCCTTCCATTATAGGAAATTCTGTTCTACTTGACTATAGAAATGCCTTCCCAATGTGTTCTTGTGGTTTGAGAGTCTGCCATTTATTGCAGTATTATACTTCTACTTGTATTGTGTACTCCTTTGTAACATACACACGTCACTTTCCCTCTTGTAATGTATAGTTTGCTACCTCTTGTATTTTGTTTGCTTTTCATACAAGCACAATTGCCACCATTGCCTCATGTAACTTAACGTTTGTTCTTGTGTTTTGAGTATCTGCCATTTAGTGCAGTATTATACCTGTTTTTCCTTTGTACTCTTTTGTAACCTACACACTTGTCACTTATTTTCCTCTTGTAAAGTATTGTTTGCTACCTCTTGTATTTTGTTTCCTCTTGATACATGCACAATTGTCACTATTGCCTTATGTAATGTACCGTTTGCTTTTGTAACATGCTTACTTGTAATTTTTCCTCATGTTTCTCTACTGTTCCTATCGTGAAGCGCTATGACACCATGGGGTAAAGTCCGCGCTAT
Source organism: Lissotriton vulgaris (assembly GCF_964263255.1). Classification (NCBI taxonomy): domain Eukaryota; kingdom Metazoa; phylum Chordata; class Amphibia; order Caudata; family Salamandridae; genus Lissotriton; species Lissotriton vulgaris. The sequence continues at coordinate 569,916,071 of NC_141695.1, forward strand.
ATAAAAAAGCATAAAATTAAATAATATAAAATAGGCAGGATGACCATGGAGGGTGTGGTCATGTCTGGTAGGTGGTCGTCTAGTTTGACATGTTGATTGTGATTTGGTATCATGTGCATCTCCACAGATGTGCATTGTGCTGTGGAGGCATTGGGATGTGTGGTGTGTTGACGTGGTACTTGCCAGCGAGCAGTCCCATTCTATATGTGCCAACCTGGAAGCACTGGTTGATGATGGACTGTCGGAAGATGAAGGAATCATGCACACTGACTGGGTAGTTGGCGATGACATTGGTAAAGAGTCCCCGGTGGTCAACTATTACCTGCACATTTATGGAATGCGTGGGCATTCTGTTGCGGTAGTGGTGTGCAATATCCGCAGGGGGCACAAGTGGGACATGTGTGCAGTCTATTGCCCCCAACACAGCTGGAAATCTGGCTATGACGTAAAAGCCTTTGCTTTGTCTCCAGCTGTTCCTGCGCAGTGTTGGGGAAGTGAAGGTACTGGGGTATGAAGCTGAGGATGGCATCCAGGACAGGTGTGATGAACTCGGATAGGGCTGGTTGTGAGACTCCTACGACTCTGACAGTTGTTGGTTGGAAGGTCCCAGAGGCCAACAGGTGCAGCACAGCCAGCAGCTTTGTCTGCGGAGGGATGTTGGTTCTCAACTGTGTTGGCATCGTCAGCCTGTGGGCAATGTGGGTCAATATGCGGTGAATGGTTGTCCTTTTGTTCCTGTAGTGGGCAATCACTTCCTCGTGCCTCAGGTCTGTGAGAGTGGTGTGTTTTTGGTAGGTCCACTGTCTTACTCTGTGCTGCCTCTGTGGTATCCGGGGGGGGGTGCGGGTCCTGGGGGTGGTGGGTGTTGTGGCCCTGTTGGGGCTCCGCGCTGCATGATGAGTTGCTCCATGGCGTCGTTTGTTCTTCTGGTGTGGCTGTGTGTGGGGCTCCGTTGTCTTCTGCAGGCAGTCGTTTGCCTTTACACCTGCTTGAGGCAGGTGTTAAATACCTACGGCTACCGCGGCCTATTGTAGTGAAAGTGGTGTTGTTGTTTTTTCATGTGTTTCTGCATGGAAACGCCTACTCTGCATCTCATTAGTGTTCGTTGGTGGTGTCCTCTGTGGCGCTAGGTTTTGGGACTGTCATAGCGGGAATTCTGATGATGTCTGCTGTTAGCACCAGCTTGTGACTGGTGAGGTAAATTTATCATGATTTTGGTTGTGATAAAGTACAGTTAATTCGGCGATAGCTCCTTCTGAATATGCCCCTGAGATTTTGGCAAATTTTAGATTAATTTCACTGTTTCCAGGTCCTACTAAAATGCTGGAAAAGTTAGTTAACATTCAATTAACTGAGTATGTTGAACTGTTTAACCTCCTTCGCACAACTCAATCGGGCTTCAGATCTTGGCTTTGCACTGATGCAGCTCTTCTGGGAGAGAGAAATCTGCTCTTTCATGGAGAGAGCTTAGTCAATTTTTACATTGAGGTTTTTGCAGACTGTCTGGGATTTGGAACTGCCCCCAATTTAGCAAGCCACCACTTATTGGACGAAAAGGTCACTGCCTTACTAAACATCATAATATCGGACTTGTTGACATTCAGCTGTAGACAGTTAGCTCTCATCCAACTAGAGATGGCTAGCATTCCCCTTTCAAAACTATCTTTTGTTTTTGCAAGATCTTGGTCAAAAGTGTAAATTAGCTGAGTGTCATTGGCATGGGATATTATTTCTAAGCCAAATGGCTCTACAATCTTAGCACGAGGCGCCACATATATATTGAACAAAGTAGAGCTTAAACATGAGCCTTGCGGTACACCCTTGTCAAGCTGCATCTAAATAGCCGGGCCAATATTGTTGTAGAGTAGAGCCATGACCTTAGGAGGATGAAGATCCAGCGGTAAGCCAGATTTCACTGCATCCAAGGATCTCAGGACGTCCACTTAAGAAAAAGGTTTGAACTTGCCTAAACTAGGTTTTCCCTCTGCTTCTATAGAGGCAGATCTCCTAACGACTCTGCTGTTTTCTTTGCATGGGATACTGATATTCAAGTATATCAGTGAAATCGTATCCTGAAATAAATTGGCAAGAGAATCACATAATTCCTGAGATGCAAAAGTGGACAGGGAGCACACCCAAGGACTGACAAAGTTGTGTAGAATTTTGAATAGCACTTTAGATGAGTTGCTGTTCAGTTTGATTCGTAAAAAACTCTTCCATGTGGACTAGATATTATGGTGAGATTTAGAAAAGGCTAGTTTATAGAGAGTTTTGTCCTGGAGATTATTTTTTCTACGCCATCTTCTCTCAAGTGCTTTACAAGCAGATTTTTCAAGCTTAGCTCTGTTATATAGCAAGGAGCAGAGGAACGCTGCTTTGTATTACCACTCTTTTTCAGGAGTGTCATTTTATCTAAAGCCACAGCTAAAGTCTTATTCAAATCAGCTAAAGCTAAGTTAACATCAGAAACATTAGCTTGTAACACAGATTTAGAGTGCTCACTGAACGAATCAGCAGAGACTAAGTGCCAGGCTTTTCTTACTGTCTTGTCATCTACTTTGATTTTCGCCATACTGGGTATTCGAGAGGACTGAAATTGAAATGAGATTATATGATGGCCTGTCCACGCTAGAGGCATGGGTACATCGCATATGACTGAATCGTTATTAGTAAACAGCAGGTTCAGGGAATGGCCTGCTTGGTGAGAAGGGCCTGTAATCAGTTGGCACAGGCCTAGAGTTTCTAGATCTGCTATGAGCTGCACCACCTTTGGATTGGATAGATCTTCTCCACGGCAATTAAAATAACCCATGTTAGAAATGGATTTCTGGTTAGCTAGGGCTTGCGCCTAAGCCAGGCAGAAACCACCACTCTAGTCAGGGAAAGGGAGTTACACACTGAAGATAACCCCATCTCACCCCCTTGGTAGCTTGGCATGAGCAGTCAGGCTTATCCGAGAGGCAATGTATAAAGCATTTGCGCAACACACACACAGCAGCAACACTCTAGGCACACTACATAAGAAACTCCACACAAGGTATATAAATAATAGCCTTTGAATTATCCAAAACACATTAGAATCATAATCACACAATATCCACTGTGCCAACTGGCACCAGGTAGAAATTCATAGGGGATTATATACATGACCGGGCCTATCGGGCCACGGTCAGACCATCAGAAAGCACTTAGCATCATCACTAGCAACATAAACGCATTTTGTCTGCATCACATTATGCAGAAATATCATAGAATGGCATTTGGCTTAAATCACATTTAGGAGTGCACCATAGTTACACTCCCCAGATGTATACAACACCTTTAGCATAATCACATTATGCATTCTTTTTGGGCCGTGCACAATATCAGTACACACAGGTACTTAAAATGACCCCAGGACGACTGGCCTTCTGTGGGGCTCAAATGCCTCGAAAGTCAGGGCTCTCAATGATACAACCTTTCACGGCCCTCTTGCTGTCTTGGCAGCAAAAGGAATGTGCGTAGCAGCCTGGGGGCAGTAGGTGCAACTCACCCATTCCTCATTAACTCAAAAAAAATGAACTGGTCCGGACGTTGCAGCTGCCCGTGCTCTTGCGGTGCAGCTGCGGAAATGCAGCCTTGGCACCAACCGGGCCTGAGGGAGCCCCGATCACCGGGCTCCTCCTGGTGGCACATGAAATACCCCCTTTGTTGTAGCTGCCCGCAATCTGGCGGCGCAGCTACGCTCTTCCCAAAAACCGGCACCACCTGTGCCTAACGAGCGCCAACACTGCTTTGTGCTCAGCCCCCACTCACCAGGTCTCTGCTTGACTCCTCCGGTCAAACGGCGAAGGCAGGACTTCAGGCACCGACAGCGTGCCTCACAGGCCCTGCTCAAGGGACCTCTCCTGTCTTCCTGATCTCTGTGAACCTGCCACTCTCCACTAGATGGGGGGGCGAGGATGGGGCCACTTGCCTGATTTCCGCCCACGGTCTAGGGACGGCACCCAGGGCTCTGGGCACACAACAGTGGGGTAGGCTCCGAGCTCAACCAAAATGCAGAAATGCAAGGTGGGCTCCTGCTGCAGCAAAATACTTATATGCGGGGTGGGTTCCCACACCAAAAAAATGCAGAAATGCAGGGTGGGCTCTCGCTTCATTTCTGGTCCATAGGGAACCCCTCACGTCGGGATTTCCTCAGGGCCTGTTGCAGCCCAGCGCTGCAGGCTCAAACGCTCTTCTCTCTACCTGGAATGGGTGAAGCCCCCTCTCAGGGACTTCAGCAGCACAGATGGAGTGCTCACAAAGCGCTGGATTCCAGGAGTCTTTAGAGGGGCACAGCTGGGCCCAGGCAGGCAAGCTCACAGGGCCCTCCAGCAGAAGTGCAGTCCCTCATGGCGGTTCCTCCTAGGGCCCAGCAAGCAGCACCACAAACCAGCACAAGGAAGCAAACTTTCATGGGTTCACAGCCCCAGTATATATACAGCATTTTCCCTTTGTTCGGCCCTGGCACAGGGCTTGGGGAAATCAGCCTCAACTGGTTCTGGGATGTGTTGAAGCACTCTGTTTACCAGGATTCCACCCTCCTTTGTCAGATGGGGCTCAGTCCTCAGACACACCACAGGGGGCAGAGCCAGCATTCACCTAGGCGGAGAAGTGTGGCTCACCCGTTAGAGGAGGCAGTCCCTGATGCAGAGGTCAGACCCGGGACCATGGTTCAAACCCCGACGCCGCAGGTCCTTAAGCTCAAAATGTCCTCGGACTTGATAATTCTCGCCTCTGTGCCTACTCGAATCGTGGGTTCACACTCTGCAACTCTGGGCAATAGCTTGCTTAATCTCCACTACGGCCCCACCACGATGGGATGCCTGGTCTTCACCTTGGGGTTGCCCAGTAGGGGTAATCTCGCAGGGAAAGGCCAGGACGGGTTCCCAAAGCAAGCGCCTTGAGACCTTACGGTGAAAGGCGCTATATAAGAACGAATGATTTACGATTTACGATTTAGGCAGGCACCAACCTATTCAGGGTGGAGGGACAACTCCTCCCACTGCTCAAAATGCAGATCTCCTATTCAGCCTAGCACTGACTCACCCTGCCCTCGATTGAGCCACACACTTCACCAGCCCCTGTCACTCCAGACCCAGACATGCAATACACATCAGGCAGGCAGACACATAGCACGCAGAAATTCCAACTTCTAAAAGTGGCATTTCTAAAATAGTGATAATAAATCTGCGCACACCATTGTGCAACATTTAATATTACTATTCCAAACATACCACGCTGCTCCTCTCACATCAGGAATTACCACTGAAACACTTATCAGGGAATTCCCAATGCATTCCTATACAGGGCAGCCTCACAGCAGTGAGAAACCAAAATGGCCATTTGTCACTACCAGGTCATGACAAACACTAAAGGTACATGTCCTACCTTTTACCTAAAATGCACCCTGCTCATAGTGCTAGCTAGGGCGTACCTTAGGGGTGACTGACATGCAGCAAAAGGGGTGTCACAGACGTTGCAAGCCCCTCAGGTACCGTGTCACAGCGGTAGTAAAACTGCACACACAGGTCCTGCAATGGCAGAGGCCTGAGATAGGTTTGAAAGGCTAATTTGGTGAGTGGCACAACCAGCGCTGTAAGCCCACCAGTAGCATTTAATTTACCGGCCCCGGGTGTCCAAGATACCACTTTACAGGGGACTGACAGGTAAATTAAATACGCTAAACAGGTATAGACAAAACTTGCCATATACTTACCACAGAGAGCACACGCACTTTACACTGGACAGCAGTGCTAAAGTGCCCAGAGTCCTAAAACCACCAACCCCATGTCAGAAAAAAGGCTAGGAGGAAGGCAACATTTTCATGGATTACCCTGCAAAATAGGGTCAGGTGAAACAACCCACAAGAGGAAAAGATTTAGTTGCCAGGACTAGACTCGCTATTGCTTCTTCCAGTCGCTGACTAATACCCTTTTTTTGGACATCGCAAAACACCCAAGGGTCTTGACTCGTTACTCAGCACGGCTGAGCCAAACTGAACTAGAAAGCAACACAAGCGCCTCTGCTGAGAAAGGTTATTTGCAAACAAAGATGAATCTAACTGGTGTTCAGAATAAAGCATAAACAACCTGCTGAATCATTTAGCAACTGGAAATTTATTCCTCTTTTCAAAAAATATTTTTGTTTATACGTGACACAATGTTTTTAGTGCATGGAAAGAACGACAGTTTTTTAATATATATATGTACAGTGAACAGCAATTACAAGTGAGAAAATTATTTACACACTCTCAACATTCGTGGCCTTCCAATCATACAAAACACTTGCATACACAAAAATCAATAAAACAATACGAACAACAGTTAGGTACAAAAAATACAAAAGTACATGAAACCACGTATCGGTCATAAATCAGTCGGATAAATCCCTTGGTGTTTTTTAGAGAAATAATCCTAAAGTCTTTTCAACTGAATTTCTGAAAAGGAGTATTCTTCTTAGAGAGGTTGATACATGGGCTGATTTATAACGCAAAAGATGTAGACCAGATACGTAGGCAAGGTGGCACCTTGCCTACGTATCTGGTCTACATCTTTTGCGTTATAAATCAGCCCATGTATCAACCTCTCTAAGAAGAATACTCCTTTTCAGAAATTCAGTTGAAAAGACTTTAGGATTATTTCTCTAAAAAACACCAAGGGATTTATCCGACTGATTTATGACCGATACGTGGTTTCATGTACTTTTGTATTTTTTGTACCTAACTGTTGTTCGTATTGTTTTATTGATTTTTGTGTATGCAAGTGTTTTGTATGATTGGAAGGCCACGAATGTTGAGAGTGTGTAAATAATTTTCTCACTTGTAATTGCTGTTCACTGTACATATATATATAAAAAAACTGTCGTTCTTTCCATGCACTAAAAACATTGTGTCACGTATAAACAAAAATATTTTTTGAAAAGAGGAATAAATTTCCAGTTGCTAAATGATTCAGCAGGTTGTTTATGCTTTATTCTGAACACCAGTTAGATTCATCTCACTTTTTTTGGACATGGCAGGTGATAGAGAAGTGCACCTTTTCAGGTTTGTGTGAGGAAGAATTCAATTTTAAAGATGCATAATTCCATAGTCTCAGAAATGGAGGTGTCAACCCATTATAGTTTGATCATATTTTTAAAAACAATAGCAATGCCGCCTTCTGTTTTCAAGCCTCTGTCTAATCTCATTAGCTGATAGTTTTCAGGAATAGCCAAAGTATTAGGCGGGGAATGAGTGGCATTTAGCCAAGTTTCCGTAAAAAAACATATATCCAGGGACAAAGATGTATTAAGGTTCCAGACTTCAGTGGATTGCTTACATAACAATTTGACATTGCACAGAAAGCTCTAAAGGCCGATTTCATTGTTGGTAGGATATAATTCTTGACTTGGTGCTATAGAAAAGAGACCAGCAGGTATGTTTGCTGGAGCTTTTGAGGAAACAGAAATTTTAGGTAGTCAGTGTGTCCCCCCCTCGCACCCTATCCATGTACCTATGCCCCATGTATGTCCCTGTTATCATGTAATCTCCTTCCCGTACCTGTCATAATAATGCCCCTGCATTTCCGTCCAATGTTAGCATGTCAGTTATTAGGCCTTCCATGTATGTAATGTTAATTCCGCACTAAGGCCTACGTTTTCAATGCATTTACATGGTGCACTTTTAAATATCGCGAAGCACACGTTTTTGTGGCCCAGTCGAGCCAGGCCCTGAATTCAGGCTCCGAGCCTCTTCTGTCTCTGAAAGCTGCAGCTTAGGTATGCATCCCTGACCTCTACCTTACTCCCTGCCCGGCCTGGCCTGCCTGCCAAGACGGTATTTTACCTTCAGTTATCTGCTCAGCCTCCGCAAAAACACATTCCAGTCTAGTGAAATAGGTAAACATATTTCCGCCTGCAGAGCATAGGGCCCAGCCTTCCTGTCTCCATGCAAGTGATTTACTGAACCCATTGCCATAGTAGGCCCATGGCCCTGTGCATTGCACGAAGAAATATATGCACCCACTAGCATTCAGTGATGAACGGCCTCTGCTCGAGAGACCTTTACTTCAGACAATACATCCTCCAAACACAAGATATCAGATATATCAAAGGTGCAGGTCGTTCTGACATCCCAGATTCCAGACTCCTCTACTAGTGCTAAAGTCAAACCCCCAGCTCTCCCCAGTTACACGTCAATCTCACGTCATGTTCAGTTGCGTGCACATGTAGGGTAAAGATTTCTGCTCACCCTGCAGTTTTTCTCTATGCATCCACCCACCTATGACACCTCTATGACTCATCAAGTACACACCCTTGTGTACGCCCCCTTACACGCCTCTTTTTACGCCCATATGTTCTTATCTCTCTCTCTTCACTTGTTACGCCTACTGTATTCATTGCAATTGTATGATTTTACTATATATAACGTGAGATGTTAATAAAACTTTAGATATCCCTTCCTGAACCTTAGTGGTGATGGAACCCGATTCTCATTGACTCGAGTCATCTTAATTAAAGCCCTTATGACTCAGATACCACGGACTCTGCCTCTCATTTTATGAGCTATTCTTATTGTTATTAATGTATGGAAAAATAGTCCCGGTAATTTTATTTACGACATTCTGGCGCCCGAATAGGGACGAGTCCCCTTCCCCACTCGCTGGCGATGTAAACGCAGCCCTCTGACCCCTTCTACAGCCGTGACGGACCCTTCTGTGCACATCCGCGGGTTTTCCTGCTAACTCCCTCAGGCCCACGGAGGAGACGGAGACTGCGACCAGGCATCCAGACGAGGCGGTGAGGATTGCGGACTGTTCCGACCAGAGCCCAAGCCGAGAGAGCAAGGTCCGAGGTATCCAGAGGCCCACCTGTCCCGAGGCGCATGCGCAGCAGAAGCCGTAGCAGTCCAGTCCAGTATCGAGTTTCCGAGGCCTTCAGTTTTGCTTCCCGGTGAGTACCGTTGTTGGGAACGCATATAGACGGGTTCATTTATTTGAGCCCGGTCAAGACGGGTCTGGGTACACAGATCCGGTAAAGATATGTCCACTAGGTGGATACGGTATGACGTGTCTCTTTAGGAGACCATCCAGTATTCTTAGTGTTTGTTCGAGAGTTCCAGAATTGTGTTATTCTATGTACCAGGTAGTATCTGTTCGCAATGTTTTAATGTCGTATGAATGATTGTTTACAGTTTATTATTGTGCTTAATGTGTTTTCTTTTAAGTCAGTTCAAATATGCCGCTGTTTTCGAAATTACGTCAGATAGGAACCAGGAAAGGGATACTCGAAGAGGCAGTTCCCGTCCCGCCAAGGGACACTCCTGGACACTTTATGTACCACAAGCATGGCTTAGATGCCATACTGTACTTAGATTTATGGGTAGAATACACCAAGGATCTGGAAGAGAAATATAGATGGCCTGTCTCAGGGACATGGGATGCTGATTGCATCATGAGAGTAGAGGAAGCACTGTGGAAAAGAAAAGCCAGACAATCCCAGAAAGATGCCATAGAATTTTGGCGTAAAGAAGCGCATAGAAGAACAGAGAAAGAAATTAAGAAAGCAGAGAGAAGTAGAGAAGCATCAGAAAAAGCCCAAGAAAAGGAACTACTAGAAGAAGGTGAACGAGTTAGAGTAGAACAATTAGACCGACAAAGAAATGCCCTTATTAAAGGCATGTATCCCCTTCTCGCCGAGGGCCTACCTGAAGTGACCACGGAAGTACCCAGTAACTTGCCGCCACCACTGATCCCGACTAAACTCCGTAGTCATAAACAGACTGCAGCGGACATTTTTCTTTCTTCCTATTTAGACGACGCTGCTCCAGAGTATGTAAGCATACGTGTACCTCCTACTAATCCTCCCAACCCTGTTAATAACACGAATCCCCCCACTGTTCCTCCTGCTACCAACCCCCCTCCGAATCCTTTTCTCACAGCACCCGTAACACAAGTTCAACCCACATTACCAGCGACAGCGTTGGCAGTAAAACCTGATTCAAGCCAAGGCGATTCCAGTTTGGGAGCAGCGGGAGGGGGGCCCTCTCGAGAAACGCCACACACACCACCTCCATTCAAACGATCATCACTACGAGAGTTAGCACTACAACACACGCCTAAAGCAGCTACATACCAATCCCTTAGACAGTACCTTACCGATTGTATATATGATCCAGTACCGGGAGAGGGTTCAATGCTTATATACTCAATACGTTTAAGACGTGTTGCAGATTACTTACTTATTCTACCAGACATGAAGGAACATTTAGACAAAATCTACCACTTCATTAGAACGGGGGAGGGACCAGAAAGTATTCACGAGGCCATGGCACATAGAAAAGTGGAGCTTCAACGTATGCTCTTGCAGTTTTTGATTAATTGTTTGATAAGGGAACAAGAGCAGCCAAATAAAGAAGTAACTAAAGTGCTGACAAACTGGAGTGACAACATAGCTGCTGGTAAACATGATAAACAGAGTAGTGTAGAAAGCATGTACAGAAAAATTCGTAAAGAAATTGTTGAGATACACGAGAGAGAACAGGCGGAGAAAGAAGCCGAGAAAGAAGACGATGAAGTCTCAGAGGATTATGATTTAGTAGCTGAGAACACAAGTAAAATAAATTACGTAGGTAGGGCAAGACCGTTTGACAGACCCATACGTCTAGATTACAATAAACGTTCTCTTTTTCCCATACCAGAACAGTATTCTCTCGAACACATATTCCAAGCCACTGACCAAGCATTAAAAAGACGAGTAGGGAGTAGCGAACTTAGTACCATGCATGAACAGGAACTAGCCCGGTCAGCAGTACAATGGGCCGGCAATTCTAACATATATAAGGATGACGTAGTAGCGCAGACATTTTTGAGTCTTCCTCCGGAAGAACAGCTTTTAGCTGGTATGTACATGATTCAACATCTCATCACATTGTACGAGAATCAGCATTCTGATCCAGGTCCCCTATATAAATTATTGGACGATTTACTCCTAGCAAGATGGAGAGGTCTAGGTACCAAATTAATTAATGTCATACTAGAACAACGACATAAATACATGACTTTCCTGACTCCACATTTTGTTCCTGTTCCACACCGAGAAAGGAAAACCTTTTACATAGATAGACAGAATCCCTTACGAGATGTTCACCCCGTCAGAACTGACGGGGGTGCGCTTCAACGAGTATACGTTTACACTCCCTTGACAAAAATGGAATTATTGGAAATGAAAAAATGACTGCCCTGTCATGATAAAGATCCAGCAGGGTTCCACTGTGAATTAAAAGACATGCTCCGCATGGGAGAGTATACATATGCTGATACGATTAAAATGTTGAAAGTCCTATTACCTGCAGGCATTTACGAAAAACTCAAAGAAAAAGAGTGGGAGGTGGGAGAGAAAAAGATTAACTGGGCAGAATTAGAAAACGAGGATAATACACGAACCCCTGGTACTGGTCTCGGGGATAAAGTTAAAGAATTACCCGAGCTATTGATTCAGGTTTTGCCGAGATTATTGATTACCAAAAAGGAAGATTGGGATGCTATTTCAGGATGCTAAACAGAAACAAGATGAAGACACTAGTGATTTCTATTCTAGATTTGAAAAATGTTTCATTATTAATAGCGGCCTAAAGACAAGTAGTGAATCGTATCCACATCTTTTTGTGACCAAATTAGTAGAGAATTCCTTACCCCAGATTAAAAATAGAGTACTGAAGGTTGAAAGTACCTGGCAAGCTAATAGCCCTTCCCAAATGTTACAAATGTTACAGTACCACCAGAACCAGATTAGAGAAGAACAGGAACACGAAAAGAGACGTATGAAAGACACGAAAATGAAAGTACTAGTTGCACAATCAGTTCCAGCCGCCGATGGTCAGAGAAAGGGCGCGGCACCTGTCAAAGGGAACTGCAACTACTGTAAGCAGCCAGGTCACTATATAAATGAATGTACTGTCCCGAAACACAATATAGCTACAGGCAAGACGAAAGAAAGACCGCGTCCTCCTAGACAGGAACACATCCTGCAGAACACGCAACCTCCACAGAACGCACAACAGACAGTAGCTGTACCCCAACCCATAGCTGCCACACAACATGTCACGCAACAAATGTACCAGTATGCACAGTCAGATTACCCAGATTATCAACAGTATTCATGAAACAGCCTAGAGAGGGAGGTTGGCTTGCCCCTTATCGAGGTTCCTGTAGATCAAGAGGGTCCCTATGTGCATAGTCATGTATTAGGGAAAGATAGAAAATTTCTGAGTGACACAGGGGCGAGCAGAACTACCATCAGTCACGACGAGGTTCCAGGGGCACCCCTCTCAGGCTCACAGAATATTTCCTGGGATTTTCAGGAAAGCCTATTGTTAACGAAGTATCCAAGCCAGTTTCCCTAGGAGTTGGTCCATTGTCCCGTACTACAGACCTATTGCTTACGAAATCATGTCCAGAAAACTTGCTTGGTATAAAAACACTGAAAGAACTAGGAGAGTGATTTGTTGTTCTCCGGAAGGAGTGAGATTGTTTTTACGTGATTTTAAAGGACATTATGTGTTGAGAGATTTTGATCCGAGACTTCAGAATGTACCACAACATTTATGGGCGCAAGGTCCGACTGATGTAGGTTACATGCACATTACACCATACTGTGTCACACTCAAACAAGGAGTTGTACTGCCACGAATCCGACAATACAAGTTACCACCTGAGGCTGTAGTGGCCTTATTGAAAATTGTTGACAAACTCATTGCACAAGGAGTGGTTGTAGAAACTGACTCCAATGTATGTAATTCTCCTATCATTCCGATTCTTAAACGGACTGACCCAAATGCACCACCGGTCTACAGACTAGTGATTGACCTCCGAGAATTAAACAAATGCATAATACCCCAGTACCCAGTGGTCCCAGACATTTCTTCCCTATTGACTGCCATTGATTCCGAAGCAGCGTTCTTTACTGTCATAGATCTCAAGAACGCCTTCTTTAGTGTCCCAATCCATCCGGAAAGCCAGTACCTTTTCGGATTCTGTTTAAATGGCCGAAGCTTCAAATTTGCAAGAGCTCCTCAAGGGTTCACAGAAAGCCCTAGTATTTACAGTCAAGCGCTAAAATGACAACTAGACAGTATTCACATGCCTACTGACACTGCACTGCTTCAATACGTTGATGATCTATTGATCACGGCGCGGACAGAACGAGACTGCGAGCGTGCATCACTGACAGTCTTATACTTCCTGGCGGACAAGGGGCATAAAGTGTCCCCTTCAAAGCTACAGTTCTGTGCCCAGCAAGTGGTTTACCTTGGACACTTGCTGTCCAAGTGGGGTAGACAGTTGACACCTGACCGAATTCAGTTAATTGCACATCTTCCACAGCCCAAGACACAAAAGGAAGTACGGGCCTTCATTGGCCTCACTTCTTACTGCAGACAATGGATTCCCCAGTATGCATATCTAGCCAAACCACTTATACAGTTGACAACACAGGAGGCAACGACTTCGTCTGTCCTCCCCTGGACTCAGGAACATACACTTGCTTTTGATGAACTGAAGAAAGCTCTATGTCAAGCACCTGTTTTAGCGACACCATGTTACAGCAAACCTTTTACGCTTTTTGTCACTGAACGCGATGGCACAGCATTATCTGTTCTTACACAAGATCAAGCAGGAAAATACAAGCCTTGTGCTTACTTTTCTAGTACATTGGATCCAGTGGCCCAGGCTCTGCCTGCGTGCCTAAAATCATTTGCAGCAACAGCTCTAGCAATCAGACAAAGCGACTCCATAGTGTTAGGACATCCCCTGACAGTACAGGTTCCACATTCAGTGGAAGTTCTCTTAAACAGGACACAGACACAGCACCAGACTATAGCAAGACTGACAGGATATGAATTGACACTGTTCCAGCCACACATAGAGATCAGGCGTTGTAACATATTAAACCCTGCTACACTTTTACCCTCAATCACAGCAGCCCCTACACCACATGACTGTGTGGAAGTCATTAACACAGTGACGAAGCCAAGACAAGACTTGACAGACATTGCATTGCCCGACCCAGACCTGACACTTTACGTGGATGGTTCATGTATGAGAACAAGCACAGGAGAGTTAGTGGCCGCATATGCAGTGACCACCGATATTGAAGTTATAGAAACACAACGTATTGACACCTTGTCTGCCCAAGCAGCAGAGCTCATTGCTCTGACCCAAGCCTGTATACGAGCCAAGAACCTGAAAGTAAACATATACACAGACTCACAGTACGCATTCGGAGTCGTTCACGACTTCGGTGTCCTCTGGCAAGAGAGAGGTTTTTTGACCTCTCATGGAGCCAAGATACAGCATGGTCCCCTCATTCAAGCTCTGTTAGATGCAATACACTTGCCTACAGCAATAGCCATCATGAAGTGCAAAGCACATACTAAAGTCACTGACACTATTTCCCAGGGTAACGACCTGGCAGATCGAACAGCCAAACTTACAGCACAGACTCATACAGACATCCATCTGGCACAACAAAGACTGAAGTACCATCACTGACGAATTGCATGACAGTCAGGGATCCCACACAAGATGTACTCGACATACAGACACATGCCACATCAGACGAAATCAAGAAATGGACAGAACAAGGAGGGGTCCAAACCGATCAGGGATGGATGACAAAGGGAAAAGCCACATGGTTTCTCCCCGACTCTATGGTTCAAGCTATCATACATACAGCACATAGTCCAGCACACTTAGGAGAAAAAGCTATGTTAGACAGTATACAGAATATCTGGTCAACAAGCATTTACGTGCAGCAGCGAAACAGAAAGTGTGTACCTGCATGATCTGTTGTCAGTTCAATCCAGGCAAAGGCATTCCCGTGGAACAAGGTGGATTTCATCCTCCTGACCACCCTTTTGAAGTCCTCCAGATGGATTATATTCAGATGGACAGATGTCGAGGATTCAAGTATGTCCTCGTAGTTGTATGTGCCCAGAAGCGTACCCAGTCCCAGATTACACTGCTGTGACCACTGCCAAACAGTTGGTCCGTGAATTCTTTCCGCGATGCGGCTTGCCCCGTGTCGTGTACTCAGATAATGGACAGCCATTCTCTTCTGAATTGATGAAACAAGTATCTCTCCTGTTAGGGTACCAGTGGAAATTCCATTGCGTACGACACCCCGAGGCAGCAGGCCTGGTAGAGCGACACAATCAGACTCTAAAAACACGACTAGCGAAGGTCTGTGCAGAAAAAGGCATGGATTGGATGGTAGCCCTGCTGGTTGCCCTCTTTTACATGCGTATGGTAGCTCATTCCAGAACAGGACTATCTCCTTATGAGGTAATTTTCGGTAGACCGCCAAATATGTGGGGTACGCCTATGCCGAGAAAAATCACAGATGTCGACAGTAATATGCTGACAGATTACCTGGCTTCCTTGATGTCTGCACTACTCTCTTGTCATTCACAGGTTGCCGCCGCTTTCCCAGACAACACCCAGGTTAAAGACCACGTCATCGTTCCTGGAGATCTAGTCCTGGTGAGAAATTTTGACCGGTCAAGGCCCCTGGAGCCGCGTTGGAAGTCACCGAAGCTTGTGCTACTGACGACGAGGACGGCTATCAAAGTGGAAGGACGTAAGGGCTGGATCCATGCCCACCATGTGAAGCGGTTTCATGGACTTGGCTCTGGAAAGGATTCCAAAGACTGTTTGGCGAAGGTTTCTGAGAACAGTTCTGATAGTGACACTAAACTCCCTTTGCTAGAAAAAACTCCGCAACAGGAGTACAAGTCTAAGCTACGGTCTAGTAAGTCAGACAGCGTTTAATTGTTTAAGTCCCCCTCGGGTGAAGCGGTTAGACAGGTTCCTGATATGTATAAGACTGTAGACCCAAATAGTGAGAGAGATAGACAGAGACAAATGAGAGATAAATACTGCAAAAATCTACGCAGTCGATGCATAGTTACCTTGATCATTATTTTTTTTCTAAGTATATCGATTATATGTATAAGTTTGACGCTACATGTTTTCTTTCCCCCTCTTGGTTCACATGTACATTCTTCTTTTAATGACACTGTAGAGCACACATTCAGTGACCTGCCACCTCATGAACTATCTTATCGACCAGCACTGCGCAACAATACTTTTATCCGTATGTTACACCATTCCCACCAGACTAGCAATGTCACAGATTGCTGGGTATGTGGCCGACTCCCACCTTACCAGAAAATGAAGGGAGCTCTGCCCCTTTTTCCTTATCCGTTTTCACACAATGGTTCGTGCGGAGCATGGTTTGCTTTAATGTCATCACTAGACAGTAAGTCCACAGTTTCCCAGGGCGATTGGATATGGGGAGACCTGAATACAGTCATGAATAAAGCATGTTTCCCAGACGAAGACGGTCTTCCCCAAAGGAAAGGGACCGATCTAGAAAATGAAGTGTATGAATTAGGAAATTTTTCCCTTAACCTCATGATTCTGAACGTCCAGTCTGAGACTAATTAAGATTTACCGTTTATAACCGTCTTACCAGTGAAAGGTGAATTATGCGTTAGGAAGAATGGTTCAGTGCACCTAGGACACAGTGATTTTAATACTGTGGTCGAATTCAGTGATAAAGGAAAGTCTTCTTTCAAAGCTTCCCGTCATTCCTATTTTATTTGTGGTCAGACAGCTTATGTACGTCTGCCCTTGGACTGGGGTGGAACGTGTTATATTGCGTTCTTACTGCCACCAGTTTTTCTAGCCCCGTCCAATTATCACCGAGATTCCCAACTTGTACATGTAAGGCAAAAGAGGGAGATCGAATCCCCAATTGTCGATCAGACTGAGACAGCATGGGAGCAATATACAGATTTCAATAAAGGATTCTTTTTCTTTGTGGGTCCCGTCCAAAACAGTAAATTAATACGCAAATTGACCAGAACTTTGGAAGCAGTAGTGAATGAGACTACTTCTGCCCTAGGTAACTTAACGGAAGAGCAGTCTGCTATGAGACTTGTTGTTCTTCAGAACCGCCTTGTTCTTGACGTCATCCTGGCCGATAGGGGTGGAGCTTTTAGAGTGATCGGCTCCAGTTGTTGTGTGTTTATTCCTAATAACGCACCATCAGTGTATGCATCAATAACAAGGCTCCATAAAATAGCTCACCAGATACACCAGAATCCTGGCACCTGGACTTGGTCTGGTTGGCTCTGGAGTGTGATATCGGCCTGGGGTTGGAAAGTATTGTCGTTCCTAGGAATGATACTGCTCATACTATTCAGTTGCTGTCTCTGTCTGCAATGTGGCCAGCGATTTGCGGCTTGTGTGCCACTGCTTGTATTCCCCGTCCACGTTCACGTTCCCGTGCTCGAATGAAAAAAGACGAGCAAATGATGTTATATGAACAGATAGATGGTCTCATGAAAATAGATATACCCTAAGGGGCGCAGTAGGGGGCAAGGGGGGAATGAGGAAACAGAAATTTTAGGTAGTCAGTGTATCCCCCCCTCGCACCCTATCCATGTACCTATGCCCCATGTATGTCCCTGTTATCATGTAATCTCCTTCCCGTACCTGTCATAATAATGCCCCTGCATTTCCGTCCAATGTTAGCATGTCAGTTATTAGGCCTTCCATGTATGTAATGTTAATTCCGCACTAAGGCCTACGTTTTCAATGCATTTACATGGTGCTCTTTTAAATATCGCGAAGCACACGTTTTTGTGGCCCAGTCGAGCCAGGCCCTGAATTCAGGCTCCGAGCCTCTTCTGTCTCTGAAAGCTGCAGCTTAGGTATGCATCCCTGACCTCTACCTTACTCCCTGCCCGGCCTGGCCTGCCTGCCAAGACGGTATTTTACCTTCAGTTATCTGCTCAGCCTCCGCAAAAACACATTCCAGTCTAGTGAAATAGGTAAACATATTTCCGCCTGCAGAGCATAGGGCTCAGCCTTCCTGTCTCCATGCAAGTGATTTACTGAACCCATTGCCATAGTAGGCCCATGGCCCCGCGCATTGCACGAAGAAATATATGCACCCACTAGCATTCAGTGATGAACGGCCTCTGCTCGAGAGACCTTTACTTCAGACAATACATCCTCCAAACACAAGATATCAGATATATCAAAGGTGCAGGTCGTTCTGACATCCCAGATTCCAGACTCCTCTACTAGTGCTAAAGTCAAACCCCCAGCTCTCCCCAGTTACACGTCAATCTCATGTCATGTTCAGTTGCGTGCACATGTAGGGTAAAGGTTTCTGCTGACCCTGCAGTTTTTCTCTATGCATCCACCCACCTATGACACCTCTATGACTCATCAAGTACCCACCCTTGTGTACGCCCCTTACACGCCTCTTTTTACGCCCATATGTTCTTATCTCTCTCTCTTCACTTGTTACGCCTACTGTATTCATTGCAATTGTATGATTTTACTATATATAATGTGAGATGTTAATAAAACTTTAGATATCCCTTCCTGAACCTTAGTGGTGATGGAACCCGATTCTCATTGACTCGAGTCATCTTAATTAAAGCCCTTATGACTCAGATACCACGGACTCTGCCTCTCATTTTATGAGCTATTCTTATTGTTATTAATGTATGGAAAAATAGTCCCGGTAATTTTATTTACGACACTTTCTCACCGCAAATTGGATTTAGTTTAGGGTAATCAGGTTTATTATCCTTCAAGGTGTGGCTGAATAAATCATAGCCACATTCAAAATGGCAACAAAAGCAGGCCACTGTGCCCTCAAGAGCCCACCCGAAACCATTAAGGCAGTGCAGTTTAGGTAAAGTAGCCTACATATTAGACTTACTCAGCTGATGGAGGTTTGTGGCAGAGTATGATATTCTGACATATTTACCAACCTTTTCCCCCCAAAGGACCAGGGGTCCTCGCACCTGGCTACATTCAGGTGAGGACGGGTGCAGACCGGCTTGCCTTAAAGCGATACCAAAGGGGATGATGGACGGAGCGCCTGAGCAAATCATAGCCTGGCTGATGAGGGTTATGAACCCGAAACCGGTCCCAGGATGCTTGTTTCGGGTCCAGGGAAGACATGGCGAGGCAGTTCGGGCTGGACTGTTCCCATGAGCACAGGGTCAGACTGATTTGCATATGGCATGCCTGAACTGGGATGGTGGAGTGACCTAAAGAATGATGATGGATTAAACCCAGATCAGTTGACTGGGGGTGAGTGTTTGATTTGCTCAAACGCTCCTTCCATTATCCCCTTTGGTATCTACAGGCTTGCCTTAGGCATGCCTTCAGCATGTCAGTGGCAAGGCAGCTGCGCACGTCCACACCGGCATCTGCTTTTTATAGGCAAGCAACCAAGACAGCTAACCTAAGATAGCTGTTAAAAAACACCAGACAAAGTAGAAAACTGAAAAGGAGGAATTCCCTGAATCAAATAGTCAAAGATGGCAGCGAAAGGGAATGGAAAGGCGGCACAAATAAAATCAGTAGGTAAGACACTGAAATAAATCTGTTAGCAGTAGGCAGACAAGAAATTAATTCAAGCAAATATCAAGAACATTTATGATTGCTGATAAGAAGTGATCCCACCCATTTGTATTTATTATGTCCAACGTGTGAATGTATACTTGTGGTCACACCTGCAGTGACCATCTTACAGGGCCTAATTCACAAAGGGCACCCACACTCATAACAGAGGCCCAGTAGTTGTGGAGGAGTCTATACTTGAGGTGGAGCATTCGCAATGAGAATTCTCATTGCAGAGATTCCGCCCCAAGTGTGGAGACTCCCCCATGACAGCAGACCCCTCTGCCCTGAGTGCAAGGCCCTTTGTGAATTAGTCCTTGCATTTCTACATTGTTAGAGAGCAACTCCAAAAGAAACTTAGATTAAAGATGTGTTTAGTGAACTTTAAAAAGCATGCAGCGATTTGTTTTAAAAGTACTATAATCCCAATACGGTATTCCTGGTTATTGTTTAATGTGTTGTGTTTCACTGTAGTTGTTGACCTTGTTTTTATCCATTGCCCTTTCTCTCTTTTCCTCATGAGGGTGTCTACATTTTTGTCCAGCATGTACTGTTAAATAATGTACAACACAAAAAGATGATGGACAGAATGTTGAACATTGTCAAACATTCACCCCCAAGTCACACCTCTGGGTTTAACCAATCATCATTTTGCCTGCCACTCCATTCCAGTTTGGACCCAGCCATATGAACCTCATGGGAACAGTCCAGCCGGAAACACCCGGTCATGCCCTCCCAACTGGTCCCTGGATGCTTGTTTCCGGTCCAGGGAGAGCCTGGCTTGGCAGTTTGGGCTAGTCGGTTCACTTGAGGAACAGGGTCAAGACTATGTCCAAAGTGGGTTGGCATGGTGAGAAAAAAAACTATGGATTTAACCCAGTTCTCTTGACTGGGGGCGAATGTTTCATTTGCTCTGCATTCCGTCCATCATCTATGTGTCTTTTGCTTTCTCACGTTAAATAACATACATCACATATCTTTAGCTTAGACATGACTGTGGTATAAGTGTAACTTGTTTATCAAAAGTAAAGGCCTTTCTGTATAAAGTTTTTTCTTGTGGTACATTTTCCCTGCTGTACGAAACAGATTTGCTTAGTGTGGAATTTGTACACTGCAAGAATTTGTGCAGACTGCACAATGTCCAACTCAGTTTAATAACATTGTTTTATTTACAGCACCAATACTAGACGAGATCAGTGTTACAAAATAGCTTTTAAAAATCTTCCAGACTTTTCCAGGTCCAGATACATGTTATGTGGAATTTACCAGAGTCTGTATTTTGCCCACAGTTTTTTTTTAACATAAAACCCTCAGGATAATTACATATTTGCAGAGGCTGTATGTGTAACCTTCACTGGCAAGTCTGTCTTTTAAGCAAACACCACTTACATGTGTGGCATTCAATAGGTCTCTAATAGAAAAAGCAAAACTATAGAAAAAATGTGTGAAATATCTGGTCTCACACATGATATGGGTTGACTTGGGAACTATACTTGGACACAAGGCCAAACAAAGTTGATTGATTTTGAACTAGATTTAGTTCAGACAGATCAAGTTATAAACCTCACTCCATGGCGAGCATGATTGTTCCATATCTAGCATCACATGCATAGGTTCTTTCTGCACAATATCTGAATAACTGTTACAGAGATTTCTTGTAATTTCTATCACTTGAACTTGATTTCGGGTGATTTTGTTCTGTTTCAGACTTAAAGTCATGATATTGGTTTAGGGTAAGGTAACTCAGTTGTTTGAGCCCCTGTTGTCAAGAACTGACCATAGTCTGAAGGCCACAGTTGCATTCCTGGGGGGGGTACTCCAGTTTTCATCTGTTGGAACTGAAGAGAATGAGTTCTATTGATTATGAGTTGTCATGTAGTATGATCTGCATGGTCCAGTCCAGTCAGTGATTTAACAACATAATTTATTCCATAATTTGTAGCTTTAGTTATTTTCAATTGCTCTGTTGGCCTCTTGACTGGTAAGGCTTTTTCCCCCTGGTACTAAGCGATTGTTTACATGTTAGGGGTATCTTGTGTTTAAACCTTCATAACATTTTTTTCCCCAAAAGGCATCCATGCCAAATTTGCATCCTTTTTTGCCAAAGCCGGGGTGTGTGTGTGGGGGGATGTACCTACCCAGTGTTTGTAGGTTTTTATAGATTCTCCTGGAGAGAACCGAGAAAATAGCCAAAGTAAAGCAACATTTTGCTTTTGTGGGAAGAATGGAAAGGGGCGACCACTCGGTCCCCCTGAACGTATGGTGGAGTACCCCGATCCCCCCGGGATGCCATCTTGGGCGGGAGGCGAGTCTCGGCTGGTATGCCCGAAGCGGCGTAGCCGGGGCGCGCCTTTTCCCGCCCTAGAGTGGGTTGTCCTAGACGCTGACGCCGCCGACCACGCCCCCGGGGGGCAGGCGGAGGCGGGTTTACGCCCGCCCGAAGACGGATAAAAGGAGCAGCAAGCCAAGGAGGCATCCTCTTGTTCCTGTGCTCTGAAGCTGCACCTCCCCGCTGCACGTGAGCTCGAGACGGAACGAGGAGCCAATTTTGAGCGTTGTAATTTTGTTCTTGTTTTACAGATATCTGCGTTGGAGAATGCCGGGCAAGAAGGTCGGAAAGCGGGTCAGTACCGATCAGATGCTCCGCATGCTCATAAAGGAGGTTGCCGATTTGAAGAAGCAGATGGCGGAGAAGAACGGGGAGGGAGGCCCGAAGCGAATCGTCGGACCAGGTTTGCCGGGAGTAGTCCCTAGCGGGAGAGGCAAGAGGTCCAAGAGGGGGGCACCTGGGGGGGAGACCCCGGTTCCCGATACACCGATAGAGGAGCCGATCCTGGTTCCGAAGGAGGGGCATCCGATTCCCGTGGTAGTCACCCCCGTGAACGGAGAAGATATGCCTCCAGAGTTGGCTGCACAACTGGCAGCGTGGTTGGGAAAGGATAGCGAGGGCGTGATGAGGCAATTGCAGGAATCTAGACAGGCTGCGAAGGCACCATCTCTTGTTCCCCCGCAGGCTCCGGTGGCTGAAATCGCGGCAGGCGCAAGTTCGGCAGCAAGTACAGCACCTAGTTCAGGTAAGCGGCTACTGCCGATTGCGGGGGAGGGGTCTGTACCCTCGCGAAGGGAGAAAGTGGCTCAGCATGTTCCACTTGAAATTAAGGAAAAGATTTGGGCTAATAAGTATGTGAACATGTTTTCTTTGCTTACTGACCATTACGAGATCGAGCATGTGAAGGCCCAAAAAGAGCTTATGCATCCGAGTGTTTGGCGCGCAAAAATGGCCGCCTTTAAAGTCGATGGGAACATAGGTACTTGGGGCAGAGCATTTGGCATTTTCACCTCCATTATGGGTGAGCGAAGGCCTGAGTTGTTGACGGAATTGCCTATTTATCAGACACGTATTATGGAGTATTCTCTAGCCTATGAGGGCAATCAGTGGTTTTGTTATGACAATATTTTTAGGAAGGCTAAGGAGCACGACCCAGCTCTAACTTGGGATTGTTATGACTCCATTTCTTGGCAAAAAATGGAGAACTCGGGCATGCTAAAGGTACCATTGTCGGGGGGTAGCAGGGGTGAGTCTTCCCGCCAAACCTCTGGGACACCCTTTCGGACGGGTGCAGGTAACGAGCACCACTCGAATTCGAGTGGCAACACAGGGAAAAAGGGAATTTGTTGGAATTTTAACAGGGGAAAATGTACAAGGCCTCAGGGGTCATGCAAATTTAGACACGAGTGTGGGGGTTGTGGACAGTCCTCTCATCCCGAGACCATGTGCAGAGCCAAAACGGTTGATAACGGAGGTAGGGGAAGCGCCAAACAGGTCTGAAATAGTCCGAGGGGCGCCTTTACCTACCCCGGTTGATACCATGGCAATGATTCCTTGGCTCAATGAATACCCGGATCATGTCTCCGCAGGGGTGTTGCGAGACGGGTTCTCGTATGGTTTCCGCATTCCAGTGGGGGACTTTCAGGGTAAAACAAGTTGTAAGAACCAACTGTCGGTCCTGCAGCATACGGCGGTGGTACAGGTAAAGATTGGGAAAGAGGTGACTCGAGGGCGGGTTGCCGGTCCATTCGATCTACCGCCGGTTGCTAACTTTGTTTGTTCCCCCTTAGGGGTGGTCCCCAAGAAGGACCCGGGTGAGTTTAGGCTAATACATAATTTGTCAGCTCCACGAGGTCTTTCCGTGAATGATGCAATAGACCCGGAAGTGTGTTCGGTGCGGTACGCATCCTTCGATGAAGCCGTCGCCATGTTGAATCGCCTGGGGCCCGGAGCGCTGATGGCCAAATCAGTGATCGAGTCAGCGTTCCGGTTGCTCCCGGTACACCGAGACGATCAGCGTCTCCTTGGTTTCACGTTTCAGGGTCGCTATTACATGGATAAATGTATGCCTATGGGTTGCTCCATATCTTGTGCTTATTTTGAGAAGTTCAGTTGTTTTCTGCAATGGGTATTCACAAGAAAGACGGGTTTTCAGCATGTGATGCATTATCTCGATGACTTTCTGTTCCTGGGGGGCAGCCGGGGATCCAGAATGTGGGCAGGCTTTATCAGAGTTTTGTGTCTCAATGAATCACTTCGGCGTGCCATTGGCACCAGGTAAGACTGTGGGTCCCTTGACTTCACTCGAGTTTCTGGGGATCGAGCTCGACTCGGAGGAAGGTTGTTTTCGGTTGCCCAAAGAGAAGGTGTTGAAATTCAGGGCATCCCTTGAAACATGTATTCGAGTGACTAAGGTGAACCTGCATCAATTGCAACAAACGGTGGGCCAATTGAATTTTGCCCTTAGAGTAATCCCAATGGCCCGCCCCTTTTCCCGCTCGATTGCACAAGCCATGGTCGGCCTTAAAGAGGGACATCACCGCACGAGGCTCTCGGCAGAGATTCGCCAGGACATGCGCATTTGGTTGGCATTCCTGGCGGATTTCAATGGTCGAATTGTCTGGAACAAGCCGGCGGTGTCCTCCGAGGAGCTGGGGCTGTGGACAGATTCGGCGGGGAGTATAGGTTTTGGCGCCATATTCGGTAATCAATGGTCGGCTCAAAAATGGCCGTCATGGTGGCACGAGAGCGGGCTGACGAGTAACATTGCTTTTCTCGAACTTTTCCCTATTTTGGTGGCCCTGAAAACATGGCCTGAGGGGTTCCGAGATCACTCTGTCGTGTTCTGGTCTGATAACATGACCGTGGTAGAGTGTATCAATAGTCAGGCAGCACGTTGCAAATGGATTCTGAGACTGCTTAAAGAAATGGTATTTTTGTGTATGCAGTTGAATGTGATCTTTAGGGCGCGACATGTCCCAGGGGTGCTGAACCAAGCGGCTGATGCGCTTTCTCGTTTCCGTATGCAGGCCTTCTGGGGTTTTCTGCCCACAGCGGACCCGGTGGCGGCACCCTTTCCCGAAGCTCTCTGGTCTCTCGGTGCCCCGAACTACAAAACCTCGTGGGAGAGAGTTTAGCACCCAGGACAAGGAAGGCATATGAAGGGGCGTTCCGTTCCTATTGGTCCTTTTTGGGTTCTGCTAGGGGGGAGCTTTGTGGCCAGGAAGAGCTTGTTGTAAAATTCTTGCTGTCTTTACATCGGGCAGGCAAATCAGTAGCTACGGCCCAGAGGCATCGGGCCGCCATTTCCTTTATGGCAAGGGCTCATGGGATCCAGGACCCAACAGTGTCCTTTGTGGTACAGAAAGCGCTACGGGGGTGGCAACGCCTTGAGGGTCGCAGAGTAGATGAGAGGCACCCGATAGGTCTGGATAGGTTGGCCCTGTTATTATCCGTACTCCCGGCGACATGTTCATCCCAGTATGAAACAGTGTTATTCCGGGCCGCCTTTGTGTTAGCATTCCATGGGGCAATGCGGGTAAGCGAACTGGTGGCGAGGAACAAACGGGATACGGTGGGGGGACTGTGCCGGGAGCACATTCAGGTAAAGGGGGAGACAATGACTGTCTCCTTTGTCAGGTCCAAGGCTGATCAGGGTGCGATAGGGGATTGTGTAGTAATACATCGGATTCCCGGATCTCCCATGTGCCCTGTTGTTTGCTTAGAGGAATATTTAGTGCAGAGGGCGTCATCATGGGGGGGGGCCTTGTTGAGGCACGCTGATGCCACCCCTCTGACGAGATTTCAGTTCCAGCGGGTGCTTGCAATGGCGCTTTCGGCCGCAGGTTTGAACCCCGGCGAGTGTGGGACCCATTCCTTTCGGATAGGGGCTGCTACTGAGGCTACAGCCAGGGGTCTGAGTATAGAGAAAGTGAAACGTTTGGGGCGTTGGTCCTCGAATTGTTACAAAAGGTATGTGCGGTTGCACATGTTGTGAAGCTGCTATCATGTACTCACGCTTCTTGTTTTTGTTTGGTTTACAGTTTCGCAAGCTCACGAGGCGGGGCGGACTGTGCAGTCGACCCGACACCTGGGAACCAGCGGTCAAACATCACCGGCTGCGGAAAAAGTGGTGTGGGTCGTGGGCCACTCATACGTGAGGCGTGCCGCGGACGTATTCAAAGCAGGTGACATGATTCACGTGGCTGGGGAATACGGGTACAGGGTGACCTTCTACGGAAGGGGCGGGCTCTGTATTGACCAGTTTCAAAATTTTATGGAGGGTTTGTTAGGGCGGACAAGGTCACCGCCGTCTATAATCATAGTCCATCTTGGGGGTAATGATTTGGTAACCACTGGTAGACAACTGCTTCTCGAGGCAATGCTTTCCACTGTAAGTTGGTTGGCGAGAAGAGTTCCAGGGTGTACAATTGCATGGTCCCATATGATTCCACGAAAAGTGTGGCGGGGGCGATTTCGGTTTCTGCTCTGAATCACTCAGTAAAGAAAATAAATAACAAGTTGGGTAGATTGTTTCGTTCAAGTACACTGCAGTCTATTCCGCATGGTTGTATCAAGGGGGACAGTATGTATTTGGGAGATGGGGTCCATTTGTCCCGGGTGGGGAATGAGTTACTCATAGGAGACCTCATAGCTTGGCTAAGAAGTTTAAAACATGACCTTTAGGCAGGAGTTGTGTGGGGGGTCCGGATAGCCGGTCAACTATCCGGCCTGTGGCGGTAAGGTCATGATCGGTGAGCAGTAATTGGAAGATCCCTATGGGGGGGGCGTCACCCATTACGGATGGGAGCGCCCGGGGGAGGTGGCCATTGGCCCCTCAACGGGGAGGCGGTTCCTTCTAAGGATGGGCCGCCGAAAGAAAAGGAAAGGCGGTCAAGGCCCCTTCCTTGATAGGAGGGGCTACGGGCCCCTCCTGGGGAATTTCCCGGGGCCAGGACACCTGCGACGGCAGATGTGGTAAGTTGTGTGGAGTGGGGAGGGGGTTTACGCTACCTTCTAGACACCTCACACGAGTCCTCGGACGACCTTTAAATGGCGTCTAGTTCATTGGGGCCCCCGTCAAGTCAAGGGAAATTGGTAGATGCATTTGAGGTACAGCCTCTGTGCGGTCGCCCCTCCCGAGTGGGGGGGGTAATTCTGGTTTAGGGATCTGACACCGGTTACGACCTTGCCGTTGGCCCTTAACGTTAGGATGTACAATTTCAAGTTAAATGTTTTGCAGGATGTTAGTTCGGCTAGGAGAACCTTTGTATTAGAGATATGTTAAGGTTAGCCAAACATCGTAATGTGGAAATGAAATTGTACATAATATGAAACTGTTATTTTAATGTTTTTAATTTTGTTTCATATCTTAATAAATACGGCCGGGAGGGTCACTCCTTCCCGCCTTCCAAAAGTTCAGAACCGTTTCCATTTTCCCATCCTTGGGGATTGCGTCGAGAGGGGGTGGCGGGTATCTCAGCCATATGGAAAGGGGCGACCACTCGGTCCCCCCGAACGTATGGTGGAGTACCCGGATCCCCCCGGGAGGCCATCTTGGGCGGGAGGCGAGTCTCGGCTGGTATGCCCGAAGCGGCGTAGCCGGGGCGCGCCTTTTCCCGCCCTAGAGTGGGTTGTCCTCGACGTTGACGCCGCCGACCACGCCCCCGGGGGGCAGGCGGAGGCGGGTTTACGCCCGCCCGAAGACGGATAAAAGGAGCAGCAAGCCAAGGAGGCATCCTCTTGTTCCTGTGCTCTGAAGCTGCACCTCCCCGCTGCACGTGAGCTCGAGACGGAACGAGGAGCCAATTTTGACCCACCCACCAGCCCCTGAAGACAGCAAGTGGATTTTTTAATAAAGTTGTGATGTGGTAACTCTATTTTTTACAGGTTGCGATGATGGACGTGTTATTTGTGTATGTAATAAAGAGAATGATCATCTAGAGTATGTTTTCGAATAAAGTTTTGCACTAGTGTTGATCAGTAATCATACGTGAAGTAGTTATGGTTGTCTTTAATTTAGTGAGTTAGTTAAATTGTCGTATTTATTTTGGTCGGGCGGTAAGGTCATGATCGGTGAGCAGTAATTGGAAGATCCCTATGGGGGAGGCGTCACCCATTACGGATGGGAGCGCCCGGGGGAGGTGGCCATTGGCCCCTCAACGGGGAGGCGGTTCCTTCTAAGGATGGGCCGCCGAAAGAAAAGGAAAGGCGGTCAAGGCCCCTTCCTTGATAGGAGGGGCTACGGGCCCCTCCTGGGGAATTTCCCGGGGCCAGGACACCTGCGACGGCAGATGTGGTAAGTTGTGTGGAGTGGGGAGGGGGTTTACGCTACCTTCTAGACACCTCACACGAGTCCTCGGACGACCTTTAAATGGCGTCGAGTTCATTGGGGCCCCCGTCAAGTCAAGGGAAATTGGTAGATGCATTTGAGGTACAGCCTCTGTGCGGTCGCCCCTCCCGAGTGGGGGGGGTAATTCTGGTTTAGGGATCTGACACCGGTTACGACCTTGCCGTTGGCCCTTAACGTTAGGATGTACAATTTCAAGTTAAATGTTTTGCAGGATGTTAGTTCGGCTAGGAGAACCTTTGTATTAGAGATATGTTAAGGTTAGCCAAACATCGTAATGTGGAAATGAAATTGTACATAATATGAAACTGTTATTTTAATGTTTTTAATTTTGTTTCATATCTTAATAAATACGGCCGGGAGGGTCACTCCCTCCCGCCTTCCAAAAGTTCAGAACCGTTTCGTTTTCCCATCCTTGGGGATTGCGTCGAGAGGGGGTGGCGGGTATCTCAGCCATATGGAAAAAAGTGCTACACAAGAAAGCATATATTTCTTTTTCTATTTTTTTTTTACATCAAATAAAGGTTTTCTGTGCTAGGATCACCTTCTTCCCAGCGTTCAGAAACAAGAAAAAGTGTATCAAAAAAGCATTTTTCGTATCACTTCAACATTTTTCTAAGCATTTGTCCAAAGTTTCTAATTTTTGTGGTTTTACACTGCTTGCAGTTTGTGGTGGAGACAGATGTGAAACCCATGTTTTCTGAAACAGAGACCAAAATCTAAATTCAACAATGGGTCATTTGTCTAGATCGCTCTTGGTTTTCCCAAAGAAACTGATGAAACTAAACACATAATGAAAATGAGAAGGAGAAAACAGCCATTTCTGACAATTTTTTCATCTGTACCTTCTTGTCACAATCGCCAATTTACAAAACCAACATACTGTTACATCTGAGAAATCCTTCTGGTCACCATGATATATAAGGTTTGTAGGTTCTCCAACAACACTCGATAACTAGAGTCAACAATGGAGCTGCACTGTACAAAGATTTTTCATTGTGCACCGACTACATCAGAATTTATGTGGTAAAATATAAAGAATGACAAGTAGGTATGAATTGATCCTACATCTTTTTAAAATTCAAACAAGATACTGAGTTGAGAAACAGTGTTTATTTTCACACCTCTGAATTTGTGGTTACCCATACTATCAACTGAATCATAGGGCATTTGGCTAAATGTCTTCTTTCGTGCACACTGTTTAACATCTGGAAGCCACAAATGTAGAAAAATCAAACTGGTAATACGAAATTTTCTACTATCCTTTGTTCCCCTTTGTATCCTGATAAGAATGGTACCTCACTTGTGTGGGTTGCCCTGGTGCCTGCAATACAACATGCCCCAAAATGCAACCTGGAGATTTTGGATTTCACCTATCAAATTCAATGCTTTCGTTACAATGCCTGTAGCTAGCGGATATTGAGCCATGACTCAGTCACCAACCTAAGAAACTTAACATATCAAGACTTTTCAGAAAATTAGCTACCCAGTATACCCCAGCATGGTGTGACTTGTGTGGTTTTTCACAATGTTTTCTAACCAAGAATCCCTTGCAAATCTCAACCTTGGCTAAAACACACATTTTACTCACATTTCTGTGAAGATTGGCAATTACCGGAGCTAGAAGGAGCATTACGGCCCAGTGAGCCTGGGACTGGTTGTCGGGTATTGCGGAGCGCAGTCTGTTCCGGGTGGGTTTTTTGGGTACTGAGCGTCAGCGCGCTCGTGACATCGCAGCAGCTCTGGGCTAATGTAAAGACACAGATTGTTTTGCTCAGCGCGCTCTGCTGATTATTGACTCACGCTACTGATTTCACCATTCAGCATTAAATAGAGTGCAAAATACGAGCACTGTACACAAACGCCCATTATAAAGCGCTTGTTATTGCCCTGGGGGAGATTACTGTTAAAAGCAAAAAATGCTCGTTTTTTAGGTCTCGGACCGGAAAAGCTGGCTTGCCAGCTTCCGGTCAGAGAATTAATGATTTTGAGTATGGAGCTTGAACCCGCCTCTGTACTTGACCTCTCCTCAATTGGCTGGCTTCCTAAACGGAGGCCAGCCATTGGAGGAGAGATCAGTCACTCCAATGTAGCCCCGTCCTTTTCGGATTTGGGGGCGTGATTTTTTGCGTTCTTTAGACAGTGACGTTGTCCGTCACTCAGAACAGCAAAACACGCCCCCAAATGCGAAAATGACCATGCTTTCTCCGAGGCATTTCTGCTTTGCCTCGGAGAAAGACGGTGGTTGTTTCCAGAGCTGCTCTGAGCTGCTCTGCTCGTCCCCCCTTCCCTCCGCTTTCCTTCTTCCAGCTCTGTCCTTCCTCCGCACGCAGCTCCGTCCCCCTCCCCCATCCCTCTGCCCGCAGCCCTTCTTCGTCCCGGTCCCGCTCCCCCCCTCCCTCCGCCCGCAGCTCCTTCGTCCTGCTCTGCCCCCCCCTTCCCTCCGCCCGCAGCTCCGTCGTCCTGCTCTGCCCCCCCTTCCCTCCGCCTGCAGCTCCGTTGTCCTGCTCTGCCCCCCTTCCCTCCGCCCGCAGCTCCGTTGTCCTGCTCTGCCCCCCTTCCCTCCGCCCGCAGCTCCGTTGTCCTGCTCTGCCCCCCTTCCCTCCGCCCGCAGCTCCGTCATCCTGCTCTGCCCCCCCTTCCCTCCGCAGCTCCGTCGTCCTGCTCTGCCCTCCCCCTTCCCTCCCCCTTCCCTCCCCCCGCAGCTCCGTCGTCCTGCTCTGCCCACCGTCGTCCTGCTCTGCGTAGTGATCTTTCAATGCAGTAACTCCAGCAGAAGGGCCGCCCCCACGGTTGATCACCCGGTAAGGACCCAATATCACATTGCACAAAAAACCAAAGCTGGAGTCCCTTACTTAGAGTGGGTTTCCATCTCGTATCACAAGGAGGCTCTTCCCAGCACTTACTCTTCTGTTCCCAGTTTCTGTTAACTTAGAACGTTTTAACTGCGGGTCGATCTCTTTCTCTTCTGCAGCCCTCGCCGTCAGGTATGTTTTCGCCGCTCGTTTCTCCTAGTTTGCCCCCTGCTCTTTCCCTTTTATTTCGTTGCCCGTCTTCCCAGCACTTCCTCTTCTGTTCCCAGTTTCTGTTCCAGAGAAGAAGGAAAGGCCGGGTCAGCCCTGCTAAGCATACTCATTAACCCCCTCCCTCCGCCCGCAGCTCTCCTTCGTCCCCCGCTCTCATGCGACATTGTAAATGTATTTGAGCTGCTTCATAACCTCTGGTGCAAGTGTAATTGCTGCTGTGTGCGGTGGCCAGCTCGCACGTGACTGCACAGGCCCTGCTCCGGTTTATGGGACCAAAACTGAAATTCTTTACGAGTAGTCATACAAGAGACAAAAGTACGATATTTATTGCGAGGGTTGAGGAGCCTCCACACCTCCACTAAAGCATAGTCATGGAGCAGGTCTTTGATCATGCCGGAAAATATGCCACAGCTTCATCCTGCTAGACCGGTCTATCCGAGGCCCACATGACACTGTTCCCTTGCTGCTGCTCCCGACTTTTGATCCAGACGTCCCTGTTTCCATGCTGCTTCTCGCTGTTTCTTATCATGTGCATCCAGCCTGATCCCGAGTTTCTGTCTATCTCCCCCAACCCCCCCTTCCCTCCTTCGTCTCTCGTCGCACACTACCCCCCCCCTTCGTCTCTCCTCGCACCCCCGTTTCCGCTGCTCACCTCCCCCCACTCTCCCCCCACGGAGCTCCCATCTCTCTCGCCTACTTAGTTCACTCCAGCAGTCACGATGCCGTGGAGTACACACCTCAGCCCCAGGACGCAGAGAAGCCCCCCGAGCCCCCATTTTGAATTTGCGCAGAGTAGAGGACAGCACCTCATGCCCTCACGCAGCGTTGTCGCGGGCCGCAACTTTACCTCGCCAGCCTGGACTCTGACACTTAGACACAGTAAGTACTGAGGCAGCCTGCTTGCCATTTAGTGCGCTGTTGCTAATTGTCACACTCTGCTCCGGTGCCCGATAGCTGAATTCAGATATCCAAAAGATCAGGAGCCTTCCACGTGATATGTGTCTCAGTGTTCTGTTATTGTCAAACAAATTAATGCGACCTAGCAGACAGTGCGTGCCCAGCACCCCCTCGTGGATCCGCGCCCTGCCTGCTGTTTTTTCCGGAAAGGCCTTCGCCCTGCTGACCACTCGTGCGGTGCCTTTATTGGCCAGAGGCAGACAGATGGAAAACTAGCAGGCAGCTTTGATTTTCCTTCCCAATACACTCGCTGCCTGCCTAAGTTGCCGTTTTAGTCCACAGCACCCGGCCCACATGTGCAGCCCGGTATTACAGCCTGATCCCGAGTTTCTGTCTCCCCCCCCCCTCCCTCTGCCCGCAGCTCTCCGTCTCTCGTCGCACCCCCCGCCCCCCTTCGTCTCTCCTCTGCCCCCCTTCCTTCTGCCCGCAGCTCTCCTGCTCTCAAAAGTTACATGCAGCGTTTTAAACTCTTTTGCTGGCTGCTGTATTCTGTGAACTGTACACCATGACGCCCAGTGCTTAATTTTAGCCGGTGGCTAGAGACGCTCATTTTTGTAGACCAGGGCATTTTTTATCGTCAGACTTTGGTTGGTCTCAGCTGGAAAGGCAGAAAAGGTGGAAGACAAGGATGAAGAGAAAGATAAGCAAAAGGTGACAAAGGGAGACACATTGGCGAAAATACTGCAAGATTAAGATAAAGAGACAGGGAGTGTAGGGTGGTGTAAAAAAAGGCTTGCTTGAAGTGGAATCAACTTAATCGGCAACCCCAGCATTTGGCAACAACACACCTCTAAGAAAACTTTGAGCCTCTGCACTTTTCTTTAGACAAATTCCATGCTAATTTGTTCCTGCATTATTATTTACGTTTGAACTTTGAGCTTTTGTATAGCATTGCAAATAATGTGTGTTTTTGGCAGATTAAACAGACTCATGGCAGTTATCCAGCCAATAAATATTCATTAACTATCAGAGCTTTGTAGCTGGCTAGATGTGTGCCAGGTTGAGGTAATATGTGCTTACATAATAACAAAATAAGGTAAGACGTGGTAAAAGTGAATACAATTACTTAGATTGGCAGGTCTCCCACCCCAGCACTCCACTAATCCTAGGACTGTATGTGTAAAGTTAACGCTGCACCTGAGATCACCTATTATGCTGTGCAGGTGCAGAGCTGCGAGTGCAGGTGCAGAGTGGTGTTTGCTGTTGAGTGCAGTGTGGTAGTGTGTGCAGAGTGGTGTGTGCTGTTGAGTGCAGAGTGCGAGTGTGTGAAGAGTGGTGTGTGCTGTTGAGTGCAAAGTGTGAGTGCAGGTGCAGAGTAGTGAGTGCAGGTGCAGAGTAGTGAGTGCAGGTGCAGAGTAGTGAATGCAGGTGCAGAGTAGTGAGTGCAGGTGCAGAGTAGTGAGTGCATGTGCAGAGTAGTGAGTGTGTGCAGAGTAGTGAGTGCAGGTGCAGAGTGCTGTGTATTGGCAATGTAAATGACAATGACATTTATTTATGATTTAAAGAAAAAAAAAGAAATGTCATGAGCAATGCCAATAGCTCTACCTTTAATGATGCTGAGACCATTGCATTGTAAATGCTTGTTACATTTTGTCACGCGATGTTTCAGCGATGTTACACCAACAGGGGGCATTGTAAAGGTTGTGGTCAGCTAAAGCAGTCACTCCTTGGTCAGCACTCGAGCACTGTCGAATATTGTGGTGAATTGTTGAGTCAGGCGAAGCAAGGCTGGCCCTGGTTAGAGCGTGGTTGGCAGACAGAATTTGAAAGATCCCTTGGTTTCCTTCACAGAACACTAGGGATTTAGTGTGAGTGCTTGTACGCTCAGGGAGGGGTCCACGCTAGTAAATTAAGGACGAGCTAGTGGTAGTCACTGTGCATTGAAAGGGCGAGGCAGTACTGGGTGCTAACTTTCCTGGCAGCGTGGGCCTGCATTTCGGGGTGGCCCTGTGGTTGTTGTAATTTGGTGTACAGAAAGGAGGGCTGGGTTACAGCTACAAAGGTGTAACTTTTGTTCTGGAGTGACATGACTGTGCTAACTTTCCTTTCATCGTAGGCCATCACAGAAGGGGGCACTACGGAGAGAGCTGACGGAGAGTGGTGCGGTGGACAACGCTATCCGAGGACACAGGCGGGCCTGCATTTCACAGCTTCTGTGGCCGCCGGGCTAGAGTGCGTTCACCAAAGCACCCAGGCTAGCTGGTGTGTTGCGGTCACAGTTGCATGGTGCTTACGACCAGCCTGTGAGCCTCCAACTTTGATACAGGTACAAGGCACATCATGCCCATTGGTGACATTGAGTGTAGGTTGTTCACCACTTACAAAGGTAAAGGAATGTCGAGGGGGCGCGGCGGTAAGCGAACCCGCATGGAGCTTATGCTGCAGGGCATGATGCGCAGGATGTCAGCCATGGACAGGAGAATGGGGACAGTAGAACAGTTGGGGAGGAGTGTGGCAGAGCTGAGTCAGAGTTTAGATAATCAGGCAGGGCCATCAGGGAGACCCAAGCGAGTTATAGTGCCCCCTCAGCTCAGGGGGAACTGGATGCTTTGCCTAAGCGGGGCAGAGTGAAGAAGAGTAATGGGCGGGCTCCCAAATCACAAGTAGTACGGGAGTCACCTGGGAGGGTCCCAGATGGAGTGCCCAAACCTTCGGTAGCAGCCATACCGACTCCACCGACCCCAATTAGTTTAACGGTGGCAACGGCTCCAGCCACACCGCCGACACCCTCGAACATAGTGCCCTTGGGGGTCCTGGCGGTATTTACAATGGTACCAGTAGTTAACCCGGCACCTGACCCGGTGCCGCCATTGGATCACCCACCCTAGTCATTGCACCTGCCGGAGTGGGTCAAGTTCCCCCTCCTGAGCTGGCAGCACAGATAGCGGCAGTACTCCCCTGGCTGGGAATTGGGGAGGTGTTACCTTCCGCCGAGGATCCCTCCACAAAGGCGCAAAAAATGGTAGCAAAGATCATGATGGCTAGGTGTGGAGGGGGTGCCAAGTGCACTGATTTCTCCTCAAGCCTCGGGTTCGGGCAGCGACACGGGACAAGACAAGAGTGTTGCACCAACTAAAGTCGCTGAAAGGAACAACCTCTCAGCACCTAGGGGCGCATCATTAAATGACACTATCAACGACGGCATTCGTAGTATCAAGTATGCGTCGCTTGACTAGGCAGTGGATATGTTGATGATCCTTGGGCCTGGGACCTTGATCGCTAAATCAGACATCGAATCTGCTTTCCGGTTGCTGCCGGTGCACCACCTAGCTCAGCATCTGCTAGGTTTTTTCCTTTCAAGGCAAATTCTTAATGGATAGGTGTATGCCCATGGGTTGCTCTGTTTCATGTGCCTACTTTGAGAAATACAGTTCCTTCCTGGAATGGGTTTTGAGGCAGACAACGGGACACCATCATGTCATGCACTACCTGGATTACTTTCTTTTGCTGGGCGCAGCGGGATCACAGGAGTGTGCATGGACATTGCAGGAATTTTGCGTGCTCATGCGGGCTTTTGGGGTCCTGCTGGCACCAGGAAAAACGGTGGGCCAGCAACATCCTTGGAATTTTTAGGCATAGAATTGGACTCAGTTGAGGGTTGTTTCAGGTTACCCAAGGAAAAAATCACGAAATTCAGAGCAGCCCTACAGCAATGTTTGTTTAAAGAGAAAGTTACGCTACAGCAGCTGCAGCAGACCATGGGTCAGCTGAATTTTGCACTATGAGTAATACCTATGGCATAACCCTTCTCCCGCTCATGTAGGGCCTGCAGGAAAAACACCATTGTACCAGATTGTTAGTCGAGGTTCGCCCGGACATGCGAATATGGATGGCATTCCTGGAGGGTTTCAACGGCAGAGTAGTGTGTACGGCCTCCCCACTACGTCGGCGGGCAATGTGGGGTTTGGTGCCATACTTGGAAACAAGTGGCTGGCACAACGGTGGACGGCTTGGTGGGAAGAAGGCGGCTTGACAGCGAACATCAGCATTTTTGAGCTGTTTCCAATATGGGTTGCATTAACGGTTTGGCCTGAATGTTTGCGCAATCGATCTGTGATCTTCTGGTCAGAAAACATGACCGCAGTTGAATGTATCAATCAACAAGCAGCGCGGTGTAAGTTTATACTCCGCCTCATGTAGGAGATTGTGCTGAGATGCATGAAGAATGTACAGTTTAGGGCCAAACATGTCCCTGGGGTCTTGAATAACACAGCTGACGCACTCTCTCGCTTTAAGATGCAGGTATTCAGAGAACATCTACCATCTGCAGAGGCTACACCGGCACACTTCCCAACAACACTTTGGCAAATTGGTGCCCCCAACTACAGAACCTCGTGGCAGCCAGCCTAGCCCCCAGGACCAGGACAGCTTACGAAGGGACGTTTTTGTCTTATTGCTGTTTTTTTGGGGCAGGACTGGGCGGATAAGTGGGATCAGAAGGGGAATTTTACCTTGTACATGGACACATTATACAAAAAGGGGAGGCGCTCAGCAGCAACAGCTAGCAGACACAAGGTGGCCGTCTCTTTCTTTGCGTAGCTAAAAGGGGCCAAAGATCCCACAAACAGTTTCATAGTGCGGAAGGCATTGAGGGGGTGGCGGCGCCTGCAAGCGAATACCACTGACTCCAGACAAGCAATAGGTTTGGAGCGGCTGGCAGCAGTATTGGATGCCTTGTCTAACACTTGTAGCTCCTCAGGGGAGGTACTCCTATTCAAAGCTGCCTTTTCATTGGCCTTTTATGGGGCATTACGAGTACCGGCTCGACAACACAAAAATAATAGACAAAACACTGTTGATAACCATACTTAAATCAAAAACAGATCAGGAGGCCCGGGGGGATAGTTTGATACTCCACCGGGCACGGACTAATCCTTGCTGCCCTGTGTCCCATGTAGAGGCATTTATCAAGCTATGGGTAGGCGTGGCAGTGGGAGCATTGTTAATACATGCAGATGGTACCCCATTAACCAGGTTTCAGTTCAAAGGAGTTTTGGCAATGGCAATCAGCAAGGCGGGTTTAAATCCAAGGGATTTTCGGACACATTCATTCAGAATAGGAGCGGCCACTGAAGCAACAGCGAGAGGGTTGCATGCCAGTAGTGTAAAGAGGATTGGGAGATGGTCTTCCAACAGTTATAAACGTTATATGCGGCTGCACATGTTGTGAGGTACAACTAAATCACCCTGACACCTGCCCTGTTGTTTTGTTTATGTTTCAGTTTCTTGGGCCTGTGGCGCAGGGCGGAAACTATTACCGGGTCATCAACAGCATCCATCATCATCACGGCGAACTCAAGAACACAGGAGGAGGACACATGTAGTATGGGTTGTTGGTCACTTGTATCTTAAGCGCGTTAAACCTGTTTTCCTTTCTGGCGGAGCAGGGGGGTTTCAAGGTTTCCTTTCATGGTAGTGGGGGCTCTGCCTCAGCCAGCTCAGGAGGTTCTTTTCAGAATTACTTGACAAACACACCCCGCTGCCCCGCTGCCACGTGGGTGGAAACGATTTGGTAAAACTGGGCAGAAGGTCCTGATGGAAGAGATTATCTCGGTAGCGGGTTGGCTTGCAAAGACATGCCGAGGCTGCACCATAGTGTGGTCTCAGTTGATACCTAGGCTGCAGTGGAGGGAGTGGGACTCTGTTAGGGCGTTGAATTGCTCGGTAAAGAGGATCAACAACAAGATTGAGAAATTATTTTGAACACCTCAATTGCAGAATATTCCACATGGGTGCATCTGGGGGAACCTTTTTTACTTGCAGGATGGGGTCCACCTGACTGAGACAGGCAATGAGTTACTGAAAAAGAATATTTTGGCATGGTTGGAAAGTTTTGCTAGGTAGGTATGACCTTTCAGAGAAGGAGGGTTGGGGGGGGGGGCAGATTGTCGGTCAACTATGCTGGCCCGTGGCGGTAAGGTCATGATCGGTGAGCAGTCAATTTAAGGTCCTTAGGGGGCGTCACCATTCTCGAATGTGGTCGCCCAGGGGGAGGGGCCTATGGCCTCTCCTAGAACTTCAGGGGCAGGATATCTGCTTGGTTGGATGGGTGCAGGGGAGAAAGTCACGCTTTCTTTGGGCTGTTAGCTACCCCGCACGTACACTATGACATTATCATACGGCGCAGAGTGAAAGGGCCCTCCTTTGGTTTAATGGAATTCACGGACTGTAAGGGGTAACCAGGAGAGGGAAAGTACTCTCCCGGTAACTGGGCCCTGTGGCGCATGCGCACTCATACTTGAGGGTGTAGCTGGGTATTAAGGATCTGACACCGGTTACCGACCTTGCCGTAGGCCCAAAAATGCTTGGATTCAAAGTTCATACGTAGGATGTTAGATTCGGTTAGGAAGCACACTGTATTAGACATTTGTTAAGGTTAGCCCTTTCATACCTGCGTACATTGCTGTAAATCTAATGTCAGAATTTTGCATATTTATGATTGTGTAAATAATGTTTTATTTCAACAATTTTAATTTGTTTTCATGTTTTAATAAATACGTCCGGGGGGTCGCGAGACCTCCTGCCTTCCAAAGAAAACTCCTCGCATGGCTAATTACTTTAAGGGTTCGGTGGTCCACAGGAAAGGGAGGGGATGGTCGGTAGTCCCAGACCATACGGACTGTTCACTGTAGTCCTTCATCTGTGTTGACGAATGGTTCGCTGATGGCTACTGCTGCAGTAACTCTGTGACGGGGAAAACCGAAGATAAAACTTCCAACAAACGGAACAGAAGTATTTTGTGTGCTGTTTCTGTTTCTCACTTTCACCCGCTTTAAAAGTGACATTTTCTTCTGCCTGAGCACTTGAACTGATGCTGTGGCGTCACTCACCAACCGTAAGTTATTCCCTTGATTATTCTCCTGCGTGTGTGAATGCTACCCTGTCTGGAGAACCGACACGTTCCATGTGATGTGCCTTCACACAACGTGACTTCATCATCACGCTACGCATCGGCCATCTTGACTCTCCTCGATCTCCGTGCTGGCATTTGGTTTCCATGGATACACGCATCACTGGTGATGCACACACCGTTTAAATTAAACCTGCTTAGCACTTTTGGGATTTGGATATTCAGTCATAAATCCTGCATCTTCCTTGAAACAAGGTTGAAATTGTCTGGAATGAAGGCATCACCAGACTCCACTCTAAAACTAAAGCAGCTGGTGCTTGTCTAACAGTAACACGCACACTGATGTACGCATTCGCTGATGCACACACCTTTGGAGATGTTTGTACAACGGCAACACTCACACCTTGACTCTAAATTATCCTTTAATGACCATTTCTTTTTTTATTTTTAAGCTCATCTTGCTCTAGAATTCTTGCTCCATTGTCCCTTACAACCTCTCCCTTTTATTTTCCTATAACCACAACTTCCTACAATATAACGTTTATCGCTGTGGGGCAGCAACTCACCCACGCTCGTTCATGGATCGTGTTTTGGCACCTCCTCCTTTTTTACAGTCAGCTGGCACACAACCTGTGCCAAGGGAGCAATGGAAAGACACTTTTGAGGCATATTTAGAGGGTATTGATGGTGAAAATTTCACTTCCAAGAAAAAAAGAGCACTTTTAATTTACAATCTAGGTACTGAAGGCAGAAACATTCTGAAGAATTTACCGCACTTTACCGCTCGAAGTTGTGAGTACTTTGGTAAGCGGCGGTGACGCTTTTAATTGATGATTATGCCTCTCTTGTAAAAACTTTATATAAGAGATTTTGTTCTAAAAGGGATGTCGTACTGGAGCATCACAAGTTCCTTCAATGTGCCCAAACTCCTGGTGAGTCTATTGATGACTTTGTGGCAGCTCTCCGTATTCTTGCCATCAACTGTAACTTTAGGGATGAAATTATACGTGGACAATTGATCGAAAGGAATGCAACAAAAATAATCAAGAAAAGCTACTTTCTTCTGGACCTACTAGACACAACAAGCAGTTTTTCTAACCAGAACTCCCTCAATATAAATCTCGAGACGATCAAAATTATGGCAGTCAACTACCATAAAAAGAAGACCAATAGCTGGTTCCTTGATGGCCAACGTGTGGATCAAGTACAAAGTTACAAATACCTAGGAATATTAATGGACCATATTAGCTCATTCAAACCTCAGCTAGAGTCCATGTGAAGAAAGGGGACCACAACGTATTTAGCTCTGAAGTCACTGAATAGACGGCTTTCCGACCTCGCGCTTGATCTCTTTTTACAGGTCCTGTGGGCCAAATTGCTGTTGTCATTGACATACCTGAGTGAGGCTCTCAAAGGTAAAGATGCAGCAGCCTTAAAAATCATAACAGCCAACTCCTATAGAGCAATATTCCATCTCCCAAAATATGTCTTCCCGGCTCAAATCCGGTTAGAATTTGAGATCCAAAGACAAATGGTGGAAAGAAGGAGTACCTATGTTAAAAGTTGGCACAAAATCCGAAGTGCTGAGGACGGATGTTTAAATTCCCACCTCTGTAAAGCCTTGCACAATCAAGAAAAATGTCCAGGCAGGGACTATCTGTTTGACTCTATTGAGTTACTGGGCTTCACTGACCTTTGGGCCGTTCCAACGGATCATCTTTCCTTCAGAAAAGCGGTGGGAAAAACTACATCCATACTCTCTGTTCTAGAAGCCAAAGCAATTCTTACCATTCAGGCACATGGCTGGATAGTGCTCAGTGACTATGTAAGGCAAAAACCCCAAGCCTACTTGAGTGCCGGAATTAAGATAACCAGGAAGGAAAACTTTCTAAGGTTACGCTTGGGGATAATTGCGATCAAACCCCAATTAGGCACTATGACCTGTTGCCTATGCGGAAGTGGGAAGGAAGACATCACTCACGTAATCTGCAACTGTCCCAATTTACAGGACATAAGATGCACCTTGCTATGTCCCTTTTTCAGGCATTACGGCATCCGGTCCTGTAAGCAGGCAGTAAAGCTTTGCTTCAATCCTATTGACGTTCAGCTCAACTGTCGGCTTACAAACATTTTTGAGCTGGTAACTAGGGGCCATATGTAGGTAGCCAAATACCGGTCGGTAATGGCCGAAATTCGGTAAATTAGCCGTTACCGACGGTATTTACCTTTTTTTAATGTGGGTGGTTGGATTTAGGGTTTCGGTAATTTATCAATTCAGTAATTTAAGGAATCGGTAAATTACCGAATCCTTAAAATACTGAATCGGTAAATTACCAAATCCTTAAATCTGTAGGGAGCACTCAAGTGAGTGCATTTTTGATTTAAGGATTCGTTATTTACCACCAACTACAAGTTGGTGGTAAATATCGAATACCTTTAAAAAAGCAATTTTGTGCTTTTGTAAAAGTGCAATGTGGCAGACATACATGCCCTAAGGGCATGTATGTGCGCCACATATGCACACATGCACGATTCAGGGGCGCAACAGGGTGTCAATGTGACACCCTGCCACCCTTGAATATGCTCCCCCTATTACCGATTCGGTATTTATCGAATTGGTATTAGTGAATGGCTTCCCATTAATTCCTTTAGGCCTCCCGGCCCCTAGGAATGAATGGGAAGATATTCCTTATTACCAATTCGGTAAATACCGAATCGGTAATAACGAATATTACCGAATCAGTAAAAATTACCGATTTTTTACCTACATACTGTTTACCGATTCTTAAATACCGAATCGGTAAAATTCGGTATTTAGGAATCGGTAAATAGAAATTACCTACATCTGGCCCTAAGAGACTTAGGGCCCGATGTAGGTGCCCTAATACCAGTCGGAAACGGCCGAATTTGACTGTTTCCGACCGGAATTATGTTTTTCAGATGTAGGGCATGCATTTACATTCTGTAAATGCAGATGTAGCTGGCACATGTCAGAGTGCCACAGGGCTTTGAGAATTGGTATTTTGCCACCCAATCCTATTGGGTGGGAAAATACCGAATACAGGTGTGCATGCACATCTGTGCATGCACACCTGTGCAATGTGACACACAGACATGCTCTTAGGGCATGTCTGTGTGCCACATAAGTCTGGAATTGGGGTGCTAGAGGGTGTCAAAGTGACACCCCCTGCACCCTTGCAACAATCGGAATTTACCGAATCGGTACATAACGATTCGGTATTCCACATTGATTCCTATGGGCTTCAAGGCCCATAGGAATCAATGGGGGATACCGATTCGGTATTTACAGAATCGGTAAATACCGAATCTTACCGATTCGGTATTTACCGATTCTGAATTACCTACATTTCCCCCCCTCTAATTTACCACTTCTTAAATACCGAATCAGTATGTTTCGGTATTTAAGAAGTGGTAAATTAGAATTAACTACATCGGGCCCTTAAGATCTTGCTGTTACCCGAAACATGCAAAAATGCTACTTAAGTACATCAATTCCCTAACTTGTATTAGTTCTACTTTCACTTTAATCACCTAGCCTCTAACTTGGACAATGGACCTGGTTAAGCTGTGCCATCCTACTTGAGAAGTTGTGGTAGACACTGCTGTTAGTATTAAATGAGATGTAAAAGTTTATGAGAATCTTTTTTTTTAAACGGCTGATTGTACACATTAGGAATATGCAATTGTTGACCCTTTTATATTATGTAGCTTTTAATAGTTTTTATAGGTATTCATCTGTGCACAATGAATCTTTCTGACATGTATTTGCAAAGATGTTAATTAATCAAGCAAAATAAAATATGATCTACTTTCTTCTGGTGATCCTGATTTAGAGACTGCTCTCACGTTAGCTAAAGCATTGAGCATTCGCAGTTTTGTGTTACAGAAATGGGTTCGACTTTTTCTACCACAGAAGTGAAACTATTAAACTCCAGACCACCTCCTAAACCCAAACCCAAAGCACCTACGACCAGTCTTTCCCGCTCTACTGCGTCTCCCCCGACTAAAGTCAAGCCTGAACAAAATTAGCTTATGTGTTTTCGCCGTGGGAGAAAGTCGAATTTAGGCAATGCCAAATTCTGTTTTGCTCTCAACCAAACCTGTTATAAGTGCGGAAACAAACGTCATTATTCCAGGATGTGTAGAGCTTTTTTTGTTAGAAAAAGTCCTACTCAAACAGTGAAAGCTATTACTGAG
Organism: Lissotriton vulgaris; assembly: GCF_964263255.1. Classification (NCBI taxonomy): domain Eukaryota; kingdom Metazoa; phylum Chordata; class Amphibia; order Caudata; family Salamandridae; genus Lissotriton; species Lissotriton vulgaris. The sequence goes on from NC_141695.1 coordinate 569,959,290, forward strand.
GATTCAGACGATGAGTTTTATGATTTATTAATGTTGTCTCCTTCTTCGTCCTTCAGCACAGGTGTTGTTGAACTATCCTCGTTGGCTGGACCCCCGAAGAGAAAATCCCCTTCTTGCCATATAGCTGTTAATGGCATGAGTGAGTCTCAAGTTTCTTGCAGACTCTGGTTCTCCTTTTACTCTCATCAATTCTATTGATTTTGGTAAAGTTACTAGTGCACATTTGGAACCTACCAACATTAAAATGTTTGCATATGGTGGCAAAAGGGTATAGGTACCAGGAAAATTTTCTGCTGACTTAGTTTTCAATTCCGATCACACCTCTGGAGTTGTATTTGTGGTCAAAGAAAGTGCAAAATTTTCAGGGTGAGGTGAGCAAGGAGCTTTGAACATTGTTCTGGATCTCAATCATCCTGACATGGTTGTATCCCGCAGTGCTTTATGCCAATTTTATAATTCCACTTCTAGCACACCTTTTGCTCAAACTGTTATCCAGATTTCCAACATCAAGTGTGCACAAATGTTTCCAGAGATATTCAAGTGTGATCTTGGTAAGCTTGAGAATTTCCAGCATCGTATTGTACTCAAAGAAAATGCCAAAGCTGCAGCTCACAAGATAAGTAAAATGCCTTTGAGTTTACGTCCTGAACTCAAGAAAGAACTTGAACTTCTATGTGCTGCAGGAGTTATCAAACCCATTGAGGGTTCCGAGTGGCTTGCCCCCATTGTTTTGGCACGCAAATCTGATAAATACCTCAGAATGTGTGTTGACTCGAGGGATCTCAATGCGTACATCTGGATTGATCGTCAACCACTTCAAATATTAATGAGATGCTGGCCACTCTCTAAGGTGCCAAGTTTTTTACTTCCCTCGACATCTCATCAGCGTACCACCAGGTTGAATTGTGCAAGGAGTTCAGACACCTCACATCTTTTGTAACTCCTGAGGTCGCCTATCATTACATCTGCATGCCCTTCGACCTTGCTTCGGCCTCGGCTGTTTTTCAGAGACTAATGAACAATCTATTCAAGGACATTTGTGGTGTTGTCTTCTTCCAAGACGACATCCTTATTAACGGGAAGACAGAATCTGAGCATGATGAGAGGGTCAAACAGATTTTGAGTATTATAACAGTGGCCTAACCTTAACGGAGGACAAATGCAAATTTCTTCAAGAAGGGGTTGATTACCTAGGTCATCATATCTCTCACAAGGGAATTGAGCCTAAACTTAAAATCATCGATGCCATTCAGAATGCACCCACCCCTTTCAATAAGGATCAACTTCATTCGTACCTTGGGTTGGTGGAATATTACTCCAAATTTGTCAAAAATGTTTCCACCAAAATGGCTGCCATACGTAATTTACTGAAGAAAAATGTTAAATTTAAATTTGCATGGAAGAGTTGCTGGTTCTAAACTAAACAAAGAATGGATGTCCAGGAGAGTTGTGAATGCTGAAAGTTTATCTCTTGTAACTGATGTCAGGGCTGCTGTCCAGGCTAAGTATGACACCAGAGCCCCCGCTTTTTCGCTGCTCAAAGTTGAGGTGGGTGGGGATAAAAAAACCTGGGGCCATATTATCAAGCAAGGGAGATACATTATCGCCGCTTTTACCGGCAGGAAACGTCCGTTAAAGCGGCGATAATGGGCTTGATAATATGCCCTTGTGAATTCCCATAGAAGCCCAGGTTAACACCAGAACCTGGGCTTCTATGGGAATTCACAAGAGCATATTATCATGCCCATTATCGCCGCTTTAGCTGCAGTTTCCTGCCGATAAAAGCAGCGATAATGTATCGCCCTTTGCTTGATAATATGGCCCCTGGTTTTCTCCGCCAGGGGGAATATCGGTTTTCATCTCCCAAGAGAGTGTCTTAAGTAAGAGATTATGTTGTTGTGCTGGACGATGGAAGGATTTGGAACAAGAGTACCATTTCCATTGTGCCCAAGACCATTCTAGAATGTGTCAACAAGAGGTTTGGCATTCATTCCCTCTTGGTGTTAGCTCTACTAACGTCCATGGGAGAAATGTTACACGGTCTGACCACATTCTGCCGAGGGAAACTTCTTCCAGGGTGAGATCTGTTCCCATCAAATTTCAAGACTATAAAATGTTGTAAATTGTTGTTCTGTCGAACTTCTTTCTGTTTATTGCTTGCTGTAACTTGTTTTCCTCCTTACAGTTTGACTATTACATGCTGTACTCCTTTTCTTCTTGTATGTTGACTAATTTTATCTTCTTGCTACTTCTTTTATTTTCTTCTCCTGGTTTTCCTTTGCTTTTCTCTTCTTTCTTCTTCCCTTTGGCTTTCTTTTCATTTGTTATGAATGAAGGGGGTTGTGTTGGGATCTGTCCCTGCCTCGCACATGTGCCTGTGCTGTGGACAGCTCCATTCCAGCTTGGAGTATACAGTATGTGAGTTCTGGGTCGGGCAGTTGCTGCTGGGACTCCGAGGTTGCGAGATCAAATAAATGCAGCTCCACTTACCTTGTGTTGTCAGCTTTTCACCCACCCACACGATTGAGATACCATTTTATCGGGAGACTTTGGAGAATGCAGGGTGAGTGGAAGTTTGTGGACCCATGCAGATTCCAGAGCTTTCTATCACAGAAATGTGGGGAAAATGTGTTTTTTTTTTACAAAGGTTTGGGTTTGAAGGGATTCTGTCTAATAGAACCTGGTGAGAGCCATACAGGTCACACCATCCTGGATTACCTTGGGAGTCTAGTTTTCAAAAATGTATAGGTTTGCTAGGTTTCCCTAGGTGCTGGCAGAGATAGGGTTTAAAGTCTACAGCTAGGCACTTTGCAAACAAAGTGTCAGTTTTTTCTGTAAAAATGTAGTGTGTCAACGTTGCATTTTGGGCCATTTCCGGTTGTGGGTAGTAGGCTTGCCCAAACAAGTGAGGTACCATTTTTATCAGGAGACTTTGGAGAATGCTGAGTGGGTGGAAGTTTGTGGATCTGTGCAGATTTCAGAATTTTCCATCACAGAAATGTGAGGAAAATGTGTTTTGTTTTACAAAGTTTGAGGTTTGCAAGGGATTCTGGGTAATAGAACCTACTGAAAGCCACACGTCACTACATCGTGGAATCCTCTGGGTGTCTAGTTTTAAGAAATGTATAGTTTTGCAAGGTTTCCATTGGTGTCAGCTGCTCTAGGACCCAAAATCCACAGGTAGGCACATTCCGAAAAAACTCAGTGCCTAGTGGGCTTTCTGTCACCCTGGAGAGGGGGGAATTGGAGGGCAGAAAGACTGTGGCTATTTTTGGGTGGGTTGCATTGTGATGCCCATTCTTGGTAGCCCCTATGTGTATAAAATCCAGGATAACCGCTGGCACCTAGTGGGCTCTCTGCCCCACCCGAGGGCCATATAAGAGGCTACTACCCCCATCGGCCTCCTGAGGGGGTAGACAGACTGTGACATCTTTTTTGTGGGGTGAGGGCATTCGCATACCCATTCTGAGCATCCCCCACCCCTGCATTTTGAAAAACATCTATCCCTGGTGCCTAATGGGCTTTCCGCACCCCTGAGGGGGCAGATAAGGGGCTATTCGCTTCATCAACCTCCCAGGGTGGCATAAAGACTGTGGGAATTGTTTTTTGGGATTGGGGCATTTGCATGCCCATTCTGCGCAGCCACCACCCCTATGTATAAGTCAAAAAAATAACAATCCCTGGTGCCTAGTGGGCTTTCTGGCCCCCTTGGGGACTACTGCCCCCATCTGCCTCCAGTGGGGGCAGAACCACTGTGGCACTTTTCAGGGGGTGGGTGAAATGGAATGTCCATTTGGGGCAGCCCCCACATGATCTTTAAAAAAAAACAAATCCCTGGTGAATAATGGGCTTTCTGCACCCCTAAGGGGGCAGGTAAGGGGCTATCCCCCATCTGCCTCCCAGGGTGGGCAGAAAGACTGTGGGAATTGTTTTTTGGGGATGGGCATTTGCATTCTGGGCAGCCCCCACCCCTATGTATAATAAAACAAATAACAATACCTGTTGCCTATTGGCCTTTCTGCCACCCGGGGGCAGATCAGGGACTACTGCCTCCATCTGCCTCCAGTTGGGGGCAGAACGACCGTGGCATTTTTTTGGGGGGTGGGGGCATTGGAATGTCCATTTGGGGCAGCCCCTCATGAACTTTGGAAGAAACAGATCCCTGGTGCCTAGTGGGCTCTCTGCCCCCCCGCCCGCCCCCCCGGGGGAGGGCAGAAAAGGCTCTATTGCCCCATCTGCCTCCTGGGGAGGCAGAAAGACTGTAGCATTTTTTTGGGGGGGGGGGCATTGGTATGCCCTTTCTGGGCAGCCCCCACCTCTAAGTATTAAAACAAATTCCCTGGTGCCTTGTTGGCTTTCTGCCCCACCTGGGGGGAAGATTGGTGGCTACTGCACCCATCTGCCCCCCAGTGGGGGGCAGTAAGACTGTCTAGGGCAAAATTAAATGGGGGAGCAAAAGCCCTTGCCCAAGGGTGAGCTCCCCCCTCTCTAGTGGTTAGATACCTGCTTTGGGATTGCCCCCGGGGCGATCCCCAAGCAGGGATCCACTGGGGAGTTGTACCATTGGAAAGGGGATATTCTCCCCTTTCCATGATACCTTTCCTATGTATTTTGGTGTTGTGGGCTGAGAGAGCTCCATGAGCAAAGAAACTGAGAAACTTACACTAAGTTTCAGTTTTGTTTTTGTTGTAATGATGACATTGCGCCATGCGTGATATTGTCATTGCAAAGAAAAATAAAACTATGATTTGGGAGGTTGGGGAAGCTCTTCCCCACCTCCCAAGGCAAAAAATGGAAATCTCTCTCTCTGTTTACAGCAGAGGGATTATTTGCAAGTGTGCTCATTACGGAATGGTTCCGTCATGAACACACTTGCACTTGTGCTCAAGACGGAATCATTCTGTCATGAGCACAGAAGGGGTTAAATCTCACCGGCCGGAAGGCAGTTCTCGTTCCTTGGGGTAAGACATAGAAGGGAGATGTAAAAATCATTAAATAATTTCAAGGCAGCTCCCAGGTCTGGACAGAACTGCTGGCACTGATCGCAGGTTAGATGATCCTCCGTGACCTCCGAGTGTGAAAGAGGCACACCAGTGTTCATGAAGAGTGACAGGGTTCAGAGAGGGCTCCACAGTCCAGACCTAGGAGCTATACAAACTGAATAGTTGCACTTAAAGATGAATAAAATAATTAACCCTGGGCATAATACTACGCTACACAAACGGAGAATACAAAGTTTTGTACTAAATTTTGCAAATTGCACATAGTACAGTACCAAAACTGTGCTTTATCACGTAGCGTAGCAGCTAAATGAATAACATCCTCAGATGCTTTGAAAAAGCAATTTTACATGCTTATAAGCATATAAAGAATTCACAAAAATTCACTTTTACAATGAAAACATTAGGCAATGAGAGAGCTAATGATTTTGGGGTCCCCCCTAACCTAGGGGGGGAACAAGCAGGTGCCTTGAACACAAAGAGCATAAACAAAAAGCACATTTTGTTGTGAACTTCAGTGGTGGTCCCATCCTCTTAGGACCACCCCAAGCACTGTTATTGGCAAAAAAACAATCCCACCCTAAGGCCCTGCAATGCATTATGGGACGAGATTAGCAGTGGGCAATGAATATTATAGTATCCAATATCAAAATAATTCTACAAAGAGCTGAAGTTCACCTAGGGCCTCATTTAGGAAAAGTGACGCATCGCTGCGTGAAAACAGCGATGCGTCACTTTTCATTGCACCCTCCTTGCGACATGGTGGATGCATCATTTTTATAATATGACACATCATGTCGCAAGAAGTTACAGATACGTCAGTATTTCTGACGTATCTGTATGGTGCAAAAGTGACGCAATGCTGGAGTGTGTCACAAAAGTGACGCAACTCCAGCAATGTGTCCTTTCAAGGGTCTGCGTCAGTCTTACGCCTGCTGTGAGGCAGGTGTAAGAAATTGACGCATTTGTGTCCTAGAAGTGGCGCAGTGAAATCTCATAGATTTCACTGTGTCATTTCTACGACCCTTTCTTGCGTCAATACGCCCCCCTTGCATACATTATACCTGGCGCAGGTATGATGTGGCGCAGGGGTTTACAAAGTGACGCATCTAATTAGATGCGTCACTTTGTAAATATAGCGCAATAAGGCGCATTTTTTACGCCACTGGTGCGTCACAAAAAGTGACGCACCGGCGGCGTAAAAGTGATGCACAGCCTCATAAATGAGGCCCCTAGTCTTTACTAGATGTCCCTCACGAGTCAAATGCAAAGCATTAAAATTATTCTTACATCAAACTGCAGTTACACTAGTCGTTACTAGATGTCGCTCACGAGTCAAATGCAAAACCATTGAAACCCTTTCATCAAGCATTTGCTTTTGACTCGTGAGGGACATCTAGTAACCACCAGTTGAACTGCAGCTCTTTGTAGAATTATTTTGATATTGGATACTATATAATATTCACTGCCCACTGCTAATCTCATCCCATAATGCTTTGCAGGGCCTTTGGTTGGGGATGTGACCATCACCAAATCGTTAAATGCTTTTTTGTTTTCAAGGCATCTGTTTGGTACTCCCCAAGGTTAGGGAGGATCCCAAAATCATCACCTTTCTCACTGCTTGCTCATTTTTCCGTTTCACTTTTGTGTAAGTACTGTATGCACTTTAGCATATAAAGATAGAGATACTTATTTTATCATAACTGGCTGTTTACAATTATTTTGCATTTTTTTACAGTGCAGACAAGTACACAGTGTCATCAGCTACGCTATGTGTACTAAGTGAAGTTCATGAAGCTATGTGTAGTGCTGCTACGCAAACTACGCCCAGGGTTAAAAATAATGTATACTGCCCACACATAGAAATGGTGACATATTGAAGGGTGTCTCGGAGGAATACTCACTGATACATATGATTGCCTTGAAGTAAAAGATCATTAGAGTAAAACAAATTCAGAGAAAAGGCAGTTACAAAAAAGGAGTCGGTCGGATCCAAAACCAGACCTTTGGATATGGGTACAATATTAACAGTTATGACAATAAAAACAATAAAAGAGGACTAATATATAGCCACAGAGATATACTTATAAATTAATTTTGCCTTTTTAAGCGCCACAAAGGGATCCCAGCAATTTTCACCTGGTTCAAAACAATACAATAAAATATCTTCATAGTTTTAAAACAAGATTTCGTATTTTTTTTTTGTACAACCTTGATCCTTGTAATTGGTAGTATTCATGTTCATCTGAAAATGTTCCTGATCTTAGATGATACAATCTGATAGTGCCAAAGGCAGGAGTCACGTAGAAGTAAATTCCTAGTACGGGATAATCGAAAAAATGTTCAGTGGTTGATTTGATTTTCAAAATCAGCAAAGCTTTTGTTCCAGCAGGCAGACTTTTTTTCATAGCAAAATGGGTTATTGTGTCGGCTGGGTGAATTAAATGATCATGTGTTCCAATGTCAAGGACATGAGAGCACTAGCCTAAAAAATTCAGGGGCATATTATCAAGCCTGTGCGCTAAAATTATCGCCGCTTTATCGGCCGAAAACGGCCGATAAAGCGGCGATAATGGGCTTGATAATATGCTCTATGGAATTCCAATCGAAGCACATGTTAGATGTGAAGACATCTAACATGGGCTTCGATTGGAGTTCCACAGAGCATATTATCAAGCCCATTATCGCCGCTTTATCGGCCGTTTTCGGCCGATAAAGCGGCGATAATTTTAGCGCACAGGCTTGATAATATACCCCTCAGTGCGTGGTATAATTTACATATTTCGTTTTGCATTTACGGGCATTGAAGCCGGAATATACTGCCATTTCAGTTAGAAGGATAAAGTCAGTGCTCCTATTGGGTTAGCATTTTCAAATCCTGATCGTGGAGATTGAGAAAGATTATCAGCTTGCAGTTCATTTGGGGATGTGTCGGATCTAGCCCTTGCATTATAGCAGCTCCACATATCCTTATGCCTCTGGTGATAAGGGCTTTTCTCAATAAAGTGACTTGCGCTGTATAAAGTTTGAGGCATATACAGATTAAATGGATGAGGTCCTCTTTTTGCAGCCACAAAGTCGGCATACTGTCGGCCCTATATTTACCCAGCTCGGCTGGTCCACAATTGACTGTAGTTTTCCGAAGCAGAGGGTAATGTCTTCTTAAGTGTACTGAAAATGTGAGGTGCTGGTGTGAGGGTCTTGTCATTTTTGATCACCATCCAGGCGTGTGATCTGTGGCTGAAAGTTTTTTTGCCAAGTAGCAACGAGTAAAGCATTATTTATAAATTGTTTAAAAGATGATAATGGGAGATTGTTGTTCCATAGCTCAGCAGTGCATGTGGTTGTTCGAGCTGTGTGGAGATATTGATTATACACTGATTTCTTGTCATTTTTATGTGCTGTCCAAAGGACCTCATTAAGTAGGGAGCAAGCTGAGTTTTGTGTCATTCGATACCAAAGCTTTATTGTGGTATATACACTCCCTATTGTTTCATTTATACGCCTAAATTCAAGTCACACCTGTGCTGGTGATGCTGACTGGGGGAGATGAAAGACCTTTTTTTAAGATGTAACTAAAAGCTTATTCAAGAGTCCACGGACGCGGACGCGCTTGACTCACAAGGCGCTAGGCTGTTGGTGAAGTGTGCGCTCGTGTTCGCACTGCTTTTAAATCTAAAATTGATGCTTGTGTATAAATAGGGTGTATTTTAAACTTCACTTGTATTTGCAGGGATTTCTGTTCCTTACCGGTTTCTTTCCGGTCGGCGCCTCGTTCCACCGCGGCAAGTGCCGTTTGTTGTGGAGGGGGATCACGACCTTGGGCACGCCCCCTGTAGGTGTTCTCTCGGCCAGAGGCGGGGACAGTGCCTATTTAGGCTAATTGACTTCTTCCCGCGCAGCGGACGCGCTTGACTCACAAGGCGCTAGGCTGTTGGTGAAGTGTGCGCTCGTGTTCGCACTGCTTTTAAATCTAGAATTGCTGCTTGTGTATAAATAGGGTGTATTTTAAACTTCACTTGTATTTGCAGGGATTTCTGTTCCTTACCTGTTTGTTTCCGGTCGGCGCCTCGTTCCACCGCGGCAAGTGCCGTTTGTTGTGGAGGGCGATCACGACCTTGGGCACGCCCCCTGTGGGTGTTCTCTCGGCCAGAGGCGGGGACGGTGCCTATTTAGGCTAATTGACTTCTTCCCGCGCAGCGGACGCGCGCGGCGGGCAGCCGGCGGGTCGCCAAAGGCGAGACCGTCTGCGCCCGTCCGCGCTAGACCGTTGCCCGTTGTCAGAATCCCTGGTCAGTTCTACAGCACATGGCCCCTTACGCTAGGGAGGAGCTACTGGCTCTTCGTCGTGTGGCTGCATGTATGACCCATGTACTGTACCCAGGCGCGCTTTGCCTAAGATGCCCACATTGTGGTTACACGGCCACAGAAGTTCCACTGGATTTACCATCTAGTAAGATGATGAATTTAAAGGTGCAGAGCCTGAATTGCAGGTCTTTAGTCCGGCATCATGAGGATGTTCATGACCTTCTGGTAGATCAATCTCCTGATCTACTATTTCTAACAGAAACATGGCTCACAAACGATTGTTCGGCCATCCTGACCCTGACACTGCCTCCTGGCTATCTGATACAGACCCAGAATAGACCCAAGAAAAGAGGGGGCGGATTGGCTGTGATTTTTAAATCCATTTATTCCTGCTCGCTTTCCCCTATGAATATAATTAATTGTGAATGCGCCCTTTTTAAGATAACGGTCTCAGAAATGTTTACCCTTACAGGGCTTTTGATTTATCGCCCCCTTGGCCCTGCTAGCATTTTCCAGGAATCTCTGGTTTCTTTTATTTCCATGCTAGCGCTGCAGTCTGCGAACTTCAGCATACTAGGGGATTTAAATCTCCATTTTGAGTGCTGTGAGTCGTCTACTGTACGAGAGCTGTTGGGTGATCTCGAAGCCTGTCAACTCACTCAGCTAGTCAAAGGGCCATCACATCTAGCTGGTAATTTGCTCGACCCGGTATTCTCGAACATTCCTGATGTTTCGGCATCCATTCCAAGTCCCCTTAGCTGGTCGGACCACTTTTTGGTCCAAATTTTTATTAAAATCCCAGCTAGCTCCAGAAAGCAGTCCCTCCCGCCTCTCTGGAGGCGTCCTTGGCACAAATTAGATGGTGCCTTGTTTGAGACTAGTTTGCCTAAATCTTGCCCAGATTGGCCAGAAAGCTTGGAGGAAGCCGACAAAGCTTATAGAGACTGGGTTAATTCGTCTCTTGACAACTTTATCCCTAAGAAACTGTCTAGACCCAAGCGAGAACAATCTCATCCCTGGTATTCCGTGGCATTGGCTGATCAGAAAAAGCAATATAGGTCACTAGAGCGTACTTGGAGGCGATCTTATGATCCCCTGGCAAAAGCCAACTTTAGATCAGCTACTAAAGCCTATCATAAACTTATAAACAAAGTTAAGGCTAACTACTATACTGAACTAATCAGTTCTAGTACCAACCGTTCTAAGACCATTTTCTCTTTGGTAAAGGACATGAATAAGTCACCGGGGGGATGTAACTGTACAATAACATCTGACCTACAATGTGAAGAGATTGCTGGTTTTTTTGTTAGTAAAGTTCAAGGAATCTATAATTCTTTTACATCTGATGAGTTTGTTTTGATTCCAGACCAAATTTTAGATTCACTTAAACCCTCTCTTACTCCCTTCCTACCCTCCCTCCTATTTCACAGACCAATATGGAATTTTTGGCTGTAAAAGTCAAGTCTGGGTCCCCAGAGGACCCTGTTAAACCTGAAATGTTCAATCTATTTCAAAATTCCATTCTGGCGGAGGGTCGGGATCTGATTAACAAATCCCTTCAGTCTTCTACCATCCCTAAATCGTGGAAACACACTAAGGTTGTTCCTTTATTAAAAAAGTCCACCTTAGATCCCTCTAGGCCAGAAAGCTTTAGACCCATCTCTTTGCTCCCCTACTTGGCCAAGCTGGCAGAAGCGCACGTGAATGACATCTTGACCAATTATTTGGAAAGCAATAAGATTCTAGATGAGTCACAAAACGGGTTCCGGCCTAACCACAGCACGGAATCTGCCCTGCTGGCCGTTACTGAACAACTGAGGCTGACACAAGACCTGGGTGGCACGTCGGCTCTTGTCCTGCTGGATTTGAGTGCGGCGTTCGACACGGTCTCACATAGGATTCTACTTAGAAGACTATGGGAGATCGGAGTTCGAGATGGAGCCCTGGGTTGGTTCGCGTCATTTCTATCAGACCGTTCCTTTCAGGTCCATGCCCCACCATTCTCATCCAGCAGGTTTCAATTGGGCTGCGGTGTTCCACAGGGGTCAGCCCTCAGTCCCACGTTGTTTAACGTATACGTCCGCCCTCTGGCAGTGCTGGCCAGAGAACGTAATATCAAATTAACTTCATATGCGGACGATACGCAGCTTATCTTTGCCTTTTCTAACGACATCGAAAAAGACCAAATTAAATTTCAAGATGATATTCTGGCTATCTCTAATTGGATGAACGCGAACTGCCTGCAGTTGAATTCATCAAAAACTGAGGTACTCCTGATCAGCAAAGAAACTCACAAGTGGGATGATCATTGGTGGCCTTCCATCTTGGGTTCTTCCCCCATCCCTAAGATGGAAGTAAAAAACCTGGGCGTGACTATGGACAACTCTCTCACTCTAGAGTCACACGCAAAAAGAGTGGCTGGCGTGTGCTATGGTCACCTTCGGTCGCTTAAACCATTCTGGGTTTCTTTGACCCCTCTGTACGTCAAACAATAGTCCAAGCCCTTGTTCTATCACATATAGACTATTGTAACGTACTAATGTTGGGTTCCAATCGGACAGCTATCAACAGACTTCAAAGGGCCCAAAATGCAGCTGCTCGCATTTTGTTTGTTCTGCCTAAACATTGTCATGTGTCTCACATTTTGCGGCGCCTACACTGGCTCCCGGTGACACAGCGCATTCAATTCAAAGCCCTCTGTGTTCTTCATAACATCCTTCATTTCTCTGGCCCCCCAATCTTGCAGGGTCTATGTTCCTCCTATGTTCCCACATGTGCTCTCCGTTCAGCGGATCTTCACCTTGCCTGTACCATCAAAATCAGAAGGAGCAGAGCTGGCGGCCGTTCATTCAGGTATTTGGCTCCGAAATTGTGGAATTCAATCCCCCTGGAGAGGCGAGCCACTAACAACTACCTGTCATTTAGAAAGCAAATTAAAACATGGCTGTTCCCGCTTACTTAAGGTCCCGAAGTGCTATCACATGCTCTCTCCTGGGGCCAAGTTGTCTTTGTTTCAAACTGTCCGCAAGCGCTGGGACGCACTGTTGCTGGGGTAGCCATGCGCTATATAAGCGTTTCTAACATAACATAACATAACAGAGTCTTTGCAATGCTGGCGTATGATATCATTAGCACGATAGAAGCCTGTTGCGCTAGCTGCTGCAGGTGGTGATCTTTTTACTCTGCTCTGTTTTAAAATTTAATTGTTTGATAACTTACCTTTTGTGTGTGCCTGAAACTGCTGCCCATTTGTAACACCAGCTACTCCAGCTACCCCGCCCCTACCCCGGTCCACTACGGGCTTGTCCCGATTGCTGTGGAGGGTAGGGCGGCCAATCAACATTCAGAACGCTGGGAGGGTGGAGTCCGGGGGCAGGGCATTTCTACACTTAAGGCAAGGTCGCTGCCTGTTCGCTGTGGACGCTAGATAGAAGCCTGTTGCGCTAGCTGCTGCAGGTGGGGATCTTTTTACTCTGCTCTGTTTTAAAATGTAATTGTTTGATAACTTACCTTTATTGAGTGTCTGAAACTGCTGCCCACTTGTAACGCCAGCTACTCCATCTACCCCGGTCCACCACAGGCTTGTCCCGATTGCTGTGGAGGGTAGGGCGGCCAATCAACATTCAGAACGCTGGGAGGGTGGAGTCCGGGGGCAGGGCGTTTGTACACTTAAGGCAAGGTCGCTGCATGTTCACTGTGGACGCGCGATAGAAGCCTGTTGCTCTAGCTCAGGGGTCTCCAACCTTTTGTGTAGCGAGAGCTACTTCTGGTCAGTGAAAATCGTCGTGAGCTACTAAACCCCAAGCAACTTGCGCATTTTTCCGAGCGACCTCCCCCACCCAGTTTCATTGACGTTAAGCCTATTTCTTATTCTTGTGTTCAAACCCATACTGTGGTTTGAACACAAGAACACTGAAAGAAAAGACTTTGCATGTGTGCTGTTGGCAAACCGCTTTTCGACCTTTCAAGTAATAGCTTCAAAATCAGGACCTATCAATAGCTGTCACTGAAATAATCATTGTAATGCAGCTCAATTAACAAACAAACAGGAACAGCAATCTTACCTTCAATGTGGAACTTTATGGTGTCCTCTAATGCTGTGTAATCTGGTAGCCCACCAACCAATAAAATCGTCTCACAAACAGCCCAAAAAACAATTAATATATAACACCCTGAGTGGCCACACGACACCATGGAGCAGTCAAGGCCTCACTGTGGAGAGGCCGGAGCTGGGAAGCTAGAGCTGCCTGTGTCCCTGAAGAGCGCACAGTGGTCAGTGAGTGCAAAGTGGTGACGAATCTAAGGACTGTGAGCTGTGTGAGGAGGTAGAGCAGGTGCAGGCTCAGGTGGCTTGATGGCCCTGTACTGAAAAGTTTCTGGGAGTAGGTGTGTCTGGATTGGAGTCTCTGTCTGGAGTCAGTGCGGCCTTTTCCAATGTGGAGTGGGACTGTGGAGGACAGGGGGGATGGTGATGAGGAGTAGACTGTGACCAGGGCCAGCGGGTATCTATTGCTCCCTCAGTGAAACTGAAGCAGTCAAGTGTGATGTGGGTGAGGGGCCGAATTAGGTATCAGGGTGGCAATGGTGGCCCACAATAAACGGAGATGAATTTGGGTGCAAAGACATAATGTAATCACCTGTTCACTGCACCACTGAGTACCCTAAAACTGTGTGTGTTTCTGACACTGCAAAAGATCTCGGCCACCTGCTTGCAACACGAAGGAGCACCCCAGCTGCCACCACAATGTGGTCCCAGTGCTCTGGTTACCTGTCAACTGAGACTGGATTGTAGAGGGCTGCACTTCACCTGGCAGCAAGAGGGCTGCATGGTGAACATTACGAAGCAATATGGGTGTCTAAAGAGGGCAGGTATTGTGAGCGGAAGTGCGGAGAATTAATAATTAAAGTACTGCGAGGCCTTAGTAGTGTTGTGCTAAGGGGAAGCCCTGGCGCAGATCACAGATGGCCAATTGCATGTGGTACTTAATCAGAGAGTAATGGGGTGGAATACAGATTTTGATAGATACGCAAAAGAAAAGTGTGACAGCACACACACAATCCAGTTCTGCCGAAATGTAGATCAGTGGCAGTTCTGTCGAAATGTAGATCAGGGGAGAAGGAAAATTGTGAACTTCTTACTGTCTCTGTTAGTAGGATGATGTTCAGGAGAAAGCCCACAAAACATTTGGGGAATATTCGACTAGTCAACTTTCACTTCAACAGAAGGGCACAATAGGACTTTAAATGCAACTTTTACTCAGAGTATGATCAGCCTTAATTTTTTAGTTGATTTCTGAAGAGGCTGGCAACTACTTCCCCTGTCCTAAAGTGAGCCTCCCTTGGTCTTCAGTTGATCCTCTCTGAAAACCGGGACACATGCCAAGACAAGTGATCTCTGCAGCACAAAAAGCAGGCGCTTTGTAACCCTAAGGAAGCACGAGAACCAGCTTCAGCCTCGTGCCCGCCGCTAACTTCACCAAGCCAGCTTCCGTGACTTCTTGACGGACGCCAGTGGCAAGTGTGGCCCGTTTCTTTCTAATTACAGGCCCCGTGGAAACAGACAGATTGCATATATTTACACTAGAAGGGAAAACATTTGTGCATGTCTGAGGCTTGTTCATCAGCTCAGTATTCTGCTCTCGTGACTGTCATATTCTCTCAACGCCTGTGTGCGATATCAAGCGACGGCGTGTGCGCATCTGGGCCCTACACCCTTGCACAGTCCTGGCTTCCCACACCATCGTTTTACCTGACATGACCCTGCACATAAAGGCCGCTTAACTTAATTTATGCTCCGTAATTATAGTTTAATTTTTAGGTCTGGTCTAGCTTGCATTACTGTCTCGGTATGCCCAAATAAAAGTAAAATAAATAATGGGACAGCCGTGGCAATCACGAGATCGATCCCAGACATAAATGGTACAACGTCACTTCACTCTTACATTACTTTTTATCGGGGGTGGGGCGTCCTAACTAAGAGTGTTGTGGCTTACCTGCTAATCGGGTGCAAGGGTTCTACGCTCGGGTCCCGACAGTTCTTAGGGGCCTGCAAACTGCTCCACGGAGGACACTACACAAACTACCACGCCTGCCTGAGCTCAGCACTCGCACAATGGACAGTGCAGTGCCAGTCAGGTAAAGGCCCCCATGCAGTTACGAGACTCTGCGCACGCCCGGTCACGAGAGACTGAAGGAGAGCAACGTCATCCTCTTCGGCCCGCCCCACCCCAGCTAAGCTCAAGCCAATCAGAGCAGCTGCTTTGGGTGAGTGCAGACAACGGACACAGAAAACAGCCTGAATAGCCCAAGTGATGCAAATATGCTACTAAATTCAGCAGCACTCGGCGCGAGCTACTCTCAGAGTCACTGCGAGCTACCGGTAGCTCCCGATCGACCGGTTGGAGACCCCTGCTCTAGCTGCTGCAGGTGGTGATGTTTTTACTCTGCTCTGTTTTAAAATCTAATTGTTTGATTGCTTACCTTTTGTGTGTGCCTGAAACTGCTGCCCATTCATAACGCCAGCTACTCCAGCTACCCCGCCCTACCCCGGTCCACCACGGGCTTGTCCCGATTGCTGTGGAGGGTAGGGCAGCCAATCAACATTCAGAATGCTGGGAGGGTGGAGTCAGGGGGCAGGGCGTTTGTACACTTAAGGCAAGGTCGCTGCCTGTTCGCCGTGGACGCGCGATAGAAGCCTGTTGCGCTAGCTGCTGCAGGTGGTAATCTTTTTACTCTGCTCTGTTTTAATATGTAATTGTTTGTTAACTTACCTTTTGTGTGTGCCTGAAACTGCTGCCCACTCGTATCGCCAGCTACTCCAGCTACCCCGCCCCTACCCCGGTCCACCACAGGCTTGTCCTGATTGCTGTGGAGGGTAGGGCGGCCAATCAACATTCAGAACGCTGGGAGGGTGGAGTCAGGGGGCAGGGCCTTTCTACACTTAAGGATATGCAATTCCGGACGCGCAGCAGACGTGCGCAGCGGGCGCCCGCTGGCGCGCCAAAGGCAAGCCCGTCTGCGCCCGTCCATGCCTGTGCCAATACCAGCGCCAGCCACACTGCCGGGACCCACCTAACGAGGCGACGCTGCTGGTCGAGATCTCAACTTTTAGCGCTGAGGCCCGAGACCGATTGTAGCAACATCAAGTGCAACCCCTCCTGGCTGCTCAGAAAGCACTTTGCATGTAAGGATTGCTCCTTTTCTCTCACTCCTTCCCTTTCTCGTCTGCGAGTAGCTAACATAGAGGAGCCATGCCAAACACCCCTACAAGAACTAAAAGCCTGTCTCCTTAATTGTCGGTCCCTCCCACGGCATGCATGCGATATTTGGCTATCCCTAGCCTCACATTCTTGGGACCTGATGTTCCTAACTGAGACATGGATAAAAGACACGTCCAACCCAGACATTACTTTAGCAATTCCTCCTGACTATCAACTTGTCGGGATCAGTAGGCCAGGCACAAAAATGGGAGGAGGGATTGACATAATGCTACGGTCACATTGGAAGATAACCTCTAGGAAACTAGTTAAAACTGGGCCTATCGAAACAATATATTTCAGTATCACAGATTCATCGCACGTAATTTTTGCAGGTACACTGATCTACAACCCACTAACACTCAGCCCCTGCACATCGCGGAGCTACTAGTGACCCTTGCAGACCTATCCTTAAAACACCCCCACTTCCCCATCTTAGGTGATTTTAACCTACATATTGACGATAGCACGAGTGTAAAGGCAAGGTCCCTGGTGGAAACTCTGGCTGGCATAAATCTTGACCAGAAAGTACTTGGCCCTACTCACATACCGGGTCATACCCTGGACCTTATATTTTCAAACTTACCAGGCCTTACTACCCTAGTACCACTCCTCCTGACTTGGTCAGATCACTTTTTAATCCTGTTCAACCTGAATACTTTTCCTCCCCCGACTCCTCACTGTAGGGCAAAGAACCTGGGGAGAAAGTGGTATAAAGTCAATTGCAATATGCTCGAACCCACACTGGCCAATTTGAACTTGCAACTCTCGAACGACTTGAATGCCGATGTCGAGAAATTTAACCTGTATCTCTCCACAGCTATAGATACCAATGCCCCCCTACTAACCCTTTCATCGGCCCGAACTAAACCCTCTTCCCCTTGGTTTTCCCCGACTTTGCGGAAAGAAAAAAGTACATGTAAAAGGCTTGAACGCCTATGGCGTCATTCCTATGACCCTGCTGCTAAAGCCATATACAAAATGGCCTTAAAAAAGTTTCATAAAATCAAACAGACTACCATGAAAGAATACTTTACTAATAAAATTACCACCGCTGATAATTCGGCTAAAACGTTATATCAAATTGTGAAGGACTTCACTAAACCAGCGGCTCTTACTCATCCTTTTAAATCCAGTCAAGAGCTCTGTGATGGTCTCTCCGACTTCTTTCATGAAAAAGTAATTGACATCTTTTCCTCCTTTAATTCCACTGAAAGGTCCAGCGAGGAGCTCTCACCCCAGATCCTAATCCCCTCTAGCGAAAAGATGCTGTGCACCTTCAAAACAATCTCACTGGATATGGCCTTGCAAAAAATGCAGCGGTGTAAGTCAGGATCCCCTCTAGACCCTGTCCCCGCCAAAGTGTTCACGTCCGTGGCACGAATTATCATCCAACCTCTAATTGCAATATGGAATGCCTCCCTTCTTTCTGGCCACTTCCCTGCAGCATGGAAACAAGCCACATTGATCTCTTTTCTAAAAAAGTCAGAGGCTAACCCTGCAGTGTACAGTAATTATTGTCCCATATCGCTTCTCCCCAAAACAGCAAAGATTCTAGAAAAAATCGCACAAGAACAACTGTCCGACTATCTGGAGTCTAATGATCTTCTTCATGACTCACAATCCGGATTTAGGTCCGGATATAGTACGGAGACAGCACTCCTGGAAGTCACGAAGACCATAAGGGAGAGCGTGGACAGAGGCAAGGTAGCCATGTTGGTGCTCCTCGATCTGTCCGCCGCTTTTGATACCGTCTCCCACTCCATACTGCTGGATAGACTCCATAATATAGGGATTTGTGACACTCCTCTGGCCCAGATAAAATCATTCCTAACGGACAGAACACAACAGGTGTGGTGTCGACCCTTTATGTCCAAAGATAAAAAAAACCTTAACTGTGGAGTCCCTCAAGGGTCGGCTCTCAGTCCCCTTTTCTTCAATGTCTACTGAGCACCTCTGGCAAACGTTATAGAGGCATTTGGAGTCAGAGTGGTCTCATATGCTGATGATACACAGCTAATTTTCTCCTTTAGAGACCACTCTGACCACGGACTCAAGAACTTTAAAGCTTGTCTCTCCAACATCGTATCTTGGATGACTGCTAACAACTTGAAGCTAAACACCGACAAAATGGAGGTACTATTTTACAACCAGCGAGCCCCCCTGCAGCCATCCAAGTGGTGGCCGTCAGAGCTGAATCCGCCCCCATCCCCTGTTAAAGTTGCTCGTAATCTGGGCTTTCAAATTGATAACGAAATATCATATAAGACCCAAATTCATAAAGTGACTTCTGCCTGCTTTGGCAAACTGTGTATGATAAAAAAGATCTCCCCCTACTTGCCCATGGACTCTTTTGGGACATTAGGGACTTTATTGGGACAGTACCGAAGGATACAGAGGAAGTGTGGGAGGGCCAACATCTCAAATAGGCCAGCCCGGCCCACAAGAGAGAGGGGCATAGATCTCCAGTGTTTGACATTGTTACGCAACCTTTCCAAGGGAACGGCTAGGTTTCGGCCATAATAGAGTTTGGGGTCCGGAGTTACGAAGACTCCAAGGTACAGAAAGCTCTCCCGGGCCACCTCCACTTTGCAGCCAGGGGGAAGCCGGGGAACCGTACCTCAAAGGATAAACAGTATCGACTTAATCCAGTTGATCGCATATCGAGTGTATTTCCCAAAATTTTTGAAGATAATTAAAACTCTATGGGGCATATGCCCATAGAGTTATCGCCGAGTTATCGGCACATTATTGCAGCCAAACTGGTGATAAATTCATTGCACCCTTCACAAGCTGGTGCTAGCAGCCAACAACACCAGTTTACCTGCGATAGCATCCGCAAAAAACATCGCCACAGATGACCTCTGCAACTATCGCTAATGAGATGCAGAGTAGTTGTTCCCCTGCAAAAAGCCGCAACAACACCACTCTGCAACATTCCCAATGATCAGACAGATAGGCGATAACAACACAAGACATGCGATAAGGCGCATTAGCAGCAGTAAATTGACACCTGACCGGGTGCAAAGTCGGACCACAGCCTACACCACAAAAAGGAGCCCAGTCCAGTGCCACACCTGAAGGGCAACAGATGCCATGGAGCCAATGATCATGCAGCGCGGAGCCTCAACAGTGCCACAACACCCACCGCCACCATACCCCATCACCCCCCCCCCGGATCAACACTGAGGCAGCGCAGACAAAGACAGCGACCCTCAGAAAATGCACCAACCTCACAGAACCAACACCAGAGAATGTCATTGCCCACTATATGCTCGTAGGGACAACCATCCTCCGCATCCTGACCACAATTGCCCACAGGCTGACGGTGCCAACACAGCGGACAATTAACAGCCCACCTCAGACAAAGCTGCTGGCCGTGCTGCACGTGTTGGCCTCTTGTACCCTCCAACCAACAACCGCATGAGACGGAGGAGTCACACAGCCTTCCCAATCCAAGTCCCTCACAACGGCCATGGATGACACCATCAGCTTGGTACCCTACTATCTATACTTCCCCCACACTGCGCAGAAACAGCCGGAGACCAAGCAAGGCATCTACACCACAGCTGGCTTCCCACATGTGTCAGGGGGCAATTGACTGCACACATGTCCTACTTGTGTCCCCTGACAACACTGCACACAATAAGCGCAACAGAAAGTGCACATATCACATCTATGTGCAGGCAATAGTGGACCACCAGGGAATCTCCACTAACGTCGATGCCAACCACCCAGGCAGTGTACATGATCCTTACATCTTCTGACAGTCCATCACCAACCTTCGCTACCTGGGACACAACACACACCTCAACTCCACAATCATGCAAGTCACAACACTGTAAATGCACACATCACAAGCTCACATACAACATGCTGAACAACATGCACACCCACCAGACACAAAAGCACAACTCACTGTGGGAACCTGGGCCCGCCATGTACATCAGCCATCAACGGTATGGCACCTCAGCCACACAATAGCAGAATGTAGGAAGAGGTGGGGACCAGGCATGTGAAAAGGAAGCAAGTGACTGATGAAGAAGAATGTACACAATGCCAAGTGTGGCGTGGATGTGAGGCCGACTGCAATATGCAGACCACAGACAGATCCATGTCGACATACACTGCTGGTTTTTGGAGTGTACTGGACTGTGGACGCAACCATGTCACCCCAGTCAGTGGGGAAGAACATGGAAATTTACCTTGTTACGTCCCCCCATAAGCGTGAGCGGGCTGGCCTGGCATATGCCAGGCCAGAGTAGGGGTGTGAATAAAAGGCACGTAACTTTGGGAGTTGTCCTCTTTCAGAATGGCCAACGTCTCTGCCAGGGCAGTGCCACTCACCCTGCCATGAGGCCGACGCCGTGAGCGGTGTTGCCAGCAATCCTGTGCGCCTGCTGCAGCCCGGGCCGCTGCTCCCAGAAGCAGTCTTGCCCACCCCTGCACACCCCGGCCTCAATGTCCATCTGCCGACACCACCGTGTGTCAAAGAGAGCCCACCACGTGCCAGTGCAAGCTCCAGGGCCAGGGCCCGTGACCTTGGCAGCCTCATCAGATCATCATGGCCTCTACAACACAGGCCCACAGTACTCCTTTCTCGTTGACGTACTTCACCGGCAGACACAGCAGACAAGTAGGTCACACATTTGGAACTTGATTGCATCATGGCAGAGAACATTATATATGGCAGATTTTAAATCTCTATACTCTCTTCAATTAGTGGTGCCACCAAGTCTGTGCATAGCATCACTCTGCTGTCCGCTGCCTTCGCCCTACACTGTGGTCCAGTAGGTCACAGAGTCTTGATTTAGCAATGGCAGAGTTCATATTAGTGTACTCCCATTATCACAGACTGCATCCCCTCTCAGCCCCGGTGCCACTAAGTCTGTACCCCGAAATTCATGGACACACTCTGGTTGAACTTTGGTGCCGTCTAAGTCTATGGACTACGGGGTTGTCTTCATCCTCATGTAGCTGATACCGAATTGGCAGTGAAAATGAGGCTGTAGCATTCCAATCCTCAATTTGCTGATTCCGGACGACTTCTGCCCAATGCATAATTGCCATTGAGGACACCTTCCACTGTCCCCCGCAACCCTCCACCACATTCACCACAGACATCGATGAGGACCCGCTCAGTCCACGTGGCCCTACCTCAGTGCACCACAAGTCACCATCCCGTGGTGGTGTGCCTGTGCCAGCGGCAGTGCCTCCGGGGCACTGACTCTGTGCAGCTCAAGTCATTGACCCTGTCTTATAGAATATTGGATGGCCTCTGAGACGATGGCCTTGGGGTTGTCAACGCCATATGTCTGTGGTTCTGCGCTACCTGCTGCCTCTGGCCTCCACTGCGGTCCACCAGGGCTCACACATCAAATCGAGTCCTGACTGGCCCGGACATCGCATCTCCACAGGAGGCACACGCCACCACCACCAGGACCACCTCCAACTGCCATCTGCCAGTTGAAACAGTGGTCCTGACAGACTAACGGAGTTCCTCACACCTGTCATGGATGCCATCTTTGACCTGATACTCTGCTCAGCACTCCAGGTGCCACTAACTCAGTGCACCGCAAGTCATCTTCCGTTACTGATTGAGTTTTGTGCTGTCGAGAGGTTACGCAGCAATGTCACCTCAGTCAATGTGGGAGACCTGGGATGACGATGAGGAAGATGATGCACGTATACACGAAGAAAGTTCAATTGTTTATTATACAGAACACTCTATAGAGGAGCCTCTCCCATCCTCATCCATCCAGGTGCGTGGAGAAGACTGCTGGCTTAAATTCAAAACAACACATATATACTTTCGGCATAGCGCATGAAACACCGTAGATGGAAAATCACTACTTGGCTCTTGGCCCACGAGGAAGGACCATATATGGCACACATGATTAGTACAAAGCTCTGCTTTAGTTATTATTGGGGACTTCAGTAGGGGTGACTCCCTTTCGTCTCAGTGCCCAGGAGTGCAGGCACAGCACCTTCAGGAATGCGCTTATCGCACCCAAAGCCGATGAGTCACAGGACAGGGGAAGAATAGCGAGTATTGAGCTGTCTCCAGCAAATCAACTAAACTAGGGCCTGACAACCAATGAAGGTAGCACGTGATCACTGTTCGTGCCTAACGCAGACAAGAAAAGATGGCGTCTGTATAGTTTTGGCCTAGTCGATGAAAACAGAACCCACACAGCATATACCCTTACTAACTCAAATAAAGAAGTTATAGATTGCATTCTATGCATACCTGTATACTAAGAATTTATATAGATACATCATGCTAACACAATATTCATATACGACCCATACCACTAACATAGGGGAAATAGGAGTTTTATCCCTCAGGCACTTACTCATTGATGAGTAAGTGCCTTCTGTGAATACCAAAATGAGTAAGTGCCTTCTGTGAATACTAATATGAGTAAGGGCCTTCTGTGAATACCAAAATGGTAGTAAGTTTAGGATTTTGTCTTAAGTTAGTTCTGTGAATCTGGCCCTGCGTGACTTGTGAAATCAAACAAACCTGTATCCCCGATGCCCCCTCCTTCAACTCCTGAGCCTCCCCTCTCCCTGCCCCCCTGCCAGTGGATTTTGAACTCCCCTCACCCCAACCAGGCAGAGTACCTATTTCTCCCCCAAAATACTAGTAGGTGCTGGCAGTCAGTCCTCCCTCCCCTGCCCTAAGCCATCATTACATAGTGTTTCAATGCGTCTGAGGGTTAACCTCTGGCACCCTCTGCAGCACAGCTCATCTCTTTGTTTCACAACTAGGCACAGGTAGACAGCATTGACACCCAATCACTGCATGCCCAAACCCTTTACTTAAGAGGATAGTCCAGGAATGCCCCCCGCCTGCCCCGCCACTTCTTAGTCACTTATCTGTGACCAGTGCGTCTCTTTCCCAGTTTAGAAAATCTTTCACTCAACTGCGTGTCATTTCTCCCATCTCAGTCTGGGATGGATCCTCGCCCAGCTCTGTCCCTTGGGTGAACCTGCTCGATCTGTGTCCGCCATTGCGCTCGTTCCGAGATTTTTCAACTCAGAGCCATCCTTCCAGCAAGTCCCAAGTGTCGTCTGGTGAGGAGAAGAACCTAGTCTTATCCTCCGATTCTATGCGAAGCTTTGCTGGAAAGAGCATAGCGTATTTCACCTCTCTGTCCGCAGCTCCTTTTTCACTGCCAGAAAGCTGCAACGCTGGGCCTGAACTTTGGCAGTGAAGTCAGGGAAGAACGTGACCACAATGTGTTCCAGTTTGAGCGTAGGATTAGTTAGTGCCATTTGAAGTATCACGTCTTAGTCCCTATAATTAAAGACATGGGCGAAGAGCAGTCTCGGGGGAGCCCCCGGTTTCAGTTACCCCCCCGGACATGGTGGGCCCTCTCAATGGAAAAGTAGTTCAAAAACAATATGGGCTATAGGTCCTTTAGGATCAAATCCTCTACAAAGAGATCCACCGCTGGCGGGGCGTGGCTGGGACGCCGATGGCGGCGGTTGCCTGAAAGCTCGGCTCCGAGACCGAGCCCGCAATTATCCTGAATTCCGAGGGACTTGAGCGCCCCAAACCCCCCAAACTGAAGAGCGCGGTGGGGCCGACTCGGGGGACACCTGAAGAACTCCGGGAAACAACTGGCCGAGAGAGAAATCGGAGCTGCGAAGTGAGCGGAGCGGAGCTCAAGATGGCGCCCGCTCCATCTCTATAGGCCCGGAGAGAGCCACGGACCTGGGGAGATCGCCGTTTCCGAGCTCATCCTCTCTACACTTTTCCCTTTGAAAGGAGCGGCGCTGCGTCCGGCTGCCCGGGGGGCCACGGACACCGGAGACCCTCCCGGACGACTTCCGTCGAGATCGCTGGTCACTCTGTTGACGCTGCAGAGGCCCTGAGTGCCGGAGGGCGTGGCTGGAGGCGCCAAGCTGCCCGGAGCGGAGCGGACTTACTCCGTCTCGATCCTGAAGCTAACAGCGAGCCTGCTTGGCGCCATTGAGTCCGGAACCCCTCGGGTCCTGCGGGACATAGCGAGCGGCTGAACAGCACTCGGATAGACTGCCGGAGGTTCGGCAAGATCGGTGGTAGAAGACCGAGGCCTGACCCGAGTTCGGCGGGGCAACATTACCTGGCGGCGATCACTCCTTCTTCCCCCCCACTGCTTGCTCCCGGAGATGAGGTCGCGGCTAACCACTGGACGGCCGACTGGTGGGGGAACCCCGTGCCACTACGCTGGGTACGGTTAACGGCCTATGGCGACACAGACCCACACCCGGACATTTTGCTGAAACCCCTTCCTGGCTGGACGTCTGTTGAGTTCCCCACCGCAGGGCACGGCCATCATGGGGAAGCCAAAGGGAGCTAAAGGTGGCACTCAGGCCGTCTCGGACACGGAGGCTCCTGACAAAGACGACCGGCAGGACCCGGAGAGATCCGGGGGCCCTCACCTACAGCAACAATTCGATAGGATCCTGGAGGCGATCGCAGATACACGATCGGCCTTACAACAAGACATTGCTCAGGTTGCGACGAGTTTGGGCCTGCTCAGAGAGGACCATGGTAAGCTCTCAGACAGGGTCAAAGAGGTGGAGAGCTCGGTGGGAATCTTGGAGCCCGCGCAAAAGACCCTGGCCGCTACCATGAAAGATGCCTTATCCTGGATTGGGGACTTGGAGAGTCGAGCGGAGGACGCGGAAGGGCGTAACAGGAGGAATAACATCCGGGTGGTGGGCCTACTGGAGAAGATTGAAAATGGCGACATGGTGGCCTATCTAGAGAATTGGCTCCGGACTGTGGTGGCGCCTGAGGAGCTCTCCTCCTTCTACACCTTGGAGCGAGCACACAGGGTACCGGCCAAGCCTCCACAGCAGGGCCGATCTCCGCGGCAGGTGGTGGCGCGACTACTGCACTTCCGGGACAGAGATCTCCTCCTCAACGCCGCCAGGCACAACGGACCGTACCAGGTGGAGAACAGTCAAGTGAACATTTTTCCAGACTACACCGACGAGACCCAGCGAAAGCGGGCCTCCTTCCTGGCGATCAAACGGGAGTTGCGGAGCGAGGGCATTCAGTACTCCCTGCTGTTTCCGGCGAAACTCCGCATCATCCTAGATGGCACAACCAAATTCTTCGAAAACCCAGAGGATGTATGCAGTTGGCTTGAGTTATACAGAGCTGGCAAAGATGGCTTTGGTTCCTCCTTCCAATCCACATCGGAGGCTGGACGTCAGCGGAGATCTAAGAGACTTCGGAGCCGCCGTGGCAGACCGGGCAGACCCTCTACGGTGGAGACCGCGGCAGAGCGGCGAGGGGTATTGGAGATGGTTTCCAACTTGTCCAGCTTCCAAGGCGGACCCATCACAGAAGACTCGGAACCTGGCGGAGGTGGGGACACAATTGGACACAGAGGACTCTGAGACTGACAGTGTGAACTTACCTGTGATTACCCCTGACTCGGCAGAAGGCCTACCAGATGGGCAGGGATGAACTCGGGTGAGATGGTTACAGTTGGGTGAGAGAGCGTGTCGGAGGGTGGGGGTGGAGTTCTGGACTTTTTGGTTCCGTCCAGAGGTGTCAGGGTACAACACCCAAAGACCCCGGAGTTCCACCTGCCTTGGTGCACAAATGAACAGAAACACGGGCTTCTCGATGGTGGCGTCAAAGACCAAAGGTTTATTACTGCAGGGACACAGAAGTCACAGAATCTACACACGGGCAGAGACTAGGAGCCTGTTCGATTTGTACAAAGTGGGTTGCTCCTTATATACTAAAAATTGTGCTCTAGGCAAATATTTCACATGTCGGTACATTCCCAAACCTTTGTGTCTCTAAACAATAAATATTTGGCGTTACACAGGAACCGTTGATAAAATCTGATACCAAACATCTACGAAGAGGGGTTCCCACTAGTTCATCACAATCCCCTGTCAATATTGCTTTCAGGACCCGGACCACCTCATCGTAAAGTTCGTTACCTCCCCCTAATAAAGATTCAGAAAGAAAGAAACAGAGCCAGGTGTGGAAGATAGGAAAGCGGGATAAGGGATGTTTGTGGGTTGTAAATGGGCAAGGCTACCGGCTTCGGCCGCCTAATCATGATCAGGTACAATGGACACGAAGACCAGTTTGGCAGGATTGGCCTCGGGCAGAGGAGGCAGCCTTTGTCGAGTCATGCAGCTACAGCGTGATCTGGTTTAAGGTGCACGTGTCATGTAAGAGGTGAATCTCCGGCTAAGGCTACGTGTCCTTAATCAAAGTGAAGTGAATGAAGTGACCAGAGGCTATTGCATATGTGAGGGCAAGGAAACACAAAACACAAAATGGCGGCCATGATCTAAGATGGATGCCGTGGGTAGATCAGAAATGTGTCAGAGGAAGGAGTGCTCTTGCTCGTAGCGTAGCGAAAACACTAGGATATGCTAAATGGATCATTTGCGGTTCACTGATACCAATATTATGTATTTCCGACAAACTTAAAAACACGGGTTCAAATCGTCACGGAACCGTCACGGAACCTCAGACCCTCCTTTTGCCCTTACATAGGCAATTACTCAGTCTATGTCAGAATCTAGTTCTATGCTCATCAGGTCAGTGACATGTTGTTGTATCATCATCCTTTCTCGTGTCTTTTCTCCAAACGCAGGTGGTTTTCTGAGACAAGTCGCAGCACAAAGACTACACAGAGCAGGACCACACTGGATAATCAGACAACATGAGAATAGGAATACTAGGATGACACCAATGACCATTAGAACCTTCCATCCCCACGCTGAGATCAGAGTCCAAAACCACTCCATGAAGGACCAGTTTCCCTTGTCTACATGTATGGAGTCTGAAATCTTGTGCAACTTAGAGATCGCCTCATAGACTGTTGGAGCATTATTAGGAATAAAGACACAGCAGCTCGATTGGATCATTCTGCATACCCCACCTCGATCTGCAAGTATAACGTCTAGAACCATACGGTTCTGCAACGTCATGAGCCTATCCGCCTGAAGCTCAGCTGTCAGATTGCTAAGGGCACCAGCAGTTTCGGTGATAGTAGATTCAACTACCCGTGTTAGCTGACGTATGTTTCTACTATTGGCCATAGGCCCCCAGAACGGAAGGAAGCCTTTGAAAAAGTCTCCAGCTTCCTGGCCAGCGGTATCTTCCTTGCTGAAGACACCTCTTGCTACTCTTGTTCGATGGTAATCCGGTGAAGCAGTGTATGTCGGAGGCAATAATCGAGCAATATAACATGATCCTGAGAAGTCGACAGGCAACCATGTATAAGCTCTGTCTCGACAAATGAAATAAGTACCCCTAGCAGTGAGAAAGGCAGGGGAAGAGTTAGCCGGAAACACATAAGTCTCTACGCACTCACTCCTCCCTAGCTGAGCTCTCGGATTTCTCCCATTACCTTGCAAACAGACCTGACCTCGGTGAGGTACGACCCAGATTGGAGTTGAGCTTTTACGCTTGCTTTCTCCTAAACTGAGGCGATACTCTGAAGTATTCCAACTTAAATATACTCGCAATTCGTCTCTAGGGTATGATGGAGTATTATTGACATCCTTGACCATGTCAATAATTCCCTGGACTAAAGCTTTGTTAGCAGAGTTATATTTAGTGGAACGTGGTGGGCGTGGAGGATAGGTTTCAAGGGCATAAGCAAAGATGGTTTGGAAGGCCTGAAATGATCCATTATAGCTGTAAGGCAAAACCAGATAATACCTTTATCCATAGTGTGAGGTATCAAGCCACATACCCAGCAGTCTGTAGTGTTAACTACCAGTTGGTGTTGGTGTAAGAGCTGTACAAAAGTGTTGTTGGTGAATTCTGAGCGTCTGGCTTGCTCATGTTCCGGAAACGGGTGGAAAGAGTGTATAGAGGAAACAGTAGAAATAGCAGGGTCAAGGGGAGGTACTGTAGAAACTGGAACAAAAATCAAATTTATGCTAAAGACGATTCCACCCACCAATGTTGCTAAAACAATCAAAAATGTAATGGCACATTGCATCAGAAAACATTTGCTGTGAAGAATTCTATTAAGTCTGTTTCTGCGAACATAAATCACATTCTTTCGTTGCAGCGCAGGAAGCTCCATCTTCTACAATCCGCTCGCGACCACTGATGATGTGTACGTAGATGAAAATGCCTCTATCAGCCCTGGGAGTTCCCAGAACTAACAGAAAGATCGACCTTGTGTCAGACCCCTGCAAATTCAAACTAGGCACACAGCCACGACCCTACGGCTACCCAGACGGCAAGGCAATTTTTAAAAACAATAAACAATAGCAAACTTCCTGGCTGAAGGCAAAAGTTCAATATATATAAATATATCAAAATCACAATATGCAGTTGCCTGCTTTATTAGTCCTTTTTATGGCTTCTAAGGTTGTATCTCTTCTTCGCTGGTACTGTTTGATCAAAAAATAGTGTTTCACTAGCAGCTGTTGCAGAGTTTAAGTTCGCAGATAACAAAGTTTCTTCTGATGCTGGAGACAAATGTTCAGTGTTCAAAGGAGTCTTTTCAGGAGGAGAGTCAGGTTTCAAAGTGTCAGTAATCAAATCGGCATCGCTGAAAGGGATAAATTTCGGAGTAATTTCAGATTCGGAGGCACCAATTCCCTTCTTCACCCAGTCGTCGTAGGGCAGCGGCAGCGGAACACGTTTTACGTGAGAAGCATGGATCCAGTGCTTGCGGCCAGCAACACGTACAGCTGTTCTCGTTGCCAGCAGAACCTGGAAGGGGCCGATGTAGCGAGGTTGAAGATTCTTTGTCCTCGCAAAATTTCTGACCACCACGTGGTCGCCGGGTTTCAGCTGATGCCCTGGACTCTCCGGAGGTTTTGGCAAAGCATCGAAGACCTGTTGATGAATAAGACTTAATTTAGCAGTCAAGTCGTAAAGGTAGTCTATCAACATAGGATATTCAATGGAGCACAATTGTTTAGGCCTTGGCACACCCCAGATATTTGCCGGGCGGCCAAACACAATCTCATATGGAGAAAGCCCTATTCTAGAATGCACTGTTGCTCTTGTTGATAACAAGGCCAAAGGAAGTGCGTCTGGCCAGGCTAAACCTGTGGATGCTTGTATTTTGGCTATCTTAAGCTTCAGAGTGCCATTATAACCCTCGACTAAACCAGCAGACTGGGGATGGTTTGCACTATGGAATTTTTGTTTCAATCCTAGACCAGCACACACACTCTGCATAACTTTCCCTATAAACTCACTTCCGTTATCTGACCATACAATCCGTGGCATTCCAAACCTAGGGAAAAATTCCTTGAGAAGAATTTTGGCAGTTGATAGGGCAGTGTTGTCCTTTAGTGGGTATGCTTCTATCCACCTGGAAAAAGCACAAACTACCACCAGGACGTACTTTAAATTGTTGCAGCGTTCCATGTGAATGAAGTCTAACTGAATCACTTCAAAGGGGCAGGAAGGAGGAGCAAAATGACCAGCTGGAGTTGGAGTTCCCTTGCCAGGATTATGCATCAAGCACACCATGCAATTTTTCACCACTCTCTCTGCACACTTACTGATTCCCTCATTCTTCCAGACCGGAGCTAACATCTTACATATCCCTTTAGAACTTATATGCGCAACTCCATGTGCCATCGTCACTACTGCAAGCACATACGCATCAGGCAACATCCAACGCTGCTGTTCTGTCAAATCAATCCAACATCCATTCGAGTCCAACTTGCCCGTACTTTCTCTCCATACACGTTTCTCTTCCTCAGTCGCTTCTTTCTGAATCTCTTTCACACTTTCCATAGTGTCCTCACACATTCCAGACTCAGCAATCCATCTTGCAGACGTAGCAACATACATTCTACTCATCGTGTCTCTAGCTGTCTGTTTAGCAGTTTCATCAGCAAAGGCATTCCCACGACCAACATCATCCGTGATTGCTTTATGAGCACTGCACTTCACAATCGCAACTTCAGTCGGTAAGGTTAGAGATTCCAACAAGTCGTTAACTAGCTGACCATGTTGGATCTTAGTCCCATGGGACGTAATGAAACCCCTTTCTCTCCACAACCGGCCAAAACTATGGGCCACGCCAAATGCGTACTGACTATCTGTAAACACATTCACTCTCTTTCCCTCAGCTAAAACACACGCTCTCGTAAGAGCTATTAATTCTGCAGCTTGGGCAGAATTCTGACTCACTCTCGCAGTCTCCACAATCGTCTTCAAAGTCGTTACCGCGTAAGCAGCAGTCACATCACCATTCTCCAATTTAAAACATGACCCGTCCACATACAGCGTACCATCCGGATCTGATAGCGGAGTATCTTTCAGGTCGATACGTCCTTTTGTCTCTTCCTCCGTTTTGAAATAACAGTCATGTGGTTCAGAATCACTCGACTCTTGATCAGTCGGCAACAATGTTGCTGGATTCAATACATTGCATCTTTTGATCTGAATATGACTCGCTAGTAATGTCAGCTCGTAACCAGATAATCTCGCACTAGTAAGGTGTTGTGTCTTCGTTCGGTTCATGAGTGTATCCACTGCATGAGGAACCATGACCACTAGCATATTGTTCATCACCAAACCAGCAGATTGTCGAATGGAAGCTGCAGCTGCCGCTGTAGCTCTCAAACAACTAGGCAACGCTCTGGCTACCGGATCTAATGTTGATGAAAAATACGCACAAGGGCGTTGTTTATCACCAAATTTCTGTGTCAGAACACTCAACGCGCAACCTTCTCTTTCGTGAACGTAGAGCGTGAATGGCTTGCTGTAATCAGGTGTACCCAATACAGGAGCTGAACACAATGCTTTTCGCAATTCAGTAAAACTCTCTTGACATTCATCAGACCATGGCACCGGACTCGGAACATTTTTCCCAGTCAAAGCTACCAATGGTTTCGCTAAAAGAGAAAAATTTGGAATCCACTGCCTACAGTAAGAGGTAATACCTAGAAAGGCACGTACTTCTCTCTGTGTGCGTGGAACACTCATCTGCGTAATGGCTTTTATTCTTTCTGGGGTCAACTTCCTTCCCTCCTTTGATAAGAGGTGACCTAGGTAGGTCACTTCTTGGCAGCAGTATTGCATTTTGGAAGGTGACACCTTATGATTCAAATTAGACAAATGATGCAATAGTGAAATTGTAGCTGCTTTGCAAGTTTCCTTATCATCGGCAGCCACTAAAAGATCGTCTACGTACTGTACTAGGGCAGAACCTGGAGGAAGGACAAAAGAATCTAGCTGACTTTTTAAAGCTTGACTGTAAATGGATGGACTTTCACAATAGCCTTGTGGAGCGCGTTTAAATCTGAAACTGCGACCTCCTAAACAGAAGCCGAAAATATCCCTACTTTCTTCGGCTATCGGAATGCTGAAAAAGGCATTCTTAAGGTCTATAACTGAGAACCACGTAGCTGTGGCAGGAATCAATGTTAACAAGGCAGTAATGTCTGGCACTACAGGAAACTGCGGAATTACAATTTTATTAACTTCTCTAAGGTCTATGACAAACCTATAAACTGGAGGCTTTGTAGGATCAGTTCGTTTCAAAATCGGTAATACAGGACTGTTACAGACATTTCCTCTAGTTTCTTCAACCACACCCTTCTTGATCAAATCTTGCACAATCAATAAAAGTGCACGCTCACCTTCACTCGATATTTTATACTGGGGAATTCTTGGAAATTTCACATTTGCTTTCAAAGTTACTACATACGGTGGGATTTCTAAGAGACCTACATCGTTGGGACCAGTCGCCCAAAGAGAATCAGGGAGTGAACGTAGCTCCGGCGGGAGTGCGTCCATTGACAAGTACATCGGAGAGGTGATATTTTTACCCAGTGTAAGCTGTACCCCTTCCGGAGAACAGTACAATGTCGCATATAGTCGTTTTAACAAATCTAAACCAAGCAGATTTTCATTACAACCTGTCGTCAAAATCAGGGGTGCTTTCAATTGGCACGGTCCAACAGAAATAGACAAAGGACCAGATATCGGGTTGTACACAGGGGCGCCTGAAAAACCTACGGAAACATTTGTTGAGCCAGACAAAGGTGCGCCAGGGAGTTTCGCATGCATGATAGAACTTTTTGCGGCACCAGTATCCAACAGAAACGGTTCAACTACACCTGATGTTGCTACTGCGACATAAGGCCCACTCTGATCCACTGGAACTGATACTACTCCCTCTCTTTGTCCATGGCTGTCCTAGTACCCATTTTGCTGAAAACCCTCATCTACTTCACAATAGTCTTCAACAAGATATTGTTGAGATCTATTTTGCTGAGCAGATTGTCCATTTCGTTGATCAAAGTGATTGGAGGGACGATCATTCGTTTGTGGAGGCATAGCACCTCGTCCTCGTCCTCTAGAATTCTGCACAAAACCACCACGACCTCTCTGAGCTGCTGCTGCATTATTCTGCGCTAAGATCGGACATTCATTTTTATAGTGACCCTTTTTCTTGCAGTACGCGCATTGATTCCACTGATATTGAGGTCTTGATGTACTATAATCTGTCCTTTGGTATGAGTTTTGCTGCGTATTAGTCTGATTCGCGCGAGGCGGATACGCCTGCTGCAAAAGAACTTTAGTTTTTAAATCTTTCGTTTTCTTTTCTGATTTTTCCTTTTCCTCTTTATCCCTATTTTCGTAGTACTGCGCAGTCGCAAGTATTTGCGCTGTCGTAGATACAGCCCACGCACTTTCTGAGTCTTTTAATTTATTGCATAATTCAGGTAACAAATTATGCACAAATTTATCTACAAACAGTCTTTGTCCTCCTTCTGTACTCATGTCCTGACCACTATGATCTACAAAAGTCTCCTCGAACCTCGTGAAGAAGTCCGAGACACTTTCGTCTTTCTTTTGCCTGCATGCTGACAACTTGTCCCAATTAACACGCAATGCTGGCATCAGAGTCTTCATTAGATCAATTATTCTACCTGGCAGATTAGCAATTAAAGGTTCTGGTTTCGAACCACCTATTTGTTGACCATCTGCTGCAGTGATAGCTGCCCAATCACCACCTAAAGCAGCCTGATGATCCTCTCTACGAATTTTAGCCCACACCGGTTGTGGAACTACATTACCAAACAACATATCAATGTCGGCTAAGTTCATTACACAAGCCTCAACTGTCTGTGTTAATTCCTTGTAATATCTGGCTGGATTCTTACGTGGATCTGGCAAGGCCTGTTTCACCGCTAACACTTCTGCTCGCTTCCATGGAATGTGTATCCACACTCGTTGGAACTGTGCTGGAGCAGCTGCAATACCTCGGACCGCATCAGCTTGTACAGCTTCACGCCAAATTGGAGGAACCTCCCTCATAGGATATTGGCGATTTAGCCTCACTTTACCCTTTTCTAAATTTCTCGGTGAATGAAGAGATGGATCACTCCTGAAACTTAAAATAAGTTCCATCGCTTCCTTTATATTCTCACCCACTATCATTCCAGCAGCAAACTCCTTTTGAACCCTAATTAAATCTTCTAAATCTGATTCGACATCGTCTTCTTCTATCTCTTCACGTAACAACGAGCACATCTCATCAAAGACGTACCGTTGCGTTGGTTCTCCCCACTGCATAAATGTGTCTAGCACATCTCTCGTACTATATCTTCTACCCTTCGAAATCCATCTGAGAGCCGTGGAGTCTAAAACCCCCCGTTCCTCAGTACTTGGAAGCTGACTCCGTCTCTGTACAGAGTCAGGAGTAGGAGTCTTAATCAAAGTTTTATATATAGGAGACAGCATATTAGTAACAGAATCAGTGATTCTTCGACGAACAGAAAGTGGAGTTAGTACACTCGCAGACATAGAGAATGCAGTGGAGGTAGGAATAGATGACGAAACAGTAGGAGTATCGAGGAAAATAGTTTCTGGAGCAGTAGGTACAGAGGTAGGTATAGGAGTTGGCAGTGTAGGAAGAGGAGGAGCTGTAGGAACATTTACATTCACCACAGGAAGTGCAGGAACTTGATTCTGGGGAACAGGAGCAGGAACACCAGGTTGTCCAGCAACCGGCAATTGAACATTTGGGACGAGTGGAGCCGTAGCGCCTTGTGCATACGGTGGAGGTGACCGTAACAGATAAGATAGCAGAGGATCGTTTTCGGAGTCCTCCAGTATCTTAGCCCTTTTCGATGGCAAGGCAGGATAGCACTTGTCAATCGCTAAGTTATGTTCTCTAATGGCTACATCTATGGCCTTCTCACACTCGTTAGCCTGCAACTGTTTAGTCGCTTGCTCTAGAGTTAACTCTTCTTGTTCTTTCTGCTCTTTCTTCAACCTTTTCATTTCTCTCTGTTTGGATTCTTTCCGCCAATAACGGAAGGAATCAAACATTGCCGGCCGGGCTTTCTTCTTGAACAATTTCGCTTCTAAATTGTCGAGAATCTCTTGTTCAAAACTACCATGCAGTGGCCAACTAAGGACACCATCCTTCTTACAATAACGGACCCATATCTCATTATAAGTTATAGGACCCACGCCATACTTACAGTATAAATCATATAGGGGAGTCCCAATCGGAGGAACCAGACAAGAGTCCTCCAATCGTGAGTCACTGTTACAACTAAAACAAGACAACATTTTCCGACTTACCATTTTCAGTCCGGAACACAAAACAAACAAAACACGGAACAAATATGTGCACTCAAACCAAGAACTTAGGCCTACCAAAACGAACTGATGTATCGATACCCAAAACTAAACTAAATAGATTATCGTAACTAGAACAACCAGTGATAATCTGACAAAACCAAACCAAACCAAGAACCGATCAAGGATTTTTAACAATCCTCACAAAGTAACCAGCTAGCTATCACTAAATACTTAACTGAGTCACTGAAGACGTCACCAAGGAGAAACCCGTCACGTTTCGCCGTACTAAGGACTGCACCACTTCGGGTCCAAGACAGGGCGACGGTCAAGGCAACGGCCCACTGCAGCCGTCCTGAACGGGAAACCCTCGTGGAAGAGAACTTCGGGCCACTTTTGCGATATGCCGGGATCGATGAAGTGGGGCGCCTCCCTCAGGAATCTTCACACGAAGCTTCTCGAACTCTTCAGGCTTTTGGACCGGTACCGAATGACGTCGCCCTACGTTGGGCGCCAATTGGAGTTCTGGACTTTTTGGTTCCGTCCAGAGGTGTCAGGGTACAACACCCAAAGACCCCGGAGTTCCACCTGCCTTGGTGCACAAATGAACAGAAACACGGGCTTCTCGATGGTGGCGTCAAAGACCAAAGGTTTATTACTGCAGGGACACAGAAGTCACAGAATCTACACACGGGCAGAGACTAGGAGCCTGTTCGATTTGTACAAAGTGGGTTGCTCCTTATATACTAAAAATTGTGCTCTAGGCAAATATTTCACATGTCGGTACATTCCCAAACCTTTGTGTCTCTAAACAATAAATATTTGGCGTTACACAGGAACCGTTGATAAAATCTGATACCAAACATCTACGAAGAGGGGTTCCCACTAGTTCATCACAATCCCCTGTCAATATTGCTTTCAGGACCCGGACCACCTCATCGTAAAGTTCGTTACCTCCCCCTAATAAAGATTCAGAAAGAAAGAAACAGAGCCAGGTGTGGAAGATAGGAAAGCGGGATAAGGGATGTTTGTGGGTTGTAAATGGGCAAGGCTACCGGCTTCGGCCGCCTAATCATGATCAGGTACAATGGACACGAAGACCAGTTTGGCAGGATTGGCCTCGGGCAGAGGAGGCAGCCTTTGTCGAGTCATGCAGCTACAGCGTGATCTGGTTTAAGGTGCACGTGTCATGTAAGAGGTGAATCTCCGGCTAAGGCTACGTGTCCTTAATCAAAGTGAAGTGAATGAAGTGACCAGAGGCTATTGCATATGTGAGGGCAAGGAAACACAAAACACAAAATGGCGGCCATGATCTAAGATGGATGCCGTGGGTAGATCAGAAATGTGTCAGAGGAAGGAGTGCTCTTGCTCGTAGCGTAGCGAAAACACTAGGATATGCTAAATGGATCATTTGCGGTTCACTGATACCAATATTATGTATTTCCGACAAACTTAAAAACACGGGTTCAAATCGTCACGGAACCGTCACGGAACCTCAGGGGGGACCCTGGCGGGAGACCATTGATTACTGGGTGGGTTGGGGTAGCTCCTTCTTCCCGATCTCCATGATCTGGAGCTCGGTCAAGTCTCGGCAGCATTGAGACACGGTGATCCCCTATCGGCGCTCGACCCCCACTCAACCCTTAAGGCACATCTGCGGTGGCTACCGTCGGGTTAGTTGGGGGTGGGGGGGTTTCTGAGGGTACAGTTTGGATGGGAACTAGATGGTACTATTTGGGACCTGTTCTGGGGAGGGTGGGGGGGAGTGTGAGGCAGGGGGAAGCTCTGTTGTTGTTGGGGGGGAGACCGCCATTGGTGCGAAGCTAACTGTAAAACTGTTTATATCTGAGCATTGCTGGGGGGGACTAGATGAGAGACCATGGGACAATGGCTGATTTCACTAATTTGAAATGTATCACTTGGAATGTGCGAGGCCTTGACACCATGTCCAGACGGCATAAGATCCACGCTTACCTAGTGCGCAGAGGGGTACAGATTGCGCTGCTACAGGAGACACACCTTACTAAGTCAGAAGGATTGGCGCTGCAGCGTAGGTGGAGAGGGCAGGTATACTGCACCACATACTCAGCTTACGCGAGAGGGGTGTTGATCTGGGTGCTAGCCGGGGTACCCCTACAGGTTACTAAATCCGTGGTGGATCCGGAGGGACGATATGTGGCAATTTCCAGCACATTGGGGGGTAGAGCTCTGAACATTTGTAGCATTTATGCGCCTAACGTGGACCAACTCGCTTTCTTGACCGCGCTGTCGGGCTCCCTGGCCCATTTCCTATTGGGTTCCCTCTTGATGGGAGGAGACTTTAATTCGGTGGTGGACGTTTAGCTCGACCGATCGCATCCCCCCCTCCCGGACTCACCAGTCCGACGGGTGGCCAAGGTTAGGAGGGAGTGGCAGGTCCAATGGGGACTGACGGACATTTGGCGAGCACAGCACCCATGCACCCGGGACTACTCCCACTTCTCTGGCATGCATGAGCTGCATGTGCGACTGGACGGGCTGCTAGGATCGGCGGAACTAGTGTCCGCGACAGTGCGGTCTGAATACTTGACAAGGACCGTCTCCGTTCACAATCCCCTAATAGCAGATTTTCGATGGTTTCCGGGTGCCCCTAGTGTACCCACTTGGAAGCTGCGCCCCGAGATATTGGAGGATCTGGTGTTCAAGACGGACTTGGAAGACAAAATCCCTGAGTACTTCACGGTGAACGAGGGCACGGCTGGGACGAGGGCCTTAGAGTGGGATGCATTTAAAGTGGTCGTTAGAGGTTACTGCATTACCAAGAAGGTGGGAATGAGGCGGGTCGTTCTAGACGACCTGGCCAACGCTGACCTGAAACTCCACAAGATGGAGCTTCTCCGCCCCGGCCACCCGGAACTTCAGGAACAAACCTCAGCAGCGAGGGAAGCGGTGGCTGTGGAAGTCGAACGACTACGTAGCTTCGACTACAAGGCTTATGTAACCAGGTCGCTGACGGAGGGAGATAAATCGGGAGCACTCCTGGCTTGGCTGGCCAACCCCATGAGACGTACCACTCCAACGATGACAATGCGTACCGCGGAGGGCACCGACGTATGCACTCAGCCAGAGATACTTGATTGTTATCTGCCTTACTATGAAAGGTTGTACCGCAGTAGACTAGCACAGGACACTGCCCAGATTGATGAATACTTGCAGGGTTTGCGGATCCCCGCACTAGAGCCTGAACAAGCGAAAGAATTGGGTAAAGACGTAGAGCTAGGGGAAATCTGCAGCGCCATAAAGGTGATGGCGAGAAACAAGACTCCGGGCCTAGACGGACTCCCGGTGGAGTTTTACTCCACCTACGTAGACCTCCTGGCTCCCCGATTATTGGTGGTGTACAGGGAAGCGAAGCACCTGGGACGCCTCCCCGGCTCGATGTGCGAGGCCCTGGTGGTCCCCCTACTCAAGCCTGGCAGGGAGGCCAGTGACCTGGCGTCTTACCGACCGCTTTCGATGCTAACAGTAGATTACAAAATTCTGAGCAGCATACTAGCGTTGAGACTGTTGGGTCACATGTGCTCCTTAGTACATGACGATCAGGCGGGATTCATCCCCAAACGTAACACGACAATGAATATCCGCCGCCTATTCTGCCTACTGGAGGAACCCCACGTTGAGGCCCCGTGCCCCTTAATCCTTTCGATTGACCTGGAAAAGGCCTTCGACAGTCTGGAGTGGGAGTACCTACGTAGAGTGCTTGTACACTTCGGTCTGGGAGAGGGGTTCATCCGATGGACCATGGTACTGTATGCTTCGGCGATGGCCAGAGTGAGATCGGGCCCACTGATCTCCCAACAATACCCAGTGGAATGAGGCACAAGAAAGGGATGCTCGTTGTCCCCCCTACTCTTCGCGCTCGCGGTGGAGCCACTGGCGCTGTCGATTCGGACTGGGGCCTACTTCGGAGGGTTACGGACCTTGACGGGGCAGCAATACATCTCCCTTTATGCCGATGATCTGTTGCTCTTCCTTGAGGATTCGGGCGAAGCCCTGACCGGGGCTGATACGGCCCTTAGGACTTTTGGGGAGCTCTCGGGCCTTAGAGTGAACTGGGCCAAAACTTTCTTGTTCCCGGCTCGAAGGGGGGAGCCCAGACCTGACACCACCAGGGAGATTAGATGGGAGCCTAGCTGCCTCAAATACCTAGGAGTATACGTGTATCATGACCCCGCCGATATCCTAGACGGCAATATTGCCCGGTGTGTTCCCGCATTACGGGGTAGTATGGGCTTTTGGGCCACTTTGCCGCTATCGGTGGCAGGACGCATTGCACTGCTGAAAATGGTGGCGCTCCCTCAGCTGCTATATTACCTTCGGACGCTCCCGGTCTGGATCCCGCCGGCCCCCTTCAAATCCCTGAACTCCATGTTAGTGGCGTTCCTCTGGGGATCGGGCTGCCGCAGAGTGGCACTCAAGACCCTGATGAGGCCGAAATCGAGGGGGGTCTAGCAGTGCTGGACTTCGAAAAGTACTATTTGGCAGCTCAGCTGCAGACTTTTACCCAGGAAGTAGCGAGGGAGTTCCGAGGCCCAGAAGAGAGGAGGGGAAGTGGTATGCCCAGACATATTATATCCTATATCGCACTGCGACAACGGCTAGCATTGAGGGACCTCACACACGAAGAACACACCATACGTTTGTGCTGGAACCGTGTACATGGCCGAGCGGAGCTGAAACGTCCATGTGCTCCGGAGATTCCGCTGGGGATGCTCACTGCCTTACCACACGGTGGCGACTGGTCGCGATTAAGGTACTGGGAAGACGCAGGACTACAACTGGTGGGCGACCTCTATGAGGATGGAGTGTTGTTGCCCTTTCGGGAGATTCTGGACCGGATTTCCTGCTTCACACGGCGGTCACGCGGGCGATCCAGACGCACTGGCAGAGGGGCCTGGAGGAGCTGCCAACGTCAGTGGTGTGCCAATACGTCATGATGTCGCCGGGGACGGTCAAAGCAGTAACATGTCTGTATTCCAGATTGGTCAACGAGGGGCTGTCCCCGCTCGATACACTCAGGACTCGGTGGGAGGCTGACATTGGGAAAGACATACCAGAGACCACGTGGGCACAGCTAATGCGCCAAGCCTGGAAGGGAACGCGTCACACCCGGTTTCAGTTGGTTCATTTCTACATACTCCAACGGGCCTACTTGACCCCAGAGAAAATCCAGAAATACTTCGCCTCGGACACGGCGGCTTGCCCCAGATGCCGGACGCCTGCGGCGGACCTCATACACATGTTGTGGTCCTGCCCTGCGCTGTGCTCATACTGGTTGCTGATAGGAGACACCCTTTAATGGAGTCACTGGGAGGACCCTGGTATTTGACGCCGCGGTAGGGATCCTACATTGGTTCCCTCATACTCCTAAAAACAAACTCTCCAGTAAGTTTATTGATCTGGGGCTCACTCTGGCAAAGCGGGAGATAACCAGGAACTGGAAATGGTTTCCTTCCACAAGCTCTTACCACACACACAGCACACCGATGGCGGGGCAGGGGGAGGTGGGTGGTGGATAGAGGTAGAGGGAAGCGTAGAATACTCTTACTGACATTGCTGCTTTTTCATACCGTGTGGTTAGTCCATGGTCCTCTGGGGGGGTTGGGTCGGGTGGGAAGAAAGGGGTGTTTTCAAGTTGTTTATAAAAGCAGAAGAAGACCGTTCACTTATTCGGATCGACA
Source organism: Lissotriton vulgaris (assembly GCF_964263255.1). NCBI lineage: Eukaryota > Metazoa > Chordata > Amphibia > Caudata > Salamandridae > Lissotriton > Lissotriton vulgaris. The sequence continues at coordinate 570,000,136 of NC_141695.1, forward strand.
CCAGAAGACTACTAGACCCTCATGCGTGGACTCACCGCACACGCCGCCCAACCTCCGGGATGTGGGCTGAATGGCTGTGTACTAGGGCTGTTCCCCTATAGGGGTTTCTTTCTTATGATTGATACAGGTGATGTGTCTCTGATCTGATATGTAACTTTGGCTAATTCCTGCAATAAAAATATATTTAAAAAAAAAAAAAGAGATCCACCGCTGGCCCCTATACCCGCTAAGGCATCCCAAGGATGCGCATGTTGTTCCGACGTGCGTCTACCTTCATACTCATCCAGTTGTTTTTCCATTGTGGTGTGTTGTTCTTGTAGTTTGCTTACTTGCTGCTGGAGCTGGGAGGTGTCTTTCTGTAGTTCAGTTGTTGTATCTTCCAGGTCTGTTACTTTGGTTTCCATTTTACGCAGATTCGCTCGGACGAGGGACACTTCTATGTTCATCAATGTGGGCCTCCAGGGAGGTATGCACCCTGGTGATTGCTTCCATTCTGTCATGGAGCATGAGGTTCAGCAGCAGTTGGGGGTTGCTTTGCTGTTCTGCCCCTCCCCCATTTTATTCCAGGCGAATTTGGCCAGTTTGTTCTGGGCCATCGTTTTGGGCCCCCTGCCACTCGCCATTTCCTGGCTGTGTTGTGGTGACCAGCGTTGGTCCTCTAAGACCAGTCCCGGTATTCCCCGCTGCCTGCCCAGGGGGGATGTCTGTCCCCATAGCAGCCTGTCGGGTTTCCCAGGTACTAGTCCCCGATGTCTACGCCACTTCTTGACCACATGCCTTGCATCCATGCAATAGTCCATTGAAATATGGAAGTGTACCCCTTGCGCCCGGCCTCCTGTCTCCTTCCTCAATTGCTGGTATGGTATTCTTATATGTGCTCTGGGAGAAATGCGCTCACAGGGGAGCGGGGTTCGCTGAAAGATTGTCTCCCTCTCCCCGGGTGCTAGGTTGTCCCAGTGGTGTGCAGGCTGCTAGCTAGGTTCTTCAGTCCCAAAGCATTGAATCAGCCCTGAGGCACCCGCCGGCACCGCACCGCTGGTCTCTCATTCACGTTGAGTCTACCTGTGCGCTAATGTGCTTGTGCCGGGTGGGGCCCTCCCACAGCACCGGAGGGTTTCTGTGCAGCTTTCCACTCCCACCAGCCACCGCAGTGCCACCCCCCTCAAGGCATTCAGAGGGGATGCAGCCGTGTGTTCTCACCCAGGCCGAGGATGATGGTGCGGTAGTCCCAGGTAAGGGTTGACGTGTTGGGGGTCCACATGCAGAGTGCCAGTCTAGTGGGCTGCGCATGCCTCCCGAGCCGGGGTCTCGATTCCTGTCTCTGTTCGGCTCCCTCTCCTTCCGGTGCCGCTGCTAGACCACACTATGGCCCCCATTAGGATGGCGGGCGGACTTTGCCCGCCCGCCATCCTCGTGCAAAATGGGACCGCCCTCCATAGGAGCGGCGGTTCCACCTTCAGCATTAGGATGCGCCCGCCACACAGGCGAGCGCATTCTGTATTTATACCATTGCGGTGGGCGGTGCAGAAAGCGCCGCCCGCCGCAATGGTAAAAATACATGTTGTGCATTTGAAAGCACAACATGACAGGCACTGCGCAGTGCCTGCCATGTTGCCCTTTGAAATGCAGGGGGTACCATAGGTACCCCCATGTGCATCCCCAGACTCCCAGGGGGCCCGCAACTGGCCCCCGCAGGAAGTCTCCACATGCCTTTCCGCGGTGGCATTGCCGCCACGGAAAAGCATGTCAGGAAGGGCATCCTAATATGGCTGGCGGTGTCTCATAGACACCGCCATCATATTAAACATTTTCCGCCCCGGACGCAAGGCGCCCGGGGCGGAAAAGCGACGGCCTGCCTTTCCGTCCGCTGAGGTCCCCTCCGCCATTCTAATTTGGCGGGGGGAATTCCGGAGATGATGCCGATAGGATTGCCCCCGCCAGGCCGGCGGTGGCTACCTCCAGCCTGGCGGGGGCAATCCGCCTGACATCATAATGGGCCCCTATGTTGTTAAAGGGCCCAGGACCAATCACTAGTCGCCTCCCATCCCGCTGCAAACACCCTCTCTCTGCTGGGGATCTCGGGAAGTTGGCGAGCGGCCGCAGGAATCCTGGAGCCTCCCGTGCTTCTCACCTCGTCGCCGCCATTCTTGTCTTCGTAGCGGCCGCGTCTGCCCTGATTCCACCCTCGTACACTGTTTCACGTGCCACCGCTTACTCCAATCGAGAAGCCCACAGAGTCAGGGGCCGGTAGTCTTCCTCAAGTTGGGATATTTACTGCTTAGGCAGCAGGATAAACGCATGATATGTGGCGCGGGCTCCAGAGCCTCCCAAGTGAGCAGCCTTTCTTCTCTACTGCTGGCCACGCCCTCATATTCAGCTTTCTTGATAGTCTGGAGCTGTCAGACAATTTTATTCTTATCCAGTTTTGGGAGTAGAATAGCATTATACCTCTTAATATTCTATCAGGGATTTTACAAGCTCTCATTTTTTTCCACAGATAGTGACGATCTACGCTATCAAAGGTTGCATTTAGATCCATGAAGCAAAAGTGTAATTGTTGTTTTTTTCCGCTTGCATTTTCCTGCTATTTAAGTGAGAGTTAAAATATTTGTTATCGATCCATTCCATTTTCTAAAACCTGTTATGTTAATAGCAATTAAGTTCATTTTGTCTGACCAGTTGATCAGGTCTGCCAAGATCAAAGAGGCTGGTAATTTAATTTTACCCCTATTAGCACAATAAACCTATAACTTTCCTGGACACATCTATCTCCGCCTTTGTAGATTGGTGTAATAATTGAGCCTTGCCAACTGGGAGGTAACCGATTTAGTAATTCTACATCTTTAAAAAGGACGACAAGAGGTTTGCTCCAGAAGGCAGAATCGTGTTTAAAAATGGTTTGAAGAATGCCATTAGACCCTGGTGCTCCATCTCCTCGGCCTTACCGTATAATGTTGGTCATTTCCTCTGCTGAGTACTATTACAAATCTGTTTTTTCCTTTCGTATGCAGATATGCTCAATTCTGCAATTCAAATTTTCGGCTTTTCCAGTCAGCATCGCTAGGTCCTGTTGATAGAAGCCATCCAGACTTAATAGTCAGTAGTTCAGGAGTTGTGTTCTCTAGAAATCTCATTGTTAGAAATTCACCCCAAACATTATTCTTGTACGTTTGATGTTATGGCATTCACTGGCCTGTTCAGTTTGTTTGTTATTAGCCAAAAGGAGATGTAATTTGGTTTGCCTAGAGCTGAACAGTCATTTTAACCAGAATCTCTTGTTTCTGTTTCTTTTATCTTCCGATAACTTCTGTTTGTATTCTTTCCTCAGATAGCCTACCGATTGCCATGCTGTTTGGCCAGGGTCCGTTGATCTTAATTTTCTAATGGTTATCTTTATATCACGTTTCAAGGTTTGAACTTCAGTCATTGTTTCCTAAGGATTTTTATCTCTTGGTGCCTGTTTTTGTGTTTTCAACATTAATAATGTCAATTTTTATGTAAAGGTCTATCCAGGCATGTTTTGAGTTAAGAACATCATAATTGTTGGCTTTTAGTAACTCTTTTATTGTATTCTGTTGGCCCTGTAATATTTCATTTTTACATTTATAGCGCTTTAGGTCAATCGAATTGATGTTTCCATCCAACTCTTGTATAGCCCGATGCTTAGGTAAATGTAGATTGAAGTAGATGTGTTGATAAGAATGATCGCTACAAATGGTAAATTCAATAGAAAATTGGGAGAGAAATGCAATGAATGGTAAGGAAATTACCGTGAAATCAAGTCTGGATCGCATTTTCGCTCCATGATATGTATACTAGGGCTGAGTATCTTCTGTTGATCTACCATTTATCACTCTCATTCCAAAATACTCTAATGCCTTTTCTAACTGTCGGCCTATACGGAAAGGACAAGTTGTCGTTGGTATTGAGGGTAAATATTCCAAAATGTATTGTCAGTGGTTAATTTCTCGTCCTTATCTGGACAGTAGATTAAATTAGAATAAAAATCTCCTGTCAACACTATATCCCAAGAGACGTGAGTGCATCTTGTATGGTGATTGTAGCAATTAATAGGGCATTGTGCGCTTTTTTCTTCCTTTCCTTTGGATGAGTGTATGTCTTAATCAATAGCACTGGTCTCGGTTTATCCAAAATCCATGGGGTAAATGGTATTTGTTGCACACTTGAGTTAGGAGAGACTAGATGTTTAGTGCTGTGGACACATACACTGCCAGCCCCCCTTTCGATCTGGCGTATATCTCAGTTTTTTCCGCAGCTATAGTGTGGTGAATGAAACCTTCTAGGGGTAGATCATTCAGTACCGATGTCACTTGGAGCGCAATTATATCACAATTTTTCTAACCTCGAGGAGGAATACCATCTTATAGCCATTTTTTAGCTTCACCTATCTTCCGTGAGAGAATGTGGATGTTTACATTTTTGAGCTTGCACAGGTGTCTCTCCACAGGACAATCACCCTTAGTAGCAGTAACGGTACCTGGAAGCCAACTCCATTGATTTTATCTGCTCCTATGTTCTCTTCTGGCCTTTGTGTGCGTCAATCTTTGTTGGTGTAGTTAGACTTCTCCTTTTAGCATTCTGCAGCACCGAATACAACTGTGGCTTCTCTTATTTTGACCCTTGTTTTGCTTTATAGGATGAATTTTCTGAGGAGGGGTAAGGGGTAGCATGGTAGAATTGGTTTAGATAGTGTTATACCCCCTTCTTTATATTGTTTGGCAGAATTCAAGATAAGATGAACTACTTCTTCTGACTTTTTTGTATCTGGTATTTTTGTTTCTTTTTTTGGGTATACATAATATGTATCAGGTGGGAAATTACAGAGACAGTCCATGGGATTCTCAAACATAACCCAGGTTAATTAAACACATTAAAAATAAAACAAGCGTACATTTGCCCGGAAATGATATGTTAACACATTTGACATTTCCAACTTACAAAGAGTACATTAAAAACACGTGGCATACCAGAGCTCCGGCTGTCATCCAAATGTACCTTGAGCTGCAGAACTCATTAATATTTACCACTGAGAAAATGAAAGTCCGTCATGTGTGGTGGGAGGTCAGACCTGAAAACACCATCCTGCAGCTTGCAATTCTCATATTTGAGACAATACAACACTTTACTTTTCATCCCAAAATATGCTTGGATTTGTTCTGTAGAGCAACGGACAACAAAATCACAAATTAAGAAAAATCATCATTTATTCTACTCAAAGAACACTCAAAAACACAGTAAAATGTCAGGGGATTTCACACTTCAAAATAAACACATGTAATGCTCATGAATGTTACAATGTCCAATGTTCCCACAACCCATGGGCCCCTTTCAACAACCAATGGGTCCATTCCCACAGCCACAATTTGAAGGCAACTATGGTGGACAGCCTCCTTTTTTAGGGTTTGGCCGGGGAAGACCCCGAGGACGCAGAAGAGGTCAACAACCCCAGGTACATTTCAGCCCTCCACCAGAGACGAGGAACCTGAGGAGCAATACTTCGAAGAACAAGACAGGCCAAGTGAATGTGGAGGCGAGCTCGTCATCAATCTAAGCTCGTACAGAACTACCCTGTTGGAGGACAAAGTCCTCAACAGAGGGTTAGGCTTTGTGCCCACTGTCAGAAATGATCAATTTGACACTAATGTGGAAATGGCCAAATTTTTCCGCAAAGTCCGTTTGCAATTCTTTTTTTCAAATCAAGATAAAAAAGAATTTGACTCAGAAGACAAGAACACTGGACTAAAGAAGAAATCCACTTTTAACCCTGGTCCACACATGGTACCAGTACAAGTATTGACATTTGAATAGGTTGTGGAAAAGGATATTGAGATACTATTCTCCACTGAAGAAGACAGCTTCTTCAATTTCTCAAGAGCAGAACAAAATGCGTTGAATTCCTTGTCTGCGAATACAGATCTTACCATTAAACCAGCGGACAAGGGGGGAGCCATTGTCCTTATGGATACCAGTGACTATCGGAATGAGTGTCTGAGACAGCTTAACAATAGAGAGGCATATCGCCCTCTAGGAGAAGATCCCACAAGCGACATGCAGAAAACAATCACTGGAATGGTGGAAGAAGCACTCACTGAAGGGTGGGTCACTCGGCAAGAAGCAGCCTTTCTGATTACAGAGCATCCAGTCATGCCTTATTTTTATTACCTTCCTAAGGTACACAAGACACAAAGGCCACCACCAGGTCGCCCAATAATTTCGGGCATTGGTTCTATATTAGAACCTCTTTCCACCTTTGTCGATCATTTCCTGCGCCCCATGGTGCAGGAAATGCCAACATATCTTAAGGACACAACAGATGTGTTACGCATTCTTCCGGACATAGAATTTGATTCAATCAATGACCTTCTAGTCTCTCTCGATGTAGAATCACTTTATACATCCATACCACAAGATGAGACTCTGGATGTCATCTTTGCTCTCTTGTCGGCTCGTGATTTAGACAGCATCACTCCTGTGAGCTTCATCATTGCCTGTGCCACCCTGGCCATGAAGAAAAATTTCTTTAAATTCGAAGAGACTATTTATTTACAGACTTCGGGAACAAGCATGGGAAGCATTTTTGCTCCCAGCTTGGCTAATTTGTATGTACACAACTTCGAACAAGAGCATGTCCTTATTGATACCAATCCATTTGTTACCTGTATAAGGTTATGGAAACGGTATATTGATGATATACTAGTTGTGTGGCGAGGAACTCACGAAACTCTTATGTCTTTTCTTGATTTGCTTAACAACAGGAACAACTTTCTTCGCTTCACAATAGAGGCAAGTAAAACTGAGATTGCCTTTCTAGACCTAAGGATTTTTGTTACACCTGATGGCCTGCAATCAGAATTATACAGAAAGCCAATGGCAAAGAATTCCTTACTATGTTACGATAGCCACCATCCAAAGTCCCTCAGACAGAATCTACCGTATGGGCAATTCCTGAGGGTGCAGAGAAATTGTTCTACCAAAGAATGCTATGTAAAACATGCAAAAACTTTACAACATCAATTACACGACAGGAAATATCCTCCTAGACTGGTAAAACAATTGATGAAACGGGCAAGTAATAACAGACAAGCCTTGTTAGAACCCTCACTACCTAAATCTGCATCCGACAGACTGACCTGCGTAACAACTTTTGGGACACTATCAAATAAGATACAAAAAATAGTGAAAAAACACTGGTCCATATTAAACTCCGGACATAGAGAAATTGAGCCACCACTGTTCTCTTTCAAACGTGGGACAAACTTGAGAGATCGTATCGTCCATACTAGACCCCAGATGAGGATGCCTAGGGCTCTAGGTACCATCTGGGACCTTCCACCAGTTGTGGGACATCACCCATGTGGATCTTGTCAGGCCTGCCCACAAACTACAAGATCAACTGAGATTGACATTGGCACAGATAGACCGTGGAGACAGGTCAGATTCACCAATTGCAATAGCGAGAAATTGGTTTATCTAATCACTTGCCCATGCGGCCTACAATACGTAGGAATGACAACTCGTAAAATCAAACTACGTATCTCAGAGCATAAAAGCACAATCCGGTGTAGGAGACAGGCAACAAAATTAACCACACATTTTCTGGACAAAAAACATGACCCTACTGCCTTCTCTTGGACAGTGCTTGAACAACATCACATTCCTCCCCATGTAACAGACTTCACTAATTTTCTGCTCAGTAAAGAACAAAAGTGGGTGTTCAAACTGAAGACTAACAGGAATGGTTTGAATGACGACATTCCATGGTCCACTCTGTAAACTCCGCCCACCCACCGCTCCTCTTACTTATAATTGATAAATCCTCATAAATTCTCTACCTCTCACTATGAATGGATAGAGGACTGTTGGTTGGGGCATCCAAATCGCTCACCCTGAAAGTCTGCCTTAAAAATATCTAGAGGCATCAGTGATAGACTGTTCCTAGAGACTTTATACAGCGTCTCTATACATACTCTCTGTTAGAATCGAGCAAGTGTACAGATCGTGATACTGATGGCATACGCGAAGCCTTGAATGAATAGCCTTTCATTGATTTCACACAAAGAAATTTCTCTTGACTAGCTTTCAATAACACGGAATGCTTACGCATAGATCATGAGGCATTCACTCTATTTTTTTGCTTAGCAGCAATATCTACAAAATGCTGGTCCGAAAATGGACTATCAACACTGAACATGTGATGACCAATCCGCCTATCGGCATGGCGGTTTTTCCACACACTCTGCCACCTCATCCTAATTGTGTTCGGAGTGTCCGCAAGCATCCATTTGATTGACACTTCAAAGGGTCTCTCCTGGGCCATTCAATGATTTCATGCAATGAGATTCTATTTGAATCGTTGTTGAAAACACGGAATCCTTATGCGTAGAACCAGAGGTATTCAGCCTGCTTCGTTGCTTAGCAGCAATAGCAACAGTTCAATGGTCCAATGGGAGACGAGCATCACAAAACACGTGATGACTAATCCGCCTATTGACATGGCGGTTTTATCGTTTACTCTGCCACCTTGTCTCAACTGCGCTCCCATTGGACTAAACAATCAGGTGACCGCGAGCGCCCAATTAATGGACACCTCATAGGCTTCTCTCGCGCCGGCTCCAGTGCCTCCCCAACTGGCTCAGACGGAGGCAACGGAGTACTGACGGAGAGGTAAGCTGCACACGAGTGTCGAGACGCCTCTCTCTTCTCAAAAACTTTGGCCACTCAGTTAAATGCTGGCGCCCTTTTCTGAATGCGTATGCTTGATGTAATTGCTTATGATAAGACTCGCAAGACTGACACTTGCTTCATAGTAGTTTAAAGCGCCATGTAACATCGAAGACGCTGCTCTCTCTCTCTTTATTAGACAAACCCCGTTCTCAACTAGCATACCATCGACTAGTTTAGTGTCAACTTTACTAGAAAGACAGATTCCCATTTCTAATGGGCAATCGATAATGTGCTGCAAAGAAACCTCTCATATGTCTTTGTGACACCTGCCATGTGTTCTAATCCTCATAAAAGACCAAGAGGCATTAACATACGAGATTGTTTGTTTTTTGCTTCCTATATTAGTGCGGTGCTTCCCTCGACCCCTGAGCCGTTGACAGGCGGGGTGGAGCCTTCTACTCCTACTATCATGGTAAGAGGGAGTTATAGAACGATATACTTCTATGTCTCAAATTGTAATATCGATGAGATCAATGTGTGAATTTCACACTTGCCCATTAGCTCAATGTGCAATATAACATGAAGCTTGATTCGTATGTAAGTGGTCATTATCCATGTATTAGTCTGTGTCCTTTTTTCTCTCCCTCACAGTGACGAACATACTTTCTACAAACTAAAGAATACACCTCACATATCAGGTGATCTTTTTTCAAGTTGGAAGAGATATAAGTATTGAGTCACATTTAATTTAATTCTTTCACTTCACTTCACTTTTTGCAGTAGCATTTATACGTTTTTCGGTCCTGATGAAAGCAATGGACTCGTTAGTCCCCAGAAGCTTGCTGAAACATGTCGACCAATTTAATATCAGTGTAGTTATTTGTTAAAACTACCTATGCTGCTTTTTAATGTTGGCAGAGCGAGCATATGACCTAATAAAGTTTTCGTATTATTGTTCACTCACCCAATTTTACACATCTTCACTCACCCTATCCACACACCCCTTTTCACAGCACTGCAAATCAGTCACCCACCAAACGAATTGATGGGTAGTTTGTGACACTCTACCACTATTTGGCCGCCACTTGGCTCTCAGGAGGTTATACCAACTGACCTCCCCTTGCCTGAGCCAGTGACGTACCAATGATTGTGAACAACAGGAATGCCAAATGATGAAGGGCGGTTCCGTGTGGTGACTGATGGATAACCTGTAAGTGATCACTGGTATCCAACAATTCTTCTTTCTGTTTTGGTTTGATGATTTGACACGGTTCTGCTAGTTTAATGACCCACACATAGATTAGCTAGACCCTCTGACACTCTTTTGTTTTTCTACGTTATTACAACAAACACCCTTGATGCAACCATTTCGGCAAGGCCATGCTTCGGGAGGATGAGAGCGATGGACACAGTGACAGCAATAACTCAATAGAGGGCATGGCAACCTCTACCTTCCTGCTCACTCGCCGCTCCCACCTCTTGAGGGCCAGGACACAGCGTGGCAGAAGTGGGTAGCTGCAGCAAGGATGGCACGAAAATGGTCTCACAAAGGGGCTGGTTCAACATGCTGCGCACGCACGTGCACGTGCACAGTGCAGGGATTCGTGGACACTGCGGTGTGTGCACCCTAACTAAACCATGCACACAAACTACTGGATATTAAATAAAGGCTGCATTTTAATGAGCATTCAAAATAAAGTGCAACCTACGACAAAAAGGCTCGACTTTAAGTCATTGTTCAAGATTTTAGGAAGATTCTTTTTTTAATGAAAAGTATATATTTGGGTGTGTAAGGAAAGCTCAGGAAGCAGGTGGGTTGGGGGAGGGTGGCTTCTCACGTTCACAAGATATTATCATCTGCATCTTAAAAAAAACAGGTCAAGCAACTCTGGGAAACCACTCAGCACAAGTGTTTCCCACCAACAATGGCGCGCTGAAGTAGATGCCGGCTGGTGCCCAAGAGACCGTAGAGTGCATACTGATACAAGAGCACTCTCGTCGGTCCCTGCTTATGCCCCAGGGCCACTGTAAAGTACACATTTCATGAAAGTAGAGCAATGCCGAAGAAGGGCGTCATGCTGGTAATGGAAAGACATGGGGCGACAGCTATTCGTAATACTGCATGTGCGTTGTTGCTCGTTCCCGAGGCCATACTCCAGAGGAGTCATCTTTTAAAAAAAAGGTAGGACATGCACCACCCATTGGCCATTTAGAGGCTACGATTTTTAAATCATACAGGAAAAAAGCCAATCCTTAGCATGTGGTGGTGAGCCTCAGCAAGGCCTACCAGTGCAAGGGGGTCGCCCTTCTCTGCACAAGTCCTCAGACCAATAGGAAGAAGTTGGCACCAAAACTGGAATAGAAAATACTAAATTTATTAAACCTCATGAGGTGGAACTATATTCATACAACTCTCTTCGGCAATATATGAAGTAGCACACTAAATGGAAGGAGCTTAGTCCTTTTATATCTGCACAGGGGCTCAACAGAAGGCGGTACAAGTATAAGAGAACGGTTCAGGTACATGTAAGGTCATACAGAAAATGCACAGTCAACAAGTGGGAGGAGATAACAGTTGCTAATTCTGGTGAACACATCCTGACATTTACAGACTAGGGACAGCTGCAAGGACAGCTGCAAGCTCAACTGAGCATGTGCGAAGCAGAAAAGGCTAAATATAACCTGTCTCTAGGCAGATTTCAAGAGCAGACAACAGCAAGGTAAGACAGAGCACATGGCAAGCACATGGTAGCACATGGAAAACAAGATGGCTGCCAGAAATACAAAATGGATTCCACAAAACGGACAAGATAGCCTCTAAATACAGGATGGATTCTGCTAATGCTAACCCAATCACTGCCAAATTACAACAGATGACCCTTTTAGCATTAGCTGAAGACATTCGTTCATCTGGGGTAATCTAGATATGCATCGTGTACATCGATGCTCATCAGTTCAGTGTCCTCTTTATTTAGCATTTGTTGGGCTTTCATTTCTGCAACATTTCTGTTAGTAGGTGTACAAGCAGTGATGCACATGGAGCAAAGCATAGGACCACATTGTATACATGCACAGTATGTAAATAGTATCACCAGTCGTATACATAAAACAGTCAGTAGCTTACAGCCCCAAGTAATAAAGAGTGTCCACATACAGTTCGAAAAAGTCCATGTACCAGTCTCTGGGTGAATCTCCAGAGCAATCTTATGCAGTTTAGAGATTGCATCATATACTGAAGGCGAGTGATCCAGAATAAAGACACACCAACTGCTACCGATGATGCGACATGCACCACCTCGATCAGCCAAAATCACATCAAGTACCATGCGGTTCTGGAGTGCTACAATCCTCGCAACTTGCAGCTCTTCTGTAATGTTCCTAAGGTCCATTGCTGTCTGATTGGTAACAGCTTCCACAACACGAGTCAATCGCCTTATCTTTCTGCTGTTTAATGCTTCTCACACGAAGAAAAATAAGCCCAAGTTAAAGTCGACATATTGTTGCAAAGCGGTGTCAGTTTGGTCAACTTCATCCATACTTATTGTCCTCTTATTTCTGTTCTTGGAAATGTCATTGTAAAGTTTAAAGTTACGGTGATATGATGCAAGTGCCAGAAACACAGGGGGCAACAGAAAGGACACATAGCAGACCCCAGACCATGCCACAGGTAGTTGGTAGTATCCCTTCTTACCGCAAATGAAGTATGTTTTATGTGAAGACGTAAAACTGCTGTTATTGGTACCTTCAATTGTCAGAATTATAGTACATTCACTTCTCCCCACTGGAATTCTCCCAACACTACTAATACATAAATCTGCTTTATCTCTTGTCACTGAAATTACAAAAGGTCCATTGTTCTTCATAGTCCTTGTATTTGTGAAGACATGTGGCATAGAAAGATTGTCAGGGTGGTACTCCTCCCATTCCCCTTTAGTTCCTCTAGCTTGAGGGTAACCATTCTCATCAGGATAACACTCTTTATTAAGGTGATAATTGATCTGTCCTACTGTCATCTCTGTAATGTTGACCCTTTCAGAGGCAAAGAGGAGCGCAAACCAGGCTTGACAAGAACCATTATGAGAGAATTGAAGAGGAATGAAAGGTGTACCTCCTTTTTTTCGGTGCGCAGGTATCATCCCACACACCCAACACTTGGTAGTATTCGTGGCATTATGAGTATGATGCAATATCTGGAGGAACGTATTGTTTAGGTAGGATTGTCAATGCTTTTGCTCATGGTAGAGAAGCATAAAGTAGTGGTGCTCAACTGGTACTGGAGTAGTGGCGATCAAAAGCTCTCGAACAGGAGCCACTTTCTCAACATACCAGGTAATTGCTGCCATAACCAACATAGCACCAACAACCCCTACAGCACAAACTATTTTCTTAGTGCAGATCTTAGCAACTTTTGATCTCTCGGCAGACATGATCACTTTGTTGTAAAAAAAAAAAACAACCGTTGGAGCTCTTATCCCTGGGCAGCCATTGATTTCTTCACTGAGGGTCAAGACGGGTGTCACTTCGCAGGACTGATCCCCCCACATTGGCACTCCATTTCACCAACCCAGGGCAGTATCTCATCCAGTCCTTTTCAACAATGCAGGCTCTTTCCGTGGTCTCAATTGGTATTGCGATACTCCAGAAATCGTGTGGTCCGGGAAAACTTCCTCAGATTCATCAGGTGAGATGACTTTATTTTTTCTCTGTATCCAGGATCTCTCGATGGTCGGTCAGCCCAGCAGGTTCCACCAAGGTAGGCTACACACGTTTGTAGTGTGTGCTATGGATACAATTCTTTCTGTTTGTCACTCGAACTGATGTCCTCGTAGCCAAAAGCACTTGCTCTTGTCTTCACCACCTCGGCTCCAAGCTGTTCGACCTCTTTAATATTCTGACCATAACCTGGTCTCCAGGCCGGAGATCGTGAACCTCACCTGTAGATCTGTCAGGAAGAGCTTCTTGAACCTGTTGATGAATAGAGATCAAACTGTTGGTTAACTGTGCCAAATAATCATTGATCAGAACACAAGGTACATCATGTATGGAGCGTGGCTTAGGATCTCCCCAAATATTCATCGGTCTCTCAAACACCACTTCATATGGTGTAAGTCCAGATCGTGAATGTGGCACCGATCTTATGGGCAACAATGCCTGAGGTAGTGCATCTGGCCATTTCAGAGACGTGGAAGCCAGTATTTTCGCTAATTTCAGTTACAAAGTAGAGTTGTACCTCTCCACTAATCCTGCTGATTGTGGGTGGTTGACTGCATGGAATTTCTGCTTGATCCCTAATCCTTTCAGGACATATTCAACAAATTGCCCAATAAAATGAGGTCCGTTGTGAATCCACAAAAGTTTGCAAACACCATATCTAGGGAAAAACTCCTTTAGAAGCACCATCGCTGTAGTGAGAGCTGTATTATCCTTCATAGGGTATGCCTCTATCCATTTAATGAAGGCACATACCACCACTAGGACATACTTTAAGTTATTGCAGCTTTCAATTTGGATTTAATCCATCTGCAAAACTTCAAAAGGTGCAGTCGGTGTAGCAAACCCTCCTGTAGGAGTTTGTGTCCCTTTACCAGGATTATATTGCCAACAGATCAAACAGGACTGTACTACTCTCTTAGCTGTGCTGGCAATTTCAGGATGCTCCCAAACTCGGGTAAGCAATTTCATTATCGCTAGAGCTCCAACATGTGCCAACCCATGTGCCATTTGACCCATAGGTTGTAAATAAGCAGCAGGCAAGTTCCACTTATCTATTTCTTTGTTACACCAACAGCCCTCATTGTCTAACATTCCTTCTTTAGACCATTGCTCCAGCTCTTTCACAGAGGCAGATCTCTGTATATCTAATACTTCTACTCTAGCATCATGCCAACGTTCAGCTTGTGATTTCGCTAGGTGCATGGATGTAGTGTTTTGTTGCATCGCAGTCTCACAATCTACGCGATCTGCAAAGGCGTTGCCTTGTCCTATCTTATCAATGACTTTCTTGTGCGTGCTACACTTAATAATAGCAATTATCTTTGGATATGTAAGTGCAGTCAAAAGATTATGCACTAGTTCTCCGTGCATTATCTGCATCCCGTGGGATATAAGAAAGCCTCTTTCCTTCCAGAGTAGGCCAAAATCATGGGCCACTCCAAAAGCATAGTGGCTGTCTGTATGGATGTTCACACGCAAGTCAGTGCTAAGTTCACACGCTTGTGTTAAAGCTTTTAGCTCAGCTGCTTGAGACGACTTCTGTGGTATGCGAACTGTCTCCACTACTGTCTTAAGTGTCGTAATTGCATATGCAGCTGAGGTCGTGCCATCTGGTAACTTCACACAGGACCCATAAACCCACAGTTCCCCATCTACATCTGAAAGGGGTGTATCTTGCAAATCGACGAGACCCTTTGTATGTTCGTCAGTAAGGAATATACAATCATGAGGCTCTTTTGATTGAGACTGAGTCACAGGATATGGAAACAAAGTAGCTGGGTTTAGAGTCGCACACCTCTTTAGGGTAATGTGAGGGGCCAAAAGTGTCAATTCGTATCATGTCAGGCAAGCACTAGTTAAGTGCTGCGTGTTAGTCTAATTCAAAAAGGCATCTAGTGCTTGGGGTACTAGCACCAACAGCTTATGTGACAAAACTATCCCATCACTCTGATGTATGGACACAGCTGTTGCTGCAACTGGACGGAAGCAGCCAGGCAATACACGAGCAACAGGATCAAGAACTGCTGAAAAGTACGCACAGGGACGCTGCTTGTCACTGTGTGTCTGTACTAAAACCGACAATGCACACCAATCTTTCTCGTGTACATAGAGTGTAAAGGCCTTCGTATAATCTTGAGTGCCTAACACTGGTGCAGAACAAAGAGCTTGACGTAACTGATGAAAAGTATTCTGACATTCATCTGTCCATGGAAGGGTCAATGGAGTGTCTTTAGTCAAAAGCGCTAGCAGGGGTTTAACAAGTTGTGAAAATCCTAATATCAATTGCCTGCAGAAAGAAGTCAAACCAATGAATGCACGGACATCTTTCTGAGTAGAAGGTACTGGTATATCTAAAATTGCTTGAATACGATCTGGTGTAAGTGCATGGCCCTCCTTAGACAGAAGGTGATCTAAGTAGGTTACCTTCGGTCTACAATATTGCAATTTCTTCTGTGACACTTTATGGTTGTGTGTAGCAAGAAAAGAAAGTAGAGACAAAGCAACATTTTCACACTGTTCAGGCGTATCTGCTGCCAACAAGATGTCATTGACATATTGTATGAGAGCCACTCCTTCAGACAAAGTAAGTAGTCCTTCCTAGATTCAAGTATGCTAGGCTGGGTTCAATAAAATCAGAATCTTCAATAACTGCTTGATGCCACTCCTCCTTGGAGACTGAACACAATTTCCCAGCACAAGCATCCTCAAAACCAGCAATCACACACACACTTTCATCCCCAAAGTCATCATCTACTGTTCCAGATGCAATAGGTAATCGTGACAAACAGTCAGCCTGAGTGTTCCTCCAACCCGCAATGTGTTCCATTCTATAAGTGTACTCTGGTAACTTAGCTGCAAATGTCATTAATCGAGGAGAACCATTATTAGCCCCGCCTGGTGACAAGATTTTAATAAGAGGCTTATGGTCAGTCCTAAAGGAAAAATGCATACCCCATAAATAGGTACGGAAATGTGACACACCCCACACAGCAGCCAGTGCCTCACATTCAATTACAGCATAATTGTGCTCGGAAGAACTGAGACAGCGGGAAGCAAAAGCTACCATTTTCTCAATGCCCCCTTTCTTTTGAGACAAGACCGCACCAATGCCATAGGCGCTAGCATCAACAGTGACATACGTGTCTCTTCCTGGCTCAAAAGTAGTAAGAATGCCAGCATTAATAATTTCACTTTTAATCTCCTTTTGCGATTGTTGAGCCTCCCAAGCAAAATGCACTCTCTTTCTAAGCAATAAACGCAATGGCTTTATTTTATGTGCAAAATTTGATACACATTTGGAGTAATACTCCAATAATCCTAAAAAGGATTTTAACTGATATTTGTTAGAGGGGAACAGAGCACACCTGATAGCCTTTAATAAATCCTCTTTGGGTTCCACACCCGCTTGAGAAATAGTGTACCCCAAATAATCAATTTCAGTCAAGAGAAATTGACATTTGTCCCTCCTCAAAGTAAGACCTGCACTCGAGAAGATCGGAAGAACCTTGGATAAATTGCAATTGTGCTCAAGTTCATCCACTCCCGTAATCAAAATGTCATCCTGAAAGAAGTGCACATGCTTCAAAACTTTAAACAAAGAATTCATCATTCGCTGGAATACGCTGGCCGCAGAGGCCAGACCAAACGGCAATCTTTTGAGTTGGAACACACCATTGATAGTTACAAAGGCAGTTAATTTCTTGGGACTTGGATGTAACACTACTTGATGGTAAGGAGACCTTAGGTCAAATTAACTAAAGAACTTGACTTTATCCATCAGAAGCACCATATCCGAAATATTGGGCAAAGGAAACTTATCTACAATGATGTTCTGATTTAATGATCGAAGATCAACACAAAAATGGAGCTTGCCATCTTTTTTTTGTGTGACCACTACAGGCGAAAGCCATTCCGAGGCCTCCACTGGCTCAATCATGTCTTGCTTCTGCATATCATCAAGCATTTCTTTGACCTCTTTCCTTACCGCAGTTGGGATCCTCCTAAGAGAATGCCTGACAGGAGTAGCATTTTTCTATACTTAAATCTCATGCACATAACCTTTCAATTTACCTAGACTGGGGTGGAAAACATCACTACATTTTGATAAGACGGTGTCAACATTATTGAAATCATCAATCACTAATACCATGTCATCTGACTTTGGATCAAAAATGATGTGCAAATCATATTGGTGTATCCAACCTAGGAAAACTGGACTATCATCAGAGATATAAACTTTTCCAACCGCAGACCTCCCTTTAGACTCAAAAGATGCATCCATGACCCCTTTTAATTTAATAACTTGTCCCGTATAACCTTTGGGCATAATGTCACTATGTAAGAGTGGAGTAGACGTCCAACATTCCTTATACATACTATAAGGAATGATAGAAAACATAGAACCAGGATCATCTAAGAGTGTAACAGAAACACCATTTAAAATATAGGAAGCCTTGGGCCTTTGCAAAACAATATGAGCATCATCTTCAGAATCATTTTCAACACATAAAGACATGTCTGGAGGAATAATGTCATCTTCCACAAAATTCACTCTATTAAAAGATGGGAATCTACATGCCTTGCTCATGTGACCTCGCTTACCACATTTACGACATGTTTTATCTCGGGCAAAGCATCCTTGAAAATCAGCAGCATGGGACATACTGGCACAACGGAAACACCCCACAAATTTACCGCTCCCCACAGAAACACTAGTAAAGGATTTGGGTTTCGAGGGAAAAACTTTGGGCTTAACATCAGATTTTTCAATGTTGGAGGAAGAAGAATCCTTATCAATTTTGTTGATGACACTGACTGTCTCTTCTTTTTTAAGTTCTAGAAGGTGCATTTCTTCCATGCACTTATCAGACTCCTCCACGACCTTAGCAATGGCAATAGCTTCCATGAGTGTAGGATTCCTAGCCGCCCAAAGTTTTTGTTGCATTCTTTTGTTCTTACACTGTACTATTAATTGATCTCTGATCATTTGATCAGCCACAGTACCAAAGTCACATTTTAAAGAAAGTTCTCTTAAACGAGCAACCATTTGATCCACGGTCTCTTTTCCTTTCTGCAGGACAGTGTAGAATTTATGTCTCTGCATGACAATATTTACCTGCTTTCCAAAGTACTTTTCCAATCTTAACTTGGCTTCATTGTATGGATTGTCTACTGGCTCACCATCTGCATTTCGAGGCTCAGGCAGAAATTTAAAGTCATGTTGTCCTGCTTTACCTAAGGAATTCAAAAGAATAGCCTTTTTCCTTGACGCAGGAAATCTAAGACCATCGATTGCTTTCAAGTAATTTTCAAAAAAAAACAACCACTCTTCCCATTCAGTGGTAGGAATCTCTCCTTCAATGAGGAATGCAGGTGGAGGAGAGATTGTATGATTGGCTGTAGTTGCCATAAGTATTAAATCACTTAACTCAGTATTTAAATGACTTTGCTGAATTAGACTGAGGTAGGGGTTAATAAATGTAATCCAATTTACATTTGAAAAGAAAAAAATAAAAGTATAAATGTATATATATATTCACACACATTTGTGTGTTAAAGCGCTCATTTGCGTTATTTGTTTCAATAGAACCTCTAGACTGGTGCAGGCGACCTTAAGGAAATGAAGAAAGCGATCCTAAAACGTGATTGCCAAATACTCAGTACAACTAGCACAACGGTTGTCAAAAGAGTGCAGTTTTTAAGATGGCCGCCACACGCTGTGCGCGATGACGTAATGCTGCATGTGACGTCGTGACGTGAAGTCAAAGTTCCTTTGATACACGACTTAAGGTTGCGCTTGCACACTCTCTCTCACGGCTTACAGCTGAGCGCGAGATCATTAACGAAATAAAAAATAAAAAATAATAGTACCTTCAGAGCCAACAAACCATTCGATATACAACCAAGGTTCGAAAGGCTTTAGGATCGATGGTCAAAGCAGCCCACACCGGTGTCTTTAAAACAAGCCAGATGAGCAGAAGCCAAACAGCAGCAGCGTCTTCAACAGCATTCAGCGTCTTGGCACTTGGATTGGACTTTCGGATCGATGGACGAGATGAACAGGATCGTCGCCAAAAATGTTGTGGTAAGGGGTACAACCAGGAGACCACAGGTGAGTTCAGTCTTCTTTATTTCAAGGTACAGGTACATCAGGTATGCAACTTCTATCCTGCCTCAGCAACCGCCAGATAAAGAATGCAGAATACAGAACCTGCTACTCTCAACACTCTACACGATGCACATAATGATGCAGAGTAGAACTGGAACATACATGACATCACGCTGCAAGATAAGAATAAGGCACAACATACTCCCCTTCCACCTCCGCGCATCTCAGAATATTGCCCATTTCAAGAAAGGCCTAAAAACTCATTTGTTTAAATTAACTACCTAACTGCTCCCACCGCCTTCTGCTTCTGCTCTCCTCACATTCCTTCACACGCCAGGATACTCTGGAGTAGGAGAGCGGGCTACAAAACACTCTATAACCACATCAATGCTTGGGAAATTCATTGTCAATGCTGAATGTTTTAATATCCCATTGTTCATGACGAGCTGAGCTCGTCATGAGTGTATGGAGGTGTACATCATGACGAGCTGAGCTCGTCATGAGCGTCCAAGGAGTTAATATAATAATATTAAAGGAATCAAGTTGTCTTTTCAATGCTTGACAGTAAATGCTAGGACTCTCAGAGTACCCTTGAGGAATTCTACAAAATCTAGACGATCAATTATTCAAAGTGAAGCCAAACAAATATCGGCTATCAGGATGAATAGGAATCGAGAAGAAAGCATTCTTCAAATTCATCACAGAAAATGTAGTTGCTGTTGGTGGAACCAGAGTAAGAAGTGTCGTAATGTCAGAAACCACAGGGTATTTGAGCACTACAATCTTATTAACTTCCCGCAAATCAATGATGAATCTGTAAATCCTAGTGTCAGTGTCTTTTTTCAAAATTGGAATAGGACTGTTGCAAACATTATAAGGAACTTCTTCTACAACTCCCACTTTAATCAAATCATGGACAATGCGTATAAGTGCTTCTTCCCCTTCTTGAGAAATTTTATATTGCTGCAATCATGGCAATGAAGCGCCCTCCTTGACACTAATATGCACTGGTGGGATAACCATTTGCCTTACATCTGTGTCTGAAGTAGCCCACAAAGTACTAGGGAGTGAAGTTAATGCAATATCCTCTTTAACAAGACAAGATCTCTCAATCACAGGGTAGTTGTCATTCAAAACAACACGTACACCTTCAGGAGAGCATCGTATCATAGCCCTGAAATATTTGAGCATATCAAGACCCACAATATTGTCTGGTGTGTTTGGAGAGAGCAAAAACGGACATGGATCAGTAAATTTATCAACATGGAATGCTTGTGGCTGTGATAGCGGGCTAAGGGAAGGTGTTCCATTGAAACCTATTGATCTAATGGTTAAGCCAGACAGGGGAGCCCTTGGAACCAATTGTTTAGATAAGGTGCTACGAGTAGATCCTGTATCAACCAGAAACTGATCAGTAGAACCCAAAACATGTGCTGTAACAGAGGGACCCTTCTGATCTACTGGAACTTCAACTGATTCCTTACCCCATCCTATGCAACCCTATGCCTAAGCAGAATATTTCAAATCAGACAGCACATAATCAGACATTTGATATTGATTTCATCTATCAAAATTGTTAAACCCATCCTGTCCACGTGTATTAGCATCACACCTAGCACGATCGTCCGTGCTTCCTTTAGGCCCTGAATAGCCTAAGCAATTTCTCATTTGTCCCCGTCCACGTGGATACTGCTGAGCACGCAATGCTGGACAATCAGTAGCCCAATGCCCCAATTTCCTGCAGTATGCACACTGGTCAACAGACAAATTTGAACGAATATAAGAAGGAAAAGGCGAACCATAAGATCCATAAGATCCATAAGATCCATGTCCACCTCTATCATTACCTCTAAGAGGCGGACCATAAACCTGAGCCATCATAACCTTCGTTTTTAACTCCTTAGTCTTATCCTCATTACCCTTCACTTCTAACTCCTGCCGTTCATAATACTGAGCGGTACAAAAGGGGGTAGTTCCTAATACTGAGCCATAGTTAAAAGAGAAATCAGAGAAGAGGTAGTCCATGAGCTCTCACTGGCCTTTAGGCGACTATCTATTCCTGGCAACAGATTTGCACATATTTATCGACGAACAGATGACTGCCTGTGTCATCTGTCAATGACTGGCCACTAAAATCGTGGAATGCCTCCTCAAAACACGTAAAGAAGTCAGAAACCGATTCAGCTGCCTTTTGCTCTCAAGATGCTAATACAGTACAATCTATCTTTTAGGGGGAATAATCGTTTTTAACTTAACTAATATGGCTGCAGGAAAATCTAAAATTAACCGACATGGTTTCTGTGCGGGTTCCCTCTCTACATCCAATCGTTCTAAATCTTTCCATAATGCCCCAAAAGTCACATGATCATCAACCTTACGTACAGTTCTCCACATATCAGGGAGTAATATCAATCCAAAAAAAAGGTCAATATCAGGCAGAGTCATAGTACAAGAACTAATGACACCCTCAACTTCCTCATAAAAAGCTGCTGTATTTTTTCACGGATCGAGCAATGCAGTTTTAAGAGCCATAACATCCGCTCTATTCCAAGGAGTGCAAACTCAATTATAAATAAAATAACCCTTTGCATCAGAGGAAGCCTTATCATCAATTGCACCTGCTCCTTTAGGAGGAACATACAAAGGCGCGGCTTCCCGCATAGGTTTCGCTTGAACTATCATAGTCTTATCTGTTCCAAAGATAGAAACTTGTGCCACACCGGTCTCAGGTGTTTGTGCAGCTGAGTCTGCTGCCTTTTTCTCCTCTCGCAAACGGACGGACTGTCTCAACACGTAATTTAACCAAACGCCTGATTAAGTCAGCCACCTGAGAAAAGACAAAAAGACCATCACGCATTTGCTTACAATCCTTTGCTATATCAACAGGCTCCAATTCTTCTGAATATTTCCTAAACCGTTCAACAACTTCCGTGGCAAACACCTCTGTAAAATATATTTGCTCCCTTTCCTGCCAATCCGTTATGCTATCTAAAAGTTCAGAAGCAGAAGCAGTATTACGGGCGGCTTTGCGAGCTGCAGATCTAAGCTGAGACACACGTTCAGCGGACAACATAGAACGAGTTTCCCGTGCTTTCTCCTGGTCTGCGGGGGAATCCTCATCTGACTCATGAGGAGCAGAAGAAAAAATATACGGAGGCGGAGAACGATCTAATAACAAAAAATCCTCTTGAAGTTTATTTAGGATAGGATAGAGTGGTCGCCGAACAGCGTATTGGCCAGTTACCTGTGAATGGCGCTCCCTATCTTCCCTCTCTTTTAGTTCTTTTCTTTCTTTATTTTTCATTTCTAATGCTTTCGCATAGATGTTCTTTCGCTGTTCTTTTTCAATCAAGGCTTGTTCACGCTTTATTGGTTCAAGCACTTCTTTCACCTATATTCGTACACAGTCAAACATGTCTTGCCTAGCCTTTCGCTTAAACATTAGTTGCTCCACATACTGAGTCTTTCGCAAATTAAATGACCCCTGCATAGGCCAACGCAATTCTGGATCCTTACGAGTATATTTATTCCATAACGTGCTGTACATTATAGAAGAAATAAAATATTTAATATACATATCCCTATTAGGCGTCTCCTCTGGGGGGGCCAATTGTGCTTCATGGAGTCTCAAACTGGTTCCACTACAAAAGCAACATATCCTACGAAGTGTGCTATAAACAGGCATGCCAAAAATAGTGCAGAATATGCAGTATTATAACCAAAGTAGCACTTAAGGTACCTTTGGTACGATGTGCCATTCAAATCAATTCAAATAGAGAAAACTCTCCTCATTACCTGCCTATATAAATTGCAATTCATATATCAATCCCATACAAATCCAAGTTGGCCCACACAATTCCAAAATTCCAAAGCCACAGTAAGCGTTACTAAACTACCTTACCAATCCGAGGCATCAAAAGCAAGTGTTGCAGAACAACTCTTACCAAGCACTTGGTGTCCAGGTTCCAACTGCCAAGTTCTCAAAATCGACCAAATGGTCACTGCACGGCGAATCAACAGAAGAGATCTCAGTCGAGGACCGGCACCACCTGAAGGTCAGATCAGAAAGAAAGAAAAATCACTGTGGTTGCCAAGACGCGGGACTCCTCGGGCAGTGATCGTCCAAAGCGAGATTCCAATCTTCCGTTTCGACCACTCCTTCGGGCATCCGAGTCGCCGATGAGCCCCATGTATCAGGCGCCAATTTGTGGTGGTGAGACTCAGCAAGGCCTACCAGTGCAAGGGGTTCACCCTTCTCTGCACAAGTCCTCCGATCAATAGGGAGAAGTTGGCACAGAAACTGGAATAGAAAATAAAAAATTTATTAAACCTCATGAGGTGGAACTACATACTCGCAACACCCTTCAGCAATGTATGAAGTAGCACACTGAATGGAAGGAGCTTGGTCCTTTTATACCCACACAGGGGCTCAAAAGAAGGCGGTACAAGTACAAGAGAAGGTTTCAGGTACATATAAGGTATTACAGAAAATGCACAGTCAACAAGTGGGAGGAGCTAACAGATGTTAATTCTGGTGAGCACATCCTGACATTTACAGACTAGGGACAGCTGCAAAGACAGCTGCAAGCTCAACTGAGCATGTGCGAAGCAGAAGAGGCTAAATATAACCTGTCTCTAAACAGATTTCAAGAGAAAACAACAGCAAGGTAGGACAGATTCAGAACACATGGCACGCATGTGGTAGAACATGGCAAACAAGAGGGCTGCCAGAAATACAAAATGGATTCCACAAAACGGACAAGACAGCCTCTAAATTTGATATTTTGATATTTATTAAAATTTGTATAGCGCGACTATCGCTCCGGAAGGAGCATCTTGGCGCTGAGCACACAGAGAACCAGCAATGGAGAGCGAGGATCAGATAGCTGCGAGGACCGATGAGTCAGACTGAGAGAAAATCCAGGTCTTCAGAAGTTTCCTAAAAAGGCTTTCTGAGGGGGCATGCCTAAGGTTGGGGGGGAGACAATTCCATGCCTTGGAAGCCAGAAATGAAAAGGTCTTTCCACCTTTAGTTTTTAGTTTTATTCGGGGTACAGTAACTAAATTAGCTCCTGACGACCTCAGGCAACGAGTTGGAATGTAACGCAAAAAGCGCTTAGTCAGGTAAGATGGGCCAGTATTCCTGGTGGCTTTGAAGACCGTGACAAGAAGCTTAAAAAGAATTCTCTTATGGAGGGGCAGCCAATGGAGAGTGTTAAGGGCTGCAGAGGCCGAGGACCTGCGGGGGAGTTTCAAAACAAGCCTGGCCGCTGCATGTTGAACACTTTGCAATTTCTTAAGGGAAGATTTCTTTATGCCTGCTAGGAGGCCATTACAATAATCCAGCCGGGAGAGAATAAGAGCCACCGCGACTGATTTCCTGGCTGAGATGGGCAGAAAGTCAAAAAATTTCTTTAGCTGCCTGATCAGGCTAAAACAGCACCCCGCAGTAATGCGCACATGCTCGTCGAAGCTGAGGGACGAGTCAAATTGGACTCCAAGATTGCGGGCTGAGGAGACCGCGCTCGGGGGTGCTTCGGAGTTATGAGGCCACCAGTCTTTAGGGAAGAAGAGGATGCCTTTGCCTAGGGGTATTATTTCGGTTTTGGCACTGTTACATTTAAGATGATTCAGGTTAAGCCAGGAAAAAACTTGGGAAAGGCAGTTTTGAAATCTAAGGGCAGCGTCAGGGTGTCTTTTGTCAATGGTGACGACAAGCTGGGTGTCGTCAGCATAAGAAGTCACGAGGATTCCGTGGGATTCAATCAACGTGAGAAGGGGAGCCATATATATATCAAAAAAGAGAGGGCTCAGTATGGATCCCTGGGGCACACCTGAGATGGTGGGTCTTTCGCCGGAAAGAAAGGGGCCTAAGGAGACAGTTTGCGATCTATTGGATAGGAATGATGTTATCCAGGCCAGGGCGGAACCCGCGACACCAATCTCACGCATTCTGTTAATGAGAATGGCATGTGAGATGGTGTCGAAGGCCGCGGTTAAGTCGAGCAGGATGAGGACAGCCTGTCTGCCCTCATCCTGCAAGAACTTAATGGTGTCCGATAATTCGATCAGTGCAGTTTCTGTGGAGTGGCCCGGGAGAAAGCCGGATTGCTGTGGGTGCAAGATGCATTTATTTTCCACAAAGATTTTTAGTTCCTCGTGAACTAACTGCTCGGTGATTTTGCCTAATACTGGGAGAAGGGAGATTGGGCGCATGTTGGATAAATCAGTTGGGGATTTATTTTGTTTCTTCATGAGGGGCTTAACTATGGCCTTCTTCCATTCAGCGGGGAGTTGAGGGATTCATTAACAATGGCATTGATTGACGGGTTGACGACCTCGATAAGATGGTGTAGAATAATCGGGGGACAGGAATCCGTAGGGGCTCCTGATCTACAGGTCAAAATGGCCTTTTGTGTTTGTGCCAGGGAGACTGCAGTAAGGTTATTCAAAGAGGGGATAGTTGTGCGGGCATCTTGTGTGAGAGTTGGTGGCGGGGGGAAATCCTTATGAATGTTATTGATTTTTTCAATGAAGAAATCTGCTATTTGGTCGCAGAGGGTTTGTGATGGGGGGATTTCGAGTGCCAGTGCCTTTGGGTGGGTAAAGGACTTTACTATATTAAAGATAGTTTGCTGTTTCTGTTTGGCTGCGTCTATAGCTGAAGTGAAGAATACCTTTTTTGCTTTTTTTATGTTAGAGAGGTATTGTTTCCTCTGAAGGATGTATATGGATCTGGATGTGGGATCATAAGTTTTCCTCCACTCTCTTTCCAGGACCCTACACTTTAGGTGACAATCGGTGAGGGCCTGAGTGTACCAGGGAGCATTGGGCTTCCTTTTGCCTTGACATGATTTTTGGTTGGTGGGGTTGGAGTTGGCGGAGACCACTCCGTCAATCCACAAATGGAGGTTTATGGAGTCTTGTGATGCCTCTCCCACGATGGGAGGGGGGGGGGACAGAGAGCTGGGGGTTCAGCTTGATGCGCTCGGCTACTTTCTTCCAATTGATGGGAAAGGGGGTGGGAGGGGATTTGATGTGCGGTAACAAAGAGGGTTTAGTCTTAATGGAGAAGGGAATAAAACAGTGGTCTGTCCATATTTGCGGTAATGGGGGAGAGACATCTAGGGAAGCCAGGTTTGTGCAAATGCCGTCCAGTGTATGCCCGCCCGGCCCGGTGAGTAGGATGGGAGACCGATTGGGAAAGGCCAAAGATCTCAAGTGAGTGTAGGAAGTTGAAGGTGTAGGGGTCTGTGCAGGATTCCAAATGAAGATTGAAATCCCCGAGAAGGGTGAAAGTGGGATAGTGGGTCATGAGTGATCCCAAAGTCTCGTCGAGGGAGTCCATAATGGTGTAGCATTACCAGGGGGACGATAGACGAGTCCTCCTGATAGGGAGGAGGAGGGGTTAATGTGGATCACAAAGCCAATGCTCTCACAGTCCTTGAGAGAGGCCAAATCGAATGTGTGGCACCTGAAGAGTTTCTTAACGATGATGGCCAACCCGCCACCCCGACCGCTGGGCCTATCCCGCCTGAGGATGGTAAAATCAGGAGGGAGGGCGGTTGCCAGGTCGGGGTTAGAAGCATCGTGTAGCCAGGATTCAGTGATGAATAAGGCGTCAAGATCGTGAGACAGAATTAGGTCATGGATGTCATGTCCATGACAAGCTAGAGATCTGGCATTAATGAGACCGCAGATAAAGGAGACCAACTTATGAAGGGGAGGGGGAGGAATGGGAGGAATAGGGCTGGCCGATCCCAAGGATGACCATCCGCATGAGCGGCAGGAAAAAGGGCCCCAGAGGCGGTCTGTGGGGGGGTGAGCATTACAATAGAGGCAGGTTATTGTCGGGCGCATAGAAAGCAGCGCGTTGGAGTCATACCTGAGAACTGGGAGGTTTAGGGCAGCATGGCCCGCGCCCGGCGCGATCCTGGCGCAGACGGGCGCAGACGGGCGCAGACGGGCTTGGCTTAGGCGCGGCTTCGGCGCGCAACCGGCGCGCCCGCTGCGCCAGCCCGCTGCGCCGTCTAGGTGGATGACACATTATAGAGGAAGGAGGGAGGGTGGGAGGACGGCGCGACTAGAGCGCTGACCTCACCTTCCTCACTCAAGATGGCGCCCACCGCCGAGTGATGTTGCTTAAAAGCGGCTGGGCTGAAAGAAGAGGAAGAGAAAGTGTAAGGAGTGTCACAGTGCCTGTATTCTCAATTCCCCTTAATCTAACAGCCCCCAAAGTTAAAATACGGCGGTTTTAAAATAGGTATAAAAACGCTCCAAATGTCATGCAGGAAAGGCTAAAATCAATGCGCCTCAGATCGCGATTGTCTTAGCTCCTCAGCAGCTCACAGCCCCAGTTCCCCTTACCAGGGAGAGCATCTGTAAGGCAGGGAGCGCTGGGAAGGGCACACCTAAATACAATGGGAGGGCGGGAGGACGGCGCGACTAGAGCGCTGACCTCACCTTCCTCACTCAAGATGGCGCCCACCGCCGAGTGATGTTGCTTAAAAGCGGCTGGGCTGAAAGAAGAGGAAGAGAAAGTGTAAGGAGTGTCAGAGTGCCTGTATTCTCAATTCCCCTTAATCTAACAGCCCCCAAAGTTAAAATACGGCGGTTTTAAAATAGGTATAAAAACGCTCCAAATGTCATGCAGGAAAGGCTAAAATCAATGCGCCTCAGATCGCGATTGTCTTAGCTCCTCAGCAGCTCGCAGCCCCAGTTCCCCTCACCAGGGAGAGCATCTTTAAGGATACAGGATGGCTTCTGCTAATGCTAACCCAATCACTGCCAAATTACAACAAGCATGGGAGGAGTCAGACCCAACAAAGTACAGACAACAGATCGCCTAACAGTGTTGTATAGGCTCAACCTAAAAATGGGACCTTCAGGCCTACTCTTCAGAACACTCCAGAGCCTATAAGATTCAGACGGACAGCCCGGCTGCCAGAAGGACTGACTTTTTGCTTGAAGGACTGCCTTGCTGTCTGAGAAAGGATGATTGTATCTCCTTCTGTAGATCCCAGGCTATCCAGAGTGACTCCAAGGGTCAGTTTGATGACCTCCGGTGCCATCTATAGGGACCCAACAAGCTTCCAGAAGCCTTCCTGCAACGGCCCAGCTGGCTAACTGCAACAGGACCTGGCTTCTGCTGGAGTGAGTCCTGATCCCCTCAATTGGTATCAGTGAGGAAAAAAACCTGAAACTTTACTTCCTTGTGATCGTGAACAGGCCTGTTTGCAATAAAGGCTCTGCTTACACCTGATTGCTTTGTTTCATGCTATCAATAACCCAATTTCTAACACTAGATGTATAGTCATCTTGCAAACTTTAATTTCTGGTATCATAATAAACATTGGGATTCTTTTTGAAAGTGGTGTTTTACCTCAGTCCGCACTCGGAGACGCGTTTGATACAGAAGGGGCCGTAAGACTTCACAGCTCATCCGCTGGAGGTTTTCATACCACGAGGACTCTCGTTCAGTTTTGAACACTGACAGTTTCTTGCAGTTTGACCATTTTACTCCATCTATTGATACAATCTGATTCGACTACACTGTTCATAAATATGTTTTCACGCTCTTTTTTACTGATTGAAGCCTTACCCAGCCTGGTTGGAATTATCACCCGCAAAGCAATTACATGACTTTCAACATCTTATTCAGCCCTGAGGAAGTCACAAGATTATTTCCATAAGCGACAAAACACGTGTTGGCTTGCTGTCATTTGCTCTTGTTGAATAAATCATGAACTACAAAATGAACTATTCAGATGTGTATATTAACATCACCTCACTGTGAATCACACCTCAAATTACGTGTGCCCAGGTCTTTGCATCACAATAACTTGGTGTAGGGCATCCTACATTGAATCTAGGGGTTTAAGGGATTTTCCCCTTTCCTGTTTTGGCACTGTATTGAAATAATTTTAAGTTCGACATTTGCATCCCTGCAGCCGAGTGCCATACTTCCCGAGTTACTCAAAACCCTTGAGCCAGTGTACTTGTATTGTATTGTATTGTATTGTATTGTATAGTATGGGATTTATAAAGCATCGGAATCACCCCCGAAGGGATATCTCTGCACTGTATCATTTGAGCTCCTCTCCAAAGAAAATGTGAAATCCTGAAGTTTTGGGCTCTTCGCAACCGTAAACGAGCCTGTTCCCGCCAAGATCTTGCTGTCCGTGCCACCCACTGATGCGAAGTTTTGATGAGCCCGACTCTTTGTGCCACAGTGACCGCACACGACACCTGGCAATTCAAGATCTGCACTTCCCCTACCGCATCGACAGCCTGCGATGACCGCTAATGCGTAGGCTTCAAAAACGACCGTCCTGCGATTGTTGACATGATCTAAGCACTAAAGAGACAACCAATTCACTGCACATAGCCTGTTTTTCTCACTATATTGGCGACTTTCTGCGACGCTCTCCCTGCTCCTTGAGGCTCCGCCATCACAACTGGAACTCTCCACACAGGACTTTTCAAAGTGACTCTTTCAGCAGGACTAGCCTGGTGCCTGTACCCAGCTCTTGCTCCATCATAATATGCCTGAAGTTCTGACTTTCACCTTGTTTCGCACAACCAGATACCCCAAGTGGTGCTTTGTTCTTTTAGGCGCTTTACTTACCTGAGATTTTTTTATTTGCATAGCTTTGATTCTACTAATTGGATGTTTGTTGCTTTTGTTCAAATAGTGTTTTACATGTTACCCTATTTATCTATGTTGGTGTGGTATTTTCCTTGTGTTGTGTTTTCACTTTATTATTGTTTGAAGTGCTACAGAAATACTTTTCACAAGCCTGACTGCTTTGTGCCAAGCTACCAGAGGGTAAGCACAGGTTAATTTGGGATTTGCTTATGTCTTACTTTATTAGACAGTTAATAAAAACCGTAATGTACAAACATAACAATACATGATAAAATAAAATTTTAAAATGTATAAAATCATGGTCAGATTCTTAGTGCTGAGCATTATGCAGTGTGGTTAAAATAATATTGACAAACTTCCCAGCTCTTGCTAGGGCCTGGGCTAAATTGTTGCTAAAACACAATGCCGATGCTTCCCTACAATGTCTCAGTGACTGTTCCCGGAAGACAGAAATCAGTAAGCGGCGTCGGTCCGTAGCAAAGAATGGGCAGCAGCATAACAGGTGGAGCCAGGACTCGTGTATTTAATTGCAAAGTCTGCAAGTGGGCTGCTCGTTCCATCAGGCCCACTGCGGATTGAAGTCAAAAATTGGTAGGGCTAGAAGTCTCATGTAAAGTATTTTGTTCCGAGTCTTGGGATTGAGGGAATAGTTAAAATATGGTTGAGGTTTCCCCTTGATATATGATTCGTTCAGGGCTGTGAAAAAAGAACATTTTTAGAGAGCCCCGCAGCGTCTGAAATGATTTGATTTGTTATTGTTTTTTTTCACATTGACAGGGGGATAGTTGAGTTAGTGAGGGAGGTGGCTTCAATCTTTAGTGTGGAAGTGGCATGGTGCAACTGTTTGTGCCAAGGGGAATGTTTGTCCTTGAACACGGTTTGTAATTGTTCTTTCAGAGATTGTCCTGGAGCTCGTAAAGTGTGAATATAAAATGTAATTAAGTCTGCCAAGGCAATAGAGGTTTACGCATGTCAGGCCCAGCTCAATTCTCAACCTTGGCCTCCTTGCGTGTTGCGGGACAGAGAAGATTTTGTTGTAGGTTTTTATTTGTAAGTTTCCCAGAAATGCATCAATTTTTCTGGTGAAGGCCAGGTGGCCGTAGGTCACTGCAGGTAGTAGTTTGGCCCATAGCACCCTTAGGATTGGTTCGGCTGAAGGGCTGTGCAGGTGACGGTTCAAACACCCCAGGCTGTGGATGATCCCCATGCCCTTATGCCTTAAGTGTCTAAGGTGTGCTGCTTGGTTTGCCCTAACGTTAAACCAGACTCCTAAGTAGTTGTAACTGGTGCAGGTCGCTATTTGTAATCCCCCTGATCTCCAAGTAAGATTTTTCTTTTTTTTGTAGTTCCCAAAGATCAAGGTTTTGGTTTTGGATTCATTCATCAAAAGATGATTCTTTGTATTGTACTTATTAAGAGCGGTGAGCGATCTTTGCAGTCCGATTTTCGTGTGGTCCATGGTAATAATATCATCGGCATATTGCATTGTCTGTAGACGTATCCCGCCCAGTTTTGGGGAGGCCAGGGCTGCGCCTGCCAGTTCTTTAGGTAAGTCGGCAGTGTAGAGATTGAATAGTAGCGGGGCTAGTACGCAGCCTTGTTTTAGGCCGTTTTTAGTTGCAATTTGTTTGGATAATGTTTGTGCACTTGTTTTGATCCTAACCCAAGTTTTATGATGCAAGGATATCAAAGCTGAGAGAAGAGGAGATGGTATCCCCTAGGAATATAATTTGTGCCATAGCGTCCCGCGATTGACTCTGTTGAAAGCTGTGCTATAGTCCACGAAGCAGCAGAATAAAGGTGGCTGGTTGGCCAAGGTGGCTCGCCACGACAGGTAGGACAGTGCTATTATATTGTCCATCGTGGAGCAGCCCGCTCTAAAGCCTGACTGGGAGTGAGGCAAGATGTTGTTTTCGCTGGCCCAATTTTCTAGTTCCGTCAGTAAAATGCGGGCGTAGGCTTTGGCTTCAATGCCCAACAAAGCTATTAATCTATAATTGGCCGGGTTTGAGTGATTGCCCTTTTTATAAATTGGGTGTAGTATTGAGCCCTGCCAAGAAGGTGGAATTGAGGCTGTGAGGAAAGCATGTCGAAAGAGGGGTGTAAGGAGTTCTGCCCAGAACTGGCGGAATGTTTTAAAGACTGCTGCAGGTATTCCGTTTGGCCCTGGCGCCCCATTGTTCTTCATGCGGCTGATGATCTTACTTACTGCGATTTCAGATGTGGCCAGGCCCAGGGTGTTTCCACTGAGTGGAGCTTGGGGCAGGGAGAGGGGTGACAGCTCCCCTACCCCGCCGTTATAAAGCTGGTTGATGTGCTCCACCCATACGTTCTCAGGGACCCCGTTTTCTTTAGTCTGGCCGTGGTTACTGAGCTGGTTAATGTGTCTCCAAAATGGAGCCGAATTTTTTTCTTTTAAGAGGGAGAACATTTGTAGCCAGGCTTCCTCAATGCATTTGATCCGTTGGGCCCATGCGCGTTCCTTGCTGGCTGCTCGATGTGGCCCTTTTGAGGCTTGCTGGGCTGCTCTTTCTCCTTTTTTCCTTCTATTTAGGCCATTTTGCCTCTTTCGTTTGTTTTCAGGAGTTTCCTGGTTTAAAGTTTGGTTGAGAGCCTTTGGCGTCCATTTTTTTTGATCGGCAGATGAGCTCCCCAGAGCCTGATGCAAATCTCTCAAGAGACTAGGCCAATGATTTAGGAGGGCTTGAGGGCCAATAGTGATTTTTACTTGAGCGTTTTTCGTTACCCAGTCAGCCAGTTTTGAGTCTGAATTGATGGACCATTTAATCCTACGTGAAAGTTTCTCCTTTTCCTCGCCCGTGGATTCGCCCATAGATGTGAATCTGCAGGATGCAGCGATGGAAAGGCTCAAGGATGCTCTTAAAGGCCTGTGATCGCTCTCGATTCGATGATCGATGTTGAAGTCATTTAGGTGGAGGGCTAGCGTGCTTCCGATGAACAAGTACTCAATGGTAGAGATGTTTATATAAGTTGGAGGTGGTGCCCATGTATGGTCATTTGCTTTTCTTAGGTTGAAGGCGGATGATATGGAGCTGGCTTTAAATAGAGCTTGTAGAAGCGCAACCTCTTTAGCGGGATTGTTTGCATTTTCTAGTTTGTCAAGTGATCTATTGTTGAAGTCCCCGGCTATAAGTGGGTTGTGGTTGGTGTATTTAATAAGAAAGTCTCCGACTGTGGCGGCCAGGTCGTCCAGTGCTTGATTTCTCAGGTGCAAAGCAGGATTGATGTAGCAATTAAATAGTAGCAAACGGAGCGGGTTATTGTGATCCTATCATAGTTGCTTCCAGTCTGCACGAAAGCTTGATGTAAACCGAGAGGCCGCCCATTGGCCGCCCGAAGACATTCCGCCTCGTGGCTGGGACGTGGATTTCGTAATATCCGGGAAGGGCGGTGGTGGTAGTTGCCCATGTTTCCTGGAGACAGATTAGGTCACCACTTTGAAGGTACTGTACAGCCGAATTGTTCTTAACTATTTTCTGGAGGCCAGCCACATTCCAGGATATGATTGTACGTTTTGCCTTTAAGGCAGTCAAAGGTACCGTCGAGCTGACTGTTGACTGTTTTCGACCTGGTGTCCAGATTGATAGTTGGTGACCTGAGAGCTGGAAAAGACCCTTCTCTGATTTGTAGAGCAAGTGATCCTCAGATGGTCGTGCTGAAGAAGAATATTGACCAGGTGGTGTCCGGAGCCCGGGTCGTCTCCGCATTTCAATATAGAATAAGTGTTTTGGAAGTTTTTAGCTAGAACGTGGGGATATCTGTCTTGAGGTGGGGGCCTAATCTCGATGCCCCAGTCTGCGAGTTGATTTGCTTCGCCTAGCATTGCTGTCAAGTGTGTCTGTTGATTTAGCCCCACCTCTGTTGAGTCGTCGTGGGAGTCGCTTGGCAGGCTTAGAAATTTCATTCAGGCGATATCTGCAGATCCTATATGTTCCAGTGCTGGGATATGGTTAAACAGGCGCAAAATGTTACCTCTGTTCAAGACATCATGGTTGCCTTTAGCGTGGTATCTTGGTGTAAGTACAACCTCCACCTCTTTTAATTTTGGACGGCTACTGATCCTTGGAATACCCGATGTGACTTGGCTATCAGACACAGACGTTGGTCTATGTAGTGAGAGGGTGCTGATAGCCATGGATCCAAGAGGGGATATTGCAGCCTGTTGGTACTCCATATTTGTATTATGTGTAATAGTGGAGGGTGGTTGCTCCGTGACCTCCGGGTGTGGCCTTGTGAGAATAGTTGAGATTGGTGGTCCAGGAGCAGGGCTTGTCTTTGCAGCTGAACCTTCCGCGGGTTCAAGGCCAGTTGGCATTGTGCAGACCTCGCCTTTCAGTTTGTTATGGGGGCATGTGAGGGAGGCATTAAGGGGGGACGCCTTTCGGGTTGGATCTTCGGCAGAGCTCTTGATTTTTAAAGATTTTCTTGTGTTTCACCCCAACAGAGATTGAGCATCTACATTACTGTTACATTCCACTCAAGAAAAAGGGTCCCAGGATTTAAGTGTCACATACAAACACACTGGTAACAAGGACCCATTGAATGCGAAATAAACTGAAAACAAGGCAGCTATGAGCACAATCTTTAAAATCATTGTTAAATTGAATTTTAAATATGGTAAATAAAACTCCAAATGGAACTTCAAAAGCAGATTAAAATGTAAAATATCACATTTAGAAGCATAGCCTTGCAGTTCTGAATTGCGAACGTGAGCAAAAGATTCAAAGCATTTACCTCTAGGGGCAAGTACGTCTCCACTTCAGAAGAAGTCTCTTCTCCCAGGGTTTGAAAAAATTAGCCTCCAGCTTTCTGAGTTCTTCTGATCACTGTCTGTGTCTCCACCCCCAGAAATCTGCTGAGTCAAACCATTGAATAATGTAACCAAACCAATGCCTGAATCACAGGCTTCAATGTAACCCTCTTAAACTAAGGTGTTTGCTGTTCATTAACCAGTGTATTTGGCATATAAAAACATCTAGTATGTAGAGAAAATAGAAATAAATATGTTCATTCATATTTCAAGCACAAATCAATATGTAATATGTAGAAATTGTGCATTGTTTTTACAAACACAGTTAGTAGGCTTACACCTTATCCTTATAATGTGTAGCTATCAACTGCCAAATACACTCAGTCATGTGACCCAACAGGCTGCAGGCACCAAATTGTTAGGGTGGGAAAATGTAACCTTTCTAAAAGTGGCATTTTCATAATTGTAATTTAAAATGTAACTTTACCATTAAAGAGGATTTTTAATTACAATGTCTTAGACATCAAGCACGAAATGTTTACTTGGTCCCAATTAAAATTTAGCACTCATGAAATGTAACAAAGCAACTCAATGTTATCCTGAGGGAGAGGTAGGCCTCTCAGTAGTGAAAAGCAAATAAAGTGCTTTTCACTACCAGGACATGTAAAAGTTAGGAGTGTATGTCCCACCTTTTAAAAACAATGCATCCTGCTCTATGGGCTTTCTAGTGTTTACTGGAGGGGTAAAAAGGACATTTTGGGCCTTTGCCAGGTTGAAATGACTACTCAAATACACACACAGGCTGCAGTGGCAGGCTTGAAACATATTTAAAGGCTACATAAGTGGGCAGCACAATCAGTGCTGTGGGCTTTCTATTAGCAATAAATGTACAGCCATAGGGTACATGTAGTATCACTTTACTGGGGATGTACAATTGGGTGTAAGCCAAATTCACCATGTTTAAAGGAGAAAGAACAACAACTTTAGCACCGGTCAGCAGTGGCAAAGTACGCAGTGTCCTAAAAGCCAACAAAAACGGGTTCAGAAAATAGGAGGGTGAAGGCAAAAAGTTTGGGGATGACCCTACAGAAAGGGCCAAGTTCAATACGACCCCCCTCTAGCCAAAAGCCAGGGTAGATTGATCAATACTTTGATGGACTTCCCTGCTTGGGCGATAGAACATGTATGAACGCCCTGATATGCAGGGGCACTTCCTAGTTTCTATGCCTCTCTGAGCTCAGTTGGATCCCACTGAATTGACCAAAGGGGAACCCTTCACATCACTGTGCAGCACCCAATATTAACTTGCCCATA
This sequence comes from Lissotriton vulgaris, assembly GCF_964263255.1. Lineage (NCBI taxonomy): Eukaryota > Metazoa > Chordata > Amphibia > Caudata > Salamandridae > Lissotriton > Lissotriton vulgaris. The sequence continues at coordinate 570,036,376 of NC_141695.1, forward strand.
CATGCATCTCAACAGACAGAAAGCACCATCATGGCCAAAAAAATGATGTTATCCATTCCACCACGTGGATCAGACTTTTGTCTCCAACCAAGGATAATATTGCCCATAAGAACAGTAACCAGCAGAGGACAATTACTGTTGTCAGTGTCAAGAGGCAGGCCCCAGACCATCCACTGCCAAGAGGAAGTTCCAAGCCGGAACATTGAGTAAGCCTCTCTTGCCGCCTGGCGGCTGACAAGGAGTTTGTTTTGGGCTCCTGAAGATTCTCTAACCTCTGAGGTTTTTCAGAGTGGTGGCCACAGTCCTGGGTGTTAGCCACCCTACATTCACTCTACTTCCTACAAGGTCTGTACCCTAAGGCTGAACAGCTGACAGGGGTGACTCCTCCCTCACCCCCACCCTCCATTGGGGTTCCTGTACCCTTCACTTGGAAGTGGTACCCACAGACAACTGAACTATCAGGGCTCCCTGGAAGCTCCTCCTCCCAGCTCTCTCCACCTGTGGGGCTACTAAATCTTCAGAATGCAGTCTATGAGCATCTGGCATCTAACTATGACCCTCCACAAGGTCACTTCCCCACCATACTCAAGGGATACCAGAGTCATAGGGTAGAAAAAGTCCTGCCCCTGGGCACAAGTAGCCCTACACACCTGACCGGTATACTGCTCTGGAGAAACCAGAGTTTCCACTATCCTGATCTGTCTGGCCCTGGTGTACCCCAAAGCAGTGACAGGGATCCCATTCACTTTTACCTGGTGGAAATGATAATTCCCACCCTCAGTAATCACAGGCTCACCCTCTGAGTATAGCTCCCATCTAAGGGAGATCAAGGTATGGTCTATGAGATGTCCCTGGGAATATCTGACCCTGAAACACGCTGTGGGCACCAAATAGTTAGACAGGAAAATGTAAACTCTCTAGCAGTGTCATTTTACAAATTGACTTAACCATTAAAGAGGATTTTTTTATTATAATTTCTTAGACACCAAGCATGAAATGTTAACCTGTTCCCAAACAAAGGTTTGCACTTATTAAATGTAACAAGGCAACCCAATGTTATTATGGGAGAGGTAAGCCTCGCAATAGTAAAAAACGAATATAAGAGTTTTTTATTACCAGGATATGTAAAAGTTAGTAGTACATGTCCAACTTTCTAAATACAATACTCACTTTCCAATGGATGTTTTACGGCCCAACCTAGGGGTGAATTACATGTATTTAAAAGGAAGGGATGGGCCTTTGCTAGTCTGAAAGTACATTATAAAATGCACACACAGGTCCCTGTAGAGTTCTCACCAGTTTGTGGTTTCTGTGGAAAGACTGAGTCCTCCTGCTTGTGTCCTAACGCAGAACAATCAAAGCACCAGAACTGGAAATGGGATGCCATGGACCACTGCCCACCTGAGCATTCTTTAGCTAGAGAACGGGCAGTAAGGGATACTGGAAGGCCGCACCACCTAGCTATACACACTTATTATTTATAGAACACAGATTCACAGTTGCCCACCTCTGTAGTCCACTGTCACAGGACTCAAACAGTTGCTAAACAATATATAACATATAGAGAGGCAACAAAATAAAGTTTAAAGCATCAATGCATATGTAGTATAAAGATCTGAATTTCTTCTTCGTTTCTTAAATACACTTCTTTTAATCTTGTCTTGTCGTCATACAGAGTGCCAAGGGATGTTACAAGCCCAGCAAAATAAACAGCCAACGCGTTTCGCCCCACAGGGGGTTTCCTCAGGGCAGACTTAACAAAGTTCCAACTCAAAGGGTAAGATATTTCAGATCCCCCTTAGACATTTCTATTAACTCTTCGCAATTCATACCCTGCAGTCAAGGCTTCAATGACAGCTAAATTGGTATTGGTTCTCATATTGTGCCTCCTGTTTCCAAATATTCTTCCCATATAATCCGTTGATGTACAGAAATGGACGTGAGTACTTCAATGATCCATAGTAAGATGCCCGGTCAATACGATGGTTGACTCCAGACAAAGTGCTACGGTAGACGTACCATCTTCGTATTCCCTCACGTCCACACCGGTATGAAGACGTGTGTTTAAGAAACGAAGAAGAAATTCAGATCTTTTTACTACATGTGCATTGATGCTTTAAACTTTATTTTGTTGCCTCTCTATATGTTATATATTGTTTACCACCAGAGCCTTCTCCCTGTTTCTATTGTGAACCGTTTTCCCCTACATTACTCTGGGAGTTGTCTGAGTCACCTTTATCCTCCCCCTCACTCTGCTGGGTGGTAACCTGAACCACCGTTCTTGGGGATACTCCCATGTACCTTTGTGTACACCCTGGTACTGATCCAGAGGTCCTCCTCCATTGCAAGCTCTCTGCTGTCAGTGAGCTTGCTTTCAATCAGGTGCTCGCGCAGCACCAGAACATATGTACTGAGCATGTGCTCTCTCAGTATCAGATTAAATAACCCAGTACAATATTTAACTTTGCTGCCCCACAACAAAAAATTCAGTGCCTTGCTGGTATAATCAAGAAAACCCACCCAAGACTCCTTCTCCATCTTTTGGCTATACCTGAACCATATGGTAGTCAGGCATCACATTTGGGCAGGGGGAGTGAGGCCGCTGAAGTAGAAAGGGAGGAGTCTCTGGTGCTTGCAAAGGCAGTTCTCCTGCACACTTCTCTATCACTGGTCACTTGTCAACAGCTGCACTCAGCCGACAGCCGCACTCAAGGGGTTAAGAAAATAGTAAATTGTCAGGAGGTCAAATATGGAGTGACAGGGGCTGGGGATATACATTCACTGTAGAAAGCCACGGGGGGTTTGAGGTGTGCCCTGCCTTTCCTGGATGAGTCATGGCTGGGTTGAATAGACCTGGGCTGCATTTAGAGTAGTGGGAGGAGACTTCCTTGCACCTGAATGAGCCTGGTCTGCCTTACACAATGCTGTGTCCACCTACTGCTGGGAAGCTGGGCCAGAGAGGACATTACTGCTTGGGACAGATCCCAGAGTCTCGCTGCCTAATAGAACAATGAAGAACTTAGTTTAAATATGGGGGCCCGAACCCCAGAACATTAGAACTCTCTGAAATCCAGGAACCTACCAAGTGGAAGAGCTAGAAGAACTGCCAGAAGGAGTCCTGCCCCTTTGCTATGTTGTAGCTTTGCTGGGTTGGCCTGCAGTTGTTGCTTCTGCCTTGGGCAGTGAAAGGTCAGAATTAAACTTACTACACTTGTACTGAGTATCTCCAAGGGCTCGAAATTGAGTTTGTCTCCCATTCATGAAGTCTCAGGAACAGCACAGACTTCACCGACCTCTGGGTTCTCCTTCTGGAACTGTTGTCTGAGACCATCGCTGACTCTATTTCCGGAAGGCCGCACAGAGGGTACAGTCTACATCTTGCACCACAACCCTGGTCTCACCAACGACAACGACGGACGCCACTGCCACTGAGACGCTGCTTACACTGTTACCTGTGGGCAACGCACTGCACAACCCCTCGCTTCACTTCACCACCTTGTTCTCACTGACTCTGTCGCTGCCTGTGAACTGCAACCTCCGTGATCACAACATGGCTTGGGAGCACCACTCGCAAGTCTCTTGATGCAGCGCCCGCCCCACACCGCTGTCCAGACCGACTGACACCTGTACCCTGCAACCGGCTCTGCCACCTGCACTATGATCTGTCAACACCACATTGAGCACCGCCTTCACTCCGAACAAGCCCTGGTCTCACCACCGCCGCAGGATGACCATCACCGAGCTGCTGCCTGCACTGCTACGTGAAGACACTGCACGCTGCACCACTCCGCTCCACTTCACATTGCAACGGCACTGGTTACCCCGGATGGCCTGCACCAACGAGTCGCCACAACACAAAAGGTACTGTTTACAAGTCTGCCGACATGCCGACCGACTTGGTCAAAAGGAACTGTTGGATTCTGTTGTTTTCAGTGCCGCAGTTGCCCTAGAGGGAGCTACTGACTTCAAGGAACTATATTTTTAAAGTATTCTCATAGAAGTGCATATTTTAAAGTAACTGTATGTTAGATTATTATCGTTTGGTCTCGTTTTAAAATATATAAAGCATTGATACTTTTCTAAACCTGAGTGGTGTCAGTTTGTAGTATTTTTACTGTATTACTGTTGGTTATTTGCAAATACTTTACACACTGCTTCTTAGATAAGCCTGGCTGCTCGTGCCAAGCTACCAAGGGGTGAGCAGGGGTTATTTTAGGAGTTTAACTCCCTTACCCTGATTAGGAAGAAAGGTCCCTACTTTGACAAACGAGCCTCTTTCTAGGACAGAACTTTGCTGGTGCGTTCTATACTTTCCTTGCGGTCCGTCTGCTGGGGACCTGTTGACTTGTTGGGCGCTTGGCTTTGGGAGTGCTATCACCTGGGCACCTGGTCCCCCCCCACCGCCGCCTACCAACCACGGCAGCTGAACGGGGGGACTACAGTCCCCAAAATCCCTCCTAGTCCCGCCTACCGACGTCATCGGACGTGCCCTCAGGCGCACAAAAACAACTGCGCTCCGCTGAGGGAGCGGGAGCCTCTTTCTAGGACGGAACTTTGCTGGTGCGTTCTATACTTTCCTTGCTGTCCGTCTGCTGGGGACTTGTTGGGCGCTTGGCTTTGGGAGCACTATCACCTGGGCACCTGATTTCCCCCGCCGCCGCCGCCTACCAACCGCGCCCGCTGAGCGGGGGGACTACAGCCCCCACAATCCCTCCTAGTCCCGCCCACCTATGTCATCGGACGCGCCCGGAGGCGCACAAAAACAACTGCGCTCCTCCTGTGTTGCGGGACGCGCACGGGAGTAGCCCGGGTGAAGCCCGGTTCAAGGGCGGGGCCGTTTTATAGCCGTTCGGGGGCCAAAGGAGGCTGGGCTGGGCCCCCCCTCTTGGCACTGCGAAAGGCCATCCCTGGGACATCTTTCTTCGTAAACTAAGGTACATTTTGCACACGACTATTTGGTAACAGCTCAACACTCACCGCAATAATTTCCTAATCCGAGATTCCTGCCTCCAGCCATTGTGTACTGACTCCTTCTTAGCTTTTTACTTAGGGGAATAATTTGCTTTTAAATCAGCTTATTGAAAATGCCTGCCCCAGTCACTAAGAAGCAGTCAAATCCTACCTTACCCAGCTTGACGGTAATCGACCGCATGCTCCAGAAGACTATTGGGGTGGTGGTAAACGCCATTGAGCATACTGAGAAACGCCTTTCACTTCCTGCATGGTCCCTTCCCCCTCTGTCATCATTCAATATATCTGCGACCACTATTAATTCGCAGGATTCATTTCTCGCTCCATCTTTTGTCTCCCTCCCAGGCACACACCAAACTACAAATATGCACATCAGTTACCCCATTAGAGACAACGTTCCCTTGGAGTCACAGCCCCTGCTTAGCAGATTATCTTTGTCCCCCCCATGCATAACAAACGTTCTTCTCTGGGGACGATGAAAAGCAGCTAGGAATCCACCAAATCTGAGTGGGGGGGAAATCAAGAGGGTGACATTAGCATCCCACTTCTGCTAAGGGATCAGGATAAATCAATCAAATCTATTAAAGACGTATCGTTTGTAGAAACACCACTGGTAATTTCATCTGAGGAGAAATCTTCTGTTGACTCACCAACACCTAACCCACCAAACGAGAAACAGGCTCAGATCAACCTGCAACAAAAGAGAAAATGTAGGGGGGTAAACACCAAGGCAGAAGTGCTAAGTCTTTAAAAACAGTACATAATCCTCCGAGGATGGAAGGGGTACACACGAAATCCTGCCCTCCAGTTAGGAAAAGCGGGTCGGACTATCAGCCCCCGCATTCTCCCCCCATGAAAGAATTATTGGGGAACATGGAGCAATTAGTTAGGTCACTGATACTCCCCCTACCACATAGGGTAAAAATCATATCAGAAAAAGTGGGGGAATTGGAAACCATGATACAGAAGAATGCAGATCAGACAGGGAGCTAATAACAAACACCTATAAAAACCACACTTGTAATCCACCCTCATTATCTCTTTCATCAGATAAAAAACATACCAAGGAAGCGTAGCACCCACTAGTGAAGGAAAGCAAGATCACTAGTAAAACACCTAAGGGACATACAAACCCTAAGGATAAAATAGGGGAAGGAATGGAAGAAAGTAAGACTCAATTCCACCCTAATCCCTCAAGGGTACACAGGAGGAACGTAGATCTTCCTCCACAGGCTGCGCCCTATGTAGTGATTCTGACGGGGGTACCAGAATTAGAGGAAGGAAGAACTGAAGATTTTCGAACTTTGAAAAATAAGGTGGTCCATTGGTTGGCAAACAACAGGCCGCTACCTCCAAATATAAACGGGGAAATACTGCACGTTAGAAGAGTACGGTGGCTGGGCCATAGACCCAAGGATCTAACGGGGGACGTGATCATTGTAAACTTCAAGGATCACAGAGTAACCAAACACATTGGGGAATAGTTCGACGGTGGAAGTGGGGAAGGAATTACAACTCGGGGCTTAAACTATTTTTATCCTCAGTCCCTATTGGAGAGACCACCTCGTCCACTTCCTACACGTGGTCATAATACCAACTATCCCGGCTTTAATATCCCAACATTTAACCACTATTCTATGCTTGCGGGGTTGGAAGGAGTCGACTGACTCTGTAGCCGGGTTTTGGGGGAATCTCCAGTTCGTAACCATTGTGTATTTAAAGAACCCCAAACTATGGAAAATACTGATATCCCACTACAATGTCTGGGCATGGGCAGTCCAAGAGTAGGTCAAAAAGGAAAGAGCAAGGGAACATATCTAGTAGACAAAAACAATTTTAAAATAAACGAGGGTGGATCTTTTTCTCCACAAAAAGAAAAGGCGCAATCAGGTGGAAATAGAGGCTATTTCCAGCTAGCACCTGACCCTGTAGTACCTACCTCAAATAATATGGCCAATATACCTACCATCAATAGGAATAATGAAGGTATTACGGAGCTTAGTGATGATACAATCTTTGAACCAGTTTTAAACATTAGCAATCCCTCCCACCATGAGGAACACAAGGGAATAGTCACGGAACCGGTAACACACAAAGGCGTTTCAACTATGGGGATCCTATTTTGGAACGTCACAGGGCTCCGTGCAAAGATTAGGAATGGTGTCTGGTTAGATTTCACTATCAGATTTAGCATCTTATGCTTACAGGAAACCTGGGCCCCCTCAGAGATACACCTGGAGGGATACAGAACATACTTTTCCCTGGCATTACCCTCTCCTTCTGGCCGAGCTAAGGGTGGATTGGCCATCTTTGTTTCAAACCTCTTCCATCTTATAAGCATTGTCCCACTAAAACTGGAGTTAAACTTTCAAATTCTTGTTTTACACCTTAGCTACTCTAAAGCCCTTGTTATTGTGAATTTCTACAATAACCTACATGCAGCTGACCTAATAAAAACCTTAAAGGAGATAAATGCACTCCTCTATGAACTGCTAGCTAAGGTCCGAAAGGAACTGACTATAATTTGGCGCGGGGACTTCACTCAGACCCTTTGCAAACAGAGTGCGAGTATAGTATGTGGGGTTGAGGATGAAAGTGGGAATCCTGTAACTCATTTTCCCCACACTGCGGTTGGCCAGTGTCTGAATGAAATTCTTTGTGGCTTAGAATTGAACCTGGTTGATGATCTGGTGAACCCCTCTATCCCCGTTTTACCTATGTTGAACGGTAGAGTCTGCTTAAGTACAATGGATTTTATTTTTATCTCAGCAAACTCTTCAAGGGACCTGATTAATTGTAAAACCCACGATATAATTCTTAGTGACCATTTCCCAAATACTATTACACTGAAACTGTCTAAGAAAACGGAAAGGTTTAATATCAAGTCGACCCTTACCCAAAACAACCTCTCACTAGATAGACTTAATGGATACTCCCTTAAGTGGAAAATGGTAGATCCTCAGGCTATTACCACCAAACTTGTCTCTAAGCTAAGACCAGTTCTTGAGAAATTGTTTGATCTAGCTACTACCAGCGAGGAGATCATGGCCAGCTTTTTAACATTAACAGCAACAATTAGAGAATCCCTCTTCGCTAAAAAGAACACAGGGAAATCGACTAATAAGGGCTGGTTTGACAGCGTTTGAACGAAAGCCTATCAGGACTTAAAAATAGTGCTACATAAAAAGGATAGATCCTCCAAGGAAATAGCCGCTATCGGAAAATTTATAAACAGGCCCTTAGAAGCAGGAAGAACACGCTGAAAAAAGAGCTTTGGACCCAACTACATTCCTCCTGTGCCATAAGAGACACTGCCGTGTTCTGGAAGATCTTGAAGTCCCCCTTCCTAGCTACTACAACGGTGAACCCCAGCCTTGATGTTGCCATTGAGGAGCAGGCGTGGGTTGACTATTTTGAGCGGATATTCAGCTCACCCTCTTCCGCAACTCGATTCTTTTCTTTAGGGCTAAATTTAACTTCCTTCCCGTTGCCCATTAATATAACTCATGAGGAGGTGGAGACAGCCTTGATGGCTAGCAAAAATGGCAAAGCTCCAGGCCCTGATGGTGTCCCCATCAATCTTTTTAAATCTAATATGGAATTCTGGTCGCCCATTTTAACTAGGGTCCTTCAGGCAACTTGTGAGGTGGGCCTTATCGATTCATGGTCCCAATCTATCCTTGTGCCCATATTTAAGAAGGGGGATCGCCAATTACCATCCTGCTACCGGCCTATTTCGCTGCTGGATTCCCTGGGGAAAGTGGCCGGTCGCATTATTTTAGAACGTTTACAGCAGTGGGCATCAGATAACAAGGTTCTGTCCGATCTCCAGTTCCGGTTCCGCGAGGGACTGGGCACAATAGAGCAAGCCCTTAACTTATCCCTATTAATTGACAAATATGTCAAGGCGAAGGGGCGGGGGGGCATTTACATGGCATACGTGGATCTCTCTGCAGCTTTTGACTGCGTCATTCACAATAATTTGTGGACCATCCTAGCTGACATGGGAGTGGATAAGTCCCTGTTAACATTCTTGAGAGAACTGTATTCGAATGCCACAGCTAGAGTTAGATTTGGAGTTAGGGGTGAATTAACAAAGTCATTTAGAGTTGAGCGCGGCGTAAGGCAGGTTTGTGTCCTAGCCCCGTTTTTTTTTTATTCTTTATACCAATGGCCTGGAAAAAGCCATGGCTGCGGGTTCTAAGGACCTCCCCACTATAAATAAGCCCCCTATACCGATCCTACTCTTTGCGGACGACACTGTCATATTAGCACGTACCCCCCTAGAGCTTCAGCATGCCCTTGTAAAGTATCATGACTTAATGGCTAACCTGGACCTAAAGATAAACATCAAAAAGATGCTTGTTATGTCCGCAGGCCCAAGGTTGAAGAACATCAAGCCCATCTACATTGAAAATCAAAAATTGGACTTCACAGCCACCTATCCCTATTTGGGAGTAGTATTTGACAACAAATGCTCCTGGAAGCCTGCCATCGAATCAAGGAAGCTTACTTTTAAAAGGACAACAGCAGCCTTGGTTAACTTTGCCAATAAACTAGGCAGGCGCCCCCCGGTCAAACTTCTTGAAATTTACAGGCCAAATGTATTTTGAGCGCAATATATGGTGCCGGGATCTGGGGCTTTACCAAGCTTGAGGAGGTCCAAAGGGTGGAAAGTAACTTTTTAAAATGTATCTTGGCAGTCCCAAAGGGAACTTCCAAATATGCTTGCCACATGGAGTTGGGTTTGACTTTCATAACAGATCTGATAAGGATCCAAACCCTTCTGCTGTGGCACCGCATATGGTCCACCAGTGAAACCTCTCTTTGTAGGGAGCTTATTGAGGACTGTATTTCCCTAGATAAGAGCCACCGCATCACCTGGTTAGAATATGTCAGGAAATTCCTCTGCGACCTTGGTATGCAACAATATTTCAATTTGCCCGCCACAACTGCAGTAATACCAAGGAAACGGTTTAAAAAGGCATGTCTGACTCATCTAGAAACTTTACGATTATCCAGTGAGGTTTCTAAATCTACTGTACAACACTCACTGCAGATTCAGACAACAATGATGGTCCAGCCTTACTTAACCTTCGAGTTTTCAGGATATGAAAGACTTTTGATAACAAGGTTAAGACTTAACATTTTTCATCACTTAGTCACCTTCCCTAAGATTAATAACTGGGAAAAAGACCCTCAACCATGCCCCTGCGATGATTGCTCCCCCCAAACCACGATCCACATGTTACTTTTCTGTAAGTTTTACCAGGATCTGAGGAAACAGTGGCTCATTCCTATTTTAAAAATTATGGGCTTACCCAGGTGTCGTCCGGCATTCCTTTCGCTTCAATTTCTAGAGATTGAACCTTTTGCTAAATCAGTAGTAAACTTCTTGAAATTGACTATTAAGCACAGGCTAAATTTAGAGCCACAGTGACTTGTATCTTGTGTATCTGTAAAATAGATCAGTTTTCTTTTTCTTTTAGATTCTACTGTATTTATACATCAATTCATGACGCATTGTTTGTCACTTTTCTTAACCTGTAAGCTTTTTACCTCGATTGTATTGGTTCTTTCCGTGTCTACGCATTAGCAGCTTATACTCTTATGGCCGTAGCTTCCATATAAAGAGTAAATAGTGTTTATTCATGGGATGAATGTAACCTTGGGAAACTGTCATACTGTTGATATTGTACCATTTTGTAATCCAACTGTTTTTAACTGTACTTTTTAGATGTAATATATATTGTACTTTTATGGATGTCCTACGTACAACCGAATAAAGCTTAATTTAATTGATTGATTGATTGACAAAGGTGCAAGCCATTGCAAACTAGAGACCCCCATTTCTAACAAATGGCCAATAAAAAGCACTGGCAAAGCCAATACCTCTAACTTTTAGAGCTGAGGACTATTGGCTTTGCCAGTAGTTGTGAACCGATGAAATTGAGTGAAGATTAACTGCTCTGCAACTGTGAGCATTCTGAAGACACTGATGCACTGCTGTATATTTTCAAGGTTTAAACTTGGGGGTATGATAGGTGAGAGGCCCTGGCTGCAAATGTGCAAGGCATGTAGCAGTAATTTATGTGGGCCTTTGTAGTTGATTGACAAAGGTTTTGAAGTTTTCATCTGGTTCTCCCATGTCACCCTCTCGCTTGTCCTGCTGAGTCTTGAAGTCTGCACAGCCGAAAATCTAAACCCAGATTATTCCTGAACAGCAAATGCTAAGCTAATACAAATAACTGACAAGCTGTTCAAAAAATTGAGATGTATATCGCTTCAAAACTATTCTCCAATTCGACCATTTTCGCCGTCCATTTGATACTAATAACAACTGAAAGACAACAAAGAAAAGATCGATCTCAAAAGAATGGCAGCATCATAAATCCTTTAAAAGTACAAAAAAAGGGTGCTGGCTACCCATCCAGAGGCATGCTCTCAGGTTGATAAAGAAAGAAAAACACTGCCTTTCGGAAACCTATTGTTCTCAGGGCATGGGCCCGCATTTGTCTTCCTCCAATTAAAAAGAAGTGGGATTCAAATGGAAGGTCGAATTAATACAACCCTGCAACCCCCTTCCTGTTTTTAAAAAAACACTGCATTTGCTACGGATTAACCAACTAAACCATAATCAGAGTAATCTCCCATATACTCTATTAATCTGAAATATTTTTCCCCAAACACCTGACAATCACATACAGTTTGGGGGTGATTCATAACTGAGAACACATCACTCACAAAGAACGGAGTTTGCGATATCTAGAAGACTTGATGCGGGGCTGGCTGGACCTGCTTTGGTTATCAATATGGAAAAACCCTCAGACTGTTCTAACCAGACATAATACTGGATTGACTCCCCTCCACAAAGGGTTGCAAATCTCCTGAATTAGTTATTGTAAGACCTTTTTCGTCGCATAGAGATGAAATCCTTTTTCCGAGATCCCTCGACATGTTTTTCACTAAGTAAAAACAGTGTAAGGAGGCTTTTCTCCAGCTCGAGGAGTCCCAGTGGCTCAGGAGGCTTCAGACATGTCCAATGGTCACAACATATTTAGATTTATGTGACACTGATAACATCACTAACTATGTATGGACTGCCCGCAGCAGATGGGAACGTTCACTTTTATGCTTTCCCGTGGGCCCACCAACTTCATTACATATATTGCCCTTTTGACGATGCTTCTAAAGAAGTACTGTTATGCCCTAAATCAATGCAGACTCGCTGTTAGTTTCTTATCATTTTTTATATAATGATGAAGTGTCTTTTAATGTAGGGTGACACGCGGGCACAAACTTTGATGTAATGATGAGATATGTTGTGGAAATTTGATACTGTAAAATATTTTATTTTTTTAGCTGAGGTATTTTGTGTACTAACCAAATTTTAGTTTTAATTGCTATGATGTACAAATGTTTAATCTTTTTTCTTTTTGTGAATAACCTTTCTGCTGCCACAATGCTGCCGAATAACGTTTTGAATTGAATTGAACTCCGAACATGAGGTCTTCCCAAAACACAGTGGATCTGTTGCAGAATTTGACCCTACAAAGTAATTGGTATATATAACTGAAAGGATAGTGAGATTAGCATACCCCATTGTTCCAACGCCTTAAGTTTCTTAGCCGAGATTAAAGAATGTCCCTCCGATCACATTCAAATAGGGACAAGTTCACATCTGATTCGTAACCAGTTCCCTTACCAAGTGGAGTCGTATTGCTCTTTAATGATAGTACGAGACTATAAAAAGGACAGACACTGTAAAAAACAACCTTTTCCACTCAACCATCCCCTCCCACCCTTCAAGAAAGCATCGCAGACTTCACTTCGCCTCAGGCAAAAAATGCTTCGCTGCTTTCAAATCGTTCAGATCCAACCCCAGGAGTATTCCTCGATAATCTCTCACCGCAGCCCCCAGGAAAGAATATCCTGCGTAGGCCCCCAGGAGAACTACAGTCTCAAGGATTAACATTTTGTACGGACGCTGAGAATGATTACAGGTTGTGATTGACACGGAGGAAGGACTGTCCCAGCCCTGACGAATGTGCCCTGAAAATGAAATTGCGCGGGGCTGGAGAGATGCTGGGTGTACGCTGCGGGGAAGGTCTGACTCGTTCGCTTTGTGCGTCACTCGAGGGTGGATATCTCGCTGTACTCTCACCTCCTTTAAGCTGCGTGGAGATACAAAGGATGTGTATCTCGTTTATTATAATGCCAATACTATCTTTGAAGCTCATGACAAAAACACCCATTCGTCAATCTCAAACTGTCTTGGGTGTTTATCCTCTTATTTGTGAGAACTCAAATGACAAATGCTCCTTTAAAAGCGTCCTTCCGCTTTGCCGATGGTAGATAGCAAATACTCTGCTCTGCTTTAAAGTTCCACATTCGCTGTGCCTGAGACGTCTGTCTTTTATTGTACTGCAGAATGTTTATATCGCCTGAAGTGCAGACTTTTAATATCGCCATCATGTGCCTAACTAGTAAGGCAACAATTACCTCTACGTCCCTCGTCCTCGACCCAGTCATCACACATGAGGTATTCCACGACAGGAAACAAAACAGGAAACGCTTTTAGACTCCACCCACCCTCCTGTCAGGTGCTATAACACACCTCACCACCAGAAGCATAACCTGTTTTGTTTCCTGTCGGTGGGTGGATGGGTGACGCTTGGGTGAGTGCTGGGCGCTTACCTGCTATGTTTTTTGTCCTGTGGTTCCCTCCTTTGCCGGGCTCTGGGGGGGGGCTCATGGACCTTCGTGGGTTTTGGGAGTCGGGCTGCTGGGCTTCCTGTACTTTCCCTTGGCTGTGGGGGACCTGGCTTGCGGGGCTTTTCGGGTCCCCCAATTTTTCTTCGTGGTTCGCTTTCCTCATCTGGGAGCTCCGGTGGCGCGTTCGGTTGGTGAGCGGTTATTGTACTGCAGTCCTTGCCCTATGCCTGGATTAGTTCGGCACGTGGTTCTTCGCGCTGGTCAGCCGTGCTGCTTTGCTGTCGGCTCTTTGCTCCGTGATGCTGGGAGAGACCGGAGGCCTGGAATGCTTCTCTCCCTCATTCCGCCTGTTCGGGCACCGGGTTGGGCTCCGGGTGCTCTTTCGTCCTGCCTCATTGGTCGCTGTAGTTGTGATGTCATGGGCGGATTCCCCTTCCTGATGTTTTCCTTTGCCGGCAGCTGATTGGAGGCTCGTTTTCAGTCCCTCCTTCTTCACCGTGCTTTTTGCCATGGATTCGACCGATGGGTGAGTGAACTCCTTTCCTGACGGGGGTCTGGTGTGTGTTTGGAGTTGCTTAGCTGTGCCGGCTGTACGTCTCTGTTCTACACTCTAGGCTGGTTGTCTGGGACTCTCCTGCGCTATGGGGAAACACCATGGGAAGAGAAAGCATGTCTCTCCTGTTCGGCTTTCATCTTCTTCCTCGGACAGTGAGGATTCTGCTCCAGCTGCTAGGGGTGCCAGTTTGGATGACACTAAGGGTTTGAAGCGCCTGATATTGGAAACGTTGTCTGATATCCGCGCTTCCAAGAAGGGTGCTGGGGGTCGCTCTGAGACTGCTGCTGCACTTTACTCAGATATTTCTTCCTCTGCTTCCTCGGATGAGTCTACCTTGGGGACGGTGGATCTCAAGGGCAAATATGTTTCCAAGGAGCTGTTACTTGACCTTCTGTCTCATGTTCGGGAAAATATGGATTTCCCTGTTGACTCTATGCCCAGCACCTCCCTGGACTCTGTCCTGCCGCAGTTTCGGAAGCCTGTGACTTCTTCTATGCCTATCCACCCTTTTGTTATGGGTGTCCACCTGAATGAGTGGAAGGACACAGATCGTATTGCGATGCCTAGGTTTATGTCTGATAGAGCGCAAACTGAACAAAAATACACGAGTGCACCATAAGCACATGTTAGTCGCACAATTATAATAGAAGTGCCTGTAAGTGTTGAAGATATATATGCACCTATACTTAGACGTGTGTAGTTAACATAGAAAATACATATAGAAGTGGGACTGATGCAGAAATGTGTGGAAAATGTATTCTTATTAGACGTGATTAATCATGATCCATGTTATGTAGCCGCTAAATGGAGGAATGTCATGCTGCAAGGCATCGAAGGGAGCAGGCCTCATGGCCAGGGCAGAAGGGTTTAGAAATGAACACTCATACATAAACATGGATTGCAATAATGTTATAGTGATTTTGTTTACTCGTTAGATTTATATTCCATAGAAGTGTTTTCTTATTATTCAAGCATAAGATGCTAACATGTTATTTCAGTTAACCTCTGAGAAAAGGGTTGTAGGCCTGAAAAGAGAAATAGGGTTTCTTAGTTGAACGTGCTGACACATGTCGAGTTGTATTGAGAAATAAGTTGCAAACTTCTGTTAAAAGTCTATGTGAATGGGATTCAAGCTGCAGATGTCTGTCTGCAGGTGCGAGGGGGTTCCGATTAAAAGTTTAATGAATAGAGCTCTGTTCGAGTAGACTGGTACTGACATGGAGGAGGATTCAGGAATGTTTAGGGGGTATCAGCGGGCCGGAGAAGAGCCTGAGAAGCAAGGTCAGCGCTGAACACAAGGCCCAGAGGAAGATCATCATGGAAAAAGCCAGAATCGACATCACGTGAGGGGCGTCTCGTGAGGGGCGTTTCAACTGTAAACTGTGTTTTGTATTAGGGTCAGCACCCCTGGGTGGAGTTAGAGCAGATGCCTGAGGACCCTTCAGAGAGCGGATGGGTAGGCAGAGAGGGGTCATGACTGGAGATCATAAGTTTTCACTTAGAGACTAATGCCCAGATGCATCAACGTTTACATTTGCGATTCCTTATTTGCGAAAAATAAGGAATCGCAAATATGGAATCGCAAATGGCTATGCATCATTTTTTTCGCATATTTTTTGCGATTCGGTAAAAATCGCAATTTTTACCGAATCGCATGAAATATGCGATTCTTTAATTGCGAAATCGCAATTTGCGATATCGCAAAGTGCGATTTTACATACATGATGCATCTCATTGACTCAACTGCCAGAAAGCCAGTACAGCAATCAGGCGCAGCTGCTACCTAGCTTGAAGGTGTGGTCTGGCAGTTTGCTGAGTGAGCCTTGCCTGGAGGTTGCTGCTGGAGTCTGTGCCTTTCTTTTCTCCTTCAAAATGGAAAATGAAAATGCAGTTGAAGAGGGGCCATCTAGAAAAAGAAAAATTACGTTTTCTGATAAAGAATTGGAAATACTCATTGAGGAGGTGACTGCAAGACAGGAGCAGCTTTTTGGTAAGCTGTCTCTTAAGGTCCCTGAAGCTGTAAAAAGGAACCTATGGATTGCCATACAATCTAAAGTTAATGCAGTTGGAGTTGCACATCGTGATATTACTAATCTCCAGAAAAGGTGGTATGACCTGCGCAGCAGAGCAAAAGAGAAGCTTGCTAAGAGGATGAAATCTGCGAAGCTTACTGGAGGTGGAACACCCAGGGATACACCCAACACTCCCCTGGAAGAAATGGTTGAAGCCACACTTTTGCCTGAGGCTGTGGTTGGAATTACAAACATTGATACTTCAGAGATACCAACTCCTACTGAAGGTAAGTTAATTGTATGTGGTATAAGAAGTGTGAATGAAGACCATTATTTATAAAGTGCTGATGTGTGTTCAACATGTTTCAATAACTATTAGGACAAATGTGAGAGAGTCCCAAACCTCCTCCTAGTAATGTCAATGAACTCAAAGCAGTGCATTGTGGTACTTGTAGTTCTTTAGACATAGTACACAATGGATAACATTTGCACAATTACAAAACATTGATACAAGCAAATAGTAAAATTCAGACTACATTATTTCAAGTGAATTGATTTTAAAACTTTATTATTCATTGCAAGGGTAGTGCAAACGAAAAGTAACAAATGTTTTATTTTTTTCTATTCATAGAGCAACTCCAAGATTTAATAGAGCAGGACTTAAGGGATTTGCACACCCAAGATGTAACTCAAAATGAATTTGAAAATGCTCCCAGTACTTCTACTGCCAATTCACAGCCAAGTGAAAGACAGAGGGTGCGACAACTGCTCCAGACAGATTCTGAAACAGAGCAGAATGTCAATCTAACTCCAAGCCAGCCTCAAAGTACTCCTACAGGCACTAATTCAACGAGGAGTAGGCGAAGGAGACTGCAGCAGTTCACAATGCGTGGAACATCAGTGCGTGGAAGTGGTCAGGATGGAGAGGGTACCTTCACTGGCAATGAAGTAGAGGACAAAATTTTAAAGGTGCAGCGTCTGCAAGGGAAAGACATTAGGATTATAAAAGGCAAAATGGGGCACATGAGCAAACAAATGGGTACTTTGGCAAGCAGTATCACTACAATGATCAATGTGATGAAATCTGGCCATGATTCAACTGCTATGAAGCTTGACCGTATAGCAAGCTCATTGGAGACAATGTGCACATTGATGCAAACACATCAAAAGATAAGTGCTAAAAGGCAGGTTAAAGTCCTGAACAACATGCAGGCCCATAACAGGGAGTTGAGTTCTCTTACAAATTGTACCCGTGCCCTCTGCAAACAAACACTGTCAACACAGGTACTCCTGATGAAAACTTTTAAACACATTCAAAAAGGCATGGGGGGTACCTTAGAGCCATCTGAAAAATCAAGGCCCAAGGCATCCTCTGAAAAGCAATTGCCAATGGAGGAGCAGTTGAACAACAGTGCTGAAAGTGGCACATCTGACCATTGCTTGACTGGCACACGGAGAAGTGTTAGGAAGCAGAATGATGGCACAAATGCCAACATGCACCCTGGAAAAAGTCCTGGAAAGGCATTAGGAGTGCGTGGGCACAAAAAATGACATTTCAATACATCTTGCTGGGTATTTCTGTTTATAATTTGTTATTGATGCACTGCTTTTCCATTGTACATGCCTGATTTGAAAGGCCTCAATTAAGTTTCAAATACTGTGTAAGTAGTTTCATTTAACTAGCTATTTTTTTCCATGTACAATTAAACTTCACATTGCTTGCAATCAAATTCCTTTTTCAGACTATTTCTTACCTCATTTAGAAGTAATGCTGTGTGATGTCTGCTCTTCTCCTTCTGCCCTCTGCTGCCTCTGGCCCTTGTGCTCTTGGTTGTGGTTGAGGAGGCTGAATTATATTTGGAGGTAACACATCGTCCGCTTCAAGTTCTATTCCTCTTTCAGTTGCTAGATTATGTAGCATTGCACATGCTGCTACAATTTTACAACAAATTTCAGGTTGGTACTGTAATGCTCCTCCAGTTTTATGTAGAATCCTGAAGCGTGATTTCAACACTCCAAAGGTCCGCTCTATGACATTCCTTGTTGATATGTGCGCCTGGTTGTAGTGCTGCTCTTTCCTTGTACTTGGATTTAGGTATGGAGTTAAGATGTAAGACCTCACTGCATAGGCACTATCTCCTGCAATGGAAAGCAATGTAAATGTAATGTAAGCATACATGTGTGCAGTTCAAGTATAAATTTGTTCAGTGGAATGAATCATTTACCTAGTAGGTATCCATCTCCAAATTCACCAGCTAGCAGTCTAGCATGAATGGCACTATGTCTAAATATGAATGAGTCATGGGCACTTCCTGGGTAACTAGCAACTAGGTCTGTAATTATGGTTTTGGCATTACAGACAGCTTGAATATTGAGAGAATGGAAGCATTTCCTATTGCGATAAATATATTCATTTTCTGAGGGTGGACAAATGGGGACATGTGTACCATCTACACAGCCAATTACATGAGGAAATTGTGCCATGTTGTAGAAATCCAGTTTTGTCTTCATTAAATCCTGCTGTGTGCTTGGAAATTTGATATGAAACCTTATTCTATGTAACATGGCATTTAGAAAGGCATTAAAAAATCTGGAAAGGGAACTCTGGGACACACCACCAGCAATGGCCACTACACCCTGAAATGACCCAGATGCAAGGAGGTGCAATGAACACAATACCTGCACATGGGTAGGTATGGCTTGTGTCCTGCGTGTTTGCCTCTGCAGGATTGGGTCCAATTCCTGGATTAAATCTAAAATTAAATTGGCATTCAGCCTATATTTCTTATATATCTCAGCCTCAGTCTGCCCCAATAAGGTAATGCGCACTCTGAAGATTCTCTCCTCTATCAGCCTTCTCCTCCAACCTGCAGCTGCTCTCAGCCTCTGCCTGCGTGCCAAAAAGTAAAGTGCAGCCATCTTGAAAGACTGGGTCAAGGTCTGAGAGGTCCTTAAATGCTGTAGAAGTGATTGACAGATCCAGTTATACCACTTAGTGAAATTAGCACCAGGTTCAACTTCTTCTTATTTTAGGAATTCCAAATAGCGAATTCCAACAAAATCGCTAATTGCTAATTTTGATGCATTGCATTTTTTCGCAATTTTTCAAGGAATCGCAATTTTTGCGACTTTTTTAGAGAATCGCAAAATATATAGCGATTCCTACATTTGCGAAAACCGGAAAAAAATGATGCATTCCAAACACATGAATTGCATTCGCAAACGGCCGAATTTTGCGATTCGCACCGTTTGCGAATGCAATTTTCGTTGATGCATCTGGGCAAAAGAGTGGGTGATCTTCTCAGGAAGACATTCACAGTTGACACCTTTTGATAGGTTGGGACCTTGTTAAGTAGGGATACCATCTAGTACAGGGTAGGGACAGCCTAACTTGATTCCTTCATCCCTTTGTAAATGACGGATAGATCGCAATTCGTGTCTATGCTTGGAGCCCTGCTGATTTTAGAACTAGTCTTAGTAGTGTTCTTTGCTCGCCTAAGAGCTTTCAGAGAACATATGTTTGTATTAGTGCCTCTGTATCTTCTGAATCTCATTTTGAGATGTCTGTATTTGCAGTTATCAATGACTCTGTAATAAACCTTTAAAACTTAGAAGTAGTCTGTGGTTTTTCAGAGTCGAGCCCATTATTGATTAAACTAACCTGGTATTGATGCACCTTCTTTCCTCAATGACAGGCAATAAAGATTCAGTCGACCAGAACGGGGTTTAGATCTAGAGTGATAAGATAGAGATCAAAAATCCCGCCCTCCCAGTTGGTAGCAGAGGATGGTTGCCTTCTTGAGGAAGGTGATCTAGGCCAGGTTAGATTACCCCAAGGCCCCTAGTGATCGATGATCGGAAGAACCGCCCGCCGAAGAGGGTGCTGACGGCGTGAGAAAGAAAAGCAGCAGTAACGGTCGAAAGTGAGTATAAAGGGTCATGCGTGTTAGATTGCAGTGTTTTTGTGTTGCTTCCATGTCGTAATGTTTGGCGGAGTTGAATGCCTGTAGAGTGACTGTGGAACAGGTTGTGAGCGCGCGCAACCGGTGCAAATCTTAAGTTCAGAAGAGAGCTTAAGTGGTTCGGGTGTATCGGACATCCAAAGTAATTGTCAACCAAGTGTGAAGGGGGTCATGAGGTACCATTGATCGCCCGCAGGACCGTGATAGGGGGAACGTAAGAGTGAGCGTGTGAGTAACGGACGCTGGTCGGAAGTTACTGTGTGTAAGTAACTTTTCAGAGAGACGATTGCCTGGAAAGGCATTTCGCCAGTTGTGGTGACAATTACAGATACCAATCAATCAATGGGGAGAGACTAGGGATTTGAAGGTCTGTTTCGTTCCCCAGGGTAAGTAAGAGATTTATCAAAGAGGAAACAGACACTTGTAACACCAGGCCATTGGTCATATAAATTTAGAGTAACCTCAAAAACCCTATGCAAATGTGGTTAGTGCGGTATATATGGTTCGTCCGCCCCGCATATGGGTTGTTGGCCGTTATCATTGGTTACTCCAAGTTAGTGATGTTGCCAGCCTCATAAGGAGGCACCTCTGGCCTGTAGTGCAGTGTCCAGAGAAGAAAAAAAGGGTGTGTCAAAATAGAATTTCGAAAAAAGGAAAAAAGGTTTAAAAACTGAAAAATCACCCTGAGTAGTTTTATTTAATGGTGTGATTTCCAGGTTGTTAAAAAGAATCTGTTACTACTAGGTTGATCGAGTTACTAGATCATAGTAGTTAAAAAACACTCATTACACAAACGTCGACATGTTTCTGCTCTGTCGGCCCACAGGGGTCTATAGAGCATTCGTCAGGACTCACAATTAAACAAACAATGTTCGGATTACTCACACCTTTTGTGTTGTATTGCGTTAATAACCTGTATACTTTGCAGGGTATTGACTCCTCCGGTTTCTGAAAAGAAATAGGAAGAGAACATCGAGAGAGACACACTTATTGCAAACATCCTGATTTAGGCTAGTGCAAAGGGTAGAATAACATTATTATTCATTCATTCCTGAAACTCATCTCTGAGGAGGGAACTGGGTAGAGCTTTTTACGCTTTAGACATGTTAGTGAAAATTGCAGTATGCTGGTACTATGGAGAGCACACTCTGTGAGGGTGAGTTTATCTGGTACGCGCTGGCCTATTATGGAACAAGCATTACAGGCGGGTTTATTTAAAACGCAGCGCAAGGACAAAGCGTACAGGAACCTTTTTAGCAAGATGGGCGAGTTTATTAAACGCAGCGCATTCTCATACCTTGTAAACGGAGAGTGCTCGCTTGCGTCGGGGGGCCCTCAGGACTCAGAGCTGTATTAGAATATATCGTGTTAATAAAAATTCCGTATGGTCACCTTACCGAGATTCAGTGGTTAATGCTGCGTAGCTCCGCCATTACCCGCGTGTGTTTGCAATCACGTCTAGTGCTGACTCTGCCCCCGGAAGATCGTGAATCCGGCTGGGCAGGCGTTTTTAAAGGGGCAGGCACTCTAGGCTTACGTGTTGCGGGCGTGTCCTGGTCATTTGTTTTTTTGACAAAACTTTATTGCTTACATCGAATAGAAATGGATTTTTCAAACAGAAATTATTTCTTTCATGAAATAGGCAGTTTTTTGTGTTCTGTGGGTGTTCAATTAGAAAATTGGTGCCACGGAATGGAATCATTAAGGCCGTTTTCGTAGGTTTTAAGGCGTTCCACCCACCTCTGTTCTCTCTCAAATAATGTTCTTTCACATCTTTGGGATTTATCAGTTAACATTTCGATTACTGTCCAGTGGATTTCGTCGCAGGAATGACCTGCTTGCACAAAGTGGGTACAGAGTTTGGTGGTATTCTTTTTTAACCTTATGTTACTGCGGTGTTCGCCAATTCTTGTTTTTATTTTTCGACATGTCATTCCGATATAACGCTTGCCACAAGGGCAGGTCACTGTATAGATAACATGGGTCGAATTACAGTTTGTGTGTTGACGTTGCTGCCAGAGAAGGGTGTCAGAAAGTTGTAGTGTTTTTGTAGCAGTTGTAGTTTTACATGCTACGCATGACCCACACGGATAATGTCCAGTTACCGGTGACATAGTTATATCCCTAGGCAGAATGGCTTTCAGTTTTTTTGGCGGTGGTCGGGTATGTACCAAGACGTCCTTGAAGTTTTTTGATCTCCTATTGGCGAACCTTGGTCTGGGCCAATCAAAATGTCCTGTGTGAAGGATATGCCAGTTCTTATTTACTAATTTCTTTACTTCGTAAGACGCCTGGCTAAATGTTGTAACACAGGTTGTTAGATCTGGTATTGTTTCTTTCTGGAATGTTTGCAAAAGGCATTCTCTCGGTTGACTGGTAGCTCTTTTTTTGCAGAGTTTGATGGTTTTCTCAGTATAGTCTCTCTGTCTCAGTCTGTCGCATAATTCGTTGGCTTGCAATCTATAATCTGAGTTATTGCTACAGTTCCTCTTTAGACGCAAAAATTGGCTGTAGGGAAGATTGTCCCTCAATGGTTTGGGATGAAAACTTTTATAGGACAAAATGCTGTTTTTGGCCGTTGGTTTCCTGAACGTTTTCGTGTGCAACTCATTATCCTTTACGAATATGGTTATATCAAGGAAATCAAGGTTGCAGCTGGTGGCTGTATGTGTGAATTTTAGCCAGGGGTCAAGGTTATTGAGCCAGTTCATAAAAGACTGTAGGTCCAGTTTATTGTCCCAAATCATGATGATATCATCGATGTATCTCTTCCAGTATAGAATACTGGAAGAGAAGGTGTTGTCCACATTGATTATGTTGAGTTCTTCAAAGTGACTGACATAGAGCCCTGCCACCGAGGGAGCGAAGGCGCTCCCCATGGATGTTCCATGGATTTGAAGATACATGTCATCTCCAAAGGAAAAGAAGTTCTCCTTCAGTGCTAACTTGCAGCACTCTAGAATGAAATGTCTTGGTGTTTTAAATTGCCAATCTTTCAAAAATAAAACGTCTTCCAAAACTTGCATGGTATCGTTTTGAGGCAGACTGGTGAAAAGGGCTTCAACATCCAGGCCCACAAGTAGCATTGTTTAAGGATTAAAAGGTTTTTTATCTATTTGTACCAAGAGATCTCGTGTGTCCTTTAAATATGCCGGTGTTTGTTGGACAAGAGGCTTAAGAAATTCATCGGCAAATTTGGAGAGTGGTTCTAGTATCGAACCAATGCCCGAGACTATCGGACGACCTGGTGGTGGGCTTCTGTTTTTATGAGTTTTTGGCAGAGAGTAAAAGTAGGGAGTAATAGGTTCCTTTGCCATCAGGAAATCTGCCTCTTTCGGTGTAATCCAGCCTTTGGTCTCTGCTTCATTAACCATAATCGAAATGGTATTCCTGAGTCTTTCAGTGGGGTCTGTGTCAATCTTTTGATAGAACCTTGTATCAGATAGGAGAGCTAAGCACTGTGAGTCATATCCTTCTTTGCTTAAGATAACAGTTCCACCCCCCTTGTCCGCTGGCTTGATCACTATTTTATCATTGGTTTTCAATGCTTCCAGGGCCAAGCGTTCGTTTTTGCTCAGGTTTTGGTAGGGTTTTTTATGTTGCAATTTGTCTACTCCATTCCTGCGACGAAATCCACTGGACAGTAATCGAAATGTTAACTGATAAATCCCAAAGATGTGAAAGAACATTATTTGAGAGAGAACAGAGGTGGGTGGAACGCCTTAAAACCTACGAAAACGGCCTTAATGATTCCATTCCGTGGCACCAATTTTCTAATTGAACACCCACAGAACACAAAAAACTGCCTATTTCATGAAAGAAATAATTTCTGTTTGAAAAATCCATTTCTATTCGATGTAAGCAATAAAGTTTTGTCAAAAAAACAAATGACCAGGACACGCCCGCAACACGTAAGCCTAGAGTGCCTGCCCCTTTAAAAACGCCTGCCCAGCCGGATTCACGATCTTCCGGGGGCAGAGTCAGCACTAGACGTGATTGCAAACACACGCGGGTAATGGCGGAGCTACGCAGCATTAACCACTGAATCTCGGTAAGGTGACCATACGGAATTTTTATTAACACGATATATTCTAATACAGCTCTGAGTCCTGAGGGCCCCCCGACGCAAGCGAGCACTCTCCGTTTACAAGGTATGAGAATGCGCTGCGTTTAATAAACTCGCCCATCTTGCTAAAAAGGTTCCTGTACGCTTTGTCCTTGCGCTGCGTTTTAAATAAACCCGCCTGTAATGCTTGTTCCATAATAGGCCAGCGCGTACCAGATAAACTCACCCTCACAGAGTGTGCTCTCCATAGTACCAGCATACTGCAATTTTCACTAACATGTCTAAAGCGTAAAAAGCTCTACCCAGTTCCCTCCTCAGAGATGAGTTTCAGGAATGAATGAATAATAATGTTATTCTACCCTTTGCACTAGCCTAAATCAGGATGTTTGCAATAAGTGTGTCTCTCTCGATGTTCTCTTCCTATTTCTTTTCAGAAACCGGAGGAGTCAATACCCTGCAAAGTATACAGGTTATTAACGCAATACAACACAAAAGGTGTGAGTAATCCGAACATTGTTTGTTTAATTGTGAGTCCTGACGAATGCTCTATAGACCCCTGTGGGCCGACAGAGCAGAAACATGTCGACGTTTGTGTAATGAGTGTTTTTTAACTACTATGATCTAGTAACTCGATCAACCTAGTAGTAACAGATTCTTTTTAACAACCTGGAAATCACACCATTAAATAAAACTACTCAGGGTGATTTTTCAGTTTTTAAACCTTTTTTCCTTTTTTCGAAATTCTATTTTGACACACCCTTTTTTTTCTTCTCTGGACACTGCACTACAGGCCAGAGGTGCCTCCGGTTGAGGCTGGCAACATCACTAACTTGGAGTAACCAATGATAACGGCCAACAACCCATATGCGGGACGGACGAACCATATATACCGCACTAACCACATTTGCATAGGGTTTTTGAGGTTACTCTAAATTTATATGACCAATGGCCTGGTGTTACAAGTGTCTGTTTCCTCTTTGATAAATCTCTTACTTACCCTGGGGAACGAAACAGACCTTCAAATCCCTAGTCCCTCCCCATTGATTGATTGGTATTTAAGCTGCGTGCAGCAGCGGGACCAAATATTATATACACATCTGTTGTATATATATATATCACCCAGAAACTCCAAATGGAGGGCAATCTTGGTTTGAGCTTTGACGCGAATGACATAGATGAAATCCTGGCAGGACAATCACTCCTACAGAACAGACACAGAACTCACGGAAGTATTAGCACAGGCAGATGATTGGGACAAATTGACGGAGAAAAAAAGAGAAGAGATGAGAACATCTATACACGGAATCATTATGACAGAATATCTGAGAGTGAAAGCAGCCCCAAGAGGCCTTTGGGTCAACAATGCCCCACGTATCTTTTTGAGTGACCTAGCCTTCCGACGGGATTGGTCCTCAATATCGTGGAAGTGTACTCTCGACTATCTAGTACTAATTGTTAAAACTGCAAAAAGATTATCAGATAGGCTCCTAAAAGAGATAGAAGATTGCGAAAAAGAGCTGAAGAAAGGCATTAATCCCGCGGTCTATAAACAAAGGCTGGATGAAATCAACAAGGAATTGGAGGAAACCCGGGAATTTCTCACACAAAGCAAGTTGAACAAACTTGGAAAAGACCTAAAGAAATTCAACCAAGAAAAGATTCACACATATACTGTGGAGGAATACTCCCCACAGGATACAGGATCTGACAACGAATCTAATAACTCCTCCAATAATTCCTTCAACAGTACGGATGGATATTTCTCCAAGAGAGGCAGGAGTAATTACAGACAAAACCGCCCGAGGAGAGGCAATAGATGGCAGAGACCATTCTTTCACGGGTACAATATGCCATATCACCAGCCATTCGTTCCACCATATGGAGGCTGGATGGATCCATATAATCCTGGCATGCAACAAATGCCACACTTGGGAGATCAACAGATGGGGCACAACATGCACACTACCCAAAAAGAACCTCATTTTTTATCGAGAGGCCAAAACCAGCCAAGAGGAAAGAAAAAATCACTCAGATGGCAAGATCAACAGAGGAATGTGCAGACACGCAGCATGGCAGCATCGCACCCCTCCACCAGCAAAACCAATCCCTAGTAGTCAACCTCTCAGGTATCGAATTACCACAAGAACAGATCGAAATCCTTAACAAGGGACTGGGATTTGTACCTACCCCCGGCTTGACACTTTCAAACTGAAGAGTGAATTAGCCGAATTTTGTAGGACGTTGAAATTGAAGGCCTTCTTCTCCAGTCAGAATACCAACATTGGGATGACAGAACAGGGTGATACCACTTTGAGGAACAAATCCACCTTCAATCCACCAGCCTCAACCGTACACCCAGAATTACAGACGTTCGAACAGGCACTTCTAAATGGAGTAGACAAATTGCAACATAAAAAACCCTACCAAAACCTGAGCAAAAACGAACGCTTGGCCCTGGAAGCATTGAAAACCAATGATAAAATAGTGATCAAGCCAGCGGACAAGGGGGGTGGAACTGTTATCTTAAGCAAAGAAGGATATGACTCACAGTGCTTAGCTCTCCTATCTGATACAAGGTTCTATCAAAAGATTGACACAGACCCCACTGAAAGACTCAGGAATACCATTTCGATTATGGTTAATGAAGCAGAGACCAAAGGCTGGATTACACCGAAAGAGGCAGATTTCCTGATGGCAAAGGAACCTATTACTCCCTACTTTTACTCTCTGCCAAAAACTCATAAAAACAGAAGCCCACCACCAGGTCGTCCGATAGTCTCGGGCATTGGTTCGATACTAGAACCACTCTCCAAATTTGCCGATGAATTTCTTAAGCCTCTTGTCCAACAAACACCGGCATATTTAAAGGACACACGAGATCTCTTGGTACAAATAGATAAAAAACCTTTTAATCCTCAAACAATGCTACTTGTGGGCCTGGATGTTGAAGCCCTTTTCACCAGTCTGCCTCAAAACGATACCATGCAAGTTTTGGAAGACGTTTTATTTTCGAAAGATTGGCAATTTAAAACACCAAGACATTTCATTCTAGAGTGCTGCAAGTTAGCACTGAAGGAGAACTTTTTTTCCTTTGGAGATGACATGTATCTTCAAATCCATGGAACATCCATGGGGAGCGCCTTCGCTCCCTCGGTGGCAGGGCTCTATGTCAGTCACTTTGAAGAACTCAACATAATCAATGTGGACAACACCTTCTCTTCCAGTATTCTATACTGGAAGAGATACATCGATGATATCATCATGATTTGGGACAATAAACTGGACCTACAGTCTTTTATGAACTGGCTCAATAACCTTGACCCCTGGCTAAAATTCACACATACAGCCACCAGCTGCAACCTTGATTTCCTTGATATAACCATATTCGTAAAGGATAATGAGTTGCACACGAAAACGTTCAGGAAACCAACGGCCAAAAACAGCATTTTGTCCTATAAAA
Source organism: Lissotriton vulgaris (assembly GCF_964263255.1). Lineage (NCBI taxonomy): Eukaryota > Metazoa > Chordata > Amphibia > Caudata > Salamandridae > Lissotriton > Lissotriton vulgaris. The sequence continues at coordinate 570,064,118 of NC_141695.1, forward strand.
GTTTTCATCCCAAACCATTGAGGGACAATCTTCCCTACAGCCAATTTTTGCGTCTAAAGAGGAACTGTAGCAATAACTCAGATTATAGATTGCAAGCCAACGAATTATGCGACAGACTGAGACAGAGAGACTATACTGAGAAAACCATCAAACTCTGCAAAAAAAGAGCTACCAATCAACCGAGAGAATGCCTTTTGCAAACATTCCAGAAAGAAACAATACCAGATCTAACAACCTGTGTTACAACATTTAGCCAGGCGTCTTACGAAGTAAAGAAATTAGTAAATAAGAACTGGCATATCCTTCACACAGGACATTTTGATTGGCCCAGACCAAGGTTCGCCAATAGGAGATCAAAAAACTTCAAGGACGTCTTGGTACATACCCGACCACCGCCAAAAAAACTGAAAGCCATTCTGCCTAGGGATATAACTATGTCACCGGTAACTGGACATTATCCGTGTGGGTCATGCGTAGCATGTAAAACTACAACTGCTACAAAAACACTACAACTTTCTGACACCCTTCTCTGGCAGCAACGTCAACACACAAACTGTAATTCGACCCATGTTATCTATACAGTGACCTGCCCTTGTGGCAAGCGTTATATCGGAATGACATGTCGAAAAATAAAAACAAGAATTGGCGAACACCGCAGTAACATAAGGTTAAAAAAGAATACCACCAAACTCTGTACCCACTTTGTGCAAGCAGGTCATTCCTGCGACGAAATCCACTGGACAGTAATCGAAATGTTAACTGATAAATCCCAAAGATGTGAAAGAACATTATTTGAGAGAGAACAGAGGTGGGTGGAACGCCTTAAAACCTACGAAAACGGCCTTAATGATTCCATTCCGTGGCACCAATTTTCTAATTGAACACCCACAGAACACAAAAAACTGCCTATTTCATGAAAGAAATAATTTCTGTTTGAAAAATCCATTTCTATTCGATGTAAGCAATAAAGTTTTGTCAAAAAAACAAATGACCAGGACACGCCCGCAACACGTAAGCCTAGAGTGCCTGCCCCTTTAAAAACGCCTGCCCAGCCGGATTCACGATCTTCCGGGGGCAGAGTCAGCACTAGACGTGATTGCAAACACACGCGGGTAATGGCGGAGCTACGCAGCATTAACCACTGAATCTCGGTAAGGTGACCATACGGAATTTTTATTAACACGATATATTCTAATACAGCTCTGAGTCCTGAGGGCCCCCCGACGCAAGCGAGCACTCTCCGCTTACAAGGTATGAGAATGCGCTGCGTTTAATAAACTCGCCCATCTTGCTAAAAAGGTTCCTGTACGCTTTGTCCTTGCGCTGCGTTTTAAATAAACCCGCCTGTAATGCTTGTTCCATAATAGGCCAGCGCGTACCAGATAAACTCACCCTCACAGAGTGTGCTCTCCATAGTACCAGCATACTGCAATTTTCACTAACATGTCTAAAGCGTAAAAAGCTCTACCCAGTTCCCTCCTCAGAGATGAGTTTCAGGAATGAATGAATAATAATGTTATTCTACCCTTTGCACTAGCCTAAATCAGGATGTTTGCAATAAGTGTGTCTCTCTCGATGTTCTCTTCCTATTTCTTTTCAGAAACCGGAGGAGTCAATACCCTGCAAAGTATACAGGTTATTAACGCAATACAACACAAAAGGTGTGAGTAATCCGAACATTGTTTGTTTAATTGTGAGTCCTGACGAATGCTCTATAGACCCCTGTGGGCCGACAGAGCAGAAACATGTCGACGTTTGTGTAATGAGTGTTTTTTAACTACTATGATCTAGTAACTCGATCAACCTAGTAGTAACAGATTCTTTTTAACAACCTGGAAATCACACCATTAAATAAAACTACTCAGGGTGATTTTTCAGTTTTTAAACCTTTTTTCCTTTTTTCGAAATTCTATTTTGACACACCCTTTTTTTCTTCTCTGGACACTGCACTACAGGCCAGAGGTGCCTCCGGTTGAGGCTGGCAACATCACTAACTTGGAGTAACCAATGATAACGGCCAACAACCCATATGCGGGGCGGACGAACCATATATACCGCACTAACCACATTTGCATAGGGTTTTTGAGGTTACTCTAAATTTATATGACCAATGGCCTGGTGTTACAAGTGTCTGTTTCCTCTTTGACAATTACAGATAGACTGTGGACGTACAGTCAAGAAAAGTGATCGCTTGGTCGGAAGTAGTCATTTTTCGGTGTATGAATGGGACGCATGCGTGACCGGGAGACGAGCTGAGAAAGGAGAGGAACTGCTGCGAGAGGGAGACGAGTGACGTCAGGAAGTGCCGCGCTGGGATTGGCCGGCAAGGGTGAGCCTGCTTAGTGCCCTTGAGGGCGAGAATCTCACTGGTGCCCCGCTGCTGTTCGCGCTGGTCGCGCGCTATTTCTGCCTAGCTTACTTTTAAACACCTCCCGTTTTCGGATTTTTGTTAGTTTTATTTTTGCCTTCTTCCCTGTTTTTAATGTGCTCCTGGCCCCTACCTTGCACTGTAATTCAGGAATCACCACCGCTGTTTGGCGGGTCCGGGTTACCGGGAGGTTGTGGGTTTCAGCGCCATCTTGGTTTGGGAGGAAGCGCGAGCGCCATCTTTGAGCATCCAGGTCACCTGGGACGCCGAGACGACGCTATTTAATACTCGCTGGTTGCGCGCAGCGGTAACGCGCAGCGGAGCGCCTTCCCTGCGCCTGAGTCGTGCCAGAGTCCTGCCCGTCTGCGCTCGTCCGCGTCTCGGAGGCGGACGAGGCCGGACTCTGGCTCTTGGCTCCAGCATCTTGCTCTGGGTTCCTGCTGTCTGCCTGCCTAGTGGTTGCCTTCCAGCAGCTCCAGGATGATTACGTATAGTGCGGCTAGCTTGTTTGCTTTGCGCCCCCCTCGCTCTGACTGCCTGTCTCTTTTCCCCGGCGGTCGCCGACTAGGCAAGGGTTGCCCCGTGTGTAACTGGCACCCTACATTACCATCTATTCGTGTTCTATCTACCCCTCCTCTGCATTGCCATTGCGCGTTGCTTAATACTAGGTCCCTTCCTCGCCATACCTCGGACATATGGGATCTTCTCGCGCATTCCAAGATCTCTTGCTTATTCTTAACTGAGACTTGGTTGGGAGTGGGTTCGGAACCCGACATTGCCTGTGCTGTTCCGCCTAACTATTCCATCTTAAGGAAGGATAGAACTGAGGGAAGAGGAGGTGGGGTGGCTCTGATAGTGGACAAGGCCTTTGACTGCTCCTCCTTTGCGGTGGACAACATTGCTGGATCTGAAGCCTTAGGTTTTACGCTCCGCCTATCGGCGTCCCAGACCGGTACCGGAATTCTCCTCTACAGACCCCCTGGACCCATCGGGTCCTTTTTTGAGGATCTACAGTCGGCCTTATCAGTGCCATGCATGCGTTCTGCGCATTGCTTGCTATTAGGTGATTTAAATCTGCACATGGACTGTCTAACCGATGCTGAAGCCGCCAAACTCCGAGATATCACGGCGATGTTAGGGCTAGCCCCTTTTATTCACAGCCCCACTCACGTGAAAGGCCACACATTAGATGTGATCTTTTCCTCTATGCCTATTGAGGTGTCCCCCCTACTCCCGGTCCTTTGGTCAGATCATTATCTTATAAACTCTGCCTTAGTGCTTGAATCTAAGCCTAGCCAAAGGGCTCTGAAGGAAGGTTCCCGGCAATCTAGAGCCTTCCACCTAGTGACAGCAGATATGCTTTCTGATGCTCTCTGCCAATACCCGTGTCAACTGACAGGGGTTTTAGAAGCCGACTTAATCCTGGTCCAGAATTGGATGCAGGCAAGATTCGAGGAGCTGGCCCCATCGAGGTCTGCTAGAACAACCCCTCATCTTGATTCTGCTCCTTGGTTTTAAACCACTCTACGCATAATGCGACAAGACTGCAAAAAGTTGGAAAGGCGTTGGCGGCGCAAGTACGATCTTGTGGAGAAAACGAAATACCGCGACGCGATAAAGTCATACTATAAACAGATTGCCGCAGCTAAAAAGAACTCTCTCGAGCGGAGAATTGACAAAGCCGATAATACGAGCCGGGAACTCTTTAGGATTGTGAAGGAGTTTGTCAATCCTGTTGTAGGTACCCCTGTCCATTCACATACTGAAGAATGGATCAAACAGCTTGCCGACTTTTTTGTGGCTAAAATCTTAAAGATTCAGGACACTTTCCCATCTGTGGATTCCCGAACGGCTGACGCTGTTTTAGGGGGTAAGTCGACCCATTTAGCTCCCTGACAGGCTGAATCTGGGCCTTTACTATCTGTCTTTCCCCAGTTGTCCTGTGAGACATTGCTCGAGCTGTTATCCCGGCTGCAATCTGGCTCGCCTCTGGATGCCTGTCCGGCGAAATGCTTGGGCAGGGTGGCCTCAGCGGTGAACAGCTGTCTGAACCCCCTGCTTAATCTATCATTGAGCTCAGGGGTGGTTCCACGACAATGGAAACACGCACTCATTCTGCCGTTGATTAAGAAGCCTCTGCTCGACCCCCTGCAATGGGCTAACTATAGACCGATCTCCCTCCTCCCTGCTCTGGCGAAGGTGTTGGAGAAACATGTTCAGCATACTCTGACCACCTTTATTGAGAACAACAAACTGCTGCATGACTCCCAGTCTGGCTTTCGTGCGAACTACAGCACAGAGACAGCTCTGGTAGAGGTTACCGACGCCATCAGGGAGACGATCGATCATGGGGGAAAGGCTATGTTAGTCATGTTGGACCTATCGGCGGCGTTCGACACCGTCCCACACGCAGGTCTCCTTTCAAGACTCAGGGAGATTGGTCTGCGAGGGACGGAGCTGGACTGGTTTCAATCCTTTCTTGCCGACCGCCGACAGGTGATCTGGGCTCCGCCGTTCTCGGCTGAAATGCCTTCGCTGGAGGTGGGGGTGCCTCAAGGTTCTATCCTGAGCCCCACCATCTTCAACATATATATGGCCACTCTAGCGGAGGTAGCGGAGGCGTTTGGGGCCCGGGTCATCTCATACGCTGATGACACCCAGCTCTTGTTCACCTGCAGGAAGGGAGAGGTCTTCAATGGCGGCAGAATCAAGGACTGTCTGAGTGCAGTCTTTGCGTGGTTTCAGCGGCACAGCCTGAAATGCAACTCAGACAAGTCTGAGCTGCTCTTTTTCGGCTGTGCCCCTGATCCGGGTTGGAAGACATGGTGGCCCCAGGACATGTTCCCCCCAGAGAAACCATCTTCTCAGGTAAAAAATCTTGGAGTGGTGTTTGACGATGATCTTTCTTTCCGTCCACACATTCTGGGATTAGCAGGGAAATGCTTCGGCATCCTTAGGATGCTTAGGAAATTCCTTCCTCTGCTTTCACTGCAGTATCGTAGGAATGTAGTCCAGGCGCTTGTGGGATCCCGCCTGGACTATGCAAATGCGCTTTTTGCAGGCCTACCTAAGTATCTGTTATCCAGACTGCAAATTGTCCAGAATTCGGCGGCCAGAGCCATCTATGGCCTGCCCAGGAGAGCCAGTGCCTCTGCGCTCCTAGCTAGGTTGCACTGGCTGCCAATCTCTGGGAGAATCAGATTTAAACTCCTCACTCTGGCGTTTAAAGCCCTCCATGCGATTGGTCCCAACTATCTGAGGAAGCGTATTGCTTTCTATGTGCCACGGAGGTTGCTGCGGTCAGCGGACCTGGCCAAAATGGAGGTGCCTGTGGTCAAACGTGTCCGGATGGGAGGTCGATCCTTCCAACACGTGACAGCTTGCTTGTGGAACGAGCTCCCACTTTCTCTTCGGAAAGCGAACAACCTCCTGGCTTTTAGGAAGGAGTTGAAGACTCTGCTCTTTACCAAGTAATCCGCTGTGACTGTAGTGTGTATGCCTTTGGTTTCTTGTTTCTCTGGGCCTCTTTGCTAAAGCGCCGGGACACCCTTTTGGGGTAGCCGTGCGCTCAAAAAGTTCGGCTTAACATTAACATTAACTGCGCAGTGAGACAAGTGACGTCAGCAAGTGCCGCGCTGGGATTGGCCGGTGCGGTTGAGACCGTGCCGTGATAGGCCCAGCTAGCAAAGCCGCGCCAGGATTGGCGGATTGTCACCAGGAAGTAAACAGAATAGCGAAGCAGGACATTGTGCGTTTAATCATGAAATGTTTTAAATGGATAAGAGCGGCGTTTAAGAGAGAGAGGCGAAGATCTTATGATGGGGAAGAAGCCCCGCCGGAGGGTACGCCGGCAGATTATATGGCCACGAGTGTTGGGCTGCATACTATATTGTGGATTTCAAATTGGAGTAAGATTACAGAAGGGAATGAGGAACTGACGTTTCCAAAGTACGGGACGTTTAGATTAGAGGTATTGCATAGATTAAAAACAGTTATGACCGCAATGAGACCTCTGCCTAGACCGACCCAGTTTGAAGCCCTCAATGCATGGATTAGGGCGGCGCACGAGAGAAACCAGAACAGGCGCCAAGAAAGGGTGAAAAGATCGGTAAGGGCAGTGCAGGACGCCAAATGGGATGCGGATGCTAAAAGATGGAGAGTGCATAACCTTGTAGTAAACAAACTGTACCCAGTGATAGAGGTGGCGGGAAACAAGAACCCATTCGAGGAAGATGATGAGAGCGAGACAGAGGACAGCGTGATAAATAGGTTGCTAACCGATAGGCCACCCCCGTACAACAGAGAGACAGAAAATGCCGAGCCCAGCAGGGAAGGAGGGGCTGACATAGGGGAGTATAGACCGCTTCCTAGCACGGATTGGGATCCCACTGCAAGTAAAGTATTGCCTCAACCTGGTCCGGTGCAGAGGGTAGTCGGAAGGTTTGTGGTACAAAAGGCGCCAGAAACGGAGCGTGCCACATCCTATGCACTGCCAGACGCCCTGCAAGTACCTGTTACTATAGGTCCTATAGTATCGATATATGACCCAGAGAGAGCCAGCGGGGAGGAACAGGTACGAGTGGACAGGGAGAGAGCAGAAATGATGAGGAGGGACGACACGATCAATTCCCCAAGACAGCTGCCAGGACCAAGAGATTGGAGTACCCCAGTACACACAGCAGTAGATCCCACGAGAGATCAGAGGGGCCCGAGGTGGCCGATGGATCTGAGGGGATCAGGACCGAAATCCTTCCAGGAGTTAAGAGAGTACCTGAAGGAATGGGATGCGACAGTAGAGGCTCACAAGAGCCTGATAGCAGCGGAGGCTGAAGGAGAAAACCAAGATAGCAGAATCCGGACTCACTGCGGGGCTGGCGAAAGCAGTCCGGAGTGGGACGGGAGGAGTAAGGAAAATAGAGAAGGTACTTGTCGCTCCAGAAGCGGAGGTAGACCAGTAGTGGAGAACAGGAGCCAGGAGTGCGGGGGGGTGTCCCGACCCATTCCCAGTGAAGGGGATAGGAGAACGCAAGAGTACAGGGACAGCTTTAAGTGTACACCCCATACGTCTGGCAATAGCGGAAACAATGAAAGTTGCGAGAGGTCTCGCCATGACCCCTGTGATCACGGACATGGGCGTAATCCAGAGGATATGGGGAGCCGAGAGGGAGCTTACCAGATATTGAGCGACACTAGACGAAGAGGAAATAGCGACAGGCTGGAGAACAGCAGAGAGTCCTATCATGGGGCCAACGAGAACAGGCTGGAGGGACAAAATGAAATTGGGGGAAACAGGGCAGTGTTTCATCACCCTCCAAGAGAAGATGGCCGAGCATGGGACTTAGAGAGATGGGAACAAGGGAGGACTCTCCTTAACGCCCCTGAGCCTAGGCGTAGGACTCGGAGCTGGGATGGGAGAGAGAGCAATGAACACCCTAGGAAAGACATACTGCGAGCCGAGATAAAAGCAAAGAGACTTGATGTCGCCAGTTTAAGATCAGATCTGGATGACATGGTAGAAGGTACTTTGCTTCTGGAGAGAATGGACATGTACAAACAGGATGAGATACTGTTCATGGCAAAGGACGTCACCAGGAAAGCGAGGGCAGCACACGAGAAATTAGTCGAACTGGCAGGAAAGTACATGGTAGACTTGTCAAGAACCAAAGCATTACAGGGTAACCACAGGCTACATTATTCAGATCAGGACCTAGATGAGAGAAGGACAATCGGATTAAAAACACACATAAGGGAACTGATCACTGGAATAAGGACATGGAGAGCACTGGATAAATGGGAGGAAAGATGGTCCAAGAAAGGGACCGTCAGGAGGAGCATGCTTGGGATGTCCCCAGAGGGAGGACTGCAGAAGGTAGAGGCATACCCTTTGCGTGAGGTTGCAAACGGGAGCTACGTGCATGTGCCCTGGAGTAGGGGGGACTTAGCTGCCTTTACCAATTCCTTTCCTAAATTGAGGGAGAATCCAGTGGAGTGGTATAAGCAGGTAGAGAGGTTCGTAAAAATCTCTAAAGTACTCTGGATTGACCTGAACACCCTGTTTGACATCGTAGTACCAGGGGATTTGTGGTCAGCATGTAAAGTCAGTGCTGAATGGCCCACATCAGAACCAGAGAGAGATGCACAGACTAATGGGCCGTCCGAGACAGTAATGGCAAAATATGAGAGAGTGATGACTTGGCTAAAGGATAAGGTGCCAATGCAGGACATAGATTGGGTCAAGATAGATCGGACTAGACAGGAACCCAAGGAGACAGTCCATGAATATTATGAAAGGTTGCTGAAGGCATTTAAACAATATAGCGGGTTGGACGTAATGGATCCTAAAGACATAGGGCAGTTTGTGTCTAAATTTGTTTTGGGCTTAAGGCCGGATATTTGTTTAATGATTCAGCAACACTTGATTTGTTGGCAAAATAAACCGTTAGACGAAATTCTGAGATATGCTAGGTACTGCAGCGATGAGATAGATTCAAAAGCCAAGAAACTAAAAGAAAAGCTGATGGTGGTCCAGATGCAGTCAGCTGGTAAGGGTGGACAACAGCAACAGGGAACAGGGACTGGGGGCAGGAGACCGAATAACAAAGGAAATGAGGAGAACTCTAACTTCAGACCTAGGGTAGATATTGCGACTTTGATAAAGACGACTCGGTGTCACCAATGTAACGAGGTGGGACATAAGAAACGCGAGTGCCCCTACAACGTTGAGATTGGGGAACTAGAAATAGAGGAGGAAGAGGTTCAACACACTCCAGGGAAAGGGACAACAGCATACCAAGGAAACGTGGTCAAAGGGGGGACCCCAGCACCACGAGCCCAGTTCCCTCAGCCACCCCGAATAGCGACAGGGGGAAAGACCTATTGACAGATGCCTCTATTCGTGGGAGGAGAAGAGTGTTACTACGTTGATCCCCTAACAGGGCAGAGAGTGGAGAGAGAGGACTGTACCCTCGGGGCCGCCTTAGAAGTAGATCAAAGGGGACCATACGTTGAGGCCGAAGTTGCAGGGTGCCCCACAACTTTCTTAGTAGACACAGGGGCCACTCGATCCACGATAAGATCAGCTGTAGTTCCAGGTCTGCCAATGTCTGGAGAAACCATTCAAGTGGTGGGGGTCGCAAACAGGAGAATAACAAGCCCACTGACAGAACCAGTGCTAGTGAAAATAGGGAAATACAGTGATGAGCATCAGTTTGTGGTTTGTGATTCTAGTCCTGTATGTCTGTTAGGAAGAGATCTATTGTGCAAGTTAAATTGTACAATATATTGTACACCACAGGGAGTGGAGGTACTGACTAATGATGATGACGCTGACTTTAAGGTCGCAAACTCAAGAACCTGCGTGGAGCTGTATCCCACTCTGACAGTGGATGAGCTCCCCTGGGACCTAAGGGAGACCGTGATACCAGAAGTATGGGATTTCACTGGGGAAGAGATTGGACTAGTCAAAGGAGTGGACCCAGTGAAAATAATAGTGAAACCAAATGCTGAGTTTCCGAGAACACCCCAATACAAATTGACACCAGAAACGATTGCAGGTATAAAACCCGTGATCGAGTCCATGATTAAGCAGGGAATACTGAAGGAAGTCGTGGGTAGTCCATGTAACTCCCCGATTATGGGGTTGCAGAAACCAAGTGGGAAATTCAGAATAGTGCAGGACCTTCGAAAAATCCACAACATAGTTGTCTCATGTTGTCCAGTGGTACCGAATCCATCAGTGATATTGTTTCAGATACCGTTCCAAGCCGAATGGTTCACCGTGATAGACCTTTGCCAGGCTTTCTTTTCGATCCCTTTGGACGAGGACAGCCATTTCCTTTTCGCTTTTAAGCTGGAAGGTCGCGTATTAACATGGTGTCGTATCCCACAGGGGTATACAGAGAGCCCATCGATCTTTAACCAGCTTTTGAAGAAGAATCTTGAAAGTCTAGTACTGCCCCAGAATTCGGTTCTGGTCCAGTACATAGATGACCTACTTGTCGCGTCAGAAACTGAGGAAGCTTGCAAGGAGGACTCCATTGCATTGCTAAATCGCCTAGCGGTAAATGGACACAAGGTGTCTCCGAGCAAATTGCAGTACTGCCTGACAGAAGTGCAGTATTTGGGGCACAGGATTGAAAAAGGAAAGCGGAAGGTGTCCCCAGACAGGATAGAGGCGATCATGAAAATGAACGCACCTAAAACACAGAGAGAGGTCAGGATGTTCCTAGGGATGGTGGGTTATTGCCGACAGTGGATAGCGAACTTTTCACTGAAAGCAAAACCCTTGCAAAAACTGACGCACAAGGAAGTGAGTGATCCGGTACCATGGGACAAATATTGTTTCATGGCATTCCTGCAGCTGAGAGAGGACCTGTGTCGTTCTCCTGCTCTGGGAATGCCTGATTACGACAAACCATTCTTGCTTTACTGTTGTGAAAGAGAGGGTTGTGCCTTGTCAGTCCTGGTCCAAATCCATGGGAATGCCCGTAGACCAGTTGCCTACTTTTCGGCTACCTTAGACCCAGTAGCCGCAGCGTTGCCCGGATGTCTCAAATCCGTTGCTGAAACGGGTGTCAGCATTGAGCGCTGTGAGAATATAGTTATGGGACACCAGTTAGAGGTGTATGTGCCACATTCTGTTGAACTGTTGATGACCAGGACCAAAACACAGCATCTGACGAATAGCAGGCTCACGCGCTATGAGCAAGTCATTCTTGCTGCAGAGAACGTGACCCTCAAGAGATGCTCTGTTTTGTACCCTGCTACATTGATGCCACTCCCAAGTGACATTGATGATGACGAATGTACAGACCACGATTGCCTCGATGTGACTGAACTATGCACCAAACCGAGACCCGACATCGTGGATGAGCCACTGACTGACCCTGATGAAGTTTTCTTTGTTGATGGCTCATGTGTAAGAGACGATGTTGGGCAGTTGAGAGCAGCCTATGCTGTTTGTACAATTACTGGAGTAGTGGAAGCCGCATGCCTGGAAGGAGTACACTCCGCTCAGGTAGCTGAAATTATTGCATTGACGCGTGCCTGCCTGGCAAGCAACCAAATTCGAGTCACCATATACACCGATAGCCAATATGGTTTCGGGGTAGTTCATGATTACGGGCAATTATGGTCTCAAAGGGGTTACATGACCTCGTCAGGTTCCCCCATTCGAAATGGAGAGTTTGTACGCCTATTGTTAGAAGCTTTGCAATGTCCGGCAGCTATTGCCGTTGTGAAATGTACGGCGCACACAAGAAATCAAGACTTTGTGTCACAGGGCAACAGGTACGCGGATGAGGTGGCACAATACTGTGCCGAGCAGGGATACTCTTTCACGGAGGTGGAAGTAGGTGGAATCAGTGTAAGGACTGAATTAGCTATGATATTGGAGACTGTAGATACTTGGGACGAGTTAAAATGTGCACAAGAGAATGCACCCGATTTTGAGAAAAACTCATGGGAAACTGCAGGATGTGTGGTGGGAGACACAAACTTTTGGGTTTCATCCGATGGAAGAGCAGTGTTGCCAAATGAGTTGGTGAGCCCAATGGCGCGACAAATACATGGTCCAGTACACCTAGGGAGAGACGCTTTGCTGAGAGTATTTAGACAAACCTGGTACAACCCTAAGTTCAGAGTAGCAGCCGAAGCAGTGTGCCAGCGTTGTGTGACCTGTCAGCAGCTGAACATAGGGAAAAGAACACCAGTTGCATTGAGTCACATAGGGAGGTCTGGAGGTCCATTCAATAGAATGCAAATTGATTTCATTGAAATGCCAAGGTGCAACCGCCTTCGATACGTGCTGGTGGTTGTTTGCATATATTCCAGATGGGTCGAGGCATACCCTACACGCAGGTGTGACACCCTCACAGTAGCCAAACTATTGCTTAGGGAGCTCATTCCGCGCTTCGGGGTACCGGCCTCTTTGGAATCAGATAGGGGAACACATTTCAACAGCGAGCTTGTGAAGATGATCTGTGCAGCCCTGAACATAGACCAGAAATTGCATTGTAGCTATCGACCAGAAGCTTCGGGAATTGTGGAGCAGATAAACGGCACCATCAAATCCCGAATTGCCAAAATGTGTTCATCGACGTCTCTGAGTTGGCCCGATGCCTTGCCATTGGTTCTCATGAGCATCCGTAGTACCCCAGACAGAAGAACGGGACTATCGCCACATGAGGTGTTAATGGGGGGGGCAATGAGATTGCCATCAGTACCGACTGCAGCCTTATTGAATATCACAGATGATATGATCCTGGACTATTGTAAGGGTCTGTCTGACGCCATTCATTCTGTGTCCCTTCAGGTGCAGGCTGCCGAGGTCCCGACGTGCCAGGACTTGTGTCATGACCTGTGCCCTGGAGATTGGGTACTCATTAAAAAGCACGTCAGAAGAAGCTGCCTAGATGTCCGCTGGCGTGGGCCCTACCAGATCATCCTGATATCGAACACTGCTATAAAGGTGGGAGGTCTGCCCAACTGGATCCACGCGTCTCATACGCGGAGAGTTCCAGCACCTCTGGAAGAAACAGCTCCTCTCTCGGATGTAAGTCCAGCTGCGGACAGAGAAGCCACAGAGGGGGCCAGCCAAGCTGTAGAGGTGCAAGAAGAAGCTGGGAGTGTGTCTGACCAAGCTGAGGACGGTCAGTACAATAGTGAAACCGACGACGCCACAGAAGGAGGAAGTAGCTGGGAGTACGAATCAGACGCGGGCCAAGCTGAAAGTGAGCCCGAGCGAAGCAGAAGGACAAGGAGCGAAGGGGCAAGGCGTAGAGAGGCTAGTTGGCCCCAGAGGAGGAGGTCAAGTCTGAGGTCAACTCCAGAGAGGACTCTTGCTCCTGTATCCGAAGACTCAGATCCGCACGAAGGTGCCCTGGGCGCTGAAGCAGCAGGTCCAAGAAGGTCAAGGCGAGTACGCGTGCCTAGCAGAAGATACGCCACTCCTGAGTGGACATATCTGGCGACAGATGTCTTGGGAACAGACGACAGGGAGAATAAGGGTGGTGCTAGTGGCCAACGTTGAACCCATCATCACAGTAGAAGTACAGCTGTTGATGCCTGGAGTCGAAGCAGAAGGGTCACTAACGTTCAAAGTCCCCAACCCTCCCTACCTGAGCAAGTTAAAGCACATGTTCTTCACCGAATTGCAATTCCCCAACTTTGGAACAACGATAACAAGTCATGAGGAACACATTCTTCGTTTGGAGTTATTGAACTATGCTATCCAAGCCGCTGGTCCCAGCCTCATTGTAGATGCTTAAAGACTTTGTAAATAAGCAAGAGTGAGAAGATAACCTAGCGCCTAGGAATGCAGAGAAAACTTAGGGGTTTCCTTTAAGTGGACGGAGAAGGGCTAGGGTTGTCTGAGATAAAGCTCAAAAAGACTTTTGCAAAAAGAAGATTGCTAGCTTCCGGTTGTGTGGTTCTAAAGACAGAAAAAGAAAAAGACTGTAAAGGAACTCATGAGAAGGAACTTTGTGTTGAAAAAGAGAAAGGAACCATACCGTCTGAGGAACATGGAGGCCGGTAGTCCAAACCGTAGAGCCAAATGTAAAATAGGCACACTTATAGTGGGAGTGATACTTCTTATAGCTTTAGTAGTTACTGTATCATATGTGATGGGACACGAGAGTGAGGCAGAGGTACCAGATGCAAAATCTGTAGTGACACCAAAACCCACTGCTGCTGGTAAGAACGGTGAAACCGAACAGGAGAGAGCGTTATTAGCAGCAGAAGCCCGTAGGTTACACATGGATGAGTCCCAAGGCGACTATAGGTCAAATGCTTATGCCAAATTATTATACGAATATGTAGATGCCATGGAAGTCAAAGACTGCTACGTCTGTATGCAGCTGCCTGCGTCTGTAGATGAAGGCATTAGATATCATCATCTCCCATTGACTTATGGCATTACATGTAGCTTATTGCTTAGCATATTTTATGGTAGAGATAGTTTTGAGTATTATTTTTCGAATTACGATTCAGTGTTACCTGAGGTCCCCAATTATAAGCAAATGAATAAGTGGGACTATTATAAGAGTGAAGACAGATTGGTCAAGTTCTTCATTCCTTGGGATACTCTAAATACTTCACATGCCCGCAGAAATAATCTGACTTGCAAAGTGTCAGAAGTTGAGAAGAAGTTTATAGGGCAAGTGGATGATCGATACAGAAGGCAAAAGGTTCTGAAGAAATCAGGACAGTGGAAGACAGATTGGACCGAGGAGGAGAAGGATCATAAAAGAAAGGGTAGTAGTGGTCCTATAGCTTTGGATAAGACACAGAGAGGGAAGTTATGCCTTCACAGGAGCAAAATGTACTACGAAAATGTATTTGTAGGGGAGGTCAGTTGTGAACATGCTTTTAGATTAGAGTATTACACAAAAGACTTTTTGAAGGGAATGCAAGTGAATCCAAATGTATATTTTGTCTGTGGAAGAAATGCCTACGTGAGACTACCTGACAACTGGTACGGATCATGCTATTTGGCCATTGTCTTCCCCAAAATATACCACGCTCAAGACCTAGAGATCATAGAGGGCAAGGTCCAAACAAGAGGAAGAAGAGACGTAGGGGATGCAGAACTAGTTGGAGACGTGTTTGGAGCTGCATTTCCTATTTTAGGACTGATCCTCAATGATGTCAAGATCAGAAGACTGGCCACAGTCGTAGACAGGTTGTTTGCCAGTACTGCTACATCCTTAATGTTGGTGGAAGGAGAGATGCAATCGATAAGGGCCATGGTGCTTCAGAACCGTCTTGCGTTAGACGTTCTGCTAGCAAAAGAGGGCGGAGTCTGTAAGGCTTTGAAGGTCCAGGAATGTTGCACTTACATTCCAGACAATTCAAAACCTTTGGAGAAAGTTATCATGAACATAACTAACATTCACAAGGAGATCGAAGACCTGACTAAAGTAAATGTTTGGGAAAAAGTGGGTCATGGAATGGGTGAAGTTGGAGGTTGGTTCGCCAACATAGGGAAGAGCTTTGTATGGTACATACTGAAACCTATCATCATAATACTGATCTGCGTGATCGTGTTGTGGGGATTGGTGAGGTCGTACCAATGGTACAGATCAAATAGGTTGGAGAGATCCAGGAGAGAACAGGAACGAAGATTAGCTGCCATGCAAGACAATCAGTACAAGAGTCTGAGGGCTCTAGAAATGCTGAAGCGAGAGAGGATGGCAACTAGTTCAGTTTGACTTTTGGTGATGACCACGAGAGGTCATCAAAGGGGGGAACTGATAGAGCGCAAACTGAACAAAAATGCACGAGTGCACCATAAGCACATGTTAGTCGCACAATTATAATAGAAGTGCCTGTAAGTGTTGAAGATATATATGCACCTATACTTAGACGTGTGTAGTTAACATAGAAAATACATATAGAAGTGGGACTGATGCAGAAATGTGTGGAAAATGTATTCTTATTAGACTTGATTAATCATGATCCATGTTATGTAGCCGCTAAATGGAGGAATGTCATGCTGCAAGGCATCGAAGGGAGCAGGCCTCATGGCCAGGGCAGAAGGGTTTAGAAATGAACACTCATACATAAACATGGATTGCAATAATGTTATAGTGATTTTGTTTACTCGTTAGATTTATATTCCATAGAAGTGTTTTCTTATTATTCAAGCATAAGATGCTAACATGTTATTTCAGTTAACCTCTGAGAAAAGGGTTGTAGGCCTGAAAAGAGAAATAGGGTTTCTAGTTGAACGTGCTGACACATGTCGAATTGTATTGAGTAATAAGTTGCAAACTTCTGTTAAAAGTCTATGTGAATGGGATTCAAGCTGCAGATGTCTGTCTGCAGGTGCGAGGGGGTTCCGAATAAAAGTTTAATGAATAGAGCTCTGTTCGAGTAGACTGGTACTGACATGGAGGAGGATTCAGGAATGTTTAGGGGGTATCAGCGGGCCGGAGAAGAGCCTGAGAAGCAAGGTCAACGCTGAACACAAGGCCCAGAGGAAGATCATCATGGAAAAAGCCAGAATCGACATCACGTGAGGGGCGTCTCGTGAGGGGCGTTTCAACTGTAAACTGTGTTTTGTATTAGGGTCAGCACCCCTGGGTGGAGTTAGAGCAGATGCCTGAGGACCCTTCAGAGAGCGGATGGGTAGGCAGAGAGGGGTCATGACTGGAGATCATAGGTTTTCACTTAGAGACTAAGAGTGGGTGATCTTCTCAGGAAGACATTCACAGCTGACACCTTTTGATAGGTTGGGACCTTGTTAAGTAGGGATACCATCTAGTACAGGGTAGGGACAGCCTAACTTGATTCCTTCCTCCCTTTGTAAATGATGGATAGATCGCAATTCGTGTCTATGCTTGGAGCCCTGCTGATTTTAGAACTAGTCTTAGTAGTGTTCTTTGCTCGCCTAAGAGCTTTCAGAGAACATATGTTTGTATTAGTGCCTCTGTATCTTCTGAATCTCATTTTGAGATGTCTGTATTTGCAGTTATCAATGACTCTGTAATAAACCTTTAAAACTTAGAAGTAGTCTGTGGTTTTTCAGAGTCGAGCCCATTATTGATTAAACTAACCTGGTATTGATGCACCTTCTTTCCTCAATGACAGGCAATAAAGATTCAGTCAACCAGAACGGGGTTTAGATCTAGAGTGATAAGATAGAGATCAAAAATCCCGCCCTCCCATGTCGAAGCTCTAGCCTTTGCAGGGTAAGGAGGTTGCCTTTCCCGATTCCGTGCTTGTGGACTCGGTTGTTGCTTCTCTGTTGGTTTGACCTTCCATGGCGGATGATAATATCCTGAAGGATGGCGTTGATAAAAAGATGGACTCTGCGCTGAAGAAGTCCTATGCTGGCTCTCACTTGGCTTTTCGTTCTGGAGTGTATGGTGCCTACGTTGCTCAGTCTTTGCTGGCTGACTTCAAGACTTTGTTTTCCTTGATGCAGGAGGGGGGCAGTTGTCCGGAGTTGCTGGACTCTATGGAGCGTCAGGCGGAATTCCTTTCAGACATTGCCTTTGACTCGGTCAGGGCTTCCGCTCTGTCTTGTGGATCCTCTGTTGCTACCCGTCGGAATTTGCTGCTCCAGGATTGGAAGAGAGATGCGGCGCAGCGTTCTATGGCCTTAAGGTTGCCGTTTTCTTGGATTCATCTCTTTGGGGATGCTTTGGAGGATAAGCTTCACAAGGTCTTTAAGGAATGTAAGCATTATTTGTCATTCCGTCATGCTCCCTCTCAGAAGGGGACTTCCTTCTCGAATGCAAGGTCCTTTCGCCAGCCTTCCAGGTTCCAGCAGTCCTCATTTAAAGGCCAGCGGGGTGCTGGTAGATCCTTTCCGAGGAGGTTCCAGAAGAAGCCCCCGCCTGATGGTGGTTCTGGCGCACCTCGTTCCTGACTGCGCCGTTCCGATGCTCGGTCTCGTTGGTGGTCAGCCCACGGTTGGTAGAAGACTGCGGTTGTTCCTCCATGCTTGGCTGCTGACTACCTCCGACCAGTGGGTACTGGATGTTGTTTCCAGGGGTTAGCGGATAGAGTTTCTGTCTCCTCTGCCTCCCACAGGTGTTGTGGTGACCCCCTTGCCTTCGGACCCGTCTCGCCATCTGGCGTTGCTGGAGGGTGTTTGTGTTCTGTTCAGCAAGCTGGCGATTGTCCCGGTCCCCCCCTGGAACGTGGGCTGGGGACTTATTCCATTGTCTTTGTGGTCTCGAAGGTCACGGGGGGTTTCCGTGTTGTCATCAATCTTCGGGCCCTGAACTTGTTTGTGCGCAAAATCCCGTTCAAGATGGAAACTTTGCAGAAGGTGATCCCCTTGATCCAGAAGGGCTGGGTGTTCACCTCACTGGATCTCCAGGATGCCTACCTCCATGTTTCGATGGGGTTGGGGGATCAGCAGTTCCTGCGCTTCTGCCTGGAGGGTCATCACTGGTAGTTCTGTGTCCTTCCCTTTGGTCTCCAATCCGCCCCCCGGGTGTTCACCAAGGTGGCGGCTCCCTTGGTGGCTCATCTCCATCTCCTGGGGGTGTCCGTCTTTCCATACCTGGACGACTGCAGGCTCCGTCTCCGGAGGTCATGTCTCACCACCTTTTTTGACCATGCATACACTTGGGGATCATGGGTTCCTCGTCAATCTGCCGAAGAGTCACCTGGAGCCTGCCACTCGGAGGTCCTTCATGGGGCTGTGTTCGACTCGGTTCTGGGCAAGGTTTTTCTCCCGGAATCCAGGATTCTGCATCTTCAGTCGTTGCTGAGGGAGTTTCTTTCCCGGAATTCGGCTCCTCTCCTGCAGTGGCTGGTGGTTCAGGGTCACATGTCTGCCACTGTGTTCACAGTGCCTTGGGCCAGGGTTCATCTTCGGCCTCTATTTTGGCATGTTCAGCGTTGGGTGCCCTTTCCTGTCCAGGACTTCTCGATTCCTGTGCCGGTGTTTCCGGAGTTGGTGTCTGCTCTACAGTGGTGGCTGGATTCTTCTAATCTGTCGAAGGGAATGTGGTTCCATCCTCCACCCCCATAGTGTTGACAACGGAGGCCAGCGCTTCCGGCTGGGGTGCGACTTTGGGTCCTTGGGCGGTGCAGGTGCATTGGCTTCCCTCGGAGTTGCGCCAGTCTTTGAAATGGAAGGAGCTGTCTGCCTTGGAGAGGGCGCTTCACCTTTTCAAGGATCGTCTTCTGGGGTGCAACGTGTTGGTGAGGTCGGACAACACGGTGGCTGTGGCCTACATCAACCACCAGGGCAGTACCCGCTGCCTTTCCCTGAACTTGGTGGCAAGTGCAATTGCGAGTTGGGCCGAGTGTCATCTGGTGGGCCTCTCTGCTCTGCACATTCGGGGTGTGGACAACGTGGTTGCACATTCCTTGAGTCAGAGGTTCCTGTCCTCTCTCTCCCTGTGTCTTGCCCCTCGGGTTTTCCGGTTGCTCTGCCGGAGGTTCGGGACTCCGGGGCTGGAACTGTTTGCCTCCCAGGCCGATGCCCTGCTTCCACTGTTCTGCTCCAGGACTCCGGATTCGGGGGCTTGGGGAGTGGATGTGTTGTCTGTCCTTTGGCCCCCTTGGTTCCACTATGCGTTCCCTCCCTTTCCTCTGATTCCTGCTTTCTTGCTGAAGGTTCAGCGGGTGGGGGCTCGGGTGGTGGCTGTTCTCCCTTATTGGCCTTGCCGCTCCTGGTTTTCTCTGCTGCTGAGTCTGGCCCTCCGTGGATCCTGCCCCGCTACCCGTCTCCTCTGAGTTCCCCGTCTCCCTCCTTGTTGGTTCCTCTCACCTTGGCGGTCTGGAGGTTGAATGGCTGTCTCTTGAAGTCCGGGCTCTGCCCGACCACCTCATCACTGTGATGCAGGCTTCTCGTTGGAAGTCGACTCTGTCCTCCTATTCCGAACACTGGGCTTCCTTTTCTTCTTGGTGTGTTGCCCTGGGCCTATTTAAAAGGTTCTGGTGTTAACCTGGGCTTCTATGGGAATTCACAAGGGCATATTATCAAGCCCATTATCGCCGCTTTAACTGCAGTTTCCTGCCGGTAAAAGCGGCGATAATGTATCTCCCTTGCTTGATAATATGGCCCCAGGTTTTTTTATCCCCACCCACCTTAACTTTGAGCAGCGAAAAAGCGGGGGCTCTGGTGTCATACTTAGCCTGGACAGCAGCCCTGACATCAGTTACAAGATATAAACTTTCAGCATTCACAACTCTCCTGGACATCCATTCTTTGTTTAGTTTAGAAGTTTAGATCCAGCAACTCTTCCCTGCAAATTTAAATTTAACATTTTTCTTCAGTAAATTACGTATGGCAGCTATTTTGGTGGAAACATTTCTGACAAATTTGGAGTAATATTCCACCAACCCAAGGTACAGATGAAGTTGATCCTTATTCAAGGGGGTGGGTGCATTCTGAATGGCATTAATGATTTGAAGTTTAGGCTCAATTCCCTTGTGAGAGATATGATGACCTAGGTAATAAACCCCTTCTTGAAGAAATTTGCATTTGTCCTCCCTTAAGGTTAGGCCACTGTTATAATACTCAAAATCTGTTTGAACCTCTCATCATGCTCAGATTCTCTCTTCCCGTGAATAAGGATGTTGTCTTGGAAGAAGACAACACCACAAATGTCCTTGAATAGATTGTTCATTAGTCTCAGAAAAAACAGCCGAGGCCGAAGCAAGGCCGAAGGGGATGCAGATGTAACAATAGGTGCCCTCAGGAGTTACAAAAGATGTAAGGTGTCTGAACTCCTTGCACAATTCAACCTGGTGGTACGCTGATGAGATGTCGAGGGAAGTAAAAACTTGGCATCTTAGAGAGTGGCCAGCATCTCAATAATATTTGAAGTGGTTGACGATCAATCCAGATGTTCGCATTGAGATCCCTCAAGTCAACACACATTCTGAGGTATTTATCAGATTTGCGTGCCAAAACAATGGGGGCAAGCCACTCGGAACCCTCAATGGGTTTGATAACTCCTGCAGCACATAGAAGTTCAAGTTCTTTCTTGAGTTCAGGACGTAAACTCAAAGGAACTTTACTTATCTTGTGAGCTACAGCTTTGGCCTTTTCTTTGAGTACAATACGATGCTGGAAATCCTCAAGTTTACCAAGATCACCGTTGAATACCTCTGGAAACATTTGTGCCCACTTGATGTTGGAAATCTGGGTAACAGTTTGAGCAAAAGGTGTGCTAGAAATGGATTTATAAAATTGGCATAAAGCACTGCGGGATACAACCATGTCAGGATGATTGGGATCCAGAACAATGTTCAAAGCTCCTTGCTCACCTCACCCTGAAAAATTTGCACCTTCTTTGACCACAAATACAACTCCAGAGGTGTGATCGGAATTGAAAACTAAGTCAGCAGAGAATTTTCCTGGTACCTATACCCTTTTGACACCATATGCAAACATTTTAATGTTGGTAGGTTCCAAATGATCACTAGTAACTTTACCAAAATCAATAGAATTGATGAGAGTAAAAGGAGAACCAGAGTCTGCAAGAAACTTGAGACTCATGCCATTAACAGCTATATGGTAAGAAGGGGATTTTCTCTTGTGGAGTCCAGCCAACGAGGATAGTTCAACAACACCTGTGCTGAAGAACAAAGAAGGAGACAACATTAATAAATCATAACACTCATCGTCTGAATCCTCAGTAATAGCTTTCACTGTTTGAGTAGGACTTTTTCTAACAAAAAAAGCTCTACACATCCTGGAATAATGACCTTTGTTTCCACACTTATAACAGGTTTGGTTGAGAGCAAAACAGAATTTGGCATTGCCTAAATTCGACTTGCTCCCACAGAGAAAACACATATGCTCATTTTGTTCAGGCTTGACTTTAGTCGTGGGAGACGCAGTAGAGCGGGAAACACTGGTCGGAGGTGCTTTGGTTTTGGGTTTAGGAGGTGGTCTGGAGTTTTATAGTTTCACTTCGGTGGTAGAAAAAGTCGAACCCATTTCTGTAACACAAAACTGCGAATGCTCAATGCTTTTAGCTAACGTGAGAGCAGTCTCTAAATCAGGATCACCAGAAGAAAGTAGATCATATTTTATTTTGCTTGATTAATTAAAATCTCTGCAAATACATGTCAGAAAGATTCATTGTGCACAGATAAATACCTATAAAAACTATTAAAAGCTACATAATATAAATGGGTCAACAATTGCATATTCCTAATGTGTACAATCAGCCGTTTAAAAAAAAAAAAAATTCTCATAAACTTTTACATCTCATTTAATACTAACAGCAGTGTCTACCACAACTTCCCAAGTAGGATGGCACAGCTTAACCAGGTCCATTGTCCAAGTTAGAGGCTTGGTGATTAAAGTGCAAGTAGAACTAATACAAGTTAGGGAATTGATGTACTTAAGTAGCTTTTTTGCATGTTTCAGGTAACAGCAAGATCTTAAGTCTCTTAGGGCCAGATGTAGGTAATTTCTATTTACCGATTCCTAAATACCGAATTTTACCGATTCGGTATTTAAGAATCGGTAAACAGTATGTAGGTAAGAAATCGGTAATTTTTACTGATTCGGTAACATTCGTTATTACCGATTCGGTATTTACCGAATCGGTAATAAGGAATATCTTTGCATTCATTCCTATGGGCCGGGAGGCCTAAAGGAATGAATGGGAAGCCATTCACTAATACCAGTTCGATAAATACCGAATCGGTAATAGAGGGAGCATATTCAAGGGTGGCAGGGTGTCACATTGACACCCTGTTGCACCCCTGAATCGTGAATGTGTGCATATGTGGCGCACATACATGCCCTTAGGGCATGTATGTCTGCCGCATGGCACTTTTAAAAAAGCACAAAATTGCTTTTTTAAAGGTATTCGATATTTACCACCAACTTGTAGTTGGTGGTAAATAACGAATCCTTAAATCAAAAATGCACTCACTTGTGTGCTCCCTACAGATTTAAGGATTTGGTAAGTTACCGATTCAGTATTTTAAGGATTCAGTAATTTACAGATTCCTTAAATTACCGAATCGATAAATTACAGAAACCTTAAATCCAACCACCTACATTAGAAAAAGCTAAATACCGGTCCGTAACGGCTAATTTACCGAATTTCGGCCATTACCGACCGGTATTTGGCTACCTACATATGGCCCCTAGTTACCAGCTCAAAAATGTTTGTAAGCCGACAGTTGCGCTGAACGTCAATAGGATTGAAGCAAAGCTTTACTGCCTGCTTAGAGGACCGGATGCCGTAATGCCTGAAAAAGGGACGTAGCAAGGTGCATCTTATGTACTGTAAATTGGGACAGTTGCAGATTACGTGAGTGATGTCTTCCTTCCCACTTCCGCATAGGCAACAGGTCATAGTGTCTAATTTCCTTTCCCAAGGTTAAGACAACGTCAAACAGCACTGTTTCCCAAGACATAGATGAGTTAGCTTTCATATCTCTGACCCTTTTCTATCCCTTCTTTTCAACATCAAGCGCTGGGATGCTTCCGAGTAGCCATGCGCTATACAAGAACCTCTTCAATTCAATTCAGTTCAATCGCAATTATCCCCAAGCGTAACCTTAGAAAGTTTTCCTTCCTGGTTATCTTAATTCCGGCACTCAAGTAGGCTTGGGGTTTTTACCTTACATAGTCACTGAGCACTATCCAGCCATGTGCCTAATTGGTAATAATTGCTTTGTCTTCTAGAACAGAAAGTATGGATGTTGTTTTTCCCACCGCTTTTTTGAAGGAAGGGTGATCCGTTGGAACGGCCCAAAGTTCAGTGAAGCCCAGTAATTCAATAGAGTCAAACAGATAGTCCCTGCCTGGACATTTTTCTTGATTGTGCAAGGCTTTCCAGAGGTGGGAATTTAAAGATCCGGCCTCAGCACTTCGGATTTTGTGCCAACTTTTAACATAGGTACTCCTTCTTTCCACCATTTGTCTATGGATCTCAAATTCTAACCGGATTTGTCTATGGATCTCAAATTCTAACCGGATTTGAGCCGGGAAGACATATTTTGGTAGACGGAATATTGCTCTATAGGAGTTGGCTGTTATGATTTTTAAGGCTGCTGCATCTTTACCTTTGAGAGCCTCACTCCCGTATGTCAATGACAACAGCAATTTGGCCCACAGGACCTGTAAAAAGAGATCAAGCGTGAGGTCAGGAAGCCGTCTATTCAGTGACTTCAGAGCTAAATACGTTGTGGTCCCCTTTCTTCGCATGGACTCTAGCTGAGGTTTGAGTGAGCTAATATGGTCCATTAATATTCCTAGGTATTTGTAACTTTGTACTTGATCCACGCGTTGGCCATCAAGGAACCAGCTATTGGTCATCTTTTTATGGTAGTTGACTGCCATAATTTTGATCTTCTCGAGATATATATTGAGGGAGTTCTGGTTAGAAAAACTGCTTGTTGTGTCTAGTAGGTCCAGTGGAGAAGTGTGGCTCATGGTGTAGAGCAGGCAGACCCGGAAGCTGAGGTCAGACCCGGGACCAGGGTTCAATTCCCAACGCGGCAGGGTTTTGAGCTCAAATGTCCACGGACTTGATAATTCTCGCTTCGGTGCCTGCTCTAATCATGGGTTCTCACTCTGCAACTCTGGGCATTAAGCTTGCTTAATCTCCACAATGGCCCCCCTGCGGCGGGATGCCTGGCTTTCACCTTGGGGATGCCCTGTAGGGGCTATCTCACAGGGAAAAGCCAGGACGGGTTCCCAAGGCAAGCGCCGGGAAACCTCCGGGTAGCTGTGCGCTCAATAAATGCAAACATAATAATAATAATAATAAAGTAGCTTTTCTTGATTATTTTTGTTGCATTCCTTGCGATCAATTGTCCACGTATAATTTCATCCCTAAACTCCCTATAGTTACAGTTGATGGCAAGAATACGGAGAGCTGCCACAAAGTCATCAATAAACTCACCAGGTGTTTGGGCACATTGAAGGAACTTGTGATGCTCCAGTACAACATCCCTTTTTGGACAAAATCTCTTATCTAAAGTTTTTACAAGAGAGGCATAATCATCAATTAAAAGCGAATCGCCGTTGTCACCGCCGCTTACAAAAGTACTCACAACTTCGAGCGGTAAAGTCTTCAGAATGTTTCTGCCTTCAGTACCTAGATTGTAAATTAAAAGTGCTCTTTTTTCTTGGAAGTGAAGGTTTCACCATCAATACCCTCTAAATATGCCTCACAAGTGTCTTTCCATTGCTCCCTTGGCACAGGTTGTGTGCCAGCTGACTGTAAAAAAGGAGGAGGTGCCAAAACACGATCCATGAACGAGCGTGGGTGAGTTGCTGCCCTACAGCGATAAACGTTATTTTGTAGGAAGTTGTGGTTATAGGAAAATAAAAGGGAGAGGTTGTAAGGGACAATGGAGCAAGAATTCTAGAGCAAGATGAGGTTAAAAATAAAATAAAGAAATGGTCATTAAAGGATAATTTATAGTCAAGGTGTGAGTGTTGCCGTTGTACAAACATCTCCAAAGGTGTGTCCATCAGCAGAAGCGTACATCAGTGTGCGTGTCACTGTTAGACAAGCACCAGCTGCTTTAGTTTTAGAATGGAGTCTGGTGATGCCTTCATTGCAGACAATGTCAATCTTGTTTCAAGGAAGATGCAGGATTTATGACTGAATATCCAAATCCCAAAAGTGCTAATGCCGCAAATGGAGATAGCAGGTTTAATTTAAACGGTGTGCGCATCACCGGTGATGCGTGTCTCCATGGAAACCAAATGCCAGCACGGAGATCGAGGAGAGTCAAGATGGCCGATGCGTAGCTGGATGATGAAGTCACGTTGTGTGAAGGCACATCAAATGGAACGTGCCGGTTCTGGAGACAGGGCAGCATTCACACACGCAGGAGAATAATTAAGGGAATAACTCACGGTTGGTGAGTGACGTCACAGCATCAGTTCAAGTGCTCAGGCAAAAGAAAATGTCACTTTTAAAGCGGATGAAAGTGAGAAACAGTGAAGGCGAGACAATGCCAGTGCCCAGAAACAGCAAACGACACCAACACCAGGAACAGCAGACCTCAGGCGAACCACATCGCAAGACTGGCCTCAGGACGGGACGTCAGGAATCAGCAGGACATCAACGAGGCACATCAAGGGAAAACTGAGGTGCAAGACCAGCTCGTTTCCAGTGAAAAGATGACAACGCAAGGTAAGTGGAGCTGCGTTTATTTGATCTCGCAACCTCCAAGTCCCAGCAGCAACTGCCCAACCCAGGACAAACATATTATACACTACAAGTTGGAATGGAGCTGTCCACAGCACGGGCACATGCGCAAGCCAGAGACAGATCCCAACAGTGGGTCAAGTCCCCATGACAGGCATGGCCAAAAACATATTGTGAAGACATCAAAAGTACCTATCACAAAACAACCTGGTTTTGCAAGGGGGGAACCTGGGTTTTTGGCCCCAGCCTCAATGTCTAGCTAGGGAAACCTACTAAAGCCACACATTTCAGTCTAGTGAGGTATGGATTCCCCAACATTTTCCTGCACAGAATCCCCTGAAAACCTCAAATTTAGCTGACAAAAAATCTAGTTTTCCCCACATATGTTTGTGAGATCACTGTGCCGGCACAAATGTCCTAGCATCTAGAATTCCCCTTGGTCTCCAGAGTAAAATGATATCTTACTATTCCTGGAAATGTACATAGCCTTGATGTCAACACAAACACTTGAACAGACTTTCAGTAACTTAAATTGCACAACTATTTACCAAGCTACAACTTCCATCAAAAAAAGCTTATTACTTCTCACATAGGCGAAACCTAATGCATTTATGAATGCTTGCTTTATAATGCTGCCTGGTAGCCAAATCTCCTTGCACACAAGATTTAGTTGCAAGAAAACAGAGCTGCCTTCCCAATTGTGCGCGCACTCTTGAGCCACTTAGAGTGGCTCAGAATACTGGTCAACTGACTCTTGAATGGCCCACCTGGAGTGTGCTTATAACATTCCCCCCCCCCCCCTTAGCCAGAACATGAGTGGAGAGCACGCCTTCTGGTTGTGTGATGTGTACTGCTTTCAGAACAAAACAGTAAGAAGCTATCTAAAAGGGACATAAAAATAAAATAAAGCGTAGTACTTACTTTCTGGCAATACAGTAACAAACTAGGTGGCTTGTTGGATGGAGAGACCCTTTTCATAGAAGAAGGAGTTTGGGGACTTGTGTAGTTAGCTGCCAGTTTGGGGGTGGGGCCTCCTCACTGAGTAATGACTGGGACAAGGAGGATGTATGTGCGCACTATAAAAATTAGCCTGTTCTACAGCCTAATGGTATACATGTATGGGGATTTTTTTTATTCCAGTGAAGATTCACATAACTTTTATTTAAAAATGACATCATTTGCAACCTTCCTTGATATATTAAGGCCACCATCCTGTGAGGGACGGATGGTAATCAGCAGTAGATGACAGAGCATAGGTTGAAACTTGGTACAGGATGGGGAAAAAGGGAGGGAAAGAAGCTGCTGTGGAGAAAATACTAGAGCGAGGAGAGCACAGACACCCTGGCCAAGAGATTTGTGTCTGTAGCATAATGATAATATGTACAGAGCTATGTGTTTTCGAAAGCTGAATCAATCATTAAATGGCAGAAAATGTATGCTGATGTAGTGTCCTCCCCAGCCCTGTAGCATGTAACAGACCATGCCACACATGGAGCTCTGGTTTGCATGTCTTTATTCTTCAGCATGCAAACGTGAACTTAATGCACTGAGCCACAAAATGTATTAATCACACCCAACAGAATATGTAATACCTGTAAGGAGTCTGTCGAGGGCCACTAGAGGCCTCATACACAAAAAACAGGACACATCTCCCCCTTTGTCAAATAAAAATTGTGAACAAATATTTACACTATACACATTATAGCTCCTCGATGAGTCATCGAGGTGACCGTACCATGCTTCAAGATCTAGTTGTGCGAGGAAGAGGAGAGGTGCCTTCATTGGGCATCTCTGGAGAGGTGCTGGATGCTTGACTTGGGCACTCAGGTGGATTTGCCTCACTCATGAGGTCTGGAGCCAATGAAAATTGAGGCAAAAGCCTACAGTCTGATGAGTTTCTGGTTATGTACTTTCTAAGTCATTGGGCAGTTGCCATATGTCCTTTGCTCGACACAACTTTTAGCGGTTCAGCATTAAATGAAGCGTCAGTCTTGCATGTCTGCTTTTGTTAAGAATTTGCTCTCCTTTCTTGAAGACCATGTCTCGATCGCATCGGCGAATCTCATCAGGGTCTATTGACCGACTGGAGATCCATTGTGGTATCTTCAGTCCAAGACCTCTTCCAAATAGCGAGGAGGCAGGACTTTCTCCTGTTGTGCAATGACGAGTGGAATGGTGGGAATGGAGGGTTGGGCAGAAAGCTGACTTGAGGCCAGTTCCTTCAAACGCAGCATGCTTAACCACCCTTTTCAAAGTACTCATAAATTGTTCAACAACGCCATTTGCTTGTGGCCAGAGAGGTGCACTTTTCTGATGCTTGATATTCAAATGATTAGGAAAGTCTTTGAACTCTCTGCTATTGAAGGGGTACTGATGCTGTGAAAATGACAAGTCACTTGATGACCTTATCATGTGTAGTTGATGATTAGTCTTCCACTAGAGCTTGGGAACTCACAAACTTTCTCTCTGGGCCAAATTTGCAGTGTGGTTTGAGGCTAAGGGCCACACCGGTGGGGGCGGTGTCAGTGGGGGAGGGGACGGGGGTAGAGAAGAAAAAAACTATGACCATGAGGTTGAACACAGGTCCCAGCAGTGGACGCCTTCGTCCACTGAGCTACCAGACCAGGCATATAGACATATTTCTCTGTCTCTATCTCTGTCTCCCTCCCCCTCTCTATCTCTCTCCCTCTCTATCCCTCCCTCTCTCTCTTTCTCTCTCTGTCTCTTTCTGTCTCACTCACTCTGTCTGTCTCCCCCCTCTCTCTCTGTCTCCTCCCTCTCTCTATTTCTGTCTCCCTCCCTCTCTCTCCCTCTGTCTCCCTCCCTCTGTTTGTCTCCGTCTGTCTTCCTCTGTCTGTACCCTTCCCTCTGTCTCCCTCCCTCTGTTGCCCTCCTCTCTCTGTCTGTATCTCTCTTCTGTCTACCTCCCTCTGTCTGTCACCCTCTGTCTCCCTCTCTCTGTTTCCCTCTGTCTCCGTCCCTCTGTCGCCCTCCCTCTGTCTCCATCCCTCGGTCTCTGTCCCTCTGTCTCCGTCCCTCTGTCTGTCTCCCTCCGTGTGACTCCCCCTCTCTCTGTCTCCCTCTCTGTCTGTCTCCCTCTCTCTCTATCTCCCTCTCTCTCTGTCTCCCTCTCTGTCTGTCTCCCTCTCTGTCTCCCTCTCTTTCTCCCTCTCTGTCTCCCTCCCTCTGTCTCCCTCCCTCTGTCTCCCTTCCTCTGTCTCCCTCCCTCTGTCTCCCTCCCTCTATCTCCATCCCTCTCCCTCTGTCTGTCTCCCTCTCTCTGTTTCCCTCTCTCTGTCTCCCTCTCCCTCCCTCTGTCTCTCCCTGACTCCCTCCCTCTCCCTCCCTCAACCTCCCCCTGTCTCCCTCTGTCTCATTCTCTCTGTCTCTCTCTCTCTGTCTATCTCTGTCTCCATCTCACTCGGTCTCCCTCCCTCTCCCTCTGTCTCCCTCCCTCTCCCTCTCTCTGTCACCCTCTGTCACCTCACCCCACGTGTGTGTGTCAGGCCGATATGAGACAGCTTCCCGGGCACACACACAGCCGCACCCCAGTACTTAAGAGGTCTTTAAAAGACCATGTTCTTGTTAATGAGGTTTTGTTGTATTTCACCTCTTCTTAGTGCCCCTGCATCTCCACTATGACTATCGCTGACTATCGCTCTAATCGCCCGGCCCCCATAGAGCAGAGTGTCTCAGAGTCCACGCTGCTGCAACCGGCAGTGTTTGCTGACGCTCTTTAAAAAAAATTTAATAAACACGGGTACGTTGTCTGCAAGGTCTGCGGGGGGCGCCAAGGAAGGCTTGCCAGGCTGCTGCACTATGAGTACCCGTGCACTAGAGGAAGACGTGAGTACACATCAACAACTACCATGAGATGATATCCATTATTGAGGGGTTCAAAAAAGCCAACTGTAAACCTCTCCTGGGCCTCCTTAGGGAGATCAGACATATTCAGTGAGTTCTGAATCTTTTAGGGAGACAGACAGTTGCACATATGACAAGCTTTCATTTTTCTTTCAACTTGTTCATCAAGGTTCAGGAACCACACTAGACTCCTGAGGGCTCTTTTAGTGGCCACAGTGCCACAATGTCCCTTGTGTGCCAGTTCAATAACTTATTGCCTCAGGCTTTCGGGGACAACTTTTCTCGCCCCTTTTATGTATTAGACCATTGTGCATAACATAAATTTCTTCCCGAACATCCTTGATTTTTCAATACTCAATATAATTTGTCTGAGGTCGAGTATGTTGCCTCCATGATTGCGTTGCAATGATTTCTTTGAGCTTGAGCATGTCTTTGTCAGTACTACTGAATGGCAGAATCTGTTCAGTAGAAAGAGCTGAAGGCACTCTTGATTTTATTATGAAACTGATGTAGGCTCAACCATTTTGGACATTGTTCTATGACTCTGTAGTGGCACTCATGAAAAGTAGTCTGTGGGGTTTTGATCCTTCCCCTTTTTTTGCGCAATAGTGTAATCATACTGCTGCAGACGCAACCCCCACCTCCCGATGCCAAGGGTCATCTTAGCTTTCACATTTCCCAAAATGGTGGGTGAGGCCTGATGATCCATGACAAAGGTGAAATGCTTTCCATGCAGAAACACATGGAAGTGTTCATATGCCCATACCACTGCTAAGCTTGCTTTCCCAGGTTGAGAATAGGCTTGTTTGGTCTGTGTTAGACTTCGGCTAGCATAAGCCACAATGTGCCTCTGAGCATCGGGCTGTCCATTGTGTTGAGCAAGGATCATGCCCAACCCCACCGGGTGTGCATGCAATTTTGGATCAAAGTAAGCAATTTCAATTGCATTCTTAATTGTTTGTTTTAGTTTCTTTAAACTTTGGTCACATTCAGATGACCATTCAAATGGAACAAATTTGCTTTGTTAGTTCTCTTAGAGGGGCACTCACAGTACCAAAGTCATGAATGTACCTGGTGCAGTAGCAGGCCATGCCTAAAAAGGATTGCAGCATGGTCACATCTTTTGGAGGGCAAGTAGATGACAATTCTGGTACCTTTTCGGGGTAAGGAGTCAGTCCCTTTTCAGAGAAAATATGCCCAAAGAATTTCAGTCTGTTTTTGTGTTACTCACACTCTGCATTTAGTATGAGACCTACAACAGCAAGCGGATGGCATAGTTGTGTGAGTGCTTTATCATGCTCCTTTCGTGTAGCCCCAAACACCAATCTACCATCACTGTGGGTAAAAGCAAATGTGACAGGCTGAACTATTTGATGAATGAAATCTTGAAAGATTTTTGCAGCCAATAACACATCAATACTGAGTCATTTGCATCTGAACAAACCAACATGAGTTGAAAAAATAGCAATGTACCTACAGTGTTCTTCCAGTTCAAGTTGATGGTACAATAAGTGGACCTGGATGTCTTTCTATTTTGATCGCTTTGTTGGCCTTTTGTATATCAACATAAATGAGCACTGAACCTCCATTATTCTTTTTTTGCACCACTACAATAGGTAAAACCCACGACATTGGACCATTATAGCGTTCAATAATGTCATGCTTTAACAGTCTTTCTAGTTCTTTCTCCACAGCTACCTGTAAGTGAAAAGCAATTAGATGATGACACTGTGCAACAGGGCGAATGTCTTCATAAATATGAAGCTGCTCCTTAACTTTCTTAAGTTTCCAAAGTCCATGTAATAATGTTGGGAATTTTCTCACTATTTCAGAATGGGCAATCAAATTGTAGTTAATAGAGATCCGTCCCATGTCATTAGTAGTATCGATCCTTAATAAGCATGCATTCAATAACGTACCTTGGAGAACAAGAAGTGGCACTTGCACTGTTGTTTTTTGTTCCGCATGGCCGCTATATAGGATCCTAGATTCTTCAAGGGTGTAGAAGTTGCCGAGGTGTACACCTTTGTTCTTGACAATGTGAGACGTAGTATCAGAGATAGTTCTTTGCGCTTTTCTGCTGGCATGAAGTTTATCAATGCCCCACTGTCTATAATAACATTTGTGGGGCTACCATTCACCTTGAGCATAATTTTAGGACAATATCCAAATCAACTTTGCAGCTTTGTGTGACAATTCTTTTTATATTTGTGTTTTTCTTTGCAAGTGGCCAATCCTACATGGGGTCACTGTGTACAATAGGTACAGCCCATTTATTAGAATATCACAAATATTAGCGTGGTTAAAATGTGTAAAACAAACTGAATACATGAATGTTACAGAATCGGAGGAGTGCCTATTAATATGAATTATATAAATAATTAGAATCTTTAGGAGAAATGGTTTAGTTAAGACGCTCTCTGTAACTTAGTATATTGTTATGTATGGGACAGTGCTACAATGCATCATTTTAAATCAATTATTTGATTGTATTTGCCCACAGGAATAAATCACAGTGGCAACCAATCAGTGCCTTGCAATTTGAGAGAGACAAAAAGTGAATGTCTTGAAAAAGGTGGACTATTTTCTTTAAAACCATCAAAAAGCGTTGACGCCTCATTACACAATCGTGGGAAATCAGCTCATCCTTTAAAAATTACAAATTAAGTGGTACAAGGATCAGCCAGAACAGTGTAAACCCTGATGTGTGACTTTATGACAAATTGTGTTGTCTCTTGTATGTCTCTCTTTTCCTTTTTATTGTGTATAGGGATTTAGTGCATTTGACGTATAGAATCAGTGTGTTGGTTCATGAGTAGTGTGTCTTCTATTAGACTTTGGCACACATAATAAATGTTGGGGTTGTTTTAATATGAAATGAATTTTAAGAATTAGTTGTGACCTACTTATTAGCAGGAGTCTATGTAGTCTCTTTTTTAATAAAACACGTGGCTTTTATAAATAGTCTCTGGTATAATTGTTTTGTAGAACATTTTTTCTTATTATTCAGTAGAGTTCTAATATATGGGCTATTTGTGTGAATTGATTTCCAATAAATAATTTGTCAGCCAAGGCATCCTTTGATTTTAGTACTTAAAAGTACTCTAATCCACTGGTTGGTTTAAGGGGTCACTCTCGTTTCTGCTACAATCCTACATGTGTACATCGGTCTGTGACTGACACCATCATCGCACATCCATCTTCCTCACTGTCACTCGATGATGACGTAAATGAACCTTTGAAAGATGAATTTGATAACGATCAACCTCATTTCAGTTCTCTTTGCCTTAGTCGAAGTTGCCGTTTGGCCTTATGGCTAAGTTCTTCTGGAACTTTCTGGCATCCATCTTCTCATCTCTCCATGATGAGCATAGTTTCTCTTTCACTTTAGAAACCATTATGAAATGTTTTCTTTCCTGCAGTCTTTGCATGGCTGCCCGATGTTGGGGCATTTACCTTTGCATGAAAAGGAGAATCCACAGCAGAAATACAATTTATTTTTCTTTAGAGGAATACATCTGTGGTCCTTTGCCTTGTGTTTCTGTTTATTTACTGCTTACATACGCAATGCTGATTCATTTTGAGTTGTTCCAGCTTCCATATCAGCAGCTTGTGGATCTGCACATTCCTCTACACTTGTAGCCATGAGTACTTTCTCTAAACTGAGCATTTCTCACAGCATGCATCGTCAAAGGATTCAGAGAGGCAGCCTTTGATAGCTCTAAGACAGAGGGCTTATTCATCATTGAACTACTGAGGGCTCTATGAGCATATCAAGCCTCTCAACAAAATCATCCATCATCTCACCAGTTTACTGTCTTGCTTGGTTGAAGATGTACCTTTCGTAGTCTACATTCGGCAGAGAAATGAACCTGGCTTCCAATGTCTTCTTAGTTTGATATGATACTTCATCAGCTTGTGATATCTATTTGATGATCTTTTTGACACCTGCTTCTTCTGTAGCATCTATGAATTAATTGAATGTTTCGATCCAGGCAGTCCATCTGCTTTTAAGCAGCATCAAATGGAGGTGGTGGTTTCAGGTACTCTGTGGCACCCTATTTGGCACTCTTTTCAGCAGCCATTGGAGAACTTCAAGTCTTGAAGACCTTTCGAGTTGTGCTGAGGGCCACCACCTCTCTGGTCACTTCTGCTGGGACCAATGGCTTCGTAGGCACAACCCAGTTACTTATACTTGGGTTGTTTTGAATGCCACTTGAGTGCACCAGACCCTGCCAAGTCTTGATTGGAGGTCGGGTGGCACATTTCCTGTTCACTCCGGTAAGTACAGTTGTACTTTATGTACCTGGTTGTTCTGCCTTTAGCATTTGATTGTACCTGGCTGTCCCTGCTATTACTCTGTTTCTGTGCCCACTCGTCTTTGCCTTTAGCACTTTCCTGCACCTGGATGTCACAGCCTTTAGTGCTTCTTCATAGTTGGTTGTCACTGCCTTTAGTATTTCTGCTTTTTATTTGTCCTGGCTCTGTGTTATGATGTAGCGCAGTATATCCTCTTTTGGCCTTATCAGTAGACTTCTGGTGGGCTTACTGACTGTGCTGTTCCGGAGGGCCTTCATCTTCTTCGAGGGCCTTTCAAAAGCTGGAGTTGCACTTTTAACTCAAAACCACCAACTGTAGGCCACTTCTTGGGGCGTACGTGGCTCGCAGTAGCAGTTTGCTGAACTATGGCAAACGCTCGGGGAGAGCAGTCTTGTACTCTTCGGGGCATGTATCCCCTATCTCGTCACCAGTTGTAGCATCCTTCCCAGTCCGGGATCATGTAAGAGTTCACGCCACATATGGAGCTCTACTTTGCATGTCATTATTCTTCATCATGTAACCGATAACTGAACGCACTGCATCACAAACTTTATTAACCACACCCAGCAACACCCAACAGTATACATAATACTTGTAAGGAGTCTGCCGAGGACCACTAGAGGCCACATATACATAAAGGCTGGACACAACCGCTAAAACACATTTGAAATCTGTAATATTGTCTCCAAAATGGTAAAATCCGAGATTACCTTCAGTACCACATACTAAAAATATTCCACATAAATGTAAGAATTAAATCACAGTGGAGACAAAAATCTAAGCCCCCCCCCCATTTAGTCATTAGCCTCCATATATGATCATTCTCACCAAATGTTAAATTAGCTTATGTGTATTATTTCCAAGTGTTAAGTATGTTTATGTGTGATATTTTAAACGCTTTTATGTTACACTTTGAGCACCTCTGTAGTTTAAGTAGAACAAAGCAATCTTGCCCCTAGAATAAGATCAGTTTCACAAAGTATCTTTGTGCAAATGGAAGGATGCTAAGTGGCTTTAAAGATTGCAAAGTTAGAAACTGATGGTATTAGTTGCCTAATTTACCTAAGACACAGGACAGGTATGTCAAAGGGTTTTCTAGATCCCCACCACACCCTCTACAAGTGGAAATACACACACACAAGCGCACACACACACACACACACATATATGCATACATACACATATTGTAGTATGGCCAAAGGCCTGCTTTGCGCGCATGTTATGTTAGCATGGCTTATTAGAAGTTTAATTGCCATTTTACCTTTTGCTGCTTTTGCACACAATACTGCATAGCTGTTTTTGTAAGTTAGCCTTCACAAAGGTCTACACATGGGAAATGGTTTGTTTACGACATCTCTAGACTTACTGCGTGTCCCTAGTCTGCACAGTGAGTGCTGAAGCTGTCAAGGTTATCAAATCATGTCAGCTATTTTTCAACATGTTCGAGTAACGCTTTCTCGATACAACATTTTTGCATCTGTGAGCCAAGTAAGATTCTGGCACCTTTATTATTCCATACTTGCCATAATTTCACACACTTGGAAGATTTCCATTTCCAGGGATGCAGAGAGCCTATGCTGATCCAGATGTAATTTACTCTTACTGAGCGTAAGACATCTTGGGTGGGAGGCGGCAGGCAGCTTCGACAGCGCTCTAGCCATCCCTACATAAGGAGCCCATTAGAAACAAACGCGAGATTCGGGTATCTGGCTAATTGAACTGGACCCCTCCTGAGGCGATAAGCCGGGAGGTAGACTGCTGCTGAATTTTGTATGTTAACCTGCTGAATGCGAGCGTGTGTTAACTGAAATTTTATACGGCGAATTTGAAAACTTATTTCATTTACTGCACATACCTTAGTATTCTGCCCTCGTTAATCCCTTTCCCTGCACTTTGACGGTCACGGGCGATTTTCGGGCTGTGTACCGAGTCCAAGGGAAAATATTCCCAACGGCAGACATCTTGGGTGGGAGGCGGCAGCTTCGACAGCGCTCTAGCCATCCCTACATAAGGAGCCCATTAGAAACAAACGCGAGATTCGTGTATCTGGCTAATTGAACTGGACCCCTCCTGAGGCGATAAGCCGGGAGGTAGACTGCTGCTGAATTTTGTATGTTAACCTGCTGAATGCGAGCGTGTGTTAACTGAAATTTTATACGGCGAATTTTAAAACTTGTTTCATTTACTGCACATACCTTAGTTTTCTGCCCTCGGTAATCCCTTTCCCTACACTTTGACGGTCACAGCCGATTTTCGGGCTGTGTACTGAGTCCAAGGGAAAATATTCCCAACGGAAGAATTCTTGGGTGGGAGGCGGCAGCTTCGACAGCGCTCTAGCCATCCCTACATAAGGATACGGTAACCCTCCGCATTAGCGGACGCGATTTGTGGACGCGCCTTCTTCAGCGCCGTAGTCACGCCAGAGTCATCCCGTCTGCACCCGTCCGCGCCTCGGACGAGCCCCGGACGAGCCCTACGGCCATGGCTCATACTCCATTGCATCCCAGGAACTTACTACAGGTATCAAGCAGTGGAGTACCAAATAAACCCAATACAACTCCTTGTCTCATAAAATATAGCCCCGAGCAATTAATGGCTCTGAGATCCCCGAGACAAATGTCCTGCTGTCTCTTTGAGTTAGGCAGGGAGAATAATATATGCCACAATTGTACTCTTGCTATAAATTCTGGTGGGACGAAAACTATGGAGGACAGAGTCAGTAAGAAGTATCCTAATCATGACTCAATATTATTCTCATTTCTCAGCCTGAACTGCCGTTCCCTACCAAAACACAAGACTGAGATATTTAATCTACTATTAGATGAGGCTCCAGACGCCTTGTTCATAACTGAAACTTGGCTTCAGGAAAGCTCCGGACCTGATGTTGTTATGTCTCTCCCGGATTCATACGCAATCACGCGACTTGACCGGAAAAATAAGTTAGGTGGAGGAATAGCAATTATTTTTAAAAAAATGTACAACTGTGATTTCAAAAAACTCCCATGCGCCGGATGTGAAGGTGCCATCTTTAAACTTATACTTGCCCCAAATTTCACCTTTTCAGGAGCGCTTATTTATCGACCGCCAGGCGAGGCGTCAAACTGATTGACCAATATGTCAGAACTTATTGGCCCCTTAGTAATGAAAGCCGCTAACTTTACAATCATTGGTGATATGAATTAGCAGTTGGACAAAGAGGACTGTATAAATGCCACCGAACTTATTGCTGATCTTGCGTCTCTTAACCTAACCATGAAAAACTCTGGACCTACGCACACTGCTGGTCACTTATTGGATCCAATTTTTTCCAATATTAATGACATTGACACCTTCCCTGCCCTACCCATTCCTTGGTCAGACCACTTTCCCATTAAATTCTCATTTCGAGCACAACTGTTGATTAAGGACATAACATCGGTTCCAACCCATGTTGTTAGGAAATGTAAAAAGTTAGATATTAACATTCTGAATACTTTTTTACAAGACAATATACCCTGCACCAAAACAAGGGTGCAAAATCATTCGACATCAGTCCAAAAATGGCTTATAACAGCCATCGACTCATGTCTGCCTAAAACTAAGCTAAAGAGTCAACATCAGCGCCCCCTGCTCCATGGTTCAATGAGATTTTAAAGCAAGAAAAAAACAGATGTAAAAATGCTGAGCATCAGTGGAGGAAGACTTACTCCCTAGAAGCTAAGAAGGAATATAAAATAAAATTAACATACTATCAAATGATGTGTAGCAAAGCTAAAGCGGAATTTGTATGTACCAAAATCACAGAGGCTTTAAATCAATCTAAAACACTTTTCAAAATAGTGAAAGAGCTGGCTGGCTCAAATGATGTCATGAGTGATGTCACTGACCATGTCATGAGTGATGCAATATGTGATGTCATCAGCAGTGCATTACACGCGCATGTTATAGTGAGTCCAACTAACTATAACGTGGGAATTTCAATGGTTTTATGTCAGTAAAATTTCTAGCTAACTATAACTGGTGTCAAACCTATGTTTTTTTCAGTGAATATATATATATATATATATACACATTTTTTTAATTTAATTAAAATATTTATTCTTTTAAATTGCATTATTTATATTATTTTTATTTTATTTTATTACCCTTTACACCCTAAAAACGAATCCCACCCTGCTCTCTTTAAATACCCCTGCACCCCATAATCATAACCCACCCTTACTCCTTAAAATACCCCACCCTTAAACACTAACCGATCTTAACCGTATACATATACCTTGTAGCCCAAAAACCCAAACCTATTCCTAAACCCTAAAAATACCCCTGTACCCCAAAACCCAAACCTAGCCCTGAACCCTATAAATACCCCTGTACCTCAAAACCCAAACCTACCCCTGAACCCTAAAAATACCCCTATACCCCAAAACCCAAACCTAGCCCTGAACCCTAAAAATACCCCTGTACCCCAAAACCCAAACCTACCCCTGAACCCTAAAACACCCCTGTACCCCAAAACCCAAACCTAGCCCTGAACCCTTAAAATACCCCTGTAACCCAAAACTCAAACCTACCCCTGAACCCTAAAAATACCCTTGTACCCCAAACCTAGCCCTGAACCCTAAAAGTAACCCTGTACCCCAAAACCCAAACCTACCCCTGAACCCTAAAATACCCCTGTACACCAAAACCCAAACCTAGCCCTGAACCCTAAAAATACCCCGGTACCCCAAAACCCAAACCTAGCCCTGAAGCCTTAAAATACCCCTGTACCCCAAAACCCAAACCTACCACTGAACCCTAAAAAATACCCTTTTACCCCAAAACCCAAACCTAGCCCTGAACCCTTAAAATACCCCTGTAACCCAAAACTCAAACCTACCCCTGAACCCTAAAAATACCCCTGTACCCCAAACCTAGCCCTGAACCCTAAAAGTAACCCTGTACCCCAAAACCCAAACCTACCCCTGAACCCTAAAATACCCCTGTACACCAAAACCCAAACCTAGCCCTGAACCCTAAAACTACCCCTGTACCCCAAAACCCATACCTATCCCTAAACCCTAAAACTACCCCTGAACCCCATAACCCAAAACTATATCTGAACCCTTAAAATACCCAACACCCCAAAACATATACCTCAGCACCCCAAAACATATACCCCTATACCCATACTTACCTTATCGAAACATTGAGAAAAAAACATGCTTTTACCATTCATGCATTTACAACAAATTTTGTTGTAAATGTATGCATGGTAAAAGCATATAAAATGTAATGCCATGCGTTATTATGGCATTGCGGAGTCATGGTACTTTCGTAATGAAAGTATGCGCAGTGATGGTATGCGGAAAGAAAGTTGCCGAATAATGGGTGTTTACCCTCCCCCGGTAAGTACATTGGTGGCACAATGGCCCACATCTCAAGTAACATACCCATATTTTTCACCACCCATTTGAAAAATGCACAGGTCTCTCTCATTGATGGCCAGCACCGACATACACTTTTAGACGGTAAACAGCTCTTACAACGAAACTTTTACAACGCACTACCATTACGACGCAACCATTACAACGCAAACCATTACAACGCATTACGCTGGGGGGCGCTCTAGGATAGAGAATAGATTTAATTTACTATCCAACACATTCCCTACTATCCACGGGGACTGGAGTTGGAATAGTAAATTAAACTATTCACTAACCAGCACCCCAAAGCGCTATGCGTTGTAATGGTATGCGTTATAAAAACTGCGTTGTAACGGCATGCGTGGTAAAAGCATGCGTTGTAACGTCATACATCCTTTAAGACACACCTCCCGCCAAAAGTTATAGAATTGTGAACTTTAGAGCTGAGGAGCTACGTTCGAAGCTCGGCATCAGCTCATCATCCTGTGACTCCAGGCAAATCCCTTTGTCACCCCGTGCCTACCACAAATGAATGTGTTCTCCTGTAATGTAAATTGTGCTCATGCCATGTTGAGTTTGAGCTATATAATATTGCAAGCAAACATAAAGTAGGGAAACTCGAGTTCACACACTACTGAACGCGCACTCTTAAGTGCATCAGCAGTGCACTGTGAATCGGAGCGTTACACAGGCCTGTCACAGAGAAGAAATGCTATCAAAACGAAATCCTACAAAACAATTTCCTACTGGCCATCAGCAATTCATACCCGGACAACGTCAGGACGGGCTGCTAGTATATATATATATATATATAGTAGGTAGTTATTGTTCAGACCTTGTTTCTATTCAACAAGCATTTTTTCCTTTGCCAATATCTTTGGTGCCGTTTGGCAAGTCTTTGCGAAATCTTAAAAACTAATGAGGTGATCAGATCAGCTCCTGTGTTAAAAGCTTCGGGGTGATTTGTCAAGATGGAGCTGAGAAAAAAGGAGGTCCCGCATCACTATTTCTCCATGTTAATTTCCATAAGAAACTTTAGACATGGCTACAGCCTGAACGGCTGAACCGAATTACACCAAATTTGGCAAAAAGGTAGCTCTTGGTTCTGAAAGCTCTCTTTTTTTCAATGGAGAAAATCCGCTCAGTAGTTCCTGAGAAATGTAAACATTTCTCAGATATACAAATATCCCTGCAGAGGATCCGCAAACCCTCCCGATCTTGTGCCTGCAATCTGATTGGCTGCCAACAGTTCCAAACAGGAAGAAACTCCCAGACCCCATAGACCTGCTCACAGGGTCCCCCAAGGATCTCATGGGCCCAAAGAAGCTTTTATTAGGCCCCTGGCTGGGCAAGGTCCCGGAGCAAATATGTCAATAGATGCAGGGGTCTGCAGGCTCCACCTCCCCTATCTTTAAAACGTTAAGTGTGGAGGAGCTTGAGTTCCCCCCCCCCACACTGCCCAGGGGACCACCACCTACCCGGGGTACATATTAATGTAATCCAGGGGTCAGTTGCTGACCCCCAGCCCCGTGGACCACCACATCCCTGGGGCTATAGAGATGATGGGAGGAGGGCCATTCGGCCCCCTCCGGAAGCCTTCCATGCCCCGGGGACTGCCCCCCCAGGGCCAGCTTCGGCAATGTCCCGGGGTGCCCACAGCAAAACATTGCAGGTTGCTTTGGCATGGCAGGAACACTACTCCCGCCATGCCATAGCAAACACTGCTTCACTTCATGGAAGCGAGAGCAGAAAAGATGTTCTTGCTTCCATGAAGCAAAACAGAATTGCTTTTGGTCAAAGGAAGCTGCATGGTCAAGTCAAGTCAAGTCATAAAATTTGTATAGCGCACTACATACCCAGAGGGTTTCAAGGCGCTTAGGAAGGGGAGGAGGATTATTTGTCAAATATCCACGTTTTAAGCTGCTTTCTGAACGCTAGGTGGTTCTGGGTGAGACGAAGGTAAGCGGGGAGTGAGTTCCATGTTTTAGCAGCCAGGTATGAAAAGGATCTGCCTCCCATGGTGGTCTTGTTGATGCGAGGTACAGTGGCGAAGGCTTGGCTGGAAGAGCGAAGTTGGCGGGAGGGGGTGTAGAAGGACAGTCGAGAGTTGAGGCAATCTGGTCCGATGTCGTAGAGTGATTTGTGTGCGTGGGTAAGCAGTCGGAAAGTGATCCTCTTATTGACGGGTAGCCAGTGGAGGTCTTTAAGGTGACCAGAGATGTGTTCGTTGCGTGGGATGTCTAATATCAACCTGGCTGAGGCGTTTTGGATTCGTTGTAGTTTCTTCTGGAGTTTAGTGGTGGTACCTGCGTAGAGGGTGTTCCCGTAGTCCAGTCGGCTCGTGACTAGAGCGTGGGTGACTGTTTTCCTTGTTTCGGAGGGGATCCAGCAAAATGTTTTTCTGAGCATGCGAAGAATGTTAAAGCAGGAAGAGGATACGGCGCTGACTTGTCTGTTCATTGAGAGTGAAGAATCCAGGATGACGCCTAGGTTCCGTGCGTGGTCTGTCGGGATGGGTGCTTTTCCAAGGGCTTCCGGCCACCAAGAGTCGTCCCATGCAGAGGGGGATGTACCTAAGATGAGGACTTCTGTTTTGTCTGAGTTCAGTTTCAGACGGCTTTGTTTCATCCATTCGGCGACTTCTTTCATTCCTTCGTGTAAGTTAGTTTTGGCGGTGCTGGGGTCCTTGGTGAGAGAAAGGATCAGTTGAGTGTCATCCGCGTAAGAGATAATGTTGATGTTGGGTTGG
Source organism: Lissotriton vulgaris (assembly GCF_964263255.1). NCBI lineage: Eukaryota > Metazoa > Chordata > Amphibia > Caudata > Salamandridae > Lissotriton > Lissotriton vulgaris. The sequence continues at coordinate 570,106,412 of NC_141695.1, forward strand.
CGGGCGATGGCCGCGAGGGGGCTCATGTATACGTTGAAGAGGGTGGGACTGAGTGAGGATCCTTGAGGTACGCCGCAGATGACTTCAGAGGCCTCGGACTTGAATGGTGGGAGGCGGACTCTCTGGGTTCTTCCGGTGAGGAACGAGGTGATCCAATCAAGAGCTTTTCCTTGGATTCCGATGTTATTGAGGCGTTGTAGAAGGGTGCTGTGGCAGACTGTGTCGAATGGAGGTGGGTAGCCAGCAGGGAATGTAGGGCCTTGAGGCTTCTCCCACGGTCCCCAATAACATGGCCATTCCCCAGGGGATGGGGTCCCCGGGACAGTAATGGCCGGGGTAAGTGGTCCCCCAAGCCACCTACCCATTTTCTTTGCACCTTCACTATTCATCGACCACTCAAAATGATCACATAACCCCTCAAATAGATTGTTGAATACCCACATGCCCTGCATTATGAGCAGGAAGGAATACACACATACATATTCTTCTACTGAAACTTAGAGAGCATGCGGTCTGAAACATTGGTATTCTACTATTTCTATGTTTCTTTTTATGTATCATGTTACTAAGAAAAGGCACCAACACACACATTGAAGCCTTCTCAAACATGGTGAGACTTACAACAGTGACATCGGAAGGGTCGCTGTTATATATTTGGCTAGGCCCAACATTCTGAGCAGTCCGTGACTAGTGAAGCTGCCAGAGAAAAGTGAGGTTTAAGACATGTTGGCAGAGGGATTGGTGATTAGGCTATTTGGTATGAGACTCTGGAAAGGTACACTTGGACTAGGCTTTATAACGTTAGGGGGCAGTTTGCAATGGGAAGTGCACTCTGTTAAGTTTAAATGTCTGCGTGCTCTTATGACTCAGGTATGTGTCTACTTGTACATGCACTCTAACATGTGCTATGAGTCTGAAGATCCTAGATTAAAAACCCATTAACTTTTTGTTCAGGTGCACAAATCGTCTGAGTTCCACAGCATCATTTGGTTCCAGAGGGAGACATGTCTTACCTATGTACATGTCACAGAACCCCTCAAATAGACTATTGAATACCAACGTGTCTTGTATTATTAACAGAAAGGAATACATATACCTTTTTGTACTGAAGTTTAGCGAGCATGCAGTCTGAAACACAGGCATTCTACTTTCTCTAGGTTTCCTTTTATATATCATGTCACTTGGAAAAAGCACACAAAGTGAAGCCTTCAGAGACATGGTGAGACTTTCAACAGTGACTTGGGAAGAGTTGCTGCTTTATGCTTGGCTAGGCCCAGCATTCTGAGCAGTCAGTGAATAGTTAACCTGCCAGAGAATAGTGAGGGTTAAGGGATGATGCGAGAGGGATTAGGGATTAGGGTACTTCGAATGAGTCTCTGGAAAGGTACACTTGAAGTAGGCCATTTAAATTCCGGTGTCTGCCTACAATGGGAAGCGCACTATGTCAAGTCTAAATGTCTGTGTGCTCTCGTGACTCGGGTATCTGTCTACTTGTAGTAGGTCTCCACATACATGTATTTGGAGACCTACTACAACTAACTTCTGTCAAAGGACAACCAGTTTTTAAAACTCTTCTCCATGATGATACATGGACATTTTGGGAAGTATTGGGAATGTAAATATTTGGTTACACTTTGAATATAAAGATTGTGTTAAGAATATGTGACAAGCAAGTGAAGAAAACTATGGAGATCTTAATAAAGTCAAAAGAAATGGTTTGTTGACGGGACATGATAAACAAGCTTCAGAAAGTCACCTATTAAAGAAGTTCTATACATCTAAAAAACAGCAGCAGAAGTAATGTATAATAGGCTTGTAAAAAACACGTCTACAGTTTTCCTAATGCATACACTGCAAAATTGTTCTACATTTAATGAACAACTTCTCAAACTGGAAAAACTAAACATTCGTGAAATTAAAGCTATTGATAAAATCAAACACCAAGGAGTAACAATTCTTCTTACTGAGACACTACAGGCTAAATTGGATTCTTTGGAAATGCCTGCATCTAAAACTGTAGGATTATAAAAGACTTTATTTGTATGTAAAAACTGTTGAGTAATTTTGCGGAGTTTTTTTAATGTAGAAGAAGGATTAGTAAATGGAGCAATGGGAAAAGTTGTTGATTTTGTTAATTTTCAAAATAGATATGGAATAGAATTTCTGATTATAAAATTTGACCAGATTGCTGAGGTAAGATAGATTGGGTGTTGTGTTGGTTTTTGTTTGCTTGTAAAAGACTTTAATGTTCTGTCTCTAGCATATGCAGTAACTATTCATAAATCTCAATGGTTAAGTATAGAAAAAGCTTTTGTAAACATTGGAAGTACAGTGTTCAAAGAGGGAATGGCATGCGTTGCATTGTCTCGAGTAAGAACATTCTCTGGTTTGTATTTCATAGATTTTGATGGAAAAAAGATTATAAACTGATGCAAATTTTGTAAGAGAGTACACTATTTTAAAAAGGCTTTATGCTCCTCAGTTAGATGAATATCCAATATATGAGAAACGTGTAGTGTATCGAATACAGAAATATGTCAAACATTCAACTGAGGTTAAAAATAAGAAATCTATTGCAGAGAAAGTTTAAGACGTATGGACAAAAAAGTGGAAAGTGTTGATGACATTTTAGGATACCAGTTGGAAAACAGTTCAGGTATAAACTAATGTGATTCTGAATGTTGTGTTTCATTTACCACATCTTCATCATGAAATCATGGACAACTGGAAAAAATATTTTGTTCTGCACTACATTATTTATTTCAACAGTTGCTAAGTGACAGAAGTAAAATCCATACTGCTTCTGGCATTCAACATCTTTTAAATATATGTACTGGTTCATTGACATTTACTCTAAACATACAACAGAATGCACAATAGTTTCTAATGTTCATACTTGGAGTATTGGAACATGAAGGAATATACATTGATAACTTATTTAGACTAAGTTACAAATGGAACCATAACTGTGAAGAGTGTTCATTTAGTTCTACCACTCGAATACTATCAGAATGATTCCTATACATAACAATACCAGTCTGCAAACCAGTACCTTTTAACAAATTGATGAAAAAAAAATCAGGATAAGACTTGTTCACATTGAAGATTGTAGATTTTGTCTAAATTCCATATAGAGATATTTGAGAAATATTTAATTTTAATGTTACAATGTTGCAGAGCAAATGGAAGAATTTGGAACCAAAAATAACAGATTTTAAAGGAAGTCAATATCTATTTCAGGAAGAACTTATATAACAGAAAAAAAGGGAAAATGAGAATGTTATGTTCTTGTAAATTAATTGTGTGTTCTCAAAAATGTAATATTATTATTTCAGTCCAATATCATTAAATAACAGTTTTTCTTTTTCTTCTTTACAGTAGGTACTGTTGGAGATTGACAAAATGTCAATGCTGTTTAGGATAATAATTGACAGAAATAGGTTTACAGGATCATTTATCTAAATCACTTAAAAGGTAAGAGCACATAATAGAAGCTATATTTTATTTGTTTCTAATATAAATAATCTACAAGTTATAGACTATTGTAAGTCTCAGCATGTTTCTGAATGTATCCATGTGTGTGTTTGTGCCTTTTTCTACTGACATGATACATAAAAAGAAGCATACACATACCACAATATATCTGTTTTCCCAACACATGTTCGCAAAATATGCGTACAAGAAAGTGTATGTATTACTCCTTCCTCCTTATACAGGACAGGTGAATATTCAAAGTGCATTTATTATATTTGAACGTTTGATAGTTTTGAAGTTTGATGTATCTTCTCATTTGAACAAGTAATTTAATATATATTATAAAGCTAATAGGCCTACTGTTTAAGCATAAGAATCTACTGTATATGGCACAACCCATGCACTCATTCATTCATCCTCACACTACCTGTATGTGAGAAAGTGCCCTCTTTCTGCATGGTTGCCCCACTTTTTGCTGAACTGCTGATGGACATTGACTGAGTGTTCCCTGGGCTCCTGCCAATCTGGGGACTGGTGGGGGGGGGTGTACTGGCCTGAAATAGGTTGTTGTCTCTCCAAAGCTTCCAGCTGCATGTCTGCTTGGCAAATACCTGGAAACCTCAGCATGGGCTGAGGTGGGATTGAAAACCTGCAGCAATGCTGTACATACCTGAGCTGGTGTGTGTGAAAACAAGAGCACAGAGCAGAAAACAGGGTGAAAAAGAAGAGTTGAAGCCTGAAAGTACGGCCCAGCCTTCCAAGAGAAAAGGTAGGAAGACTGGGACACCAGCTTCTGTACAGCAAGAGGATCAGGACCCCTCTCCTCAGGAAGAGGACTTGAACACCCCAGAGGGAACTTAGCCCATGGAGCTTGACCCTTACCAGGTTGAACTCTTAGGCCTAGGGGGACCCTCTAAGGAAAAGCTGTGCCATGGACAGCAGGACTGTTCAACACTTGACAGCACAAGGCAGCAAGCTGCTACTCAGGAAAAGGGAGATGTCAGTGGTACCCAGAGTTTATTAGGAGGAGGGACTACTGTACACTGAGGCTAAAGACCCCAACCCTGGAGCCAATAGGAGAGTGGTAGTGCCCCGGAAGTACAGGGATTTCCTACTAACTTTAGCTCATGATATCCCCCTAGCTGGACATCTGGGCCAAACCAAAACCAGGGAAAGGCTGGTTAACTACCTTTACTGGTCCAAGATGTCTCCTGAGTCACCTTTCAAGCAAGTGGAAAAACGGTGCACGTCCAAAGGCCCCCTTGATACCACTACCAGTGGTTGGGGTTCCCTTTAAAAGGGTAGGTGTGGACATTGTGGGTCCACTTGAACCTCCCACCGCATCAGGAAACAAATTCATTCTAGTGGTAGTGGATCATGCCACTCGGTATCCGGAGGCAATACCCCTTAGGACTTCTACTGCTCCTGAGGTAGCCAAGACCCTCATTGGTTTCTTCATCGGGGTAGGGTTTCCTAAGGAGCTGGCTTCAGACAGATGTTCTAACTTCTTGTCTGCTTACCTAAAACACATGTGGAAAAAGTGTGGAGTGCAGTACACGTTTACTACACACTATCACCCACAAACCAATGGTCTTGTTGAGAGGTTTAACAAGACATTGAAAGGCATGATTATGGGGCTCCCTGAAAAACTCAAAAGGTGATGGGATGTCCTTTTACCATGCTTGCTTCCTGCCTACTGAGAGGTGCCTCAGAAGGGAATTAAGTTTTCCCCCTTTAAACCTCGGTTTGGCCATCCTGTCAGGGGACCACTCTGTCTTGTAAAAGAGGGTTGGGAGAAGCCTCTCCAAGAACCCAAACAAGACATTGTAGACTATGAACTAGGCCTAAGGTCCAGGATAGCTGAGTACAAGAAAAAGGCATCCAAGAATCTTGAGGCCAGCCAGGAGCTTCAGAAGCACAGGTAAAGCTGCACTGGGAGAATTTCGACCAGGGCAAAAGGTGTGTGTTTTGGAGCCAGTGGTAGCAAGGGCTCTCCAGGACCAATAGAGTGGCCCTTACCCCATCTTAGAGAAGAAAAGTGAGGTCACCTACTTGGTTGACCAGGGCAGAAGCAGGACACCAAAAAGGGTGATCCATGTGAACCTCCTTAAGCTTTTTCACAACAGAGCTGACATCACAATGCTGATGGTGACAGATGAGGATCAGGAGACAGAGAGTGAACAGCTCCCAGACCTCCTCACATACAGCCCCAAAGATGGGTCAGTAGATGGATGTATCGTTTTAGACACCCTCACTGCCCAACAGCAGACTGATTTCAAGCAAATCTTGCAGCAAATTGCTAAGCTCTTTATCTTGACCCCTGGTCAGAGAAATTGGTGTACCCATGATGTTGACACTGGTGACAGTGCACCTGTCAAGAACAAAATCTATCAACAGACTGATCAAGTCAAGGAAAACATCTGAGCTGAAGTCAGCAAAATGCTGGAGTTAGAGGTTATTAAACCCTCTGAGAGCCCCTAGGCCAGCCCAGTTGTCTAATCCCCAAACCTCATCCGCAGGGTGGAAAGAGATAAATAAGGTTCTGTGTGGACTATAGAGGGCTCAACTCTGTCACCAAGACAGATGCTCACCATATCCCAAGAGCAGATGAGTTGATAGACAAATTGGGTACAGCCAAATTTCTAAGTACCTTTGATCTAACTGCAGGGTACTGGCAGATTAGATTGGCACCAGGAGCAAAAGAAAAGACAGCATTCTCCACACCTGATTATCAGTTAACTGTTATGCCCGTTGATTTAAAGAATGCGCCTACCACCTTTCAAAAGTGGGTGAACCAAATCCTCGCTGGATTGGAATCCATAAGTAGAGCTTATCTAGATGATATCGCTTTTTTTAGCTCCACCTGGCAGGATCACCTGATCTACCATGGGAAGGTTTTAAAAGCCCTGCAATCTGTAGGCCTACCTATCAAGGCATCCAAATGAAAGAGAAGGCAGGGAACTGTGGTATACGCAGGCTTCCTTGGTAGTGGAGGCCAAGTGTTCCCCTTACAGCCCATGATCACGGCCATCCTGGACAGGGCAACTCCGACAAGTCAGATATAAGTCAGGGCATTCCTTGGCTTGACTGGGTAACACAGGAGGTTTGTGAAGGGATATGAGTCCATTTTGACTCCCATCACAGAACTTACCTCCAAGAAGATACTCTCTAAATGCATTCAGGGGCCCACTGAGGGTTTTATACAGCTTTTAATTGTATGAATTGTAACGCAGCACCTACTAAAGGGAGTACATTTGTGTGGGACCCAAAAAGTTCAAAGCCCACAGATAGGCCTCGTGCGGCAGTGTCCGTCCTAGATCCTTCGATGGTAGTCCACAAATTGGCTCTGTATATGCAGAGCCTGTGGCCCCCCTGTTTCTCGGGGTGGTGCGGTCTCGGCGGCCAGGTCCGCCGCCAAAAATGAAAGCTTCAAGTTGCCTGCGCAATGAGTCGCACACAAAACCGGCAGTGATGTGGACTACCATCGAAGGATCTAGGACGGACACTGCCGCACCAGAGGAGATTGAATGTTTCTCACTGCGAAGCTGCAGCCGGTGGACCGTGTGTGTGAACCCCCTCATGTGCGGCATTCCTACTAGGGCAACCTTTTCTTGGAATTACTATGTGGCCAGTCCAGCCACGGGAATGCCCCGCCGCTGCTTCAGGTGGACCTCAGCTGTTCAGGAACTCGAGCGGCAAGAGAGGACGAGGGGGGCCTGATCCACTGGGATTATTGGCAACCGAGCCGTGCTGTTCATCTCTCTCCACCCACTTGGGACATTATTTTAAAACAGAATCACAGGGGCACCCACTGGGGTTATGCACGGAGTTGGTGGCGTTGAGAGCAGCAAATACCAGAATGCTTCGCCACAGCTCATTGGGGCGTGACTCGAACAATCAATTCAATAAACAAGTGCATGTAATTCAGCTGACTGTTTTCCTGTTTGTCCAGCCAGTGAACAAGGGCGCAGGGATGCTCGAAACGCGTATGGCACCAGAGGAGATTGAATTTTTATCACTGCGAAGCTGCTGCCTGTGGACCGTGTGTGTGAACCCCCTCATGTGCGGCATTCCTACGAGGGCAACCTTTTCTTGGAATATATATATATATATATATATATATATATATATATATATATATATATATATATATATATATATATATATATATATATATATGAAAAAGAACGAGTTGCCTCAGGTGATGGAGCCACAGCACGGCGAGTTGGAGCCTTTTATTTTCGGGAATGTAGGACAGCAAGTAAGTTGCTTCAAATGCACAGTCTTAAGCCAAACGCGTTTCGGGCGTCCTATCGCCCTTGTTCACTGGCTGGAAGGGAGAAGAGCAGCGAGTGCACCACCTGTGCATTTTAATATCCCGCCCCAGTGGGTTTATGCGCACAGGAATGCCGGTAGTTGTAGTGCACTGTGAATTATAACCCCAGTGGGTTGCTGCCATCACCCCAAATAGTGCAATAATGTCCAGGTGGTGCACTCGCTGCTCTTCTCCCTTCCAGCCAGTGAACAAGGGTGATAGGACGCCCGAAACGCGTTTGGCTTAAGACTGTGCATTTGAAGTAACTTACTTGCTGTCCTACATTCCCGAAAATAAAAGGCTCCAACTCGCCTTGCTGTGGCTCCATCACCTGAGGCAACTCGTTCTTTTTCATATACGCGGCCAGCCTGACCGCGATGGAGCCCCACCGCCATCATAGCGGGCCCGCAGCGGCAAAGACAAGAGACGCTGCTGGGATGGCGGGCCGATTTCTGCAAGTTGTATGGGCAGGACGGCAGGCTTGTGATCTTCTTGCAGCCCACTTGGGACATTATTGCATTATTTGGGGTGATGGCAGCAACCCACTGGGGTTATAATTCACAGTGCACTACAACTACCGGCATTCCTGTGCGCAAACGCCCACTGGGGCGGGATATTGAAATGCGCAGGTGGTGCACTCGCTGCTCTTCTCCCTTCCAGCCAGTGAAAAAGGGCGATAGGACGCCCGAAACGCGTTTGGCTTAAGACTGTGCATTTTAAGTAACTTACTTGCTGTCCTACATTCCCGAAAATAAAAGGCTCCAACTCGCCGTGCTGTGGCTCCATCACCTGAGGCAACTCGTTCTTTTTCATATACGCGGCCAGCCTGACCGCGATGGAGCCCCACCGCCATCATAGCGGGCCCGCAGCGGCAAAGACAAGAGACGCTGCTGGGATGGCGGGCCGATTTCTGGAAGTTGTATGGGCAGGACGGCAGGCTTGTGATCTTCTTGCAGCCCACTTGGGACATTATTGCATTATTTGGGGTGATGGCAGCAACCCACTGGGGTTATAATTCACAGTGCACTACAACTACCGGCATTCCTGTGCGCATACGCCCACTGGGGCGGGATATTAAAATGCGCAGGTGGTGCACTTGCTGCTCTTCTCCCTTCCAGCCAGTGAACAAGGGCGATAGGACGCCCGAAACGCGTTTGGCTTAAGACTGTGCATTTGAAGTAACTTACTTGCTGTCCTACATTCCCGAAAATAAAAGGCTCCAACTCGCCGTGCTGTGGCTCCATCACCTGAGGCAACGCGTTCTTTTTCATATATATATATATATATATATATATATATTACCTACTGGCTATCGCCAGTAGGTATATTTAGTTAGGATTTTTTCTCTATGGGACTTTTGAAAATTCTATGTCTAATAACTTTGGCGTTTGTAGACGGAATCGGCTGAAATTTTCAGGAAAATGGCACATTTTGTTTCTGAGCAGCCCCTGAAAATTTGGTGGGGTTTCGTCAAGGGGGGGCTGAGAAAAAGGGGGGTCCCAAAACGCGTTTTTCCCATTCATTTTTCCATAGGGCGGTTGGACTCACTTTTAGCTCGAACGGCTGAATGGATTTGCACGAAACTTGGCAAAATTGTAGGGACTGTTAGCCCGATGTGCCTTTGCTAGGTCTCAATATATGTGCTCCAGTAGTTTTTGAGAAATTAACGTTCAAACCAAGATATATATCTGTAACAGCGCTCTGGGCAGCGATCCGGTCCGCTTACTTTTCGCTTATCGGAACTTTGCGCGCAGAAAGCTGATTGGCTCTCCGATGTCTGTCAACATTCTAAACAGTCCGGAGCGGACGCCATCTTGTCTCTTGGTAGGATCGAGAGAGAAGAAGAGGTGGAAAACGAAAGGGGAATTTAATGAAAGGGGGCAAGGTATCCCCCTCTTGACCCCCTAGGAATGTTGTTGGGGTTATTAAAGGGTCCCGTGGGGAAAATAAAAAAAAATGATTTTTCACGGTAGAAGCGCGGCCGCGAACTGGTAGCGAAACGGGAATTCGCCATTTTGTGCTTCGTTAATTAAATTACTAGTTATAAGTGGGTGCGGGAGACGTATCCTAATCCCCTATGTTTCCTGAGGGTGGCTGAGGAGGCTGATATATGTTGATACATCTCTTCCAGCGGCTGTGCGTGAGCTTTTTTTTTTTTTTGCTGCGTGACAGTCCGGAGCGGCCGCCATCTTGTCTCTCGGTAGGATCGAGAGAGAAGAAAAGGTGAAAAACTAAGGGGGAATTTAATGAAAGGGGGCAAGGTATCCCCCTCTTGACCCCCTAGGAATGTTGTTGGGGTTATTAAAGGGTCCCGTGGGCAAAATAAAAAAAAAATTATTTTTCACGGTAGAAGCGCTTCACGGGCCGCGAACTGGGCCGCAAACTGGTAGCGAAACGGGAATTCGCCATTTTGTGCTTCGTTAATTAAAGTACTAGGTATAAGGGGGTGCGGGAGACGTATCCTAATCTCCTATATTTCCTGAGGGTGGCTGAGGAGGCTGATATATGTTGATACATCTCTTCCAGCGGCTGCGCCATCTTGCCTTTTTTCGAATGCCACAATTTTGTCGTGCACGGCAGCCATTTTAGATGCCAGGCTGGTCCCAGGCTATCACCTAACCCTGCGGATGTAGTTTATGGCCCCAGCTGTAGAGAATTCAGACATGCCAATCCTCCTGATTCAGGCGTGTGAGTACTGATTTCAGTGCTAGTCTCCCGCCTCCCGATTTCTGCAAGCAAAAACCCGGGGGCATATTACGAACAACTAGCGATAATTTTTGTCTCTAACTTGTTTAGAGACAAAAATTATCGCCGCACATCGGCGATTTTTATCGCAGATAAACCTTGCTATTATCGCAGAAAAGTCAGCGATATTCATGTATTATCGATCTAATGCTCTTAGCCATGTTATCCACCTCCCATTGGATAACATGGCTAAGAACTGCTCAGGGCAGGTGAAAAGTCAGCGATATTCATGTATTATCGATCTAATGCTCTTAGCCATGTTATCCACCTCCCATTGGATAACATGGCTAAGAACTGCTCAGGGCAGGTGTTAGATTTTGGAGATATTCGCGCTTAGCGCGAATATCTCCAAAAGTTGGTAATAGAAGGTAGCGATGTTAGGGACTGTTTCCAGTCGCTAACATCTTGGCACGCCACTTTGCATGTCATTAGTGATAAGTATCACTGACATGCAAAGCGGGGCCCAAGATGGTCGCTATCTCCTTTTAGCTGTCACTAACTGGTGTTAGCGACAGCTTGGTAATAGGGAAATAATTTTATCTCCGCTTTCATGGCTTTTAAAGCCAAAAAAGCGGAGATAAACCCCCTTGATAATATGCCCCACGATTCCTTGGGGGTTTCAGCTGACAGGGCTTGGTATTGTGTTACATGGTAATTTTTCCAGGAAACGTCAGAGGGTCGATGCAGGGGTTCTAGAAGAGGTGATAAACCATTTAAGCCTCATGAACAAGCGCATGGTCTTTTAAAGATTTGTGAAGTACTCGGGGCGGCGGTGTGTGTGTGCCCTCTTTCAGGAGCGGGCGGGGGGGGCACTGCCAGCAACTTTCCAGGTCAGGTAGTGTTCAACACGTGCATCACCCTTTCTCTGCCTGCTATTGCGCTCCATGCTTCGGAAAGGTAAGAAAAAGAACGTGCATTTGACTTTGAAATGTCCGATCCTGCAGCAGCACACTTCCAAAGCCCACACATGACAATAACCCGATTCAAGGCCCCATTCACCCGTTTTTAAAAAAATAGATAACACTATAACAAAGTAAGGTTATAAAACTTTATTAACTACTAACTTTAACGAACGGAACAAAAACTAAAAACATTTAAACATTTCTCAACACAAAAAGCAACAATGGTTAGAAGCTGTCTTTTGTGCGAATAGTCCCAAGGCAGCACAACGTGCAGAGTTCTGGACGGCACCCAGGTGATGTCGCCTGGGTGCCGCACTGGTTTAGGGATCCTACAATGCTGCTCCGAAAATTGGCGTGGGGCGTCCCGGGTGGGGCGGGGGGATGCCTCGTCAGTAGCGGTCTGTTGTGCGAATAGTCCCAAGGCAGCACAACGTGCAGAGTTCTGGACGGCACCCAGGTGATGTCGCCCGGGTGCCGCACTGGTTTAGGGATCCTACAATGCAGCACAGAAAAACAGCGTGGGGCGTCCCGGGTGGTGCGGGGGGAGGCCTCGTCAGTAGCGGTCTGTGTCCAGTGTCACATGGCTGACACAACATGTACGACAGGCACCCAGGTGATGTCCAGTAAACTGCCGCACTGGTTTTGGTATCCTACAATGCTGCTCCAAAAATTGGCGTGCGGCGGCCCGGGGGGGGGGGGCGTGGGGGAGCCGGCGTGAACGGGCCTCCCCAGGTGGCGGCCATCTAGCTGAGTTGCGCTCGCTCTTGCGGCCACAGCGTCTCGCTCACCATGTTGTTGAGTTGCTCCCACTCTTGCAGTGCAGCGATAGGCGGCTGCCACATGGCTCTTAAAATGGCGGACAGCTCCTCGGTTTTAGGCCTGGTCCACTGAAATGGCCCTGGGACACTTTGGAACTCGGACGCTTGCCTGCTAGGGCTTGGGCTCCATTCTCGAAAAGCGTCCCCTCAGCCGTGAAGATTGTATAAAAGTCTTGGGGGCCCCCGACTCCCGCAGGCTTCCGGTGGGGAGCGGCTGCCATGATTGCTCGCGGAATGACCACGACGGAGCCACGAGATGGTGGTGCTCTCATGCTGACGCCAGCTTCAGTCTGAATGATCCAGAAACAAGGTGGGGCTTTCATCGTTTGGGAAAAAAAAATGTTCTAAACCAATGAAAAGTGTTATTTTTAGGTCATATGACCAAGCCTTCCATCTTTAGGAAACCAAAAGTAAAATGAACCAATGAAAAGTTTTATAAACAAGTCACATGACCTGTTATGCGGCATAGGGCTACAAAAAGCGTAGAAAATCCGTTGGCACGTGAGGCGGCGTCAGTGGCGGACCGATGTGCGAATAGGCCGAAGGCAGCACAACGGGCCGAGATCCGGATGGCACCGAGGTGGTGTCCAGCAAATTGCCGCACTGGTGTGGCCATCCTACAATGCTGCGCCGAAAGACGGCGTGTCCAGCTGAGTTGCGGTCACTGTTGCGGTACAGTGACTCGAACGCGCCGAGATGCGGATGGCACCGAGGTGGTGTCCAGCAAATTGCCGCACTGGTGTGGCCATCCTACAATGCTGCGCCGAAAGACGGCGTGTCCAGCTGAATTGCGGTCACTGTTGCGGTACAGTGACTCGAACGCGCCGAGATCCGGATGGCACCGAGGTGGTGTCCAGCAAATTGCCGCACTGGTGTGGCCATCCTACAATGCTGCGCCGAAAGACGGCGTGTCCAGCTGAATTGCGGTCACTGTTGCGGTACAGTGACTCGAACGCGCCGAGATCCGGATGGCACCGAGGTGGTGTCCAGCAAATTGCCGCACTGGTGTGGCCATCCTACAATGCTGCGCCGAAAGACGGCGTGTCCAGCTGAGTTGCGGTCACTGTTGCGGTACAGTGAGTCGAACGCGCCGAGATCTGGATGGCCCCGAGGTGGTGTCCAGCAAATTGCCGCACTGGTGTGGCCATCCTACAATGCTGCGCCGAAAGTCGGCGTGGAGTGCCCCGTTGGTTTATGAGGTGATGTCAGTAGTGGACCGATGTGTGAATAGGTCGGAACCAGCACAAGGCGCCCTGCACTGTTGAGCCTTTTTCAATGCCTCTTTTTTGTTGTTTCCCCTCCATCAAAAACAAAACAAAAATACAAGGCGCCAAGATCCGAATGGCAAGTCCTGGATGTTGAGTGCCTCAGTTGAGAGTTCTGAGCAGTGCTTGTAAGACTGTCTGAAGCTTATTTGCACCTGCTGCAGCTTCACTAGGTCCGGCGGAACTTTTTGCCTTTTCCTTTCTGCTTCTTTTCCTACAATGCGTTTCATCTGAAGACACGACCAGGTCCCTGAATGTGTGCAGGGGGACGCTATTGATTGAATGAAAATGGCGGCTTGACACAAAGCTGACTCAAGCGTTACTGTTGGTGCTATACAGACAAAAATTGGTTTTCAGTTTGTACATTCTTCAGGTTTTTTTTTTCCATCCAAGTCTGATTGAGAGTTTGTAGAAAAATGGCTTCAGATTTTCCACATACTACTCTTCAACATTCTTCCTAAATGTAACAATGTGAAACTCACTAGGAGAACGGCTGTTTCTGTTTCCTTTCAAAATGCTGCCACCAATATTGGCGCCGGTATAAATGGGACTCGTAACTCCTTGCCCGCAAATGTATATCTAGAAAATGTTATTGTAAGTGGCCCTGTCGTATTTTAATTACAAAATGTACGTCCACCGATTCCGCAACTGTTAGACACCTTTGTTCTTGTCACCTAATGGCCCGCTCGTTACGTTCTTCTACAGTGTAAATGTCTCCTCATCATATACGATTTCAGTTTGCTCCGTGGCCGGCCCACGTGGTTATAGGCCCGTATTTGTATAGTGACATTTTCACAATAAAGGTTTTTAAAACAAAACACGGTAGTAGTATTTTCATTTGTAAAGTTTTTACTTTTAGTGACTGTTTTCGAATCAGTAAAAGGCAAGTGAAATAAAGCAGTCCAATTACATGACGGATAAAAGGTATAATATGTAGGAACGCAGTAAAGATAAATGGTCAAGGGCAGTTGTGTTTTTCATGTCTGCAACATAAAGTGATCGATAAGAATCTGATAATCAGGCGTATCGGCGACTAAGACAGCAGGCCGAATCTCTTTTACTCAACGGCTCCGTCATGGAAGGAAGAAACGCCCTTTTTCTCGAAAAAGGAATATATTTTACTAGCAAGACAGTTGTAAATTTTCCGGGAAAGTACATTAGCCTGGAATATTATAACATATGTTTGAAAAAAAAATATTGTTCGAAAATAATAAAAAGCGTAATTTTTAGGTCATATGACCAAGCTTTTCATCATTAAATTAACAAAAGTAAAATGAACCAATGAAAAGTTTTATTAACAAGTCACATGACCTGTTATGCTTACGTCGCGCACCCGGATCACTTCCGGGTGCGCTAACGCGGCGTGTCATAAAACGCATTACGCGACAACGTAGGTCAAGAATATAGTCTAAATGTCTCCACCAACCAGCGTTCAGAACACAACCCCTTTCAGCAGTCCAAAAAGTTCTGTTAAATGACAACAGAGGGGACAGGCAACAAGAACCATCAGTCAAAGAGGGGAGGGCAAGTTCTTCTCTTCCGGGTCATGTTGGGGCGCTACCGGAACTGATCGAATTGGTAGTCTACAGTGTTTCTGGATGTTTCAGACTAAAGCTGGCGTCAGCATGAGACCACTACCATCTCGTAGCTCCGTCGTGGCCATTCCACGAGCAATCATGGCAGCCGCTCCCCACCAGAAGCCTGCGGGAGTCGGAGGCCCCCAAGACTTTTGTAGAATCTTCACGGCTGAGGGGACGCTTTTCGAGAATGGGACCCAAGCCCTAGCAGACAAGCGTCCGAGTTCCAAGGTGTCCCAGGGCCATTTTAGTGGACCAGGCCCAAAACCGAAGAGCCGGCCGCCATTTTGAGAGTCCTGTGGCAGCCGCCTATCGCTGCACCGCAAGAGCGGGCGCATCTCAACTACATGGTGAGCGAGACGCTGTAGTCGCAAGAGCGGGCGGTAAACAGCTGAATGGCGGAAGAGGCACAGTGTAGCAAAAGCGGGCGGAATGGCAACTAAAACGATAAAGGGGCGCCCCACTACAGCTTGTCTTCAGGTCAAACGGATTGTGGGACAAGGTCCAGAATTGAAGAGTCATCAAAAGGCAAAAAGTTCCGCCGGACCCCGGGAGCCGGCCGCCTATGTTGGGGGCGATCTCAGGCTACACCAGTGCTATAAGACTTGGGGAGGGTGTCGGAGCCAAGCGTCTTCTCCGAGTCCATGGCCATCACACCGCCCCTCAGGGGCCTCCGTCAAGCTGTTTAGGAAGGTAACATATCACATTGTTTTCTAATGCAGTCAGGTCCACAAACAACACTCACTTACTTTGAGAATAGTGAAGCTGCAGTAGGTGGAAATAAGCTTCAGACAGTGTTACAAGCACTGCTCAGAACTCTTAACTATGGCACCGAACATCCAGAACTTATGCTATTTGAGAATGGTAGTGACATCGAAGCATCTCAGGGACCAAAACCATTAACGTACTTTCACGTATGAAAATCTTACTTGGGGAGGGGGCAGGAGCGAAGCGCCCCCTCCCAGTCAGCGCCACCACACCGTATGTTGAAAATCTGAAGCCATCGTTCTACAAAGTCAACCAAACTTGGATTGAAAAATCTAGAAAAATGTACAAACTGAAAACCAGTTTTGGTCTGCATAGCATCAGTAGCAACGCTTGAGTCAGCTTTGTGTCAAGCCGCCATTTTGATTCAACAAAGCACAGGCATTGAAAAAGGCTGAAATTCAGAACTCTAAACTATGGCACCCAACATCCAGGAGCTTGCCATCCGGATCTTGGAGCCTTGTGCTGTTTTCGATCTATTCACACATCGGTCCACTACTGACATCATCTTATAAACCAACGTTATGTAAATAGTTTTTTAATAAAATGTTTTACCCTGTTTCTTTGCTGGTGTGTTGTCTATATTTTTAATATTTGCATAGGGTTTGTCGTTATTTTGTGCGGGATGGGTGATGGAGCCGAGCTGTCTTGCAGCCCTCATGGTGTGGAGCTCAGTTCATCTCACTATTTTCGTATTTCTCATGAAGGGTTGTTCCTAATATTTCTATTTTAGCGAGGTCAAAAAGAGATCCAATTAGTGGCCTACTGATTTTGCTCGATTACTTTTATTTTTTTACACGATTTTTCACTATCTGCAAAGACTAAACAGAGTATTGCGACTTTGTGCTTGTTTGTAAATAGAGAATGATCCAAAGAGAACCAATTCTAAAACAGTAAATGCTTGGACAACAATCAATCAAATGGAGAGACAAGGAGGCACGACGGATTACAACGGGGGTAAAGGCCTGCGTTAACTACCCTTCAGTATCTGCAAAGAGAGAGTACTACTAAGGCAAAAGAGGGGGGGGAGGGGGTGCAGCGTTCAAAGCACAACAGCGTGCATAAATACGAAAATGTTTTTATCTATCACGTACTTGACATTTTAAAGCTTTTCATATTTGCTATTAAAAAACCAATGAAATTCACAGAAAAAACCATAGGTTATAGTGGATATATAGTTAGGGATTTGCATTTACAAAACCTTATTTTACTTGCATAAAACCATTGAAATTCCATATATAGTTATAAGCGCTAACTATATATCGCGCACCCGCAATCCACTGTCACATATTACATCATTCATGACATGGTTAGTGACATCACTGATGACATCACTGATGACATCTCAGATGACATCACTGATGATATCACTGACATCTCATTTGACATTACTGATTACACCACTGATGATATCATTTATGTGATAATACATCTTCAGACTCTAATATAACCTTAGATACACTCAGTGTAAACAGGCACTCACAGACTGTCACACATCCATGGAGTTACTCACACACCTAGTCAGTCATGCAAAGAATCAATCACAACTCCATTTCCTCAACTATATAGTTATACACACTTTACTTATTCAAACATATAGTAACACATATTTACTCTCTTATACAATCCCTGATACAAGCTCACAGTGATTCATACAGCCACTCACACATTCACTGGCTCTTATCCACAGTTATTTATATATGTCAACTCTCACATGTATTGTGTTTTACATACATACTTACTTGCACATGTAGCACTGAGATATCCATTCACTCACCAATACACTCGTACACAGTTAACCACCCATACAGCTGTTTCCACATGCACTCTTGAACTCATACACCTAGTGAATCAACTGCTTACACATCTATGCACAGAGTCACACACCTCCCAGCCACCCACACACACACTCAGCCTCCCATTCAAATACTTGGGCAACCAATCAATAACCCATATAGCCACTCTTATAGCTACTGATCAACACATGCAGCAGCTTACACAACAACAGACATACTGATGCACAAATTAAGACAGTTTAGTCACTAACCCATGCACTCAGTGAGACACATTTAATCACTCACTCATACAGTCAGTCATGCACCTACTAAATCCTTCATCCAGACACTTATACATCCACTCATTCTTCAATATGTAAAACATATTTTAACTTTACAGAAACATACAGTCACTGGATGTTGTCATCAGTGATGTCATCAGTGATGTCATTTGAGATGTCATCAGTGATGTCATCAGTGATGTCACTAACTATGTCATGAATGATGTAATATGTGACATCATCAGCAGTGGATTGCGGGTGCGCGATATATAGTTAGCGCTTTTAACTATATATGGAATTTCAATGGTTTTATGCGAGTAAAATAAGGTTTTGAAAATGCAAATCCCTAACTATATATGGCCTATAACCTATGGTTTTTTCATTGAATATATATATATATATACAAACACACAGTTCCGGTATTCTGCTAGTACCCGCTCTTGAGTGGGTCGTTGTTAGGATTCCGGAGGCCCGATATCTGCATTCAAAGATTCTCCCATACGAAGAAACGTACAACGACACATCAGGAGTTGCTGTGCTTCAAAGTTTTAATTGGCAGCAAAAAACAAATGCTGCCAATTAAAACTTTGAAGCACAGCAACTCCTGGTGTGTCATTGTACGTTTCTTTGTATGGGAGAATCTTTGAATGCATATATATATATATATATATATATATATATATATATGTATGTATGTATATATATATATATATATATATGTATGTATGTATGTATGTATGTATGTATATATATATATATATATATATATATATATATATATATATATATATATATATATATATATATATACATATATATATTGCTGCTCCAAGTTTGCACCAAGTCCTTGCACTCTCGGGCGGGTGCTCCCCAGCGGATGGTGCCTCCGCAATATTTCCGCTACAAAGTTCCTGCGGTATTCCCCCGCAAAGCAGACAAGCATTCAGGGTGGCGAGCTCAAAGATTTATTTTGAGAGCTCACGGTGTCCAGACGCGTTTCCAGATGGTGGTGTCTAGCAGACACCGCCACCACATTAAACCCTTTTCCGCACGGTCGACCGGGCAGAAAAGCGGCGGACAGTCTTCCCGTCTGCCACGGTACCCCATCATACTAATATGGCGGAGTAAATGGGTGGTGAGCGGGGAAGGAGGTAGGGCGGATCGCCACCGCCATGGTGGCGGTGGCAATCCACCCTACATCTTAATGGGCCCCTTAGTTTTTCGGCATAATAGGTACATCTGTACTGTAATAGGAAAAAGGGGAGGGATACGGAAGGGATGGAAGGGGTAGGGTGCAGGGTGGTGCATAACAGTGTGGAGAAGGAGTACATAATACATCGTATACATCATCAACATTGGTAATTCATAAATGAGTTGTAACATTATATGCTGTAGGCAATAGTCTGGTTAAGAGTACTGAACACCATTGATCGAGATTCATCCATGTCATTATTTGGGAATTGTAAGATAGGTGTTGGAGGCAAGTACACTAAACTGGGGAGTGTAGAGTAGACATGAGGAGCCACAGGCCTCCTGACCAGGCTGAAGATGGGGGGTACAGAAGAGGGGGAAAGGAGATAGGCGGGGAGGCATCCCATTGGCATATCTGAGTTAGGAATATTCCATGTGCCTCTGCCAATAGTAACCGGTTAAAGATGGGAGGAGGTTGGTTGAGCAGGGCATATCGGGGGAGGGGGGTAGTTCCAGGAGGCGGTATAGTCTGAAGTATTGGTAATCGTTGAAAGGTCCGGGTACGTTTGTGTTTCTATGGTGTGAGAGGGTGGACATTTGAAGCTTTGTGTGTGTGGGGGTGGCTGTCTATTGTCAGTTGCCGGGGAGAGGGGGGTAGGTGCCAGCCATTTGCCTGAGGGAGACATGGAGGGGGGAGATGCCGGAAAGGGTAAGTTACAGCTTATTAAATGTAATAAGGTAACTCTAATGATATCCTATGGGATAGGTAGTGAAAAACGACTTAAGAGCTGTCCACTACCAGGACATGTAAAACTTAAAAGTGCATGTACTACCTTTTAAATACATTGCGCTCTGCCCTCTGGGCTGTCCAGGGCCTACCCTAGAGGTGACGCATATATATTAAATATGAAGGTTTGGGCCTGGCAAACCTACCCTAGAGGTGACGTATATATATTAAAAATGAAGGTTTGGGCCGGGCAAATGTTTCAAGTGCTACTTAAGTTAGTGACACAATCAGAGCTGCAGGCCCTCTAGTAGCATGTAATTTACAGGCCCTGGGTACAGATAGTGTCAATTTTCTTGGGACTTACAAATAAATTAAATATGCCAATGGGAATAAGTGAACTCTACTATGTTTGAATGAGAGACAACAAGCACTTTAGCACTGGTCAGCAGTGGCCAAATGTGCAGAGTCCTAAGACCAGCAAAAACAAGGTCACTAAAACAAGAGGCATGAAGGCAAACAGATAGGGGAAACAAACCAGTCGAGGATGCCAGCTCGAACAATCACAAAATGTCTGCTTTTTTTATATGACACCTCACTATGGGCCTCATTACGAGAATGGCTGTACAAAGTATGTCTATGGGGATGCATGTTGTGCCCCCTGTCTGGATGCACCACAGTTCCTGCACAGCATAGACTTTACAGTCCATGCCATGCAGGAACTGTTTTTGGTTTTCCCATTGTGGTGCCCATTTTCAGAGGCACCGCAGTGGGGCTGACAAAAACAGCCCGCCAGACAAGAGGAAGCTCGTATTCTGACAGGCAGTGATACCGACCACAGGTTTGGCGGTGGGGCACCGGACCGCTGGTGTGGCGATCTGCTCTTGCGCTGCCAAACTTGTAATCTGGCCCTCTGAGCGCCCCAGAGGGATCTGCAGGCAGTGTATATTCCTCAAGTATCATTGGGGTAACTCCAACACTTCTAAAAACAATAGAAACAGTTAAACAGCAGAGTACATTAGACAATAGAATACACCTGGACCCAAGGACAAGCATACCGTCCAGCTCTCCACCACAGCTATGCTGGTATCCACTTATCCTCTAGTCCAACTCACATACCACTCTCTAACTCTATGTATATACTATAACTGGTACTCTTTGGATGCAGGATAAAAATCACTATTGGAGCATTCTCAGGAAACCTGTCCCTGCTGTAACCATTAGACTTTGAGCTGGGGAAAACACCCCATGTCAATAAGACCTCTATTATTTGCTTCTGAGTGATGGCCAGAAACTACTGGGCAGAGCCATATCTACACACATCTGAGATATTAACCTCTTTGGTTTGTCCCTGATAATAGGAGTCTTTCTTCCATCTTTCCTCTTCCATTCATCCTCAGCAACGGTGAGCCTCTCCTAAGCCTCTCAAAGCATGTTCCTCGGAGTTGTATGATCTTGCGGAGGCCTGATCTAGGAGCTCAAAGTCAAAGGAGAGAGCCTCCTACATCAATCAATTGGTGTAATTTCTACGTGGTGATGCTGATGGATCTTACAAATCAGCAGCATTTCAGGAGGTTCTCCAGAACCATTTTAGGGTATGGGTACATTGAGTAATTGCCCAAGGCACCTGGCTTCCCTAGGGCACCTTGCTCAATTCTCACCATAATAATAGTATGCAGAAAAAATAGGCTAGTTATTAATTTGACAGCTGAGCATATGTGCTTCAGAGAAGCATGTCCTGCTTGTTCAGCGTTAAGCCTCTCGCTCTCAGCGAGTTGGTGGTAATAAAGGTAAACAAACAATGTATTTGTCTCATGTTGCTCTACTTACTTCAATCTCAACTCTCTTACTTTACCCAGCTTTCGTAACGTTTCTCTGTCCAGCTGTATGCACCTACCTCCCTACCTACACCTGCTATCTATGTGTATCACATCTAACAATACATCTCTCAGCATCCAGTGCTTAATTTGTGCTGGTACTTGCAGGCGGGGACCATCAGCACTTATTTCTAGGGAAGGGCACTGTGTGGCATGCACAACATGCTGCATGGCACACTGTTGATGGACGTGCATGAGGTGCTTCTTATCCGGGTGGCTTGTGCTGTGGCCCTTTTCCTTGGCTGCAGCACAAGCTGCCCTGATAAGGAGCACTTTCTGACTGCCAGCAAGGCAGTCGAATCATAATGTGGCGGTCGAACCTCCACCTGCTTGTGGAGGGGTCTCTGGACTGATACAATAGCATGCAGTGGTCCGACTGAACACTATCCTAATCTGTCCCTTTATCAGAGATGTACCACCTTTTCATCTTTTTTGTTGTATCGAACTATTGGTGTGTGGCCTTGAATTATCGAACATGTCCATTTGCTAGCAGCAAAAAACGGTATCATTTTAAAAGTGTACAACTGCCTGATTTGTAATCTCTTACGATCATACATGGTTCTTCTTTAAATCTAAAAAGTTTGAGCTGAGGTGGCATGGTTAAAGAAAGCTAATAAAGTGCTGATAGCAGTGACTGGTCTGCATTTTAAAGCACTACAATTAGAGTCGCCACAGTTAGGGGAGGGGCAACAGTTTCTTATTTTAGTCCACATCAAGAAGAAGTGAATATGGAGACAAATCAGTTTTTTTCAGAGGATCTGCTTCTGCATACTATGAAAAAGACACTAACAGCAGATGTATTCTCTGCAGACAAGTTCAGAAGTTTCATTCCAGTGACACATTCTGATTGGCTGCCAACACCTATCAAATGGGTTTATCATACCACACAGATATGAATGGTTGAAAGGGTGATCAATCAGATTGCTGAACTTAGAACGATCAGATTGACCACCTGTAGTGAAAACTTCACAGCAGGTACAGTTGTGAAACCAAAACGAGTGTATTGAAGCACAGCATACGCTTAACCCCTTCCATGCACAGGATGACCGGGAGCCGTCCCGCACCACGGTGCATGTTTCCACTGGACGGCTCTCTGCTTTCTTCTCACATGTACTGGAGCTCCCTCTGTGCGGGCACCAGCAGGATTTCCTTTTCCCACCCAATAGCCTCTGGAGCTGGGGAAGAGCTTTCCCTGCTCCCGAGGCTGTACCTTGGATTTTGTGAATTGACGATTAGGCGCCCGTCTCACTGATGTAATTTCATAGAAACCGAAACTGAAATGAGACAATCAGCTAATTTCAGTTTCACTTTCTACGTACTTGTGAGGCTATCTCAGCCCCCTGAGCGAGTAGAAAGATAGGAGAGGTATCATTGGAAAGGTGACCATCTCCAGTTTCTAATTCCTGCTTGGGAATCACCCCAGGCGATTTTATTTTATGTATATAGGCCAATGCCCCCACCCCTCGGCAAAATTCCAGTCTTTCTGCCCCCCTGGGAGGCAGATGGGAGCAATAGCCCCTGTACAATTCCAGTGATTCTGCCTCCCCCGATAGTCAGATGGGGGCTATAGCCCCGATCTGCCACCCCAGGGGGGCAGAAAGCACAATAGGCACCAGGGATTTTTTATTAGCACATTTGGGGTGGGGTTGCCTGAGATGGCCATGCCAATGCCCCGACCCCTATACAATTTCACAAACTTTCTGCCCCCCCTGGGAGGCAGATGAGAACAATAGCCCCCACTCTGCCCATGGGGGGAGGTAGAAAGCACACTAGACACCAGGAATTGTTTTATGTAAATCTGTGGGTTTTGTAGGTTTCCCTAGATGGCCACCTAGTACGGGCCCAAAAACCCAGTTGACCCTCTCTTGCAAAACCAGGTCGTTTTCTCATAGGTAATTTGGTGTCTCCACAATACATTTTGGGCCCTTGCCTGTCGTGGTTACTTAGTCCACCCACACAAGTGAGGTACCGTTTTTATTGTGAGACCTGGGGGAACACTGGGTGGTAGGAAATGTGTGTTTACTCTGTGATCCTCCAACTTTCCCACATAGAGTTTTGAGAACAACTCATTTTTTTCAGCTAAATTTGAGGCTTACAGGGGATTCTCAGAAGGAAAACCTGGGGGGGTCCATGCAAGCCGTACCTCCCTGACCTCTCTTGCTTTTTTTCAAAGGTGTCTAGGATTGGTATGTTTCCCTAGATGGCCGCATTCACGTGGGGTCAAAAACCCAGTTGAGCCCCTTTGCAAAACCAGGTTGTTTTGTGATAAGAAAGAATTCCCTGCCGTGGGCATTTGGCCCACCCACACAAGTGAGGTACCATTTTTATCGGGAGACTTTGGAGAATGCGGGGTAGGTGAAAATTAGTGGACCCAGCAGATTATAGAGCTTTCCATCACAGAAATGTGAAGAAAATGTTTTTTGTTGTTTTTTTAACAAAGTTTGAGGTTTGCAAGGGATACAGGGTAATAGAGCCTGGTGAGAGCCACAAGTCACCCCATCGAGGATTTCCCTAGGCGTCTAGTTTTACCAAAGATATAGGTTTGCTAGGTTTCCCTAGGTGCTGGCAGGACTAGGGTATGAAATCTACAGCTATGCACTTTGCAAAAAAGGGTCAGTTTTCACAGTAAAATGTGGTGTGTCCATGTTGCATTTTGGCCTGTTTACTGTCGCGGGCACTAAGCCTACCCACACAAGTGGGGTACCTTTTTATTTGGAGACTTCAGGGAATGGGGGGGGGTGGGTGGAATTTTGTGGACCCACACTGTTTCTAGAACTTTTCATCACAGAATTGTGAGGAAAATATGTTTATCTTTTTACACATTACAGTTTGAGTATTCTGGATAACAGAGCCTGGTGCAAGCCACTAAAGTCAACCCATACTGGATTCCTCTGGGTGTCTATTTTTCAAAAATGTGGAGGTTTGCCAGGTTTCTCTAAGTGCCGCCAGAGTTAGGGTTCAAAATTCACAGCTAGGCACTATGCAAAAAAAGGGTCTGTTTTCATTGAAAGAACTTGGTGTGTACACGTTGCGTTTTGGGCCGTTTCCTGTTGCGGGCACTAGGCCTACCCACACAAGTGAGGTACCATTTTTATCGAGAGACCAAGGGGAATACAGAATTGTAGAGAAACTGTTATTACCTATTGACTTTCAATGCATTTCTGCCTTCCAAATGTAAGACAATGTTAAAAAAAGAAGTCACTTTGAAAAATGTCTTATAATTGACATACTAGTATGGGTACCCACAATTTCATAGATGTGTAAATAGCTGCTGTTTCTAAACTCTACATTTTGTTCCCATTTTGGAAATACTTAGGTGCCCTTGATACCTATTTTTCACTCTTGATATTTTACCAAATGATTTGCTATATACCCTGTACACAATACAAAACCATTGCAAGTCGCAGCTCAGTTATTGGCTCTGGGTTCCTCTGGTTCTTGGTGAACCTACAAGTCAAATATATCCCCACAACCAGAAGAGTCCAGGGGATTTAACAGTATATTGCTTTAAAAAATCTGTCATACCTAGAAGAAGTTACAGGTTTAAAACTTTGGCACAAATGGCTGTTTTGTTTAACTCATTTTCAATGTTTTCTTCTTTTCAACTGTTAGTTTCTATAAAAAACACATTGAAGGACTCTAGGCTCGACCTAAACATAGGCTATTTCCCAGTAAAATGCCAAAACTTTGTAAAAAATGTTGGTTTTATGACAAAAGTCTGCCTGTTCCTGAAAGCTGGGAAGATGGTTATTTCAGCACCACAAACCCTTGGTTGATACCATTTGCAGGGAAAAAAACAGACGCTTTCTTCTGCAGCACCTTTTTCCTCAAAAAAAAAAAAATGTTTATTTCGGCAAATTTCTGGGCACCCTCCTGGAGAATCCACAAACCCTGGGTGCCTTTAAAATCCCCATGATGTTGGAAGTAAAGGACGCAAATTTGACGTGTATACCTTATCGTGGACAAAAAGTTACAGGGGTCAAAGCGCAAACTACCCCAAGAGAGGGGGGAAGGTAAGGCATAGCAGTAAAAGGGTTAATTTTATTTATTTTATTTATTTATAAAGCGTTCTAATCACTCCATGAGGGTATCTCTGCGCTCAGACAGCTATAAGCAACAAAGGGGATACAAATCAAAACAAAGTCGCTTTCAACAACTTTCTAAACCTCAGATAGTCAGTGAATTGGGGAGTTGGTTACAGTATTGTGGGTTCAAAACAACAGAAGAGTATCCAAAATTATAATATATACAGAGCTCTATAAGGGGGTAAGACAGCCCGTCCACCGCCACCTTTAAGTGCTTTATATCAGAGAATGAACTTTGTCAAAGGATTAGTGACTTCCCAGTGTTGAAAAAGGGAACCCTCAGGCACCCACATACAGTGGGTGGCCCTGTTTCTTCATCGGGTTCCTGTGGTTAGTAGTGTGGGGGTATAGTTAACATAAAAGTGCAGGTTAAAATGGGTGTAGACCACTCCCTCAACCAACACTTTTAATAGAGGGGTGATTCGAACCCAATTAAAACCAGTATGAATGTAAGGACAGCATGGGGTTAAGTGAATTTGAACCCCCTGTCCTAAGAATAGGTCGACATAATTCAGCTTTTGGGACCTGTTCGACCCAGCATTCCTCAGGACCAATGGTAAATTCTCTCCCAAATGGCCACGGCCAACCCTAAGTAGCCTACTCACATTGGAAGGAAGATAATCAGCTTTACATATGTATTTTTACCAACTTGTAATCGCTGTTTTGTCAGAAGCTTAGGTACTCAACCTCCATTTTGTGAAGGGTAAGGAATTCAGTATATATTCCGAATATTTCCCAAGTCTGAGTAAAGGCAAATCTTTTACCCCAGGATTCGACTGATCCTAAATGTAAGGCTTCATGAGTCCGTGGTGGGGGAATTCTTCACGTCAGCATTTGCTAGCTGGCGGGTCCCCGCATGAAACCTACTCCGGTCTCTTCCACGGCTCGAAAAACAGTATTGTGGGGCCAGGTGGTAGAAGGCTTTGCCACCCATATGCGCTTTTTTGAAGGGCAGGATTTGGAGAAGTGCTTTAGATCAGGAACGAAGGGGTATGGAATGCAGGTACCTGACAAATTTGCTTTTTAGGTAACTTGGACCTAAGTTGTTTAAGGATTTGTAAGCCATACAACAGATACTCAATGTGATCCTCTTCTGCACTAGTAGCCAGTGCAGTTTTTGTAGAAGGGTGAGAGACTCAGTTCTAGGGAGGTATTGGCCCCTAGGCGAGCCACCGCGTTCTGGACTATCTGCAACTTGTTTAAAGTGCTTTATTAGCTGCAATCAGTAAAGCATTGCAGTAGTCCAGACGGCTCAATGCCAATGCCTGTACCAAGGTCTTCCGAGTGGAGAGTGGTAGAAAGGGGAAAACTCTTCTAAGAAGACTGAGACTGTGAAAGCAGGCTACGGCAGTTGTGGTGATATGTTCCCCCAATATAAGTTACTGGTCTATCCTGACTCCCAGGTACTTTACTACCTGTTTTGGACTTGGGGCAGAGCCTAGAACCTCCAGCCACCAGCTAAGGGATCATCTGACCGTTGCTTCTCCAAATAGCATTATTTCTGACTTTCCTGCATTAAGCACGAGGCAATTATCCTTCATTCAGTCCGCGATAGCTTTCATATCTTCCGCAAGGTGGCATGAATGTTGGAATTAGTTTTGTCGAAGGAGAGGAGAAGTTGGGTATCATCACCATAGGATATTGGACAGAATTGCAACTTCCTCAGTAGTCTTGCTAAAGGAGTAACATAAACATTGAAAAGAGTAGGCCTCAGACAGCAGCCCTATGGTACTCCCTTGGTCACCTTGGTGGTCTGCGTTCGGAAGGGGCTAGTGTGAATGGTCTGAGTTCTTTCAGCCAGAAAGTTGCCCATCTATTTCAGGGCATACCCTTTAAGGCCTATCTCCTCCAGGTTCCCACGTAGATTCTGGTGAGAGATGGTATTGAACGCTGCGGACAAGTCAAGTAGCAGTAATAATATTGCTTGACTATTGTCCAGCAGCGCTCTGATGTTATCAGTAACTTCTACGAACGCCGTCTCAGTACTATGTCTGGGTCAGAATCCAGATTGAGAGGCATCCAAACAGTTTGAGGATTCAAGGAATTCAGACAAGTACATGTTAATGTGCTTTTCTAGGAGTTTACTCTGTCGCGGGAGAAGAGAGATGGGGCGATAGTTGGAAACCTGTTCCGTAGGGATTTTGGAGTTTTTCCTGATGGGAAGAAATGGTGCTGCTTTCCATTCTGGTGGGAGAGTGCCTACCTTCAAGGAGCTATTTAAGATAGAACAGATGGGTCGGTCTAATCGCTTGGATAGTATTGAGGCAGTTTTGGCAGGGATGAGGTCTGATGGAGATCCTTATTTACCAGATTTAAGTAGAGCTTCTGTCTCCTCCGGTGTAAGTGTTGGGAAGTTCTCCAGAGTTGAAACACAGGGAATGGCTGGTAGGGGGTCAATCTTAGATCCTGAGAGCTCTTAGCCAAAGTCATTTTGTCATAAAGCATATCAATTTTCTGAGTTAGGTGGTTAGCTATGTTGTCACACAGGGCTTGCAATGGAGTAGCTTCAACCTCGCAGGCCTTAGGGTTAGTGAAAGTCTTTAAAATCTGGTAAAGAGTTCTCTTAGTGTTTCCTTCATGTTCAAGTTGAGAGGTAATATGTGTTAAGAAATAAGCATAAAGAGTCCAGGAGACACAGCCAATCCACAAGCTTATCAAGCTGCCTCCTATATCGAGTCTCTTTCAGAACACAACTATGTCATAGAGGAACACTCACAAACACAAATACCTATACCACATCCCCTTTTAACTAATTAGATTAAAGCTCTGTGATTGGAAGTTTACAATTTGTCTCCTCACCTCTGCTGAGAATGCGCCTGCAGATCTTACAAACTCGTCTCAGATGTCTCAGATACCCGAGATTCCTTTGGATATGCTGTATCAAGTGATCGTTCAATATCGAGAAGAAACTAGAGCAGAGAACTTGCGTACGCAAGGAGCAGTACGCAAGCTCCAAAATAATCTGAGCCGAGTGGTAAAAACCTGTAACGAAACATCCGCTAGAGTGCAGGAGGCTGAGGGGAGGATCTCTGCAATCTAAGATGCAATGTCACAGCAAAGCTCTCAGCTCTCCACTCTGGCTAATCTAAAGGAGGACGTTCATTGGAAGCTGGTGGATTAAGAGAACATGTCAAGGTGTAACAACCAGCGAGTCTTGGGTATTCCTGAAGGGAGTGAAGGATCGAACGTCAGGCAGTTTATTATTGAGCTCTTTACTGAAGCTTTCCTGGAGTTAACCCAGTGGCAGTGGGACCAGGAGCTTCAAAGAGCTCACAGATTCCCTTTTCAACGGAATAAGAACTTTGGAAGCGCCTCTAACGACCAACCAAGAGCCATTATGATCTCCCTGAACAAATTCCTGGCTCATGAAGCACTGTATGACCTAGCCAGGCCAGATCGAAAACGAAAGGGGAAAGGACTGGATTTCTTAGTCCGTCTTGATTATTGTCACTTTACTGTTCAACAACGTTGGCAGTTTCGTCAACTTATTTCTTCATTCCAGGCAAAGGGTGCCCAAGCCTTTCTCCTTAATCCTTCAAAACTTAAAGTTATATATAAGGAAAGAACTCATTTTCTAACTTCGGAGAGTGCAGCAAAGGACTGATTAGCCAATCTGTTATTTCTCAATTTTTCTGTTTGTCTTTATTGGCCTCAAGGCTGAACCACCTGAGGATTACTGTGTTGTAGTGATTTAGTCTGGATTGGCTTTTTTTTTTACTCAGGCTAAATCTTTTTTTCTTTTCTGTGAAAAATTGGGATGACTGTTAAGCAGATGGGAGTGCGCAGCGAGACGCATTATGCTTCTCAGGCCATCACCTTTAGGGACTGCTCAGTCACTTTGCCTTCTTTGGGTGGTGTTGGGTGGGGGGGGGTCAGGGGGAGATGGGTGTGGTGGTGGGGCAAGGAATTACAGGGTTATTACGAGTATTGGTCTTTGTGAATTGTCTGGTGAAGTTAATACTGTTTATATGCATCTGATAGACTTAATGCAGGGGATGTTACTTAAAAGTGAGACACAAGCAAATATAAAAAATAAAAAAGCATTAAATGGGTAAATTAAGGATCTGTTCCTGGAATATTTGCGGCTTGAATAGTAAGCAAAAAAGAGGTATGTGTGCACAGATTATCCAGAGTATGAGGATAGATGTACTGTGTTTACAAGATCTGGGTATGCAACTTTTGGGCTGTACTAGTCAAGGTACTACTACTAGGGGGGTGGCAGTACTCATGAAAAAAGGGGTGGGACGCTCTAATCGTATAAAAGCTGATCAGTATGGAAGATGGGTCATAATAGAACTTTCTATAGATGGTAAACTGTGGACCATTTGCTCAATTTATGGCCCAAACTCCGACGACTCCGAGCTATTAAATTCTCTCAGTTTAGAATTAGCTGGATGGCTCGCTCCTTTAATACTCTGTGGAGACCTCAACATTCATATTGAAAGAGATTTTGATATAAGGTCAGAAACTATCTATGGTGGGCTTAAGAAGAAGACTTACAAGGCACTAAGAGGGCTAGTTAGAGAGTTTGGTCTATCTGATGTGGGATTTGTTAACAGAGATGTGGTACCCGGGTATACGTTTTATTCAGCCCTACATCAGAAAATGGTACATTTAGACTATTTTTTCGTTTCCTCTGTACTTATAAATAACATCACCTATGAGATCTTCCCAAGAATAATCTCTGATCATAACCCCATATTAATAGAGATTAAGCAGGAGTCAGGTACCATGCCGAATATAACCTCATAGACATTTGAACGTAAACTTTTGGCAGACCCATTATACATCGAATATATGTCTAAATGGATAAAAGAGTTTTTTATATCAATCGAGGGTCTGCCTCTACTCAAATGGTTTGGGATTCATTTAAGGCCGCTGTTCGGGGAGAGACTCTGTTGTTTTCTATTAACAAGCAAAGGTCCTCTCGGTCTAAACTCGCTACCTACTATAAGGCAGTACAAGAATGGGAGGCAAAATTACTTTCAGCTATTAATGCTGCTCAAGATATTGAGCATATTAAATTAAGGCTCGCCATACATAAGTCTAGGTTGCATGAGGTCTTTGCTAGGAGACTGGCAGAGCAGGTTGCAGTGTTTCGCTCCCAGGTTTATGAAGTGGGGGAAATGTCAGGGCGTATCTTGGCTAAAAAACTCAGGCAGCAGGAAGTATTCAACACTGTGAATGTAATCCAGGATGAGATGGGACAAATTTATAGAAAACCTGAAGAAATTTTGGCGGTTTTCCGCTTATCGTACAGCAATCTAAAAATGGAGGAAAATGTATCCTACTCATCGGAGTCCCTGCTAAATTTTTGCGGGACTGATAACATCTCTAAGTTAACCACTGCCCAATCTGCGGCACTAGACGCAGAAATCACATGGGATGAATTAGAGGCAGCCATTCTTTCGCTGGCTGCCGGGAAAGCAACGGGGTCAGATGGTATACCCCTAGAGTTCTATAGAATGTTCAGACATGTCCTGAAACAAGATCTTCTTCAAACCTGTGTAGAGGCTCAAAATGCGGTAGCACCTGCATCATGGAGTCAATCTATTATTATGGCTTTTCTTAAAAAAGGCAAACACCCTCTCCTCCCACTTCTTTTAGACCGATCTCACTAATCAACGTGAATAGTAAGATATTTTCAAAGATTTTAGCATCTCGCATTTCGGGTATAATCCCTACAATAGTCTCACCTCTGCAGCATGGATTTATTCCTAATCGGGATACTTCGGATCATGTCAGGCGCGTAATCACCTTAATGGACCGGGCCGAAGCGATGAGATCTGATCTTGGCATTACCCTGATGGATGCCGAGAAGGCATTTGACAGGGTAGCCTGGTCGTATCTGTGGGAGGTGCTGTCATTGAAAGGTTTCAGCCCACAGATTATTCTAGCATTAAAATCTCTCTATGTGCTACCTACATGTTGCATAAAAATCGGTACTCAAAAATCTGGCTTTTTTTCTATTTCAAGAGGTAACCGACATGATTGTCCGTCCTCCCTGCTTTTGTTTGCCCTTTATATAGACATGTTTTTGAATAAACTGAATCTACCGGCTGACATAGCACCAGTACATTGTGCCAACACAAATTATAGAGCCCTTGCTTACGCGGACGATATAATAGTGCTTACAATTAATATTCAGAAAGCTTTGCCAGTGATAGAGGACCTGGCCACTCAGTTTGGGGCTTTCTGCGGCTAGAAGCTGAATATCGCGAAAACTCAAAATTTATTTGTTGGCCAGACCCCTCCTCCACTGATCAAGACAGTACCTGTAGCAACATACTTGGGCATTAAAATTACATCCTCCGTATCTGCTGTCCCAGATTTAAATTTTAACCCAGTTCTTCAAAAAGCAAACTCTACACTCGAACGCATTGATCATTTTCATTTATCCTTATTTGGCCGGAACAATGTTTTAAAAATGATTATACTTCCCAAATGTCTTTATATGTTTCGATCAATCCCTCTTGAGTTTCCCCTGGGTTTCTTCAAACAACTGGAAAGAATGAATTGTAGGTTTATTTGGGGCTATAAAAGACACCGTAGATCATACAAAAAGATGATTCTACCAAAATCTAGGGGGTTGGGGAATTCCACTTTTTTTGTACTATTATGCTGCATCTGTTTTCCAGTTTATTTCCCCTCTGATTATTGGTGAAAAAGCAAGGATCCTGCCGAGCCATTCACCATCAATAAATGAACTAATACTGGGCGAGGAGTGTCGAGGCTGCTTTCTCAAAAATACAGAGCTAAGCTATTATAAAAATACTAACATTAAGATGCTGAAAGCAGCCTTTGGAGTAAGGAAGGTACCAGCTGGGGATCATGAAAGTGCTGATCTCCTCACCTCTCTCTGCATCTTAAATACTTCCCCCTGTGTTTCAGGACTCAGTTATGTCTCGATGGCGAAATAAAGGAATTCACTGTGTAGGCGATCTATGGCAGAATAGTCGGTCACTTACCTTTTCGGAACTAACAGACAGATATAACCTTACAACTCAGGACTACTTTAAATACCTTCAGATCTATAGCTTTTTTAATACCCTGTCACCATTGGAAGTTTCTGGTCTTATTAGGATCTCACTTATTGACAATTTGTTTACTAAAAGATCGATCGGCCATTATTACAGAGTCCTTTTGGCCGCATGTTTAGATGATTCAGCAGTTTATGCAGCAAAATGGGCCGAGAAGCTAGGTACTGAAACTGTCTGTCTAGAAGAATCTATCGCTTTGGCTAATACTATTTTGATTACAGGTAGATCGTGCACACAGCACTTTATGGCCTTATATGATTTATATTACATGCCCTCAAAAATCTCAAAATGGGGGACGACAGTAGGAACAGCATGTAATAGATGTGGCTTACAGGCCTCAGACTCTATACATATGTTTTTCGCCTGCCCTCTGTTAGCTCCCTTCGTAGCGGCAATTCAGACATTTCTGACTACAGTGTTTGGGTCTACAGTTACGCTAACGGGGGAACATGTACATTGGTGTAACTTCGGACATTCTACCAGAGGGGAAAAAAATCTTTTATTTGTATCCATGGTAAAAACCAGGGCGTGTATTACACAAGAGTGGATTAACTCCTCTCCTCCTTCGTTTGATGTATGGAGAGCACATCTTCTAGCCTCGTATAATATAGAAGAAGCCATATATAGAACGAAAGGCAGAAGAAAAAGATCTCTTGGAATGAAAATGTGGGACCCTGTTCGGCAATGGATTCAGGGGGAGTTGGAATGACTATAATATTTCATATTTCATCTCGCTTGATTATTCTTAGGTATCTGCCCATTTTTCCTCCTCTTTTTTTTATGCATAGATTGATGAATGCTTTACTGTTTGTATACACTCTATGTTGTTCTCTGAACTTTTTTCCCCTGCTTTATTTGTGTCTCAGTTGTTTAGATTTTCTGTTAAATCTTTTTTCTTTTGTTTACTCGATGTATCGGTAATCCTGTATTGCTTGCAAAAAAGAGTGCAAAAAACGACAATAAAAATATTTTAGGAAGTTTACAATTTGTTGTTTGCAGCAAATCGGAATCACTGCTGATAGGACTGCAGGCACCTCAAACCCAGAAAGTGTTCTATAATCTATATTCAGACATTTAAATTCTCCCTTATTATAGGCCAGCTATGGAGCGGAGTTAGACAGTTTTGCAAACCAATCATCAGAAACTAGTGGTTTGACAGGCGCCCCCCGCGCCTAGGGGAGGGGTGACCTTAGTTGCGCCACAGGGCTGAGCCTCCTCCTGGGGCCCTGGCCAAGGAAGGGGGTTGGCTGACTGGGGTGATGTCATTGGGAGGTCTGAGAAATGAAACCTAGAAGAAATTAACCTTAGCAGGTTATTTAAGGCTGTGCCACGGGAGTTTCATTCTCTTTGTCCCCTCTGACTACAGCCTGGATTACAGGAACGTCGGCAACGTGGAAAAGGTGTCCTGCAGGCTGAATTGGAGGGGGCCGTGGTGTAGTGTTAAAGAGCACTGAAGTCTTAGCTCAGTTAATTAATCTAGTAGTGCTTGGAACCCAAGTTCATGGGTTCGATTCTGGATTAGTTACGTTTGTGTCTATTTGATTTTCATAGGTTACTTTCAATATTAAGTTATGATCAGCGCGCAATCGATTTGGAATAATGTTGTTGTGGGAGGCGCTATGGTGGCCAGGATCGCGTTAAAAAGGTTGGTTGAGGGTGAGCCTGTATGTGGCTTGCTGGGTTTCATGTGGCGCGCCGTGTGTTTTCCTAAGTGCTTAATTTCTTTAAAGTTTTCCGGTTGGCATGCTGTAGGGAAATGCATGTTAGCATACAAATTGCACGTCGTATAATTTTGCATTTAAAAAATCAGTGGTGGAGAGCATGCTTCCCCTGTGTTCGAGCGTATAATTTAGCAATTGTTAGGTGCTCACTTGGGTATAGTGTGTGTGTTTATCCGGAATCGACTGACGTTAATAGACATGGGGATGTGGCTCAGTGGTGACAATGTATGGACTGAGAAGAATATTGGGGAGGCTGCCAGTGTGCAGGCACCCCGGTGAGCCAGTGCGTTATGCGGTGCCTTGGATGCCAAATAGTGCAACTGTTGGCTGTAGCGCGTTGGGGCCTGCCGGCCCAATGTGTGCAGCAGAGTGGGACATTGATGGCCGTGACGGCCAATTTCAAATGTACGGCCAAGTTCTAGTGTACAGCCGAGTTAAAAAGTTAAATTGTAAAGTTCAAATCTACGGCCAAGTTGTTCTAGTGTATGGCCGAAGTAAAGTTAAAATGTAATGTCGTACCTAATTTCCTTACTGCCGTTAACATGTTGATGCAGCTAAAGTGTGATGCTGTGAATAATTTTTATATATCCAAGAAGGATACTTTCCTTGGTAATGGTCTGTGGTTTATTCCTTGGATTGATGTGAATAAAAAGCTACGCTGTGGACAACATATCTTGATTCTGAGAGTTCTTTGGCGTAGTGGGGGTAAGGTGCTGTATTTTGGGGAGGAGGGAATGTCACGTTGTGCGCATACTATATCGTATTATCGGATTTGGGGAAGTTTGGGCGGGATTTTAAAAAAAGGGGAGGTCATACGGAGTAAAAATAAACTGTCTCTTAATCTGTCTCAGAAAAGGTTGTAGGCAGTGCTTAATTTGTAAAATAAAAAGATAAAAAGTCTAGGGCTCTCGTCAGTCGGCCACTGAAGCTTGCACCACACATTGTCCCTGTCATGCTGCCAATGATAGTAACAACACAGCTACTAACCATCACACTCCTACAAGTGTGCAACTCGGATTAAGCCAGGCTCCCAAATCCTGGCAGAGAATGGCCTAGGCGGCAGGTAATAGTCATTTTTAATGTAAATAGAATTGTTTAACTATTGTTGTGGGCTTCTCTAAATTAGGCAGACATTCCCACTACCACTATCACCAACTCTGGTATTATGAGAAACCCGGCATCAGACCCGTGGAAAGAAAACGCACTAATAAGCAACGTGGATGGATATTTTTCACTCCACATATACTTTTTCACTTCGAGTGCAACGTGCGTTAATTTCTGCCTTCGGTTCAGGTTTACAAAGCCAGGTCAATGATTTGAATAAGTGGAACAATGTAGCAGTTACCGATCTTTTAAGATTCTCTAATTAGGAGGCGCCTGTATTTTTTTATAAGACTTCTTATGCCTGCGAACTAGACAGCCGGTGCTTTAAGGCAGTTTCCCTTTTTCTAATGCAGCCGTACCAGCACTTCCTAGTAATGATGTTGTGTTGTGTAATTCAGCACACTGTGCGGTTCTTTGAATGTGGGGCGCATTTATCATTGTAGCTGCCACATTTATATTGGTACAAACAAAGACTTAATTTAAAGGCACAGAGAATGCACTTTTTTCATACCTGCGATGCTTCTAACATGAATGCAACATCACTCTTAAAGAGAGAAAAGAAAACCATCGCGCGCACTTCGACCCAGATTTGAATTCTCTGAAGCTATCCTTCCCATTGCATTAAGATGCCACGGGCTTTACTTCTAAACAACGTTCAGCATGCATAGGCCGTAAATTGTCCTTTGCCAACCTGCACCCTGGCACCCACCTCCTCTGCGTGCCCAGAGAGACTGACAGCCTGCCAGTCACAAGTCAGACAGACGCCAGTGAACCCTGGAAAAGGGTCTCCTCTGATATGTCGCCTGACGCTCCTTGGCATTTCGCAGGCAGTGCTTTCGACTTGTTTCCGTTTACAATGCAGCCACACGCACCCTTGCCACAGTAAGCTCCATTCTTGCAATCAATCAACAGAGCCCTAAGCGACTGTGGGCCCAAAAAGTCAAATAAAAGTTACTAACTTAAAGTCCTTGGAAGCAGAATATGTTGGATCGGACGTAAGCACGTGTTCTTAGAATACTTGCATTTTGTATATTGGTATTTCATCCACTGCCATATCACTAGCATCATCGTGATAATCCAGAGAGAATTGCGTATAAAAGTTGCAAGCGAGGTATGCTTCAGAATCCTGACCTCCTGCTAAACCGAGCACAGCAAGGGTCCCGTGCCCTGAGCATCAATGCAAGCATCGACTGATAGGTATCCTTACTTATTAGGCATATCTGTAAGGCACCTAGTTACACACTGTTTTTTTTGGTTCATGTTCTTTTTGAGGTAGATTGGTTACAGATAGACCCATGTTATTATGTTTACTGTTGTGGGCTGTGTCCATGATAGGTTGGTAAAAATGCCCTAGGACCCTTCCTTAACGGTTTGTTTTCACATTATATTGGCACACCAGTGTGAGTATGAAACCCTCATTAATATTCTAATATTATTTCATCTCAAATGAAGGGCCATTTTCTAAACAGGTTCGGATCACTTTCTGATCGAAATTGAGATTTGCATCAAATGATTAAAAGGTAGCACTTGCTTCTAATTGTTGGTGCCTCACTTACTCGATAGGAAAAACACAGTTTTGCAGTTGCGGCCGGTGGAGGGAGTTCCGTGGGGCGGAAAGGCGGTCCGGGGGAGTGGCAGGGTGGAGGGTAGTAAACACCGGAAGATGGATGATTGGAGGTAAGTAAACAATTAAATAAATAAAATGAATTTTGTTGTGTTCGCCCTGCATCGCAAGCCCTGCCGCTCCCCCGCCCCGCCTTTCCACATCACAGAACTCCCTCCACAGGCCGCAACTGCTGTTTTGTTATGAAAAGGAAAAATATAAATATCCAGATCTTGACCTATACGAGTGAGCTTTGAGTCAGGAGGCTTTCAAGGATCAATCCTTGCTATTCCATCCTCTTGACAACAAGTCTTTGAGAGAGTAAGTAATTAAATAGGATACATCTGAGGCAAGGTCTTAAATACTAAGGGCATCATTACGATCTCAGGCAGAAAGCCTCTGACAGACAGTTGGATTCTCCTAGACCCTGCCGGAACCCATCCCCCCAACTCAGTCGGAAACAATTCTAACCAACCGATTACTAGGGGACAATGTACATTGTCCCCTAGCCTCCCAACTGGTCGATTCCCTTAAAGGCTTAAATCTCAACCAAATGGTCACGACACCTACACATACAGCCGGGCATATAAACGGATATATATGAGATCTTGTCTTCACAAACATCTCTACCTTTGCGGTCAAGAAATCCATCCCCCTGGCATGGTCCGATCACTATTTGGTCCCATTCAATCTTATCTTCACTACTAGCTTAGACAGTAGGGACAATAAACATGAGATCCGAAGAAACTGGCAGAAAGTCACCCCCAAAACTATTGGCCTTGGACTCCAGAACACACCATTTTTACTTACGGGTGAACCTAACAGCCATGTTGCAACTTTTAACCACTGGGTCATCGCTGCTTTGAACACTATTGCCGCTATGAAAGAGATTAAATAAGCCAGGCTTAAACCCTCCGCTCCTTGATTTACGCAGGATCTCCAAACGGAAAAAAAACTTTGCAAAAGACTCGAGCAAACATGGCAAAAAACCTCCAGTATTGAAGCAAAAAATATCTATACAAAAGCAGTGAACCAATTCCATTAATTAAAACACATAGCTATAAAAATCTACTTTGCTATTCAAATCAAAGCATCAAATAAGTCTACAAACGAAGTTTTTAAAATTGGTCACATTTTTATGAAACCGGAGGCTAAACTCTCTGTGAGAACTTAGCGAGTTTTTTCCACTATAAGATTGAAGATATCTTCACTTCATTTACTGAGAATGAGATCCCATTAACACCTCGGTCCTCACACACAGAAACCTGGACGGACTTTGGCCCCTTCAGTATTGAAGACTCGCTTAATTTACTGCTAAAAACTAAATCTGGTTCCCTCTTGGATCCCCTTCGGGCTAGTATTTTTAGAACACTAGCCTATTTGATCAACCCCTCACTAAATATATTATGGAATGCTTCTCTAAACACTGGCATTTATCCATCCGTATGGAAAACAGCCCGCATTCAACCCATCCTCAAAAAAGAAAATGCAGACTCAGCCATTCTAAACTTTTTTAGACCCATTTACCTTCTGCCAGCCCCGGCCAAGATTCTTGATAAGGAGGTACTAAAACGGCTGACTAGTTTTCTGGAAACCATCAAGCTATTGCATGATAGGCAGTCCAGATTTAGCGCTGGTTACAGCACCGAGACAGCACTTTTGGAAGTTACAGAATCTATTCGAGAAACCCTTGACAAAGCCTGCTGTGCAATGTTGGTGCTGCTAGACTTGTCTGTAGCATTTGACACGGTGTCACACAAGATTCTGCTCAACAGATTTGGGCAACTAGGGATTTCAGGGACTTGTTGGCTTGGTTCCACTCCTTTCCTGAAGGACGAGTCCAGAGAATAAGGTTGCAACCATTTGTTTCATCATCCCACCCTCTAATCTGTGGAGTCCCCCAGGGTTCGGCCCTCAGCCCCACCCATTTTTATGTCTACCTCGCTCCTCTGGCCCCACTCATTGAACAATATGATGTCAGTGTCATCTCATATACTGATAACACTGAGTTGATGTTTTCTTTCAAAGATCATTCCAAAGCCGCCTTCACCAAATTTCGGGACTGTCTGGCAGACATATCCACTTGGATGACTACAAACTACTTACGGCTTAATGCCGATAAAATTGAAGTTCTATTTTTTAATCAAGCATCACCCCCTGTACCAGTCCTTTGGTGGCCTTCAGTACTCAACCCACCTACTTGCCCTGTCTCCTCAGCTAGAAACCGGGGTTTTAAAATCGACGAGACTCTATCATGCAAAACCCAGATAGGTCAGGTTTCCTCTACATGCTTCTGGAAACTAAAAGCCCTGCATACATTCCTTCACCTACTACCTGTAGAATGCAGGAAAACTATTGTTCACGCACTTTTGACATGCCAATAAGATTATGCTAATAGTCTATATTTGGGCCTGCCTATCTGTTCAGAAAGCTACAGACAATACAGAATGCAGCCGAAAGGCTTATTAGAAATGTCCCCCTAAGACACCACATTTTACCACATCTTCGCACCATTCACTGGCTCCCAGTAAGGAAATATACGGAATTCAAGGCTCTCACCTACAGAGCAATAAATGGCACTGGCCCTCACTATCTAAGAAAACGTATTAAAAAATCGAGACATACAAGAAACCTAAGGTCAAAATATCGAGAAATTCTTGTCATC
The DNA here is from genome assembly GCF_964263255.1 of Lissotriton vulgaris. Classification (NCBI taxonomy): domain Eukaryota; kingdom Metazoa; phylum Chordata; class Amphibia; order Caudata; family Salamandridae; genus Lissotriton; species Lissotriton vulgaris. The sequence continues at coordinate 570,146,339 of NC_141695.1, forward strand.
CCCCGTTTTGCCAAGGCCAGACTGGGTGGAAGGTCTTTTTCAGGAAAAGCAGCCACCCTCTGGAACTCTCTACCCCTACAAATCAGAAAGGCCTCAACCGAAACCAGTTTCCATAAGTTAGTGAAAACATGGGTCTTCAGTCTACCATAGTTTCTGACGGGCCCCACAGTACTGACTTACATACTCCTTTTCTTCGCCTAGCGCAGGGACGCTCCCGTTGGGGGTAGCTGCTCACTTTATTAGATTAATAATAATAATAATAATCATAATAATAATAATAATAATAATAATAATAATAATAATAATAATAATAATTTGATGCTCGGGTTCAGACTGGGAACTGTTCGGTGATTCAGAATCTGTTCCGACTAGCTCTCAGAAAATCTGTGTCGGTCGGAGTCGATTCGTACAGCTCTATGGACAGCATTTCTAACCAACCAATTACGATGTCGGATTCTAACAGCCTTTCAAACTCGGTCTGTCCGACATGAAAAGGCTGTCAGAGACTGAACTTGGGGACCCCTAGTAGGCCCCTCTTCACCCTGAGGCCTCCGGTTGAGGGTCAAGGGGGTGCCGAAGGGACCCCCCTGTAAAACGTAGCACTGAATGCCAGGCACCATAGGGTGCTTGCGACAGGGTGCATGGTTTTCTGCAGACACCCATATTCCCGATTGGAGCCTGTGTTGTCGGTCGGAACACTGGCTCACTTTTAATGGGTGTCTTTCCGAACAGTGTTCAGAAGCATCGTAATAGGTTGTGCGGAACCCCCGATCACGAGTCAGACGGAATTGATTCCGAAAAGGAGTCAGGCGGAAAGTTTCCATCCGACATTGTAATTAGACGCTTTAGTATCACTTGCTCTTGAAGACTGGGAAATAGGAAAGATGGCTTTATATTTAAATTTGGAAATGAGTTTCAAAACAAAAAAGATATATCCAGCACACTTATAGGCTGATTACGACATCAGCAGCAAGGGAACCATTGTCGCTTTTCAGCGGTCCAACAGCCAGCTTCCCTGGTGGTTCGACAAACCGATTACAATGTGAGTTGGAAAACTGTCTCCATAACGCCACCAATGTTAACATTTCTGCTAGCGCAGAGGCAGCCCATGGAGGCAGTCCTGTCAAGCTTCCCACCGTCCAAATTACAGCTTGTCTTTCCACCAACGTTTTTGTAGTGGGGACACTGCGATGCAGAAGTCTGTGGAAATGCACAAGAAGAAGTGAAAACTCACCTTTTTTGAGTACCACTTTGAAATCTGTGTCAGAGGCCATTGTCCAGGTCCCTCCTGTGGTGCTGCCACCAGATCATGAGGCTCTGCAATCCCATTGTCTCCAGATGCACAGATAGGTTTCACCATCACTTCTCCTATGTAGTGCATTGTAATGGTTTGTTATATTTAACATGTAACAAAACATACAGTACACATGACCTACACATACATTACAACAAATGCACACTGAATGTATGTATGTTTTTCAGATATACACGTTGTACTCACCTATCTCTCCAGCAGCAAAATGTCACTACATCAGGACATGACCACCAAGAGACTGCCAGACCATCGGTAACTTGGTAATACGGCAGGCAGGAGGCTGCCAAGTCGACGGTCTTCTTGGGACCTCCTCCATGGCAGTTTGATAGTGAGACCATCCAACTTATAATTAGGCCCTAAATCTAACCTGTACTCAAGCACTACTTCATAAAATAATTCCCTACCTGAACTTAGGGAATGCGTAAAAGAAAAGTTCCAAAGTACAGTCCAGATTTTGAAGCTTGTAACAAGAAATGCACCTGGAAGCATAGACCACAACCAAACACTATCAACAAGTGAATGTCAGTAACCTGTGATGAGGTATGTTTTTATACCATAAGTGGGGTCTTGTGAAGATAAACTACTTGTAGTTTTGCACTTTACTACGCACTTGCCTAGTTTTCTCTTGTGATTGTTAGCTGCAGCTGGTCACCCCATTCATTTTGTTTATAAATGCATACCTTGCTCAGATTGTTTTTATTGCAAGTGCTCTGAAACTGTTTTGCATTAGTAGCTCGCAAGCATTAGATATTCAGATAGATAGCTTGCTTATTTTTTTCTTGTAGGTACAAAGAAACCGTATCACATTTGTAACTTGTATTTTGTACACCAGTGCATGCCTGGCTTAACTTTTGCTTTCATGTGAATTAACTCATATTACACTTGATTACAAAATAGTAGGAGTGAGGGGTAACTCACGTAATTTTGTGTAATCACGCCAAACTATCAAAATATTCAGCAAGAATAGTCAGAATTGATTGAGAAGAGTAATCCTGACTTTAACGCTAAATTCTTACAGCAAAAATGTCTCATTGGTTCTAAAATTAAGGGAGGAAGTAAATTGTGCTAAGAAATAGTGCTAAAGGTGACAGAATATGAACTGAAGAACGCGGATTGCAGTTCACAGGACGGTTCACTTAGATTAAGAGAAGAGTTCCAGTTACTTCGCCTTGAAGAAAGCTTTTACATAGAGCAACCTGATTAAGGACTGCTAAAATCATCAGCCTTGGGGCTTCATGTGGGGCCATTCCTCCACCCTCCCCTCCCAATTTGACTGCAATTCCGCTCAGACGTCTGTGGTTGCAGGCGTGGAACAATATTAACCACACCCGGATTAATCATCACTTCCTTCGTTTGGAATTCTTGACACATCTATATTAGGTGGCCCGTCTACATCATATTGACATGACCCTTTCATGTTACCCTTGGTTCCTTGGTCCAGACCCTAGGACCCGTCCCTCCCATCCCTGTCCTGAAGATGACCCGTAGCAGAGACCTTGAAATTGCCCCTTTTCTTGCGCCAGGGTCGAAACGTCGACGACTATTCCCCCTACCTAAGGCCTACACCTTATTTCTTTCCAATCCCCCCCTCCCTACAGTGTTTGTCATAATTAATGTATATTTAAACGTATGGGTAGGCCTTTGTTTGTTCAACTGAAAAATTGTGGCTTTTAGTTGTACTGAATCATTTTAATTTTTGCCCTTTGAGCTTATTTTCCTCTCAATTCACTTGAGCACCCTTTCAATTTCCTCTTTCTGTCCACTGCACATTGCAGTTTCTCTTGAATATTCATTTTTGTATTGTGTAAATAAACTTGTGACATAAAATGAGATTAATTATGTCTGGCTTTTGATCCACATGTGTTGGGTTGTTGCAATTAAGATTGCCATCTGCAAATTATATAAATCTCCTCAGGTACAGATTTAATCTGTTTATGTTAACAATAAGACCTACATTAATTGTGTCTTGAGTTACATCAAGGACCACTTTCTTTTTATATACCAGAATATGAATAGCAGCACAACCAGCCACTCATGCTCGCTAAAGGATTACCCCACCTTACCTCCTGAAATTTAGTGCTAGTTTCCGAGTGCAAAAGGCACCCTTGCACCCAAATTTGGCACAAGGATGTATTTTGTGCTAAGAAAATAGAGATAAATGCAACAGACTATAAACAGCAGTGCAAGCACTCACTGATGATCGCTAAATGTGCTTTTGTGGTAGGATTATTTCCCCCAAATTACTCTTGATTGCGTGAGTGGGAATAAGCGAATTACTATTATTATTATTAATAATTCTGCTTCAAAGAGTAATGCAGAATGACCAAAATGACTCCAATTATTCTGGCGAACAAAATACAGCAGTTTCGATTTTCATGCAAAGTGCATCAACAGCTGGACAGGGAAGAGCACTTTAAGCACATTTTGTTTTAACCACTTGGATGCTAATGACAAGGGTAACTTGTCATGCACTGCCCATTCATTTCAATGGAAATCTCATTACATGAGAAGTCTTCCCCTTAGCATACAAGTGGTTAAATATCTTCATTGAATTAGAATTTTTTTAGACCCCCCCCCAACCATATTACAATTACAATTAAATAAGATAAGATCCAGCAGAGCGTAAAAAGATAAATCACCTATGATTACAGAAATAGAATAGTTCACATAAAAGTAACATTAGATAACTCATCAAATAAAATGCAAGTAATTTATCTTAAAATAAAATGGTTTCTAAACCAGCCAACAGCCTACTCCCATATTCTTCCTCTTCCTGTCCTTCTAAAATCATTGAGATCCATTCCTTAATGGGCACCCACACCCCGAAACCTTTTTTCATGGCGTATTTACCTTTCTGTGCATACCCTAACATTTCAATATTATAAAAGGCTACCAACTGAGCTAACCATTGGTGAAACGAAGGGGGTGGCAATCCAGACATGTTGTTGCTAAACACAATCTTAGAACTGTTATTACACTAAGCATAAATGACTGTGCATGGCTTGGAACTACTTCCAGAAAATCAGTTATTTCCACGTTCAACCCCACCATTAGCCAGGCATCCTGAAAACATATGTATCAAATCAGCACAATTTGATGCATATGTATCGAATTGTGCTGATTTGATACATATGTTTGCAGGATGCATGTTCAACCCTACCAAAGCCAGGCATCCTGCAAACATATGTATCAAATCAGCACAATGGAGATGACATTGGGAGCAGTGCGAACCCATAAAACCGACCCACCTCACAATTCTTCTCAGAGTATAATATAACTTGAAACATGTTTTAAAATGCTTGGCTTGCAAGTTCGCCGACACTAATATAGACTGAGCATCATCCAAAGATTCAGGGAAATCATCCTTTCCTGCCTGCAGTTTCTCTTGCCACCATCTATCATGCTTGTCAATATCATCCTTTCTTTAAAAAAACAAGAGCTGCCCATACGTCCTTCTGAGCTGGGTTTTGCATCAAGCAAAAATAACAGTGTTCACAAGGAACTCATTTCTAAAAATAGTATACAGAATAAACAAGCTGAAATAACCTGTTCAAATTAATTAAAGGCAAATATTTATATTCACAACTTTCTCAATTGGGTCACAATAAAGATACCTGAAAGACGTATAAACTTCACACAATATCATAGGGAGATTCGTCAAAAAGCCCAAACCAACATTTTATTCAAAGTTGTTCTCACTTCAGCCGAAATGAGAACATTTATTATTGTCTAGTCACAATAATTGCCACAGATGTACTTCTTTACACAAAAAATACTTTATCTGCATCTTATGGTGATTTGTGTGCCCCAGTGATGTGACCATAACCTAACGTGGTGAGTGGTAAGTGAAAAGGTGAGCGGTTATTGGTACAAAATTAAAAGGATGAGCTGTGCATAATAGAAGATGTATTAGTCCATCTCTCTCTATTAATCGTGTCAACGGCGTTGCGACCCTCTCTTGATACGGGGTCTCTTCAGGACAGCGTTTCTGGGGACTAATAAGGGGAAATATCAGTATGGCAAGGGAGTACATCAGGCAATGGGATGGGCTAGGGCTTACACTAACTGACACAACCCAAAGCTTACTTGACAACTCAAGGCATCTGTGCCTAGAGTAAATCAGGTCAGTAGGGTGGAGTACCGGACAGTATGTTGTCCGTAAGGTGTAATAGAGAAAGCAAAGATGCCACCTAGAGGGGGAGATATTTCACTCATCTTACAATACCTAGAATGTAAATGGATCGACGAATGTGAATCTATCAAGAGAGGGTCGAAACGCCGTCGACAGGTACCCTGACATATCCCCAGCTACAATTTCTGCTTCCTCAGTGCACCAATGCTGATAAAATCTTTGAAAGGTGGCCTGCATTCCTTCAGAGTTTGACACTAATCCAAGGAGTGGATTACAGATTTACTTAACCTGACGCTGGCCTAGTGCGTGTAGCTAGGTGATGACCCACCCTTTCACTATATTCATAAAGATTATGGGCCAGATGTAGGTGGCCCATTACCAGCCGGTAAACCCGAAATTCTGTAAATGTTAGGTTTACCGACTGGTATTTAGCCATTTGCCATGTAGGGGAGATTTGGTAAATACCGAATCAAATATCGATTCTGTATTTAACGAATCATCGTTTACTGATTCGGTATTTACCGAATCGGTAAATGACATGTAGGAAGCAGTTTGAAGAGTGCTTCTGTGCTTTAAGGATTCGTTATTTACCACCAACTTTCGACATTACACATGAATATTTCTTAATCAGACTCCTCTGTAGCAGACTTTGTGATATAAACAAATAATCCAACCTCGCATGCACCTGATGTGGTGCTGAATAAAATGATTATCCTGGATTAGAGATACATTCTCCATCCAGACATTCACCAACCCTTTAGCCAATCTTAAATCTACCAGAGATCTAAACACTTTAGGCTTATGGCCTTGATAATGTTTGATACTGGCATCCAAAGAATCTCTCTTTAGATTCATGTTGAAGTTGCCACATATAATAAGCGGGAGTGAACATAAGGTCAGCTCACTATTTAGCCATTCGAATAATGCTGGATCAACCTATACGAAACCATAAACCGAGCAAAGGGCAAAAATCCCATTAGGAAAGTAGTACTCTGTTATAACCCATTGGCTGTACTTACCTGCACTACAGCGAGAAATGCACTGTCTCCCTTCTTGGCCAAAATTGCCACCCCTGTGTATGAGTCCCTTGTGAAGAGCAACACACTACTTGATACCCCAATGAGTCTAAAACATTTTTTCCTTGACCCCTTAATGTGAGTCTCGTGCAAGCAAATTTTATCAGCCTTTCAAAATAGCATATCAAGGGCTGCCCATTGTCCTTTCGACTGAATCTTGAAACCACAAATGTTCACAGTAGCAATATGCTACTTACTAATTGTTTATAAATAATGAGGCACACCAAAACATGTCTACTGTACTGATTTATAATCTTCCTACCCCCATATTGCCCAAAAACCTTTCTGTTCTTTCTGTCCACTTGAGTTGACCACACCACCCATCCCTACCCCACCGCAGACACCCCATCCAACTCCAGAACCCTACAGACCTCCCCGTGAAGCCCCACCACCAGAAACGACCCAACACAAACAAGCAAATAGGTAAACATTGACCTTAACAATGCCATCCACTAACAAACTGATTTATAATCTTCCTACCCCCATATTGCCCAAAAACCTTTCTGTCCTTTCTGTCCACTTGAGTTGACCACACCACCCATCCCTACCCCACCGCAGACACCCCATCCAACTCCAGACCCCTACAGACCTCCCCGTGAAGCCCCAACACCAGAAACCACCCAGCACAAACAAGCAAATAGGTAAACATTGACCTTAACAATGCCATCCACTAACAAACCACCCCTCGCCCCCCAGCTCCCACCTACCTAAAAAAAGAGAACCATAAAAAAATATTGGAGGCCTGCTTATAATACCTATTGCCAGTGTTTCCTGCTTTAGGAATTATGATGTTGTTTTCCGACGTGCTTTGAATTTCGGACTTTCAGAAATGGAAAGCCAGTTGAAAAGCGACATTTGCAGGGCCCCCTTCACCCAGCAACCTCCTTGTTGGGGGAGGAGTGGGCATCTTAGTTGGCCCCCTGTTAATCCCTGCAGCATTAGGCAGGCACCCAAAGGTGCCTGCCAAGCAGGTCAAGGATGAATAGATGTTCCTATATCTCTATGGGAGCTTGTGCCACCGCGGGTTTATGGCTGCAGCACAAGCTCCCATTGACAGATGGAACTATGCGACTGCACCAGGTGTGGTCGAATTGCAATTGCACTGTTGGGACAGCCAACTGAAGGTCGGTCGGTCCCAAGACCGCAATGGTGTCAGTCGGAGGCAACTCCGAACGACATCGTAATGAGGCCCATAGTATAATATGTCAACATAAATTAAGTTTATGCTGACGTGTAAGTTGCTATAACTTGAAAAACACTTTATAAATAGGGGTCCGGGTTTTATGATTTTATATTTTTACATTTCCGTCAGTATTTATCCATATTTATTTTTAGCAAATTTTATCAGTATTTATCTATATTTATCTTGGGTTTTGTTACAAAAATAGTCTAAAATAGTATAATTCCACATTTATTTAACCAACAAATCTGCAGCGATAGCTGAACACCTGCCAGGTTTCAATGTCATTAATACCCAATTAATAATAAATCAATACACTGATATAAAACATACACATCATAGTATCAACCTTGTGCTGGAAACATCCTTTACCCCACATGCTTTACTCCGCATGCCATTACCCCACATTTTTTACTCCACAAAAACTTTTACAACGCAGGGCTTTACACCGCAAAACTGTTACAACACATTCCCCAAAGTATCGCCCACCCTGGAGTTAGAATAGTAATTGAGTTGGAATTGGGAAGGCATTGTAATGGATTGCTCTGTAGAGCCCTGCATTGTATAAGTTTTTGCGGAGTAAAAAATGCGGGGTAATGGGATGCGGAGTAAAAAGATGGGGTAAAATGTCCTATTCACCTTGCACATATACAGCTCTTTAAGCTTCATTAACAAACTTTCTTTCCTTTTTGATTCGCTTACCTGTCAATCTTCACAGCTTTTAGCCTAGAAGTCATGACTGTCAGTATTTCGAATCACTCAAACACCAAACAAATTTAGAAAATAGATGGTCTTCTGTCTATATTTATCATTAGAAATCTCTAAAAATTGAAAGCTTAGAGCCTTATTCATACATATGTCTGGATAAAAAACGTATACAAAAAACTAGAAAGAAAACCTTTAGATATATTTTCTGTCTGGAAATAGAAGATGTCTGGAAAGCAGAACCTAAAATTATAAAACAGGAGGTATTTATAGTAATTCTTAGCCAAAAGTATTAATTTACTATCACTGCCACATAATATTCAATTGGCATCTTTAAATCCCTAAATTTACAACAATAGGTAGAAGAGCCACTTTTACTATAACGATCTTATAGTTGGAAATTGTCAGTTGCTGTAGAGGTAAATCAATGAACAGCTGATCAGAAGCTCAACTCTGTTAGTAGTAAAAGTAGTTCAAATCCATTCCTTTTGTAGTTCTCATTCTTGGTTAACTGAAAATGAGGTGAATGTAGAAGCACTCAAAATATATTTACAGTGGATATTTGTACTCTGCCTATGCTGAAAACCCTCATGTGTGTCATACACAATAACCTAGAAACTACAATACACCAATAAGTATAATAGAAACAGTATTACAATTTTTTCAAGGACCAAAAAAATCTGAACTATTCTGTGAGCTGGAGACTTCAGCAATCCAATTGTACCAAGGAATTAAGTGGGCCCTTCACAACATTATATAATAATCTGAGTTATACTCTTAAAATAAGAAATCAATGTTGATATAATATTGTTACTCAACAATAAATAACCTTAATGTGGGTCTTATGTAATTATAAGCACAACAAACTTTCTTTAAAATGAAAGAGGATTCTCATCACTACCAAAAGTCTTACCTGATAACTTTCCTCCACAGGTGGCATTCAGGAATCTCACATTTTTCAGTAAATATAAGCCCTCTAGCTCTCTTCATGACCTTTAGCTGCTTCTATGAATTAAAAGAGACAGCTAATTAAAAGAGTAACCACAGAAAATTTCTTGGGGTGGCATTGCAAACCAATATTTTTCACTCGCTGTGCCACTCTAGACGGAGGGCCTGATTTAGGGCTTAACAAATGGAGTAAAGGAAGACAGGATGGCAGACGCTTTTCTGCCTTTGCTCTACCAGCCAAACTTAATAATGTTCACCAACCCCTCAGACATTTATATACATTGACAGGAACTGTCATCATGGCAGTTCCTGTAAATGTAGGAACATTTTCACAGACTACTCCATCAAATAGGACGACTGGCTGCCAAACGTTTCAAAAGATTTTAAGTTTTTTCAAAAGTAAACTCCCAAAGGAGGAGTTTATTTTTGAAAATGAATAAAAAGTATGACACCTACCACATGAGAGTTTTCCCGGATGGAGTGGGGGTCATATTTATTTTGTTACTGTCTCTCACTCTCAGGGTGCACCTGGAAGTGAGGGACTGTAGGAAAAAAGCCATTGGACCATCCCTCTAACGAAAGTGGTCTGTTGCTTGGCTTAATTCTGATGGCACCTACTTCACTGGGCAGTTGGAGGAAGTTTTACGCTGACTAAGTGAATTTGACTAATTTGACTTAAATAAGAGTCTGCTGGCTCAAAATAAGACCGGTGAAACTTGAGTTTGATGGTCAGTTACAACTGGTTACTTGCCTCCAATTACCTGCCTCTAAACTCTAAATCAGCCCACAGGCCACCTAATACAAATTGGTACAAACCCTATAACTTATGGGAACTGTCCATTCTGAACCTTGGTCACCTTACACATTGATTAGGAAATTTGAGATTTGCACCCCCAAATCGCACTTCGCTACACCCCTGGTGGCTATGGATTTACCATAGCCAGCCACTCCAATATGAGTAACAGTATGGTTTGTTTGGCTTTGGAAGTGTTAGATTTTCTACTCTCATTCTAAGCTAATTAATATTGGTGAGGTGTTAGACTTTGGAGGCATTAGATTTACTATTGCCACTCGAAGCAAAAAAAGTGTTGGAGTTTGGAAGTGTTAGATTTACTCTTCCGATGCAAATATGACAACAGTAGGGAAAGTGTTGGACTTTGGAGTGGTTAGATTTACTATTCCAACTCCAAATCAATTAACAGTTGGTAAAGTGTTGGACTTCATAGGAATTACATTTACATTTCCCACTCTAGGATAATGAAATAACAGAAAATGTTGGACTTTGGAAAGTTTGGATCTACTATTTCCACTCCAATCTAAACAATAGTAGGGAAAGTGTTGGACTTTCAAGGGGTTAGATTTGCTATTCCCACTTCAATCTAAGAAACAGTACAGAAAGTGTTTTGTGCTTTGGAGGAGTAATATTTATCATTCCCATGTCAATGTAATTTAAACATGGAAAATGTTAGACTCAGAAAGGGTTGTGTATTCTACCCAAACACCTACTAATGTATAAAAAATGTAAATGCTTAACAACATAACATTATTAAACATATTCAAAATAATAAATATATACTTTGAATAAATGTAATTAAACATAAAAAATAATACAATTACAATTTAACAAATAAAAAGCAAAATATTGACAATTGATATAAATACACTTCAGTTTCAGCAAAAAACAAAAACCCAAACAAAAAAATTACAATTAAGTTATAAATAAAACAATAATAACATTAAATTATTATTTAAATACATCAAATAAAAGTAAAACCAATATTAAAACATAAAATGCATTTTACAAGTGTTATATTTATATACAATTATCAAAGGATTTAGACATAATTATAACATAACAAAGAATATACATAAAAGGTAATCCATTAAAAATATATATATATAATTACCAATTAAACATTTAAATAACATAAAATGTAATAAGAATTAAAAAATACTTTAAAGTTTAAAAAGCTTCCCACACTATAACCTCTCAGCTGAGCGAGCAACTCACAGGCCCACCTGCTATTCCTTCTTTTTCATCAATTATGTGCAATAAGACCTTTTGTGTGTTAGAACAGCCACAGTTTATTCACCTCATACATTGTTACAGACTTTTCATGTTGTCATTGGTCATCAACATGCTAATTTCCGGGTTATCGACTACAACGTAAAGGCATTTTCACAATAGGTTATACTGTGTATATATTTTACTTTATTGCATATTAATAACCATAACTTGCCTAAACCTGCTCTGCATAATCCTTACAGCATCAATGCTTCTTCAAGGTTATCTTAAACACTTTCACACTGCCGTGACAGCTCTACTTCTGTCACTTACTTGGTACAGCAGGTCGTGACTTCGAGGCTTGTACTTGCTGCTAAATGTCTGGTGTTCATTGCCCCGTGGCCATGACTGGCTGCAAGTGCTGTGTCCACCTAGTGCTAGACATGTCTTTCTCTTTTTTTCTGCCCTCAAGTATCCCAGCCATGAGGCATCCAAAGGAACTTGTCCGGGCACTCGTCTCAAGAGTCCCTGCGGTAAAGCATCCCAAGGACCCTGTTCAGGCTTTTCCCTTTACATCCTTATGTGAAGATATTTATTGTTAAACCTCATGATTATCCGTCTCTTTGTCACACTGTGGCTGTGATGCCCACTTTTTCTGGTGGTGGTTGGTGTGTTAATTGTCCTCCAGCGGCCGTGCTTGTGACCGTGCTCCTCTTTCTTGATTGGGTCCCTTGAACCCAAACACCTTGGTCACGTACTGGCCTTTTCTTGGCGCACTCTTACGCCTTGCTGCTGCCTTAGGGTCTCTCTGTTGCCCGCAGGGGGTTAGCCGCCCTCCCTCTAAGGTGAGCTGTGCCTTCCGGTTAGCGGACATTTAGGATTACAAAGACAACAACCCACTACTAACTTAGAAGTTATTCATTAAATATAAAAAAGGTTTAATTACAATTTTAAAATTATGATGTGAATAAAAATGACGAATAAAATGATTATACTAACTAATCCATATATTTATATGATCAAACATGATATTTAATATATCTAGATGAAAGTATACACTATTCACGTCACTCAATATTTTTGAACTTATATTCTTGTCATTCACAGAGAGGACATGTTTAATGTAGCCATTTTCTTTATAAGATATTTATATGCACTATAGAAGGCAACAGGGTCCACCATCACTAGTATGCAAGAACGAGCAAGCACATATCATGTTTACCAATATACGACCTGTTGATTTCTTTGTGATAGGAGTTGAACAAAACATCACAAGCCCCTGCAGGAGACAAGAGTTAATATATTATTTATATATTGTCTGATTTTGTTAGTGATCAATATATGAAACCCCACTGATATTTTGAGAATGAATTCCAGGTAAAATCACACTTTCTAATATTGCAATAAAATGTAATATGATTTGGTAGATACACTGTCAAAACGATGTGTTTTGGCTAAACACAATAAAATATAATTAAAAAAAATAAAGTCCAGCTTAGTCATATATTAATTTGAGTACCATTCAACCTCATTATTTTAGGCATTCAGGCATGATATTTCAGGGGAGCTTGCAGTGCGGCATACCGTCAGATGCTAAGGACAAAATGTCTGGGTACAGCATCAGTTGCAAAGGCACAAAAATCATGCTCATGGAAATAGGTTTAAATACCTGAGTTCAATACTAAGGGCCAATTACAAGATTCAGCGGTGCGACGGTGGGTGGTACTCCACCACTGTGCCCCTGCACTGCTGAGACTCTCTGTAGCCTGCTGGCTAGATTCCAAGTTATTTGTAGTCTTGCGTGTGGGTGGAATGGCATTCCCAGAGCGTTGCCTCTTTCAAAGGCTGCGCTGCCTTTGAAAAAGGTACCGAAATGGGAACGCCTCACAAGTGGGGCACATGCAATGCCCATGTGTCCATGCATAAGTGAAGGAGGCACAGGAGGCCCTCTATTGCCCCCTTTGTTTCCTTTCTGCCAGGATTGACAGAGAACCTCCATGTCACCATCGGTGGAGAGGAAACTCATAATAGGCTGGAGGGACCGCAAGCACATTGTGCCCCCTGACCGCCACAGCACCTCCAGGGAAAGGTGGCTCCCTGGCAGCATTGGTGGTCCAGGGCGGTCCAACCGCCCAACTCGTAATGGGGCAGGCACGGTAGGCCAACATCAGTCTGGCTCTCCTTGGACCGCCAGACTCATAATCAGGCCCTAAAAAGATCAAAGCACAACTGCCATATGTACAGCCATTGTTGTAAAAGCCTAGACACAGCTCCATTAAAAACTTTAAACATCAAATTCTGAATTACACTCATCTTCCCATATTCCCATCTTCCCATACACTGCCATCATATGCCATGAAAAAACAGGAAATGAACAGGAATTGCCTAAAATTACCAGGCACAGCTTCTAATTCCCATGTAGAGCATTTCAATATTCATGCCTCACCTCTGACGCCAAGGTACAACTTGGGGACATATTATCAAGGGCCATATCGCCGGTTTTCTGGCTTTAAAAGCCAGAAAAGCGGTGATATATACATCGCACTATTGAAAAGCTCGCGCTAAGCCTTGTTAGCCCTAGTTTCCATGAGTTTGCTCCCGTTTTCTTATCGCCCTGTATGCCATTGCTAATGACATGCAAAGTAGGCTGTATTAACAAGCCTGCAGCAGACCCGCTTAGCGACAAGATTAGTAGCGCTAACCCCCTTATCACAGGATTTTAACACCTGCTTAAAAGTTGACTAAGCCATCTACATAATGGGAGGTGGATTGCAGGGTTAAGGTCACAGGGGCGTATCAGCAAGGATTTCATTAACTCCCACATTTTAACTCTGGTTTTCAAGTGATAATGGCGCTTTTTGCCGCTATTGCTGGATTTCATATCGCCTCGGAGATAAGTGTTGATGATAATGCGCTATCTCGGGGTTGAAATCCAGCGATAGCTGGCGATGAAAGAAATAGTGCTATGTGCTCTTTGCGATATTTATCGCAGGTTGTTGTGAATATGCCCCTCAATCTTTTTATATGCAGCCTAGAGCTGATCATACACAGTTTCAACTGCCCGTATAGATTGCTGGTACCAATATATGTATTATTTGGAGATGCAGCAGGAGAGCCATAAGATTTGCAGTCTTCAAGTACAGGGTGAGTTAGGGAGCTAAGGCAATGTAGCTGTGATAATGAGGTTACGCGGAAGTGTTCTTGCTTTGCACCTGACCTTTGCCTTCCCTCAACCATCAACAATAAGCAGGAGTCTGCTCAGTGTCTAGGAAGAGCCCCAGATCTGCCCACTTCAGAAATATTTTCATAGTGCAATTCACTGCCATCGGCAACAGTTTCTATCAGCTGTACCCCTTAATTGAGGTTTGGCAGCTTTTGCCTTCATTTTATGGATAAATATTCACTTTGCTAATTACTTTACTTTCTCCCATCATGCTCATTAACAATTTAGCAGTTCAAGGACCACCTGAAAAACCTATGTCATGACAAAGGATGCTCAGCCTAATGTTGACACGGGGAACCATGAGGTATCCTAGACTTAGAAAGTCTATGACCCTCATTCTGAATGTCCTGTTTTTTCCTATCCCACTGAAAACACCTATTCGCGCAGGGTTCAGAATCATGAGTGAAAATGAATGGTGCATCCTGATACCTTCGGATTTCTGAATGGAAAGAGCAAAATCTGCATTTAATTCCCATTTTAAAAGGAAGAACTTGTAATTCTTCCAAAGTATTGCAAATTGTTAATTTGAAACCCAAGGGTATATCGAATTTTACAGAGTATATTACATCTAGATCCCCAATCTGGGGCACACGTAATTAATCCTTATGTATTGAATATGCAGCTAGTTGACCCTTACATTTCAACTGAAGAAACATTGACCTTTTGCCCTCTTCCAATGAATATTTTCGATTCCCTTCACGTGTAGACTTGCCTATGAAGGCAAATCATTCACATGAATCATCCTTTCTAACCAAAGTATCTATCAATACACAAAGGTAAGAAATAAACCTTTTACATGTGGAGCTTCCTAGTCTTAAATGACTGATACAGGAAGTCTTACTTCTGAGCCCGAAATGAGGCTAGTGCCCAGAGAGTTAAGCTTGATAAAAAGGATCTGATTTATTAAAATAGATTAAAATCACAATCCTTATTAGTAATGTCTATGTCTGCTCATAGGTAAACCCGTTTGGGCCATCTGTTGAACCTTCTTTATCAAGCAAGCAGTTCTAACTACTGGTAACTATAATGCAACCATGCTTCCCTGACACTTAATTTGAGCATCTCACACTAGTGTGAGAAATGTAACACATTGTTTAGCAAACTTTAGAAGAAATTTTGTTCAAAAACCTAATTATACACTCATACTGAACGGATATTCCAGTTCTTGAGCTTTTGTGCATATGGAAGCATAAGTTGCTACTATTTACAGATGTAGGTCTTTGGTAAGGATTAGCATCTTTTTTGTTAACCAAGCACACTGTAAGTTGTATCCCGCCAGCTGGCCGGTTACTTGTCCAGGTATGATGTTGTGTGATTACAGAGTACACACTGTGAAGTTTGCCTTCTTCAGATCATTACACGTACCCCTGCACTGCTGAGCAGTCCTGCATAATCAATTCTGTCCTGAAAAGTGGGTGACTATTCCTGGAAAAGCCTGGGATGAAAGTAAAATAAAAGGAACATTTACTCCTAAATAGGACTTGAATAGTGTGCGCCCAACTTCTTTTGAGCAGGGTTATGCAGCGATATGTTTTCTGAAGTCATGGCTGGGGACCTTCCTGCAGAAAAACAATGAAAAGAGACGTTTGCATCTTTCTCTGTGTGCTGCAGAATGCTGAAAACATAGAAAGAGGAAAATACGAGGAGAAATGCAGACATTTCTCCTAGTTATGCCTCCAGTCCTGGGAGGGCCTGGCTTAGCAGTTCGGGCTAGACTGTTCCCATAAAGAACAGGGTCAAGACTGATTTGCATATGGCTGGGTACACACTGGGGTGGAGTGGTGAGCAAATAATGATGGATTAAACCCAGATCCTTGTGACTGGGGGTGAATGTTTGCATTGTCCAGCATTCCATCCATCAATTGTTTCTTTAGCATATGATGCCCTAAGTGGAAAGGGACTGCCCAGACGCCCGTCCCCTGCTCTCAACACCACTGGATTCAAGCTAGCCTGGCTGATGAAGGGTGAAACCGGTTCCAGGATGCTTGTTTCCGGTCCAGGGAGGGCCTGGCTTGGCAGTTTCGGCTTGACTGTTCCCATAAGAAACAGGGTCAAGACTGATTTGACTATGGCTAAGTCCAAACTGGGGTGGTGTGGAAAGCAAAATAATGAAGGTTAAACCCAGATTCTTGTGACTGGGGTAAATGTTTGCATTGTCCAGTATTCCGTCCATCAATTGTTTATTTTGCTTCAGGAAGGCATTCATTTTGGAGCTACCCCCGATTTACGTTAAGTTTTAAATCTGGGGCGGTGTAAATAACCATGGGTGTTGAGTGGGAACTCCCAAGGCAATACCCATGGGATACCCCTTCTACGCAGAGTAAGACATTACCTTGCTTCAGTTTTATAAGCCAGGAAAAACCATGCAGGGTGGTTTTGAGGGACCTTGTAAATATGAGCCAGCACACTGCACCTCCGGAGCCCCACAAAAGTGACGTTGATGCAGCGTTAAAGGGCAGCAGGAGCATTGAAAATATACATCGCAATGTTTTTACTAAACACTGGCTGTACTTTTGCCCGTTTGACACATTGCAGTACACCCTTCATGTCTATAACTTTTTTTGCAGGACTCATACTGAACCCTACCATAATGAAGTGAACTACTTTCACTTACCCTCTACTACTGGGATCTCTCTTCCAAAATTCTCAGTAGCTGTCCATTGATGTCTACTGCCCTACATCACTGCTGCAATGTAGCATCTGGTTTTGAAAGACAGAAATGAGTGGGGAAAGAGTAGTAGAAGTAGTCCCCTAGTGAGCAAATTTACAAGTGGCTTGTAAATAATGGGCCTTATTTATGAGGCCTTGCGTCACTTTTATGCCACCTGTGCATCACTTTTTGTGAGGCACCAGAGGTGTAACAAATGCACCATGTTGCATCATATTTACAAAGTGATGCATCTAGGGGGATGCGTCACTTTGTTAACCCTGCGCCACTTTATACCTGCGCCAGGTATAATGTATGCATGGGGGGTGTTCCGACGCAAGAAAGGTTGTAGAAGTGACACACTGAGAAATCTATGAGATTTCACTGCGCCACTTCTAGGACTCAAATGCATCAATATCTTACGCCTGCCTCATGGCAGGTGTAAGACTGATGAAGGCACATTGTACATGGGACTTGTCCATGTGTAATTACCCATTGCTGGAGTTGCATTACTTTTGTGACACACTTCAGCAATGCATCATTTTAGGCCTACAGATATGTCAGAAATACTGACGTATCTGTAATTCCTTGCACCATTATGAGTCATACTGTAAATATGACGCATCATTGGTGTTGCAAGGAGGGCGCAATGAAATGTGACGCATCAATTTTTTCACGCAGCGACGCGTCACTTTTCATAAATGAGGCCCTTGGATTTTGTGGTGTAATAGGCAAAGACAAGACCGCCTTATGTTGTGGAATACCTCAAAGTCGTACAGAGGGGTCAAATGAGGAAGATGATAAGAATGTAAATGTACAAGAGACCAAATCGGTAGCTAATGGAAAAGCAGTCTCAAATCCAGATGTGAGCTGTTTTCAACTCCTATTAAACAAAACAATCAAGAGCCAAATAAGCAAAGGCCGTTTCTAGGATGCATCATGGGTTAACCCATGGTAATTGTAGCCTAAATGACAGGTATCTCTCAGGGAAAAGTGTGTACCACATGTTAAGAGCATCAAAACAAAATTACATTAAAGAAAAAAATCACATAATATTCCCAAACTGTTGTTGCGAAATAAAGAAGGTAATGATTTAAATAATTTCAAAATAAACAAATTCTGGTCATATGATCAGGAGTTATTAAATTTACAAACATTTCCAAAAATGGCCATCAACAGGAATTTCCAAAGTCAGTGGGACATAGTTGACTGGGACATGGGCTTTCTTTGAAGGTACCAGCAAAAGTGGAATAAGGCTTAAAGGGAGGGGTCAACCAAATAAACAGTTCTGTCTTCAGACACACGTTCTCATGGCTCAAAATCCTTTGGCAGTGCAAGTTGGATGCTATGGACAATCAGGACGTAGTTTAATACCATTCAGGGGCGGCAGGATTTCAAGGGTGTGAGGGGCATTTACCTGCCATATTGAGCGGTGAAGGAATTCGAGCAGTTTAGGGCAGAAGTCTAGTAGATGGTCATGATGAATCAGTCTAGATTGTGTTTGTTTTTTGCTTGAAGTGTGTACAGGGGCAAATGCAATGTTGCTGAGAGGAGAATCTGTTGCCGAGGAAGAGTTGTTGGTCTGTCATCTTCTCAGTCAAGTCAAAAGTTTATTATGTTTTGGCTCTCAATGAGGGCCACATAAAATAAAACACACAATATACATCACAAAAAAGAAACAACAAAGTAAAACCATACAGTCTAGCAAAAGCGATGTGGCACATACAATCATTAGTCTTCTCAGCTGACTCGCATAGAAGTTGTTTTCTAAATTATTTACTTTTCTAAAGATAATGATTTTTCCACTGACTGAATTAGTGCCTTCACTCTGCACTACTTATTCCGGAAAAGTAAACCGATGGTGCTTGCAGTGACAATCACACCATCAGTTGATTGATGTTTTATTAATGCCGCAGTCGCCTTCTTTTAATTGATTGAAAAATAGTGTGAAACTGTTTTTTTATAAGAGGTTATAGAAACATGTGAAACTGAAAGGGCAACTGCACACTGTTTTTCAATCCTTAACCCCTTCCCTGCTAGGCCTTTCCCGGAACCCTCCCTGGATAAGCCTTTTTTTGGCTTTTTGTGGTAGTTTGCGCTTAGGCCCCTATACGTTTTTGGCCAAATTTGCATCCTTTTCTTCCAATATTTTGATGAGTCTAAAGGTAGCCAGGATTTGTGGATTGTCCTGGAGGGTACCGAGAAATTGGCCAAAATTCAGCTAATTGTTGGTGTTTTTTAGGAAAAAAGGGCTGCAGGAGAAAACACCAGTTTTTTCCCCTGTAAAAGGTATCAACAAAATGTTTGTGGTACTAAAAGTCAACATCTTCCCAGTTTTCATGAGCCAACAGGCTTTTGTCAGAAAACCAACATTTTCGACACAATTTTTGCAATTTACTGAGACAGGGCCTATTTTTCCTATTTCTTGTGCTTTCAACATCCTACAGTAAGTTGTAAAAATGGGTGGGAAAGCAATAATTAATCCTGGAGAACTATACATTTCTGTAAAGTAGATACAATTCTAAATTCAGCTGGGGATCACTTGTGTAGATCCTTTAAGTTTTTTTTTTACAAAAACTAACAAATGAAAAAAATTAATTTAATTGGGTTTGAAAAAACAGCCAATTGTGCCAATGTTTTTCCCTGTAACTCCTACTTAGTATGGCAGATTTTTGAAAGCAGTATACTGTTACATCCGCTGAACCCTTCTGATTGCGAGGATATATAGAACTTGTTGGTTCACCAAGAACCCTAGGTACCTACAGCCAGTACTTAGTTTGTAAAATAATAAGTGCCAGGGTTCTGACCACGAGGCCACTACAGCTTGCACCACCCGGTAAACATTGTTTACAATGCGGTGTTTACACCGCATTGCCTTTACAAGGATGCCATTACAACACAAGTCGTAACTACGACTAGTGCTGGATGGCGCTGTTGGACAAGGAATGTTGTAATTTTATATTCCAACACCTTCCGTACTGTTAGCTGGACTGGTTTTGGAATATAAAATTATAATATTCCAAAATCCGCGCCCTCCAACGCAAGTCGTTGTAACGACTTGCGTTGTAATGCCTGCGTTGTCAAGTACCGCGATCTAAAAGATCGCGTTGTACTGTCATACATCCGCACCACCCATCGCCCCATCATCGCTGCCAATGACAGTACGAAAACAACTGTTAACCATCTCCTTTGCCTTCAAATGTGACAGTTCAGATTATTCCATATCCCAAGAGCTGAAGGAATGGCTGGGGAGGCCAGAATTTGTATTTTTTATGTATTTTGTATTCATAAACAAAAGAAGTTCTCTTCATCTCTAAAGTAGATGAGCAGCGCCACCATGTGGCAGTGTCAAAAGTTTGGTGATGACAGTTAGGTACCAGTGCCAAGCACCAGAAACCAATTGAGTGCCGGTGTCGAGCAACGTAAACCACTGGCTCAAATTAAACACTGCCCAGAGCCAATAACTGAGCTGTGTCTTGCAGTGTTTTTTCAATGTATACCAGGTATTTAGTCAATCATTTGGTAAAATATAAAAAAGTGAAAAATAGGTACCCTGGACACCTATATATTTCCTAAATGGGAACAAAATATAAAGTTTAGAAACAGTGTTTTTTTGCACATCTCCAAAATTGTGGGTACTCATACAAGCATGAGAATTAGAGGACAATTTTCAAAATGACTTCTTTCCTACACATTATCTTACATTTGAAATGCAAAGTCGGCCAATTGACAATAACACTTGGTCAACTATTCTGTGTTCCTCTAAGTTTCTCGATAAAAATGGTACCTCAAATGTCTGGGTCGGCCAAGTGCCTGCAACAAAAAATGAACAAACTCACAATGTGGGCACATCACATTTTTCCAAAGAAAACGGACCTATTTTTTGCAATGAGCCTAGCTGTGGATTTTGGACCCCATTTCAGCCAGCACCTAGGGAAACCAAGCAAATATATACATTTATTAGAACTAGACATGCAGAGCAATCCAGGATAGGGTGGCTTGGGTGGCTCTCACTAAGTTGTGTTACTTAGAATCCCTTGCAATCCTCGAACTTTGTAAAAAACAAAAACACATTTTTCTCACATTTCTGTGAAGGCAAGCTCCCGAATCTGCGGGGAGCTACAAACATCCAGCCACACAGCATTTCCCAAATTCTCCCCATCAAAATGGACCTCACTTGTGTGGGTTGGCCTCGTACCCATGACAGGAAATGGCCCAAAATGCAACGTGGACACATCACATTTTTCCAGTGAATCCCTTGCAAACCTTAAACTTTGTAAAAAGAAAATGCATTTTCCTCATTTCTGTGCTGGAAAGTTCTGAAATCTGCATGGATCCACATACTTCCACGCACCCACATTTCCCCAGATCTGCCACGAAAAATAGCATGTCACTTGTGTAGGTAGGCCTTGTGCCCGGACAGGACACATCACATTTTCCCACAGAAAACTGACCCTTATTTTGCAATGTGCCTAGCTGTGGATTTTGGGCTGTAGCTCAGCCGGCAATTAGGGACACCCAGTAAACGTATACAATTTTTAAAACTAGACATCCAAGGGAAATCCAGAATGGGGTGACTTGTATGGCTCTTACAAGGTTCTGTTACCCAGAATCCCTTTGAAAACACCCAACCTTTGTAAAAGAAAAACAAATTTTCCTCAAATTTCTGTGGTGGAAATTTCTGGAATCTGTAGGGAGCACAAACTTTCACACACCCAGCATTCCCCCCAGTCTCTCAATAAAAATGGTATCCCACTTATGTGGATAGGCCTAGTACCCACGACAGAAAACTGTCCAAAACACAAAGTGGGCACATCACATTTTTCCAGTGAAACTGACCCTTTTTTCGCAATATGCCTAGCTGCGGATTTTGGACCCTAGCTCTGCCGGCACCTAAGGAAGCCTAGCAAACCTATTAATTTTTTTATATGTCAGAGAATCCAGGATGTGGTGACTTGTGTGGCTTTCACCAGGTTCTGTTACCCAGAATTCCTTGCAAACCTCAAACTTGGTTTGCAAGGAAGCTCCAGGAAAGTGTCTAGGTCCAAAGGTAAAAGACTTGACCAGCTCCAACCGTGGGAGTCAAGCTGCCCACAATCAACCGCGAGCCAGTCTGTATCCCTGACTCACTCCGCTGGAAAGTTCTGGAGGTCCAACTTCTATTGTTTGATGGGAGCTCATTGCAGGTCAAGCCAGCAAACCCTCAATGGTAGAGAGCCTCGAGGGACCCCATTAGAAAAAGATCCAGGAAAGTTTCTAAGTCAGAAGATAAAAACTTAGACTGAGGCCCACCGTGAGGGGTAGCCACGCAGGGCTCCATCGTGGTCAGCCTGAAACATTGACTTCATCGCGGTCTAGCTAAACCAGATGTCCCAATAGGCGCTATAGGTGTCCATGTGCTGTACAGTGCTAAATCTATAAAAAAAATCATATCTCTGGTTCCCTACATTGGATTTTTGTTGTTTTGGTGTAATTTTTAAGATAAATGTGTTTCCTATTTTCATGAATTGGTGTTGGAATTTTATTTTTGTGTTCAGTCTAAATTATTAACTTAATTGTTATTTTTAAATGTTTTACATACATGTCTCTGAAGCTAAGCCTGCCTGTTCGAGGCCAAGCATGGGAATAGTTGCTGAGACCTATTCTGAATCCTAGTATGATGTAGTGTCCTTATTGCAAGTGGTAGATGCATATTTATCACTACTACTAATCCACTTACCAACAGCCCCATGCCTTCAGTAAAGAATATTGAATACCTCTTACTCTTGATCCTTTCACTAAACTTCTTTGATTGGTCCCTTTAGGTTCGCACATGGTGGCTCTGTGTGTGGAGCAAATGTAAGCGTCCGGGTGCATGCTTCTAGTAGAATTCTTATTGCACTTTTGCCACAAGATACATGCATTTGTCCTTAAGCGATATGCACCAACGCTGCAGTATCTGCAGTCATACTAGCAAACAAATGCATTTCCAAACTCTCCATATGACTGGGAGGAGCAGGAGACCAGAATATCATTCCTCCATCAAATAACAGAATGGTTGAGGGAAAATTATTAACAAAAACAAAACTACTTTTAAGTATGTCTGTGGGGCAGAACCCAAACCTTTCTTTCATGACTGTCTGTTATAGAGTCTCATACTACCTCACATTAAAAGAGATTTAAATGCAAATGATGCAACCGATTTACCAAACCACCCGGTTTCTGCCTTTATACCCCACCTCCTTCATTCTGTGAACTAATTGGCCTGTTTAAAAGCAAGACCCCAGTCATGATTTTGCACCTTGAGCATAGCCCCATCTGAATATATTAGTTCATCCACTTGTCCTGATCAGAACATTGAAATAGCTGCAGGAGAAAATCTTTACAATTAAAATACAGGCTCTGCAATGGCAGGAGGAGGAACCTCAATAAAGCAGTGGAGCAGCCACCCAGAGGCCTAACTATGCCTGGCATCAAGGCAGAGAATGTGCACCTGGCATCCATGTTTAGAAAGAAACTTGCCATCCATGAAAAATGCAAAAACCTAATTAAACTCATGCAAATTGTCCACCCCATCTGAGACTAAATTAATCTTGCAGCCCAAAATGTCTGAACGTTAATGAGCTATGCAATGACACCCGTACCTCCCCCTCTCAACCCCCGACTCAACTGATGTGTAACCAGCTTAACGATTTCTTCAAGGAGAAGATTGATATTATAAAAGCTAGCATCCAGATGACTCAGGTCATGGCAACCAGCAAGGAAATCTGTGGAAACCCACACACACTTCAGTTTATTCCCCATATTGATCATCCCAAATTGGTGGAGCTTATGAACTGGGTAAAGTTTGGGTCTCCCAATGATCCCTGTCCCCCGCATATACTGAAGGAAGTCTATTCTACATTACCTCAAGGAATACTCCCACTCTTGAATAGCTCTCTTTCACAGGGAATAGTCCCCAATTCATCAAAAATGCTTTCTTGGTCCCAATAATTAAAGAACCGGGCGCCGATGCATCCATTCTCTCTAACTATCGCCCCATTTCTCTCCTCCCGTTTGGTGCCAAGTTGCTTGAAGCCCATGTGGCTAGCTGTATTTCTAACTTCATTGAGACATCCGATTACCTGGAGCCAAACCAAGCCGGGTTCCGCCAGGCACATTCTACCGAGGCGGTTATCCTTGCTGTCCTGGATACTTTAAGGTCCAACGCCGATAATGACAATCATCAGGCCCTTGTACTTTTAGACCTATCGGCCGCGTTTGACACGGTGGATCACAACATCTTATTACACCGTGTCGAACAAGCCGGCCTCAGCAGCTCGGCTCTCGCCTGGATTAAGTCCTTTTTGAATGACCGATCCCAGTCAAGTCATAGTCAAGTCATAAAATTTGTATAGCGCACTACATACCCAGAGGGTTTCAAGGCGCTTAGGAAGGGGAGGAGGATTATTTGTCAAATATCCACGTTTTAAGCTGCTTTCTGAACGCTAGGTGATTCTGGGTGAGGCGAAGGTAAGCGGGGAGTGAGTTCCATGTTTTGGCAGCCAGGTATGAAAAGGATCTGCCTCCCATGGTGGTCTTGTTGATGCGAGGTACAGTGGCGAAGGCTTGGCTGGAAGAGCGAAGTTGGCGGGAGGGGGTGTAGAAGGACAGTTGAGAGTTGAGGCAATCTGGTCCGATGTCGTAGAGTGATTTGTGTGCGTGGGTAAGCAGACGGAAAGTGATCCTCTTATTGACAGGTAGCCAGTGGAGGTCTTTAAGGTGACCAGAGATGTGTTCGTTGCGTGGGATGTCTAATATGAGCCTGGCTGAGGCGTTTTGGATTCGTTGTAGTTTCTTCTGGAGTTTAGCGGTGGTACCTGCGTAGAGGGTGTTTCCGTAGTCCAGTCGGCTCGTGACTAGAGCGTGGGTGACTGTTTTCCTTGTTTCGGAGGGGATCCAGCAAATGTTTTTCTGAGCATGCGAAGAATGTTAAAGCAGGAAGAGGATACGAAGCTGACTTGTCTGTTCATTGAGAGTGAAGAATCCAGGATGACGCCAAGGTTCCGTGCGTGGTCTGTCGGGATGGGTGCTTTTCCGAGGGCTTCCGGCCACCAGGAGTCGTCCCATGCAGAGGGGGATGTACCTAAGATGAGGACTTCTGTTTTGTCTGAGTTCAGTTTCAGACGGCTGTGTTTCATCCATTCGGCGACTTCTTTCATTCCTTCGTGTAGGTTAGTTTTGGCGGTGCTGGGGTCCTTGGTGAGAGAAAGGATCAGTTGAGTGTCATCCGCGTAAGAGATGATGTTGAGGTTGTGTTGGCGGGCGATGGCCGCGAGGGGGCTCATGTATACGTTGAAGAGGGTGGGACTGAGTGAGGATCCTTGAGGTACGCCGCAGATGATTTCAGAGGCCTCGGACTTGAATGGTGGGAGGCGGACTCTCTGGGTTCTTCCGGTGAGGAACGAGGTGATCCATTCCAGTGCTTTTCCTTGGATTCCGATGTTTCTGAGGCGTTGTAAAAGGGTGCTGTGGCAGACTGCGTCGAAGGCTGCAGAGAGGTCGAGGAGGATGAGGGCGACTGTGTCTCCATTGTCCAGTAGAGTTCGAATGTCGTCTGTTGCTGCGATGAGGGCGGTCTCAGTGCTGTGTTTGGCTCGGAAGCCAGATTGTGAGGGGTCGAGGGATTTGTTGGCTTCGAGGAAGGTGGCGAGCTGGTTGTTGACGGCTTTCTCGATGACTTTGGCCGGGAATGGAAGAAGCGAGATGGGGCGGTAGTTTTTGAGTTCGGTGGAGTCCGCTGTGGGTTTTTTCAGAAGGGCGGTGAGTTCAGCGTGTTTCCAGTCTTCTGGGAAGGTAGCGGAGTTGAAGGAGCAGTTGATGACGTCTCGGAGGTGCGGAGCTATGACGGAGTCTGCTTTGTTGAAGATGTGGTGAGGGCATGGGTCTGTGGGGGATCCAGAGTGGATGGAATTCATCAGGCGGATGGTGTCCTCAGTGGAGATTGGGTTCCAGGCGTTAAGGGTGTTTACGGGGGGAAGATGGTCAGCAGATGGTAGGGTGGGTTGGCTTCCGGGTTGGTTGTCAAAGCTGTTGTGGATGTCAGCAATCTTGTTGTGGAAAAAAGAGGCTAGGGAGTCGCAGAGGGTTTGAGAGGGGGTGATGTCGTTGGAGTTGGCCGAGGGGTTGGAAAATTCCTTGACGATGTTGAAAAGTTCCTTGCTGTTGTGGGCGTTGTTGTCAAGTCTATCCTTGAATGCTGTTTTCTTGGCTTTTCGGATCAGTTGGTGGTGAGTGCGGGTGGCGCTTTTGAAGGCGTCCTTGTTGCTAGTGGATGGGTCTTTTTTCCAGGCCTTTTCAAGGGAGCGGCACAGTTTCTTGGACTTCTTGAGATCATCGTTGAACCATGAGGCCTTCTTGTTGCCAAGTTTGTGTTGACGTTTTTTCAGTGGTGCTAAGGTGTCGGCGGTGTTGGATAACCAAAGGGTGAGGTTGGAGGCGGCTTCTTTGGCGTTAGAAGAGAGGGCTGGGGAGGTTCGAAGGAGCGATGTGGAGATCTGATCCGTGGTGATTTTGTTCCAGTTTCTTTGTAGAGTTGGTTGTAGGTGGATGATGGGTTTCGGCTTGTTGTAGGTGAAGTGAACGCAGCTGTGGTCAGTCCAGAGGAGATCCGTAGTGTGGCTGAAGGAGACATGATTGCTGGAGGTGAAGATGGGGTCGAGTGTGTGACCTGCGATGTGGGTGGGGGAAGTGACCAGTTGTTTAAGTCCGAGGTCTGGCGAGGTTGTCTAAGAGGGTGGCGGTGTTGCGGTCGTTGATCTTTTCAAGGTGGAAGTTGAGGTCTCCCAGAAGGATGTAGTCTTTGGAGGGGAGCGCGTGTGGGGTGATGAAGTCCGTGATGTCTTCACTGAATTTTGCGCGGGGTCCTGGAGGTCTGTAGAGGAGGGTGCCTCTAAGAGTTGTCTTGGGGTCGATGTGGATCTGGAAGTGAAGGTGTTCGGAGTTAGCGAGGTTGGCGTCGGAGCTGGTAGAGATGCGGATGGATTTCTTATGGACGATAGCGATTCCTCCTCCTGTATGGTCGGTGCGGTCCTTGCGTGTGATCTTATAGTCGTCAGGGATAGCGATGGCGATGTCAGGGGCGGAGGAAGCGTTCATCCATGTTTCCGTTAGGAAGGCGACGTCAGGAGAGATGGTGTCTAGTAGGTTCCAAAGGTCAATGGCGTGCCTGTGGACCGAGCGGGTGTTGAGAAGGATGCATTGTAGGTGGTTGGGGTTGGGATTCTGTGGAGTGGTCGTAGCGGAGATGTTGTTGGTGCCGCTGAATTTGCAGGAGTAGCAGGAGAAAGGTCCATGGGTGTGTCCAGGAGCGGCTTGGACGCAGGTGGGGGCGCGACCGGGGTTAAGGGCTAGGAGGGTGGCGGCATCGTAGGTAATGCGGGGGGGTGGGCGGCGAGAGGGGCAGGGGGTCTGGCGCTGGGCGCGGTCCAGGCGCGGACGGGCGTAGACGGGCTTACCTACCTGAAACCATTGCTGCAGTCCCTAAAAAATAGGAAAGTCACCATCTACAATTACGCAGACGACTTGCAGCTGGTTTTTCCTCTAAACTCAGCGGACGCTGCGGAAGAATTACAGTCCACTCTGTTGCATATTCAGGGCTGGATGGATGAGAACCATCTAAAGCTCAACCCGGGAAAGACCGAGCTGGTACTCCCTGGGAACAGTGCAACAAGTTGGGGCCCTCACTTTTGGCCATCCTCGATGGGGTCCCCTCCAAACCCTTCCCAGTCGGTGAAGAGCCTTGGGGTCACTCTTAATTCCGACCTCTCACTGAAAAGTCAGATCGGAACAGTGATCTCTTCTTGTTTCTTCCAACTTCGAAAGATCAAGAAAATTGCCCATCTATTGACACACTCCGCCCTCATCCAAGTGGTAATCGCCTTGGTTCTTTCCCGCCTAGATTTCTCCAACTCTATATATCTGGGCCTCCCCCTTAGTCTTTCAAAGCATCTGCAGATTGTCCAAAACCAAGCTGCGAGATTAATATTCAAAAGCAATCGCAGGAATTCGGCGAAACCTCTGCTAAGCGCTCTTCATTGGCTTCCTATCACTCACCGGATCACCTTCCAAGCGGGATGCTTAGTTCACAAGGCCCTCTATGGCAAAAGCCCAAGGTTCATTAATCATCTGATAAACAAATATGAACCGCCCCGTGACCTTCGCTCTGCCCATCAGTCCCTCCTTAGGCTGCCACAGTACAAAAGAAAACGTCTGGGCGGATGTCGATTCGCCTACCTTGCCCCTAAGATATGGAACTCTTTTCCCCTGTCTCTCCGGACCTGTACAAACCTGGTGAAATTCAGGGGTGCTCTGAAGACCTGGTTATTCAAGCAAGCGCACGGTTAGGCTACTGCCTTACCTATTCTCAAGCTTTACCATCTGTCTCATCCTAGCGCCATGAAACCTCTGGGTGACCGTGCGCTTGACAAATTCCGCATAACATAACATAACGAGCTTTGTAAATTGTTGTCTTGAACCAAGCGGATGATAAACAACCAACTAGGAATATTAAATAATGCACCCCAAAGTGGGGCCCGAACTCACAAACTGAGTTCCTGAATCAGTAATGGTGCTGCCAAAACAAACAATCCTTGCTCAATCCAAGGTGATTAAATTGGGATAAATGAACTGGTGGCGACAAATATGATCCCTGCAAAAACCAGTGACTGCCTCCGAAAAAACGGCTCCGGTCTCTCGCCGGGATTCAACCCACTGTTTATCCTGCTTGCCACTCATCTGCCCCTCCTAGCACATAACATCATTCACAATCATTTAAAGTGGCCAAATCATTACCAACCTTAATGACAACCTTGCCATTGTAGCTGAGAGTGCAGAACCCTTGACCTCAAGAGCTGAACACCCACAACGAATGTTAGTGTAGGCCTTCGCCAAGAGGCCACAGTGCCTCATTTAAGAACCCCACAAGTGTGCAGGGACCCGGCTATGTGCAGTAGCTGAAACACAAATGCCACGGCCACACCTTGCTCTGATAGCGCCAGCCCCTTGGAAACACCCCTTGGCCCTGTGCATACCCATTCCTACACAATTGTTTCCGGGATATGAACCTAAGTAGACCATTTAAACAAATCGCTGTTGGGATATGAACCAAAATTCAACAATGATGTAGTGAGCCATCCAGCCACTTCAATAGAATGTATCCACTTCAGCATTCGGCTATAAATAAACGGGATAATAACCGCTCTATGTTGTTGTCACCAACTATAGCGAGTAACTGTTTCTGTGGTCCTTTTTTGTAAAAAGTATAGGAACCTCACCCTTTGTATCCCCCAATGTGAGGTGAAGTGAGACGAGAGGAAGTGAAAAGTGTCCTACTGTTCCTGGAAGCCACGGGCCCAAGCAGCAAAGCGGACGGCATCGGACATGTGGCATCGCTGGAGGACCAGCTATCGGCAGCGCGACCGCTGCAGAGGTGAAAAAGTCGTGAGTGCAGAGGCTGCGTGTTGCTCTGCGGGTTGATGGAGGCAGCTGGAGGAAGTGACGGCCTGCATTGAAGAGCCATATAAGTGGTGCAACCTGGCACCACAGGGGAGTGTAAGTGCGCTACGGTCTCCACAAGGAGACCCCTCTACCCCACCTGCGGTGCACGTGAGATGAGCGTGCAACCACACAGCGGAGGTGTTGTCGAGAGGCAAAGAGAACGTAGAGGCCAGGGACAATCTGCAGTGGAAGATGCGACCTGCGCAGAAGTCCATGTGGGGCAGGGAGGCCTGAGTTGTGAGCCACACGTCCCTCACTGCTCCTGACAGAGTGTGAGCAGATTAGTGGGCACATACACCCAGGGGGGCATCCACCAAGAAAGTGAAGAGGAAAAGCAAGGACAAGGCACACAACAGTGGAGGCAAAAAGCACAGGCAAAGGCAAGGCCCCATACAGGGGTCAAGAGTGGGACACAGTACACCACAGCGGAGAGAAAAGAAGTGTGGTGGAAGGCAGAAAGCTCAACCACCGGACGATAAGGAAGGACCCCAGCAGAGAGGGGATCGAGGAGGTGTGGTGAGCAATAAAAGCCCATAAAATTTCCAAAGATAAAACAGGAGAGCATGTCGGTGCAGGCAGGGGATGGTGAGGGTGGAGCTGTCAGAGCATCATTCGCACTCCGTATTAGCGGTATTGCTCCTGTTCAGCCAGCTGGCGGACTCGGCCGCGGCTGCACCTCGTTGGAGGAAGTGGAGTGGACGCCTGGAAAACTATCTCTGGTGGCACGAAAGACTAATGAGGTAGTGGTTGTGATGCTGCACATGGGTGAGATGAATTATACGAACTGTTCCAAGACATGCCCAACACCAGCAATCAGAATAACTATGAGGTGGCCTTGGCTGCGCTGAACAGACATTTCAACACGCAGCTGAACCTCGATTTCGAACACATCAAGCTGCGTCATGCGAAGCAACAGGAGGGAGAGACAGTGGATATGTTCTTTGCCCAGCTCCAGAGACTGGCAAGCTTGTGCGCAGGAATTGAGAAACAACTTGAAATAAGGGCCCAGCTCATACAAGGGTTAAGCCATCTGATCTGAGGATACTCATCCTACAGCAACCCGACTTCTCGCTGGATGAGATACTGATTTTGGAAAGATCACATGAGCTGGCGGATGTCAGAGCAGGGTAAATGGAATCGGCGCTGGCACGGCGATTGTCAGAGACACCTCAGTCACACCCCATGACGGTCAAGGTGGAAAGGGTGGTCCGCATCAAGAAAGGAGGTGGACAAGGCAGGTGTTACCCTAATGCCCACCAGGGTAGATGGGGTTGCAACAACTGCATGATGGAAAGGCTCCCACCGAGAGGCTGTCCGGCCTATGGGAAGTTGTGCCTAAAATGTGGCAAGACGGGCCATTTTGCAAAAGTGTGAAGGAGCTCAAAGACAGCGGCAGGAACAGGAGGATGCCGTAAAAGGTTGGAGAAGTTCAAACAGGTGACAAGGGAAGTAGCAGGCGCAGAAGACTTGAATGCCGTGTCCCAGCGGTTTCAGATCATGGATGATGACGATAATGAAGACACATTCATATTATTATTCACGCGACAGTGCAACAAGAAGAGGCCTCCACCAATGTGCTAGATAACAATCGGGGTCAACCAAGTGACCGCTCTTATTGACACAGGAGCATCAGTGAACGTGCTGGATACTAATCAATACAGCCAACGCAGCCCTCGCCCACCGTTGATGCCCAAGAAGGCAAGGATATTCGACTATGGAAGTGACACCCCATCCCTCTACAAAGGGTGATCGAGGTGGAGGTCCGAAATGGCGAAATCTCGGCAAAGACCAGATTCCATGTGACCAAAGATAGTGAAGGTACCTTACTGGGCTGCCATTCGGGTGCCTCAAAGGAGTGAAGATGAAACTGAAAATCAACAAAGCCGGCAAACGGTGCCATTGCGCCACAGAAGAGTGCCATTCCACCTGTGACCACTCGTGGAGATGGAGCTGGTCAAGCTCCAGAAGGCCAGCGTGATCAAAAAGGTGTCAGGACCGGCACCATGGATATCACAGTTGGCCATTACTCCCAAACCCAAACAGCCGGGAGCAATCAGGTTGTGTGTGGACATGCACCTCCCTAACAAGGCTATCAAGAGAGAGAGAGAGACACACATTACACCTACCATAGACGAGATCTTCATGGACATCAATGGGGCAAGGTGGAACTCAACTCTGGTTGCCACCAGTTGGTATTGAACGAAGCCAGCTATTACATTACAACCTTTTCAACCCATGTTGGGGTGCACAGATTCAAGCAGTTGAGGTTTGGAGTGTCATCGGTGGACAAAGTATTTCAAAACAAAATTCGCAAGGCCCTCTCCAGTTTGAAGGGGAACATCAATGTAAGTGATAGCATGCTGATCTCCTCCCAGACATTGGAGGAACATCACGGAAGGCTAAGAGTGACGCTAAAGCAGAGCGTGGAACAAGGCCTGACCCTGCATAGAAACAAGTGCACGTTCTCATCAACAGAAGTGGAATTCTTCAGCTACAGATTCTTCAAAGAATGCCTCCAGGTAGACCCCGCCAAAGTAGAAGAAATCCGTGCAGCCACTATTCCCAAAACTCAAAGGAAATGAGGATGGCATACTATTACAGAAGATTAATTTCACACCTGCAGACCAGCGTGGAACCACTGAGGGCACTTACAAAAAAGGGCACAAATTGGTTGTGGACAAGTGCGGCATCTCAGGCTCTTCAAGAGGTGAAAAGAGCACTCCTGAAAGGAGAAACGGGGAGCCCTACAGAGCTTATGGTGAATGCCAGTCCCATAGGACTGGGTAATGTGCTGCTGCAACAAACAGACTGACAAGAATGGGTACCCATTGCCTATGCCAGCAAGGCACTGTTGGCCGTTGAAATGAGAAACATGCAAGTAGAGAGAGTAGCACCTGCGATCACGTGGGCTTGCCAACATTTTGACATCTATCTATGTGGACAGAGGTTCCGTTTGGTCACAGATCACACGCCGTTGGTGCCGCAGTTTAGAGGAACAGCAAGAAATGGGCCCCCGAGGATCGAAAGATGGGCTGTCCAGCTCCAGCATCATGACTTTGATGTGGTATATCACCGGGAGTCAAAAATCCAGCTGACTATCTCTCAGGAAACCCCATGGTGATGAACCTCGATGTCAGTGGGAGGTACCTGGGGGAACAGAGAGCTTCGTAAAGCTGATAACTGAGCTGGTGTGCCCAAGGGCGCTATTGTTGGCAGAGATGGCAGAAACCACCAAAGAAGACAGCTGCCTGACGAATGTCAGGAGGCACTGCGAGGACACAACTGGAGGAACTTCCTGGATGGTGTGAGGAGACTAACGGATGTAGAAAGAGAGACAAGAATCTGTTTGTGGAGATGCAGGAAGGATCTCTGTGAAAATGAGGAAGGCCT
Organism: Lissotriton vulgaris; assembly: GCF_964263255.1. Lineage (NCBI taxonomy): Eukaryota > Metazoa > Chordata > Amphibia > Caudata > Salamandridae > Lissotriton > Lissotriton vulgaris. The sequence continues at coordinate 570,179,476 of NC_141695.1, forward strand.
GATCTAAGAGGAACACAGATCATGGTACTCCAGAAATTGTGGGGAAGGAAAGCAGAGCTGGTGCACCAAGGGCACAGAGTGTAGCTAAAACCAAGGCAAAACTGAGTACAAAAGTGTGGTTCCCTGGGGTCGACCAGATGATAGAAGAAATAGTGAGGGGGTTCCACTCCTGCCTGATAATAGGAGTCGAACCTCCCGTGCATCCAATAATGAAGCCAGCACCCAACCGTGTGCCGCCGTCAGCATGGGTTTTGGAAAATTCCTGGATGAGCGTGCCACTCTGGTGATCATAGACAGTTATTCAAAGTTCCCAATAGTGGAAGTGGTATTATCCACAGCTTTTGAGTACATCAAACCAGTCATGGAAAAAACCTTTTCCATTCTAGGGTTGCTGGAAGAAGTACGGCCAGACAATGGGCCTCCGTTCCAGGGAGAGGAATTCTGAGAATTCGGAAACCATTGCAACATCAAGCATAGAAAAGTGACCCCCCATTGCCTCAAGCTAGGGAGGTCGAAAGATTCATGCAGACCCTCAATAAGACGCTGAGGTTTGGTGTTGATCAGCAGGTCGAGCTGGAAGGATTTCTACATAAATTCCTGAGAGCATATCGACAGAGGCCCCATTGCACAACAGGGTACTCGCCAAGTGAGCTTGTGATTAGGAGAGCGGTAAGAGATATGGTACCAGTGAGTAACAGGTGACTGCCAGGAACGATGAATGCTGACTTGGCTCAAGGTAAAAGGAGGAAGAACATTGAAGGAGCCATCAGAAACCCGAGAGCACAGAAGGTGGACATGAAGGTAGGAGACTGTGTGGTCGTAAGGAATCAACATCCTGGCTCAAAGTTCAAAACACCATTTGAGCGAGAAGTGTAGGCTGTCATTGGCGTGAGAGGGATCATGGTCACAGCCCTGAGAGGAGGTCGACAACTGTCGAGGAATGTGTCGTGGTTCAAGAAAGTCTTGTCAACACGAGGAGGCGATTGAGAGCGTAGTCCCAGGGACCTCATGGTCGGAGCCCCTGACAGGAAATGAGGAAGTGGAAAGAGATCCAACGTCAAGGAAAGAGATAGAGATGGGCCCTACCGAAAATGAAGATGAGAGGTAGCAGAGCGTAGAAGTGGGAGATATTGAGAGAAGGAGTGAGGGTGCATCTCAGCGTGGCCACCCTATCGGCTGAGAGAGAACGTCCAACCAAACCAGAGACTCAGAGATTATGTTTGTTGAAGAATGGGAGGATAACAAAAAGGACTGCAAGTGGACTCCTGTTTAACTGTGTTATATTTTATTACTTTCTATGTATTAAAGGTTATAAGGGATGTAGTGAGCCATCTGGCAACTACAATAGAATGTGTGTACTTCAGCCTTCGGGCCTGGGCACGGACCGGAGGCTATAATAAACGGGGTGACAACCGCTCCTGGTTGTTATCACCCACGAAAGTGAGCAACTGCGTCTGTGGTCCTTTATTGTAAAAGGTATAGGTCCCTCACCCTTTGTAGCCCCCATTAGCCCCCCTCGACAAATGCAAACAAATGTTAGCATTGAACACGGCTAAGAGGGGTTCAGAGGTGGTGACGTGTACACAGGAACAGTTTGAGGGTTGCCTTAGTCCCATACCTCAGGATCTCTAGCACTCGCGCTACACACATTGCAAAGTTCCAGCTTCTCTCCCAACCGTCTATAGCTGGGGTGGATTTTCTGGTTGCCCGCTCCACTAACCTCCCCACACCTCTCACAGTCGTCCTTGTCTATCGCCCCCCCTGAGCATGCCTTTGTTTGTGGCCTCCCTGCAGGAACTCCTTGCTACCCTCGTAGTTAATAACTCTTCGGTCCTCCTGCTAGGCGACTTCAATTATTGGCCCGGCGACCCCGGGGAGGATTTGGCGTCCAAGGACTTCACAGCCACCCTCCTGTGCCTTAACCTCAAGTCTTATGTATCTACTCCTACTCATAATCTTGGACATATCTTGGACCAAGTCTGGTCATCCCAGGACATAGTCTCCCCCCCCCAGCATTCTTCCTTGCCCTTGGTCCGACCACTCCCTTATTTTCTTCACTATCAACCTTGGCTCCTTTCATAAATCCTCACGTCCCAAGAACGTTTTTGCACGCAGCTGGAATCGCGCGGACCTGCTCTCTCTTTCTCATTCCCTTGCCTCTTCCTCACCTGATCTCAATGGCATTCCCCTTGATTTACAGGCCGCTGCAGTTAGCAACTGGTTATCTTCCGCCTGTGATCAAGTCCCCCCTCTTAAACTAGTCAAGTCCATTCGTCCTCACGAGGCCCACAGATGGTTTAACTCTGAGCTCAAGGTCCTCAAGCTGGAACTTAGACGCTCTGAGCGCTTTTGGCGCCGTAGCTACTGCCCCGACCTCAAGGCTAATTACAAATCTCTCCTTAAAGAGTACAAGAAAGCCATTCTTGTGTCCAAGACCAAGTACTTTTCTGAGCAGGTAGCCTTATCTGCTAATAAATCTAAAGAGATTTTCTCCTTGGTTAATAACTTGGCCACCTCTGATCGTGCTTGTCCTACTTTCATTCCTTCCCAAGCCCTCTGCTCTTCTTTAAACGACTTCTTTCTTGAGACGATCGTCAAAATTAAATCCAACATTTCTATCACTCCCTTCACTCCACTCCATCCTGCCCCCTCTGCGTCTAATTCTTCCTTTTCCTCTTTTCCGCCTCTTTCCTTGGACTCCTTCTTAGCTCTGCTCACAAAAATCAAGTCTGGCTCTCCTACCGATTGTGCCCCCGCTCGCATCCTGAAAATCCTCTTTTCTTCTTGTCCTGCCACTCCCCTTTCCCTTCTCAATGCTTCTCTTTCTACTGGCTTGGTTCCTTTCTCATTTAAATCTGCTATTGTTTCCCCCATTCTTAAAAAACCTGGTCTTGATTCCTCCCTCCCTTCTAACTTCAGACCTATTTCCCTTCTCCCCTATCTTGCTAAAATTCTTGAAAGCTACGTCACTTCCTGTCTTTCTTCCTATATCGAGCAGAACCATCTCCTTGCTTCCCATCAAGCAGGTTTCCGTTCGGGCCATTCGACCGAATCAGTGGTGCTCGCCGTCCTTGACGAGCTGAAAGCTAAGGCTGACACCAACTCCCCTCAAGCTTTGGTTTTCCTCGATTTGTCCGCTGCGTTTGACACGGTCGATCATAACATCCTTCTTGACCGTGTCAGCGCAGCGGGCATTCGGGGCCCTGCCCTTTCCTGGATCACGTCCTTTCTAACAGGACGTTCACAAGCTGTTCACCTCCCCGGTTTTTCTGCTCCCCCCCTCCCGGTGCCCTGTGGGGTCCCCCAGGGTTCCTCCCTCTCTCCTCTCCTTTTCAACCTTTACATTCACCCCCTTATCTCTTCTCTTCTCGAGCTGGGGGTCTCTGTGTATAACTACGCAGATGACCTCTCACTGAATTTTAAAGCATTTACCCTGTACTGGGCTTCGTTCCGCCGCGGCTTGTGCCGTTGAGCGGCGGGTCCACAGCTAATCTATTTCCGCCACCTAACGCGGAATACTCACTTCCGCCCTGACCTGCTGCTGAACAGGCAGGTTAGCGGTATAGTGAATGCGATCACCAACAGTATTTAAGTTCTCGGCAGCCTTCACTCATAGCTGACTGGCGGCAAGAGAGGGCCGCGTAGGCTGTATGTAGAGACATTGAATTGGTAAAATGCTAACCTTTTAAAATTGCTCACTATACCTGTGAAAGAAAAACTTAATCGCCCCTCGGCGCAACGCTCGTAATTTTAAACCACCGGTTGTGATTTATTTTAACATTTGTTGAATTTTTCACATGCACAAACACCGCTTCTCAGTGCAACGTATCACTGAATTTTAAAGCATTTACCCTGTACTGGGCTTCGTTCCGCCGCGGCTTGTGCCGTTGAGCGGCGGGTCCACAGCTAATCTATTTCCGCCACCTAACGCGGAATACTCACTTCCGCCCTGACCTGCTGCTGAACAGGCAGGTTAGCGGTATAGTGAATGCGATCACCAACAGTATTTAAGTTCTCGGCAGCCTTCACTCATAGCTGACTGGCGGCAAGAGAGGGCCGCGTAGGCTGTATGTAGAGACATTGAATTGGTAAAATGCTAACCTTTTAAAATTGCTCACTATACCTGTGAAAGAAAAACTTAATCGCCCCTCGGCGCAACGCTCGTAATTTTAAACCACCGGTTGTGATTTATTTTAACATTTGTTGAATTTTTCACATGCACAAACACCGCTTCTCGGTGCAACGTATCACTGAATTTTAAAGCATTTACCCTGTACTGGGCTTCGTTCCGCCGCGGCTTGTGCCGTTGAGCGGCGGGTCCACAGCTAATCTATTTCCGCCACCTAACGCGGAATACTCACTTCCGCCCTGACCTGCTGCTGAACAGGCAGGTTAGCGGTATAGTGAATGCGATCACCAACAGTATTTAAGTTCTCGGCAGCCTTCACTCATAGCTGACTGGCGGCAAGAGAGGGCCGCGTAGGCTGTATGTAGAGACATTGAATTGGTAAAATGCTAACCTTTTAAAATTGCTCACTATACCTGTGAAAGAAAAACTTAATCGCCCCTCGGCGCAACGCTCGTAATTTTAAACCACCGGTTGTGATTTATTTTAACATTTGTTGAATTTTTCACATGCACAAACACCGCTTCTCGGTGCAACGTATCACTGAATTTTAAAGCATTTACCCTGTACTGGGCTTCGTTCCGCCGCGGCTTGTGCCGTTGAGCGGCGGGTCCACAGCTAATCTATTTCCGCCACCTAACGCGGAATACTCACTTCCGCCCTGACCTGCTGCTGAACAGGCAGGTTAGCGGTATAGTGTATCCCCTCCCCCTATATAAATGGTACTCTGGAGGAAGCGCAGCGGACGAGCGCAGCGGGAGCGCCGACTTCGCGCCGAAGTCGTGCCAAAGTCCTGCCCGTCTGCGCCCGTCCGCGGCCGACCGGGGCTGGGGGCTACACCCCCTGTCCAACCAAACTTAAATCATGCCACTACTATCACGTATGACTCCCAAACCCTGACCAAACTTATGCCGCCCGTCTCTGACGACTGCCTACATTCCATTGCACTCGGCAACCCTACTAATGTATGTACCAATTGCAGCTACCGACCCACGCGTCTAGCAAAGCACTTACAACCCGCAAAAACATATCAAATGTTTCTGCTAAATTGCCGCTCGCTCACTAAACACGCGGTTCAAATGTCGCTCCTTTTAGAGGACATCAGCCCGGACGCCATCTTTCTCACAGAAACATGGCTCAAAGAGGCGTCAGACCCTGACATCACCTCCCTACTGCAACAGGGATACCTATTACAAAGAGTCGACAGGGCAGAAGGAAGAGGAGGAGGCTTAGGAATTCTATACAAAAATCACTACCAATGCAGGATCAATGCAGGCTCAATATCAAATTGCGAAAGCATGCAATTCTCCCTCGACCTCTCTCCTACGGCGACTTTCTCAGGCATACTCATCTACCGCCCACCAAACCAAATGGGGGATTTTCTCGACTCTCTACAACTCAAAGTCGCTGATTTAGCTGTTATTAGCCCACATCTCACCATACTAGGTGATGTTAATATACATCTGGATAATCCAGATGATCCCTCAACTAAAGCCTTGTTAGAAAATTTAGAAGCTATCCAACTCACACAGAGGGGCTTCGAACCCACACATGAGAAAGGACACCTTCTGGATGGAGTGTTTAGCAACGACCACAGGCTAGTGGTAGGAACCCCTGTGGCCCTCACATGGTCTGACCACTATTTGGTCCCGCTACGGTGGCTACACACTGCCTCCGCTCCACCACCCCCGCGTACATCGCTTCAAGGAAGAGAATGGACTAAGCTCTCTGTCGATAAGTGGACAGATGCCCTACTCACCACCACCCCACAAGCTACGGATGACCCAACACTACTATATGATAATTACTCCCAATGGATCTCCAAGGCCCTTGACTCTGTGTTACCAATAACAACACTAAGGGAAAAAACTAAATCTAAGGCATCACCATGGTACACTTCCAAACTTAAAGACATGAAAAGACACTGTAGGAAGCTAGAAAGATCTTGGAGGGCTTCTCGCAGCAGCTCAGCCAAAGCAAACCATCATGATGCCATAAAAGAATACAAAGCAGAGATTAACTCAACCAAAGCCCGCTTCTTTGAAGATAAAATTAATAACGCCCATAACTGCCCCAGAGAAATTTTCCAAATAGCCAAATCTTTAATTGACACCCCATCCACTCCCCAGGACCCCAGCAAAGCACAATTCCGATGTAAAAATCAAGTGGAATATTTTTATAAAAAAATACAACTAATCTCTTCAGCATTTGTAGCTCCAGACTTAGCTGACCTTGAAGCAACCATGCCACCCGGCATCACACCTCACAGACTAGAAGAGTTCCCCCCAGTAGGAGCAGACGATTTGGAGCACATAATAAGGAAAGTTAAATCTGGATCCCCTAGTGATCCCGCACCGCCTTGCCACCTAAAAAAGATCACAGACACAATACGGCCAGTTATTCTCAACATCCTCAACAACTCCATCATTACCGGCATAGTCCCTGCGGCCTGGAAGGAAGCCCAAGTACGAGCTCTCCTGAAAAAACCCTCCCTGGATCCAGATAATATGGCCAACTACCGCCCTATATCCCTGCTCCCATGGGTCAGTAAACTGCTCGAGAGACACATCAACACATCTCTCACTCAATACCTAGAATCAAACAATATACTTCATGATTCTCAGGCAGGTTTCCGCCCCAGGCTGGGTACGGAAGCAGCTCTTCTGACTGTGACTGAGCTAGCTAGGAAACAGATGGACGCAGGCGGCACTACAGCAATTATTTTGCTTGATCTGAGTGCCGCTTTCGACACTGTGAACACCATCATCCTCATCCATCGTCTCAAGCAAATCGGAGTATCAGGAACAGCCATTCGCTGGCTACAATCCTTCCTGGAAAACCGCTCCTTCCGAGTAGTCGAGGGTACCACACAATCTAGGATATGGCCTCTTGATCAGGGTGTACCTCAGGGCTCGTCCCTGAGCCCCACCCTTTTTAATATATATATGCTCCCTTTGGCAGACATCGTCCATTCATTTGGCCTGGAGTTAGTCACATATGCTGACGATACTCAATTGATCGTCTCCATGAACCAAACCACCGCCTCCCCACCTAGGCTTGAGAAATGTCTAGTGGCAGTTAATAAATGGATGGCCAGCTCCCACCTGAAACTTAATGGTGATAAAACGGAGCTTATGATTCTGGGAAACCCAAACATTTCCTGTCCGCTCCCGAACTGGCCCCCATGCATGGGCACCCAACCCCAATCCAAACCCCAAATAAAGAGCCTAGGCATTTGGCTTGATGCTAATCTCAATTTTAACCATCAAGCAACGACCGTATCGGCCACCTGTTTCGGCATGATGCGCATGCTCAGGAAAGTACTACCACTTCTCCCCCCACAAGCCCGTAGGATCATGGTGCAAGCCATTATTCTGTCCCGTTTAGATTACGGGAATGCATTGTACCTAGGGGCCCCGGCGACTACAACAAAAAAGCTCCAAGTCACGCAGAACGCAGCAGCCCGCCTCCTGCTGGGCCTTAACCGGCGGGACTCAGGGACTGCTGCTCTAAAACAACTCCACTGGCTACCCATCAAGGCCAGAACACTGTTTAAATCAATGTGCTTTATGCACAAGGCTATGTGGAAGGAAGCGCCTGCAATGATCTGCTCGTTGGCCACCCCATACCTCCCCCGCAGGTCGCTGCGCTCCAGCACAGCCTTTCTGGCCACCGAGAACAAAGTCAAACGTGCCAGATGGGGAGGCCGTTCCTTTTCTTGGAATGCAGCTAAGGCGTGGAATGCTTTGCCAGTCTTCCTGCGTGGTGAACCCAACCTCCTAAAATTCCGCAAGAAACTAAAAACCCTCCTTTTCACGTAAATTTCCCTACCCTCACCTGTCTCCCCAGTCACACTCAGCGCTACGAGGCCTCCGGGTAGTCTGCGCTTAATAAAACCCAATTAATAATAATAATAGCTCGTCTTTGATCTCTCCTCTTCTTCCTCACCCCTTTCTTTTTTCCGCTCCACTATGGTTTTTATTTCTGGGTGGATGAGCGCCAATCACCTCAAGCTCAATCCAGACAAGACTGGGCTTGTCCTGACTGGCGGCTCATCCAGCCCTTGGTCCCCCTCCCACTCCTGTCCCCTCCGTTAAAACGTTGGGCATTAAGGTCAGCCAGGACCTGTCTATGCATGGCCAGGTCAGTGCTGTAGGGTCCTCTTGCTTCCTTTCCCTCCGGCTGATCCGTAAAATTTCCCGCTTCTTCTCTCTTGACTCTCTTAAAATTATCATTTCTGCCCTCATCACTTCCCGCCTTGATTATGGAAACAGCTTGTTCGTAGGTATTCCTGCCTACGAAACTCGCCGTCTTCAAGCAATCCAAAATCAGGCTGCCCGTCTCATCTTTCATTTCCCCAAAACTCACCATATCACTCCTATCCTCAAATCTCTTCACTGGTTACCTATCCTGCAGAGATCCCTGTTCAAACTAGGGTGCCTTGTCTTCCGGGCTGTTGATCGCTCTGCGCCGGCGTTCATCAACTCTCTGATCTCTACTCACACCCCTGTTCGCACTCTCTGATCATCTTCCTCTGCCCTCCTCACTGTTCCCCGTTTCCGTAAAACTCGCACTGGTGGAACTAGATTCTCTATCCTTGCTCCCCGGTTTTGGAACTCCCTTCCTCTCTCTATGCGCTCTATCCCCATCTTCTCACACTTCCGCAAAGCGCTAAAAACATTTCTGTTTGCTCAGGCCTACCCCTGCTAACTTCCTTGGACCTGTCTGTTCTGTTCACTAGAGCTCTCAGCGCCAGGGAGCCGTTTGGCCACCGTGCGCTCTATAAATACTTTCATTCATTCATTCATTCATTCAAGTTTGAACAATAAAAATCCACTTACATATCTATTAATCCACAGCCAGGACTGAATTACATTGCACCTTTTTTCAATGAGACATGCTTCAATTCTATCTCCTTCCCCACAAGCGCTTGACGATCGGGGTCACCCGCCTCACCAACCCAGATGGCCCCAAAATGGTCAAAGAACTCAACACCGAACGCGATGCCAGCCCCTATGATGGTGTTCCTAATTGGGGGAACAAGATGCCTGCGAAATGGCTGCCAAATTCTCATTGCAAGACCTTCCTCAGACCACAGAAGAGGATGTGGGGCTGCAGTGACTAGTTATTTATTCCCCCGCGTGGCCTCCTCCCCCCAGGTATGCCTGCCCTGGAAGAACCCACTATGATCCTGACGGCGGGCTAGTGATAGCCACCCGGCTCTGACCCCCCAGAACAGGATGGTTTTTGAGGGAGAGGGTGGCCTGTGGGGCATTGAGATGCAGTGCTAGGCCTCTGCCCGCCAAATTGCCTATGCTGCATGCGCTGCAGCCTGTCTCAGAACTGAGGGGCATACTACCAAGCAATAGCGATAATTATCGCTATTGCTTGGTTAGAGACAAAAATTTACCGCTGAGCTGCGGCGATTTTTACTGCAAATAAACCTTGGTATTACCAAGGTTTATCGCAAATGCGATAAAAATCGCCGCAAATGAACGAATATCGCTGAAAAGTCCGCGATATTCATGCATTACCGAGCTAATGCTCTTAGCCATGTTATCCACCTCCCATTGGATAACATGGCTAAGAACTGCTCAGGGCAGGTGTTAGCTTTTGGAGATATTCGCGCTTAGCGCGAATATCTCTAAAAGTTGGTAATAGGAGATAGCGATAACAGTCGCTAACATCTTCGCACGCCCACTTTGCATGTCATTAGTGATAAATATCACTGACATGCAAAGTGGGGCCCAAGATGGTCGCTATCTCCTACTAGCTGTCGCTAACTGGTGTTAGCGACAGCTAGGTAATAGGGAGCTAATTTTATCTCCGCTTTCTTGGCTTTTAAAGCCAAAAACGCTGAGATAAACCCCCTGGATAATATGCCCCTGAATTATTTCAAGGTACTCAAATGTGAAGATCATAAGAAATGAGGTAGAGGGGAGAAAAGTACTTGCCCAGAAACCCATAGTTTGGTGAAGCTGGAAGTCTCTGGCTCCAGGTTCCACAATTAGTATTTGCCCCAGGTCCAAAAAAAGATTGTGACTGGCATGGCCATATAATGCAAGTACATTCCAAAAATACTTTTGCATTTTAAGAAGAAAGTGTAGCAGTATTGGAAACACTTTTCCTCGTAGAACAGGTGTCCATTAGGCCGAGAAAGTCCAAGCTTCCCAACAGAGAACAGGTACAGCTCAGACAGGATCAGCACAAACCTTTGCTGTCGCAGAAGTTACAAATCGGGCAGCAGCGCTTAAGCTTTACTACCTCACAGAACAGGAAAGGTTTGCATTAACAAAGCAAGGTTCCTTCTCCCACAGAACATGCACAGCTAAGCATGAGTGACATATATGTTACAGACAGATTTCTGAAGTAGGTGTTTAAGCACTGAGATCAATGTTTAGGTAAATGAATTAGTGAATATGGGTATTCGGATACCATTCATATGTAGGTGCTATTCCAAAACAGCATCCTGAAAGCTCATGTGCTGTCAGGTGGAGACTTGCTTCTTTAGTATTCATATATTGAGAGGAAGCTGTTCAACCATAGGTCAGTGCTATCTGGAGCAGCACAGCCACAGTCTAAGTAACTGTGCTCTAGAAAGGCACACAGGTAGCAAGCACCCTCGTGGAAAAGGTTTTCAATGTATGCTCTCATCAGGCGTTGTGCAATCACAGGGTCAGTGCCGCCTCTGTCAATCAATCAATCAATCAAGTGGTATTTATATAGCGTGGCATATCACTCAGCAGAGGATACAGGTGTTGTGCTATGGGTATCAGTCAAATAGCCGGGTTTAGCGTCCCTTCCTGAAGTGAGTCAACGAGGGTGAAGTACGGAGGTGTTGGAGAAGGGTGTTTCAGGACTTGGCGGCGAGGTGGGAGAAGGAGCGTCCTCCGGTGTGACAGCAGCGAGTGCATGGTGACTGTGGGAGGGCAGGTGAGTGGAGGTACCGGAGAGGTCAGTGGATATTCAGGCAGCGGATCATGTAGGCAGGTCCTCAGTTGTGGTGAGGTTTGTAGGTGTGGGTCAAAACCTTGAATTGGCATCTCTTCTGAATGGGGAGCCGGTGGAGGTCTTTCAGGTGCTGGGTGATGTGGATCCTCTTGGGCTGAAGATCAATCTGGCTGTTGCGTTCTGGAGCATCTGGAGTCTTTTCATGAGTTTGGTGGTGATGCCTGCATAGAGTGCAGTGCCATAGTCCTGTTCAAAATGTTGAGGCCCCCCAGTGCTCGGAACTACTAAAGTGTGCAAGACATCTTGGGAGAGTGAGATTCAGACTCCAGGAAGTGAACGGGTTGGCGCTATGATAAAACTTCACTGCTTTAAAGCATTTTATGTTATTCTCCTGCATAATATATACCATTATGCATAGAAACGCTCCTTGATAGGTGAAGTTGCAGAGAAAAACGCTGTAAACATTCTATAATGTGCATAGAAGAGTTAAATTGAGCTTGCAGATTGAAATGCAAGCGGGCTTAATTATTCAGTTTGAAATGCTTCGACACCCATCTGAAGTAGCTTGCTAAGTGTAAATTATTCTGTGCAATGTAGAGTGTCGCCTGAGCAGTGTTTAACAGTGCAATGCTGCCATCTCGTGTTTCTTTGCATAATAGAAACCTAAAGTCCAGCCATCATATTGGCAGTAAAGATGAAGCCGAAGCATCAATTAGCTTTCTGTAGTAGGGGGTGCGTCATTTCTTACTTTGGAAACAGGGAAATATAATAATTTAAGGTCATCTAAATTCATTTTCATTCTAAAGGATAGTACAATATTCTGAATTGAAAATATGTGCTCTGTTGATAACATCCATATTGTCATTGAAGAGGTAACTGTTCAAGAAGACACATTTTACTCAAAGGATTTCTTTAAACCTATCAGAGTCAATAGCAGATTCTGGGTCAGTGGGAAAAACGCTGTCTTTGGAATCGACTGAACATATCAGCTAACTATTGTAAGTGGAAGGTCAGGGCAAACTCCGGGCGTAGGCGTTGCTCCTAATATCTTGGGGGCATATTATAAAGAACGGCGATAAAATTATCGCCACTTTAGCGGCAGGAAACTGCAGCTAAAGCGGCGATAATGGGCTTGATAATAGACCCTTGTGAATTCCCATAGCAGCTCAGGTTAACACCAGAACCTGGGCTGCTATGGGAATTCACAAGAGCATATTATCAAGCCCATTATCGCCGCTCGATAATTTTATCGCCGGATTAGCGGCAGAAAACTGCAGCTGAATCAGTGATAATGAGCTTGATAATATGCCCTTCAGAATTCCAATAGAGGTCCATGTTCTGGTGTGAACATGGAATTCTCCAGGGCATATTATCAAGCCCGTTATCGCTGCTTTAGCTAAACTGGCGATAATTTTAAAGCCGTCCTTGATAATATGCCCCCAAGTTAGGTCCATTGGTATTATCTTGTTCTCTCTTTCGTGTTCTCTCCTTGTTTTAAACAGTAAACCAGACTAGTAGGCTGCTCTTCTGCGGTCTTGCTACACTCAGAGGGCACAGTGGCGTAAACCCACCTACAGCTCCAAAGGGTAAGGATACAGTATAACGTCTCATGATCATTCACAGGCATGCAAGGTGGGGCGTATTGCACAATATGGAAATGTACTTCTGCCTCTGAATCAATCCATTTGGACTGTTTAAACAAAAAATGCAATGCAATTTTGCGAGAGCTTTACATGAGCACCTGTTACATTAAAGAAGGACATTTACACAAGACACATTCATTTTTGGTAGGCACAGGGAGATTTATTTCTTTATTTAAAGTTTTATAAAGCGCATAGCTGCCCCAGTGATGGGGCGTCCCAGCGCTAACTAAGCCATGGCTGAACACTTTAAAGGAAAAAGAAGAGCCTAAGCTGGAAAGAGCCAGGTCTTTAACGCCTTACGAAAGGCCAGATGGTTCTGGAGTCTTCTGATGGAGGTAGGAAGAGAGTTCCAGAGGCATGCCGCCTAAACTTTAAATAATCGACTGCCCGCTCTTGCTCTGAGAAAACGGGGAGTGCAAACCAAGCCCGGGTTAGCCGAACGCAAAAGGCGGTTCGGTACATATTGGACCAGCCGATCCGCCAAAATCTGAGGTCCTTGGCAGGTCAATATTTTATGGGCCACACACAAAGACTTAAACTGAATTATTTTTGCTATCAGTAGCCAGTGCAATTTAGGCAGAAGGTGCAAGACGAAGCAAGATCTGGCCAAAGCTAGCAGGGCGCGAGCTGCTGCATTCTGGATTCCCTGCAGGCGGACAAGACAGGACTTGTTGATGCCTAAATATAAGGAATTCCCATCTCCATTATCTTGAGGCCGATCTATTTTAACTGGCACTCCATGTGCATTAGCACGTGGTACTTGTTTTTAAACTGCTTCATTTCGTAATATTTTAATTTGCGACATTTAGGGGTACTATTTCTGGGAAAACCACTCACCTGCACCGTAATTGTTATTTCACCGCTGTTTGGCGGGTCGTTGGGTGCTGACTCTGGGTGGGAGACATCTTGGGGGAGGAAGGGTCGTGTGCGGCCGCAAGTTTGGTCAGCATTATAGTTGCTGCGTGACGCGCTCTGCCGCTATTTAAAGCTGCTAAATGCAAACGTGCAGCGTATGCGTGCAGCGGGCGCGTCACAGGCGCGCCAGAGGCGAGCCCGTCTGCGCCCATCCGCACCCAAACGGGACCAGGGGCCAAGACCCCTGGCCCTCGCCATATCTACACCAGAGGAGAGCTGCTGGAGGTAAATCTAGGGAATTTTCGTCTTAGTCAGCGGTGTGAGGCCAAACTTAGTCAGGAAGGGCTGCTGAAATGGCATGGTACCAAATCGGGGTGTAACTTCGAAAACTCGGTACGAGTTCTGCAGTATGGCCTTTTAAACATGCGCTCCCTACAGAAGCATAACTTAGAAGTGCTCTCCTTACTACAGGATGGAGAGTTGGATATCCTGGGAGTCACGGAAACGTGGCTAGAGGACTCCTCGCTGCCGGACTTGTTAGCCTCCATACCGGCCAACTTTACGGCAATTTGCCTTAACAGAGCAGGTATTAAGAGAGGGGGGGGGTTGCCCTTTTTTATAGCACCTGCCTGAGGGGCGAAATAATCTATGCTGAAAGTCTTGGAGGCTCTGAGGTGTTGGGCGTCAAGCTCGGGATGGGATGGACTGTTTGACTATCCTCCTAGTCTATCGTCCCCCTTGGGCGTCGCCGGACTTTCCGGATTTATTCCTGGAGTTGGCTCAGGATGTTCGCTCACGTTACAACAAAGTGATTATTATGGGTGACCTTAATTTTCATTGGGAAAAGTCCCCGAAAGAAGGTAGATAGATGAGGCTCTTAGGTCTTTTGGGTTTGTTCAGAGGGTAATGGGCCCTACACACGAGAAGGGCCACACCCTGGATCTTGTCTGGATAACAACCCCAGAACATGGCCGGGAGCATGGCCCGGTAGTTGCACAGCCTTGTGCATGGTCAGATCACTACCTAGTGATGGGTACGATCTTGGTTGATGAACAGAAGGGGAAGCCCGGAGTAGGGTGGAAGGTAGTGAGGAAATAAAAAAATATAAATGGGGATAAAATGGTAACTCATCTCCTAACCCATCTCCCTCTTAATAAGATGGAACATAATCCAGAAGTTATCTGTAATGATCTAACAGATAAATTGAAAAAGGCAGTAGACCTTGTGGTACCAGCACGAAGGATGAAGATTGTAGACAGAGGACCTGGGGCCCCTTGGTATAACGAATCCCTTAGGGAAAAAAAGAGGGCTCTACGTAAATCTGAGATAGCATGGCGGATGGATTATAATCTCAACGCATGGAGCCTTTACATACAGGAGCTCGCTTTCTATAAACAGGCCATTCTGTTAAGGAAAGCTGAGTTCTAAGAGGATAGGATTTCTAGAGCTAGGGACCCACAAAAAGACATTTTTTAAAGTCCTTACGGAACTCAGGAAAAATAAGGTGCAGAGTCCTGAGTTCAAGCAAGTAGACTGCCAAAAATTCCAGGACTTTTTTTCCAACAAGATTAAAGATCTCCTATCAGAAATCACCCTTAACCCTATTATGGATAGGCATGGGCGGAAAATCCGTTCCGCTCGCGGATTTTGCGGATTTTCGGGAAATCCGCAATCCGCGAGATTCGCGAATCTCCCGCAAAATCCGCAAATCCGCGAGCAGCGGATTTTGCTCGCACTGCTCGCACTGTTCGCGTGAGTTCGCGTGAGTTCGCGCCCCGCGAATAAGTGCAAAATTGCAGAAATACGATCTTAGCAAAACTGAAAGTAACTACTTACCAGGTTCAAAAGTTCAGGCTCATCATTAGTAGCCATTTCCTGTAGTGCTTCCTGAGGGGCCCCTCCAGAGTTCAGTTGCCAGTTGAAACTATTATGTGACCCTGCTCTGAACCTCAGAATAGTTACACATATGCCACAAAGGTCCTGAATTACAGCTAAGGGAGACAAGCAGGAGCCAGGCTGGAAGTTAAAATCCATTAATCAGCCCCTAATTTATTATTGTCAGTTGGGGCAGGGCAGGTGTTGTAACTAATTTTGCAACAATGAAAGCACTTAGCAAGTGCAAAAGATCACTAATCAGGGCGCACTAAGGAAGCAGGTGCCAGCTAAAAAAATATTCTGTGACACATTAATCAGCCCCAAATTAATTCAGGTCACTTGAGGCAGGGAAGGTGTGCTTTGCTTTGCCGAAAATAATGTACACTGGACAACCAGAGGGTGTGGTGATGAAACAGAGGGTGGCATGGGTGGGCCAGAGGGTGGCATGAGTAGTCAGAGAGTGGCAGTGGTGACAGAGAGTGGCAGTGATGAAGAAGAGTGTCCCAAACAGGCTGGACACGTAGAAACAACAAGTTCGCGAAACTTGCGACCCGACAGGTAAGTTCGCAATTTGCGAAAGTGTACAAAACCCTCGCGAACTGGCAGAAACACGGGCAAACACAAAAAAAAAAAATCCGCAAATTCGCGGGAATTCGCGGATTTTGCGGATTGCAAATCCGCAAATCCGCAAAATTCGCGAACGCGAGATCCGCAAAATTCGCTCATGCTTAATTATGGACTGTCCTCTACAGATTACCCCGGCTCCTCTGCCGGTGAATAACCCCTTGGGCACTCTGCCCTTGATTACGAAAGACAGGTTGACAAATCTTGTGGGGCGGGTTAAATCTGGCTCCCAGGGGGGCGTGGCCAAGAGCCGATCATGGTGGACGTGTAGCTCCGGAGCTCCGTCCTTAGCCCGAAATAACAGCTAATTATCCTGCAACCCTGACCTGCAACCCACCTGCACACAGTGCACAGAAGCCCCGGGAGCGAACAGCGTGCAGCGGAGGGGTGCTGCTCCCCCACGGATCTCACCGGTGGAGCGCCGTGACCGTGGTACCTGCTGCGGCCTGAAGTGCAGAGTGAAGCCTCAGCCTCGATTTGTGGCCTGCCCGACCCGCCCTGGGTCACTGACTCGCTCCAGGCGGGGCCCCAGACAAGAGGTGCGGCGGGCTTTCTACCGTGACACCAGGGCACACTGCGTCCCCCCCCCCGCTCCACCTGTGGCCTCATTGCTTCCTCCACCGGGCTGCTGGTCATCCGCTGGCCTCCCCCGCTGCGGGACCCGCTAGGCTGCCGGGACTCTAGACCTGCCGCCGCCCGTCTGAACACAACTGAAGCGTCCGAGCCCTTAACCCCCACCGGTGAGGAGGACAGGTCTAGTGGGGTACGGGACCCGCCATCGGCACTGCGGACGCGATGTCCGCTCACAGCACAGCGCGCCGAGGGGCGTGGGGCGGCCCGGCATCAAGGAGGTCCTGAAGGCGCCATTTTGTCTGCACCCCGGAGCCGAGTCCGGGACCTCGGAGTCTCGATCTCGGCAACCTGCTCACTCCAGGCTCTGGCGACGGCGGGCATCACGCAGCGGGAGAACGCGAGGCAGAACACACCCACGGTCAGTGAACGACCTGCGACCTCACGTATCAGAGCTGGGGACACCAGGCACACATGGGAGGAAGAAGACGCGCGCTGCGGAGCCCTGATGCCACACTGTAAGCCCGGCGCCTATCGGGATCCCGACCACTAGAGCGATCCCTCCTCGTCGCCATCCAAGGCCTGTGGACTCCCCCCTACACCTTGCACGGCCGGGTCCCTAACGGCTAACAAGACCACCAGTGGAACACCACTCCGCCCTGTGACAACGCCGCGACCAGCCGGCCATCGGCAACCTTGCACAAACTGGCATACGTAATTCCTTGCTGACCTGAGGCCTACACCGCAATCGCCTGCATCCAGCGGAACCTGGGCACACCGCTTTCACAGCCCAGCACCCTTGCGTGGAAATGTGTGAAGGGGGAGACCGGCGACCGCGGCTACTCCGGCGTCGCCCTGCTTACCAGGTCAATGGGTAGGCACAGGGGCAGGAACCAGGACTTAGGCGCTCCAGCAGACATGCAGTCCACGGGCTCCGAGGACCCACTGGCCTCCTCGAATGCGGACATCATCCCGCCGACCGGAAAGGGATCCCAGGACGCCAAGCTGGACCTCATCCTCAACGAAATACGCGCCACACGCGAGGCGTTAGAATCACGCATAGACAGCATGGCGACCGGCCTATCCCTACTGCGGGCTGACCACAACAAGTTGGCGGAGCGGGTCTCGGAACAGAAGATAGCGCTGAATGACCTCATACCCCAGCAGACGGAGCATTCCACGAAACTGGAGACCGTAGAGAAACAGCTTAAACAGCTATGGGACAGGGTGGACGATGCGGAAGGACGTGCCCGCTGCAACAACGTCCGCATCCTGGGTATCCCGGAGAGAAGCGAGGGGAGGGACCCCACCCAATTCGTGGAAGACTGGCTGCGGAAACTGGTGGGCCAGGAGGACCTTACGGCCCTGTACAGAGTGGAGCGAGTGCACAGGATGCCATCGCGCCCCCCGCAGCCGGGGGCGCCCCCTCGACCATTGATTGCGTGCCTACTCCACTACAAAGATCGGGACACTGTCCTAAGAGCGGCAAGGGAGAAGGCACCTATACGCTTCGAAGACAAAAACATATCGGTGTACCCCGATTTCACGCCCACGGTACAAAGAGCCAGGTCCACTTTCATGGGGGTGAAGCGCAAACTCAGAGACAGAGATATGAAATATGCACTTTTGTTCCCTGCAAGACTCAAGATACTACACGGCAACAAATCCCACTTCTTCGACTCGCCAGAAGAGGCGGAGGAATGGATGGAAGTCACACTCACCCCTCCGGCCTCACAAGACCCATTTACGGACCGCCACGGTGGGGGTCGAAGGACCTCGCAGGGTCAATGAGACAATCCTTCCACTTCCAAACAGCACCCCCCACAAGGCGCGCCGATGAACACTCAACCGCCGGGGGACCAGACAGCAGGTCATTCTTCAACACCACGGATGCGATTAACAGAGGAAGCGCTGGCCGCTCACGACGCGGGAGCAACCGGGGACAGGATCCCCGTCACCACCGACACCCACACTGAGGTTTCCGGGTCGGTGGACAGTCTACAACTGTTCCCAAAGATCACGGGCCAGATGGCAGCGGAGTTCTGACTGACGACACGATTGATCCTCTCCAGGTGGTAACGTATAACCGACCCCCCTTCCTCATACATGGTGGGTTGCAGAAGGGCTCACCCTGTCAAGGGCTACCATGCCAGAGCGGGCCATCAAGTGACAGTCATCAGAGGTCTGCTCCCCCCATTCTGAACATGGAACGCACTGACTTGTGCCCACGTTGGGCACCCTTGTTTGGCTCCCGAGCCCGTTGGCCTGGGGACCTTTTAGTTAAGGGGTTATATGTTCACAAGGCACTCTCACCTGGCACCACGACGAATCTGACATGGTAACTCATGAGCTCCGCTCTACCACCACGCACAGAAGGTTATGGGACCTCTTAATGTCTATCATTTGTGCACCTGGAATGTACGGGGACTGGGCTCGGTACACAAACGCCACAGAATCCTGGCACAACTCAACCGTAGAGGGACACAGATAGCTTGTCTGCAAGAGACACATTTGAACAATGCTGAAAACGTGAAGATACGCAAAAAATGGAGAGGACAGCTCTTTGCTACCTCCTATTCTGCGTTCTCCAGGGGGGCGGCGATCTGGCTTCACAACTCTGTCCCCTTCAAGGCGTTAGAACAAAAGATTGATAAGGAGGGACGTTATGTATTTGTGCGGGGTTTACTGGATGGGGATGCCATTGTGACAGGATGTGTGTACTCACCAAACACGGGCCAATCGGAATTTTTGCTAACACTGAATGGGATACTCGCTGACTGGGCTGACCACCATTGGATCATTGGGGGGGATTTCAATGCTGTGCTCGATCTTACACTGGATAGGTCACACCCCCCCCTGTTGGCCACTGAGAGCAGGAAACAGGTGGACGCTCTAGCACGTTGGGCTGAGGGCTGGGACTTGGCAGACGCATGGCGCAGCACACACTCACAGGAAAGGGAATATACCTTTTTCTCCCCGCCCCACCAGCTCCACACCAGAATTGACCATGTCTTCTGCTCCCGCTCCCTGACAACCTCAATTGTCCATACCCAACACCTGGGGAAAACCCTGTCCGACCACAACCCCGTTGAGCTCACTTGGCAGTGGGGCAGGTTGACGCCCCCCATCCCGGCTTGGCGACTACCCTCCGACCTGCTTGAAGACACAGTCTTCAGATCATCCCTATCCGACACTATAGAAACCTACTTCACCACGAATGCGAACACAGCCAGCACCCGTCAGATCGAATGGGACGCATTTAAAGTCTGTCTCAGGGGAGAGGCGATGGCCGCTCGAGTGGGCAGAAAGAAAGAGGTCATCAATCAATTAAAGGAAGTAGAGGGTTCCCTAGCGTCCCCGGAGAGTGAGGCAGCGGGCACCAATGCACATTTCACCCCGCTACAGGAGGCCCACATTAGACACGCAGAGCTACTAGAAGACTTGAGGCTCCTAGACTACAGAGAGCACACGAATAGGCAGCATACACAAGCAGACCGAGCTGGCACCCTTCTGGCCCGGCTACTGCGTGATTCCCCACCTTGCCACCCAATCTTAGAAATAGTGGACCAAGCAGGCAATCCGGCCACCACCCAAATAGGGATTAATACGGCGTTCAGGGACTATTACACCACGCTGTATAGCCCCCCCCGCCCCAGTCGGAGATCACCTATGAGGCCTTTATGGGGGACCTGGACCTGCCCCAGCTCACCGACATGCAAAGCAAAGACCTACAGCGCACCATCTCACTAGCGGAAATTAGACAGGCGATACGAGCCCTCCCTAGGAACAAGGTCCCTGGAACCGACGGCCTCCCGGCCGAATTCTACACAACGTTCATAGATCTCCTGGCCCCACGTTTACATGCTCTCTATTTGGAAGCCTTACGATCGGCCTCCCTACCGCAATCATCCATGCAAGCATTGATCACATCCCTCTTAAAACCAGGCAAAGAAGGGCTACAGCTGGCCGACTACAGACCCCTGTCCCTCCTAAATACTGATTCGAAGATCTTGAGTAAAGTGCTGGCGACGAGACTAATTCAATATATACCTCAGTTGATCCATCCGGACCAATGTGGTTTTATGCCGGGCCGGAGCATGGCCATGAATCTCAGACGCTTGGCCCAACTGATGTTAGGAAACGTGGTGGGCGCCGGCTCGGAGGGCTGCATATCACTTGACCTGAGACAGGCGTTCGACTCCCTTAGATGGGACTACATGTTTGCCACACTCTTGAAGTTTGGGATACCGCCCGAATTCGTTGCCTGGGTCAGGCTTCTGTACACTCTCCCTACAGCGAGAGTGCGCACTTCCAGGCACATTTCGGGACTTATAGCTATAGCAAGAGGCACCCGACAGGGCTGCCCGCTCTCCCCTCTCCTGCTTATCCTTGCCCTCGAACCATTGCTCTGCAGACTCAGGGCGATGGCTCCCCGCTATGGTATTCGGAGACATGGGACGGCGCACATTGTGTCCGCTTATGCCGACGACATCATATTGTACCTTCGGGACCTGCGGGGCGACATGGGCCCTATACCCCAAATATTTGAGGACTTCAGGGAGATCTCAGGCCTTACCAGAAGCGAACCCAAGTCTTATGGATTCACCTTCAGGAATACAGACTCCTCCACTCTCCTACCCTTCGCTCCACACGAATTCCAGATAGCGGGAACCACCTTCCGATATCTAGGAATGCACATCTACAGGGAAGCTGACATGATGATTGACGGCAACCTTGGAAGGACCATGAGAGCACTGAAGTCACAAATTCAATTCTGGCTGACGCTGCCCCTCTCTGTTGCTGGCAGAGTGGCCATTTCTAAAATGGTAATGCTCCCTCGCCTCGTTTACCACTTCACCAACCTGCCATTCCTGATCCCAGCTGCAACATTTAAACATCTCGACACACTACTCACGGAACTTGTGTGGGGACACGGGCGCAGACGCATAGGCCTCGCTAAACTGCAGCTCCCCTCAGGCTCTGGTGGTATGGGCCTTCTGGACTTTAGGGCATACAACTATGCGTGCCAGCTACAATGGCTGGCCTACTGGGTAGCGGGCCGCAACCTTCACGAGCTCAACATGGCAGAGAGGGAACATGAAAGTGGGGACATACACAAGTTGCTCCTACCCCAATCGGACATGCTGAGAGATGCCCCACCGCTCCTCCGGCTGGCGGTGTCCTACTGGCGGAAGGCAGTGAAATACACTTCCCCCGCGACATCTTATGCCCCCACGATCCCGCTTCTGGGCATGCCGCTGGGCTCAGGCACGCTCACAACGAACAGGCTAACGCCGTGGCAGGACGCAGGTGTGACACATGTGGGAGACCTATTCGCGGAGGGGCACCTACTGTCCTTTACAGACTTCAGGGCTGTGCATAGCGTTCCTAGAGGCTCATTCCTTTTACACGCAGGCCTTCGTCACTATATAACACACACCTGGGCGCCTGAGGGACAGGAGCCAGCTACCAACCCCCTGATAACAATGCACTACCTCATGGGCACGGGCGGCCACATAACCAAATGGCTCACTGCTAGCATAAAAGCGGGGAGGGCGGTCCCTCTAACACCACTCAGGACAGCATGGGAAGGAGACATTGGTAGGCCACTGAGGGACAAAGAATGGGAACGCATCCTCCAGTTTCCCAAGAAGGTAGCCAGAAACCCCAAATACAAGTTTATTCAGCTGATGCTGCTACATAGAGCCTACCTGACCCCGCATCGCCTGCATATGATGTTCCCCGACGCGAGTAGCAACTGCCCCCGGTGCGACGCTGACGACGCATCACTAATACATATGTTATGGCAATGCCCCAAGCTGGGTCATTACTGGGCCACCATCGCTGACTCGCTTGAGAGTGCTGGCACCCTGTCCCGATCGCTCACCATAGAACATACACTATTAGGGTTGGGACCGTCAACACGCACGAGGACCGTGGCGACACGTTTCTCAGACCTGGCCCTATTACTAGCGAAGCGAGCAATCACGATGAGGTGGAAGTCCCCCAGACCCCCTGACCCGGATTTATGGAAAGCAGAGGTAATTAGATGGGGCAAGGCAGAAGGCGAGGCACTGCAGCGAGAAGAACACAGAGGTCTCAGGAAAACACTGATCTCCTTAGACTGGTTCACTGTGCTGGGGACCTTCGAGGCTGGGGGTGAGGAGGACGGGGGGGATACGGATAGCTCACTACACACGTGATGAATGGGTCCAGCCCCTTAGGACATTCACGATGTAAGGTGCACTGTGTTGGGGTATGGGGAACCCCGTACCATTGACAATTCTATCCCAGCCTGCCTTTGTGGATGGAGAAAAAACTGTACTAGACGGAGCAACAGGTGACCAGGATGTAAATATCACATTTATTCGCATATGAGGAGAGTGCCGGAAGGGATTTTAGCGGGTGGGGGAGGGAGTGGGTATGTTAGGGGATTGTTCAGTTGCAATGGTTCCGGACGAAAATGGAAAATCAAGGATACTAAGCACCTGTAAATACTGAGCAGACATATGAATGTGACATTCTGATTATTACTATGCCCGAATATGTATGTAACTGCTCCAATTACTATGCTAATAAACAGATTAAAAAAAAAAAAAAAATCTGGCTCCCAGGCTGACCCTTGTCCCCCGGGGGTTTTTAAGTTAGCTATGCCAGACATTGAGGAAGATGTTTTGACTCTACTCAACAATTCGCTACAAACAAGGCAAGTCCCATCCTCCTTTAAGGAGGCACGGCTGATCCCCCTGTTGAAAAAAACTGGGGCGGACGCTAAGATTCTAAAGAACTTTAGGCCTATTTCTGAACTACCATTCTTGGCCAAAGTTCTGGAGCAGCACGTCCTTACCTATCTCTCCGATCATTTGGAGAATAATGCCTTACTTGAACAAAACCAGGCAGGGTTTCGTGCGCATCACAGCACGGAGCTAGTGATGCTATCCATCTTGGATGAGTTAAGGCGTAGAGCAGACAAGAAACTCCCTGGGGCCCTCGTGCTATTAGACCTCTCTGCGGCATTTGATACAGTTTGTCATAGTCAATTGTTGTCACGGTTGAGGGATTTAGGCATCCAGGGCACAGCACATGTCTGGCTCTCCTCCTTTCTCCAAGGGAGAACTCAGAGAGTTTAACTGGCAGACTTAGTCTCAACCACAGTGCCAATTACCTGTGGTGTGCCACAGGGCTCTGCCCTCTCCCCTCTTTTATTTAATGTTTATTTACAACCCCTGATTTCGGCCCTTAACCAGATGGACTGTCAAATTTACAACTACACCGACGACACCCAGATTATCATCCGAATGGAAGATTGTCCGGGCGCACATGCAAGAATGCAGAATATCCTAAGATATACAGCTAATTGGATGTCTGTGAACTCCCTGAAAATTAATCCAGATAAGACTGAGGTGTTGCCAATCACAATTATGGGCAATCCCTGGAATGATCGGTTCTGGCCAACAGAACTAGGGGCTCCCCCAGAACCTGCAGCAGCAGTGAAAAGCCTGGGCATATCTTTGGATGGGAGTTTGACGATGCAGAAGCAAGTCTCGGGGTGGTGGGCACTTGCGTGGGCCTCCTTCGACAACTAAGGAAAATCTCCTCGCTCTTGTCCTTTGCCACCCTGAGGCGCGCTGTATCTGCCATGATCCTAGCCAGGATGGAATATGGCAACTCACTATATGCAGGGCTCCCCCCAAAAACATCTGAACCGATTGCAAATCGTCATGAATGACGCTGCAAAATTGATTTTCAAAAAACCGAGGAGAACGCATGCCTCCCCTCTACTGCGTGAACTCCATTGGTTGCCTGTTAAACAGAGGGTATTGTTTAAAGGGCTTTGTATTACGCATAAAGTCCTGTATGGAAAGGCGCCAAGCTATATTAAAGCCCGCTTGGCCCCATGCTGGCCTGGTAGGCTGCTGCGCTCCTCAGAAGCCACCCTCCTAACCCAACCGCGCTTCAGATTATCCACCTTGGGTGGTCGTGCATTCTCTAACATCTTTCCAGCTGTCTGGAATAGCCTACCAATCGAACTGCGCAAAGAATCCAACTTGCTGCCCTTTCGTAAAAAAGTAAAAACAGTGCTTTTTCAGCAAGCATGAGGTGTGTTGTAACTTGATGATCGGCTGCAGAATGTTGGTATGTACGTGACAAAGCGCTTAGAGACCCCGGGGTGATTATGCGCTATATAAATCAAAATAAATAAAAAAATAGTCCAGCCTTGACAAAATTGTAGCCTGAAGGATGGTTTAGCGAACTTTTGGTGCAAAATAGTCAAGTAGCGGCCTCAACCCTTTTAGGAGACCAAAGCAGGATCCAGCCAGGGCCTTGGATTGCACATCAGATGAAGGTTCGCTATCGATCCAAAAGCCCAAATTTTTTACAGCCTTCTTTGGCTGGGGTGCGGGTTTAAGTTTGACAGGTCACCACTATTCTGACCAGAGGGAGCCTTCTCTCCCTAGCACCCGAATTTCTGACTTGGCAGCATTTAGCTGTAAACAATTAGCTGCCATCAAGTCAGAGATAGCAACCAAGTCCTCTTTCAATTTGATGAGATTGTCATGTCAGTTCCTTGAAAAAGTGATGACTAGCTGGGGGTCATCGGCGTATGAAACCTGACAACCCTCTGCTTTTTGCTTGCAGGGCTAGGGGCTGTACATAGATGTTAAAAAGTGCAGGGCTCAGTATAGAGCCCTGGGGAACCCCGTTTTTAATAGCATGTGTTTGAGAATGAAATGGTGCTGCCACCACTTGAAAGGTTCTATCTTCAAGGAAGGATTTGAACCAGGCCCAGGCCAGCTCCCGACCCCCTTATCATGGAGTCTGCCTAGAAGATCTCATGGGAGACAGTGTCGAACGCGGCACTTAAATCCAAAAGACTTAAGGCCGCAGAGTTCCCAACATCTAGGCTACACCGGATGTTCACAGTCACAGCTAACAATGCCGATTTGGTGCTGTGACGGGGGTGAAAGCCATTTTGAGAGGGGTCAGGAGTTTTAGTGTGCTCGACAAATTATGCCCGGACTGAGTTCATATATGCCTCAGTAACCTTAGCTTGAAAAGGAAGCTGGGAAATTGGATGAAAGTTACTAGGGTCCGGTGACTTCAAGGAAGGCTTTTTTAAAAGTGGAATAACTTTTGCATGCTTCCAGGATGCCGGCAGTCATGTCGAAGACAGTGATACATTTACACATCCCTGCTTACTGAGGAGACGGAGTTAAGAACTTGCCAAAGCTGATCGGGGTTCAGAGGGTCAGCTGGAGAACCCGATTTGATTTTAGAGCATAAAGATTCAATTCCAGAGAGGGAAAGTGGGGGAAAAGAGAACAATGTTAGTTTAGCAGTATTAGGCCCAGCCATCGGCGAGGGCATTAGAGAGATATTTGAGGAGGCGTCTGGGGGGCAAACCGTAGGAGGGTTAACATAAATAGTCTCTACTTTGTACACAAAAAAATCTGCAAGTGCCTCACATAGAGTATTGGAGGAGATCGAAGAATCAACTTTTTCGTTGGCATGTTGCATCTTTTTAAGCAGGGAAAAGATCATTTTAGGTGGGTTATTACTTTCCAAAATTTTAGTAGCAATATGGGCCGCTCTGGCTTTCCGGATTAATCTATGTATGATATGCTTTAATCGATTTCCGATAAATGATTTTAGCTTCAGTATCATAGTTCCGCTCCTTGATTGTTCCAGTTGCTTGCAAGCTTTTTAAGCTTCCTCCAAAGATTTGTTAAACCAAGGATTAGTAGGTCCCAGTTTTTACCTTATACAGCATTGTACAGTAATGCAGATGTCTAAGGCCTGCGTCAGCCAGTCCTGCAAGAGAGAGTCCACTGCCTCAATATTTGAGGGGAGATTAAGTGATTTTCCCAGAATCATAGGATGTTGAGCCTACACCGATACTCCAACCTGGTTTTAGCTCCCCTCTACACCACCCTTCAGGCAGGTGGGGAAAATATTTTCTACAAAAACACAGCGGCAGCCAGCACAGGTAAGCACGGTGAAGTGGGGCAGTGCGGCATGGGAGGGGATGGGAAGTCGACAGACAGTGGAATAGGTATAATTAAATAGACACATAATACTAATCCTGCCGTCTGTCAACTTTCCATATGCCACGCCCCACCTCACCGCGCTTACCTGTGCCGACCGCAGCTGCTGAAACATTACGAGTGTCATCCATGTTCTCCAAAACACCAACGAGAAATTTTTTTCCACCCACACTTTCTGAGAAAGTAAATCATGTCTGAGGACCCTCTAGTGACAGCGTCCACCCATCCACAAAAAAAATGTTGGTCATCTGGGATGACTTCGTTTGCTCTCTACCGATACAGTAAAATGTTAAGAATATGTGAGGCCACAGAAAATTTTGGAAATATTTTGAACTTTTTACCTCTCTTAAGCTCTGTCAAATCCTAATGATGCCAACAATACTTCATGTTAGAAATGGGGGTCTCTAGTTGGCAGTGGTATGTACCCTGTCCAAGTGGGAATCCTTCCTTCAAGTCAGGGTACGGGAGATGCACACTGATTTATAGCACCAGGTGTTTGTCCTGTGCTGTAAAATCAGTGCGAATGAGCAGCAGAAAGAAGCAGTGTAATGCTGCTTCTTTCTGCTGCTCAAGTAGAATTTCTACTCGAGCAGCAGCTTCCTTGACATGAATGTACCTTGCCGGACGCTGCTGCCGGAGATCAAATAAACTCGGCACATTAGGCAGAAAGCAGAAAGGGGGTATTACCCGACCAGCCGTGAAAAATAGCGTGTAGTTGAAAACCGAGTCAGGTGAAAATCTCTAACGAACAGGCATCTGCGGGTGAGACGGAGCGGAGCACTTGCTGCAGTCAGCCGACTGTCGCCATGTTTTCCAAAAGCTCTGTAAATGTTGTCAAAGGGCAGAATTGAGCAGGCTGAAACTTTCATTGTCAGCAGTTTTGGAGAAGCGGGTCATGCAGAGATGGGAAGCAAGTAAGCTCGCCCATTTTCAATATGGCGAGGGGGCAGGTAAATTACTTGCCTGGAAAGTAAAATCTGACCGTGCACGAAATAACATCTGTTCAGTTATTTCAGCGGAAGGTACTTTCTCTAGAGATGAGGAAATCAGAGCAGTTTTTAGAGAGTTCTTCGAAACCATTTATCAAGACGATCTTAGGCCAAATCGTTGTGACGTAACTAATTGGCTGGGGGGCATACCTCTTCCCTCCCTAACAGAAGAACAATCTTGCTACTTAGATGGTGAAATAACTATAGCAGAGGTGGAGGAGGCCATAAAGAAATCAAAAAACGGAAAAGCGGTTGGTACAGATGGTATGCCTAGCGAGATTTATAAAAAACTTATTTCGGAACTCTCACCAGTGCTAGTCACTTTGTTTAACCAAATTCTTAGAGAGGGCAAAACACCACCGGAGTCATGGAACAGTGCTGTCATAACCCTAATTTTGAAACCTGGTAAACCCGCCTCTGACTGTGGCTCATACAGGCCCATCTCTATACTAAATGCCGACTATAAAATTTTTACATCTATTTTAGCAAACCGGCTGGGGCGGATAGCTCCGGATATAATAGCTTTGAACCAAAAGGGCTTTATAAAAGGGAGACAGCTTTGTGAGCTTACATACGAATTGATTGGTACAATTGATATTGCTATCAAGGAAGAAATTCCACTGGTTGTTCTCACTCTAGATGCCACCAAGGCCTTCGATAGGGTGAATTGGTTGTACCTATCGGAGGCCTTGAAGAGCTTTGGTATTGGAGATGGATTTCGGAGGACAATTCAGCTTCTATATTGTAACCCTTCTGCTTCCCTACTAATTAATGGAGGCCTGACAGAACCTTTTAAGATCATGAGAGGAACCAGACAGGGCTGTCCCCTGTCCCCCCTTCTTTTTGATATATATATAGAGCCATTTGCTCAGATCCTTAGAGATAATACACTCATTAAACCCTTTATTTATGGTGGCTGGGATAAGAAGGTGGCACTTTATGCGGACGATATTATGATTTTCTCTACAGATTACGAAGAGGCGTACCCAGAAATAATTGAACAGGCTCATGCATTTGGGAAAGTTTCGGGGTATGAGATTAATGCTCTCAAGACAGAATCAATGTCCTGGAACTGTAACAGAATTAACAATAATGGGACATCTAAAAGTCAAATTCGTTATTTAGGGGTGAATATAGTTGAAGATATCAATGTAATCGCCTCTCTCAATTTCAATAAAGTCGCCACAGAGTGCAGGAAACTCATGAGAGATTGGTCTCATCTCCCGCTTTCTGTTCTGGGAAAGCTTAATCTGGTGAAGATGAGCATTCTACCGAAAGTTTCTTTTTTATTTAATTCAATTCCACTTTATTTTGATTCAAATTTAATTTCCAAACTACAGAGTGCTATCACTAGTTTTATTTGGAATAACAAAAGTGCCAGAATTTCGTGGAAAAAAATAAGACGACGGAGGGAGAAGGGAGGGCTGGCTGGACCAGACATTCAAATATACGCATGGGCCTTTCAATTATCGCACATGCGTATGTTGCTTAAAACTCCGCTATCCACTGGGATGGGCCCTCTTTTTTCTACTCTACTGCTTAGTGAGGGTGTTAATCATTCCGGTTTCTTGTTTAAGTTCAGTGACCCCAAATTCTTTAAAAAAATCAAATTGAAAATTCTAAATGGTTTTGTATCTACTTGGTACAAAATAAGACAAGCGATTAAGATTGGCTACTATTCAGCTAGGGCACCGATATGGAATTTACCCGCCCCCCCCCTTATGGACAACAGACGCCCTAAACAAACCCCTACTAGAAGCTGGTATTAACTGTTGGGACGACTTGTTCATGGATGGGGCTTTACTCCCATGGGACTATCTTATTAACAAAGTCGGCCCTGAGTTGTCAAGATTTAAATATATTCAGATTTCTAGCTGGGCTCAGACATATTATGGTCAGTCAATGAGACGTTGTAAGCAGCCTATAGGTGGTGTCAGTGACTTGATAACTTCCTTATTAGATAACCCAGTGGCGAAAAAAGAAATTTCCCGGTGGTATAACAAAATATTAGATGAAATAGATATTAGTTTTCAACTACCAACAAACTTATGGGCAGAATTAATGCCGGGGCTGGAAGTGGAAGAGCTCTGGAGTGCTTCTTGTTCATTGCTCTGGGATTTAGTTAAACCATCGTGGCTTCGTCGGAATCACCTCTTCACCTTGCATAGGGCATATTATTCCCCCCATAGGTTAACAAAATTCTCATTAACTGGCCCAGTTTCATGTCCTAGATGTGGGCTTGTTGCAGCAACCGACACACATATGTTTTTGGAATGTCCAAGTTTATCTGAATATTGGGAAGTCATTAAAAACAAGTTGTCGCATTCTGTGGGCGAAAACATTACAATAGACCTCAAGCTTGTGATTTTTGGTCTGAGAAATAAAACTCATGATGCAGCAACAAGATTAATATTTTATTCTATCCTTGCAGCACGTAGGGAGATATGTAGACACTGGAAAGACGCTTTACCACCTACTGCGCATGAATGGCGAACATCACTCCTCCAAATTTCTAAGCTTGACTTAGCCAGGGTAGGAAACCCGAACACTAGAGCATATTGGGCAATGCTTGGTTAGTCGCGACCTTTACCTGGGTTTTTTTTTTTTTTTCCCCAGGTCCTATGATTAATGTGAGCATTGCCTACCTTGGCTATCAAGACTATTAGTCTAAATTTCAAGGGGGTCTCGATGATTCGGGCTCTATCAACTGAGGTATCATCTTAAGCGAGTCTAAGAGTGGTCGCTGTATTTAGTGCCAAAGGGGAACTGGCCGTACCTCTCGATAGATAAATCCCTCACCAGCTATATGGCTGAGTTGGCACAGTACAAGACCTTCTGGCTATTCGCTCTGTGGTGGTTTTCTTCTCGGTATTGATAGATTGGAGCTATGCACACAAATGAGGATAAAAAAAGAAAAGAAAAAAAAAACACAAAAAAACAAAAAAAAAAAAACAAATGTTGGTCATCTGGGATGACTTCGTTTGCTCTCTACCGATACAGTAAAATGTTAAGAATATGTGAGGCCACAGAAAATTTTGGAAATATTTTGAACTTTTTACCTCTCTTAAGCTCTGTCAAATCCTAATGATGCCAACAATACTTCATGTTAGAAATGGGGGTCTCTAGTTGGCAGTGGTATGTACCCTGTCCAAGTGGGAATCCTTCCTTCAAGTCAGGGTACGGGAGATGCACACTGATTTATAGCACCAGGTGTTTGTCCTGTGCTGTAAAATCAGTGCGAATGAGCAGCAGAAAGAAGCAGTGTGATGCTGCTTCTTTCTGCTGCTCAAGTAGAATTTCTACTCGAGCAGCAGCTTCCTTGACATGAATGTAAGGTTACTCAATGAGAGCAGTAGCGACCATTTACGACCGCTGGCATTGAGAAATCTCACTGGGAAGCAGTTGAGCGTTGGATTTTCCTTTCTCGCGCTTTCCAACTAACTAATGGCGAGCATAAGCTAAGAACTAAACTCTGCTACGTGGAGTTTTCGGAACTGAGTGTGAAAAACTCTTCAAACTCTGCGAACGAAGCAGAGTTCACCTCACAGGCTAGCAGGCACATGCATCAACATTTCATTTTGCGATTCTTTATATGCAAAAAATAAGGAATCGCAAATAAAGAATCGCAAAATTAAATGCATAATTTTTGTCTTATTTTTTTTGTGATTTGGTAAAAATCGCAATTTTTACCGATTCGCAGGAATAATGCAAATTCTTATTTGCAAATTCTTATTTGCGAATTCGCTTTTTGATGCATTCTAATGACATCACACCCAGGAAGCCAGGAGACTAATCACACACACCTGTAGCCTTGTTCAAACTGGAGGAGTGGCAGTTGGCAGTTGGAGCTCTGCTTGTAGCAACTGGAGGAGTGTGTTTGTGTGCTGTTGAGGCTGAAATGGCCTCAGAAAATGCTGTTGAAGACCTGCATGCCAGAAAAAGGAAAATAAAATTCAGTGATCAAGAGCTGGAAATACTGATAGAAGAGGTCACTTTGAGGCAGGACCAGATTTTTGAAAAGCAATCTCTGAAGGTTCCTGAAGGAGTAAAGAGAAAACTTTGGCTTGCAATGCAAGCCAAAGTGAATGCAGTGGGGGTCGCCCACCGTGATATTATTAATCTCCAGAAATGCTGGTATGACCTGCGCAGCCGTGCCAAGGAAAGAATTGCCAACCGGATAAAGGCTGCAAAAAGGACTGGTGGAGCCACACCCAGGGATCGACCAAATACCCACCTTGAGGACATGGTTGAAGGAACCCTTGCAACTGAAGCAGTCATTGGAGTAATACAAATTGACACCTCAGAGCATGCTGGCCCATCTCAAGGTAAGAATACATACATGGTTTTTAGTGTAAATGTGTGTGTAAGAGACCCCTAATATTTTCCAAGGTGCTCATTAACAATCCCCTACATGTATATTTTAGTGTGTGGGAAGTAGGAGTTCAGAATGACACTTTTAATGAAAGAAGCAATGCATCATGGGAGTCGTAGTCCATGTAACTTTAAAGTAAGAAATATTACAACAATGATTTAGAAATTCAAAGTACCACATCAACACTGTTAGAATAGGAGACGTGCCATGATGCATGTATTTTTATTTTCAAAATTAGTTTATTTAATGTCACAAAAAGGGCAAAATATAAAAGTAACATACTGTTTGCACTCTCTTAATCATAGATGCAGAACAGGACACTCATACCAATGACTTTGCAGAGACATATACTGAGGAAATGCAGAACACAGCAGAAATAAATTCAGATACTTCTTCACCCACTGTACAGACAAGAAATCTAAGAAATAGAGTGTGCCCACTGCAGCACTCAGACAGTGATGAAGACCCAAATGTCCATGTTCATGACCAACAGAGTGCTGAAACCCCTACAACCCAACACACACAGCTAAGAAGGCGTAATAGGATCCAACAATTTGTTAGGCGCAGGGCACGTCCATCACAACACAGATCATCCTTAGAAGATGACAGCAACACCAGTGTTGTAGAGTTGAAGCTGCTGAAAGTCCAACGCCTACAAGGGAAAGACATAAGGGTTATGAAGGGCAAAATGATTAACATCAGTAAAGATATTAGTGCTATGAACAACAGTCTGACTCAAATGACAGAGGTTATTGAAAAAGCACATATGGCGTCATCAGAGAAACTTGACCGGATGGCAACAGCAATGGAAAGAATGTGTGAAGCTATACAGGCACAGCAGGTAGGGAGTGCCAGTAGGCACAATAGGTCAGTGACCAGCATGCAGGCTTACAGCAGGGCAATGAATCGTCTGTCCAGCAACACTGCACAGCTAATCAAGCATACAGTTGGCATGCAAAAGGAGATGACACAATGTTGTGGGGAGATTTCCAGAGGAATGATGTCACTGAAATATGTTGTAGATGAAATGCAACATGAGAAAACAACTGGAAACTTACTACCACTGGGGGGTAGTGATGTTTGCTCACAAGTCAGTAGCCAAGCTAAAACTCCTCAAGCTGGAGAATGCCGTAGCTCCAGAAAACAAGACAATGCAAACAGCAGGACTATGGGTGGTGCTAATCTTACAGGCAAGGCGTTAGGGGTGTGAGGACGCAAAAAATGAATTTGAAAACTACTTGCATGCCTTTTGAAGGACATCTGAATATCAATGCTTTGCTATGACTGAGGAAAATAATTTACTGTTTGAACCATGCATGCATGAAGATGTCCTGAGTACCATGATTCCTCTTTGAATTAGAAAAAATAAAAACATAAGTTTGGCACAAGTCTGAGTTACATAGTTCTTACCTCTGTTAAAAGTAATGTTGAGGTATCTCTGCCCTTCTTCTCCTCCCCTCTGCTGCGTCAGGTCCGTGTAATCTTGGTTGTGGTTGTTGAGGCTGGTTGTCAATGTTAGGTAGTACATCCTCCAACTCCAGTTCTAGCCCTCTTCTAGTGGCTAGGTTGTGCAGCACGGCATATGTTGCAACTATTTTACAGCAAACATCTGGATGATATTGTATTGCTCCACCTGTCTTATGAAGTATGCGAAACGAAGACTTCATAACACCAAAAGTCCTCTCTATGACATTGCGGGTTGCTGTGTGGGCATGGTTGTACTGCTGTTCTTTGCGGGTTGCTGGATTGAGATAGGGTGTGAGTATGAATGACCTCACAGCATATGCACTGTCACCTATGGAATGGGGAAATGGGAAACACAAAGTATTAATATAATGGGACAGCATGGTACAGAGAGAATTAACAATTATTTTAAATGTATTTACCTAGCAAATATCCATCTCCAAATTCTCCTGCAATCAGTCATGTGAGGATGGCTCTATGTCTAAATATATAGGAATCATGGGCACTTCCAGGGTAACTTGCAACTAAATCAGTGATGATAGTTTTTGAATTGCAAGTTGCTTGAATGTTCAGAGAATGGTAACATTGCCGGTTGCAGTAAATGTACTCATTTTCAGATGGGGGACAAATGGGAACATGTGTGCCATCTATACAGCCAATGACATGGGGAAAATGTGCCATGTTGTAGAAGTTTAACTTTGTTTGAAGCAATTCCTGCTGTGTGCTTGGAAATGTAATATGATGCCTTATCCTTTGCAACATGGCATTTAGAAAATCATTGAAAAATCTAGAAAGAGAACTCTGGGACACACCACCAGCAATGGCTATGACACCCTGAAAGGACCCCGAGGCAAGGAAGTGTGGGGAACACAATACCTGTGCATGGGTAGGTATGGCTTGGGTCCTACGTGTTTGTCTCTGCAAGATTGGGTTCAATTCAGCTAATCAAGTCTAAAATGGAGTAAGCATTTAGCCTATACTTATCATAAATTTCTGGCTTGTCTGGCCTAGTAAAGTGATGCGCACTCTGAATATTCTTTCATGGACCATCCTTCTCCTCCTTGCTGCTGCTCTCAACCTGAACCTACGTGCCAGGACAATGACTGCTGCCATTTTGGAAGAGTTTCAGATGCATTGTGGAATCCCTTAAATGCACTCCAAATGAGTTTCACCTGCATTTTTTTTAAATGACAACCTGGTCTGACTTCTTCTAAAAATAATAATTCTAAATTGCGATTTTTTTAAGAAATCGCAAATTGCGATTTTTCATTCATGCACTTTTTTACAAATATTTAGCGATTCCTTATTTTTGCAATTTTTTAAGGAATCACAACAACATTTGCGCTTCCTTCTTTTGCGAAAATACACTTTCACCATGATGCATCCCAGAACTTGAAATTGCATTCGCAAACGGCCGAATTTTGCGATTCGCACCGTTTCCGAATGCAATTTACATTGATACATGTGCCCGTTAGCCTCACCCTCGGACTACACCAGGTGTCCCACGGACCTTGAGCCTAAACCCTCCTCGCAAGCGAGAAACTTCAACAATAATAATATAACTTAACATTCTAAAACATTCAACACATTATATGTGTGCTAGATAGTGCAATGCACATGCACTACGTGAAAGGTTTAGAGAAATGAAGAATTTTTTACATGTTATGCCTGCTGTAAAACGTTTTATTTTGGAAAGCCCAGACGGGCTATCTGAGTAGATCATGCTTTCTAAAGTCTATGGGTGCTTGCTCTAATCCCTGCAAATTTAACCTTAGCAAAAAGTGGCGCTGGAAGTCCAAAGTGGTAATTGCACTGAGAAAGA
This sequence comes from Lissotriton vulgaris, assembly GCF_964263255.1. Taxonomy (NCBI): domain Eukaryota; kingdom Metazoa; phylum Chordata; class Amphibia; order Caudata; family Salamandridae; genus Lissotriton; species Lissotriton vulgaris. The sequence goes on from NC_141695.1 coordinate 570,214,813, forward strand.
GCACTTTTCAAGACTAAAATACATTTTGCACTGTAAGGTAAACACCCTTGCATGAGTTAGTTTTGCTTTGCACCACTCTGCGCGATTTTGTCTCAGTGTAAACCCTTAGTAAATCTGGCCCTCAATTTCTTTTAAGCATGCCTAAATAAGAAAAATAAACTTTTTTTATGAGCAACATTATTATGGGAGGAATCTCAAATGTTCCATTCACTTTCCCGGGGGCGCCTTGAAAGGTGGATATCCGGTGCAATTGCCCACTGTGCACATGCCTTAAAATGTCGCAGTGGGCCTGACATTAGGTAGATGTGCCATCCCCTACAAAGTGTCTGCCTGCCCTAAATCAAGCGGAGAACCTCCATTGCTTCTCGATAATTAAAGACACCTCATCATTTCAAACCACTAATGACTGTTATTGTCAATTTGTTTATACTCTTTACTAACGCTGGGTGTTTTGTTTTTGGTTTTTATCACAAATGGCAATCATGATCACATTTTCATCTTGAGGTTCCGAAAATTACGAATTCGTTCGTGCTCAGCCTCCATTTTGAGATTGCCGCCATTTTGTGTTGCCCTCACTCAGGCAGCTTGGCGAACGCAATGTTTTTGTCGTTTCTGCTTTGCGTGTCAGGTGGCTTCCTCGCCTATGTTTGCTAACGAGTGTCAGGGTCTGGACAAGTACACTAATTCCTGTCTGAGCTGATTAATCCCCTTCCGGACTACATGTCATTTCACACCATTGTTTCCTTTAAGTTATGTTATCTGCTGTCCTTCGCTACATTTCTCATGCATTCTCCTGTTTCTCGACTGTCCTTCTACAACACGCAGCTGTGTTTTCTCTGCTTGTAAATCGAATTGTGTGGATTCGCTTGTGATTTACTTAAGGGGTCGAATGACAAACAGAACCGGGAACTTGAGTTGCTTAGGTCTTAAAACATTGTCAATAACATTTGCCAATAGCTCATGCTCATGTGTGATTGTATTTTGCATTGTATTATATCGTATATAAACCTGTGCGTCACGGAGTTAAGTGGCAGTCTCTTTTGAACCTCATTGTACTGACGACTTCTAAGACCACTGTACTAGCTGCAGCTAATAAATACCATCTTCTACGCCAGACGAAGAGTCTGTGTCTCTGTTTTGACAAGGCAGGTGAATCCCGGGGATTTTAGGCGTACCCTGCTCCGCCAGGCCTTAAGACTGCGGTTCTCCAACTGGAGCCCAACGTTGGGTGACTTCAGCGGTAGCGGTTGAGCCCGAGGGTTGTGAGGAGCCCCGCAAGAAAACTCCGGAGGAAGCGCACCACGTGATCGACCCCTGTATGTTGAAAGTGGACCAAAGGTCTTTGACAGCGCGGCTACTCCTCTCCGACGGCTGCTGACGACTGCTGCCCTGACTGTCGCCCTGACTTGGACCCTTCTGAAGTTTTGCTAGAGTGAGACGATAGACGGACCTTCGCTGGTGCAGCACGATTCTTAGTTAAGTATTTGGTGGGTCGCTCCCACAGACCTTTGTTTTGTTTTGATTCTTAGTCTCTGATTCAGATATTGCAATAGCTGAAGCCAAGGGGTAAGTACGATTGTACTGTTCCACTGATCTACACCACTTGTTGTTTGTGATCAGTCTAGAGAAGTGACGATGCCTGGGCCGAGTAAGTTCAAAAGATTTTGTTGTTTGGGTTGTACGAGGGATTCCCAGTTGGAGGAATCATGTCCGATCCCTCCGGTTGGAAGTTCGACTTATGAGCTCTATTCGAAAATGGTATGGTCCCATTACCTTTAATGAGACATGGGTCCGATACACGAAAAATAGTGTAGTTTTGAGATGGCCACAGAATGGTAGCTTTGATCCTGCTATATTAGATCATTTAGAAACGATTCTGTTTAAAAGAAAAGCCCGGCCGGCTAAGTTTGACTCCTTTCGCCTTTGGCGTAAAGAAGCCAAACAGAAAGAAATCAAACAAGCGAAAAAGGATAAGAAAGCACAAGACATGTCAGTCCTGCAGGCTGCCCAACAGTTTAAGGACAACGAAGTAGACGATGCAAAGGAGGTATCAGAGAGACAACATCGTATGGCGATAGATAGATGCTAACCGATGTTGCCTACTTCCTAATCAGATAAATGTAAGGAATTAGAAGAAGATTCCGTAATGTCTTGTTTATTAAGTTCACCTCTGCCCTATGTTCAGAATGCGAATGCACCGCCGTAACCCCCTCCCGTCCCTCAACAAGTGGTTGCTCAATTAACGATTGCCCAGCAACCGGCTCAGCCCCTTAATGCTCCCTTGCCTGCTTCAGCTCCGCCCTCGCAGCTTGTACTTCAGCTCCCACCTTCTCCCGCTCCTACTCTTCAGTCTGCTACATTTCAATCTCCGTGCCTTCTGCATCTGTAATACCTCCTATCCTTTCGAGGGATTCTCCTATTTCACATAGGAGGATAGCATATGCTGTTTCAAGTTTCTTTTCTCCTTTCGTTAGGTCTATAAAAATGTCTCCAGCTTTCTCTAGACGACAATCTCGTTGTCAACTTTCTTTTGCGGAAGAGAAAGTAGCTTTGGGTTTTCTCGCTCATAAATGGATTGCGCATGGACCAGAGTATAGTACTGAAGATATCATGAGTTGCTTTCATCAATGGGGGGAGCCCACGCAGAGATATGTTTTCAATATTATGTGTCAAACTCTTATTAGAGGTTGGGAAGTTATGGAGTTAGATACAGTTCCTTCGGATCTCCTGAAATTACAAGCTGATTTTGATAAAGGTTTTATTGTAGGACACCGAGTGGAGGAAGCAGTAACTAGACTCATTGTGTTTCGAACACTGTTTCTGTCCTTGTCCTTTTCTGAGGTTGATCCTGTCAATAAAAAAGGTAGCAAGAATTATCCGATGCGTGAAGTTCCTCCTGTATGGAGAGAAGCAGTGGTTGGTCCACCCCCAGTCCCTGCTCATTTCCAGTGTATATGGGTTCACGAACCCTGGAAGAGGTCTGAAGTATTGGCTCCTAAGCAAATTCTTCCTGACCCCGTAAAAATCCTGCTGGATATTACAAAGAATTGTCTCAAACAGTTGACGCTTGTATTATGAATTTGGCTGACATTGATATGTTATTTGGAAATGTTGTTCTGCAAGGTATATGGGCACGGATTCGTAGGGAAAATCATTTGGCTGAATAGAGTGGTGATTGGGCTGCTATTAGAGCTGCGGATGCGAATCAGGTGGGTGGTGCAAAGCCCGAGGATTTGATTACGGCTCTTCCAGGTAGAATAATTGAATTGATGAAGACAATGATGCCTGCAGTATGAGTAAATTGGGATAAGTTGGCCGCATGCAAGCAAAAGAAAGACGAAAGTGTTTCGGATTTCTTCACTTGCTTCGAAGAAACTTTTATAGACCACAGTGGTCAGGATTTGAGTGTCGAAGGTGGTCAACGGTTGTTTGTGGACAAGTTTGTATATAATTTGCTTCCCGAATTATCGAATAAATTAAAGAGTTCTGAAAGTGCATGGGCTGTCTCTTCTCCTGCTAAAATATTGACTACTGCACAGTACTATGAGAATAGGGATAAGGAAGAGAAAGAGAAGCAAGAGAAGAAAAATAAAGATTTAAAAACTAAGGTTCTTTTACAGCAGGCGTATCCGCCTCGCTCGAATCAGCATCAGCGGAACTCTCAGTTTCAGCAGCCTCCACAGTTTCAGAGAGTGTTACAAAAGCCTGAATATTTTACACCGCGACCTTCATTAGGTCCTAATCAATGTGCATATTGTAGGGAAGAGGGACATTTCAAGAATAGTTGTCCGGTCTTACTACAGCGTAATAATGGGATGTCTGCTTCCCGAGGTCGTGGTAATTTTCAGACAGGATCTAGAGGCAGAGGACGAGGGGCGTCCTCTCAGGAGCAGCGTTCCCTTGTCCCATCTACTTCGAATTACTTTGACCAGCAGACAGTTCCGTCTGCGCAGTATTACAATGATGATTTCTATGTTGAAGAGAGGGCTGACAATTTTCAGACTGAATAGGACATCCATGGACGAAGTGAGGGAGTCGTGTCGATTCCAGTAGATCAAAATGGGCCGTATGTCACTGTCAATGCAATGGGTGTTTCAGAACCGTTTCTTTTGGATACTGGTGCGATGAGAAGTTCTATCATTCATTCTAAACTCTCTGGGGCACCTTTGTCTGGCTTAATAAATACTTCAGTAGGATTTTCTGGCGCTCCAGTCTGTAATCCGGTTTCTTGCCCCTTGCCTGTTTCGATTGGTCCTTATGACTTGGAAGCCCCGCCTATTTTGACAACTGTTTGTGGTGAGAATTTACTGGGCTTGGATTTGTTAAAAAGACTGCATGCAACATTGTATTGTTCCCCTTCTGGGTGCATCTCACGTTGGGAAAGAGATTGCTATCCCCCATGTATTTATCTCGGGACAAGTTTCCACCTGAATTACTTTCTCTCCCAGAAAGTCTTTTGGCTACGGGCCCGAATGACGCGGGTCGTCTTGAGATCCCACCGTATGTTGTCACAGTTAAAGATAATGTTAGAATGCCACGCATTCCTCAATATTGTATTTCTAGTGATGGAGAGAGAGCATTGCTGGCTGTTGTTGATGATTTCATTCAGAAAGGTGTGGTTGAAGAGACAAGAGGCAATGTTTGTAACAGCCTTGTTCTTCCGATCCTTAAGAGGACGGATCCTTCACAGCCTCCTGTCTATAGATTTGTTATTGATTTAAGGGAAGTCAATAAAATAGTGGTGCCACAGTTCCCTGTTGTTCCGGACATTACAGCTTTATTGACCATGATTCCTGCTTCAGCGGCTTGGTTCTCGGTGATCGATCTTAAGAATGCTTTCTTTAGCATTCCATTGCTGAGGAAAGTAGGGATATCTTGGGTTTCTCTTTGGGTGGCCGAAGCTTCAGATTTAAGAGAGCTCTTCAAGGCTATTGTGAAAGTCCCTCTATTTACAGCAAAGCTCTTAAATGTCAACTTGATACTTTTTCTGTGCCTCCAGGTGCTACGCTTGTTCAGTTTGTGGATGATTTGCTGGTGGCTGCTGATACGGAAGATGTGTGTAAGAACGTGACTGTTGCATTGTTGCATCATTTGGCTGTTTTGAATCACAAAGTATCGCCCTCCAAGTTGCAATATGTCCGACAAGAAATGACCTATTTAGGTCATCTCTTGTCGAAGGAGGGAAGGCGACTGGCCCCAGAACGTATTCATGCTATTTCACAGATGTCTGTACCCACCACACAGAGAGAAGTGCGTGCCTTTTTGGGTATTACTTCCTACTGTAGACAATGGATTCCAAATTTTTCACTTTTGGTAAAACCATTGGTGGCATTAACGTTGAAAGATATGCCCCATCCACTCCCTTGGACGGATGAATGCCAGAAAAGTTTTGTTGATCTACGTACTGCCCTGTGTTCCGCTCCAGTGTTGGGTTGGGTACCCCAGATTATAGTAAGACCTTTACATTGTACGTTCATGAGAGAGAAGGTTGCGCGTTGTCAGTTTTGACACAGCAATTCAGAGATAAGCAGAGGCCATGTGCCTATTTCTCCGCTACATTAGACCCAGTAGCTAAAGCTTTGCCCAGTTGCCTTAGAGCTACAGCAGCTGCCGCAATCCCTATTACGATTCAGAAAAGGGGGTGGTGATGAACAGAGTGTCTGAATTAAGCAGACCACTCTTACCCAGTCCAAAGATCAGGGCTTGATCCATCACCGTTATTTATCTCACTGCACCATCCCATCTCAGAACCTGGCTATATGCAAATCAGTCTGTCCCTGGCCCAGTGCATCATGGGAACAGGGCAGACTAAACTATCAAGCCAATTCTTCACCAGAAAGGAGACAAGCTACCGGGGACCGGTTTCTGGCATTTCAGCCGTCTTCGGCCCGGCTTGCTTGAATCCTGATGGTGCAGTGAGAAAGGGACTCATGTCTGAGTATACCCTGCCACACCTATAGTGGCCAAAAACGATTCAGAAAAGGGGGTGTTGATGAACAGCGTGTCTGAATTAAGCAGACCACTCTTACCCAGTCCAAAGATCAGGGCTTGATCCATCACCGTTATTTATCTCACTGCACCATCCCAGCTCAGAACCTGGCTATATGCAAATCAGTCTGTCCCTGGCCCAGTGCATCATGGGAACAGGGCAGACTAAACTACCAAGCCAATTCTTCATCAGGAAGGAGACAAGCTACCGGGGACCGGTTTCTGGCATTTCAGCCGTCTTCGGCCCGGCTTGCTTGAATCCTGATGGTGCAGTGAGAAAGGGACTCATGTCTGAGTATACCCTGCCACACCTATAGTGGCCAAAAACGATTCAGAAAAGGGGGTGGTGATGAACAGAGTGTCTGAATTAAGCAGACCACTCTTACCCAGTCCAAAGATCAGGGCTTGATCCATCACCGTTATTTATCTCACTGCACCATCCCAGCTCAGAACCTGGCTATATGCAAATCAGTCTGTCCCTCGCCCAGTGCATCATGGGAACAGGGCAGACTAAACTACCAAGCCAAGTCTTCACCAGAAAGGAGACAAGCTACCGGGGACCGGTTTCTGTCATTTCAGCCGTCTTCGGCCCGGCTTGCTTGAATCCTGATGGTGCAGTGAGAAAGGGACTCATGTCTGAGTATACCCTGCCACACCTATAGTGGCCAAAAACGATTCAGAAAAGGGGGTGGTGATGAACAGAGTGTCTGAATTAAGCAGACCACTCTTACCCAATCCAAAGATCAGGACTTGATCCATCACCGTTATTTATCTCACTGCACCATCCCAGCTCAGAACCTGGCTATATGCAAATCAGTCTGTCCCTGGCCCAGTGCATCATGGGAACAGGGCAGACTAAACTACCAAGCCAATTCTTCACCAGAAAGGAGACAAGCTACCGGGGACCGGTTTCTAGCATTTCAGCCGTCTTCGGCCCGGCTTGCTTGAATCCTGATGGTGCAGTGAGAAAGGGACTCATGTCTGAGTATACCCTGCCACACCTATAGTGGCCAAAAACGATTCTGAATCATTTTTGTCCACCATAAGCGTGGAAGGGTATACTCAGATGTGAGTCCCTAGCTCATTGCACCTTCAGGATTCAAGCAAGCCGGGCCGAAGACGGCTGAAATGCCAGAAACCGGTCCCCGGTAGCTTGTTTCCTTCCCAGTATAAGAATTGGCTTGGTAGTTTGGTCTGCCCTGTTCCCGTGATGCACTGGGCCAGGGTCAGACTAATTTGCATATAGCCAAGTTCTGAGCTGGGATGGTGCAGTGAGCTAAAAAACGGTGATGGATCAAGCCCTGATCTTTGGACTGGGTAAGAGTGGTCTGCTTAATTCAGACACTCTGTTCATCACCACCCCCTTTTCTGAATCATTTTTGTCCACCATAAGCGTGGAAGGGTATACTCAGATGTGAGTCCCTAGCTCATTGCACCATCAGGATTCAAGCAAGCCGGGCCGAAGACGGCTGAAATGCCAGAAACCGGTCCCCGGTAGCTTGTTTCCTTCCCAGTATAAGAATTGGCTTGGTAGTTTGGTCTGCCCTGTTCCCGTGATGCACTGGGCCAGGGTCAGACTAATTTGCATATAGCCAAGTTCTGAGCTGGGATGGTGCAGTGAGCTAAAAAACGGTGATGGATCAAGCCCTGATCTTTGGACTGGGTAAGAGTGGTCTGCTTAATTCAGACACTCTGTTCATCACCACCCCCTTTTCTGAATCATTTTTGTCCACCATAAGCGTGGAAGGGTATACTCAGATGTGAGTCCCTAGCTCATTGCACCATCATGATTCAAGCAAGCCGGGCCGAAGACGGCTGAAATGCCAGAAACCGGTCCCCGGTAGCTTGTTTCCTTCCCAGTATAAGAATTGGCTTGGTAGTTTGGTCTGCCCTGTTCCCGTGATGCACTGGGCCAGGGTCAGACTAATTTGCATATAGCCAAGTTCTGAGCTGGGATGGTGCAGTGAGCTAAAAAACGGTAATGGATCAAGCCCTGATCTTTGGACTGGCTAAAAGTGGTCTGCTTAATTCAGACACTCTGTTTATCACCACCCCCTTTTCTGAATCATTTTTGTCCACCATAAGCGTGGAAGGGTATACTCAGATGTGAGTCCCTAGCTCATTGCACCATCAGGATTCAAGCAAGCCGGGCCGAAGACGGCTGAAATGCCAGAAACCGGTCCCCGGTAGCTTGTTTCCTTCCCAGTATAAGAATTGGCTTGGTAGTTTGGTCTGCCCTGTTCCCGTGATGCACTGGGCCAGGGTCAGACTAATTTGCATATAGCCAAGTTCTGAGCTGGGATGGTGCAGTGATCTAAAAAACGGTGATGGATCAAGCCCTGATCTTTGGACTGGCTAAGAGTGGTCTGTCTAATTCAGACACTCTGTTTATCACCACCCCCTTTTCTGAATCATTTTTGTCCACCATAAGCGTGGAAGGGTATACTCAGATGTGAGTCCCTAGCTCATTGCACCATCAGGATTCAAGCAAGCCGGGCCGAAGACGGCTGAAATGCCAGAAACCGGTCCCCGGTAGCTTGTTTCCTTCCCAGTATAAGAATTGGCTTGGTAGTGTGGTCTGCCCTGTTCCCGTTATGCACTGGGCCAGGGTCAGACTAATTTGCATATAGCCAAGTTCTGAGCTGGGATGGTGCAGTGAGCTAAAAAACGGTGATGGATCAAGCCCTGATCTTTGGAATGGGTAAGAGTGGTCTGCTTAATTCAGACACTCTGTTCATCACCACCCCCTTTTCGCAATCTCTATTAGACAGTCTACCCGATTGGTATGGGAGAACACACTTATTGTTATGGTTCCACATGCAGTGGATACTTTGTTAAATAGAACCAAGACGCAGCATCTCACGAGTGCTCGTTTCTGTGGTTACAAGCTGACACTTCTAGCGAGCCATATACATATCAAAAGATGTAACACGTTAAATCCAGCTACACTGTTGCCACTCCCAGATGAGAAAGACGATCAGGAAAAGCATGATTGTTTTCTTCGAACAGAAGAAGAAACGAAGGGGAGGATTGATTTAAAGGACACTCGGCTCAAGGACCCGGACGGGATCTTATATGTGGACGGTTCTTGTTTTAAGCTTCCAAATGGAGAAACCACTTCTGCCTATGCTGTTACCACCTTATGCACTATTGTTGAGACAGCACGTATTGGACATAATTCAGCCCAAGCAGCTGAATTGATAGCTTTGACTAGAGCGTGTGTGCTATCGAAGGGAAAGAGAGTGAATGTGTACACGGATAGTCAGTATTAAGGGTGGGCGTAGTGGGGCTTCGCAAAGCTACGCGAAGTGGGCGAGACACTACGTCCACCTACGCACTTCGCATAGCCCCACTACGCGCCACCTGCCCCCCTCCCGCCCTCCCTAAATACTTAAATTACATTTTATAAAATGATTAAAAACCATTTACCTTGTCCGCCGGGCTCCCTCTCATCATCGCGCGATTCGCGTGGCCGTCTTGAATAGTAATGCGCATGCACGGCCGCCCGCGCATGCGCATTTCTCACGAGAAATGCGCATGAGTTGTAAAGGCATGCGTTGTAAAAACCGCGTTGTAAAGTCATGCGTGGTAAAAGCATGCGTTGTAACGTCATACATCCAAGAGAATCGGACACTGCAGCAGCTCCTTGTTTTGTTCCATTCAGTGATGCTCAGCTTTATGGGACTCAGTCTGAAAAAGCGGATGACGACATTCTTCAAGCTGCTGTGCCTGTGAATCGTCGAATAGACACCACCAACCCAGAAATACTGTTTAAAGATCAGACCGTGCCGAGCAAGACTTGCTACAACTTATGACCAAGACCCAATGAACTGAACTCTTGAACACTTTTTATTAATTAAAGACATTCTTTTTGTCCTTTTTGCTTTTTGTGTGATATTAGTATTAGATGTGCCATCTGTCTCTGTCCCAGGGTCACGGTAGGAGACTCAGACTGTAACCTGATTCTGTTCTTTAGTAAGCGGCTAGTGCCTCAGGATATACAGAAGTGATTAGCTGAGTGATTGAGGAAGAGTGCTGTGAGCGACAATTTTTTAGATAAAGATGGATGGTACAATAATTGTAGGTAGGGAAAATAGGAAGCAAGAAATGAGATCAAAATATTGTAAATTATTAGTCGATTTGGCGTAGCTTTGTGTGTTCTTATGTTTTTGTGTATTTTATTAGCCTGCACAGGATGGATCCTCCACATTTTGCAATCAAGAAATGTTGCGAATACTACGACTTCTTTGCCTTCTCGTCTTTCTGTCTTTTCACACAAAATGCATACTTTACCCGCTCATGAACAGATAAGGAGAGCCGAGTATATGAACAATACGTTTATTCAGTTGGCCATTAATATGACTGATTGTTGGGTGTGCGGACTCATGCCACACAATACACAAAAGGGAATGCCATATTTGGTACTTCCTTTCACATACGAAGGTTCAGCTTGGGCCTATTTGACATTGTTTTCAGCCGCATACCACAACAGACTTAGAAGCCCTGTGAGAACTCCTGGGAATGGATTAGATTTTAGCCATAGCTCTTTGATAAAAAGCATAGTGGTAATGGCCAAGATTGTAGAGAAGAGTAAGATTCCATTAGATGAAAAGAAAGCTTACGATGGATGGAATGTAAGCCACTATGTCTCCATTCTCATTGACAAAACTAGAAAGGGCGAGTCTTCCCCAGTGTGGACTGTGCCCCATAAAAGTAATCTTTGTCTCCAAATTAACAGTAAGAAAATTGACGACATCCAGAAATGTACATATACATATGTTCGCTCATCTCTTGATTTTCCTCCGTTAGTTCCGTCTCAAGGAACATATTTTGTTTGTAACGATCGAGCTTATACTTGGTTACCTTCCAACTTCTCTGGAACTTGCTACATAGCTTTCCTCTGTCCCCCTACATATACGCCTTCGTCAGACCATCATAGAGTTAGACATAGCAGAGGTGTATTTGATGCCAAAGACACAGCAGAACAAGAGGTAGGAGATTTCCTTAAAGGATTCCTTCCCTTTTGGGGTCCGATTATTAACAGCAGACACATTAGGCAATTGGTTCGAGTGGTTGAGACCACTATTAATGTTACTGCAGGTGCGATAGGTAACATTACGGCAGAACTTCAAGCGGACCGTCTTATGAAGCTTCAAAATAGAATTGCGTTAGACGTGATCCCAGCAGACCGAGGAGGTGTCTGTAGATTGATCGGATCTAGTTGCTGCATTGATATTCCAGACCACGCTCCAGCAGTATACCAAGCCATTTCTAAATTGCACACAGTCTCCGAGTCGATACATCAGGACGCAGGAGATTGGTCTTTTATGGGATGGTTTTGGGGAATACTGTCAACTTGGGGATGGAAGATTTTGACGTTCCTTGGAGCAATTTTAGCTGTCATATTCTCTTGTTGTTTATATGTTCAGTGTGGTCCTGCAGTTTGTGGCCTGTTGGCTACTTTATGCGGTCCACGATCTGCCGCTCAGAAGACAGAGAATATTAGAATGATGGTGCAGCAACAGCTTGAAGATCTCATGAACATCAGTGTTGACTCTGACTCAGATTAGCATGAGTTGGTTTGTTTTTGCCTGAGTAATGGCAAAAGGAGGGTCTGAGGTTCTGAAAATTACGAATTTGTTCGTGCTCAGCCTCCATTTTGAGATCGCCGCCATTTTATGTTGCCCTCACTCAGGCAGCTTAGCGAACGCAATGTTTTTGTCGTTTCTGCTTTGCGTGTCAGGTGGCTTCCTCGCCTATGTTGGCTAACGAGTGTCAGGGTCTGGCCGAGTACACTAATTCCTGTCTGAGCTGATTAATCCCCGTCCGGACTACATGTCATTTCACACCATTGTTTCCTTTAAGTTATCTTATCTGCTGTCCTTCGCTACATGTCTCATGCATTCTCCTGTTTCTCGACTGTCCTTCTACAACACGCAGCTGTGTTTTCTCTGCTTGTAAATCGAATTGTGTGGATTCGCTTGTGATTTACTTAAGGGGTCGAATGACAAACAGAACCAGGAACTTCAGTTGCTTAGGTCTTAAAACATTGTCTATAACATTTGCCAATAGATCACGCTCGTGTGTGATTGCATTTTGCATTGTATTATATCGTATATAAACCTGTGCGCCACGGAGTTAAGTGGCAGTCTGTTTTGAATCTCGTTGTACTGACGACTTCTAAGACCACTGTACTAGCTGCAGCTAATAAATACCATCTTCTACGCCAGACGAAGAGTCTGTGTCTCTGTTTTGACAAGGCAGGTGAATCCCGGGGATTTTAGGCGTACCCTGTGCTGCCGGGCCTTAAGGCTGCGGTTCTCCAATCTATACCGTCTAGGTCTTACACTTTGATTTTCTACCACTGCTATTGTCTTTATATGCAGCAAAATCTATACCAGGTTGTATTGATGATGGTATATTGTTATGGGTGTGCCACTGCTTGCACTTTGGTAATTGTATGATGCTGGTAAAAAATAACAATCTGACCAGGAAGAGTGGCTGCACTTTCGATAGTAAGGGGAGAGAGACACATAAAAACTACTAATTGAGGTGTGAGATATGGTTCATATTGTAGGCCACAATTTATGGTTTGCAAGCTAATCATATCTGGCCAATTTCAAGAGAGGATTTTTTGGTTCTGCTGGTACCCACAACTTCACCTTAACTGTTTTGATTCATATGTGAATGCCTGGTAAGGAGCAGAAGCCATAGCTTATCCTTAGCAACGATTTTTGCAATAATTTCTTTATATTTTCATACCATTTTGTTCTGTTCGCCCCCATTATGCATGGGCTTTGTAATGAGCAAAGGACAGTTGTTACACTGCCTGGCCTTAGTGCCAACCCATCATGAGCCGTACCTATGCAGCACTTAAGCATTGGCCATTGGCAGAGGACATTGACTGTAGTGTCCACCTCTAGATGCGCCAGTGTAAAGATCTAAGAATGGGTATAATTTGCTTTGGCCTCATCTGCCCCTACACCCAAACTTCCACACATCAAGCTCTGACTTAACCCAACTGCCGGCCAGGCTCTGAACCCAATTATTTGCTCATCCAACTTTGGTTGCTCATTTCCTTTAGATATGAATAGCGATTTTTGGCCAACGTACAGTAGCAGTACTGCAATCTATGTGTCTCGGCCAACGTCCCATGCACCCAAAACCTGATGTGCTGTTGAACAGGTATGCATAAGTTTAGCCAATTTTTGTGAGCTGTGAGTTCAAACCTTGGAGCAATCCCCATGACTAGGGCCTTTAGCAATCCACAGCATTGTGTGGAGGAAGCTCCAGGCTTGTGGCCAGGACCAGTGTATGACCATCTGGAACACTCCACACATCCCCGTGGGGTCAAGGGTTTCTGCCACCACTCCCAGGTACTCCCTCTCTCACTTTTGTTGAGGACACAGGCAAGAGTGCCTGGAATCCTGTAATGGCTGCTGCAGCAAAATATTTCAGTTGCTGTCAGCCAATTAGATCATCTGGATCTGGATCTGGATTCCCTCCGCCCCTGTTGTCTCCTCGCAATCCTAAAGCGCCAAGAAACCGCGTGGTAGAAGCGCGCTACATAAATGTTTTTAAATTCAAAATTTAAATTCAAAATTCAAATCCTTGAATTCTTTGAAGATCTGCAAATCCTGCTTTGGATTAAAGAAACAATGCCCCCTCCTCCACTCAGTTTTGTTTAAGATCACAAAGAGACGACTCTGGTCAAAGTCTGCATCATACAGCCTGCTATGGTCTGTGACTACACATCTGTGTTATGTCCGCTACCTTCAGAGGCTCTCAGATGGTTAAACTACCAGTCTGCTCCCTATCCAGCTCATTTCAAACCCAGGAAATAGTAAACTTTTTTGGAGGATAGATTTTGAGAAAGTGTTGGAATGGGTGACTACGATGACAGTGAATACGATTATATGTGCAGGCCCGACAACGACAATACCAAAAAATGCAATGTCAACGCATGTCATAACCTGTGCCTACATAAAAATGTCAATGCCCAGAAATGCAATGTTGATATACGCCACAATACATGCCCGCACAACAGCATCGATACAGGCAGCAACCATGTCAATGTATGCCATAATCAATGCACGCATAAGAATGTTGTTACCAGTAGAAACAATGTCAATGTACACCATGATATAGGCATGCTTAACTTTGTCAATATAAGTAAAGACAATGTCAATGAACGATATGACAACTATACGCACAGTTTTGAGAATGTCGGTAAAAATGATATCAATGACCACCATATTATTTTCAAAAAACGAATGAACTTGTATCATTGTTTTCAGAATCACCCTAGGTGATCTCCCCATAAACCCAGCGTCAGAGATATGTGGCCATACAGGCCCTGCGACAACAACACATGCCTATCAAGTGACAGTGGGGTGGGGTGTCACTTAGCCTAAAGACTAACACGGACCCAGGTAAAACCCTGATCGAACACGCATATAGATAGTTGCACCAGAAACAGGTCAGAGGAACGTGGCCCCAAAAAAACACACTTGGCCAAAGGTGAAGTCGCCCCTATCATCGAACGTCTTACCTAAGACGTGGAACTTCATGTGTCTGCAAGATATAAGTGTAGGTTTTAATTTCACTGTTGTAAAATTCCTAAAATATTTGTAATATTCTAGGCCATTCCATTTTTTGGCAATGCTGACATAAGAAAAAAAGACAACGGGAAATGAAAAGAGGGTGTGAAATTAAAAATAAATGAAAGACATGAAGGGGCATATTCTCGTGGAGCTATCGCCGAGTTAGAGGCACTTTATTGCTGCCAAAGTGGTGATAAAACTATCGCCCCATTCACAATCTGGTGACAATAGCCCATATCACCAGTCTACCTGTGATAGCAGCTGCAAAAAACATCACCACAGATGAACCCGGCAACTATCGCTAATGAGATGCAGAGTAGGCGTTCCCGTGCCAAAAGCAGTGACAAAACCACTCCGCAACATTCTCAACTACCAGCCAGATCGGCAATAAGATCCCAAAACAGGCGATAAGGCACTTTAGCAGCAGAGAATTAACACCTGCTCTGACCTGGAGTAAAGTCAGATGACAGCCTGAACCAGAAAAGGGTGACCAGCCCAGAGTCACACCTGAAGACAAACAGAAGCCATGGAGCTACTGATTATGTAGCCCGGAGCCCCAACAGGGCACAACACCCACCGTCACCACCACCAGGCCCCCCCCTTCCCCCTCCCCTCCCCCCCCCCCCCCCCGGACCACTCCAGGACCACCACAGAGGCAGCGCAGACACAAGTAGAGGACCTTCAGAAAACACACCTGCCTCACAGACTTAACACCAGAGTTTGTTATTGCCCACTACAGGCTCAAAAGGACAACCATCCTCCACATCCTGAACATCATTGCCCACAGGTTGACGGTCCCAACACAGCAGACAACCAACATCCCACCTCAGACAAAGCTGCTGGCTGTGCTGCACCTGTTAGCCTCTGGTACCTTCCAACCAACAACTGCCAGCGTTGGAGGAGTCTCTCAGCCAGCCCTATCCATGTTCCTCACACCTGTCTTAGATTCCAACATCAGCTTAGTACCCCAGTACCTTCACTTCCCACACACTGCACAGGCACAGCTGGAGACCAAGCAAGGCTTCTATACCATAGCTGGATTCCCGCACGTGTTGGGGGCAATCGACTGCACATATGTACTCCTTTTGCCCCCTGTTGCCACTGCACACAATTACCGCAATAGAAAGCACACACATTCCAACAATGTGCAGGCAATAGTGGACCACCGGGGACTCTTCACCAACGTCGTCACCAACTACCCAGGCAGTGTGCATGATTCCTACATCTTCCGACAGTCCATCATCAACCAGCACCTCCAGGCTGGCACCTGCGGAAATGCACAGCTCGTTGGTAAGTACCAAATGAACACACAACACACCTCAAATCCACAATCATGCAATTCACAACTCTGGGAATGCACATGTCTCAAAGTCACATACAACATGCCAAACAACATGCCTACCCACCAGACACGACAGCACAACTTTCTGTGGAATCCTGGGCTAGCCTGGTACATAAGCCATCAATGGCTGGCACCTCAGCCACACTTTAGCAGAATGTGGGGAGAGGTGGGAACCAGGCATGTGCGAAGGAGGCAAGTGACCAATGAGTGAGAATGTACACAATGCCATGTGTGGCATGGATGTGCTGGACAGACTGCAGTATGCAGACCACAAACATATCCATGTCTACATACACGGCTTGTGTATGGAATGTAGTGGTCAGTGGATGCAACCATGTCACCACAGCCAGTGGGGGAGATCACAGAAATGTAGCTTATTACGTCCCCCCTGTAAGCGTGTGTGGAATGGGCTGGCTCAGGGTACACCAGGCTAGCATAGGGGTGTGAAAAAGGGACGTAGCCCTGGGCATAGTCCTCTCCCCGAATGGCCAATGTCCCTGCCAGGGTGGCACCTCTCAACCGCCATGAGCCTGACACCATGAGCGGTGGTGCCTGTGATCCTGTGCACCTGCTGCATCCTGTGCCGCTGGTCCCTGAAGCCATCTTGCCCACCCGTGTGCATCGAAGCATCACTGCTCACCTGCCGACACTGGCGTGTGTCACGGAGGGTCCACCATGTGCAGGTGCAAGCTCCAAGCCCGAGGCCCCAGACTTTGCCAGCCTCCCCAGACCATCACGGCCTCTGCAACACAGGCCCGCAGTACTCCTTTCTCATTGACTTACTCAACCGGCCGACACATCAGACCAATAGGTCACACATTTGGAACTGAGTCTTGATTTCTTCATGGCAGTGTTCATGTCGCAGTATGCAAGGAGGGGAGTAAGAGGAAGACACGCTTCAGTCCGGAGGAGAAAAGGGTCTCTGTTACGGAGGTGATAGGACACTAAGAACAACTGCACTAGTGCCACTAACTCTGCGCATCGCAGGCCTACGACACGTGGCTGCGGGCCACTGATGACCGCTGTCTCCGGCACACAATGCGGTGGAGTAGGTCACACAATTGGAACTGAGTCTTCCTCTTTTCATGGCAGAGTTTATGTCATTGTACAGGCCTCATCGCAGACTGCATCCCCTTTCAGCTCGGGTGCCACTAAGAATGTGCCCAGAAGTTCATGGGTACTCTCTGGTTGAACTTTGGTGGCGTCTGAGTCCATGGGCTGGGGTTTGTCTTCATCATCATGTAGCTGATACTGACATGGTGATAAAGAGGAGTCTGTAGCATTCAACTCTGCTATTTGCCTGTTTCTGCTTGCTTCTGTCCTCTGCATCATGCCCTGGAAGGACACCTTCCACTGTTCCCCGAGACATTGATGAGGACCCACACAGCTCGAGTGGTCCTACCTCAGTGTAGCGCAAGTCACTGTCCCATGGTGATGTGCCTGTGCCGGCCGCAGTGCATCCGGAGCCACTAACTCTGTCATGGACCCTTGCTGTTTGAACCTTGTGCTGCTGATTGTCTTATCACTGTTGTGGTTGTTGCCAGCACCAACCAACTCCTGAGGGGTGGCTTACACTACCTAATACCCATCAAGCACAGGCGCCACTGGACATTTGACCCTGGCAATAAAAGGGGCCGGGCATATGGTCCTGTAGCCAGTTTCACAAACTCACTCAGTGTGTCCGTGTGGTCATTAGGTATGTATGAGGCCCCGGGCCATATCACATTATATTGTGCTGTGTACAGCGGGCGCAACCATGTCACCGCAGGCAGTGGGGTAGACCTGGGACATGTAGCCTTGTCGTACCTCCCTGTGAGCGTAAGCGGAGTAGACAGGCATATGACAGTACAGTATAGGGGTGTGGCTCTACAACACGTGGATCTGGGTGTGGTTAACTTTGGCCTTGCCAAGTAAGTGGCTAATGCATGTGTCTCTGTTGTAGTGTCTGCGCCACCCGTCCCGCAATGGACAATGTTGCTATGTAGCATGCCCCCGGAGTGCAGGCTCGGCCGAAGGGGTACATGAGGGACGGCATGCCTGCTTGGGGTCAGGGATCACACATGCCAACTGTTGTGTCTGTCGCTATTAGCACAGCATGTGCCAAATGTCTACCCTCAACCAGGCAGGTGCTCTACATCTGTGTCAGCCCTATCCTTACAATGGGCCTACATACACGTGGCCGGCCACCTTCAGTGCACATCATCACTGTGTCGTAGTCAGGCTTGTTGACATGTGCAGACAGGCATGACAATCGTGTGCCGTAGGGGTGCAAGTGATGCAACCGTGCTGCGCACACTAGTGACTATGCTCGGGGGGAGGAGCAGCAGTGAGGCTACGTAATACTCATTGATGCCGCTCATTTGCAACAAGCAGTTCATGTCATACAGGAATCACTAAGTCACACATTTTCACACACCAATGAACCAGTGAGCCTGCCAACACATCATGCAGTACGCAGTCTTGACTCATGTCTCTTTGCACTGTCACAGGTGACTAAGGATATGCACTCTGCGCTTGGATGATGACACCCCTCCGAGCCCCGAACACACAGCCCAGAGGCAGTACAATTTAGCCCACAAACGCACCAGGGGCATCGTGAAGCGCAGATTTGGCGTGTTGAAGTCACTTTTCATGTGCCTGGACGTCACAGGTGGAAGGCTCCTGTACGCGTGCAACGTGATTGTTGCACGTTGTATGTTGCAAAACATATGTGTATGCAGCCATGTCCCATGGATATGAGTGCCAGATGCATCGGATGATGATGATGAAGACAATGCAGGTGGACCACACCCCACTGCATCCGCAGCAGGAATAGCCCATAGGAACACCATCATTGACAATTTCTTCTCATGTTGACGTCACATTGTGACGGTCCTTAGCAGTCATGGAACAGTACAAGGAATGACCACAGGCACAGCATGTGCAAATAAATGCATTCCAAGACACATTCCCTGCGTGCATGCCACCCATCTGTACTGGAACTTCACTCAGACAAGTGTGGGTGCGACATGTAGTGCCAGCAATTTTGGATTTTTTTTATGGATGATGGGTGTGTTACCTCTGTGCAGTGACGTTGTTTAGGGTGTCAAGTATTCGATCTGGCAGTTCTGTGTGTCACAGTTGGTACTGTATCCCACTCTCCGGCGTTTCACATGTGTCCCAATTCATTCCATTTTGGATGTCATTTGTGGCCTACAAGTGACAACAGGGCTTCTTTTGGGCTCTGATATTTGCCGCCATGATGCAGGGATGCACCCTGTGACTCAAGTCCCACGACATTGGCAACATGTATGTAAGGGGAAGTCACTGCCCCTACATTAGTCCATTCTTTTATTATTGTTTGTTCATGGACATGGCACGTCTATGTGCAGGGGGTGTTGATTGTCCCTCTGCAATGTGAAGAGGAGATGAGGTTTCACAGTGTGTTCCATGTATGTTTCCACATTGGTGCAGGTTGCATACAGACTGCATGTCAATGTACATTGTGACTGTTTGTGAGGAGATGTCTATCTGATGTGGGACAATGGTCATTTGTTCTATGTCACGGCTGTGTGGTTGTGCTCGCACGTTTTCATCTCACCCTATTTTTACTCTGCTTTTATGGAGCATTTTCCCGCATGATGCGTAAGAATTGCAGGCCTGTTGCTGGTTATTGCTGATGTTTGTATCGCGATTGGCCTTATCGCGACTATTTTCGTGTTGGTGTTTCGTATTTATTCGGCACTGCATTGGTCTTAACACGGACATTTGATGTGGTACCACCGTGTTGGGAATATGCCGTTAACACAGCATTTTCTCCCGCGATAGACTGCGATGTGCAATGTAACGTTATGCTTATTTTGCGCTGACTATCACACATTCTTGAGAATATCCTCCAAAGATGTTAAGTGATGTGAAGAACATAAAGGAAAGACGAGAGATGCAGTTTAGTTAATGACATTCAGCAAAGGTGAAAAATGGTCTGTGTGAGGGAAGCTTGTTTTGCTGCTTCTTTTGAAGTGATTTTTCATTTGTGGAAGCTTGAACTGCCACCCTGCAGATCCTTGCTTGTTTAACCTCTGGGATGCTCATGACGAACTGAGCTCGTCATAAGTCATGGCGCTCCGGTGCTCATGACGAGCTCAGCTCGTCATGGCCCGTGGAACGCTCAGGTGCGGGGAGAATTCCCCAGCTGTGCTGAGTGTTTCACGGGAGGCAATACACCTGTGACGAGCTGAGCTCGTCATGAGCACAGGAGCTCCGTAGCTCATGACGAGCTCAGCTCGTCATGAGCATGGGGGTGCTGTGCGCGCCCCCCTTCTCCCCAGCACAGCGGGCGATTAACCCGCGCAGCGAAGGGTATAAAGGAAACCTGCACAGCTGCCCAAGTGATATCTTGTGCTGTGAATTGTGCAATTCTACTCAATGTACTGCTGTGTGTGTGTAAGGTTTTGACTGCTGACACCTTTGTTCTGCCAGTTATCTGAGAGGAAATTTGGCTCTCTTCTTGCCTGTAAAATTGAATTCTTTTACAGGTTATATGTTTATGAAATACAGTAACAAAGATCATAGACACATATAAGCTCTACATTGAGACGTAAGGCAGGAATCTTTGCAACTAGAATCATAAACAAACAATTAGGCCTTTCATGAAATTTACACATTGTTGTAAATAGCCCTTTCTGTAGGGTTAACCACAAACATTTTGCCCTCCCCCCCCTTTTTGCTGAAAACATTTTTGTTGGCTTTAGGACTCTTTACCACTGCTAAACAGTGCTAACGGGCTTTCGCTTGCTCCCTAAAACATAGTAACATTGGTTTATCCGCAATTTGCACATTTAATTTACCGAAAAGCCCCTATTAAAGAGCACTACATGTGCATAGGGCCTTTAAAATAAATCTACTATTAGGCCTAGTGCACTGGTTGTGCCACCCACTCAAGTAGCACTTTAAACATGTCCCAGGCCTGCAATTGCAGAGCCTGAGTGTGGAGTTTAAGCTGCCATGTCGGCCTGGCAATCTAACCTTTTTGCGGGACCCAAACCTTTAATTTTCATGCATATATGTCACCCCTTAGGTAGACCCTTGGCATCCCAAGGACAGGGTGCAATGTATTGAAAAAATAGGACATCTACTTTTAAGTTTAACTTGTCCTTTGTAGTGAAAGAATCTTAAATTAGTTTTTGGCTAGTGCAAGGCCTTTCTCTACCATAGCACAGCATTAGGATACTGTATTACATGTTATATGAGTAATTTCCAATTGGGAAGAGATTTGACGCCCAAGTTTGGTGACTCTGGAATCCCAATTTAAAATCACAACTTATGGTGAAGTGACATTTTAAATTGCAATTCTGAAAATGCCACTTTCGCGAAATTGACTTTTTCTTATTTTACCCATTTGGTACCTGCTGCCTATCTCTAATAACATTTCTCGGGGGAGGGAGGTTTGACAGCTGGGGTTTATGAATTTCCCCTAAGCAGCCACACACAGGGAGAATTTAGGTGTGACCTGATGAGCTATCCTGGGAGGATGGGTAAGAGGAGCTGCGCACAAACTCACACTTACACCTGAATAGGCTGTGTCCTGCCCCCACACTGCATACCCTCCTGTAGAGAGTCTGGAGCCAGGGCATAAAGAGCGGACTTCTGTGCACTTCAAAGACCCTTCTTTGAAGTCTCCCCAACTTGAATGGCACCACTGGGTATAAGAACTGGACCTTAGACCCTACCACTTCAGTACACTTCTGGACTTGTGGATACTCTGCCAGGAAAAAGGACTGCTATGCTGCTGAATGGACCGCCATTTGGTTGGACTGCTACTCTAAAGGAGCTGATGTCTTGCTGTGCTGAGATGCTGCCTTCTTGCCTGGGGAAGAAGAACTAAACCCTGAACCGATCTTGAGCCCAGGACCCAGGAGTGACTCAAAGGGCTAGCCTGCTGGCCTGCTGATCTGAGCCTCAGTGACATAACAGGCGTCCCACAGCTCCCGGACCTATCTTTAATGAGCTCCAGACACCCAAGAGATGCCTCTCATACCTTGGGACCTTAAATCAAAGTTTTGGACTCTTCGCTCTTCGCAAACTGGCCAGTTCACTCTAACTGTGCAGCTCATACAAAGAATCAGCACAAGTATAACAAGCATCATCCACCGAAATGAATCGCCGCCACAAATCCCCATTCAACCCATCCACGATACCTGGCCTGCTCTTCACACCACACCGACCATCACCAGTGATACTCTTCTTGCTCCTTCTGATCTGCTTTCCTGCAAACAGGACTCTTGACACAAAACTTGAGAGAATCAATTTTCAGTGGGACTTATCTGGAAGTGTATCCAACCAGCGCTCCATCGAGGTCGGCCTGAACATTTGGATTTGATCTGGCCTAGTGCAACCAGATATCCCAAGGTGCAGCTTTATGCTCTTAAGCACTATTTTACTGCTTACACTTCAAAACTTCATAACTACGGTTCTACTAATTGGATTTTTGGCACTGAGGTCTTGTTTTGTTAATAAATTAAGCTCCATTTGTCTAACCTGGTGTTGGATTTTTTTGCGTGAGGTTTTCACTATTTTACTGTTAGAAGTGTTGCACGAATACTTTGCCTCTTAAGTTAAGTCTGACTTCTCTGTGCCAAGATACCAGTCAGTGAGCACTGGTTCATTTAGAGTGTGTGTGTGACTTACCTTGACTAGGATTTTCATTACTGCTTGGCCAGGGCTTTCACCCCAGTCAACCAGGAACCAGTCCTGTTAATGTATGCGTCTGCCTTGGGGGCATATCAACAAGCGGCAAGGATATTTATCGCTGACCGCTTTTAGCGTGACAAATCTTAACGCTGTCTCTCGCTGGATACTATCGCCCGATCAGTGCACTATTAACAAAGTGCATCGCCGAGGCGACAGGAATCCGGCCAATAGCGGCTATTGGTGGCAATATCACCGGAATACCAGTGATAGGGAACAGCGTTAGGCAAAATATCGTAAATAGGGAGATGTGGACTCAGGATAATAATCCACCTCCCATGATAGATATGGCATATTCGGAAAAAAGTGGTGTTAGAAACCGGTGAATAAGCTGGTTAGCACAACTTTTTATGTTGCTATTCAGGTTAGCGATACCCTTGTAAATACGGAGAAGCTGTGTGAGCGATGATTATTGCAGTATTTCAGACGGTCCCGCCTACCTCGCATCTCATTAGCAATGGGAGGCGCAAAGGAAATGGGTGAAGAAGCATGGATTAACACGTTAGCGTGTACTTGCTAAAAGGGCATTAAAATTATCGCCGCTTTTTGACCAAAAATGGACGCTAAAGCGGCGATAATTTTAACTCCGATCTTGTTGATATACCCCTCAGTTTTTAACCCTGTATTATCAAGCAGTCTCAATTTTGAGCCCTCCCTAGTTACCGATATTGCGGTGTGAAAGCATGGCGGGAGGTTCAGTCTATAGAAATAGGTCCTACTGTCCCACCAAAGTTAGCTAGGCCCTCATTGTCGAACGTACCACGTTGATTGTGGTTTGTATCATACCCTCCATTTTGTGTGGCAGTATAGGCTGGAGTGAGACGGGATCGGCAATGTCATGTTCCACTTCGAGGTGTGGCACATAATCATGCGCTGCATACCAATAAAGCGTGAAATGGACTTCTACACCCAAATAGTGTAAGTGAAAGTCAGGTGCATTAAAGCCCCCACAAGAGTAGGGCAATGTGAGTGCATGCAATCGGGTCCAAGGTTGTTTCCCAGCCCATGTCATTGTTAGCAGATGTGCCCTAGGTGTTTTGAAAAAATGTTGCAGCAGTACAACGGGAATGTTTTTTTTTTGTAAAAAGATTTTTTATTATTTCCAACTTCCCTCAGAACCTCTTAAATGATAGCCATATACAAAGCGATTATACAAGTAACACATCAAATACTCTCATTTCAATCAAGGTTACTCAATTATACCCCTACCCACCAACAATCCTAACACTCCCTCCCCTCTACCCCACCCCCTGTCAGGGTGCCCATCCTATTCAGCCCTCAGGTTTGGAACCACCCAATTGTCTTGTCTTCCAGCTGAACGATCAGCAGAAAACTTCCTAGAAAAGAACTGAGGTCAGAAAAACGTTGTTGGTATGAGATACGTTCCCTGTTGTCACCACTATAGTTCACTAGTGTTGCCATGCCCGGAATATGCATGGTGGCCCTCCCTCATGCTACAACTTGGTACATCAACTCATGCCTTTCACCCTACTAATTTGTCAATTCAGCCCTCTCAATCTGTTCTACATCTTCCTCCTCCTCTTCAGCATCCACAGCAGGAGTCTGGAGTTCAGCCACCAAAGCCCCCCACGCCCTGGCCGCCTCTAGTGTCTTATCATTAGCAGTGCACCTAGCCAGCTGTAATCAAAGTGTCCCCTTGCTACTTGCCCAACTTAAAAAAATCGCTCTCCACCTCAGATAATTAGGCCCTGTCTACGACTTCCAGTGCATGGTAAGCTCCCTTTTTGCCACAATTAACCCCAAGTCATAAAATTTACTAGTAATTTTTGTGCAGGGGTATGTGGGAACCACAGTAACAAGCAAGTCCCCATCTCTGCCTCTATCGTTCGACCTGTCGCCTGATTCAAACATGCTATCACCTCTTCTCAGTAGCACCCCAACCCCGTACAAGACCAGAACATGTGACAGAAATCAGCCCAGCTGCATTACACCTCGGGCACTGCAATAGGGAGCCACCAAAATACTGTAGGATTTTAACCAGCGTCAAATAGGCCCTATGTAATGTAAAGAACTGAACCAATTGGAACCTGGCATTTCGTGTACCCTTCCAGGCACGTCGCACCAGTTGAGGTCATGTCGTCTCTGGTATGAGCTTCCCAATATCCGCTTCCCACTTGCCTTTTAAAGCATCTAGGGGTAGCAATTGCTCGGTTGACAAGCGCCCGTATCGGCACGTGATAGCCTTGAACGTACCTGCCGCCATGACCACATACTGACAACCCAGTGAGGTCGGAGGTTCCAATAGTCCCATCCTCCACTGCAGTTGAATCCGCGTTATTAGGGCAGCATGCAATAAATAATCTCCCCGCGGTATCCTAAAAGTATTCTGCAAGTCCTGAAAGGATAGCAGAGCCCCATCTCTGTATAAATCTCCCAACATATGTACCCCAAGCTCCTCCCAAACTGCCAACGCGGACCAGTTCCCACCATGTGGAAGGGCTGTGCACAAGCCCAAAAGGATCTCCGAACCCCGCTCGTCTTTGGCTCCGATTCCAGCATAAGCGGAGTGTGCGTTCCTCAAGCGTGAGTTGATCAAAACTGATCCTCTACTGGAGAACTATAAATGATAACACATGCCGGGGAATCACTCTACCTTGCGGTCCTTCCGAGCCTCTAAACTCCCCAGCCACCGCCTGTGTGAGCCACTGTAATTGCGCCGCCAGGTAGTACCACTCAAAGTCAGGGACCGCCAGTCCCCCCTCTGCCCTTGGCCACATCAGCATGGGTAACGCAACCCGCCTTCTACCCGATCCCCAGATGAACCCTGTAGTCAAGGTCCTAAGCCTTCGAAATACTGACGCCGGGACCCATACAGGCAGAGTGCGAAAAAAGTAGAGCAGACGTGGGAGTGCCACCGTTTTCAACAGTGCCACCCTCCCTGCCACTGATAGTGGCAGGGTTCGCCAGAACCCCATGATGATGATGCCCAAAAGGCCCCTCACCGCCCTGCCCATAGTACTCTCTAGTAGGTCGGGTTGAGTGTGATAGATGTTAGTACCCAGGTAGGGCAGACAATGAGGTTCCAATCGCAAATCTCCCACCGATAGAGGCGCATAGTCACCCGGGGTCAATAGGAACAAACAGGTCTTACCCCAGTTCACTTTTAATTCAGAAAAACAACCAAACTCCCAGAGCAGGGATTTGGCTCCCTGCAGAGAGTCATCTACATCAGCCAAAAACAGCAATAAATCATCCTCATATAAAGAAATATAGTGGACCTCACCCCTCAGCAATAGACCTTCATAGGATTGTCCCAACCGAGCATGCGACACCAGTGGTTCAATGGCAAAGGCAAACAGTAAGGGGGATATGGAACAGCCCTGGCAAGTACCATTCCCCACCTGATATGCTGTTGAAATGGTAGGCCCCGTTCGAACCCTAGCTGTAGCTGAGTCGTATAATAGTTCAGTCCACCGCACAAACTGGTCCCCAAGGTCAAATTCCCTCAGTACTTGAAACAGATACGGCCACTCCACGCTATCGAAGGCCTTTTCAATGACGACCGAGAGCACCACTGCGCCGGGCGCCCTTTCGTGTCCTCCCCCCATAATCCTAATAAGCCTACGTACACACGTCGCCGTACTCCTGTAAGGAATGAAGCCCGCCTAATCCGGGTGTATCAGAGTGCCCATATGCTCCAAGAGTCGAGTTGCAAGATTCTTACTCAGAATTTTGTAATCCGCTGTAAGCATTGAGAGCGGCCGAAATGCCGATGTAGAACAAGCATCTCCCCTCATTTCAACAAGGGTATTATGATCGCTTCTCTGGCAGTCGAGGGCAACCTACCCAGTTCCCTTGCCTCCCTGTATATAGACTGTAGTGTGGTGCAAGTAGGTCTACATACGCCGCATAAAACTCAACAGGGAGACCGTCTGCTCCTGGTGTTTTCCCCCGAGCCATGTGCTTAATCGCCATTCGAATCTCTCCTAGTGAGATTTCCCCCCCAGCCTGACCCCTTGTTCTGGGTCCAAGCGTGGGAGCTGTGCTGCTAACAGGAAGTCGCTAATCCCAGCTGGCAGCTCCTGCATCGTACTCTTATAGAGCGTTGTATAATAGGTCAGGAATTGGTCGTTAATCTCCCTCTGTGAGTATACTAGGTTCCCGGCTGCGGTAGTCAGTGACAGAATCGGAGTGCCCCGGACTGCCGGATCAACCAACCAAGCAAATAGGGACCCCACCCTGTCCCTCTCTGCATGAGCCCGTACTAGATATTCCTGATGGTCAAAACAACGTAGCCTTTCAACTTGAGTAGCAACTTTTTCGCGTGCCGCAAGGACTGCCGCCTGGCCCTCTGGACCTACATGGCTAGCCTTCTCTACCCGGCGTAGGTGATTCTCTTCCTGCTCTATATAATGCAATAAAGTCTTGAGTTTGAGTTTAAAAGTTCTTCTTAAGCGCACGTATACCAGCGGCTTCTTGGCGCTATAGCTAACGGGGACTGAGGGTGGAGGTAGGGGGGTCAAAACGGGCAGTTAATCAAAGGATTTAGTAAAAAAATGGGTTTTGAGGCTTTTGCGGAATTGTGAGTAGAGGGGGATGGAGCGAAGTTCAAGGGGAAGGGAATTCCAGAGGGTAGGGGCAAGGACAGCAAATTTAGATCCACCCCACTTCTTTCTCCGGAAACGTGGGATGGTAAGGAGGGACTGGGTGGAGGATCGTAGAGCCCTAGTAGGGACATAAGGGACGATCTCCGAGGAGATGAAAGCTGGCGCCGAACTGGAACGGGCCAGGAAGGTAATGCATGCGAGCTTGAATTGAATTCTAGCTCGCACGGGGAGCCAGTGCAGTTGTTTCAGGAGAGGGGTAGAGTGGTGGAATTTGGGAAGATTGAAGGCCAGGCGGGCCGCCTGGTTCTGTATTTGTTGGAGGCGACGCAGACTGTATGCGGGAATGCCGGCATACAGGGCGTTCCCGTAGTCCAGGCGGGACACCACCATGGCCAGGATGATGAGTTTTAGTGCGGAGAAAGTGAAAAATCGGGACACCCTGCGAATTGTGCGCAGTGAGAGAAAGGAAGAAGATACCACAGAGCTAACCTGGGAGTGAAGGGTGAGTTGCGAATTGAGTTTAATGCCTAAGGTTTTGACTGAGGGAGAGGGAACAGGAGAGGGACCAAGAGAGGGGGGCCAGAAGAGAGGGGACCAGGGGCTGGATGAACCACCCGTCAACACCAGTTCTGTTTTATCGGGGTTGAGTTTAAGGTGGTTGTGGTTCATCCAGTCCCTTATATGAAGCATAACAGTTTGAAAATTTAGTGTAGCGGAAGGAGAAGAAAGGTTGAAGACCAGCTGGAGGTCATCCGCATAATTAAATACGGTGACCTCCATCTGTTGAAGAGAGAAAATAAGAGGGGCAATATACAGATTGAATAGGAGGGGAGAGAGAGAGGAACCCTGGGGAACCCCGCACTGAACTCTTCGGGTGTCCGCTGTATAGTCACCCAGGCGGACAGCCTGGGTACGGTCACTCAAGAAGGAGGACAACCAGACCAGGGCACTCCCCCCGATCCCCGCCGCCGCGACACGGGAGAGTAAGGTGTTATGGTCCACCGTATCGAAGGCGGCTGAGAGATCGAGGAGCACAAGCGCCTGGTGCTGATTGGTGTCCATACCCTCCCTGAGGGTGTCAAGGACCGACATAACAACAGACTCCGTGGAGTGTGCGGGGCGAAAACCGGCTTGACGGGGGGCAAGGGCACCGTGTTTCTCCACAAAGGAACTCAGAGCGCAGGTGACATGGCGCTCGAGCACCTTGGCCAGGAAAGGTAGGAGGGAGATGGGGCGGAAATTGGCCGGGACAGAAGGATCTGCCCCCGGTTTCTTCAGAATGGGCACAATGACCGCGGATTTCATAGAGTTGGGAACTATGCCTTGTGAGAGAGAACTATTAAGGAGATGGAGGGGAGGGTCTGGACACGAGACAAAGACGTGGCGGAGAATGTGGGCAGGGCAGGGATCAAGCGGAGAGCCGGATTTGATCAGTGGCACTACAGAGGTCAGATTTTCCCGAGTGATAGGGGTAAAGGAGGTTAGTGCACCTTTTGGGGGGGGACATTGAGGATCAACAAAAGATGGGGAGGGAAGGGGGATGTTGGCCTTAATGGTGGTAATTTTCTGGATAAAATAATCATTAAGAGAGAGTCTTGCGAGCCCCTGCTGTGGATGAAATACACACCCCTCTCACCACTGCATTAAAAGTGTCCCATTCCAGGGCCCTGCTTGATGCTGTCCCTCTATTCTCTGTAAAATAATGCTCAATAGCATCTCGGACCTCAGCACAGAAAACTGGGTCTTCCAGCATTAATGGGTTCAGGCGCTGAGTGGGGATTGCCTGTTGCTGCCTGGTCCACATTACTTTTATCAGACACGGGTTATGATCAGATATCGTCTTCGACAAATATTCACTATGGCAAATCAGTCCCTGAGCCTCAGACGAGCATAAAATACTATCAAGCCGCACATGTAAATCATGCGGCACCGAATAGAATGAATAATCCCTATCCGTTGGGTGATGCGTCCGTCAAGCGTCGACTAGACCCCAAGTGTTTTGCAACTCCCGCCTCCCCTTCGCCAGCCTGTGAACCGCAGATTGGGCCAACGGAGGGTTAAATCGGTCCAAGTCCACATCAGTGATGAATTAAAATCTCCTCCTAAGAAAACCGTGCCATTCAAGAATGTCGCTATTTTCCCGGACAACCGTGAAAAGAAAGCAGGCTGTTCTACATTCGGGGCATAAATACTGCACAATGCTACATCCCTCCCATCTAGTCACCCTTGTACAGCCACAAATCTCCCTTCTGGTTCAATTACCGTCGTCAAAAGTTGAAAGGGAACACCCGATCTCACCCAAACCAATGCCCCACTTGCAAATGCTGAATAAGTAGTATAAAACAATTGGTCCCTCCATCTCCGTTGTAATGCGCGCTCCTCAATCTGATCAATGTGTGTTTCCTGTAAAAAGGCCACTTAAATCCCCCTACGCACCAAATATGCATCGACCTTGTAACGTTTCGTCATGGAACTCAGCCTCCGCACATTCCAGGTGATACATTTACACTCAGGTTGGGTCCCCATACGTGAGCATGTAACACAACAACCTCCCCCTTAGCCCGTTAGGCACACTGACAGTCCCCTTAAACCCCAAACATCCCCAACAAACCCTCATCCCTCCCCTCCCCAGAAAAGGTGTTAAACGATAGTTACCCATCCAAACCCAATCCCACATAATGGGAACTCTCTGGTAGCTACCAGAGTCTCACAACTAGCGTGAGGTTGGGGAGGTAGCTCTACACCAAATCAAGCTGGTTGGCAAGTCCGCTGCCCCTCCTCCCACACTCAGCCTCAGAAGTAGAGCCCCTGATCACCTACGTTCCAGGGGAGCCCCCCAAACAGCCTCATTCCCCACTCCACTGACCCATAAAACATTGGGATAAACCTCCCGCCTGAGTCTTGAGGCCTACAACTGCGCCCTCCTCCACCGCACCCTAAATCTGGGATTTCACCCTCTTACTGTACACAAATGGGAACAGGTAGTAAGGTTCATTTGTCCAAAAGGCTGTCAGCAGTCCCTGGAGTAACATGGGGCAATGTTGGGTCATCTTCCTCAGATCCCTCTGACATCAACTCCTCCGATCCAAGCTGAGACCCTGAGTCCGCTGAAGGGGCAGTGACCGCTGCTCCTGATATGGTGGAGACCGCCCGAAGGGCCGCCTGCCGTTCCAATTCTGTCTGAGACGTTGTTGGTGTTTGACTTGTTGTCGCTTGTTTTTTGGTTCGTTGGCTTCTTCGAGGTTTCGGCCGGGTCTCCACTTTCCCCTCATTGCCCTTATGGACATCAGTTCCAGTTTGAAATGTTTCTAGCCAGCTCCATGCATCATCCGGGGTACTATAAAAGGAAGCCTTA
Organism: Lissotriton vulgaris; assembly: GCF_964263255.1. NCBI lineage: Eukaryota > Metazoa > Chordata > Amphibia > Caudata > Salamandridae > Lissotriton > Lissotriton vulgaris. Next base: position 570,245,395 of record NC_141695.1, read on the forward strand.
CCATCCATCATCACCCTCAGGCGAGCCGGGAACAGAAGAGACTACTGAATGCCTCCGTCTCGGAGGGCCATTTTGAATGCTAGAAATGAGGAGCGATTGCGCTGGACCTCGTAGGAGTAGTCCGGATAGATGGAGACAGAGGCATTATCCACTCGGTAGGGCCCCATTGTCCGTGCTCTCTGCAGGATAACATCCCGGTCTTTAAAGTGCAATAGGCGTGCCACCACAGGCAGAGGAGGCCCGCCAAGAGCCGGCGGGGGGGGGGGGGGCGGAACCCGATGAGCACGTTCCAGTGTGTAGAACTGTGACAGGCCTTCAGGAGCGACCACATCACACAACCAGGCTTCCAAATAATTGATCATACTGTCCCCTTCGATTTTCTCGGGTAGGCCCACCACCCGCACATTATTACGTCGATTGCGCCCTTCAGCATCTTCAGACCTTTTTTCCAGGTGCTGCACCCTCCGCAGCAAATCCCCCACCACCATGTCCGTCGCCTTCTGGGCCGGTTCCAGCGTCCCCAAGGTAAGTTCTGTGTGCTTGGCACGATCCGCCAATTTTCCATGGTCTGCCCGCAACAGCCCCAAGCTCGTTGACACCTGTGCAATGTCATGGTGCAACGCTGCCCTGGATGGATCTTGGTCCTGGCTGTCGGGCAGCTCCTCTATGGGGTCAGGAGGCATCATGCCCGGTTTCGGCTGCGGTTTCCCCATATCCCAGGCCTCCAGTCACTCTCCGATATGTCCGTCAGACGGGATCTCTCAGCGGCAGTCACCAGCGGTATAGGCGTTGGAGCAGGCAGACAGCTTTCGCCAATCAATGTAGGTAGGGGGTCCAACAGTTCTAACCACTCTCCTACTAGATCCTCAATGGCTTCAGGGGGACATCTCAGGGGCCCAGAAGCAGCCAACCGAGACTCTGCTTCTAGGCGGCTCCCCGAGCACTAACAGACGCCACACAGGCACAGGTGAACTTCGCCCTTAGCAATAGATCTCTTCTCTGTGGCAACCCCCGTCAGGACAGTTCCAGCTGTGAAGGGCCAGCACTTAATCTACCTTCTCAACCCCCGGGCGAATGATCTTGGGGATGCCGTTCCCTTAACCACTGCAGCACACACCGGGCCCTCCAGCGCCGCCGCACCCTCCAGCACTGTCTTGGTGGACGCACGATCCACCTCGATCAACTCTCCAGGGTGGGGGAAAGGCCCGTTGATCAGCCGTGACCCATCCCAGCAATCCACATTCCAGGCAGGCCCCAAATGTCGTCCGGCCCTGCGGACTCTTCAGGAGTTCCGGCCGCATTATGCGGGCACCAGCAGCCGATCCAATGAGCCTTGTCTATGATCGGAAGGGGCTGCCGTCCAGCCGTTGACAGTCCAGTCATTGACAGCGCGTCCCCGCACCTTACTTGTGCCTCACAATCTTCTCCCCTTCAGGCCGCCAATGAACACCCTTTGCCACTTCCGCTGGCCAGCGCCACTCTCTCGACCCCACCGCCAGCCTCTAACACCTCCCAGGCTGTTATGCCGGCCCCGCGGGGACCCGACTCCAATCTCCCTGATGTTGCACTGCTCATGCAAAGGGATGGGTCCTCGCTATTGCAGCGATGATGTCATGTCGCCAGAATGGCACTTGAGTCGCTGGGCTAGATGGCTCCACATTTGTTCAGCCGCCATCCACTCCTGCACCATCATTGTACATTGCGCTTGCTTCCTCCAGCCGCTGCCAATACTCACAACCAGTGCCCCTCAGCGATCGGAGCCCCCTGCGGCACTCCACCATCGGCTCCGGTCACCATCCAGGCCGCCTCGTCATCGTCTCCAAGTTCCAGTACCAGTTGTGGCCGCACTGGGCCCACCCGCAGCTGTGGCCGATCGACCCCCTCTCCGTGGCGGCCTCCCAATCACGCGAGGCCAAGGATGCAGAAGAGGAAACAGGCCCCACCAAAATGGCCGGCACCCCCCGGGAAGGCCGACAGAGATCCAGCTCCGGTTCGGCAGGCAGCCGCCTGTCGCGATCCCCAAGTGTCACGCAGGGATCCTTGTGGTCTGGAGGGGGCTCCTCCGAGCCACAGGTTTCGTCAGGGCAGGAAATATATCAGGATAATCATTGAGGCAAGCACGGAGCTCTCAGCTCACGCGTCTATGCTCATCGGTGGTCAAGCCACGCCCCCCAATGGGCATGTTAATAAAAAGATATAGAAACTTGGTGGCTATTCTGTCTGCCAATAACAGCGACAGCCTAGACCACCTAGAGACCTGATGTTCTAGTGTCTAAATGGTGCTACCATAGTTGCATCTAATCACTAATTCCGGATCACTATTGATCCATACCCTCGTGTATTTAAATGGATCTGTGCTCCGCACCAAAGAAACACCTAGAGGGTACACCAGAGTACTGGACATCAAAGGGAATATAACCAACTTCGACCAGTTGATGCTCAGACCTGAGTAGTGTTCAAAGCTGATATATTCCAAAATCATAGGCTGCAAATGCAAAGGAAGGTCCCTGACAAATAACCCCGTATCAACTGCGTACAGGGAGGTGCTGAGAGGTCGCAGCCAAAATTGTAATGCAGAGGCATCATGTTGCTGCTGGAACATGCAGGCTAGTGGCTCCAAATAATAATGACGATAGAGGGCACCCCTATCGCGTACCTCAAGGTTTAGGAAACCCACCAGAAGCTCCATCATTAATATGCAACCAGGCCACTGGATCTGTGTAGAGCAAGCAAATACAGCGTAGGAATGTTTCTGGTACCCCAAACGAGTCATTATAGTAAACATATAGCCCCATTCAACTGAATTAAAAGGTTTGGCGGCATTCATTAGGACTGTTGCTGCCTGCAGGGAGGGGTTCAGCTGGTGCAATAATGCAAGAACGGCTGGTATGATCCCGGACTGTTCTGGCAACACCAGTCTCTTTTCTCTGATTTTTACATCAATAATAATTAAGGACAGCGGTCTGTACGACTCACACTACTCAGGCACTTTGTCACGAATTGGTAGTGGCACAATGAGTACCTCTCAAAGTGAAGGGGGCAAAACCTGTTTATGGTATGCTTCCTCATATAGATTGTGGAGATGTGGTGCCAGGAGGTCAACAAATCCTTTACAGAACTCCCCAGTGAGATCATCCAGTCCCAGAGCCTTGCCAGTAGGGAGAGAGCGTATGGAGTCTTTAAACTCCTAAAATGTAATAGGTTATACTAAATATTCACTCTGCCCGGGGATTAGCCGTGCGAGGGCCACATCCTCCAGGTAGTCTCCTATCTCACCCACCATAGAAGGCTGAAGGGCACTAGAGAGGCGGGTATAGAAATGTGTGAAACCTGTAAAGATAGAGGTTGTATTGTAATATACAGTAATTTCCAGAGTACTGATCTTCACAATGAGTTCTTGGCCCCAAGGTAATTGCAGCTTTGCAGCCAAACTACGTCCTGTGTCGACTATCCTCTCCATATGTTCTAACTGTGTGTCTCTAGGATAAAAAGTGTAGTAGTTGTGTAGCTAATTCATTAAAAGTGGTAACATGCTCCCTATTATCAGCTAGAGTGGCATGACTAGGGTTGATCTCATAATCGTGCTCTACTGATTTTAATTTATCCTCAATATTTTGCAATGTGTGTTTGTATTGCCTTTAACACTCCTGCCTGTGTACTAATGTACACACCTCTGATTGTGACCTTGAAGGCCTCCCATAGCATTTCCTTCCTATTCACAAAACCACAATGTTTTACAAAGTATTCCACAAAAGCTGAGTGAAGTCCATCCCGGAACACAGAATCCAGGAGTGCTGTCACTCGAAACATCGATTTGAATCGGCCAGGGGTAAGGGTATGGATTACAATCACTAGTATCACTGACTTAAAGATATCATCTTAGGAAGTCTTAGGAAGAAGTGTGATTTGCGCCATTCGGTCACAAATCTCCAGGGATACCAACCAGTGTTCGAACCGGCACCATGACCCATGTACATAAGATGTGTATGTACCATACTGCCGCTTCAGGTGTGTAAGCATCTATACATACACAAAAACATATTTGGCCAGTCCATCCTGTGTAACTCCAATGGACCTCTTGCCGTGACAGTCCATTGCAGCTGATCTATCCAGGGTGGAGTATAAGTATGTGTTAAGGTAAGACCTCATGGAAAGGGGCGACCACTCGGTCCCCCCGAACGTATGGTGGAGTACCCCGATCCCCCCGGGAGGCCATCTTGGGCGGGAGGCGAGTCTCGGCTGGTATGCCCGAAGCGGCGTAGCCGGGGCGCGCCTTTTCCCGCCCTGGAGTAGGTTGTCCTAGACGCTGACGCCGCCGGCCACGCCCCCGGGGGGCAGGCGGAGGCGGGTTTACGCCCGCCCGAAGACGGATAAAAGGAGCAACAAGCCAAGAAAGCATCCTCTTGTTCCTGTGCTCTGAAGCTGCACCTCCCCGCTGCACGTGAGCTCGAGACGGAACGAAGAGCCAATTTTGAGCGTTGTAATTTTGTTCTTGTTTTACAGATATCTTCGTTGGAGAATGCCGGGCAAGAAGGTCGGAAAGCGGGTCGGTACTGATCAGATGCTCCGCATGCTCGTAAAGGAGGTAGCCGAGTTGAAGAAACAGATGGCGGTAAAGAACGGGGAGGGATGCCCGAAGCGAATCGTCGGACCAGCATTGCCGGGAGTAGTCCCTAGCGGGAGAGGCAAGAGGTCCAAGAGGGGGGCACCTGGGGGGGAGGCCCCGGTTCCCGATACACCGATAGAGGAGCCAATCCCGGTTCCGAAGGAGGGGCATCCGATCCCCGTGGTAGTCACCCCCGTGAACGGAGAAGATATGCCTCCCGAGTTGGCTGCACAACTGGCAGCGTGGTTGGGAAAGGATAGTGAGGGCACCACGGTGGACGACGCCAGGGCAGTAATGAGGCAATTGCGGGAATCTAGACAGGCTGCGAAAGAACCATCTTCTGTTCCCCCGCAGGTTCCGGTGGCTGAAATCGCAGCAGGCGCAAGTTCAGCAGCAAGTACAGCACCTAGTTCAGGTAAGCGGCTACTGACGATTGCGGGGGAGGGGTCTGTACCCTCGCGAAGGGAGGAAGTGGCCCAGCATGTTCCACTCGAAATTAAGGAAAAGATTTGGGCTGATAAGTATGTGAACATGTTTTCTTTGCTTACTGACCATTACGAGATCGAGCATGTGAAGGCCCAAAAAGAGCTTATGCATAGGAGTGTTTGGCGTGCAAAAATGGCCGCCTTTAAGGTCGACGAGAACATAGGTACTTGGGGCAGAGCGTTTGGCATTTTCACCTCCATTATGGGTGAGCGAAGGCCTGAGTTGTTGACGGAATTGCCTATTTATCAGACACGTATTATGGAGTATTCTCTAGCGTACGAGGGCAATCAGTGGTTTTGTTATGACAATATTTTTAGGAAGGCTAAGGAGCACGACCCAGCTCTAACTTAGGATTGTTATGACTCCATTTCTTGGCAAAAAATAGAGAATTCAGGCATGTTAAAGGTACCATTGTCGGGGGGTAGTGGGGGTGAGTCTTCCCGCCAAACCTCTGGGACACCCTTTTGGACGGGTGCAGGTAACGAGCATCACTCGAAGTCGAGTGGCAACGCAGGTAAAAAGGGGATTTGTTGGAATTTTAACAGGGGAAAATGTACAAGGCCTCAGGAGTCATGCAAGTTTAGACATGAATGTGGGGGGTGTGGACAGTCCTCTCATCCCGAGACCATGTGCAGAGCCAAAACGGGTGATAACGGTGGTAGGGGAAGCGCCAAACAGGTCTGAAATAGTCCGAGGGGCGCCTTTACCTACCCCGGTTGATACCATGGCAATGATTCCTTGGCTCAATGAATACCCGGATCATGTCTCCGCTGGGGTGTTGCGAGACGGGTTTTCGTATGGTTTCCGCATTCCAGTGGGGGATTTTCAGGGTAAAACAAGTTGTAAGAACCAACTGTCGGTCCTGCAGCATACGGCGGTGGTACAGGTAAAGATTGGGAAAGAGGTGACTCGAGGGCGGGTTGCCGGTCCATTCGATTTACCACCGGTTGCTAACTTTGTTTGTTCCCCCTTAGGGGTGGTCCCCAAGAAGGACCCGGGTGAGTTCAGGCTAATACATAATTTGTCAGCCCCACGAGGTCTTTCCGTGAATGATGCGATAGACCCGGAAGTGTGTTCGGTGCGGTACGCATCTTTCGATGAGGCCGTCGCCATGTTGAATCGCCTGGGGCCCGGAGCGCTGATGGCCAAATCAGACATCGAGTCAGCGTTCCGGTTTCTCCCGGTACACCCAGACGATCAGCGTCTCCTTGGTTTCATGTTTCAGGGTCGCTATTACATGGATAAATGTATGCCAATGGGTTGCTCCATATCTTGTGCTTATTTTGAAAAGTTCAGTTGTTTTTTGCAATGGGTATTTACAAGAAAGACGGGTTTTCAGCATGTGATGCATTATCTCGATGACTTTCTGTTCCTGGGGGCAGCCGGGGATCCAGAATGTGGACAGGCTTTAAAAGAGTTTTGTGTCTTAATGAATCACTTTGGCGTGCCATTGGCACCAGGTAAGACTGTGGGTCCCTCGACTTCACTCGAGTTTCTGGGGATCGAGCTCGACTCGGAGGAAGGTTGTTTTCGGTTGCCAAAAGAGAAGGTGTTGAAATTCAGGGCATCCCTTGAAACATGTATTCGAGAGACTAAGGTAAACCTGCATCAATTGCAACAAACGGTGGGCCAGTTGAATTTTGCCCTTAGAGTAATCCCAATGGCCCGCCCCTTTTCCCGCTCGATTGCACAAGCCATGGTCGGCCTTAAGGAGGGACATCACCGCACGAGGCTTGGTTGGCATTCCTGGCGGATTTCAATGGTCGAATTGTCTGGAACAAGCCGGCGGTGTCCTCCGAGGAGCTGGGGCTGTGGACAGACTCGGCGGGGAGTATAGGTTTTGGCGCCATATTCGGTACGCAATGGTCGGCTCAGAAATGGCCGACATGGTGGCACGAGTGCGGGCTGACAAGTAACATTGCTTTCCTCGAACTCTTCCCTATTTTGGTGGCCCTGAAAACATGGCCTGAGGGGTTCCGAGATCACTCTGTGGTGTTCTGGTCTGATAACATGACCGTGGTTGAGTGTATCAATAGTCAGGCAGCACGTTGTAAATGGATTCTGAGACTGCTTAAAGAAATTGTATTGTTGTGTATGCAGTTGAATGTGCTCTTTAGGGCGCGACATGTCCCAGGGGTGCTGAACCAAGCGGCTGATGCGCTTTCTCGTTTCCGTATGCAGGCCTTCTGGGGTTTTCTGCCCACAGCGGACCCGGTGGCGGCACCCTTTCCCGAAGCTCTCTGGTCTCTCGGTGCCCCGAACTACAAAACCTCGTGGGAGAGAGTTTAGCACCCAGGACAAGGAAGGCATATGAAGGGGCGTTCTGTTCCTATTGGTCCTTTTTGGGTTCTGCTAGGGGGGAGCTTTGGGGCCAGGAAGAGCTTGTCGTAAAATTCTTGCTGTCTTTACATCAGGCAGGCAAATCTGTAGCTACGGCCCAGAGGCATCGGGCCGCCATTTCCTTTATGGCAAGGGCTCATGGGATCCAGGACCCGACAGCGTCTTTTGTGGTGCAGAAAGCGCTACGTGGATGGCAACGCCTTGAGGGTCGCAGAGTAGATGTGAGGCACCCGATAGGTCTGGATAGGTTGGCCCTGTTATTATCCGTACTCCCTGCGACATGTTCATCCCGGTATGAAACAGTGTTATTCCGGGCCGCCTTTGCGTTAGCATTCCATGGGGCAATGCGGGTAAGCGAACTGGTGGCGAAGAACAAGCGGGATACGGTGGGGGGACTGTGCCGAGAGCACATTCAGGTAAAGAGGGAGACAATGACTGTCTCGTTTGTCAGGTCCAAGGCCGATCAGGGTGCAATAGGGGATTGTGTAGTAATACATCGGATTCCCGGATCTCCCATGTGCCCTGTTGTTTGCTTAGAGGAATATTTAGCGCAGAGGGCGTCATCATGGGGGGGGACCTTGTTGAGACACGCTGATGCCACCCCACTGACGAGGTTTCAGTTCCAGCGGGTGCTTGCAATGGCGCTTTCGGCCGCGGGCTTGAACCCCGGCGAGTTTGGGACCCATTTCTTTCGGATAGGGGCTGCTACTGAGGCTACAGCCAGGGGTCTGAGTATAGAAAAAGTGAAACGTTTGGGGCGTTGGTCCTCGAATTGTTACAAAAGGTATGTGCGGTTGCACATGTTGTGAAGCTGCTATCATGTACTCACGCTTCTTGTTTTTGTTTGGTTTACAGTTTCGCAAGCTTACGAGGCGGGGCGGACTGTGCAGTCGACCCGACACCTGGGAACCAGCGGTCAAACATCACCGGCTGCGGAAAAAGTGGTGTGGGTCGTGGGCCACTCATACGTGAGGCGTGCCGCGGACGTATTCAAAGCAGGTGACATGATTCACATGGCTGGGGAATACGGGTACAGGGTGACCTTCTATGGAAGGGGCGGGCTCTGTATTGACCAGTTTCAATCCTTTTTTGAGGGTTTGTTAGGGCGGACAAGGTCACCGCCGTCTATAATCATAGTCCATCTTGGGGGTAATGATTTGGTGACCATTGGTAGACGACTGCTTCTCGAGGCAATGCTTTCCACTGTAAGTTGGTTGGCGAGAAGAGTTCCAGGGTGCACAATTGCATGGTCCCATATGATTCCACGAAAAGTGTGGCGGGGGGCGATTTCGGTTTCTGCTCTGAATCACTCAGTGAAGAAAGTAAATAACAAGTTGGGTAGATTGTTTCGTTCAAGTGCACTGCATTCGATTCCGCATGGTTGTATCAAGGGGGACAGTATGTATTTGGGAGATGGGGTCCATTTGTCCCGGGTGGGGAATGAGTTACTCATAGGAGACCTCATAGCTTGGCTAAAGAGTTTAAAACATGACCTTTAGGCAGGAGTTGTTGTGGGGGGTCCGGATAGCCGGTCAACTATCCGGCCTGTGGCGGTAAGGTCATGATCGGTGAGCAGTAATTGGAAGATCCCTATGGGGGGGCGTCACCCATTACGGATGGGAGCGCCCGGGGGAGGTGGCCATTGGCCCCTCAACGGGGAGGCGGTCCCTTCTAAGGATGGGCCGCCGAAAGAAAAGGAAAGGCGGTCAAGGCCCCTTCCTTGATAGGAGGGGCTACGGGCCCCTCCTGGGGAATTTCCCGGGGCCAGGACACCTGCGACGGCAGATGTGGTAAGTTGTGTGGGGTGGGGAGGGGGTTTACGCTACCTTCTAGACACCTCACACGAGTCCTCGGACGACCTTTAAATTCATTGGGGCCCCCGTCAAGTCAAGGGAAATTGGTAGATGCATTTGAGGTACAGCCTCTGTGCGGTCGCCCCTCTCAAGTGGGGGGGGTAATTCTGGTTTAGGGATCTGACACCGGTTACGACCTTGCCGTTGGCCCTCAACGTTAGGATGTACAATTTCAAGTTAAATGTTTTGTAGGATGTTAGTTCGGCTAGGAGAACCTTTGTATTAGAAATATGTTAAGGTTAGCCAAACATCGTAATGTGGAAATGAAATTGTACATAATATGAAACTGTTAATTTAATGTTTTGATTTTGTTTCATATTTTAATAAATACGGCCGGGAGGGTCACTCCCTCCCGCCTTCCAAAAGTTCAGAACCGTTTCCGTTTTTCCATCCTTGGGGATTGCGTCGAGAGGGGGTGGCGGGTATCTCAGCCATATGGAAAGGGGCGACCACTCGGTCCCCCCGAACGTATGGTGGAGTACCCCGATCCCCCCGGGAGGCCATCTTGGGCGGGAGGCGAGTCTCGGCTGGTATGCCCGAAGCGGCGTAGCCGGGGTGCGCCTTTTCCCGCCCTGGAGTGGGTTGTCCTAGACGCTGACGCCGCCGGCCACGCCCCCGGGGGGCAGGCGGAGGCGGGTTTACGCCCGCCCGAAGACGGATAAAAGGAGCAACAAGCCAAGAAAGCATCCTCTTGTTCCTGTGCTCTGAAGCTGCACCTCCCCGCTGCACGTGAGCTCGAGACGGAACGAAGAGCCAATTTTGACCCACCCACTAGCCCCTGAAGACAGCAAGTGGTTTTTTAAATAAAGTTTTGACGTGGTAACTCTATTTCTTACAGGTTGTGATGATGGACGTGTTATTTGTGTATGCAATAATGAGAATGATCATCTAGAATATGTTTTTTCGAATAAAGTTTTGCACTAGTGTTGATCAGTAATCATACGTGAAGTAGTTATGGTTGTCTTTTAATTTATTAATTTAGTTAATTGTCGTATTTATTTTGGTCGGGCGGTAAGGTCATGATCGGTGAGCAGTAATTGGAAGATCCCTATGGGGGGGCGTCACCCATTACGGATGGGAGCGCCCGGGGAGGTGGCCATTGGCCCCTCAACGGGGAGGCGGTCCCTTCTAAGGATGGGCCGCCGAAAGAAAAGGAAAGGCGGTCAAGGCCCCTTCCTTGATAGGAGGGGCTACGGGCCCCTCCTGGGGAATTTCCCGGGGCCAGGACACCTGCGACGGCAGATGTGGTAAGTTGTGTGGGGTGGGGAGGGGGTTTACGCTACCTTCTAGACACCTCACACGAGTCCTCGGACGACCTTTAAATGGCGTCGAGTTCATTGGGGCCCCCGTCAAGTCAAGGGAAATTGGTAGATGCATTTGAGGTACAGCCTCTGTGCGGTCGCCCCTCCCAAGTGGGGGGGGTAATTCTGGTTTAGGGATCTGACACCGGTTACGACCTTGCCGTTGGCCCTTAACGTTAGGATGTACAATTTCAAGTTAAATGTTTTGTAGGATGTTAGTTCGGCTAGGAGAACCTTTGTATTAGAAATATGTTAAGGTTAGCCAAACATCGTAATGTGGAAATGAAATTGTACATAATATGAAACTGTTAATTTAATGTTTTGATTTTGTTTCATATTTTAATAAATACGGCCGGGAGGGTCACTCCCTCCCGCCTTCCAAAAGTTCAGAACTTTTTCCGTTTTCCCATCCTTGGGGATTGCGTCGAGAGGGGGTGGCGGGTATCTCAGCCATATGCAATAGCCCTCGGTGAAGAGGTATGGATGTGATACCAAAGAGTTATATAAAATCCAGGATCATCTACATTGGGGCATTTTGTATTGGCCGGTGTTATTGGAGTATTATTGAGTCTACCCTGTGCTATCGCAATGCGACCCTGGTCATCCACCATAGAGTGGGTGACCGTAAATGACACTCCCCATTTCACCAGGATCATGACACCTCTAATGTAGGAAACTTAGAAAGAGGGCAGTCGATCCACCAAACAGCGGATGCCAATTACTAGTTCTGTATTTTGTGTTAAATCCATTACATGCAATAATGCAATCTGGATTTGAAGTTGGTCAACATAGCAGAGCACTAGTCGAGCTTTGTGAGAGTTTTTAAGCCCCCTTATATTCCATGTCAGTAGAGCTATATGTCCCTGAGGTTGGACCAAATTAAAGTCATAATTTTAATCTCAGTTTTAGATATCTGGTCAAGCAGGGTGTGTTGCAAAGGACAGCATGGTAATAAGCAGCACACGGGAGACATAGATATCAACAAACAAGCCCCCCATCACCTACTTCAGCTTCTTAAACTTGCTAAAGAGTTTCCCATAACCTAAAAAAAGGAAACTTATCAGTAAAACCAGAACATTATACATGCAAGCATGTAACATACTACTACACATAACAACCATTCAGGGTGTATCCTCATGAGGGCTGCAGGTTTCCAGTGCTCCTCCAGGTCGCTGAAAGTGGCCGGGAAAAGAATAGTACTGTACCAACCTACTTGTGCAGTCTAGGCAGCTTGGGCAGTTCTAACCGTAGGGAGGGTATGCCCCCACTGTCCAACTAAGGCCTCAGTTTCTCCGGAACAGAAAAAGTGAAGGGAATAAAGCAGACAAGTCTTATGTGCTGTGTTAGGTGCCCCCCTCATCTATATTCTCATTCAGGTTGGTCTTGTCTCCTTTGGTTGATGGTCTTAAGGAAATCGTTTGCTGCTCTGCAGTTTGGGAATAATTTCTGAGTACCTCAATAGTCAATATGGATGCACGCCGGATATAGCATGGCACAGGAGAGCTCAGCTTTTGTAGTTGTTTCTTAATGGGTAGGAATTCTCTGCAGCCTGCCTGCACTGTTACTGTGAAGTCTGGAAAGAAGACTATATGGTTCCCCTGGCACTGGGATGCCCATGGGTAGCCATGCGCTCTATAAATGCTACTTCTATTCTATTCTGGTAGGCAAGTTCCCCCTGCTCTCACACCTACCTGAGCACTGTATAACGGTCAAGGTTTTGCTATGATTTGGCATGGCTGTACCCTAGGAGGTGACTCTGTCATGAGTAATTGATGAGTTCTCTCTACTACCAGCATGTTTGGCAGGTTTTCAGAGCCAAAGAGCACAAGGAGCAGTGTTTCAACATAGGTCTCCAATTTGTCTGTATGTTTGACTCTGGTACACCTGTGATGCGCAAATTATTCTGGCACAAATACTCCTCCAAACTTCATTCTTGGCCTGTTTGACTGCCAAGACTTTCTCTTTGTTTAAGCATGTTGTGCTCACAGATTGTAGATCATCTTCCTCTGTATATATATGTTTCTCTGCTGCCGTGAGGCAAGGCAAATGTTTATCAAGTTTCACTGGCATGTGGTCCATTTGCAGGTTCAAGGAGTCGATTTTCACATCAATAGATTGTACACTTTGCTGAATGGGCAGCAAAGTGGCCTCTAGAGTGGATGCACCCTGCGAAGCTGTGTCTTGATCTAGGTCTGAGAGCACATCCTGTGTAGGCATGGTACAGTGCCAAGGCTCACAATTAATATATATTTGCCTTCCATCTGTTTTCCCCATGGTCTCCAGGAGGGCCACCCCATTGCTCTCTGTAGTCTCTGCTGCTAATCACAGCCGAACGCCCCGTGCAGTGGACTGTCCCCGAACAGCGCAGCAGTGCAACAAGTAGAGATCGGACACAGACTCCCCCACCTACTCCCACCTCACGTCCAGGGCAGGAGGCCCCCACAGTCAGGTCATGATATGGAGCCTACCAAGAACTCAGCCAGCTCAGTAGGACGAGCGCTGGGTTCTGGAATCCAGAAGCAGGCAAAATCACAACAGCTACTCCAGAAGCCCCAACATGGGGGCGGGGGGCACTGCAGAGCTGAGTTCCCACGCCTGGACCAAGAGTGGGGAGGAGTGTGCGTGTCCTGTGGCCATATCTTCAAGTGGGATGCAGGGGATAGTGCATCTTCTGGGTACAGGCCCATCCACAGGGCACCCCAGCAGAGCCACCCAGCTACCCCAAGTCAAAAACGATTACTTTAGAAGCCATCCTAGAGTCATTGGATGATCATCCAACTACTCTAGAAGTCATTTTCATGTCATCAGACATGATCAAGCTCTTGAAGTCATCAGCAGAGCTTAGAAACTTGAGCCTGATGATTTCAGAATGACTTGAAAATGAGTATCTGATGACTTCACAAGGTGTGAGTATTCGTGATGACTTCCGGAGGATTTAAGAATGAGAAACTGATGACTTCACAAGATGTGACTATTCCTGATGACTTCGGGAAGATATCAAAATGAGTATCTGATTACTTCACAAGGTGTGACTATTCCTGATGACTGCAGGAGGATATAAAAATGAGTATCTGATTACTTCATAAGGTCCAATTTTTGTTGATGATCAGAGGATGATTTGCAAATAAATATCCCAAACTCCCCAAGCATAATTTCTTTTTAACATATTGAAATTCATCGTGATGTTTTGGGAATGATTTGCTGATTACCCCAAGAATACACCCACTATTTTGGTTAATTTTTTTGTTAGAAAGGTCCAACCTGCTGTGTGATTTTAAAATTATTTGCTGATTACTACTCAGTGACCACCATTTAGGTATTAAATGAGTTTTCTTAAAATGTAAATTAGCATACAGCGTGTTTCATTAGATATGTGATATCATTCACAGGTAAATATTTTTAGAGTGTTTTTATTTTACATCATTTTTATTCATAATAATCATTATTAACAAGTATATTGTGATACAATGTTCAAAACATGTTAATTTTGCTTCCAATTGATCAGTTGTAGGTAGGTAGCAGCAATGGAGTATGAAGTTATGTGGTAGCTCAACTGGGTGGGCCAGCGCAACTTCAACTACCTTGTAAATGGGAGATAATTTGTTTCCCGGCCCGCTGCGTGGTACATAAATTAATACAATCCAGTGAACACGAGTAATTTAATATTGAGGTGGCTATTGTTATGAGAACAGAGCGTGGAAATGGGCAGCACAGCAGGCACCTCTCATAAAGTGTGCCTTGGGATGGTTCCTAAGGTGCTATAATTGCATGACTAATACATTTTTGTGCGGTTTTGCGGACACCAGCACTAAAATGTGTCAGTCTAACATGGTACTTGGCAGGGCTGTTTATTACATCTCTGTTTAATTATCATTGGTTCCAGTGAGTGTGGCTTTTGAAACTGTGCCTCTGAGTCATTTAAGGGTGTGTACATTTATACTTTCACGAAAATTGCACAGAATTTCTAATGCAAGGAGTATTAGATTTCTAATGCAAGGTGTATTAGGACATGCTGATGTGCAACTTCAACAAAGATTAAAAATATTTTAGGTTTCTGAAGTGCTACTTGCTATTCTAGATCAATATTTTCTAATCTACCACTTATTAAGTCATTTTTTTGCTATATGTTTGCAGTAAGGCTGTTTCAATTTAAATAAAAATTATGTTTTTGATCCAGTTCCAAAGATGTGGCTAAAGGTAGAGCTATGTAAATACTTTTACAAAGGGATATGCAAATGTTGTTGAAGGCATTATGGGCCATATGTATCAAGCCAAATTGACTTCGCAAACGCCGAAATTCGCAGAATTTCGGCGTTTGCAAATGCAATTTGGACAAATGGTATGTTTGAAGGAAATGTGCTTTAAAAAATAAGGAATTGCAAAATGTGCGATTCCTTATTTTGCGATTGCATTTAAGGAATCGCAAATGTTAAGATTCCTTAAATGCAATGTAAGAAGCCAAAAAAAATCGCAAATTGGCCTTAAGGAATCGCAAATTACCACCAACTACTAGTTGGTGGTAAGTTGCAAATTCCTTTCAAAATGCATATTTTTTCATTTTTCAAAGTGCCATGTGACGTATATACATGCCCTTAGGGCATGTATGTGCACCACATGTGCACTCATGCAGATTTCAGGGGTGCAACAGGGTGTCCTTTGAACACCCCTGCACCCTTGAAAATATTCTCAGTTTGCGATTAGCAAATTGCAAATCGCAAATCGCAAATTTCCCCTTCATTCCTATGGGCCTCCTGGCCCATAGAAATGAATGGGAAATTATTCCTTAATTGCGATTAGCAATTTGCTAATCACAATTAAGGAATTTTAAGGAATTGCTAAAAAGAAGCGGTTTTCTACATACATACCATTTTGTGATTTCTAAATAGCGATTCCTTAAAAATAGCTATTTAGAAATCGCAAAACGGAATGTTGATACATATGGCCCTATATTTCTATTTAAAAGTGCATATGCTGAAAAGGCTTCCAAGGCCTCTGTGCTATCCAGATTTAACAACTATTAGGCAAGGCAGATAATATTTTTCTCTGCACTTTTCTCAAGCTTTTTTCCATGGATTTTCATGTTGAGAGTGAATCTAAATATAGAACAACATGTTCCAGAATGTAATGCGTGAAAGGAAAGAAAGTCTGATGAAGGTGGTTCCAAGCAAACATCTAATTTACAGCACCAATTAGATATTCAGATGTTGGATCTTTCCCCATTACCATTTCCTTTGCCATTTATGCCTTTGTTTTAGCTTTTTTTTGCATCAATTCGACTACAAAAATGAGAGATGGTCGAAAGGCATGATACCCACATACTTCCGGTGACACCGGAGGTTACGTCACCCACAAGGCCTTTTATTTGGTGTGGGGGCTAGGCTGGGCAACGCCTCTGATTAACGGGGTTGCCATTCTGCTGTTTTGTATTCAGGAATGGTTCATTGGGAGGTCTACAAGGATGAGATGCCCGGGGAAGGAGAGGTGGGATGGCCCCTCCTTACTTTTCCAAATGGAAAACAACAAAACAATTAGCAGTCCTGTTAATTGACTGTAGTTGTGATTTGTTAAGGTTGCAACTTTTGAACGCCATTTTTATGTTTCCCTCCAACCCACAAGCCAAATCCAGTTACCTCACTTCCAAACATAGGGGCATATTATCAAGCACAGCGTTAACATTATCGCCACTTTAGTGGCAGAAAACTGCCGCTAAAGTGGCGATAATGGGCTTGATAATACGCCATAGTGAATGCCCATGGAAGCCCATGTTCACACCAGAATATAGGCTTCTACAGGAATTCACAAAGGCATATTAATAAGCCCATTATCGCCACTTTTGCAGCAGTTTTCTGCCGCTAAAGCGGAGATAATGTTAATGCTCTTTCTTGATAATATGCCTCATAGTCCTTACCAAAATAACATCCATTCTGACTCATCTCCTTCATAGTCAAGCTATTTAAAAATATTTCATGTTAAATACAAGTCTTTCCCTAAGAATGAGATAATATAATTTGTAGAGTTTGGAAGTGAGGAAGCCACGGCTGCAGTGTAATCATCCTGGTATTATACAGGGCAGCTTGGCTAAGGGATCACACGCTGGCTCTAAAATTCAGTTGTGGGGCACAGAGAGTTATAGTGACTTGACTATCATTATCTCACTCTCATACAACTATGGTTTGTTCTTTACATGTCACATAGAGTATTACATTGTCAGTTAACACTAGAGTATGCAGTGGATGACATTTCCTTACATGTCAGTGTAGAAAGCCTAGAGTAACCAAACCATTCCTTAAAAACTTCCTCTCCTTTACTTTAAATTTCTGAGAGAGGGAGGCATGACGTGAAAGCTCATACACAGCAATGTCTGTTGTACGTACCATATGCATGTATTGTTTGTAAAGCACTGCACACAGCTGGTGACAGCATCAGAGACTTTAAAGGGTAAGAGGCCACCCTACTTTTAAATCCTATGCAGCCTGACTTATGGGCTTTAAGGCCTACATAGGGGTAACTTATTAATTTTTAAATAAAGGTGCATCAAAGGCAAGCCCATCTGTGCCCATCCACTACCCGACCCCAATCAGCACCAGGGACCCTGGTCCCCTGACACATCACGGCTACACCTACAGCACCCTCCATGATCTTATCCCCGGACTCAACAACAACTGCCAGCTCTCAATGTCGAACACTAATGTCCCTCTCTCCTGTATACACTGCCGCCGCACCTTCACCCACCTCCGTACCCCGGCACCATCTCCCAACCTACTGGACATCACAGCACACAAACCACTCAATTGCATCCTCCTCAACATACATTCCCTACACAAGCACGCCATGGAAATCTGGGACCTCTTCAACACCTACTCGCCTAACGTCGACTTCCTCACGGAAAGCTGGACCAATGCCAAATCTGCACCTAACATCGCCACTGCCATTCCTGATGTATACAAGATCTTGCACAAGGACAGGCCCATCCATTCCAGGAGGAGGCATTGCTGTTGTTCACAAAAGCATCCTCTGCATGACCACCATCCCGGATGACACAATGAGTCTCAAGAAGCACCTCCACCTCCAGTTCTGACCAACTCCGAAACAAATCTCCACAGAACGCTCATTTAAAGGCCACCCCCTGCCCCCACACTCCCTTTACTGACACCATCACTGACCTCATCTCACCCCTCTCCCTCAAATCCACAGACCACATCCTACTCAGAGACCCCCACAGCCACACTAAAGAACACCTCTGGAAAGATCACCACTGCTTGAAAAAAACAACACTGTGCACAAGTAAACCCACCACCTGTCCTGCAGAAGCTGGTACAAAGTCACCGAAGACCAGTTCACCTCCACCCTCATAAGCACCACACCACCGACTATGTGAGACACAGACACCACAGTACGCAACCTCCTCTGCTCGATCATGAACTGCACAGGCACACTTTCCCCCTCAAGAAAGCCACCAAAAGACATATAAAGAAAGCAAGCTGTTTCACCCCTGCACTCCAAGAATCCAGGCGCTCTGTCAATGACTTGAAAGGACATGGTAGAACAACAAAACCCCACAACCGCCATCTACTAAGCAGCCACCACCACACACCACCAACTCATCAAATCCACAAGGAAAAAATCCCTCCAAGCCAGAATCCTCACCAACGCACACAACACCAAAGAACTCTTCATCATCAAGGAATTTGCCAAACCCTCCAGCAAAACAACAGACATCTCACCCTCC
The DNA here is from genome assembly GCF_964263255.1 of Lissotriton vulgaris. Classification (NCBI taxonomy): domain Eukaryota; kingdom Metazoa; phylum Chordata; class Amphibia; order Caudata; family Salamandridae; genus Lissotriton; species Lissotriton vulgaris. The sequence continues at coordinate 570,263,710 of NC_141695.1, forward strand.
CAAGATCTCTGCAACAGACTCAGCACCTTCTTCCTCTACATCAAGACGATCTACGACAACTTTGACAACCAAGATCACCTCACAGCTCCAGGTCCCCCCTCATGTGATGCCACCCAATAGACCCTGCTCAAATGGATCCCACTCATGACAGAAAAAACCTTGATAACCATGTAAAGCACCCACTCCGGAGCACCCTCAGACCCCTGCCCACACCACATCTTCCACAGAGCTGCCTCTGCCATCACACCTAAACTACGTCGGATGATCAACTGCTCCTTTGAGACTGCCACCATGTCCGATGACTGCAAATATGTCTAAGTAAACCCCCTCCTGAAGAAAACCTTTACGGACCCAATGGACCTCAAGAACTTCAGGCCCATCTACCTGCTTCCCTTCGCAGCCACACTATGCCACTCTACATTACTCAACTCTACTTCACTCTGTGTTACTCTACTTCACTCTGCTTTACCCTACTCCTCTCTGCTTTACTTTACTCCACCCAGCTTTACTTCACGCCACTCTGCAATGCGCCCTGCCACTCTGCATTACTCCACTAAGCACCACTCTGCTTTACTCCACTCAACGTCACTCTACTGTGATTGACTCCATTCACTCTGCTCAACCCCACTCTGTTTTACTCCGCTAAACGCCACTCTGTTTTACTCCACTTTGCTTTACTTTACTTTGTTTTTAATCCACTCTGTTTTTACTCCACTTTGCTTTACCCCATGCCATTTTGCTTTACTCCCCTCTGCATCACCTACTCAATGTCACCCTGCTTTACTCCCGTCTGCTTCATCCACGCAATGCCACTCTGCTTTACTCCCCTCTGCTTTACACCACTCAGTGCCACTCTGCTTTGCTCCACGCCACTCTGCTCCATGCCACCCTGCTTTATTCCCCTCTGCTTCATCCACTCAATGCCACTCTACTTTACTCCACTCAGTGCCACTCTGCTTTGCTCCACTCAGCGCCACTCTGCTTTGCTCGACGCCACTCTGCTTTGCTCTGCGCCACTCTGCTTTGCTTTGTGCCACTCTGCTTTGCTCCGCACAACTCTGCTTTGCTCCTCTCCACTCTGCTTTGCTCTGTGCCACTCTGCTTTGCTTCGCTCCACTCTGCTTTGCTCCGCTCTACTCAGCTTTGCTCCACTCTGCTTTACTCCACTCCACTCTGCTTTACTCTGCCCCACTCTACTTTACTTCGCTATTCTCTGCTCCACTCTGCTTTACTCTGCTCTTCTCTGCTCCACTCTGCCCCACTCCACTCTGCCACACTCCACTCTGCCCCACTCTACTCTTCCCACTCCACTCTGCCACACTCCACAACACTCTGCTTTACTCCATGTCACTCCAAGCAACCATACTCCACTCTACATAACGGCACTCCACTCTACCCCACGCCACTCAGTTCTGCGCAATGCCATTAAAGGCAATACCACTCAATACAATGCCAATCTATGCAAAGTCACTTCACTCTATGCCACTCATTGCAGCCCCACTCCACACAATGCCACTTCACGTAACTGCACTCTACGCAATGCCTCCCCACTTTACGCAACTGCACTCCACTCTACACAACCCCACACCTCTCCACACAGTTCCACTTTGCTATATGCAATACCACACCAACCAACTGGACTCTACACAATGCCACACAACTGCACTCCAGTTTACTCCACACCACTCTACTCAACGCTACTCCATGCAACACCACTCAATACAATGCCAATCCATACAACCATGCCAGGCAATATAATTACAATCCACATAATATCACTGAACACCATATACTTCAACTTAACCTAATTACACACTACTCAATACCACATAAATACACCCACACATAAATCCACTCTATACCACATACTAATCCACATAAAAACACTCCACACCATGCCACTTTATTCCACTCTACATAATTTACTCTATACCACACTGTTCCATGGCAAACTATTCAACTCCCCACAATTCCATTTCACACAACATAATTAAAAAAAAACTAACATTATTCCACCCCACAACACAATTCCACTACACACCACATATATCAAATTTACAGCACACAATTCAACATCATACCATAAAATTCAACAGCACACCACATAATTAAACTCCACAACACTCCACTGTAAAAAATACCATTCATCATAATTACACTACATTACACACAGTGCCACTCCAATTAACTCCAATACACTCAAAAACACATAATTGCTATCCCCTAGTTGTCATGGAGTAATCGTGTAGTAATTCGCCCTCATTCTTTTGTTGCCATGAGTCATCCTATAGTAGTTAAAGATAATCACACATTTTATAAGGAAGTAATGAGGAGCTCATCCTGAAGTAGTTACTGCAATGACTCTGGATCTGGAATCATCATCTCATTTAAATATTTCTCCCTATAGGCATACTTCAGGATGGCTTAGGATGACTTCCCCAGATAGTTGCAGGGATAGATTGGCTGAAGTCATCGGATGACTTCAGAATGACTCCAGGATGGGGAACATCCTTTACAACGCAACTTTTACCACGCAGAGCCTTTACGACGCAACTATTACAACGCATGGCATTACAATGCATTGCGCTGGGGGGCGCTCTAGGATAGGGAATAGATTTAATTTACTATCCAACACCTTCCCTACTATCCACGGGGACTGGAGTTGGAATATTAAATTAAACTATTCACTATCCAGCACCCCTCAACACTATGCATTGTAAAAGCATGCGTTGTAAAACTTGCGATGTAAAGGCATGTGTGGTAAAAGCATGCGTTGTAATGTCATACATCCCTCCAGGATGATCTTCCTTTTTGACTTGGGACGCTTGGTAGTGAGTGACAGTGGGCAAGGGGAAGTTTCAACTGCAGGCCGCAAGGCCCAGGCCTTAAGGTGCTGTGACACATCTCCCTCCTTGATGATTTTACTGTTACTCAGCTTTAGGAGGTGGGGGCCACTGAAACTGAACTCTGACAAGATGGAGGTCCTCATCCTCGGCTCCCCCCTCCACGTGGGACGATTCCTGGTGGCCCACTATGTTGGGACCTGCTCCGACATCCTCCAACTACGCACGCAACCTGAGTTTCATCCTGGACTCAACGCACTAGAGTGTGCTCATCCTGTCATGGGTTCTCTGGTGCCTCCTTTGTCAAGAATTGTTGATCTCATGTTTAACAACACCAGTGTTGTCTTTCTATATTATATGTAAATCTGATGTTTGAGCCATATTGCATACTGTGCTGAGAATACAAAGCTTGTTCTCATTAGTTATGCTTTTTGAGGGCAGAGTCTGTAGCTTTGGTGTAACCTTGCAAACACCTTAACTTTCTGAGCCTGTGAGGACACTATAATTTCAGTGATAAGTAAATGTTTGTTAAGATTCTGCAGACTTCTCTAATTCCATCATCATGGAGGGGAGTCATCATTTCAACGATCCTCAAAAAGGGAGACCAAAGTGACCCAAAAAATTACCGTTTAGTGGCTCTGCTCGATAACGAGGCAAAATATTTTGCTGGCCTCCTTCTGGAGGAACTGTTATCCTGGGTAGCCGACGTCTCAGCAATCCTATACAACCAAACAGGCTTCTGCAAAGGTATGGGAACCTCTTTCAACATCTTAGCACTATCCTTAATAATTGATGCAGCACAAAAGCGAACCAACCAATCTATCTGTGCTATATTGATTATAGATCGGCTTTCGATCATGTCGACAGGGACCTTCTATGGGAAAAGTTACATAAACTGAACATCCCTTCGCTGCTTTTAAAACAGTTAATTCTTCTTCACAGCGACACATGGGTGCAAGTCAGGCTGGGCACTGGTGACTATCTTTTAAAAAAGATTCCAACCTATACAGGAGTAGAACAGGGCTGCGTACTGGCCCCAACACTCTTCAATCTTTTTATGGGAGACCTTTCCAAATTGTTGAATGACTGCAATTCACACGCTCCAAAGTTAGGGGGCTCACCGATTTCTAACATATTCTATGCAGACGATCTGCTACTCATCGTCAGGACCCCTGTTGGCCTTCAGCGGTTGTTGGATATTACTTCAAGATATTCTGCTGCTAATAGACTTACCATCAACCGTGAAAAATCAAAAGTTATGTGTATCAATCTATCCATAAAGACAGCAACACGAAACTGGCTCCTGCCACCTAGCAAGCTAGAAAAAGTCAGCAAATATCGATATTTGGGGGTCTTAATAGCCCATAAGGGCAACTTCACACCGCAACATGAAGCTATAAAAAGGAGAGGGCTATCTGCGGCAGTGACACTCAGAACCTTAAAAAACACAGTTTCCGGTCCAAGCTTACTTCCTCTAATAAAGGTAATACAGGCAAAGTTAATCCCAGCCATCACTAATGGCAGTGAAGCTATGAGAGGGAGGGACGCTCCCTTATTAGACAGAACTGTGGCTAAAGCACTTCGTATGATCTTTGGCCTTCCAAGGTATTCATCGCCGGCTCAAATGAGACAAGAATTTGGGTTACAAAAAGAAGAGCTGGCAAGCAAGGGAGCCTACATAAAAACCTGGCATAAACTAAGCAGGGGTGAACCGAATACCTTAAACGCTCTCCTGTGGAAGGAACTTCAAAACAAAGCAACATGCCCAGCAAGGAGGTATCTGGAGGGAGCCATTGAGGACCTTGGTGTACAGCAACTTTGGGCTATCCCAGTCTCCACAGCAGTCTTTAAAAAGGTGATCAACAAGACAGTCCGGAAGGAATCAGTGCTGCAGGACAAAGCCGCTCTAATGGAGCGGGCTCATGGTTGGCTTACAGTTCAATCGTACACTGTGCCTTTGCCTCAAAGCTATCTGCAGATAGGTTTCACCCACAAAATAAATGAGAAATTTCAGAAATTTCGCCTGGGGCTACTGCCTTCAGCAGCCCACTTGTCTCCATGGCTATGGCCACCGTCACCAACAAGATGCCGACTTTGTGGGGACGGAAAGGAAAACATAGTCCACTTGATTAACACCTGTTAATCACTCAAGATCGACGAGTCTTCCTGCGACCGCTTTTTAACTTCCACAATATACCGACCTGTAGACAAGCAGTCCTGGCCTGAACTAAAGGGGACAACATCCAACTGAGTTATCGAATGATAGAATTTCTTGAAAGAGCCGAGGCCCGCTTCAAAACATTGAAGGAACCAACCAAAACGTCCAATACCTTAAATGTTCCAAGGGATGAGCTTAACGGTACCCCAGAAGACCAACTCCTACATTAACACTTTTTGACTCTCACACTAGATCGTTTCTGATAAGATGATAAGCCCCTTCCTATTGTGTAGTCGATATTTTATCCATTAGTCCCGTTTACTTCCTTTATGTACAGAATCTGATTTTTATTAACATTTTTAATATTTTTAATTCAGATACACATTTTATAAATTGAAGCTTCTTCTTTCGTTAACATTGTAAAGGTTTTAAATAACCATGTACAATAAAGTATTATTATCCAGTGATAAGTAAAGTGTCTGTGCCTGTGTGTTTGGTTTTGGACTTCACAAATGTCTCATGAGTGAATGTTTAAGAACTGGGTAACTTTTCATTTTATGATTGTGCTCCCTCCAAGTATATATTCAGTCATACTATAATACAAGACTGTGAATATACTTTGAGCTAGTGGAGACAGGCTCTATTTGTCTAGAAAAATTGAAAGAATCCTTGCTGCCTCTGATGAAGAACAGGTTTGTCAATCATATTATAAAAGTATTGTAATAATTCAGCAATATCTATTCAAAACATTCTGTGGAAATGATGAGATATGACAGGTGCCCAGGTGACCACCAAGTTGCGAAGGTCATAAGCTATGTGTATTACCGCCTGCAATCTTAAGTGAACTCTGCCTACCCTGTCAGTGATCTCTGTCTTTTCTGGAGAGCTGCCACATGGTGTCTCTTCTGAAGGCATTATAAGTTTGCTGAGGGCCCATCATGTTTCATGCAGCCACTCAGCAAGCGTTTTTGTTTTTTAAAAATAAACTCCCAATACTGGAAGTTTTTTCAAAACAAAATAATAATAGCCCTAACACCCTTTTTTCCTAAGGTGCAGGGGTACTTTTTCTTTCTTTCTACTCTGTACCACCAGACTTTTCCTAGTAGTCCAAAATGGAAAAAAATGTACATCAGAAGGTTTTCCTTAAATAGGGTGTAATAGGGTGTAACGTCTGAGGTACTTACACAGACAGCCCTATGTTTGTCGGTCCGCAGGTGTAAAGTTTTTGTTGGCAGAACCAGAGACGGCAAATACGGTTTACCCAATCTAAATAGAGTAGGTGAACCATCAGCTTGATGGACAGGGTACTCTGTCTCATATGTGGTGCAGTACCCTGTGTGCCAAACTCTAAATTACTCTCTATTTCTTGGTGCTATTTCTTTGAAAATTGTGATATAAAATGCACTATTTGTCCTCTTTTGTTCAAATATTCCTCAGGGGGAGAACTTCCTGGTTCCTCACTAGGGAGGGCTTAGCATTTTCACTCCTGTAGCTCTGCTATGTGTGTTATGGTTGAGAGTGTGTTATAGCTCTTGTTAGTCCCTTGGCATTGCTTCTGGGGCCATATTACACAAGTGCCCCGAGGGCGCAACAGGCATTTGCGCCCGCTTTCTGCACTACAGGGGCACTTTGGAATTACCGAAGGGCCCCAAATGCTTGTGCACACCTTCTGTAATTCCAATAACGATGGCGCACATAGTAGCACCAGAGCTATCACCAGAGGGTGTTCCCTCATTTTCATGGGGGCGTGGCCCCATGCAAATGAAGGAATCCCTTTCTCTCTGTGACCTCACCGTATTACAGACACGGGCGCAGAGGCAAAGAAGCTGTCAGGAGGCAAACTAACAGTGAGCCACCTAAAAGGTGGTGTACTGTTAGTGTGCCCCCTGATGGCAGCCCTCTCTGGCGGGGGGATAGGGGTTCCCAATGGATACCACAGATGTCCCCTTTCAGGCCGGTGCAGTCACTCACTGCACCCCACTACAAGGGAATCTGTACTTCCCTTTCAAATTGCAGGCAGGTTGCCGCCTGCAAAGTGAAACTAGGAGCAGCTTCAAAGCAGCCGTTCTGTTTTTCTTCTGAAAGCACTGCCCCCAGGGCAGAGCCAGTTCGGAGCTACCTTGGGGACAGCGCATTCGCTATAATACGATGCATGTTCCTGGTTAGTTATGGGCGCACCTTTAGAAAGATACCAAGAAAATGCGCCACATAAGCATTACGGCCCTAGGTTCACTATTGTTCTATAAAAATAAAGACTTCCTAAAAACGATGAATGAAAGCAACAGAACCAAATTTGTAATCACATGTTTAGCATTGGTGATGTAGGGATCTCTGTGTCAATTATAGGTTGGCTGAAGCAGTATTCCTGAGGGCCTGAATTAATGACTCCAATGTGGTAAAGGGACTGGTAATAATTTCAGCCATCATTTGTTAGTCTCTGTTCGGAAATTAGAATAGCTTAGAATAGTATCATGCAGGAGAATAACTAACAGTCTGCATTGGCATTTTGTTTTGTAATTTCAGCAGTCCTGTAGCGCACTACTCATAATTTGTGCATTCGTCTTGACCTTTTAGTGGATGGATTTGTTTTATAGCTTCATTGCAAAGAAGTGCCTTACCTTAATGTCTCCCTTTACGTTTCTGTGGGCAAGGGCCTTGAACAATCATCCCTTACTATCCATTCTGTGAAAATAGGCAACACAATTTGTTTTTCAATCTTCCCTGCTGTGAATAACCACAGTGCATGCATCTCCAACAAACGTATCTGTTTTCATTGCACAACTAACTCTTATCACTGTAATTCCTGAGGATGTATTATACCTGCCCTGCACTTTCTGGATAACAGAGATGATGTACATTTGTAGGGCATGTAGCTTGGATAGAACAGTTAGAGCTCCCCAAGTTTCTTGCAGGGGGGCACTTAAGATTGTGTGATGGAGGTAATTCCGTTTGGTATGCACTCTATGGGGCAGAATCAAAGGGTGAGAAATTCCCAATAAGGCCTTCTGACAGGGAGGTATTAGAGAGATCTGCAAAACAGCATTTCTATAAGATTGTGGAGGGCCAACCAGATTCCTCTGGGGAATGACAAGTTAAATGGAAGAGGAAGAGTTCAATCTGCAGCCTAATTGCTGTGTCATTGGTAACCAGAGCAGATATGGCAGTCCATGTCCGGGTCCAGGTGAATGTCACAGAGCGTTTTGGGGGACAGTGGAAGGTGTTGTTTCAGGGCATTATACAGAGGACTGAACTAAGCAGAAACAGGACATATGGTGAGGATGAATGCTACAACCTCCTTTCTCACACAGATTCATTACCATCCACATCTTTGTCTTCTGATATGTCTTCTGTGTCAGGTGTGTGTTGTGGCGTTATGGCTGCATCACTGTGTGCCACCGACACATCAGGTGGCAGAGGTGGTATGGCTGCATCACTGTGTACCACTGACACATCAGGGGCAGAGGTGGTATGGCTGCATCACTGTGTGCCACTGACACATCAGGGGGCGGAGATGTGTGTGTCGAAGTTCTTGCAGCAGTCTTCTGGGACAGGCTCTGTGGCAGCAATTGCAAGATGAGGATCTGCAGGGCATGAAAGATCCCAGCTACATCTTGTTGGTGTTCAGCCGTGGCAGCCATCCTTCCAGACTGCATCCTCTCCAAGTTCTCCATTGTCCTCCGCATCTGTGCCAACTCTGTGCTGTCATCGCTAGAGCCTGTCTGACTAGACAGTTCTTGTATCCGAGTAATGGCTCCAGCGAGCTCAGCCAAGGATTGCTGTAGAGCATGGAACGGACTGTGGGTGTCCATTAGGGACTGTAAGTGGTCCCAGATGGGACTTATATACCCACTTATGGCATCTAGTTTGGCTGCCATGAGGTCAAAACCCACCCGCACCTGTTCAGCCAGCCCCCTCTGGCATTGGAAGGCCATGTGTTTTTCCGCGAGGTGCTTGGAGCCAGCTGTGGTGGTGGGTGCTTCCTGCTGTGTGGTCTGTGCAGGGGGTGGGGTCACCTCGATGCAGCTGGGGTACGAGGCTGTCCATGAGCAGTTGGAGGGTGTCAGAGCAGATGGCCAAGGGGTCCTCTTCATCATCACTCAAGAGATGTCTGATCTGCTCTGCAGGAGGAGCTGATTGTCCCTCTGCAATGTAAAGGGGAGATGCAGATAACAGTGTGTTCCATTCATGTTGACGCATTGTACATGTTTACATACAGACAGAATGACAATGTACATTGTGACTGTTTTGGAGGAGCTGTCTACTTGATGGGAGAAAGTGGACATTTTGACTACATGACGGATGTGAGGTTGTACTCGTACATAATCATCTCACAGTTTCCTGCTATGTAAGATGTGATTGGCCAGTTTCTATGCACAAGCGGCACCAGTTGTGTCCTCTATTCTGTAGTGAAAGTGTTGCACTTTGTACCATATTGTCATCAGTGTCGATGTGCTGTGATTCCTATGTATGTGTGCTGCATTGTCGGAGAGTCGCCCCTGCAGCTCTGATTTTGCGGCCCTTTATCCCCTTGAGGCTGTGTGCCTTTGACTTGTGTGCTTTTACGGTGCTGAGATGTTGGTGACATGGGTCATTTGAGCTCTTGGACGGTTTTGGTAGTCTTGTGCATTGTTTGTCTGCAGATGTGTTGTTGGCGTCAGGGGTAGTATGTGCACGAGGATGTGTCAGAGTATGACCTGCCCCTTTGAGGATGTGATCCACACTGGGCCACCTCAGTGTCGTGTCGTGCACCATATCATGTATTTTGAAGGCAGCCATGCTATTGGTCATGCAGTTTCTCCTGCATTGTCACTGTGGCTCATAGGTAGGTTGTGAGATTGGTGATATAGAGGGGGGCCCCTTTGTGCACATAGTGGACGGGGGCCTACTTGGTGTTTTTATGAGTGCTGCAGTGTGCAAAGGGTATCAGGGACATGTTCCACAATCATTATGGGTGTGCAGTGTGCTACAAATAATTGTGCATGCTTGCCATTGTGCCCATCTCCCCTCGTCCCCCCAGTCCCCGGTTGTTACTCACCCTGTTGCTGTAGGGTCAGGTCATATCCAGCTGTGTCCGGACCCCCAACCCCCACACTGATGACTGTGGCCACCATTTCCTTCAGCTCATCCAGCTCCTCCTGTGGTGCAGGACTCCCACCTCCAGTCGCCGTTGCTGCCTTCTGGTTGGCAGCGAGTTTCTACTTGGTTTGGCTTTTCACATCATGCCAGCGCCTCTTGACCTCCTCCATTGGCCTCCTCAACACTCCGACCGCATTCACGTTGTTCAAGATGGGCTGCCATATTTCAGTTTGTGTTGCCAATGACACAGTGGAAGTTACGAACAGTTGTTGGTAGTGTTCTATCACCTCCGTGACAATGATCCGGTTTTCCTGCAGACTGAACCCCGTCTTCCTCTTCCTCTTCTCCTTGCCCTTTCCCGACCACGAAGTTCCTGACTGGTCCGCTGTGGGGCTTGTGGGGTTTGAGTTGTCCTCTGCACTCAGTCCAGGTGCATCCATGGTGCTACGCAGTTTATTTTGGTTTTGGTGAATTTTCCTTGTTGCTTTTATAGTGCATTTTCCCGCATGACATGTGGGAATCGCCGGCCTGTTGCTGGTTATCGCTGATTTCTGTTATCGTGGTTGGCCACATCGCAACTTTTTTAGCATTTGTGTTTCGCGTTTGTTTGCCATTACAGTAATTTTATCGCGGTCATTTCACACGGTAGCTTGAGACTATCGCATGGTTCCGCCGTGTTGAGAATACAAAGTTAGCACAGCATTATTTTCCCGCGATAGACTGCGATGTGCATAGTTGCGTTAAGCCAATTTTGCGATAATTATCACACGTTCTTGAGAATATCCCCCACAGTCGTTTCACCGGCGGTGCAAGGGACTTGTGAAGAAGCCCCTGAGACTTACTTACATTAGGTTCGAATAGGCTTTTATGTTACAGCATATCTCATTTCAGTGCAGTGGCAAGGTATTTTGATGCACTAGGAAAATACGCTTTTACCTCCAACCCAGCCCCATCACCTTGAATGTATAATTTACCCTCTCCTGCCCAGCTTGAGCTCAGATTTTGCGCCTACTTCACTGAAGTGGGAGAGACAGAGGTCTTCTCACCACCTAGTTGGCAGTGCAGTTTGATGGTGCCTCTGCACGACTGTGCATCATGGCACATGTAATTGCACCCTTGTTCAAAAGGTCCTAAATAGGTAAAAACAAATGAAAATACCCTGGGCTATTGCTTACTTTTGTTGTTAATTTCATCGCCACCAGAGAATTATATGTGTCACAATGGGGCATATTAACAAGATGTGTGCTAAAAAACGCACATCGCACATTACACTATCGCCGGATTTTTTCGCCGAGTTAGTGCGTTATTATCAACGCGCAACACATAGGCGATAGTAAATCCTGCGATAGTGAACATTAGCGCGTGAAAACAAGCGTTGTTTTCATGCGCTAATGTGTGCCTTGTTAATATGGGGGGGTGGATTCAGCTTTATGATCCACACCCCCATGTTAACAATCCCTAACGCCTGGTCAGAGCAGGCGTTGGGAGACCTGCGATAAACAAGTTTATTGCAGGTCTTTTCCTCCCAACGCCTGCCTTGGTGATAGGGTGTTTCCACCTCCATCCACATTTTACATGTGGTTGGACGTGGGAACACCCACTTTGCATGTGATTAGCGATGTTTCTCGCTGACATGCAAAGTGGGCTTGTGGCAGGCGTTGCAATGCCCTTGTTAATAGGGCGCTGGAAGTATCGCCGCTTTCTCTGCGAAATGTGCTGAGAAAGCGGCAATACTTCAGCTTGTTAATATGCCCCAATATCTTTTAATGTTCAGCGATATTTGATATTTGGAACATCGAAAATGCATCTTTAAAATCAAGCATGCCCAAATTTGAATTGACCATTTTTGCCCAAAAATATGAATAGAGAAATAAATGTCGTGCTCTGAAGAGTTAGGATAGCTGAGGTCTACCCATTTAGAATAGCACCCAACAACAAACTGAGAGGTCTGGCTAGATATCATTAACATGACTGAGATTGCTTTTTCATTTATTCACAATAATAGGTCTCATAGTCATAATGCAAAAACATGTCCACAGCCTTCCCGAATATGCTACATCATTTTGTTTGGACCTAGCACTGACAAAGATGGGTCTTAAAATGCCTCTGATAACTTCTCAGGGTTATTACATGCTATTCTCTAGTGCTATCCCCCATATTTAGATCTAATGACATATTTTTCTTGCGCTTAATGGTGCATTTATATAATATTGAGACAAGCAAAAATCAAATGTCTATAATAATAGAGGGGTGGTTATGATGGGCGTATCAAACGTTCGAATTACGGGTGTTTGTTTTATTAATCTTGTACAAATGATGGGTGGAGTCAACTCACTTTTTATTTATGTCTACTGAAGTCAAGTAGTATGTTGAGCTAAATAAAATGCGTTAGGCAATGTTGTGACAACAAGTAAGAAGTTATTTGATATTTATGAAGAATTGGTTACCTGCGTGTTGCAGTACAGGGCTATGTTACTCAAGCTCTGAAAAGTTAAAGGTAGATTATGGTGCACCAAATTACTAGGGCTACAAGGAACAGCAAGTTATATGACACAAAATCGACCAGAATAATTTTGTGACACAGAAATATCTTCACACAAACACTGGTAACCATAATATCAACTTTCTTAAACTCCCCATAGAAATAATCAAATATTAACTATAAAAATATAGGGGCTTATTCACAAGCCCCCTATGACGCCAGTGCGTCAATTTTAATATGTGAAAAAGTGACACACTGGCTGCGCAAGGGGCTTGTAAATAAGCCCAAGCCCTGTAATCATTTAAAACACGAGGGGGCTCATTTATGAGGCTGTGCATCACTTTTACGCCGCCGGTGCGTCACTTTTTGTGGCGCACCAGTGGCTTAAAAAATGCGCCTCATTGCGCCATATTTACAAAGTGACACATCTAGGTAGATTCGTCACTTTGTAAACCCCTGCGCCACATTATACCTGCGCCAGGTATAATGTATGCAAGGGGGGCGTATTGACGGTCGTAGAGGTGACGCAGTGAAATCTATGAGATTTCACTGCGTCACTTTTAGGATGCCGTTGCGTCAAAATCTTGCGCCTGCCTCACAGCAGGCGTAAGACTGAAGCAGGACCTTTCACATGGGGCTTGCTCCATGTGAAAGGACGCATTGCTGGAGTTGCGTCACTTTTGTGACACACTCCAGCAATGCGTCACTTTTGCGCTTACAGATACGTCAGAAATACTGACGTATCTGTAACTCCTTGCGACATGATGCGTCACACATTAAATATGACGCATCAGGAATGTCGCAAGGAGTGCGCACTGAGAAGTGACGCATCGCTGCTTTCACGCAGCGATGAGTCATTTCTCATAAATGAGGCCCCAGGAAACCACCAATATCGGAAACAAAATTATAGGCTGTCAAAATATCGAGGACACATTACACCAGAGTAAAAACCTCAACAATATCAAAAACAGCATTGAATATTATATTATAAATATCGAATAAAACAAATAAACACACAATAATATGCTGCAACACAACATTAAAAGTAAATATGCACATAATATGCCACTAAGACAGCAACAAACAAATGAAACAAAATTAATTAGCCTCTTCCTTATATGTTAACCTGAGAAAGTGCATAACTAAACGGTTATGCAGTGCAATTCAAAACCAAAACGGCTGACAATTGAATATAAACACAGGAAACACCACACACACAAATTGTAGCACAGCTAGTCCACACAAATGAAGGCGACTATCTCCGGAGTACAATCCGTTTAGCAATTTGCAACATCACTCTTCTGCTTCCTGAAGGAAAGTTTACTAAACTTTCCCAAAATTAACAATCCATCCGTTAAAGCACCATAAATTAGAATTAAGATAAGCAACCATAGCAAAATTGTCTGAACAAAACTTGAGAAAACTCAATTAATTTGCCTAATTATAATATATTTTCGTAAAAACACTCCCCATAGCATTGCTCGGCCACCAAATAGTTTCATATACAAGCCAGAACGTAGTGACCAACCTGCGGATATTGATCAACTTTTAACCTGCAGGTGGCAGTAGCGACCCATCAAAATTATTCGTTTCAGTAGCACAGATGTAGTATTGATGAAAGGACGTTACAAACCAGGTAGATTACCACGTTGTTGTGTTTGCATTTCTTAAATGTACTTCTGTCTATTCTTTTGCCTTGTGCCAGCTTAGGTCATGTTAGAATGTAGAATGTATTTGGTCATCATGCTGTGCATCATTTGTAAAGGGCAGTTGTTCCCTGGATGCTGAACTTACTGGATGACATACTATTGAGCTCTTCGTGCTATTAAAGAATACTTATTCTACAATTCCTGAATGTATTCTTCATTACACACGTATATTTATTAAGGTGGTAAATTAGATACATACAGTATGTGCACACGTAGGTATTCATGTCAGTATTAAATGTGGGAGGGGCATGGCTGGAAAATGGATAATGGTTTATGCTCAAAGGAAGGAGTTTTTAGAGGAGTACAATATTGTCAAGGGAGGACTAGTGAGGGGTTTTAGGAAGGAGCATGCAGAGACTCAGGGCTTGATTATGAGTTTGGTGGTCTGACCACCCGAACACTGAAGCTGCTGTCTCTAGAAGACCACAAGTGGTTTTCTGACCACCGTAATACGAGTTGGCTGTGGGGGCAGCATTGGTCTTCCTGGTGGCGGTCAATGATTTTCCACATTTAACTGTGCCTGTGTGTATATTTTGACTGTATGTGTGTCAAATGTGTCAAATGTACACATATGCATGATACATGTGTATAAATACCACCTACCCATTGCCCGAGCCTGCCCCATATGTGGGCAGTCCATTCAATAGGTATAGCTTACCTTTATATCGCCGCAAACAGGGTTATATTCTTCGGGGGGAAGATGATGCTGTGAAGTCGGGAACTGAAGAAAGAGACCCACATCGAACTGTGACAGGAAAAACAGGAAGGAGTGAGTATGCAGCCCAAATCTTTTGATTTGAAGACTAGGCATGAGCGGGAAATCCGTTACGCCCGCGGATTTTGCGGATTTTTGGGAAATCCGCAATCCGCAAATTTTGCGGATTTCCCGCAAAATCCGCAAAAAAAATCCGCGGACGTAACGGGTTCAAAAGTTGAACCCCCACTCATGTAACTATTTTACAATGGCGCCAGCAAGCTGCCAGCGCCGTTGTAAAATAGTTACAAAGTTAGCTTGCACAGGAACCACTAGATAAAACGAAGCAGGTGCTGCTTTATTTTATCTAAGTGCTTCCTGTGCAAGCTAACTTTGTAACTATTTTACAACGGCGCTGGCAGCTTGCTGGCGCCATTGTAAAATAGTTACATGAGTAGGCTGGGCACAGGTCTGCTTTCTTCCCAAATCTACTGTGGAAAATCAGCTGTGATGCTGGATAGAGGCCTTTGCATCCTTGACTTTCATGAGCGCAATACCCGTGCTGTTCCTGTGACCAGGAGCTTCTTTCTCTTCATCTGCTGAACTGATCTTTCTCTGACCTTTTATACACACAAGAGGCACATGAACTCGCACAGAAGACCCCCCCACCACAAAATCCGCAAATACGCGGATTCGCAAAATCCGCGGATTTTGTGAATTCGCAAATCCGCAAATTCGCAAATCCACGGATTGCGAATCCGCAAAATCCGCCCATGCCTATTGAAGACCAAATCCACTGACTTGAAGCTGGCAGTTCCACCAACATGGTAAGCTCATTGAAAAGCTACCTCGTAATATGGACGACGGTGAACTTCACAGTACTACAATATGTAAGCTGCTTACACCAGTCCGCACTCATGGCAGTCTGCAGAAGGCTGGCGGTGTCGATGGTTCTCTGGTGGTCTCTGCAATAGTAAATTGACGATCTCGTAATATAGCAGACGACCCGCCGAGCTTGACACGGTCAGACCGCTACAGTGGATACAGCGGTTCCAGACCACCAAACTCATAATCAGGCCCTTGGTAAAGAGTAAGATCATTGCTATTCAGAAACTGCCCTTCTATAGTTACTAAAGCCAAAATTCTTTTACACATAACATTTAGTAACTTTAATGCCTAATAAATAATAACAACATTTTATTTTCGTTGGGTGTTATTTTTATATAAATCTTTAAAAATTAATGTTGTTAAATGAATTACATTTCTAATTGGAAATGTATTTATTAGTGCTGTAGCATTTTTTTTCAAAGTACTCTATAAATAAAATTCTCCAATCTTGTCCATGTCTTGTGTGATTATTGTCCTAAGATATGTCATCGCCCTGCTAGCTCCATATTCCAGGCCATTATTTCAATCTTTGAGCAGTTTTCTTCTTATCCTAATACTTCCCCAAAGTTTGACACCAGGTGCTCAATTGCTTGAAAGGATGATTGCAAGTCTGCTGTGTATATCATCAGATCATCCGCATACAGGGAGATCCTTTTTCCCCATGGGTCATGCTTAAAGAGGCTAATTTTATCCCCCTTGGCTTGTTTACCAATGATACAATATATAAATTAAACAGTAGTGGGGAGATAGGCCACTCCTGCCTTGTTCCTCTCATGATTTTGAGCTCTGGTGTTAGTCTATTATTTATAAGGGTTTTGGCCGAAGTGTTTGTATATATTGGCTGGATTACTCTCAGAAAGTTGTCTCCTAGATATCATTTCAGTACAGTATTTAGATAGGAACAGTTTATCGTATCAAAGGCTTTAGAGGTGTGAAGTGTTTAAAGAGCTAAGAGGCTCCAAATGTAGCCGCCAACTCAATTGCACTGATCAGCATGTGTGTCAGTTCGTAGAGGTATCTTCTCTTCATTAACCCCTTCTAGTCCAAGTGAACCAGACCCCCCTGGCTTCCTGACCCAACCTCTTGGCTAGTATGTTGGTAAAGATTTTATAGTCATTATTTGAAAGTGATATAGATCTATAAGATTCACTGTGCCTGGGAATTTTGCATGGCTTTAAAATTAAAGAAACTACCACTTCTCCTAATTAATGTGGCAGTTTTGCACCGTTCTCCAGGATTTCACAGAATAGCCTGGTCATAATAGGGGTTATTTTGTCTCCCAAGATTGTGCAGAATTCATTAGGAAGGCCATCCAAACCTACTGCTTTACCTCTTTTACTTGTTTTAACTACCCGCCTGACCTTGTGTTGCCCTATATCTTGATCTTGTCATAAATTCTTGTCCCCCATTCATTAATGTAGTGTATCTCCCTTCAGCCATTCCCCAATTTTCTCCTCCGTGACATCCAAATTCTCCGAGTTTAAAGAAGTTACGGAAGGCTTATTTGATGTCCTGGATACTTGAGAAGTTTAATCCCATTTCTCTTTCCTTTATTTCTTTTATCATATTCTTTACCTGTTCTAGTTTTCCAAGCCAGCAACTTTAAAACACTCTCCCAAGACTCAAATTGTGCCAACTTGCTTGCCTTCGCATCTTGCCTTCACTCTTGTTTCTAATATTAGTGAAAGATGATCCTTCCTCACCTGTAACTCTTTCTCAAGTACAGTTTTTTTTCAAGAGCTTGTTGTTGAGGTAAACGTTTACTCTCTAACTGATTAATTTCCTTTTCTAATGTCTCAACCTCGCTTCTGTATTTTTTTTGTTCTTCTGGGCTGCAGTGTTGATTAGCTTCCCCATCATAAATACCTTAAAGGTATCCCAAACTATGCTCAGGAGAGCCAAGCCTACATTTATATTCATGAACTCCTTTGCTTTAATTCTTAAGAGCTCAATACCCTCTTGATCTTACAACAGGGCCTGGTCTAAGGTCCACCCATTTGATTCTTGTCTGTTAATCAGTTTCATTTGTAAAATAACTATGGCATGGTTAGAGAGGTGTGCTATTACATGTTTGACCTCCTTAATGTTTTTGCATATACTATTGTCTCCTATTATAAAGTCTATCCTAGATGAGTGACCATATTTTTTGTTATGACAGATGTACCCTCAGCTTTTCCCAGATCTTACTCTCCATACATATTACAAAACTAAGTGGTTCATCAAGTTATTATGGTATACCTGCAATTTGGGGTATGTTTTGGCCCTGCTATTATTTTATATGTCCAAGTTGTTATCCATGATGGTATTGAAGTCTCCGGCCATTAAAATTGTAGTGGAGAAGGACAGCATTTTTTCAACACCACCTTAAGGGGTTCAATATTCTCCACATTGGGCCATCTGACCAGGGTATATTTTCTGAGATGCAATTGTAAGCCAGCAATGACCCACCTGCCCATCTTATCCACCACACTCTCTACTATTGTTGCCTCAAGTTGCTGTTTTATTTGAATTGCTACCCCTTTCTCACGGCAGTTTTGGTCAGTGCAAACCACTTGTCGGACCCACTTCTGTTAAAAATAGATCCAGAACTTCATTCTTAGGTGAATTTCCTGCAGAATTATATTTTGAGCAGGTGAGTCCTTTAAATATTGAATCAGTATAGGTCGTCCCCAATCTGTCCTAAGCCCATTAACATTTCATGATAAAAGTTGGACTGCTGCCACCATTACCTTGATTTTAAAGTTCAGCTATCAGCATTTTTATTGGTATGCTGGGCTGTATTTTGCAAAAGATAATAAGAGAGAATCCTGAGGATTTTTTACCCTATGCTTTTCGTCCAATGCTCCCCATACCCTTGCTCTTTCCTCTCCCCCTGAAGAAACCTTCCTAGCTTCCTCATGGCCTATAGAAAGCCTCTAAAAACCTGGTTTGGCATTTGAAGCAAATGGAAAATATTAGAAACCAGGAAAGATGTCAAACAGATTGACCACTGGTAATTCAAACATTAACATATCCGCTAATATTCCTGTGCTGTGTTCCCTCTCCTTATCTCCTTGTCCAACTTATCTGCTGTGCAATGATCCCTTAAATTATGCATTTTGTTATTGTGCATCACTCCTTATGTAGCGGGGATCTCTTTGAGTCCCTCCTTGTAACAACATTATCAGACTCGACTGAGTTAAGAAATTAGGAGGTGACATAGCTTGTATCTTCCGCAACTCTCTCACAGCAAAACAGTCCCACTCAGCTAATCTCTCCTCATGTGAATACCTTTCCATAGATATCACCAGCACACACTGACCCTTAAGCAGTCTTCACATCTTCTATCACCCCCCAGGTGATAACCTCCAACTAATCGAACAAGTTATGGAAATCATCACCTCCAACCTGGGGCGGCCCCCACAGATCTTCCTAGGTGATTTCAATCTCCACTGGAATAACCCCCATGATCAGGCTGCTACAACCCTCAAAAACTTCCTTACAGACCTTTCTCTCACTCAATTCTGTGACAGCCCCACTCACAACCTTGGCTCGACACTGGATCTCATCATCTCCAACCCAACTCCATTCTTTTAGAATCCATTCTCCCCTGTGACTGGTCAGACCATCACTTTATCAACTTCCTGATTCTTGAAAGGTGGAACCACAAATCTGCTCAGCCACTCAAACTTAAACACTAGAAAAGACCACTCCATAACACTAGCATTAATGAGCTCATAGATCGCTGCAATCTCTCCCTTCCGCCACCCTCTAACATGTCTGACGTCCATGACCTCACCGACCATTATAACAACACCATGCTATCTGTCCTGAATGATGCGGCCCCTCTTCAACTTAAAAGAATACCCATAAAAGACTCTAAACCTTGGTTCAATGAAAGTCTAAATGAGGACAGACACACTCTTAGACTAGCAGAACGCAAGTAGAGCCTCTCCCTCCACGGATCGTCTTAACACGTTAAGATACCAAAAAAGCAGATACAACAAACTTATTAAAATGGTGAACGGCAATTTCTTCAAGCACCAACTTGACTCAGCCAAAAACTGCCCGGAACGTAAGCATGGGCGAATTTTGCGAATCTCGCGTTCGCGAATTTTGCGGATTTGCGAACTCGCAATCCGCAAAATCCGCGAATTCCCGCGATTTTTTTTTTTTGTGTTCGCCCGTGTTTCTGCCAGTTCGCGAGGGTTTTTACAATTTTGCAATTTACGAACTTACCTGTCGGGTCGCAAGTTTTGCGAACTTGTTTCTACGTGTCCAGCCTGTTTGGGACACTCTTCTTCATCACTGCCACTCTCTGTCACCACTGTCACTCTCTGACTACTCATGCCACCCTCTGGCCCACCCATGCCACCCTCTGTTTCATCACCACACCCTCTGGTTGTCCAGTGTACATTATTTTCGGCAAAGCAAAGCACACCTTCCCTGCCTCAAGTGACCTGAATTAATTTGGGGCTGATTAATGTGTCACAGAATATTTTTTTAGCTGGCACCTGCTTCCTTAGTGCGCCCTGATTAGTGATCTTTTGCACTTGCTAAGTGCTTTCATTGTTGCAAAATTAGTTACAACGCCTGCCCTGCCCCAACTGACAATAATGAATTAGGGGCTGATTAATGGATTTTAACTTCCAGCCTGGCTCCTGCTTGTCTCCCTTAGCTGTAATTCAGGACCTTTGTGGCATATGTGTAACTATTCTGAGGTTCAGAGCAGGGTCACATAATAGTTGCAACTGCCAACTGAACTCTGGAGGGGCCCCTCAGGAAGCACTACAGGAAATGGCTACTAATGATGAGCCTGAACTTTTGAACCTGGTAAGTAGTTTCAGTTTTGCTAAGATCGTATTTCTGCAATTTAGTACTTATTCGCGGGGCGCGAAGTTGTACTGGGAAGCCGCGAACTCACGCGAACAGTGCGAGCAGTGCGAGCAAAATCCGCTGCTCGCGGATTTGCAGATTTTGCGGGAGATTCGCGAATCTCGCGGATTGCGAATTTCCCGAAAATCCGCAAAATCCGCGAGCGAAACGGATTTTCCGCCCATACCTACCGGAACGTCTTTTTGAGCTCATTAAATCACAATCCAACAACACCTCCACCCAATCTCAGCACACCACTCTCCCGCAAAAAAACTGTGATACGGTGGCTGAATTCTTCCTCATAAAGATGAATAAAAATGATCGGACCTTAGGTCTGCTGCACTCACCCTCTCTCCCTCGCCTGATAACGCCGTCTCCACACCCTTGCCTTCGCCTCTGGTTGTCTCACTCAAATAAAATGCCTCTTGGTGTCATTTCACTCCCCTCAATGACAGCACCATCCTCAACATTCTCTCTACCCTTAAACCCTCAAATCACTTGAATGACCCGCTCCTCGCTAACTTCTTTAAAGAAATGATAGGCTCACTAGCATCTCTTTGGGAGAAAATCATCAACGCCTCACTCCTTCAAGGCGAGATCGTGATCTGTCTGAAGGCAGGCCTAGTACTCCCGATTCTAAAAAAAACCCTTGGCTGATCCTACTGACCTGAACAACTACCACCCAATCACAAACATACCGACCCTGGCGAAACTTCTTGAGAAATGTGTTCACGAACACCTACGCAAACTCATTGAGCAATTCCAGCTTCTCAACCAATTCCAATCAGGTTTCCGCACTGGACACAGCACTGAAACGGCCATCACTCAAATTGTGGACGATGCTCTCACTTTACTTGACCAAAATGAAACCTGCCTTTTAATCCTACTCGATCTATCATCGGCTTTTGACACTGTCAAACATGGCAATCTACTCTTCCTTTTGGAACGCTAAAGGGGGCTCTCTGGCATGGTCCTTAAATTGTTTGCCTCTTTCCTCAACAACCGATCGCAACGGGTCAAATTCAACCAGTCTCTCTCCAACCCGAGTTCCTGCACTCTGGGTGTTCCCCAAGGCTCCTCACTCTCCCCCACTCTCTTCACGCTCTTCCTTGAACCACTGACTGTAATCCTTAAAAATTCCAACATCCAATATCACATGTATGCGGACGACACCCAACTATACATGAAAATCTCCTCCCCTGATGACATCAAATCTCTCAATGGAACCCTTCTCAAAACCCTTAACTGGCTTACCTCCAACCATCTCAAATTAAACACCCTCATGACTGAATTCCTCCTCATTTCACCCTCTAAGCAAACCCCCACTGTTTTGAAATTTCTCGGTAACCTCACCGCCCTCAACTGCACTCCGCACATCGTTGACTCCACTAAATCACTGGGAGTTGTGCTAGACAAAAACTTAAACATGCAAGATCATATCAGATCATCAACCAAAGGAGCGAACTTTCAACTCTGCATCCTAAGGAAACTCAAACCGTATCTTCTCCATGACGACTTTAAATTGGCAGTGCAAGCACTTGTCATTTCCAGACTAGAATATGGCAATGCGACTCTTTGCGGTCTGCCTAAACTCAGCTTAGCACCCATCAGCGCATCTCTAAATGATGCAACTAGACGTATCACAGGCTCTAAGAAGATCAATCACATCTCACTGGACTTAAAATCGCTCAATTGGCTTCCCCTTTGAAGCCAGGATGCAACTCAAGATTGCTTGTATGACCCATAGAGCCTTACATTTCAACACCCCTATCTATCTGACAAACAAACTGGAACTTTCGGGTGGCTACAGATCCACAAGGAGTACTGGCACTCTGCTGCTCAAGCCCAAGAAAATAAAGAAGCTTAAAACACACAAATGCTCATTCTCTGTCATTGCCCCGAGAATCTGGAACTCCCTCCCAGTGGATACAAGACTAATTCCCTCTACTCTTGCCTTCAAAAGAGAAGTCAAAAAACTACTTTTGAACAAACTGCTCTAATGAACTATGTGCTAAACTGAACTTGCTGTTGGGCTCCTATTGCCTCTAAGTGATTGTTTATTTTAACCTAATTTCTGATTGGCTCTTCATGTATATTGCCCTCCTTTTTCGCATTCACCCTCCTGCTTCCTTTCCCGACCAATCTCTGCTTGCCCCGGTTGTGAATCGACTAACTGTTTCCATGATTTCTCTCTCCTACCTATTCTCCTTTGTCTACCTATACCCATGTAAAGCACTCTGATACCCTCCGGGGTCATGTCCGCGCTATACAAAACTTTTTTAAATTAAAAAAAAAAAAAACACCTATCTTCTTCAACTCATTAATTTGCTTCTCCAACATCCACTGTCATTTTAAGAGGAGAGATGTGGCGCCTGGGCCAGGGCGACTGACGTTGGAATATGGGGATCACGGTTCGATCCCCGGTGCCGGTGGCAGATTAGCCCAGCACCGTATGACTCTGGGCAATAACTTGCTTAATCTTCTGCACGGCCCCCAGCGCCTAGAGACACTTACAGGTGATTGTTCGCGCTTTACAAATGTGGATTACTATTATTATATTGGGTGTTGTGAGAAAGTTACAACTTGACTTCAAATGTGAACCCACTTCCTTTCAGGGATTTCTGCTTCAATGCTTTGGCCACAATTTGCTCCTTAATGGAGAATGTCATGAAATTAACCAACATCTTTCTTGATTTACTTCTACCGGGATGTTTCCTAAAAGGATCCCGAAGCACCTTTTGGTTATCGCCAGCGAGGACCTCCTCTGAGTCTTCTGACAAACACCCCGATTTGAAAAGGGCTATGATAAACCCCTTGATGTCCTCCTCTTCTGTCATTTCTGGCACATTCAAGACTTTTAAATTGTTTGTCCTTACACCATTCTCTAATGACTCAAGTTTATCCTGAAGTCCTCTCTGAGTTTTGATGTCCTTATCTCCTCTATGTCCGGTATGGCTGAAGCTTTCAATTCGTCCATCAATCCTCAAGCGCTCTGGTTCTTAAAGCCAGAGTCTAGTTTTTCTTCCAGGCAATCGCGCATACCCTGGATCTCCCTTTGATTTTTTGTTGAGGTAGTAAATCCACTTTTAACATCTGCCACCAGACACTGTAGCATGCTTTCAATTGCCCTTACAATCGAGGGAAGTGTTCCATTGTTGCAATTTCCTTGGGAGTGGCTTGCGCTGTCCCTTTCATTGTGAGTTCTTGATCCCCACCACTGCCCCTCCCTCCGGCCTTCTCTGTCTTCTCTCCTGGGTTTCCCCCTCTCATTTCCCTCCATCTCGGCCAATGGTCTGTACCTATTGTTTTGTGCTGCCCTATCCATCCTCAAAACTCTAAGGGGCATATTAGCAACAACTTGCAATAATTATCGCAAACCCCGCTTAGAGCAATTTTTTTATCGCCTCCTATCACAGGATTTTATCGCAGAGATAACGCAGTATTACCAACGTTTATCTCCATTGCAATAAAAAATCCAGCGACAGCGGCAAATCCCATCCTCAAAGTGAGATCTCCAGTGATAAAAGTCCTGTCGCTAAGAAAAATCTCGCTACTAGGCAGGTGGGTACTTAGCTGTAGAATCCACCTCCCTTTGACTATTATGGCTAAGTCAGGTTTTTACCAGGTGTAAAATCCTGGCTCTTATCGCGTGGTAGCGCAAGTTTCTTTATCGCGTCGTAGTTATTGCTAATAGGCAATAGCTATGTTAGCGACTGCTTTCAGTCGCTACCAGTTTGGGAACGCCCACTTTGCATGCCATTAGCGTCAAATATCGCGGACATGAAAAATGGGCCGCAAACCGGTCGCTATTGCATGAAAGCTGTCGCTAACTGAGGTAAGCGGCAGCTTGGTAATTGGGCAATAAAAAAATCGCTGCTTTATCGGCAAAAAGTGCCGCTAAAGCGGCGATCTGGCCCTTGCTAATATGGCCCTAAGTGTGGTGTGCAGGTCTTTACCCCCTCACTTTGGCTGCTGTGAAGAGGAACTGCTTTTTAGGTTAAAAGACTCACTCTTGCCCACTTGTCCCTCCAGTTTACCCTCAGCAGCTGATTTAGCCAATTTTTTTAAATATGTTCTTAAAAAAGTGGTTACTCTCATTGGTTGTTGTTTTTCTGTCCTACCCCTGCTCCTTTAAGTGGGGGCTAATTTTTTTGCTCAAGTCCAAGTTAGCCATGAGGGGGGATGTCACACTGGCTAACACAGTTCATTCTTTTTACTACAACACTGCTTGTAGAATTCAACTTCAATAGCATGATGAAAGACACCAACAGTCTTTTATCCGCCTGGTCTCATCTACCGTTAACTATCTTTGGTAGGGTCAGTTTGATAAAAAGGACTATTCTCCCAAAAATCACTTTTCTTTTTAATTCTATTCCAATGTATTTTTAAAAAGAGTAGCAAGGGAGTCAGCAAGGAGACCCTAACTCTTTCATCTTTGTGACGAAAGGATTGCAAATTTCATGGAAAAAGTTCTGTAGAAGATGAGAGGGGGCCGAGGGTCTCAGTACAGATTTTCAGATTTACACAAGGGCTTCTCAGCTGAAGAACATGCAGGTGGCTACTCAAGGAAACAATTGCAAGGGGGAACTTACGTGAAGCAATGCTGAAGAACATAAGAGGGGTGAATCCTTCTTCTTCTATAAATTGGGGAAAGTATAATTCTCCCAAAAATATGGAAGATTAAAAGTGTTACAGATAATGGATTACCTTTGGTCACAGATGAGAAGGGCTATGAAGCTAGCATACTATAGCAGATGCGCACCAGTGTGGGAGTCCCCTGGCATACCAGACTGCCCGATGAACAAATTGGCAACCCCGATTGGGAGACAGGGATCCAATACTGGGGGCAGATATTACAGGACAGCAAACTCCTCCCGGGGGAACATGTACGAAGGGTAGCCCAGGGTAAAATTACAGCTTTCAAGTTGCTGCAATAAAAAAGTTGGTCCCAAGTATGAGAAATGAGGATGGGAACACAGATGAGCTTGAAGAGCAGCTACAAAAGTTGAAAATGAGAAAGAGAGAGATATAAAGCTGTTTTTGGCTGATTGTGAGGAGTATAGGGGAAGACTTCGTACTTCCGGAGAAAATATGGGGAAGAAGCTTGCCGCAGCTACAGACACTAGACTTATGTCAAGTATCTATGTGCATATTTTATAGTATAGTGAAACTTGTAAATTTAAGAATGTACCATCTCTTCTCAATCCATAGAGCCATTTAGTCCCCAAAAAGGAATTTGAAATTGAGGAAAAGGTGACCCAGTGTGTTGCATGAAGTGTGGCCTGGAAAAGGCTGACGATATTCATCTTTTCATGGAGTGCCCAGAGATACTACAGTATTAGGAAGATATGAGTAGGAGCATAAGTTAGATGATACGTGTAGATATTAAGATATGGCGGGGTTCAATGATCTTTTGGAAAATTGAAGAGGCTTCAAAATTAAACAAAAGGAACCAGTTATCTAGGGGCATATTACCAAGGCAGGCAAAATGAAATTATCGACGCTTTTGCGGCCGTTTTCGGCCGCAAAGCGGCGATAATTTCATCGCCCTATTAGCAAGCTGTCGCTAACATCAGTTAGCGACAGCTTTTAGGTGATAGCGAGCGGTTTGGGGCCTGCTTTGCATGTCAGCGATATTTATTGCTAATGACATGCAAAGTGGGCGTACCCAACCTGTTAACGAGTGAAAGCAGTCGCTAACATCGCTATCGTCTATTATCAACGAAGGCGTAGCGATTAAAATATTTGTGCTAAGCGCGAATATCGCCACATCCTAACGCCTGCTCAGACCACTTCTTAGCCTTTATATCCAATGGGAGGTGGATATTCAGGTTAAGTCCCTATTAGCGATAATGCCTGAATATCGCGGAATTTCCAGCGATATTCACGCTTTTTGCCGCTATCGCCGGATATGTTATCGCTTTGGAGATAAACGTTGCTAATAACACGTTATCTCTGTGATAAAATCCGGCGATGCACGGCGATAAAAAAATGTCGCTAAGCCTATTTAGCGATAAATATCACTTTTTGTTGATAATATGCCCCCTAGTGTTTTGTTTGATTTTGCTGGCTAGGAGGGAAATCTGCAGGAAAAGGGTGTCAAATGTTCCCCTACTAAATCTGAGTGGCTAAACTCAGCAATGAACACTTTGATCTTGGACTCCTTCTCTAAGGTGTCAAGGAGAACATATGTTTAGGGTCTGTTGATTGCACGGCTGTCGGTGAATGCGGTGGAAGGGTAGACTCAGCATCCCATGTTTGCACCAGACATAGTACTGGGAAACCCAGATGGCATGGGTCAGTTCGGAAAAGGTCGATAGCATTTTCCAATACTAGCAAACCCAGCACCAGAGGTGAACAAACAGTACGGCATCAAAGGAGCTGGAGGTTGTCAGTTGGAGGTGAAAAAGGTGAATGCAGACATAAATAAACATTTCCAAATGTTTAAATTATTTTTAATGATAGTTAAGTTAAAAAAAATATTTTCATTTGTAACTAATGAATAACCAAAAGTAGTAGAGTTTCTCAAAAATGTAAGTATGAGTAAATGTACACATCTAGATTTATCCACAAGTAAATGTACCTTTGTGAACTGGCCCCATTTGTTTTACTTTGAATATTATGTGACACAATTTTCTCAATACCTTAATATCTTGAGAAATGCTATCATAGCCTAACTATGGGGCATATCAACAAACGGCAGCAATAATTATCGCTGGCCGCTTTCAGCGTGACATTGCATATCGCCGGCTATCCCTAGAAATGATCACCATGCTACCACTGTATCAACAACGCATAGCGCAATGGCGATAAGTATTCCAGTGATAGCCTTATTTTCCATGGAACATCGCTGATTTTCCAGCGATGTTCCATGGAAAACAGCGATATCCTTGGTGATAGGGCCTGTGGTCTTAGCCACACAATCCACCCCATATGTTAGGTATACCTTAGTCAGGAAATTAACAGACGTTAAATTCCTGCGTTAAGGCAGTCTTAGCGCGATTTTAAATATCGCTAACCCTCCTTGTCAATATGACGAAGCTGGGTTAGCGATATTTTCCCATGGTGTTTTGTCAGGCACACCTCCTTTGCATCTCATTAGCGATGCAATGGGAGGCGTGCTGACAAGGGGTGCTAATGCAAGGAAACACGCGCAAGCGTGTCCTTGTTGATAAAGTGGGCAATAATATTATCGCCGCCCCTTGTTGATATGCCCCTATATTCCTGAGTCAATATTGAGTTGGAATGCAGCACAGCATCTAATAATGACTTAAAGTGGTTGCAACATCTCATAAAATGCTGCCTGTAGTGGTGTAAGTCCAGCTGAGGCCGTAGTGGGGTCTGGTGTCTGTGGTAGGTAAAGTGGTCAGTGAGAGTGTAGAGTGGGAGTTTCACTGGTCCCACTGGACAGATTGAACTGCAGATTTGATGTTACATAGACCTCTTAGCGGTACAACTTTTCTTTGATGTGTACTGCATTGCACAAATGTGCTATTTAGCACTATTTCATATACTATTTTACTTAAGTTTCCTTTACGGCTGGCTGTTCTGTTTTACTGCAGAAGAAATATCAGTGAGTGCATTGGAACCGTTGGTGCCACAAAATAATCCAATATATGCAGTGGTCCTAGCTCACCTTGCCAGCCCCATGTGTTTTCGGCTCCTCACCAGGTGACTGAGTGAAGGGAGCTGCAATCATGTGACATTGTGGCACCGTGTGAGTTGGCAGGTCTGCAAAGAAAGTTTAGTTTCATACCCGTCAACAACAGCGAGATGGGGAACAGTGAGACTCCTCTGCAGGACTCCCTCGAGATTTCCAGAATATAAGCAAACTTTGCAAGATCCGCTTTCCTCAGAGATGCTCAGGGCTGGAGGTGGGCTACAAAGTCCATCAGACGTCTCCTGACAGAAGCAGAAACCACACACTTTGTGCTGGGCGGAAACTTAAATCCATGACTTATTTTTTGAAGTGTAGGGCTCTTTCCTTAGAGACATGGGGCCTCATTTATGAGAAATGACGCATCGCTGCGTGAAAGCAGCGATGCGACACTTCTCAGTGTGCACTCCTTGCGACATTCCTGACGCATCATATTTAATGTATGACACATCATGTCGCAAGGGGTTACAGATACGTCAGTATTTCTGACGTATCTGTAAGAGCAAAAGTGACGCATTGCTGGAGTGTGTCACAAAAGTGACGCAACTCCAGCAATGCGTCCTTTCACATGGGGAAAGCCCCATGTGAAAGGGCATGCGTCAGTCTTACGCCTGCTGTGAGGCAGGCGCAAGATTTTGACGCAACGGCGTCCTAAAAGTGACGCAGTGAAATCTCATAGATTTCACTGCGTCACTTCTACGACCCTTCCTTGCGCCAATACGCCCCCCTTGCATACATTATACCTGGCGCAGGTATAATGTGGTGAAGGGGTTAACAAAGTGACGTATCTACCTAGAAGTGCACTTTGTAAATATGGTTCAACAAGGTGCATTTTTTACGCCACTGGTGCGTCACAAAAAGTGAAGCACCGGCAGCGTAAAAGTGACGCACAGCCTCATAAATGAGGCCCACTGAGGGCTGGAGTAGGACTAAAAAGCAAACATATCTCCCTTGACAGGAAAACACACACTTTGCATTGGGCTGGCTCTTAAATCCACGCCTTGTTGCCCGTGGCGCTGATGTTTTCATCAGAGACACTGACGGCTAGAGTGGGACCAGAAACCCAACACACCTCCCCTGACAGGAAGCAGAGAGTTGCTCGGTCTGTGCCCATCCATGGATGAACAAGGCTGTGGTGGTCCCCTCCTGTTTCATCCATTTTCTTTGACTGGCATTGTTTTGATCTCTATTTAAAAAGGGTAAGTATAAAACAACTTCCAATACACGGTCCCCTACTAGAGGTGCTATAATTGACAGCTCAATTGAAAGAATTACTGCAAGGGTGGTGAGGGTTTTAAACAAAGCAATTGAACAAGCAGAAAGAGGATCTCAAGTCAGGGCTTGGATCATGGAGGCCATTTGGTATTGGAAATTGCCAAATCTATGGACCTGACTAACGCAGAGTTTACCACCAGACGTTGATGCCCACAAAAGATAGAAGCTATGGTGAAAAGAAAGAGAAAGGGACCAAAACAAATCATTACATGCAACGCGGGTACAAATACTGTAGATTATCAGCCTGATTCATGTAGCTAAATTGCACTCGCAAAGGGCCAGATTCTCAGAATCTGGCCCTTTGCGCGCGCAATTTTTGCATTTGGTATTCATGATACCAAATGCAAAAATCGCTATTTAAGAATTCGCATATTTGCGTGGAATGGCATTTAAGGAATCTCTAATAGAGATTCCTTAAATGCTATTCATGACACACAACAAAATAGCGATATTGGACATTTGGGGCCGCTATTTACAGACAGGTCAGACCTGTCGGTAAATAGCATAAACTCAGAAAAATGCTTTTAAAAGCATTTTTCAAAGTTGCATGTAGCACACACACATGTCCTTTGGACATGTGTGTGCGCAACACCTGTCCAAAAGTGCATTTTAGGGGTGCTACAGGGCGTCCTTTGGACACCCCTGTCACCCTTAAAATCGCTATCTCAGTTGCGAGTAGCAAATTGCTACTCGCAAATCCCCATTCATTCCAATGGGCCTCTTGGCCCATAGAAATGAATGGGGAGTATTTGCGAGTAGCAAATTGCTACTCGCAAATAAAGAACATGTAGGAATCGCTATTTAAGTAGCAATTCCTACATGAATGCCGTTTTGCGTGTCCTCAATAGCGAATCGCTATGATTCGCTATTAGGGACACGCAAAACGGCCCGTACATGAATCAGGCTGTATGGCCCTTATGCTAGTGTGAAGGAAAATATGCTAATCTATCAGCTGTGCCAAAGATTAGAGCCCTTACCCACTGAGTTTATTGATCCCCTTTAAATGAGAATATCACATGTAGAGATGTGTTAACAAGCTTGAAGGGTCAAATACAGCCTTAATGTCATGCTGACCACAACCAACCCTGCCATTAACTAAAGAGCTCATGGGGAAGCCCCAAATCCGTAGGAATGGGATGAAATGAAATGAAATGAAATGAAATGAAATTAGATTTATAAAGCGCATGGCTGCCCTTGAGCGTCCCAGCGCTAACTTAACTGAAAAACAGAAAGGCCCTAAGGAAAGGAAGAAAAGAACAAGGATTATTCAGCTTTAGGAAAAAGAAAAGTTTTGCGGGATTTTCTGAATTTGAGATAGGAGGATTCCATCCAGATTTCCCTAGGGAGGGCGTTCCAATGTTTTGCTGCATTCAGGGAGAACCGGCGTCCTCCAGTCCGGGCTTTTCTCACTCTAGGGACGGAGACCAGGTTCTCCCCGTCAGAGCGGAGGGTCCTTGAAGATTTATAAGAACAAATCAGCTTTCTTAGGGCAGGAGGGCCTTTGCCTTGCAGTGTCCTGTGAGTAATGCACAGTGTTTTAAATGCAATTCGTTCCTGGATGGGGAGCCAGTGCAAGGATCTCAGAAGTGGTTTGTCCGAGGCCCTTCTAGGTGCCCCCATGAGCATTCTGGCTGCAGCGTTCCATACCCGCTGCAAGGTGTTAATTGTCTTTTTCGGTGCAGCTAGAAGGAGAGCATTACCATAATCCAGTCTTGATAGTATTAGACCTTGGATTAGGAGCTTCCTAGATTGGAAAGGCAGGAGGGGGAGCACTTTCCGAACTGAACGCAACAGACCGAAACAGCTGCCTGCGACTTTCTGGGCATGGGTCTTGAATGTTAATTGGGGTTCAAACCAGACCCCGAGGCTTTTGATTTTCTCCTTTGCTGGTGGCAAATCCCCCATGCAGGGGGGCCAGAGCTCAGAAGGCAGAGAAGGGAAATGGTGGCCTAGGAGCATGATCTCCGTTTTAGCTCCGTTCCACGGGACCACGCGGTCGGTCATTAACCATATAAATCTGGCTGGTTCATTCTGGCAATGGAGCAATACTAACAAGGTTCTGCCAGCAATATTAAAAGCACCTTATGAAGTTGCTCAGGAGCTATTATCTCAAAGCGAGCTCATGCATCTGAACTTACCTACCATTATCCTTCCCTGGACATTTGCCAATACATCCTTACCCTAGAAAATGTACTTCCACTTAAAAAGGGTGTCAAGGAAAACTACACACAACCTAAGAACATGGTTGCACATTGTATCTTAAAACATCGTGGGGCCTCATTTATGAAAAGTGACGCAGCGATGCGTCACTTTTCATTGCTCCCTCCTTGTGACATGCTGGATGCATCATATTTACAGTATGACGCATCATGTCGCAAGGAGTTACAGATACCTCAGTATTTCTGACGTATCTGTGGGCGCAAAAATGATGCATTGCTGGAGTGTGTCACAAGAATGACGCAACCCTAGCAATGTGTCCTTTCACATGGGGAAAGCCCCATGTGAAAGGGCCTGCATCCGTCTTACGCCTGCTGTGAAGTATTGCGTTCTAGAAGTGCCGCAAGTGAAAGCTCATAGATTTCACTGCATCACTTCTATGAGGCTTACTTTTGTGGGAGCGCCCCCCTTGCATACATTATACCTGACGCAGGTATAATGTGGCACAGGGGTTCACAAAGTGACGCATCTGCTTAGATGCGTCACTTTGTAAATAGTGCGCAACAGGGGGCATGTTTCACGCTACAGTTGCATCACACAAAGTGACGAAACAGCAGCGCAAAACTGATGCATGGCTTCATAAATAAGGCCCTGTGATTATAGTCCTGTACTCTCTGGCTGAATTTTGAAAGTAAGGCGTGTTTTGTATTGAGCATTCATTCGGTCTGCCGTAGGTGGGTAGGGAGGGTGTTCCAGGTCTTGGCGGCGAGGTAGGAGAAGGATCTGCCACCAGAGGTTGTATGTTGGATGCGGGGAACAGCGGCGAGGGCGAGGCTGGCGGAGCAGAGCTGGCGGGTGGGGGTGTAGAAGCTGAGTCTGCTGTTCAGGTAGGCTGGTCCGGCTTTGTGGAGTGCTTTGTGTGCATGGGTGAGGAGCTTGAAGGTGATCCTCTTGTCGACGGGGAGCCAGTGCAGGTCTCTCAGGTGGGGGGTGATGTGGCTGCGGCAGGGGACATTAACGATCAGTCAGGCGGCGACGTTTTGGATGCGTTGTAGTCATCGTAGGTGTTTGGCTGGGATTCCTGCATAGAGTGCATTGTCTGCTGCTGACTAGGGACTGTGTCACCGTTCTTCTTGTTTCGGTCGGGATCCACGTGTAGATCCTGCGGAGCATGAGGAGGGTGTTGTAGCAGGAGGAGGAGACGGCATTGACATGTTTAGACATGGAGAGGTAGGAGTCGAGGATGAATAGTAGGTTGCGTGCATGGTCGTGGGTGTCGGTGCTGTTCCCAGTGTGTTCGGCCACCAGGAGTCGTCCCAGGCTGAGGGGGTGGGTCAGAGGATGAGTACCTCTGTCTTGTCAGAGTTCAGCTTCAGACGGCTGTTCCTCATCCAGTCGGCGACAGCCTTCATTCCCTCGTGGAGGTTGGTTTTGGCGGTGTGTGGGTCCTTGGTGAGGGAGAGGATGAGCTGGGTGTCGTCGGCGTAGGAGATGATATTGAGGCCAATTGTGCGAGGGAGACCATGTAGACATTGAAATGCGTCGGGCTGAGGGATGAGCCCTGGGGGACGCCGCAGATGATGTTGGTGGCCTCGGATCAGAAGGGCGGGAGGCGGACGCTCTGGGTTCTGCCGGAGAAGAAGGACATGTTTCAGTCAAGGGCCTTCTATTGGATTCCGGCTTCTAGGAGGCGTGTCTTTAGAGTGCGATGGCAGACCGTGTCGAAGGCGGCTGACAGGTCCAGGAGGATGAGGGCTGATGTTTTGCCGTTGTCTAGTTGGCGCCTGATGTTATCTCTGGCAGCGATGAGGGTTGGCGCTTGATGTCATCTCTGGCAGCGATGAGGGCTGTCTCGGTGCTGTGGTTTCGTCTGAAGCCGGACTGGGACGGGTCCAAGATGTTGTTGGCTTCCAGGTGGCAGGCCAGTTGCATATTGATGATTTTCTCGATTTTCTCGATGACCTTCGCCGGGAACGGGAGCAGGGAAATTCACCAGAAATTATTGAGGTCCTTGGGGTCCGCCTTGGGATTCTTGAGGAGGGCGTTGATTTCAGCGTATTTTCCGCTTTCCGGGAATGTCGCTGTTTTGAAGGAGATGTTGATGACTTTCCGTAGTTGGGGTGTGATGGCAGCATCTGCTTTGTTGAATACGTGGTGTGGGCACGGGACTGACGGAGATCCTGAGTGGATGGAGTTCATGACCTTGTGTGTCTCGTCTTCATTGACTTGGGACCAGGAGGTCAGGAGGTTGGCGCTGGTGGTGTTCACAGGGGAGGTGGGGTCTGGCGTAGTCGGGCGATCATGGTGTTGAAGCTGTCATGGATATCAGCGATCATGCGGTGAAAGAAGATGGCCAGTGAGTTGCACAGTTCTTGTGAGAGCAGTATGCCGTTGCCGTTGACGCTAGGGTTGGGGAATTCCTTTACGATGCTGAAAAGCTCTTTGCTGTTTTGTGCGTTGTTATCCAGGTGGTCTTTGAAGGAGGATCGCTTGGCTAATCTAATGAGGTGGTGATGTCTGCGGGTGGTGTCCTTGTGGGCCCCGTGGTTGTCCAGAGTGCATCCGTGGAGACATATCTTCTCCAGTTTCCGGCATGCGCGT
This sequence comes from Lissotriton vulgaris, assembly GCF_964263255.1. Lineage (NCBI taxonomy): Eukaryota > Metazoa > Chordata > Amphibia > Caudata > Salamandridae > Lissotriton > Lissotriton vulgaris. The sequence continues at coordinate 570,298,104 of NC_141695.1, forward strand.
TTGGAGGTCTGCAGCTCGTCGGTGAACCAGGTGGCTCTCTTGCTGGCGTGGTTGTTGGAGGGTTTCTTGAGTGGGGCGAGGGTGTTGGCGCAGTCGTCGATCCACTGTCTGACCTTGCAGGCTGCGGTGTCTGGATTGGTGGGGTCGGTGGGTGGGTTTTGGGCGAGGGTGGTGATCAGCTGGTCTTTGGTGACTTTGCTCCAGCAGCGGCAAGGTAGCTGTTGGGTGTGGTGGTACGTGGTTGGTTTATTGAAGGCAAAATGAATGCAGCGGTGGTCGGTCCAGTGGAGTTGGGTGTTGTGGTCGAAGGTGAAGTGGGTGCCTGTGGAGAAGACGGGGTCCAGCTTGTGGCCAGCAGCGTGGGTGGGTGCGGTGACGAGTTGTCTGAGGCCGAGGTTGGCGATCAGGGTGGTGCAGTTGGCGTCGTTGTTGTTCTCGAAGTAAAAATTCAGGTCCCCGAGGAGAATGTAGTCCATGGAAGCGAGTGCGTGGGTGTTGGCGAGGTCAGCGATGGAGTCGCTGAAATGAGCTCAGGGTCAGGGGGGTCTGTAGATGAGTGTTCCTCTGAGGGTGGTGTTGGGGTCTGTGTGGATCCGGAAGTGCAGGTGTTCGGGGTTGTTGAGTGTGTCGTCTGCGTGGGTGGTGACGTTTAGGGTGGACTTGTGGACTAAGGCTATTCCTACTCCGATTCCATTGGCGCGATCCCTGCGGGTGATCTTGTAGCCTTCCAGGATGGCTATGGCGATGTCGGGCGCCGTGGAGTTGTTCCACCAGTTCTGAGTCAGGAAGGCCACGTCTGGGGCCGAGGTGTTGAGCAGATCCCAGAGCTTGATGGCGTATTTGCGTGCTGAGCAGGCATTGAGGAGTATGCAGCAGAGGCGGTTGGGTCCAGTCCTTGGAGGCTTGGTGGCTCTGGCGCAGGTGAAGCTGCAGGTGTGGCAAGAGAATAGTCCATGAGTCCGTTTCGGGGCGGCTTGGAAGCAGGTGTGGTTTCGGCCGGGGTTGAGTGTGTAGAGGGTGCTGGTGTCGTAGAGGAGTCTGCTGTTGTGGCGTTCGCAGGGTCCAGGGGTTCTGGCGATGGGCACGGTCCAGGCGCGAACGGGCACAGACAGGCTTGCCTTTGGCGAGCTTTCGGTGCTGCACGGCCTCCATAAATGGGGATAGGGAGGGAGGGGGGAGCAGCTGGAAGGCGGGAGCCGGGTGGCCAATAGGGAGCAGGAGGGCAGAGCTGCAGGGACGCAGCGGCGGGAAGGAGCGGGAAATGGTGGGAAAACAGGCGGGTGGCAGAGAGCAGGTACGAGTCAGCTAGCGGCCATGTGGTGGGGTGGGGAGCGACCTGCCTGCGAGCAGGGTCAGAGGTAAGATAAGTTGATAAAAGGATGTGTGAATGAGTGGGTGAGAAGGTGGGTGGATGAAAAGATTAGTAGATGAGTGGTTGCAAGGATGGATAGATAGGTGGATGAAAGGATGGCAGAGTAAATGGACATCTGAGCAGATGTATGGATGGATGGATGAATGGATGGACAGACAGACGCAGGGTAAATAGAAATCTGAGACGATGAATAGATGGATGGATGGCAGAGAAAATGGAAATCAGAGAGGATGTATGGATGGGTGGGATAGTAAATGGAAATACAAAAGTATGGATGGATGGCAAATTAAATGGAAATCTGGGAGGATGAATGGATGGACAAAAACCTTGCTTGATGGATAACAAGTTTTATTAATGGATGAGTAAGTCAAATGATGGATGTATGGCTGGATGGATGTATGCATGGATTCATACATATTCAATAAAAATGTGAATTGATGGATGGATGGAATGGCTAATCAATGGAATGGTGAAAGGTTGAATGATGGATGACATACTGTAACTGTGAAATGGTGAATATGAATGGGCAGATGGATGGCTGAATGGATGTTTGAATAGATTTATGGAAGGAAGAGCAAATGGAGCTATTCCAGGGAGGTTCAAACTCACTTGCTTTGATTGGTGCCATCAAAGCGTTAATTTCAAGTGGGGGGTATTTTAATTTTCTGACTACTCCCTTAAATGTAGCACATGGGTCTCATGGATGTCTGAAGGTGTGTTATCCGAGTAAAAGGGTGCCTGTTTCTACTTTGGTCTGTGTGTAATTGTGCATGTATGTGTAGGTACATTGTAGCTGGTAACTTCCGAGCAGTGTTTGCATGTCTGAATGACTTTGTGGATTGGGCATTCTATTCACAGGCACTATTCAAAAGGGATTATCAAGGCCTGGAACATCAGGCAACTTCTCCACCACCCTGCTTGGCCTTTCTGACTTGCAAAGCATGCTTGACAGTTTTCTCTTCCCCAATCCCAATGATCTGATAGAGGATTGCCTGTCATGCTAATAACTCTGAACCAGTCCTCTTCCACTAGTGCACCTCCGTATGTGACTGATGATTTCCCAATCTTAATGGCCTGTCAAGGTGCACATGGCCCATCTTACTCCACCCTAACCTACTGATCTTTCACAGGTGCTCCTAACATATGACTGCCTTTGAAACAGCCCTAGCACCCTTTCAGAAGTTTAGTATGTGACCAACATCTGACTCAACATTATGGTCTGTAAGAAGTGGATGCGACATGACGGTCTCTTTTCCTACCTTACCTCCCTATCAAAAATGCAGCTTACATTGGGCACTCTCCTCCTCAGGCCTACTGGCATCAAAATGATAGCTTGCACACGACTGGATCTTCTGCATCCGAATTTCAGAGGTATGCTTAGAAGGTGACTGTTCCAGCTCTACATACATTTCAGAATTGTGCCTGAGATGCGGCTAAAAGTGCCTGAGCTTGCCAGGTTGTTTCCTGACATGCAACTCATTCTGTTACAACCCTACTGCTCTGTTAGATTTCTCCTCACATTAATGTCTTTGTTCTAGCTCTACTGACCTTTATAAAATAACAGCTGAAAAGTGACCCACTCTTCCTCAGCCCTTCAGGCTTAATGTATGTATGTCTGTACTGTGAACCTAGACATATGCCAGCAGAGTGCTGTCCATGGTCAAAAGGTAAGATGAAAGTTGATGAGTAATATGAGAGGAAGCTACGTTGTGAACAGTTAATGCACTGTGAAATACTGTTCCTTAAAAAGGTGAGTCTTCAACTCTTTCCTAAATTAGAGCAGCTTTGTGGTGCTTCTGATGGAATTGGGTGCTTATACATAAAATGTGTGATGCATTGTTTTCTCTTTTTTTATATAACTTAGTCTGCAGTCTGATACCATCAGAGATAGTGAGCGTGTTTGAAAGATACACAGGAGTGCTACTTGTGAATGATGCAGGGCTAGCAAAGGGAGCCAATTGAGATCCATTAGGATGACAATAACGTGAACATATCTCTTCAGGCCTCAATTAGACATACTGCGGCGTATAAGATACCACTTAGGGGTGTAAGTGTGAAATCCGGGAGGCCATGGAGTAGGGCATTACCACTATCCAGATGAGAGAGTACAAGGGCTTGAACCCCAGTTATGAAGTCACTATCTGAAAGAAATGGTTTGACTTTCTTTTAAAAAGAGAGTCCTTACCAAGTCATCTTTTTTTTTTGGCAATGTGTTCCTGGAAACAGAAGTTGTTGTCCAGGGTGAAAACACAGTGATTGGGTATTTGGTGAGAGTTGGGATTCACAGACATTAAGGTTTATGTCATTGAGCCAGGTTTGCTCTCTATCTTGTTTGTTGTTATTGGCAGGAATTCCTTCTTAGTTGAGTTGAGCTTCAAGTTGGCGCTGGACATCCAAGTCTTGATAATGTGCAAGCAGTGTTTGAGGATTTGGTTGTCTGAAGCAGAAGAGACTGTCAAATATTTGTGTTTCATCAGCATATCAGTGAACTTTGATGTTATTATCTGTAAGTAGAACATCAAGTGGCTCCATGTAGAGGCTGAAGATGTCAAGAGACACAGTATGGACATCTAGGGAACTCCACATGCGATAGGATTCTTTTGTAACCTCGAGGTGCCTTACAATGGCTTATGTGGAATGTGGCTGACTCTGAAGCAACTTGTTATTTTTTAGATGGAACAGTGTGTTGGAAATTCTACCACTATTCAAGAAACCACTCTCACATGCGTGTAGAAAACCATGATCACTTCCTTTAACTCAAACCTATCTCTTGAAGTGGTGTTACATCGAGCACGCTGTACACAGTCAAAATATCGAGTCCTAATTGTCGACCTACACAAATATCGTGTTGCAAATATCGAAGGTACAGAATTTCGATGTCAAGAATATCTTTGGACATAATATCGACCCTAAGGTAAGTAATATCGAATCTATTTATATCGATGTAAGTAATATCGAAGTTAGTAATATCGACAGCATATATATCGATGTAACTAATTTTGATGTTACTAATATCGATATTTGTATTATTTTTATGTTTTTAATTATATATGTGTAATATGTTTTTGTTAAATATTTTAATTTTTTTAAATTATATGTGTATTATTGTTCTATATTAATAATGTTATTTTTAAGTAAATTTTATGTTTTAGTACCGGAGCGGGTAGTGGGTTTAAAGGGGAATTGGGTGGGAAGTAATTTAATTGTAATTAATTAACACATTTTTTATTTTTATGGATAAGTATTTTTTTTAATTAACTATTATTCGCAATTATTTATTTTAATTGATTAATTAATTATTAATTGGCAATTAATTATATTAATTGATAAATTAATTAATAATTGGCAATAAAAAAAATTGATACATTATTTATTTAATTGATATTTAATGTTATTTTTAAGTACATTTTATGTTTTAGTACCGGAGCGGGTTGTGTGTTTATAGGGGAATAGGGTGGGAAGTAGTTTAAATATACTAAATTAATTATTAATGTATAGGAATTATACATAATTTTTTATTAATTTTGTTTCTATTTCTGTAGTGGGTTGTGGGTTTATATGGGAATTGGGTGGTAAATAATGTAATTGTTAATAATTATTGATTTATAATTTTTTGTTATGGATAAATAAGTTTTTTTTAAAATAAATATTAATTGACAATTAATTATATTAATTGATAATTAATTTATTTAATTGGTAATTAATGTTTTTGATTGTTAACACATTTTTTAAATTGGTAATTCATGTTTGTAATTGGGAAATAATTATTTTAATTGGTAATTCATTTTTTAATATGTAAATTATTGTGTTAATTGGAATTAATATTTTTAATTGGCAATTATTTCTTATTAATTGCAAAATATTTGTAATTAATTGGTAATCAATGTTTTACAAAAAAAGTATTGTTTGGTATATTGTTTAATAATTTTTAATTGTGAATTAATTTTAAATCATATTTTTATGTAATGAAATGTATTTAATTCTTTAATATTTATTATTTGGTGAGTAATATTCAATAATGAACATTTATTGGTATTTGTTGATAATTTATTGTTAATTAATTATTCAAATGTTATTGCTTTTAATAATTATTAATTGTTTGTAAATGATGTAGATTTATTTAAAAATGTAATTATACATTATTTTAAATATAAAATTTATTTATAAGTATGTTAAATGTAAATTATACGCTATCAAACGCTTTCACTACTGTTGCACCCTTTGGAGTTGGAATAGTAATTTTTTCCCCTACGCTATCTAACGCTTTCTCTAATGTTGCACACACTGGAGTTGGAATAGTAATTTTTATCCCTACGCTATCCAATGCTTTCCCTACTGTTGCACCCTTTGGAGTTGGAATAGTAATTTTTACCCTTACGCTATCAAACGCTTTCCCTACTGTTGCACCCTCTGGAGTTGGAATAGTAAGTTTTACCCTTACGCTATCCAACGCTTTCCCTACTGTTGCACTCACTGCAGTGGGAATAGTAATTTTTACCCACCTCCTATTCAACGTTTTCTCTACTGTTGCACTCCCTGGAGTGGGAATAGTAATTTTTACCCTTACGCTATCCAACGCTTTCTATACTGTTGCACCTTCTGGAGTTGGAATAGTAATTTTAACCCCTATGCTATCCAATGCTTTCTCTACTGGTATACCCTCTGGAGTGGGAATAGTATTTTTAGCCACCCGCTACCCAACGTTTTCCCTACTGTTGCACTCTCTGGAGTGGGTATAGTAATTTTCCCCCCTACTCTATCCAACACTTTCCCTACTGTTGCACCCTCTGTAGTTGGAATAGTAATTTTTACCCTTACGCTATCCAACGATTTCCCTACTGTTGCACCCTCTGGAGTTGGAATAGTAATTTTTACCCCTACGTTATCCAACGCTTTCCCTACTGTTACACCATCTGGAGTTGGAATAGTAATTTTTATCCCTACGCTATCCAACGCTTTCCTTACTGTTGCACCCTTTGGAGTTAGAATAGTAATTTTTACCCTTACGCTATCCAACGCTTTGCCAACTATTGCACCCTCTGGAGTTGGAATAGTAATTTTTACCCTTACGCTATCCAAAGCTTTCTTACTCTTGCACCCTCTGGAGTTGGAATAGTAATTTTTACCCTTACGCTATCCAACGCTTTCCCTACTTTTGCACTTAATGGAGTGGGAAGAGTAATTTTTACCCACCCGCTATGCAACGTTTTCCCTACTGTTGCACTCAAAGGAGTGGGAATAGTAATTTTTCCCCCAACGCTATCCAACGATGTCCCTACTGTTGCACCCTCTGGAGTTGGAATAGTAATTTTAACCTTACCCTATCCAACGCTTTCCTTACTGTTGCACCCTCTGGAGTGGGAATATTAATTTTTACTCACCCATTATCCAATGTTTTCAAAACTGTTGCACCTTCTGGAATTGGAATAGTAATTTTTACCCTTACGCTATCCAACGCTTTCACTACTGTTGCACTCACTGGAGTGGGAATAGTAATTTTTACCCACCTGCTGTCCAACGCTTTCCCTACTGTTGCACTCTCTGGAGTGGGAATGGTAATTTTTACCTCTACGCTATCCAAGGCTTTCCCTACTTTTGCACTCTCTGGAGTGGGAATAGTAATTTTTACCCCTATGCTATTTAATGCTTTCCCTACGGTTTAATTTTCTGGAGTGGGAAAAATAATTTTACATTCTACGCTATCCGATGTTTTTATTAATGTAGTTTTTTTGAGACTTTAAATAGTATTTTTATTTATTTATGTATTTAATATTTTTTGTAATATTTTGGATAATGTTGTATTCAATTAACTTTTAAAATATTGAAAGTATATTACATTTTTTTTATTTATTAGATATACTTGAATATTTTTATTTATGTTATTATTTTATGTGTGTAGATGTATTTGTGATGTATGGTATTTGTTATTAATTTATAATTAATTAAAATAATTAATAAATATTGTTGTTAAGTAAGTATATATTATATATTGTATGTTTATTTTTAATTAAAGTTTTATTATTAAATATGTATTATTTATTAATTATAAACATTATTAAATATGTTTAATTAATTTATAAGTATTATTTACTTTATTTACCTTTTTTTTTACAGAAAAAAAACCAATATTTTTAATTACAATATTTTTAACATCAATATTTTAGTTTCAATATTTTTGTACTTACCATGTTGTAGATAGGGTGTCAATATACTTGCCTTCGATATTCCAGCGTCTATGATGGTGTAGGTCGATATTCTGTCCGTCGATAATGTGTCAGAGATTCGAGCACGCAGGGCCTGGTACCTAGAAGGTACGTTACCCACAAATGCCACATGACCTGGCTGTGAGCACAGCTATCATCACTGATCTGATGAAATGTCACCCTTGATCAATGATCTAGAAGGCCATGTGAACAGGATGTGATGCCAAACCTCTGATCATTATGGTCTATCCTGGAGGAAATAACAACACAAGGCCTTCTGACCCGGGGGGTGGTCTAAGCCTCACCCTCTAACCTTGTCCAGCTATGTATAGCTCAGGAAGGTCACTGTATGTGGAAATAAATATAAAGCTGGCCAAATGTCAAGAGACATAGCATCTTGGGTGAACACAGGCAAACATTATATATGTTTTTATAAAAGCATTGTAATGCAAGGTGTGAGGACCACTGCTGGACTTTCCTTACCAACATAAGAGCGCCTAAATACATGGTTAAATATCAAGGCTACCATTGAGGGTATTGTGAGCTCAAGAGCTCAAGAGGTTTAAGCAATACATTGTTCTCAAAGAAGGAGATGAGTTTTTCATTTAAATTTACCATGGTAAATGACTCATGCTTACACAGGGATTGCAAAACAATATAGTGGTTCTCAACACATTGGGGGGGGCCGATTTACAAGCCCCTTGCGCCACTTTTGTGGCACTTTTAACATGGGGAAACTGATGCAAAAGTGGCGCATGGGGCTTGTAAATCTGCCCCTGGGTTTTTAACGGAGCGCAGGAGTGCAAATGCACAAATACTGCTACCAAACAGGCTATTAAGCCCCTGGGGTAAGTAGCATTTGCAAAGTTATTTGCTATATGAGTTAATGGTGAGGTCACACTTCATCAAGCATTAGTGGTTGTCTTTCATTGTGATGCACACGGATACTCGAACACACAGTCCCATTTCTGAGTGTGTTAGCACTAATGTTCCCTAGATGTGATACCAGTCTTATAAACTGTTCCCTGTCTCCCCACTGCTTCGCTGTCATGCGGCCTGCTCACGGACTCACGGGGGACCACATCATCCAGCGGCACTAGCGCGCGGATGTGCTTTAAAGGCAAGGCGCCGGCCCGCAGTGCTTTGTAGTCTTACAAGCTGTTTCTGGCTCCCCACTGCTTCCCTGTCATACGTCCTGCTCACGGACTCACGGGGGACCACATCATCCAGCGGCACTAGTGCGCAGATGCACTATAAAGGCTAGGCACCGGCCCGCAGTGCTTTGTAGTCTTACAAGCTGTTCCCTGGCGCCCCACTGCTTCCCTGTCATACCGCCTGCCCACGGACTTACTTGGGACCACATCATCCAGCGGCATTAGCACGCGGATGCCCTATAAAGGCAAGGCGCGGGTACGTGCCCGGGCCAAGCCTGGGCCCTTCCACGCCCGTCGGACACCGGAAGAGGCTGGGCTGGGCCCCCCCTCTAACATCAGCATAACGGTCAGGTACTGTTTTATTCTGGCTAAATTGTGTCGAAAAAGATGGGCCTTGGGGACAAGAATATAGGAGGGGTAACTGCGACCCTAGACTCTTTTCTGATTACAGCAGCAAGTGTTCTGACACATGAAACAGAGTTAACTGAAAGGTGCCTTTTGATGGAGCCACATCTTTTCCCTCTGGGGGTAACTCCTGATAGACCCAATGAACTATTACAGGCCACGCAATCATCTATAGTATCGCTAACATCATCAGATCTTCCAACAGGCCAACAGGAGTCTAGGCCTCCTTCTTCACCTATTCAGGCCACACAAAGGAGGGAAATAGACAAATCCCCCGTAAATATGCCCCTAAAGAAGCTTAATCCTAAACCACTGGCCAGAACTAGAACAGGGGGTACTATAAATACGAAGCAAAAACAATTCAAAAATTCTCGGGCTACTAAACCAAAATATCTAGAAACTAGGGTGACAAAACCAAACATTATAACAGTACCTCCCCTAGAGGATACCCCCTCATCACCCCAAGTTCCCTCAGATGAGCCCTTTTGGACCGAAGTAACCAAAATGCTGGCAGCAATAATGGATCCTATTTTAACAAAACTGTCTCAAATTGAAAGTAGACTGGCTGATCTTGAGTCACAGAACTCCCTATTATTATCTAGAGCCCCTCCTACAAGAGACTCTATTCAGGAATTTCCTAGAGGGAACTATCCAATTCAACTGAATAAAGTAAATCAACAACCCGAAATTCTAATCCAAACATAAATGAGGATACTCAGAACATTCAAGAGAAGAGTGAAATGGATTTATTGCGACAGGCACCATCAGCCCAAGAGGATTCAAGAGGGCTTAAGCGAGTAAGAGGATCATCTGAGATTTATATAGGAGCTCCAGGTAACCAGTCGCACCAATCTCTTGATCTCCCACTAGCAGCAGCCCCACTGGTACTGGTCTTGGCGAACGTACCCCCTCTTCGAGAAAATCAGAGTGAATCCACAAGACAGCTGATGGATAAATGTTTTCATTGGCTAACAGCCAATCTCAAGAGTTCACAAATGAGGAGTTATCAACTGTTCACTAAAATCATAATGGCAAGAAGAGTGGACTGGGTGGGTGGCACAAGAAACTCTTTTACTGGTGACTGTGTGGTCATTAATTTTAATGATCCGTATATGGGTCCCTCTCTCTTAGATAACCTTCATAGAGTTTCCCCAAGGATTTCGCAGATCATCCCCTTGTCACTGGATCATTTTTATAACTAAAGTGTTAATCTACATAGGGATTATGGAAGTAGTAGAAACCCAGCAGATATGGACCAGAGAGCTAATGAAAGCTTCAATGCTAGTTTAGGGCTAAGGTTGCAGAACAGATTTACACCTCTCAGATTTGGAGACGTGTGATTGACTAAATCCGCCGTTAGTATTATCGGGGAGTGAATATGCTTTGGCTCCTCTGGTGTTAAACCACAGGTGAAATCCCCAAACCCACTAGTTTTAGAGAGGTCTAGCTTTGTAGCAATTCCCAATCCAAGTAGTCAGGAGAGGGATGGGAGTATTGTACCTGCACTGACTAGTGTAGAGCAAAGTGGATACACAACGGGATCCTGGAATATAGCAGGAATAGCCTCCAAGTTAGGACATCAGGATTGGCAAACCCTGTGGCAATCATTGGAGGTTATATTTTTTCAGGAGACAGGGGCCATGGAACCAGTCTTTTTCTCTGGGTTTCAGAGCTTCTATACTCCAGCAATTCCTTCATCATCTGGGAGGGCAAAGGGGGGGCTATTAACTCTTATTGCGAATACTACATCCTATCAACTTAGACAAGTTGGCCTAACCAACAGCCATTTTCAACTTTTTCAATTGACTAATACAAAAAGAAATGCTTGGTTATTTATTAACTATTATAACAATGAGTTTGGGAATAATATGAAGGCAGTTTTTGACATATTGGTAATGGAGTTGGAGAATCTTCATTTGACTAGAAATGGGGGTCGTGTAAGCATTATGTGGGCGGGAGATTTTAATATTCATCTATGTATATATTATGGGACCATGGTATGTGGTTTGGAAGATCCTCATGGTAACCCGTTACGTCATTTTCAACACAATGAGTATGGCAAATCTTTAAACAAATTATTATGTAAGTGGGACCAGGAAATAATGGATGATGTAAAAGCAGGAGAGACAGGGAGCACCTTTAGAAGGGGAAAGCAAGAGTCTGTGATAGATTTTGTTCTATCATCGGCTTCGATAAAAGGAAGAGTGGCACATAGGGGTACTCAGTTTTCCTGTTACAGTGATCACGCCATCCTATATATTCAATTAAGTATTCTGTCTAAACTAAGAGTCCTGTTTATAGAGACAAGGGAACCCAAAGGTAATATACTAGGTATTATAAAGCATGCCTGTCTTGAATTTATACAGTTGCCCAGAGAATATGCAAGTCTCACGCATTTGAATGGATGCCGTCACGGATGGCGAGTTACAGCAGTTTTTAGATAATACTAAAGGGTGCCGCTCAATCGGCGGGGTTCTGTGGTGATCGCTTCCTAAGAGACGGCATCCATTCAATTGTGTGAGACTTGTAAATTATCTGGGCAACTGTATAAATTCAAGACAGGCATGCTTTATAATACTGTCCTGGCATCGAAACGTCGACACCTTTGTACCATATGTTTCTTAAATACCATGAATGAATTAAGTCTGTCTACTGAATACTGGGAAACAGACCGCTTTGTTCGTTCTTGCCTGAAAATTGTTGTTCTGTCTTGTTGTCTGTGGGTCATAGGCTGTGCCCCCTTGACATTACTTTTAATCCATTGTTATCTTTCACACTTGATAAAATAAATTCCTGTCCGGCTGGACAAAGAACATATCGGCAATTTAGCGTATGTTGATTCTAACTCTGAACTTTCATGTTCTTGGGACCCCTGTCTTTAGTATAAATTAAGAGTCCAACATCAGAAAATGGGGGATGTGTCCCTGGCTAGGAAAAATGGATACCAATTGAAATGGTCACAGGCCCAAAAGCTAAACCATGTCCCTGAAATTTTAGCCTAAATCAAAAATGAAATTATATCATGCCTGGAAGAGAACCCTCCGCCAGCACTGTTGGTAGCTCAGTTTACGGCCCTTATGATGGAATTAAAAGAAGCACTCACTCGCACAAAGGCATTGTCTAACATCCTAACCATTCATTGGTTTGATTCTGCTTGCTCCCAAGCAAAAAAAAGCTCTTGCAAATGCTTTAAATATATCCCCTTCAGATTCTATAAAGATTTGTGCACTCCATATTGAATATAAGAAAGCAAGAGTAAAAAGAGAGAAGGGACTAAGGGAACAGGCGTGGGAGGACCTTGAAATTGCAGCTATCTCAGGTAGCAGCAGAGATTTCTGGAAGATAGTGAATGTCCCCTATTTTAAAGATTCCAATGATCCCACCCTGGATTCACATGTAGATGAAGATGCTTGGGCGGGACACTTTGAAAACACTTTTTGTATCAGTCCCACCTTAATCTTTCCACCTCCTAGCTCAACGACTATAGCCCAGGGTGGGTTAATTTCCTCTACAGGAGAGGTTAGAAACGGGCTGGAATCATGCGCCTCGATAAAGGCTCCAGGGCCCCATGGCATACCTATCGAATTTTTGCAGGATAATTACGAATTGTGGATCCCTTTATCAACTTATGTCTTTAATTCCATCCAGATAGTGAAAACCACCTTTATCCTGGAAACAGAGCGTAATAGTGCCAATTTACAAAAAGGGCGAATGGGGGTCCCCAATGAATTACCGCCCAATCTCCCTTCTTGACACTAATGCCAAGCTCATGGGACAGCTCCTGTTAGCTAGATTAGAAGAATGGGCTGAAAATAACTGAATTTGTATGAAGGCCCAATATGGTTTCCGCAAGGGCATGGGGGCAGTGGATCAATGCCTAAACCTCTGTCTATCCATAGGAAAATACACCAAGGCAAAAACTGGGAAAATCTATATGGCCTTTATGGATTTGACCGCAGCCTTTGACTGCATTTTACACCAGAGGCTGTGGTCCATGATGGAGGGGATGGGCATTGATCCACTGATAATAAGATTTATCCGACAGATGTATGCCAATGCTACCGCTTGCGTACGATACGGCAGGAATGGGGAGTGCATGAGCTCATTCAAGATAGAAAAGGGAGTGAGACAAGGTTGTGTACTTGCAGCCATTTCTTTTTTCTATCTATACAAACGGGGTAGAGACCGCCTTTCTGCCACACCACGGGTAGTGCCAACATTTGATCATAGTCTCCTCCCGATATTGGCATATGCTGATGATGCAGTATTAATGGCCAGAACGGGATTAGCATTGCAATCTTTAATTACAGTTTACGCAACGTTCATGGCTTCCCTAGATTTGAAAGTAAATGAAACCAAGTCCTTCATAATAGTAGCAGAGGCAGCTAGAGGGGAAAAACACCCCACTTTTAATTTGGCGTCAAAAAAGATTGAGGTGGTCAATTGCTTTTCATACATGGAAGTACTCTTTGACAAAAATTACTCTTGGTCTAACTTGGTGACAGTAAGAGCCCTGAGTATGGAAAGGAGTCTCCAAGACATCAAAAGCTTTGTGAAGAAGCTAGGGGCGAGCCCAATGGATTCAGTTAAAAAGATCTACTCCGCAAAAACCAAGGCTGCCACAACTTATGGCGCTGGAGTCTGGAGGATGGTAAATGTTGGATACCTTCAGCAACTGCAAGACATTTTCTTAAAAAATCAGCTATCTCTACCCCAATCTTTTTCCAATTACATTTTACATTTGGAACTGGAGTTACCGTATCTGATCAATTGCATTAGATTGGCACCACTTTTATTGTGGCGTTTGATCAGACGGCGGTCTACTGTAGATCTGACTGAGTGCATTATTAATGATTGCTGCAGATTGGAACACTATAAGAAGATTGGTTGGTTAAATTACGTGGAGACACAATTGACTGTATTAGGGTTAGGAGAATTGTTTCAGGACCCTGAAAATTGTAAAAAGATTACAAAGACAAGGCTAACTGAGCTATTTTTGCAGAGAGCAAAGGGTGCCCGAAGGGAAAAAACTATATTCATAGTTCTTTTATTGCTTATGATTTAGTTCCACCCAGAGTGGAGGAAGTGGAGACCTTAGGTCTATTAATAATTCTCAGCACAGATTTATTCTTTTAAGGTTTCGCATGAATCTGATCCCTTTAATGCTAGGGTACCCGGAAAAAACATACACATTTTCAGATTTGCCAACTTGTCCATGTAATAATGATTCTTCTCAGTAAGACCTTCTTTTAACATTATTCTGCATGTTTTATATAACAGAAAAGGAAAATACTTATTTAACCAATTATGAGGTACCATCAATATAAACAATGCAGGGTGGCCGTGTACTTTTTAAAGACCTTGTGTGACCCGTTTGTATGTTTTTCCCTAGCATTATTTTTATGGGCATGTATTAGAAGAAGGAAGATCGAGGGTAGCAGAATAACAATTAGAAATGACGATAGAAGTGACTCACCATCATAATACAGGTTTTTAATTTTAAGAGATTCATATTATTCATAATATTTTTTTAAAATTAACTGGGTTTTATAAAATGGGTTATTATGAATCATAAGTTGGTTAAATCCTGCATGAATTAAGTCCACATGTTTAACTCTGTGTATTTGGTCATATTAGGTGTTGTAATATTATAAATGAATTTGTACTTTTATGACTTGTGTAATCAAGTTCGAATAAAGTTGTATTTGATTTTATACCAGATTTGGTGGTACTCCTGCTGCCGGTGTGATTCAGCAACACTAGTCATACAGCTCTTATATTAACCTTCTTTGAATCATGTTCTTTTGCTTTCCTTGCCTGTAACCTACTTCTGAGGTGGTTGTTTTTATCAGCTAAACTCACATGCATTGACGCTTCCATCATTCTGAAATCAGAGGATGAAATATGGTGGCCACTCAGTGAACTTTTCGTGCCTTCAACAAAGCCATCACTACAGTTGCTCATTTAAAGGCACAGAGATCTTCCTCAATCTTGCAAGGATCTCTAAGCATGTCAGAAGTTAATCAGACAGGGTGGCAGGAGTAGTAACGTCTGCAACCCTGGCAGACAGCCGACTACCTGCCAAAGTTTAATTGAGGCTTATAGTTTTATGGCACATCCCCCAGGCCAAGTTAACATATACAAAATAGATATTTATTTGGCCACAGGTTGCAGTGCTGATCCCAAACTTATTTCACCCAGCAATGACTTTTCACCTCTGCTAAGCATTCCACCCAAAGGCAATATTTAATACACACTGGCAACAGTTGCAAAATGTTCCTAGTACTTAAGCTGGCTTCTCAACACTGTCCTTCGTGAGTCTTATATTCGAGGCTTCTGCAACATTTCTGCATTATTACAGGTTGAGTCAGCATGGATAGACCATGATATGATTTTAAATTAATTTCAGTTATTTTGTGTTTTTACAAACTATTGTCAGTCAGTCAATGGAGATTTTTTTTATTAATGTAACCATAAAAGCACAAATTACAAACAGATAAAAAGCTCAATATTTGGCACTAACACCACATGAATATAACAATTATTCGTAGGTTTAGCTAACTCTTTGCCATTCTTTTGAATTGAACCAGGTTTCATCATGCTTAGTTTTATAATCTGGGTTGGTAAAAAATGAGGGTTTACCAAGATGTGTGAAACAATTACTGAGATATGCTATCCTGGGGCTTCGCATTGCCTGGTCACAGTTTAGAATCCCTAATTACCCACTGATTAGAAATTGCTTGGGGATCACACCAGATAGTGAGCCATAAAATCAATGGTGCCGATTTAATGTGGCCCTCCACATATGTGCGGTACAAAAGGGGGTGGTGATGACGGAGCATCGGAACCAATCAAACACTCACACCCAGTCAACAGATCTGGATTTAATCCATCACCGTTCTTTAGCCCACTCTGCCACCCCAGTTCAGACATGGCCATATGCAAATCAGTCTGACCTTGTGCCTCATGGGAACATTCCAGCCTGAATTGCCAAGCCATGCCTTCCCTGGACCGATAACTAGCTTACTAAGACCGGTTTCTGGCATTACATCCGTCTTCAGCCAGGCTTGCTTGAATCCAGTGGCAAAGTGAGCAAGGGACTCACGTCTGGGCATACCCTGCCAACTTATGGCGAGCTAAGCGGTACAAAAGGGGATTGTGATGGACGGGGCATCTGAACCAATCAAACACTCATAACCAGTCAACAGATCTTGGTTTAATCCATCACTGTTCTTTAGCCCACTCTGCCACCCCAGTTCAGACATGGCCATATGCAAATCAGTCCGACCCTGTGCCTCATGGGAACAGTCCAGCCCGAACTGCCAAGCCATGCCCACCCTGGTTGGGCTAAAGTATATCTAAATATATTATATCAAGCATTACTCTCAATGAGCATCATGCATAATCTCATGTACGTTAAATCACTTAGTTGTTGTGTTATTATGCCCTAGATGAGCTGTAATGCTCTATACACCAACCAACTTGTCAGTTGGCTACACGTGCTTGATGAAAACCATTAGTCTTTCATCCCTGTGACCATGTCTATTTTACAAAAGTCCCATGGACAAGCATAATAGGAATTGCAGCAAATTCATGATTTTCTTAAATATCAACTAAGCTGACAAACGAAAAACTAAGAAAATATACTTCAAATGCTCAAATTATATCTAGTGATTATAATCATTATTAAGGGCAACAGATATGGATGAATTCCCATTCAATCGATTTCAATAATATCACGGAGATTACACTTTTAAGACATGAGGAAAGTCGGGTTCCCACTTCACTTCTGACACATTCATAAATGTACCACCAACTCTTCCCCATTTATCACACCTCAAGATCTCTTGGTTTGCATATCTATTACATATTGGGGCCCACCAGTAAGGGGGGGGGGGGGCACAGACCACAGACGCAGGAATGGTGTGATAAAGGCCGCTTTATAGGAATCAGGTGCACCCTGCAGCTTCCCAACCTTGGCATGTGCCGCACAAAACTAGGCCTAACTAAATAAATGAATGCTTGACAACCCCCCACTCCCACCCCTAACTGAATCTCCAACATTGCAACATCATACAACATCCTGTCTGCAACATACCCCCCTGCCTACCAACTGTAAATGACCTCAGTGTCCCCCACCACCTACTGAAACGGTATGTAACTGTTACCACCGATTTTTTAGCACGTAGTACCGTTACAACGGATCCATTACCACGCAGGATCCATTACCACGGATACCTTTACAACGCATTTTTTTACAACGCAGGTACTATTACAACACATACCATTACATCGTAAGTTTAGGTAAGTTTATAGGTAAGTATTGGGGTATTGGGTTTGTGTTTTGGGGTACAGGGGTATTTTTGGGTTTCTGGGCTGGGTTTGCGTTTTGGGGTACAGGGGTATTTTTAGGTTTTAGGGCTGGGTTTGGGTTTTGGGGTACAGGAGTATTTTTAGGTTTCAGGGCTGGGTTTGGGTTTTGGGGTACAGGGGTATTTTTAGGTTTTAGGGCTGGGTTTGGGTTTTGGGGTACAGGGGTATTTTTAGGGCTGGGTTTGGGTTTTGGGGTACAGGGGTATTTTTAGGTTTTAGGGCTGGGTTTGGGTTTTGGGGTACAGGGGTATTTTTAGGTTTTAGGGCTGGGTTTGGGTTGTGGGGTACAGGGGTATTTTTAGGTTTTAGGGCTGGGTTTGGGTTTTGGGGTACAGGGGTATTTTTAGGTTTTAGGGTTGGGTTTTGGGGTACAGGGGTATTTTTAGGTTTTAGGGCTGGGTTTGGGTTTTGGGGTACAGGGGTATTTTTAGGTTTTAGGGCTGGGTTTGGGTTTTGGGGTACAGGGGTATTTTTAGGTTTTAGGGCTGGGTTTGGGTTTTGGGGTACAGGGGTATTTTAATATATATTTAAAAAAATTACAATTAAACATAATTTCATTAATATAATTATTTTATGAATAAATAATGAATAATTAAATTAAATATTAAAAAAAATATTTTAAATAATATAATGATTAATTAAATTAAATATTACAAAAATAATTTTTTAAAATATATATATATACTTACCTATACTTACGTTGTAATGGTATGCGTTGTAATAGTATGTGCGTTGTAGTGTATTGCGTTGTAAGGGTATCCGTTGTAACATGACTTGCATTGTAAAAAATCCGTGGTAATGGTATGCGTGCTAAAAGTACGCGTGGTAACGTCATATATCCACTGAAACGGCCCTGGCCTCCTAAAATACCCCCAGATACCCCCCTTTCTTAAATAGGAGAAGCGCCAAGATGAGCGCAGCACACTAGCACCTGATCCAGCGACAACACAAGCTGTCCCTCACTACCCACAGTCCACCCGTGCACCATCATCCAAGAAAAACCACCTCTGATCATCAAACCACACCTAAAACCAGCAAGACCCCACTAAAGCGGGACGGGAGGGCGGGCAAAATCTCGTGCCCACAACTGCCCTAAAACCGGCTGCTGTGTCACTGCACACCAAAATGGTGGACAGTGACTCAAGATCTCCGGTGTTATCGCCCCTCAAGCCCAAAACCAGCCTAAACGTAGCCCAACTGCTTTCCCACAGCCCAACAAGCCCAAAAAACCTTCCTGCAGTTCCTAGTGTCCCCCTCCCCCCTACGGCCCCAAAACTACCTGTGGAGGCAAGCCTACCGTTGGTTGGCTGCCCCCCCAAATCCCCATTGGGGCCCACCAGTAGGGCCTGTGCCGCACAAAACTAGGCCTAACTAAATAAATGAATGCCTGACAACCCCCTCACCCCACCCCGAACTGGATCCCCAAAATTGCAACATCATACAACATCCCGTCTGCAACATACACCCCTGCCTACCAACTGTAAATGACCTCAGTGTCCCCCAACACCTACCGAAACAGCCCAGGCCTCCTCAAATACCCCCAGATACCCCCTTTCTTAAATAGGAGAAGCGCCACTCGAAAGCTGCTTAGCGACTTTCGACCCCCCCATAGGACTCCAACCCCCTTGGATACCTGCGCACCCCGAAAGCCACATCCAATGCCTCCTTCAACTGAACGATGTATAACTCCATCCCATACAGTGAGAGGTGAACCTCATTCTCCCTAAAGACGTACACCGCCCCGTACCAAAGCTCGGGATGCTCCATCCTGCCTATCCCTTCCCTGGCACAGAAGTCCCTCATTTCCCTGTTGATCTTCCGCCTCATCCTATCAATTGCCCCTGGGAGCTCAGCTACCCTCCAATACCGTCTGGGAATAAATTCTGACCAAATCAAATGACAAACAGACCAATTTCTCCTAATCTCCAACAGATCTCTCTCCATCTGCTTGACCAGCGCCAAGCCCTTACATTGCACCAGGTCGTTTTTGCCCAAATGAATCAAAACCACATCCGGGCACACCCCCCGACCACATTATTCAGCAAGGGCATCAATTTGTGCCAACGCATTCCTCCCTTCCCCCGCCAGTGACATCTAAACAATCTGTCATCCAATTCCAAATTGAGTTTCCGATGTCTGTCCCATTCAGCCCTCTCTGCCCGCTTGACAAATGAGTGTCCCACAATGTAAATGTTCAGAACCGCCGCCTCTGGCCCTGCCACAGCACCTGAAAAGACACACATGTAAGAGGGCGAACAGTAAAGCTCAAAGCGCCCTTTCTACCGCCCGCATCCTGACATATGTCCTGTAGCAATCTGACTTCCACCGCCCCATCGCTTGATCTACTCCGTCCCCCACCCACACTGTTCCGCCTCCGTCGCCACCCCGATTTGAAAGTAATGCGTCCCAAAAGCCTTCAGGTCCTCATCCATACTCCACAGGGCGTGCCGCAGAACCCACAAAGCCTGAGCCGCCGCCACCCTGCCGCCTTCCTGTCGACCAAAGACCTCGTCGTCCAACGCACTCCGACCTGCCGCCAACCACCTGCCCCATGCCGCTGGACACACCCCATCTCGTCCCCCGGGACCCAACAACACCCACGTCCCCACCCCCGTTGATCCGTCTTGGAGCGTCGCAAGCGCACCGCCACCTCCCGGGCCCGTATCTTCACATCCTCCCACATGATCCCCCACCCCCCTTTCGTGCCCACCAACTCTGACACCCAAAATGCTCCAAAGAACAAACAGGACATGAGTGTGGAAAACAAGACCATCTCACTTCCGTTTCGGCACACCGACGGCAACACACCAATCTCCTGTATTTCCCTCTCATCCTCAGACTCCCCCGCTCCAACATCCCCTAGGTACTCCACCCGGCTCAACCCACCTTCTCCCTGCACACCTGCATCAAATCCACCAGGTCCACACACTCTCCCCCTCCCTCTGCTGCATTCGCACCAACAACTGAAGTGATTGTAGCCGCAGGCCCCCCTCTACCCCCGGCGGCCGTCGCGACCCTTCGGGGGGGCTGGCAGGGAGGTTTCCCATCTCCGCCCAAAGCTGTCCCATGCCATGTCCCAAGTTGGAGCGCGTGTGCCCATACAAGGCAGAGCCGGCCCACCCCTTCGGTGAAGCGGAGCCGCATGATGCTCACCCGAGCGCCTCGCCAACAGGTCCTGTTAATGAAAAAAGGTGGAGTCCAGCATGCCGGGGAAAATTCGCACCTCGTCCCCCTCCACACGCTGCCCCCACCCCAACCCCGCTGCGCACCCTGACCGCACCCTGCAGAGTGACCCCCTCGCTGAGCCGGGCGCCCCAGGCCCCGCCCGCCTCCCCCTCTATTCTCAGCATATAGTAGAGAATTCCCTGCTGTGGGCTTCCTGAAGAGAGTTGTACATATCTTATTTTCAAAAACGAACACTCTTCATTGATATTTGTCTCATTTCCCCCATGAACCAGAGGTTGATATCATTCTTGTTGAGGGGTGTCATGTTGTCAGTGGCTGATTGCTGCAACCCTCAACATATTATAAATAAGTAATCTATATAGCTGTTCCAACTCACTATTTTATGCACTCATTCATCATGGGTGTCTGACTAGGCTTCCTGCTTCTTCCACCAGCCCACAAACAACTTTGCTTAGCCGGGGGGAAAGCAGTTACCCATGGCCATCCCATGTGTCTGTCTGGAGAGCTGGTCCTGAAATATAAAGATATTAATACACACATAAAACTTTGCAAATTCAATAAGCATGACATTGTGTTTCACATATTTCAGAGAGCATCCTTTTAAGAAATATCTGACTGCGTTGAGTCAAACTGTATGTGCTATGCTGGTAAACAGGCTGGTAATGTGTAGCACAATCATTAAATAGTCTGGATTTCACGTTATGTCTTTGATACGTCTCAAGAAATCTTTAGTTTCTCTTGTGTAGGAAGTGAGTTGGGTCACGAATTTAAAAAGGAAATTATCCATGTACTTGGACATATCTTCCGTTAGGCTTCCTTGTGAGGAGACAATCGAGCGACCTACTTTTAAGCAAATAATAGAACGTGGATGTCCAGGAATAGGGACAGTGAAGGAAATAATACTCTTCCATTTCAAGCATGCCTTTATTGTACCAGCTTTGGATAAGAGTGTGATATTCTGTTTTGCTGTTGTTGTATTCCACCTTTGATATTTCTGAAAAACATGTTGGGTCTTTTTGTTGTCTCAATGCTTCATTGCAGTAGTTGTATGTAGTCTACAAGACAATACTGTCCCCTTTGTCCATTGGTTTACATAGGATAGTCTTAGCATTCTGCAAGTTTTCCAAAGCTATCCTCTGTTTATTGGTGAGATTACCCCTTTTCTCTTGTCTCAAGCCTTTAATGTGTTACCCCAAGAAATCTTTGTTAATGCTATCAGAAAACCTATCTGTTGCATCTATTGGCATTTAGAGCAGAAGGTAGATGAAAGCTTAAAATAACTCTTTGCCCTCATTTGGGTTATACCCAGGTATTCAACTCTTTTGAACCTTTCTAGTGTCTCATCAATTTGGGAAGGTTTTTCTTTATAGAGGTCTTCTAGAATTGCAAGTGTTTCCAAATTTTTGCCTGTCAGTGTGTCCACCTCTGTAGTATCCCCACAGGTTAATTTTTTTATCCAATGGCCCCTTCTGTTTGAAGAATGTTTGTAGCATCAATTTTCTGGAAAATATGAAAAGATCTATACAGGTTTGGGTATATTCAAATGTATTCTTCGGACAGAAGGTAAGTCCTAGCTTTAGCACAAATTACTCAATTCTGGTTAATTGTTTCACGGACAGATTTATAATCGTTAGGTTCTCCATTTTCATCTGTGCTTGTTCCCTCATTTGCTCCAAGTGACATGTGGTAAAGTGCCATTGTCATTGCTTCCAGCCACCCCTTCTCGTTTGTCGCTTCCTCATATTGTGGGTGATTTGCCCTTTTCTTCAAAAGAGCTATTCTATCAGTTGGAATTCCTTGTGAAAAAGGTGATTCTGCCTTGTTAATGATGGACCCACTCCTTCTTCACCTGTCTGTTCCAAGTCTGTGGCATTATATTCTTATGTATCTCTTTGTTTCAATGTTATTAGATTCTTATTACTCTTCAATTCTTTCCTTGGTGCATCACACCTTTTAGAAAACATAAGCGCTCTCCCTTGTTCAAAGCCATATGCATCATGGTCCAATTTGTCTTATTTTCTCTGTTAGATCGTTTGTTCATAACAGTTTAAGAATTTTTACATCAACTCCTTCAGCTCTTCTTGTTTACTTCTGCCTTCACTCTTTGAGATTTCACTTTCCAACTCACTGATATCTTTTAGTGCTTGTTCTCTATCACTCCATGCAAACTTAACAAGAATCACTAGCATTCCTTTTGATTAATTGGTGTTGTGTTCGGCCCATTCCTCTAACAGGAGGGGTTCCGGGTTCTCATATGCAGGGACTGTTTAAATATTCAAGCCTCTTGGAACAAGATTAATATTGATATAATTTTGCAAGGAAATAGCCTCCCACCACTTTCGTGTCTCTCTTTCATATATTCTCTCCAACTTTGTAAACCTGCCCTTTCAATCATCAGTGCCACGGGTGGAATTTGCTCTATATATATTCATAAGTGTCTTATCCATAGAGTTACTCATTGTGGGCGCGTGAGTTATAGTTAACTCAACTAACTATAAATGGCGAATTTCTCTGGTTTTATATGAGTCAAATGTCCAACTAAGTATAACGTCCCTTAAACCTATGGTTTTTTCAGAGAATTTCTAAGGTATTTTAAATGCTAATTCCTAACTATAATGTCTGTAAAACCTATGGTTTATTCAGTGAATTTCAAAACTTTTTTCAATGTTAATTTCATATTTCAATGTTTATAAAACCTATATATTTTCTAATTCTTTTTTAATATTTTGCAACTCTATTATCCTTTTTTTAAACTTTAGAAATTATGTAATCTTTTAAAACTTCCCCAAAAAATATGTAAATCATTTTTTTTCTTTTTTTGAGAAAACTACAGTCCTGTACCTGTAGTCTACCAAGCTCGCTCAGCACGCGAATCCTATCCACCACATTTAAATGATGCACATTTTGTTTCCGAGGGGTTTGTGGCAACCTACATGTCCCACATAACAACATATACGTATGAGTTTGCGCCAGCTGCTACTGTGGTAGGCTACAATTTACGCACTACCAAGCAGCACGTTATGTCATGTATGTATGGGGTGACACCCGCTGCACTTTGCGAATGCGACGAATGCACGCTGCCACGCCCAGGATTATGTCTTAGATGGACAGTGTCACGCCGCATATGCCATTCCCTCATTTGTTTTGACTCAAATCTATATCTAAATAACTTTAAAGTGTATATGAGAGCAAGCCATAATTAAAAATATTTTAAACATTTATATATTTCTAGTTGTAATAAACTTATATTATAGTAAATATATTTTCTCAAAATCTGAGAAGTGCGTGATTGCCACGTGACCATAAAAAAAGCATTTCATTAGTTCATAACATTTCCCATTGTAATAGTTTAAAAACGCTACCCATTTTAGTAAATATCTGTACTGCAATTCAAGTGACACACCTCTTCTGCTTAGAGAGCTTTATTCTAAATATTTTGCAATATACACATATCTTAGACTGAACACAACATGCAACCATCATCTTCATCAATATTAATTGTCTGTAAAGAAGCCTTCCACCTGTGATAGCCATACACCTAAAAGTTACATAACCAACATTTTCTCCAATACCAGATGTAACATGGTTGCATACGCTGTCCACAGCACAACGTAATATAGTACCGCCCAGCAACAGTATCATGCATGGATAATGAACACACAGACACAGATAGATAGTGGAAGTGGGTACAGGCACGTGCGCTCAACTTCTTTTTATTACCAGGGTCACATATTCAGCGACGTCTGTGCTGGTTGAGTGTGGGGTGAGTGTAAACAAGCCCTCAGTGAATGGTTGCTGCTAGCATCAACTACAACAGTAATCATTGGATCACACACAGAGATTCAATAGTAACAGAATTAATCATTTGTGCTGCAGTAAGGTAGGGACAGTAGATGTGTAATAATACAGAAATATTTATATGGTAAAAAACACAGCTTGTGGTCTACTGAGACACAATCAATAGATCTGAAATAAGACACAAAAAGATTCTGGGCCTCATGTAGGTAAATTGTATTTACTGATTCGCAAATACCGAATTTTACCGATTCGGTATTTACAAATCGGTAAATGCTATGTAGGTAAATATTCTGTAGAAATTACTGAATCGTTAAGATTCGGTAATTACTGAATAAATACCGATTCGGTAAAATTACCGAATAGTCAAGGGTGGCAGGGTGTCACTTTGACACCCTGTTGCACCCCTGATCAGTGCTTGTGTGCCATGTGACACACATACATGCCCTTAGGGAAAACTTTCAAAAAGCAAAACAATTAGTTTCCCCTTTATATGATTTGCCCCCCCTTAGGGCATGTATGTGTGCCACATGGCACAGGTGTACATGCTCAGATTTGCATATACACAGGTATTCGCTATTTACCACTAACTAATAGTTGGTGGTAAATAACGAATCCTTAAGGCCCTGTGGCACTGTTAACAGTGCCACCTACATCTCAAATTATAGATTCAGTAAGTACCGATTCAGTAAATTACCGAATCAGTAAATTTACCGAATCTGTAATTTTTAAGGCCCCTACATCTCAAACGCCAAATACAGGTCGGTAACGGCCGAAATCGGCCCTTACCGACCGGTATTTGGCCACCTACATATGGCCCTTTATCATTAACGCTCCATTAGTTCTAGTGCGCTCACATAGCCACATCAAAAGCATTCAGCATGTGCACAGCCAGCGATGAGGCGTGGTGCAGGCGGGCCGTACTAGTAGCAATATTTGTTGCCATCAACTCTGCATCATCTGCAATAGCGACTCAATCTGAATTGTGAACACTGCTGTCTGCAGTGTAGGCCACAGAGAGCGGTCAGCAAGCAACCACAGCTACAGAAGGTGACTTGATCTGCCAGTTTGGCATAAGCGAAGCAACAAAAAAGCGTGTGCGGAGCTTGCAATAATACCTATGCATGGTGCAGACAGTACGCACTGGAGAAATGTCTTTTCCTACAGGACTACCTCAACTACAATAGCAATTCGATCCCAATTGTGAAAACTGCTGTCTGCAGTGTAGGCCAGAGAGAGCGCTCAGCAAGGGCTCACAGCCACGTGGCATTGACTTGAGCTCTACAGTTAGCAAAAAAAAACATGTGCAGAACCTGCAATGATGCATATGAGTGGTGCAGACAGAGCACACTAGAGCAAAATCTTGTCCTACAGAACTGCGTCATCTACAATACCAATTCAATGTCAAATGTGAACACTGAAGTCGGCAGTATAGGCCAGAGAAAGCGTTCAGCAAGGGCCCAGAGCCACGTGGCATGGACTTGAACTGCCCAGTTTGTCATATGCAAAGCAAAAAAAAAGTGTGTGCGGATCCTGCAATGATGCGTATGTGTAGTGCGGACAGAGCACACTGGAGCAATATCTTTTCCTACAGGACTGCATAATTTACAATACCGACTCGATCTCAAATGTGAACACTGCTGTCTGCAGTGTTGGCCAGAGAGACCGTTCAGCAAGGGCCCACCGCCACGTGGCATCGACTTGAGCTCCAGAGTTTTCAATGTGTGAAGCCACAAAGTCCGTCTGCGGAGCCTGCAATAATGCGTATGAGTGGTACAAACAGAGCACACTACAGCAATGTCTCTTCTTACAGGACTGCGTGATCTACAATAGTGGGGTGCTGCTCGCTAGCCGCAACAAGAAAGGAACAACCCACCGTCTGTCTCCCCCAGCCTTGGGATGCCTAAGGAACATTTTGGCCGCACTTGTGGTTGTTTTGGATGGACGCAGGACTGCGAGGTCCAGCCCCCTCAGCGGCTTGCCAGTCGCCGCAGCTGGAGCCTCTTCCCGCCTCCCAGCAGTACTTTACGGCTTGTGGCTCCCACTTCGTGGGAGCCGCTCACTAGCCGCAACGAGGAAGGAACAACCCACCGTCTGTCTCCCCCAGCCTTGGGACGCCTAACGAACATTTTGCCCGGACTTTTGGTTGTTTTGGATGGGCGCTGGACTGTGAGGTCCAGCACCCTCAGCGGCTTGCCACTCGTCGCAGCTGGAGCCTCTTCCCGCCCCGCCTCCCAGCAGTACTTTACGGCTCGCTGCTCGCTAGCCGCAACGAGAAAGGAACAACCCACCATCTGTCTCCCCCAAGGCTTGGGATGCCTAAGGAACATTTTGGCCACACTTTTGGTTGTTTTGGACGGGCACGGGATTGCGAGGTCCAGCACCCTCAGCGGCTTGCCACTCGCCGCAGCTGGAGCCTCTTCCTGCCCCCGCCTCATCCTATTTAGCTCCACCCACAACGGTGCCCCGGGGTGAACCCCGGACCAAGGGCGGGCCCGTTTGAGCCCGTTCGGGCACGGGTGAGACTGGACAGGGCCAGCGCCCTTGGATTTTCTGTTTGTATCCCTATCCAGCAATCCAACCTCGTTTAAGGACTATGGCGGCCAGAGAAACGAGGAGTAAAACCACGCTGACCCGAGGACACTCAACAGGTACTTTGGACAATTACTTTGTTAGAGCAGTCTCTCTTCTAATTGATGAAATTACCTAATGGAGAGGCGCATCTCGCAGGAAATTGCATGGGTAAAAAGGTCTTCCATGGGTAATATAGCGGATGACAGAACTCACGAAAAAGGACTGGACCCCACAGAGTCTGAAACACGGGACAATGGGGAGATAGGTTTGCCTAATGTGTCCAATGTAACTCTACAACATAGGGATAATGAAACCTTAGGTATTGAAGCAGCACAACAATTGCTTCCACCCCCGTCCAAGCACAACTCAGCTCCCCAACTTCAAAAATTATTACCTTAAACAATGAGACCCCTAGTGGCCGAGATAGTCATCAAAAGCGGGAAAATAGGGAAGGAGCAGTACCAAAAAGGAAAAGAGGGGCTGAAAACCCTGGGGGGCGTAAGGCAAAAATTGCTAAGCACAACATCCCGGTTGAGGCTAACATCCTGGAAAACAGTAAAACTGTACCCACACCAATTGATGAGTCTGTTTTAATATCTCCAGTTACATCACCTGTGCGAGTCACAGACCCAGTGAATTCCAGTCCCACATCAACGGAAGGAGGTGCCATGACTATCGCCAATATTGGCGCCCTCCTGAGGTCACTGCTTAGCCCCCTAGAAGCCCGATTAGCCACGATTGAAGTCAGATTGTCAAATATAGAAAAAACATCTGCGCTAATGGCTGATGGTTTTAGAGCAGATAACAAGGGCAATAGGGGTGGGGCTCTACCCAAGAGCAAGAGGGGTGTAACAACATCGACCATTAATGACGCCGGAGTAGTTTTAAACATTCCATCACAGCAGGCGTCTATCTCCCACCCTGTAATCTCCCAATTAAATCAAGGTACAATTTCAATTGATCAATCCGAGCCTAATGCTAATTGCAACCAGGGGGTGGGTGACAAGACAAACAAGACCCTGTCCATGGATCTACCCCCTGAGGCAAGTCCCTTTGTAGTCATCTTAACGGGTGTACAAGAGTTAAATCCCACGACCAAAGAATCCGCTGCCTCATTACAAAATAAGGTGGTCAATTGGCTTACGCTAAATAGACCCCTCCCCCCAGGAACAGCGAGTGAGGCACTGATGGTAAGAAGAATTCCCTGGGTGGGTAATACAGGGAAATCTATTAGCGGGGACTGTGTCCTGATTAACTTTAGGGACCAAAGAACCATTTCTCACATATGTGGGTGGCCGTATCGCGACCAGGGGACTTCTTTCCAGTCCCTACCCTTATCCTTCTTCTATCCACCCTGGTGTAATGGGCGGGAAGAGGAGGGCTGGGAAAGAGTGGCCGCGAGAGGGGGAGGGTGGGGAAGTAGGGACAGAAGGGATTTTCCCCGACCTATAGTCCAGCAGCCTGCCTATCTAACAACATATAATAGGTTTAGCTGTCATCCTCCCCGGTTGAAGTACCCCTGGCATTCCAGGGGCAAAGTCCCCTAGAGAACAACAGCCTGATAAGGAATGTGAGCGGCCCATTGCCGGGTTATCACCTAGAAATACGCAACTCACAGGCAAACAAGGGGATCCAAACCAAAACGTAATATTGCTGGAAAACCTAATAGGCCAGGGGGGAACCTCTAGTACTACCCTCAATTCCAGACGAGGTTCATTAAAGATACTGTCTTGGAACTTGGCTGGTTTAGGTAACAAGCTTGACTGCCCAGATTGGGGCACATTCATAGACACCAAAGACGTTTGTATGTTCCAAGAAACATGGGCGTGAGAGGAGCTCACTCGCCCAGGCTTTGCCGCATTTTCTATTTCTGCCCGATGGGGGGGTAAGGGTCGTCCCTCTGGTGGCCTTGCTATCTGGGTGGCAACCCATTTGAGTTGCACAACTAAGTCCCATTTTACAGCATCGGAGGACGTTCAATGTGTGTTCATGGAGTGGCCCAACTCCGCTAAATTGGCATTGGTAAATGTTTACTCCAGGCCGGTGAATATAACCCGGGAATCAAATACCATTGAGGAACTTTCCATTTTCCTCAATGACATTCCTAAGGGCACACCCTTCGTGGTTGGAGGGGATTTGAACTGCCACTTTGAGCCACTAATAGGTCTCTTAGATGGAACAACAATGGATGAGGACGCGCTGTGGTTAGTACCGCCCATGTTGGCCCCTCCCCCTAGAGCCTGCACACCTTTAGCAGTCCAGACTACTGCTCTAACCCTTAAACATGCAATTAGGGCCTGTAATGGGTATACAAAATCAGTCATTTCCCCCAAATGTACCTTTAACAAAGTGGGGCGGAGTCAAGATTGGACTATATATTGGTCCAATTGTCCTCTTGGTCCAAAATTAAGGACTTCAGGGTGATTACTAGGGACTAAAGTGACCATAATGCGCTAGAATTAGAATTCTCTTTGCCTGGCATAGATAACGAGAACATGGCTGGTGTAGATGAGCCTATTCCTGGGCTGACCTTAGTGAACAACAGACGTAGAGTGAGGTGGGACAAACTTGCCGCTAACCCAGAAAAGGTTTCAAAGTTGTATGGTTATGTTATTCCCACCCTTGAAAAGGTTAGTGCACTAGTGGCACAACCTCATGCCCATAACACGCACAAAAAACTTTGGTCCGCTCATGAGGACCTTACTAAGATTATGGCAGAGGTTTTTTTTCCCACAGAAAAACTGGGGGCACCAGGAGTCATCATCCCACGTGGTATAACACTGCCTGCCAAAAAACGAAATCAGATTTATTACTTTCCCTCAAGCAAAGCAATAATAGAACTGTAATACAGGCGAGGAGAATGGATTACAAGCAGCTGACCCGCCATGCTAGGGCGGAATGGGAGCAAGAGAAATGGGAGAATCTTACCATCACACTGGCAAATATGGACTCCCCTAAATTCTGGATAATTGTAAATACGGGGTCTGAGGAGCCTCTTTCAGCCGCTGAACCTAACATCTCAGCGAAGGCCTGGGAGGAACATTTCCAAGCTCTTTATACGGGGGCCTATTTGGACCCAGATGGGGCCTCAGTTGGCTTAACGCCAATTAAGGGCCTACAGCTAGAGGGGGATCTTTTCACTGAGGAGGAGGTGCGGGTTGCAATCTCCAGGCTTGCATCGGGTAAAGCTCCAGGCCTGGATGGGCTCCCGGGCGATCTTTTCAGACACGAGCCAGGTGAATGAGCTCCGTATTTGTTGGTGATCTTTAATGCCGTCCTGAGGGGCATGGAGGTACCCTGTACTTGGCTGGGTGCATAGATCATCCTCATATTTAAGAAGGGTTCACCTCTGCTCCCAGCCAACTACAGGCCCATCAGCCTCATCGACGTGTCACAAAAGCTATTCGGGAGACTGATACTAGATCGCCTCCAGGATTGGATCGAAGAGTTTTCTATTCTGAGCCCTTACCAGGCAGGATTTAGAAAGAAAACTTCAACAACGGACCAGATTTTCCGTCTTAACTTGTTATTTTGGAAAACTGTAACAATCAAGGGTGGCAGCCTATATACGGTCTTTGTGGACCTGCGTGCCACCTTCGATCTGGTGCCAAGAATGAAACTGTGGTCTGTGCTAGTAGAGTTGGGTATTCCATCTGACCTTTTGAACATATTGATGAGGCTCCATCAAGACAACTTTGCACGGGTCAGGTGTGGCAAGAACGGATTTCTTTCAGCAAGATTCCCCGTTGACAGGGGGGTGAGACAGGCATGGGTGCTTACCAAATCTGGCGAATATTCCCTGGCTAAAATACATAAAAAATGAATGCGAAAGTCTGGGAAGGCCAGGAATGAATGGGGAGTTATTCCTTATTTGCGATTAGCAATTTGCTAATCGCAAATAAGGATGCGGTTTCAAGGGTGCTAGGGGTTTCCAAAGGACACCCTGTAGCACCCCTGAAATGTAATCTACATTGGTGTTGCGCACACACATGTCCAAAGGACATGTGTGTGTGCAACATGCAACTTAGAAAAATGCATTTAAAAGCATTTTTCTAAGTTTTCGCTATTTACCACGAGGTTTGATCTCGCGGTAAATAGCGGCTCAAATAGAGATTCCTTAAATGTAATTCCTCGCAATTTAGCGAATTCGCAATTACCGATTTTTGCATTTGGGATGATGAATCCCAAATGCAAAAATTGCGCTCGCAAAGGGCCAGATTCTCAAAATCTTGCCCTTTGCGAGCCGACTTTTCAATGATGAATCTATCTGATAGTACAGACCAGCACAAATCAGAAGGGATTGTATTTGGTTTTATTTATTATGACTAATGTGATTTTTAAACATAACTAGGAGTCTGATTTTTATCTTGCACAAGCACTTTGAATTTGTACCACAGAGCGGCACCAATCAGGGGGATCGCAATGGGCTCATTCAATATGATAACCGGAGTGATTTTTAGACTCTTTGTTTTATGAATATGTTTTATTCTTGTCTGTTTTAACTTTTGGTTTACATCTTTTATGGTCCAAGTGATCGAAATAAAGATAGAAATGTAATGTAACAATAGTGAGTCGATCTAAATTGTGAACACTATTGTCTGCATTGTTAATTGAAGGCAGTACTCACACACACAACCATGAACACTTTTTCTCACTGCCTCTTCACAAAATACAACAACATAAATTACATACAACTCTACAATAAATAAATCAAAACAAATTGGGATTTCATCTGTCCACAGTAAGCATGGGCGGAAAATCCGTTACGCTCGCGGATTTTCGGTAAATTCGCAATCCGCGAGATTCGTGAATTTCCCGCAAAATCCGCAAATCCGCGAGCAGCGGATTTTATGGCTTGCTCGCACTGTTCGCGTGAGTTCGCGGCTTCCCAGTTCAACTTCGCGCCCCGCGAATAAGCGCTAAATTGCAGAAATACGATCTTAGCAAAACTGAAACTACTTACCAGGTTCAAAAGTTCAAGCTCATCATTAGTAGCCATTTCCTGTAGTGCTTCCTGAGGGGCCCCTCCAGAGTTCAGTTGCCTACTTGCAACTATTATGTGACCCTGCTCTGACCCTCAGAATAGTTACACAAAGGTCCTGAATTACAGCTAAGGCAGACAAGCAGGAGCCAGGCTGGAAGTTCAAATCCAGTGACACATTAATCAGCCCCTAATTCATTATTGTCAGTTGGGGCAGGGCAGGTGTTGTAACTAATTTTGCAACAATGAAAGCACTTAGCAAGTGCAAAAGATCACTAATCAGGAAGCACTAAGGAAGCAGGTGCCAGCTAAAAAAATATTCTGTGACACATTAATCAGCCCCAAATTAATTCAGGTCACTTGAGGCAGGGAAGGTGTGCTTTGCTTTGCCACAATAATGTACACTGGACAACCAGAGGGTGCTGTGATGAAACAGAGGGTGGCATGGGTGGGCCAGAGGGTGGCATGAGTAGTCAGAGAGTGGCAGTGGTGACAGGGAGTGGCAGTGATGAAGAAGAATGTCCCAAACAGGCTGGACACGTAGAAACAACAAGTTCGCAAAACTTGCGACCCGACAGGTAAGTTCGCGTTTGCGAAATTGTACAAAACCCTCGCGAACTGGCAGAAGCCCGCGCGAACACAAAAAAAAAAAATCCGCAAATTCGCGAGAATTCGTGGATTTTGCAGATTGCGAGTTCGCAAATCCGCAAAATTCGCGAACGCGAGATTCGCAAAATTCGCCCATGCTTAGTCCACAGTCGACACTATTCACTGTTCCTTTAGACTTGCAAGATGAATTTGGTCATTTTACTAAACCTATAGCTCATCTAAAAAAAGTTCTTCAAGCAAGTATACTATAGCCTTAAACCCTGCCGTAACAGGCTATACCGGCTATTAAAAGCCCTCTCTTTAACAAGGGAGAGGGACTTTAATAGCTGGAATAGCCAAGCTACGAAGGGCTGTAAGGCTATTAGAGCATTCTGCCACTGGAGGGTAGAATGTTCTAACAAATAAAACAAAGCCTTAAGGGAGAACGTGGGGATTGGAATCCCTTCAGGCTCCCTGAAGCCTTTGTTCACAGCCAGAGCATTGAACAAAGAAACATTAGAATGTTGCAATACCAGGCTTCTACCAGCCATTATAAGCCCGGAGCTACTCCATTGTTTTCAATGGACCTCCCAACTTTCTAATGTTCTAATAAAACAATATTGTGTATTTTTCAATAGACGTTGTAGTTACTTGACTACTGGATTCTGTAATTAAACAATCACCACTCAATCTGAATAATGAACCCTCCTAACAGGAGTGTAGGCTAGAGGCAGTGGTCATTAGCACCTCACAGCCACGTACCATTGGATTCGAAAACACGGAGTTGGTTGCACCTGATCAGAGGGGGTACATAGAAATCATCACAGACTTTAACTTATGACATCCTCAATCATAGAATCAAGACCCCGTTTCACTGTTCGAACCTGCTGTACCACGATGTACTCCACTGACTAGTGTCAACTAAGCCCAATAATCATGTGCAGCAGTTAGCTATGGAAGCACAGAGTGTGATGCATTTCAATAGACGAAGTTCTGAAAAAAACAAGCAGCAGGTAACATCAGACATCGTCCATTGTTGGATCAAGTCACTGTTCCACTGTTGGGACCTAGAGTTGATTGTGCTTGGTCAAAGGGAGTACCTTCATCTCCACTCTCAGATGCAGTTCTAACATCCTCCATTGTGGTTCAAGACACGGTTCCACTGTTGGGGCCTAGAGTTGGTTACACCTGGTCGAAGGGAATACCTCCAACTCCACTCTCAGATACAGTTCTAACATCGTCCATTGTGGGAAGAAGACACAGCTCCACTGTTGGGAGCTAGATTTGCTTGCACCTCATCGGACGGGGTACACAGAAATAATCACAAACTTTAATTTCTGACATCCTCAATCATAGAATCAGGACCCCGTTTCACTATTCGGACCTGCTGTACCGTAGTGTATTCCAGCGATAGCAGTCATCTATGCCCAATAATTATCTGCAGCAGTTAACTACGGAAGCACAGAGTCTGATGACCCTCAACAGAGGGAGTTCTGTGAAAAAACAGCTACAGGTAATATTGGACATCGTCCATTGTGGTATCAAGACACCATTCCACTGTTGGGACCTAGAGTTTCTTGCACCTAGTTGAAGGGAGTACCTTCATCTCCACTCTCAGATCCAGTTCTAACATCATCCATTGAGGGATCAAGACACCGTTCCACTGTTGGTACCTAGAGTTGGTTGCACCTCATCAGAGGGGGTACGCAAAATCATAGAATTAAGACCTCGTTTCACTGTTCTGACCTGCTGTACCACTGTGTAGTTCAGCGACTGCAGTACATCATGCCTAATAATCATGCTCAGCACTTAAATTCTGATTCTGAAGCACAGAGTCTAATGCACCTCAATGGAGGGAGTTCTGTGAAAACCAAGCAGAAGGTAATATCGGACATCTTCCATTGTGTGATCAAGACACCGTTCAACTGTTGGAACCTAGAGTTGGTTGCAGCTGGTCGAAGGGAGTACCTCCATCTCCAATCTCAGATGCAGTTCTAACATCGCCCACTGTGGGATCCAGACACCGTTCCACTGTTGGGACCTAAAGTTGGTTTCCCCTGATAGGAGGGGGTACACCGAAATCATCACAGACTTTAACCTCTGACATCCTCAATCATTGAATCAAGACCCCGTTTCATTGTTCGAACCTGCTGTACCATGCTGTAGTCCAGCAACTACAGTCAACAAAGCCCAATAATTCTGTACAGTAGTTAGCTACGGAAACACAGACTGTGATGCACCTCAACGGAGGGAGTTCTATCAAAACTAAGCTGCGAATAATATCGGACATCATCCATTGTGGGATCAAGACACAGTTCCACTGTTGGGATCTAGAGTTGGTTGCACCTGGTCAAAGGGAGTACCTTCATCTCCACTCTCAGATGCAGTTCTAACATGATCCATTGTCGGATCAAGACATCGTTCCACTGTTGGGACCTACAGCTGGTTGCACCTGATTGGAGGGGGTACACACAAATCATCACAGACTTTAACTTCTGATATCCTCATTTATATAATTAAGACCCCGTTTCACTGTTTGGACCTGTTGTATCGCAGTGTAGTCCAGCGACTGCAGTCAACTAAGACCAATAATCATATGCAACAGTTAACTATGGAGTCTGATGCACCTCAATGGAGGGAGCTTTGTGAAAAGCAAGCACCAGGTAACATCGGACATCGTCCATTGTGGGATCAAGACACCGTTCCACTGTTGTGGCGTAGAGTTGGTTGCACCTGGTCGAAGGGAGAACCTTTATCTCCACTCTCAGATACAGTTCTAACATCGCCCACTATGGTATCAAAACACCGTTCCACTGTGGGTACCTGTCGGACTACTGTGTTAGTAGCGTATATAGCACTCTACGGTGCTGGGCCTCAGGCTGGGCACTGTGTGCCTTTGTCACGGTAGCCAGCGTTAATCTCAGAAGCCTTCCAAGCTTGCAGACCTCGGCCCAGGAGCTTCTGCTGGCAAGTGGTGTGCCCTTTTCATATATGGCGGTGTCGAAAGGTGAACTGTGGGGCATATATGCATTGCAGTGTCCATGACGGTTTCTAGGTACCACCACACTAAAAGCATCATTCATGCAGCCACCTTCGTTCACAGTGTCAGCCTCGTGGCAGTGTAAGCTGCGCAGACCTGGCAGACACATTCGCCAATCTGGAAGAGAACCGCACCCAGAGAAACGTGCCTCTTCTTCATACCCCTACTCTAGCCTTGTGTACGCCGAGCCAGCCCACTACCCTAAACATTCGGGGGTGAGGAGGCACGTATGCGCTACCATTCCGTAATCTTCCCTACTGACTGTACTATCATGGATGCATCTGTAGCAGGGTTTCCGTTCTCCCACAGAACTGTGCACAGAGATCTAGAACCTGGGTGAGTTAGGGTGACCCAAAACTCACCTTTGTTTCAGAAATCCCCTTACCAAGCTAGCTACAGTGTCTCATCGGTAGTAATAACTTCCCAATGACTTAGACAATCCAGAACATGAACTTAGGGTACCTCAGGTATCGTGGAACACATGAATACTCTTTCGTTATATAATCATTACAAACCGAAACTGGGAGGCAAAGAACACACGTGCAAGTTTGAAATGTTTATTTTTCAATGCAAAGTTCTCAAACGTAGTATCTTGTATAATACCAACATACATATTATAAAAATCAGAGTTAGCAGCATAGTCACTAATCCATAATAAGCAAAAGGTGATAGCATGTTATGATGCAAAAATCTATAGAATTCTGTATCACCTATATTTCGCGCACCCTATTCAGTATATTATATTATATCTAAGAAGGTCTCGTTTGGGTTCTAGCTGGGCGGGCCCATACCTCTAATTCTCAGTAGGAGTAGATCACATCAACAGCTACCAGCTCTCTGCATGCGAAGCATCAAGTGTGTCGATTCATTCCCTGTAACTCTATCTTAAACCCGCGTAGAGCCCAATGTTGGCAGCAACATTATTTGTGTTATGTCTAACGTGGTACGAGGATCAGGCCTTCAGCAACCTTGTGTTAGGTTATTCTTAGAGTGTGCAGTTCTCGGTGTGCAGACAGTTGTACCAAGTGTACCAAGCACGGCTGATACTAGAGCAATAACATATTATTCTCAAATAAATCACATCTTTTGTCTAGGTTGAAAGCTACAATAACAATTAGGTGTCGTGTGCAAACTCAAGCTGAAAGAAAATATTGCGTTTAAACATTTAATAAGCTCATGCTAACTTAACACAATATATAGAAACATAGTAACCATATGACACCCCCCCAATGATCGGAGGGCGGTAAAAAAAGAGAAAACATAAGCTAATACCATATGAGAGATAAAACATGAAAGCAGAGTTCAATGATATTGAGCCAAGCTAAATGTATGCAAATGTATATAAGATTTTAATAAAAAATATGTATGAATGCCTATAGTGGCCACACCAAATATAAAAAGTCGAACTTAAGGCCTACTCCCAGTTCATAGGCCCAGAACATACGAAAGTCGAATGTTCGTATTAAAAAAAGCACCATTCAGAATTACTAACAAGTCACGTGCCATAAAAAATGAAAGTCTTCAAAGTCACTCATGGGTTGAATGAATATGCAAAATAGGTAGCTACAGCTTCCAACATGAAATCACTGTCATCATCCGAAAACAGTTCAGCCATCCAATTAAGCAATGGGAAAGAACATACGTGCTCCTCCAACACCGATTCCTCTAGCAACATCAGAGGACAACTCAGTGGGTTCTCGAGAACGCTATGTGCCAGAAAGTCATGCGCCGCTGCGAATATGTCCCACTGACCCATTAGTCCATGCATCGCTGCCACAGCCATAACCCTTTCGCCAGAACAAACCAACTCGTGAGCAACTACGGGGCTCATCAGCTGATCAAAGTTGACGTCAGGAGAAGTCGGTAAGCAGAGACACAAATCAATGGCCCAGTCGAAATCACAGCTCAGGCAATGAAACACGGGCTGGACACATGTGAAATAGGAAAATCTGAACGATAATCCAAAAGCCGTGCTTAAAGTCGCAAGCGGCAAGGAGCCATAGTAATCAAGCATCCAGTTGCGAAACTGCATCAGTAGGGGCTGAGCGTTTCCTTGCGCAGGATGGGCATCCATGTTTTAGAAAGCAAAATATCACCAGAACGCCTGCAGCCAAAGCCAGCAAAACAGGAAATCCGCCAAACAGGCTTGCGAATATAGAATGAAAAAACGCAGGGATAATACCAAATACTTTTTCAAATGTAGTCACGAGACCACTGCTAACCAATTTAAAAAAATGTGCCAGGCCTGTTGTGGAGGAGGCATTAAAGATTTGATGAACCAGCTCGGAGAAATGAAACGGCAAATCAGTATTTAAAAGTGCCTGCACCTCTGTGCGTGTGTTAGCTATGTGAAGGACATAAGTTTCGGGGGCAGAGCTCAGGGCCACTTGCTTCTGAGACAATAGGGCTCTTATACGGCTTAAACCATTGAACTCGGCTTTCAACGTTGGTATTCGTGGCCAAATTGAAAAATCTGAATTCCCATGCGTGGGTGGATATAACACATTATTGCAACAAACCACCCTCTCTGAAACGGTAACCACATAAGCGATACCGACCTGTAACCCACAACACTGTTCGTTATTCAAAAGTAAATAACTACCGTTGGACAATAACGTGAACGTGGGAACTATTGCAGGAACCGGTGTCCCCTTCAAAACACAGGCCAAATTAGGCTTGTCCTGATTACAAGAACCATGCAACTGGATGTGTCTGCATATTAGTGAGCGGTCAGGCGACTGTGTACATTCTTCACCATTCAGATTCACTTCACTCCCCTCCTTTAGGCATCTGTAAGTGTATGGTAAAGACCATGTCTCATGGAGGAAAGCACTGCCTAATGGCTCATATCGCCCTATAGCCATATATTTCATACAATTTGTAAATTTATACAGAGCAAAGGGTAAGGTAATAACACCATGGATAAGCCATGTAGCAGCAGTCACCTCAGCCACAGAAAAGGGCAAGGATTCTAATTTTTCAATAGAAAATGATGCATCTCTCATTGAAAGCATGCGCTGTTTTTCAGTCAAATTAAATGGGGCAAATAGTGATGAGATGTTCATAAAATTCCAAGGCACTCGACCAGACTTCAGAGTCTGTAGTGTCCAAGCAAACTGCATCACAGAACGCAATTGATTTTGACCATGATATAACACGGACACTTCATCATGTACAATGTCAACAACAGAAGACACAATATTGTTCAACGTGCAAATTCGGGAAGAAAGCGTGTTAATACTGTTATCGACAACTGCAAGCACTTTTTCTAAATTTGCTTGATCAATAGCCCTCAGGCGCTTAGCAGCCTCAATTTGGGAAACTTTCCAAATTTCATTGTAAATCGCATAAAGCCACCGTTTAGATCTACCTTTAGCTGGGCCTTTTATAAAATCGTTCAAATCCACATTATCATTTAATTGAGACAGATGTAGTTTAACTGCAGCTAATGTGGAATGTTGCAACCAATTCTGACACAGCTTCCCCACAGAATAAGTTGTGACAGTATAATCTTCTTCAAAACGGGGATCGGGTCTGACTTCTGTGAACCCTTCAGCCAAACCTAGAAAACGACGTTGGCAAGAATCAGCACTCCTATGCCACATCAGCCAACCCTTGGAATCCAAACTGGAAATGTTAAAGGATGAATTGTGCAATAGAGCTTGCAACTCATGAATGGACAATTCAGTAAAGTTACCCCAACCTGAATATTCCTCTAAATCTGGGATGGTTGGTGTATTTAATTTTTTAGAAGTAGCCAATCCAAAGCATGTTGTTTGGAAAATGGACAAATTTAAAAACAACATGTGATTTGGGATGAGACATGCACGGTGCAAAGCCTCAGTGCCTTGTACCTGCCAATCCTTGGTACCCCAAACCGATTTAAGGTCAATTGTTCCTTTCCAAAACTCGTAGCCATCTACAGCCAACCTGTCTAGAAAGGACTTCGAATACAGTAATTTTGTATCGGTAAGTCTAACTTTGGACATGGACTTTTGTGTCATTTTAAAATAAAATGACTCAGGATTCGATTGATTAAAGTCTGTGAAATAAGTGTATTTTTTCAGAAATACATTGGAGCTGCCTCCTAATGGGGCAGGGCAATGTTCCCATTGTGTATAATTTACAGCAACCCTCCGTGAATTTGTCTTATGCAAAAAATGATTACCATAGTGTTGAAAACAAAACAAATCACCATAATTAATAGAATCTAAATACAGATCCTCAGCATCGAAGGCAGCATAATATTTCAAATCAGAGAATAATGCTTCTACGGCCTGAATATCCCAATCATCAGAACGTATATTTTGTTTAATCACATCTCCCATGTTTACTCTAAGCACATTTGGAACATTAATCACTTCAGTGGGCCCATGTATCTGAAACCTAACCGCATCCCACACAATCCCATCAAGGACAGGCCAAGCAGTAATGTTAACTGTATTTAAGTTTTGTTTCAGTCTGTGGGCTGAATGTGAAGAGGAAAGAGGGGCCAATGTTCCATTAAGGTACCGAATTCCTGTTCTTTCTTTAACGTAGTGACCATCGATCAGGCGGAAAAAATAAAACACAAAACCAATTGACATAAAAAGGTAAAATGAAAATAGTATCAACCAAATGTATGTCCGAGGGGGAATTAAATTTTTTTTTTTAAACAACGTGGCATATTTTGTAATAGTTGAGGGTTTCTTTGAAGGTTCCGAAACAGAGTCAAAAGAGAATCTGGACTGGTCGGCCAAACGAGTATGCAAATCAGGCATCGATAAATCAGCAGGATAGGTGTAGTTCAACTCATCAATGTTAGTTACAGGAATAGTATTTATTAAAGGACTGGATATGGCAGGCATCTCGAGGGACACCTCATGTTCTGCACCAGATGTAATAGCCAGCACAGAGTGCCTCACCATGGAAGGACAGGAAACAGCCGGTGTCATGCTATGAAGAATCGGCCACCCTGTGTGTCTTGACATTGTCAATAGAAATAAATCTGTTTTCCTTACGACCTGGAAGTGGTGGTAAAATGACTGTTCTTGTGCCCTTCACTCCAAGAACTCGAACCGGTGCACGATATGAGGGACCAAACTCTTTCTTGTTATCGATCTTCTCTCGAACCAGTTCTTCAACTTGGGGTAGCCAGCCAACTACCGGGATCTGCAGCGCATCATCCGATGTGGAGGGCAAATGTTCCTTTGCAAGACTGTCTCTAGTCTTTTGTCGATTCTGTAAAACATTGCAATGTTCATCTACGTCAAAGGCCGTGGCCTGGGCCTTGCAGTCTAGCCCATCGAGGTCAGGGACATACATCTTGATACCAAAGAGCATTTCGTATGGGGTCCGCCCACCCAGAGACCTTCTAGGGAGATTATTAAGCGCACGCTGCACGCCTATGAGGTGGGCTAACCAGTTTCTACCAGTGCCTATAACTCGAGCTGTCAAAGATTGCTTTAAGTCGCGGTTCATTCGTTCAACTACACTATTGCCCTCGGGCCTGTAGGGACTCGAAAATTTGACTTGGACCCCCAATGAAACCATTGCATCCTTATACGCCTTAGAGGCGAAAGCCGGACCCTGATCCGAATGGAAGGTACCACAGGCAAAAATTCCCACAAAGACTCGAAAATCCTTAATGACAGTACGTGAATCAGCGCTCCGATGTGGCCACACCCACACAAAGCGTGTGCATGAATAAACTGCTACTAAGATGTACTTGTATGCAGTATCAGAAGAAAATGGACCGCAGTGATCTAAATAAACGCATCCAAGCGGTTTATTCGAGATGTACAACTGTGTCTGAGGCGGACGCGCAGCAGTTGAAGGCTTAATCTGCTGGCAAATGTCACATTGAAGGACAAAATCGCGCGTCTGTTTGTACAGTCCCCGCCACCAGAACCTTTGTTGTAGCTGAGTTACAGTGGCTGAGACGCCCGCATGCGCAGACGCCACACCTTCATGAGCCGCTGTAATCAAAGTAGCCCTGCGATCCGAGTTGGGAACTAGACGTTCGCCAACATCAGGGATTTTCACATAAGGAACCTTATCGGGACTTAAGTGGTATGTGTATTTAGAAGGGAACCCCGCAGGATATTTACTTCCCTTCTCTGTTGCAGCAACTGCTGCCAAGATGTCATCATCTATTTTGCTTTTGAACCTCGTGACTGCAGCAACTAAATATTTTGATACCGCTGACTTCGCTGCTTCATCAGCAAGCGAATTGCCAACAGCGTGGACCCCCACGCGCTGATGACCGAGAGTATGAATCACAAACACGAGTGGCAACTTCTCTTTAAGTTCCGCCACTCGGACCCAGATCATTTTATGTTTTATTGTGCTACCTTTGGAATCACGAAATTCATTCTGAATCCAAAAGAACAAGTTTTCATTGTAAGACTGGACACAGTAGTAAGAGTCACTTACGATCAAAGTTGTCACACTAGGATCAGCGTACTCCAATGCAAGCATCAGAGCACGAAGCTCTGCTAATTGTGCGGTGTAGTCCCCAAGCGTCTGTGTGTGCACGACACTGGACTTGAACTCATCGTTCACCATGGCACCGACCACAATGGCGCAAGCGGAAACGTAGGCATGTTTAGAGCCATGCGAACCATCAGTGTAAATGATGCAATGGAAATTCTCCAATGGCCGCATTGCTAAAGGAGCAGGATGAACAAATCCATACTGTAAAAACTCCTGCGACCGTAAAGTGCCGTCAAAAATAAACGTGACATCTTGTGATGCCAAGGATGCAGCCCATTGAATCCACAGAGGGTGCAAAGCTTTGGAATTAGGTACAATGGCTTTCGTAACTGCCTCCAAGGCAGGACACAGGGTATGTATGTATGTATAGGCATTTATATAGCGCACTACTTACCCGGAGGGTCCCAAAGCGCTTCGACCGCTGCGAAACCCTTCCTGGCTTCCCTGAGAGATGGTCCCTTAATGGGTATCTCCAGGGTGAGACCAGGCATCCCCGGCGGTCTGGTGGGGCCGTTAGTGAAGATGAGGTAAGCTAATGCCCAGAGTTGCCGAGTGTGATCGCTGATCAGAGTGGGCACCGAGGCGAGAGAATTATCGAGTCCGCTGACCCTGGTCCAGAAACCTGCCGCGCCGGGAATCGAACCCTGGTCCCGGGCCGTCCTCTGCTCTCGGGTCTGCCGCCTCTAACCAGTGAGCCACACTACTACACTACACAACCAACATGCGTTTTCCTTGTGACAGGGCACGTTCCTTAAGAATTGCCATCTGTACTGCAGTTAAAACCTTCTCCACAGTGGAAAAACGCAATTCAGCCGAAGTGTACAAGTGTGACTTGTAAGCTATTGGTACTGTGTCTCCTTCATTAAAAGTCAGGTAAGTGAAACCCACCGCCCCAGGGATAATTTTTATCACCAGGTTGGTCTGGTTATCACGAGTCTATAAGTATTCAGAAGCAAATCAGCCTGCAAAGATTGGAGAAT
The DNA here is from genome assembly GCF_964263255.1 of Lissotriton vulgaris. Taxonomy (NCBI): domain Eukaryota; kingdom Metazoa; phylum Chordata; class Amphibia; order Caudata; family Salamandridae; genus Lissotriton; species Lissotriton vulgaris. The sequence goes on from NC_141695.1 coordinate 570,341,229, forward strand.
GGCCGAATGCTCAGGCAGCCAGCATGATTTGGAGAAAGATGGTTGTATCAAAGCATACAAAGGCTTGATACGCTGGGCATATTCCGGAATGTAAGTTCTCCCGAAATTCAAAAATCCCAGCAAAGACTGTAATTTTTTCAGTGTTGTCGGAGAGCGCAATTGTGCGCATTTCTCCAGGAAGTGAGGGGCTAACCCTTTTCCCTCGTTGTTAAGCTCGTAACCGAGAAACAACACTGTGTACTCTGCAATGTGCGACTTTACAAAGTTAAACTTGTAACCAATGTCAGCAAAGTTACAAATTATGCTATTTACTCGACACAGATGCTCCCAAAGGTCGTCGTCTGTGAGATAAATGTCATCCACATACGAACAAGCAACCGGGTCGATGCCCTCCAGAAGAGAGACAATGCGGGTGGAGAATACTCCTGGACTGTTCCTATAGCCCATTGGGAGACGCCGAAACCTTTTTTTGCACACCGCCGCATGTAAAACTGGTCCATTGGGAACTAAGACCGTCTAATCTATGTGCATAAAAACCATTGGAAATGTCGAGCGTGGTTTTGAACCGTTTACGCTCAAGACTATTCACTAAAGCAGAGCCATGAGTATTCTGTACTGCGCAGTTACGGCAATGCAAGTTTAAATGCCTATAATCCAAAACCAAACGATATGAGCCGTCTGGCTTGTTCACAGTAAAAAGGCGATTATTCATCGGTAACACACACGTTTCAATTACACCTTGATATTCCAATTGTTCAAGGATAGCCGCGACTGAAGCTTTGGCTTCACGCCATATGGGATATTGAGGTTGAGGCTGAGGCTGAGACAGCAATGGAATCTCGTGGCTTGGTGACAATTTATCCCACCCACACTGATTGCGGTACACAGCCGGCGCAAGCACCAGAGCCCACTCTTCTGCAAAATGCAGCGCTTCCACTCTCAGTACAGTGTGCGCGAAACTGGGCAGGATTACCTCCTCCCCTCGCGGAGCTGCGAGAACAAAAGGTGGGGGCCAGTCAGCCTCCGAAAGCAAAATGTCATACGTAGATGAGAGATTTTCCCAAAATACCCATTTTACAGTTCGCTGCATGTCACCTTCAATTAACAGGACAATTTCAAAAAGACGTTCAGGGGGAGCAACATGCGTATCAGCAGTTTCAATCACAACATAAGAGTCAGTCGCTGTCACCTTCAACAGTGGACGGAGGGCCTCTCTCACTATGGTAATCTCCGCCGCGCTGTCCAGCAAGGTCAGAGCTCACGTCAGATTCCGAAGCCACGTTCTCACTATCTGGGGCATAACGATGCGCGGTCAGGGCGGCGACTTTCTTTGTAGCAAACTTTGGTCCCTTGGGCGTAGAGCCGTCCTGCTGGTCTCCACCGTTACGCGGGCGGGGCTGACCACGTCCTTGCTGGCCACCCCGGCCCCTGCCGCCCCCTCCACCACCGGTTGACGGAGCCGATGAGTCCTGAAAGGAACGAGGAGAGCGTTGGTCAGAAGCCTGAAACCTTTCAGGCGATTTAATCATCGTGCGGTCGCGCAAATCATAAACACGATCCGACTGCGCAGGCAACGGAGACGCAGGAGTAGAAACCTGTGTTTGTTGTTGTTGTTGCTTACCCTGATTCTGCTTTTTAGGCCAATTCTGTTTCTTGGACTTTTGTTGACCACTAGTTTCCGATGTCTGACCCTGGGGCTGCTTTTTCTCTTTATCAGGAAAATAATTAAGCCCCTTCGCATTGCGGCCAACCGTTTTATAAGCAGCCACAATGATCCTTGCCAACTGACGGGGTCTCTCGGCCTCGGGAATTAACGCCAAAGCGTTAGCAACCTGAAAGTTCACTGCATCTCCCTTGACATTTGGAAGGATTAGATCGCAAACTACATCAAAAGAGCCACACAGGCGCATACCCAATTCGACCGCCGACTCCGGTCCGTGTTCATCCTGAACACGTTTAAGGACCGCACCCAGATTGGTCACAGACGGGGTGCCGTAGCACCTCGAATAGACCGCTGCAAAAGTATTACCCCAGGTCTCACAGTCAACAAGCTCAGGTGCCAAATCTTTCGGTAAACTTAGTGTAAGAATCCGGTGTTTATCACCGGGATTCGTATTAGGAAACACAGCTTCTTTCTGGCCGAATTTCTCTGCATCCACGTCATTTGCTGGCGCCCTCACTATCAGCCACACACCGGTTGTAGATATTAGAAAAACCGCGAGACATATACGCGCTATATATAAACCGACATGGTCTCAGTCGGTTTGTGCTTCCTGATCGTTGCGGACCCCCGGCGTAATGCACGGATAGACATTTCCGTTACGAAGGTAAGAATCCCAGCCAGGAGATTGCCCTATACGTTAGTTAGTTGCTACCCTTCGTTTATCCACTTTGGTACAAAATACATATTTCCTTCTGTTTATCTCGTTTTAGATAAACCTATATAACCAATAAAGAACATCGGAAGGCTATTTACTGTACTTAAAGAAAAGACAATAGGTATGGTTTTTTTATTATCATGACATCGTATAGTGCAACTGTATCTACCTTTGTAAATTGTATTACTAAACACACGATGTTCGGTTTTCCATAGAATCGCATACGACCGAATAGATATTAAAGGACCTCAACAAAATGATGGCATCCCTCTGAAAGGAGATATTACCCAGAAAATAGTATTTCTTTTATAAGGTAATTCAAATGGACAAAATATAGGATTTTTACCAAGAGCGCTCCGTTAAATATAGTCAACTAACCTATATATATATATATTTACTTAACAGGACGTGTTCGCCAGTTTACCTCAATCCCTCTTTTTTACCAATATAATTGAGATCATCTAATTGGAACATCAGAAAAATAAAGGACCGACTAAATGGTAATTTCAAGTTATGCTCGAGTATTATAAGCTGTCACTTGTACGAAAAAGTTAGATTTCCAATACAAGCAATCTGTCTCAAACAAAATGCTTGGAGGAAAGTGTCTTCCTTTAACCTTTTAGTTTATAACATCTTTAGTTTAATTGGAACAGATATAGGAGTGGGAAAAAAAAGGGGGGAAAAAAGTTTTGACAAATAAGCAATATAAAAAGAGGAAATCATAAATATAAGACTACTAAATGTGGGATCTATCCTGGTCTACATTTCAACGTATAATTGGTAATTAAATGCCATTCTAGAAAAGAGAATTACGCAGAACCGTAATGGTGTCGTTTTTTCCTCTAACTTTATCATAGAGTCCTAATATTTCCCGCTTTCGGATTGGATAAAATAAAAGGCACCACACAAGTGCGGAATTTTCTTCCCACCCTATGGCACAGAACAGACCAGATATTAATCATTCAAGATTTTAAACATAAATACCTTGACAGTAAGTATATATTCATCTCACTTACCCCATAGGTTAGGCTGGACCGTTTAGTGAACCAAAAGGGACTATATTTTAATTCATTCAAACTGTCTCCATCTTCTCCACTGTGTCCTGCCTTTACCTGGTTTTTCTTTCTTGTCTCAATTCTAAATTGGAGAATACTGTTGTTAAGTAACCCACTTGTTTGCATGTGTCAGTTATAAAAGATATGTTAATGAATATGTATGTGGACAAATAGGTGGAAATGTTTCAGGCACAACCGACAGAACCAGTGTACACTTAAACATTATACATAAACATAGGATATAGATAAGATACAAATGTATAATGAACTTCTATATAGGGATGAAAAGAATCCAGTTGTTTTCACTCTTTTGATGAATACATGTAGCTGCTTCTCTATAAAAATATGAAGTGATATATATATAAAAAAGTATAATATGTATTGTCAATACTGACCCACAGAGTTCTTTTTTGGATGCATATATAACTGTAGAGAAATAACAATATACAAAGGAACCAAAGTAGATAATGCCATGTATCTTTTATATTTCCTTTTTTGTAGATTTACGTTGTATTATGTCAAGTTTTGTTTTTTTGTCAATGACGGTCACCTGACGAAGGCTACTGGCCGAAACGCGCGTAGTTGCTATAATCCACCGCTTTGCCTACTTCACTACTACATCGACCGGAGATTTTGTGTTTGGTTTTGTATAGTGTATTTTTGTATTGATTATTTTACATATGTATTAATGTATGGAATGTATGTATGTTTATCAATGAATTATTTAAGAGACACAATATATTTATAATAAAATAGGAAATATCCAAAATAAAAATAAAAATAATTTAATCAAATAAAAAATTTTTCTGTAATCATTTGATATCACTTGTAAGAAGGGTCACTCTGATTGTTACTCACCATATGGGCAGTTAATAATTCTAAGTTCTGCTAGTGAGAGTGTTTCACTCTCATCTTTTCCATAAACGAATTTCTCTGCAAGCCAGAACGGAAAATCATCCTTGTCCTGCGGCTTTTTGCCCATCACGGAATTCACCATGACAGGATTGATTTTCAAACCAGACTGTTCTGCACGAAGCTGTGCGCCCCTAGGGGCTACGTCCTGAACATTACGGCTAGTGTAATGAACAAGCGCTCTAATCACTTCCACTGCAACTTCATGAAGTAGCTGCAGATCAGCTATGCCACAAGTGGCGCGATTAGGGTGAGGAGTGAATCCAGCCAAAGCGGGCCAAGGAGTGCCCGGAATGGACAAAGGACCCAACCTCGGAGCGGTTCAAGCGTGTGGTAGGGCGCCACCAAACCAAACTCCATGCTGCCAAGCGTCAATAGGAACCTCTAGTGCTCTGTACGGAGCATACGCAGCCGGTACAGCCGTAGCAGTGTAGTTGTGGAAAACACCAGAATTAGCGCTCACCGCCGGAAATGTCACCCACGAATAAAACAGTTCGTACGGGTAAGCATGTTCCGCGCTCACCACTAGAACAACAGCCAAGCCTTCCATAGGGACATTATAAGCCCGCAAATGGTCACGCACCGCAATGCGACTATGCGGCGGGATGTCCACAACTTGTGCCATGTTAGCACAGGAAATTGAAAAAACAAAGATTACTTTGTAGCACAACTGGGTAGTAATCCAATGAAACCGTTTTCAGATAGATTCATGCTTGAAAAAAGACCTATTTCACAAATAGGTAGGTTTTTCCGACACTGCCGTTTTCCGGAAACGGGAATGAAGGGGTTAAGGTTTGAATGATATACTACTCGAGTGTCATGATATAAGGCCAATCAACGTATGGGCGCCATGTAGCAGGGTTTCCGTTCTCCCACAGAACTGTGCACAGAGATCTAGAACCTGGGTGAGTTAGGGTGACCCAAAACTCACCTTTGTTTCAGAAATCCCCTTACCAAGCTAGCTACAGTGTCTCATCGGTAGTAATAACTTCCCAATGACTTAGACAATCCAGAACATGAACTTAGGGTACCTCAGGTATCGTGGAACACATGAACACTCTTTCGTTATATAATCATTACAAACCGAAACTGGGAGGCAAAGAACACACGTGCAAGTTTGAAATGTTTATTTTTCAATGCAAAGTTCTCAAACGCAGTATCTTGTATAATACCAACATACATATTATAAAAATCAGAGTTAGCAGCATAGTCACTAATCCATAATAAGCAAAAGGTGATAGCATGTTATGATGCAAAAATCTATAGAATTCTGTATCACCTATATTTCGCGCACCCTATTCAGTATATTATATTATATCTAAGAAGGTCTCGTTTGGGTTCTAGCTGGGCGGGCCCATACCTCTAATTCTCAGTAGGAGTAGATCACATCAACAGCTACCAGCTCTCTGCATGCGAAGCATCAAGTGTGTTGATTCATTCCCTGTAACTCTATCTTAAACCCGCGTAGAGCCCAATGTTGGCAGCAACATTATTTGTGTTATGTCTAACGTGGTACAAGGATCAGGCCTTCAGCAACCTTGTGTTAGGTTATTCTTAGAGTGTGCAGTTCTCGGTGTGCAGACAGTTGTACCAAGTGTACCAAGCATGACTGATACTAGAGCAATAACATATTATTCTCAAATAAATCACATCTTTCGTCTAGGTTGAAAGCTACAATAACAATTAGGTGTCGTGTGCAAACTCAAGCTGAAAGAAAATATTGCGTTTAAACATTAAATAAGCTCATGCTAACTTAACACAATATATAGAAACGTAGTAACCATATGACACATCCACTGTCCACTTCACTTAATAGACCATCATTGTATGTTGAGATGTACATGTCTGTGCTCTGCATACTCAACTCTGTCCAGCACATCCCCTCAAGACTTTGCATTATATACTTTTATAATTGATAATTACTTGCCACCTTTGCACATACTTTGCTCCCATCTCTCCCCACATTCTGCATTGTGAGGCAGAGGTGCCATGCCATGGTTGCTTTGTGTACATGGCTAGCCACATTTCCCACAGTATGTAGTGTTGTTGTGTCTGCTAGGTGTACATGTTGTTTGTCATGTTAAATGTGATTATATAAGGTAGCTTGTTTATTCACGAGCAGTGGTTTCTCCCATTTACATATCGCTGTCTTAAAGAGCATACAGAAGTTTTTCTCACAGGTGAATAGTGCAACCACAATGGCAGTCATTCATTACTATACAAGAATGTCCAACTACACAGTGCTTCTAAGCTTACGAACCCCAATCTTGCATCCTTTCTTAAAAGGATGCCAATTCCCACAATCAGACCAACATTCACACAGTTTTCTAACTGCAGTTATCTGCTTCTCAATAACATGCACTCCTGCGGAATGTGAGCTAGCACACTGCATGTCCTTATTGTTTCAAACACAGTAACTTGCTGTGGCAATGTCTATTCCCACCCAGACAAAGCATTCCCAAACTTCAACTTGGCCTTCAATTCCTAGTTTGGAAACAGGCAAGTCAAGTCAAGGTTTTATTTGCATAATTAGTTAAAATTGTTACAAAATTTGCATGATAAAATAACAATACAAAATTTATTAAAATACTAGAATTATGAACTCTCGACATCTATTAAAATTGGGGTCAATACGTGTAAGATCCTCAAGTAAGAGTGTCCCTAATGGCCCACCAACTGGGTGTTCCCCCTGTTTGGTTTGACCTAAGCCTATTCTTACTCTGCCAGGAATTTAACTCCGCGGCATGCCAGGATTATGGAGGAGCCTCCGAACCAGCATGTGATTGCGTGTCTGCAAGAGCGAATGTTTAGCGCGTTAAAGATGGGTTTCAATAAGAGTCGTCTCTGTCCTATCAGCGCCGGACATACACAAAAAAGGTAGGCAAGGGTTTCAGTTTTATACCCACAGAGGCGACATTGCTCCTTCTGGTCGGAGGATTTCCAGGATGTTAGTAGGTCCTTTGAGACATGCATCTCCATCCGATAGTCTGTAAAAGTCTTTTTTAGATGACCACTGAAGTGGGATAGTAGGTATGCAAGTGGATTTCAGTTTGTGAAGGAGTTCATAATGGTCCAGCCATGCCGACGTTTTCCAGTGTCTCTTTATCCTCCAAAAAAGATTTCCTTTTTACTGCCACATTGGCTAATTTGCTTAGACTTGCTTTATCTGTCCCAGATTTACAAGATGATTCCAGCTCCAGCTTTTCCACAAAGAATTTCAGATACTATCCCCAGGTGTTCGGTGTTTCGGTATCCGCCCATTTTTTAGTTTCCTCCCAGCTCAGCCAGTCCAATGTGTCTGGGTCTGCAGATCGAAGTTTATAACAGAGTTTCACAAAGCCGCTCATGCTCCGGAACTTCTGGTTTTGCAGTCCAAATTCGAACCTGACTTGTGAAGCTGAGGCATATTTTGGCAGATAGAAGGCCGCTTTATAAATTTTAATCTGTAGTTCATTTAAAAGATCGGCCTCCTTGCCACACCACGTAACTAGGCCAAAAGATAGGGTGGGCATAATCTGGGCTGCATACTTTTAATAGATGGTTATAGTTAGGGCAATCCATTTTTACTTTTAACGAAGGGTACGCAAACATTTAAGATTGTGCTTTTGCTTGTACAGCTGTTTTGTGATCCTTGTAGTTAACACCTTTTGTTATTGTTATTCCCAGATACTTGTAATGCCCTTGCTCTTTCACTGTTTCCCCTTGGGCCATCCATTTGTACTTTAACTTATGCGGATCTACTAAACGGACCACTTTAGTTTTTTCTTTATTTAGTTCCAGGCTTTCCCGTTCTAGGTACAATGTTAATTTATTTATAGCTCTTTGTAGGCCGATTGGTGTTTTACTCAGCAATACAATATCATCGGCGTATTGCAGATAGTGTATTGGGTTATTAGCCAAAGATGGTGGGTGGCTATCTGCCGATTCCAGCTCGCTTGTGAGGTCGGAGAGAAAAAGGTTGAAGAGGGTGGGGGCTAATACGCAGCCCTGTTTTAGGCCTTGATGTGTCGGGATGCTCCTGGTTGTGCTGCCTCCGTTTCCCAATTTCACTCTTGCCCAGGTGTGGTGATGTAGGGCTTTGATGGCTATTAAGAGTTGGTGTGGCAACCCCCAGCTCTTTAGTTTCATCCACAAGTGCTCTCTATTCACCCAATTGAAAGCAGACTTGATGTCTATAAAACAGGCGTACAAGCGGGAACCCTTTGCTACCGCTAGATCCATTAGGATGGACAGGCAAGTTAAATTTGTTATTGTTTCCATTCCTTGCCTGAATCCTGTTTGAAATTTAGGCATTATCTTTGTTTCTGCTATCCAGGCTTGTAGTTCTAGTAGAATGCAGGAAGCGTAGAGCTTGGCCTCTACGTCTATTAACGATATTAGTCTGAAGTTTATGGGGTAACGATGGTCGCCATGCTTGAATATAGGGTGGATGATGCTGCCTTTCCAGGAGGCAGGTAACTCTGCTTGTTTGTATATTTGGTTGAACAGAGGCGTTAGGGTCTCTGACCACAGGTCCGGGTTGTGCTTAAAGATCGCGTTTGGCAGCCCATTTGGTCCCGCTGCACCTTCTGACTTTAGTCTTGATTTTATCGTCCTTAGTTCATTTTTGGTGGTTAGGTCGTCTGGCTCTGTTGGTCCCTTCTGAACTTTTTCCCGCTCAGAGGCTCTATTTTCCTTGCACTTGGCTCCTTTTAGTTCCTCCGTATTTTCCTGTGTTGCTCCTGAACCATTAACGGGGCCTGAATCTGTGTTGCAGTATAGGGTTTGCAGGTGTCTGGTCCAGGTTTCTGCTCCAACCCCAGCTTCCTGTTGGAGTTTTACTCCTTGATTTAGGTCGTTTATAATACCCCAAAAGTCTCGGCTGTTAGGATGTTTATCCACGATTAGCAGTTTGTTCCAGATGATTTCTTTGTGCGAGTACTTTGCGACCCTCAGCGCCTTCCTATAGATGCTCCTGGCTCCATTCAGGTTAGATTTGTTTGTCACTGACCCCGATGTTTTTGGCTTGCAAGAGCTCGGACTTCCTTGGCAACTTTTCTTTTTTTTGTTCTTTGGTCTATGTTGAACCAAGGCTCCTTATTGATGTTAAAATTACCCTGGTTCCCTGGCCTTGCTGGGAACTTTTGCTGAAGGACCTGAATCGTTTGCTCCCAGTTGGATACTAGCTCCTCCTCTTTTTGAGTCCCGAGGTTGGCCATATGGGCTTTAACTGAGTCCCTGATTTTGCCCAACCCATCACCACGCGATTTTAATTTTCTTAGGTTGAACTTTGATGCGTGGTGGAGAAGGGAGGTCTTAGTTGGCGTCATAGTTGGTACAATATTCAGTCTTATTATTTGGGGGAAATGGTCACTTTCTACTCAATGTTCTATACTAAATGATTCGATGCTGGCAATTAACTCATCACTTACTATGGAATAGTCAATTGTTGAATGGACCTTGCCGCTCAGATGTGACGGCTGCCGGCCTATCCCCCTTTGTGTTGCCATTCAGGATTGACAGTCCATATTCTTTTAAGCTAGATGCTAGCTTTTTTCCGCCACTGTTTGCAGTCGTCTTCGCCTTCGCCTTGTTTTGGGCAATAAGGGCGTTGTTGAAGTCCCCGGAGATGACCAGTGGGCATTGCGAGTGAGTTTTTTGCATTACCTTGATCAGTGACAGCAAGGTCACGTATTTTTCTTTTTGTGACTTTCTTTCGGGATGGATATAAACATTAAATATAAAACATTTCCATGGTTCAATCCCCGATGGTGAGGCTTCGGTAATTCTGATCACTTGGGCCCAATTCAGACCTACGTCCAGGTCTTCAGATGCCCAATTATATTTATGGGTTACATATGTTGATAATCCACCGTGGGGATGCCCGTGCGTTGAGAGGCTTTCTGCAAATATATGATGTTCTTTAAAACCTGGGATTGAAGTCGGTTGTAATTTATATGACTCCTGGATCAAGATTATGTCTTGTCGTAAGAAAAAAGCTAGCACTTCATGATCATGAGCCATTTCTCGGAAGCCATGCACGTTCCATGAACAGAATGAAACGTTTGGTTTCTTTGTTAAATTCTGGGGGAGCTTCTTGTTCCACATGGTCCCGGAGAAGTTTGGGCCTGGGTTAGGTAGCTTTATTACTCAAGACATTGGGTATCCAAGACCAATCCGTTCTATCTGCGTGATAGAGACTAGTTGTTTGTGGTTTGCGTCTTGCGCTTGATGGCTCTGGCGAGGCGTCCCGAGCGCCGCGTAGACAAGAGGTATGTTGACCTCTGATCCCTTGTCCCTTATTTTGGTCACATGTGTTAATTTGTAAAGGATAGGGGTACCTTGGGCGCTTATGTCGCATAATGGAGATGCCCCATGATTCAAACTGAGATCTTGCAGAGTATATCTTTTCTACGAGGTCCTTTGAGGCCCAAGTTGTAACTGTTTCCTCAATGGCCGCATTGTTTATGTTTTGTTGAAATTCAATGGAGTAAAGGTCCTGAGAAGTGATTTCTTGTAAAGCTGAGGTTTCATTGAATAATTTTAACAGATTGCCTCAATTAAGAAGGTCCTGCGTCCCCCTGGTTGGATATTCGGGGATAAAAGTTAGTTTTAAGTCAAACGTCTCTGGATGTTGACTTAGCTCGTTGTGTATTGAGCCTGCTTTGCGAGGTAACGGGTTGTGAAGTTGAGTACTTTTGCGAAAGGAGTGCGTCGATTGTTGCGCTTGCTCTTTCTGTGCTCCCTCAATTATGTTGGGGCTGTATTGGTTAACTTGGTTGGTGCAGTGCTTAACTCCCTTGGCATTAGCGAACATTTACGTTCATTTTCAAAAACTGTAATTCGCTCGGGGGTTGGCACAGATTTTATTTCTGGTGCTGCTACTGGTCCATGATTTTCCTATACGCTTCTTTCAAATGTTGTGGGTGTTTGTTGCTCAGTAATGATTTTTGTACTGTGGTTGCAACCCTCTCTGCGAATGCCTGTTGTGCCCATACTGTTTTTTGCCAGGACTGATGTCGATTCGTTTTGCTCACCTCCTCCATTTTCGGCCGCTTGCATGGGCCTCGTTTTTTCTCGTCCAGGCTCGTGCTCTTTTAGTTGCTGGTCCGATTATTTATCCATTTGACTGTTGTCACCTATAAATGGGGATGGACTCGAGTTGGCTCCAGTTCTGGGGCCTTCAACCCGTGATGTGCTCGATGAATTTGACTTCTCAGATAGCTCTGCAAGAATCTCCTCACCCACTGGCGACCCGTTCAGTGTTTTGAAATTATTTTCATGAGGGATGCTGGTTTTAAATATGGGAACATTTTTACCTGGATCAGCGTTTAGTTGTTTTTTATACTTGAGCCTGACCTTCCTTGCCCTTTGCCTCTTTGTTGGTTTGTCATCAAGGAAAGATTGTTGGGTAAGTTGTGTTTCATCAGTTTCAGAGACTGTTTTTCCTAGACCAAATTCTTTTGATGTTTGTTCTTGATCCATTATTCGTTTACTTCTTGCAGGGCCGTTAATATGCTTTCTCTTTGCTGTTTGAGGCTTCTCCGGGGTCGGTTTAGTTTCTATCGCCTGACTGTGACTGCATGATTGTTTTACCTCCCCTAAATGTCCTTCAAGATGGCCAGGAGGCTTGCTAGCTTTTCAATTATGCTTCTGCATCCACAATTGCACTATTGTTTACTCAAGCTGGTATTAGCCTCTAATTTCCCCTGGGTTGTTAAGAGCGATGATAGGGAGTCCAGTTTTGCGTTTATGCCTGAAATGTACCCAGCCACTAGCGTGATGAGGTCGATCTGGACTTCCATTTTGTTAGATTGGTAGTTCAGTGCCCTTATTGCTTGCTCTAGAGTGCTTAAGAGGGATTGGGTCCATGACGTAGAGGGTTCGTCGTTTTGGATTTTGCTTAGGTCCTAGGGCTCCCCGATGAAATTATAATTGGTATAGAATGGTTGGGATGAGGTTGGTTGCATAATGATACTATCGTTTATGGGTACTTTTTGTTGATTCGGGGCAGGGAGGGGTTGAGACCAGCATACCTGGACTCAGATGTCGGTCATCAAAACCGTATTCTGTCCGTGGTGCACTCCCTTGTGAGTCGATATACTTCGTAATTCTCTCACTGAGATCCTCAAGTTGAGAATCATTTGGGAAGAAGGGCTTTAACCATGGGACCCCTTCTTGTCCGGGTGAGGTGGATAGGTTTTTATGACCTGTGTTTCCCTCCTTGGCGCCCTTGATTACCTTTATGTGGTCACTGGCTTTGACGAGCTCCATGATTATGGCACTTTTGCGATGACTCGACCGGGTGTCCTTTGTGAGGGGGTTGTCTATGATGTCCTTTACGGCTCTACCTCCCTTTGTTTTGTTTGTGGCTGCGGGAGTATTGGGACGATGCACCTGGGCGGTTACTAACACCAGTTTGCCTTGGTGAGAGGGACCCGAACACGATGGAGGGGTAGACACTCTGGTTCGATGCTCATTGTGTTCTGCTGGCTATTTGCCCGTGGGGAGGGTACATTCAGTGGCGTAATGGATCTTGGCAGCTTGCCAGCCTCAGCTGTTGGTGCGTATATTGCCACCATTGGGGCCTTTAAATAAAACATTTTTAGTAGTCCGGTTTTCCGTCTGGAGTCTGATGTTGGCTCAGGGGTTGGTGCTGATACCAACCTCTCCCTGGTATTTGGTTTGGTCCCTGTTTCCGGTGGTGATTTAACTTCCACAGTTGGCTTCCTTGATTTTTTTGTTTTTTTTTTACTTTCCGCGGGTTGGTGCATTTACCCCGATCTCATTTCCGCAGTCGGGACCTTGTGCTCCTTTTAACCCTACGTGGGAATCTGATCATTTGAGAAAGCGAGGGTGTTTTTTGCTCTTGTCTCTTACTTGGTAAATGTAGGTCCTACTGCTTGCTGGCGGCCGTTTGTGGGCATTTTTGTTTTCTCACACTTATGATGGCCTTTTCTATGGGTCTAATTTGGTACAGGGGCAGTTGCCGAAGGATGCTGGTCCCGGTGCCTGAGGTGCGTACTGCGGCACTACTGCTGCCACTGCTGCCACCGCTCCCTCTGGCCCCCCTGCCACTGCCTCCTCTCCCGGCTCTGCTGCCCCCACTACCTCTTTTCACGTGGCTTCTGCTTTAGCTTCGGCTTCAGCCGGCCCCGGTGGCTCTCAAATTCTCCATCCTTATTAGTGGTTGTCTTCGGCAGAGACAGGCGCAGGCTGGGGCAGGAATTTGACAAATTAGACAAAATGTGGACGATGAGCGGTTGGACTCACTTACGCGTGTCTATGTGAAAGGTGCCCGCGGCTCCTGCCGCTTTGGGGTGTGCTTTTCCAAGTTTTTTCAGGGAGTGTTGTTTTTTTCCCAGCGGCTCCTACCGCATTTGATTGCAGCGGGTCCCACCCTGGCTGAGAAGTGCACCCCAAGGTTTACAAAGGGCACTTGCCGCTCCTGCCCGCGTTTGCACAACACGGCTTTCCTGGGCTCGATACACGGGCTCTGTTTGGCTCTCTCAGGCGCTCAGAGCTCTTGGCACTCTGGCGAACTGGCCCCCGTCTCCTGACTCCTGGCTCCTGGCAGGCATCGGGTGCCTCGGGAGGGGTGTGGTGCGGCGCTGATGTGCTTGCACCTCCTCCGCTCACAGCTGCCTCCCGTGTCTGTCTCCTCTGTGTCGGCGGCGTTGGCGGCACACTGCTCCCAGCTTACGGCCGCCTCTCCTGAGTCCCACTTGGCAGCTGCTCACCCTGCCCGGCAGCGCAGCAGCACGGAGTGGCATGGAATTGCACCAGCCCACCACCTGCACAGCATGGCGCCGGGCTCCCAATATGCCGTTGCTCCTAGGTCGCGCCTGGTCCCGCTCTACAGCTCCTCACTGGTCGCTGATCGCTGGAGCTCACCCTGCCCGGCGGCTCGGCTCAGCTGCACGGCAGAACGGCAGCACACGGCCTGGTATGGTAGAGACACGGTGGAAGCGATGGAAGCGCTCCTGCTCCAGCAGCGGCGCATCAGCGGCTCACGGCTCCCGGCTCCCGGCTCCCAGCTCTCTTGTCACGGCCCGCACTGCATTCTTACTCTCTTGCTCTCTGCACCCAGCTCCGCCGTGCCGAGCCTTGCGGTCTCCTCTGCTGCTGCTGGCTTCTGAGCAGTTGCCGTAATTCCTGACTCCTGATTACCGGTCGCAGGAGCCTCTTTCGGCTCTGCAGCTCTGCAGCTCCATTGCGTTTTCGTTTAACGGCCCAGCGCAAGTCTCACTTTCGGCCACCCTTCCAGCAGTGGTGGCTCAGTGCTTGGGGGAACCAAGAACAATGGTGACTCTGCTTGAGTCCGCTCCGACCCCCTCGCTCACCTACCACTTGCCGCCGCCACACGCTGCACACCGTTCTCCTCTCTCCGGCTCTCCGACTCACCGCGGCTCACTGCGGCTCGCAGCGGTTCTATAGCTCTGCTCGCAGCGGCTCCTGCAGCTCCTCACAGTTTGCACTCTCAGACTCTCAACGGACCCGTAAAATGCAGCGATAAAGATGCGTCTATGTTAGATTGATACTCAGACACTAACAGATTTCATGAAACAAACCAAACTAAAAGCACTTTTGTTCAGAACAGAAGTCTCTCTCGCTTCTGCAAAATAAATTTATCGACTGCAGATACCACGAACTTCAAGTAAAATACACTCCCTTTTAAATACGAACCGCCAATTACACTTTGTGAATTGTTACACAATTGTCAACACATGTCACACTTTTTTAACACAGTTTCATACGGCCTTCTAACCCGATTTCAATCTGTTCTTTTTTTAATACCAGACTATATTCATTTGATCATCTCTGGAATAACAGGAACAATGCCCATAATTCTCACTTTCTTTGTGGCCATCCTACTACTAATTCTACTTCTAAAAATGACTACGCTCTCTGTGGTAACAACTATGTCCAACATAATACGTATCTACGCCAAGCTACATCAATACTGTAAAAAAACTGAAAAAAAAAACGTTTTGGCTATCTGCCTCTATTATCGGGGCCAGCTACAACATACCATTTATCTACACATATGCAATATGCGTACAAGCATTGTTTGATTGCAAACTTGACCATTTGACTGGCGAATGGATCTATGCCTTGCCAACATCCCAATAATCGCTCCCGATATCCAGCAGGTAATGCATTATCTTGAAAACCATGAACGTGATTGTTTCTGGAAGTGGAGCAATGGCGAATGCAATAGATCGTAGCGGAATGGGATTTCTGCGCAGCTGCGAAAGATCTACTGCAACGTGCAACCTTACACAACATCGCAGATTGCCTCTATATTCAAATTGCTGATCCAACATTTGAGGAACATTACTGTCCCTTCGAGGCTGTGAATTGGATCGCTCCGCTTTTCTCAGACAATGGCAAACATAGCCTCTTGGAATATTACGCATCTTAAGCAGCTGAAGAACTCCTGGACTGCAATCTCCAAGACTTGTAAGAAACGCACGTTATTCTTGAATGGATGTTTTCCATCTTTTTTTACTTTTTCCTTTAAATTTTTTATAGTACACTTCAATCCTACTACTTTGATATAATAACTTTCTAAGTATACTCAGACATTTGAACTCTGTCTTCGTTATTGCCCCTTACATCTCCACTCTAACCAGGGATCGGTGATGTATGGCCTATGCAAATTTGCTATTTACTTCCTAAATTAGCCTAAACCCGACACCCATTTAGAAACCACGTCTATTCTTTGTGCACCCACTGCTCTGCCTGCCTGTTATTCACAAAGCCCTTTCACACAAATTTACTAAAACTCAGCCTCTGCTCACAACCTGACGATAAAAATGAAAAAAGACGACTTTGTTTAGGAACTGGTTGGCACAGTGTGGTAATCGTAAGCTACCTTTATTTTCATTATACAATTTATTCATTCATGTCTAAAAGCAATTGTGTATGTCACATAGAACTGTAACATATAATGTGCAATTCACTGATGCAGGAGCTTTGATTTGACTACAGCAGAAGCGGTTGGAGTTTGTCTCAGCTCGATGCCTTAGCGCTCTACACAAGAATTTGTTTTGAAACAGCTGAAGACAATAATGTGTGGTTCTACTACAAAGGTACTGAATGTGCTTCTCAGAAGTGCAATGTTTGTATTCATCCTCAAAGTTCCAATGTGGGAAGAACTAGTATCAATTCTGACACGCACCACATTGAATCTACTGTACAACAGAATGCTGACTAGTCTACTGTTGATAATTTTGTGTTACAAAAAAGCACTGCCAAGGTACCTAAAAAGTTTGATGATTACATTTGGCAATTTCTTTCTTTTCTTAAAGGATACATGTGGTAATCATATACTACCTTTATTTTCCTTATAGAATGTAGAGTCATTCAAGTGTAATAGCTATTGTTTATGTCACAGGCAACTGTAACATGTAATATGCAATTTACTGATGCAGGAGCTTACGTTTGAATACAGCAGAAGTGGTTCAACTTTGCATCAGCTGGATGCCCTAGCCCTTGCACCAGTGGGTCCAATTATGGGACTTAAATAAAGACATTTTCTATATCATTTTCAAACTCCTTCCCTTTATTACACACAGCCACTTTTTTAGACACACCTCATTTCACCATTTGTGTTCTGTGGCATTGCAACATTCTGCATTATATTTTTCATGATTATTTCTTTATTCCTGCTTCCTAAAACACTGCATTCGAGAGTTCAGACCGGTAGGGGTGAGTAGTTTGCTTCCCACTTCCTGTATAGTATAAACGCACATTAACACTACTTACACAGGTATACTACAGCCATAAACTCACAACTTACACTCACAGTTTCATCCCTGAGTCATCAGACCGGTAGCAGTGTGTAGTTCGCTTCCCACTCCTGCTATACCCTAAACTCATACTAACACCACCTGCACACATATGCTACAGTATGCTACACCGCTCAGAGCACATCAGTTTACGGCACTCTGCTCACAGTTTAGGCACACGGTTTCATCCCCGAGTTTACCGGTACCTCACCTCTGCACCATCTCACTCTAGACAAAATAGCACTTTCACACCAGTAAGGGTAAATACTTTGCTTCTGCCAGTATGATACAGGCCACTCAGCTCACAGTTTAGGCACACACTTTCATCCCCGAGTGTACCGGCACCTCACCTAGCAACCATCTCACAGTGGGCAAAACAGCACTTTCACACCGGTAGGGGTAAATACTTCGCTTTGGCCAGTGTGTTACAGCGCCCACAGTACATCTGTTTACAGCACTCAGTTCACAGTTTAAGCACACACTTTCATCCCCGACTTTACCAGTACCTCACCTCAACACCATCTCACTCTAGGCAAAACAGCACTTTAACACTGCTAAGGGTAAATACTTCACTTCTGCGAGTATGCTACAAAGCACTCAGCTCACAGTTTCGGCACACGCTTTCATTACCGAGTTCACCGGCCCCTATCCTCACAGTCGGTAAAACAGCACTTTCACACCGGTAGGTTTAAATACTTCGCTTCAGCCAGTAAGCTACAGGGCCCAGAGCACATCAGTTTACAGCACTCAGCTCACGGTTCACACGCACGCTTTCATCCCGGAGTGCAATGGCACTTCACCTCAGCACCATCTCACAGTGGGCAAAACAGCACTTTCACATCAGTAGGGGTGAATACTTCACTTCACACTCCCTCTATAGCACACCCTAACCACCCTACAGAGCTCACAGGGCTCCTACCCTCCTCTTTCCACTTTTTTCTCCCTTTTTTCCCTTTACTTGCTTTAACGGAATCACAAAATGGCGGCCAACACTTCCTAGATGCAACCACTCGCACCGCTCGCAGCAAATCAGCAGCAAGCTCATGCTTGTAACACCTCAGCCAATCAGATGGTAGAATTCCCAAATATCGATATCTGTAAATTTTGATATTTCTAAAAAAAATACTGAAGGGATTTACACCAAATAAACAAAAGTGTGCTTTCTAGACCAAGACCCTTCTCCCTGCCAAATCTGGAGTATTTCGGTTCACCCGTTTGACCTGAAGCCTTGTGTAAGGTTTCCTATGGCAATTAACATGGAGAAATCACGTTTTGGGACCCCACTTTTTCTCACCCCTCCTTGACAAATCACCCCCAAACTTTCAACATAGGAGCTGATATGAACAAAGAATTCATTTTGAACATTTTATAAAGATTCATCAAACGACGCCAAAGTTATAAGCAAAGCAAAAAATCCTCTTCCTATGGAAACTCGGTCCTAACTATAACTACCCACTGGCGACCGCCAGTAGGTAATATATAATTTAAAAATAAAAGGGTATTGCTTTTCTGCGATATGCTCACATTTTCATTGTAAGGTTATGCATGGTAAAGCATATCTGTGGTAAAAACCTGCCTGGTAGATGCATGCGTTGGTGAGGCATATACATGGTATTGGATGCATGATAAAGGTATTGTTTGGTAACAACTGTATTGTAAAGGTTTTTTCCTATCTACATCTGCATCTCATGGCTGTACTAGGCGCAGAATTTTAATTGTAGGTACCTAAAACAATGTAAAAAAAGTGTACAAATAGGAAGAAAAAATAGGCAGCAGGCGTTTTCCATATAGGCATCCTATATCTAGAATAACATCCCTATATACATCAGGGCTGCCCCAAATCAGGACAGATTGAAGACTCATCTGTTTAAAGAACACTACATCACAAAGAACTAACCATCCACAACTCAGCCACGTCTCTTTCACTCATTGACTTCATGCTTGTTTTTGATCATGTGTAGGGCTCTGCTACCCAGACTTCTGGTTAAGTGGGCTCTCACCAAAATAATGTCTTTGTATTTTTTGAGGAAGGACACTCTTACTTCTGCTTCAGTCTGGAAGCATTGGGGCCTTTCAGGCATCCCCTTCTGAACTGTTGGTCTGACTGTAGTTCTGTAGCATCTATTTCTGATGTCGTCAAACTAGGAAGAAAACAATCTCCACATCTTCACATACTATTATCGCAAGAAAGAATGCAGCTGCGCATAATTGCGAGGTCTTGAAAGGCAATAAATACCAACCGTTTCACATTGGGCCCGTATTTACACGTTCGTAGAAGGGATAAGATCGACCAGCATCCATGAAGGCCCATTAAAATGCTTTGTGGATGGGGAAAAAATCTAACTCTTTCCACGCCCCCACTCCTTCACCCCCAGTACAAGTTTTTCTAAAAAGAACACGTATTTATAACCAGTAACGTAACACTCAGTGTGCGGACAGAGCAAAGGGCGCTGACAAGGCACCTCACTATATGTATGTGACAAAAACTTCAACATAGCCATTAAGCGCACAAACAAGGTCTGGGCGAAATTTTAATTACATCAAAGTGATTGGAGTCATTTCTGTAATTTTGTGAACCATTGCTTTAAATGGGCCGTTACTGTCCGGTACTGAATACAGGCACTTCATTTTTTTTCAGAGGGAGAGTACCTGCACTTCTGAAAAAAAACGTAATACTGTCGATTAGAGAGTACCGACACTTCTCAGAAACAAGCAGGTACTCTGGTACAGAATACCTGCACTTTTATTTTTCCATTTCAAGCACTGTGTGTTACTCTTTTGATGTGAAATTACTAAAAAGTATCCAATTACGCCAATGTGTGCATGTGAGCAATTTGAAGCAAAAGTCCTGCCACAGGAGCACAGAATAAACGAAGGTAGCGAGCAGTCAGCTGCTGATATTCATGCTCTTTTGCAATTTAGTACTATTTTCTTAGCACAAAATACAATGTCTGGTACATTTTGGATACAAGGGTTCAGTTTGCGCTTAGAAGAAAGCACCATCAGCCTGATTCATCAAGCCGAAATCGGCTCTCAAAGGGCCAGATTCTGTGAATCTGGCCCTTTGCGAGCGCTATTTTTGCATTTGGGATTCATCATCCCAAATGCAAAAATCGGTAATAGCGATTTCGCTATTTTGCGATGAATTACATTTAAGGAATCTCTATTTGAGATTCCTTAAATGCAATTCATCATCCATTTAAAATTTGCGCTCAGAAAAATGCTTTTAAAAGCATTTTTCTGAGTTGCATGTTGCACACACATGTCCTTTGGACGTGTGTGCGCAACACCTTTTTAAATTAGCATTTAAGGGGTGCTACAGGGCCTTTTGGCCCATAGGAATGAATGGGGAGCTATTCCTTATTTGCAATTAGCAATTTTCTAATCGCAAATAAGGAATCAGTAGGAATCGCAAACATTTTTGCTATTCCTACATGAATCCTGTTTTGAAAGTCTGGAATAGCGATTCCTTATGATTCGCTATTTCAGACTCGCAAAACCTCCCAATGATGAATCAGGCTGTAAATGCTAGATTACGGTCCTTGCATAATTCTGAATAACCTGGCACAATGTTGCTCTCTTTTTTTCTAAATTAGGCTACCGTGCTTTAAGTGAGTTTTTTCCACCCCTAATACAAGCTACACATTTAGCCAGCAGTGAGATCTGCTGTAAAACTGGCCTGCCAATGTAGAGAAGCCCATGAGATTCTGATTGATGGTCCACATATGCAAACGAGAAATAAATGTGGAGTTAATGAAAGTAAACCTATACTTACCTTTATACATTTACCTAGTGGATATTTTGCTCCTCAATATTTTGTTCACAATATTTTCGGAGCATAATATACTACTGTTGATATTAAGATGGAATATCACTGAGACTACATTGATTATACGTAAGACACACTGTCAAGCAAATTGCTTTGAACATTTATGCATCTCAAGACCAAATCCTTTCACATTTTAAATCTCTAGTGAAGCTTTTTGATCAAGTAGTGACAGGGCATATGGTACAGACCATCTCCCAACCTGCAGTGGTTTACAATATTTTAGAGTTTTGTTAGTAAGCGTGGCACAAGCAGTCAGGATTATGGGGGCATATTACCAAGCAATAGCGATAATTATCGCTATTGCTTGGTTAGAGACAAAAATGTACCGCTGAGCTGCGGCAATTTTTATCGCAGATAAACGTTGGTATTACCAAGGTTTATCACAAATGCGATAAAAATTGGCCGCAATGCATGAATATCGCTGAAAAGTCAGCGATATTCATGCATTACCGAGCTAATGCTCTTAGCCATGTTATCCACCTCCCATTGGATAACATGGCTAAGAACTGCTCAGGGCAGGTGTTAGCTTTTGGAGATATTCGTGCTTAACGCGAATATCTCCAAAAGTTGGTAATAGGAGATAGCGATGTTAGCGACTGTTTCCAGTCGCTAACATCTTGGCACGCCCACTTTGCATGCCATTAGTGATAAATATCACTGACATGCAAAGTGGGGCCCAAGATGTTCGCTATCTCCTACTAGCTGTTGCTAACTGGTGTTAGCGACAGTAAGGTAATAGGGAGATAATTTTATCTCCGCTTTCTTGGCTTTTAAAGCCAAAAAAACGGAGATAAACCCCCTTGATAATATGCCCCATGGTTTTCAACTATTACTTTTTGCCAGAGTCCCTGTCAGCAACTGGTGTGCACCTATCGCTCCGCTAATAAATTTGCTCCAAATGTAGAAAGTGGCATAAAGTGTAGTGCATGCGCACTAGATAGTTTTACACCCCTGCGTTGTTCCATTGTTAATTTTGTCCATGACATAAGCATGCTGTTAAGTAGAAATATACCAAAACATCCTGACACATAATTTTCTGTCTATGCATTCCGCCAAGGACAATTACATTGGTTTATGGGGTGATTGTCTTAGCTGGTGTCAACATTGATCCTAATTGGGACTAGTGAGTAGTAGGACTTACACGTGAAATCGAGGTACGACTCGGTCCTGGCTCTCCTATTGTTACTTTTACGATAGGGACAGTCTGCACTTTGCACAGCGCCACATTAAAAATAGCCAGGTCCTGTCAGCTGAGAGCACTTTAGCAGATTACCTCACCTTGAACCAATGCAATGGTAACTATGACTGCAAAGCTGTGCCCTTATCACCTGCTCCTCAAAACGTGGTTGTAGCAACAGTGTGGATATGTTGTAGAAAATTTAGGCTTTTCTTCTAATCAGAAGGGGGGGAGGTGGAAAGGAGGATCCTTTCAATTTCCAAAAATTGTATACACTAATCAAGAGAGAAAGGAATACTTGTCCTGTACAACCTTTAGGTCTGCAGGAGTTTGTTGGTTTGGCGTCCCAAAGTAAAAGACCTTCATGCACGTGATGGGTATGGTGGTGTTCAAGCGGTATATCTTGGTTCTCCGCTGTATACGTCACGTGTGTGCATAATCATAAGGTCATTGAGTTATGCAGCCTCCACCTGGAGGATCTTACCCTAGGTTGTGCCAGTAGTGAGCCAGTGATAGGGAGTCTTAAAAAGGCCCGGAAAACCAGATGAAGGTATTTATTAGGTCTGGGTTCGGGTCTGAAAAACTCTATGGGTGTGCACCTTTAGATATGTTATGAGTCGTAGATGCACTCAGAGTTATGGATTAAAAATATTGTGAGGGGGGAGTAAGGAATGGTCAACATGTTTCTGCCCTCTCTGCCTTGATTAGGGCTTACAGGCATTCGTCAGGACCGTTACGTGATTAAAGTGAGGGGAAAAAATTAATAAAGTGCTCTCAAAAAAGTGATCAGAAAATAGGATTAATTAACCTGTTTTCTTTGAGTAAAGGTCTCAATGTACCTGGAATAGAAATAACACAGATGCTTTTAAACGTACATGGGGGAGGGGAAACATTTACAAAGGGACACAAATTAAGCAGGTTTCTGCTTAGTGAGTCTAACACATTCTTAGACTACATTCACAACTAAAAAATGGCAATACTTCATAAACCAACAGTACATCATGGCAATGTCAACTCTCTCATCTCACACTCCACGCTAGTGCAGTGGGCTATAGCATGCTCAGAGATGGTGTGTCATGCATGTTTTCTCAAATTCACTCATGTTCAAGTTGGACGAAAAATTACCTAGGGGGTGCTTGTGTCGGTGGTGCCCACCTGGTAATAGATCGTACATATATCCCACAAATATAAGTCTCACGTTGCTAAATGGGAGTGTCAGGCTTTAGGGTTTGTTTTAGTGCCGATAGCTGCGTGGTTAACTGTTCGTGTTACCAAACGTGATAGAGATAATTTGTTACCTTGCGCGTCTATTATGCTCGCTCCTATCGGGTGCAGGGCTCGGGATAGACTAGTGTAGAAAAATGGAGTATCTGATTATTTCCAAGTTTGCATAGAGATACTTGTGGTAAAGTTGTATCGCGCCGATTATCCTCGATACCTATTGTGTCTGCTCCTCACGTCTATGCTGAAGACGCTGCTCGCTGTCACCCGGAAACAGTGATTCTGTTTCCGGGTTGATCTTATGGGCGTTTCTTGAGGGCGTGATTTAGGCGCAAAGGTTATGCTCGGTTTCTATGGTAACCTTGGTGATCTTAATTCGCCGAGCAGTCGCCGTAATAGTTCTCATTTGTATCGGCAGTATTCTTTTCTGTTCACGCTCTAGTTTAAAAATAAAGAGGCTATTGTGGTATTCTGATACCATAATGTGTCAACCATTGGTAGTGTTAGTATAAGAGGTGGAATACTTAATGGCACAAACGCCTAAGCTTATAATAGGGTCCTGATATGATGATGTATCTCCCATCGATATTATGCTTATGTAGGAGATGGAATACTTTTTGGTACAAACACCTGAAATCATAGTGCAGTTTATTTTGTGTACCACTAAGTACATGGATAATTGTCAATAGTATCTCATGAGCCCACATTATTTCCTATATTGTCTACAGGAAACATTAGAGATGGTGTCTATGTGTTGGCTTTTAACAAAAGTAAATGGGTTCTCTCATCTTTTGGATAGACTGAGCCACGGAATGCTGTTGTTCAGTCCTTCGTGGTCAGTTCTCAGTCTGTGCACCCATCTCTGCTCTTTTTCGAAAATAATTTTCTCAGCATTTTTGTCCTTCCTCGGTAGGGTCTCTAGGATAATCCAATTCAGGTCTTGTATTGTGTGGCCCTTTTCTAAAAAATGGGTGGCCATTTTAGTGGTGCTCTTTTTGCACTTTACGTTGCTTCTGTGTTCGCAAAGTCTTTGCTTAGCTCTTCTGCAGGTCATGCCCACGTACCTAAGATGACATGGGCACGTGATCATGTAAATTACATGACTAGTATTGCAATTAGTATGGCTCCGTAGAGTCCATTTGAAATTTGGCAATAGTTGGAGTTCTTTCGTAGGTTTTGTTAGACTGCACACGGAGCAAGAGCCACATGCGTAATGTCCTGTCACTTGGGGGGTTCCCCACGGATTTGTAGGTTCTCTGGCTATTTTTGGAGCGGGTCTTGTGTGGACCAGAATGTCTTTAAGATTCCGACTCCTTTTGTTTGCGAAGCGAGGTTTAGGCCACATGAGGTTTCCTGATGTTACAATAGACCAGTTCTTATTTATTATTTTCTTTACCTTATTCGTCACAGCATTGTATGTAGTGACACATGTAAGTATGTCTTCTGGTGGAGGTTTTGGTACTGTTTCTAGGAGAGATTCTCTATTCCTATTTCTTGCCCGTTTTTGGCATTTATTGATGACTCTCCTCGGGTAATCGCGAGCCACCAATTTTTTATGCAAGTCATTGGATTGTGTTTAGTATTCATTGATATCACTGCAATTCCACCTTAATCTAAGGAATTGACTGTATGGTAGGTTTTCCCTCAGTGGGCGGGGGTGGTAACTGTTTTACGAGAGGAAACTGTTTTTTGCAGTGGTTTTAAAGAAAGTTCGAGTTTTTAAGGTGTTGTTTTCAGCGTAAATGGTTATATCTAGGAAGTCAATGCTTCTCTGATCTGAGCAGTAGGTGAACGTCAGGCATTCATCTCTTTGATTAAGCCATATGTGGAATTGTGATAGGCTGTTTTTATCTCCTTTCCAGATGACCAAAATGTCATCTATATACCGTTTCCAGAACAGTATATGATGACGATAAGGGTTAAGGGTCTCATCAAGGATGTGTTTGTCCTCAAAAGTGCTTACATATAGTCCAGCCACACTAGGGGCAAAAGTACTGCCCATGGAAGTACCATGGCGTTGTAAGTACAGGGTATCCTTATATTGAAAAAAGTTTTCCATGAGTGCCAGCGGGCAACATTCTAGTACAAAGTGTCTTGGAGTTTTGTAAGTCCAGGCAGAGTTGAAGAGAATGTTCTCAAGGGTATCCATGGTTTTCTCTTGAGGAAGGCTCGTATAAAGGCTCTCTACATCGAAACCAGCTAGGAGCATCGTGTCAGGGCAGTATTCAATATTTTGTAGTACATTAAGGAGGTCTCTGGTGTCCTTTAAATATGTAGGGGTCTTTTGAACCAATGGTCTCAGGTATTGATCTGCGAACTCTGAAAGGGGTTCTAAAACAGACCCTATACCCGACACGATAGGTCGTCCCGGTGGTGGTACTCGGCCTTTGTGTGTCTTTGGTAGGGAGTAGAAGTAAGGGATTCGAGGTGTCATGGTCACGAGATAGTCTCCTTCTTTTTTGTGATCCAATTATTGGTCTCTCCTTCTTCTACCATCATCATGATGATTCTCTGTAGTCTCAAAGTTGGGTCTACATCCAGGATTTTGTAAAATTTTTCATCAGAGAGTAGGCTCAAGCACTATTGGTCATATCCTTCAGCCGTGAGTAGAAGTATTCCTCCGCCTTTATCGGCTGGTTTTATGACTATACTTTGGTCTGATTTTAGGACATCCAATGCTTGTTGTTCTGCTCTTGTTATGTTCTGGAAAGATTTTGGTGATCCATTTTTTAGGTCATCAATTGCTTTAAAGGTTGCTCGTTCAAAAGTTTGTATTTCAATTGGGACCTGAAAATTTAGGGGGCAGAACGACGACTTGTTTCTGAGAGTGATGTCTCCTTCATTGGTTGGAGGAGATTCCCCTTTGAAGAAGGCTTTCAATTTCAGTTTCCGGCAGAATTCTGCCACTTCAAATTTTGTTTTAAACAAGTCTAATTTAGGTGTAGGAACATATCCTAGTCCCTTGTTTAGTACACTTTCTTCATCCTTTGTCAAAATTTTATTAGACAGGTTTACGATGAGGTATTCGTGGTTGTTCCGCATTTGGCTTTCGTCACGCTCCTCGTTTGTACCTGTCTGGTTTGATCGGACCAAGTTACTCCCCTCCTTCGTGTTCTTTGTGTTGCTGGGCCGTTCCCTAAAAAAGGAACTCGGTGTTGGAAATTTTGGCCTCCTTGGTGTTGAATCTGATGGTTCATGATTTGAGGGCCTTGAAAATAGGGATTCATCCAACATTGAAATTGAGAGTTGAAAGCTTGAAAGGGTATTCCTTGATTGTTCATTTGGAAAAATGGGGGACGCCAGAAACTCCGTCCTCGTCGATTCCCTCTCCTATTTTGATAATGATTTCTATTGGGATAGTTTTGTTCATCTGCCCCTTGGTCTGAGCCAGTACTAGAGGCACCGCTGTTGGATCCATAGCAGGAGGTGTTCTCATCCGTCTTGTAGTCCTTACTGCTATAGGGATGTACTTTCTCCAGGGAAAATTTCTTGAGTTCTTTCGCCAACTTCTGTAGTTTTGTTTGTGTTAAATATTCTTGGGTATCGCTCATTTCTTTGTTGATTTCTTCCAATCTGGTTTTATATATTGTGATGTTCACGGTGTTGTTTAGTTTCATTTCCAAGATTTCAATTTTTACTGTTAATTCGTAGGTTAATCTAGTAGCAGTTTTTATGATCAGGACTAAATAGTCCATGGTACATTTCCAAGAAATGGCAGACCAGTCTTTTCTGAAGGGTAGATCTTTCAAGAAGATCCTTGGTGCGTTCGTACCCCAGAGGCCTCTTGGAGCTGTGTTTACCCGTAGATACTCCGTCATTATGATACCATGTACTGCTGTTCTCACTTGTTCTTTTTTAACTTCACTAAGTTCGTCCCACTCTGCAGAGCTGTAGAGGGTCTGAGTGAGGTCACTGTTCATGAATAAAGGTGGTTTAGCCAGTATTGCGTCGATTTCTTCAATGGAATAACTTAATCCCAGGTTCTCCGTCATCGTAAGATCTCTTGGGGCGGTCTACTGGTCACAAGTTGGTTTTGTGATCAGCGATGTTCAAAAAGAATTCAGAGTCAGTTTTTGATTACTCCCACAGCTGTGCGCTGCTGAATATCTTCTAATCAGAAGGGGGGGAGGTGGAAAGGAGGATCCTTTCAATTTCCAAAAATTGTATACACTAATCAAGAGAGAAAGGATCACTTGTCCTGTACAACCTTTAGGTCTGCAGGAGTTTGTTGGTTTGGCGTCCCAAAGTAAAAGACCCTCATGCACGTGATGGGTATGGTGGTGTTCAAGCGGTATAGCTTGGTTCTCCGCTGTATACGTCACATGTGTGCATAATCATAAGGTCATCGAGTTATGCAGCCTCCACCTGGAGGATCTTACCCAAGGTTGTGCCAGTAGTGAGCCAGTGATAGGGAGTCTTAAAAAGGCCCGGAAAACGAGATGAAGGTATTTATTAGGTCTGGGTTTGGGTCTGAAAAACTCTATGGGTGTGCACCTTTAGATATGTTATGAGTCGTAGATGCACTCAGAGTTATGGATTAAAAATATTGTGAGGGGGGAGTAAGGAATTGTCAACATGTTTCTGCCCTCACTGCCTTGATTAGGGCTTACAGGCATTCGTCAGGACCGTTACGTGAATAAAGTGAGGGAAAAAAACTTAATAAAGTGCTCTCAAAAAAGAGATCAGAAAATAGGATTAATTAACCTGTTTTCTTTGAGTAAAGGTCTCAATGTACCTGGAATAGAAATAACACAGTTGCTTTTAAACGTACATGGGGGAGGGGAAACATTTAAAAGGGACACAAATTAAGCAGGTTTCTGCTTAGTGAGTCTAACACATTCTTTGACTACATTCACAACTAAAAAATGGCAATACTTCATAAACCAACAGTACATCATGGCAATGTCAACTCTCTCATCTCACACTCCACGCTATCGCAGAGGGCTATAGCATGCTCAGAGATGGTGTGTCATGCATGTTTTCTCAAATTCACTCATGTTCAAGTTGGGCGAAAAATTACCTAGGGGGTGCTTGTGTCGGTGGTGCCCACCTGGTAATAGATCGTACATATATCCCACAAATATAAGTCTCACGTTGCTAAATGGGAGTGTCAGGCTTTAGGGTTTGTTTTAGTGCCGATAGACGCGTGGTTAACTGTTCGTGTTACCAAACGTGATAGAGATAATTCGTTACCTTGCGCGACTATTATGCTCTCTCCTATCGGGTGCAGGGCTCGGGATAGACTAGTATAGAAAAATGGAGTATCGGATTATTTCCAAGTTTGCATAGAAATACTTGCGGTTAAGTTGTATCGCGCCGATTATCCTCGATACCTATTGTGTCTGCTCCTCACGTCTATGCTGAAGACTCTGCTCGCTGTCACCCGGAAACAGTGATTCTGTTTCGGGTTGATCTTATGGGCGTTTTTTGGGGGCGCGATTTAGGCGCAAAGGTTATGCTCGGTTTCTATGGTAACCTTGGTGATCTTAATTCGCTGAGCAGTCGCCGTAATAGCTTTCATTTGTATCGGCAGTATTCTTTTCTGTTCACGCACTAGTTTAAAAGTAAAGAGGCTATTGTGGTATTCTAATACCATAATGTGTCAACCATTGGTAGTGTTAGTATAAGAGGTGGAATACTTAATGGCACAAACGCCTAAGATTATAAGAGGGTCCTGATATGATGATGTATCTCACATCGATATTATGCTTATGTAGGAGATGGAATACTTTTTGGTACAAACACCTGAAATCATAGTGCAGTTTATTTTGTGTACCACTAAGTACATGGATAATTGTCAATAGTATCTCATGAGCCCACATTATTTCCTATATTGTCTAAAGGAAACATTAGAGATGGTGTCTATGTGTTGGCTTTTAACAAAAGTAAATGGGTTCTCTCATCTTTTGGATAGACTGAGCCATGGAATGCTGTCGTTCAGTCCTTCGTGGTCAGTTCCCAGTCTGTGCACCCATCTCTGCTCCTTTTCGAAAATAATTTTCTCAGCATTTTTGTCCTTCCTCGGTAGGGTCTCTAGGATAACCCAATTCAGGTCTTGTATTGTGTGGCCTCCACCAGAAGACATCCTTACATGTGTCACTACATACAATGCTGTGACGAATAAGGTAAAGAAAATAATAAATAAGAACTGGTCTATTGTAACATCAGGAAACCTCATGTGGCCTAAACCTCGCTTTGCAAACAAAAGGAGTCGGAATCTTAAAGACATTCTGGTCCACACAAGACCCGCTCCAAAAATAGCCAGAGAACCTACAAATCCGTGGGGAACCCGACAAGTGAAAGGACATTACCCATGTGGCTCTTGCTCCGTGTGCAGTCTAACAAAACCTACGAAAGAACTCCAACTATTGCCAAATTTCAAATGGACTCTACGGAGCCATACTAATTGCAATACTAGTCATGTAATTTACATGATCACGTGTCCATGTCATCTTAGGTACGTGGGCATGACCTGCAGAAGCGCTAAGCAAAGACTTTGCGAACACAGAAGCAACGTGAAGTGCAAAAAGAGCACCACGAAAATGGCCACCCATTTTTTAGAAAAGGGCCACACAATACAAGACCTGAATTGGGTTATCCTAGAGACCCTACCGAGGAAGGACAAAAATGCTGAGAAAATTCTTTTTAAAAAGGAGCAGAGATGGGTGCACAGACTGGGAACTGACCACGAAGGACTGAACGACAGCATTCCGTGGCTCAGTCTATCCAAAAGATGAGAGAACCCATTTACTTTTGTTAAAAGCCAACACATAGACACCATCTCTAATGTTTCCTGTAGACAATATAGGAAATAATGTGGGCTCATGAGATACTATTTTTTTTTTTTTTTGGGTAAGACATTTATTGCACATTGTCATAGAAATAGTACAAACATATCGCCTACATCCTGAGAAGGCCGGCTGTTCATGTTTCATGAAAGTAAATCAGAGGTTCATCCATACACAGCCCATCAGCCGACAACCATAGGTCCGGCGGCGCGTTGTCTGTGTCAGTGTAGGCTTATTATTCGACAATGCATCAGTATGGTGTATATGCCTGGTCAGTCTCACATTTTCAGTATTTTCAGCCAAAACCCCTGTAACCTTAGGGGAATGACACAACAACAAAACAATAACCCCCTTTAAAACTCAAAGCACTGTGTCACAACATTCTCCACCCCTCATTGCCCCGCCATGTTTTGCACAGAGTAGCAAACGACCTGTAGCAATTGAGCGCTCAGCACGTTTCATCATCAGAAGCCACTGACACAAGATATTGTCTGAAAGGTTCCCAAAAGTCTCTGGGGCGGGACCCCATAGGTAACTCCTCCTCATATGTGACTAAAGTATCTCTGCAATAGGTCAAATCCTCTAGCCAGTTTTTCACCTTTGGTTTCCGCTTACTGTTCCAATGTAAGGATATTCTCCTCTTCGCCATCAGTAGTGCAATCACACATAGTTTACGTCGTCTCGCTCTCAATTGTGGCACCAACCCCAGGAGGCAGACTTTAGCAGTACATGGCAATGTGGCCCCCAAGATAGTGTTGAGTGTCTGCACCACCTGATCCCAGTATTGCGCCACCGCATCACAGTGCCATGCCAAGTGTATGAAATCTGCGTGTTCCTGTCCGCACCTAGTACAGTTGGAGTTGTCCCTCAGACCATATCTATGTAGTCTTTCAGGCGTGTGATACATGTGGTGCAAATATTTATAATGAATCAGCCTAAGATTTCCGTTTGGTGTCAGCATCCCCGTTAGCATGCAGGAAGCCTCCCATTCCTCTTCCGTGAGGACGTCCCCCAGTGCTGCGTTCCACTTCTCCCTGGCTCTTGTAGTGTTACCCCCATTGCTAGATTGCGCGCTGCAGTACAGTCGAGACACCAAGTGTGATGCTGAGGGGGTGGTGAGGACGAGTGTCAGTGGTGCAAGAGCTTGTGGTTCTGCTGGGAATGTCTTAAAATGTTCTTTCACCGCCCTCTGTAAGCTGTAGTAGTTGAAACTAAACAACAGAGTTGGATTTTGGATGTATGTCAGTTGGTCTAGCGTTATAAAGTGCCCGTCTCTATATAAATCACCTAGGGTATCTATGCCAGCACGTTTAAGAAGGTCCATCCCCACCTGTTCTTGTGTGACAGACAGTGCCGGATGGTGAGCCAAGGGGAGTGTTGGTGCGTAGAGTGGTGTGCATCGTGCCATCCTACTCAGTGTCCTCCATGCTTCTACTGTGGTGTTCACTGGGTTAATGTCATGATCGTGTAATCTGGGACGTTTGTGCGTTAATATACTCGCCAGTGGGATGGAATCAGCATCTCCTTGCTCTACCGCAACGTGCGTTGGAAATGGAATCTCGTGAAACCAATAATGCGCAAATTGCGCCTGCGCACACTGATAGTACAGATAAATGTCTGGCACCTTGAAACCCCCTTTAGCGTACGGCAGTGTCAGAGTCTGCAGGTCGAATCTAGCCTGTTTCCCCGCCCAGATTAAGGAGAGCATGAGAGATTTTATGTTACGAAACACCTCCGCCGGGGGCTTGACAGGTATGTTATTGAAAAGACATAAGAATTTAGGCAGGAGTACCATTTTTACTATGGCGAGTCTATCTGCAAGTGAGAGCGGTAGCCCAATCCATCTCTTGACCTTATCCTCCAGAGTTGAGACGGTTCTCCCGTAGTTGGTGCGGATGACCAGTTCCGGGTCTCTATGGAACCAAATGCCTAAGTATTTCGTCGGTTCCTCTTGCCATTCCAGGGGGTAGTCCAGCGCTGTGGGCTGGGTACCGTCCGTCAGCGGGAGTATGAGGGATTTGCTCCAATTGATGTGGAGACCCGAATATTGGCCGAATTTAATGTATTCCCGCAGCAGTGGTTTGAGATTCGTCTCCGGGTTTTTTACGTAGAGGACCATGTCATCTGCGTACAAGGCTATGTGTATGGGCCGCGTTGGCAACTGAATAGCTGAATAGTGGTGGTGCTGCCGTATTTTACACGCCAAGGGCTCCAGTATAAGGGCAAACAGCATTGGCGATAGAGGGCACCCCTGTCTAGTGCCTCGCTTGATGTCTATCGGGGTCGATAGATGTTTGTTCACCCGTATGCGAGCTGACAGGCCCGAGTACAGCATTCTGATCCAGCCGATGAACAATGGGGGGAACCCCATCCGGATTAGGACTGCGTGTAGGAAGGGCCAGTCAATCGTATCGAATGCCTTGGCCACATCCAATAAGACAGCAACCGCTTTTATAGTCGGGGCCAAGTAGTGTGCCAGAGCAAAAAGGGTGCGAGTGTTGTGGGTGGTCGACCTATCCGGAATGAAACCTGCCTGGTCTGGTCTTATTAACATCGGCATGAGCGGCTTCAGTCGGTCCGCTAGTATGCTAGCTAATATCTTAGTGTCTACGTTGATTAATGAGAGGGAGCGGTAGGAATCACAGTGCTCTTCGTCTTTGCCCGGTTTCAAAAGAGCGATGATCAACGCCTCTCTCATGGATGGTGGAAGTGTTTGGGCTTCGTGCGCGGTTTCATACAGATTCACCAGATGTGGCGCTAGCGTGTCTGCATATGTTTTGTAAAATTCTATGACGAAGCCATCCGGGCCCGGTGCTTTGCCATTAGGGAGTCTTTTGATAGTATCTATGACTTCTTGTGTCGTGATAGGCCGTGCTAAATATTCCCTGTGACCGTCTGCCAGCCAGGCGATCTCTACATAGGCCATGTATTCCCATATTTCCTCCCGTGGTATTTGAGCCCTAGCCTCGTACAGTGCCCCATAGGTTTCTCTGAATTCACCCATAATGGTCGGTATGTCGTGTGCACGTGTGCCGTTTTTAGTACGTATAGTCGCTATATGTTGTGGTGCCCTACCTGAGCAAATCTTTTCCGCTAGGGCTCTGCCCGGCCTACCCCCTTCCCCATATCTCCTAGCCGTTGTCCTCTTGAAGATGTACTTAAGTTCATCATCAGCAAATGTGTTGTATTCCGACAGTAGTACCTGAATGTCACTCAGTAGTGCCGTGTCCCCAGTGTTTGTGTATCGCTGTTCCAGTTCTCAAAGCATCTCCTTCCTCCTTTTAAGCTGGTGACGGATATCTTTTAATATACCTGCGGATGTGTTAATGCATACGCCCCGTATTGTTGCTTTAAATGCTTCCCACAGGAGGCACGGGTCCTCCGTAGTGGGGGCATTCAGCTCAAAATAGTCAGTAATTGCTTTCAGGACTATATCAACATATAGTGGATCACGCAAGGCCTGCGCGTTAAATCGCCAGGTGTAGGGCGGCGGGACATAGTGTGGGATTCGTAACCTTAGGAGTACCGGGCCGTGATCTGACAGTGTTCTCGGGAGATGTGTTATCTGCTCTACCCATGCAAGGACGTCCTGCGTGGCTAACCAGTAGTCCAACCTGGACCAGCTCCTATTTGCCGCATTAACGTGCATAGCTACCTGTTCCCCTGGGTGCAGTATCCTCCACAAGTCGCTTACGTGCAAATCAGATATTGCGTCCAGCAGCATTTCCCTCGCCTTGGTATGTTGCTCAAGTGTGTGTGGAGCTCTGTCAAGCCCGTCGCTGAGTGTGACGTTAAAGTCCCCCCCCCAGATTACATTGTCCGCTTGTATATCCGCTATTGTGTGCCATAACCTTTCGAAAAATCCTGCATCATCCACGTTCGGGCCATATACATTCACTAGTGCCATTTTTTGCTGTCTCACCTCGCCCACCACTATGACATATCGTCCCCCTGTGTCAGCGTACGTGTCTTTGATTTTGAAGTAAGTCCCTTTCTTGATCAAAATACTGACGCCCCGGGAGTACGTCGAGTAGTATGAGCCAGTGGCAGATTCTGCCCATTTGTTCCCCAGCCTGGATGTGGAAGTGGGTGCCATGTGTGTTTCTTGCAGAAATGCCACATCCACCTTAAGCCTGTCAAGGTACGCAAACATCTGCCTTTTCTTTTTCGGGTTCCTCAGCCCCCTGACATTCCATGTGAGAAAGTTGAGTGTGTCAAAGCGTGCTATTAAGATGCGGTCAGGCGAAATCGTGTGCCGCGTGAGCTGTGTGGCCACCTGTGAAACAGCGCACTTTTAACATTAATAGTACAGGCAACAAAAGAGGTCGCAATGCTTCTCAGACACAGTGCAAACATATGAACCATACTCAGCTTCCCTACCCCCCACCACCCACTTCAGCGCCCAAACTGTGCCAAAGCCATTCCCCCCCGAACTTCAGAACTGTGATTGAACTTGTTGTGGGGTACACCCTCCTGGGGGTGTCGCCCGAAGCACACATCTCCATCCACATAGTGGATGTGGACGGGCGCGATTTTACATAATGATATCGTCAACATTTTCCTCCCCTTCCTCTCCCCTTCCCATCCCCCCACATGTATTTATGACAGTCTTTACCCCCCCCCCGTCTCCCCTTGTGGTTTCAAAATATATATAGGCAGTGCCGTACGCCCTCATAGTCAGTGTCTTGGGGTTTCACAATAATAGTGCATTCAGTACAGCCTGCCGGCCGCATGCCCTTAGTCAGTGGACACACAGATCTTGTGTGTGGGTTCTACAACAAAGCTCCCCAAGTGTACTCACTGCGTTACTGCCATGCATGGCCCCCTTCCAATGTTCGCCTGCAGCAATGACCTCATCCTCGCGGAGCGCAAATTATAGTCTTGCTCCAAATGTAACGTCCGTCGCCTGCAGACAACTTCGAAGAAGCAATCCAATGTTACGCATAGGTCAGCCATCGCGTTGTCAGTCGTTGTCGCTCATTCTGCCCGCATTCTCCCGATCTTTCCGACGTTTGGTGAGGGTCTTGACGTAGTCCTGCGCAGTTTGCACCGTCGTGAGAACCACCGGCTTGCCATCCGTTAGGATTTTAAGTTTTGCTGGATACAGCATCGCATATCCAATTTCCAGTTCACGAAGCTTCTTCTTCACTGGAGCAAACTCCTTTCTAGCCTGCTGCACCGCCATGGTGTGGTCTGGATAAAACTCCAGCGAGTTGCCCTGGTGGGTAATGGCGCCTTTTTCCCTTGCCAGTCTAAGTATAGTATCCCTGTCTCTGTAGTTGAGCACTCGGGCAATGATTATTCGAGGCGGAGCCCCTGGTTTTGGAGTGGGGGCCAGGGAACGATGCGCGCGTTCGACCAGGAAGACTTCGGAGAAGCTTCCAGCCCCGAATATATCCTTCAGCATGTTTTCCACGTACGTCTCCATCCTGCCGGTGTTGGTGGATTCCGGCAGGCCCGAGATGCGCACGTTGTTGCGGCGGGACCTCGCTTCCTGGTCCTCCACCTTTGCCTTCAGGGTTTCCAGGGTCTTTTCGATGGCGCTGTGTGTTTTCGTGAGGTCTCTGGAATGGTCTTCCACCGAGGAGATCCTTTGTTCTGCCTCCACCAGTCTCTCCTCGTGGTTTTCCAGCTTGCTTGACAGAGAGTCCACCCGTGCCACGACATTGTCCATTTTGCTATTCATATCCTGCAGACTCTGCTGGATAGCCCGTAGTACTGCCTCCATGCTGGCGCTGTCCCCCAGTACCTGGTCTCTGTCCGCCTCCTGAGCAGCTCCTGTTTTTGCCGTTTGCTTTCTTGCCTCGAAGGGCAGCTTCGACTGCTGCTTGTCTGGCTTCCCCATCTCACCCGGAGATACAGCTGGGCTAACAACTTGCGGGCTTGTTGGGGCCACTGGCTTGGTCGCCGTCCGTGTGCGCCGTAACTGTGCACCAACCACCCCCTGCGCTGTGGATCTATGCATCAGACGTTCCACTCAGCCACATACTTGCTCAGTTTAGCTCAGCGCTCGATGCAGGCGTGCCCCGTGGTATTGCATTCGTTGTGGGATCTTGTCATCGCCTGGGTATCCCCCTGCCTGTTAGAAACGGACCCGTGGAAGACGGTGGTCCTGGTTCGCGCCTTTTGGTGCAGCACGTAGCAGCGTCGAGGAGCCCCGCACCTCGCCACACTCCCCGGTGCACCCTCAGCCGCTGCACTCTCTTTCCCACCTTTGCTGCCGTGCAGTGTAGCGTTTCTCCACCCGGTCTCACGCTGGTTTATTGGAGCGGGGAGCTGGCAGCACCTGGAGCAGGGTCGCCGATTGTGCGTTCCTCCGCCGCCGCCATTTTGGCCGTCTTGGAACGCACATTGTCCGCTGTAAGATCCACTTGCAGAACAGGCATATCGTACCTGGTTTTCGCCAGCTCTTGGTCCTCGCTGCTAACGCGTTGGGTTGAGTTCAGCCCTGAGAGCGTCCGGGGGCGACATCGCTTGTTTTCAGCTGTGGTCGCCACGACCGCGCGCCGCCATTTTGGTCAGCCTCGCAGTGTCGCGTGGCTATTTGCTGATTTCTCCGGCGTGCCGTTAACCCTCTGGCTGATACCTCCACATCTCGGTGTCGGGGCTGTCAGACGTCCATTCAGCTAACTTGTGTAGGAATTGGGGCAGGTTGGGGTCCGAGGGGACCAAGTAAACGCGCCCGTCCGGCGGAGCCGACTCAGCACCCAGCCATTCCGCAGTGCGCCCTCTAGCGCCCCCCGGCTCATGAGATACTATTGACAATTATCCATGTACTTAGTAGTACACAAAATAAACTGCACTATGATTTCAGGTGTTTGTACCAAAAAGTATTCCAAATCCTACATAAGCATAATATCGATGGGAGATACATCATCATATCAGGACCCTATTATAAGCTTAGGCGTTTGTGCCATTAAGTATTCCACCTCTAATACCAACACTACCAATGGTTGACACATTATGGTATTAGAATACCACAATAGCCTCTTTACTTTTAAACTAGTGCGTGAACTGAAAAGAATACTGCCGATACAAATGTGAACTATTACGGCGACTGCTCGGCGAATTAAGATCACCAAGGTTACCATAGAAACCGAGCATAACCTTTGCGCCTAAATCACGCCCCCAAAAAACGCCCATAAGATCAACCCGGAAACAGAATCACTGTTTCCGGGTGACAGCGAGCAGCGTCTTCAGCATAGACGTGAGGAGCAGGCACAATAGGTATCGAGGATAATCGTCGCGATACAACTTAACCGCAAGTATCTCTATGCAAACTTGGAAATAATCCTATACTCCATTTTTCTATACTAGTCTAGCCCGAGCCCTGCACCCGATAGGAGCGGGCATAATAGACGCGCAAGGTAACGAATTATCTCTATCAAGTTTGGTAACACGAACAGTTAACCACGCGGCTATCGGCACTAAAACAAACCCTCAAGCCTGACACTCCCATTTAGTAACGTGAGACTTATATTTGTGGGATATATGTACGATCTATTACCAGGTGGGCACCACCGACACAAGCACCCCCTAGGTAATTTTTCGCCCAACTTGAACATGAGTGAATTTGAGAAAACATGCATGACACACCATCTCTGAGCATGCTATAGCCCACTGCACTAGCGTGGAGTGTGAGATGATAGAGTTGACATTGCCATGATGTACTGTTGGTTTATGAAGTATTGCCATTTTTTAGTTGTGAATGTAGTCTAAGAATGTGTTAGACTCACTAAGCAGAAACCTGCTTAATTTGTGTCCCTTTGTAAATGTTTCCCCTCCCCCATGTACGTTTAAAAGCATCTGTGTTATTTCTATTCCAGGTACATTGAGACCTTTACTCAAAGAAAACAGGTTAATTAATCCTATTTTCTGATCACTTTTTTGAGAGCACCTTATTAATTTTTTTCCCTCACTTTATTCACGTAACGGTCCTGACGAATGCCTGTAAGCCCTAATCAAGGCAGAGAGGGCAGAAACATGTTGACCATTCCTTACTCCCCCCTCACAATATTTTTAATCCATAACTCTGAGTGCATCTACAACTCATAACATATCTAAAGGTGCACACCCATAGAGTTTTTCAGACCCGAACCCAGACCTAATAAATACCTTCATCTGGTTTTCCGGGCCTTTTTAAGACTCCCTATCACTTGCTCACTACTGGCACAACCTTGGGTAAGATCCTCCAGGTGGAGGCTGCATAACTCGATGACCTTATGATTATGCACACACGTGACGTATACAGCGGAGAACCAAGATATACCGCTTGAACACCACCATACCCATCACGTGCATGAGGGTCTTTTACTTTGGGACGCCAAACCAACAAACTCCTGCAGACTTAAAGGTTGTACAGGACAAGTAATCCTTTCTCTCTTGATTAGTGTAGACAATTTAAGCTCACTTTTTGTGTCATGTGATCGGTTTTAGAAGGTGTTTTACTGAGATGTCTCTTTTGGGTTGTTTAGGTGAAGTCATAATACATACAGACAATATGTTTTTGTAATAACTACATAGAATCGCATTACAAAATGCTATCCTTGATAGTGTTTTCCACGAGGCATTTAAAGTAAAAGGAGCTTGAACTTCCTCGCACAGATAAGGATAAAGAATGCTCTCACTTGCAAAACTAAGAAGATAAGGCCAGGGCTGCCACATGGGAAGGCCACCTGGGTTCTTTGCCCCAGGCCCCCCATATTTTGAGATCCGATCTCCTTTTACACTACGTTTTAAATAATAAAACAGTACTGTCTTGTTCCTTCTTAAAGCAGATAATGTGGCAACATCACTAGGTTGTGCCAAATCACAGAGCAACTAGACTCGACTTCCACAGGGGGCTACCGCTTTCAGCAGGTGATGCAAGTCAAGCATTTCAAACAATGGTGGCAGAACTATCCTTACAGCCAGTAGGCAGGAAAGACATGGCAAACTATGGACTTGTAGCATATTGGAGAAACCCAACTGGATTATGATTGAAAGCCTGCAGTCTATTGTTACTCCTAGATTCCTCACTTCGGCTTAGTTGTTTGATGACACGCTTGGTTGCTGAGGCCATTTTGTTGATGGATGGTGTTTGATCCGGATCACTGACAGAATTTCGACCTCAAAAATATCGACCTACAGAAATATCGAGTCAACAATATCGAAGGCAAGAATATCGACATCCTATCTACAACATGGTAAGTACAAAAATATCGAAAAAATAATATAGATGTAAAAAATATCGATGTCAAAAATATCGATTTTTTTTCTTTTAATATATAAATGTAAAATTAAGTATATAACACTAATAAATTAAATCTACATATTTAAAAGTATGTAATAATGTTTTAAATAAATAAATAATACATATATATTAATAATACATTAATGAAATATATACAGTAAATATATAATATATATGTACTGAACAATAAGTATTAATAATTATTTTACTAATTTATAAAATAATTAAATATATTCTAAATTACTAATACATTTACAAACATAAAAAATTACATAAATAAAATGTAACTAATATACAAAATAAAATAAACTTTTAATTTTTTTACAATTAAATATATAAAACGTTGGATAGCGTAAGGGTAAAAATTACTATTCCCACTCTAGAGAGTGCAACAGTAGGGAAAGCATTGGATAGCATAGGGGTAAAAATTCCTATTCCCACTCCAGAGAGTGCAACAGTAGGGAAAGCGTTGGATAGCACAGGGGTAACAATTACTATTCCCACTCCAGAGAGTGCAACAGTAGGGAAAGCGTTGGATAGCGTACGGGTAAAAATTACTATTCCCACTCCAGAGAGTGCAACAGTAGGGAAAGCGTTGGATAGCGTAGGGGTAAAAATTACTATTCCCACTCCAGAGAGTGCAACAGTAGGGAAAGCGTTAGATAGCGTACGGGTAAAAATTACTATTCCCACTCCAGAGAGTGCAACAGTAGGGAAAGCATTGGATAGCGTAGGGGTAAAAATTACTATTCCCACTCCAGAGAGTGCAACAGTAGGGAAAGCGTTGGATAGCGTACGGGTAAAAATTACTATTCCCACTCCAGAGAGTGCAACTGTAGGGAAAGTGTTGGATAGCGTAGGGGTAAAAATTACTATTCCCACTCCAGAGAGTGCAACAGTAGGGAAAGCGTTGGATAGCGTACGGGTAAAAATTACTATTCCCACTCCAGAGAGTGCAACAGTAGGGAAAGCATTGGATAGTGTAGGGGTAAAAATTACTATTCCCACTCCAGAGAGTGCAACAGTAGGGAAAGCGTTGGATAACGTAGGA
The DNA here is from genome assembly GCF_964263255.1 of Lissotriton vulgaris. Lineage (NCBI taxonomy): Eukaryota > Metazoa > Chordata > Amphibia > Caudata > Salamandridae > Lissotriton > Lissotriton vulgaris. The sequence continues at coordinate 570,381,645 of NC_141695.1, forward strand.
GTGAAAATGACTATTTCCACTCCAGAGAGTGCAACAGTAGGGAAAGCGTTGGATAGCGTTGAAGTAAAAATTACTATTCCCACTCCAGAGAGTGCAACAGTAGGGAAAGCGTTGGATAGTGTAGGAGTAAAAATTACTATTCCCACTCCAGAGAGTGCAACGGTAGGGAAAGCGTTGGATAGCGTACGGGTAAAAATTACTATTCCCACCCCAGAGAGTGCAACAGTAGGGAAAGCATTGGATAGCGTAGGGGTATAAATTACTATTCCCACTCCAGAGAGTGCAACAGTAGGGAAAGGGTTGGATAACGTACAATAAAAATTACTATTCCCACTCCAGAGAGTGCAACAGTAGGGAAAGCGTTGGATAGCGTAGGGGTAAAAATTACTATTCCCACTCCAGAGAGTGCAACAGTAGGGAAAGTGTTGGATAGCGTACGGGTAAAAATTACTATTCCCACTCCAGAGAGTGCAACAGTAGGGAAAGCGTTGGATAGCGTACGGGTAAAAATTACTATTCCCACTCCAGAGAGTGCAACAGTAGGGAAAACATTGGATAGCGTAGGGGTATAAATTACTATTTCCACTCAAGAGAGTGCAACAGTAGGGAAAGGGTTGGATAACGTACAATAAAAATTACTATTCCCACTCCAGAGAGTGCAACAGTAGGGAAAGCGTTGGATAGCGTAGGGGTAAAAATTACTATTCCCACTCCAGAGAGTGCAACAGTAGGGAAAGTGTTGGATAGCGTACGGGTAAACATTACTATTCCCACTCCAGAGAGTGCAACAGTAGGGAAAGCGTTGGATAGCGTAGGGGTAAAAATTACTATTCCCACTCCAGAGAGTGCAACAATAGGGAAAGCGTTGGATAGCGTAGGGGTAAAAAATACTATTTCAACTCCAGCGAGTGCTACAGTAGGGAAAGTGTTGGATAGTATAAGGGTTAAAATAACATACTTATAAATAAACAATTTTTCTAATTATAAAAAAATAAACAAATAAATAAATATAAACTATATACAATACCTATACATAAATATAAAATACATGCTTAGCTAAATATATTTAACCTACACAAATTTAAAAATAATACCATTGAATAATATTTAATTGCCAATTAATAATTAATTAACAATTATATTATTAACAATACAATTTGTTTTAATACATTAATAAATATTTAAATTTACATTACTTCCCACCATATTTCCCTATAAAACCACTACCCACAACATAACACATTTATCCATTTATGAATTAAAGAAAAATAATTAGCAAATTATTAAAATTAATTAACTATTAATAAAAATTAATTACCAATTAATTAAATGTATTTTATAATTCCTACTAATTATTAACTAATTAACCATAATTTCAAATTTATTAATAATAATTAGCAATTAATTATAATTAATAATTAATCCTACTATTTATTAATCTACTTACCATAATTCAATTACTTCCCACCCTATTCCTCTATAAACCCACAACCCGCTACAGAACATATATATCAATTAATAAATTAATTAAAAATATTTTCCAATTATTTACAATTAATTACCAATTAATTATAATTGTTTAATAAATCCTACTAATTTATAATCAATTTACCATAATTAAATTACTTCCCACCCTATTCCCCTATAAACCCACAACCCGCTCCGGTACTAAAATATACAATTTTTTTATAAATTAATTTATTATTATATAAAATGATTACACATATAATAGTAATTATTTCAAATACTTAAGTTAAACATATAACACATACATAATAAAAATTTATAAAATAATACAAATGTCGATATTAGTGTCATCAAAATTAGTAACATCGATATATATGCTATCGATATTACTATCTTCGATATTACTTACATCGATATTAAGAATTTCGATATTACTTACCTTAGGGTCGATATTCTGTCCAACGATATTCTTGCCTTGGATATTATGCTCCTTCGATATTTCAGACTTGATATTATGGTAGGTCGATATTTCCAACTCGATATTTTGTCTGTGTACCGTTTGTTCCATGTTTTGCTTGCTGGGGTTAGGGGTCATTCTTGATTTGAACACTTGAGGCATTATCCACTTAATATCAAATGGTCTTTCATACTTGAATTTGATTTGTGTATTATCTGAATAACAGTAGCAGTTGAGATGGCAGAAGGAGATGAGATCTGATAGAGAGACAAGACAAATGAGTAAGTAGAACTGTTAAGTGCATTAGTTGTGAATTGAAAAGAGATACCTGAAAGTATAAATAGAGAGGATGATCTACCTAATAGAAAACCTACAATCTGCTCTCGTTCGGTCCCTGCACTCTGATTGTGTTAAGTCTTTGTAGAAGCTAGGAATGATGAGCAATTTCAAAGACAAGGGAGCATTAACAATAGATGCATGATTACACTTCCATGTAGATATTTGTGTTAAAGCAGATCTCACTATTCTTTTGACTAAAACAGTTATTAGCCAGGCATTAGAATGATCTCTTGGTACAAAGCATGTTTGATTTGGGGAGGGTTTTATGTAAGACGTTTAGATTTCCTTTGGAAATATTCCTCTATTCAACCTGTTGTTAACTGTTCAGCTTGATTTACTGCAGTGCTATTGACAAGGACATAGATCTGCTGGTGATTCTGCTAGCCTACAATGTTTGCAGCATTAATGAGGTCTTCTGTGGCCCAGATACTAAAGGTGATTAACTGTAGGTGTTTCTTTTTAGTTATCTGGTAAACTGAGCTGTGCTGCTGGAATTGCGGTTGAGGAGTGGGAAGTCAAGGAGGGAGACTGACACTGTTGGGAGGGAAGTCATGCTGGTGTGGCTTGCAAACAGCAAGGATCAGTTGTGAGGAGGCCTTTTCCTGGATCGTCATGAAACCAAGATGTCCGAAGGTACTACCATTTCAGGTATTAACGCTGACTCCCCCTTTTTCCTCCTGGCTCTTTTAGAGGGACTGTTTGTTATCTTGAGGCTCCTTTCTAGGTCTACGGGTCCCTCAACTGCTCTCCATATTCAGCTTTCCTATCCCATGTTACGGCCTCTTGACCCCTGTCCGCTCTTCTGGCTGCAGCTCAGCTTTCCAAGAAACATTGCAAGTCTCGCTGAAGCAAGGCAGACATCAGGTCTAGTGGTTCATTACCTTTATCCACAAAAACAGCAGCTTTACAGGAGTCAACTAAACACGTGCAAAGACCATAAGAGAAGCTATATTGATTTAGGAAAACAAAATATCTCCTAAACATACGTTTGGGGCGGAAATGTCCCCTCTAAGGTGTACAGTCACGTTGCCCTGACCTGAATGCCAGACTGTGAATATCTGGGATCCCAGTTTTTGATTTTGGCTCGAGCTTCACTCTAATCTAGTGCATGCTCAGAGGCCCATGCTTTTTCCCTTAACGTGATTGAGGTCCTAGACCTGTCCTGTGACCTGGAGAGGCCCATTAAGCATGTCCTCATTTTGCTGATGGTGGACTACTGCCCATGTCTCAGGCTTAGCATGTAGATAGGTGGTGCAGCATGCCATGTTTTGTGAATCCATAGTCATCACCAGACCTTCATATCTGTGCCACTGGAGTATTGCCCCTCCTAGTATAAAGTTCTGCTTCAATGCGCTAACCCTAATCCTTAGGCTAGCATCCAAAATATATGTTTATATATGTTTATGTATGTCATTGTGTAGTATGGGCAATATGTACATTAGTGTACCAGTGTAATGGAGGCCTTCGGGTTCCAATTTTGAAGTCCTTAGTCTGCTCCTTTGCAGGAGATGGTGATAAGATTGTTTTCTCAGACAGTGGAGGTGTTTTGTTGATATTCCTGAAGCTGGAGGCAGGAGATGTAGAGAATGAAGTAGGGAGGGAGGAGACAAGACTGCTTTAGAAATTCATCTAGACCTTTTGCTCAGAGGAGGTGCTGATTAGTCTTTCTCTAGCTATGCCATTTGAAAGATGGTAGGAATGAAGGGTAGGATTACAATCTCAGCCCTTCAGGGAGGAAATGATCTTTTAAGTGAGGATGGTCATTGTTCCATGTTGCTGTTGATAAGCCAGTTATAGAAAGCTCACGTCTCTTGTGCCTCTGTCGTGGGTATTCCAGACTGGAGACTGCCCATGCTATAATGAACATCACTCTAGACAAAGGCTTTGCTGTGCCTGGAGAAGAGCCTTAAGAGGACACCTGAAAGAAGAACTACCCAAACCCCTTTCGGAGATTGCAGACCAAAAATACGAATCCCCTCCCTTCCTTGATTGTACAAAATTTAGCACCACTGACCTCCTTATTGTTCCAGCTCCAAGTCCTCTTTTACAAAGGAAGGGAGTACCCTATGGTGTACTCTGAGGACTGCTGTGCACTTGGTGCTGGTGTCTGACAGCCAGCTTACCAGATAAGAGGAAATATTACCTGAAGTCTTGCCTTGCTGAAGAGCTATATCTGACTTGAATTGCCTGAAACACAACCTGCCTGCCTGTCAAGATAGGGAACTATCCTATCAACTCTCCAGGAGATGTGACTGTCAGGGAGTGTCAGAAACAGCAAGACCATGGCGCAGAGGGTCAATCAGGAGAAGGAAGACTGCAAAGAGCGACTGGCAAGACTGAAAGAATGGGTTCAGCTTCTTGTAAATTGTGGTGTCAAGTGAGAATCACGGATCAACGGCTAACCTTGGTGCAATAAGAACGATAATAACAATTACTGCTGACCATGCCATCAAAGTGAAAACCTGTCACCATGATGAGTGTTGCCACCGAAGTCAAAACCTTTGCCGGTCAACACAGCCACATTTTTCAATATGCTCCTGTGGCTGCCAGTAGGCCGCTGTGTTCTCGTCTATGTGGCAGCCCATCTTCTACATCCTGAAATGGGGCCAATACCTTCTGTTGCCCCCACCAATGCCAGAATCTGCATTTGACAAAGGACTTCAGGGTGCCGCTCTGACTGCCTATCCTGCTGCAGACTACCCAGATTGAGTGCCGCTTCTGCAACCACCACGTCTTAAACCAGAGGTGGGAGAGACTGGAGGTGTATGCTGTAGAAAGAACATGGAGGTTTGTGTTGTGGTGAGACTGTATCAAGGGAACTGTATTGAACTGATTGCAAACATTATTGAACTGGGGTATCTACACCTGAGACTTGATTTATTTTGCACAAAACTCTCTAACATATCAAAGAGTTGCCTATACTCACAAGAGGAGGAAATCCTGGGAAATGGGAAAGAGAAGGTGTTATCCCAAGGTGCAGTAGCACAAATGCCATTGTATATTACTGTACCCGCTACCATTACCCATGCAGGTACTCCATTTTAAGTGTTTGTATTAATGTATCTTTATATCCAAGTAAAGTTCTGTGCTGGTAAAAAAGATGCTGTGCCACTGGCTGGCTAAGTTCTGACTTTGTGCCCCCCCACTCAATCTCCCTGAAAAGCCAGTGACTGCTCGCCATCGCTACCACTGAGACTCAAGTGCGGAAGGGGTTATATTGTCATCTTTGCAGAGCCACAGTAGGATGGATTCCTGTACGTCAGAAGCAAACATCCCCACCTGAGGCTGAAGTCCAGTGGCCCATGTTTGCCCATGGTCAGTGACATCACTGATGACATCTCAAATTACATCATCTAGTGACTGTGAGTGCTTTTACAAAGTTTATGACTGTTAAATATATATACTAAGGTGTATTGGTGAATCAGTGGGTGTATGAGTGCCTGTATGGATGATTTAGTGCGTGTGTGACTGACTGTATAAGTGGGTGATCAGGTGTCTCAGTGAATGTATAGGTGAGTGACAATTTGTGTGAATGTCTGTATCAGTCTGTCAGGTGGTGTGTAAGTGGCTGTATGGGTGTGTGAGTGGGTACTTGAGTGGCCGTATGGGTGAGTGATTGATTGTCTGATGTATGGGTGTCTGAGTGTCTGTGTGGATGTGTGAGGGGGGTGTGTGACTGCCTGTATGGATGAATGAGTGGGTGACTCAGTGGCTCTATGGGTTATTGAGTACGTCTGTGAGGGCCTGTATGGGTGAGTGAGTGCAGGTGTCAGTGGTATTTGGGTGGCTAATTGGGTATATGAAAGGCAGTATAGGTGAGTGATGAGGTATAAGAGTGACTATATGGGTGAGTGATTGAATGTTAGAGTGGTTGTATGGGTGAGTGTGTGTGTAAGACACCATCCGGACGATGAACTCCATCCACTCTGGATCTCCGACCGACCCTTGCCCTCACCACGTCTTCAACAAGACCGACGCTACCATCGCACCCCACCTGCGGGACATCATCAACACCTCCTTCAACACCGCTACCTTCCCGGAGAGCTGGAAGCACGCCGAACTCAGCGCCCTACTAAAGAAGCCATCAGCCGACCCCACCGACCTCAAGAACTACTGACCCATCTTGCTGCTCCCGTTCCCCGCAAAAGTCATCGAGAAGACCGTCAACAAGCAGCTGGCCGTCTTCCTCGAGACGAACGGATCCCTCAACCTCTCGCAATCTGGCTTCCGGACCAACCATAGCACCGAGACCGCCCTGATCGCAGCAACCGATGACATCCGAGCCCTGCTCGACAATGGAGAAACAGCGGCCCTCATCCTCCTAGACCTCTCTGCGGCCTTCGACACTGTCTGCCACCGTACCCTAGTGCAGCGCCTCAGCAATGTCGGAATCCAGGAGAAGGCACTGGAGTGGATCACCTCCTTCCTCGCCGGAAGGACACAGAGAGTCCGCCTTTCCCGGTTCAGATCAGAAGCCACCGAAGTCATCTGCGGCGTTCCTCAAGGCTCCTTGCTCAGCCCAACCCTCTTCAACATTTACATGAGTCCCCTCGCAGCCATCGCATGCCAGCACAACCTTAACATCATCTCCTACGCTGACGACACCCAGCTGATCCTCTCCCTCACCAACGACCCCGCCACCGCGAGAGCCACCTACACGAAGGGATGAAAGAGGTAGCCAAATGGATGAAGAACAGCCGCCTGAAACTGAACTCGGACAAAACGGAAGTCCTCATCCTGGGATCCTTACCCTCCGCCTGGGACGAGTCCTGGTGGCCCCCCGCCCTAGGCAGCGCACCAAACCTACAGACCATGCACGCAACCTGGGCTTCATCCTGGACTCCACCCTCTCCATAACCAGACAAGTCAACGCCGTCTCCTCGTCGTGCTTCAACATCCTACGCATGCTACGCAAGATCTTCCGGTGGATCCCCACCGAGACCAGGAAGACGGTCACCCAGGCCCTCGTCACCAGCTGACTGGACTACGGCAACTCCCTCTACGCCGGAACCACCGCCAAACTCCAGAAGAGACTCCAGCGGATCCAGAACGCCTCAGCACGACTCATCCTGGACATCCCCCATCGCAGCCACATCTCCGGACACCTGAGAGACCTGAACTGGCTCCCGGTCAACAAGAGAATCACCTTCCGTCTCCTCACCCACGCACACAAAGCCCTGCACAACCAAGGCCCAGGATACCTCAACAGCCGCCTCAACTTCTACGATCCCAAACGCCAGCTTCGATCGACCGGCCACGCCCTCGCCGCCGTCCCCGGCATCTGAAGAGCCACCACAGGGGGAAGGTCCTTCTCCTACCTCGCCGTCAAAACTTGGAACTCCCTCCCGACCCACCTCCGCCTGACCCAGGACCACCTCGCCTTCAGGAAGCAGCTCAAGACCTGGCTGTTCGAGCAGTAGCGGACCCCCCCTCCCCCAAGCGCCTTGAGACCCTCCGGGTGAGTAGTGCGCTATACAAATGCTTTGATTGATTGATTGATTGAGAATCAAAAAAGCCTTGTAGGCAGCTCTTGAAGTTAGTGGTTTATTCTCCAAGTTACATCTTAGTAAGTTCCAATATACGCCCCACCAGGAGCAGCCTCCTGGCTGCTCCGCCCATCTTCTCCAACTGCTATCTCACCAGTACAAACATTCCTCACATTCCAAATGACATATTGTATAGCATCAGGCAGAGAATAAGGGCATGGAAGGTGCATTACTTAACAAGCAGAATACTACAGTGTGCTTGTGTCAGATACTGTATAGGTGGGTGAGTACATGGTAGTATCTGTATGAGTAAGTTAGTGGGTGTGGGTGTAACTGTATGGGTGAGTAAGTGGCTATGTGATTGACTGTATGCATGAATGAGTAGGTGTATGAGTAGCTCTATGGGTGACTGACTCAATGTTTGATTAGCTGTATGAGTGTATGAGTCTATGTCAGTGGCTGTATAAGTGAGTTAGTGGCTGTATGGGTGAGTCAGTGGATGTGTGTGTAGACCTATGAATCAGTGAGTGGGTGTGTAAATACTGGTGTGGGTGTGTGAATGGGTTTGAGAATGGTAGTGTGAAAGTTAGAGTGGGTGTATGAAAGGTGATATTGGGTGTGAGTGGGTATGTCACTCATTCTGTGGATGATGTCATTAGTGATGTAATCTGTGATGTCATTTGCGATGTCATGAGAGATGTCACTGACCATGTCATGAGTGATGTAATATGTGAGGTCATAAGCAGGGCATTGTAGGGGTGCGATTTATAGTCAGCTCACTAACTATAACTATAACTTCACTGGTTTTGTACAAGTGAATTCTGAGCCTGAATTCTAACTATAATTTCCCTGTGACATTTGTTTTTTCCAATTAATTTCTAAGGTTTTTTAAATGCTAATTCCTAACAATGTGGACTCTATAGAAGTGATGGTGTTCACTTCATAGATAAAGGCAATTGGTTGTTTTTCAGCATGTAGCTCTCAAAAAGTCATAATGAACACAAAAGCTCTTCTCAAAGCCATCCTATAGCCCGACACTGAAAAGTATATTTTTTAGAAAATATTTTTCTCAAAAATATTTTTTCTGAGTCGCGATCCAATCACAGATCTGAAAATCAACACCATGAATTAAATGCACAACTATACATCTTAGATTTATAGCTCTAATTTTATCTCTATACATATTAAATGTTTTTAAGTCATTTGGCAAGTGTATATGTGTGAATGTAAGTCTGTGCTTCAGTCTCTGAGTTGGTCTGTGATAGGGTTCACAAGTGAATGAGTAGGTCTGTGAGTGAATGTGTCAGTGTCTGAGAGGGCCTGTGAGTGGGTGCGTCAGTGTCTGAGTGGAGCTGTGAGTGGGTACCTCAGTGTCTGAGTGGGTCTGCGAGTGACAGTGTCAATGACTGAGTGGGTCTGTCAATGTGTACTTCAATGTCTCAATGTGTTTGTGAGTGGGAGAATCAGTGTCTGACTGGATCTGTGAATGGATGCAAAAATGTGAGTGTATCAGTCAGTGAGTGCATCAGTGTCTGTGTGAGTCAGTGAAATGTCAAGTCAGTGTCTAAGTAGGTCTGAGAGTGGGTGCATCAGTGTCTGAGTGGTTATGTGAGTGGGTGCATCAGTGTCTAAGTGGCTAAGTGAGTCACTGCATCATTGCCTTAATGGGTTTCTGAGTGGGTGCATCAGTGTCTCACTGAGTCTGTGAGAGGTCTGAGTAGATCTGTAAGTGGGTGTGTCAGTCCTAGAAGGTCTGTAAGTGGGTGTGCCAATGTCTGAGTGGGTCTGTGAGTGGGTATATGAATCTCTGAATGGGTCTGTGACTTGGAACATCAGTGTCTAATTAGGTCTGAGAGTGGGTGCATCAGTGTCTGAGTGGTTATGTGTGTGGGTACATCAGTGTCGAAGTGGCTCTGTGAGTGAGTGTATCATTGTCCTAATGGGTTACTAAGTGCGTGCATGAGCGTCTCACTGAGGCTGTGAGAGGTTGCATCACTGTCTGAGTAGATCTGTAAATGGGTGCATCAGTGTCTGTGTGGGTCAATGAGTGGGTGCTTCAGTGTCTTAGTGGGTATGTTAGTGGGTGCATCAGTATCAGAGTAGGTCTGTGAGTTAGTGCATCAGTGCCTGATGGTGTCTGTGAGTGGGTGTATTACAGTCTGAGTGGGTCAATGAGTGGGCATGTTAGTGTCTCAGTGGGTTTATGAGTGGATGCATCAGTGTCTGAAGGGTCTGTGAGAACCTGCAGTAGATGCATCAGTGTCTTTGTGGCTCAGTGTCTGCGTATGTTAGTGTCTGAGAGGGTTTGTGAAAGTGTGTGTCAGTGTATGAATAAGTCTGTGTGTGGCTGTATCAGTGACTGAGTGGGCTTCGAGTGGATGTCTAAATCTCTGAGTGGGTCTCTGAATAGGTGCATCAGTCTCTGAGCAGTTTGAGATGGTGGGTCAGTGTCTTGGTGGATCTCTCAGTGGATGTGTCAGTGTCTAACTGTGACTGTGAGTTGGTGTTTCAGTGTTTGTATAGGTGTATGACTGGATGTGCCCGTGTCTGAGTGGATCTGTGAATGGGTGTGTTGGTGTCTCTCTGGCTCTGTGTGGGGGTGTGTCAGTGTCTGAGTGGGCCTGTGAGAGGATGTGTAGTCTGAGTGGGTATGTTTGGGGGTGCAACAGTATATGGGTGTGTTTGTGAGTGTGTGTGTGTCAGTGTGTGAGTAGGACTCACAGTGTGTGTGTCAGTGGCTGAGTGGGTATTTGTGTGGTTGTGTTAGTGTCTGAGTGGGTCTGTGAGTGGGCATGTCAGTGTCTGAGTAGGTCTGTGAGTGGGTGTGTCAGTCTCTGAAAGAGTCTGTGAATGGGTCTCCAGGTGTCTGACTGGGTCTGTGAGGGGTGTGTTGGGTCTGAATGGCTTTGTGAGTGGGTTTCTCAGTGTCTGAGTAGATCTATGAATGAGTCTGTCATTGTCTAAGTGGGTCTGTGAGTGGATGTGTCAGTGTCTCAGTGTGTCTGAGTCGGTGTCTATGTTTCTGAGTGGGTTTGTCAGTGGGTGCATCTGTGTCTGACTGTGCCTGTAATTGATTGTCAGTAGTATCTGAGTGGGTCTGTGAGTGGGTGTATCAGTGTCTCAAAGGGTTTGTTAGTGGGTGCATCAGTGTCTGAGTGGATCTGTGAGTGGGTTTGTCACTGCGTGGGTGGGGATCTTAGTCGGTGCATCAGTGTCTGACAAGATCTTTTGAGTGGCTGTGGCAGTGACTTAGTGTGTCTTTGACTAGGTGTGTCAGTGTCTGTGTGGGGTGTGTCAGTTTCTGAGTGGATCCGTGAGCACGTTGTGTCAGTGAATGAGTGGGTCTGTGTGGGGGTGGAACAGTCTGAGTGGGTTTCTGGGTAGATGTGTCAGTGTCTTAGAAGGTCTGTAAGTGGGTCACTAATGTCTGAGTGGGTCTATGAGTAGGTATATGAATCTCTGAGTGGGTCTGTGAATGGTTGCATCAGTGTGTGAGTGGGTGTGTCAGTCTCTGAGTGGGTGTGTGAATGGGTGCATCAGTGTCTGAGTGGGTCTTGGACTGGCTGCATCAGTATCTGAGTGGGTCTGTGAAAGGGTGCGTCTCTGTCTTTGTGTATCTGTGATTGGGTACATCAGTGTCTGAGTGGGTCTGTCTGTCAGTGATTCAGGGTCTGAGTGTGTCTGTAAATGGGTGCAACAGTGTCTCTGTGGTTATGTGAGTGGGTGCATCAGTGTCTGAGTAGCTCTGAGTGGGTATATTGGTCTATCAATTGGTCTGTGAGTACAAGTGTTTGAGTCAATACATTATTGAGTGAACTATAATTTGAATATTTTTTATTTATTTATTCTGTGTAGGTCCACAACTCCACCACAATGTTACATGGGGAGCTGCGCTGAGCACTGTGACAGGGTCACAGCTCCATCCACATTGGAAAAAAACAATTGATTTATGTACTCAATATAAATACTCTATTCATTTCTACAATATTATCCTATCCTGACCCCTTCAATTAATTTCTTTGCTGTCATCCATCCCCGTGACTGGGATTACTTCTTGAAATGGCGGTCTCATTCTGTAGATTCACGCCTCCATTGCGACGTTACACGGATGGCCGCGCTGATCGCCGTGATGGAGTCACGACCCTGTCCACGTGGCAAAAAAATATATAATTACCTTTCTGAACTCATAATGAATCCACTAAACTTCTCTACAATATACCCCTAGGGTCAGCATCCCCTTATCCTGACCCCTTCAATTCTTTTATTATATTCTATCCATCCTCGAGACCGGCCTCACTTCATGAAATTGCGGCTGCGATATTTTGCACAGCTTGGGGTCAGCCAATTATAGCACTCCTTCTGTCACATGGCTTAGTGTAACTGTACTTTTGAGTCGCAAACTCTCCGCTTCCTTATATTTGTATATTCGAATTTCAGTAAATTTCTCAAAAACTACAAGACGGATTTACACCATATAGCAAAAAGGCACATCCCTGAACCAACATCTACCTTTCTGCCAAATTTGGTGTAATTCCGTTCAGCAGTTCGCTCTAGTTGTGTCTAAAGGTACTATGGGAATTAACATGGGGAAAATATGCTTTTAAGGACACCCTGGTTCTTGGCCACCGCTTGACTGACTACTTCAAAACTTTCAAGACAGCAGCTGAAGTGAGCATTATATCAGTTCTGAATCTTTCATAAAGATTAATCAAACAGCGCCAAAATAATTGGCAAATTAAAAAAACATCTTCCTAATTATAACTACCTACTAGCAATTGCCAGTAGGTAACACCCTACTGGTGGTTGCCAGAAGATAGTTATAGTTAGGACATGTTTCCATAGGAAAAATGTTGCTGACCTTTATTCTGCCTCTTTTTTCTCATTTATCACCATTTCTCACCATTATTTTGCCTCATTTTGTTGATTTCTGACCTCTTTCTGACCTCTTCCTCTTTCTGCTTGTTTCTCACCATTATTCTGCCTCTTTCTGCTCATTTGTCACCTTTCTCTGGCCTCTTTCTGACCCCTATTTATGCCTTTTTTTAGCTAATTTCTGACCATTATTTTCTTTCTTTCTCTTTTTTCCAGACTGTAGGGGGAGCCTCAAGGCCCAAGCGGTCCCAGTCGGCTCCCTGCCACCTCTGGGAACAGGCATTGCTGTGACATACAGGGGCTGATGGAAGGCAGCACCGTATCTGTGAGAGCAATGTATTCATATGTTTCTCTGCACACATATGTGCTTGCAGAGAAACAGATGAAAACTCTGCTTTTTGACAACCCCGGCTTGCAGAAGGCGGAGTTAGACTCTCAGCTTTGACCATGCAAACGTAAACAGCTACATCCCGAGGGTGGGCATCTCGGGAGGTAGCAGGAGCCAACACTGGGTGGTCCCTAGGGCCATAAATGTCTCCACGAGAAGGGCTTCATGCCCCCTTCCATCTTAAATCTTGTCCTGGGGAGGTGGCAGTCCCTGGAACCTTTGATTTTTTAAGTGAATGTATATATATATGCACCACCAGGAAGGGATTGCTAGCACCAGCGCCGACTATGTCGACAGTCATACAGCCTGTGGGAGATATGGCTATCTACCGACTCCAGCCCTACATGCCACGAAGTCTTCAAGGTTGACAAGGGGTCCCGATACAGTAACCATTGCAACAGCACAAAGCGGACTTTGGAATTCCCATGCAAAGGTACAGTATGTAAAATGAACATTGACATTTAGTCATTTAAACATATATTATAATTCTGAAGAACGCTATGGATGCAGAGAACAAACTCAAGGAGAGGGAGGGGCAATCCCATTGGCCCGTGAGCGAGCAATCCCCTTTCTCTTTCCATGTGTGGCAACCAAGGAAAATTGAGGTTTTAAACTTATAAAATACCACCATGCAAAAGCTGTTTAAATTTACAAAGCAATTAGGAAGAAGGCTTATTGCCGAAATGCGTCCTTGCCAATAAATTTACTTTGACACGGACCCGTGAGTGCTACGTCTTTCTTTCGAAACTTAAGCTTGAATAAATACATGGACCCACCTCATGTTTGTGTGCACACGTCATGAAGTAGTGTGGTAGCGCCTGAAGGTGGACCTTGGAGCATATATATATATATATATATATATATATATATATATATATATATATATATATATATATATATATATATATATATATATATATATATATATATATATATATATTTCACCTCTCAAGTAGAAAAACTACCAGTGACGAGACTTTGTGCAGACCAAAGTGTTTATTTTATGTCGCCCTCGGACGCGTTTCACCTGACCAGCAGGCTTGCTCACCGATACTTCAATAAATTACAGTCACCATTTTAAAGAAAAAAGTGCACCCAAAACAGTCACGTGATTAGTACTACACACCGACTGACATAGAAAACAGACTCGTAGTTTTTACAATATATGCCATTGCACAATTCGCTTTGTTCACTACTTTCAATTTCATCGACCCCATGCCCATTTAAACAACTTTTTCCACAATGTCGCATAGTTAAGTCATTTTTTACATATTTAACCCCAATGTTCTGGTCCTATTAAAGTCAGACGCGTTGTAGAGAAAATACCCGCCTGGTGCGTATTTTCACACTTGCGTCAAAACTATGCAATACATAAAAGTTATACATTCAGCCCATGGTGGGCATATGTTTGATACATGTTAATAAGGCATTGTAGTGATTGCAATTCATCTGCATTATAGGTGTTTTTAAAGGGCCGCCCGATTATTTCAGCTATAGGGGGGTTTGGAAAACACTTCTAAATTTATTGATTCATTTCTTTGTCCTCTGGTTAAGCAACTTCCCTCCTTTATCCAAGATTCAAGCGATTTTTTAAGAAAAATCTATGACATTCCCTGGGAATCAGATCTCCTATTGGTAACAATCGACGAAATAAACACTTTGGTCTGCACAAAGTCTCGTCACTGGTAGTTTTTCTACTTGAGAGGTGAAGTGTTGTCGGGACCTGACTTCAGAGGCCCCGTTTGAGACGAGACACCCGCTGGTTTGGAAGGTGGCAGTCTTCTTCTGAAGTAAAGAGAAGTAGAAGCCGTTTGACCTGCCACCCCCCGAAGCTGCACGAAGGAGAAATCCTACGTTAAATACGATACAACGGACTACCTGCTGAACACTGCGAACGAGAACCGGAGGGTCCACGCGGCGAGCTACGAATGGCAGGTAGGAGCTTGGAAGAGCTTCGGGAAGCGGGAAAGCTAGGGCGTAAGCAGCAAATTTCCACGGCATTTTCGTGAAAATCCTAGCGGTTGCGGAAACGGAACGCACGTTCCAAGATTTTGTCATCTAATAATAATGTCTGCCCAAGAACTTCAGGAACGCGAGGAAACCGCGCTCTCTATCTTTGATGACACCAAAACAGCAGGCGCTAAACCCATGACAAAGGAAATATCGGCAAAAACATCAGACGTTATGGCCAGACTGAAGCGCCTAGAAAAACTTAAACGTGGAGAACTCTCTAAATGGTGGGAACAGAAATCCTTACAACGCTACTTAGAAGTAAAACGGATCCCACGTGGCCTAAGGATAATGGTGGCGCCAACTTATGAGGAACCCGATCCTAACATGCTACGTGAGTGGGCTGATAACAATCATGACTCGTCGTGTAAAATGCTGGCCATTTTGATCAAGTACGCGGAATCAGACAGGGAGAAAATGCTAACAGAAATCGAGCAAATACTTCAGATGCTGGACAAAGAGCCCGATCAGGAGTTTATTAACAAGTTCAAAAAAGACATGGGAGAACGTCTTAAAAAACTGGAATTAAGCATAACAGAAAGAAAAGCCGAAAAATTCCTTAGAGACAAACAGGACTATGAAAGAGGCCAGATCTATACATTTGCGAAAAAATTCGATTCAATGCGCAAACAACATCTTAACCCCAACCCAATGCGTACTGATCTGCAGTCAAATGACAGCACCCTCCTCAGCTCAGAAGTCGATACAGATTTAGAGGAAGGACAAAGTAGATCGAGCAAACAACCGATCCCTACAGTATTCGACGAATTTGTTTTTTTAGAGGAGGAGAGGAGATTCAACTTAAGACCAAGACGGAGAGTCAATTACGGAGACAATCAAAAAGGAAGAGGCAGAGGAGCAGGAGGCGCAAGAGGAGCAAACAAATCCAACGGAGCGCCCAACAGAGCCAAGAAGTAAATTCTCAACCCTCGGGGCCTAACAACACGGTCCTGAATCTCACTAAAATTTTTTGACCCCCAAAGAAGAGAAAGTGCTACAACTAGGCCTTTCCTTCTGTCCACCAGCGGACTTCAACTATGTGGAAACGCGTGTTGACACATTTAAATTCGTGAGAAATTTGAAGTTAAAAAAGTTCTTTGCTCAAAACAAACACTCGAAGAAATCTACAAAAGATATCCAGTCTTCTGCCAATGATGATAATCTCTCCATAGCCGACATGGATCTGATGCTTAACTTGCGAGGCATGGATACTGAAGTGAATGTTGTAACAGGTACCCCACTGCAACCAATAACCCCTGACCAAGAGGAATTTCACGAACCTACTAGTAGCCAAGCAGCAATGATTGCTGAGGAACAAGATATTCACTGACCATGTCATGAATGATGTAATATGTGACATCATCAGCAGTGGATTGCGGGTGCGCGATATATAGTTAGTGCAACTAACTATATATGCGAATTTCAATGGTTTTGTGCGAGTAAAATAAGGTTTAGTAAATGCCAATCTCTAACTATATATGGTCTATAACCTATGGTTTTTTCAGTGAATTTTCAAGGTTTTGTAAATGCTAATTCCTAACTATATATGGTCTATAACCTATGTTTTTTTCAGTGAATTTCAATGGTTTTTTAATAGTAAATATTATTTCGTTACAACATTCAAGACATCTTCAGAAGAGATGGTGTGCACTTCCCCCGATGAAGGGAATAGAATATTTGTCCTTTATTTAAAAGTGTGCATTGGAACATACTTGTAGGTACCTAAATTAGCGACAGAACCCAATAGCTCTTTTCAGAGCTACCCTACCTCTGATTATTCAAAACGTTTATCTTTTTAAAAAAAAAAATTTCACCAAAGTACGCTCCACGGTTCGCTTACCGGTGCGTACACAGTGCATCTACCCACTGGGGTTTAACATTTGCATTTTAATTTGTGTGAGTGAGCATCGCATCCACTTGGATAAAACGAACTACAAACACCATGAGGCATTTGGAGTGTCACGCCCACATGGGCAGGTGTTGTAAATTGGAATCTGAACGTGACGCCTTCACTACCATCCATGCCACTGATGAAAGGAGTGTATTTCCTGAAACGCGTCTGGCAAAGCATTTTACACGAAGAAGCCTGTGGCCTTTGTTTGAATTGCTGGCAAGTTTTCGAGTGCAAAATAAATGAACTTTTTATGAAGCTTCCAGAGGCCTTTCTCAATTGTGCTTTCCGGTTTGTTTGGATTTGTGGGGCCTCGCACGCCTAACGAGGAAGGCTCACCGTTTTCATGCAGGTCTGTACAAGCTGGAATCAGGAGCTTGAAATTATCGGAAGGAAGCATTGTGGGCTGCAATTCAGGACTGGAGCCTGCAACGAGTTCGCACTTGAAAACTTTAAAGCAGGGCAGACCAAGCACGGAACACAGTGCATCTACCCACTGGGGTTTAACATTTGCATTTTAATTTGTGTGCATGAGCATCGCATCCACTTGGATAAAACGAACTACAAACACCATGAGGCATTTGGAGTGTCACGCCCACATGGGCAGGTGTTGTAAATTGGAATCTGAACGTGACGCCTTCACTACCGTCCATGCCACTGATGAAAGGAGTGTATTTCCTGAAACGCGTCTGGCAAAGCATTTTACACGGAGAAGCCTGTTGCCTTTGTTTGGATTGCTGGCAAGTTTTCGAGTGCAAAATAAATGAACGTTTTATGAAGCTTCCAGAGGCCTTTCTCAATTGTGCATTCCTGTTTGTTTGGATTTGTGGGGCCTCGCACGCCTAACGAGGAAGGCTCACCGTTCTAATGCGGGTCTGTTCAAGCTGGAATCAGGAGCTTGAAATTATCGGAAGGAAGCATTGTGGGCTGCAATTCAGGACTGGAGCCTGCAATGAGTTCGCACTTGAAAACTGTAAAGCAGGGCAGACCAAGCACGGAACACAGTGCATCTACCCACTGGGGTTTAACATTTGAATTTTAATTTGTGTGAGTGAGCATTGCATCCACTTGGATAAAACGAACTACAAACACCATGAGGCATTTGGAGCGTCACGCCCACATGGGCAGGTGTTGTAAATTGGAATCTGAACGCGACGCCTTCACTACCGTCCATGCCACTGATGAAAGGAGTGTATTTCCTGAAACGCGTCTGGCAAAGCATTTTACACGGAGAAGCCTGTTGCATTTGTTTGGATTGCTGGCAAGTTTTCGAGTGCAAAATAAATGAACTTTTTATGAAGCTTCCAGAGGCCTTTCTCAATTGTGCTTTCCTGTTTGTTTGGATTTGTGGGGCCTCGCACGCCTAACGAGGAAGGCTCACCGTTCTCATGCGGGTCTGTTCAAGCTGGAATCAGGAGCTTGAAATTATCGGAAGGAAGCATTGTGGGCTGCAATTCAGGACTAGAGCCTGCAACGGGTTCGCACTTGAAAACTGTAAAGCAGGGCAGACCAAGCATGGAACACAGTGCATCTACCCACTGGGGTTTAACATTTGCATTTTAATTTGTGTGAGTGAGCATCGCATCCACTTGGATAAAACGAACTACAAATACCATGAGGCATTTGGAGTGTCACGCCCACATGGGCAGCTGTTGTAAATTGGAATCTGAACGCGACGCCTTCACTACCGTCCATGCCACTGATGAAAGGAGTGTATTTCCTGATACGCGTCTGGCAAAGCATTGTACACGGAGAAGCCTGTTGCCTTTGTTTAAATTGCTGGCAAGTTTTCGAGTGCAAAATAAATGAACTTTTTATGAAGCTTCCAGAGGCCTTTCTCAATTGTGCTTTCCTGTTTGTTTGGATATATATATATATATATATATATATATATATATATATATATATATATATATATATATATATATATATATATATATATATATATATGCTCCCAGTTTGGCTCCGGTTTGACAGACCCCTGGCGCTACTTCACTTCGGTGCGTAATCCTCGGCTGAGCCCAGCCTTAATTAATTTTGTCCGACTCTCCTTCAAGGAAATGCAAACGCACTCACGGTGTCAGGGTAGTTTCCTTCCGATTTATTTACCAAATGGCATTCAGTCTTTCAGCAAAAAAGCACCGACGCGTTTCGCTGTGCACACACAGCTTTCTCACGGTCAATACAAACACACACTAGTGATCCCCTCCTATATCAATAGGGTGTCGCCAGAAAACATTTTCAAAACGTCACTTCCTTTGTTAATGATGGAGGTGATGTGGGAGTTGTAGTTCATGTTGTGATTTTAGACTATTATGTTTTGATGTACATTGAGCACATAGATGTTACATATGAGTTATGTTGTCACACTTTTTGACATTAAGTAACCAATTATTTCAAAAGCGCATGGTCGTCTTTTTCTAACCACCCATAAGCGCTACCTACAGTGCTTAAAACATAAGCCTTGATAAGCCAATAACCATTCCTGCCCTCTAGTGGGCAATTCAAATATATTAATTTTTTACTTTTTACTTTTTCTGCCCTCCAGTGGGCATACCTACATACTGTGCAATTGTTCCCAGTGCCATCTACTTCTGTGACAAACATGATAACTCTATCACATAATTACATTTTCTTTTAGTCTCGTGAATCACATTCCCACTTATGTTTCACAACCTACTGAATACTACTGTCCGTTCTGTCTATATTTGAAACAAAGGATCATAGTTCATAGTAAAGACACAAATCTCATAGATGTACATAAAGTTCTTCACTTTGGTTAAGACCTGTCGGAGCCATTGTCCTGAAATTTAAAATTTGTCGTGACTCTCGGCATCTTAAAGTTTTTTCTCGATCCCCCCCTCTGTCATGTGGGAGGACTGTTTTCAAGGCATAGAACTTAAGAAGTGTCCAATCTGCATTATGTAATTGTTCCATGTGTTTGGCCACAGCGTTATTACGGTCTTTATTTACTGTCACTCTCACATGTTCCAGAATTCTTTTTTTTAATTCCTTTTTAGTGCTCCCGATGTATTTGATGAAAACAAAAGGTTTCATTAAATGCCAACACTGCAAGGTGTGTCAAATAGCGGTGAACAAAAAGGAAGTAACAATGCCGAATAACAAAACATGGAGAATAAAAGAACTAATAAACTGTGTAAGTACTCATGTAGTATACATGATAGAATGCCCGTGTGCACTCAAATACATCGGGAGCACTAAAAAGGAATTAAAAAAAAGAATTCTGGAACATGTGAGAGCGACAGTAAATAAAGACCGTAATAACGCTATAAAAAACCGTAAAAAACCTTAGAAATTCACAGAAAAAAACCATACGTTTCATCTATATTATAGTTAGCTGGACATTTCTCTCATACAAAACCATTGAAATTCCTCTGTTATAGTTAGTTCAGCTAACTATAACTCGCTCGCCCGCAATGCACTGCTGTTGACGTCACATATTACATCACTCATGACATGGTCAGTGACATTACTCATGAAATCACTGATGACATCTCAAATGAATTGCGGGCGCGCGAGTTATAGTTAGCTGAACTAACTATAACAGAGGAATTTCAATGGTTTTGTATGAGAGAAATGTCCAGCTAACTATAACATGGATGAAACGCATGGTTTTTTCAGTGAATTTCTAAGATTTTTTAAATGCTAATTCCTTACTATAACATGGCTGAAACCTACGGTATTTTCAGTGGATTTGTAGGTTTTTTTAAATGCTAATTCCTAACTATAACATGGCTGAAACCTATGGTTTTTTCAGTGATTTTCTAAGGTTTTTTAAATACTAATTCCTAACTATAACGTGCCTGAAACCTATGGTTTTTTCAGTGAATTTCAAAGGTTTTGTAACTAATATTTTATAAATGTATTAAATATTATGTCTTTCTTTTTATACTAATTTCTTATATTTTTAATATAAATATTTATATTTATTTTATTTTTTAGATTATATTTTGTATTCTTATTATAAAATACTAACAAAACTAAATTGCAAAATATTTTTGGGATTAATTATTGCTTGACTTCGATAACAACCATAACACAACTCCAGCAAAGCTATTGGGGCCGTAATCTCACATGCTGTATCAATCCTTACACCTGCTTCATGCATATGCAAGGTTTTTGACGCAGCATAAGATCAAAAGTAACTGAATGAAAATGTTATACATTTCACCCAGTCACTTTTAGGAGGCGTTGCTGCACCCACTTCTGCACAGGAAAGCCTCCTTCTGGCGCAGGGCTTTACAATTTAATGCACTCTCCAGATACACACATTCTTAATACAACACACCATGGCACATTTTTTGCACCACCGCTGAGTCACAAAAGTGATGCAACAGCTGTGTAAAAGAGGCACAAGGGGATTTTAAATCCGCCCCTCACACATACAAATTCACCCAGACAGTTTCACCAGCAGCGCAAATTGAATCACAGACTTGTAACATATTTATGTACATATGTTACATTCAAGTGCTTCGGACATACTACAGTATACTATAGGTAAACACGTTAAAGACTTATGCTGTAGCACTTCCTCATAGTTTGGCACTTTCACATTCTCCATACACTAGTAATATATTCTTACATTCATTTATAAACTACACATTAATTCTGACAAACATATACACATTAACATAGAAATATAGTTCTTTCTTTGACCAGTGAAGGTAGTTCTAAAAAGAACAGTTTTTTTCTTCTATTTTTACTTTTCAATTTTTTTTGTGTTTTGCCAACAAGTTTTTTTTTTAAAACTAAAATAAATTGAACTGGAACCCAAAAAGAATCACACAGGAACAAAAGAATGAAAAAAGAAAAACTAATGTCAAGGACAGCGATGCCCACGATTCGGAGGCAAGATGGCTGCCGTGAGTGAGGCTGTGTAAGCAGCTAGCTCCCTGGTTCCTGGCGTCCGGGAGAGAAGGAGGAGAAAACTCTGTTTTTTTGCCATTATAATCCATACGGGAGCCGACCGCATGATCATTCAATACATTTGCTGCTTCTTTTCACCAAATACGATTATATTTTAGACACGTCGGACAATTTAATTTACCTGACCGCTTGAACATGGGTCATTCGACTGGATCCGGTCCGGCCGCCTGTGGCCGCCTGTGGGTGTGGCTGGACTCCGCTTGTTTCTGTTCCGCATTGGGCCATTGAGAGCATGAGGCACGGAGGTGTTGGCCACTTTGGGTCAGGAGTCGAAGAAGGTGATTTAAAATTGACATCAGCGGAGCGGAGCGGAGCTAACTGCGCTACAGTGTTGCACTGTGGCGATAATTGGATACTATCTATTTTCGCGACGGACTTCACGAATGTTGCTAAATCTTTTCAAGTTCAATCGGCGAGCCCCGCTGTGGCGCACTACACTCTGCCTGCTTTGGTCGCAGAGTAGTGTCTTTCCTGGCAGAGGAGGCTCTCGGAGGAAGAAGAGGACGCCGCTTCCACCCTCCATCGGTACTCGTAGAAACAAGCGAAACGGTGCTGTAGGCGACTTGGGAGGAGTGGAGCCAGACAACGAGGAGAACGAGATGGAGGAGGTAGCTCCATCGGCCCCTGGTAAAACTGCCACAAAACAGGGTAAGAATCCTCATAAGGGGGCTGTATTGAAAGCTACTGAAGTTTCAAGTATGAAGAGTACAACATTACAAACATTGCCAGAGTTGTTTGTGACACATGCAGCTAAGAAAAAAATAACTGACAATGATAGCCAAAATATTGATCTGGCTATTAATCAACCGCCTAATCAACCGTTTAAAAGTGCTGATAACCAGAATAATCCCATAGCTCTTGAGGCAACTGAACATCTGAGGAGGGGCATTGTGGGAGATGTAATTTCAGGCGGAACTATAATCAACCGAGCGTCTTCTCTTCCCTCACTATTATTACCATCAACGATTGATTTACAGAGTGGGGCAAAAACTGTTCTACAGCCGCATAATCAAGAGCTTCATGAAAATTTCTATTCTCTGTCAGAACTCTCGTCTGATGAAGTAACCGGTTTGAATAAAGACTGGGTAGATTACAGCCGCAAGAGTATATCCTCTGATGGCGAGATTAGTATGAGCCCTGACAGTGTTAATGCGGCCACTATTGTTAAGAAGAAGCTGAGGAAGAAAAGATCTTTGCGTGCGGTGAGTAAAGAGACCGCTTCTAATTCACCTATAAGTGGAGTGAACCCCTCATCTCCTTCCCAAGTATTTACCGCTACTACTGCTACTCCTGGGTCCAGCCATAACTCTGTAACTGACCTGGATCCGCCACAAGAAAATAATGAAGAGATCACCTTGAAAACAATTTTTGATACCATGATGAATCACCGGGCCGAAAGCAAGGCTGAAAACCAACCTACACAGATGACCTGTGCAAAAGTCAAAAATGCAGTGCGACGTGCGATTAAGTTATGTTCAGAGACCGCTGACAGGGTCACTGAGGCAGAAGCTAGGATATCCGTCTTGGAGGAAGAATCTATGGCCCAAAGACAAGAAGTGGGTGACTTTAAAGCTCAAAAGGAGGATTTATCTGATAAGCTAGCAAGCTTGGAGAATCAGGCCCGTAGAAGTAACCTGCGCTTTCTGGGGGTCCCTGAAAATAAAGAAGGGTCTGACCCAAGGCGGTTCGTCATTAATCTATTAAATGATGCTTTTCCTGAGCTAACAGAATGGGACCGGTCACGGGAAATACAGCGTGCACATAGATTTCCCTTTACAGTGAGGAAACCGCGTCAAGGCCAAGAAAACTATCCTAGGGCCATTTTGGTGTCTTTCAACAACTTTCTTGCTCGTGAAGCTATTTACTTAAATGCAAGACCTGATAAGAAAGCGGATGGATTGGGTTGTCAGTTTTTTGTGCGACCAGATTATTGTCAGGCCATTGTGACTCAACGGTGGCAGCTAAGGCAACTGATTCCTGATTTCCAAAAGAAAGAAGTGTCAGTGTTTCTGCAAGGTCCAGCAAAATTGAAGACTATATTTAAAGGCCAAATAAAGTACTTTATATCTACTATCAAAGCCAAGGAATATTTGGATTCTCTATGAACAAATTATGTCAGTTGAAGAACATTTCTCTTCTCTTTTTGAAAGAACCAATGTGTAGTTTGAGAATACTAGATTGAAAGCTTAGAATCGTATGGTTTAATAGGTGTTTAATTATGCAGGACTGCTTTTCTTTTCCTTTTTTTCTTTCTTCTTTTCTTCTCTTTTCTCTTTTCTCTCCGTCAGGATGCTATGAGCCAGGGACACGGCATCCATACGTTTCAGGAACTGACTGTTCCTGTGCCTCCTACAGTGGGGAGGGTGGGGGAGAGGCTCTGGGAAAAGGGGTGGGGGTGGGTAAGGGTGAGGGTTGGTGGTGGGGGTGTAAGGCAGAGGTGTTCAATACAAGGATGAATATAAGGCACTCAAACGATAATACTGAAGAGCATTCAGTGATGATAATAGCTAATATCTTTTTACTATTTCAATATGGATAAAAAGGTGAAAATATGTACAATCAATATTAATGGTCTTAATGATTTAAAAAAGATTGGTATGCTTCGAACAATGCTTCAGACTTTATATATTGATTTACTATGTATTCAGGAAACGCATATTTCATGGGACAAGCGTTCTCTTTTGAATAATTTGGGATTAGAAGTCTTGGTCATGTCAAAACAAATGGGTATAAAAAGAGGCGTAGCAATATGTATGCGAAAGGGAGTTGGGAAGTGCTCGAAAACATTAGCTGATAAATGGGGTAGATGGGGGCTCGCTGAATTAATTATTGGAAGTTGCAAATTCACTATATGCTGTATTTATGGCCCTAATCTAGATGACGCTGAAGTGTTTAACACTATGAATGCAGAGCTAGCTACGTGGACGCAGCCAATAATAGTATGTGGGGACTTAAATATCCATTTGGCAGCTGATTGGAATATTAAATCAGGGATGAGATACACGGGCCGCAAGATCAGAACTTACAGAGCACTTAGAGATTTGGTGTTAAATAATGGGCTAACTGATGTATGGAACAAACTTTATTTTAAAGATCCAGGATATACTTTTTTCTTCATTCCTCATCGGAAATTCGTCCGTTTAGATTATTTTTTTGTATCCTCTATGTTTTTGGAGAAAACCCATATTGAAATACTACCTCAAATTATCTCAGACCATAATCCTATGATCGCTGAGATTCAGTTTCCCACTGATTGTCCAAATCCAATTAGACTGTGGTCATTTCAGAGAAATCTGCTACTAGATGAAGAATATCTCCAATCCATGGCTATAACTATTAAAGATTATTTCTTAATAAATAATGATACTGCCTCTCCACAAGTAGTGTGGGACTCATTTAAATCCATTGTACGGGGAGAGACAATCAGCTTTGCAAACTATAAGAGGAAGAAAATCCAAACAGATTTTAAGGAGAGGCTAAATAAGATTAGGATAGCCGAGATGAATCTAGCTACTGCTTGCAAAAACAACGTAGGAATAGAGGACGCACAATTACGTCTAGTCACTGAACGCTCTGGTCTGTGTATCCACATTGCTGATGAAGTAGCGGCGAAATTTAAGCAATATAAAACTGAACGCTATGAATACAGCGAATGCACCGGAAAAGTCTTAGCTCAACGCCTGCGACAAAAAGCCTCAGCTAATGAAATACAGTGTGTTAAAGACATGAATGGTGTTTTTCATGAACGTAGGGAAGAAATATTAGAGGCATTCCATGATTTCTATAAGACATTGTATAATGATCTCAGTAACGAAGTTGACAAGACTCTTGATCCTGTAGATTATCTTAGATGTGCTAACCAACTTTCATTGTGTCCAGAGGAGGCAGATTCATTTATAAGGCCAATAAGCTGGGACGAGATTGAGAAAGCCATTATGAGTCTTGCGGCAGGTAAAGCGATGGGGCCAGACCAGATACCTCTTGAATTCTATAGGACATTCAGACATACGCTTAAACCAGAGCTGTTAAAAATCTTTAATTTAGCGTCTCAAGGTAAATCTCCTGATTCTTGGTCTACGGCCACTATAGTTGTCTTTGTAAAAAAGAATAAGGACTCAAAAGAATTAGGGTCCTATCGCCCTATCTCCCTTATCACCGCAGATAGCAAGATTTACTCTAAAATTCTTGCAAACAGATTAAATGATGTAATGGCAGGTTTGGTCTCCCATATTCAACACGGCTTCATTAGACATAGGGATACCACAGATCACGTTAAACGTGTTATCACATTATTGGATTGGGCTCAAGCAAAGGAATCCCCAGTCGGGGTGATTCTACTTGATGCTGAAAAAGCATTTGATATGGTCGAATGGGGGTTCCTTTGGACGGTGCTACAATGGAAGGGCTTTCCGCTACATTTATTTGAGCTATTCAAGCACTCTATTCTAATCCCAAGGGTGTAATAAGATTAGGCACTGATACCTCTAGACCCTTTTCAATTACTAGGGGAACCAGACAGGGCTGCCCCTGCTCCCCGCTTTTATTTGCTCTTTACTTAGAACCCTATTTGGACAGACTAATTATGGAACCTGATATTCCACCAGTTCAACTCCACGAGGTAGATCATAAAGTTCTCGCGTACGCAGATGATGTGGCCATTGTAACTTCTGATGCTACCACTGCGCTACCTAAAATAATTGAAGTAGCTCGAGAATATGGAAAATTTTCCGGTTACAAACTTAATATTTCAAAAATCCAGATTATACATTCTGAGACTGGTACACCTACTGATATCCCATTAAACTCTACTGGCCCATATCTTGGCGTAACTATTTCTCCTAAAATTGATGACATTGTTGGATTAAATCTGGATCCTTTGCTTATACCAACTAACAGAACTTTAGAAAGGGTAAATAATTTACACTTATCTTTACACAGACGTACTAATGTCATCAAGATGATGATTTTCCCCAAATTTCTTTATTTTTTCCGAACTATTCCCTTATTTTTTTCGATGTCTCTTTTTAACAAGATTGACAGGATGCTGTCCAGATTCTTGTGGGGGTACCGCCGCTCAAGAAGATCTTTAAAGTGGTGTACTCTTCCGCAGGAACGTGCTGGGTTGGGATTTCCGAACTTTAGACTGTATTATTGGGCTATTACTCTTAAAGCAATCAGGGTGCTATTATTACATGACCATGTTACCGAAACTTTGAACTCTATCTTTGAAATGCTAATGGGCGCTGAAGTGCGTCAATGCTTACTGAAGTTCACGGAACCAAGCTACTATAGGAGAACAAAATTCACATATTTCTGCTAATACGTCATTATCGGGGATTTTTCAAGATACGGCAATATATCGGTGGCAAATGAGACAGATCCATCTACTGGGGCAACTGTATCAAAATGGGATTTTTGTGTCCTTTTCTGAACTCCAAGAAACATTTGGCCTTTCTAGGAACGAATTCTTTAAATATTTACAGATCCGTAGCTTTTTGGAAAAAAAAATCTGTTATATAATGATGCTATGGAGACTATTGATATTCTAGAGAGTTGCAGGAAGAACAGCCGTATTGGTACGATTTATCAACTAATGGTTAATAGGTTGCATGATGATCTAGATCAGCAGGCCCAGAAATGGCAAAGAAAATTGAGCATAGAAGGAATATACTTGGCAAGGGCCTTTGAGATGAGTAATAAAGTACTAATTAATAGTTCTCTTAAAAGTCAACACTATATGTCTACCCTGGACCTCTACTACACACCCGCGAAACTAGCCAAATGGAAGACCACGAAGGGTATTAATTGTAGCCGTTGTGGAATCCTAGCAGCGGACTCATGCCATATGTTTTACAGTTGTCTCAAATTGGCGTTATATATAGATAAGATTGAAAGATTTTTGACTAACTTGCTCAATGTCAATATTAAGCTATGCCCTTCTTTGATAATTTTTGGTATTTATTTTCCTTCTGAAAACCTATCTGCTGATCAAGAATATTTTCTGTTTATTGGAATGGCTGTATATCGTTTCTGCATTACTTCTAGATGGCTGGATATCGATCCGCCTACATTTGAACAATGGCTGGGAAAGTTGCTAAATATTTATAGAATGGACAAAGCAGTTTATAAACTGAAGGGACAGAAAAAGAAGGTCTTCGCTAGGAATCTATGGTCCCCTATTGAAAATTGGATTTAAACCTAATAATTACTGTTTATTGCAATGATATTTCTATGCCTATAATGTACTAGAAATTATGTGAATGATGGTTGCTGATCAGATGCTGCTTTGTTCTTGTATGTTTTATGCCTCTGCCACAAAATAAAAAAAAATTTTTTAAAAAAGGACAGCGATGCTCCTGTATCCTGCGTTTCATCAGATCAATAGACTGCTCCCTATAACATAAAAGTCTATTGCAATGAATGCATACAATTATAACGTCAGCAAAATCAGGATCAATTTGTGGGTGTGGACTGCTTGCTGAATATTCTACTGCAGTAGTTGATGTGCTTGGTGCAGAAGCAGGTGGGTTCTCCTGCAACTTCCGTCTTGCAGCTCAAGCAAGGTTATTGGGGTGCAAGTTCTTCACATGTCGCACCATATTTGCTGTGCCAAAAGAGTATTTTTTAGATTGGTCACCCCTTGAAAGAGTTGTTTGGCAAATTTTACAGCTTACTTTTGGAGCATGAACCTTTTTTTGCCCTTCTGGAAAAGTAAAAGATTGCCAAATTAGAGCTTCTTTCCTCTTATTTGGCGGTTCTTCAGGAATGAAACCTCCCTCTGAAGAACTGCTGGAAGATGAGTCCATTGCTCTTATAATGATCTTTCTCCTATTTGAAAAAATTGTCAGAAGAAATGATTCTTCTTAGAAAGTCAAAGTCGAATGATTATAATGGGACGGAACTTTCAACAGTTACAATAGGAAAACCTATGAACCAATCAAATCTCTCCTTTTAAAGTCACATGACTTTACCTACGCTTATAATGCGCTTACGCAGCTGTTTCGATACCAGTACACATGATGTTCTACCGCGATTTGTGTAATTGTTTTTAAAAGCTATATATGATTGTTAAAACTGTAAAAAAAATCATAGTTATCCCAAATAATATCTTCCCTTAGTATGTACAATAAATATATAAATATATGTTTTAACCATGTAGAAACATTGTCGCCTTTCGCGTACAGGGCGGCGTTCATGACGTCACACTTAACCTTTGATGCGACGCGTAACGTCAAACCATATTCGTACTGTATGCGCGGGAACATCCCCCAATATGCCACAAGAGTGGGGGCCGATTTTGTTTGGGGGGTGGTCTGCCTAGACCGGGTTGGTCCATCCTTAAAGGTCAGTTAAAGGAAAAGAGGTGGGTATCAGCAAGAGTCAGATGCTCCTGAGTTTGTTTGGGTTAACTTGCTGGGGGTTTCATCTTTCATAAGGATGCTAAGATAAGTTGAAGGAATTTTTGGTTTATTAAATAATGAATTGCATGATGTTTGATTAGAAGTTAATTTGCACCTGTCTTAATAAAGTGGCCTTTCTTGCTAACCAAGAAGTTGTGGACAGTGAGTTATTGCGTGAATGTTTCTTTCTACCCATCACATGGCCCTCCCAGCTCTGCTTTGCTTTATTTTTCTGGAATATATGATTTCTGGTTCATCGTATTTGCTCCCTCCTAATTATCCCATTAGTTTTTATATTTATTACTGCGTCACGTGACACTCCCAAGCCTGTATTCGTTTTTGAATACTTGTAAGTCTAAACAAATGTAATTGGTAGCCACAGCTCATGCAGGACGTTACGCCGGGTGGTGACGTCAGCAGCCATGGCTCGTGCAGGGCGTTACGCCGGGCGGTGATGTCAGGCAGAGGAGGGGCAGGGTGGGGGGTTGTAAAATGCGGGATATGGACGATGTCAGGTAAGTACCGAAAAAAAAAATGTCCTGCGCTGCATCACATCTGGCGATGCAGCGCGGGTAAAGAAATTCGTTATTTTTTTTTTTTCGGTACTTACCTGACATCGTCCCTATCCTGCAATTTACAACTCCCACCCTGCCACTCCTCTGCCTGACGTCACCGCCCGGCATAACGCCGTGCACGAGCCGTGGCTGCTTAAATGCAATCGCAATTTAAGGAATCTCAATTTAGAGATTCCTTAATTGCGATTTTTGCATTTGGGATGATGCATCCCAAATGCAAAAATACCGGTCACAAATGGAAAGATTCTGAGAATCTGCCCGTTTGCCATCGTTTTTTTGCTTGATGCAACTTCTTTAAAATACTCATAAATACCAAAGAGGGTTTCAAGGATTACATTTATTTTGCAAACTACCTTTTCAATGGTTAGCATTGCTATTATGATTCCCTGATATACATCTTTTTTACATTTACAGTCTATTGAAAAGTATTGTGGTGTCTGCAACCAAAAAGCCTCAGCAACTTAAACAGAAAATTTTATGGTAAGAATCTTTTCTGAGTTGCGTACAGTATATTTGAAAGCTGACTATGCACCGATAAGGATGTGTAATTCCTATAGCCCGATGCACAGCACATATTGTTTGAGGTCAAGGGCAACAAGCTTTCATGTGTATTGTGTCCTTGGCACAAGTAGGCCCAACTCCCATCACAAACCCTATGGCTGACAGTTGGCAGTACCACATAATGGGTCAGAGAAGGGCACTGTCTGTAGTTAACGTAATATGTTTGCCCATATGTTAAAACTGTCCAAACCTGTATTTATGGTTCATTATTTGAATGCATTTATTATTGGGGTGCGCATTCTAAGTAAATGTTGTAACCTCTGAGTGCACTACTAAAAAAAGTGTACACACACTTCCAAAGTTTAGCACTATGTGGCTATGTATACTGCTCAATAGATTTGCAGCACCTACAACGCAGCTGAAGCCCCTTGCACCTACAGACCTACAGACTGCGCCTGGTATTGTAGCGCCAAACAGATAAACCGCGCTTTGAAGATATTGCTGGTGTAGCGTTTTGGATACTTTTGTATCATTCATTTTACCGCGCTTTGTGCTTGTAGCGCTGTGATTACAACAGCGAGTATTGTAGCTGCATTGGATACTTTGTGTCACTCATTTAACCGCGCTTTGTGCTTGTAGCGCTGTGATTACAACAGCGGGTATTGAAGCTGCTTATGATACTTTTATATCAATCATTTACATCGCGCTTTGTGCTTTGCTTGGTGAATAGCGCTTTTAGTGGAGAATTAGTCTGCTGTACCTAGGAGCCTTAGACTGCTTGCTGGTGTGCATTGTGCTGTGCCCTCGCAGTTTTCACTTTCGTTTCTGCCCTCCATTTTGGTGTTGTGATATCCCCTGACCCGCCTCTACGATCCCGCCTCCCAGATGACCCTCCCACGCTCCGCCCCCTCCACCATCCATTTATGGCCAATGTCCCCACGCGCTACGGCCACGCCGAAGGTGCGCCAAAGGTAAGCCCGTCTACGCCCGTCCGCGCCTGGACCGCGCCCAGCGCCAGACCCCCTGGCCCCCGCATTGCCCAGCCCTCCCGCATTACCTACGATGCCACCACCCTCCTAGCCCTTAACCCCGGCCGCTCCCCCAACTGCGTCCAAGCCGCTCCTGGACACACCCATGGACATTTCTCATGCTACTCCTGCAAATTCATCGGCACCGTCAACAACTCCGCTACGACCACACCACAGATTCCCGACCCCAACCACCTACAATGCATCTTGCTCAACACCCGATCGGTCCACAGGCACGCCATTGACCTATGGAATCTACTAGACACCATCTCTCCGGACGTCGCCTTCCTAACAGAAACATGGATGAACGCCTCCTCCGCCCCAGACATCACCATTGCCATCCCAGAAGATTATAAGATCATACGCAAGGACCGTACCGGCCACACAGGAGGAGGAATCGCTATCGTCCATAAGAAATCCATCCACATCTCAACCAGCTCAGACGTCAATCTCGCCAACTCTGAACACCTTCACTTCCAGATCCACATCGACCCCAAGACCACACTCAGAGGCACCCTCCTTTACAGGCCACCAGAACCCCGCGCACAATTTAGTGAGGACATCACAGACTTCATCACTCCACACGCGCTCCCCTACAAAGATTACATCCTTCTGGGAGACCTCAATTTTCACCTTGAAAAGAACAACGACCGCAACTCCACCACCCTTTTGGACAACCTCGCCAACCTCGGACTTAAACAACTGGTCACTTCCCCCACCCACATCGCAGGTCACACCCTCGACCCTATCTTCACCTCCAGCAATCATGTCTCCTTCAGCCACACTACGGCTCTCCTCTGGACTGACCACAGCTGCGTTCACTTCACCTACAACAAGCCCAAACCCAACAACCACCCCCTACCAACTCTGCAAAGAAACTGGAACAAAATCACCATCGACCAGATCTCCTCATCGCTTCTTCTAAACCCCCCAACTCACTCCTCAAACCCCGACCAAGCCGCCACCAACCTCACCCTATGGTTATCCAACAGCGCCGACATCCTAGCACCACTGAAAAAACGACAAAGCAAACTTGGTAGCAAGAAGGCCTCATGGTTCAACGATGATGTTAAGAAATCCAAGAAACTCTGCCGCTTTCGTGAGAAGGCCTGGAAAAAAGACCCAACCACCAGCACCAAGGACGCCTTCAAAAACGCCACCCGCATACACCACCAACTGATCCGAAAGGCCAAGAAAACCGCCTTCAAGGACCGACTAGATAACAACGCCCACAACAGCAAGGAAC
This sequence comes from Lissotriton vulgaris, assembly GCF_964263255.1. Classification (NCBI taxonomy): domain Eukaryota; kingdom Metazoa; phylum Chordata; class Amphibia; order Caudata; family Salamandridae; genus Lissotriton; species Lissotriton vulgaris. The sequence goes on from NC_141695.1 coordinate 570,414,252, forward strand.
TTTTCAACATCTTCAAGGAATTTACCAATCCTTCGGCCAACTCTAACGACATCACCCCCTCTCAAGCCCTCTGCGACTCCCTAGCTTCATTCTTCCACAACAAAATTGCAGACATCCACAACAGCTTCGACAACCAACCCGGAGACCAACCCACCCAACCATCTGCTGGACCTTCACCCCCCTCGAACATCCTTAATGACTGGAACCCAATCTCCACTGAGGACACCATCTGCCTGATGAACTCCATCCACTCAGGATCCCCCACAGACCCTTGCCCTCACCACATCTTCAACAAAGCAGACTCCATCATAGCACCGCACCTCCGAGACGTCATCAACTGCTCCTTCAACTCCGCCACCTTCCCGGAAAGCTGAAAACACGCTGAACTCAGCGCCCTTCTGAAAAAACCCACAGCGGACCCCACTGAACTCAAAAATTACCGCCCCATCTCGCTCCTTTCATTCCCGGCCAAAGTCATCGAAAAAGCTGTCAACAACCAGCTCGCCGCCTTCCTCGAAGCCAACAAATCCCTCGACTCCTCACAGTCAGGCTTCCGAGCAAAACACAGCACTGAGACCGCCCTCATCGCAGCAACAGACGACATTCGAACTCTACTGGACAATGGAGACACAGTCGCCCTCATCCTCCTCGACCTCTCCGCAGCCTTCGACACAGTCTGCCATAGCACCCTTCTACAGCGCCTCAGAAACATCGGAATCCAAGGAAAAGCACTAGAATGGATCACCTCGTTCCTCACCGGAAGAACCCAGAGAGTCCGCCTTCCACCATTCAAGTCAGAGGCCACTGAAGTCATCTGCGGCGTACCAAAAGGATCTTCACTCAGCCCCACCCTCTTCAACGTGTACATGAGCCCCCTCGCGGTCATCGCACGCCAACACAACCTCAACATCATCTCCTACGCGGATGACACTCAACTGATCCTATCACTCACCAATGACCCTAGCACCGCCAAAACTAACCTACACGAAGGAATGAAAGAAGTAGCCGAATGGATGAAACACAGCCGTCTGAAACTGAACTCAGATAAAACAGAAGTCCTCATCTTAGGTACCTCCCCCTCCGCATGGGACGACTCTTGGTGGCCAGAAGCCCTTGGAAAAGCACCCATCCCGACAGACCACGCACGGAACCTGGGCGTCATCCTGGATTCCTCACTTTCAATGAACAGAAAAGTCAACACCGTCTCCTCATCCTGCTTCAACATTCTTCGCATGCTCAAAAAAACATTTTGTTGGATCCCCACCGAAACTAGGAAAACGGTCACCCACGCTCTGGTCACGAGCCGACTGGACTATGGAAACACCCTCTACGCCGGGACTACCGCTAAACTCCAGAAAAGACTCCAACGAATCCAAAACGCCTCAGCCAGGCTCATATTAGACATCCCACGTAAAGAACATATCTCTGGTCACCTGAAAAACCTCCACTGGCTTCCCGTCAATAAGAGGATCACTTTCCGGCTCCTAACCCACGCACACAAAGCACTCTACGAAATCGGACCAGAATGCCTCAACACACGACTGTCCTTCTACACCCCCTCCCGCCAGCTACGATCATCCAACCAAGCCCTTGCCACTATACCTCGCATCAACAAAACCACCATGGGAGGTAGATCCTTCTCCTACCTGGCAGCTAAAACCTGGAACTCACTTCCCACTTACCTTCGCCTTACCCAGAACCACCTAGCATTCAGAAAGCAACTTAAAAAGTGGATTTTCGACAAGTAATTCCCCACCCCCCCTCAAGCGCCTTGAGACCCTCTGGGTATGTAGTGCGCTATACAAATTCTCTGACTTGACTTGACTTGACTTGCTCCCACAATACTCTGCGATTTGACGCAAATAATTGCAGAAGCCTAAAACCAAGTTTGATAATACTTTGCTTTCAACATAAATTGTTCATAAAAAAGAGAAAGAAGGAAAAAAAACATTTTGCTAAACTACTATAACATTTCTGTTATCATTTTTTTGCAGCATCATTTAATAACGTGTTCATCCATGCTAGTATTTCCCAAAAATATTCATTATGGAAAATCTCTGTAACACTTTCAATAAGATTATGGGAAACAAAATTCAACAACCATTGGCAAACACAGTAGGTCTGAAATTAATGATCACCTTTTTACTTTTGTCATTGTGTGACTCGTTTTGGCATTGTGTTTGTAAAACTTAATTGTCATGTAAGCTGCCCCCTCACTAATATAACAAACTTTGGCAGAAGCTGAATTTAAGGAAGCGCGAGTTAGGCCCCTGTTGAAGAAACCTGGTGCGGATCCTGCGGTCTTGAAGAACTATAGAACAATCTCCCAGTTGCCCTTTCTTTCTAAGATCTTAGAACAGCATGTCCTGAAGTTTCTATCTCTTCACGTGGAATCTCACTGTTTACTCCACGAGCGACAGGCAGGGTTTCGAGCACATCACAGCACCGAGTTGGTGATGCTCTCGGTACTGGATGAATTAAGAGGCATGGCTGACATTAAGAAACCGAGTGCCCTGATCCTTTTAGATCTGTCAGCGGCGTTCAAAACTGTCAGCCATACCCTGCTCCTGGAAAGACTGGATGACTTCGGGGTCAAGGGTGTGGCCTTTAACTGGCTGAAATCCTTTCTTCTGGGAAGGACACAGAGGATACAACTGGGGGATTTGATTTCAGATGTGGGGACTTTAGAGAGTGGGGTGCCTCAGGGCTCCGCATTGTCCCCACTACTGTTTAATCTTTACCTTCAACCTCTGATTGCATCTCTGGCCAGTATGGGCTGTAGAGTTTTTAATTACGCTGATGATACTCAGCTTGTGCTGAGTATCGAAAACACTGAGGCCGCGCACTCCCAAGCGCAGAACATCTTGAGGTATACGGTCGGGTGGATGACTGGAAATCTGCTGAAGATCAATCCGGATAAGACCGAGGTACTGGTAATTCCATCTACCACCTCACCCTGGAGCGATCTCTACTGGCCACAGGAGTTAGGGTCAACTCCAAAGCCGAGTGCAAATGTAAAGAGCCTGGGGATTATGCTGGACTGTGACTTGTCAATGTGTACCCAAATCTCCTTTGTTGTTGGAAGCTGCACAAATATCATCAGGCAGTTACGTAAGCTAGCCCCTGTTCTTTCTCAGTCCATGTTGCGAACAGTTGTAGCAGCGACCATTATCTCAAGAATAGATTATGGGAATGCCCTTTATGTAGGTCTCCCTAAAACTCTGACTAACAGGTTGCAGGTCATGATGAACGTCGCAGCGCAACTGATTTTTAGACTCCCCAGAAGGACCAAGGCTTCTCCCTTATTACAGAGCGTACATTGGCTCCCTGTAAGGGAGAGGGTAGAGTTCAAGAGTTTATGCACGGCCCATAAGGCAATTTATGGCCATGCACCTGTCTACATCAGAGATCGTCTGAAAGTGTATAGCCCAAAAAGAACATTCAGATCTTTTGATTCTCAGTTGCTGATCTGCCCTCGGTACAAACTGGTAACCAAGGGAGGGAGAGCCTTCTCTGTGTTGGTCCCTCAGCTCTGGAATAAGCTACCCGAGGGGCTACGCAGATAGGTGAATCTCCTTCATTTTAGAAAGTCTTTAAAGACATTGCTGTTTGGAAGGGTTTTGGGTATAGTGTAGGTTGGCTGCTGCATTATCTCTCTGTGTTGTACGTAGTTATTGTATGAATTCCATCGATTTCCGAGCGCCTAGAGACCTGTAGGTGATTTGGCACGTTATAAATCCAACATAACAATAACAATAACAATAACAAATGTTTTTGGTTTTAAAAAGCACAAACTTCCACAGTAGTTACTGGCACTGAACAACACTACTTTGTGTGCTGATATACTCCTTGTGAAACAGCATAATGCTGTGACTCACAGTGAAGCCATCCGATACAAAGACAGAGAGAGAGAGAGAGAGAGAGGAGAGAGAGCAGAGTGGATGAGAGTGGAGGGAACAGAGAGAGAGAGAGAGAGAAAGAGAGAGATGTAATAAAACCAAAAGGTCACGGTTAATGCCAGACTAAATTAGGGGCCCAATTATTCAAGAAAGTCTCAAATGTGCACCCATGGAATATGTCCTAGCATTAAGTGCAGCTATACAGCTTTTGTTAATTCCCAAAAATGCACACAAGTAGGACAAGAAATAGTACTCCTAGAAAATATTTGTGAACTACATTTTAGCATGAGCAAAGTTGCATGTGTAGATTTGCTCAGGCGAAAATCTGAATGTTTACAAATTCACTTTTCCTCAAACACCTTTTTTCCCAACTCAGAAAGAAGGTTGATGTCTGCCATTGTCGGGAAGAAATTTCCAACATTCTTCACTATAACAAAAGATTAGAGAAGAATTCTTAAAAACGCATAAAACATGGAAGTTAGTGGGTTTCAACAGACTCAAAAGGCCATTCTGACCCTGGATCTATGTTTACCATGTAAATGCATATACAGTTTTTTTTCAAAAAGCTATTCACCTTTAAACAATGCAATATTATTTACAACGTACTTTTCACTTTCTCAACAGGCCCAATGTTTCGAATGCAGCAGATGACCACCTTCAATTAACAAAATCAAATGTAAATCATACTTGTCTTTTTCTGCCTGTATATTTAAAAAAATTATTAATTTTGTTGACTCTAAGCACACCTTCATTCTATTGTCAGATATGTACCTTGGTGATAGTGGAATTAGCGTAGAGGAGCGGTGTTGCTTTTTCACCTTCAAAGAGGAAGATTAAAATTTATATTTCAACAGATAAACAAAAAACTTACTCCATTTCAAAAAGAAAATTAAGTAGGAATGTTAGACGAAGTCTGCTCCAACTCTAAAAGCATTGTGGAAATCTTAACAGGTGAAATAAAGTGTGTCTCAACATTACCTTTTAATATACTTTGGACACAAGACTAGACTACAGGAGTGTCCAAATACGTATGCACTTTTTATGCTGGACAGTATTGCTTCTAAACACCCTTTCACTGCTTTCTTCCAAATCTTCAATAAAGATTTCATGAATCTACATGCATAGTCTTTCAGGTCTGCATATCTCTAATGTAAAACAATCGTACTTGTTTTCTCTTTTGTAAACTGACATATGTAAACTCATCAGTCACTCCTATGGTAAGCCTTTACAATCCTGAATGCTGAATGTTGAGTTTTGTGTGAGAGCATGCCCATACATAACCAAGAGAACTTTTCTTTAGCTACATAGAAACATGTAGTGTAACTTGTCAAACACTTTGAAATACTGCCCTCCCACTTGTCCTAGAGGTAGATGTAGAATTCAACCGTTCTTCATAAAATAGAATTGGATGTCAATCAGTACAAAGTATTTCTCTATTATGGAATCCCTAATGTGTCCCTTAAACATTCAAGCGAAGTCCAAACACATAACTGAAACACACCAAACAATAGTAACCTATAAAATTTGCAAAACAACTCTTTGAAGGTGTGATCAATCCAAAAAATACTCCTTTGGCACATCAAATATATTACAAAAGACATAAACTACTTGCACCCCAACAACTTTGCTTAAGCTGCAACACAGAGATTGCAGGACAACCAGTTGCTGCTACACCAAGCACATCAACAGCTGCAACACCATCTTTAGCAAACAATCCATACTCGCATATTGATCTTGAGTTTTGTAAACTTAAAGTTCTATGCATTTATTGTGATGACCTTTTGTGTTATGCAAACACTATATACACCTCATCAAAAACAAGAAACAGCAGCAGGCTGTACTTAATATTAGTTATTAGACATTTATCAAGCTTTTTTGTAATAAAAACTACCCCGTCCGAAGGCAGTTAAAAATGTGCATACTTGCTGCCTTTCTTGCCTGGGGTTATCAATTACTCTTGAATTTCATATTCTGATTCAACCTCATGACGCTTTATCAAGCCTTTTTGTTCTACCTACTACTATCCCGGCCGAAACCAGTGGGAAATTTGCACACTTGCTGCCTTTCTTGGCTGGGGTTGTCAATTGTCCTTCTTGTAATACAAATTCAAAGTGCAGGCCCTTTATTGAGCCTTCTTGGTAAAAATTACTCGTGAATGGCAGTGGGTAATTTGTGCACTTCCTTCCGTTCATGTATAAACAAAAGCTTAAAAGTCTAACAATATTAAAAAACAGCCAGTATAGTCTAGGGTTATCAAATCTTCTGTTTGTTATTGTAATTCAAAGTACAGAACCTTTATTGAGCCTTCTTGGTAACTGCTACCCAAGAATGGCACTAGGTAATTTGCACACTTGCAGCCTTTCTTATTTTTCACATTATTCATCTAACACTCAATCAACACATGATCTACACGTAAACACACCTGCTTCTTGTCTTTCTTGGCTGGGGTTATCAATTATGCTTCTTCTAATACAAATTCAAAGTGCAGGCCCTTTATTCAGCCTTCTTGCTAACTATTACTCGACAATGGCAGTGGGTAATTTGCACACTTGCGTCCTTTCTTGCGTCCTTTCTACCGCACAGGGTTGTACTTTGTGCACTTGCATAACTCCTTAGATACCCGTTTCTCAGGATCCCACTGCAGAATCCAACTCACAGTCTGTAATGGACTGGAAAACCAAACACCCATTTCCTTTACAAGGCAGGGGGTTGTTTCCACATCTGCTACCTTTCTTCCTTTTCACCTTATTCTGCATCCACTACCTAAAACACACATATCTCCTAACTTTCTTGCAGCCTTTGCCAAGTATTATTCTAATTCAAAGTAGAGTCCCTGAAATGGGCCCGGTGTTGTTTTTTTCAGCCTTACTCCTCACTATGGTAATTTAATGCACTTACATTACTTCCTTCGATGTCGTAGCCATTCCTTATGCTCCCACTGCAAAATTCGATGCCCTATCCATATAATGACTTGGAAATTCAAAGATCCACTTCCCTTACAAAGCAGTGGATAGTTTGCGCGTCTGCAGCCTTTTTATTTTTCTCCTTTTTTATCTTCCACTCAATCAACACATTATCTACACATAACACACACCAACTTGCTACCTTTTTTGGCTGCAGTTATAAATTCTTTTTCAATCTCACATTCTGATTCAAACTCGTGTGCCCTATATTCAGCCTTTTTGTTGTAGCTACAATCCCAGTCCAAGACATTGGTAAATTTAGACACGTACTGCCTTTCTTGACTGGGATTATCAATTATTGTTCAATTTCATATTCTGATTCAAAGTCAAGGCCCTTTATCAAGCCTTTTTCATATAGATACTGCACTGGCAGAAGGCAACGGGAAATTTGTACACTTGCTGCATTTCTTCGCAGGGGTTATGAACTATTGTTCAATTTCATATTTCGTATTCAAACTGCAGTCCCTTTATCAAGCCATTTTTATTCTATCAACTACCCCGGCCGAAGGCAGTAGGAAATTTGAACTCTTACTGCCTTTCTTAGCCTGGGTTATCAATTATCCTTCTGGTAATACAAATCCAAAGAGCAGGCTCTTTATTGAGCCTTCTTGGTAACTATTACTCGTGAATGGCAGTGGGTAATTTGCGCACTTCCTGCCATTCATGTATAAACAAAGGCTTAAAAGTCTAACAATATTAAAAAAGAGCCAGTATAGTCTATGTTTATCAAATCTTCTGTTTCTTATTGAAATTCAAAGTACAGGCCCTTTATTGAGCCTTCTTGCTAACTACTACCCGTGAATTGCAGTGGGTAATTTGGACAATTTCAGCCTTTTATAATTTTTTACATTATTCATCTACCACTCAATCAAAAAATCATCTACACCTACACACACCTACTTACTGCCTTTCCTGGCTATGGTTATCAACTATTCTTCTATTTCATATCTGTATTCAAAGTGCGGGCCCTTTATCGAGCCTTTTTCATGTAGATACTGCACTGCCAGAAGGAAGTGGGAAATTTGCGCACTTACTGCATTTCTTCGCAGGGGCTATGAACTATTGTTCAATTTCATATTCCTATTCAAACTGCAGTCCCTTTATCAAGGCCTTTTTATTCTATCAACTACCCCGGCCAAAGGCAGTAGGAAATTTGAACTCTTGCCTACTTTCTTGGCTGGGGTTATCAATTATCCTTCTTGTAATACAAATTCAAAGTGCAGGCCCTTTATTGAGCCTTCTTGGTAACTATTACTCGTGAATGGCAGTGGATAAGTTGCGCACTTCCTGCTGTTCATGTATGAAAAAAAACTTAACAAAAGTCTACTAATATTAAAAAAGAGCCAGTACAGTCTATGGTTATCAAATCTTCTCTTTGTTATTCTAGTACAAAGTGCAGGCCCTTTACTGAGCCTTCTTGCAAACTACTACCCGTGAATAGCAGTGGCTAATTTGCACACTTACAGCCTTTCTTAGTTTTTACATTATTCATGTTCCACTCAATCAACACATTATCTATACTGTTGCTGTTGTATAAGCTTTATTCGAGACAATTCTCATAAAAGCACATAAAATCAAGACAATTTACACAAAATACATAATCACAGGATAAAAACTTCATTAAACACAGTGCAGCACATACAACATCACAGATAAAACAATTTATACCAATTACACAAAAATTATTAAAAATTATTAAAGGGAATCCCTGCTTACCTACTACCCCCCATATACCGTCGTCTTATCGCCCAAGAATTATTAAAAATTATTAAAGGGAATCCCGGCTTACCTACTACCCCCCATATACCGTCGTCTTATCGCCCAAGCCCAACCCATGAATTTGGCTACCCCCGTCACTAGCGAATCCTGGTTTGTTGTGCGTAGGATTCTTAAGGCTACTGCACTATCGCGTGTCCCCAAATTTTTACATACCGGCGAGAGCCATTTTCTCCTCGGGTTTGCATAGGCTGGACATGCGAAGAGAAAATGGCCTAGGCTCTCCTCGGCATTTTCGCAAGCAGGACATAGATTGTTAGTGGGTCTGTGCCAGCCAGATGTTAATTTCTTAAGGGGGATAGATCCTGACCTTAACTGGAAGACAAGTTTCCTCTCCATCGGTACCGTAATGTTGGACCAGTAGTTTTCTAGGACGGGAAAGATTTTGGTCTCCAGAAAACGACCAGACATAGAATCTGACCTGGTGTTATTTAGCATCTTGCCTCCCACCCATTCCCAATATTGCTCTTTGAGGGCTTCTTTGCTTGGGAAGATTTCTCCCTCGGGGTTATTCCAGAGATTCGAAAACCCCAGATTTACCAACATGGTTTTCAGGTGTTTTAACCATTTTATCTTATGGAAGATATCTTCCTTGATTATCCACAGAAAGCCCTCAGCGTACTGTCTTATTTCTGGAGTCGTCCAAAGACGTCTCCAGTAAAGAACTGGTCGCAGTCGAGCTCTGTCGACAATCGTTCGTCTGCCTAATACGTACACACACCTACTTGCTGCCTTTCTTGACTATGGTTATCAACTATTCTATTTCATATTGGTATTCAAACTAAGAGCCCTTTATCGCACCTTTTTGTTGTAACAAGTACCCCAGCCGAAGGCAGTAAAAAATTGCACACTTGCTGCCTTTCTTGGCTGGGGTTATCAATTGTTCGTGAATTTCATATTCTGATACAAACTCGTGCCCTTTAACACTTTTTGTTGTACCTACAGAGACAATTATACTGCGTCCACAGATACTGTTAACTTACAGTTAAGTTTAACATTCTGTTAACTGTACAAAATAGCATTCATCGATCTTTGTGTCAACAACTGCCTTCAATCTACGCTGCGGACAGCTGCATTCAGACCTTCAATGTAGCTTTCCTTCTACATTAAGAACAGCATTACATTTAACATTGCTTTCCTTAACGCAGATACAATTCTACTCTGTCCTAAGCTTCTGTTAACTGTACAAAATAGCATTCATCAATGTTTCTATCGATTAGTACCTTCGATTTACTTTACAGACAGCAGGGTTCACAACTTCAATTCACTTTTCCATGTAAATTTCTCTTCACTATGTGTGCTGAGAACTGCCTTCAATCAATTCTGCGCTCAGTAGAGTTCACAACTAGATACCAAGAGCGCAAGCACTACAGAAAACATTCAATACAATCTTGATTTACTTAAAACACAGACCATTGCACAATATCCTCACATTTTCTTGAACTTTGAACACTAGGAAATTCAGCCTTCATTCATTTAATGCAGACAAAATTCTACTATATGTGTTTCACATTTTGTTTAAATAAGTGACAATAAACATTCATCTATGTCTATTAACCACTGCCTTCAATCCACACTGCACAGGGAACATACAAGCTCACCGCCAAATATACTACTTACTCAGCGCACCATCAATAATCACAAACAAGAGTGAACAATTTTATGTCACAGTGAGACACACTGTCCCTTTTAAATAGAATTGATGCAGAATTCAATCACCAAAAGACATTACTTCAATTACTGTACCTCACCCCAACCACACATCATCACAGGGTACATTCAAGCTCAGCGCCAAAGGTATCACTAACTCAGTGCACCACAAATCATCACCATGTCACCATATTGAATGAGATGACTTATTTAGAAAAAAATACATAATACTTTTTGAAAATATACTTCAACTTACTTCTGTTAATGGACAACCAATATTTATTGCTTCCTTTCTTGACTGGGATTATCAATTATTCCTCAATTTCATATTCTGATTCAAAGTCAAGGCCCTTTATTAAACCTTTTTGTTGTAGAAGTTTCCACATTTGCAGCCTTTCTTCACTAGAGTTATCAATTATTCTTCTTGAAATTGAAATTCAAACTACAGGCCCTTCATTGACCCTTCTTGTTAACTACTACCCATGAATAGCAGTGGGTAATTTGCACACTTGCGTCCTTTCTTGCGTCCTTTCTACCGCACAGTGTGTGTACTTTCTGCACTAGCTTGCCTCCTTATATATGGCACCCATTTCTCAGGCTCCCACTGCAGAATCCAACACCCCATCGGTGTAAAGGACTGGAAAACTAAAACACCCACTTCCCTTACAAGGAAATGGGTAGCTCTACAAATGTAAAAAATAAATAAATAAAATAAAATAAATAAATAAACTATTCTTAAATTTCATAATCTGATTTAAGCTCGAGGTCCTTTATTGAGCCTTTTTGATGTACCTACTTCCCCGGCCGAAAGCAGTGGGTAATTTGCGCACTTCCTGCCTCTCATGTATAAACAAAAGCTTAAAAGTCTAACTATATTAAAAAAGAGCCAGTATAGTCTATAGTTATCAAATCTTCTGTTTCTTATTGAAATTCAAAAAACAGGCCCTTTATTGAGCCTCATACTCAGGAGATTTTGGATATTACTTTGTGTATAGTTGAAGAACTAATCGTATCTGTCACAGGCAATGAGAGTGAAGAAGGAGAAATTAGTGCTGCAGACATGAATTGTGATTTTGAAGACGAAAGCTTTGATGGAGATTTTCTGAAAGTTTTAAATTATGTTGACATTTTAGTACAAATTAAATCAGAAACTGCTGACGAGGAAATTGATCTGAATGACATATCTGATGAAGTTGTATTGGAATGTCTCTTAAATTATGAGATATTAATAGAATACATTTATTATTGAAAAATAATAAAGCTCTGAGCACTATCTACTAATGTGTTTATTGTACTAAAAGTGAACACTTGCTGCCTTAATTGACTAGGATTATAAATTATTATTCAATTTAAGATTTTGATTCAAAGTCGAGACCCTTTATTAAACCTATTTGTTGTAGAAGTTTCCACATTTGCAGATTTTCTTCACTAGAGTTATCAATTATTATTCTTGAAATTGAAATTCAAACTACAGGCTCTTCATTGACCCTTCTTGTTAACTACTACCCATGAATAGCAGTGGGTAATTTGCACACTTGCGTCCTTTCTTGCGTCCTTTCTACCGCACAGTGTGTGTACGTTCTGCACTAGCTTGCCTCCTTATATGTGGTACCCATTTCTCAGGCTCCCACTGCAGAATCCAACACTGCGTCGGTGTAATGGACTGGAAAACTAAAACGCCCACTTCCCTTCCAAGGAAATGGATAGCTTGCACATCTTTAGCAATTCTTATTTTTCACCTTTTTCATCTTTCACTCAATCAACATATCATCCACACATACACAAACCTACTTGATGCCTTTCTTCACTGTGGTTATCAACTATTCTTCAATTTCATATTCTGATTCAAACTCGTGGCCCTTTATCGAACCTTTTTGATGTAGCTACTACCAGACCCAAACACAGTTAAAAATGTGCACACTTGCTACCTTACTTGGCTAAGGTTGTCAATTATTCTTGAATTTCAAGAACTTGATTTATATCAGTTATAGGTTTAGTACAATAACAAAATTAGTCTTACAAGTCCAAAAGAACACTGAATGACAGTCTACACTACAAACAACACAGGTCACAATTTGAACTATTATGTCCCTGAAACATACATATTTTGACAAATGCATTCCATACATGTTCTATCTTTCATTTCAATCGTGTTTACAGATGATACAGTCCACCATTAAATGTTACACTGCAGACAGCCGGATTCACAACTTCAATTCAGCTTTCCTTGTACATTAAGTACACTATTCGATCTACCCTTGCTTTCTTAACGTAGAGACAATTTTACTCTGTCCTCAGATTCTGTTAGCTGTACAAAATAGCATTCGTTAATATTTGTATCAATTAGTACCTTTGATCTACATTACACACAGTGGAGCTCACAACTTTAATTCAGCTTTCAATGTAGATTTCTCTTCACTATGTGTGCTTAGAAGTGCCTTCAATCAATTCTCCACTCAGTACAGTTCACAACTGGAAGCCAAAAGCCCTAGCACTACAGAAAACATTCAATACAATCTTGATTTACTTAAAACACAGACAACTGGTGTGGAAAATGTACAGTGTGAACATTTAGTTATTCTTGTCAATGGCGTTCCTACTAAGAGTATGAAAATATGGCAAAAATTAGCAGATATTAGAAAAGTGAAAAAGGCAACGTTCTGTTCTATCTGCTATAAAAAAATGTATATCACAAAAATGTGTATTTGGGAAAAGAATAAATAACAGTACAAGATACTGACTTCCCATCTGGACAAATTGAAAAACTGGATGTTTCCATAACTGGAGAAATCTATGAACATTACAGCATTCATCCACTTCTTTCTAAAGAAGTGATGGGGAATACTATAGAATTATTCCAAATGAAGGAAGAACAGCGAAGTGCCATTACTATATGCGAAAAAAGCTTGGAAGATCGTTCTTTCCCTCAGTTAATTCCCCCAAGAAAAAGAGGACGATATGATAACCGACCTGTGCAGATTCCTGCATCTGAATACCAGACATCAATGTTATATGTAGAAAATCCAAGATTTCAACAATGTATTCCATATTTGTTCCATCTTTTGTTTGAGAGTGATTTGTCTAGACTTCTTATGCACAAAACAATGTATTGCAAACACGTGTACATCTGCAAAATGATTCAGCAAACAAATTTATGCATAAAGTACAGCAGAAAGATAATATTTTGGAATCTCACCTCATTAATCTCATGGCATGTCAGCGTTGTAGTAATGATTACACAAATTCATATGATCATACTCGATCTCATCTAATGCTTCCACAAAATCAGCATCTAAAGTTTAGTATAGAAAATCACACCTGATATCTACAGCATTTATATCTTCCCCTTCATTCTCCCTACTTATAAAAATTATGTTTAGCTCTTTTCCATACTGAATTTATTATGTTGTAGGTCATTGTACAAAAACATAAATACTTCATTTTACCCTCACTATGATATCAGCATATATGATGATTTATATGAAATATCTTACAATTAAACCAATATTTTGTACATGAGTGTATATTATTTTCAAAATATTCTAAAATTAAATACAATAAATACAGTGTCACTCTGCATTGTGTCAAGTGCTTTATTTATACTACCTACTGTTTAGCAAACTTAACGACAGCGCAGCCTCAGTTTGACTCACCCCATTACGTTCTCAATTAGGGTAGCGAGAGAGAAAGGAGTAAACTACATGTCTACAGATGTACTCCTATATTTAGAACACTGGATGAAGCACTGAATAAATAAAGTTAGATACAAAACAACATACACAAAAAAGGCTGCATAAATGATACACAAAGGAAAGCAACACAAATAGATCACTGAATCTTAAACACAAACCGGTAAGTCACTAAAAGAACAAAAAGGCTAAGTACACTGCAACAGACGCTACGCTGTGGAACTCATTGTGAAGAAAGGTAGAAACATACTGTAAATAAAGTGGAATTCCAATAAAGAAAAAGTAAAAAAGATACATGGATGACAAAGTCACTGGAGTAATACTCTGTTTCCCAACACAAAAAAGATTTTGAAAAACTTATATCAACAAATGTTTAGGGAGCTGCAAAGGGACCCCATGCCCTGAGACTCAAACAATAACATTGGGGACCGTGGAGAGAACGCCAATGCCCCCACAGTCCCAGCCGGCTCGCCACATCCTTCGAGAGCCGGCATTGCTTTCTCTGAGAGAACAGCTTACATGCTGTTCTCTCTAACGAAAAGCAATCTGCTTTCCTACTTGAAAGACACAGAAGATTAACTTGCTCTCTCTTTCAAATAGGAAACAGGTTTGCTGTGCTAAAGTGGGAGCCGCGGCGCTCCCACCGTACCATAGAAAACAGCAGTGTCCCGGGGATAGGCACCCCGAGTCACTGCAATAGCCGACCCTGGAAAATGATGGTCCCCAGGGCCATCAAGGGTTCCAGTAAGGAAGCCGCGCGACCCCTCCAAACATTTAAAAGTCCGAAGAAGTGGAAGTCCCCGGAGCTGGGAAATCCGTGCCATCACAGACCCTCCTATTTTAAATATTACTGCCCCAGGAAGGTGGTGGTCCCCGAAGAATGTAGGAGACCCGTGACCCCCCGCACACTTCAAAATTAATGATGCAGCCAACATTTCCTGGTTTAGAGTGCTCACAGACAGTTGACAGCCAATAAGCATGCAGCTCGTGCTCGTAATTCCACAGATTTCCGTACGCATACCCCACGATTTTTCTTCAAAAACAATAAATAAATAAAAGAGCCCAAACATCCATGTACGACCCCCTGAGCAAGCCTAGAGGGTCAGAATGTTTCTAGCCTGCCCCCTTCCCTTAATTCGCAACTTTGTTTTACTGTTTTCTTGTGACTCGCTTCTAGCGACGAACAAGATGGTTGCCAACCCTTCCTGGTATCGAGTGTTCACAGACAGTTCACAACCAATCAGCATGCAGCTCCTGCTCGTAATTCTACGTATTTCCGTACGCGTACTCCACGATGTTTCTTTTAAAAAGAAAAATAGACCCTAAACATCCACGTACAACCCCCTGAGCAAGCGTAAAGGATCAAAATGTTTGTAGCCTTCCCTTATTTCTTAACTTTCTTTACTGTTTTTTTGTGACTCGGTTCTACCAAGGCACAAGATGGCTGCCAACACTTACTGGTTTCGAGCGTTGACAGACAGTTAACAGCCAATCAGCAGGCAGGTCGCGCTCGTAATTGAACAAATTTCCGTAAGCGTGCTGCACCCCGTATCTAGATATTGCTATGATTTTACTTGCAATTTTCTCAGAAACTACTGAACGGATTTACAGCATTTAAAAAAAGCACAATCTGCGAACCAAACTCTACCTCTCTGCCAAATTTTGTGTAATTCAATTCAGCCATTCGGGCTGTAGCCCTGGCTAAAGGTCCCTATGGAAAATTGCATGGGGAAAGAACATTTTGGGACCCCCTTTTTCCTCGGCCCCCACTTGCCGAATCACCCCCAAACTTTCAGGAAAGGAGCAGAACCGAGCAGGCTATTTTCTTGGAGAACTTTGCGTAGATTCGTCTACCGGCACAAAAGTTATTCCAAATAGAATGTTGTGGATTTCCTATGGAAACTAGGTCCTAACTATAACTACCTACTGGCGACCGCCAGTAGGTAATATATATGATTCTCTCTCTCTCTCTCTCTAAATATATATATATATATATATATATATATATATATATATATATATATATATATATATATATATATATATATCCCAGCTTTCCTCTCCCTCACCTTCGAAGAAGACACAGCACTCGCGGGAGGAGGGTTCAATTTCTTTATTTTGCCCTCAGAGAACCAGATGCGTTTCGGCTACTGCCTTTGTCGATGGTACATTGCCGCGCCATTTTTTAGTTTTTTAAATACCCATCACGTGATTGTCTTAGAGGTAAACAAAGGACTGGTACATAGTTGCCATCTTGTAATGGTTTTTCATAACAATGTTCTATCACGCCCTGAATGGGCATTGTTATTTTACCGCATACAATTATATACACATACGCTTAAGAAACTAGGACATATGTACATTATAATTCGGCATGAGTAACATATTTGTTCTTACACGCGTTTTTCATACACGTGCAATACGTTAGAACATCATTATTACGCCCTGGATGGGCTTGTGATCCATTTCATTGTCCTCGGGCAACTTTTACTCTATCACATAACGCCCTGGATGGGCTTAACACTCTTGTGTACCTCTATTAGACCAGGTGTGTTGCAAAACCTCACTGTGCAAAATCATAATAATATCCCCAACAAATTAAAATTATAAACATTTAAAATACGAGGGTAATTATCAGTATCTTACTACAGGATTGCTTCTGTCACAACTTACTCTCATCATGAGATAGGGAGCCCCCTATCCCAGATGTACTGCCATCTCCTCATGGCTGTTGAGACCCCCCGGCACCTTTGTTCCCACATCTATTATGTGTCTGGATTCCAGTCTTCTTAATCTCTGTAATCTATCCCCCCCTCTTGGATTCGCTTGTACATGATCTAAACCGAAGTAGGATATTAGGTCACTGTTGCTCCTGTGGTGTTACTTAAAATGCCTGGCTACAGGGTAGGAGGGATCACAATTTGTGATTGCCCTCAGGTGTTCTAAAATACGCATCTTCATAGAGTTGACCGTACTGCCAATATATCGTAGTCCGCATGGACATACAAGACAGTATACCGTGAAGGGGGTTGAGCAAGTCAAGAATGCCTTGATTTTACGCATTTGTCCTCTGACTTCATATGATAGCACTTTTTTGCTATGCTTACATGCCTTGCATCGGCCACATGGGTAAAATCCTGGTTTATGTTCTCCAAATGGTCGATCTACAGGGCGAGGTAAGTAGCTTTTGGTCAGTGTGTTTCGTAATGCTCTGGCCCTCCTGTATGTTATCATAGGTTGATTGGGAATGTCCATCCCCATCACTGGGTCTTTCGCTAGCAAAATCCAGTTTTTTCTTAGTATTCGCCTAAGCCCTCCTGCCCCTTCTGAAAAGGTGGTGATAAATCTAAACTTCCCTTCCTTGGCTGAATCCTTAGGTTTATCTTTTAGCATCTCTGTGCATGATATATTCTTAACTTTCTTCTCTGCTTCTTCTAGACACCTGGAGCTATATCCTCGGACCTTGAATCTTTCTATACTTTCTCTAGCATTCCTAATATAATCATCTTCCGATGTACAATTTCTTTTTATTCAGAGTAGTTCTCCGTAGGGAATGCTAAAGATTAGCTTGGGAGGGTGACTGCTGCTGGAATGTAGTATTGAGTTCCCTGCCGTGGGTTTTCTGAATAGCTGTGTGTGTATGCTACCCTGGTCTATTCTGATTTCAAGATCAAGGAAGTTTAATTTCTTTTCACTTAGTTCCGCTATGAAGTAGATATATATATAGATAGATATTTAGATATGAAGAAACACTTTCCTGACGAAAAGAGGTGAGTCGCACACGTATCGCATTACTTTTGAACAGCTGATTTATTGAAATGCTCCATATTCCATTTCCTAATGCATTTCGACCGTTCCACGGTCTTCTTCAGAGGAGGAGCTCGGCAAGTCTTAGTGGCGGCGCTGTAGCTGCATGGCCATAACGAAGCTTCTTTTCACTGTCCAGCCCATCATGGGCGTGTCATTTTACCTTGAGCTTCTGGTCAATGTAGTCACTTTGCCGCCTTCGTCACAGCCCTTCAATGGGAGACGCTTGTGCCAATTAGTGCTGATGCGATATTCCAACAATCCGCTTTAGGAACTGCTGTGACCTGTACCATGGTCCAGTCCATGGTGGCTGCCGCTGCCCTGTAGCCTTGAGGCAGGAAACTTGAACGGTCAGATGCGGGCAGTACCGGCGCTCTTCCCAGGCGGTGCGGTATTCCACGGCCAGACCAAGCCGTTAAATATGAAGAAACACTTTCCTGACGAAAAGAGGTGAGTCGCACACGTATCGCATTACTTTTGAACAGCTGATTTATTGAAATGCTCCATATTCCATTTCCTAATGCATTTCGACCGTTCCACGGTCTTCTTCAGAGGAGGAGCTCGGCAAGTCTTAGTGGCGGCGCTGTAGCTGCATGGCCATAACGAAGCTTCTTTTCACTGTCCAGCCCATCATGGGCGTGTCATTTTACCTTGAGCTTCTGGTCAATGTAGTCACTTTGCCGCCTTCGTCACAGCCCTTCAATGGGAGACGCTTGTGCCAATTAGTGCTGATGCGATATTCCAACAATCCGCTTTAGGAACTGCTGTGACCTGTACCATGGTCCAGTCCATGGTGGCTGCCGCTGCCCTGTAGCCTTGAGGCAGGAAACTTGAACGGTCAGATGCGGGCAGTACCGGCGCTCTTCCCAGGCGGTGCGGTATTCCACGGCCAGACCAAGCCGTTAAATATGAAGAAACACTTTCCTGACGAAAAGAGGTGAGTCGCACACGTATCGCATTACTTTTGAACAGCTGATTTATTGAAATGCTCCATATTCCATTTCCTAATGCATTTCGACCGTTCCACGGTCTTCTTCAGAGGAGGAGCTCGGCAAGATATTTAGATATATAGATACGTACAGAAATTTGTTCAATTACGAGCACGAGCTGCATGCTGATTGGCTGTGAACCGTCTGTCAACACTCGAAACTAGGAAGTGCTGGCGGCCATCTTGTGGCTGGCTATAACCGCGTCACAAGAAAACATTAAACCAAAGTTGAGAAATAAGGGAAGGGGTTAGGCTAGAGACATTCTGAACCTCAAGGCCTGCTCAGGGGGTCGTATATCGATGTTTAGGCTCTATTTTTTATTTTTTATTTTTTAAAGAAAAATCGCAGCGAATCGCATGGAAACACGTAGAATTCGGAGCTAGATGCAGATTGGCTGTCAATACTCCAAACCAGGAAATATTGGCAGCCTTCTTGTTTGTCGGGAGAGCAAAGTCACAAGAAAACAGTAAAAGAAAGTTGAGAAATAAGGAAAGGGGGCATGGTAGAAACATTCTGACCCTATAGTCTTGGTCAGGGGGTGGTACATGTATCTTTAGGCTCAATTTTTATTTTTATTTAAATAAAAAATGGCGGGGTACTCGTGCAGTACTTGTACGCGGTAGAAATAATGGGGGCTTGTAAGGTGCCCCGAGCACTTGGGAACGGTACTCCTCTAGTTTTATTTTGAAGTATGGGGGGTTACGGTCCTACTCCTCGCAGTCTCGGTGAGTGGCACCCCTGTTGTGGGAAGTAATCGATGACACCAGAATAGATGAAAGATGCATTTATTATGAATGGAACAAGGGCCCACAGAGAGCCAGTAGATAAGGGTGCATTCCCAACAACCCCTCGGGTCTTTTTTTTAAAAAAAAAATATGCTTTGAGCTCGCTCTCTCTTTTTCCCCCTTTTTCGTCGAAGGGAACGCTACATTTCTGGGGCAGTGATATGTAAAATGAACTTCCAGGTCCGGGTACCTGCATTGTCTAGAGTTTTTTATTACTGTTGGGAGGGGGGACTTGATAATACGTCCTTGTAAATTGCCATAGAAGGCTATGTTCTGGTGTTAACATGGGCTTCTATGGGAAATAGCAAGGCCGTATTATCAAGCTCATTATCACAGTTTTATCTTCAGTTTCCTGTCAATAAAAAGGTGATCATTTTAACACCGGTCCTTGATAATATGCACCTAAGTTTACTGGTCAAAAAAAGAGAGCAATGGGTC
This sequence comes from Lissotriton vulgaris, assembly GCF_964263255.1. Taxonomy (NCBI): domain Eukaryota; kingdom Metazoa; phylum Chordata; class Amphibia; order Caudata; family Salamandridae; genus Lissotriton; species Lissotriton vulgaris. The sequence goes on from NC_141695.1 coordinate 570,434,248, forward strand.
ATATTATCAACAAAAGGCAATACATTATTGCTGTTTTTATCAGCAGGAAACTGTCGATAAAGCGGCGATAATGGGCTTGATAATATATCATTGTGAATTGCCATAGAAGCTCATGTTGACACTTGAACTTGGGCTGGTATGGGAATTTACAAGGGCCTATTATCAAGCCCATTATCGGCGCTTTAGCAGCAGTTTTCTGACGATAAAAGTGGCGAAAATGTATCGCCCTTTACTGATGATATGACACTGATGGGCATATGATCAAGGACCGGTGTTAAAATTATCGTTGTTTTATGGGCAGGAAAGTGCCGATAAAATGGCAAAAATGGTCTTGATAATACGCCCTTGTTAATTTCCATAGAAGCCCATGTTCTGGTGTTAACATGGGCTTCTATGGGAATTAACAAGGGCGTATTATCAAGCCTAGATGCGGCCCTTGGAGGGAGTTGCAGTGGGACAGGCGGGGCGGGGGAGGGACAGGGTGGGGGGTGATAAAGAACGGAATCTGGATAATTGTAGGCAAGTAAACAATTACATGAATTAAATTAATTTCAGGCTATATTATCAACAACATAAGGCGATACATTATTGCCGCTTTTATTGGGAGGAGCGGCGATAATTGTCTGTATAATATGCTGTTGTGAATTTCCATAGCTGCCCATGGTAATAGTAAGAACCTGGGCTGCTATGGAAATTTACAAGGGCCTATTATGAAGCCCATTATCACGCTTTATCGGCAGTTACTGGTGAAAAAAGTGGCGATAAGGGATCACCTTTAGTTGATAATATGCCCCTTCATTTCTATGATAGTATGTAAAACTTTCCTTTTTTTTGTAGCAGTTGTACTCTCTACGCATGCTCAGCCTCGTTTCAAAGCTGACGTTTTTTTTCTTTTTCTTCAAGTTCAACAAACAAAGCTTTCTTTATTTCAGGTATTAAATTTGGCACTTTGTTTTTCCGGGTCGTGTGTGTCATCTTCTGTTATACCATTGTAATATATCAATAATCGTATTTTATCTACATTTATTTGGAACGTAGTGTCGAGACGCCAAAAGTTGATGAGGTACTCCTTCGACCGCCATTTTAGTCGTTTTTCACTGTTGTTTTTATTATATCTGTTACTTCCAATTTATTGTCCTCCTCGGTGTTTGTCCTTAAACTCTTTTGTTATCAGACTTGGTCACACGTATACCTAAAAACTAATTTGAAGGACGTAAGTCACAGCCATTACAACGCGTGTTCGTCAACACAAAGACATTATTAAGATTATAGACGCTTTTATCGGGAGGAAAACTGCTGATAAAGTGGCGATAAAGGGCTTGAAAATAGGCTTTTGTGAATTCCCATAAGAGCCCAAGTTAACCCAAGTTAACACCAGAACCTGGGCTGCTATGGGAATTTCCAAGGCCCTATTATCAAGCCCATTATCGCTGTTTTATCGAAATTTTTCCTGCAGATAAAAGCGGCGATAACTTATTGCCTTTTGTTGATAATATGCCACTTTGTTTCGTGCCCTGCATCACATTTTGTGATATAGGGTGCAGGATACGAAATTCATTTGATAAATTTAATTGTTTACTTACCTGTTTACTTACCTGCAATCATCCACATTCCGTTGTTTAGAACCCCCCATCCTGCCCCTCCCCCGACCCACTTGCCTACCTCACTACAACTCCCTCCACGGGCTGCGGCTGAGTCAGTTACTTGTACTTACCTTAAGGATAATAAATACATTTAAAAAAAAAGTATATATTATAAAATTGTCCCCTGTGGAAGATACCAAAAAACACAGTTACTAGATATATTTTACAACACAAAATAATTTGTAAAACATTTCATTTGCCTTTGTTGCTGTTCTCAGAATATATAGAATTTCACTACAAACAGAGAGTTCAATAGTACTCATCACATAACAACGGGCAAAAAAAAGACAATCCATAAGGATATCTTAAAAAAACCCAGTCAACATTATCAATAACAATATAAAAAATAGAAATAAAACATATCCTACATTTTTTTCTAAGAGCAATTTCTTACGTAAATATAACGTATCTCAAACAATCATAAAATAACAATACATTCTGATTAATTTTCCTACACTGTAAATAATGTTACTTACAAATAGATGCTGACAAAATACACAGCAAAAAGTCCTTAATGGTTTTGAACACTTTTCCTTACGGCGAAATAGTATGCATCAAGTCCTTTGTTTGGAAGGTTTTCCATAGTAATCCTAAACGTCCGCCTCCCAGCCTTCTGATCCAAAACCTTCGACATCATCTATGGGTCCCCCAGGACTCATCAATCAGTCCAACGCTGTTCAACATCTACATGGCCACCCTAACACAAGTAGCAACCATCGCAACTTCAACAACATCTCCTACACAAAGAAAGCCCAGCTCATTCTCTTCCTCACCAAGAAGCCACATACCACCAAAAGTAACCTCCACGACACAATGAAGGACGTCACTAAGTACATAAGGAGCAGCACTATAAACACAAACGATCAGAAAATGAAGGAACTCATTCTCAGACCCACTCCATCAGCCTCAGACAACTCCTGCTACCTGACTACAGTGTGAAGAGTACCAACACCTACCAACCATGTGCACAACATAGGATTCAACCTCAACTGCTCTTTCTCCATGTGTAAGCAAGTCTACACCGTATCCTTGCACTGCTATAACAACCTTCACATGCTCAGCCACATTTAGAAGTGGATTGTAACCAAAAGAAGAAGAACAGTGACGCAAGCCCTCATCAGCAGCAGACTACATTGTGGTAAAACACTCTACACTTGAATTCTAGCCAAACACCTACAACAATTTCAACAAATCCAAAAGACCACTATGTGACTGATCATCAATGTCCCTGGCTGCACCCACATCACCCAGCACCTGATACACCTACACTGCCTCAATATCAACAAAAGGATCACCTTCAAGCTCCTCAGCATCACTTACAAAATACTCTACAACACCAGACCAATGTACCTTAACAGCAGTAATCCTAAAGGGCAAATTTTGATTTTAAAATGTTGTCTTTAAAAATATTAGGTAAGAATGTAGTAACTCTTTGGGCAAACATTGCTTAAAAACGAATTGAGTATCATTACACTGTATCCAACCTTTCAGACATTTTAAATAAACAATGTAATGTCGAGATGTGGTAGAAGGTCCATCATGAAAAATAATGGCAACAGCTTTAAAAGTTCTTCCTGATATTGAACATTAACCAGCTACAACATTTTTAATTAAAGTTTTCAATTTTGTTCGATCAGTTCTACAACGTTGCAGCATTAAAATAACATACTGTCCATATCTTTGTATAAATAATGTTGATGACATTGCTGATTTACATTAGCTACACTCAGGTTAAGTCAAGTATATGAATCTCTCAGTGTCTATGTCAATTCTACATGTAAACAAACAATTTCAACAGTCATGATGCCATTTATGAGAAAGGCCAAAAAGGTTTTCAACATCTATACCTTCATCTTCCAGTACACCAAGCATAAACATTAAAAATTCCTGGCAATCCTGCTGATTATTCTGTGTAAATTGACTAGAACCAGAACATATGTCCAAAACATTTCGAATATCGGAAACACTTTGGCGTCGATTCCGATCCGGTAAAATGCGCTCCGAATCGTCGTACGGAGCAATTTTCCCCGTACGAATCGTACCCGTAGACGTCCCCGTACGTACGACAAAGTACGATTCGTACCAGGAGCCAAAGACCGCACGAATCGTACAGGACTCCGTACGACTAAAATATCCGTACGAGTCTCACTCGGAACCCGCTGTACGTGACATCGCTACGGTTCGCAGCTGGTTTTTACGACCCAGCAAGTACGATTCATGTCGGGTACGCACCGTACGACCCTTTTTTTACGGGAGCTGGAAACAGCCGTAAACGCATAGTTCACTTTGAAACAAGTACGTAACGCCCCCCCCCCCCGGGACCACCCATGATCGCCGGGGTACGTGACGTACCCCTGTGATCATGGGGGGTATGCACCGTACACCCAGCGTACATGGGGTACGCACCGTACCCCATGTATGGTGGGTGTACGGTGTGCACCCCATGTATACTGGGTGTACGGCGCGTACACGGCTCGTGTACGGCGCGTACCCCCCATGATCGCAGGGGTACATGACGTACCCCGGCAATCATGGGGGGTACGTGCCATACGGTGTGTATGTGATTGAGCGCTTTTCCGTACAAATCGCCCTTACCGTACGAATGGCGTCCTGATCACCAGGTCCGGATCGTACTCCCGGGTTGTACGGTGTGTTTACGAGTCGTACGGAAAGGGCTACGAATACAATTCGTACGGGGGATTTTTTTTACCGGATCGGAATCGGCGCCTTTGTTTTTTACTTTTATCACTAGCACATTTCTCATAAACAGAATTCGACAATGAACAGAATCTTTTGTCCCGATTTTTTACAATTTGCTGTTGGAAACTTTGAAGAAAAAAACAACATTAACAACTACATTAGCATAGCAGTTGACACCAGAAGTATTTTCAAACCGATAAACAACATTCTCTTCAACACTGTCCCTTGTCTTTTTGCGCAACTGCATCTAGTTTTTTTTCTTTATCTACAGTTTCAGAACAGATATTCTCAAGTCTACTTTTTCTACCTAACACATGCTTTTCAATCACTGGATATTGACCTAAATTGGGTGCATATTCTCTTCTTAACCAAATATACTCTTTCACACAGTTTGTATCTGCAGAAACTTTTGTCTCATCAAAATCAATCAAGTACAATCCAGATAAAGTTTTGACTCAAGACAAAGCAACGTATGACATACCTTCTTTAAACACGGTACTTCCAATATTTACTAAAGCACAATCTACACTTAAACCTTGAGATTTATGAATGGTCACCGCATATGCCAAACAAACAGGAAATTGTTTTCTGCAGACATACAAATCTTTTACAAGCAAAAAACGAGCTGCACAATGACTAACTTCTTGTACTTCAGCAATTTCATCAAATTTGATTTTCAAAAATTCAATGCCAGCTCTGTTTACATAATTATCAAAATCAACAATTTTACCCATTGCTCCATTTACTAAACCTTTTTGCACATTCAAATTGCGTCGCAAAATTACCCTACAATTTACACATGCATACAAATTCTTTACTAAAACAGCAGTTTTACTCTAAAGAATCCAATTTCCTCTTCAAGTTTTCACTCAAAATAATACTGGTTCCTTCATGTTCTATTTTATCAGTTCAGTTCAAAATGCTTTATTCGGTATATATATATAACCATATAGCAGCAAAAATAACAAGACATAAAACATGACATTACATGTACAAAAAGTCAACGTCAAATCCTAAATCATCAGATGCCAAACACAGTCGAATAGTAGTCCTTCTTGAGCAAAAATACACATAGTAGAGTACAAATTACCTTTATAATGCATGTACAAAGTTCGCAATAAAGTGACATTTGCTAACAATCAGTGGAGGTAGTACATGATTGGTCAATAAAGATAATACATCATGTGCAATTTCTAAAGACGCATGTGCAAAATTCGCAATAATAAAGTGCAATTGTCATCTTTCGATACATGTGCAAACCTTGCAATTATAAAGTGCATAAAGGTTTAGGACACGAATTTAAGATTCACAATGTCACTAGTGTACCATCGTTAATTACCTTAGAACACATAGTAGGGCCAGAAAGAGTTGTCATCTTTCCCACTTACAGTAGCATAAGAATGTACTGCATATTCATACAATAATCGATTTCCGTGCAAATTTGCATTTTAAAATATATGTGGCTACATAAAAACATACATCTGGGGTCTCTAGGTTAAACATTGTCTGCATAGCTATCTTAGTGCATCGTACCTCATATTTTAAAAAGTTGGGTTTTAAATAAAATTTCCTAAAAGAAGTATAACATTTACAAAACAGCATAAAATGACAGCTACTCTGCTTAAAAGTACCATCACAAGGGCATGGGGAGGTGTTGTGCTGCTTAATCAGAGGGAACGCCACAAGGTGGTGCACGATGCCCAAGCGTAAGCGAGTTAACACAAAACGATGGGAGCTTCTTGTGACTACTGTTAGATACGATTGGAAGCCTTCGCTTATGCTATACTCCTGATAAAGAGAAAAAGTGCTTTGTTTCATGCATTCGATGATCCTGGCGTTCCTTTTATATTTTAAAAAGGATTCTTTAAGCTCTTTTTTAGATATCAAGGCACCCAGCTCCAGCTCATGAAAAGGGTCAAATTCATAAAGTATTTTATACCAATATTGGATGTGTCTAAGCCATGGTATACGTGAACAATAGTCAAGCTTTAAACAGTCATTTATCACCTCCATATTGATCGCCATTAGGCAAGCGGGTGCAGGGCTGTTAAATCCTTGACATAATTTAAGCCCACTTCCCTATAAATTATCTCAGTAGAGGCTGAAGCCGGGGCACAGAGCATGCATTTCAGAAATGAGTTTTCCTCATTTTGAATTAGCTTGCCACTGTGAGTATGATAACCCCATACGCCCGCCCCGTATAGGGCTGATGACAGACACCTTGAATTATAGATTGACACCATCTCCTTGATTCTGCAGCCCCCTAATTTAGCAGCAAATCTAAAAACACTGTTAGTGTTCCTGACCATTTTAAAACGTACGCTTTCCTGTTCATTGGCCCACCTTCCATCTCCAGAGAAAGTAATGCCAAGGTAACAGAACTTTGTAACAGTTTCTAATTTCTCCCCATCTAGATAAAAAGTCCTAGTTTGTCTGCTTTTCTTCCCACAAGACAATACAAATGTTTTACCTTTATTAATTAACAATTTCCTACTAGTTATAAAAGTCTGGAATTTGTTAATAAGTCTTTGGAGACCATTTTGGGTGCGTGACAGGAGGACTGTGTCATCTGCGTACAAAAGTATTGGGATAGGGTTACCATTAATAATAGGGGCATCCGCTGGCGTTGATCTAAGAATTTGGTCAATTTGATTTATAAATATAGAAAATAAAAGGGGTGCTAAAACGCATCCTTGCCGAATGCCTCAAGTGATCTTAAAAAGGGGGGTACATTCACCAGCAGTAACAAATGGGACTTTACTGGACAGATTTTCATAGAGTCTTGCCAGGAATGGATAATCTCTGTCGGTGCTCCCATTTCTAATAAAACCGGCCATAAAAGAGAATGTTCAACCAAATCAAATGCAGAACTTAAATCAGTGAAACATAAAAATAAATTACCTTCTTTGGCTTTTGTGTATTTACTAATGATAAGCTCGAGATTTACACACTGCTCCGTCGTTCCCATCCCCCTTCTGAACCTGTACTGCACTGGTGATAAAATTGAGTTTTCCTCAGCCCAGGTTTCTAATTTTTCCAAGAGTACTCTACTTAGAACCTTAATTGACGAGTCCAGGAGGGAGATGGGACGATAATTGCATGCCTCTGACCTTGAACCCTTCTTTAGGAGGGGAACAATGATCGACTGGCCCCATGTCGGTGGCAGCTTGTCTTCAATAGCAGCATTAAATAAACATGCCAGTATGGGTGCCCATAAATTCATCTCATGCTTATAGAGGTCCACTGGTACCCCATCGGGGCCCGGGGCTTTACCACCCTTGCTATTTCTTAGTCCCTCATATACCTCAGTCAAACTGATAGATATCTGCTTTATCTGCTATTTTGATTTGTTTTCCGTAATTATATCTAAAATCAACCCATCTGAGTTAAAAATCCTAGAAAAATTAGCTATCCAGGCGCTACAACTTACATGGGAGGTTATTTTGGGGATATTTTCATTCTTTAAGAATGGACAATTAATAGTCTCCCAGAATAGCTTATTATTTTTTGTGGCCACCGCCATATCCAGATTAGACCAAGCTTCGTTTTGTAATTCTTTTTTCCGTGTTGCCAACGAGACCTTATAGTTATGGCGCTCTTCCCTGATTTTTGCTATATCTCTTGGCTTGACATCTAGAGCCAGTTTTAATTTATTTAATGCCTGGGCACAATTTTTGTCAAACCAGACCACCTGAATTCTCCTCATCTTCCAGCTCCTAGCAGTCAGTAAATCCTCAATCACCATATTTATTTTACAGAAATTGGTAAGCAAATTACCAGGGGTCACCTCGTTACCCAGACAGTAGCTTATTTCTGTACTACATTTAAAGTGAACATCCACCAAAAGTTGGTCGGGGTTAATACTGACCCATTTTATTCTCATGCCATTCGGTCTTTCGGCAATAATCCCTTGAATGGGTCTCCCATGAGTATAGGTTTTGCGCCACCCCAACCATACAGTGTCAGTGAAATGCTATTGTGATCACTCACAGTCTGCTCAACTACCCATAAATTGGAGTAAGCTGAACCACAGGACACAAGAATGTGGTCAATATTAGAATGGGCATCCCTTCCTTTAAATGATGGACAAAAGGGATAGGTGGATTTGTAAGTAATTTCAGTCCAATGATTAAGGTCTTTGCCTATCTCGCCGGTGGTGCTTTTTCAACGTGACGGTGGAGTTCACCCATGTACCAACATCCTACAAAGGGTGGCATATATAAAGAGGCGGTCATGGACTGACACTACTAGTGAGGTTGTTAATGGTCCCGGTATATGAGATAAAAAACCCATAGGCGGTATCGTTTGGTTAGAAATGGGTGGCGTAAAGGCTAATGAGGACAAAAAAGAAAAAAATTTTAAAAAAAAAAATAATCCCTTGAATGGGTCTCCCATGAGTATAGGTTTTGCGCCACCCCAACCATACAGTGTCAGTGAAATGCTATTGTGATCACTCACAGTCTGCTCAACTACCCATAAATTGGAGTAAGCTGAACCACAGGACACAAGAATGTGGTCAATATTAGAATGGGCATCCCTTCCTTTAAATGATGGACACTCTCTGTTGTCACTATTTTTTGTGCAGTCCAGCAACTCCAAATCCAACTTGGCAACTAAGTTGTTCAATACATTTCCATAGTTGGTATGAGGGAAGTGATTGTATGGAGCGCTGTCTCTACTATCCTGCTCACCCAGGTGACCACAGATCCCCTTTTGTGCATGTCTACAGGCTTGTATGTTGAAATCTCCTGCCCAAAGGATGACCGGTAGGTCTCTGGATTGTGTTAGGATTCCCTCAATTGCCCTCCCTAGGTCTTGGATTATCAATCCCCTGTTAACACCGAAGATATTGTTGTATAAATTAATTATAACCAGGTCCCTGCCTTTATCGTGCTCCAAACGCAATTACTGTGCATACGGGGCAACCTCAGTACAACTCCCAAATTTAAACTCAGTTAGCATAGTTGACACCAAATTCAAAAGCCCACCTTTCGCCCTGCCTGCTGCAGGAATTGCTGCATCTACACAATAGGATATGTAGCCCTCGACAAGGATTTGTTCTCTATGCCATGTCTCCTGTAGACAAATTATATCATACCCTTGTATGGTAAAGCTCTTCCAGAATGGGGAAGTTAATTTCCCCGCAATACCCGCTATATTCCATATTCCATGTGGTGATGTTAAGACCTTCGTCGGTTATGTCATGTAGGATGGTATGAGGTTGAGCTGTTGCTATTGCTAGACTGTCAGTTAAGCTGGTATCTGTAGGCGAAGAGATGTTACATTGGGTTATGGTTACAGTCGTGTGCATACCATCTCCTGCTAACCCCTCTTTCATATGACTGCCTGCGCTCTTCGAACCAACTACTTCTGAATCAGTTTCAGATCTAGGCGGTGTCTCCCTAGAGTCAACTGTGCATCCCTGAGAAGCCTTTCCCCTGCTATCGACAATTACATCAACTGCATGCAATCGTGTAAGTTGGTCCCTGAGTCAATCAATCTCATCAATTAAATCAAATGCATGAAATCTATTGTAGGTAGGAATTGAAAAGCTGTCCCAAAGTTTAGGTAAAGGAGCAAAATTATGAGCTGTAATGTAATGGTTATCTCTGGGACGATCAATCATTTGCGCTTTGGGTTGACTACCTGACTGGCCCCTATAAAAATAATCTAACAGGGAGTAGAGTTGTATTCCCAGTTAGAAGGCGGAGGTGCATTTAAGATTGAGATTGAGATTTAAGATTGAGTCCTTGGCCCAGTCTGATGTCCTGAAATTGATAATGATACAGTCATCATCGATTTCCTTTTTACTGGGACCCAACCAACCTACTCTCTGGGTCATGATTATCTGATTTTCCCCATGCATAGGAAAGCCACAATTTCTGGAAAGACAATGCAGTGTTTTATTTATAAGTGTTTCTTGATTCTCGGGTTGGGTAGGCTTTAGCTTTGGGACATTAGCAAGAATAGCTACATAAGCACTACATTCAGGAGGTAAATTTATCAGAGCAGGAATTACATTATTCATTTTTTTCACAGGCACTGCCCTGCTCATAATAATAAGTTCTGAGCTCCCTTTTTTCGTTTTTTTCTGCAGACCCTGTTTGCCCTATAATAGTAGTAGGGCCATTGGAAGGTTATTTTACCGGAACAGTGACTGCGCTAATTAGTGCAGGGCAACTAATGTCTCTCGGGTTGCCACTAGCCAGATTATTTGTAGATCTTTCCATGTGTGCAGTTTTCTGAGCTGTGGCATGTCTAGGTGCAATTGTGTTGTTCTGACCCTCTTTAGCTAATGTATTTCCTTTCTTGGGTACTTCAGTGTGAGTTGCGATGCTATATTTCTCCATTTTATTGCTGAGTTTATGTATTTCCCTGGCCATGTTATCAATTTTGTCATGCATCGGTTAGCTCAATTAATTTACAGTAAATGGCTTCCATGTAGATAATATTTGAGATTTGAGTAGTTAATTTGGACCTTGTTGTAACCATATTTCCTTGTGGTAAGTTGTTATTAGCCGTAATTTCATATGTGCCTTTCTGCCCCCCTTTTTTTGTCTCTTAGATTTCTGTATAACAGCAGGCACAGTTATATTAACGGGAGTTACAGGAGCAGCTACTAATGATAAGTCAGGGGTTCCAGAAATACGCGAGCTATCTTCATCTATTCTAACCACATCAGCTTCTTGATTAGAACTAAAAGAAGCCACAGAGGCTACTGGGAGTTGTGGGCTTAACTCTGTTTGTTCCCCTGGAAGCGAACTTAGCCCCAATGAGAGACGCCTTTCTGTGCGCTCAATTTCTTTGGCCAAAGCACTCACTGCCTTAACCAAATAGTTGTCTATGGTGTTACAAGCACCCACAGGACCCGCAGGAATTGGCTGTGCTCTCTTCTTCCCCATTGTTCGCAAATGACCAAGTGACCAAAGGATAAATGCAACAAATATTCACAATAACAACGCACTAGGCAGCAAGCTTACCACTTAGTACTCTACTATATAGGGCAACGTTATATTGTCCATACAGGTCCTGTTTGTTCCTTCAAAGGGTGTAGAGGTGAACGGTAAGGGAGGTGGCCCAGCCCAGCCTCGGCCGGCCCCGGACTGCCACAGACTGCCCCGCCCTTGTCCCGGGCTTCTCCCGGGATGCTCCCGCGCGCTCCCGCGCGCTCCCGCGACACGGGCAAAGAGGCTGTAATGTATGCGCCTCCAGGCGCTTTTTCGCGGTAGCCTGCTTCCGGTCGCGATGAGAGCTGGGAACTGTAGTGCCCACAAGTCAAGACTTTCCCCCACACAGCGGCTGCACAGGTCTGATAAGATGCGCCGGCGGGAGGTGGGCAAGGGCAAGGGCGAGGCGGCAGGTCCAAAGGAGGGAAAAGGGGAGCAGGCGCAGGTTTGGAAATGCCCCCACGGGTATGCAAGCAGCTCCGGTAAGCGTCCCCCGCTCCACCGGCAAAGAGGCTGTAATGTATGCGCCTCCTGGCGCTCTTTCGCGGTAGGCGGCTTCCGGCCACAATGAGAGATGGGAACTGTAGTCCCCACCAGTCCAGGCTCTTCCCCACACAGCGGCCGCACAGGTCTGATAAGATGGGGCGGCGGGAGGTGAGCAAGGGCAAGGTGGCAGGTCCAACGGAGGAAAAAGGGGAGCGGGCGCAGGTTTGGAAATGCCCCCACAGGTATGCACGCAGCTCCGGTAAGCGTCCCCCCAAATTGCTTCCAATTCTATAATTTCTTCATTTTCCAACTTTAACATTTCTTCATTGAATATAGAACATTCACGCAGTGTTGGCATTAAGTAGATTACAGATTTGTTTTCTGCAATTTTCATGTATATTTTCTCTGGGACAATATTTGCATTTGGAAAGAAATTGGAAAGTAATCGTGTCTGTAGAGCTTGTTTGCCATGTTCGGTCAATTTTCCAATTCTTATATCTTGAAGAATAGTTCCATAAGCAACATCATTTGCTTGTCACATATTTGTAGTAAGTTCCTTATACTGAAAATATGACCAAATGTTTACATTGCAAATACTCCCCAAAGACTTTCTAGTATCTTCATGTACCAGTGTTTTAAAGACTGACTGGCCTTTTACAGGAGTAAGTTGTAGAAGATCTCTAAAAACTATGATGTATTTTCCTCCGCATAATACATCATACTTTGTTTTAAGAATTTGCTGCATTCTTAAATGCACAAAGGTAAGCATTAAGTTTGAGACCATGCTTACCTCATCAATAATGAGAAGCTTCATTTTGTTCAACACTCTTGAAACTTCATAAGAAGCTTCTCCAGATAGCTTTTGGTATTGTAATTTCTTGTCATGCTCTACTGGTAGCATTAATAAACAATGTAAAGTAATTCCTTTAATATTGTGTGCCACCAACCAGTTGGAGCAGTGACAACACAAGACAAATGCGAGTCAGTACTTTTCTGTAGAAAACTTGTGAATACTTTAGTTAAAAAACTTTTTCCTGTTCCAGCTTGTCCACTCACATACATACGGGTAGGTTCAAATGATGAGCAAGAGCACTCTTTCTTCTCATGAAGAAATCCATGGTTAATCTGTTCTCTCACCTGCTCATATATTTCTTTCTGCTCAAGATTTAGTTGTTGTTCCAAGTGTCCTAAGTTTGTTAGATGTTCTTGACCTTGATGCATTACTGTTTCCACCTCTTCATTAGGAGTTGCTGCTTCATTTAGAACAATTGGTTTTCCCAGTGGGTCTTGACTCAATGGAGCAGAAGTTTGACTGTCTTGAGAACTGTCTCTAGCAATCTCAGCTGCAATTGTAGCTTATTGCTCAATTTCGTCATTCAGCATTTTGACATAATTAGCAAAAACAGGACATTCTATAGTACCTTTAGTTGATTTGAAGGAATCTTCATAGCTGTCAAAATCTCCAAGTAATTCCAATTATGAACGCCATGGCTTGAAAAGTTGCAAAAGAGCTAAATAGCAAAATTCCCTTTTGTCAGGTGTTTCGCAACTCAGTTTACGGTGATTAATCAAATGTCTTTTTCTTTATTTCACCAGACATCCTTCAGAACCAATAACGGCATATATACCATTATTAATGTTTTCGGTAATATTCCATTTAAAAATATAGTTTTGCAGCACTTCATAGAGACAAATGTTCTGAAGATGATGACTTCTATTTGGATAATATGTATCCAACATATATGTTTTCACAATATCAGTACTTTCTGGCACTTTTTCAGCTAAATATTCAATTTCTTTTACAGATTTAAGAACTCGGTTTCGTGTTGCAGCAAGACCTAGACTCACTCAAATGATTCTTCTAGATTTGGAGTATAGCTTTGCAGATGATAAGCGATCCGAGCATTCATACGCTCAAATTTCTCGATGAGATAACATCTTCAAACTGTAACTGTATAATTTCTTACTTAGACTCTTCAAATGGGAAATCTCTTCCCACATTTCCTTCAATTCCGTCTTTTCTGACTTTGTTATGTACGATGTCACATATCGAGCAACAGCAATGGAATTGTCTGCAACATACTGAATATCCATATTAGCATTCCACAAGGACAAAATGACTGGGTTCTAGTCATTTATGTATTTTGACTCTTCATTTCTTCTTAAGTTGTAGGTATTTTTTGGAGACTTTCTTGTGATATTATGTCGCAAAGATGACATAAAACTGTTCACTCTTCCTTTCGATATTACAGGTCAAGGAAATGCAAAACGGTATTTGCTGTAGAATTGTCCATAGATTTGTACTTTCGAGCACAGTATTTGCCACAGCAATGGCTTTGGAATCGTAAGACTTGTTGTCTTAAGTCCTTATCTTGTGTACTTTTGGGTACTTCACATGTAGCATATTCTTCAATAAAAGACAACACAGTATCATCTGAGTCTGTTCCAAATTTGGGAGCATCTTTGATTCATAATAGCATATGTATGTGAGGAGCACCTCTAGCTTGATACTCCTTTCTCCAAAAGAAATCCAGAACCTCTCCAAGAGGAGGATTTTTTTTATTGGTGATAAAAGACATCATAGCTTCGAATCTATGATTGAAATACCTGCATACATTAACAGGATCCAAAGAGCACAATTCTCCAGGGGTTTTGTATTTGATATTTGGTATATTTGGATTTGCCTCTCGAAGAAATTTAAGTAAATCATCCCGGGCATATTCAGCACAGCTTAGAGTGAGGAACCATGTATGAGTTCCTAAGTTCCTTAGCATACATTTAAGTTCTCCATGACGATGGTACCAGTACTCATTAGTATCACTCTGACATGCCATCAGATTATTCAGCTGAGTTTCCAAAACATTATCTTTCTGCTGTACGTTATCCATAAATTCCTTTGCTGAAACATTTTGCAGATGTACACCTGTTTTCAATATGTGGTTTACAGCATAAGAAAGTCCAGACAAATCACTCTCAAACAAAAGATTAAACCAACATGGAATACATTGTCGAAATCTTGCATCTTCTGCACATAATCTTGATGTCCGGTATTCAGATGCAGGAATCTGCATAGGTCGTTCATCGTATCGTCCTCCTTTTCCTGTAGGAAACAACTGAGGGAAACAACAAGCTTCCAAACTTTTTTCCCATACACTAATGGGACTTCCTTTTGCTTCTTTCATTTGAAATAACTCTATACCAATCCCCATCATTTCTTTGGAACGCAATGGATGAACACTGTAATGTTCGTAGATTTCGGGGGGCACGCAGAAGGGGTGGGTCAGAGGGAGGGACAACGAAGAGGGAGGGGGGGAGGGAGAAGGGGAAGAAGAAAAAATGGAAAAAGACCAGGTGTAATAGCAGGAGCAAACTTACTTGTGGAAAAGATACAGCAGGACATGTACATGGAACATTATTTGAGTAATATTAATCGACAAAATTACCACATTAATAATGGGTAAGCTTAGTATACAAACCTGGAATATAGGAGGATTACTGGCTAGAGATAAATGATCACGACTCGAGGAATTACTAAAGCTGTACCCTGTAGACATTTTATGCCTTCAGGAGACCCATATCCCTTGGAGTAAAAGAGCGCTATTAAGACTGAAAGGATACAATCTAATAGTAGCTTCATCTCAAACAACAAATATTAGGGGGGTTGCAATATTGGTTAAGAATTGCCATGGGCAAGAAATACGCTTTTCATCTGATCCACATGGAAGATGGGCGATTGCTAAATTAGCAAGTGGAATTACGATATGTACTGTTTATGGATCAAATCAGGACGAACCTATAATCTTTGAAACTTTGGAAACAGAATTAGCTATGTGGCAAGGCCCGCTAATTTTTTGTGGTGATTTTAACATCTCTTTAATACCACCCTTGTCACCATATATAACTAGATTTAAGTATGTAGGTCGGAAACCGAAAGTTTATCGTGCTATCAGTAGTTTAATATGTAGCCTAGGACTAACTGATATTTGGGTGCAGAACAATTTAACAGACCCTGGCTATACGTACGATTCGCATCCCCACCAAAAATATGTACGAATAGATTATATTTTTACATCCAAAGATTTAACATCTTCTTCGCATATAAACAAACTTCCAAAAACATTATCAGATCATAATCCCTTAATATTATTAATTGATTATGATATTAATTATATTCAAAAAACAACATGGTCCTTTGATAGGAAACTACTATGCAACCAAGAATATATCGATTACATTAAAGTCTGGACTGAGGAGTTCTTTAACATGAATCGATTTAGTGCCTCAAGAAATATTGTTTGGGATACTTACAAAGCTGCTCTAAGGGGGGAAACTATTAATTACCAATCTAAAATTAGGAATAGGGAAAAAAAATAATATGAAATAAAAATAGCTGCTTTAGCTAAAGCCGAAGAAGAACATATCCTCAAAATCAGGCAAAGACAAGACACAAGTCATGTGATGATGCAGGTAGCAATACTGAAATCAGAATTAAATTCCAACTTAAGCAAGAAAGCTGCTGAAACATATCAGTCGCATAGAAAACAAGTATATGAAAGAGGAGAGAAAGTGGGCAGACAACTGGCACTTAGTACACACCAGAAAACTACAAGGAGAGACATCGTTACTATAGTAGAAAATGGACAGACTTTTACTCGCGCAACTGAAATCAATTCTCAGTTTCAGAGGTATTATCAGAAGCTGTATACAGAGGATACTGTAAGGTCTGAGGCGGATACAAAAATTTACTTAAATAACTTTCTCAGTAACCCCGAGGCCACGAAATTACTAGACGATGATACAAGGGAGGATCTTGAAAAAGAAATCCCACTTACAGAAGTTAGTGCTGCATTATCATTACTAGCATCTGGCAAAGCAGCAGGTCCCGATAAGATACCGATTGAGTTATTTAAGCTACTTAGTCATCAATTATTACCGATCTTACATGATTTGTTTCTTGGAATACAATTTAACGGTATACCTCCAATTTCTTGGGAGGAAGCTAATATAATCGTCTTTCCGAAAAAGGGAAAATCCCCTGAACATCTTACCTCATATCGCCCCATATCTCTTATCAATTCGGACTCTAAATTATATGCAAAAATTCTAGCGCTCAGACTCAGTGGGGTCATTGAACAGCTCGCCTCCCCATGGCAGCTTGGCTTCATTCCTGGGAAGGGAACTACAGATCATATCCGCAGGGCAATTGCCTTATTTGATGCCATGACTGCCAGGGGGGAGCGAATGTCGATGATCCTACTTGATGCTGAGAAAGCTTTCGATCATGTTACCTGGAAATTTCTCTGGGAAGTTATGACGTGTAATAATTTTGGCCCCAAATTTATTAACTCAATCAAATCAATGTATCACCGCCCCAAAGCCAAAGTTTTGGCGGCCGGATTTTTTTCTGAATATATCAACATAACAAGAGGTACCAGGCAAGGCTGCCCATGTTCGCCTCTTTTATTTGCATTATATATCAATCCTCTCATTTTGAAACTATTGGAAAGCACTAATATCAAACCTGTTATTAGCCATCACCTTGAAACAAAAATATTGGCCTACGCTGACGACATTGCGATCGTCACATCTGAACCGACAGAGGCTATTCGCGAAATAGAGGCAATTACTTCTGAATTTGGGCCTTATTCCGGATATTCTCTCAATAAAGGAAAGACGATTATAATAAGCACAGCAAACACAGTATGTATGGATCCACGAAGAACCGAAAAAGCTACTTATCTGGGCATTGAACTCTGTGCAAATACTAAGCTAATCCCACAAATCAATTTTGATCCATTAATGAAAAAAATTAAGAATGATTTTGAAAGGGTTAATAGTCTTCATCTATCCATTATAGGAAGAGTCAACTATGTTAAAATGAATACGCTACCCAGATGCCTCTACTTATTTCGAGCAATACCATTAGCTATTAAACAAGAAACATTAATGCTGATCAATTAATTTATATCTAAGTTTGTGTGGCAGAATGGGAAAATTAGGAGATCTATTGAGTTATTGTCTCTTCCCCTTGATAAAGGTGGCCTTGCCTTACCTAATATGGTAATATATTACTGGGCAGCACAGTTAAAACACCTTACACCTATGATTAAAGGATATACCGAAGAGAATTTAGAGGACCCTGTTGAAATGCCTTCAATATATGAACTTTTGGTTGGTCAGGAGGCAAAAGGCTTACTACTGCGAAAAACCGAGACAAGAAATTATAAAGACTTTAAAGGAGAAATTATGCTCAATGCTTGGAAAACTTGGAATAAAATTGTTAAATATACTCAAATTGAGAAAATCAATCGATATACACCACTCTTACACTCTAATGCTATTCAGGGACAGGATTTAGTTGGTTTTTTAAAACAATGGGCCAAGCTGGGAATTAGGACAATTGGTGACTTTCTAATAAATGACAATGATACAACTTTCCTAGCTCTAAAAGTGAAATATAAATTACCAAACTGAGATTTTCTGAAGTTTGCACAGATATTTGCTACACTAAAAGCCAAAGAATCGCTAACTTGTTTACATAAATATGAAATTATTGATGCAATATTTAGATCAAACACTAGAATTGGAACCTTATATAATATTCTCTTAAGCATGAAGAATGATGATCTTGACAAAACAGAAAGAAAGTGGGCCCTAAAATTAAATAATCTGAATGTAGACCTAAACCATGTATTAAACATGAGTCAAAAGTTATTGATGGCGAGTAATCTTAAGGCACAACTATATAAAACTGTTTTTGACCTATATTTTACCCCCGTTAAATTATTTACATGGGGTAAACGGGAGAATGATTTATGTCCAAGATGCACTCACGGGCCGGCGACCCTTATCCATATGTTCTATACCTGTCCTGATCTGACCTTAGTTAAAAGCATGTTAAACTCCTTTTGGAAAGAAATCTTCAAACATAAAATACCAGAATCGGAAACTTTATTCTTACTTGGCCATGACCATACTTTAAATTTGAAAAAATCTGAAGAAAGATTAGTTTTTATTGGCATGGCTGTATTCAGGATACTTCTATCTGCAAGATGGAAAGATGTAGATCCTCCAAGTTTTCAGATGTGGTTAGCACGTTTCTTGGCAGTCTATAGATATGAAATCGCAATTTTTAAAACAAGAGGGTTACAATCTAAGCTACGAGGAGATATACTTTGGCGACCAATAACTGAATGGAAAAATTGTATCACCCCTGGGGGTATTGGTTGATTGTTGAAAATACCTATAATCGATCTTTGAGTTTATTTACAATGTATTATAACTTTATTTCCCGATGCTATCTATGTTGCTCTCTGTAATTATTCCTTGAATTTCAAAACCTGCGATTTATTAGTACTGCTGTATTATTTGAGTTGATCGGGTTTTTTTTTCTTTTTTTGACATTTTTGTAAACATTACTGTATTACTGTAATTGTATCCTGCTCATTATGCCTGAATGAAAAAAAAACAACAAAAAAAAAAAGTAATGTTCGTAGATTTCTTCAGTTCTGGACACATCCACTTTTTCAATTTATCCAGATGGCAAGTCAGTATCTTCTTGTACAGTTATTTCTTCTTGTCCCACATACACATTTTTGTAATATTGATTATTTTTTACCAGATACAATGTTGCCTTTTTCACTTTCCTAACATCCACTAATTCTTGCCAGATTTTCTTACTCCTAGTAGGAACGCCATTAACAAGAATAACTAAAGGTTCATCCTCTACATTTTCTACACCAATAGTTTCAATATTTTTCTTTAAATCTATAGGAAAATATACAACTATTCCCTTTAATCCTCTTTGTAAATCAGAAGGAGGCAATTTTCCTGTCTTAGGCTCCATAGGAACAATAGCCCGAAATGGATAGACACATTGAATAAGAATAAACTCAAGATTATTATGCAGAGCTCTAGCAGGCATTTTGTTCTCATCTAATTTGTTATAACAATATTTACAAATACGCTGATCAGAACCCAAATCAAAACAATTCTCTACCAACAAATAAGTTGCAAAATCCTTCCACTCATTATTATTTTCCTTTTCACTTTTTAAATACAGATCAACAGTCCTGGTCTGATTTTTATAATGAATTCGTCGACAACAGATACAAGAACAATTTGACTTTTCACCTGAAATCACCTTAAACTGTATAATTTCTTGCTCAACATGTTCTACACTGCACTGTCCGACATTCTCTTCCACATTTTCTTCTGTTAATCTCTCACTTTCTGCACTGTCTTCCGGAGGACCGAAGTTACTAATATCAATTTCATCACAAACATTTGTTACATCTGATACAGATCCACGCAAAAGAGCACTGTTCAACTTTTTTAACATTAGTGCTGGACTTTTCGTGTAATACAATGTTCTGACTAATTTCCTCATCTGAGTATGATGAACTGCTAACATCCTGAAATGGTGGAAAACACTTCAACATACTTTTTTAGAAACACAAGGCAGAGAATGACCTTGCAAACCAGTATTTTCTCTCACTCTGCAAGGGTCTAGTCCTTGTAACATCTTAATCTTTTGTTTAACACTTTTCTTAGTATATTTACTTAAGAAATTGTGTAAAAAATCAATAGATTCTTGCCGCACACTGCAAATACTACTACAATTCCAAGGGTACACTGGAGCTTTAGGACGTCTTCCTAAAACTTCATCAGCTAACACCTCTTCTGCATTTCTAGGAACAATTTTTTCTTTCTCAATAGGACAATCATTTCTAACCTAATAAGCACGCCAACTGGTGTCAACTGCATGCAACAAATCATTACTCATTAAAAAAAGGCTCAGAATTTGAACTATTTTTCCATTAACCACAAAAAACTCACAAAAATGACTTCTGTTAGTTAGTCTTCTCCACTTACTTTTGGACTTCATTAAATGGATTCGCTTATCTAGTGATCTAACTCTATTGTTTACTAAAATAAAGAGTTTTTTTCTTAATTCCAAAGCTTTGTCAACTACATTTTGTATAGCTTTCTTCTTCTTATAAAATAGTTTTTTTCTTATATACCTTAATTTCTTTAATTAAATTTGATACCAATCTGTTATAAAACATTTCTTTCCTAATTTCCATGAATTGCTTTGTTCTCCTTGTACTATACACAGTTTTGTCTGCACTTGATTTTGCATTATTCTTTTCTTTATTAGTAGTTTTTTTTTTCATTGCTGATACACTAAAGAATTTTTTCTGTTTCTGAACACTACTCTTAGGGGCCCATTAGTATGTCGGGCGGATTGCCCGCGCCAGGCTGGCGGTAGCCACCGCCAGCCTGGCGGGGGCAATCCGCCCGACATCCTTGCCTGAATTCCCCCTGCCATATTACAATGGCGGGGGACCGCAGTGGAGTAAAACACTACCCGCCATGTTACCGCCCCAGTCGCCTTGAGGCCGGGGCAGAAAAGGAATAATATGGTGGAGGTGTCTATCAAACACCGCCAGCAATATTATGATGTGCTTTAGGCAATGCCATTCCATGGCGGCAATGCCACCATGGAAAGGCAGGTGGACTTCACTCTGGGGGCCCTGTGCGGGCCCCAGAGTGAAAGAGAGTAGGGGGGTGCACACTTGTGGTATCCCCTGCATTTGCATAATCAAAGCATCAGGCACCACGCTTTGATTATGCAAATGTAAAAGTGTATTTTAAGCATTGTGGCGGGCGGTGCTGAGAGCACCACCCGCCACAATGCTTTACATGCAGGATGTGCCCGCCACTGTGGCGGGCACATCCTAATACCACCTCCGGAACCCCCGCCCTAATCGCGGGCGGTCCCGCATACCGACAGGATGGCGGGCGGACAAAATCCGCCTGTCATCGTAACTACCCCCTTAGTCTTTAGTATGTTCCTAAAAAAAGTGCTCCTGCTCTTACCAGGACTTTCATTCTGTTTGTTAAGACATCTCTCTGCATGAAAATCTTCTTGGTGAGTTCTGTTGAAATACACACTTTTATTTCATTGCTTTCTCTTTTGGTCCTTTGTTGGCATGATGCAGTATTTTTAGTATCGATAAACACAGCCTACAATAAAAAAAATATATAACATTACAAAAAAAATCAAATATTCTATTATATTACTTACAAGAACAGAGGGAGGAGTATGAGGACAAACCTCAGAGTATAAAAATAAGAGGACTTACAGCAAAAGAACAAGGAGTATGAAGCAAGAAAAATTTTATAAAAAATGAGAGTATAAATAGACAGTACAATATAACGGAATATAGAAACAGCCGCGGCCCGTGGAGGGAGTTGCCATGGGGCAGGCAGGTGGGGTGGAAGTGGGGCAGAGTGAGGAGTGATAAAGAACGGAATCTGGGGGCATATTTCCAACAAGTAGCGATATTTATCGCTAAATAGGGTTAGCGACAATTTTTTTATTGCTGACTATCGCTGGATATGTTAGCGGTATAGAGTCAAAATATCGAGTTCTTATTATCAACTAGACATAATATCGAGTAAAAAATATAGACTAGACATAATATCGACTAGACATAATTTAGAATACCAAAATATTGACTAGAAAATTTTAATATCGAATAGAATGGACATAATATTGAATCAAAAATATAGAATGGACATAATATCGACCAGACATAATATAGACAACAAAAATATTGAATTTAAGGAAAGTTCATATTAATTTTAAATTTTTGTGTAATATAATTCTGTAGCGAGTTGTGGGTTTATAGGGGAATAGGGTGGGAAGTAATTTAATTATAATTAATTAAATATGTTATTTATTTATTGTTATTTATTTAGAAATTAATTGTTAATTGATTATTAATTGATAATTAATTAAAATATAATTGGTAATTAATTTTAATTGATTAATTGATAAATATGTTAATTTTAGTAATTTATTTTCTGTAGCGGGTTTTGGGTTTATAGGGGAATAGGGTGGGAAGTAATTTAATTATAATTAATTAAATATGTTATTTTATTTATTGTTATTTATTTAGAATTAATTGTTAATTAATTATTAATTGGTAATTAATTAAAATATAATTTGTAATTTATTGTAATTGATTAATTGATAAATATGTTTCTTTTATTACATTATTTTCTGTAGTGGGCTGTGTGTTATTAGGGGAATAGCTTGGGAAGCAATTTAATTGTAAGTAATTACATTTTTTAAATTTTTTTTGTGTCTAATTTTTATTTATTTTTTTATTGTAAAGTAATTTATTGGTAATTGGTAAATAATTAGTAAGTTGGTAATTTATATTATTAGTACATTTTTATTTGTAATTTTAATTGATTAATTAATATGTTTTATAAAATTGTAAAATATTTTAATTATTTTGTAATTGGCATTAATATTTTGTTAATTATATTTATATATGAAGTATTTACTTTCCCTACTATTGCACTCGCTGGAGTAGGAATAGTCATTTTTACCCCTACGCTATCCAACGCCTTCCCTACTGTTGCACTCTCTGGAGTTGGAATAGTAATTTTTACCCCTACGCTATCCAATGCTTACCCTACTGGTGCGCTCTCTGGAGTGGGAATAGTAATTTTTACCCCCACGCTATCCAAAGCTTTCCCTACTGTTGCTCTCTCTGGAGTGGTGATAGTAAATATTACCCTCTCACTATCCAACGCTTGCCCTACTGTTGCACTCTCTGGAGTTGGAATAATAATTTTTACCCCTACGCTATCTAACGCTTTCTCTACTGTTGCACTCTCTGGAGTAGGAATAGTAATTTTTACCCCTACGCTATCCAATGCTTTCCCTACTGTTGCACTCACTCTAGTGGGAATAGTAATGTTTACTCCTACGCTATCCAACACTTTCCCTGCTGTTGCACTCACTGGAATGGGAATAGTAATTTTTACCCCTACGCTATCCAACGCTTTCCCAACTGATGCACTCTCTGGAGTTGGAATAGTAATTTTTACCACCACGCTATCCAACGCTTTCCCTACTGATGCACTCTGTGGAGTTGGAATAGTAATTTTTACCCCTACGCTATCCAATGCTTTCCCTACTGTTGCACTCACTGGAGTTGGAATAGTCATTTTTATCCTTACGCTATTCAACGCTTTCCCTACTGTTGCACTCTCTGGAGTAGGAATAGTAATTTTTATCCTTGCGCTATCCAACGCCTTCCCTACTGTTGCACTCACTGGAGTGGGAATAGTAATTTTTACTCCTACGCTATCCAACACTTTCCCTACTGTTGCACTCACTGGAGTAGGAATAGTTATTTTTACCCCTACGCTATCCAATGCTTACCCTACTGGTGCGCTCTCTGGAGTGGGAATAGTAATTTCTACCCCCACACTATCCAAAGCTTTCCCTACTGTTGCTCTCTCTGGAGTGGTGATAGTAAATATTACCCTCTCACTATCCAACGCTTGCCCTACTGTTGCACTCTCTGGAGTTGGAATAATAATTTTTACCCCTACGCTATCTAACGCTTTCCCTACTGTTGCACTCACTGAAGTGGGAATAGTAATTTTTACCCCTACGCTGTCCAACGTATCCCTACTATTGCGCTCACTGGAGTGGGAATAGAAATTTTTAACCTTACACTATCCAATGCTTTCCCTACTGTTGCGCTCTCTGGAGTAGGAATAGTAATTTTTACCCTTACGATATCCAACGCTTTCCCTACTGTTGCACTCTCTGGAGTGTGAATAGTAAGTTTAACCCTCTCGCTATCCTACGGAAAAAATATTGTATATGTTTTGTAAATAATATGTTTGCAATACTGCATTATGGGACTGGAAAGTCCATTAAAATAAATCCCAAGTGGGGCTGCTGGCAAGATGCGGCCCATAATGCAGTATTGTAACTCACCTGAGTATCATTGGCTGAATGAACTGTTTTTCAATAAAAGGGAATATCCTGGAAATCCCCTGCTTTTCAACTAAGGAGCTGAGCGGACCAACTGCTGTTTGGCAGTATGTGAAAAGGTGTTGGAGGCATAACGAGGAAATTCAATGGTATTTCACCACATCTTGCCAGCAGCCCCACTTGGGATTTATTTTAATGGACTTCCTGTCCCATAATGCAGTATTGTAACTCACCTGAGTATTATTGGCTGAATGAATTGTTTTTCATTAAAAGGGAATACACTGGAAATCCAAAAGGGAGCAGCGTATCCTATGAAGAAGGGCGGATGCCAGAAACGGGTCATGTAGCTGCAGACGCAGTCATGCTTGACTCCCTTCTCCTGATCCTAATATTTCACCAACGGGGAGTGCGCCTCGCATTGGACAACTATGAACTCTAATCTATTTCGTCCGGTCCGGTCGAGAGGCGCACCGCTGCTGAGAGGGGCGGTTCCCCTGCTTCATTGATTGATACTTTATTCGATATTGTAATATCCTAAAAGTACATTGATCATAAAAAACATTGGGATTAAAAAGTGCATTTCATTTAAAATTGTTTAAAAATTACTATGTACAATTAAAACATAATACAAACCAAAGTTACATGACAATATTAGGTATCACAATGTTTAAAAAGGAAGTTATTAATTGGTGATCGTATCCATACGGCCTAAGTTTTGATAACATTACATATCCTTATGCGAATGAGCCCGGCGCTTGATAAGTACTTAGCCACACCGCAAACAATGAAAAGTGGGAACGTATTGGTTGTAATAATACGGAGGGCAACCCGAAAGTCTCTAGTCCCAAGCTCCCTACAAACTGGTCTAAGCCATCTCTGTCTTGCCCTCTTATAGGTTTTACAGCCGAACAGAAAATGTGCAAGGGATTCTGTTTTGCAGGGACAACAAGGGCATGCACCATTTAGTGACCTTGAGGCTTTCCATCCTTTAGTGAATTGATTAAGAGGTAAAGTTCCATATCTCATCTTTAAAAAGATCACTCTATCTCTAGGTGTTGTTATGAGGTTTAAAAAGGGTTCCAGCTTTCTAATTGGTTTATGTTCTATGAATTGCGTAGTTAAAATACCCCAACTTGGATTCCTCTGTTCTTGAGCCTCCACCCACTCCCAATAAATTTTCTTTATTACTTGCTTTGGGGGTGGTGCCTGGGTGGTCCAGGTTTCAGTCAAACCCAACTTCAGAACCATCTCTTTAAGTTTGTTTACCCAGTGTATTTTACCACCGGGTTCAGTGCAATCAGTTCATCCAACACTAGGGCATAATGTGCTAGCTCTGGGGTCCTCCTTAAATGTACCCAGAACGGCAATGGAGGCAAGTGAACTACATCTGAGATGGTGCGTTTGCCCATATCCAGGTACAATGGTTTTAGTGGGGTTGATACTGGTAAGGCAACCAACTCCCCAATAAATTTATTCTTTGCCTTGACCAATACCTCAACATTTTCTCCACCCCATAATTCTGCCCCGTATGACGCTGAGGGCATCGCCCTTCCTTCATACACAGCAAGAGCAGGTCCAATTGGTCTGCTGACTGATAATCGCTGGGTCCTTAATATAGCACCAGAAACTCTCCTGAGGTTTAGCTGCATCTTGGCTATATGGGAATCCCACCTCATTTTACTATTTATCCTTATTCCCAGATAGTCAAATTCCTCCACAACCTCAAGTTGAATTCCATTAAGGGTGATCTGAGGATTCCTTCCCTTTTTTGGGGGGGTAATACCATCAACTTTGTTTTGGTCGTGTTAATGGTAAGTCCACGCTCATCACAAAATAGACTAAATTTGTCCAAAGGTTTTTACAGGCACATAGGGGTTTTGGCCAACAAAAGGGTGTCGTCCACGAACAGGAGGGTTGGTGTTTTCTCTCCTGCCAAGACCGGGGCACTGTCCTCCCTCAGTTGCTCCACAACCCCGTTAACAAAGAGAGAGAACAGTGTTGGGCCATCACACAGCCCTGCCGTACCCCCCTTTTCACGGACACCCTCCCCGTTAACTGCCCCTGGCTCCCCCATCTAATCCTGGCATAGCTATCCTCATGGAGCTTAACTATCAGTTCCAGAATATAGCGTGGAAAGCCCATGTCCAATAAAACCCTCCAGAGTTTGTCACAAGGTACCAGGTCAAAGGCGCTTTTTAAATCTACGAAGGCCAGGTAGAGTTTCCCCTCCTAACAGTGACTGTTTTCCAATAGATTGCCCAAAACCTGAAAACCTGATCCATAGTCCCCACATTTTTGCGGAAGCCTGCCTGGAAGTGGTAGAGTATACACCCCTCCTCAACCCATCTGTCTATTCTGTTCACAATCACCCGTCCAACTACTTTTTGCATAGCATCGATTAGACTAATCGGCCTGTAGTTGGCAGGGTCCTCCTTATCACCTTTCTTCTGCTTCACTTCTGCTCCCTTCCAGGAGTCGGGGACTGGGTGACCAGCAAGCATTAGATTTATCAGGGGGGCAATAAAATTGGGCCACAGCTTGGGATCATGTAAAAACAGATCACCTAGTATCCCATCCTGACCAGCCGCTTTCGCAGGAGTTATTTTCCTTATGGCTGAAGCTACTTCCTGCACTGTAAAAGGCTCAATGGATGTTGTCCTATTGTTACTAGGATATGCTTGTTCCCAACATAGTGGAGTCACTTCTTTCTCACAATAATACAAGTTAGAAAAGTGTGTATACCATTGTTGTTCCGTTATGTGGTTAGCAAGGGGCTCAATACTTTTTCTGTCTAACTTGTTTATCATTTTACAAAATAGTATTGTGTTTTTGGAGATTGCTGCCACCCTTAGTTCCTGCCAGTACTCTTCCTCCCAGTCCCTCTTGGCCTTTTTTATACAGCTTTTGTAATCTTTTCTGGCCAGCTGCACAGCTATATTGTCCTTCCCCTTAATCGCAGTTCCTATTTCCCTTCTTTTCTCCCTACATTGCGCCGTGTACCAGGGGGTGCTAGCTTGTTGGGTGCATTTCTTTGTAGAACCTCCACCACCCTTTACAGAAAAAAGGGATCCAATATTCCTTACCAGAGTGTTATAGGAGTCTTCAAGGCTAAAATGAATACTATCCTTATGGCAGCCATGTTCACAAGGACCAGTTCCCTAGTTTGTGATTCAACCATTCCTCTAATAGAGAGCAGACTGTCTTCTTGGCCTAATAGTCTGTTCCACTTAAGTTTGCGGTTACCATCAGACGGGATAAATTCTTTTGTGATCAGTAATGGAATTCCTACTGAATCCCTCTCCCTCCCTCATTTTATTCCCATACATAATGGGTTATGGTCGCTGTCTTGTGACTGTACAACTTCCATATCCACTAATCTGCTCCAGGAGTTGGTATCGAGCAAGATATAATTGATACGGGAGGGACAACTGAGTTTGTTATAGGTCATTGCCCCATTTGGGTCAGATAGTGTTCTCCCATTCAATGCAGGTATATTCTACTGTTAGGGCATTCAGTTGTATCACTCTCGGGGTCCACTTTTTTATTGATGCTAGGGTTAATAACGGGATAGACCTTGTACAATCATCCTCATTCATACACATGAAGTCATCTTTGTCCAAAGGTTCATAAGTACAATTAAAATCTCCTCCAATGACAATACTAGACAGTGGGCGTATACCTGCCAGTCCCCCTCAAGGAGTGCTATAGTGGGTGACATTTGGCATCCTGGAGTCCCACGTGCATACACATTAAACAGCTCAAAGGTTTTATGACCCTTAACAGAAATATGCAGTATATCATTTGATGGCCACGAGTGGGGCGTAATAGCCAAATTAAATGTAAATGTAAATGTAAATGTGTGTATGTATTAAGCGATATTTTAGTCCAAATATGTAAGCCCCCAGAAGGCCGTCCCCGCCCACTACTGATAGCAGGTATAAAATGAATTGTGTACCCACATTTATGCTGGGGGGATATACTTCATGTTTCTTGGAACATACAGATGTCGAATTCATCTATGAATTCGCTCCATTCCGGTTTAGACATGTTTTTCAGTAGCCCTGCTATGTTCCAGGAAATTAGCTTAATTATGCCTGAATTGGGGTTTACCTTGTTTATGTTTACTTCTAGGAATTTTTCTCCTTTATCCTCGGACTGGTGTTTTTCAATTGTCGGCATGATCCCAGGGCTATCCTCCCTAGATAAGGGAGTTACCGCATCATTATCCTCCCTGTCATCTTTTCCCGGACATTTAATTTTATAGCCAGCTATTTTGGCTGGGGTATCACTCAAAGCCCTACCACACAGTCAGTCAATTCCTTCCATCCCTTTGAACATGGAATAGCGGTTAAATGTGGGATATTAAAGCCATAGGTGGAAAAGTCGCGGCCTCGGGTTGGTGCAGGATATATTGGTCTTTTCAGCAATGATTGTGGGTAAAAGTAGGTCAGGTCTCGAGTTGTGATTCCCTCCCTATCTCTCCCATCATACATTTCCCAATGTATTTAGAGACTCTATGGTCTCTAAAATTTATGATGATCATGTCCCCTTTTTGATCCTTGGTTCTGCGACCCAACCACCCAACCCTTCTCACATTCAATATTTCCCCATTTAAGTTAGGTGGCAATGGTCTATTATTTGCCAACCAGTGTATCACCTTATTCTTCAATGTATGGGAGTTTTCTCGTTTCCCATCTTCTAGTTCAGGTACCCCTGTCATGATTACTACAAAAGGTGCTGCCTGAGGTGGAAGATCTACATTCTTCTTGGATACTCTGGGTGGATTATAGTTTAAATTGCTCTTATTTTCTTTTGGGCTAATTGTATTGATTTGATTACTGTTTGTTTTTTGTCCCGGTACCAGTCCTCCCCCTTTTTCACTTACAACATTTGTTTTTACCTTAGTTGTATTATTAGCGGCCTTGGATCCCTTTGCTGATGGTATTTCTGCTTCCCTACTATTTATTTTTTACACCCTTTGGGGGCACTGATGGAGCTAACACACCTTTATGGCTTTTATAAGTACTTGTGAAAAGTTCCCTGATCTGATCAGCATTCCTCTGTATCGATGTTTCTATCTCCCTCATTTTTTCCGATATAATTTTTACCCTATGGATTAGCGGGAGTATTAGGGTCCTAACTAGGTGCTCTATGTTTCCCAGTAAATCTTTTGCAACTCCACAAACAGTCGGCTGGGGATCACTCTTGTTAATTTCTAGTGCGGAACGAGTCGCCCCTTCGGTCCTTAATGGGTTATGGGCTACTCCTAGTGATTTTGTGATTCGACCTTGTAGAGTGCCACCCCCACGTTTCTTCTTTTTTGGCCGATTTATAATACCAGATTCGTATTTGTAGATTTATCAACTATGGAGTCAGAGGAGGATCTCTCCTCAGCAGATGAGATTTCTAATAATGAATTTGCATTTGAAGCATTAGTGTTACGGTCAGATGACTTGTCTTGATCCCTCAGCTGATGCGGAATGCTAATATCACCCCCTTTATCTGCTTCTTGTGGACTACTGACGTGTTTAATCATTCCCATAGAAGAGCGTTTGGAGTGCACAGGAAAGGTGGCAGCTGATGCACTAGTGGAAGTCAAAGGCTGTTTTTCCTGAGTAACATTATCAGTAATAGTGTCTCCGTTATAATTACTAATAACATGATGTGCAACTGGGATAGAAACAAAAGATGGAACACAAAGAGAATCCATAGTAGTATTATCCATCGTATTGTTCGTAACTATCGAAGTGTCAACTGTTGACAAAAGGGGTAGAGATCCGACAGGTAGTGAGAATCGTCACACAGTATGCTCAATGGCGTTTGCCACCACCACTATGGTCTTCTGGAGCATGCGGTCTATCGATGTTAAACTGGGTAAAGACGTTTTAGTGTCTTTCAGCCTTTTGTTAGGTGGAGCAGGCATTTTAACAAATAAAGCAAATCCCTAAGTATTAACCGCAGTGTCCAAATCCCCAAGTCAAACTCACAAAGTGAATAACAATGTCAGGCAATCGATCTTACTTGGGAGTACTTGTTGATCCAGGAATGTTCTTGTGGATGGGCCACAGGGGGGTGGCCCAACCCAGCCTCCTTCGGCCTCCTTCGGCCACAAAATGGCCCGCCCTTGTCCCGGGCTTCGCCCAGGCACTCCCGCGCACGACTCGCGGGGGCGAGAGGCGTTCCTCTGTTTTACGGCGCCTCCGGGCGCTCTGCCTGCGTCACTCGCGCCGCGACCACCGGGGCACCTGGGAAGTGTAGTTCCGACGGCGGCGATGTCACTGGCGCAGCGCGAGTGTTGTGTGCCCCAAAGTCCGCCTGTAAGGCCGTTCCCCTCACGGCAGCAGGTATGGCTCCTTGGACCTCTTGGCAATTTTCAATTTTGCTCCCAGTGAGCACTTCGGCGCTCCTCTGCTTTACGGCGCCTCCGGGCGCTCTGCCTGCGTGGCTCGCGCCATGACCGCCGGGGCACCTGGGAAGTGTAGTCCCGACGGCGGCGATGTCACTGGCGCAGCGCGAGTGTTGTATGCCCCAAAGTCCCCCTGTAAGGCCGTTCCCCTCACAGCAGCAGGTATGGCTCATTGGACCTCTTGGCAATTTTCAATTTCGCTCCCCTGCTTCAACTAAGGACCAGGGCAGACCAACTGGTGTTTGGCAGTATGTGAAAAGGTGTTCGAGGCATAACGAGGACATTCAATGGTATTTCACTGCATCTTGCCAGCAGCCCCACTTGGGATTTATTTTAATGGACTTCCAGTCCCATAATGCAGTATTGTAACTCACCTGAGTATCATTGGCTGAATGAATTGTTTTTCAATTAAAGGGAATATACTGGAAATCCAAAATGGTGGCAAAGTGTGGGAGCAGCGTATCCTATGAAGAAGGGTGGATGCCCGAAACGCGTCAGGTAGCTGCAGACGCTGTCATGCTTGACTCCCTTCTCCTGATCCTAATAGTTCACCAACGGGGAGTGCGCCTCGCATTGGACAACTGTGAACTCTAATCTATTTCGGCAAGTCCGGTCGAGAGGCGCACCGCCGCTTCGAGGAGCGGTTCCCCTGCTTTTCAACTAAGGAGCAGATTGGACCAACTGGTGTTTGGCAGTATGTGAAAAGGTGTTGGAGGCATAACGAGGACATTCAATGGTATTTCATTGCATCTTGCCAGCAGCCCCACTTGGGATTTATTTTAATGGACTTCCAGTCCCATAATGCAGTATTGTACCTCACCTGAGTATCATTGGCTGAATGAATTGTTTTTCAATAAAAGGGAATACACTGGAAATCCAAAATGGTGGCAAAGTGTGGGAGCAGCGTATCCTATGAAGAAGGGCGGATGCCCGAAACATGTCAGGTAGCTGCAGACGCGGTCATGCTTGACTCCCTTCTCTTGATCCTAATATTTCACCAACGGGGAGTGCGCCTCGCATTGGACAACTGTGAACTCTAATCTGTTTCGGCCGGTCCGGTCGAGAGGCGCACCGCCGCTGAGAGGAGCGGTTCCCCTGCTTTTCAACGAATGAGCAGAGCGGACCAACTGGTGTTTGGCAGTATGTGAAAAGGTGTTGGAGGCATAACGAGGACATTCAATGGTATTTCACCGCATCTTGCCAGCAGCCCCACTTGGGATTTATTTTAATGGACTCCCAGTCCCATAATGCAGTATTGTAACTCACCTGAGTATCATTGGCTGAATGAAATGTTTTTCAATAAAAGGGAATATACTGGAAATCCAAAATGGTGGCGAAGTGTGGGAGCAGCGTATCCTTTGAAGAAGGGCGGATGGCCAAAACGCATCAGGAAGCTGCAAACGCCGTCATGATTGACTCCCTTCTCCTGATCCTAATATTTCACCAACGGGGAGTGCGCCTCACATTGGACAACTGTGAACTCTAATCTATTTCGGCCGGTCCGGTCGAGAGGCGCACCGCCGCTGAGAGGAGCGGTTCCCCTGCTTTTCAACGAAGGAGCAGAGCGGACCAACTGGTGTTTGGCAGTATGTGAAAAGGTGTTGGAGGCATAACAAGGACATTCAATGGTATTTCACTGCATCTTGCCAGCAGCCCCACTTGGGATTTTTTTTAATGGACTTCCAGTCCCATAATGCAGTATTGTAACTCACCTGAGTATCATTGGCTGAATGAATTGTTTTTCAATAAAAGGGATTATATTGGGAATCCAAAATGGTGGCAAAGTGTGGGCGCAGTGTATCCTATGAAGAAGGGCGGATGGCCGAAACGCGTCAGGTAGCTGCAAACGCCGTCATGCTTGACTCCCTTCTCCTGATCCTAATATTTCACCACCGGGGAGTGCGCCTCGGATTGGACAACTGTGAACTGTAATCTATTTCGTCCGGTCCGGTCGAGAGGGGCACCGCCGCTGAGAGGAGCGGTTCCCTGCTTTTCAACTAAGGAGCAGAGCGGACCAACTGGTGTTTGGCAGTATGTGAAAAGGTGTTGGAGGCATAACGAGGACATTCAATGGTATTTCACCGCATCTTGCCAGCAGCCCCACTTGGGATTTATTTTAATGGACTTCCAGTCCCTTAATGCAGTATTGTAACTCACCTGAGTATCATTGGCAGAATGAATTGTTTTTCAATGAAAGGGAATACACTGGAAATCCAAAATGGTGGCAAAGTGTGGGAGCAGCGTATCCTATGAAGAAGGGCGGATGCCCGAAACGCATCAGGTAGCTGCAGACGCCGTCATGCTTGACTCCCTTCTACTGATCCTAATATTTCAACAACGGGGAGTGCGCCTCGCATTGGACAACTGTGAACTCTAATCTATTTCGGCCGGTACGGTCGAGAGGCGCACCGCCGCTTATAGGAGCGGTTCCCCTGCTTTTCAACTAAGGAGCAGATAGGACCAACTGGTGTTTGGCAGTATGTGAAAAGGTGTTGGAGGCATAACGAGGACATTCAATGGTATTTCACCGTATCATGCCAGCAGCCCCACTTGGGATTTATTTTAATGAACTTCCAGTCCCATAATGCAGTATTGTAACTCACCTGAGTATCATTGGCTGAATGAATTGTTTTTCAATGAAAGGGAATACACTGGAAATCCAAAATTGTGGCAAAGTGTGGGAGCAGCGTATACTATGAAGAAGGGTGGATGCCCGAAACGCGTCAGGTAGCTGCAGACGCTGTCATGCTTGACTCCCTTCTCCTGATCCTAGTAGTTCACCAACGGGGAGTGCGCCTCGCATTGGACAACTGTGAACTCTAATATATATAAATTAAGTTACATTAATTATTTATTAATTTTAAGTTTATTTAAGTATTTTAATTATGTTTAAATTAATTATATTTATTATTATATTACTTTTAAATTACTTTTAAGAAATTTAAAACATTTGATATTTTGACTGTCTATATTTTTTCCTATCGATATTTTGGAGTCAATATTTTTGTACTTACCTGTTTGTAGATAGGAAGTCGATATTCTGGCATTCTATATTTTTACCTCGATATTTTGGCAAGTCGATATTTTGACTGTCGATATTCTGTCGATATTCTGTCAGTGAATTGTGTTAGCGGAGAAAACATGCTATTAGCAATCTTTTTCTCCATTGTGCTAAAATATCCAGCGATAGCGGCGAAATGCGTGAATATCGTTGAGAATACAGCAATGTTCACGGATTAGAGATTAAATGGTCTTAGTCATGTTATCCAGTTTGAAAAAGGTCTATAACTAGTACACTTAATACATAAACGAATAGTGATATCAGAACCCACTATATATAAATGAGCATGAACCACTTTATTGTACTTTTATTCAAAATTTATTATATTTGTTTGATTTTATAGTTTTTCCGACACAAGACGCCGGGATCCATTATCTATGATGCGTTGAAGAATCCAGACGACTTACCACACTTTCCCCTTAAAAAAATCATCCTATCATTTCCATATGA
Organism: Lissotriton vulgaris; assembly: GCF_964263255.1. Lineage (NCBI taxonomy): Eukaryota > Metazoa > Chordata > Amphibia > Caudata > Salamandridae > Lissotriton > Lissotriton vulgaris. The sequence goes on from NC_141695.1 coordinate 570,468,752, forward strand.
AAATCGATCTGGCTTTTCTTCTAGATGCCCATATCTTAAGATCCAATTATCACAACGCCGAGATATTTGAAGTATTTTACTATTAGCACCACATCCATTTCCAGAATTAATGAAATTCTGTACGTCCTGATCAAAATACATTCAAGGAAATCACACGTTTATAAATCAATTCTGAATCAGCACTTCCCCTACCAGTATGCTAGGTCTACTAGATTGAACGTACAACTAGCTATAATTCCGGACCAGCTTCCCACTCATCTTAAGCTGTTTTTAGTCAAAGACGGGTCACCTGATGGAGGCTAACGAGTCGAAACGCGCGTAGTGTGTATCTACCGCTTTGCCTACATCATGTTCATTCATCTTCCTTTTGTCTGATTTTATGTCTCGTGATATGTATGTTTTTGCACCATTAATGATAAACCATTTTTTGATTTAGCAATGTATAAAAGGTTTCTTTAAACTATTTATCAATCATCTTCTAACAAACTCAATTTTTAAAAAAAAGTATATATTCTCTATAAAATCAAACAAATATAATAAATTTTGAATAAAAGTACAATAAAGTGGTTCATGATCACTTATATATAGTGGGTTCTAAAATCACTATTCGTTTATGTGTTAAGTGTACTAGTTATAGACCTTTTTCAAACTAGACATTCTTTCCCTATGTATAACTAGTGGTTTTCATATATAGGGGTCCCCTACTTCCTAAAACTACTTAGTCATGTTATCCACCTCCCATTGGATAAAATGGCTGAGAACTGGTCAGGGCAGGTGTTAGTATTTGGAGATATTCGCACTTAGCACGGATATTTCAAATGCTACGCCTGCCTTGCTAATAGGCATGGCGACGTTAGCGACTGCTTTCAGTCGCTAACTGGTTGGGTATGCCCACTTTGCACGTCATTAGCGATAAACATCGCTGACATGCAAAGCGGGTCCCAAACTGCTCGCTATTGTCTAAAAGCTGTCGCTAACATCAGTTAGCGACAGGTTGCTAATAGGGCGAAAGAATTATCGAAAACGGACGCTTAATCAGTGATAATTGGCTATCACCCCCCTTGGTACTATACCCCCTGGATCATTGCAGGTAAGTAAACAATTAAATTAATAAAATGAATTTCGGGACATATTATGAACAAAAGTCAATAGATTATTGTCATTTTTATCGGCAGGAAAATGCTGATAAAGCGACGATAATGAGCTTGATAATATGCTCTTGAGAATTCCCATACCAGCCCAGGTTAACACTAGAACTTGGGCTTCTATAGCAATTGACAAGAAGCTATTATTAAGCCAATTTTTGCCGTTTTATCAGCATTTTCCTGTCCATAAAACGTCGATAATTTTAACACTGGTCCTTAATAATATGCCCGTCAGTGCCATATTATCAGTAAAGGGTGATACATTATTGCCGCTTTTACCGGCAGGGAACTGCCACTAAAGCGGGGACAATGGTCTCCATGATATATCCTTGTGAATTTTCATATAAGCCCAGGTTAACACCATAACCTGGGTTTCTATGGGAATTCATAAGGATCTATTATCAAGAGCATTATCACTGGTTTACCGGCAGTTTCCTGTCGATAAAAGCGGCGATAATGTATCGTCCTTTATTGATAATATGGCCCATAATCCCTTAATGTACAGAGTCACAAAATGATATTAAAGAAAAAAACGTAACAGCATGCATTATAGCAAAACACATTTACTACTATAACACGTTTAACAACGGATGAATATAGGAGCATATTACCAATGCAGGTGATAACATTATCAACACTTTATCGGCAGTTTCCTGCCAATAAAGTGGCGATAATTGTATCGCTGAGACTTGATAATATACCCCTCAATTTGTTAATGTACAATGATACACCGCACAGACGCACTGCCATACAACTTTTCAACTCACTTTTCAAATTGAAATCTAGATTAACAAGAATACCACTCACACAGTGGATATTCTTCTACAAAATCTCTAGAGTACAGTGTTTGCAGCACAACTGTCAAAATGAACATTTTCCCTCTCATTTTATGCCTACATATATATAAATAACCAATTAAAATCCTGTTCACATTAATTCAAAATAAAACACACATTTCTACTAGTTTAACATTTCAAAGTTTTCGAACTAATAGAACTTTCAACCCTTCCCCTGTTCCAGAATCTGCCAGTTACCATAGAAACACTTCAGGGAATACCTAACTCAGCACACAGGTGAAAAGTTCATCATACATTGTTGCAAATTAAAACAGCAAGTGTGCTTGACTGTAGACTATACCAGTTTTTCTTATGTAACATTCTTTTTTATCACTTTTTCTTAACCAATAAAAATAAGGCTTTTAAAAAACAGAAACATGGAACCTAGTTTTTGGTAAAATGTTCTCAAACGACCAATGATTTCTGATGTTTCTTTGAAAACTGCATGTTGTCCACCATTTTAGAAAAATCGTACTTTTGAAACTCGCATTTCATTTACAGATGCCATTAGAGTGCATCCAGACCTCTCTTCAAAATGCTTACAGTGTTGATTGTGGGACACAGCTATATTTTCTGGAGTCAAAGGTACGCACAACAGAAAAGAATTCACAAGGACCTAGGTTTACCAAATGTAGACCTTAATTGGATTGGACAGAGAGGAATAAAGTTGTACCAATTGATGCCATTGGTGAAATACTTTATTCATCTCCAACACCCTGACCTCATAATTGTGCACTGTGGTGGCAATGACCTAGGCACTTTGACTGGGTTGCTCTGGAAATGCTCATGAAGGACACCTTTGCCCAATTGATGACACTGTTCCCGAAAACTGTCTTTGTATATTCTAATATATCCCCAAGGCAGAGATGGAAGCGGTCCAACCACTATAGTCCACAGTTTGAAAAAGCTAGGAAACATGTGAATAAGTCTGTTTCTGCCTTTCTCTGAGACTACCGAATGGGGTCCATTTACAACATTAATCTGCGTTTCAATATACATGGCATCTATAGGAGAGATGGTGTACATTTTACAGATGAGGGGAACAGAGTGCTCCTTACTTGTAGGTACTAGAATCTCGCAATAAACAAAACAGCTCTTTTTAGAGCCACACAACACATAAACAAATACACTTCATAAATATCTAAAATTATTTTTAGTTTTCTTGCTTTCGTACGCTTACATGACAACTTTCAACATTACAGCTGTACGTTCGGTAGACGTACAATAAATCTTCCACCCCCTGAGCAACACTATAGGTTCAGAATGTTTCTGTCGTGCCCTCTCTCCTTATTTGTCAACTTTGTTTTACTGTTTCCTTGTGACTTGGCTTCAGTGACAAATAAGATGGCTTGCAACACTTCCTGGTTTGGAGTATTGACAGTCAATCAGCATGCAGCTCCTGCTCGTAATTGTACATATTTCTGTGCGCGTACGCTGCGATTTTTCTTAAATTATTTTTTTTTTAAATAAAGCCTAAACATGCATGTACGAACCCCTAACCACACGTGATCGTCACCACGAAGCCATTAGCATGCATTTCGGGTCATATTATCAAGAAAACGAGATGGATTATCGCAGCTTTATCTGCACTTTCCTGCTGATAAAAGCGCGGATAATGTGTTACCTTTTGTTGATATTGGGTTTTGTTGAGAATATGGCCCGAAATTCGTTTTATTAATGTAATTGTTTAGTTACCTGCAATTATGCAGATTCCATTGTGTATCACCCCTCACCCTGCCCCTCCCACGCCTGTCCTGCCTGCCCCATCGCAAGGCGCGGTTACGATCTAGTCATTTACCACAGAGTTTTGGGGAATCGTTGGTGAGGCGCGCACTCACTAACCAGTGCGCATTTCACCTAAGAGGTTCCAGAGTTCAGATCCGTTTTCAATTGGTCCTTAGACATTCCTGAAGAGAAATTGGAAATATTTCTGTGAGAGTTAAAGAACGCTGTTTGATAAGTTAGTGAGTAAGTAAACTTACCTGACATTATAGACGATATTGAATGTACTCATCGATGTATTTTCTCTAACTTAAAAGAAGAAACGACAACATTTGTGTAAGGAAGGTCTTAAGGGAAAATTACACATTGAGTTAGGAATAGTAGGAAGACTTTTGAATTGAGAAGGAACATTAATGAAAAACATAAGATATTGAAGGATTGAGAGAATAAATAACGAGCAACTGCATAAAGAAAAGTTAGTAGAAGAAGACAAGCAAAATAATAACATAAAAATTAGACAATAAACTGAGAGGCCTAGGTTAATGAATGTTACGTAATTATAGTTGTATAATTTTGCAAAGGATAAAACTCTACTAATAGAATTTTATTAGATAACAGTATTTATACAGTATTTTTTGTAGGCCAAAATAGGTGAAAACGGTAGTTTCATATTATATATTACGAAAAGTGTTAAAATTAACTGTTTATATTTTTCATACAAGGAGCAAGAACATAAAGGAAAAATTATGGAAAGTGAACAGCCCCATACTCAGATTTTGGATATTACTTTGAGTATAATTGAAGAACTAATTGTATCTGTCACAGGCAATGAGAGTGAAGAAGGAGAAATTAGTGCTGCAGACATGAATTGTGATTTTGAAGATGAAAGCTTTGATGGAGATTTTCTGGAAGTTTTAAATTATGTTGACATTTTTGTATAAATTAAATCAGGACCTACTGACGAGGAAAATGATATTAATGACATATCTGATGAAGTTGCATTGGAATGTCTGTTAAATTATGAGATGTTACAAGAATAAATTTATTGTTGAAAAATTATAAAAGTTTGAGAACTATCTACTAATGTATTTATTGTACTAAAAGTGAAGCAGTTATAGATTCAGTTATATATTCTGTAAATGTTTGTATTGATGTAAAATATGCAAAGTGGGTTTGAGGGTATCGATTGCTTAAAATCTGTATGAAGTATACATGCAGTCTTGTATACAGCTGCAAACTTGTGTTCTATGCTTTAAATTGCCCAGTCTGTAAACTTAGACTTCCTGCAAACACTGTGACACTGCAATTTTAGTATTTTAGTGAGCCAGTCAGCAGTATGTTCTTTTTCATTGTGCCTTGGTAAAATTGAAGCTGTAAAAAATTTAGTGAGGAACTTTTTTTGCAGAAGTGTAATGATCTAGTCAGTATTTAGATACTCATGGTTTAAGATTGAAGAATGGAGAGAGTTTACTCCATGAGAGTTCAATAAGTACTTGTTTGGATTAATATCCGTTCTTTAAAGTCGTCATACAAAGGCCAGAACTTCTTCAGATTGCAGTGAGACATCTTTATTGTTTTATAGTGAAACATGGACAGCCGACACGTGTTTCGCCCCCTATTGGCGAGTTGCGCCGGGGCTTTCTCAAGGCTATTTCCACATATACAGCATATATTATTTCATTTCTGATTCCAATTTGACAGTGTCCAAAAGACAAGAGTTTAAATACTTAAGGAGCAGAGTTCTTTTTTGAGCTGAGAGATGCAGTACGGTCCCTGCTCGTAGCTCTCAGTCTGCGGGTTAGTGTGTGGGTTAAATCTGGGATGAGTATTTAAACTCTTGTCTTTTGGACTCTGTCAAATTGGAATCAGAAATGAAATAATATATGCTGTATATGTGGAAATAGCCTTGAGAAAGCCCCGGCGCAACTCGGCAATAGGGGGCGAAACACGTCTCGGCTGTCCATGTTTCACTATAAAACAATAAAAGATGTCTCACTGCAATCTGAAGTAGTTCTGGCCTTTGTAAGACGACTTTAAAGAACTGATATTAATCCAAACAAGTACTTATTGAACTCTCATGGAGTACACACTCTCCATTCTTCAAACTTGTCTTCCTTTATGAAGCTCAAGAGGTCCAGAGCTTCGAGTGTGTCTCCAACTACCTACAAAAGTAGCTTATCAAAGCGTTGTTTAAACCTTGGAATCCTTAGACCTTTCTGTCTTGCTGATCACTCATGGATTAAGAGAGGTCTTAGTGCAAAGGCTGTTTCTAACGTTTATAGACTGTGCATGCACTGTTCTATGCACCAGCAAACTTATGTTTTATACGTTCAATTCCTCAATGTGTATCCTAATACTTCTAGCAAGCATTCTCACACTACTGTTTCAATATTGTAGTGAGCTATTCAGCATTATGTGTTTATCTATATACTGTGGTACAACTGAGGCTGTTATAAATTCAATCAGGTTCTTTCCTTGCAGTCTTGTAATCATCAACTCACTTTCTAAGTACTCATGCATTAAAATAGGCCTTAGGGCATAGACTGCCTAAAAACCCTTATAGACGATGTATGCAGTCTTCTATGTACTTGCAAATTTGTGTTTTATACATTCAATTTACTAGTTTGTATCATTACACTTCCAGCAAACACTCTGTCACTGTTGTTTTAGTTTTGTAGTGACTCATTCCTCCGTATGTAGTAATCCTATCACTACATTAAAACACTAATGGGCAGATAGACAATAACTGGCATATCCCCAGGAATATGCCATTTATTGTGCTACATGACACCACCACCATGGATGCGCCGTATATACAATGTGGTGTACCATGGGACAAATATGGCACATATATGTGATATATCTGTGCTGTAAAGGTGGTGCATTGTTTGAGTTATGTTGCAAGTGCAACGCATCTCCAGCAATGCTCTGGGGGCCCTATTCTCAGACTGCAGTGTCAATCCATACACCGGCTTCAATGTAGTGTAGGGTTTTGACACAGCATGAGCCCAAACGTGACAAAGTGAAATCTTGTAGATTTCAGTCAGCCACTTTTAGGAGGTGTTCCTGTGCCGGAACGCCCCCCCCCCCTCTGTAGGAATGTCTCTTTCTGGTACCGAGATTTACAATGTGGGTCACCTTCCAGATACGTCAGATTCTGAATACCACATACCATGGCGCACCTTTTGCACCACCGGTTCATCAGAAAAGTGATGCAACGGTGGTGTAAATGAGGAATAAGGGTGTTGTAAATCTGCCTCTAACAAACACTTAGGCAGTTTCACTAGCAGTTTCACTAGCAGTGTATTCTTTTTGAATTTACTTTTGTTATTATTTGCCATTAAAAATATTAAATGTAACTTTAAAAATAAAATAAGTAAAAGTATTTATAATAAAAATGTAGGAAATTACTATAAAAAGAAAGAAATATAATAATTAGTACATTTTACAATTATCATTTACAAAACCTAAGAAGTTCACTGAAAAAAACCATAGGTTTCAGGCACATTATAGTTAGGAATTAGTATTTAAAAAACCTTAGAAAGTCCCTGAAAAAACCATAGGTTTCGCCTAAGTTATAGTTAGCTGGACATTTCTCTCATACAAAACCATTGAAATTCCTCCGTTATAGTTAGTTCAGCTAACTAGAACTCGCGCGCCCACAATACACTACTGATGAAGTCACTTATTACATCACTCTTGACATGGTCAGTGACATCACTCATGACATCACTGATGCCAGTGCATTGAATAATCAATGAAACTTATATATTGCTCATCATGTGCTGCAAACAAATTATTTCATATATATACAATCAAATATAGAAAAAGAGAGACATTTACTGATTTGGCTAAAACCGTTCAGCTTTTCCATTTCAGCCAATTAAATTTACAAAAAGCTGAAATGAGGAGAGTATATATATATATATATATATATATATATATATATATATATATATATATATATATATATATATATATATATATATATATATATATATATATTCAAAGAACTCTGTTTCCTTTCTGAAGTTTGGCAGAAAAATGAACACGGACCCAATGCAGGTAATTTGCGCTACACCATCTCTCCCATGACGTGTTTCGGGCCCTGTATATTACTTACTGGCAGTCGTCAGTAGGTAGTTATAGTTAGGACCTAGTTACCATAGGAAATCCGCAACATTCTATTGAGAATAACTTTGGGGCCGGTTGTTGAATCTTCGCAAATTTCTCAAAGAAGATGGCCTGCTCTGCTCCTTCCCTGAAAGTCTCGGGAAGATTCATCAAGCGGGGGCCGAGAAAAAAGGGGGGTCCCAAAACGTGTTTTCCCCATGCTAATTTCCAAAGGATGATTAGACACGGCTACAGCCCCAACAGCTGAATGGAATTACATGAAATGTAGCAAAATGGTCTGATTCGCAGATCACCCTTTTGTTTAAATGGTGTAAATCCCTCCAGTAGTTGTTGAGATATTCAAGTTAAAAAAAAATGATATATCTATAAGCGTGCACACGTGCGCGCACGGTGCTTTCACCAACCTGGCTCACTAAACCTCGGATGTCAGCGGTTCCTTTAAGTGTGTGGGAGGCACACTGCGAGTCATCTTGGGCCAGGGGAGGGGGAAACACCACAAGCCCTCGGAAAGCGGGATTGGAGGAGAGATTGAAAGCGGAGGGTCGGCCCCGCTATACTGGCACGCCTCTTGGTCTGGTGCTCCGCATTTGCCGATGAACTTTTGGATTACGTGCATGGACTGCACAAATGCGGCGCCCCCCCAGCCTGGACTCTGAGTGAGCAATGGGGAAAGAGTAACAGCTGGTCTGTTTTGGAGTTGGCTCGAGGGATGCAATTCGCCATGCTCCACACAACGAATGGAGGAGCGGGGCAAGCTGAGAACTGACTTTGTCAGAGCGCAACTGTGTGCTTGTGGGGGGTCACTGTACCTGGCTCACTAAACCTCGGATGTCAGCGGTTCCTTTAAGTGTGTGGGAGGCACACTGCGAGTCATCTTGGGCCAGGGGAGGGGGAAACACCACAAGCCCTCCCCCAGAGAAGTCATCCGATTGGCCCAATGATATGACTCACCTGGTGATTTAACCTGCCCACGAATGTCCGTGTGAACTTCTCCTACTCAGCAAAAACGGCATTGAAGAAGGCACTACGCCGAAACCGGTCTGCCAAAGCTGAAGGTAAAAGGCAGCGCGAACATTTTGCAGCGGTGCAATTGGCGGCATTAAATCCATTGAATACAATTCCAGCATGTGTCAGCCCGTTTTTTATGGAAAGCGGGATTGGAGGAGATATATATATATATATATATATATATATATATATATATATATATATATATATATATATATATATGTAAATTGTAAATTGTTGTGTCTTGTAAAGCGCACTGCTACCCGGAGGCCTCGTAGCGCTATAGACCGCTGGGGAACCCGTCCTGGCTTTCCCTGTGAGATAGTCCCTCCTGGGGGTCTCCAAGGTGAAACCAGGCATCCCCGGCGTTTGTGTGGGGCCGTTGTGGAGATGAGGCAAGCTAATGCCCAGAGTTGCCGAGTGTGCTCCCTGGTCGGAGTAGGCACCGATGCGAGAATTATCAGTCCGCTGATCCTGGTCCAAGACCCTGCCGCGTCGGGAATCGAACCCTGGTCCCGGGCCGTTCTCTGCACTCGGGTCTGCCGCCTCTAACCAGTGAGCCACACCTCTCCACAGTAGTTGTTGAGATATTCAAGTTAAAAAAAAATGATATATCTATAAGCGTGCACACGTGCGCGCACGGTGCTTTCACCAACTGTGCGCGAGCGGAATTCTGATTTGCTGTTAGACGTCTGTCAACATTCCAATCGGTCGAAATCAGGAAGTGTTGGGTGACATTTTTTGTCCGAGGCAGAAGCCAAAAGTGGAAAGTGTGAAAAGGGGGCAGTGTAGTGAGTCCCTGACCCCTAGGTATTCTCAAGGACCCGTGAAGGCCCCAAAAAGTTGTTTTTAATTTTTTTTAAATCGCGAGATGCACGATGTTTAAAAAAATATAATTCTTTTTTAAATAAATCATGAGGTGCGTGCACCGTGCTCGCACCCCATAGCCGCCATTTTGTGTAGTTTCAGAAGAGAATGAAAAATGAAAGCAGAGAACGTGGTAAAGGAGGCAGGGTAGAGTCTCCCTGACCCCCTGGGCCTTCTCAAGGGGGTCCCTGAAGGACTCCTGAAGGTCAAAAAATATTTTCTTTTTTTTTTTTAAATCGCGAGGTGCGCGCACAGTTCTTGCACCCTATGGCCGCCATTTTGTGTAGTTTCAGAAGAGAGTGAAAAACAAAAGCAGAGAACATGGTAAAGGAGGCAGGGTAGAGTCTCCCTGACCCCCTGGGCCTCCTCAAGGGGGTCCCTGGAGGACCCCTGAAGGCCCAAATTTTTTTTTCTTTTTTTCTAAATAAATTGCTAGGTGCACGCACGGTGCTCGCACCCTATAGCCGCCATTTTGTGTAGTTTCAGAAGAGAGTGAAAAACAAAAGCGGAGAACCTGGTAAAGGAGGCAGGGTAGAGTCTCCCTGACCCCCTAGGCCTTCTCAGGGGGAGGTGCGCGCACGTGAGAATAAAAAAGAGAAAAAAATACATTCATATAACAAGTTTGTGTGTTTAGATGTTGGGTGGCTCTAAAAAGAGCCATTGTTCATTGAGTGTTTTTTGTACCTACAAGTAAGTACCGATGTAGAGTCTAAAGTTTAAAAGGAGGACTTTGTTCCCCTCATCTGTAAAATGTACACCATCTCTTCTATAGATGCCTTGCATGTTGTTACGCAAATTGTTGTGGTATATAGAACCCATACCATAGTCTCTGAGGAAAGCAGAAATAGACTTTTTCACATGTTTCCTTGCTTTCTCAGTCTATGGACAATATTGGTTGGACCAGTTCCATTTTTGCCTTTGGCATATATTAGAATAAACCAAGGCAGTTTGTGGAAAAAGTGACATCAATTGTCCAAAAGTGTCCTTTAAAAGCATTTCCAGACCTACCCCAGTCAAAGTGCCTAGGCCATTGCCACCACAGTGCACAGTTATGAGGTCAGGGTGTGGGAGATGCATAAAGGATTTTACCAATGGCATCAATTGGTGACATCTCAATCCTCTCTGGCTAATCCACATAATATCAACATTTGGTAAATCAAGGTTGAGAAAGCATCTATTTGCTGCATACCTTTTACTCCAGAAAATATAGCTATGTCCTACAATCCACACTCTAAGCATCTTGAAGGCAGATCTGGTTGTGCTCAGATGGTCTCTGGAAATGAAATGGCAGTTTGAAAACTTGGAGTTTAGAGAAAAATGTGATTGAGATTCAGTGCACTTGAAAAACAAGAATTGATTGGTGGTTTCTGATAATTTAACATTGAAAACTAGGGTGCATACTACTGTTTTTTAAAACGAATAATACTATTGGTTTAGAAAAAGTCATTAAAAAGAACATTGCACATGATAAGCTGGAATATTGAGAAGTCAAACACACTTGCTGCTTTGGTTTGCAACATTGAGAGATTAACTTTTTACCTTTTGAGTTCAGTTAAGTGTTCTATGGAGAGTTAACATGGTAGCTGGGAGAGGAGAGAGCAGTGGGGGATGGTTGATAGTGTTGAAATGTACAACCAATTAAAATGTTAGTTTGGTTTTAAATTAGTGAGGGAAGAAATTTAATTAGTCATGTACAGAAATATGTTTGAAAAATGAGAGGGAATCAGGGCCATTTTGTGGTTGCAGTGTCCGAGGTACATTTCAGAGATTCTGCTTAAGAAAATCTGGTGTGTGATTGACACTGTTCTAAATCTTCAAAAGCATTTTTAAAGGTGAGTTATTAATCTGTAAGGGGATACATGTTGTGCAGTGTAAGTTAATAATATAAATGTGTTGTAATGTGGAAGTTACTCACTTTCTCTCTCTTTCACTCTGTCTCACTGTCTTCCTTTCTCTCCACCACTGTTCTTTTTCCTTCCTCTCTTTTTCTATAAATCCTTCTGCTTCACTTACTCCTTTATCCTTTTTCTTAATATGCATTTTTGCTATCACTCTCCTTTCCTTACCCTCATATCTTTTCCCTCACTGTTATTATCCCTTTCATTTACTCCTGTTTTATAACTCCTTCTCTCCATCTGATTGACTTCCTTTTGTTTATTTCTTCCCTCTAATTTTCTCGCTCTTTCTGTTCCCTTCACCCTTGCTCTCTTTATACATCACTACTAGCAAGGTCCCCTCCTCACCCCCTTTTACTGTAGTAATTATGTGACTGAATTGCAAGGATTTCTGTTATGTGTCTAAGGTCACAGTGTGAGTCTTATGTTTGGATGTAATGCTGGGAAAAAAGTAATGCTGCAAATTGAAAATTTATTTTGAATTTGACTCAGGTTTCTGCACTGTAATGTAGTCTCTTAATCGTTTTAGTGTGGTAAATGTGTTTTGGTAAAATGTATGGTTTTAAAGTTTTTGTCCGGGATCACAGTGAGTGTCTGTGTAAATTATAGAATTATTATTTGCACCTTTTTCTATAATCTCCACTGTCTCTCTTCACAGTGTACCTCTCGCTGCTTATACTGTCTTGTTTCTTCTGATATTGTGTCTCATGTTTTTAATAAATGCCTCTCATGTAAACTTCTTTTCATCTTCAGACTGCAACTCATCAGGGTTGCGAACGCGGACTTCTTTAACCCTTCAGGGAGTTTGTCCAAAATCTACTTGCTTATCTTTGATACGGTGTGATTCATGTTACTGGATTTATCCTATTACTCTGGATTCTGACAGCCTTATTTCATATCTATTTTTTCGCCTATGGTGAGCCTTTACTCCACTACTTATTCACTATGAGGTGTTTGGGGGCATCTATTGTTCTAGCTGTCATGCAGGCACTTATTTTAAATTGTTCTTTTTTGAATCGGCAGCAATGTCAATGTTATTACATTCTCCATCAGTAATCTAATCTTGTTAACTGATTCCGACTGTGTATTTATTCTAGTTAAATATGGATATTTATCCAGGGGTGACAGTCGAGTGTGCCTTAATTTTCGAGCCTTGGTAAAAAGCTGCTTCTCTTACTCACTGACAACTAAATGCTCATATGAATCTCCTGTACTACTCACACTTACTTTGGAGTATATTGTTCTCATTTTACAGAATTCCGTACTTAGTCTTGCTATTTAAGCTCCTATACCAAGCACAAAGCGTGGGTCTTCGAAGTTATCTTTATCTACATTTGATATAATGTGGGTAATACTTGTTACTGCTTTCAGTCATATTAATCTTGTCCCAGTACAGAGGTTTTTATATTATGTATGGAATATGGGTCTTCATATATTTTATGACATTGCACCATGTTACCTTCAATTTTCTTTCAGGCCCTTGGCTGACAGTTTAATAGTAACAAGCAATGGAATGCTTACATTCATTCTGTTTTTCCTATTTAGATACATCTTCTCATTAATGATGATACGTTTGTCAAAGAAAATTATGCTGACCCTCTTTTCGAAGTGAATTCAGTTTTGTGTTTTACCCCATTCTCTATTTCTGGGGTGAGTTATTCTGTCTCACTACCATCTTGTGTAACTAACGACTTGGTTTATACATACTTGTGGTCTTACAGTTCTTTTTCCTTAGACCCGTACATAATAACTGAATGCCCATGCTAATACATCTTTTCATTCGACCTGTGATTCTGTTTCTTTCTTTTCATATTGTGGAACACCCTTCAATAGTTTATGATGTCTTTACTTTGCATAAACGGCTTCCAATTTTTGATAATCTCCATGCCTATATAAACTTGTTATAGATTCCGGTTTTGTGTTTGATTCTTATTCGTGGTACTGACTCCCATTTCTTGTCCTTCTAGGTATCCCACTATTAACACTTAACGTTGTGTCCTCACTTTACGAGCGGATTACTAAACACCTTCCTACTATTATCTATGGTGGGTGATTTGTTTTTTATATACGATAATCATCTAGATAATCGTAGATATGCTGCTCCACATAGGACACCGTAATGGATGTGTGACTTATTTATGTCTTATGTATTTTGTTAGGAGCATAATGAAATTGTATTATATGTTATCTCCCTATATCAGAATATTGTATATATATGTACTGCTTTTTATATACGTTTTATAGGTTGATATTGTAAATGTTTTGACTTGCTATGAAACAGTATTTTTGTTTCCTTGTATGTTGTACATATAATGCATTTGTACTGTTTGTATATAATATTTGTAGATGTTTTGATTGTAATATATATGTATTATTTAATTATTCCAGCCTTGATGAAGTCTCTGTGTGAGACGAAACACGTGTTGGCGATTCTTATGCTGGGAGAATCTGTTTTTTATGAAATTTGAATAAAGAAGAATAACAAAAATACGCTATCTGGAGAGGACCTCTTTTTGACTCTACATTAGACCATTGTTTATCCTTATACTGTGTGAATTCTGTGTTGTCTTATAAATTTTACTGGTGACAACAGTTCAATCTTTCGCTTGTGCAATACGCTCATAAAGACTGAAATAATTTAAAATAATTCTTGGTGTGCTGTAATTAGAACCTCACCTCTCAGTAGCAGATACCAGCATCTGAATACCAGACATTAAGATTGTATGCAGAAGATCTAAGATTTTGACAATGTATTCCATATTTCTTTAATCTTCTGTTTGAGAGTGACTTGTCTGGACTTTCTTATGCAGTGAACCACATACTAAAAAGTGGAGTACATCTGCAGAAAGTTTCGGCAAGGGACTTTATGAATAAAGTCCAAGAGAAAGTCTCTGTTTTGGAATCTCAGCTAATTCATCTCATGGCATGTCAGCGTGGTACTAATGAGTATTGGTACCGTCGTCATGCGGAATTGAAATGTATGCTAAGAAACTTAGGAACTCCTACATGGTTTTTCACTCTGAGCTGTGCTGAGTATGCTTGGGAAGATTTATTTCAATTTCTTCGAGAGGCAAATGCAAACATAAAAAACATAGAATACAAGACACCTGGAGAATTGTGCTCTTTGGATCCAGTTAATGTATACAGGTATTTCAATCATAGATATGAAGCTAGGATGTCTTCTATCACAAATAAAAAAATCCTCCTCTTGGAGAGGTTCTGGATTTCTTTTGGAGAAAGGAGTATCAAGCAAGAGGTGTTCCTCACATACATATGCTGCTATGGATCAAAGATGCCCCCAAATTTGGAACACATTCGGATGAGACAGTGATGAGTTTTATTGAACAGTATTCTACATATGTTGTTCCTAAAAATACAGAAGAAATTAATTTGAAACATCAAGTCTTACGGTTTCAACCCCATCTCTGTGGAAAATACTGTCGGCGAAAGTACCAATCAAAGGACAAGTTCTACACAAAATGTCGTTTTGGATTTCCACGACCAGTAATATCAAAAGGAAGAGTGAACACTTTTATGTCATCTTTGCGACATACTGTGACAAGAAAATCACCGAAAAATACCTACAACTTAAGGAGAAGTGAAGAGTCAAAATACATAAATGACTATAACCCAGTCATTTTGTCAATGTGGAATGTTAACATGGATATTCAATATGTTGCAGACAACTCCATTGCTGTGGCTCGATATGTTAAATCTTACATTACGAAATCTGAGAAGACAGAACTAAAGGAAATGTGGGAGGAAATTTCTCAAGAAAATAGCCTAAGTAAGAAATTATACAGCTACAGTTTGAAGATGTAGTCTCATCAAGAAATTGGAGCATATGAATGTTCAGATCACTTATCATCTGCAAGTCTATATGCCAAATCTAGAACAATTATTTGGGTGAATTTAGGTCTTGCAAGAACACGAAACCGAGTTTTGAAATCTGTACAAGAATTTGAGTATTTAGCAGAGAAAGAACCAAACAGTACAGATATTTTGAAGACAAATATGTTGGATACATACTATTCAAATAGAAGTAATCATCTTGAGAACGTTTGTCTCTATGAAGTACTGCAAAGTTATATTTTTAAAAGGAATATTACAGAAGATATTAATAAATGAGTATATGCTGTGATTGGATCTGAAGGTTGTCTGGTGAAACAAAGAAAAGGACATTTGATTAATCACCGAAAACTGAGTTGTGAAACTCCTGACAAAAGGGAATTTTACTATTTAGCCCTTTTGCAACTCTTTACACCATGGCGTACAGAAGAGGAACTACTTGGAGATTTTCTCAGTTATGAAGATTCATTCAATGCAACCAAAAATACTATAGAATGTACTGTTTTTACTAATTATCTGCAAATGTTGAACGAGGAAATACAGCAAGAAGCAACAATTGCATCAAAGATTGCTAGAGACAGTTCTCAAGACAGTCAAAGTTCTGCTTCGTTGAGTCAGGATCCATATGGCCGAGATACCCGCCACCCCCTCTCAACACAATCCCCAAAAGGAGGGAAACCGGAAACAGTCTTAAAGTTTTTGGATGTGGGATGGAGTGACCATCCCGCGGCCGTATTTATTAAAACAAAAAATTAAAACATTAAACGTTGTCATATTATGTACAATTTCATTATCACATTACGATGTTTGGCTAACCTTAACATAATCTCTAATACAGAGGTTCTCCTAGCCGAACTAGCATCCTACAAAAACATTCTCTAAGAACACTGAAATTGTACATCCTAACGTTTAAGGGCCAACGGCAAGGTCATAACCGGTGTCAAGATCCCTAACCAGACTTACCCCTCCCACTTGGGAAGGGCGACAGCACAGAGGCTTACCTCAAGTGCAACTACTAACAATTTCCCTTGTCTTGACGGGGGCACTTAAGACTCGACGCCATTTAAAGGTCGTTCGAACACTTGGGTGTGGTATCTAGAAGGTATCGTTGACCTTTCCCCACCCCCACAACTTACCGCATCTGCCGTCGCAGATGACACTGGCCCCGGGAAATTCCCCAGGAGGGGGCTGTAACCCCTCCTACAAAGGAAGGGGCCTTGACCGCCTTTCCTTTACTTCCGGCGACCCGCCCTTAGACGGGACCGCCTCCCCACCGAGGGGCCAATGGCCACCTCTCCCGAGCGCTCCCATCCGTGTTGGGTGACGCCCACTCATAGGGATCTACCAATTAGTGCTCACCGATCATGACCTTACCGCCTACCAAAAATAAATACGACAATTTTATTCAAACCTATGAAAACATTGGTCGCTACGACCGAAAAACAAACTAGCAATGCAACACTACATAAATCATTTTAATCGTAACAACCTAGACGATATTCACCATGCTTTATTATGATTAACCACAAACTGATACTGTCCTAGTCTGTAACGAAAAATGGAAAAAACAAACTTTATAAATTAACTTTATTGCACAACAACTTGCTGTCCTCAGGGGCTGGTGGGTGGGTCAAAAATGGCTCTTCGTTCCGTCCCGAGCTCACGTGTAGCGAGGAGGTGCAGCTTCGGAGCACAAGAACAAGAGGACGTCTTCTGGTCTTGCGCCTTCTTTTATCCGTCTTCAGGGCGGGCGAAAACCCGCCCCTGCCCGCCCCGAGGGCGTGGCTGGCTGCGTCGGTGTCTAGGCCAGCCCACTCTAGGGCGGGAAAAGGCGCGCCCCGGCTACGCCGCTTCGGGCATACCAGCCGAGACGCGCCTCCCGCCCAAAAATGGCTTCCCGGGGGGATCGAGGCACTCAGCCATACGTTCGGGGGGACCGAGTGGTCGCCCCTTTCCATATGGCCGAGATACCCGCCACCCCCTCTCAACACAATCCCCAAAAGGAGGGAAACCGGAAACAGTCTTAAAGTTTTTGGATGTGGGATGGAGTGACCATCCCGCGGCCGTATTTATTAAAACAAAAAATTAAAACATTAAACGTTGTCATATTATGTACAATTTCATTATCACATTACGATGTTTGGCTAACCTTAACATAATCTCTAATACAGAGGTTCTCCTAGCCGAACTAGCATCCTACAAAAACATTCTCTAAGAACACTGAAATTGTACATCCTAACGTTTAAGGGCCAACGGCAAGGTCATAACCGGTGTCAAGATCCCTAACCAGACTTACCCCTCCCACTTGGGAAGGGCGACAGCACAGAGGCTTACCTCAAGTGCAACTACTAACAATTTCCCTTGTCTTGACGGGGGCACTTAAGACTCGACGCCATTTAAAGGTCGTTCGAACACTTGGGTGTGGTATCTAGAAGGTATCGTTGACCTTTCCCCACCCCCACAACTTACCGCATCTGCCGTCGCAGATGACACTGGCCCCGGGAAATTCCCCAGGAGGGGGCTGTAACCCCTCCTACAAAGGAAGGGGCCTTGACCGCCTTTCCTTTACTTCCGGCGACCCGCCCTTAGACGGGACCGCCTCCCCACCGAGGGGCCAATGGCCACCTCTCCCGAGCGCTCCCATCCGTGTTGGGTGACGCCCACTCATAGGGATCTACCAATTAGTGCTCACCGATCATGACCTTACCGCCACAGGTCCGGATAGTTGACCGGCTATCCGGACCCCCCACAAAACTCCTACCTAAAGGTCATGTTTTAACGATTTCAACCAGGCTAAGAAGTCTCCTATGAGTAACTCATTCCCCGCCCTCGACAAATGCACCCCATCCCCCAAATACATACTGTCATCATTAATACAATTATGCGAGATCGAATGCAATGTCTTGGAACGGAACAACCTACTCACTTTGTTATTCAATTTTTTAACAGAATGATTCAAAGCAGGGATCGAGATAGCTCCCCGCCACACTTTTCGTGGGATCATGTGAGACCACGCAATTAGGCACCCCGGAACTCTCCTCGCTAACCAACTTACCGTGGAAAGCATAGCCTCCAGGAGAAGTCGTCTACCGGTGGTGACCAAATCATTGCCCCCCAAATGCACTATGACTATGGACGGCGGTGACCTCATCCGCTCTAACAAACCCTCAAAAAATCCCTGAAACTGGTCAATACAGAGACCGCCCCTTCCGTAGAAGGACACTCTGTACCCGTATTCCCCAGGTACGTGAATCATGTCACCTGCTTCGAATACGTCTGCGGCCCGTCTCACGTATGAGTGGCCCACGACCCACACCTCCTTCCTCACAGCCGGTGACGTGCGACCGCTGGCCTGGTGTTGGGTCGACTGCACAGTCTGCCCTGCCGCGTAGGCTTGCGTAACTGCAAACAAACAAAAGACAAGAGGCGTGAGTACATGGTTACAGCTTCACAACATATGCAATCGCACGTACCTCTTATAACAATTGGAGGACCAGCGCCCCACACGTTTCACTTGCTCTACATTAAGACCCCTGGCTGTAGCTTCAGTGGCAGCCCCTATCCGAAAGGAGTGGGTCCCGAATTCGCCCGGGTCCAAGCCCGCTGCGGCAACGGCCATTGCAAGCACCCGTTGAAACTGAAACCTCGTCAGCGGGGTGGCGTCTGCATGCCTCAACAATGTCCCCCCCCATGATGCCGCTCTCTGTGCTAGGTAATCTTCTAAGCACTGTACCGGGCACATGGATGACTCGGGGTTTCTGCGAATGATCGTGCAGTCCCCTCTCCCATCTTGGTCGGTCTTAGACCTGAGAAAGGAGACAATCATCGCATCCCCCCTGATCTGAACATGTTCCCTGCACAAGCCCCCCGTCACATCCTGTTTGTTCCTTGCAACCAGCTCACTAACTCTCATAGCCCCGTGAAACGCCAGCGTAAATGCAGTCCGGAACAAACAGGACTCAAAAGGGGACGAGCATGTGTTAGGGAGTGTGGCCAGTAACTGGGACAACCTGTCTAGACCTATCGGTCGTCTTACGTCTACTCTGCGACCTTCTAGGCGTTGCCACCCACGCAGCGCTTTCTGTACCGTGAAAGACGCTGTTGGGTCCAGGATGCCATGGGCCCTGGCAACAAAGGAAATGGCGGCACGATGCCTTTGGGCCGTAGCCACCGATTTCGCAGCCCTACGTAAAGACATCAGAAAAAGTACTACACACTCTTCCTGACCCCAAAGACCCCCTCTCTCTGCCCCCAAAAAGGCTAAATAGGCCTGGAACGCCCCTTCATATGCCTTCCTTGTCCTGGGTGCTAGACTCTCTCCCACGAGGTGACGAAGTTCGGGGCACCGAGAGACCAGAGAGCTTCGGGGAAGGGTGCCGGCTCCGGGTCCGCTGAGGGAAGGAAACCCGAGAAAGCCTGCATGTGAAAACGAGACAGTGCGTCAGCAGCCTGATTCAACACCCCTGGGACATGTTTTGCTCTGAATACCACGTTCAGTTGCATACATAGTAGGACAATTTCTTTGAGCAGCCTCAAAATCATTTTACAATGGGCTGACTGACTATTGATGCATTCTACCACGGTCATATTGTCGGACCAAAAAACGACAGAATGATCTCTGAAACCTTCTGGCCAGGTTCTCAGGGCCACGAGAATGGGAAATAATTCAAGGAAAGCAATATTACTCGTTATCCCCTTCTCGTGCCACCATAGGGGCCATCTTTGAGCAGACCAGTTCGTGCCGAAGATGGCGCCAAAACCTATGCTCCCTGCTGAATCTGTCCATAGCCCAAGCTCTTCCGAGGACACGGCTGGCTTGTTCCAGACGACTCGGCCATTGAAGTCCGCCAAGAATGCTAACCATATCCGCATGTCCTGGCGGACCTCAGCCGATAACCTCGTGCGATGATGACCCTCTTTCAGGCCGACCATCGCTTGGGCAATTGAGCGGGAAAAGGGGCGAGCCATTGGGATCACCCTCAAGGCAAAGTTCAACTTTCCCACTAATTGTTGCAACTGATGCAGTGTAACCTTAGGTGTATTCAAACATACTAGGAGGGCTGTCCTGAATTTCAACACTTTGCTAGCTGGTAAACGGAAACACCCCTCCATTGAGTCCAACTCGATCCCCAAAAACTCGAGGCAAGTCGTGGGACCCATAGTTTTACCCGGTGCTAATGGCACGCCAAATTGACCCATCAACACACAGAATTCGGCTAAGGCCTGAGCACATTCAGGATTTGCGGCGGGACCAAGGAACAAAAAGTCGTCAAGATAGTGCATTACATTTCGAAAACCCGATTTCTTAGTGAACACCCATTGCAGGAAAGTACTGAACTGTTCAAAATAAGCACATGATATAGAGCATCCCATTGGCATACACCTATCCATGTAAAATGACCCCTGGAACCCGAACCCCAAAAGACGCTGATCGTCTGGGTGTACCGGGAGCAACCGGAACGCTGACTCGATATCTGATTTCGCCATCAACGTTCCGGGCCCCAGGCGATTCAAGATGGCTACTGCCTCGTCAAACGATGCGTATCGCACCGAACAAACTTCCGGATCAATTGCGTCATTTACTGAAAGGCCGTGTGGGGCAGACAGATTATGGATCAAACGAAACTCACCCGGGTCCTTCTTGGGAACCACCCCTAACGGAGAACAAACAAAATCCGGTACCGGGGGTACACTAAATGGGCCGGCGACCCGTCCCCGGCTAACCTCTTTGTGAATTTTCTCTTGCACCACAGATGTATGTTGTAAAACGGAAAGTTGGTTCTTGCAAATCCCTACACCCCGAAAGTCCCCCACCGGGATGCGGAAACCATGTGTAAAACCGTTCCGTAGCACCCCGGCAGAAGTACGATCCGGGTATTCGCTGAGCCAGGGAATCATTGCCAAGGTATCAATCGGGGTTGGTAAAGGCGCCCCTCGGCCTAGCTTAGACCTGTTTGGCGCCTCCCTTACCCCCATTCTCACCCGTTTTGGCTCTGCACGATGACTCAGGATGGGACGACCCACACGTACTACACTCATGTTTGAACTTACACGATCCCGGAGGCCTGGTACATTTCCCCTTGTTGAAATTAAAACAGAAACCCTTTCTCCCTGTATTGCCTGCGGGCCTCGACTGGTCGTCGCTGCTCGTACTCGGTCGAAAGGGCGTCCCCACATTTTGGCGGGAGTAATCAATAACATTGCTCCCGACCAATGGCATTCTTAACATTCCCGATTCTTTCATTTTGTCCCATGTTAACGAATCGTAACAATCCCAAGTCAAACTCTTGTTATGCTCCTTTTCTTTCCTGAACAGATTGTCATAACAAAACCAATGGTTACCTTGATACGTTGTCGAGTAACCCATAATTCGTGATTGGTAAACGGGAAACTCAGGGAGCAACTCGGGCCTACGTTCCCCCAAAATTGATGTGAAAATACCCCACGCATTGCCCCAGTTGCCAATGTTCTCATTTACCTTAAAGGCGGCCATTTTAGCGCGCCAAACACTCGGATGCATTAAGTCCTTCTGACTTTTCACATGCTCCACATCATAATGATCAACCAGCAGGGAAAAAATATTCACGTACTCCCCCGCCCAGATCTTTTCCTTTATAGCTAAAGGCACATGTTGTCCCAATCTCTCTCTACGAGAGGGTGCTGACTCGTCCCTTGCAATCGGCAATGGCCGCTTACCTGAACCGGACGCAGCATCTGCCGCTTGCGGCTTGTCTATCCCCGCCACTCTGGCTGCCTCTTTCTTCTCACGAAGCCCTTTTATCAGCGCCTGTGCCTCGGCAGCCGTGGCGCCATCACCACTATCCCCCAACCATGCTGCTAGCTGTGCTGCCAGCTCGGGGGGCATGTCTTCCTTCGATGTCGGGGTGACGACAACGGGGATTGGATTCCCCTCTATCGGTACTGGGGTCGGCGCCTCGAGAGGGGCAGAGGGAACCGGGACGTCCCCACCGGCTGGAACCTTTCTCGGCCTCTTAGGTCTCCCTCCAGCCGGCGAAGGGCCCGAACCCTCCTCCCCATCTCGCTCCGCCAACCGTTTCTTTATGTCGGACATATCCTTGAAGAGTGCCCGAACCATCTGCTCAGTCGTCATTCTTTTTTCGCCTTTCTTGGGCATCTCTCCTACGAAGTATCTAGAAGACAAAGAAAAAGATCAAAACGCTCAAAAATGGCTCTTCGTTCCGTCCCGAGCTCACGTGTAGCGAGGAGGTGCAGCTTCGGAGCACAAGAACAAGAGGACGTCTTCTGGTCTTGCGCCTTCTTTTATCCGTCTTCAGGGCGGGCGAAAACCCGCCCCTGCCCGCCCCGAGGGCGTGGCTGGCTGCGTCGGTGTCTAGGCCAGCCCACTCTAGGGCGGGAAAAGGCGCGCCCCGGCTACGCCGCTTCGGGCATACCAGCCGAGACGCGCCTCCCGCCCAAAAATGGCTTCCCGGGGGGATCGAGGCACTCAGCCATACGTTCGGGGGGACCGAGTGGTCGCCCCTTTCCACTAGGAGGACCAATTATCCAAAATGAAGCAGCCACTGCCATAGATGAGGTAGAAAGAGCAATTGAACAAGCTCAGGGGGATGTAATAAACTTAGAAGAATTGGAAAAACAGCTAAATGTTGAGCAAAAACAAATATACGATGAAGTGACAGAGCAGATTGAGCATGGTTTATGTCATGAGAAAAAAGAGTGCTCATGTACGTCATTTAACCTGTCCGACTGTATGTGAGTGGAAAAGCAGGAACTGGAAAAAGTTTTCTAATTAAAGCAATTGCAACTTATCTACAGAAAAGAACTGAGTTGTCACTCTCTTGTGTTGTTACCGCTCCAACTGGGTTGGCAGCACATAACATTAAAGGAATTACTTTACATCGTTTATTGATGCTGCCAGTAGAGCACAAAAATAAATTAGAATACCAGAAGCTATCTAGAGAAGCTTGTTGTGAAGTTTCCAGAGTGCTGAAAAAAATGAAACTTTTCATTATTGAAGAGGTAAGCATGGTATCAAAGTTAATGCTTGCCTTTGTGCATTTAAGAATGCTACAAATTCTTAAAACAGATGTGTTATTTGGAGGCAAACACGTCATTGTTTTTGGAGATCTACTACAGCTAACTCCTGTGAAAGGTCAACCAGTGTTTAAAACCCTTACACATGAAGATACCAGGAAGTGCCTGGGAAGCATTGGAAATGTTAATATTTGGTCATATTTTGAATATTCAGAACTCATTCAAAATATGCGACAAGCAAAGGATGCTGATTATAAAAGTATTCTTCAAGATATAAGAATTGGAAAAGTGAGTGAACATGGCAAAGAAGCTTTACAGGCACGATTACTTTCCAATTTGTTTCCAAATGAAAATGTTGCTGCAAAGAATATATATAGAAAAATTGTAGAAAAAACATCAGTGATATGCTTGATGCCAACTCTGAAAGAATGTGCAATCTTCAATGAAAAAATGTAAAAGTTAGAAAAACAAGAAATTATAAAACTAGAAGCTATTGATAGAATAGAGCATGAAAGATCTACTATTATTTTGTCACAAAAGTTGAAGTCAAAATTGAATTCTTTAGACAAATCAATATCTAAAACAGCTGGTTTAGAAAAGAATCTATATGTATGTTTAAATTGTCGGATTATTTTACAACGTAATTTAGATGTGGAAAGAAGTTTAGTAAATGGAGCAATGGGTCATGTTGTTTATTTTGTGAATTACCCAAATAGAGATAATATTGAAATTATGAAAATCAAATTTGATGAAATTGAAGAAGTTCAACAATTGTGTGATTGTTCAGCTCAATTTTTGCTTGTAAAAGATTTATATGTCCACCGAAAACAGTTTCCTGTTTGTTTGGCATATGCAGTGACTATTCATAAATCTCAAAGTTTAAGTGTAGATAGTGCTTTGAAATACTGTGTTCAAGGAGGGTATGGCAAATGTTGCTTTATCTCGAGTCAGAACTTTATGTGGATTATATTTGATTGATTTTGATGAGAGAAAGATTAGTGCAGATCTAAATTGTGTCAAAGAGTATAATAGGTTAAGAAGAGAATATGCTCCAAATTGACCTCAATATCCTTTATTTGAAAAGGATGTTGTAGGTCAAAAAAGAAGATTTGTGAAAAATTGTAGTGAGGTTATAGAGAAAAGAAAAAAATAGATGATCCAGTAATTGCAAGCAAAAAGAAAAAGGATAGTATTGAAGAGGTTGTTGGATTTCAGTTTGAAAACAATTCTGGTGTCAACTGCTATGCTAATATAGTGGTTAATGTTGTTTTTTTCTTCAAACTTTACAGCAACAGATTGTTGAAAATCAGGATCAAAGATTTTGTTGTTTGTTGAATTCTGTTTTTGAGAAATGTAGCAGTGATAAAACAAAAATAGAAAGTGTTTCTGATATTCGAAATGTTTTAGACATTTGTTCTGAAGTAAATCAATTTTCGCAGAATATTCAGCAAGATTATCAGGATTTTCTCATGTATATGCTTGTTGTATTGCAAGATGAAGGTATAGATATTGAAAATATATTTGGTGTTTCTTATAAATGGCAACATGACTGTGATAATTGTTCGTTTTCAAGTAGTACTCAAATAGATACAGAAAGATTTATATATTTGACATTACCAGACTGCAAATCAGTAACTTTTAATAATCTAGTTAGAGAAGCAAATCAAAACATGGTCTGTACCCAATGTAACTCAGAAATGTTATCAATATTATTTATACAAAGATATGAACAGTATGTAATTTTAATGCTCCAACGATGCAGACCTGATGGAACAAAATTGACAACTTTAATTAAAAAGTTTGTGGCTTCTCAAATATCAATTTGAGGAAGAACTTTTGTAACTGTAGCAATTATTTTCCATGATGGTTCTTCTACAACATTAGGACATTATACAGCTTACTTAAAATGTGCAAAAGGCTGGACTCATTGTAATGGCACTCAATTGACTTTTAAACAACACTTGCCTTTTGACTTACCAAATTCTTACCTAGTGTTTTTTGAACCCAAATTTTAGGGAAAACAATTGGCCAAAGAAGATTAGTGCTGTAAAAAAAGGTTAATATGTTGCTGAGAATTACTTTGTAAGTCAAGGTGATCAAGATAAAAAAAACATGTACTTGTTATAGAGGTAGTGTAAGTGTATCATTTAGTGAGTGATGTGAGTATTACAGGAAATGTTGATCATGAGTGAGGCAGAGGTGTTTTAGATTTGTTGTTTTTGTTGCAGATGTTGATGACATTTTTCATTCCCTTGTAGAGGTTTTTTTAATGGTATACAGCTCCTTGGTGAAATAAAGGATGAGCAGAGTGTGATCGGCATACCAGATGATGTTGAGGTTCTGATAGTATGCTATTTGTTTAAGGTTCTATGTTCATGATAAATACCATTGGGTGGGGGTATAACCATTGTTAGATGGTCCAAAGGATGTGGGTGCTTTTGTTTCAGAAGGTCGTGAATCGGACGCTTAAGAGTACTATTAAGTAACTTCCAAACTAAGGATTTCGCAGATACTATTTGGCCATGGAAATAGTATAACAAACTAATGACTATTTCGGTTAAATGTTATTAGCATATGTTTGGACATTACTTTATTTAGAGTGTATAAGAAAGAAGTAGTAATGTTTTGTTACTTTGTGATTGTTCTTCACATTCTTTACTTACGTAAGAAATTGGTGTTTGAAAAAGACATTTAAGATATGTTTTTTTCTGATTTTTACATTGTTAATGAAAATGTTGAATGGGTTTTTTAAACACAATCTGTTTTATTGTGTTTTTTTTCTGCCCGCTGTCTTTGATGAGTTGTATTGAACTCACTATTTTCAGTGAAATTCAATATATTCTGAGAACAGCAAAATAAAATATATAATATATTGTACAAATTATTTAGTATTTTGTATTGTGAAAAATATATAATAACTCAATTGTTTCTTCTCTTCCACAGATATTATATTTAGGTAAGTACAACAAACAAACAATACTTTTTGTTACTATTTTTACTTCTATTTCTCTCTATCCTTTCTTCACTGTCTCTCTTACTTCTTTACTTTCCCTAATCTTACTCCTCTTCCCTCATTCTACTTACTCCCTTTCATTCACCTTTACTCTGCTTTTCTCACCATTAGTAGTCTTTCTTCACCCTCACTCATCTTGTCCAACTTCCTCTTTCCTCTGTCTGTTCCTCACTTCTCTTTCCTATCTTCCTCCATCACTACCCTTGTCTTGCTGTATCGATCAGTCTCTTGTCACTGCCCCCTTACTCTATTTCCTTCATATGATCACTAGGTGACCTTCACTCCCTCCACTTCTTTCACTTCCTCACTCCCTTTCGCTCACTGCCCTTTTCTCCATTTGTGTCTAAGTCTGTTCTTCTGTATCAGTCAGTATAACTGATTTACTACTTCACAGTCCGTCACTCTCCCTCAGTTTCTCTCTTTTACTGTCTCCCTCTCTCTCCACCAGTCTTCCTTTTATTTTCTCTCTCTTTCCATAAATTCTTCTCTCTCACTTACTTCTTTTTCCTTTCTCTTAATATGCTTCTTTTTCCATTACTCTCCTTCCCTCACTCTTATATCCCTTCCCTCACTGTCACTGCCCTTCATTCAATCTGAGTCTTCGTCCTCCACTCCATGTTCTCTTCTCTCTGCATTACTTTCATTCCATTTCTCCTGCACCCATTCCCTCACTCTTCCTCACACTCTTTTGCTCACTCCATCTGTCAATTCCCTTCCATTAATCTTATTTCCTCAATCCCTTTTGGTAACTCTCATTCCTTTAGTCTCTTACTCCTTTCAGTCCATTACTCAGTTCCTCTCTTCCTCTGTGTTTCTCCCTCACCCTTCCTTTCTTTCCCTTTCTGTTTTTTTCACTTCTACTTACTTTTGTATTATGAAAAATGTATTGTAACTCATTTTTTTCTTGTCTTCCACAGATACTATATTTATACAAAAAAATCTATTACATTGTCATTATTTATAAGGAAAGTATGACAAACAGAAAATACTTTTTCTTCACTCTCTTACTTGTGTTTCTCTCTTTCCTATTCCTTAATCTGTCTTACTCTTCTTCTTCTAGTCATTTTACTCTCTTTTTCTCATTCTCAATATTGCCTTTCATTCACTTTTATAGTCTTTCTGTGACTATCAGTACTCTCTCTTTTCCGTCACTCACCTTGCCCAACTCTCTGTTTACCCTGTCTGTCTCTCACTTCTCTTTCCTATGTTCCTACATCACTACCTTTGTGATACTGTATCACTCCTCTTCTATTCCTCACTCAGTTTCCCTGTTTCCTAATTGTGTTCCTTCTCTCTCACTCATCTATCTTTTCTCTCCTCATACTACTTCCCTAAGTATCAGGATTGTTGCCTCACCATCATTCACTTTCTTCCTCTGCACTTCATCCTATCTGCATTTTTCATCACTTTACTTTCCTGCTCCTTTTTTGTCACTCCCCCTCACTCTGCTTCTGTCACTCCCCTTCCCACACTTTCCTTCCTTTACTCCTCTTTCTTCACACCCTCACTCCATCTAACTTACTCCCCTTCGTTTACTCCCTCACTCTTTTATTTAATCCTTGTTTCTCTCTATGTCTACCTCTGTCTCACTCACTCTAACTGCTTTACTCCTTCTCAGTTAACAAATAACAAAGAATCTCATTGCAGAAGTTTCATCGGAGTTGTACATTGGCGAAAGGTGGCCAGATATTCAGAGCAGTCAATGAAGGAGATGCTCCTGCATATGAAGTGCTGGGAACAGCAACTGGAGGGTTCACTGCAAGGGTTTGGGTAGATGCCCTTGCATAGTTGTTAGAATG
This sequence comes from Lissotriton vulgaris, assembly GCF_964263255.1. NCBI lineage: Eukaryota > Metazoa > Chordata > Amphibia > Caudata > Salamandridae > Lissotriton > Lissotriton vulgaris. The sequence goes on from NC_141695.1 coordinate 570,497,033, forward strand.
AACATTTTTACATTTTTTACGTGCCTCATCAATGTGTGTATACTAAAAGACTAGTGTTTCTTTCAGTCTCCTCTAGATAGCACACTACCACCGATTTTGCAGTTGAACTTTGGTGCATTTCCTTTTTGTTGTGCCCCTCTGGAAAGGTGAAAAACTTCCACATAAAGAACTCCTTGGTCTTCTTACCACATGGTTGCTCTTTAACAAACTCCACATTTGAGTCAGGTGATGAAATTCCTTTACTCCCCCACTCTCCTTCACTCCATTCTCTCTCCCTCTGTTTCCCTGTCTCACTCAGTGTAACCGCCTTAGTCCCTCTCAGTCACTTGTTCTCCCTCTCTTTCTCTCCTACTCTCTCTCTCTCTCTTTCTCTCCCTCACTCTTCCTGTCTCTCTCTTTCTTTTTCCTACTTAATGTACACAGACACTCAGTGTGATCCTGGACAAAAAGTTTTAAACCATACATTTTACACAAAACACATTTACCACACGAAAAAGTTTAAGAGACAGAACACAGCCTATCTATTTCAGCACTACAATACAGTGTAGAAATCTGAGTCATTTTCAAAATACATTTCCAATTTGCAACATTATTTTCTGCCAGCATTACATCCAAACATATGACACAATATTATGAAGAAAGAAGACAATATAAGCAGAGAGAGGTACACTGTGAGGAGAGACAGAGGAGATTTTACAAAAAGACGCAGCCCTGCACCATCTATTCTCTGTGTGTACCATGTCTGTGTCTGCTTGCACTATCTGTCCCTCTGCCTGCAGCCCTACACCATCTATCCTCTGTGTGTACCATGTCTATGTCTCCTAGCACTATCTGTGTCTCTGCCTACAGCCGTGCACCATCTGTTACTTAGTCCCCTTTCCTCTCCTTCCTTTTCTCTCATTTCCCTTCCCTCACCCTTATACACCTTCCATAAGTGTCACTGTCATTCACTCACCGTTACTCCCCTTCCCCTACTACACTTCCTCCTTTCCCGTTCCCTTTTCCTCACTCCCCCTTGCTCTCTTTCTCTCACTCCATTCTTTACTCCCTTTTCCTACTCCCCTTTTCTAAGTTCCCCCATCCCCTCACTCCACTTCTCTCTCCCTCACTCCCCATCTGTCACTTTCCATTACTCCCCTTCCATCACCCTCATACCCTTTCCCTCACCCCACTTCTCTTACTTTCACTTCCTTCACTCTGCTCTACTTCTACCTTTCCATCCCTTACTTACCTTCTGTATCTCTGTTCCATGCTCCCCTTTTCTCACTCCTCGTCTCTCACTTTTATTTCTTTACAGCTCTTCCCTTACTCTTTCTTTCCACTTACCTCACTCCTCGACCCTTAGTCCCTTTGTTTCAGTTACTCTTTGACTCCCCTTTCCTCACTCACTATAATACCCTTTCCTCACTCATTCCATCAGTCCCTTCCTCCCCTACACTCAGTCATTTCAGTCATTCATTTATACTCTTTAATTCATTCAAAAAAAGTATAACACAGTATATAAGAGATATAGCTCTTCTTGAAGAAGTGAAGTGAGTTCTGAAAAGAACTGTTTTTTTATTCTTTTTTTGTTTTTTAACAATTTTATGTATTTTTTGATTTTTCTTCAAACAAAAACAGTAAATAGGTAACAAAAAACTGGAACTGGAAAAGAAATAGTACCCCAAAATTTTTTTTTTTAATTATTTTTTGCTGCATACATGCTCTGATATCCTAATATCAATTAGGTCCACACTTTGTTCTCCATAACAAATTATTTCGGAGCAGTTATTGCACAAAATGTGTACTTTAGCAAAATTAGGATGTATGTCCTGCTCTCTCGAAGTTGGTGATTGAACTGCCGTATAGGTGCTCGTCACAGCGGGTGGAAGCTCCCTTGCTTTGGCTCTCGTAGCAACACGCGCATAATTGTGGGGATGCACGTTCTTGATGTGCCTGATCATAGTGTGGATACCAAATGAATATTTTTTTGGGGGGTCTCCCATTGATTTAACAGCTCCACAGATCACACAGGTGACTTTTGGGGCATTCACATTTTTTAGCCCCTCTGGTATAGTAAAAAATTGCCATATGAAAGAAATAAATGTTTTTTTTATCTTTAGGAGGCTCCACAAGGATGGTATCTACATCACTCTCCGATGAAGATGGTTGTTGTGCCATGTTAAGATTTGTTTTCAGCAGGATATCTGATGAAGTCCTTCTCCTAACAAAGTGAAAGAGATAGTGAGGGCAGTGGGTGGGGTGTTTGAAGATTCTAGAACAGAAACTGCCATGAACCGATCAAAAGTGTTGTTTTCAAGTCACATGACTTTACGTGCGCGCAACGTGTGCGCACACATGTGTGCACGGAGCACGCACGCCGCTTCAAAATGGCGTTTTGCCCGATTTTCCAAAAAGTTTAAAAATGCAAAAAGAAGGCAGGTCAGAGACTTCCTGACCTCCTAGGCTTTCTCAGGGGGCCACTGAAAGAGTCCGATGGGCAAAAAAAACAATTAAAAAACCCCAAAAAAACGCGAGGTGCGCTCACGTAGTGCTCACCCACGAGGCAGAAGTCACCCAAAAACAAAAGTGGAGAACGTGAAAAGGACGCAGGGTAAAGACTCCCTGACCCCCTAGGCTTTCTCAGGGGGTCCCTGAAGGATCCCTGAAGGTAAAAAAAAGATATATTTTTTTTAAATATTGCGAGGTGCGCGCACGTGGCGCGCACCCACGAGGCAGAAGTTACCCAAAAACAATAGGGGAAAATGTGGTAAAGGAGGCAGTGAAAAGACTCTCTAGGCTTTATTTTTCAGAAACAGACACATTCACTGGATGATGTCATCAGTGATGTCATCAGGGATGTAATTTGAGATGTCGTCAGTGATGTCATGAGTGATGTCACTGACCATGTCATGAGTGATGTAATATGTGATGTCATCAGCAGTGCATTGCGGGCGCGCAAGTTATAGTTAGCTGAACTAACTATAACAGGGGAATTTCATAGGTTTTGTATGAGTAAAATGACCAGCTAACTATAACTGGTGTGAAACATATGGTTTTTTCAGTGAATTTCAAAGGCTTTTTAAATGCTAATTCCTAACTATAACGTGTGTGAAACCTATGGTTTTTTCAGAGAATATATATATAAATAGATATACACATTTTTCAGAGGGAGTCAAGGGCCCAATGGGTAGGTGCAGGTAGGAATTGTGCATTATTCTTGACACTAAAGACATTTAAGCAAAGCAGTGAACACAAAGTGATTTTGAAAAAACTGTGTTCAAAAAAGCACTTTATTTTATATAGTCATCATTACTGCAGAACACATGACGTAACTTCATGCGTTATTCTTGAAGAGTTAATGCACATGTATAGTGCTTGGAAGATTTTTTTGTTGTAGAATCTTTTCATTAGCTCCATGCTCATCTCATAGGACAAACCATTAATACATTTCTGCAATCATGATACATAGTCGTTACAAAGCGCACCATGCTTGCTAACGGGTACTGGATACCATCAACAGGGGCGCTTTTACAGCCCAACTCAGTGAAAATATCAAGTAGCAACTTTCTCGTGGCACGTTCAGTTAGTGCTCATCCTGTGTGTCCTACCATTCAGAAACCCCTATATTCCTGCCAGGCACCATATACCTTTTACCACTTTTTCAGTCAACCTCTACTTTAGAAAACAACTTTTTCTGCTTTCTGGCATGCTCCCAATTTCAGAGGTTCTGTCCTCATCCACGCCTTAGCTATGTTTCTCTTGGCCACCCCCGCCGCCAGTACTAACCAAAATCTCTCATATTTTGGCCAGGATTCCTCCTCTGACACGGCCAACAGAAGGCAGGTAGCTTTCAATGGAACCTCAGTCAATAAGACATGGTACATCACGCCAGTAACAGCCCTCCAATAGTCCTGTATCTTCGGGCAGGTCCATAGTATCCCGTCAGACAAGCAGCTGTTGTCGCCCTCCCTATTTTGGCCAAGTGAGTTCATGCGTAATAGGCCTGGTGTACAACTTCAAGCTGGACCAGGCCGGACCATGACCAAATGGCAAAATGTGCGCAGACTCTGAATAGCCCCCCAATTTTGGTAATCCAAATCCCCAAGGTCACCCCTCCAAGTCTCCCTCAATTTCACCAACGTGTCAGGAGAGTTGTTGAGCAGCGTCCGTTATGTGACTGGAATCACCTGGTCTAGGATACACTCCGATAGAAGAAGAGAGGAGAGGCCTAAGGGAGCTGCTTCCCCTCCACAGGGCGTGCCCCAATTTTAAATGTTTGTGCCTCTCAGTCTTCCTCAATTTAAATTCTTTACTCAGTGTTTCAAAGGATATATAGGCCTGGTCCTGCCAAACTTCGCCCAAGTGTTCTATGCCTATGATTTCCCATCCGAGAACACCTGCAGTCCTACCACCTCACACAAATTACCGCTGTCCCGTAGTGGGATCATGTTGTTCAGTCAATCACTCCACCTCATGAACTTGGTGGCCTCTCTCCGGGTACTAACTACTGTTTGTTAAGTCTCTGAAATAATTGCTCTGTCTTCAGATATATGATGACCTCTGTGCCCTCTTGCTGCCCTATCTATTCTATACTCTTGCTCCTGTCTATCCGAAAAGACTCAGGGCTAGATGTAGGTAATTCTATTTTACCACTTCTAAAATACCGAATTTTACCGATTCGGTATTTAAGAAGTGGTAAAATAGAAGGGGGCACATGTAGCTATTTCAGAATCGGTAAATACAGAATCTGTAAGATTCAGTATTTACCGATTCGGCAAATACAGAATCGGTATCCCCCATTGATTCCTATGGGCCTTGAAGCCCATAGGAATCAATGGTGAATACTGAATCGGTATCTACCGATTCGGTAAAATCCGATTTTTGCAAGGGTGCAGCGGGTGTCAGTTTGACACCCTCTGGCACCCCAATTCCGGACTTGTGTGCCATGTGGCACACAGACATGCCCTAAGGGCATGTCTGTGTGTCACATTGCACAGGTGTGCATGCACAGATGTACATGCACACCTGGATTCGGTATTTTACCACCCAATTGGATTGGGTGGTAAAATCCCGAACCAGAAAGGCCTGCGGCACTCAAAGATGTGCTATCTACATGTGCTTTTACAGAATCAGTATTTTTACCGAGTCTGTATTTACCGATTCGGTAATTTTACCGATTCTGTAAATACAGATTCTGTAAAATACCGATTCTGTAAAGCATGCTCCTACATTAGAAAACCCTAATACCGGTCGGAAACGGCCGAAATCGGCCGTTTCTGACCGGTATTAGGGCTCCTACATCGGGCCCTATGTCATTAACTACATGAAGTTGAGCAGCCCAATAGTATATAGTATTGTCCGGCAATATGATCCCCTTATCGTACACCCCCTCTGGACTTGGGTAAGGGCAATAATTGTTGTGTCCCCACCTGCTATAGCAAAGTCCGGACACCAATTTTCCGAAGGAATTCCTTCGCAACCCAATATGGTGTATTTTGTAATACGTATCTCAGGTGTGGGAGGGTCATCATTTGTACAGGCAACTCTTCACATCAGGGATAGTGGCAAGGTACCACAATGTAGGACATCTCCTTTCAGTCAATCTAGTTGTGGGCTAAGATTTTTATGTACGAATACCTGTGGGTCTCTGGTAATATGTATTGGAAACTTCCTTTCACAACAGGCACCGAACAGGACCCAGGGAGTCAAAAATCAGATAGAATGTTGTCTGCGCTCCTCCCACTCCCCACTATATTGCATACCCCAGAGTAAAGGGTTTTGTCTCACCCACGCTATAAGTGGCTAAAGAGCCAATGAAAACAACATTGGGAGAGAGAGGATGGCCCTGTCTCGTACCCTTGTTTAGAGCAAAGACTTGAGAGACCATACAGTTGACTTTCACCCTGGCCACTGGTTACTAATAAAGGAGCCTGACACATTTTCAGAATTTCCGGCCCAAGCCCAGTCTCATTAAAGCTGCAAACTTATAATTCCACTCTATACTGTTGAACGCCAATTTTGGCATCAAAGGGCATTAACTCTGACACTTCCAGGTGGGATTTCCCAGTTACATGCAGCATGCTTATCAGATTAAGGTGGGTATCGCTCATGAGGCATAAAGCCTGAATGATTGGGGTGTACTATTGACGTAATAACCACACACATCCTAGTCGCCAAGATATTGGCAAGTACCTTAGTCTCCACATTAAACAGGGATATAGGCCTGTATGAGCTACATTCCATCTGTGGCCCACCGTTCTTGTGGAGTATTACTGGTTAATCTCTTGGCAATAGCCTTTCATCAAGTGCCTCTTGGAACATATTAAGCATGTGTGTGGCCACCTTACAAATCACCATTTTCTATAGTTCAACAGGTAGGCAGTTAGGCCCAGGTGCTTTTCCCGAATGGAGGTCAGTCGTTGTTGTAGCCAGTTCATCTTCAGTCAGGTCAGCTTACAGCTCCTCTCTTTTTTCATTAGAAAGTGTGTGCAGCGGCAGGTCTCGCAAAAGTTCATCCCAGTCTACTGCCATTCTAGTCATGGTGGATTTATATAACCCCTCATAGTAGGTGGCATATGTATCAACAATGGCTGAGCTCATTGTTCAGAGCACTCCCTTCACATCACTAATCTCTAAGACCCAGGATCTGTCTCAATCTCTTTTATCCAGCCCTGCTAGCAGATGTTTGGCTTTGTCTCTGACATCAAATAGCTGGGATTTTGTAGCTAGGTGCATGACTCCTTGCCCGCTGTTCCGTAAGTTGTCTGAGGTACTGCTGCCAGAGGTGTAGCTGGTGCCTGAGCTCTGTTGTTCCCCCTGTGAGAACCCATGCTTCTAAGGTTGTAATATTGCTCTCTATCTTGGAGCATTCAAGCCTTCGCTCTTTCCTAGTGCCACCGATGAGCGCCTTCGCCTGTCCCCACACAACTATCTTGAAGGTCTCCCACAGCGGTACTTCGAGCCAACAGACCCAATATTTCCAATGAAGTTCATCACTGCACTGTCCCTGAGCTTCTCCTATCCATCAAGAACCAAGGATTGATCCTCAGTTGCAGAGCAAAGTCTCTTGTGGGCCCCGTAGTGTCACTTCCATGGGAGAGATGATCAAAAATACACCTGGTATGGAGTACGGCCACGCTTAATCAACCCGCATGCAGGTGGTATGTGTATCTATGGTTGAGTCATGAGAAGCTTCCATGTGATGTCAAATAATATGTATATTGCTTCTTGTGTGAGTGTTGAAACTTCCAAAGGTCAACCATTCCCAATGCCTCCACAACTGGCCCCAGGGGTCACTGCTCTCTCTGTGTCATGGCAATGGGTTCCCTATAGAGTCATGTCTCCAGAAACGTATCTCCACCCAACATCAGGATCCCACCAGCCATGTCCAACAACATGATACTCACTAGTGGGAGTGTCGTCGACTCATCGCATGTCATCACAGAGGAATGCATAAGGAGCAGAAATTGATAGTCTCACCTTCCCATGTCCCTGACACTGCAACAAATCTACCCTAGGGGTCATGCCTTATTGTGAATGGGGTGGACTGCCTAAGTAGGATTCCCACCCCCTAGAGTCTGTGGTATAATTTGTGTGGGCTACCAGTTTATATCCAAATCTATCCATGGCCCGATAGTGGTTGCCTCTGAGATGTGTCTCCTGGAGTAGCACCAGGTATAGGGTATATGGACGTATGTGTTGGAGCACTAGCATCCTCTTTGTCTTGTTGCCCAGACCAGTGACATTCCAGGTCCAAATATTTAGCCCAGTGTTATTCGGGTGCCCCCATTTGCTATTGGCCTCTCAACATCGGGGCAATGCTTCCCTGCATTCAATGCACTGCACTCAGACCAGCCCATGGCAGCCTGAAAATGCCTCAGAGTTCTCGCCCAGTCTAGAGATGAGATGTTATGGAAACAAACTGCCACACCAATCAACAATTACAATGACATAAGAGAAACACCCAACAATGTCCCCCACCCCCTCAACCTTGCCCTAAAAATAATAATGTAACACCTGTTCCTGTCGTTGGAGCCATAAACACCCACCACACTTTTTGGAGAATAAAGACTCGTGTCTTGAACACTCCAGTTTCCCCCTCCCTGCAGCCCTGCATCTTGAACCTAGAACCGCTCACCCCTCAACTTGCAGAGTGTCTGTCACCCCATGCTAAACATTCACTAACAGGAGTAGGCTGCTCTTGCCACCCAGATATTTTAACGAATATCAATGCTCATCATATAACTGCCTCTCATCTTTTACGTTCGTGTGCCAAATACCCCAGGTTGTGTACCTTGATATCCCACAATGTTATCAGTTCATCTGCAGTACTCAAGCATTCCAACAAACCCTCAAAGAAACTTGCAGGTCTGTCCCCCACTAGTGTCACCCAAATAATTGCGATTTGCAGTGCCTCTGATCTCATACACCCATATGCTCACATGTCGCAAAAAGTTGCAATCTGAGTCCCTGGGTCTGGCCAGGCTGGGTCGTCAAGTTCCTCATCAGTCTCTCAGAGACCTTTTTGTCCCCCTTTTACCCTTTTGCAGTCCACCACTCGCCAGACTTCCATCATGACTGTGCCTCTTCTGGGAGTGCCAAAATGCAGAGTCTTGCCCTCCACAATCACACAGAGTTTGTCCAGATATATAATCATATATTTTTTCTGTTTGTCCAGTAGAGCTCTCATTACTCTCTCAAAGTTTTGTCGCTGCTGTTACACCTAAAGGGTGAAATCAGGAAACACATGATGGTTGCATTATCGACCCACAAGTCTCCCTGTACTCGAGTAGCCTGCAGGATTGCATTGCGGTCCCTATAGTTAAAGATTCTGACTATGATTGTTAGAGGTGGAGTGCCCAGTTTCGGCAGGTGGCCCAATGCCCTATGGGCTCTTTCAATGAAAAAAAGAAATTGGAGAATCTCTTGGGACGGATATCAGATTATTTATTATTATTATTATTTTAGAGTTTTATATAGCGCTTACAAGACCCGAAGGGTATCAGAGCACTTTACAGCAGCATAACATGAATAGAAACATAGACATTAGAGCAGTATAACATGAGTAGAAACATAGACAATAGAGTACATCGACTAGTTTCTAGAGTACTGGAGGTCACATAGATTGAGATCATTGGCCAGATGCAAAGAAGTGACGGTTGAGGAGAAGTTCTTTCAGTTGTCTCTTGAAGATTGTTAAGGAGGGATTAGTCCTGATATGGGTAGGGAGAGAATTCCAGATTTTTGGGGCATTCCCAGAGAAAGAGCGGGAGAGGTTTTTTTGTTTAGGTCTTTTGGGGGGATTAAGAGGAGCGAGTTAGAGCTTCTTAGGTTTCTTGATTGACCTACTTTTGTGAGTTTGGCTCCGAGGTAGTCCGGTTTACCTGTGTGTAGGGCTTTATGGGTGAGACAGGCAGTTTTGAAAGCACAGCAAGCTTTGAAGGGAAGCCATTTTAGGTCCTGTAATGCTTGGGCAGTTAAGGTGGCTCATAAATGTTTAGGAGGGAGGGGAGTATTGGGTTTTGGTCGGGGAGGGGGGCCTCAGTGTTGAGAAGGATTGTGTTTATGCTCTGCAAGATTGTATGGTTTTGGCTGTGGAGAGGGATAGGTTTTCGGTTATAGTTATGAGGTGCTTAGGGGTCATTGGTAAGAGGGTGTTGAGTTGTGTTTCAATGCGTGTGAGGCATTCAGTTAATTCTACCATTGACTCTAGGTTTTGGGTAGTGGGAGAGGAGGGGTTGGGGCGAAAAGACTGAGGGTGTAGGCTGGGCAGGAGGGTTGGGGGTTGGTAGGGCTAGGGTGAGGGGAGGTGTTAGGGGAGAGGTTCAGCTGAGGGCGTAGGTTGACCCAGGAGGGTTGGGTTTGGTAGAGATAGGAGGAGGGGAGGTGTTGGGGAGAGATTCTGCTGTGGGTGTAGGATGGGACAGGGGGTTGAGGGTAGGTATTGTTAGGGAGAGGGGAGGGGTTGTGTGGCAAATTCAGCTGAGGATGTGGGTCAGTGGAGGGTACAATTAGGGGAAGTGGGCGTGAAGTGGGAAAGTGACTCAGGGCGTGAAGTGTCAGCGTGGGAGGTGTGGCTGGGGGGATGGTAGTGGGGGGTAAAGAGGGTTCTGGAGTAGGGTGAAGGTCTGAGGTGTTCAGTAGTTGAGGGCTTGCATCAGTTTTCATGGACGTTCTGTCTTGGGTTGGAATCTGGGGAATGTGTTGGGAAGGAGTGGGATGGTTGGACGGGGCAGAGATGAAGTTACGCAGCTTGGGGAAGGCGAGTTCAAATTGGCGGAGGTTGACGTTGTTGGCTTGGACCATGACTTTGCCATTTCTGTAAATTGTTATGGTAGAGTTAATTTTGAAGGAAGAGGACTTGGAGATAATCAGTCTTTGGCCTTGGGGGATGTTGGTGATTTTGGTCATTCACAGGAGGTTGGCTAGGTTATTTTTCCATTTGGCGTGGTGAGTGGTGTAGAAGATGAGATCTGTTTTTGTCTTTCCTTTGGAGGGGTTATGGTAGAGGTCAGCTATGAATGTTTCAGGGTGTTGCTTGAGTAGCCTGCAATTAAAGATTTTAGCGGCTTTAGATGAGAGGTTCGATGGGTAGGTGATGGAGAAGGAGTGGGGGGCCGTGTGGTTTTAGGTTGGTGAGGAGTAGGGGTGTGGGGGTTAGTGGGGAGTTCTGGTGGGGTCTTATATTGGTTGACATCCTCTTGATTAATGGGTAAAGAGGAGGGGGAAGTACAGGTTGGGTTCCTCTAGTGGTGGCGGTACAGCAGTTCGGTCACCAGGGGCCCTTCAAATTGAGGCCTTTCTCATTGGGCTAGCTGGGGAGTACTCCCATACATCCCGTAGCAGGGTGTCAGCCCAAAGCTTCCAGATCACAGGTAAGAACTATTTGCTGGTTCAAACTGTTCAATGTTTTGGTTTGATGGGGCAGGTTTCCCAGGGATTTACGCCGATGGCGATCCCTTACCTCTGGAACACTCGGCAAGATCTCCTTCTCCATCAGCCATCTTGCGACAGCACAGATGCGTAGTGGGGTGATTCCACCTGAAATGTAGGAGCTGCAGTAATACAAAATGAATTGCAAGCAAAGATTTCCATTCTAAATATGACTAGAGAGGAAACAGTAGTCACAATGTCTTTGCATCACAGCCATTTCAAGGTCAGGCAATGTGCAGCGATCATGATGTCTTCATATTGCCGCCATTTTAAAGACAGGCATGGTACAGCATGCCCCGGTTTAAATGAGCTCAGTCCCCAAGGCTAAAAGGCAATGCCTAACAAGATCACCTGCAAATCTCTTTGTGGGAGGTACAGAACCACACGGGCCCAGAGCAGTTGGCCCCGCAATGCCTAAGGCGCCGTCAGCATAAGTGCAGGCAGCCCTCAGACCATGATCGTCAATAGTCAGACACCCAGGGCGCACATACAATGAAGTGGGAGGCTGAACCCCTTTCCAAGATGGCTGCTAACAATGACACCCTTCGGGGCAGTCTTAGTTCTATTTTTATGTCCATTAAAATTCCATCATATCAGGTCCTATGTTGATGTCAGAAGCCCCCAAGTGGCTATCTTAGCCCATTCCAAGCGAAGTTCAGGAAACAAATGGAATGCCGATGGCCCCATAAAATGGAGAATAACAAACCACTTGAGGGACCCTTGAGCAATCACCTCATATAACTCAAAAAGTGGCCGGTCTGATCAAAAACGGATCAAATCCATGCATAAGAGAGTCTTGAGTGAATCTGAGGCCTACTCAAACAGAGCAGAGGAAGTTTCTAGCAGAGCAGAGGGGATCTGGGGAGGGAAAGGTATCCAACAATCAATCACAGGGAGATCACGTGGGAGGAAGCCCAGCCGGAGCACCGATGGACGTACTTAGGAGCGGAACACAAGCCTCTCAACTCATTGTCTCTCAGCTAGCCCTAATACAAAGTCGAAGTGAATAGCACCCCCTCCCATTCTCCTCCGATTTTCAAATACCCAGTGTGCTTGCAGGAACTTCGACCGGCACATTGGCTGGGGTTCCCAGCGTATGACAGGAGGAGGCGGATCTGTCCAACTAGGCAGAAGCTGTACGCCACTCACCGCATCGCAACTTCCGCAAGGTCTCTCACCTCCACAACCATCCAGTTGCCGCAGGACACTACCAGCTGGGCCACAGCTCCAAAACCGTTGCCACAAGACTGCCAGCGCTCCAATCCCAGCTCACAGCTCAGCAGGCATCCCGCCAAGAACGAGGGGAGTCGGGAGGGGGCAGCCCGGACCAAGCCAACAGCATTATCCCTACTCCAATTCAGGCTGCACCCTGGGCTCTCCCTTCCCAACCACAAGTATTCTGACCGGAATCAGCACGGACCATCCTCCTCTGATGAGGCCATCTGCTCAAAGCCCCACACTGACCTCGGGCAGCAACCAACCTCAACGATTCTGTGCGAGACTGTAGGCAGCAGCCAGCCTCATCGCTTCTGTGCAAGACTGCAGAACGCCAACAAGAGCTTCCAATCCTCTGTGCCAGCGACTGGGCAGTGCTGAGGCTGATCGTGGTAGTGGGTATGAGTCAAAAGAACCCAGGCGGCAAGGTCTGAACAGATGGCGGGATGCAGCAACTCTCCAGCAAAGGACTCTTGTAAAAATTACATCGGTAAGTAGAAATCCGGTAAATATTTGTTGCCGTAGTTCCAATTTACGTTGCATGGTTGTGAGGTTCCGTGACAATTGTAAGTGGTGTTTTCGACTCGCACAAATATGGTCGAGTCTGGTATCTACGAACCGCAAATGACGAGTTTAGTGAGTGTGCGCAGTTTCGCTGTGCTAACTTAAACCGTTCGTTTGTTACGTGGGTTATTCATCTGTACCCACGGGTTCCATCTTAGATACGGCATCCATTTTGTCTCTTGCCCTCAAGTAGCCAGCGAACAGACGTTGTCCGTTTCGCGACCCTGGGATTCCCAAGACATCCGCGGAAGACACATGTCCTTTGAAAGTGTCTTTATGACGAGGGGGATGATACTGTAAGGCAGATGGCCCCGCTCGAGGCTCATCTTGCCGTGCCGGTCTATTGTCTCAGCCGTGCATCTCATTAGGCACGTCCCTTTGATGCCTGTAGCTCGTGTTTCCCGATACCTCCCTTTTTTACACCCTTTTCGATCTCCCCACTGTTTCCATCTTCCTCTGCACCTGTCCTTGTTCCTTCTTCGATCTGTTTTACTGCCGATTGGAATGTACTAATGGTGGGAAGATGGGCTTTTACAGTTGGGAACCGCCAAATGTTTCCGCACTTATGCCCCGGACCTTGAATGTATCAAAGTGACCAAAGTGATCCCTCTCTGGGATAATTATGGGAACCGAGTTGTAAACCTTTGTGTACCATGCAACCTTATTGGAGAAATCTGTATAAAAGGAGCGATCCACAGTAGCAATTTGAAGCAGTCTCCTCGAACCTACACTCGTTGTACTTCCTGTGACTTCTGTGTTCCCTGCAGTAAATAAACCTCGAATCTTTGACGCCGAAGGAAGTGTCCCGTGTCTCTGTCATTCGTACGCCGGAGCAGGTTACCCACAAAGGTTTCAGGTGTTGTCCCCTGGCACCGCTGGGTCTTAAATAACCCAGTCCTTCAGTTGGCACCCCACGTGGGGCTCGATCAGTGGTACCGGTCCAAGCCCGACGATCGTGAGGAACTTCGTGTGAAATCTCCGAGGGAAGGTGCACTCCGCTTCATCGATCCTGTTGTCGAAACAAGTGGCCCGAAGACTTTTCCTGCGAAGATTCCCGCCTCCTGACGGCTGCGACGGACTGCTGCCCTGACTGTAGACCTGTTTTGGCACCTGGCGTAGACCTTGGTATAGCGAGACGATTGACGGGCCTTCCTGGTGACGCCATCGATCTTTGAGTTAAGTATTTGTGGGTCGCTCCCAGAGTTCTTGGTTGTGGTTGCTTAGTTGTTGCATGGTTCCATTGCATTTGTGGTTCTTGGTACTTTGTTGTGATATTTGACGACTGCAGCCGCCAAAGTTCGAGGGTTGTTGCTCTTTGCAGGGACTTGGTAAATCCCGTAACCCTTGAAGTTTGTGAAACTCGGCTAGTGTGCAAGATGCCTGGTCGCAGTACTTTGTTTAGTTGTTTCAGACGTTGTGGTACGGATTTCCGACTGGAGGACTCTTGTCCGATACCTCCGGTTGGAACTCCAACTTATGAGCTCTACAGTAAGCACGGGCTAGGCCCGATTACTTTTAATGAATACTGGATTCGTTATACCAAAAAAGATGGTGCCCTTAGTTGGCCACCTCATGGTAGTTTTGAGACCACGATCTTAGATAATCTAGAGGCTAAATTGTTTGAGAAAAAGTCAAGGCCGGCCATGTTTGATGCCTTTCGGTTGTGGCGTAAAGAAGCCCGACAGAAAGAGATCAGACAGACTAAACGTAATCAGAGAGATGGTGTTGCTACTATTGTAAAGAAAGCAGAGCAGTTTCAGCGTGATAAGGAGGATAAGGAAAAGGAAGTGTTTGACATAGATAAATGCTATCCTGCTTTGCCAACGGAGTCGGATAAAAAGGAAGAATACGTTGAGGATCCTTTAATGTCCTATCTTATGAAGTCACCACCTCCGTATGTACAGGGTACCGCGCCTCCTGTGGTTCCCCCTGTAACTGCTCCTCAACCTGTTCCTCAACCTGTTCCTCAACCTATACCCGCTCTTCCGGCTGTTCCCGCTCCTTTGCCTACTGCTGTTCCTACTGCTCCTCCGCTTCCACATACTCCTGCTCCGGCTACTGCTCCTACTCTACTTACTCCTGTTGCTTCTTCTGCTTCTAACTCTTCTCTTGTCAATCCCTTATGCTATACTTCTCCATCTACTCGATGTCGTACCCCTCCGGTTGCGGCTAGCTTTTTCAATTCTCTTGGTCCCGTTCTTGGGTCCGCTGGTTCGGACGGTCCTCAAAGACGTAGTCAGCTTCCCGGTAACAGGGAACGTGCTGCGTTATATAACATGGCGATGGGTTGGATGACGCACCCTCTTAGAAATCCTCCACGTGCTGTACTTGATACGTTCTGTCAATTTAATGTACCGACACAGAGGTACGTGTTCGAAGAAATGTGTAAGGTTCTGCGCGACCAGATATCGGCCGATGCACCTGACGATGTGTTGACCGCCTTGTCTGATCTACAGCTTCAGTTCTCGAGTGGAATGATAGTGGATACCAACGTTCGACGCGCTGTTGAGCGGTTGTTATCTTTCCGTCCCTCTCCGATACCTCAAGGATTGTTTGTTGAGGATGTTGAGAGACAGTTAGATCCGTCTGGTCAGTTTCCCATGCGTGAAGTTCCACCTGTATGGATGCCAGCTAATCCTCAGGCTCAGCCTCCGGTAGTGGCACATTTCCAGAGAGTATGGATACATCTCCCATGGAAAAGATCAGAAGTGTTGCAGGTGAAACAATCTTTGCCGGACCCTCGCAAAAATCCTGCAGGGTACTATAAAGAATTGTCGCAGCTCGTAGACGCTACGATAATGAATCTTGCCGATATCGATATGCTGTTCGGCAATGTCGTACCTCAACCGGTATGGGCTAAGATTCGGCACGAAGATCACGCAAACGAATTAGGTGGCGATTGGGCTGCTCTTACTGCGGCCGATACGCAACAAGTTGGAGGGGCAAAACCTGAACAGCTCATTACTGCTCTCCCTCAAAGAATTATTACCTTGATGAAAACGCTTATGCCAGCAATGAGGGTGAACTGGGACAAATTGTCAGCCTGTAAACAGAAGAAGAAGGACGAGAGTGTCTCTGATTTCTTTACGAGATTTGAGGAGGCATTCATCGACCATAGTGGTCAGGATATGGGCACTGAGGGTGGTCAACGGTTGTTTGTGGATAAATTTGTCTCTAACTTATTGCCCGATTTGAGCACTAAATTAAAAAATTCTGAGAGTGCGTGGGCCGTCTCTACATCTGCTCAAATATTGGCTACGGCACAGTATTACGAAAACAGAGAAAAAGAAGAGAACGACCGCGCGGATAAAAAGACGAAAGAACTTAAAACCAAAGTGTTGTTGCAGCAGGCCTATCCTCCGCGTTCGAATCAGAATGCTTCTCAGCAAAATAGATCGCAGTCGCAATCGAATAGGTCGCAACCTCGAAATGACTCCTCTTTACAAAGATCTTCGTTAGGGTACAATCAGTGTGCCTATTGTAGACAGGAGGGTCATTTAAAATTCAACTGTCCTGTTCTAAACTATCGTAACAGTGGTAACTCATCTAGAGGAGGTCGTGGTGGTTCTCAGCAGACATCACGTGGTAGGGGTCGTGGTGTTCAAAATGATCGTTCAGATAACTCATCAAATTCCAATAACTGTTTTGACCAACGTGGATCATCGCAAGGACGATCTGCGCAGTACAATGTAGATGATTATTACGTCGATCAGGGAACTGACGACAGTAATTACTAGGACAGCCATAGACAAGGAGAGGGAGTGGTATCAGTTCCGGTTGATCAGAGAGGGCCTTACGTCGCAGTTGCTACATCGGGCGTCGTTGAGCCTTTTCTGTTGGACACTGGTGCAGCGAAAAGTTCCATAATGCATTCGAAACTCCCCTGGCGCACCTTTGTCTGGCTTAACCAATGTTTCCGTTGGATTCTCTGGCGCCTCCGTTAGCAATCCAGTTTCGCGCCCTTTGCCCCTTACAATTGGGCCTCGTGAGCTTCAAGCTCCGTTGATTTTAACTACTGGTTGTGGTGAAAATCTTTTGGGCCTGGATTTGCTAAAACGTTTGTATGCAACTTTGTATTGTTCTCCTGCGGGTGTAAAGCTTACGTTAGGTGAGAGGGTTGTTTCTCCTATGTACTTGTCTCTCGATAAGCTTCCACCGGAATTGAGTTATCTTCCTGCGTCTTTGTGGGCAACAGGTCCCAATGATGTGGGCCTGCTTGACATCTCCCCTTATGTTGTTCAACTGAAATCTAATTTACGATTGCCACGTATTCCCCAGTATCGAATCTCTCTTGATGGTGAACGAGCACTGTTAGCGATCATCTATGATCTGATCGAGAAAGATGTTATTGAAGAAACGCGGGGAAACGTGTGCAACAGCCCTGTATTACCCATTCTGAAACGTACAGACCCTTCAAAACCACCTGTTTATCGTTTTGTTATCGATTTACGGGAGGTGAATAAAATTGTGATTCCTCAGTTCCCTGTTGTGCCTGACATCACGGCGCTACTGACTCTGATTCCAGCTTCTGCATCTTGGTTTTCGGTGATCGATTTGAAGAATGCTTTCTTTAGCATTCCGATTGCCGAAGAAAGCAGAGACCTTTTCGGTTTCTCTCTTGGTGGTCGCAGCTTCCGGTTTAAACGTGCTCCTCAGGGCTACTGTGAGAGTCCATCGATTTACAGTCAAGCCTTGAAGGGTCAACTGGATGCGTTTTCGTTGCCAGCTGGTGCGGCCTTAATCCAATACGTCGATGACTTATTGGTGGCTGCAGATACTCAGGACATTTGCAAAATTGCTACGGTGTCGTTGCTGCAACATCTCTGTGACTTACATCACAAGGTGTCTCCCTCTAAACTCCAATATTGTTGTCAAGAAGTAACCTATCTAGGTCACTTATTGTCAAAGGAGGGAAGACGGTTGACCCCAGAGAGAATTGCAGCAATTGCGCGAATGACTGTGCCAACAACCCAAAGAGATGTGCGTGCTTTTCAAGGTATCACGTCGTATTGCAGGCAATGGATTCCAAATTTTTCATTGCTAGCGAAACCATTGGTGGCTCTTACGTGCAAGGATGTTTCAACTCCTTTACCATGGACGGAAGAATGTCAGAAGAGTTTTTCTGAATTGCGTGACTCATTGTGTTCGGCTCCTGTGTTGGCTACCCCTGACTACAGCAAGCCGTTTACACTATACGTGCACAAGAGAGAAGGTTGTGCGTTGAGTGTTTTGACGCAACCTTTTGGTGGTAAGCAACGTCCATGTGCATATTTTTCCTCGACCTTGGACCCGGTAGCTAGAGCATTGCCGAGTTGCTTGAGAGCAACAGCGGCAGCTGCGGTGTCCATCCGACAATCAGCAGGATTGGTCATGGATAATATGCTTACGGTGATGGTTCCGCATGCGGTCGACACTCTTTTGAATCGTACGAAAACTCATCACTTGACGAGTGCGAGGTTGTCTGGGTACGAGTTGACGCTGTTGGCAAGTCATATTCAGATAAAACGTTGTAATGTTCTGAACCCGGCGACTTTCTTACCAATTAGCACAGAGTAAGATGAAATAGCAGCCCATGATTGCTATCTGAGGACTGAAGAGGAAACAAAAGGTCGAGTGGACCTTAAAAACACTCCTTTGGAAAATCCAGATGGAACTTTGTATGTGGATGGTTCAT
Organism: Lissotriton vulgaris; assembly: GCF_964263255.1. NCBI lineage: Eukaryota > Metazoa > Chordata > Amphibia > Caudata > Salamandridae > Lissotriton > Lissotriton vulgaris. The sequence goes on from NC_141695.1 coordinate 570,515,400, forward strand.
GTTTTAAATTGCCGAATGGTGATGTGACTACTGCGTATGCTGTTGTAACTTTGAATACTGTCGTGGAAACTGCGAGATTGAATCAGAACTCTGCCCAGGCTGCAGAACTGATTGCTCTCACTAGAGCGTGCGTGTTGGCGAAAGGGAAACGTGTGAATGTGTTTACCGACAGCCAATATGCATTTGGCGTCGCCCATAGCTTTGGACGGTTGTGGAGAGAGAGAGGTTTTATGACGTCGCATGGTACGAAGATTCAGCATGGACAACTTGTGAATGATCTTTTGGATGCACTTACCTTGCCTAAGCAGGTAGCGATTGTTAAATGTAGTGCACATCGTAAGGTGACAGATGATGTTGGTCGTGGTAATGCATTTGCGGATGAGATTGCTAAGGAGACTGCCCGGAACTTTAGCACTAGAATGTATGTGACGAGTTCGGTTAGGTGGCCTACAGAGACTAGTATGTGTGAGGACACTATCGAGAGTGTAAAAGCGATTCAAGATGAGGCCACCGAGACTGAAAAGACGAAGTGGAAAGAAAGTACGGGAAAGTTGGATGCAAATGGTTGTTGGGTTGATTTGTCGGAACACCAGAGATGGATGTTGCCGGATGCGTATGTGCTAGCTGTTGTGACAATGGCGCTTGGGTTAGCACATATTAGTGTGAAAGGTATTTGTAAGTTGCTGTCCCATGTGTGGAAGAATGATGGTATCACGAAATGTGCTGAACGGTTGGTTAAGAATTGTATGGTATGTATGTTGTACAATCCTGGTAAGGGAACCCCAACTCCTCCTGGCCATTTTGCTCCCCCTTCATGTCCTTTTGAGGTGATTCAATTAGACTTCATCCATATGGAGCGATGCAACAACCTGAAATATGTTTTAGTTGTGGTTTGCGCGTTCTCCCGATGGATTGAAGCCTACCCTCTTAAAGACAATACTGCCCTGTCGACTGCGAAAATCCTACTGAAGGAATACTTTCCTCGGTATGGAATGCCTCGGATTGTATGGTCTGATAACGGAAGTGAGTTTGTGGGGAGTGTGATGAAGAGTGTGTGTACGGGCCTTGGAATTAATCAGAAATTCCATAGCGCCAATCATCCCCAGTCAGCTGGTTTGGTTGAAGGGTATAACGGCACCCTTAAACTGAAGCTAGCGAAGATTCAGGCTACGACTGGTCTTTCGTGGCCTGAGGCTTTACCCTTAGCTTTATTGTCAACTAGGGCAACCGTACACTCCCGAGTAGGGCTTAGTCCCTATGAAATAGTGTTCGGTCGTCCTGCGAATGTCTGGGGGGTCCCTAGACCGGGTGTGTTCTCTAGTCTTGAGTATCCAATGTTGATTGACTATCTTCATGATCTGACTGCTAAACTGAGGTTAATTCACCAACAGGTTTACGAAACATTGCCGACGCAGACGGAGGGTCCAGGCCACCAGCTCCAGCCCGGAGACTGGGTGGTGACGCGCAACTTTGCCCGTAAGAATAATTTGGAACCCCGCTTCACTGGACCCTACCAGGTCCTCCTTGCCACGAGAACTGCCGTCCGTTTAGAAGGCCGAAAAAATTGGGTGCATGCCACCCATACGAAGAAAGTTCCTATACCTTTACCGGCAGACTCGTGGGTGAGGAGGGGCATTGCTTCAGCTGAATCCGAAGGATTGCCGGCTTTTGTACCTTTTAGCGACGCACAACCTGTCGGAGAATCTTCAGTGCAGCAGAAAGACACTGTTGAACATTTGTCACCAAAACACTCAAGACCGGAAAATTCAACTGATCAGCAGGACTCTGTTCCCTCATCGGATCCTTTGTTTGATGAACATACATGTCCTGGGAAAACTCGATATTTTTTGCGTTCCAGCACTAAGGACAAATAAAAAGATTTTGTTTTGTCCCTTGACAATTGCATTTCCCGTTTTCCACGATCAGTCTGAACACCCGTATCATTGTATTTTTTTTTTTATATATTGAGTTTTGTTCCATATGTATTTTTGCTTCCACAGCTGAGAGACATTTTGCATATACATTGTGAATAAAGGCCGTAGGGCCGCGCGTGTACTTCCTTCTGGTTAGTAGGTCTTGACGCTAGGTTAAAGACCGTCGGTTCCTGGGAACTCCTAGGGATTGACTACTGCTACACAGAACGAAGTGCGTCAAGAAACGTTGCGGACGGTCATAGGGGATGGCGTTTTCAAAGCTGATGGACTTGGAAGAAGCTCAGGCGCAAAGATTCAAACTGCAACAACTAATTCGTGCCAAATGTTTTATGTTTCAAATGTTCGTATTGCTTTTGACTGTTTCTGCACTATTGGCGGGTGGGGTGTATTACATGATGTCGTACTTCTTACCTTCTGCCATACCTACTCCTACTTCTGACCCTAAACTTACCTCCACTGCATCCCCTCATTCTTTCCATATCCTACCTGATCACGAGCAGGCTAGACGTGCAGAATATCGAAATAATTCCTTTATTCAGCTCCTTCATCAGCACCAGTTAGTGGTTAATACTACTAATTGTTGGGTGTGTGGACTGATGCCACATACCACGGATAAGGGAATTCCATATCTGGTCTTACCGTATACTTCCCAGGGTTCAGCTCGAGCATTCCAAACAATGTTTCGAAGCGCACTAGATTCTTATCCCAGTCGAGAGCCACGTTCTCCCTACTTTGGCCCTGGCTCGTATCATAAGCCTTTGTCTATAGCGATAGAAGATTTAGATAGAGATATCTATGAGCCGTCGCTCATCCCAGAGGAAGAGGTACAAGCCTATAGGGTCCTGAGTAAGGTCGAGTATAGTGCGCTCACGAGTGAAAAACAGCTTAAAAGCTCGCCACCGATATGGGTCGTACCCCACATTGGTAATTTTTGTCTAATGGGTCGTGGCCGAAGATCGAAAGCCCGACTTGGAGAGAGTGCTTGCACCGAGAATTACATTCTGCCGATGGTCTCGTCCCCTGTGTTTCTGGCTGCCAAGGGTACATACTTTGTTTGCCATGATCGTGCGTATGCATGGTTGCCCTCCGACTTTGTGGGCTCATGTTTTATCGCAAATCTGTTGCCTCCGACCTTCACTGTAGACGCAGACTATCACAAAACTAGAATTGTGAGAGGCGTAATTAGCGAAGAGGACACTGCCGGTCAAGAGGCAGGAGACTTTTTCAAGGGTTTCCTCCCGTTTTGGGGGCCTATGGTTAATAGTGGGAACCTGAGACAGTTGACTCGAGTGGTAGAATCGACAGCTAATATTACTGCCAGTGCCCTTGGTAATATCACCACAGAACTTCAGGTGGATAGGCTTATGACGTTACAAAACCGTATGGTTTTAGACGTGATCTTAGCAGATCGAGGTGGGGTATGTAAGGTGATCTCTGAATCCATACACGTGGATGTAGGGGATTGGACGCTACTTGGGTGGTTTTGGGGCCTGATGTCGACTTGGGGTTGGAAGATTCTGATGATTATCGGAGTTGTTGTGGCGTTCCTGTTCACGTGTTGCCTTTGTGTGCAGTGTGGTCCTGCCTTATGTGGCCTCTGTGCTACAACGTGTATAAGACAGCCACCTGTTACCAAGGGGACTCGGTTGGACAGAGCTATGTTACAGCAACATCTAGATGGTTTGATGAATATCGAGTATGATTCCGACTAGTGCTTGCCTACATGAGGGCAAAAGGAGCGTCTGAGGTTCCGTGACAATTGTAAGTGGTGTTTTCGACTCGCACGAATATGGTCGAGTCTGGTATCTACGAACCGCAAATGACGAGTTTAGTGAGTGTGCGCAGTTTCGCTGTGCTAACTTAAACCGTTCGTTTGTTACGTGGGTTATTCATCTGTACCCACGGGTTCCATCTTAGATACGGCATCCATTTTGTCTCTTGCCCTCAAGTAGCCAGCGAACGGACGTTGTCCGTTTCGCAACCCTGGGATTCCCAAGACATCCGCGGAAGACACATGTCCTTTGAAAGTGTCTTTATGACGAGGGGGATGATACTGTAAGGCAGATGGCCCCGCTCGAGGCTCATCTTGCCGTGCCGGTCTATTGTCTCAGCCGTGCATCTCATTAGGCACGTCCCTTTGATGCCTGTAGCTCGTGTTTCCCGATACCTCCCTTTTTTACACCCTTTTCGATCTCCCCACTGTTTCCATCTTCCTCTGCACCTGTCCTTGTTCCTTCTTCGATCTGTTTTACTGCCGATTGGAATGTACTAATGGTGGGAAGATGGGTTTTTACAGTTGGGAACCGCCAAATGTTTCCGCACTTATGCCCCGGACCTTGAATGTATCAAAGTGACCAAAGTGACCCCTCTCGGGGATAATTATGGGAACCGAGTTGTAAACCTTTGTGTACCATGCAACCTTATGGGAGAAATCTGTATAAAAGGAGCGATCCACAGTAGCAATTTGAAGCAGTCTCCTCGAACCTACACTCGTTGTACTTCCTGTGACTTCTGTGTTCCCTGCAGTAAATAAACCTTGAATCTTTGACGCCGAAGGAAGTGTCCCGTGTCTCTGTCATTCGTACGCCGGAGCAGGTTACCCACGAAGGTTTCAGGTGTTGTCCCCTGGCACCGCTGGGTCTTAAATAACCCAGTCCTTCAGTTGTTTGAAGGTCGATGCCACGATATTTGAAGAATAATGATCCACGGCCTGGGAGCTACCTTTTGGAGCTCTAGCTCAGCGGCCATCTTAGACAATAAAATCAGATCTTTAAGATAGAGGTCCACACTGGGCCCTTCCACCCCCTCCGGGACCCCCACCACTCTAATATTGTTTCAGCAGGATCCTCCACCCTGGTCTTCTTGCTTCACGAGGATGATTGCATTCTGCTTTCTCAGGGAGAGGACCTGTTCGTCTAGTTTCTTCATTGTAGATTGCAACCTAGTGATTTGGGATTCTGCTCTTTTAACTGTGTCAGACATGTTGTGTAAATCCACCTGCAGGAGATTCACGTCTATTGTGACCGCATTAAGCTTTGGTTCCAGCAGAGCCAGAAAGGCTGCCATTGCCTCTAAGGACTCAGATTCTTGCTGACTGCTTCCATCTGCCCCCATGGTGGCACTCCCGGAGCGGGCATCACAACTGCGTACTCATTTAAGTTATTGGTTTGCGTCAGTTGAAGTCCACGTTGTTGATCTTACACTCTTGTTGCTGGCTGATAAGTGTGTTTCCAGTGTGTCTGAGGCAACCCACTGCCTCCTTAATAAACCAAATGTCCATTGCAGACCATGTCTCAGATTCTTCAATCAGGTAAAGGGTATTATAGCCGGTGTGATCTTCCATGAAACCATAAAGTCATCCTCCCACTCTCCGGATCAGTCACCAAGGCACTCACCCCACCCCCGGGCCACTGGGGCCTGCAGTCTTCTAGTATCTGGCTGTGAGTTTCTCTTTTGAGCCCCGTATTCTCTTTCGGACTGTGCAGGCCCCCTCTCCAGTAGGCATCCACAAGGCCTCACCGAGGCAGTCTCCCTGCCCACACTGTTTTCAGGCAACAGACACACAATTGATGGATGAAATGCAGAACACATCAAAGCATTCACCCCCAGTATAGAGATCTTGATTAAATTCATCATTCTTTTGCTCACCATGCCACCCCAGTTTAAACCTGGCCATATGCAAATCAGTCTTGACCCTGTGCCTCATGGGAATAGTCCAGCCCGAAATGCCAAGGCAAGTCCTTCCTGGACCGGAAACAAGCATCCTAGGACCAGTTTGGGGTTTTACCCCTCTTCTCCTTGTGTTTCACTATCTTCAGGGGCAGGGTGGTAAAGGTCCTGTCAACGCAGTCCGCAACCATTAGAGGCACCCACAGAGCTCCCTCAGTGAGGGCCATCTTGGTCAGCAGCTGGCCACGCCCCCCAGCTTTGAAGCTTTTTTTAACTCCTTCTTGGGTGTGTTTCAATACTTCGGATACTTACTGTTTAGGTTTGGTTTGACAGCAGAATGTGCACGATCAACAGAAAAAGAGCTTTTAGCAGTACAACTGAGAGAGTGTATTAGTTCTGCCCATGTATTTTTATCTTAAATCCAGTGCTTGATTGGGTAGAAGCTATGTGCTGAATCCCGGATTGACTGATTGTTGCACTCCTGTTTGCTCCTAAGGTGTGTTCCCTTACCTAACATGGCTTCTCCATTCAAATGTAATGACCTGGCAATGGGCAAGAGAAAGACCCCACAATCATGATATGAAGAATTGCTCCAATAGCTAGCAGCAATATGACTGGTAGAAGAAATTATGAATAGAGCTTGCCAATGAAGCTGCTGGATCCAGCTTGATGAAACAGTGAAGTTTGGGCCTGTTTATCTTCCACAAACGCATTTGTGATGTACAGAAAACACTCCCACCCTTACTAACCCTCCAACAGATGTAGTGGTTGCTGCAATCATGCCTATGATTCTATGCTCCAAAAGCCTCCAGCCAATCCCTTCTCCTGCACCATCCCAAGGCCTCAGTTCACTACCCCCAACTGCATCAGCTCCTACAGAACCAGTTCCCCTCTCTGATACCAGCCCCAAGAGACTCTGCTCACTATGCCTTCCAGTAGCAGCCCCTGGAGTTCACTACCGTCATGCAGTTCAGCAAAAACAGGCCTGGCCACAACTGATCCCTCCATTCCATTTCTTTACTGCGGCTTTTATGAAGGACAACTGCCTTCCTGAATCATCTCAAAGCCTCAGTAGATTTTTTCCTCTTGCACCAGCCTAGATGCAGATGAAATTGGTAATACAGCTAGTACTACAAGAAGGGCAAATATTCTGAGGGTGCATTTGTAGACATATGTGCATGTTCAAGAGTGTTGAGTATTTTAAGGTGTGTTGTGTGAGAGGTGTGCCTGTGTTTGTGGTGGAGGGCTGAGTGGTGTGAGTGCAGGATTTGTGGTGTGAGTGCTAAGTGAAAAATTTGCCCATGGTAGTGCAGGGTGAGTGGTGTGCTGGCGTGAGAGTTGCTCGACAAGTGTGCCCATGAGAACCTAGGGTGAACTGTGCAATGGGTGAATGGAATCCAGTGTAGGATGAGGAATGTGAGCTTTGAGAATGAAGGATGATGTATTCCTTGAAACTCTGTGACTCACAAGGTCATTGAACACTGGTAGGTGGGGTTTGGGTGTAATTTAAACTAGGATTATTGTAACGTCAACCAGGGACTTAGGGAGGAGAAAATACATTATCAGCTAATCGTGCATCAAAATGTCAGCCTTTTGGACATGCCTTAAGTTACTTTTCTAGAGTTGGGAGAGCCACTGAAGTACAGAGTCAGAAGATGAGTTCTCACTCAGAAAGATGTATTGGAACTTCAAGCCAAGTCTTCCTATGGCTTCTGCCGCCCACCCCCTTTTGAAATCACCAAGCAGTCTGTCCCTTCATCTAGTACTTAAATTGTCCAACATGAAACCAGGATGCCTGGCATCAGTTTACCTGCTTGACAAAATTGTGTTACCTTATTTCACCATGCCTCCTTTTCTTTTATGATTACGTTTGCAACAACCTTAAAAAACCTCACTCTAGGATGTGGGCTCTACAAAAATCTTAAATGTTGCTGCATAAGTTATTAAAACCCTAGCAATGTTCATATGATAACTTACTTGTACCTTAGGTTTTTATTAGCATTGTCATCAAAGGCATGAATGTTTCCACTCTTATGTTTAGAAATTATGGGGTAGACTTACTAAAAACTCATGCAAAGCTGCACAGCAACCAAAGTTGCTGTGCTGCGTAGTATGAGAGGGGGATAGCAGAACAGGTCCTTATCTATTAAGATATGGAGCTTTCCTTCTCTTTCCCTAGCACAGGTGTACAATCTGGCTGTCTAGCACCACACACGTTTGCACAATAGTGTGAAGGTGTTTGTGACAGGATAACCATAGCTTTTGTGCCGGCAACGGTACCATCCCAGTACAAAATATTATGCCTACATAAACTTCAAATCCCTTCCTACTTTGGATTGGTGCTGTACAGTGCAACACACGTGTAATGTCAGAAGAATTGTGACAAATAAAATGTTTTCCCCTTTTTGGCACCTGCCTCTATGGCCGGGATGCCCGCCACCCCCTCCCAACACAATCCCCAAGGATGGGAGAAGTCGGACACAGGTTGAACTTTTGGAAGGCGGGAGGGAGTCACCCTCCCGGCCGTATTTATTAAAATATGAAACAAAATTTAAAACATTAAATAAAAGTTTCATAATCATGTACAATTTTACATTTATTACATTTCGATGAAGACATGTTCTTTGGCTAACCTTAACAGATCTCTAATACAAAGGTTTCCTAGCCGAGTTTAACATCCTGCAAATGCATACATTCTAAATTAAAATTGTACATCCTAGCATTATGGGCCAACGGCAAGGTCTTAACCGGTGTCAGATCCCTACTACCAAAACTCTCGCCCTCACGGTGTGAGTGGCGCATGCGCAGAGGACTTTACCCTCGTTGCCAACTGTAACTTCCCTTGTCGTGGTGGGGGCCCCCTTTCCACTCGACGCCATCTTAAAGGTCGTCCGAGTTCCCGTGTGAGGTATCTGTAGGAAGGACAGCGTGGACTCCCCCCCATCCCCACACTCTCTATCCGCCGTCGCGGATATCCGGCCCCCGGGAAATTAGTAGGAGGGGCATCTAGCCGCCTCCCCCCCTGGGAGGGGCCTATGGCCGTCTCCCCCTAGGCGACCCATCCTTAGTGGGTGCCGCCTCCCCGTGGGAGAGGCCAATGGCTGCCTCCCCCCGGGCGCTCCCATCCATTCTGGGTGGCGCCCCCCTCTAGGGACCTTGAAATTACTGCTCACTGATCATGACCTTACCGCCACAGGCCGGATAGTAGACCGACTATCCGGCCCCCCCTACTCCTCCTAAAGGTCATGCATCCTCAAACCCTTTAGCCATGCTATGAAGTCTCCTATGAGTAAATCATTCCCCTCCCTGGACAGGTGAACCCCATCATTCAGATACATGAGATCACCCCGAATACACCCGTGAGGTATGCTATGCAACTGCGAAGAGCGAAACAATTTACCAATTTTATTGTTAACCCTTTTCACCGAATGGTTCAGTGCTGACACCGAAAGGCCCCCCCGCCATACCTTCCTGGGAATCATGTGGGACCAGGCAATCGTGCACCCCGGGATTCTTTTAGCCAACCAGCTAACAGCAGACAAAATTTGTTCAAACAACACTCGTCTACCCAGTGTCACCAAGTCATTGCCCCCCAGGTGTACTATGACTACAGATGGCGGTGACCTTTGCCGCCCTAAGAGACCCTCAAAAAATGATTCGAATTGGTCAAAACAGAGCCCGCCCTTCCCATGGAAGGCCACTCTGTACCCGTATTCCCCAGCTGCGCGAGTCGCGTCACCTGCTTTGAATACGTCCCCGGCGCGCCTCACATATGAGTGGCCCACGACCCATACCACTCTCACTCCAGACGGGGGTCCTTGACCGCTGGTCTCCTGGTGCTGGGTCGACTGCAAATTCCGCCCCGCGTGACAGGCTCGCGAAACTGTAATTCAAACAAAAGACAAGAAGCGTGAGTGCATGTCAATTGATCTTTACAACATGTGCAATCACACATACCTTTTGAAGCAATTTGAGGACCATCGTCCCAACTGCTTCACTTCCTCTGCACTCTGACCCCTGGCTGTAGCTTCGGTAGCAGCCCCTATCCTAAAGGAGTGGGTCCCAAACTCGCACGGGTCCATGCCCACAGCAGCGATTGTCAGTTCTAGCATCCTCTGGAACTGAAACTTCGTCAGTGGGGTGCCATCCTTGTGCCTCAGCCAACTCCCCCCCCATGTGGCCGCCCTTAGTGCCAAGTATTCCTCTATACACTTTATCGGGCAGGTGGGGGACCCTCGCGCGCGCTGCATGACAACACTATTTCCCATAGCCCCCTGGTCGGTCTTGGACCTGGCTATCGAGACAATCATCGAATCACCCCTAATTTGGACGTGATCCCTGCACAGACCTCCCTCAACGTCTTTCTTATTCCCTGCGACCAGTTCGCTCACCCGCATAGCCCCATGGAATGCTAATGCGAAAGCTGCCCGGAACAGAACTGCTTCGAAGTGGGAGGAGCACGTCTCGTCTAGTTTCGCTACAAGTAGAGACAACCTGTCTAAGCCAATCGGGCGCCTCGCATCTTGCTTGTGACCCTCAAGGCGCTGCCAGCCGCGAAGGGCATTCTTAACCAAAAAGGAACCCGTTGGGTCTTTTATGCCATGCACCTGTGCCATGAATGAAATGGCCGCCCTATGCCTACTGGCCGTTGCCGCTGATTGGCCTTCTCTGTGCAGCGCTACCAGGAACCCCAGGAAGGATTCCTCCTGACCCCAGCTCTGACTCCCTGTTGGACCCAAAAATGTGCAATAGGAACGAAACGCTCCTTCGTATGCCTTCCTTGTCCTGGGGGCTAAGCTTGCTGCCACGAGGTCTTGTAATCCGGGGCACCGATTAGCCATAGTGCTTCGGGGAATGGTGCCGCCACTAGGTCCGCTGTAGGTAGATAACCCCTGAACGCCTGCATATGTGAACGAGAGAGTGCATCAGCTGCATGATTCAGTACACCCGGCACATGTTTCGCCCTGAACTGTACATTCAGTCTCATGCAAGCAGCACAACTTCTTTCAACAATCTCAAGATCCATTTGCAGCGTGCTGCCTGTTGGTTAATGCATTCGACAACAGTCATATTATCAGACCAAAACACCACTGAGCAGTCCCTGAAGTCATCTGGCCATGTCATCAGAGCAACCCAAATGGGGAATAACTCCAAGAACCCAATGTTACCTGTGAGACCGCTGGTGTGCCACCACGTCGGCCATGTTTGCCCCGACCATCGATTACCAAAGATGGCGCCAAATCCCACGCTCCCCGCTGAGTCAGTCCACAGACCTAGTTCATCTGAAGACGCTGGCGGCTTGTTCCACACGACTCGACCGTTGAAGTCCGCCAGAAATGCCAACCAAATGCGCATATCCTGGCGAACCTCTGCCGACAGTCTCGTACGGTGGTGTCCCTCTTTGAGACCAACCATAGCTTGTGCAATAGAGCGTGAGAAGGGGTGGGCCATTGGTATCACCCTCAAGGCAAAGTTAAGCTGACCCACTGTTTGTTGTAACTGGTGCAGGGTCACTTTCTCCTTGCCCAGGCATTGCGTCAAGGAAGCCCTAAACTTGGCCGTTGTTCCCGCCGTCTTCTTGTGACCAACTGCAGGTCCTACCGGTGCCGCCTGTGGGGAAACAAGAGGAACATTTGCCTTTGCGACATCTCTCGACTGTCGCAATTGCTCGATTAGTAGTCTGGCCTCCTTGGACGGGTCTCCAGGGGCCCCTGCGGCCCCTGCCTTTTTCTTGAGCCATGCTGCCAACTGGATGGCCAATTCGGGAGGCATTTCCTCATCATTAGCGGGAGTAATCACCACCGGGATCGGCTGACCCGCATCTGGGTTTGGTACCGGGTTGTCTGCCGGCGTGAGGGGGGCGACTGGGGGTACCTCTGGAACCGGGACCTCCCCCGAAACCGCCCTCTTCTTGACCCGTTTCCCTCTACCCTCGGGGACGACTCCCGGCAAGGCCGGGCCTATTACCTTCTTAGGATGACCTGGGTTGCTCAGTGCAGCCAGCTGTTTTTTGACTTCTGCCAAACCTCTACCGATCGATTGGACTTGTCCGAGCTTTCGGTCCATGCAAACCATCTGGTTCGACAATAAGCGTAACACCTTATCCGTCTCGGAACCCTTTCCCGCTTTCTTGCCAGCCATGGCTTCGAGTATTCTGCTCCCAGTCGATCAACGAGGTCCTGGACTCTTCGAACTCCAAATAACTGGAAGAGAAACAACAAGATTACAAGTTCTCAAAATTGCTGCTTGTTCCGTCGAGGGCTCACGAGCAACGGGCGGGTGCAGCCTTCAGAGCACAGGATCAAGAGGACGCTTCTTTGGATTCCCGCTCTATTTATCCTTCTGCGGGAGGGCGTGTACCCTCCTCTGGTACGCCTACTGGGCGTGGTCTTCGGTGTAGGTGTCTAGGACACCCCTCTTGGGCGGGAAAGGGCGCGCCCCGGCTACGCCGCTTCGGGCATACCAGCCTAGCCACGCCCCCCGCCCAAATTGGTTTCCCGGGGGATCGGGGCACCCAGCCATACGTTCGGGGGGACCGAGTGGTCGCCCCTTTCCAAAAGAGGTGTTATTTATTTGGTGAAAATCTAATGCCTACTACCCATGCAACGCACCCTTGAAGCAAAGTAAAGCAAAGCAGCACAAAACGCTGCTTTCAGTTACTTTAAGGCAACTTTGGAAAGCTGCAAAGTAAATTCCAAGTAAACATTTTATGCACGTTTACCTCATTTTTGAGATGCAAACCTAGTGCAGAATGTTAGTAAATCTGCCAATGGAACTTCTTATAATTGTCATTTAATGTACCAATCGTTCTAAAGTGAAACACTCACATTTCTAAAGTGACACACTTTCACTTTAAAGAAATATACTTTTGAATTTTGAAGTCTTTAGTCCATTTTTATATGATGATTTACATACCATGATTTACATACCATGCGAGGGCTCGGTTTGTGTTATGACGCTTAGAAACAAGCCATATAATTTCCTTACCTCTGTGTTGGTACTCCCTATTTATTTTCTGCTTGCCCACCTGTGTATTTTTCCTGAAATTCATTCTCCCATTCTGGCAGCAACAGGCCTGCAGGGGACAAAGGCAGTGGTGCTTGTAACATTTGAAAGTGGTGAGGTGTAAACTTTGTAGAGAGCATGGCTAGCGAGGGCTGCGAGTGAGCCTGACCAATTAAAGATGGGTTCGTGGGGGGGGTTCTACCCCCGAGAAAAAATTGAAAAAAGAGTGGGTAAATGGTGCATATTCAAGCAAATTTGAGATGCAAGAAGGTTAATAAAGTAATTGTGAAAGTGCAGTTATTACATTAATAAAGGGATGTCATACAACAACAACATGGTAGCTGCTTATTCAGTATAACCACAGAGCTTCATTACAGACAGAAATCTAAGGAACAATTAACTTTTACATTTGTGTACGCATATTTCTACAATCACAGTTACTGAGCAACCAGATTTGGCCTTCACATTTGACTCACTTACAAAGAAAACCAGAAATGTTCGGAAAGATAGGCCACATGTTCCCCTATTCCATAGAAGCCTTTTGTTCTTGATGTCAAAAGAAATGAACTATTGTGAAAAATAAAAATTCCTCTTAAAATGGAAGATCAGATTCCTTATTTTATCTGTACGTAAAATAAATGGTCCCCGATATACATCAACGCAGCTTGCCCTAAATTCTTCACAAACCTAAAAAAAAAAGAAATTACATTTTTTTAAAGGTTCTGAGATGACATGTTAAACGTGTTAAATATGTATTTGCCTGTGCTTCCATCGAGTTTGACATTTATTGTATGTATACTTAAACATTTTAGCAAATGCAAGCTTTTTGCCTGTTTCTAAAATAAATGCTTTTATAAGTCAGGTATTTAACTTCCTGCTACTCTGGGTGATTACCACATGAGGAAAACGTCTTTGAGAGTTGCAAAGTATTGCTATATTCTAGCACACAATTGTTGGTTAGTCTTAAGTGACCTGTAGATGTTGACTTAGATATGCAAACACTGTGATTCATCATGCAGGCCCCCTCCCCTCCATAATCCCCCCTGCCACCTACAATTTGTAAATATGAATTTAGAGTCGGCGCAGTTCACAATTCTGTAAATGAGGAGTGGAAAATCATGCAACACTTCTGTCAAATGCAAAATCAGTATTCCGCTGCATGGACCTCTTAACTGCATTGGTAAAGACATCTAACGCACACTCTCTGGGAGGCTTAATTCTTCAATAATCTCCCAGAAGGGGGAGAGAACCTGATGTAATTTCCAAAAAGAAGATGGCCAGGTTAAATCAAACATGGCCTACTACCAGCAGTGATGTGACGCAGCAGCCGAGCAGCACATACGGTCATCTGAATTATAGTGCCAATATTCGCAACATTCACCATCCACCCATACAGCAATCTATTAGAGAAATAACCAGACAAGACACCTTTTTTGTGGAGAAACATTGCTGCAGGTTTATTAGCATTACAAAGATGCCAAGATTGGTGGGTTAGCTTACGGGCGATCCCAAGGCAGGCAGCACCTCGCCATCTGCCACCTGATGAGCCAAATTACACCGGGGCCCTGCCCAATGGTGTTTCCCATATTTTGGGGGAGGGAAGACCCCTCCCAACAGTGGGCAAACAGCCTACCCCTTTTGCTCATGCCCCATAGGGGGGGGGGCGGAGCATGCCAGGCAACCACGGGTTGCTCAGGCCCACAACGGCCCGTAGGACTAACAGGGCACCGTCGCTCCTCCAGGGTCCAACCGGAGGACCTCCCTGAGGATATTTGGCCTTTGCACCCTTGTTGTGCTCCTGCTGAGGGTACCCATATGTGCCTTATAGCCTCTGGATCGGCCTGTAACTCAGCCTGCAACACAAAAGAATACATTAGAATAACAAAGAAAACACAACGCCCTGCTTCATGCTGGGTATACGGTAGGGTAGGAAACTGTGTCAGGGGTCGTGACCAAGGGCAAAGAGGGCGCCCAGTGGGCGGGGAAAGGTATATATACCTCCCCCCACCCACCTCTGACCGGAAGTGACGCAGCCAACTGAACCCCTGAGGGTCAGAAACACTGGAAGGCTGCCTCCTGTGCCCTCTTGTGGCACTAAGGCGGCCGCCCTATTAGCGGGTCCCCTGCGTGGACGCCGGGGAGCCGGCATAGTACCAATATCGCCAATATTCACCATCCACCCATACAGCAATCTCTTAGAGAAATAACCAGACAAGACACCCTCTTTGTGGATCAACATTGTAGCAGGTTTATTAGCATTACAAAGATGCCAAGATTGGTGGGTTACCTTATGGGTGATCCCAAGGCAGGCAGCCCCTCGCCGCCTGCCACATAATTAGCCCAATTACAACGGGGCCCTGCCCAACGTTGTTTCCCGTATTTTGGGGGAGGGAAGACCCCTCCCACCGGTGGGCCAACAGCCCACCCCTTTTGCTCACGCCCCATAGGGGGGAGAAGCCTGCCAGGCAACCCCCGGTTGCTCAGGTCCACAACTGCCCAGAGGACTAATGGGGCGCTATCGCTTTTCCAGGGTCCAACCGGAGGACCTCCCTGTGCATATTTTGCACCCTTGTTGTGCTCCTGCAGAGGGTACCATATGTACCTTACAGCCTCTGGATCACCCTGTACCTCTGACACAGCTCTGGGTGTGGCCACCGTCTCCCCAGAGTCCCCACCAAGATAGTCTTCCTTACTTACACCCTGCTGCCCCTAAAGTCTCCACCAGATCCAGTAAGAACAGGTTCATACTAACTCTGGACAGGTGTACCCCATCCTCCTCCCAACACCCTGTGGTCTTAGTGTGCAGTAACCCATGACGGATGAAGCCAAACCCCCTTCGCTCAGTGAATTTCCTCATGGTGCTGTTGACCTTCCGGCGAGAGACCTCCATGGCTTCCCTTGATTGTGCCCCCTGCTACGCTAGCTGGGGTGTTATCTCAGACAACCATATCTCACAAGTCCCCAGCTGACTGCTCAACTTACACATGGTGACAGTCATTTCGTGGAATAGTGCCCTCCTCCCCACAGATGCTAGGTCATTCCCTCCCAGGTGTATCACCAACACATTAGGAGGGGGAATCCCCCCCCAGTCTCTGCAGTAGCTTCTTAAGCAAGCAGGTCCAACGCATGCCTGTATATCCTAGCCAGATAATGTCTGTGGCCGTGAGACCGTGCCTCCATTTCCTGTTATCCGCCCACTATGCCAATCAAAAAAAAAACTAAATGGCCAATCACCCAGACCATAGTCCCTGGCAATTAAAGAGATGAAAGTTTGCAAGCTTTTACTGACTCACATCATATCTACATATTAAATGTACATATTGCAATTCACTGCAAGCCACCGGCATCTGGTGCAGCAAAATAATTCTTTATGTCCATCATGTGTTCATGTCAAATGTTATATTGCCTCACTGCACATCTTTAATAATTAAATGTACTTATTACACCACCCTGCACACCTTCGGCAACAGTTGCCGCAAAATGTCCTTGATGTCCCAACGCTTTCACCAGTCCATAACCCCAAAACAGTGCCTTCAAGACCGATGTATTTTTTGTAACACTGGGACTCCCAATGCCCCACTTGCTTGATTCGGCCAGCTGAAAGGCCTGCCCTAAATGCTGTGGTAGGGGCTCTGATGTGGAATGAGTGGCTGCAGAAACATTTACCCTCTACCTTTTTTCCTGCCAATGCCAAACATGCCTGCATGATGGTCTGTACTTGGAACTTAGTAATGGGGGGGTACCGTCTGCATGTCTCAATAGGTAGCCTTCAGTTGCTGGGTGCAGCGCTAGGTAGGCAGACACCAGACGCACTGGGCAGTACCTGGCTGATTCAAGCTGGTGAAGCACAATCATCCTCCCCTCCCTTGCTTGGTCCGTTTTTGACCTTCTTAACACTATTGTGAGGGTGTCTCCTGCCAGGCTCACATCCTGCCTGCTCAATGCAACCCCAGATTTGTCCAGCTTGGACCTTGCCACCAACTCGCCTACTCTGAGGGCCCCAAAAAAGGCAAGGCTGAAAGTGGCCGAGAACAGTGCGACTACAAAAGGTGAATTTGTAGCCTTGTGCACCCAGTCCAGCATCCCTCGGAGTGTTTCAAAATCAATAGGGGACCTAGTGTCTGGCAGTCTTGGTTCGCACCTGGCCCAGCCCTTAAGCGCCACCCTGATTAGGAACGATTTTGTTGGATCCTCCTGCCCCAGTAATCTTGCATGGTGGCTTATTGCTGACAAATGGCCCGCTATCCAAGGGTGGCTCTTCCCTTCGTCCTTGGCCCATATAACAAACTACTGCACCCTGCTTTCTAGTGTTGTCCTCCCTTCTTCCCAGGCTCCTGCCACTGTACAAAACTTAGCTACACAAGCTCTGTAACGCTTACTGGTCCTTGGCGCCAGGGACAGCTCACCCAGCCCCCTCAGTCTCATTTCCACTTCAGAAGGAACCAAAGGTGCGGTGGAAAAGGTGTAATGTCCTATCTTGCTCTCGGCCATGCCTCCCGGAACCGGCGCCACTGAAAATGCGAGAGAGCGTCAGCTGCTATGTCCTGCACCCCATGGATGTGTTGCGCTCTGCATTCTACATTGTTCACTAGGCAAGCTCGCACGAGTTCCCTCAACAAGCACAAAACTAGCGGACTGTGAATTGATGGCCTGAACTACAGCCATGTTGTCCGACCAGAAAACTTCCCTTCTAGCTGAGTACTGCTGGCCAAAGGTGAAAAGCTAACACTTTAGGGAACAAATCCAGGACAGTAATGCGGGCTGTGATTTTCTTCTTATACCAAGAATTGGGCCATTTCTGCGCCCACCACTCCCTATCCAGGATAACCCCAAAACCTTCTCTAACTACACTGCAGGAGCCTCAACGCGCTCGCCGAGCCCGAGGCCCATCCCCACCCTAATCCATACAAAAACTCGGGGGTCTGATAGAATCGGGCCTGCCCAGGAGGCCAGGCCCCTACAAAAAACCTAGCTGGTGATATGCATCCCGACTGCATATCCCTTCACATGGAAACCAGTCGACCCGATGCCAAAGTAAAAGGGAGACCTACACTGCAACCGGCCTAAGCCCTGATGCGCTCCCCAGATGCCTTATCACCTCCATGCTTCCGGACCGTGTAGGAGCCTGGGCAGAAACCGCCAGCCCGGCAGGACCCAACCCTTCACCAGGCTGCATTTCTATTCTGGGCGAGACAAAGGGACATATGGCGCACCACTCTGAGGCATGAACCTGGGTTCCCCTGACCTAAGTCGACTGCCTTACTAGCTGCGCCACACCCCAAAATTCACATTGACCCCGCATACTCGTACATACTGGAGTGCCATCGCACCTGACTACCCGGACATGCAGGCCCTCCTAAGTCCAATGGGCCAACTACGTAGTGCCCCCTACCTGGAGCTAGGCCGCGCAGCTCGGCCATGTAACAGTAGGATGGGGGGGCTCAAGAAGCGCGGTGCAGAAGACTAACCTCGTGGTCCCGGTCCAGCAGCGATCAACAAACGGTGTCAGGGGTTGTGACAAAGGGCAAAGAGGGCAACCAGTGGGCAGGGAAAGGTATATATACCTCCTCCCCGCCCACCTCTGCCCGGAAGTGACGCGGCCAACCGAACCCCTGTGGGTCCGAAACACTGGAAGGCTGCCTCCTGTGCCCTCTTGTGGCACTAAGGCAGCCGCCCTGTTAGCGGGGCCCCTGCGTGGACCCCGGTCAACCGGCATGATGGTCCGCTAGACTGCCATAATAATGGTCAAAGCAGAACTGCTGCTGGTGGTCACTTTATTTAGTTTGGAGATGCAAGTAGTAGCAGTACTGACTTTGGTGTTTGCGTCTCCAAACTAGTAAAATCAGTGGCAGTTGTGTGCGGACAGTGCTCTGGCCACAGACACCACAGCATACGTTGCTACGGTCAGACCAAAGCAGACACGGGACTCACACTATTTTAGCCACATCACAGAGAAGGTGCAGTTGTGAACCAGAGGGTGGCAGTGGTGAACCAGAGGGTGGCAGTGGTGAACCAGAGGGTGCTGTGATGAACCAGAGGGTGGCAGTGGTGAACCAGAGGGTGGCAGTGGTGAACCGGAGGGTGGGAGTGGTGAACCAGAGGGTGGCAGTGATGAACCAGAGGGTGGCAGTGATGAACCAGAGGGTGGCAGTGATGAACCATAGGGTGACTGATGAACCAGAGGGTGACAGTGGTGAACCAGAGGGTGCTGTGATGAACCAGAGGGTGGCAGTGGTGAACCAGAGGGTGGCAGTGGTGAACCGGAGGGTGGGAGTGGTGAACCAGAGGGTGGCAGTGATGAACCAGAGGGTGGCAGTGATGAACCAGAGGGCGAAAGTGGTGAACCAGAGGGTGACAGTGGTGAACCAGAGGGTGCTCTGATGAACCAGATGGTGGCAGGGGTGAACCAGAGGGTGGCAGTGGTGAACCACAGGGTGGCAGTGGTGAACTAGAGGGTGGCAGTGATGAACCAGAGGGCAAAAGTGGTGAACCAGAGGGTGACAGTGGTGAACCAGAGGGTGCTCTGATGAACCAGATGGTGGCAGGGGTGAACCAGAGGGTGGCAGTGGTGAACCACAGGGTGGCAGTGGTGAACCAGAGGGTGCTGTGATGAACCGGAGGGTGGCAGTAGTGAACCAGAGGGTGGCAGTGGTGAACCAGAGGGTGGCAGTGGTGAACCAGAGGGTGGCGGTGGTGAATCAGAGGGTGGCAGTGATGAACTAGAGGGTGGCAGTCGTAAAACAGAGGGAGCTGTGATGAACCAGAGGGTGGCAGTGATGAACCAGAGGGTGGCAGTGGAGAACCAGAGGGGGCTGTGATGAACCAGAGGATGGCAGTGATCACCCAGAGGGTGGAAGTGGTGAACCAGAGGGTGGCTGTGATGAACCAGAGGGTAAAAGTGATGATCCAGAGGGTGGCAGTGGTGAACCAGAGGGGGGTAGTGATGAACTAGAGGGTGACAGTGATGAACCAGAGGGTGGCAGTGGTGAACCAGAGGGTGCTGTGATGAACCAGAGGGTGGCAGTGGTGAACCAGAGGGTGTTGTGATGAACCAGAGGATGGCAGTGATCAACCAGAGGGTGGCAGTGCTGAACCAGAGGTTGGTTGTGATGAACGAGAGGGTAGCAGTGATGAACCATAGGGTGGCAGTGATGAACCAGAGGGTGCTGTGATGAACCGGAGGGTGGCAGTGATGAACCAGAGGGTGGCTGTGATGAACGAGAGGGTAGCAGTGATGAACCAGAGGGTGGCTCTGGTGAACCAGAGGGTGCTGTGATGAACCAGAGGGTGCTATGATGAACCAGAGGGTGCTGTGATGAATAGGAGGGTGGCAGGGGTGAACCAGAGGGTGCCAGTGATGGACCAGAGGGTGGCAGTGATGAACCAGAGGGTGGCAGTGATGACCCAGAGGGTGACAGTGATGATCCCGAGGGTGGCAGTGGTGAACCAGAGGGTGACAGTGATGAACCAGAGGGTGACAGTGATGAACCAGAGGGTGTCAGTGATGAACCTGAGGGTGCCAGTGGTGAACCAGAGGGTTCTGTGATGAACCAGAGGGTGGCAGTGATGAACCAGAGGGTGACAGTGATGATCCAGAGGGTGGCAGTGGTGAACCAGAGGGTGCTGTGATGAACCAGAGGGTGCTATGATGAACCAGAGGGTGCTGTGATGAATAGGAGGGTGGCAGGGGTGAACCAGATGGTGACAGTGATGAACCAGAGGGTGTCAGTGATGAACCTGAGGGTGTCAGTGGTGAACCAGAGGGTTCTGTGATGAACCAGAGGGTGGCAGTGATGAACCAGAGGGTGACAGTGATGATCCAGAGGGTGGCAGTGGTGAACCAGAGGGTGCTGTGATGAACCAGAGGGTGCTATGATGAACCAGAGGGTGCTGTGATGAATAGGAGGGTGGCAGGGGTGAACCAGAGTGTGACAGTGATGAACCAGAGGGTGGCAGTGATGAACCAGAGGGTGGCAGTGATGACCCAGAGGGTGACAGTGATGACCCGGAAGGTGACAGTGATGATCCCGAGGGTGGCAGTGGTGAACCAGAGGGTGACAGTGATGAACCAGAGGGTGTCAGTGATGAACCTGAGGGTGTCAGTGGTGAACCAGAGGGTTCTGTGATGAACCAGAGGGTGGCAGTGATGAACCAGAGGGTGACAGTGATGATCCAGAGGGTGGCAGTGGTGAACCAGAGGGTGCTGTGATGAACCAGAGGGTGACAGTGATGAACAAGAGGGAGGCAGTGGTGAACCAGAGGGTGGCAGTGGTGAACCAGAGGATGGCAGTGATCAACCAGAGGGTGGCAGTGGTGAACCAGAGGGTGCTAGTGATGAACCGGAGGGTGGCAGTGATGATCCAGAGGGTGACAGTGATGATCCAGAGGGTGGCAGTACTGAACCAGAGGTTGGCTGTGATTAACGAGAGGGTAGCAGTGATGAACCAGAGGGTGGCAGTTATGAACTAGATGGTGCTGTGATGAACCAGAGGATGGCAGTGATCAACCAGAGGGTGGCAGTGGTGAACCAGAGGGTTGCAGTGATCAACCAGAGGGTGGCAGTGATCAACCAGAGGGTGGCAGTGATGACCCAGAGGGTGACAGTGATGATCCAGAGGGTGGCAGGGGTGAACCAGAGGTTGGCAGTGATGAACCAGAGGGTGGCAGTGATGAACCAGAGGGTGGCAGTGGTGAACCAGAGGGTTCTGTGATGAACCAGAGGGTGGCAGTGATGAACAAGAGGGAGGCAGTGGTGAACCAGAGGGTGGCAGTCGTGATTAGGAGGGTGGCAGTGGTGATCCAGAGGGTGCTGTGATGAACCAGGGGGTGGCATTGGTGAACCAGAGGATGGCAGTGGTGAACCAGAGGGTGGTAGTGATGAACCAGAGGGTGGCAGTGATGAACCAGAGGGTGGCAGAGGTGAAGCTGACGGTGCTGTGATGAACCAGAAGGTGGCAGTGATGAACCAGAGGACGGCACTGGTGAACCAGAGGGTGGCAGTGGTGAACCAGAGGGTGACAGTGATGATCCAGAGGGTGGCAGTGGTGAACCAGAGGGTGGCAGTGATGAACCAGAGGGTGGCAGAGGTAAACCAGAGGAGCTGTGATGAACCAGAGGGTGGCAGTGATGAACCAGAGGGTGGCAGTGGTGAACCAGAGGGTGCTGTGATGAACCAGAGGATGGCAGTGATCAACCAGAGGGTGGCAGTGGCGAACCAAAGGGTGGCTGTGATGAACCAGAGGGTGACAGTGATGATCCAGAGGGTGGCAGTGGTGAACAAGAGGGTGGTAGTGATGAACTAGAGGGTGGCAGTGATGAACCAGAGGGTGGCAGTTGTGAACCAGAGGGTGCTGTGTTGAACCAGAGGGTGGCAGTGATGAACCGGAGGGTGACAGTGATGATCCAGAGGGAGGCAGTGCTGAACCAGAGGGTGGCTGTGATGAAGGAGAGGCTAGCAGTGATGAACCAGAGGGTGGCAGTGATGACCCAGAGGGTGCTGTGATGAACCAGAGGGTGGCAGTGATGAACCAGAGGGTGGCAGTGGTAAACCAGAGGGAGCTGTGATGAACCAGAGGTTGACAGTGATGAACCAGAGGGTGGCAGTGGTGAACCAGAGGGTGCTGTGATGATCCAAAGGATGGCAGTGATCAACCAGAGGGTGGCAGTGATCAACCAGGGGGTGGCAGTGATGAACCAGAGGGTGACAGTGGTGAACCAAAGAGTAGCAGTGATGAACCAGAGGGTGACAGTGATGAACCAGAGGGTGGCAGTGATGAACCAGAGGGTTCTGTTATGTACCAGAGGGTGGCAGTGATTAACCAGAGGGTGACAGTGATGAACCAGAGGTTGGCAGTGGTGAACCAGAGGGTTCTGTGATGAACCAGAGGTTGGCAGTGATGAACCAGAGGGTGACAGTGATGATCCAGAGGGTGGCAGTGGTGAACCAGAGGGTGCTGTGATGAACCAGAGGGTGCTATGATGAACCAGAGGGTGCTGTGATGAATAGGAGGGTGGCAGGGGTGAACCAGATGGTGACAGTGATGAACCAGAGGGTGTCAGTGATGAACCTGAGGGTGTCAGTGGTGAACCAGAGGGTTCTGTGATGAACCAGAGGGTGGCAGTGATGAACCAGAGGGTGACAGTGATGATCCAGAGGGTGGCAGTGGTGAACCAGAGGGTGCTGTGATGAACCAGAGGGTGCTATGATGAACCAGAGGGTGCTGTGATGAATAGGAGGGTGGCAGGGGTGAACCAGAGTGTGACAGTGATGAACCAGAGGGTGGCAGTGATGAACCAGAGGGTGGCAGTGATGACCCAGAGGGTGACAGTGATGACCTGGAAGGTGACAGTGATGATCCCGAGGGTGGCAGTGGTGAACCAGAGGGTGACAGTGATGAACCAGAGGGTGTCAGTGATGAACCTGAGGGTGTCAGTGGTGAACCAGAGGGTTCTGTGATGAACCAGAGGGTGGCAGTGATGAACCAGAGGGTGACAGTGATGATCCAGAGGGTGGCAGTGGTGAACCAGAGGGTGCTGTGATGAACCAGAGGGTGACAGTGATGAACAAGAGGGAGGCAGTGGTGAACCAGAGGGTGGCAGTGGTGAACCAGAGGATGGCAGTGATCAACCAGAGGGTGGCAGTGGTGAACCAGAGGGTGCTAGTGATGAACCGGAGGGTGGCAGTGATGATCCAGAGGGTGACAGTGATGATCCAGAGGGTGGCAGTACTGAACCAGAGGTTGGCTGTGATTAACAAGAGGGTAGCAGTGATGAACCAGAGGGTGGCAGTTATGAACTAGATGGTGCTGTGATGAACCAGAGGATGGCAGTGATCAACCAGAGGGTGGCAGTGGTGAACCAGAGGGTTGCAGTGATCAACCAGAGGGTGGCAGTGATCAACCAGAGGGTGGCAGTGATGACCCAGAGGGTGACAGTGATGATCCAGAGGGTGGCAGGGGTGAACCAGAGGTTGGCAGTGATGAACCAGAGGGTGGCAGTGATGAACCAGAGGGTGGCAGTGGTGAACCAGAGGGTTCTGTGATGAACCAGAGGGTGGCAGTGATGAACAAGAGGGAGGCAGTGGTGAACCAGAGGGTGGCAGTCGTGATTAGGAGGGTGGCAGTGGTGAACCAGAGGGTGCTGTGATGAACCAGGGGGTGGCATTGGTGAACCAGAGGATGGCAGTGGTGAACCAGAGGGTGGTAGTGATGAACCAGAGGGTGGCAGTGATGAACCAGAGGGTGGCAGAGGTGAAGCTGACGGTGCTGTGATGAACCAGAAGGTGGCAGTGATGAACCAGAGGACGGCACTGGTGAACCAGAGGGTGGCAGTGGTGAACCAGAGGGTGACAGTGATGATCCAGAGGGTGGCAGTGGTGAACCAGAGGGTGGCAGTGATGAACCAGAGGGTGGCAGAGGTAAACCAGAGGAGCTGTGATGAACCAGAGGGTGGCAGTGATGAACCAGAGGGTGGCAGTGGTGAACCAGAGGGTGCTGTGATGAACCAGAGGATGGCAGTGATCAACCAGAGGGTGGCAGTGGCGAACCAAAGGGTGGCTGTGATGAACCAGAGGGTGACAGTGATGATCCAGAGGGTGGCAGTGGTGAACAAGAGGGTGGTAGTGATGAACTAGAGGGTGGCAGTGATGAACCAGAGGGTGGCAGTTGTGAACCAGAGGGTGCTGTGTTGAACCAGAGGGTGGCAGTGATGAACCGGAGGGTGACAGTGATGATCCAGAGGGAGGCAGTGCTGAACCAGAGGGTGGCTGTGATGAAGGAGAGGCTAGCAGTGATGAACCAGAGGGTGGCAGTGATGACCCAGAGGGTGCTGTGATGAACCAGAGGGTGGCAGTGATGAACCAGAGGGTGGCAGTGGTAAACCAGAGGGAGCTGTGATGAACCAGAGGTTGACAGTGATGAACCAGAGGGTGGCAGTGGTGAACCAGAGGGTGCTGTGATGATCCAAAGGATGGCAGTGATCAACCAGAGGGTGGCAGTGATCAACCAGGGGGTGGCAGTGATGAACCAGAGGGTGACAGTGGTGAACCAAAGAGTAGCAGTGATGAACCAGAGGGTGACAGTGATGAACCAGAGGGTGGCAGTGATGAACCAGAGGGTTCTGTTATGTACCAGAGGGTGGCAGTGATTAACCAGAGGGTGACAGTGATGAACCAGAGGTTGGCAGTGGTGAACCAGAGGGTGCTGTGATGAACCAGAGGGTGGCAGTGATGAACCAGAGGGTGACAGTGATGAACCAGAGGGAGGCAGTGGTGAACCAGGGGATGGCAGTGGTGAACCAGAGGGTGGCAGTGGTGAACCAGGGGGTGGCAGTGGTGAACCAGAGGGTGGCAGTGGTGAACCAGAGAGTGGCAGTGGTGAACTAGAGGGAGTCAGTGATAAACCAGAGGGTGGCAGTGATGATCCAGAGGGTGGCAGTGGTGAACCAGAGGGTGGCAGTGGTGAACCAGAGGGTGACAGTGATGATCCAGAGGGTGGCAGTGGTGAAACAGAGGGTAGTAGTGATGAACTAGAGGGTGGCAGTGATGAACCAGAGGGGGGCAGTGGAGAACCAGAGGGTGTTGTGATTAACCAGAGGGTGGCATTGATGAACCAGAGGGTGGTAGTGGTGAACCAGAGGGAGCTGTGGTGAACCAGAGGGTGGCAGTGATAAAGCAGAGGGTGGCAGTGGTAAACCAGATGGTGCTGTGATGAACCAGAGGATGGCAGTGATCACCCAGAGGGTGGCAGTGGAGAACAAGAGGGTGCTGTGATGAACCAGAGGGTGGCAGTGGTGAACCAGTGGGTGGCAGTGGTGAACCAGATCAATCAATCAATCAGGAGTTTGTTAAAGCGCGATTACTCACCCGTAAGGGTCTCAAGGCGCTAGGGGTGGGGGTTAGGGGGGGTGCAGGTTCCATTCCATCAGGGAGGGTGTCTGTCGAAGAGCCAGGTTTTGAGGTTTCTTGCGAAGATGGGGAGCGATGTTGTCTGTCTGAGGTGGAGCGGAAGGGCGTTCCATGCTTTGGCCGCGAGGAAGGAGAAGGAGCGGCCTCCCGATCTGGTCTTTCTGGTGTGAGGGACCACGGCATAGGAAAGCTGGGCTGATCGTAGGGTCCTTTGGGGTGCGTGGAATTTGAGTCGGCTGTTCAGGTATGCTGGTCCGGTGTCGTGGAGGGCCTTGTGTGCGTGGGTGAGCATCTTAAAGGTGATTCTCGCCTCGACGGGGAGCCAGTGGAGTGTGCACAGGTGCTGGGAGATGTGGCAGTGTTTTGGCAGGTTGAGGACCAGTCTTGCGACGGCGTTCTGGATGTTCTGTAGCTTGCGGATGAGGTTTTTGTTTATTCCGGCGTAGAGTGCTTTGCCATAGTCGAGTCTGCTGGTGACCAGGGCGTGAGTGACTGTCTTTCGGTGTTCAAGGGGGATCCATTTGAAGGTCTTACGAAGGAGGCGGAGGGTGTGGAAGCAGGAAGATGAGACAGAGTTGATCTGGCGGTCCATTTTGAGCTCGGAGTCCAAGATGATTCCCAGGTTGCGTGCGTGGTCTGTGGGGGTTGGCGGGTTTCCGAGGGCGGTGGGCCACCAGGTGTCGCTCCAGGCATCGGAGTTTGGGCCCATGATGAGTACTTCTGTTTTGTTGGTGTTTAGTTGTAAGGTGGTCCTAGACGTTAACTCTACACACAATTCTTGATACTATGTTGTACAACTTAATTCAATTCTTATTCCACATGCGAAATGAATCCTGCAATGAAGAATTTTGGAGACAAAAAGGAGAAAACAATAGCCCAAAGATAAACAAATGTCCAACTCACACAAAACAATGTTTTAAACGTTTTAAAAGTAGAGGAAAAGACTCTACTATTTATTCTAAATAAAATTCCTCATCATGATACAATATACAAATATACAAATTTGGAAAAACAAGGGGTTACCAAAGGGTGAAGTGCATAGAATGAGAAATTGGTGCTCGTGTGGGATAGAAAAGGACCAAGATGGTCAAGAGACGGTAAATTCCAAATGTTTCTTGAGTCCAAGGTAAATAATCCTTGGAAAGATTCTGGAGGAGCCTGCCCTCAATGATTATATCGCAAAAAAAGTCATTCTTTCTCGCTATATTACGGCGAACAGTTCATCCGTTGCTCTTATTTTCCAAGGGGGTGGGGGACAGGGGCACAGAAGATGCAGGCTCCAGGTAGGGGGAAGGATTGTCGACGTTTCGACCCAAGGATATGAAGGGCAGTTGATATCCTCATGTGCGGGTCTTCATCAGGACGGGGTGGTGAAGGGAGGGAGCTAAGTTACATTGAATTCATGTAACCCCAGTGGTGTGGGCGGACACCTGTAACAACAAATGTTTGGGCTAAGTATCTCAAACCAACAACATGAAGGTCAAAACTGGATATCAGTTCTCCAACGGCACTCACCCTTTAATGGTGTGCCATGTGCGAAAAATCAATGGGTTTTTGAAAGCCGTCCAAACGTTCTCTCGAGTACTGGAGAGAAAGGAGAACACATTGCCATCAATGCTGTATTCACAAAGTTACAGATAAACATGAAACATTGATTGGACCAAGACGTAACTAAACAAAGCGACATTACACAAAAAGCGCTTGGAAACGCTGGTTACACTCACCCTCGCTGTCAGTGGCGGCGGGTGGGTATTGATTAGTTTGCTGAACAGTTTACACGCTGCGTCTGTGGGCAAGAGTGTATTGTTAGCCAAATGGGTTATGAGTCCGAACCAGAGGGTTAGTCTGAGAATGACGGGAGTGTGTTTACAAACATACCTCCTATGTTGGACTGCGCGGGCTGTCAGTGGGGCTCTGTCTGCTGGCGACTGCTGAGAGATGCTCAGACGGCGCCGTCTAAATAGTAGACATGACGGCAGAGTGCACGCCTCTAAGGCTCATGCTAGAGTGCCTAGCAACACCTAATGTTTGGAGTGAAGACAGACTCCGGGCGGATCATGAAGTTTAGGGAGACAGAGTAGACATAGATTAAAAAGCTATATGCAGTTAGAATTATACAAAGTACATATTATATAGTACATCAATACAGGATGTGAAATCAAATGTACACATACCGATCAAATAGCTACATATAGTTTTACATGAGTGTCGACTGATCACATGACCCGCATCATAGACTGGAAATGAAAGGATTGCTAGAGTCAACCATTGTTCAAGGAAGCCATTTGCCTCGTTGTTTCCTCATATTCATATAGGCCCCGGTTAACCGTGTCGAATATATGCATCCATTTGCATTCTCTGATGCTTAGGGTGCTGGCAAAATTCCCACCCCTTACATTTACTTGAACTTTCTCCAATACCTACCATCTGATGCTCTCTGGTGGGTGATCAAAAGTCAAAAAATGTTCCACAAGGGGGGCACCCTGTACCTTACAGCGTATCCTACTTACATGTTGCAAAATACGAGTTTTTACTTTCTGTATGGTCTGACCTACATACAGAAACCCACATGGACATATAATCGCATAGATAACACCAGCGGAATTGCAGTTGGTATGTTGCCGCATGGTGTGTGTGTAGTTATTATGCGTACACTGCTTGATTTCCAGAGTCATGGGGCAGGCTTTACATGTGCCACACTTGTAGTGTCCGACCACTGGTGGGGTGTTCCAGAGAGTCGTTTGCGTATTGATGGATTTACTGGGAAGTAATGATTGGACTACATAGTCCCTCACACTCCTCCCTTTTCTGAACGCATGCATGGGCGGGTCAGGGATCCCTATTTCATCTGCCACTAAGTGCCAGTGACCATTAATGATTTTCTTAATGTCACTGCTCCTGGTATTAAAGGTAGTGACACAGGTCATTCTCTTGCTGTTATCATTCTCTTTGGATTTGGGTTCTAGGAGAAATTCCCTGTGACAGAACCATGCTTTTTACGAGCCTTTTTGAGCAACCTGCGTGGATAGCCCCTGTCGGCCATGCGCTCAATCAGTAGCGCCGATTCGTTGAAAAAATCAACCTTACGACTACAATTCCGGCGCAACCTCAGAAACTGCCCATAAGGTAGGTTGTCCCTGAGGTTGCGAGGATGGTGGCTCGAGTAGCGAAGCAGGGTGTTTCTCTCACTCGGTTTTCTATATAGTGTGGTCCGTAGATGTCCCTCTTCTTCTACAATGCTAATGTCAAGGAAATTAATCTTCTTTTCACTAAAGTCCAGGGAGAATTGAACGTCGTCGGACTTGCTATTGAGCCAGATGTGAAAGTTTTTTAGAAGTTCCTCACTACCTTGCCATATCATTAAGACATCGTCTATGTAACGACGCCATAGCACAATGTTTTCACGGTAAGGGTTGGTCTCACTAAGTACAAATTTGTGCTCATATGAGTTCATGAAGATTATAGCCAGATCAGGGGCAAAACTTGCCCCCATGGCCACACCCTTGGTTTGAACATAGTGGTCACCATCAAAGTAGAAGAAGTTCTTCTTCATGGCAATTTCAAGGAGGTCCAAAATAAAGGTCGTCGGGACCTGGCAGGGTTTCGGCCGTTCCTCCAAAACCTCTTTAATGACTTCAAGGGCAGCCTCTTGTGGAATATTGGTGTAGAGTGAGGTTACGTCCATTGTGACCAGCAAGTTGTTAGTTCGGTCAAATGGGTACTCATCCATCAGTTGTATCACCTGCATAGTATCTCTCAGGTAGGCCGTGTTTTCCTCTGCGATAGGTTTTATGAATATATCAACGTACTTGCAGAGGGGTTCTAACACTGATCCACAACCCGAAACGATGGGTCGTCCCGGGGGTTTGCCAAGCCTTTTGTGCACCTTTGGGAGCGTGTAGATCGTGGGTAGTCTGGGATGGCTGTTGTTCAAGTAATCATACTCATGCTTGGACAGATAGCCATCCTCTAGTGCCTTGCTAGTAATGGATCTAATATCAGCACTTATTTCTTTTGTAGGGTCTGCCTGAAGTTTCCTATAGTTGCCTTCCACTCCAAGCTGTGAAATGATTTCGGATTTGTAGTCATCCCTGCTTTGGATGACAATTACCCCACCCTTATCTGCTGGTTTTATCACAATATCAGGGTTCTGTTTTAGTGATTGTAGGGCATGTCTCTCTTGTTTGCTGGTATTGAATTTCGTATAATTCTTTTTGGACAGCACCTGGTTGATATCTCTCATTAAAACTTGTTCAAATGCCAAAATCTTATGTGACATCATCTGTGCAGGTGGTGTAAATGTAGAGGGTGGCCGCAGACCGGTATTGCTAAATATCGGGTTGAAAGGGATTCTATTGAAGTGTTGTTTCAATCTAACTTTTCTGAAAAACTGGTGCAATTCAGTTTTTAAATTGAACGTGTTGGGGAGGTTAGTGGGTACAAACGTGAGTCCCTTTTCTAGTATTTTGGACTCCTCAGGTTTTAGGACATAGGTAGACAGATTGATTATCGGGCTGTCTTGTCTTGCTTCAGGTTGAAATGCTACCACCTGTAGTGTTTCTGCCGGGTTCTGATTTCCCCATGTGCTTCCTGTCTGAAGTGGACCTGTTTCTTCCCTGCTCCACCCCTTCCTTGATTCCAATTTGTTTGTCCGCGTCCCCTGGGTCTCCCCCAGGGACGACCCCTGCCTTGGTATCCTCCCCATTGCTCCTCTTCTAAAAAAGTATTTGAGTAATCAGGGTATGTACTGCTGCTGGTACTTGGTCTTTCCTGTTCGTTCTCAGAGTTGCTAGTGGCAGAGGAGTCAGAGAAAGTCGTGTATTTCCTGTATCCCCCTCTTCCCCTAGTTGAAAACCTACCCTGGGACTCCTGTTTGTAATAGCCTTCAGCCAAGTATGGATAGACTGCTTTTTTGTCGTACAATTTCAGGTCTTTAGCTAGCTTATCCAATTTGGTTGATTGTGTGAAAGTGTCAAAGTCTTTCAATGTTTTTTCAAGACGTTCCAACGCTTCTTTAGCGTTGTTCAAGGCCTTGTCATCTATAATCTCTTTTCTAAGATCTGCAATTTCCTTTATGAGGCGCTCAACCTCTTCAAGAGCAGTCTCCACCCCAAGCACCATCCAGTGCCTGGAGCAATTGTTACTAATAAAGCTAAAGTTACCTTTAAATTTTGGGTTGTCTATGAAGATGGCCGGTTCGTTCCTCACCTGCAAGCCGATAGGAATCACATTCGCCTGCAGACACTGGGTGAGTACATGGCCATGTAGTCTGGTACGAATCAGCTTTTTCTCTAGTCTTTCAACTTTGTTGATTTTATCATTCAAAGTGAGGTCAATGGGAGGTGTGGTGCGTCCCAGGAAGCTCGCACCCCCCTGGGCCTGAATAAGTTTGTTAATATATTCCTCACTATAGGTTAGAGTGTCTTTCTCTGCCATATCCTGTGCACTACTTGTGAATAAATGATCATACAAAAGAAAAACACATTAGGTACATTTAACATAAGAACATACCAAACACCCTCGCAGGAATCCCTGCTCAAGAAATCGTTATTATATACAGGGTGACCCAAAGAAAGTCCTAGGACCTGGGTATTGAGCGTTACAGATAAGGTGGTCCTAGACGTTAACTCTACACACAATTCTTGATACTATGTTGTACAACTTAATTCAATTCTTATTCCACATGCGAAATGAATCCTGCAATGAAGATTTTTGGAGACAAAAAGGAGAAAACAATAGCCCAAAGATAAACAAATGTCCAACTCACACAAAACGATGTTTTAAACGTTTTAAAAGTAGAGGAAAAGACTCTACTATTTATTCTAAATAAAATTCCTAATCATGATACAATATACAAATATACAAATTTGGAAAAACAAGGGGTTACCAAAGGGTAAAGTGCATAGAATGAGAAATTGGTGCTCGTGTGGGATAGAAAAGGACCAAGATGGTCAAGAGACGGTAAATTCCAAATGTTTCTTGAGTCCAAGGTTAAATAATCCTTGGAAAGATTCTGGAGGAGCCTGCCCTCAATAATTATATCGCAAAAAATGTCATTCTTTCTCGCTATATTACGGCGAACAGTTCATCCGTTGCTCTTATTTTCCAAGGGGGTGGGGGACAGGGGCACAGAAGATGCAGGCTCCAGGTAGGGGGAAGGATTGTCGACGTTTCGACCCAAGAATAAGAAGGGCAGTTGATATCCTCATGTGCGGGTCTTCATCAGGACGGGGTAGTGAAGGGAGGGAGCTTACTTACATTGAATTAATGTAACCCCAGTGGTGTGGGCGGACACCTGTAACAACAAATGTTTGGGCTAAGTATCTCAAACTAACAACATGAAGGTCAAAACTGGATATCAGTACTCTAACGGCACTCACCCTTTAATGGTGTGCTATGTGCGAAGAATCAATGGGTTTTTGAAAGCCGTCCAAACGTGCTCTCGAGTACTGGAGAGAAAGGAGAACACATTGCCATCAATGCTGTATTCCCAAAGTTACAGATAAACATGAAACATTGATTGGACCAAGACGTAACTAAACAAAGCAACATTACACAAAAAGCACTTGGAAACGCTGGTTACACTCACCCTCGCTGTCAGTGGCGGCGGGTGGTTATTGATTAGTTTGCTGAACAGTTTACACGCTGCGTCTGTGGGCAAGAGTGTATTGTTAGCCAAATGGGTTATGAGTCCGAACCAGAGGGTTAGTCTGAGAATGACGGGAGTGTGTTTAAAAACATACCTCCTATGTCGGACTGCGCGGGCTGTCAGTGGGGCTCTGTCTGCTGGCGACTGCTGAGAGATGCTCAGACGGCGCCATCTAAATCATTTGTTGTTACAGGTGTCCGCCCACACCACTGGGGTTACATGAATTCAATGTAACTTAGCTCCCTCCCTTCACCACCCCGTCCTGATGAAGACCCGCACATGAGTTTATCAACTGCCCTTCTTATCCTTGGGTCGAAACGTCGACAATCCTTCCCCCTACCTGGAGCCTGCATCTTCTGTGCCCCTGTCCCCCACCCCCTTGGAAAATAAGAGCAACGGATGAACTGTTCGCCGTAATATAGCGAGAAAGAATGACATTGTTTGCGATATAATCATTGAGGGCAGGCTCCTCCAGAATCTTTCCAAGGATTATTTAACCTTGGACTCAAGAAACATTTGGAATTTACCGTCTCTTGACCATCTTGGTCCTTTTCTATCCCACACGAGCACCAATTTCTCATTCTATGCACTTTACCCTTTGGTAACCCCTTGTTTTTCCAAATTTGTATATTTGTATATTGTATCATGATTAGGAATTTTATTTAGAATAAATAGTAGAGTCTTTTCCTCTACTTTTAAAACGTTTAAAACATTGTTTTGTGTGAGTTGGACATTTTTTTATCTTTGAGCTATTGTTTTCTCCTTTTTGTCTCCAAAATTCTTCATTGCAGGATTCATTTCGCATGTGGAATAAGAATTGAATTAAGTTGTACAACATAGTATCAAGAATTGTGTGTAGAGTTAATGTCTAGGACCACCTTATCTGTAACGCTCAATACCCAGGTCCTAGGACTTTCTTTGGGTTACCCCGTATATAATAACGGTGTTTAGTTGTAGGCAGCTGTTTTTCATCCATTTGGCGACGGCTTCCATGCCTTCTCGAAAGTTGCGTCTGGCGGTGTTGGGCTCGTTGGATAGGGAGAGGATGAGCTGGGTGTCGTCTGCGTATGACACGATGTTGAGTCCGTAGGTTCTGACGATGGGGGCAAGTGGAGCCATGTAGACGTTGAAGAGCGTCGGGCTGAGGGAGGTGCCCTGGGGGACTCCGCAGGTGGTAGATGTGGGGTCCGAGAGGAAAGGGGGGAGTCTGACCCGCTGCGTCCTGCCGGAGAGGAAGGAGCAGATCCAGTCGAGGGCCTTGTCCTGGATTCCTGCATCATAGAGTCTGCGTATTAGGGTGCGGTGGGAGACTGTGTCAAACGCCGCTAATAGGTCGAGGAGGATGAGGGCTACTGTTTCTCCTTTGTCCAGTAAGGTGCGGATGTCATCTGTTGCGGCGAGGAGGTTGGTTTCCGTATTGTGTTTTTTTCTGAAGCCGGATTGGTAGGAGTCGAGGATGTTGTGTTCTTCAATGAATGTGGCGAGTTGGCTGTTGATGACTTTCTCCACCACCAGTTCTGACAGTTCAAGAACTGCGTCTTCCTGGAAGCTGAAACCCGGGGTAAGAAATACGACGGGGAGGGAGAGGGGGGAGGTGTTGCATGCCGTTGTGGCCTGTCCCCTGCCAAAGTGGCGAGGGGGGCCGTAAAAAGGGAGGGGGCGAGCCCGGGCAGACAAAATAAGCAAAATTTGCAATCCAGT
Source organism: Lissotriton vulgaris (assembly GCF_964263255.1). Taxonomy (NCBI): domain Eukaryota; kingdom Metazoa; phylum Chordata; class Amphibia; order Caudata; family Salamandridae; genus Lissotriton; species Lissotriton vulgaris. The sequence goes on from NC_141695.1 coordinate 570,549,262, forward strand.
AGGTATAGCATTTACGCGAGTTTGAGCTATTGCATTGTAAATGACAATGCTTTTTATTTCTGTTTTGGGTTTTAAAACATAAATAAAAGGCATTGTCTTTTACAATACTAATAGCTTAAACTCTGGCAAATAGGAGACCTATTACATTACAAATGCTTTTAATAGCAACTTAGGCAGCTTTAAAGTGAGAAACAGAATTCTACATTCCGAAACCGGAGTACTTTGCCCTTTCCTCAGGGTAACAACAAACAGATGCTTATTTTTATGCGAACCAAAATCTGAAAATGCACTGCATCGGAACTTGGGTTAGTGTGAATAAATAATTCATTTTTATGAAAAACCTGTGAGCAAAAGAAAGCCAGCTATATTTTGTGGCTTAACATGTGTTAAAGGGCTGCAGGTAAATGTAATGTTTATTTTTGCCAGGGGGAGCACGCTTTACCTCTCTCTTCTTTGACCAGCACTGTGCTGTGTCAGTGGTAACCCTTGTGTAGCATTCTTAGCTAAGTAACGATTGTGGAGAACAGCGGGGTGTGGCCACTGTTATATGTTTACATTTTTTATGCTGAATGATATCACCACCTATGGCAGTTTTCCTACAAACGGGCCAGGGGAGCAGCGACAGGAAAGCTGAAGATTTCCAAAGACGGATCATGTTAATGGCCATCTCTCGTAGTACTCCGGGGTCTCTGCTCCGGGGTGAGGTCAGACGCCAAGTGCCTTGAACAAGTTTTGATTACATGGGACAGCAGTGACCCAGGTAGTGCTGACTAAAGTGTGTGTGCAATAGGCTTGGAGGAATGGAGCAGAACACTCGCTGAAATCATTGCCGCCATTTAGAATACTTGTAAGCGCTGCAAAATCTCAGCATTGCCTGGCAGCCCGGAGAGTCTACCCGAGCATCTCAGTATCTGAAGCTGCCTCGTGAAAGCTGAAACTTATGGTGCACCAGAAACAGGAGCTGGACCAGCTCTGTGCAGCAAAGAGATCTTAAGACCTCAGAGTTAAGTTAGAGAATTAGAAAACAAGAGAAACACTCGTTCACCCATATTATAACATACAGCTCTGCATGCTGGGCTGCAACAAGTGAGCGGTGCTTTCACTACGTAACCTCTGACGAAACAAGCCCACAGCAAAGCAACTCAGAACACAAGAGGTAGTGTTCCGAGCATAAACAAATGTTAAAAAAGAGTGCTCCTCAAATAGGAAATTGACTGAAGCAAACTTGCCCATGTAACAGGGGCAGTCACCATGGGTGTGAGAAAGTACCCAAAGGAGGGACAAATTACACCAATTGACCATATGAAAGAAATGCACTTGGAAAGGAACAAAAAGGAAACAATCTAAAGTGGTGGGTGTGGCCAACCCACACAGACAGAATACTTCCTGTCTTGCAGAGCAGAGCATACTCGCTCACTTTGGGCTCGACATAAAAAAATATGTAAAATAAACTTTTTTGATTGCCGCCGCCTCCGCCGTCATCTTGATCACTCTACTCTTGCTTCTGGGACAGGCTCCCAGACTGCACTGCGGCCAATCATGACCCTACAGGAAATCACGTTTCAAAAAGGAGGGTTGCTGAACTGTTCCTAAAGGAGATTATACAGATTGGCTCGACCGAAGGTGTGTATTTTACACCTTTGGGCATCCATTATGTTGGACGTGTTTGCCTCAAACACCCAAGGGTGTCATGCTTCATCATAGGCGTTTGCTCCTCGTCGGGGAGGCGGTGCAATCCCCGACGGGCTCACCTCAGAGAGGGGCTCTTTGGCGGAGATCTTTTTGTCCAACAGCCTATTGGTGAAGTGCGGGTATGTGGGCCAGGGCAATCAGTATCCTGATGAAGAGTGAATTAAAATGTAGCAGGGGGTGCCTGAAACCACTTTCTTCTGGGGGTCCCCCTACTGCAGTTAAAAAAGTGGGAATAGCTCGCTGGGTGACGGCAGGTTAGGTAGCGTAACCCTATACGAGACTAAAGTGAGGGTTGGTCAACATGTTTCTCGCATGGGAAGTTCCCGCGATTCTTCAGGACCTAGTGAAGGTGAAAAGTTGTTAAAAAGGATAAAAAGGAAACCATGCTAATTTCATGTGTCTCGTGTGAATTACCTCAAGGGAGTTACCTCAGGGGATAATCCTATGCCTAAACAATAAGGAAAAAGAAGAACAAGGTTAAACAGTTGTAACGTTCTCTAGTGAAGGCATCCACGGTCACAGCCAATACAACAACAAAGTGCAGTGAAGTAGCGGTAGTGTGTGGGAGTTCACACGACCAAAACATGCCAGTGTTGTCGTAGGGTGAGCACTCTTCCACACTGTGTGCGTGACTAGTGTGGTGTGAACTTAAAACCAGTGTAATTTAAAAACCGCAGCAGCAATCTCAAGGAGAGTGTCATGGCTAAAGAGTAGAAAACGTAAACAGTGGTGGTGGTATGATATTAACTCACCTAAAGGTCTTGGACTAATTGCCACCTGAGTTGTCGGCGGGTCGGTACAACGGGGGTTGCCTATAGTGCTGGCTGAAGGAGGGGGAGGTACTGTTAATTTTGGGAGGTATAAGTAAAATAAACCCCTTGTAGAGGTTGAGAGAAGGTTAACTATGGCATAGGGGTTGCCAGGTGTAGGAATGGGAAGGGATTGTCTTACCTCTAGTTACCCGTGTCCGTGCGAAGTCACCTACCCATCACCGCCGAGCTCGAATAGGTAAAGGCGCTCGGGGGCGTGTACTATTTATAGGTGACCTCGTCATAGGTTAGCGCCAGTCGACGCCCACTACGTGGATCACGTGTTATCTAGTGTGGTAGACACAGCCATAGTTAAGTGGTGTTGGACAGAGAGGAACTGGTCCGGATCCAGTGGATCAGTAAATTAAAAGTGGAACAGACAAGGAAAGCTCATAGGAACTAGTAAAAGTAATGTCATGTATGTTCTGAACATGGAGGGTTATCAACCGACAGGTGGATGGAATAGACAGTGGCTAGTTTAACGAGTGCCAAGGAATGTCTTCATTTAGCCCTTGTTTGTCTGTAGAGAGGCGATGAACCCATCTTTGTTCTTTACGGAACAGGGCATTCTTTGGACAGTTGGGACTGGATTCAAGGACAACCCATCCAATAGAGTCCGCATTGTGGTGATTTTCCACATAATGTTTGCACATTTTGGTGTGTGTTTTCTTACACCGAAAATTACTGCGGTGCTCAATGATACGTGTCTTAATTGGGCGGGTTGTCATCCCAATGTATTGGAGACCGCACGGGCATGTGAGCATATATATGCAGTTGCTGGTATTGCAATTAGTGTGTCCCCGGATTTCCCATTTAAAGGTATCAGAAAGTTGTATTGTTTTTTGGGGAGCAGTATATTTACAAACCCTGCAGTTGCCGCATGGGTAGTGGCCGGTGACCGGGGGTAGATTCCATAGGGTTTGTTGGGCGCACTTCTTGGTCGTTTTGGGTCTGGTGTTGATAAGAATGTCTTTCACGTTTTGTGACCTTTTGAATGCGAACCTTGGTTTTTCGAAGTTGATGTCTCCTGTGTTAAGGATCCCCCAATTGCGTTTGATTGTGCTCTTGATTTTATTCGATATTGGGGTGAACGTTGTGACACAGGTGATGGGTTGGTTCTCAGTGGGTGTTTTTTCCCGTCTCTCCAGTAGGGCTTCTCTGTTATTGTTTCTGGCCCGTTTGTTAGCTCTGGCGACCTCTCTTGTTGGATAACCTCTGTCGAGCAGATTCCTAGACAGGATGATGGATTCTTTTTTATAGTCTGCGATGTCACTGCAGTTACGCCTGATTCGGAGAAACTGTCCGAAGGGTAAATTCGAGCGTAAAGCTTTAGGGTGGTGGCTATCATAGTGTAGCAAGCTATTACGATCTGTAGGTTTCCTGAACATTGTAGTTTGGAGTCTGCCCTCCAGCAATTTGATCGTCAGGTCAAGGAAGGCAATCTCCTTAGCTGAGGAAGACATAGTAAAGTGTAGATAAGGGTTCAGTGTATTAACCCATTCAAAGAAAGCCTCATGAGAGCTGGGTGGGCCCGTCCATAGGATGAGGATATCGTCTATGAAACGTTTCCACATTCTGATATTATCTGAGAAAGGATTCGATTGATGGTGAATATGTCTTTCTTCGAAATCTGCCATGTACAGACATGCCACTGACGGGGCAAAAGTGCTGCCCATCGAGGTCCCCTGGGTCTGGTGGAAATATTTGCCCTTGAACTCAAAGAAGTTTTCCGTGAGCGCTAGGGTGGCACATTCCATGATGAATGAAGATGGGGTATTTGAGTTCCATTCCTCCAGTCCCAGGCGTGACTCAATGACCTCTAGTGTGGCCCTCTGGGGGATGTTGGTATAGAGGGCCTCAACATCTAGAGTAATCAGAAGATCGATATGCCCCAGGTCTTGGAGTGAGTTCAGAAGCCGTAGGACATCAGTGGTGTCCTGGATGTAGGAGGGAATGCGTTTGACTAGCGGTTGTAAAAAGTGATCGCAAAAATGCGATAGTGGTTCCAGTACAGAATCAATACCTGAGACTATGGGTCTCCCAGGGACTGGCCTTGTTCCCTTATGAATTTTGGGCAGTATGTAGAAATATGGAACCCTTGGATCTTTTTTCGTCAGGAATTCTGCCTCCTTCTTGCTGATCCATCTCTCGCATTCTGCAGTTTCCACTAAGCCTGTGATAGTAGTTTGTAGGCGTGGGGTAGGGTCACTGGGAATGGGAGTGTAGTACCGTTGATCATTCAGTTGCCTAGAACATTCAAGTTCATAATCTGTGGTGTTCATCAAAACCGTGGCGCCACCTTTGTCAGCTTGTTTTATGGTGACAAGAGGGTCGTCTGCCAGTGATTTTAACACTTCCATCTCATTGCGGGAAATGTTGGAGTGTCTAGTTTGTCGGTCAAGAGCATCAATGTCTTTGAGTACTGCTTGTTCAAAAGTCAGAACCTCATTTGGAACCATCCCATTATGGGGAGTGAAGGTAGATGGGTTATGTAGACCCGAGTCTTCTCTTGGTTCACAGGGCTTGCCATCAAAGAAGGCTTTGAGTCTGACCTTTCTAAAGAATGATTGGATCTCCCTGGTCTGATTGAACAGGTCAATTCTGGGCGTAGGAACAAAGCCTAGTCCTTTTGAGAGGACTTTTTCCTCGCTCTCTGTCAGGAGGCGATCCGAAAGGTTGACTACAAGGCTCATTTTGGTCCTGACCTGCTCGTGCTCCGTGTGTCCATCCCCTGGTGGCGTGTGTCCTCCCATTGCACTCTCTTCTCTGAGGCGTTGCCTCGCTTTCGCCCGCGCCCTCTGCCCCAACCTCTGCCTAAAAAAGGGGGGCGTGCAGACCCTTGAGGTGCGAAGAATGGTGGGTACTGTGGAGCGAAGGGTGGTTGGAACTGCGGAAATTGTGGGTATTGCCGAAATGGGGGGCCCAAGGGTTGCCCTTGTTGGGGAAAGTTAGGGTAATTATGAAAGTTCTGTTGACCTCGACCCCTGCCTCTTTTGGCCCTAGGTTGTATGTTTGACATTTCATTGTCATCGCTGTTCTCAGATCCACTGTTAGAACCTCTCCTGGATGAGGTTGTGCTTGAGTCTGAGTTATAATTGGTTCCTGGGGGGACATAGTCTTCCTTGAGGTAAGGATAGACTTTTTCCTTCGAGAACCTCTTGATGTCCTTTTGGAGTTTGGCCACTTTTTGGTTCATGAGGTACTCCTTATGCTCTGCCATTTCTTTATTAAGTTCGGCCAATTTGGTTTTGAAACCTGTGTTTTGGGCCGCTGTCTTAAGGGCTGCCTCAGCCGCCTGAATGCGGACTAAGAGGGCGTCAGCTAGTCGTTTTGCAGTATTAACGATGAGGATCAAGAGGCCGTGGGTGCACTTCCACGATACTTAAGACCACTCGACTTTAAACTGTCCGTCTTCCCAGAAAATCCTGGGGAAGTTTTTAACTATCAGGCCATTGGGAGCAATTTTGGCTTTGAAGTATTCAGCCATCATCGTTCCATCTATTGTAATCCTTATCCAACACCCACTGAGAACCAACCCATCACCTGTGTCACAACGTTCACCCCAATATCGAACAAAATCAAGAGCACAATCAAACGCCATTGGGGGATCCTTAACACAGGAGACATCAACTTCGAAAAACCAAGGTTCGCATTCAAAAGGTCACAAAACGTGAAAGACATTCTTATCAACACCAGACCCAAAACGACCAAGAAGTGCGCCCAACAAACCCTATGGAATCTACCCCCGGTCACCGGCCACTACCCATGCGGCAACTGCGGGGTTTGTAAATACACTGCTCCCCAAAAAACAATACAATTTCTGATACCTTTAAATGGGAAATCCGGGGACACACTAATTGCAATACCAGCAACTGCATATATATGCTCACATGCCTGTGCGGTCTCCAATACATTGGGATGACAACCCGCCCAATTAAGACACGTATGATTGAGCACCGCAGTAATTTTCGGTGTAAGAAAACACACACCAAAATGTGCAAACATTATGTGGAAAATCACCACAATGCGGACTCTATTGGATGGGTTGTCCTTGAATCCAGTCCCAACTGCCCAAAGAATGCCCTGTTCCGTAAAGAACAAAGATGGGTTCATCGCCTCTCTACAGACAAACAAGGGCTAAATGAAGACATTCCTTGGCACTCGTTAAACTAGCCACTGTCTATTCCATCCACCTGTCGGTTGATAACCCTCCATGTTCAGAACATACATGACATTACTTTTACTAGTTCCTATGAGCTTTCCTTGTCTGATCCACTTTTAATTTACTGATCCACTGGATCCGGACCAGTTCCTCTCTGTCCAACACCACTTAACTATGGCTGTGTCTACCACACTAGATAACACGTGATCCACGTAGTGGGCGTCGACTGGCGCTAACCTATGACGAGGTCACCTATAAATAGTACACGGCCCCTGGCGCCTTTACCTATTCGAGCTCGGCGGTGATGGGTAGGTGACTTCGCACGGACACGGGTAACTAGAGGTAAGACAATCCCTTCCCATTCCTACACCTGGCAACCCCTATGCCATAGTTAACCTTCTCTCAACCTCTACAAGGGGTTTATTTTACTTATACCTCCCAAAATTAACAGTACCTCCCCTTCCTTCAGCCAGCACTATAGGCAACCCCCGTTGTACCGACCCGCCGACAACTCAGGTGGCAATTAGTCCAAGACCTTTAGGTGAGTTAATATCATACCACCACCACTGTTTACGTTTTCTACTCTTTAGCCATGACACTCTCCTTGAGATTGCTGCTGCGGTTTTTAAATTACACTGGTTTTAAGTTCACACCACACTAGTCACGCACACAGTGTGGAAGAGTGCTCACCCTACGACAACACTGGCATGTTTTGGTCGTGTGAACTCCCACACACTACCGCTACTTCACTGCACTTTGTTGTTGTATTGGCTGTGACCGTGGATGCCTTTACTAGAGAACGTTACAACTGTTTAACCTTGTTCTTCTTTTTCCTTATTGTTTAGGCATAGGATTATCCCCTGAGGTAACTCCCTTGAGGTAATTCACACGAGACACATGAAATTAGCATGGTTTCCTTTTTATCCTTTTTAACAACTTTTCGCCTTCACTAGGTCCTGAAGAATCGCGGGAACTTCCCATGTGAGAAACATGTTGACCAACCCTCACTTTAGTCTCGTATAGGGTTACGCTACCTAACATGCCGTCACCCAGCGAGCTATTCCCACTTTTTTAACTGCAGTAGGGGACCCCCAGAATAAAGTGGTTTCAGGCACCCCCTGCTACATTTTAATTCACTCTTCATCAGGATACTGATTGCCCTGGCCCACATACCCGCACTTCACCAATAGGCTGTTGGACAAAAAGATCTCCGCCAAAGAGCCCCTCTCTGAGGTGAGCCCGTCGGGGATTGCACCGCCTCCCCGACGAGGAGCAAACGCCTATGATGAAGCATGACACCCTTGGGTGTGTGAGGCAAACACGTCCAACATAATGGATGCCCAAAGGTGTAAAATACACACCTTCGGTCGAGCCAATCTGTATAATCTCCTTTAGGAACAGTTCAGCAACCCTCCTTTTTGAAACGTTTAGGCTACACGGGCACAAGCTGATACTGGACCTTCCTCCCTCTCTTTGGGTGGTAATTGGTGCCCGTCTGATCGACTGATCCCTCTCCCTCCTTTTTGACGACTGCTACAGGAAATCAGCAAGAGGATTGGCCTGAGCGCTACAACTTTGCACTCCCAAGCAGACTGGGAGCCTGTGTCTGCTTTCTCCAGCCCTAGCAGAGTCCTGGGGGCAGGTCCAGGGTCATTAAAATAAAACAATAATAAAACAGGTTAGAAACCTGTTTTATTCTTGTTGTATTAGCGGCTGGTGACAATGGGGGTGGAGCTCCTCCGCCCTGATTGAGGGGCCGCCGCTGGTTGCGCGCCTGGGCTAAATATGTGTTATACTTCCCATAGAGGAGGAATTATTCCTAATTACAAGCTGCTTGGTTCCTAATCCTAAAAGACGCCCCGAAAAATGCTATGGCTCCAGCAACCCACCTACGTTTCTGACATGCCAGCTTAAGGCAAATCGTGACTGGCAGTGTTTTCCCAATTTTATGCGAATACAACAGGACTGTGTGCAGGGACATCTTAAAGATTTGGGGGACCCTGGGCTAAAAGTATTTAAGGAGCGCCTGAGCAGAGTAGCGTTGAATTTATGATCTAATTTCTGCTGTTTCATGCCATCTTTGGCCTGGTAACTAACAGTACACAGGCGAACTTGTCTAAATTTTAAATGTGTTTACCTCTAATATTCAGGGATTGTGACGTATAATATTGCTTCAAATATTCTCTGTGACACCCTCCTATTTCTCATGTGTGTGGTCCTGTTTTGATCTAAAAGAAACTTTTTTATGGATGTGGCATTAACCATGAACATATGTCTCTGCAAAATGTGTGCAAAATACTCTCCTACAACACCAAAATTAAAATTAAATTAAAGGAGAACAATATTTAGAACAATCTGTTTAAGAATTATTCATGGTCACAAGGACAAGACTTTCTGTAGAACAGAGCTGGCTCAATCGGAGGGGCCCCTGAAATGCTGGGGCCTTGGTCCAGAACCAAGTTTGCCCTTCCCATAAAATGTCTCTCACTGTGTGTGTGTGTGTGTGTGTGTGTGTGTGTGTAGGTCAGCATCCAAATTTATTTCGATGAACGTTGAATAAATGCCTTAACACAGGGTAGTCCGAAAAAGAGTTAAGAAGCTCTAGCAGCTGAAGTGATTCGAAAATAAAAACATATCACCTCCAAAAGCTAATGTTTCAAAGTAAAACAACATTCTCAAACGTTAGCACATGTTGGAGATACTTTTGTTTTAAACTTGAATGGCTCATCATAGATTTATAAATCCAGTGTGAACATTCACCTCACTCCAGGTCATTACGAAAGCTGACTCCAAATCCTATACATCTTTGGTTTCCGTTGCGTTATTCTAAATCTGTTGAAGCAAAACAAGACTACAACACCCATAATGCATTAGGCTATTACACAAATATCCAGGAATGGAACCAATGCCCTTTATGACCTGGAGGGAGGTGGCCAACGCTGCAATAATAGGGGTAGCTGGTTAAGTCCAACTCTGCCTCCCGTCCACCAATGCATTACTCCATAGCAGTGCTTAATTTCGGCTAATGATTGCAGGTGGGGCCCAACAGCACTCATTTTTCGGGACCCGCACTTAGGTTTCATCAAAAACTTTGAGCCGGAGCAAGTGAGGAAAAAAACACAAAAGGAGGAAAGAGAAAAGAAAAAACGGTGACAAATGGAAAAGGCAGGGGTTAAAAAAACACCTCGAGTGAGATTAAAAGGCAGCGAGTGTCTGATAGTGGATTGAAAGAGCATGATGAGGTAGGACGTGGCAGCCTTGGAACCTGCAACCCGCTGTTTGCTAGTGCTGGCAAATGGCTTCTGTGCAAAAGTTTATTCTTTCACAATTAAGCAATGTTCCCCATGTGGAATTTCCTTCTCCCTTTAAAGAAAACAGGTGCGTTGTATATACAGGTATGCTCTGCGATTGTTCTTAAATCCCTCACCTGTGTGGACTGGAAGGTCCCTGCGCTTTATTTGCGAAACTCTATAGATATAGGAGTTTCGGTATGTTGTGGGAAACAAGAACGCGCTCGATGTGCTCATTGTTCGGTGATTCTCGGTTAGTGTCTGCGGGTCAAAACATATATTTTGTTACACGTGGTCTTGGCATGCGAAATGTTTGTGTGCAGAACGGCAGCTATACTGAGGTCACCAAGGCGTGTCTCTCCGTGAGAGCACGTACGCCGCAACGTAGAGTCGTGGATCACGTTCTGCCTAACCAGAGACGTTTAAAGGCATGGGTGGGCAAAGTGGGCTCTGACCCAAGCCCCCACCTTTCATGGGTGGGAGGGGGATTTTTTGTGATGGGGAAAGACCTGCCTTTCGTTTAAAACAAAGTGTACTTCTCACTTCATTTTCTTTGCTTGCCATCCAGATTATCAACCCATCCCACACTTATCCATGCAAAGATGTACAGCATGGGTTACAGATGACACTGTGACATTAGCAGTCATGTTGTGGATGGGCTGGGTATGTACATTGAGTTTCAGATGAGTGTGCACGCTCTAACGAATTGTATTTGCCTGTTCAATCTGAAGACAACATAACCAGTTACTGAGGGGAGGACTATTACATTGCTGCATGGTGTCTTGTGCATTTAACACCACACGAATGTAATCAAAGCCTCTCAAGGGTTACATAAATACTGGCCCCAAAATCTGAGGAAGCACATAGTCAGGAGACTGGCCGGCGCAGAGCTGTCAACTTTCTCCTGTTTTTGAGCAATGTGGCCACCATGCAAAATTCCTATGTATTACTCCTTCATGGTAGGTATAATAAGGACCAGATGACAGATTGGGAATATGGAAAAAATGATCTTCTTAAGTGTAGTATTTTTTTTTCAAATATTTTCAGGAAATATGCAAATTTACAAATCTCTCCTTTTGTGTTCCCAATGAATAATCACTCCTATTCAGATGAGAGGGATGCTGCTGACGCAGGTGCCTTCAAGATACGTTGTTATTTTGTATACAAAGGTATAAGAGATTAAATGTTTCACTAATGCAAAATAAGATTTTGAAGAATCTGTTTATAGAATCAAACATCCTCTAGAATACACCCAATATAGATGCCTAAATACGTTGTTTGAATTTCTCAAATATTATGAATCTAATATGTATCAGCAATTGATTAACAAGTTAATGAAAACCTGTAATTGGATACAGATGAGGTATATACAAAATCCAAGAGGTTGACACAGAGATTTATAAACGGTCTAATGCATTCAAAAAACAGTAGTGGGTACTAGTAGGCTGGTTCCATTATAACAAAAAGAGTGCTGTGAGATTCAAAAACAGTTCTGATAGGGAAATACACCCCTCATAGGACGAAGGGCAATATGTTAAAAACTGCATAGCATGGCTTAATCAGATCGTTCCTAATGTAACACTAGCTGGAATAGAAACAAGCATTTGCAATGCAATAGGTCTCGCATTTGAGAGAGTTTGAGCTATTAGCATTGTAAATGACAATGCCTTTCAGTTATGTGTTTTGAAAACCTGCAAGCAGTGTTATATACAAGCACTTGGTACTTATAGTAGCTGCTTACGAGAACCAAGAACTATTGGTACAAACTGTGTGTTTACGCAGCGCTTGCAAGTTTTCAAAACACATAAATAAAAGACATTGATATTTACAATGCCAATAGCTCAAACTCCCGAAATTGTGAGGCCTATTCCATTGAAATGCTTGTTTTAATATAGCGCTTTATGCTGTACTAATGTCAGCAATTAGGGGCATAACAGGGTTAACATAGACCTAAGGACAATTGTTTCATATAAAGATTTTCTTTTTTCTACACAAGCAGCTGAGAAATAGTCATGGTGTTAACAAAAGTGTTGCCTCTGCTAATAGTTACCTTATTCAGTAGCTAATTCCTTTTTTAAAGAGTGACATCATCCAGCCAAAACGCACGTTGAACATCGCTAATTGCCAGAGCAAGCTTAAGTATTTGCTTTGGTTTTATCTTAATGTAAAACGAAATACAAAATACTTTAGAACAGGTAATATAAATGACTGCACTAGGAGCAACTGTTCAAGAGAAAGAGACTGTTATCTGGTGGTAGGCGGAAATAGTTTAGAGTTGTGTTCTATTGTTGAAAGATGAACTTTGAGGGAAGGACTGCAGCAGTGAACTTTCCGGCAGGGGAACCTAAAGTTACAGTCAGATGATTTTTTTCTAAATCAGGCTTTCCTTTCAAGTCGAAGAGGAAAGAGGTGAAGGAGAGAGAAGTGCACTGTGAGACAGCAGTGCACTGTGACACACAGAACCTTGACTTGCTTCTCTCGGAAAGAGTCTGGATGTGTGGATGACAATATTTGCTTCCCGCATCTCTCACAGCTTCTAACCAATTTATCTACAGGCCTCAAAGTCTTGCTTAAACATCAGGGGGCTTATTTACAAGCCCCTTGCCCCACCCATACGTCACTTTTCCCATGTTAAAAATGATGCAAAAGTGGCATATATGGTAGGCGCGGTTGTTTAAAGACCGGTACTTACGCATACAAAGCCCCTGCAAATCCTGAGCTAAAGCTACTTGTGCTCAGTGAATGCCCAAGAAATATTATAGCATAAACAATAAAAGTCATTACAAAGTTCAGTATTGCCATGCCACAAAAATATAGAGCCCCTCCAATGCCGCAGCTACAGCTAGCTATACACGCTTAGTAAATTCGCCCAAAATATCATAAAATAAAAAGTCTAAATTAGTAAAAAGTACCAATTGAAAGTGACACAGAAATGTAGAAAGCCATAAACACATACCAATCCACACTTTAAAAATAAGTAAGTATTTTGACATCGTATTTTTTTTACCTTTTGAAAGGTCAACAGCATTGGTCTGCATTTCGCAACAAGCTTCCTATAAACTCTCTGATGCTTGATTCTCCATAACAATATAAATGGAAAGACGCTTCTGCAAGCGCTGGTGGCTGTGACTTGCTTGAGGAGCTACACTGTCCGGACAACAGCTATATCACTGAGCAGTGAGTGCAGCGAGCAGCTGCCGGCATGTCGATAGGAGTACGCAATGAGAGGTGGAGGGTGGAATCTGCACTGGATTAGTATTTCATTAAAATTATGTGCAAAACTCAATAATTCAATCCCTCAACAGACAAGTACATTTATCATGTTATAGTTAAAAAAAAAAGACTAGCAAACTGAGTCTACTGCACCTGTCAATGTGACAGAAATCAGAGTGGCGCAAGGGCATAGTGCTATTTTACGTCCTGATTGCGTCAAAGCACTACATCGGACAACACAAAGAGACGGGTAGAACAGCCCCGTGTAATGCTTATGTCACTCTAAGAATCAGCTACACTCTCACTATTATCCAAAAGGGTGAATGGTGTTCCATTACTTTAAGTACATCAAACAAAGAGGGAGAGGATGTGACATAAACGCCAGGAGCTGCCGAGTTTCGAGCTAGGGAATCGGGTTCCAGTCTCGGCGTCGGGTCCACATTCTGCGATTCTGGGCAAATCACCTAATCTCCCAACCTACTGAAAAATAAATGTGCTCATGTAATGTGAGTGTTGCTCATATAAAGCACTCCGATACTTACAGGTCAAGTTCTCGCTGTATAACATTGCAACAAGCGACGAGCAGAACCACCAAAGACACAAGCTGGGCAGGGCAGCGGTAAAAATAACAAGCATTTGCAATGCAATAGGTCTCACATTTACAAGAGTTTGAGTTATTGGCATTGTAATTGGCAATGCGTTTTATTTGTGTGTTCTTTTTAAACCAGATAAAGAAAAGGCACTGTAATTTATATTGCAAATAGATTAAAATCTTGCCAATGCGAGACCTATTGCATTGCAAATGCGTGCTATACATTTTTTTTAAATCCTTATGAGAGAGCGTGTCCGACAAAGCTATGAGAGAAAATTGTGCACGCAGTCTGTAATTAAGTACAAAGGGGTGTCGCCGCAGGAGGTTACAAAAATGATACACATATGTGCAAATATGCTGCACACGCAGAAGCGAACATTAAGTCTTAGAGATGTATAGCACACATTCCCTTAGTCAATCACAAAGACACAATGTGCACGAGGATCCATGCATATGCAACTAAGAACTATTGACAAAGCCAATAGTTTTGGCTTGCTGTAGGTGTAATGTTACTTGTTGCATTATATATCTGGGTGCAATGACAGAAGCAGTAAAATACCAGTAAGGCAGCACACTATGCTAAGCACTGATTTTTCGTTTATGTGTTGAAGCCACATCCTTAATTATATTGGCCACGTTCTTTTGAGACCCCCCTCCCCCCTAGTTTTTTCATCCCACTTTAAGCACTGACAATACATATTATTACAGCAGATTATATAATACACCCATGCACACGTCTACACAAAATGCTTATTTTCACAAAACTCAAGAGTACCCATAGGCCCACTGAAATGGAACATGCTTACAATTACACATACACAAAACCAGTTAAAACGTACCCACGCAACAACATAAGTTCACGACTCTTAAATAGAGTCAAACCAACTGCCCAAGTTGCTAACATTCATGTATTTGCAAAGCTAATGGCCCATGGGCTGAAATATGAGCGGCGCGTACTGAGATGCATACATTAATGGTGGGAAGAGAATGAGGGATTACGGAGTGTGGATGTAAAGGCCCTTTCTACATACCTACCTTGCATCATTAATATCAGAGCAGACAGTGTATCCAGAGCAACGCGGCAGAGATGTGCTCGGTGCACCCATTTACACTCATTCTTTTCGGATCAAGAGGAGTAATTTACACCCAACGGCAGCTGATACACACTCATCCGAAAAGTCAGACTGATTTGCATATGGCCATGTCTGAACTGGGGTGGTGGAGTGAGCTAAAGAATGATGGTGGATTAAACTCAGAGCAGTTGACTGGAGGTGAGTGCGTACAATGTTCAACACTCCGTCCATCATCCCTTTTGGCTTTGCTTTGTTCGCCCTAAGTTGGCAGGGTGTTCCCAGACGTAGGTCCCTTACTCACTTTGCCACTGGATTCATGCTAGCCTGGCTGATGACGGCTGATTAGCCAGAAACCAGTCCCAGGATGCTTGTTTCCGGTCCAGGGAAGACATGGCTTGGCAGTTTGGGCTGGACTGTTTCCATGAGGTACAGGGTCAGACTGATTTGCATATGGCCATGTTTGAACTGGGGTGGTTGAGTGAGCTAAAGAATGATGATGGATTAAATCCAGATCAGTTGACTGGGGGTGAGTGCTGGCAATGTTTAACACTCCGTCCATCATCCCCTTTGGTTTTGCTTTGTTCACCCTAAGTTGGCAGGGTATGTCTGTAATATGGTTTAGGGCCTCTTTTTGCTTGCATGTTATGTTAGCATGGCTTATTAGAAGTTTAAACACCATTTTACCTTTTGCTGCTTTTTGCACATGACACTGCTTAGCTGTTTTTGCAAGTTAGCTTTCACGAAGGTCTATACATGAGAAAAGGTTTGTTTTTCGACATCTCTAGACATACATTGTGCCCCCAGTCTGTACAGTGAGTGCTGAGCCATCAAGGTTCTCATAACATGTGAGCCTGTTTATCGGCATTTCCGTGTAACACATTCTAGACGCAACATTTTGGCAGCTGCGAACCAAGCAGATTGTCACACCTTTATCATAGCACACTTGCCATAATTTAACACACTTGGACGATTCCAGGGATGCAGAGAGACTTGCTGATCCAGATGTAATTAACACTTACTGAGCAGAAAGGTAATGGGGTCCCCCAAAACAAGCTCAAGAGATCTTCTATAGTTTATAATACAGTTCCTATATAGGGAGGGTGTTAAAACTAGGCACTATATCACCTGTTTGCACTATCATTGTAATATGATTCCTCCTTTTGTATTTTATGGAGTTGTAACCATGCTGACCATATTATTTTTAATCATATGTCTGCTTAAATTGACTAAATTACTGCGCATGAGATCATGTCATTAAAATAAATATTTTAAGCTTAACGTGTCTCTTTTTTACTCCTGTTTTGGGCTGGTATGAGAGTATAACAAAAGAGTGTTCTCACTTCCCACTATTCCTCAGATGGTCCTAAGTCGCATGTTCTAGGTTGTCTAATCATTGGTTACTTTGCTATAGGAGGAAGAGCTAATGAGACACTGATTGCTAGCTGGTTGGGGTTTCTAGGTACTGAGGTGAGTTTATGGTACACCACAACTCACTAATGTCCTAGGTCTCTGTGGACAGTTCTGTGTATGAGCAGAAATCCTTGCAACATGTCCAGACGTGGGGCCCTCGCTCACTTTGCCACTGAATTCAAGCTAGCCTGGCTGATGACGGCTGATCAGCCAGAACCCGTCCAGGGAAGACATGGCTTGGCAGTTTGTGCTGGACTATTCCCTTGAATTGCAAAAACAACAGGTACAGGGTCAGACTGATTTGCATATGGCCATGTCTGAACTGGGGTGGTGGAGTGAGCTAAAGAATGATGATGGATTAAACCCAGATCAGTTAACTGGGGGTGAGTGCTTATAATGCTCAACACTCCGTCCATCATCCCCTTTGTTTTTGCTTTGTACGTTCTAAGTTGGCAGGGTATGCCCGGACGTGGTCCCTTGCTCACTTTGCCACTGGATTCAAGCTAGCCTGGCTGATTAGCCAGAAACCGGTCTCAGGATGCTTGTTTCCGGTCCAGGGAAGACATGGCTTGGCAGTTTGTGCTGAACTCTTCCCATGAGGCACAGGGTCAGACGGATTTGCATATGGCCATGTCTGAACTGGGGTGGTCGAGTGAGCTAAAGAATGATGATGGATTAAACCCAGGTCAGTTGACTGGGGGTGAGTGCTTGCAATGTTCAACACTCCTTTTTTTTTTTGCATCACAGGAAACAGCCAAACCTATTATACAGCAAAACATGAACAGAAAATACTAAAGCAGATCCTCAGCAAAGTAATAATAAAGTAAAAAATGATTAAAGAAACAATTTTATGACATAATTAATCCCCACATTCTGCCCACTTTCCGTTTAGTCTGTAGACCCCTTGTACTTGCAAGAGAATGTTCCATGTTGTGTATTTCCTTAACAAGACTCCACCACTCCATAACCATTGGAGGATTTTGTTGAACCCAGACTCTAGCAATAGTCAGCCTAGCACAGGTAATTAAAATGTTCAGTAAATCACATAACACATTATTTTCCGGGGGGCGGAGCTTGCCGGCGTCCATGAAAGACGTGTGAGCGCTGAGCTTCTCGCCTGAGCCCCTTTAATATCCGACAAATCTACCCTTTTGGCACCTGGCTGGCCCTAGGATCTGTGGTGGTCTCTTCAGCTGCCCCCGGTACTGGTGGGGGTCTTTCCCCGGTCGAATTCGGTGGTGGTTTCGCTCCACTGGTCGGCGGAGGGTGAAGTGACGGACCAGGCCGTAATCCGCGGTCTATCCTGAGGGGCTGCCCGAGCTGCGTCACGCTGCGTGCTGCGTGCGGCGTGTGGTGCCGGAGTGGAGTCGGTCCGCCTGCTTGGAGACTGCTTTACAGTTCCTGCTGAGTGCTTTTGAGCTGAGTTTCAGGGAGTGGATGTGGAGGACCTGCTCACGGAGGCGCGTTAACTGAAGACCAACTGCTGTTGCCTTGAGGTGCGCCTGCAAGGCGCGGGAACCCCTTGGCGGGAAGCTGTACCCTCCCGGAGACATTTGTCGGCAGTCGCCTGCGCCTGGGGCGCCTCGGAGGCCGTCGTGGCACAGTGGTCTGGGAGTGTGCTGGAGTGTGTGGGCGCTATTCCCTTGTCATCAGTGGGACCTGCCCTGCTGTGCATACTCAGTGGCGTGCTCCATTGACACCTGGGCCTGCCCGAAACTAGCGGCCCGCGGCCGCCATTTTGGCTGCATTTCTTGCTACGCAACAACTTGCTCCACGGAGTTCGCTTCCCCGGCGCCCCCATTTCGCCTCGCCGACACTGGCTGGCGCCACCTTGGCTGGCAGCGGGGTGCCTTGCTAACAACCCATCGGCGACGCTATTGGGAAGGGTGATAAGAATCAACTGAAACTGTCGTTTGATCAGCGGAGGCCGAAGGGTGCGGAAGGAGCGCCTCCGGAGACCTCATCGCAGCCCGCGACTGCCGACAGCTCGCTGTGTGCGGACATCCGCGAAATGCTATGCGCCATGGAAAAGGGCTTGCAGGACAGTATGACGGCGATTGGCACGAAAATTGACGCTCTGTCCTTCAGGATGGACCGCATGTCTGAAAGGGTGGACAAACATGCTGAGCGGCTGGATATGGCGGAGCGGCGGCTGACAGAAGCAGAGGAAGCCCAAACAGAATAGGATAAAGATCGCAAGCAGTTCGGTCGCCTCCTCCAGGTCATACAAGACAAGACAGAGGACCTGGAAGCACGCTCACGGCGCTCCAACGTCCGCATTACGGGGATGGCGGAGTCTACCAATACTGGCAAAATGGAGCTGTTTGTGGAGAAGTTACTCCGTACACTGCTAGGGGAGGACGTCTTCTCCCCTATGTTCATCGTCGAGAGGGCTCATCGCACCCTGGGACCGAAGCCGCAACCTGGCCTGCCACCGCGGCCGATCATTGCAAAACTCTTGAACTATAGGGACCGTGACTTGGCACTGCGGCTGGCAAGGGAGAAAGGAAATCTATAATTCGAGGGCATGAACATCTCCCTCTACCCTGATTTCACGGCGAGAGTACAGGAGGAGAGGAAGCGCTTTGCCCCGTATAAAAAGCATATGAGAGACCTGGGGCTGGACTACGCCATGTTGTACCCAGCGAGACTCAGAATCAACAAACAGGGGCACTCGCATTTTTTTACGGACCCAGCGGACCTGAAAAAATCACCAAAGGAGTGGACCAAGGAACAACGCAACAGCCCGAGGGGTCAGCGAGAGGACGAGGAGGAGGCCGCCTCCATGGACGGCCGGGGGTGATCCACCCTGCGACCCTATACTCGGCTTGGCTGGGTCTCATGTGCACGTTTTGTTACGGCTGCAGGTCCTATGAACCTACTTATTTGACTTTGTGGGGTGTGGTTTTGCTGCTCGTGAATTGCTACAGGGATGTGACGTTAATATGGTTTACTACTCGGTATTCTTTTCGGGGGGAGCTCTCCTCCGATTAGGGGATTTGTTATTTGTCAATTCACTTTTGCTGGGGCTGGGGGTGGGTGCCAAACGACACTGGGGGGTAGGGTGGGGGAGCCACTGAGGTCTGTGGTTCTTGTCTTGATTGTATTGCTGTCTAGCTGGGAACCTCTGCCCCTGCGCTTTCGGCTATTGGCTCTCTAGAGGGTCTTTGGGTTTGTAGTGTGTTACATTGGGGAGGATTCAGGGTGGGTGGTGACGTGTTCTGTCTGACCGGGTTGGGGTTGGTCGGCTGTGGGTGGGTAGATGTTTGTCCTATTCTTCTCTTGTTGCTCATGCTATGTGGGCTGTTCAGGGATCGTTGGGGGGGGGGTCTGATTAAGCCAGCTACTGGATTGTGTCTACTGTACCATCTGTTCTACTCTGATATGCTCTTTGTCCTACAATGGCGAATGTTGAGTCCCTAGGGCCGGAGAGTGGCCCCGGCTCTCTTCGACTGCTATCATGGAATGTGAGGGGGCTAAATGATTTTCGTAAACTTAGAAAGGTCCTAACCTATTTGCAGCGACACCAGATTGATCTTGCTCTGCTGCAAGAAACCCACCTGCCTTTGTCCAGTCCTATGTTGCAGACGAGGGGTCTTGGGAACGCTTGTGTTGCTGCAGGGTTCACTACGCATGCAAGAGGTGTGATCACGTGGGCTAATCCCAAATCTCAGTTGTCGCTACAGCGGGTCGCTGTGGACCCGGAGGGTCGGTATGCGATGGCCCGGTGTGTGGGGAAAGGACACGATTTGTTGCTTGTGAATGTGTATGGCCCCAATTATGACACTCCTGCTTTCTATGCCTCACTGGCGGACCACTGTAGACAGTATGTGGGCTCTAGGATGCTGTGGGGGGGGGACTTCAATTTTGTATTGAACCCAGAATTGGACAGGTCGGCTGGTTCCCCTAGGACCCCGGCGGCCTCGGCACTACTTCTGCAAACGGAACTAGTGAAACTTGACCTGCTTGACATGTGGCGCCATAAGCACCCGGGGAAGGGCGGGTTCACCCATTACTCAGCCTACCATAATCTCCACACGAGGATTGATTATTGGTTCGTCTCCCGATCCCTTCTTGATTCGGTGAAGGGGTGTGCAGTGTTGCCTCGCACGCTATCTGATCATTCGCCACTCCTTTTGCTACTGGTTGCCCCAGCTAGGAAGATTCCCCCGTTTACTTGGAGGTTCCCCCCGTATTCACTCCTAGACGAAGCCTTCAGAGGGGAACTGGCTGAGGACATAGACGTGTATTTTTCAACTAATACGGGGTCGGTGGATAGTGTCCAGGTGCTCTGGGATGCGTTTAAGGTGTATTTCAGGGGGATGACAATGGCTAAACACTCAGGGGTGCTTAAGGCTATCAGGCAACGGTTGAATTTACTGGAAACACAGCTGTCTGATCTGGAACGGCAGGCGGGAGGTACGGGAGCTGCAGACATCACTGACAAGCTTAAGCCCCTGTTAGAGGAATTCCGTGAAGAGGCAGACAGGGAGATAAAACATATGGGTAAATATGCCACAGCGCGCGCGTATGGGGAGCGAGACCGCCCTGGCTCCCTTCTTGCTAAACTGATGCGCAACAGCAGGCCGCCCTTAGTGATCGAGGAGTTGGTAACGGCTACTGGTGAGGTGGTGACGGGGGAGCAGGACATCCTGTCGGAATTCCATACTTATTATACGGCACTATACACGTCGAAGTCAGGCCACCTAGAGGAGGAAATCAACGACTACTTGAGTTACATACAGATGCCCTTCTTGGCTAACTGGCAAAGGGAATTTCTGATGGCCCCGTTCCAGAAAGAGGAAATAACGGAGGCGCTAGAGGGAATGAGGTCGGGTAGCGCTCCTGGGTCGGATGGCCTCACGGTGGCCTTTTACAAAGCCTTTCAGGATAAGCTGGTCCCATACCTGATGCTTCTTTTTGACGATATTTGTCAACAAGGCAGCATGACGAAGTCTATGAGGGAGGCGCTACTCATCACCATCCCGAAGCCGGGCAAACCCCCAAACGAATGTGGCTCTTATAGGCCGCTTTCGCTGATTAACGTGGATGCGAAACTGTATGTGAAGGTTCTGGCGGCACGTTTAGCTCTTCTGGTCCCGGACCTGGTTGCCCCGGAGCAAGCTGGGTTTGTCCCTGCACGAAACCTAACCTAGACACATTCGCACGGTGTTGGGCACTATTCAGCATGTCCGGCAAGAGAATAAGGCTGTGGCCATTTTCCTAGATATGGAAAAGGCCTTTGACTCAGTAGAATGGTCATTCATGCTCAGAGTCCTTCGTAAGTATGGGCTCGGAGAACCCTTTCTTCAGAGCTGGGAGCCCTGTACTACAAGCCCACTGCGCGGCTAAAGATAGGGAACTTGGTCACTGCCCCGATCGAGATCAGCAGGGGTACTCGGCAGGGCTGCCCCCTCTCCCCACTATTGTATGCTCTGGTGGCGGAGCCACTGGCCTGCACTATAAGAGAATACCACAGGTTCGAGGGGATCAACTTCCCTTCTTACCAGATTGGCATCTCGACCTACTCGGACAACACTGTGTTGCATGTATGAGACCCGGAGGCGAATCTCTCGGCGGTCTTGCGGGAGGTGGTGAGGTTCGGGGCCCTTTCGGGCCTTCGGGTCAATTGGAATAAGTCAGTGGCGTTGCCTTTGACTCCGGTAACTCTCCCATTCGACTCGGAGTACCCAATGCAATGGACCACGGACTCCATACGTTATTTGGGGATCCGTATTCACACTGACCCTGAGATCCTGATACGCGAGAACTACGGGGTCGCCTATTCCAAGCTGGTGGATGATGTTGAGGTGTGGTGCAGGCTCCCGCTGTCCCTAATGGGTAGGATAGCACTTATGAAGATGGTGGTTCACCCCAGATTCCTCTTTCTCTTCACAAACATACCTGTAGTCCTCTCTAAGGCCTTTTTTCGGCAGCTTACCCAAACGCTTATTAGACTTGCGTGGGGGGGCAAACAGCCGAGGGTTCAATGGCAAACTCTCCTTCTTCCCTATGAGCGCGGGGGTCTGGGGGCTCCGGACCTGGAACGGTACTATAGGATTGCGCAGGGGGCACATCTCCACACATGGATTCACGGGGACCCTGGCATCCCACATGTGAAGCTGGAACGCCTCTTTGCGGACCCCGCACCTCTTCCGGCCACAATATGCTATACGGCCGATCGTAGGGTCGGTAACTTGGACTCCATTGCTGTCACAAACCACGCTTGCCATGAGCTGGTCCGCTCCAGTGAGAGTGCGCTGTTGTACTCTCCTCTACTGCGAGTGGATTGGGCAGTGTGGTTGGCCCCGCTAATGGAGAAGGGCGTCCTGAAGGTGCTGCAGGAGTTAGGCATCGACAAGATGGGGGACCTCTTTTTAAATGGCGTAATGAAGACGTCGCAGCAGGCCCTCCAATCCCCCCCTGGGGCGACACTATTGCATAGCTTCCAATACCACAGGGTTTGTAGAGCGGCGCTGGTATTACTGGGCCCGGACTTGGCAGAGCCACAGGATGTGCCTGAGCTTACGTACGTTATTAAGACTCCCTCTTCCCGTAAATTGGTAACTTCTCTTAAGAAACTTGGTGATGGGCACCGGCAGTGCCCCCCCTCCAGGGCTAGATTGGCCTGGCAGTGCGACCTTCAGTCTCCGATCTCGGACGAGATGTGGCTCTATTGCTGCGCGAACACTAGGAAGATTTCACTCAATAGTAGGCACCGCCTGATTCATTTTAAGTACCTACAGCAGGTATATTATACGCCAGACAGGCTGTACAGGTACGGGCTGCGGGAGTCGGCGGAGTGTGAACGTTGCCATTTCCCTACAGCCGATTTTCTGCATATGTCCTGGACTTGCCCTAGTATTCACAAGTTTTAGAGGGAGGTCTTCACGGAACTTAGCTCTATCCTGGGTACGGAGATTCTGCCCTGCCCGGCGCTGGCGTTGCTGGGTTTTTCTAAACCATTGCCAGTGGCGATGAGGCGACTTGCTGACATGGCATTGCTGACGGCCAAGCGCCTGGTTGCGTTGTGCTGGATGAGGGGGCCGGTTCCTACTAAGAAGCGCTGGGAGGCGGATTTGCTGTACTGTTGCACGCAATCGGAGGTGTATAGTGAACTGCTTCCCCCAAAGAGTCACCCTAGGAACTTCTGGGGGTTATATAAGGAATTCCGGAGTGCCCAAGGGGGCAGCGAGTCAGACCCTGAGGGGGAGGAGTTGGATGAACTGGAGGAGAGGGGGGTGGCGATGGTGGAAATTGATGAGAATTGTGGTTGAGTGTTTCCATGTTGAAGGTGGATGGGGGATCCCGCCCGGGTCTCAACTGTGAAGCGTAGTGTGTGAATTCCTAGGACAGCTGTGCTGGGTGGGTGATTTGAATAGTCCTTCTCAAACTTTGCTCCGTTCCATTGGGCCCTTGGGTCCATTGCTATGGGTCCTACGTTCGACTATAGACGTGGTAGTTAGTGCAGGTGGGCGGGTGGACACGGGTATGGGTAGGCTGGCTAGTTTGTAGGGTGGGGGTTTGTTTTTGGATTTGTACTGTGGTTTACTGCACCCATTATTTCTCCCTTCCAGGAGAATTTATCTTCATGTATTTGAGAGTTGGCTTAACACATGTGAACTGACTACATTACCTTTGCACACCGAACTGTGATATGGAGTGTCGCCACCAGTGCTGTTGGTTCTGTCTTTTGAGGTCAGTCATCAGCTGCTTTCACAACCCGATATTGTCTTTCACTTCTTTACTTCCTTCTAGTGCGCCGCCAGGCCTCCGGGATGCTGGCGTTACGGCTGTGTATGTGGCCTCTGCTCAGGGATTTGGGTGCGAACTACTGTTGCCGCCGGCCTCCGGGTTGTAGGCGATAAGTGCTGTGTGCAAACTTCAAAGGTGTAATAAAGTACAAATTTAATTAAAAAAAACACATTATTTTCCCCTGACACTCTCACAAATACATCTTTTAATGAAAGTATAACAGGACTACCACGTTTAGTAGAGACAACTTTGGTTACTCCATTCCAAAATTCAGCAAGATTTGGGCAAGAGAAGAACATATGAATGATATTAGCCCCCCTTAAATCGCATTTTGGGCATTTTGTACGATCATTGAAGTTGTTATTTACTGCCCATTTAAGAATCCGATCCGGTGTATAATACAATTGACATATAATTTTAAATAACTGCAACTTAATATTTGAAGATTGAACAGCAAGATTAAGGCTATTTAAAGAGGAGGTGATAAGATCTGGTATTATTTCCATTGCCAGCTTGCTAGTCCATTTTCCCGCCAATTTAGGAATATCATTAGTGTTATATCCAGAAAATATTTTGTACCCTATACTGATCAGTGCTCTATCTGCTTCTCTGTGAATACAATTCCAAACTTCAGATTCTGTCAGAGAGGTAAGTTCTATCTTCCTCAGAAAATAATCCCTAATCTGATAATATTTAAACCTAGCTCCTTCTGACAGATTATAGCAGGCCTTCAGTCTTCCAAATGATAAAAATCCCCTATGATCGTATAAATCTCCCAACAGATTAATGCCACATTTTGATAGTACGCGACCTGCTGTATCCTGAAAAATTTCAGGAAAACCTGGATTAAACCATAGAGGGGTTTTATCATGAAATAAAGATAATTTACTCTTGATAAGAATAGAGCGCCAAATATAAACGGTGTCCCGTACCGTCTTAAACTTTACGCATTTAAAATAATTTGGGTCATTTAATCTGTAAAAAAACATAATTGCATCTGCTCCTAACAAAAGTTTGTGGAAATATAAACATTTATCGGGGATCAGCAAACTACGAAAGCGGGTCAAAAAAGAGGACCAATAATAATGTTTAATATCTGGAAGACCCAATCCACCTTGATTAAAAGGAAGTTTGAGAAGTGAGACAGCTCGCCGTGCTTTCTTATAACTCCAGATAAAGCTACTAAAAATACCTTCTAATCTATGAAAATAAGAATTATTTACCCTTAGGGGGATAGAACGAAAAAGATATAGATATTTTGGTAGTATTTTCATCTTAACCAAATTTATTCGGCCAATAATACTAAGTGGTAGCTTGTGCCATTTCTTAAACAATATAGCAGTCTCCTTTAATAACGGTTCATAATTTAATGCCACAATTACATCAATATTTGAAGAAATTTTTACCCCCAAATAAGTTGCTACATCACATATCCCTGTCACCGAAGTTGGTAAGTGATGATTCAGGTTAATTTTAGTTTTACTGGTGTTAAGTCTGTAGCCTGACACTAAGCCATATTTCCCTGCTTCAACTAAAATGCCCGTCATAGTTTCAGACACATTCGTAGAGAGAACAGCGACATCATCCGCGTAAACAGTTATATCAAGAGAGTTTGGGCCATTTACACTAGGGTTAATAAGAGCTTGGCTCTGAAGTGCAATCAGGAAAGGTTCCATTCCTAGAGCAAATAGTAGGGAGGTTCAACACTACATCCATCATCTCCTTTGGTTTTGCTTTGTTTGCCCTAAGTAGGCAGGGTATGCCCAGACGTGGGTCCCTTGCTCACTTTGCCACTGGATTCAAGCTAGCCTGGCTGAAGATGGCTAATGAGCCGAGCCAGAAACCGGTCCCAGGATTCTTGTTTACGGTCCAGGGAAGACATGGCTTGGCAGTTTGGGCTGGACTGTTCCCATGAGGCACAGGGTCAGACTGATTTGCATATGGCCATGTCTGCTGGGCTAAAGAATGATGAAGGATTAAACCCAGATCAGTTGACTGGGGTGAGTGCTTGCAATGTTCAACACTCCATCCATCATCCCATTTGGTTTTACATATTATTACAGCAGATTACATAATACACCCATTCACACATCTACAAAATGCATATTTTCACAAAACTCGAGCGTACTCATAGGCCCCTGAAATAGAAAATGCTTACATTTACACATACACAAAACCAGAAACTTACCCATGCAACAACCTAAGTCCAATAAGTAACAAAAGATCACAAAATAGGCAGGTCGGCTGCTCTTCCAGTAGACGTTCACAATCCCTTTGTGCCTCCACTGCCACACAGTGTTTTTGTTATAACATCTAAATGTAAATCGATGGCTGTGCGCGTGCCACGTCACTCGAGCAGCCTTTCGTCTATGCTAAATAGAGTCAGACCAACTGCCCAAGCTGCTAACATTCATGTGTTTGCAAAGCTAATGACCCAAGGGCTAAAATATGAGCAGCGCATCTTGAGATGCATACATTAAGGTGGTAAGAGAATGGGGGACTCTTGAGTGTGGAGGTAAAGGCCCTTCTACATACCCTGCATCATTATTATCAGAAAAGACAGTGTATCCAAACTAACGCGGCAGAGATGACCTCGGTGCATGCGTTTACACTCATTCATTGTCGTGTCAAGGGGAGCAATTTACACCCAGCGGCAGCTGATACACAGCCACCCAAAAATATACTTAAAAGCAGCCTATATATGCTTTATAAAGTAGAAGACTGCTTGCTGGTTGTTAACAATTCGTATAGAGACAGTTTTTGAGACTTATATGAGCTTGAATATAGTTTAGAAAAAATATTTTCTAAATCAAGACACGATGAAGAAGTGCTGCGAGTTAAGAGTCATTGAATATTAAGTGTTCTGTTCCTCCTTATTCCATACTTGTTGAGGGCACCTCAACAATTCTTAGCACGTACCTGTGTCTGTGTGAGGTGGTGTTCAGGGCACAGACCAGGACTATACAATACTGTGGACAGCTGGGGGTCCGGCTTATGGGCAGGGCCCCAGAAGCCCCCACTGGTGGTCGCTCAGAGAACAGCCGCAGGCAACCCCTTCTGCTTGTGAACTGGCTGCACTTTAACGAGGTGGTTGTGCGGTAGGAGCGGGTGCGCTTGGAGTCAGGGTGTGACCACAGGAGGCGCAACAAACATCCTGGCACCGAATCAAGCGCAACTGATCACAGAAGCCATTCAGGGGGTGCATGCTCCACCGTGGGCCGGTGCGGGAAACATGTGATTCGGTTTCACAGGGCACCATTGTGCGTAAAGTGGCTCCTGCCAGGGGTGGCCCCAGCAGCGGCGATTAACTGTGTTTCGCACAGTGAGCCTCCTTCTGAAGGGGAGAGGTCAATGCAGGATCTGAGAGCACAAAAGTGCTCGATGTTCTGTGAGTCTGTTATCTTTACTTGTGGAGCACTTCAAGGAGCTAGAAAACTGCACGACAGCTATTACCTCCTTTGGAGCGATCACATGACCATACAAGCGTGAAAGCTGCTCTGGTGAAGCCTCACGTGAATTTTAGACATGTACTGATGGGAGGTGTTTCCGAGTATATTTCTCTAAAACTTCACGGAGTCCTTTGAAAAGTTTGTACATATTAGCAACGGGTTATGCTCACCCACATTTGAGTAAAAATCGTGTGTAACGTTGGAAACATTTCAAACATGCAAAGAACAAGTCCTTGCTCGCGCAGCAGCAGGGGGAAGAGAGGAGGGGGCCTGCGCAATTCCCTTACGGGAGTGAACAGCAAGGCACGTTAATTGATAACATATGGTACCAGCTGCTCGCTCCCTCAAGGAAATAGCCAAACGTGCACGCGTTGCCACTGAAGGCAATAGAACGCGTGCACTTTTTAAAGCCAGAAAGGGAACCGATGGCTAAAGGTCTCTTTCCTTTGCAATGCATGCGCGCTGCGTAGGTGAGACCTATAAAGGCCTCTAACACAAAGAGGCCTCACATGACCTGGGGGCACAGTGTACTAATCTACCCACTCCATGAATTAATCGTGGTCACGGGTTTGAATCCTGCAGTTCCTTTCAACCTTTGCTCTTTCTGAGGGTGATTAAATGAGTACTATTGAGTTAGGTGGTGGTAAATATCTGTCATCCGGCACCAAGGTGGGAACATGTGCTTTACACATACATGGTATGTTGTATAAATAAAACCACAACACAATAGATCCCATAAGCTTGTGCCCTTATGGCAGGGGTCTTCAAACTGTGGAGCGCGACCCCCAGGGGGGGCGTGGAGGGATACAAAGAGGGTCGCGCCTTCTGTGTCAAACTTCTGCCCAGGCCCATAGAACTACAAGTGCTTCAGACCCCCTCCTCCTCGTCTGTGAGACTGTGTCTCAGCCCGGGCTGCTACAGTGCAGGGGATTTCAATCTCACTTTAGCCTCCCTTGCAAATTCCATCCCCCGTACGAGCTTTTTGTTGAATATTCCAGCTTCCCGTTCCGTATTTATCTGCTTTCCTCTTTAACTTTTTACCCTGCCACGTCCCCCTCCCTCTCCTCTCCAGGATTGGAACCGCAGGTCGAGGTTTTTAAACGTTACTTTCATTGCACTCCTCGTCGCCTTGCCCCGGTAGCAGCCATGTGCAGAGTGCGGGGGCCCTCGGTGATAAAGAGCCTGTCCTGGCTCTGTGGGGCCGGTCGTAGCCCCTCCATGCCCACAGGACTGGCAGGGGCTGCACCCACAAGTGTCACTTTGGACGTGTGAAAGGTCAAGGGTTACAGCTCATGACAGACGTGGCCTCTGTGCCATACATGAGGCGCCTACTGGACCAGCTGAGAGCCCGAAGGTCATCATTAAAACCCCCGAATTTGGGTCCTTTCCTACAGCTCGGCATCTTCGGATGAACCCTAATAAACCCCCAGTGATGCATGAAAAGCGCCTCGTTCAACGACGCAAAAGAGCGCAGCAGGCGCTGAATCTTTGTGCCACTGGAGCATCAGGCTGGAGAAAGGTTAGCATGCTTTCATCAGCAAAAAACAGAGACAATTGTGTATAATGTGTTAATATTTGACGCCGTCATATGATGCCATGTTCACACCAGTCAGAGCATGTGAGTGAGACACAGGATAACAAGCGAGCATTAAAACAGTGCCCAAAGCTTCCATGTGACTCCAAAGAGACCGCCATATACTTTCAGTGAGCAAACCCAGTGAGCTGTGCAGCTCGAGCTGCTGTGGGCTGGGCAGTGTCTGGAGTCTTTTCTCCGGCACACCCGAGTTTTTAATAGGTCGTTAAAGACAATTTGCATATATACATGCCTTTGTAAACTGGTTACAGAGGCTTTGTTTTTTTTCTGTTTCTGGGACCCCCTGGGCCCCCACTCTGCCTATTCCTTACATTTAAACATCTCTATCACACAGCAGCTGTGAATAAAACTCCAGGAAGTTAAGAATGGCACAGGTCAACAACAAATTAAATTAATACCCAAGAACAGAAAAAACATTCATACATCTCAAAAGGTTTTTTTCTCTACACCAAGGGGTGGATTTATAAGCCCCTTGCACCACTTTTGCGTCTCTTTTCCCATGTTAAAAGTGGAGCAAGGGGCTTGTAAATCTACCCCAAAATGTTTTTTTCACTTTTGCCGATTTCTAATATAAGAATAATTTATCTTATAAAAACATTATATACAAATCCTATTGCATCTCGGCACTTGTGAGAATTTGGTCCTGTGGATGTGCTGGAGTTCTAAAAATTTTAAAGCACTTTAGAGCAGATTTACAACAAGTAACACAGCATGGTGCAGCAAGTCATTTTGCTGCGCCGTGTTCTGTTAGTTTGGAAAGAACAGAGATGCGACACATTTACAAGAATATGTTGCATCTCTGTCCTTCCCCTGCGCTGACGCACAAGCTTCAGCCATGCGCCGGCGCAGGCACCCTTGCACCATGGTGCAAGGATGCCTGTGTCGTGGGGAGACTGTTTTTGTGCAGGAAGGAGCACCTTCCTGCACAAAAACAATGACTACAGGCATTTTCCTCTTTCAATGCCTGCTGCAGAATGCAGCACGCATTGAAAGAGAAAAAAATGAGGAGAAATGAAAACATTTCTCTTCGTTGCACCTCGCTACGCCACCTCTAGGGTGGCATAGCATTCACACGCATCTTCAGATTTACGATTTCTCGTAAATATGGAGATGTGTCTTGTTCAATGGGTGTTGCGTGGGAACACTCACAGCAACACCCATGGAACTTCCCTTCCACGCACAGTGCTGCATGTGAAGGGGCCATATTTACGAGGAGAGGAAAAGTCAAGCAGGGTGGCTTTTCCTCTCCATGTAAATATGGAGGAGCCCCCTGGGCCACCAATACGTCACAAAAAGTGACGTAGTGGTGGCACAGGGGGCTTGTAAATCTGCCCCTGAGTATGTGGGCTTAGGAAACCATTTGTTAGCCTGCGGCACTGGCAGAGCCATGCATCCAGGCTTTTTTTTTTGTTTGCAGAGTTTTATATAGCGTGAACTAGACTCGAACTGAACCGGGTATCAGAGCGCTTTACATAGCACCAGTTACGTTACACAAGGACACACATTCGTTTTGTTAGGCACGGGGAGATTAAGTGATTTGCCCAGAATCACAGGAGATTTAGCGAAATTACTGAGACTCGAACCGGGTTCCCCAGGTCCGAGGTTGAGCGCCCTAGCCGTTAGGCCAAAACTTGTTGGGCTGCCTGGACCAAAGATGGAGTTTGATACATGTGCAGATTCTGCCTACAGGTTTGGAAATTTTTCTCATGAGGGGGTCCTCACACCTCTGCATCCAAAAGTTTGAAGACCTCTGCCTTATGATCACAGTGCTTAAGCTCCTTCTGCTACTGACACCTGTTCAGTGCCCAACTGAAAGCTTTCCCAATTTCCCCCTTCATCTGGAACTGGAGAGAACAGAGATGTGGCACCCACAAACCTAAATATTAAAGAAAATTGTCAAGTTCATTTTTTTCACGAATGCATTTGCACCAGTCAAGATCGCAGTAAACCTGCTGCTTACTAATGTTATATGTTTACAACTGGAGTAATGGGTAGATCCCTTTTTTGGTTGAATATAAAAATAACACCCCAGCAAAATTGTCATTTTAGTTGCTACCACAATTAATGTTTATTAAGATTAGGTTGGTGAATTTAACCTCCGTAAACACTATGGGACTTCTTTACAAACCACTTGTGTCACCGGTGCGTCACTTTTAACATGGGAAAAAGTGACACACAGGCATAGCAAGGGCTTTATAAATCATCCCCATCCCCTATGTCCGTTGTGAGTTTAAAACTATGGAATTGAGCTCCCATGGTTCATCAGATGAGAAATTAGGAACAGGGGCAAAGTATCCCCTTTTGGTTTCGAGGCAAACCTCTGCCTATTTTGTAAAGGGCCTAAAACACCCCACTAAAGTCACTCAGTGCATTGTTGCCCTACCCCTTCAAGTGATGCCTGCTTGACTCTCAGGTTGTTGAACGACGTACTTCCTAAAATCTTCATTACATATCTTATTATAATGTTTAGAAATACAACTGTTTGTCTGTCATTAATACTGCAGTTTATTTTGTGCAGATTGTTACACTGTGGATGTAGGAATTGCAGTGAACCTGGCCTAACCATATTTTATATGGGATTAACCAAGAGATTGTATGCTATTGCTTGGATCTGATAATCCTTTTGCAGAAAGACATCAGTGTATGAGCTAGCTTCTGAACTTTGTTAAAGGAGAGAGACAACTGATTAAATTAAAGCTGATTCCTAGACTGCCTTGGGTGCAGCAATCTCTAGTGATAGACAGCACTACTACCTGAGGTGCCTGAGAGAGTAGTTTTCTGCAGTGTCTGAAAATGCAGTTCTTTTTGCTGCTGCATCTGTATTGCGTAATTTTGGCACTGCTTCTAGTGCCTAAAAATGCTAGAGTCCGAGAGTGCGGCCATCTTCAGTGCCTGCCCCTGGAAGCCTTTCCCGTGCCTATGCTGGTGTAATATTCAATGAAGTTATCTATAGTTTCAGGAACTCTATAGTACAAGAGCCCAACCACCAGCAGTAAGAGGGGTATAGCCTGCATTCTGCCTCTGTAAGAGGCTGTGTATTAAAAATAATCCGGGCAGAATTTTATGTAATCATTTATGTAAGTAATTGCATATTATTACTCTCCTTTCTTTTATAATTTCTAAAATGTTAACATTCAATTCAATACAGCTTGATATCATTTGTACATGAACGAGCTGAAAATGAATTATAAATTGAACGTTGTTTCAGCAAGGGTCCCTGACATAGGTTTTGCCTAGAGATACCAAAATCCAAAATATGTGTCTGCTAAGAACAATCCTCAGGGGCAATGAATAAGGCTGACTCCAATAATCAGAGCATTCCGAACTATGCAGGTGAAAAACACCCTCCACACATATAACATGCGCACCAGGTAAATTGTGCGTTTTTGCACTGGGTTATTTATTGGAGCACATGCTACAGTGGCGTAACGAAACTTGAGGGGCCCCCCCTGCAAGGTACGTGGAGGGGCCTCCTCCTGTAGTGGCAGCTGGTGACATTTAAAAGTGGTGAGTATAAAATTTGTTTTGCATGGCACCATGGCGAGCGAAGTGAGCAAGCCTGAACATCCTAAGGGGGATCCAAGGGGGTTCTCTCCTTGAGAAAATTTTGAAAAAAGAGTGGGCAAATGGTGCATTTTCAAGCAAATATGAGAAAGCAAGAAGGTTAATGCAGCAATTGTGAAAGTTCAGTTATTACATTAATAAAGAGATATCATATAGTAACATAGGTAGCTGCCTATTCAGTATAACCATAGCGCTTCATAACAGACTTCGAGATACAATGCTGAGTACCTCACAGATTTTTTTTATTTACTAAACAACCAACTAAACAGATCACAAACTAGCAGCATTCAAGAATACATTTTAGGATTAGAGTATTGCCTGCCTGGTAATGATGGTGATATGATATTCTGCCTGGCAAATCCCATGCCATGGTGGGAGGGGGGGTGGAATTAGAGAAGATATGCATATTGTGGACTGATTTAGTTCACCATTCAAAAGACCACAACAGGAGTCACACATCCAGACATGAAATATAAAAGTGTACAAAACTGATGCAACGACTTGAACATCTAAGCATTGAAACCATTGTTGTGGGATTTTAGAGTCTGGGTATTGTAATGATTGTGATAGCAGGATATACATAGGTTAATGTACCATAGGTCTCCACCTTTACTTCACTTTGAAATACATAACGCCTTAGTATTCGCCTTAGCCTACACTACAACTACAGTGTACACACTACACACAGCAGTATAAAACAGAATTGCATGAGAGAAGGACTATGAAGAGATAAGGGGCAATGGTGGAGTGTGAGTGTGGTAGTTGTGGGGATCTGTGGAGAAGGGTTTTTTGTGCCAACAAACAATATTGCCCCAGGTGCCATTAGTGCTAAAGCAGGCACTCTCTCTGATCTTGTCTCATCACTCGTGCCAAATGCCCAGTTGATTCATACTAGAAAAATCATAAAGCACCAAGCTGACTTGAAATTTTACAGTAACTTTACAGGTAGAAAAATGGGTATGTAACTGTTACCACGCAACTTTTAGCACAAAATACTTTTACAACGAGACTATTACCACGCAGGACCCTTTACCACGAATACCTTTACAACGCATTACACTACAACTCAGATACTATTACAACGCATACTGTTACAACGTAAGTATAGGTAAGTTTATCTTTTTTTTAAAACATTTATTAGGGGTATTGGGTTTGGGTTTTGGGGTACAGGGGTATTTTTAGTTTTCAGGGTTGGGTTTGGGTTTTGGGGTACAGGGGTATTTTTAGGTTTCAGGGTTGGGTTTGGGTTTTGGGGTACAGAGGTATTTTTAGGATTCAGGTTTGGGTTTTGGGGTACAGGGGTATTTTTAGGTTTCAGGGTTGGGTTTGGGTTTTGGGGTACAGGGGTATTTTTAGGTTTCAGGGCTGGGTTTGGGTTTTGGGGTACAGGGGTATTTTTAGTTTTCAGGGTTGGGTTTGGGTTTTGGGGTACAGGGGTATTTTTAACATTTTTTTTACAAATTAATAAATAAAAAATAATGTTATTAATTATAATATTTAATAATAAAATAATGATTAATTAATTAAAATATTTAAATTATTATTAATTACATTATTTTAAAATATTATATACTTACCAATACTTACGTTGTAATGGTATGCGTTGTAATAGTACCTGCGTTGTAGTGTAATGCGTTGTATTGGTATTCGTGGTTAAGGGTCCTGCGTTGTAAAAAAAGCGAGGTAATGGTATGCGTGCTAAAAGTATGTGTGGTATCAACATATATCCAGAAAAATTTGTATCTAGCATTTTCCATTGACCTAATTTTACAATTGGGTTCCATAACTTCCGCTTAGCTTGCTTCACATGTGGATTTGTGAAAGCAGCAGTTAAAATCAACAAGCATTTGCAATACAACAGGTTGCCATTTGCGAGAGTTAAAAGCTATTGGCGTTGTAAATTACAATGTCTTTTACCTATCTGTTTTGGCATGGAGCATGATGGGTCCATGTAAGGTTGTGACTAAGTCAGTTTCCTATAAAATAGTTTACTTATAAACAACCAGTTAGGGTGAAGCAGCCAGTGTTAAAGGCCATGCGTCACTGTGCAAGAATAGTTTACCATGTATTAGATGTTAATGGTAGACTGATAGATGATAGGCTTGGTTGGGGTAGATAATCATACCTGCAACTGCAGCGTAAGAGCTTTTTTTGTGTTAATATACTTAGTGAAAAACCTAAGTTGAGAGCAACAGAAATTACACAATTTAACGTATGCGCACTGGGATTACCTCACAGCAATTTCATAATTGGTAAATTCAATCAACAAGTACTGTATTGCCCTATGAATGCAAATATGAAACATATGAAAAAATTGAATTTAAAAAAGGTGGAGGATAAAAAGCAATGAGAGTTGACAGTTCAAGGGTGCTAGTGGTGAGTCGAAGAGGTCATGAATGAAATGAAGACAACAACATGGAAGGAAAATAGTTGAATAGAGAATGAAGGGGAGATTTAACAAATAAAGTGGATGCTGGATGGGAAGGAGGACTGGGATTCAGAGTGGGCAAAAAAACAGATGTGTGGATGCAGGATCAAAGACAAAACGTTTTGAGAATATTCAAGGAAGAGTGGTTTTTAGATTAAACAAAAGGCATGCATGTAGTCAAAAGTTGAGGGTGGCTGGAGAAGAAAGTAGATAGAATTCAAAGATGAGAGTGTGTAGAGTGGTTGCCGTGGAGAAGCATGAGCAAGGGTCAAGAACTGACATGGTTCTTAATTTATTCTTAACAAAGGAAGTATAATAAAAACACTCATAGTGTGCCTTGCCTTTAAAATGTGCGTTTCCAGTTTTGGTCATGTTTGGATGAGAATGCACAGTAGAGGATTGCGTACGCTTCACCTCATCCATTTATTTAACTAAGCTATATGAAACAGTTCAGTGCTGTTGCTTGCCATGTACACAGGTCTTGTCTAGTGTCCAGGTCCTGGATTTGCCACATATAGTGGTTGTTTTCATAGCTGTAAAGAAAGCAGACAGCATGAAGCTTTGGATGCAAACCTCAGATTTGCTGCACATAAAGCACCAAGGAGGAGTCTACTCTAAAAGACCATTGTGTAGCTCTTTGTGCTAAATGCTTTTGGACTGCATCATTTGTTACCTTTACACACACGGTACACTGATTTTATCACTCTTGGGAGGATGAAGGTCTAAGTCTGTCCTGAAGGTATTCAGACCATAGCCTCTATGTGTAATGCATTGTTCTACTGACATGTTAACTCACTAAGTTACCCTACAAGAAAAGCAAGGGACACCTGGAGTTCTGTGGACACCTAATTCAAAATGGAGCCAATGCGTCCACATCTATATAGCACATCATAGCTGCCAAGGTTTCAGATTGCTTTGGGTGACATTTTCATAATTTCAGCAGAATTATGAGTGACATTTCAGGAACTATGAGTGACACTTTCCCATGTGAAAAGTCAAGCAATTAGGACAAGTGAAACATATTAATTAAACCAATTTGAGCAATAAATAAATCCACATTTGTAAAGCGCACAATCACCTGCAAGCGCTCGGCGCTGGGGGCCGTCGGGAAGATTAAGCAAGCTAGTGCCCAGAGTCACATGGTGCTGGGCTAACCTGCCGCCAGAAACTTTAAGAAGATTTTTAAACTGCTGCAAAGCACCATAAATAGAGGGGCACTTAGGAAGCAAAGAGGTGGCAATGGGCATGCTGAGGGGTATAGAAGCATTCAACCTCCCTGGTAAAAAGACTGAGCAGCATGGATAATGAATGACATAGAGTGCCTGCTTCTAAGCACTAACATCGGACACAAAAAAACAGACCAGAGCTTGGGAAGTGTAAGGCGATCAGAAATAGCTGTTTTTAGAGGTATATTTTTTACAAATACATTCATCAAATTGATGGGACTTGGCTGAGAGGTGCGCAAATTAGCACTCCTCATCATAAAACCCGATGTGAATCAAGGATTAGTGGTACATCTGAAGCGCTCGTGTATGAGAATAAATTACACCAATACTTTTAAAATACATTTTGTAAAACATGTCTCAGGTGTGAATTCCCAATTGGGACACATGTTTGCAGTAACAGATTAGGGATGGCATATATATTGCGCTCTGGATTGAAAATTACATGGAAATAAATAGCACTCTGTAAAATGTGGAGTGCACTTACTTGCTTCAATGCGAGCCCCTGGCATCTCTGCCTAAATCGTCTCACCGTCCTGGATGATGGATGCAATGTGAAGGACCTTCGTTTTTTGAACCAGCAGGTCAATTATCATAATGTTTTTTATTGTTTTGCAGTGCGCGCTGAAGACTTTTTGAGGCTTTTAAGCATACTCAGTGCCTGAATTGAACCTGTTTCTAAGCACTCCCTATTTTTGACGATAGGGGACTGAAGGCAGGCTGAGATGGTGTGGCCTTTTCTCGGGGTCCAGTGGCGGCTTCCACAGTTGATTCTAAGTTCTACCACTGCTGTCTCCAGCCAAAGAAAGTAATTCATTCCAACTGAATAACCAGGGTATTCCCATTTACTCTGCGAGGGAAGCGACAGCGGGAGCGAGCAGTGCAGGTGAATCTATTTAAAATTAACCGTCTCCGGAGCTTTGTTGTCTCAGACAAGCATGATGCTGCTCTGTAATCTGTTTAATAAATACCTTGCTGTTGTGACAGGAATAACAAAATAGAAGAGATACATGTTCTTAATTAAAGTGGTGTGTTAAAGAAAATACTCTGTCTTGAATGAACTTTTTGACCGGAAACCCTGAAGCCAAAGCCAAGTGGATGCCATCCTTGAGAAAGCGATTCACTCTTTCAATTTGCCATTGGACTTCGGTGAATACAAGGGCGTCTTCTCCTGATGGATACCATGTTTGTTTAAAAAGTCAGTCATCTTCTGAGAGGTTAGTTGTTTTCCGTTGTCAGAGACAATGATGCGCGGAAATCCCTCGATGGTAAACATGTTTCCAAAAAGTCAATAACAGTGTCCGAGTCAATTGTACATACAAACTTGTGACATATCCACTTGCTGTAGTAATCACTGATGGCAATCACAAATCTTGCATTCTGCTCTAAAACCTGAAAGGGACCGGCCATATCTATGGCAATTTTATACCATGAAGAATTAGGGATCGATACCAGTTGCATCTCCTGAACTCTA
The DNA here is from genome assembly GCF_964263255.1 of Lissotriton vulgaris. Lineage (NCBI taxonomy): Eukaryota > Metazoa > Chordata > Amphibia > Caudata > Salamandridae > Lissotriton > Lissotriton vulgaris. The sequence continues at coordinate 570,586,990 of NC_141695.1, forward strand.
GGTTTCCAATGCTTATCAGACCTGATACAAATTTCACACCTGTTGACAAACAGATTTACATCCATATCTAGGCCTGGCCACCAGTATTGTTCTTTCAACCTTTTCATGGTCATAGTGGACCCTAGATGTGAACTGTGTGCTGTAGAGATTAGCTGATTTCTCAATTTAGATGGAGGAATCAGTAAATCTCTCAAAAGAAATCCATCAACAATGTTTAATTCGTCTGACACTTGCAAAAAATGTCTTAAATCTGATGCTAAGTTACGTATTGGAGGCCATGAAGTAGACATGAATTGCTTGACCTTTGTCAAAATTGGATCGGCTTCCATGGCCTTCATCCAACCTTTTTCTAACATCAAATTTTGTGAATTTTGCATACTCTCTATATTAGATACAACACATTCACTTTCGTCCTCAATAAGTGAGTCTGTATGCCCTGCAGGTAAAGGGGATACAAAAAATCAGCTCTTATATTACTCTTATCTGCGATATGCCTGATGGTGAAGTTGTATTCTTGCAATTTTGCAAGCAAACGTACTAGCCTGGCTGAAGCCTTACGGTTACCTCTGCCATAACCATCAAACATAAAAGTAAGAGGTTTGTGATCCGTGATAAGCTCGAAATTCTTGCCCCATAAGTAGATTTTTAGCTTATCTACAGCCCACACGAAAGCGAGAGCTTCCCGCTCAATGGTGCTATAGTTTTTTTCTGCATCAGACAACCTCCTAGAAATGAAGGCAACAGTGTGCACATGCTTATCAACTTTCTGCGTAAATAAAGCGTCAATACCAACTGAACTGGCATCAACTGTGATTATATTTGAACCCTTGGCATCAAAAGGCTTAAGTGTTGGTGCACGAAGAATAGCTTTTTTAATTTCTGAAAATGACTGGTCATGTTGACCGTCCCACACAAAATGTTGTCCCTTGCGTAACAGAGCTGGTTCAACGATATCAGAATAATTCTCAATGAAGCGTGAATAATATTCGCTGAGACCTAAAAATGATCTCAGCGAGTCTCTTCCTTCAGGTTTAGGGGCATCAGTAATGGCTCTAACTAGATCCATTTTTGGTTTAATGCCATCAAAACTCAAGATGTGACCTAAATATTCAAGTTCAGTTTTAGGAAACTTACATTTGTTCTTGGAAACCGTCATACCTTTCTTCTGCAACTTACCCAGAACTGAATTCGATATAACATTGTGCTCTTCTATGGTTCTTGCATGAATGAGGATGTCATCTTGGAATTTCTGGACACCCAACATTCCACCAAACATGTTTTGCATCAGTTTCTGGAAGACACTAGCAGAGGATGCTAGTCCGAAAGGTAATCTGACATATCTAAAAGCACCTAGAGGAGTGATGAACGTGGTCAACTTTTTTGACTCATCGTGTCACCTGATGGTACGCTGACTTGAGATCAATGAGTGAAAAGTATCTAGAACCGGCTGTGGCAGCTAAAATTTCTCGTATCTTGGGTAATGGAAAACAATCTACAAGTATGTTTAACGATCTTAAAACAGCGCACAAACGAAATTCAGCATTCTTCTTCTTAATGAGTACAATCCCGGAAATCCACTCAGCTGAATTAGCTGGTTCAATAACCCCTTCCTTGATGAGTTTGTCTAATAGTTTTTGTAACTCTTCTCTTACTGACAATGGTAAGGACCTGACTTTATGTCTAATTGGAATGGCTTGTTTTTTCAGTATAATTTTGTGAACAAAACCTTTTACACAACCTATTTGATCCTCAAAAAATTCTTCATACTTACTCAGAATTGAACAGACTTCTTCATTTTTGGATGAAGGTGAGGTAAAACTTACACTTGCTGCAAAACCGTCATCTTGTACGATGGGGTCATCAGCTCCTGGTTTCAAAATTATCTTTAGTTTGGCTAAGTCCCTCCAACCAACTAAATCCCTTCCACGTTCAGCCACATACATTTTTCTTTTTACACATCTTCCTTTTATGTTCAAAATTTCTTCAAAATATCCAAACATATTAATGTCAAATTCCCCAAAAGCTTTTGGGTTGACATCTGACGGTAACAAACAACTTGTGGCCAATGCAGAACGTATTTTATATCTAAAATGATTGTAATAGGCGAACCTGAATCAGCCATTATATGCAACTGCACTTGGCCAACATGTGCTACTCCTAGCGGGCCCTTGAAATTTTTAAAATCATCTTCTATAGTCAACACTATGATTGAACACAAATTTTCATCAAATTCCTCTACAGTACTCATTTTGGTTGGTGTAAACCTCTTTTGACCAAACGTGCCGCAAACACCTGCAAAATGTCCTACCTTCTGACATCTTGTGCATTTTTTTCCCATCGCTGGACAGCCCAAATAGTCCCCTTTGTGATTCAGTGAACCACATCTAATACATACAAATTGAGATGAATTAACACTGTAATTTGTTTTGAATTTGTTACTTGGAAAATTTTCTCTTTTCTTTTTGTCGCTCAACAAACACACATTTGAGCTAGTACTTGACACTTTACATAACTCTTTTGATCCTTCAAGTGAATGCTCAATACCCTTTGCTATGTCAATAGCCTCAGATAATGTAGGGTGTTTGCATGCTAATAACCGTTCCTGAATTTTGCGTTCATAAGAGTGAAAAACAAATTGATCTCGAATATATTCATCAACTTTGTCTTGAAAATCAAATTTTGTTGCTAACACCCTTAAACTAGCAATATATTCTTCCACGCTTTCACTATCAGTTTGCTTCCTCATAGCAAACTTATGCCTGCCCACCATAATATTCTCTTCTTCATCGAATTGCTTTTCAAGTCTTTTGACAGCTTCTTGAAAATCATCAAGAGGAATGAATTGACCAGGGGCAGGCTCGTATTCTGGCAAACTGTCAAAAATGTATTGTCCAGCAGATCCTAAAAGACCAAATAATATAGCCTTCTTTCTCTCTGAGTCAAACTTCTCTCCGTTAATTGCTATTAAATAATTTTCAAAGGCCCTATACCAGTTCTTCCATTTCATGACTGGCCTTCCTGGTTCATTGAGAAACATAGCAGGCGTACTGAAAGTGCTTTCACTGGCCATGACTTCAGCTTTACAGTCTGTACCTTCGTTCTTAATAAAGTAATCAATTGTGAATGATGAAACTGCTGTTATATATGCTTGGAATATATATATATATATATATTTACATCGGCGTGGTTCTGCCGAAGAGTTAACGCACCGCCACAAGAGCGCCAACGCTCTCCCAACAGGAACCAAAGCTTGGACCGACAAAACGGACCGGGAGAGAGGTGCCGCCGAGGACTGGACCTCGGTATTGGTCCCTAGCCAGCTCGAAAAGGGGGCTGACACGGGGTAACTTCCAGCCATCAAAACTGCTTAGGACAGCAAGATTAATCCACCGCCCACTGGAGGGTCTGAAAATGTTAAGCAGCCGTCGGAACCACAGGCTCCATAATGCAACACTAAATGGAAAAGCTTTCCTTATTGAAATTCCATCGGAGGAAATGTGGCACAAACATCAACTAAACTGTGGAACCCACGGACTGTTATTAAGGTGGAGGACACTACTTTGAAAAAGTTTCCGGGAGAAACGAAACGCGTCAGTAAAGTCCCGAATCATGCTGTTCCTTTAATTAAAAATGGTATCTAACGAAGTCACGTGTGCGACTCAGCTTCTTTTCTTTGAGGAGAGAGGGTTTGAACATTTACATCGGCGTGGTTCTGCCGAAGAGTTAACGCACCGCCACAAGAGCGCCAACGCTCTCCCAACAGGAACCAAAGCTTGGACCGACAAAACGGACCGGGAGAGAGGTGCCGCCGAGGACTGGACCTCGGTATTGGTCCCTAGCCAGCTCGAAAAGGGGGCTGACACGGGGTAACTTCCAGCCATCAAAACTGCTTAGGACAGCAAGATTAATCCACCGCCCACTGGAGGGTCTGAAAATGTTAAGCAGCCGTCGGAACCACAGGCTCCATAATGCAACACTAAATGGAAAAGCTTTCCTTATTGAAATTCCATCGGAGGAAATGTGGCACAAACATCAACTAAACTGTGGAACCCACGGACTGTAATTAAGGTGGAGGACACTACTTTGAAAAAGTTTCCGGGAGAAACGAAACGCGTCAGTAAAGTCCCGAATCATGCTGTTCCTTTAATTAAAAATGGTATCTAACGAAGTCACGTGTGCGACTCAGCTTCTTTTCTTTGAGGAGAGAGGGTTTGAACATTTACATCGGCGTGGTTCTGCCGAAGAGTTAACGCACCGCCACAAGAGCGCCAACGCTCTCCCAACAGGAACCAAAGCTTGGACCGACAAAACGGACCGGGAGAGAGGTGCCGCCGAGGACTGGACCTCGGTATTGGTCCCTAGCCAGCTCGAAAAGGGGGCTGACACGGGGTAACTTCCAGCCATCAAAACTGCTTAGGACAGCAAGATTAATCCACCGCCCACTGGAGGGTCTGAAAATGTTAAGCAGCCGTCGGAACCACAGGCTCCATAATGCAACACTAAATGGAAAAGCTTTCCTTATTGAAATTCCATCGGAGGAAATGTGGCACAAACATCAACTAAACTGTGGAACCCACGGACTGTAATTAAGGTGGAGGACACTACTTTGAAAAAGTTTCCGGGAGAAACGAAACGCGTCAGTAAAGTCCCGAATCATGCTGTTCCTTTAATTAAAAATGGTATCTAACGAAGTCACGTGTGCGACTCAGCTTCTTTTCTTTGAGGAGAGAGGGTTTGAACATTTACATCGGCGTGGTTCTGCCGAAGAGTTAACGCACCGCCACAAGAGCGCCAACGCTCTCCCAACAGGAACCAAAGCTTGGACCGACAAAACGGACCGGGAGAGAGGTGCCGCCGAGGACTGGACCTCGGTATTGGTCCCTAGCCAGCTCGAAAAGGGGGCTGACACGGGGTAACTTCCAGCCATCAAAACTGCTTAGGACAGCAAGATTAATCCACCGCCCACTGGAGGGTCTGAAAATGTTAAGCAGCCGTCGGAACCACAGGCTCCATAATGCAACACTAAATGGAAAAGCTTTCCTTATTGAAATTCCATCGGAGGAAATGTGGCACAAACATCAACTAAACTGTGGAACCCACGGACTGTAATTAAGGTGGAGGACACTACTTTGAAAAAGTTTCCGGGAGAAACGAAACGCGTCAGTAAAGTCCCGAATCATGCTGTTCCTTTAATTAAAAATGGTATCTAACGAAGTCACGTGTGCGACTCAGCTTCTTTTCTTTGAGGAGAGAGGGTTTGAACATTTACATCGGCGTGGTTCTGCCAAAGAGTTAACGCACCGCCACAAGAGCGCCAACGCTCTCCCAACAGGAACCAAAGCTTGGACCGACAAAACGGACCGGGAGAGAGGTGCCGCCGAGGACTGGACCTCGGTATTGGTCCCTAGCCAGCTCGAAAAGGGGGCTGACACGGGGTAACTTCCAGCCATCAAAACTGCTTAGGACAGCAAGATTAATCCACCGCCCACTGGAGGGTCTGAAAATGTTAAGCAGCCGTCGGAACCACAGGCTCCATAATGCAACACTAAATGGAAAAGCTTTCCTTATTGAAATTCCATCGGAGGAAATGTGGCACAAACATCAACTAAACTGTGGAACCCACGGACTGTAATTAAGGTGGAGGACACTACTTTGAAAAAGTTTCCGGGAGAAACGAAACGCGTCAGTAAAGTCCCGAATCATGCTGTTCCTTTAATTAAAAATGGTATCTAATGAAGTCACGTGTGCGACTCAGCTTCTTTTCTTTGAGGAGAGAGGGTTTGAACATTTACATCGGCGTGGTTCTGCCGAAGAGTTAACGCACCGCCACAAGAGCGCCAACGCTCTCCCAACAGGAACCAAAGCTTGGACCGACAAAACGGACCGGGAGAGAGGTGCCGCCGAGGACTGGACCTCGGTATTGGTCCCTAGCCAGCTCGAAAAGGGGGCTGACACGGGGTAACTTCCAGCCATCAAAACTGCTTAGGACAGCAAGATTAATCCACCGCCCACTGGAGGGTCTGAAAATGTTAAGCAGCCGTCGGAACCACAGGCTCCATAATGCAACACTAAATGGAAAAGCTTTCCTTATTGAAATTCCATCGGAGGAAATGTGGCACAAACATCAACTAAACTGTGGAACCCACGGACTGTAATTAAGGTGGAGGACACTACTTTGAAAAAGTTTCCGGGAGAAACGAAACGCGTCAGTAAAGTCCCGAATCATGCTGTTCCTTTAATTAAAAATGGTATCTAACGAAGTCACGTGTGCGACTCAGCTTCTTTTCTTTGAGGAGAGAGGGTTTGAACATTTACATCGGCGTGGTTCTGCCGAAGAGTTAACGCACCGCCACAAGAGCGCCAACGCTCTCCCAACAGGAACCAAAGCTTGGACCGACAAAACGGACCGGGAGAGAGGTGCCGCCGAGGACTGGACCTCGGTATTGGTCCCTAGCCAGCTCGAAAAGGGGGCTGACACGGGGTAACTTCCAGCCATCAACACTGCTTAGGACAGCAAGATTAATCCACCGCCCACTGGAGGGTCTGAAAATGTTAAGCAGCCGTCGGAACCACAGGCTCCATAATGCAACACTAAATGGAAAAGCTTTCCTTATTGAAATTCCATCGGAGGAAATGTGGCACAAACATCAACTAAACTGTGGAACCCACGGACTGTAATTAAGGTGGAGGACACTACTTTGAAAAAGTTTCCGGGAGAAACGAAACGCGTCAGTAAAGTCCCGAATCATGCTGTTCCTTTAATTAAAAATGGTATCTAACGAAGTCACGTGTGCGACTCAGCTTCTTTTCTTTGAGGAGAGAGGGTTTGAACATATATATATATATATATATATATCCAACTCGAAAGTTGTCCCTTTTGCGGAGAGCCCACAAGCAGGTAGGTTTTCATCATGGTTTGATGTGCAGAATTGCATTGCAGTTAGAGGAAGACAAAGTCCTTAAATTCTTGAAGCCTGACGCGTTTCATGCTCGGCAGAGCATTTCCTCAGAGGCTGTGTACGGCACTGTGTGGAGCAAGTTTTGAATCCTTTTCACCTGCTCTGGTGGGCGTTGTCTCCCCCAGAGCCTGCTGGTGCTTGAAGTTCTTTTAAAACGCGAGTGCGCTGCTCCCAGTGTTAAAATTATTTATTGTCAGTGTTGAAACCCCAGTGGGTCAGGAGATTGAATTTCTGCTTGCCTGCAATGCCAGTGTACTCCTGCATACCGACCTTTTCTGCCAAATCACGCTGCACACCAGTGTGGTCTCAGCCTGAACCACTCTCACTGTGGCGGGGCGTCTCCCCTGACCGGGACTGGCCGGGAAAACATCCAACACGAAAGTTGTCCCTTTTGCGGAGAGCCCACAAGCAGGTAGGTTTTCATCATGGTTTGATGTGCAGAATTGCATTGCAGTTAGAGGAAGACAAAGTCCTTAAATTCTTGAAGCCTGACGCGTTTCATGCTCGGCAGAGCATTTCCTCAGAGGCTGTGTACGGCACTGTGTGGAGCAAGTTTTGAATCCTTTTCACCTGCTCTGGTGGGCGTTGTCTCCCCCAGAGCCTGCTGGTGCTTGAAGTTCTTTTAAAACGCGAGTGCGCTGCTCCCAGTGTTAAAATTATTTATTGTCAGTGTTGAAACCCCAGTGGGTCAGGAGATTGAATTTCTGCTTGCCTGCAATGCCAGTGTACTCCTGCATACCGACCTTTTCTGCCAAATCACGCTGCACACCAGTGTGGTCTCAGCCTGAACCACTCTCACTGTGGCGGGGCGTCTCCCCCGACCGGGACTGGCCGGGAAAACATCCAACACGAAAGTTGTCCCTTTTGCGGAGAGCCCACAAGCAGGTAGGTTTTCATCATGGTTTGATGTGCAGAATTGCATTGCAGTTAGAGGAAGACAAAGTCCTTAAATTCTTGAAGCCTGACGCGTTTCATGCTCGGCAGAGCATTTCCTCAGAGGCTGTGTACGGCACTGTGTGGAGCAAGTTTTGAATCCTTTTCACCTGCTCTGGTGGGCGTTGTCTCCCCCAGAGCCTGCTGGTGCTTGAAGTTCTTTTAAAACGCGAGTGCGCTGCTCCCAGTGTTAAAATTATTTATTGTCAGTGTTGAAACCCCAGTGGGTCAGGAGATTGAATTTCTGCTTGCCTGCAATGCCAGTGTACTCCTGCATACCGACCTTTTCTGCCAAATCACGCTGCACACCAGTGTGGTCTCAGCCTGAACCACTCTCACTGTGGCGGGGCGTCTCCCCCGACCGGGACTGGCCGGGAAAACATCCAACACGAAAGTTGTCCCTTTTGCGGAGAGCCCACAAGCAGGTAGGTTTTCATCATGGTTTGATGTGCAGAATTGCATTGCAGTTAGAGGAAGACAAAGTCCTTAAATTCTTGAAGCCTGACGCGTTTCATGCTCGGCAGAGCATTTCCTCAGAGGCTGTGTACGGCACTGTGTGGAGCAAGTTTTGAATCCTTTTCACCTGCTCTGGTGGGCGTTGTCTCCCCCAGAGCCTGCTGGTGCTTGAAGTTCTTTTAAAACGCGAGTGCGCTGCTCCCAGTGTTAAAATTATTTATTGTCAGTGTTGAAACCCCAGTGGGTCAGGAGATTGAATTTCTGCTTGCCTGCAATGCCAGTGTACTCCTGCATACCGACCTTTTCTGCCAAATCACGCTGCACACCAGTGTGGTCTCAGCCTGAACCACTCTCACTGTGGCGGGGCGTCTCCCCCGACCGGGACTGGCCGGGAAAACATCCAACACGAAAGTTGTCCCTTTTGCGGAGAGCCCACAAGCAGGTAGGTTTTCATCATGGTTTGATGTGCAGAATTGCATTGCAGTTAGAGGAAGACAAAGTCCTTAAATTCTTGAAGCCTGACGCGTTTCATGCTCGGCAGAGCATTTCCTCAGAGGCTGTGTACGGCACTGTGTGGAGCAAGTTTTGAATCCTTTTCACCTGCTCTGGTGGGCGTTGTCTCCCCCAGAGCCTGCTGGTGCTTGAAGTTCTTTTAAAACGCGAGTGCGCTGCTCCCAGTGTTAAAATTATTTATTGTCAGTGTTGAAACCCCAGTGGGTCAGGAGATTGAATTTCTGCAGAGACGCCCCGCCACAGTGAGAGTGGTTCAGGCTGAGACCACACTGGTGTGCAGCGTGATTTGGCAGAAAAGGTCGGTATGCAGGAGTACACTGGCATTGCAGGCAAGCAGAAATTCAATCTCCTGACCCACTGGGGTTTCAACACTGACAATAAATAATTTTAACACTGGGAGCAGCGCACCCGCGTTTTAAAAGAACTTCAAGCACCAGCAGGCTCTGGGGGAGACAACGCCCACCAGAGCAGGTGAAAAGGATTCAAAACTTGCTCCACACAGTGCCGTACACAGCCTCTGAGGAAATGCTCTGCCGAGCATGAAACGCGTCAGGCTTCAAGAATTTAAGGACTTTGTCTTCCTCTAACTGCAATGCAATTCTGCACATCAAACCATGATGAAAACCTACCTGCTTGTGGGCTCTCCGCAAAAGGGACAACTTTCGTGTTGGATATATATATATATATATATATATATATTTCTGCAGAGACGCCCCGCGTATATATATATATATATTTATATGAGAACAGTATTTAAGCAATAGACTCTTCCAAACAAAACCTGTTTTGCATTACCAATTGTAATATATACTGACTGAATTAGCAGAATATATCTATTACTCTACTTAACTATAATTTTCTGATCACCGTTAATAATATTGCCAACGTTTAACTAAATTGTTGGTGAAATCCTTTTAGGATTGCTTGAAATTGAACAAATTAACTTCCGTTCACGATCACTTTGAAAGTCACAAAGAATATTTACAGAACTGCTGGAAGCCGAAGAACACAATGGCTTCACAAACAATTTAACATTGAAAAAGCCTCACAAGTACTTGAAAATGAATAAATACCTTCTGGCTGTTATCCGGTGTCAGTCACGAAGCATTACACCTCAATCAATAAAGTTCCGTCTACACCAAAAGGCGTCACATAACTTACGTTAATGACGCGATGGCGCTATTGCGCTAGCTTGCCGGCAACGAACAGCTGTAACTGACGGAAGACAGATAGGAATGACGTCTTGCAACTGTCACGGTGTTACGATTGATAGGAACGTAACTGTCACCAACGATGATATGATGGCGGTGTGGGCCGCACTCGAAGTTCTGCCAAAGCTCTCCTTAACTATTCCCCGACAGTACTGTTGAGAAGATATGCCGACACAATTAAAAACTTGCATAAAAGTGTATCCCAACAAGTATTCGTAACCTGCCTGAAAATTATCTCGTGTGGTTTTGAATCTGTCAAGCCGACTTCGGAACACGTCGCAAGAAGAACTGTCACAGGAAATCGGCAGCTCTCAGAAAACAACGAAATAAATTTATTATAATATTACACATTCCCAAAGAACGAAATAAGTATCTAACACTAGCCTTGAGAAACGGTGTTAGATGCTCGAAGATATTTTCCTCCACAAGCCCGTCTTGAAGAAATCTTATCCCGTACTTTGTCGCCAATTATGGCGTGACAGGAATAACTAAATAGAAGAGATACCTGTTCTTAATTAAATCTACTTTTATTTTCATAACGAGGTTGTGGGGACAGCAAGAGAGAGTGGCTGCGCAGAGCCGATCAGATGACATGGCTGCACCCGCTACATCACCTAAATAGCTCAACAACATTCCAAAGCACGTCACTGGGGGTGGCCAATGACAAGAGAGTAACCCTAACGATACTGACATAAACTAGACCTACAACACTTGCTGCCTGCTAACTAGCGTTATACTTTGTCAGTAGGACTTCATTGATGAATTTTTCAAGCACATGATTACATTTCACATATTTTAAGCCACACCCGCATTTATATGACCCACACACATTTGGTTCATCTCACTTATCACACTGAGGAAGTGTATTGAATTCATAAGGCCTGGAAGTGAGACCTGATTGGTTGGCAGTCACACAACCCCATAGTTGGCCCTGGTCCCTTCGCCCAGAAAGGTACCTTCCAAGTCTCTTCTCAGTGCCCAGAGCAACACCCTACTTCGCAAGTAGGAGCTGCATGAAAGGTGACGTCAGTCCGCCACACCATGAGACAGCCCTAGTTTAGCAACATTAGCGCCTCTCTGTCGCAAGACGCAGCTTCTCTGAGCTCATTCCCATCTTAAAGGGCTCAGCCAGGTAGTGTGAAACAGAATCACACACCTGTGTGCAGACCACTGTTCAGGAATCTCACCATGCCCTTGGGTGGAGTACCCACACCCTGGGATTTTTGCCTGTAAACAGACGGCTACCATATTTACCATATGCTTTAACTGTCTGTGACCTACCTAAATATCTTGTCATGGTCCTGGGCTGCAATCTCGGCGCACAACACGTCACCACTAATTCCAGCTTCCTGAATCCGGTCGGACCTCACTTCCAGGACCAACCAGGATGTGAGGTCACATGACATTCCCACGCTGCGCCTCAGCCACTATAACGCTGCAACGCGACTAGTGTTGAGGGCAGCAGGACCAGGCCCGGGTGTGACGATATTGGATGCACACCCGATGCCAGAGCACTGTGCTGAGGGGGCCCCTGGGAGCTTGGGGGCCCCCAGCACCGCGGGGGCTGTGGGGGCCTGTGTTACACCCCTGAAATGCTAACAATATTTATGTGCATGTTATTAGCCATAATTTCGTTTTTATGGATGTCGCCACCAAGTAGGCCCTGACTGCGCTGCCTGCAGAAATACAGATGTGAGCACTGTTTGCACTCAACTTGGCAACAGGTGCAAATGTACTAATCTACATAAACTGCAATTGTGCCTGCTTTTTTTCACACTTACGCCTCTGGGTCTAAATGTTGTGGACTTAATTAATGTTAGCTATTACGAATTCACAGAAGACTGAAATGGCAGCCCCAAAATCCAGAAAAATATTAACTGAATAGGAAATTTGCTATTACGAATTCACAGAAAACTTAAATGGCAGCCCCAACATCCAGAAAATAGGAGATTTTTACCAATTTTGTTTCATTAGATTCATTCAAGAAAACTGCTTGGAATATTACAGCTCTTTACATTAACTATAGATGTAAGAAAGTTACAGTATACACATTCCAAATATTGCTTAAGTAGAGTTTTTAATTTTTATTTATTTAGGAGGCATACATCACAGAGCCTGGTGGTACATAAGTAGACTCTTCTTACAGAAACGCCATAGTTAAACAAGCATTGGAAATGCAATAGGTCTAGCATTTGTTTAAGGTATTCATTAGTTTCATTCTATAAAGATGAGAGCTTGAGGTAGAGGCTTCGTTTCATAAAGACCTCTGCAGTAGTTGCATTGGTCCAAATGTTATTTTGCCGGATAGATAAAAGAACACGAACATTTTACAAAACTGACCTCTAAACTCACAAATGTCGATGTCTACAGCCAGGACCGGCTTTAGTGCTGGTGGGGCCCAGTGTACCAGTGCATGTCGGTACCCCCAATGACCACCTCAACTATGGACTCCTTCATAAACATCCTTTCACAGTGCCCTCAAGCCTCTATAACCAATCAGTCTCAGATACCTTTAATTTATTTTATAGCGCCACTCCTATCAGTGTAAGGTGTCAGAACACTTTACATCATTACATAGAGACAATCAATCATAGTGTGTAAATCAGTGTATAGGAAATGCTACATAAGACCGAGGACAGAAGGTGTAGGAGTCAATCAATCAATCAATCAACAAAATTTGTAGAGCGCACTACATACCTGTGAGGGTCTCAAGGTGCTGGGGGGAGCAGTACTGATCGAACAGCAGGTCTTGAGTAGCCTCCTGATAGTCAGCAGGTCTTGGGTCTGTCGTAGGTTAAGTGGGAGGGTGTTCCAGGTCTTGGCGGCGAGGTCGGAGAAGGACCTCCCACCGGTAGTTTTCCTTCGGAAGCGCGGGATGGTGGCGAGTGCAAGGTCGGCGCTGGCGGTTGGGGGTGTAGAAGGAAAGTCGTTTGTTGAGGTAGGCTGGGCTGGTTTTGTGGAGTGGCGTGTGTGCGTGGATGAGGAGCTTGATGGATATCCTCTTGTTGATGGGTAGCCAGTGCAGGTTTCTCAGGTGGGGGCTGATGTGGCTGTGACGTGGTACATCGAGGATCAGTCGTGCCGAGGCAATTTGGATGCGTTGCAATTGTTTGATGAGCTTGGTCGGGGCTCCTGTGTAGAGGGCGTTCCGGAGTCGAGACTGCTACTTACGAGGGCCTGGGTGACTGTTCTTCTTGTTTCTGTCGGGATCCACCTGTAGACTTTGCGGAGCATGCAGAGGGTGTTGAAACAGTTGGAGGAGATGGCGTTGACTTGCTTGGTCATGGAGAGCGTTGAGTCGAGGATGATTCCTAGGTTGCGTGCATGGTCGGTGGGTGTCTGGAGTCACAGGTCATCCATACAGGTAGGCAGGATAGTTTAAGAGTGCTTGGTCAGGAGAATCAGAAACTTAGAAATTAAAACCTGGCACCTAGGATGGGGGGGCAGGGCATTCTCTTTAATAATAAGAACAAGGATTGATTTCTACCCAAATGAATCCATTTTGCAAAATTAGTATAATGAAAAACTGAGGGCAAATCATTATGCTCTAGCCCATACCCTGCAGTTTGCATGCATCTTTGATAACAGTTACTTGCTCACTGTTCTACATTAAGGGCCTCATTTATGAGGCCGTGTATCACTTTTACACAGCCAGTGCGTCACTTTTTGTGACGCACCAGCACCGTAAAAAATGGGCCTTGTTGCACCATATTTACAAAGTGACGCATCTAGGTAGATGCATCACTTTGTGAACCCCTGCGCTACATTATACCTATGCCAGATATAATTTATTTATTTTTAACACTTGTAAAGCGCACTGTTACCGTACGGTGTCCTGGCGCTGTCTTGATAACTCCTGAAACTAAATCCCCGGGTTCATTTACAAAAAGCCATGTTTTTAACTTTCTCCGAAAGGTCATCAGCTCAGGGGACAGTCGGAGTGCCGCTGGAAGGGCATTCCAGGCCACCGCCGCCCCTCGGCTAAAACACCTGCCTCCCCAGCACACTTTCCTGATACTTGGGGTATTGATCAGGCCCAGCGTAGCTGATCTCAAAAGTCTACCTGGTTTGTACCAGTGAAATTATTGCCCCAAGAATGCTGGACCTATAAATAGGATCCGCTTCCTTATTGGCAACCAATGTAATTTCACTAGTTCGTGAGAGATGGACGCAAACTTGGGCAAGCCTGTAAGCAGGCACGCTGCTGCATTCTGCAGTATCTGTAACTTATCAAGTACTCCTTGCTGGGCTTCAAGGAGCAAACTGTTACAGTAATCCAATCGTGAGAGCACCAAGGCCGTCACCACTGTTTTTTTACATACACCTGGGAGGAACGGAAGAACCTTCCGAAGGATTTTCAGTGTCCAGTGGATGGATGAGGCCAAGGCATTTACCTGAGGTCTATAGGAGAGTCTGTCATCTATAAGGACCCCCAGGTTCTTAACCTTATTAACAGGGGTGGGAAGAGTCCCCATCTCTTCTGGCCACCAGCTCGGGCCCCAGAAATTGGCCATAGAGCCAAACAGTATCACTTCGGTTTTAGCCGAATTGAGTTTTAAACAATTTCAGGCCATCCATTTGCTCACAGCCTTCATGTATTCCTGGAACTTACTGGCCACGTCATTCTCCCTCCCTTTGCGCAGTGACACCACAATCTGTGTGTCATCTGTGTAAGATGTAAGTTCAAACCCATGGGAGCGGATGACTGGGGCCAGGGAAGAGACGTAGACATTAAACAAGGTAGGGCTAAGTGAGGAACCCTGAGGAACCCCACAAGGTGGTTGAAGGGGTTTCGACTCAAAGTCCCCCAGCGCGACTACCTGGACCCTATTGGTCAAAAAAGATCTAAAAATGTCTAGGGCCTTCCCCTGAACCCCACATTCCTCCAGCCGGTCCACCAAGATGGTGTGGTGGACCGTATCAAAGGCCGCTGAGAAATCCAGCATAACCAGGGCTGCACGACCTCCGGAGTCCATCACCTTCCTGATCTCTTCTGTTGACTTGATCAGGGCGGACTCCATACTGTGGCCTGGTCTAAACCCATGCTGTGAGATGTCAAGCCCCTGAGTGGTTCCTAGGGGTGCACTAAGCTGGATGTTCATAATCCTTTCTATGATCTTGGCCGGCATAGGAAGTCTCGAAATTGACCGATAAATGTTGGGGTCCGAGATGTCCAAGTTAGGCTTTTTTAATAGCGGCTTGATTGAAGCCCGCTTCCAGCTGGATTGGAAGTCCCCCATCTCAAATAACTGATTAGAGAACCCTGCTAGAGCATTGGCTATGGGGGTTACTGCCAGCTTTACAACTGTTACTGGGCAGGGGTCATAGGGTGACCCAGATTTTAAGCTCAGCAAGTGTCTCTTGATCTCGGCCCCTTCCACTGGGTCAAAGCCCAGCAATTTAGTGCCATGGGTGGCTGCCGTCCGGCTCCTAGATCTGAATGCCTGCAGGCTCTTTGCCACCAGGGCTTCCAAAGATGCAAAAATCTTTTCTACCTTTTTTTAAAAAAACTGAGCTAAATTCTCACAGAGTTCCTGGCTTGGAAACGTAACTGCTGATTTGGGTGTGGCCAGGCTTGCTACCGTGTGAAAGAGTTCCTTGGACGAGTTTTTAGCCCCAAGGATCCGATCTGTAAAGTAGTCTTCCTTAAGTTGTCTTATTCTCTCTTTATATTTTCCCTGACTAGCTCTGTATGTCTTCTTCTCGGCTTCGTTGTAGTTTTTGCGCCAGACTCGTTCTAGCTTTTTGCACTCGCACTTTAGCTCCCTGAGTTCCTTTGTAAACCAAGGGGCTGATGGAACCGTACGGGTGGGAAGCCAGCTTTTAGGTGGGGCCAGTATAGTGTAGGCCTGGTCGATCCAGTTGGCATAAGTGGTGGCGGCTTCCTCTGTTCCTGCAGGCAGAGGCACCATGGAGGATGCCAGCATTTCCTCCTATGCAGTCCCATCTATTTTAGTCCAGGCTCTGCTAACCTTAACTTCCTTCTTATTCTGTCTTGCCCTATGTACTGCCGTGCCTTGAATACTAAACCATACCACAGCATGGTCTGACCAGACTACGGACTCTGACCCAGAGTATTGCAAGTCTGGGTGACTCGTAAAAATCCCGTCCAAGGTAATGTATTTTTTCTCATCATTTTTTCATGTCTCCTTGTTTACCAATAGGAACCTACTTTTCCTTTTAATTCTGTCCCTGTATTATTAATACTGTATATTTTTATTTTATGAAATTTTGATGTATTCTGAAATGTTTTGATATTGACCATATTGGTTTTCAATGCACTTGTTTTTAATAAATTTGTGAAGTATATTTACCTAATCTAGGATTGTTACATCGCCTCTTTGGTTGTTACATATGTGCCCTTTGTATTGTGGTCTGTGAATGTCTGTGAGTATTCTTACTCAAATCAATTTTCCCAAGGGGAATTTTCCTTATTGACTTTACATTATACCTACGCCAGGTATAATGTATGAACGGGGGGCGTTCTGACGCAAGAAAGGGTCATAGAAGTAACGCAGTGAAATCTATAAGATTTCACTGCGCCACTTCTAGGACACAAATGCGTCAATTTCTTATGCCTGCCTCACAGAAGGCGTAAGACTGACATAGGCCGTTTCACATGAGGGTTGCCCCATGTGAAAGGACACATTGTTGGAGTTGCGTCACTTTTGTGACACACTCCAGCAATGCATCTCTTTTGCGCCATACAGATACGTCAGTAATACTGACGGATCTGTAACACCTTGAGCCATGATGCGTCATACTGTAAATATGATGCATCATTGGTGTCAAAAGGTGGGCGCAGTGAAAAGTGAGGCATCGCTGTTTCACGCAGCGATGCATCACTTTTCATAAATGAGGCCCTATGAGTTTAACTCATAAAGAGTTAGCAACAATATGGACTCTCTGACAAAAGTAGTAAAGTCAAAGTCAAAAAGCAGCTTTATTCGATTGTTGTACAATACAATCATAAAAGCAGTACATAAAAACATAATTACGATAGACAACTCATATTTACAGATTTAATGCATCATTCTGCCCGAACTTAAGATAAGTTGTTAATGTCTATCAGATAAAAAAATTAGATTAAAAGAGAATAGAATCATAGCACATGAGGCGCAATAAAAACATGCCAACGGAAAAAAAGTGCAGCGTGAATCAATTAAATGACAATAGATTTCCTGAGACTAACCACTTTTAAAAAAAACATTGCTACTCTCCACATTTCATGCACAATAGCCAAAGTTTGTAAAGCAATGAAAGCTGGATGGCACTGTTGAGTCCCCATAGATTTCAGGAGAGGGAGAATCCACACTTTCCTTATATGACAATAAAATCTACAAAAAGGAACAACATGGATGGTGGATTGTTTGGAAGAGTTGTCACAGGGATACAGAGTCAATGTTTGTGACCAATAATTCCTAGTGGGAAAACTTACAATTCGATGCAATATTCCCAACCTGAATCTTGTTATTAAAAATCTAGCATATCCTCCAGGAACAATTGCTAAATATGGCCGGATACTAAAATCACTTAAAATAAGTTTATTTCGTAAAACGGTGGGTTTCAGAATCTCTGTAGTCAATCATGACATGTCCAACATCATCTAACCTTCCTTTTTTAGATCTTTTCTGCGAACCTCTCGCAAGGTAGTTGGTTCAGTAATGTACTCTTGGTGGCCTAAATTCTGCATAAAGTCACGGACATATCTGACCCAGGCAATTGTTAAAACTTTTTCCATCTTCAGAATGTCAGTTAAAATTTCTCTATTTAATTTAGTCTCCTCCTTGGTCCATACCCAATGCCATAGAAGACAAGGCTCAAGTTTTATAAGATCTGATGAGAGTGACAAACCCAGTTCAGCATGACAAACAAATGACAAGATATTGCTAGGTGCAGGTAGAATGTACCTTAGGAAATTTTGTTTTCCACGATCTGGAGTGATTGAGTACTTGACTGAACACATACAGGCAGCACAGCAGTGATTGAGTATTTTCCAGACCCCACACAACTGCTCTATACATTGCCATTGGCATACTTTTTGCCTGATAAATCTGCAGAAGCTCCACCAGGGGTTTTCTCCCTAGTTTCTTCGAGAACTGGGCGAGTGCGGTGATAGTTCGTAGGAAGGCTAACTTTTTTCATAAGATGGCCTGGGTCCACAAGTCCTTCTCATGGAATAATATTCCTAAATACAAGAATGTCTTAGTTGCCTCTATTTTTTTACTATTCATGAACATATCCCAACATTTTCGACTTCCTCTGCCACATCTCATAACGAACATCTTAGAAGTATTCACCAGGAGTCCAAGATTATCAATAAAATCAGTAAAACCATTTAAGACCTTTTGTGAACCTAACTGTGTCGTGACATTAGCACCGCTTCATCAGCATAGAGAAGGGCGGGAATCAGATGCCCTTTTACCCGAGGGTAGTCGTTTTGTTCCTACACCAATGCGACTTCCAGGCCGTTTATATAGAGGTTATATAGAGGTTAAAAAGAAAGGGGGTCAAGACACAACCTTGCCTGACCGCCCTTCAAATTGGGATTGTGGCGGTACAACCGCCACTTATGCCAAATCGTACTCTTGTCTTAGCATTTCAATAAAAATGTCTCAAATCTCCTATCTAAAATCTCCCAAAGTTTAGCATGTCTAACGAGTCAAATGCAGCAGTGAGATCTACAAAAGCTAGAAATAGTCTTCCTTCTTTTACCCACCAATTGGGCTAAATTAAGGCCCTGTTCAGTGGTTCCCACACCTTCACGGAAACCAAATTGAAGATCTGACAGAATATTGTTGTCCTGTGCCCAATCATTTAGGTGCGCTAAAATTAAACGGCCCACTACTTTGGTGAGTGAGTCCAACAGCAAGATTGGTCTGTAGCATCCAGGATCCTGGTGATTACCCTTTTTAAAAAATGGGAACTATTATTGACTTTTACCCAGGTAGGCAAAAAAGATACAGAACAGCTTGCAAGAACTACCTGTGTAACCACTGGTCCCCATAGATCGATATTGGATTTAAATAGATCTGCTGGGACACCGTCAGGACCTGGAGCTTCTCCTACTAACGGCACCAATAGGGCCCTTTTCTCCTCCTCCAAGGTGAATTGGAGGTCAGAGTATTGGGTATTATTGGCTGGCAAAATTTCATCTGAGTTATTATTGAGATGTCTTCTCCATTAAAAACCCTGGTGAAATGTTCGATCTACTCATCCTCTGTATTAGCAATCTCTAGTGTCGGACCCCCTTCCGCCTTTAAAAAAGGAACTTTAACCGCTTTCCAGAAAGCGCTGCTATCTCGGTTTAAGGCAGTCATGTGAAGTGAATCCCATACTTTGTTTCACAAAATAAGTTTCCTTTCCTTAATTGCTGATTTATACACCCCTCTTGCATGTCTTATAACATCCTGATTTTTAGGGTTAGTGTGGATGGCATTTTTTAGGTTTGAATACGCTTTGGTACACTTCGAGTTGTACCACCCAGATCAATTACCTTTACTTGATTTCTAGACGTGAAATCCCTCAATCACCGAGCCAGAAATAAGTGAAAAAGAATTCAGTATGTCCGTGGTAGTTGATGTCTCATGCTAGCAGACTTCAAGTGCGTTTTTACCGTTATCTACCACCTGTTTGATAACACGTTCCGGATCCACCAGGGACCATTTCAACGTGTGACCATTATGTTTATCAAGAGCAATAGAGTTTAGGATCTGATCGCGTTTGTTACTGTTATTTGGGTGATTCAACCACAAGGTGACTGTCAGGCATAGTGGAAAATGGTCACTCATGGAAATATTGTCAATGAGAAAAGAACTCATTATTGAAGCATGATTATTTGACATGAGTATAAAATTTATGGTGGAACACAGGCCCCTACCATTAAAAGTATAACCCATTGCAAGAGGATTTGGGCACATATCATTTACGAACCCTAGATCTAGAAGACCCAGCATCTCGTTAAATAACTGTGAATTGAACTTTACAGGAAATGGGAGCCGAACAATGGGGAGAGGGAGGGCGGGGTTATTTATGCTTCCAGATTATGAGGTGGAAGTGCTATGGCGAATACACCGCCTCCTCCCCACAGTTGCAAGTTAAACTTGAGCGAAGAGAAGAACATGCAGTGTTGCAGATCCTGAGCTAACTTTTGTTTACCGTTGTCAGTGGCAGTGTAATCCCTGTCATAAAGATTACATGTTGTTTTTTATTTATTATTTACTTTGTGTTTCAGCCTGCCGCTAGTTGTGCTAGTTGGCTGTCGTTTCTCTGACATCCAAGATAACATAAAGCACTGAGTGATGTTACCATAGTGTAGCCCACTTCTTGGTAAAGTTAGTGGCAAAATAACAAGACGGTTGATGCATCATAATCCTGGTCATGGGCAAAAGCTGGATCAAGGTTATCCAGGCAAAGAACAGGTCACGGACCACTAGTGCGTGATCGCTCATTTTAATGAACCTAACATAGCTCCCCTTAATACACTGCTGCCAGGTGAGGCTTGCTACCTTCTTTTTGTGGCCTTTCCTGCCTGTCTCCTGACTTACGGAGACGTTTTATTTTCAAATTAATTGTGAATCGGCATCAGCTCTTTGGCCATTTGTGTGGTTGCATAGCGGCAAAGAAGAAACACATTTAACTGCTCCTGGAAAAGGCAGGGAATGTCCTTGTCAAAGCTCTAGGGAACTAAGTATTTAATTACTCTTCTATTCTATGAGTACTTTAGCATACAAAATAACATAAAAATACATCCTCGTATTTCTCGTATATGGCCGAAAATGTGCTGCACATGCTTTCCTTCTGATGGGAAAGCATGACACTCCTTGGATGCCGCTAGTTGTGCTAGCTGTGTGCATGTGTGTCTGAGTGGGAGTATTCATGTGAGTGTGAGTGTGTGTGATGTGTGTGTGTGTGTCTGAGTGTGCATGTGGGTGTGTGTATGTGAGTGCATGCATGTGAGTCTGTTTGCAAGTGCCTGCGTGTGTATCGCTCAATGCGCATGCTGGGGGCGAGTCTGCGGGCTGCCACTGAGCGTGCACACCTGGGGGGGGGGGGGCAGATGCTTCAGGGTTGCAGTGAGCGTGTACACCACTAGGAGGAGGGGTGCAGAGGGCTGCACTGAGCGTGCACACCGCTGGGGTGTGAGCAGAGGACTGCCGGCTGCCGCTGGGCATGCAAATCGCTGGGGGCAGAGGGCTGCAGGGGACATTCTACCTCTGAGACCATGCCACACTGGATTCCGAGGTAAAGTGGGGGGTGGTAGTGGGGAGGGGTCAGGTGGGCGTGCAAACGGTATAACATCAGTTCTGACCAAGTCGACAAGTTAAAAGAGCCAGAGCCGAGCCTTGAATAGCCGGGTTTACCTCAGAGAGTCTGTGCACGATACGAGCCTTGAATATATTTGGCATGTAAATCAGGCAAACGATGTCATGTAAATACAAGGTAAAGTC
The DNA here is from genome assembly GCF_964263255.1 of Lissotriton vulgaris. Classification (NCBI taxonomy): domain Eukaryota; kingdom Metazoa; phylum Chordata; class Amphibia; order Caudata; family Salamandridae; genus Lissotriton; species Lissotriton vulgaris. The sequence continues at coordinate 570,608,512 of NC_141695.1, forward strand.
TCTTCAGAATTAAAAAACAGTCTGTTATTAACGCGAGGAAGCGTTTCACCTTAGTACTGCAGATTATACCAAGGCATTGAGAAGCACTTATAAAAGCACTGTTTTTTTAACATGAACTTAAAAACACTGATGCCCTCCCTCCATCATGACCACAATGTCACCAGTGAATTGAGGCAGTTGTCATGGTACAACGGAAATCTGAACTCGTGAATTTTAAGGTGTCTGGTGAGATAATGAAGAAAAAGAGTCTCAGAGAAAAAACATTGACTAAGATCACACAATTTAGTCATCGGGAAGCTGGGATTAAGGCCAGGTTCTATGGTTTCAAGTTCTGCAACTAGCTAGGTTTCGCGTTTGCGCTCCTTTTTACAGCAAAGATCCCTACTTTATTTGTATTTCTTTGTGCTCGAGGTTGGAGGTGAGTGTAGGTGGCAGTCAGAAGCCACATGAGAGCTCGGCGCGTTGTGGGCTCCAAGTTCCAGTAGGACCTCGAGCCGAGTCAGATCCAGTTATGCAGCCCTCCTCCACCCCACTTCCACAAAGCATGCGTTTGAAAGAAGATTCATGGCTATTAAATTGCACTTGGCAAAGGTTGAGATAGGTGGCAGTCGGAAGCCACATGAGAGCTCGGCGCGTTGTGGGCTCCAAGTTCCAGAAGGACCTCGAGCCGAGTCAGATCCAGTTATCCAGCCCTCCTCCACCCCACTTCCACAAAGCATGCGTTTGAAAGAAGATTCATGGCTATTAAATTGCACTTGGCAAAGGTTGAGATAGAGCTATAGAGCTAATAAGGATGATTGTGTTGGATGGAGTCATGTCAGTATGTGTTAAATACACTGCCTGGGTCTAAGTTTGGGTGTGTGCAGGGAGGAAGTGTTAGTTTTACTGAATACGCAGCACGCTGGGGGGGGGGGCGGGCGAAAGGGGTCCGTTTGCCTCTATGTTTGCTGTATGCTGCCTATGTTTTACCAAAACAAGATGGAGGGAAGGCAGAGAAGGGGAGGGGGGAGAAATGCGACACGGCGGGCAGGGGGGGGGGGGCGGAGCGGGGAGAGCCAAGATTACAAACAAGACGGACGGAAGGAAGGGGAGGGGGGAGGGGGGAGGAGAAATGCGACACGGCGGGCAGGGGAGGGGGCGGAGCGGGGAGAGCCAAGATTACAAACAAGACGGAGGGAAGGCAGGGGAGGGGGGAGGAGAAATGCAACACAGCGGGCAGGGGAGGGGGCGGAGCGGGGAGAGTGGTGATGAGGGTGTGAAGCAGCAGGGGCCTTTGAAGTGAAGCTAAGCTTCACTTTAAAGGTGTGTGAGGAGTGCTGCCGGGCGATTGAATACCGTACAGGCGATAGAAAAAATCGCAATGTGTGTGAGGAGTGCTGCCGGGCGATTGAATACCGTACAGGCGATAGAAAAAATTGAAGAGATGACGGTGAACATTCATTCTAAAGTCACGGATATCCAAAACCTTGTACATTCTTTACATAGAGAGAGTAACGAGGCGGACATGCGTTTGAAACAGAGAGACAACAGACCAGACAGGACTAAATCATTATCTAAAGAGGAAACGCTGGCCTTAATCCGAACATATGATCTATCGGACCACAACGAAGGGGAGAGAATCAAAACATTACCACCAGACGCTAACAGAACATCGAGAAAAAACAATAGAATATCCAACCCCCACAACTTACAGCATGTACAGCTTACACCAAACGAAGCCGAAAATGCGAACACTAGTACAAAAGAAAAACATCTGACCTGTCTACTACTCAACTGTCGATCAGCAACCAAACATGCATCGGACATAGCGGACCTCATCCTCAACAAGGACATTGACCTGGCAATCCTTACAGAAAAATGTCTTACGGAATCTTCATCCCCAACCATGGATCTGTTAGTACCACCGCAATTCAACATTTTTAGACTTGATAGACCCATAAAGCTAGGGGGAGGGATAGCCTGTATTCATCGATCTGACATAGAGGTTAAACAAATTCAGGCCGACCCGCTAGAATCTTGTGAGTATCTTGGTCTTAACATAAGATCAACTAACATTCAACAATGCAACTTGCATACATTTTACCACCCACCAGGAGATAACGAAAAGTTTATAGTAGAGTTAATGGAGATCCTAACAGCCAACTCTAACAACGCTGCCAATAACATATTTCTAGGCAACTTCAACCTTCACTGGGAGAACTGCTGTTAGGATTAAGGGCTAGTCTGTCCTCTGTGGCCATACTTCACCATCACATGATCGGCCTCAGGGGGATAAAAGAACCGCCCCTTCTGTCTCTCAGTGCTTGGTATCTTTTAGTTTGGGTTCCAGGTGCTGGGTTGTGGTTACTACGTATTAAGAAAGATTGGTTCACGGGTCGTGTTCCTTTACTTTAGGATTCCCCCTGTATTGTTAGTTTGGTCCTGGTTATGCCCCTTCCCTTTCCTGATCATTCCGTTTTTATTCCCTTGTAGCTAGTTTAGTTAGGTGAATTTCGAATCCTTTTTTCCCCTCCCCTTCCTTACCTTCCCACTATTCCTTCGTTTATGTGATTAGAGCTGCTGTGTGTCATGCAGTAATTGAGGATTGCTGGGGCTCCAGTTTCCTCGAAGTTCAGCTCTTCGGAAGGGTAGTGATTGATCTATCCAAAGAACGCCGGCTGGCGTGTTAGCTGCGTGGACTACAAGCAGCGTCCTCTACTTCCGCGTTGTGTGAGGCTGTCCGCCTCGTTGTGTGCCGCTTGGGCGCTTTCGGTCGCGCTGGGACTACAGAGGAGCTGCAGATCCCGGAAGAGGGAAACGTTTGTTTGCGCTCTCCCCCTTCTTGCCCCAGCAAACTAGAAAACACTCGAAAGGACAATAACAGGGGTTTTTTATGCCAAGTATTATGGCTTTTTCCCCGTAGAAGTCCCGTTTTGGCAGTATCTTCCTCGAGTGAAATCCCCTTACTTTTCTTTCCCGATATTGGAACTGGATGCACGAGCAGCAGTGGACTATTCATCTTCCTGCTGCTAAAGACCTCCCGAGGCTAATCCTGTATAATACACAAGTAAGGAGGGGTCGTATCATTGTATGGTGGAGTGTGGCAATAGGGATAAGGGGTAATCATTCAGTGGGATAGACAAGTAATTGTGTGTACATTCTTTCATAGGTACAGAGGCGAGGAGGTGGTGTTCGAGTCTCATTGTCCAGTCCAAATCAGGGGTGAAGACTTTTCTGACGTCCCTTTCATTTTGATTTCCTGTCCCCTGCCCTGGGCTCCGGTGTCCTCTCATGTTTATTTATCTCATGGGGGGCCTTTGAGTCAGGGTAGTGGATTTGGGCATACCTCGTTCCTACAGTGTCTGGGCCTGTGGAATCCAACAGAATACCAAGCCCACGTTAAAATACACTGCCCGGACGAGGTATGGATGAAGAAGGTGGGGCCATGGGGGGAGCAGAGCGAACGCCTACAATGCAGGACATAGTAGGGGCGGTGGCAGCCCTCCAGGCTCAGGTACAGGACTTACAACAGGAAAACCTGGGACTTAAACAGGAACTGGGGGCTGTGAAGGCCAGGGAACAGCAGAGAGATAGGACACAGGCTCCCATCATCCAACCAGCTACCTTTCAGTATGGAGGCGGGATGGGTCAGAGAGCAGAAGGGGGGCCCCCTGTAGCAGTTACTGTTACTACACCTGTTCCTGTTCCATTGGCTGCCCCTGAGAGATTCATGGGAGACAGTAACAAATACGGGACCTTTATGTCACAATGCCAACTGCACTTTATGTGCAGGCCGACTGCTTTTCCGGATGACACGGCTAAGGTGGCGTTTACAATATCGTATCTGGCTGGCACTGCGGCACAGTGGGCTATCCCTCTTGTGGAAAGTGATGCTCCGGTATTACATGATTATCTGGCCTTTAAAGAATTAATGAGGGGCCTATTTGCTAAGCATGCCTTTATGCAGGCGAGTGATGCGGAGCTCCTCAAGCTAAGACAGGGCAAACAGGATTTGCTAACCTATGTGTCAACATTTAATAGGTTAGTGTCAGAGACACATTGGCCCACCGATAAGAGAACCTCCTTGTTTTACCAGGGTTTATGTGATGAACTAAAAGATGTGGTATCTCAGGTGGTGGATCCTCCAGACGACTGTGCTGCCTTTATAGATCTGGTGGTGAAGTTAAACCACAGGTTGACTGAGAGGCGGGGTGATCGTGGTCGGGTTCAGGGACCCTGGAGGAGTTATATGAAACCAGAAATAAGATCTACTGGTGATAATAAGCCGGCTCCAGAACCCATGGAGATAGGAGGGGTGAGAGGCCCATTAACAATGGAAGAGAAAAGAAGGAGGAGGGAATTGAACTTATGTTTGTATTGCGGACAAGGGGGGCACTTCGCCCGAGAGTGTCCTGTTAAACCCTCCGGACAAGCATTCCATAAAAAGGTGGCATGTATACAGGTGGATCATAGTCAGGCTATGAACAGTGGAGTAGGGGGGACCTATCAGGTGCTGGGTGTGATCGATCAGGTGCCAAGACATTTCATTATTCCGGCACAACTCTTGATGTCAGGGAGCAGGCGTGTTCCGGTGTCTGTTTTGTTGGACTCCGGGGCGACTGGGAATTTCATCGATATCTCACTGGCGGAAAAGCTAGAAATCCCATGTCAATACAAGAGACAACCAGAACCTGTGAGAGCCATCGATGGGACGGAACTAACCTCGGGGTCCATTACACGCCAGACAGAACCAGTGACATTGTTGTGTGAAAACGGGCACTCAGAGTCGGTGGTCTTTGACCTCATTGACGCCCCCTCTTTTGGGTTAGTGTTAGGAGTTCCCTGGCTTCAGGAACATAACCCTAAGATTGACTGGGTGCAGCGTTTGGTGACTCTGGATTCCAAGCATTGCCTTGCACATTGTTACAGGGAAGCTATCAAACAGGTACATCCCTTGTCTTGTGCTGGGATGGAGGTGTTATCGGTTCCCACTCAGTATTCCGCCTTTCGGGGTGTTTTTGATAAGGTTAAGGCACAGGACCTCCCTCCACACAGATCTTTTGATTGTAAGATCGATTTGATACCTGGTGTCCCTTTGCCTTCTTGTCGCATATACGCGCTCTCTGAACCCGAAGAATTACATCTGAAAGAGTACCTAGAGGAGATGTTGGGGATGGGGTTCATTCGTCCCTCTTGTTCGCCTGTGTCCTCGGCGATCTTTTTCATTCCGAAGAAGGAAGGGACGTTGAGGGCGTGTGTGGACTACAGGTCTCTTAATAAGGCCACTGTGAAGAATAGGTACCTTCTTCCTCTCATCCCTGTGTTGTTGGACCAGCTCCGCAAAGCAACCATCTTTACCAAACTGGATTTGCGGGGTGCTTACCATCTTATTCGAGTCCGACCCGGGGATGAATGGAAGACGGCGTTTAAGACCAAATTTGGCCTATTCGAGTATTGTGTGATGCCGTTTGGCCTGTGCAACGCGCCGGCGGCGTTCCAATACTTCATTAACGAGGTGCTCCGGGAATATCTAGACAGAAGCGTCATCGTCTATTTGGACGACATCTTGATTTTCTCGGAGACAGTGGCAGAACACCATGAACATGTATCCCAGGTGTTACAGAAGCTACAGGACCATCATCTGTATGCCAAATTGGAGAAATGCCAGTTTGACACACAGAAGGTAGAATTCCTAGGGTTTGTCATCACTGCGGAGGGCATTCGAATGGACCCTAGAAAGATAGAGGCTATTATTACCTGGCCCATACCATCTACCGTTAAGCAGATCCAGGCCCTTCTGGGGTTCGCCAATTTCTATTGGCGTTTCATCTCCCACTTCTCTGATGTGGTGTCCCCCTTGACCCGATTACTAAGAAAGGGGGTTCCTTTTGTCTGGTCCACTGAGGTCCAGGATGCCTTTCAACTTCTGTTGCGATCTTTTACATCTGCTCCTGTTTTGGTGCATCCCGATACCGCCTTACCATTTTATGTGGAAACGGATGCTTCATTGTGTGCAGTGGGAGGGGTGTTGTCCCAAAGGGATGCCGAAACTGGCCAGATGCACCCCATTGCCTTTTTCTCCAAGACCCTGTTGCCTGCGGAGCGTAATTACACAGTGGCAGAGAGGGAACTGTTGGCGGTGAAATTGTCATTTGAGGAGTGGCGTCATTATCTATGGGGTGCTCGACACACGGTCACGATATATACCGATCATAAGAATCTTGAATTCTTTCGGTCTGCTCGGGCGTTAACACCTTGCCAGATGCGGTGGGTCTTGTTTTTTAACGAGTATGACTTTGTCATTACTTACCGCCCCGCCGCTCAGCAGATAAAGTCTGACGCCCTGTCTAGGATACATGTGGAGGGGAAGGAGGAGGGACGTGTGAAAGAAGATAGACCTATGATCTGTGAAGAAAAGATTGTAGGGGTGGCACATACAGCGGATTTTCCCTCGTTTCTCAAGGGGCAATTACGACAAATAGATCTAGCCCCTTGGATGACATTGCCCCAGGTTTTGATGCAGGATGGGCTGTTGTACCATGGGGACCATTTGTTTGTCCCTCCTGCCTTGAGAAAGATGGTCTTAGAGTGGTGTCATTCCTCCTCGCTGGTAGCACATCCAGGAATACAAAAGACCAGGGAGATGTGTTTGCGGTGGTTCTGGTGGGATTCATTGCTTAAGGATATACAGTGTTATGTGGCTGCTTGTCCCATTTGTGCCACTAGCAAACCTACCCATTGCATGCCGTTGGGCCTGTTACAGCCCTTAGAGGTCCCTCCTACTCCTTGGCATACCATTAGTATGGATTTTGTGACGGATTTACCTCCTGTGTTGGGACATACCGCCATATTGGTGGTAGTAGATCTGTTCACAAAAATGGCACACTTCATCCCGTTGCTTAAGGTTCCTACTGCCAGGGAGATGGCTTTGGTGTTTATGTCATCCATAGTCAGGATCCATGGGTTACCATCTGCGATTGTGTCTGACAGGGGGGCACAATTTGTGTCTCACTTCTGGACGGAACTGTGTTCTGTGCTGAAGATAGATGTGCGATTGTCATCAGCGTACCACCCACAGTCAGATGGTCAGACTGAACGGACGAACCAGACCATGGAGCAGTATTTGAGGTGTCTTGTTGCGTCATTATCTTGTGATTGGATGGTGGCTCTTCCCATTGCGGAGTTTGCCTAAGATAATAGTCTGCATTCCGCAGTGGGTATGACTCCCTTCTTTTGTTCAATGGGTTATCATCCTCGGGCTTTAGCCATCCAGCCTACTGGGCATGTGCCAGCCATAGACGATATTTGTAGGTCCTTGGGAGGAATATGGGACAGGGCTCGTGAACAGTTACAGGCAACTAAAGTCACCATGAAGGCTCAGGCAGATAAACATAGAGTCCCCGCTCCATCCTATCAGGTGGGTGATAAGGTGTGACTATCTTCGCGCAACCTTAGGTTGCAGGGGTCTCGTAAATTGCAGCCTCGGTTTGTGGGACCATTTGCTATTACACAGGTAATCAATCCTGTGGCCATGAAGCTTGTTCTGCCTGATGAATACAAGGTCCATCCGGTGTTTCATACTTCCCTCTTGAAGCCCTATGTACCAACCACCCAGGTTTTGCCACCACCCCCTCCCTTGTTAATCGATGGGGAAGAGGAGTTTGAGGTTCAGGCTATTGTGGATTCTAGGCGGAGGAGAGGACGCCTTTTCTACCTTGTGGATTGGAAGGGGTATACACCAGAAGAGAGGACATGGGAACCAGCAGGTAGTGTGCATGCGCCACGGTTGGTCCGTTTGTTCCATAGACAGCATCCCTCTAAACCCCGTCCGGTGGGGAGGACCTTTGGGGGGAGATACTGTTAGGATTAAGGGCTAGTCTGTCCTCTGTGGCCATACTTCACCATCACATGATCGGCCTCAGGGGGATAAAAGAACCGCCCCTTCTGTCTCTCAGTGCTTGGTATCTTTTAGTTTGGGTTCCAGGTGCTGGGTTGTGGTTACTACGTATTAAGAAAGATTGGTTCACGGGCTCGTGTTCCTTTACTTTAGGATTCCCCCTGTATTGTTAGTTTGGTCCTGGTTATGCCCCTTCCCTTTCCTGATCATTCCGTTTTTATTCCCTTGTAGCTAGTTTAGTTAGGTGAATTTCGAATCCTTTTTTCCCCTCCCCTTCCTTACCTTCCCACTATTCCTTCGTTTATGTGATTAGAGCTGCTGTGTGTCATGCAGTAATTGAGGATTGCTGGGGCTCCAGTTTCCTCGAAGTTCAGCTCTTCGGAAGGGTAGTGATTGATCTATCCAAAGAACGCCGGCTGGCGTGTTAGCTGCGTGGACTACAAGCAGCGTCCTCTACTTCCGCGTTGTGTGAGGCTGTCCGCCTCGTTGTGTGCCGCTTGGGCGCTTTCGGTCGCGCTGGGACTACAGAGGAGCTGCAGATCCCGGAAGAGGGAAACGTTTGTTTGCGCTCTCCCCCTTCTTGCCCCAGCAAACTAGAAAACACTCGAAAGGACAATAACAGGTGTTTTTTATGCCAAGTATTATGGCTTTTTCCCCGTAGAAGTCCCGTTTTGGCAGTATCTTCCTCGAGTGAAATCCCCTTACTTTTCTTTCCCGATATTGGAACTGGATGCACGAGCAGCAGTGGACTATTCATCTTCCTGCTGCTAAAGACCTCCCGAGGCTAATCCTGTATAATACACAAGTAAGGAGGGGTCGTATCATTGTATGGTGGAGTGTGGCAATAGGGATAAGGGGTAATCATTCAGTGGGATAGACAAGTAATTGTGTGTACATTCTTTCATAGGTACAGAGGCGAGGAGGTGGTGTTCGAGTCTCATTGTCCAGTCCAAATCAGGGGTGAAGACTTTTCTGACGTCCCTTTCATTTTGATTTCCTGTCCCCTGCCCTGGGCTCGGGTGTCCTCTCATGTTTATTTATCTCATGGGGGGCCTTTGAGTCAGGGTAGTGGATTTGGGCATACCTCGTTCCTGCAGTGTCTGGGCCTGTGGAATCCAACAACTGCAATGACAAACTGGTCAACATGCTTAAAGGCTTCCTCACTGAACTAAACCTCACTCAAGCGTGCACACTACCCACACACTCTAAAGGAGCGACGTTAGACTGGATTATCTCAAGAAACCATGCTGCAACAATCCACTCCATAACACCATGTGACTGGTCTGATCATCACGCCATACCATTCATGATACCCACAATAAGAAAAGATAGGACCAGGCAACCTTTCAAAGCCAAAAAATGGACCCGGGACACAAAAGAAGCAAATATGGAATTACTGGTCGAAAGCTGCGAAAGAGACGTAAAGCCACCCAACCACCTGGAAAAAGTTAACGAGCTGACGGATCACTACATAGCAGCTGTTGAAAATATCGTTAATAACACCATGCCATTAAAATTGAAAAGAATCTCAGAGAAGACAAAAAACCCATGGTTTAACGAAGCACTAAACGAAGATAGACGCAAATTGAGAATGGCCGAAAGAAAATGGAGGCAGCACCCATCATCTCCTGAACTGGAAGCCCTCAGAAAAATAAGGAACCAATATAATAAAAAGATCTTAAACTCAAAAAAGGAATTTATAAGAGCAGAACTGGATAATGCCAAAAACAGACCACGAAAACTATTTGAAATCCTAAAGGAGCAATCAAACAAACTAGCCAAATCAGTGCTAGAAAATTCAAAAACACCTCTAAACTGTGATGAATTGTCCACATTTTTCACGGAAAAGGCCAAAACACTCGAAGTAGAGCTTAGAAACTCGGCGTTGAACCTTCCCAACGAACCTCGGTTTACTAACGATGCCGACTCTACAACGGATTGCACAACGGACTGCACCATGGCAGAAAACAAGGCGAGTTGGGAAACATTCGAACTATATGACCAACACACGATTGCTAAGACGCTCTCAGGAATCAAACCTAACAACCCCTACCAAGACCCTCTGCCTGCAAAATGCGTAAAAGAAATCAATCACATCCTGATTCCAATATGGACCGAAATAATAAATGTGTCACTTTCACAAGGGATCCTTCCCGACTGCCTAAAAACAGGTCAAGTCGTTCCCATAATCAAAAAACCCACAGCGGATGCATCAGATCCAAATAACGTTCGCCCAGTGACCAACATCCCTTTACTGGCCAAGCTGACTGAGAAATGTGTGCAGAACCAACTGAGCCAACACATCACCAAATTCTCCTTGCTAGACGAATGTCAATCAGGATTCAGAGCAGGGCACAGCACGGAAACAGCGATTCTCCATATTATTGATGACGCGCTACAGGCCCTTGACCAAAATCAAGCATGCTTACTGATTCTCCTAGACCTGTCATCTGCATTTGATACGGTAAATCATGAAGCATTACTGACCAGGCTACGGGACAGGATGGGATTATCGGGAATTGTGCTGAAATGGTTTGATTCCTTTTTACAGAACAGAACGCAGCACTTCCTGGTTAACCAATCAACCTCACTTCCGTGCCCTATCTCAATTGGAGTCCCTCAAGGATCGACACTATCCCCAGATCTGTTTAACCTATACGTCGAACCACTCACAGAAATTCTCCAAAAATCTCCAATATCTTATCACATGTATGCTGACGACACGCAAATATACTTAAAGATCGCATCCCTAAAAGATTTGGAATTAATGAATGAGACACAAAAAATGGCACTTCAATGGTTAACCACAAACCACCTGAAGCTGAATGCACATAAAACGATTTCCTACTAATTTCTCCACCAAGGAGCCATACAGAAATAAAGGAATGGACGAAAGTCGTGACTGCGCTAAACTGCACGCCAACCCTTGTCAACTCAGCTAAATCTCTAGGAATCACCCTAGACGAGAATCTAGACATGAAAGCCCACATTAACTCAATGGCGAAAAGTGCCCGCTTTCACTTGAACTACTTAAGATAATTGAAACAATTCATCACAGAGTCTGACCTCAAAGTGGCAATCCAATCCTTAGTTATCTCGAGGATTGAATATGGTTGCACCACCTTGGCTGGATTACCAAAAACGTCCACAGCACCACTGAAAGCCTGCCTTAACGCTGCGGCAAGACTTATCACCGGAACCAGGAAATATGATCATATATCCCCGCACCTGAAAGTATTAAACTGGCTACCGTATGAAGCAAGAATCCAAATGAAGATAGCATGCATCACACACAAAGCATTACACGACAACACCCCAAGATATCTAGCCAAGAAAATTCAGTTGTCCGGTGGTAACAGACCAGCAAGGAGTGCTGAGGAGTTGCTACTACGGCCAGCCTTCTTCCGAAAGAAAAAAACCTATGACAGAGCGTTCTCAGGAGCTGCCCCCAGAATTTGGAACTCACTCCCTCCAAACATCAGGAAGATCCAGAATCTGGTAACATTCAAGCGGGAAGTGAAGAGCCTGCTGATGAAGAGATACATTACTTAGAACACTGTTCATGGGTCTGATATGCTACTGCCTAGTACAGATCATGTATGCCATTAGAAAGGGATGTGAGGTAATTGAAATTTTTAATGGTCAAATGTGTCCCCAACGTGTACCCCAACGGCTCCATGTACAAGTTTCAAGTACATGTAATTTCCCTCCACAACCGAATCTGAAGACGCAAATACATTTGCGTCCAACGTTAACATGTCCCCTATCAGATCCACCATGAATGGATCGACAATTCAGTTCCTAAATATGCCGTGCCACCGTCTTTATATGGTGCACTTTCACGTTTTCCTGGCTCTGCCGAGCTAGGCCCTGATTTCTGTCTTCAAGCCACTTCTGTCTCTGCCTCTGAAAGCTGCAGCATGGAGATGCATCCCTGACCTCTGCCTTACTTCCTGCCAAGCGAGCGGTGCCCGGCTCGGCCTGGTCTGCCTGCCAAAAACAGTATTCTACCTTCAAGTTTCAGCGTAGCCAGCTCAGCTCCTCGAAAACACACTCCTGTCTAGTGAAATAGGTAAATATACCCCCGGCTGCAGAGCAAAGGGCCAAGCCTTCCTGTCTCCCTCATGAAATTCATTGCTCCCGTTACCATGGTAGGCCCCTGGCTCCGCGCATTGCACCTAGACACGCATACATTCAGTATAGAATAGCCTCTGTCCGAAAGACCTTTTACTTCAGATTATACATCCTCCAAACACAAGATATCAGATATGTTATAGGAACAGGTCGATCTGACATGCCAGACTTCTGTCTCTTCTACTAGTGCTAAAAGTCAGACCCTTAGCTTCCTCCAGATGCACGTCAATCACACGTCATATTAGCTGCACGCGCATCCAGGCCACAGGTTTCAGCTGACTCTGCAAGAATTCTCTATGCATCCACCCACTTGTGACACTTATCTGTGACGTTTCTAGTACACGCCTCTGTGCACGCCCTTGTTCACGCCTTTTTGCTACGCACATGTGTTCTTATCATATACATTTCACTTGTCACGCCTACTGTATTCAATGCTATTGTGTCATTTTACTATATATGTCATGTACTGTTAATAAATCGTCGACATCTTTCCTGCCATCATTGCATACCCGAACCCTTGTATTGATGGAATAGATTTCCATGACTCGAGTCATTTATGATTAAAGCCCTTATGACACCACGGACTCTGCCTCTCATTTGATTGAGCTATTTCCTTTTACCTGTCTGAAATTATATGGCAAACTCGTATACGGTAAAATATTTACCACATAATTTGGCGCCCGAATAGGGACCCCTCCCCCACCCCACGCGCCGGTGATGCGTCGCAGGCTTTGCCCCCGACTACAGCCGTGACGGACCCCATGCGCATCTGCAGGTTTTCCTGTATCTCCCTTAGGCCTACGGAGGTGACGGAGACTGCGGTCGACATCCAGACGAGGCGGTGAGGAGTGCGGAGGATCCCGACCAGAGCCCAGCCGAGAGAGCAGTGTCCGAGGTATCGAGAGGCCCACCTGTAGCGTCGAGGCGCATGCGTAGTGCGCAGCAGCAGCAGTGACATCGTAGCGGTCCAGTCCAGTCGAGTTTCCGAGGCCTTCCGTTCCGTGCTTCCCGGTGAGTACCATTGCTGGGGACGCATCAAGACGGGTGCATTAATTTGTGTCCGGTCAAGACGGGTTTGGGTACACAGATCCGGTCTGCACTGTTTTAGCAGTGTATCTGTACTGTTTAGCAGTGCATCTAGTATTCAATTATCCAGTTATTGTTGTTCGTTTCGAAATGTTTCAATGTGTTTTAATGTCGTGGTATGAGTGATTGTTTGCATTTTTTTACTGTGTTTATTGTGTCTAGATCGAGGTAGCTATGCCTTTATTTTCGAAGTTACGACAGATAGGAACTAGGAAAGGGATACTCGATGAAGCAGTTCCCATCCCAACCAGGGACACTCCTGGACATTTTATGTACCACAAGCACGGCTTAGATGCTATATTATACCTAGACTTGTGGGTGGATTATACGAAAGACGTGGCAGAGAATCAGAGATGGCCCGTTACAGGGACATGGGATGCAGAGTGCATCATGAGAGTAGAGGAAGCGTTATGGAAAAAGAAAGCCAGACAGTCACAGAAAGATGCCATTGAATTATGGCGTAAAGAATCACATAGACGGACAGAGAAAGCACTCAGAAAAGCAGAGAAAAGTAGAGAGGATTCCGAAAAAGCCAAAGAAAAAGAACTACTAGAAGAAGGAGAACGAGTCAGAATGGAACAACAAGACAGACAGAGTAATGCCATTATGACAGGACTGTATCCAGTCCTGGCCGAGGGCCTGCCCAAGGCGACCCCGGAAATACCGAAAGATCTGCCCCCTCCATTGGTTCCGACTAAATTACGTCATAAGACCGCAGCAGACATTTTCCTTTCTTCCTATTTAGACGAAGTAGCTCCCGCATATACCATTGTACCCGTACCACCCGTACCACCTGCTAACAATAATCTGCCCCCAGGTCCGCAACAGCAGATCCCTACTGATCCAATCACAACCCCTCCACGTCACCCGCTTCCCGCACCTGTTGTTACAGCCCCTACTATTCTCCCTGGTATTCATCCGCTTAATCCCTTTGGGCCCGGCGCTGCTCAGGGTCCAACCCCGTTACAGATACCGATCCTACAACCAGGTTATGCTCACGCCTCCGCCTCAGGAGGTGCTACAGGAGGTTATCTCACCCCGCCACATTTACAATGAATGACAATGAGAGAATTAGCAATGCAGCGTACACCCAAAGCAACCCCAGCCGAAAAGCTTAAAGAACATCTTACAGATTGCAGATATGATACAGTGCCTGGCAAAACAGGACCCATGATGTTAGCCTCCCTACGTTTGAGACGTGTTACAAATTATTTGATGTTATTACTAGAAATGCCAGAACATCTAGACAATATATATCATTTTATCAGAACAGGAGAAAGACCAGAGTGTATTCGTGAAGCTATGGCACATCAGAAAGTCGAGACAAAAACTTTAATATTGCGATTTTTGGTTAATTGTTTGATAAGGGAACAAGATCAGCCCAGCTTTCCGCAAGATGAGATGGAGAGATTGTCAAAATGGAGTCAGAATATTGCAGAGTGTAAACATGATAGAGAGAAATGTATAGACGCTATGACTAGAAAGATCCGTAAAGTAATAGTAGCAATACATGCCCGACGAGAATCTGAAAGGCATTCCGAGTCCGACGATAAAGAAACCTCAGATGAGGAAGAACCAGAGAATCCAGCAGAAACCTCGCAACCGGCAAGGGAAGACATGATAGCATACGTAGGTAGAGAGAAGCTACCTAGACAGTATCCTCTTGATAGGCCCTTCGACAGACCCATCCGTTTAGAAAACAAGAAACGTTACCTTTGTCCGATACCAGAGCGATGTTCCCTTGAGCATATATTCCAAATTACTGATAAAGTACTGAAAGAAAGAGTAGGTTATCACGAACTCAATACCTTACGTGATCAGGAACTAGCCCGGTCCGCAGTACAGTGGGCCGGGGATGACAGCATATATAAAGACGATTCAGTAGTGCAAACATTTTTAAGTCTTACTCCAGAAGAACAGCGACTAGCTGGTATATACATGACCCAACACCTCATTATACAGTATGAAAACCAAGCATCTGATCCAGGTCCGTTATATAATTTATTGCAAGACTTACTCCTGAGAAGATGGAGAGGTCTAGGTACTGAAATGATTTTAGAACAACGTCATAAATATAGAACTTTCTTGACTCCACATCTTGTTTCTGTTCCACCCCCAGTCAGGCAACCATATCACCTAGACAAACAGAATCCTTTACGAGAAGTACATCCAATCCGGAAACCCGATGATACCCTTGAACGCGTGTTTGTATACACGCCCATAACTAAAATGGAATTATTAGAAATGAAGAAATTAGTGCCCAGTCATGATAAAGACCCTGCAGGTTTTCACCGTGAAATAAAAGACATGTTACTCATGGGAGATTACACCTATCCCGACATTATGAAAATATTGAAAGTGTTATTGCCTGCTGGTATTTACGAGAAACTCAAAGAAAAAGAATGGGAGGTGGGAGACAAAAAGATTAATTGGGCTGAATTAGAAACCGAAGAAACTGGCCGAACCCCAGGTTTAGGTCTTGGGGAAAAAACTAAAGCATTACCCGGATTATTAGTACAGGTTTTGCCAAGATTGTTGGCAACTAAAAAGGAGGACTGGGATGCAATCTCAGCCTGCAAACAGAAACACGACGAAGACACTAGTGATTTTTATTCCCGATTCGAGAAATGTTTTATTATTAATAGTGGCCTGAAAACAAGTAGCGAGTCATACCCACACCTTTTTGTATCCAAATTAGTCGAGAATTCATTGCCCCAGGTTAAGAACCGTGTACTGAAAGTCGAAAGCACATGGCAAGCTAATACGCCGTTCCAAATGTTACAAATGTTACAGTATCACCAGAACAGAATCAGGGAGGAACATGATCATGAACAGAGACGTATGAAAGACACGAAAATGAAAGTACTAGTTGCTCAGTCAGTTCCAACTGATGGTCATAAAAGGGGTACGACACAATCCAATAATTCAAATTCAGCAGCTCCAGTTAAAGGGACATGCAACTATTGTAAACAGCCAGGTCACTATGTAAACGATTGTGCAGTTTTGAAACACAACATAGCCACAGGTAAAACTAAAGAGAGACCGGGTCCTCCTCGACAGGACCAGGTCCAACAACACGTTCCACAGAATATTCAGCCTATGCAGATTCCACAACAGACTGTAGCGGTACCACAGCCTCAGCCCATTGCCGCAACACAACATGTTACACAGCAGATGTACCAGTATGCACAATCTGACTACCCCGATTATCAGCAATACACATGAAACAGCCTAGAGAGGGAGGTTGGCTTGCCTCTTATTGAGGTTCCTGTAGATCAAGAAGGTCCTTATGTACACAGTCAGGTATTAGGGAAGGATAGAAAATATTTGATTGACACAGGGGCAAGCAGAACTACCATCAGTCATGACGAGGTTCCAGGGGCACCCCTCTCAGGCTCACAGAATGTTTCCCTTGGATTTTCAGGAAAGCCTATTGTTAATGAAGTATCGAAACCAGTTCCCCTTGCAGTTGGTCCATTATCTCGTACTACAGATTTATTGCTCACGAAATCATGTCCAGGAAACTTGCTTGGTATTAAGACCCTGAAAGCTCTAGGAGCTGTAATTTGTTGTTCTCCGGAAGGAGTAAGGCTGTTCCTTCGTGATTTTAAGGGTCATTATGTATTGAGAGATTTTGATCCCAGGTTACAGAATGTTCCTGCACATTTATGGGCAAAAGTCCCCACTGATGTAGGTTGCATGCACATTACTCCATACCGTGTCACACTCAAGCCAGGAGTAGTACTACCACGCATCCGACAATACAAGTTACCACCAGATGCTGTAGTGGCTTTACTGAAAATCATTGACGAACTCATTGCACAAGGAGTGGTTGTAGAAACCGACTCCAAATGTTTGTAATTCCCCTATCATTCCAATTCTTAAAAGTACAGATCCAAATGCACCTCCAGTTTATCGATTAGTCATCGATTTGCGAGAATTAAATAAATGCATTGTACCACAGTATCCCGTGGTCCCAGACATTTCGTCCTTATTGACTGCTATTGATTCCGAAGCGACGTTCTTTACTGTAATCGATCTCAAGAACGCCTTCTTTAGTGTCCCCATTGATCCGGAAAGCCAATACCTTTTCGGATTCTGTTTAAATGGCCGAAGCTTCAAATTTGCACGCGCACCTCAAGGATTCACAGAAAGCCCCAGCATCTACAGCCAAGCATTAAAACGACAACTTGACAGTATTCACATGCCTGCCAACACTGCCCTACTCCAATACGTCGATGATCTATTGATCACCGCCCGTAGTGAACCAGAATGTGAACAAGCATCACTGACAGTTTTGCATTTCTTGGCGGACAAGGGACACAAAGTGTCTCCTTCAAAGCTACAATTCTGTGCCCAGCAAGTGGTGTACCTTGGGCACTTGCTGTCCAAGTGGGGTAGGCAGCTGACACCCGAACGAATTCAGTTAATTGCACATCTTCTGCAACCCAAGACACAGAAAGAAGTACGAGCCTTCATTGGACTCACTTCTTATTGCAGACAATGGATTCCACAATATGCATTTCTAGCTAAACCACTCATACAGTTGACAACACAGGAGGCAGCGTCTTCGACTGTTCTCCCATGGACACAGGAACATACACAAGCTTTTGACGAATTAAAGAAAGCCTTATGTCAAGCACCTGTCTTAGCAACACCATGTTACAGCAAACCTTTTACACTTTTTGTCACAGAACGCGATGGCACAGCGTTGTCGGTTCTCACTCAGCTACAAGCAGACAAACACAGACCGTGTGCTTATTTTTCGAGTACATTGGATCCAGTAGCCCAGGCCTTGCCTGCATGCTTAAAGTCAGTTGAAGCAACAGCTCTAGCAATCAGACAAAGTGACTCCATTGTACTAGGACATCAATTGACAGTACAAGTTCCACATTCTGTAGAGGTTCTCCTAAACAGAACACAGACTCAACACTTGACTGTAGCACGACTGACAGGTTATGAATTGACATTATTCCAACCACACATAGAAATCAGACGTTGTAATACACTAAATCCTGCTACACTTTTACCATCAAGCACAACAGATCCTACTCCACATGACTGCGTGGATGTCGTTGACACAGTTACGAAACCCAGACAAGACTTGACAGATGTCGCACTACCCTATCCAGACCTGACACTTTATGTGGATGGTTCATGTTTAAGAACAAGTACAGGAGAGTTAGTGGCCGCATATGCAGTGACCACTGAAACTGAAGTCATAGAAAAACATCGCATTGACACCCTGTCAGCCCAAGCAGCAGAGCTCATTGCTCTGACCCAAGCCTGTATACGAGCCAAGAACCTGAAAGTAAACATATACACAGATTCACGTTATGCATTCGGAGTCGTTCACGACTTCGGTGTCCTCTGGCAAGAAAGAGGTTTCTTGACCTCTCACGGAGCCAAGATTCAGCATGGCCCCCTCATTCAAGCTCTGTTAGAAGCAATACATTTGCCTACAGCTATAGCTATCATGAAGTGCAAAGCACATACGAAAGGCACAGACAAGATTTCTCAGGGCAACGATTTTGCAGATCGAATAGCGAAGCATACAGCACTGACTCATACTCAAACGACGGACATGACAAAGACTGATGTAACCTCACTGACACATTGCATGACAGTCAGGGACCCCTCACAAGATGTCATCGACATACAGACACATGCCACTCCAGATGAAATAAAGAAATGGGCTGAACAAGGAGGGGTTCAGACAGATCAGGGATGGATGACGAGGGGAAAGACCACATGGTTTCTCCCCGACTCCATGGTTCAAGTTATCATCAATACAGCACATAGTCCAGCACATTTAGGAGAAAAAGCCATGTTAGACAGTTTACAGAACCTCTGGTTCAACAAGCATTTACGAGCAGCAGCAAAACATAAAGTGCGTACCTGCATGATCTGTTGTCAGTTCAATCCAGGAAAAGGGATTCCCGTAGAGCAAGGTGGATTTCATCCTCCCGACTATCCTTTTGAAGTCCTCCAGATGGATTATATCCAGATGGACAGATGCCGAGGATTTAAGTATGTCCTCGTAATTGTGTGTGCCCTATCCCGATGGACAGAAGCATATCCCGTTCCAGATTACACTGCCCCGACCACTGCCAGGCAGTTGGTTCGTGAGTTTTTCCCTCGATATGGTTTGCCTCGTGTCGTGTATTCAGATAACGGTCAGCCATTTTCATCTGAGCTTATGAAGCAGGTCTCGCTTCTATTGGGGTACCAGTGGAAGTTTCACTGTGTCTGACATCCAGAGGCAGCAGGTCACGTGGAGCGACACAATCAGACTCTGAAAACTCGCCTTGCCAAAGTGTGTAAAGAGAAAGGAGTAGATTGGATAGTAGCATTGCCAGTTGCACTTTTTTATATGCGAATGGTAGCCCATTCTAGGACAGGGCTATCCCCGTATGAGGTGGTCTTCGGTAGACCTCCTAATATGTGGGGGACGCCTCTGCCGCGAAAAATCACAGATGTTGACAGTACTATGCTGACAGATTACCTTGCTTCTTTGATGTCTGCACTACAATCATGTCGTTCACAGGTCGCGGCAGCCTTCCCAGACAACACCGAGGTGAAGCCACATGAACTGGTTCCGGGGGACGTAGTAGTTGTCTGAAATTTCGACCGGTCAAGCCCTTTGGAGCCCCGCTGGAAGGAGCCGAAGATTGTTTTGCTAACAACCAGGACTGCTGTTAAACTGGAGGGGCGGAAAGGCTGGGTGCACTCCAGTCATGTAAAAAGATTCCATGGACTTCCGCCAAAGACTGATTCCCAGAACTCTCACATACCAGAGACAGATACTAAACTCCCCCTTTTAGAGGAAACTCTCCAAGAGGAGTACCGCCAGAAATTGAGGTCTAGTAAGTCAGACAGTTTAATTGTTTAAGTCCCCTCCTGGGTGAAGCGGTTAGGCAGTTTCTGATAATGTACAAGTTAGACCCAAATAGAGAGAGAGATAGACAGGAGACTAAAAAACAGAAATATTGTAAAAATCTCCTTAGCAGATGCGTCTGAACATTACTTATTATGCTTTTTCTCTGAGTCTTACGATTATTGTTTTGAGTTGGATGCTATACATGTATTTTCCTCTTGCACATTCTTTTTCTAATGACACTGCAGAGCACACGTTTAGTGCTCTGCCTCCACACGAATTGTCTTATCGACTTGCGCTGCGCAACAATACATTTATTCGTATGTTACATCATTCTCAGCAGATCAACAATGCCACTAATTGTTGGATATGTGGCCGACTCCCTCCCTATCAGAACTACAAGGGAGCTCTGCCCCTCTTTCCTTACCCGTTTACACATAATGGTTCCTGTGGTGCATGGTTTAGTTTAATATCCCCTATAGACACCGACTCTAGCGTTTCCCAAGGCAATTGGATATGGGGAAATCTGAACACAGTCATGAACAAAGCATGTTTTCCAAACGAGGAGGGTCTTCCACAAATGACAGGGACAGATCTAGAAAATGAAGTGTATGGATTAGGCAATTTTACACTTAACCTCATGATTCTAAATGTTCAGTCAGAAACCAGTCCAGACTTACCATCCATATCAGTTCTACCAGCGAAAGGTGTATTATGTGTCAGAAAGAATGGTTCAGTACATCTAGGTCACAGTGACTGTACTACTGTGGTCGAATTCAGTGATAAAGGCAAGTCTACATTCAAAGCTTCCCGACATTCCTATTTTATATGTGGTCAGACAGCTTATGTCCGTTTACCTCCAGACTGGGATGGTACCTGTTTCATTGCATTCTTATTGCCACCAGTATTCCTAGCCCCATCTGACTATCACAGGAATTCCCGCCTTAATATTGTTAGACACAAGAGAGACCTCCCACTAGTTGATCAGACTGAAACTACATGGGAACAATATACAGATTTCAATAAAGGATTCTTTCCCTATCTAGGCACTGTCTCCAATAGTAAACTGATACGCAGATTAACCAGAATTCTCGAAGCGGTAGTGAATGAGACTACTTCTGCTTTGGGCAACTTAACAGAGGAGCAGTCTGCTATGAGACTTGTTGTTCTTCAGAACCGCCTTGTCCTTGACGTCATCC
Source organism: Lissotriton vulgaris (assembly GCF_964263255.1). NCBI lineage: Eukaryota > Metazoa > Chordata > Amphibia > Caudata > Salamandridae > Lissotriton > Lissotriton vulgaris. The sequence goes on from NC_141695.1 coordinate 570,629,684, forward strand.
TGGCTGATAGGGGCGGGGCTTGTAGAGTCATCGGATCCAGTTGCTGCGTGTTTATTCCAAAAAACGCGCCATCAGTCTATAAAGCTATTACCAGACTTCACGAGATTGCTCATCTGATACACCAGAATCCAGGCTCCTGGACTTGATCCGGTTGGCTCTGGAGTGTAGTATCGGCCTGGGGATGGAAGCTACTGTCATTCCTAGGAATCATATTGACCATAGTGTTTATTGTTGTCTATGTTTACAATGTGGGCCAGCGATTTGCGGCTTGTGCGCCACAGCATGTGTTCCCCATTCAAGTGCACGTTCCCATTCCCGAATAAAGAAAGAAGAACAGATGATGTTATATGAACAGATTGATGGTCTCATGAACATCGACATATCCTGAAGGGTCCGTAGGGGACAAGGAGGGAATGAGGTAATTGAAATTTTTAATGGTCAAATGTGTCCCCAACGTGTACCCCAACGGCTCCATGTACAAGTTTCAAGTACATGTAATTTCCCTCCACAACCGAATCTGAAGACGCAAATACATTTGCGTCCAACGTTAACATGTCCCCTATCAGAGCCACCATGAATGGATCGATAATTCAGTTCCTAAGTATGCCGTGCCACCGTCTTTATATGGTGCACTTTCACGTTTTCCTGGCTCTGCCGAGCTAGGCCCTGATTTCTGTCTTCAAGCCACTTCTGTCTCTGCCTCTGAAAGCTGCAGAATGGAGATGCATCCCTGACCTCTGCCTTACTTCCTGCCAAGCGAGCGGTACCCGGCTCGGCCTGGTCTGCCTGCCAAAAACAGTATTCTACCTTCAAGTTATCAGCGTAGCCAGCTCAGCTCCTCGAAAACACATTCCTGTCTAGTGAAATAAGTAAATATACCCCCGGCTGCAGAGCAAAGGGCCAAGCCTTCCTGTCTCCCTCATGAAATTCATTGCTCCCGTTACCATGGTAGGCCCCTGGCTCCGCGCATTGCACCTAGACACGCATACATTCAGTATAGAATAGCCTCTGTCCGAAAGACCTTTTACTTCAGATTATACATCCTCCAAACACAAGATATCAGATATGTTATAGGAACAGGTCGATCTGACATGCCAGACTTCTGTCTCTTCTACTAGTGCTAAAAGTCAGACCCTTAGCTTCCTCCAGATGCACGTCAATCACACGTCATATTAGCTGCGCGCGCATCCAGGCCACAGGTTTCAGCTGACTCTGCAAGAATTCTCTATGCATCCACCCACTTGTGACACTTTTCTGTGACGTTTCTAGTACACGCCTCTGTGCACGCCCTTGTTCACGCCTTTTTGCTACGCACATGTGTTCTTATCATATACATTTCACTTGTCACGCCTACTGTATTCAATGCTATTGTGTCATTTTACTATATATGTCATGTACTGTTAATAAATCGTCGACATCTTTCCTGCCATCATTGCATACCCGAACCCTTGTATTGATGGAATAGATTTCCATGACTTGAGTCATTTATGATTAAAGCCCTTATGACTCAGACACCACGGACTCTGCCTCTCATTTGATTGAGCTATTTCCTTTTACCTGTCTGAAATTATATGGCAAACTCGTATACGGTAAAATATTTACCACAGATGCATAGGCAATACTATAATGGAATACGTATCCCATGATATGAGAACAACCTAAAGGCCACTAGTAATTGGTATTTTGAGTGAACAGGAGAACAGCATCTTTCATGAACCTATTTCGAGCTACCTCATATTTGTGATATATACATGCTTTTGTTATTAATTTAGTCATAGCATATTTATTTACGCTAACGTTCACAGGTGTTACGAATATATATATCATCTACCTCACAGCGGTTGCTCGCTAACTGTTTATATATATGTTAACCCTTTTCCTCTCTCAGGTTAAGCGCTCTGATACCCACGGGTCTTGTTCGCGCTATACAAAACTTTATAATAAATAAATAAATAAATAATAAATGTGCACGCGCATTTTAGGTCAATGCGCTTGCCTTATTAAAGCCCCTATAGTCTCGCTCAATGCGCATGCGTATTGAGAGGCGAGACCTAAAAATGGGTACTGCTAAACCCCTCTTCAGCCACACAACCACAGATATTTCTTACAGAATGGGTACGTAAAACACAATTAAAATCCCTGCCCAGGATAACAACTGTTTCTTTGGTTGAATTTTACAAAAGTAGTAACCCATTGACCGATTTACATTACATTATATGCACTTTGTGAGCTGCACGTTCTTTGCAGCAGGCATAGAAACCCTCTGAACTACCTAACAATGAGTAGAAACTTCCATTGCACAAAACTTCGATCTCTCCCTCTTTCTCCAAGAAGTACATTAATCATTGCCGTTATTTTGACATTTTTATTTGTGGCTGAAAATGGCCGGAGTCCAGGAAAACAGCAGCAGGTGCTTTTAAAACCATCATATTATAGCGCCCCCACACGAAGTCAGCACCCGGTGCGGTGGCGGCGGTCGCACCGCCCCAGAGCCGGCCCTGGTACAACATCAAAACACTGCTCCTAAAATAGTGGGTGGGTGGATAGACTTTATGTTGTGCTTGTCATTCTACTGACATCATCACTGTTGGTGTCTGTAGAGTGTTAGCCTGTGTTAATTCTATGTTCTCTATTCTGATCCTGGCGGTTGCTGAGGCAGGATAGATTTTACTTGTTCTCCTGTACTTACTTTCAATAAATCTACTCTACTCACGATTTTGGAGTGCGACTCTTCACTAATTGTGGGCAGCTAAGAATCCTACACTTTTGGAAGCTATTACTATTGCTAAAGTTGTTGAAGAATCTGACAAGTGTATGGAGGAAATGCGTCTTCTTGAGATAAAGAAAGAAGAGACTGTCAACGTCATCAACAAGGCTGACAAAGACCCTACTCCTAATGTGGACAAATTTGATGCTAAGCCAAAAGTTTTTCCTTCCAAACCTAGATCATTTTTTTATACTTCTGGGGGGAGAGAAACATTTATGGGGTGTTTTCGCTGTGGTAGCATGTTTCATGCTGCTGACTTTCAGGGTTGTTTTGCCAGAGACAAAACTTGTCGTAAGTGTGGTAAGCGTGGTCATATTAGCAAAGTTTGTAAATTTCCTTCTTTTAATAGAGTCAACTTTGTAGAAGATGATTTTGTTCCTCAAGAAATGTCCCTTTGTGTGGAAAGTGATTCTGAAGACAATACTCAGTTTATTTTACAGAGGCCAAAAGCTTCTTTTATTCTCAATGGTATTCCAGTTACACTTTTGGCTAACCTTAACAGATTCTCTAATACAGAGGTTCTCCTAGCCGATCTAAACATCCTACAAAACATTTACTTGAAATATTGAAATTGTACATCCTAACGTTTAAGGGCCAACGGCAAGGTCGTAACCGGTGTCAAGATCCCTAACCAGACATACCCCCCCCACTTGGGAGGGGCGACAGCACTGAGGCGTACTCAAGTGCAACTACTACCAATTTCCCTTGACTTGACGGGGGCACTTATCAACTCGACGCCAGTTAAAGGTCGTTCGAAGACTCGTGTGAGGTATCTAGAAGGTATCGTAGACCTCCCCCGAACCCCACACAACTTACCGCATCTGCCGTCGCAGATGTCACTGGCCCCGGGAAATTCCCCAGGAGGGGGCTGTAACCCCTCCTACACAGGAAGGGGCCTTGACCGCCTTTCCTCTTCTTTCGGCGACCCATCCTTAGAAGGGACCGCCTCCCCGTTGAGGGGCCAAAGGCCACCTCCCCCGAGCGCTCCCATCCGTGTTTGGTGACGCCCACTCATAGGGATCTTCCAATTAATGCTCACCGATCATGACCTTACCGCCCGACCAAAATAAATACGACAAATGCTAACTAAACGAAACTACATTGGCCACTATGACCGAAAAAACATGTTTAAAAATGGACCTTAAATCCGAAGTTCTTTAATCACAAACTTGTACAATTAGACCAATCTTTATTACACATTCAACATCAACATAACACTAAAACAACCTGTAAACGAAATAGAATAATTGATCAATCTTTATTAAAACAACTGGCTGTCCTCAGGGGCTGGTGGGTGGGTCAAAATTGGCTCTTCGTTCCGTCTCGAGCTCACGTGCAGCGAGGAGGTGCAGCTTCAGAGGACAGGAACAAGAGGATGTCTTCTGGTCTTGCGTCCCTTTTTATCCATCTTCAGGGCGGGCGTAAACCCGCCCGTGCCTGCCCTGAGGGCGTGGCCGGCCGCGTCAGTGTCTAGGCCAGCCCACTCTAGGGCGGGAAAAAGCGCGCCCCGGCTACGCCGCTTCGGGCATACCAGCCGAGACGCGCCTCCCGCCCAAAATGGCTTCCCGGGGGGATCGAGGCACTCTGCCATACGTTCGGGGGGACCGAGTGGTCGCCCCTTTCCATATGGCTGAGATACCCGCCACCCCCTCTCAACACAATCCCCAAAGGAGGGAAACCGGAAACAGTTCTTGAAGTTTTTGGAAGTGGGAGGGAGTGACCCTCCCGGCCGTAAGGAGGCACGTTAGACTGGATAATCTCAAGAAACAAAGTTGCAACAATCCACTCCATAACACCATGTGACTGGTCTGATCATCACGCTATAAATTTCATGATACCCGCAACGAGAAAAGGTAGGACCAGGCAACCTGTCAAGACCAAAAAATGGACTCGAGACACAAAAGAAGCGAATATGGAACTACTGGTCGAAAGCTGTGAAAGAGACTTAAAGCCACCCAACAACCTGGAAAAAGTTAACGATCTGACGGAACACTACATTACAACTGTCGAAAATATCGTTAATAACACCATGCCATTAAAATTGAAACGAATCTCAGAAAAGACCAAAAACCCGTGGTTTAACGAAGCACTAAATGAAGATAGACGCAAACTGAGAATGGCCGAAAGAAAATGGAGGCAACACCCATCATCTCCTGAACTGGAAGCCCTTAGAAAAACAAGGAAACAATATAATAAAAAGATCATCAACTCAAAAAAGGAATTTATAAGAGCAGAACTGGATAATGCCAAAAACAGGCCACGAAAACTATTTGAAATCCTAAAGGAGCAATCAAACAAACTAGCCAAAACAGTGCAAGAAAATTCAAAAACATCCCTAAGCTGTGATGATTTCTCCACATTTTTCACCGAAAAGGCCAAAGCACTCGAAATAGAGCTTAAAAACTCGGCGTTGAACCTTCCCAACGAACCCTGGTCTACTAACGATGCCAACTCTACAGCGGATTGCACTATAGCAAAAAACAAGGCGAGCTGGGAAAGATTCGAACTGTATGACCAACACACGATTGCCAAGACGCTCTCAGGAATCAAACCTAACAACCACCACCAAGACCCTCTGCCTGCAAAATGCGTAAAAGAAATCAATCACATCCTGATTCCAATATGGACCGAAATAATAAATGCGTCACTGTCACAAGGGATCCTTCCCGACTGCCTAAAAACTGGTCAAGTCGTTCCCATAATCAAAAAACCCACAGCAGATACTTCAGATCCAAATAACTTTCGCCCAGTGACCAACATCCCTCTACTGGCCAAGTTGACCGAGAAATGTGTGCAGAACCAATTGAGCCAACACATCAACAAATTCTCCTTGCTAGATGAATGCCAATCAGGATTCAGAGCAGGGCACAGCACTGAAACAGCGATTCTCCACATTACCGATGACGCACTACAGGCCCTTGACCAAAATCAAGCATGCCTACTGATTCTCCTTGACTTGTCATCGGCATTTGATACGGTAAATCATGAAGCATTACTGACCAGGCTACGGGACAGGATGGGAATTTCGGGAATAGTGCTGAAATGGTTCGAGTCCTTTTTACAGAACAGAACACAGCGCTTCCTGGTTAACCAATCAATCTCCCTTCCTTGCCCTACCACAATTGGAGTCCCCCAAGGATCGACATTATCCCCAGATCTGTTTAACCTATACGTCGAGCCACTCACAGAAATTCTACAAAAATCTCAAATATCCTATCACATGTACGCTGACGACACGCAAATTTACGTAAAGATCGGATCCATAAAAGAATTGGAATTAATGAATGAGACACTAAAAATGACACTTCAATGGTTAACGGCAAACCACCTGAAGTTGAATGCACATAAAACAGAGTTCCTACTAATCTCTCCACCAAAGAGAAATACAGAAATATTGGAATGGATGAAAGTCGTGACTGCGCTAAATTGCACCCCTACCCTTGTCAACTCAGCCAAATCTCTAGGAATCATCTTAGATGAGAATATAGACATGAAAGCCCACATTAACTCAATGGCGAAAAGTGCCCGCTTTCACTTGAACTACCTAAGAAAATTGAAACCATTCCTCACAGAGTCAGACCTCAAATTGGCAATCCAATCCCTAGTTATCTCGAGAATTGAATATGGGTGCACTACCTTGGCTGGATTACCAAAAATGTCCACAGCACCACTGAAGGCCTGCCTTAACGCTGCAGCAAGACTTATCACCGGAACTAGGAAATATGACCATATATCCCCGCACCTGAAAGCATTAAACTGGCTACCATATGAAGCAAGAATCCAAATAAAGATAGCATGTATCACACATAAAGCATTACACGACAACACCCCAAGATATCTAGCAAAGAAAATCCAGCTGTCTAGTAGCAACCGACCATCTAGGAGTGCTGGGGAGCTGCTACTACGACCAGCCTTCTTCCGAAAGAAAAAAACCTATGACAGAGCGTTCTCAGGAGCGGCCCCCAGAATATGGAACTCACTCCCTCCGAACATCAGGAAGATCCAGAATCTGGTAACATTCAAACGGGAAGTGAAGAGCCTGCTGATGAATAGATTCATTACTTAGCAAAGATCACTAAACATGGATTTGCTATAATTCTGCCTAGTACAGATCAGGCACGCCATCATTACTTAGCGAAGATCACTAAACATGGATTTGCGATAATTCTGCCGTATTACAGATCTGGCCCGCCACCAAAATCGGAGGCACAGACAATTCTATAATGGAATACGTATCCCACGATACGGGAACAATCCAATGGCCAATAGGAATGGAGATTTGATTTGAACAGGAGAACAGCATCTCTCATGAACTTATACCGTGCTACCTCATACATGAACTTATACCGTGCTACCTCATATTTGTTATATATACATGTTTTGTTATTATTTAATCACAGCATATTTACTTAGGCTAACGTCACATGTGCTACGTATATATATGTCATCTACCTCACTGCGATTGCTTGCTAACTGCTTATACATATGTTAACCTTGTTTCCTTTTCTTATTTCATGTTAAGCGCTCTGATACCCACGGGTCTTGTTCGCGCTATACAAAACTCTATAATAAATAAATAAATAAATAATAGATCCTGGTTTTCTATCATTCCATATAATATGCATAAAGAGTATTGGTGTTCTATCCCACTTTCACACAGTGACATTTTACCCAAAGGTTACATGGGATAAGTTATTAAATTGAAAGGAATCATGGATACTTCTTTTCAATTCAAGGGGAGATCTGCGGTTGGTAAAGTTTATATTTCTGAAGAGGGCCCAGCTATCCTTGGTTGGATACAACAATATGATTTGCATATCATCCTTTACCCGAGGTCTGATGATGTAGTACTAGTCATTGAAGATTTCAATAATGTTGAGACTGTTCTTTCTAAGTTTTCTGATGTTTTCCGCCCTAGTTTAGGTAAACTGAAAGGTTATCTGCATGAAATTAAAGTGAAGGAAAATGTTTCTCAAGTTAGGCATTCTCTCAGAAGAATTCCTATTGCTGTTAGAAAAGAAGTAATAGAAATGCTGGATGACATGCAAAAACAAGACATAATAGAACCGGTGGAAGCTTCTGAATGGCTTTCGCCCGTTGTGGTTACACAAAAAAAAGATGGTAAGCTTTGTTTTTGTGTTGACCTTCGTTCATTAAATCAGAACATCATTGTTGATAAGTTTCCTTTGCCCAATATTTCCGAAATGGTTCTCTTAATGGACAAAGTTAAATTCTTTAGTAAATTGGACCTAAGGTCTGCTTATCATCAAGTAGTATTACACCCTGATTCGAAAACGTTCACTGCCTTTGTTACGATTGAAGGGGTGTTTCAATTCAAGAGGTTGCCATTCGGCCTGGCTTCTGCAGCCAGCGTGTTTCAATGTATGATGCATTCCTTATTTAAAGACTTGAAGCAGGTTCATTTTTTTCAAGATGACATTTTGATCACAGGTATAGATGAACTTGAGCATAATTGTAATTTGTCAAAGGTTTTGCAAATTTTGTCTAGTGCTGGTCTTACCCTGAGGAGGGATAAATGTCAATTTCTTTTGACTGAAATTGATTACTTGGGGTACACGATTTCACAAGATGGAGTTAAACCTAAAGAAGATTTATTGAAAGCAATCAGGTGTGCTCCTATTCCTTCTGATAAAGACCAGCTGAAATCTTTTCTTGGCTTAGTGGAGTATTACTCCAAATTTATACCTAATTTCTCACACAAAACGGAACCTTTACGAATGTTACTTAGAAAGGGTGTGCATTTTGAGTGGGAGACTCAACAATCTCAAGCATTTGAAAAGATTAAGAGTGACATTATAAATGCGGGCATTTTGACTACTTTTGAACCAGGTAGGGACACTTATGTTACTGTTGACGCTAGTGCTTATGGAATTGGTGCTATTTTGTCTCAGAAGAGTGGTGGGATTGAGAGAACGGTAGCATTTGCTTCACGTTGTCTCAATTCCTCTGAGCGTAATTATGCTGTTATCGAGCGAGAGGCACTGGCTGCTGTGTGGGGTGTGTCTCATTTTCACACCTATTTATGGGGTATGCAATTTTGTTTGAGGACTGATCATAAGCCTCTTATTAAGATCTTGTCGCCTGGTGGGACTAATAATGGTTCTCCCCGTTTGATGAAATTTGCAGCTAAGTTGCAAGAGTATACATATGAATTAGAACATATTTCAGGTTGGAGAAACACCCAAGCTGACTGTTTGTCACGTTTACCTATTTCTTCTGAAACTGTAATTGAGGACTTTGAAGATGAAAGTGTGTGTGTGGTTGCTGGTTTTGAGGATGCCTGTTCTACTGAGTTTTGTTCCATTTCCAAAGAGGAGTGGCATCAAGCAGTTCTTGAGGATTCTGACTTCAGTGAGCTTGTTAATGCCATTCGTTTAGGTTGGAGAAGAGAAGGGGATGTTAAACCTTCTTTGCGTTCTTTTGTTAAGTTGCAAGAAGAACTTAGTCTTGGTTCTTCAGATGATTTAGTCTTGCGTGGTGAGAGGTTTGTTCCACCCATCTCTCTCAGAAGGAAACTCTTCTGTCTAGCTCATGAAGTACATCTTGGGCAAAATATGACTCTTAAACGTCTTAAAAAAAACTTTTGGTGGCCTGGTATTGACGAAGATGTTCGAAGATGGGTTGAGTCTTGTCTGTTATGTAAAGAGAGTGAGAAGAGGTTGAAAATGATTTCTCCTTTGCAGGGTTCTATTGTTAGTTTGAGTGATTTACCTTGGGATAAAATCTGCTTGGATTTTATTGGTTCAATGGATTCTTTGCCTTGTGATTGTAGGTTTGCCTTGGTTCTAGTAGATGTGTGTTCTCGGTGGTTGTGTGTGGAGTTTATGAAAAATATTACCACTGATTCTGTTATTAAACAGTTGAGGTCAATATTTTTAAAGGAAAGCTTCCCGAAAGTTTTAATCACAGATAACGGGACTCAACTTACATCTTTGGCTATGCATTCCTTTCTAGCCAATCATGGGATCAAGCATGTGTGCACTTCTCTGTACAACCCTCAGGGTAATGGCATGGTTGAGCGGATGAATCGTTTGGTCAAAGGGACTATACAGTTGTCGTTGCAAGGACAGAGAGATGTGCGTAGAGCTGTGGAGGATATGGTTTGGGCTTATAATACCACTGCTCATGGTGTTACTGACCAAGTTCCTTTTGAGCGTATGCGTGGTAGACTTCCTAAAACTAAGTTGGTTCCACAGTGGTTGTGGGAAGGTGCTGTTGTTTCTAAGGTTGTTCCTGGAAAGGTTGGTAGAGTTGAAGTGGGTGATTTGATTAAAGTTAAGTTGGGTCGTAGAGAGTTTGGTATGAATAAGTTTTCTGATCCTATGAAAGTTAAGGAGGTTCATAAATGGCATGTGGTTTTAGAGAATGGGCAGAGTTGGAACTTCCGTAGGATTGCCTTGTATTCTTAAAAAAAGTGTTGTGAATGAAAGTTTGAATGAGCGGTCTTCTAAGGATGTGTCTTCTAAGGAGGGTTTCTTTTCCCAGGAAACTCATGTGGCACCTAATCCTTCCCAGGATACTCTTGTGTCACCTAACTCTACTCTTTTGACACCAAATTCTTCCAAAGAGTCTTCTATTGTACCTGGGTCTTCAAGAGGAGTTACTCTGAACTTGGGACGGGTATCTTCTTCTGGTAGGATTCATCGTGTTCCTAAGAAATACAATGATTTTGTTCGATATTAATGTTTTTACTTTGATTTCTTTCTCAGTTGCCTTTGTTTTTCTTTGAGTTTGTATCACATTCTATTTCTTTGTTTTGTTTTGCTTTTTCGTTATTTTCTTTGTTTCAAGGAGAGGAGATATGTTGTGCTTGTCATTCTACAGACATCATCACTGTTGGTGTCTGTAGAGTGTTAGCCTGTGTTAATTCTATGTTCTCTATTCTGATCCTGGCGGTTGCTGAGGCAGGATAGATTTTACTTGTTCTCCTGTACTTACTTTCAATAAATCTACTCTACTCACGATTTTGGAGTGTGACTCTTCACTACACTTTCACAGACCAGGACACTCGAAGCACTTTCAAAAGTCAGACCACATTCATCACTCAAAATAATCACAGCATTAAAATAACCAAACTGTAGATTCATAGATGACCAGTCATTCAAAAGACTTCCCACATCAGGATGCTTCACAACTTCAAACCATGACAGCTTCCGTCAAAATACTGAAATCAACTCAGTGTATCACTACATTTAACGCTGAGAGACCTGCAATATCTGGACACTTACATCACTCATAAGAGGTGGACATTTACAGCGGAACTCTGAAGAGAAACGTTGCCTCCCTCGATCTCCTCTGCTTTCAATCCGCGAATTTCACATGCTTCAAATTAAAACACAGAAGAGCCCATTGCGCCTAGAGGTATAACAGTTTAAAACGGGTACCACATACAAGAAAATGTACCTACAAACACGGTACTCATAAGACCCTTTGCACTGTGTGCTTCTTAGAAAGTATGCACCCAAGACAGGTAAACAAATGCCTGAGCACAAATAATTGCAAACCGTTTGGTAACCATACATCCTCATGCAGTATCTTCCTGCACACAAACATACTCTCCATAGTGTAGAAGCTGTCCAGTATCACACACTTTTACACTTTTATATTGTATGGACAACTCCACAATCTTTACTAGTGAACATTTTTAGGTGCAGTCTAAAAGCATGCATATACAACCATTGCGCAAATAGCGCCGGAATTTACTTATTTCCGCTATGTAGAACCCATTTCATAAACTGAAATTCGTCTACACATACCTGTCTGGACATGCCTATCATAGGTGCTCCCCCACATTCTTCCCCAGTTTTGGACTTATGGCGCTGTAGATAATTAGCAGGCTAACGCAGTGACTTAACTGCCCACACTCGGCCCGGTGACTTACAGGTTGAATCTAGGTATCAGGAGCAAGTCTCAGCTGCCTCTTTAAACAAGCATTTGCAATGCAATAGGTCTCGCATTAGGAAAGTTTGAGCTATTGGTATTGTAAATTACACATTTTTCATTTATGTGTTTGTTTTGAAAATAGAGAAATTAATAGCTTTGTCATTTACAATCCCAATAGTTTTAACTGTTGCAAATGTGACACCTATAGCATTTGTAATGCAATATGTGTTGTATTTACGTGACTTAGATGTATTGATATTAGAAATAACTAATGGCTTTTAATTTTTTTAAATGATTAATACTTAAAAGTTATTTTAATTTATAATGGCAATAGCTTAAACTTTTGTAAATAACTCTTGTGAAGATTATGTTCAGTGTATTTTATTGTGACGAAAATCCAAGAACTGTAGTGAAATATTAACATCTTTTTGTGACATTTTTAATAAAGCTTGAAACATTGAGAGGACATATTTGAAGTAGTTGTTGTTGAATGGTTGCACAGATTGATGCTGTGGTGGCGCTGAGTGATGTTATGGTGGTGACGAGTGATGCTGTAGCGTTCAGTGATGCTGTGGGTGCGCATAGTAATGTTGTGGTGCCCCTGAGGGATGCTGTGGTGGTGCTGAGTGATGCTGTGGTGATGCGATAGATTGACAGAGTGTGTGCAATAGATAGATAGAGGGAGAGCGATAGATAGATAGATAGATAGATAGATAGATAGATAGATAGATAGATAGATGGATGGATAGATAGATAGATAGATAGATAGATAGATAGATAGATAGATAGATAGATAGATAGATAGATAGATAGATAGATAGATAGATAGATAGATAGATAGATAGATAGATAGATAGATAGATAGATAGATGGATGGATGGATAGATAGATAGATAGATAGATAGATAGATAGATAGATAGATAGATAGATAGATAGATAGATAGATAGATAGATAGATAGATAGATAGATAGATAGATAGATAGATAGATAACATCCCGTATTCGAGGAATTTACTGGGTGCAATTTTAATTTTGATTCAATGTTTCAATGCGTCCCCTCGAGCACCGGTGTTATGCTACTAATATAAATGAATTTGCAGATGTTAATCACTGTAACCAAATAAAAGGGGGCAGACATGTGTCCTCCGGCTTCAAAGGCACAAAACCTGAGTTCAGATCTTAATTCCTGCACATAGGCAAAGAGTCTTATCTGACAGTTTTGTGCTTTCTGAGCGGGCGAGCACAGTGAGTGCTGAGAAGCCGAACTACCAGTGTGCTCATTGTTTTGACTGCCTCCTTACAGTTTTTTTCTATCCAAGCCATGAAGTGAAGGCACCTCAGCAAGTTAACTACACCACATATTTCTGTGTGCAACAAGAAGTATCTGGGGTCTGATTCCAGTCAGGGCGAGTTAGACGTTTATCCTTTTTTGACCAACAAAGTCAGTTTGAAATGGACAGTAAAATAAATAAAACACACTGCACGCCTTCTGCTGTGGGCTCAGAGACGAGAATGGACAGGGAAGGAAGGCCTGGCAGAAAAGCTGTTGTGTCTGATGCTTGTGGATTTCTGACGCTTGTGGATGTCTAATGCCTGATGTTTGTGGATGTCTGACGCTTGTGGATGTCTGACGCTTGTGGATGTCTGACGCTTGTGGATGCCTGACGCTTGTGGATGGCTGACGCTTGTGGATGCCTGAAGCTTGTGAATGCCTGATGCTTGTGCATGCCAGACCCTTTTTGGATGCCTGACGCTTGTGGATGTCTGATGGGTGATGCTTGTGGATGCCTGATACGTGATGCTTGTGGATGCCTGATGCTTGTGGATGTCTGATGCTTGTGGATGTCTGATGCTTGTGGATGCTTGATGCTTTTGGATGCCTGACGCTTGTGGATGTCTGATGCTTGTGGATGTCTGTTGCTTGTGGATGTCTGATGTTTGTGCTTGTCTGATGTTTGTGGATGTCTGATGCTTGTGGATGTCTGTTGCTTGAGAAAATAGAATTAGAAAGGAAGAACGATGCAGATAAAAGGAGAAACAAGGGCACATTTGTACATACAAGCAGTCTGTAATTGTATAAAACGTACTTTTTACTGCATTGACTGATCATGACGACTTTAACATGTTGTACATTATAAACAGTTGCGTGATTTCAAGATTTATCTATAAAGGTATTTCTAAAAGGCCCCACCCCCTTACATCCGAATATTTACCAATTCTCATGGCAATGCATTTATTTAAAGTACTGATTTAAATGTATTTGAAACGGTGTGTCACCAGTAAAAAGAAAGCCCCAGAATAACAGTGAGCGCTGGCAGGAGCGCTAAGTGAGGCCACACACATAGTGAAGTGAAAGGGCTCGCAGCACTGCACACTTCCCTCGTACAGATTTCATGATCACAAAACCTGCACGTGCCAGTCACTGGGCGGCTGTTGCATGTGGCTGCACGCGAGGGGAAGGCAGCAACAGTTGATCCAATAAATTGCTGCGGCCTTTCATCCACTTGAATATGTAAATGTCGGTGGCGCCACTTGCAATCACTCTGCAGGAATCGCGACGTGTGTTTAAGAAAATGTATGCTGTTTGAGGTGATAGGAGGGGTGGGTGTTAACAGTTAAAGTAATACTAAAATCTAAAAAGGAGGAGGCAGCAGGGGGAGAGGAGAGAGGTGACAGGAGGGGGCGATATCACAACCTGTGTTTTGGATAAGCTACTCTGTTTTTCTTTTTAAAGCAGAAACAATATTTCAAAATTGTAGGTTTGCTATTATATTCCTGTTGAAATGCTATGTTCCAAAGATTAATGTAATCCATGTTTGTTTTTAACTGTTTTTCACCTCAACACAGAAAGCGCTTTTGTAACGTTGTTTCAACTCAAAATATAAAGCGCTTTATTAACGTTGTTTCATTACAATACATAAAGCGGGTCGTTTTTGTAAAGCGCATTGTGAACGTCCTTGCCTGCCTACAATTCTTATGGACAAAATTGTTAACAAGGAATAGGCAGGCCATCTTCCTTAGCACATGAAGTAATGTGTGTAATATGATGCAATTATAATATGCGGGCAAAGTGTGATCGCCCTCATCTCTGTTCTGCTTTTTGCTGCACTTTCCTATATTGTGCATCTGATGTTGAATTTGTGCTATGGGCATATATGCACGCCCAGTGTGTTCGCCTTCACCTCTGCTCTGCTTCTCGCTGCAGTTTTCTGTTGTGTGCATTTCACTTTACGTTTGTTCTATGGGCATAAGCCTACTGTGCTTGCCTTTACTCGTGCTTTGCGTCTTGCTGCAACATCTTGACCTGTGCATTTAACTTCATGTTTGTCTTATGGGCATATATGCAAGCCCACTATGCTCAATGTGCAGATCCTCACCTCTGCTGTGCCTATCAGTGCACCTCCTTGCTCTGTGCATTTTACTTTAAATTTGTTATATGTGCATATATGCATAACAGTCTGCTTTCGTTACATGTGCTCCGTCTCTTGCGTGGGCTCTTTGTCTTATATATCTTACGCTTGTGGTATGGGTATATATGCGAGCCCAGTGTGCCTAATATGCATGCCCTCACCGCTGCTCTGCTTCTTGTTGCAGCTCTCTGTGCTGTGTATGTGCGCGTGTAAGTGGGATGGATGGGTGGGAGAGGTGTGTGCGTGCATGGCTGTGTGTGTGTACGTGAGCTGGTGAATGAGTTGAGTGAGCAAGGTGGAAGGGGGGGGCTGTGTGCATGGCTGTGTGTGTGCACGTGAGATCTTGACTGGGGTGGGGGGAAGGGGGTGCGTGCTTAGCTGTGTGTGTGCGCGTGAGCTTGTGAGTAGGATGCAGTGTGCCTAATATGCACGCCATCACCGCTGCTCTGCTTCTTGCAGTTTTTGGTGCTGTGTGTGTGCTTGTGTGAGTGGGATGGGTGGGGGAAGAGGAGGGGGGTATGCGTCCATGGCTGGTGCATGTGCACGTGAGCTGGTGAATTAGTTGGGTGGGCAGGGTGGAAGGGGGCTACGTGCGTGGCTGTGTGTGTGCATGTGAGCTTGTGAGTGGGGTGGGGGGAGTGAGAAGGGTGCGTGCGTGGCTGTGTGTGTCCGCGTGAGCTTGTGAGGTGGATAGGTGGGGTGGTATGCATGCATAGCTGTGTGTGAGCATGTGAGTGGAATGGAGGGGGGTTGTGCGTACGTGGCTGTATGTGTGCGCGTGAAGCTGTAAGTGGGATTGGCGGCTCAGTGTGTGCTTGCGAGCTTGTGAGTGGCCTGGTTGGGGTGGGAGAGAACAGGCTGTTGTATACGTTATAAGGTGCACGTTCTATAATAAAAAAGCAGACATAATGGCAGTAAGACTACTTTAGAATGCCTTTTGTTACGGAGCTGGTTTGTGAAACTTTTTACATTTGCACTGTAGCTTAAAGGAGGAAATAAATAAACTTGCATGGCGCCATGTTGCATAAAAAAATTTTTGGTAGCTAAACATATTTTATCAGCCACTTGTTAAATGAAAGAAGATTCATAGCACCAAAACTAAGCTAATGTAATTAAAGCAGGGGGCGGATCCCTTTGAAGCATAGATGTAATTAGGGGGGAGGAGAAGTCGCGCTGGGGTGAATGCCTGAGGCCAAGCTGCCCGTGGGAGGGAGGCTGATATGTAAAAGTCGGTGGCGCCACTTGCAATCGCTCTGCAGGAATCGAGACGTGGGTTTAAGAAAATTTATGCTGTTTGAGGTGATGGGAGGGGTGGGTGTTATCAGTAAATATTCTACTTATACGTAGCTTCAGCAACTTCCATGCTAATCTAATTCCTTATGTAATTCACTCTATTGAAAAGCGCTCTGACACCTTTGATTAAAGTTCGCGCTGTATAGAAACGCATACATAAATAAGTAAGCTGCCCGTAGTGTGAGTGTGTATGGAGTCTTTGGAATAGCCTGTCTGCCCCCTGGGGGACTCAAGTGGTTTCTGGACAGGCTGCTGCTTGCTGTAGTTGGAAGTGACTCTGCTTTGAACTCTGCGCATTGTAGTGTTTGCACGCATGGCTGCTAGGGGTGAACTGCCTGCAGGAAAGACTCGGCAAGATCAAAAACAAGTCGATGACTCGGAAGCCTGTGGCCCTGGGTAAAGTGGGCAGTGCCCTTTGGAGGAGATAGTGACGCCTCTCAAGGGAAACCGGTCTGTTAGGTTATATTGGAGAGAGTCCACTGCCTGGGTGTGAGCTGTGACGGACCTCCTTTACCCCCTAGGCGGACCCACACATACACAAACAATGTGAATCAGCGAGTCCTTGGAGACTGGAGGGAGGCTTTGTTCTAAACAATTTCCGAACGTCTGTCACGGACAAAGAAAACAAATGAAAAGGCCCATTCCAATGACAAATTATCGTATGTACGTAAAATGTATGTAAAACGATTTCAAAATAATTTGAAATGTCAAAGTGGGAAAAATTATGGTAGGTAAAGGGAGAGCAACATATGTTGGAAGGGAAAGCCAGGCGGTTAAATATTTCCTTGACTTAATTGGCCATGAATGGGTTAAATGTAAGCAATCATATTTTCAGTAATTGGCAATTTAGATTGGGACAGCCTGCCTTGTAGGGAAAATCCAGTATTGCGAAGCCTACTGTACCAAGACTGCGATTTGTCGTGCAGGGGCTTACAGACTTCTCAAGAGCAATGAAAGAACATCGCCGAAAGAAGATTTTAGGGGCGGGGAGCGGATACCTGTGAAGCGCGGCCGCGAAAGAAGTGAAAACAGCAGGGATCTTATTAGGGGGGAGGAGCGCGCACTGCGCAGGCATCGGGGAAACAACAGATGCCTGTGAAGGTCTTGGAAGGCAGGCGGCTCGGACAAAAGCTCGTGCATGAGAACACATGCACTCGGGGAAATCCGCTTAGGGAGAGCATAGTTTAACTTCTTGGTTTCTCTGCTATAGACTCGTCCTATTCCATTCCTGCGGAATGGGAATAGGCCGAGACCTAAAAACGAGGTCCCGCTGAAGTGCACCGTCACCACAGACATTAAATGACTCCCAGCCCCCCACCTTCCTGTACCGTATGTGATTCACGGAGTCGCCAGCTCCAAATCCGATCCCAGAGGCATTATGAAGTATCTTGTCGGACAGGCAGAGCAGGGGAAGCTGATGGTCTTGTGCCACTCAGGGGCTTCGGAACAGCCGCAGGGCAGAGGCAGGAGGTCTTCTCGGGTGTAGTGGGAGCAGCGTCAGCACAAGCGCTGCTTCCCAGATGGCAATCCGGGATCTGGGTGCGACAGGATTCCCAGCAGAGACTGCATCATGGGACAAACAAGGAAGAAGTCCCTACACGAATAGATAACGCTGTGCTGCGGAACAAAACTGTAGGTGGTCGGTGCTGCTTCCTGCCGAAGGGAAGAAAAACGGAAGTTCCTGCATTGGACCGCAAGCCAACCATAAGCCGGCTAACAAAATAAATGCCACAGTTAACAAATGCAAAAATCACAGTTGATGGACAGAATGCAGAACAATGTCATACATTCACCCCAGTACAGAGATCTGGGCCTAATTCCATCGTTTTTTTGCACTCCACACCACCTCAGTTCAGACATGGCCATATGCAAATCAGCCTTGACCCTGTGTCTCATGGGAACAGTCCAGCCTGAACTGCCAAGCCATGTCTTCCCTGGACCGGAATCAAGCATCCTAAGACCGGTTTCTGGCTATCAGCCGTCATCAGCCAGGATAGCTTGGCTCCAGTGGTGTGGAGAACACAGGACTCACATCTGTGCATACCCTTCCCACTCGGGGTGACAAATACAAAAAGAACAGTTGATGGACAGAATGCAGAACAATGTCATACATTCACCCCAGTACAGAGATCTGTGCCTAAATCCATTGTTTTTTGCACTCCACACCACCCCAGTTCAGGCATGGCCATATGCAAATCAGCCTTGACCCTGTGCCTCATGGGAACAGTCCAGCCCGAACTGCCAAGCCATGTCTTCCCTGGACCGGAATCAAGCATCCTAAGACCGGTTTCTGGCTATCGGCCGTCATCAGCCAGGATAGCATGACTCCAGTGGTGTGGAGAGCACGGGACTCACAACTGAGCATACTCTTCCCACTCGGGGTGACAAATGCAAAAACAACAGTTGATGGACAGAATGCTGAACAATGTCATACATTCATCCCAGTACAGGGATCTGTGCCTAAATCCATTGGTTTTTTTGCACTCCACCCCACCCCAGTTCAGACATTGCCATATGCAAATCAGCCTTGACCCTGTGCCTCATGGGAACAGTCCAGCCCAAACTGCCAAGCCATGTCTTCCCTGGACCGGAATCAAGCATCCTAAGACCGGTTTCTGGCTATCAGCCATGATCAGCCAGGATAGCTTGACTCCAGTGGTGTGGAGAGCACGGGACTCACATCTGAGCGTACCCTTCCCACTCGGGGTGACAAATGCAAAAACCACAGTGATGGACAGAATGCAGAACAATGTCATACACAGTTAATGAATGGCAAGCGGCAGGAGAAACTACTGGCAAGAAGCAGAGCTTTACCCAAGAATACAGATTACGTGATGCCTCGTAGAGGCAGTGCATGCGCTGCCTATGCGAGACCTAACAAAAGCTTACATGCTAGGGTCTCTTATAGAGGACCCACATTGATTAGACATATTCTGAGCTTCACACCTAGGGCACAGGCTTCAGAGATCCTACAGACAATGGTATACCATACTCGAACTGTCTACCAGATTACACAGGTCTCAAAGAACAGCGATCTGGGCAGCTACTCTACCATATGGGCTATACAAGTAAACATTCTCAGGTCTGTGATAAAAATGTGCTATTGCTCAGATACAATGTACTTTATACACTCAGTCATTTCGAAGTAATACCATACTCCAGCTTTCTGACAGTATAGCAATATCTTAGGTTGTATTACTCTTCAGTCTCTTAGATCAGTCAAAAACGCACCCCACACATTATAAATTTATGTACGAGTACCATTAAATGGGGTCACAATTAACAGATGTTATCAAAGCTTAGAGTCCAGACAGATCATAGTGCTTTTATAGGTGCACAAATGATTATTATAATTATGACGTTGCTGGTTCAAACCTGTGACTGTAGAGCTTCCCTCAAGTGTCTGACACTAAGGGGGATATTTTCAAGAACGTGTGATAATTATCGCTAAATTAGTTAACTCAACTTTGCCTATCGCAATCTATCGCAGGAAAATAACTCTGTGTTAACGTTGTTTTCCCAACACAGCTGCATCATGCAATAGTCTTATGATAACGCGTCAAATTACCGCGTTAAAACTAGCGCAATGGTGAAAAAACGCGAACACGAAAATGATGTGGTCAATTGCGATACAAAAATCAGTGACAACCAGCGACAGGCCTGTAATTCCCACGCGCCATGCGGGGAAAAGGCACTATAAAAGCAGAACAAAAAAATGCCCCCAAAAATAATCTGCGTTGCACTATGGATGCACCCGGTCCGAGTGCAGAGGACAACACATACCCCAGGAGCCCCACAGATGACGAGCAAGGAACCTCAGGGTCGGGGAAGTCCAAGGAGAAGAGGAAGAGGAAGACGCGGTTCAGTCTGCAGGAAAACAGGATCATTGTCACGGAGGTGAAATAACGCTACCAACAACTGTTCAGCACCTCCAACGTTACATTAGCAAGAAAGTCACAAATATGGCAGCCTATCTTGGACCATTTGAATGCAGTTGCAGCATTGAGGAGGACAATGGAAGAGGTCAAAAGGCACTGCAATGATGTGAAGTGCAAGACCAAGAAGAAACTCTGTGCCAACATGAAAGCAGCAAGGCTCATTGGAGGTGGGGGTCCAGTGGCACACCAGGAGCTGGATGACATTGAGAAAATGGTGGCCACAGTCATCAGTCAGGATACGGTGCCAGGAGTTGGGACTCAGGACACTGCCCAACATGACCTGACACAACATCAACAGGGTGAGTACCGACCAGGGACTGGGAGGACAGGGGGAAGGGGGGAGATGGGCACAATGGCACACATGCACAATTAAGCAGAGCACACTGCACACCCACAATGACTCTGGATCATGTCCCTGAAACCCGTGGCACACTGCAGCACACATATAAACACCAAGAAGGCACCCGAACCCCATGTCCCCAAAGGGGTCCCACACATCACCAATCTCTACACCAACACATGCACACATGCAAAACCCAGGAAAGATACGTATTTGTGAGCCACACGGACAATGCAAGTGACACTGCATGATGATTATCATGGCTGCAGGCCAATCATCATGACATTGTGCATGCCACAACACTGAGGTGGATGAGTGTGGCCACATGCATTAAGGAGCAGGTCACACTCTGACAAATCCACGTGCACAAACAACCCCTGACGACCACAACACATCTGTGGACAAACCATGTCCAAGAGTCACAACTCGAACAAGAGCCCAATTCACCCAAGCCCTTAGCATCTCAGCACTGTAGAAGGACAGAAGTCAAAGGCACACTGCCTCAAAGGGATAAGGAGTCACCAAATCAGAGCTGCAGGGGCGACTCACCCACAATGCAGCACACACACATGAGAAAAAGAGCACCTCAACATTGACAACAATGTGATACAAACTGCAACACTTTCACAACAGAACACAGGAAACAACTGGTGCCACATGTGCGTACAAAATGGGAAATCACATCTGGGATAGCAGGAAACTGTAAGATGACAAGGTACGAGTACAATTATAATAATGGTGTAGAAAAGGTTTTAGACCCCTGCAGTTGTTCGAAAAGTGGGGAATACTCTGTGTTTTTAAAATACCCCTCACACACTGAAAATTAAATCAGTGTCATTCTTCATCATAGGAGTCTTCCCGTCCCTCTACGGGGTGGGGCGTGCTACGACCTACATAGATGCGGGAGCACTTAATTAAGTGAAAAAAGATATGTGTAGTGCATACGTGGTAGGGTCGGAAAAGATAGTGGGGCAAAGTTAAAAGTCTCCTGGCTAGTGGAAAAAATATAATTTATAGCCTTCCCTAGCTGGAAACATTAAAAATGGGGAGACGTAGATAGTATACTATTATGAGGAGCCTTCTACTGGGTCCCAGTAGAAGGCAACTCATAATAGTATACCCAATGATGAAGCATGACACTATATTAATTTTCAGTGTGTGAGGGGTATTTTAAAAACACAGAGTGTTCACCCCTTTTTGAACAACTGCAGACTCTAACACTTTTTCTACATCATCATTTGTAATCTTTCAAACAAGGAAGGGCATTATATATTGCAGTGATAGGATCTTTTTGTTGAATAACAGTTCTAAGAGGAGGGCGATCCTACCCTCATCCCTCTTCACTCCCCCCTTTTGTTTTTTGCTTAAGGTACGAGTACAACCACACAACCCTGATGTAGTACAAATGTTCACTGTCCCGCATAAAATAGGCATCTCCCCACAAACAGTCACAATGTACATTGTCATGCAGTCTATATGTAAACGCTGCCAATGCGTCAACATACATGGAACACACTTTGAAACTGCATCTCTCCTTTACATTGCAGAGGGACAATCAACACCTTCTGCAGAGCAGGCACTAAATCACGTCAGTGATGATGGAGACGACCCCCAGGACACCGACCTAGATGAACTCCAACGGTTCATGGACGCCCTCTGCACCCCAACTACAGTAGCAGGTCAGTCCAGCACCATCGAGGTGAGCCCACCTCCTGCACATACCACCCAGCAGGAAGTACCCACCACCACGTCTGGCTCCCAGCACCTCACGGAAGAACACAACGCTGTGTCTTAGACTGCCAGAAGGGGCTGGCTGAACAGGTGCGGGTGGGGTATGAACTCATGGCAGCCAAACTAGATGCCATACGTGGGGGTGTCCAAATCCCATCAGGGACCACTTACACTCCCTAATGGACACCCACAGTCCGCCCCATGCCCTCCAACAATCCATGGCTGGGGTCACTGGATTCATGACTGGGAGACAACAACAGCTGTCCAGTCCGAGTGCCTACAGCAATATCATCCGTGATTTGGGAAAGATAGGAGGGTCATGGAGAACAAGGAGCGGATGCAGGCGCAAAGAATGGCTACCATGACTGCACACAAGAAAGCTGTAGATGGGATCTTCCATGCCTTGCAGATCCTCAACATGGGAGTGATGCCACAAGACACTGCGCAGATGAATGCTGCTGCTGCTACTACTACATCCACATCTCCAGCCCCTGATGTGTCAGTGTCACACAGTGCTGCAAACCAAACACCACCACCCACATGTGAGGCACATGAAAGGTCAGAGTCCGAAGATGAGGATGAATCTGCCTTAGTGGTAAGTAGGAAGCAGTAGCATTCATCTCCGCCATATGGCTTCTTTCTGCTTGGTTCTGCCCTCTGCATCATGCCCTGGAATAACACCTTCCACTGTCCCCCAATACACTCTGCGACACTGATCTTGCACCTCGACATAGACTGCCATATATTCTTTGCAAAGCACTTTCCCTTCCGAGTAAGTTGTCAATCTCTAAGGGACAAGACTTGCCCTCCACGGGGCAACATTGTAAAGTGTTGTCTGCATGGCCCAGTACTAAGACAGCTTCAAAACTCCACTAAATGTGAATATTGCATTCCAATACACACAGATGGGTCATGTCCATGATTAATCAAGTATGATAGCATGGACGTATATAGGGGCAGTGATTCCCCGTAATGTCCATGCTGCTCATGTTGTGGGACTTGAGCAACAGGGTGCATCCCGGCGCCATGGAGGTACACATCTGACCCCAAAAGCAGCTCTGTTGTCAATTGCAGGACACAAATGGCAGCCTATATGTAATGATTTGGGACACATGTGAAACGCTGCTGAGATGAATTCCATACTATCCTTGACACACATAAATGGCATTTCGAATACGGGGCACCCCAAACAGCCTCTCTGTACAGAGGTAACACACCCAACACCTATTCTCAATTGATAGCACTACATGTTGCACTTACACTTGTCAGAGGGATGTGCATGTACAGAGGAGTGACATGCACTCTGGGAATGTGTGTTGTAATGCATTTATTAGTACATGCTGTGCCTGTGGTCATTTTGTACTGTCCCCTGATTGCTAAGGACTGTAAAAATGTGACATGCTCATGTCAAGAACTTGTGTTGCTATGGGCTATTCATGCTGCAGCTTCAGTGGTATGTGGTCCACCTGCCTCATCTTCCTCTTCATCATCCGGCACATCTGGCACTTGTAGCCATGGAGCATCGGTGTGTACCCGTTTGTTGTGCAACACACAACATATGCAACGATCATCTTGCACACGATGTCTAGGCTGTACAGGAGCCTGCCACCTGTGATGTTCAGGCACTTGAAATGTGACTTCAACATGTCAAATGTGCATTCCACAATCCCCCTGGTGCTTTTGTGGGCTGCATTGTACTGCCTCTGGGCCTGTGTGTTCGGGGATAGGAGAGGTGTCAACATTCAAGAGCAGAGTGCATTTCCTTGGTCACCTGTGACAGTGCGGACAGACATGAGTCAATAGTTGGTTCTGCATAATGTGTTGGCAGGCTCACCAGTTCATTGTTGTGTGATATGTGTGACTTAGTGATTCCTGTTTGACATGTACTGCTTGTAGCAAATGAGCAGCATCAATGTGTATTACGTAGCCTTACTGCTGCTCCTCCCTTCCCAAGCCTATTTACTATTGTGCGCTGAGCAGTTGCATCACTATCACTCCTACGGCACACCATTGTCATGCCTGTCTGCGCATGTCCACAAGCCTGACAACGACACTGAGATGTTGTGCGTTGAAGGTGGGTGGTCACGTGTGTGTAGGCCTCTGGTAAGGATGGTGCGGACATAGACACAGAATTCATGGCTGGCTGAACTCGCGTTGTATTAGAGGGTAGACCTTTGGCTTATGCTGCGGTAAAAGTGACACACACAACAGTTGGCATGTATGATCTCAGGCCGTGAGCGGGCTTGCGCTCCATCATTTACCCCTTCGGCTGGGCCCGCACTCCGGGGGCACGCTCCATTGCAACATTGTTCATTGCGGGATAGGTGGTGCTTACACTGCAACAGAGACACACGCATTAGTTACTGTCTTGGCAAGGCAAAAACTTAACCACGCCCTGAGCCCCGGTGGCCCTCATGTATACATAATGACAACACGGACACACTTAGATAGTTTGTGGAACTGGCTACGGGCACGTGAGCCCAGCACCATTTATTGCCAGGGTCACATGTCCATTGACGCCTGTGCTGGATGGGTGAGGGGTGAGTGTAAGCCAGCCCTCAGGGAGTGGTTGGTGCCAGCAACAATTACAACAGTGCTCAGACAATCAGAAGTTCAAAGTTCAAACAGCAAGGGTCCATGACTTGAGCTGCACAGAATACTTGGCACCGGATGCACTGCGGCCAGCACAGCCACACCGCCATGGGACAGTGACATGTGGGGCACTGAGGTAGGGCCATGAGAGCTGAGTGGGTCCTTGTTGATGTCCAAATTGAATGTTGTGGAGGGTTTCGGGGGACAGTGGAAGGTGTTCTTCCAGGGCATGATGCAGAGGGCAGAACCAAGCAGTAACAGACAATATGAAGGAGATGAATGCTACAGACTCGTTATTAAGTGGAGAGGTGTGGCTCACTGGTTAGAGGTGGCAGACCCGAGTGCAGAGAACGGCCCGGGACCAGGGTTCGATTCCCGACGCGGCAGGGTCTTGGACCAGGATCAGCGGACTGATAATTCTCGCATCGGTGCCTACTCCGACCAGGGAGCACACTCGGCAACTCTGGGCATTAGCTTGCCTCATCTCCACAACGGCCCCACACAAACGCCGGGGATGCCTGGTTTCACCTTGGAGACCCCCAGGAGGGACTATCTCACAGGGAAAGCCAGGACGGGTTCCCCAGCGGTCTATAGCGCTACGAGGCCTCCGGGTAGCAGTGCGCTTTACAAGACACAACAATTTACAATTAACACCAAGTCAGTATCAGCTACATGATGACAAATTCAACCCCAGGCCATATACACAGATGCCACTAAAGTTCATCCAGACAGTGTCCATGAATTTCGGGGCAGAGAGTTAGTGGCACCAGAGCTGGAAGTGGATGCAGTCTGCGATGAGGCCAGTACAATGATATGAACTCTGCCATAGGTAAATCACGACTCAGTCCCAAAGGTATGCCCTACTCGACCGCAGTGTAGGTCGGAGGCAGCGGTCAGCAGGGACCCACAGCCACGTTTTCTTGGCGTGCAATGCACAGTTAGTGGCACCAGATCAGTTGTTGGTATTGTTTGATCACATCCGTAACGAGGATACATTTTTCCTCTAGACTGAACTGCATCTTCCTCTTACTCGTCTACTTGCATACAATGATATGAACTCGGCCATTGAAAAATCAAGACTAATTTCCAAGTGTGTGACCTACTAGACCATGGTGTAGTCCAGAGGCAGCGGTGGAGTAGGTTAACGAGAAAGGAGTACTCTGGCCTGTGTCACTGAGGCTGTGATGGTCTGAGGAATCTGCCAAGGTCGCAGGCTTCGGGCTTGGAGCTTGCACCAGCACTTGGTGGGCCCTCTTTGACACGCGCCCGTGTCGGCAGGTGAGAAGTGAGGCCTGGCTGCTCAGAGTCGGGCAGGACAGGTCTGGGGACCAGCGGCCAGGGGTGCAGCAGGTGCACAGGATCGCAGGCAACACCGCTCATGGCATCGGCCTCGAGGCGGGGTGAGAGGCGCCTCCCTGGCAGACACGTTGTCCATTCCAGAAGAGAACCACACCCAGAGCTACGTGCCTTGGGGCGGTGGGTGTTGTGGCCCTCTTGGGTGTCCGAGCTGCATGATCAGTAGCTCCATGGCATCTATTGTTCTTCAGGTGTGGCTCTGGGCTGAGCTCCCTTTTATGGTGCAGGTTGTCGTCCGACTTAACACCAGGTAGCAGCAGGTGTTAAATACCTCCTGCTAAAGCCCCTTAACGCATGTTTTTGTGATCTTATCGTCAATCAGGCTGGTCATTGAAAATGTTGTAAAGTGGTGTTGTCGCAGCTTTTTGCACTGGAACGCCTACTCTGCATCTCATTAGCGTTAGTTGCTGGTGTCATCCATGACGATGTTTTTTGTGGCTGCTACTGCAGGAAAACCTGTGATATTGTCTGTTAGCACCAGCTTGTCAATAGGGCAATACATTTATAACAACGTTTGCTGCAATAAAGTGCTGATAACTCGGCAATAACTCATTGAGCATATGCCCCTAAATGTATCCTTAATGTTAAGCAGGCCACACAGGCTCAGCCCAAGAATTGGAGAGGACCACATAACTAGTCCTCAATTTACAGAAATCTCTCAGGTGGCAGGATCGTGAAGACACAAACCTCTTGTAGAAGAGATGTTTATCATGGTTAGAGAAATCATAAATGCGCAGAGGTCCGACAGCACAGCTGTCACTCAAGTTGGAGGCATCTTCCAGATTCAGGTACATGAAAGCCTAGGTATCCCCTCAAATCGATTACACAAATTGAATGGATTGATGCTTCGAACAACAAACCTAGGCATCAGTGTTTAGACATGTTAAAGGTTGTTCTTTTAGGAAGAAGAATAGGTTAAATACATCCTTCAGGATGTATGACGTTACAACGCATACTATTACAACGCATGCTTTCACAACGCATTTTTTATAACGCAAGTACCTTTACAACGCATGACTTTACAACGCATACCATTACAACGCGAAATAGTAACAGTAATGGAAAAGTACCATTACAACGAAAACACATATTACGCATACCCTTACAATGCATAAAAAGAACTAAATTAATTGGTTTTTTTTTTAAAAATAAAACCTGGCACGGGATGCAGGGAAAATAGGGGTTTTGGGTGGGGAAGTGTATTAAAATGTGGTAATAAACTTTACGTTAATTTTATGAAATGCAAAGCATTTTTAATAAATTAATACTTGAGTATTAAAATTAATACTCGAGTATTAAAAAAAAATACTGGGATATTCTAAACTGTAATTTTTTTTACAAAATAAGCACGACTTAAAAATAACAATTTTAAAAAACGAACGAGAAATAAAAATACCTATCCGAAATAACCAACAAATAACAAACACATATCAGCCCTTTTAAATAGAGAAGATAAAAAAATAGACCTACAACTCTTTCCATGAACGTAACACCAAAACACTGAAAACAAAATGGATGTCAAAACGGAATTAGAAACTTAAAACAAACTTTTTAAATAAATTTTTTAAATTGTATGTTTACACAGCAAATAAAAGGATTTTTAAAGCTTTTTGAAATGCAGGTTTTCTCAAAAATTAAGAACACACTGACACAAACCTATAAATAAGAGCAAGACACCATTTTGAAAACAGTTGATTATCAACTACCAGAGAGAGCAGATGCAAAAAACTGACCCTCTGACCTTTTCACACAGCGAGAACCCGGAGTCATTAAAAAACAGATATTTTGACACATACAAGTAAATTTAAGAAGAAATAGAAGTATAACAAGGATTTATCCAAAGTAACTAAGTAATAAAACTAAATTATATCAATAATTAAATTACAGATTTACCATAATTTGCTGATTTGAAAAAGCAATTTTTTTAAGAAAATGCGTATTTTAACAGATATGTAAGTACCTATAAATATTAATCATAACTTTGGGAAATAAGTAAAAAAGCTGCTTAACTCAATTTGTTCAAATGTGGTAACATATAAAAAAAAATTAAAAGCCACAATGCATATTAATTGAAAGTAATGAAAACAAGTTTGCTAAATGTCAATGTACACAGTAATAGACATTTTTTCCAGTTTTAGAATACAAAGCTGAACTTTGCATAACCATCTTCAAGAACGGAATAGTGATGATACAAGCCTCTAACCACGAATTGGAAAATTTTGACAATATGTTTTCAACACTAAAAAGAAGTGTAGAGAACTCGAGCTTGCAACTGCAGGAACCTGAACACACAAGACAGCGAAGAGACACAACCGACACAGGAGATTCAACATCAGGATATCATAGAGAGATAACCTCGCCGTCACAACAGACAAACAACAACAACATAGAGCTCTCACAGAATGAAACATCGGAATCAGACAACATAATAACCAGAGAATCTCAGGAACCACTGCACTCAATGCATCTGAATGACACAATCGAATTAGGAGACCCTATGTCTGAGAATGATCGAGAGAGAACAGAAATGACTACACGTCACACGAATAGCGTCTCAGAACCTTATAAAAAAGGAAGAATCAACACCACCCACCATAGAAGTTATAACTCGAACGAACAGATCAAGCAATGAACAACTAGGAAGAACTGTTATAGAAAAGACTACCCTGGCTTCACAACAAAGTACCTCTACACAAAGCTCAGCAAGACCCCCTCTAACATCACAGCCTGTAGACACAAATAAAGGAACACTAATCAAAGATACACCCAACAAGGCATTGAATGATAGAATAGACAACCAATCTAAAGGTAGAGAGAAGAAGACCATGACGAAGAATTTAAGATGGAAATATGGGAGCAAAAAACTTGAACTTCGTATGAAGAAGACAAACAACCCCAATAGGACTCCCCAGACCTTGGGGAAATTGAGAGAGCTCCAAACATAAATAGGATACATATCGACTGACCTATTAAGCGCCCTCCAGGTGGTAGACAAACTTCGGGATATCTCAAAGAACACACACACCAAAGTCGAACAATTATGTAAACTACTATATAAATCCCAAAGAAAGAACAATAATATGTCAATGCCATTAATAAATAGACAAAATTGACCCGACAGGAATCTGAAATACTTAACGGAAGAAGAAATCCTATCCCTACTACGGGAATATGAACCTGCTACCAGCATTAAAGAAGAAAAAATCAATACAGTACGGATTGATGCTAACAGAATATCTAGACCAAACAAGAATAAACCTAACCTTAACAATTTGCAATGAGTCCAAATGATCACAGAATCTCAAAATCGGAACACAAACAGAACAGGGACAACACTAAAATGCCTACTGGTCAATTGTCGTTCAGCATTGAAACATGCCTCTGACATAGCAGATCTCATCATTAACCAAGAAATAGATGTAACAACCCTTACAGAAACATGGCTGTCTAAATCCTAGTCCCCGATTAGGGACCTACTGGTGCCTCCTCATTACAATATTGTGAGACTTGATAGGCAAAAAAAAACAGGAGGTGGCATAGCCTGCATTCACCGATCAGACCTAGAAGTTAGCCGAATTCAATCTGACCCTCTAGATACATGTGAATACCTAGGTCTCAGTATAAGATCGAATAACAATCAAAGATGCATCCTGCATGCCTTCTATCACCAACCAGCAAATATTAATATGACCTTCATAGACCAATTAATTGAGATCATAATGGCAAATTCTAACGATGATATAAATAACATATATCTAGGAGACTTTAATCTTCATTGGAACGACAACAACGATAAACAGGTCAATGCTCTTAAAGACTTCCTATCAGAACTAAATCTCTCCCAAATATGCACACAACCAACTCACACGAAAGGAGCTACTTTGGACTGGGTAATATCAAAAAAGCATAATACGTCAGTCCTCTCAATTGAGCCGTGTGATTGGTCTGATCATCATGCCATAACCTTCCTGATACCCAACTGGAAGAAGTTAAAACCAACACAACCTGTGAGAAGCACTCGATGGACGCGAGACTCCAGAGATGCAAATACGGAACTATTAATTGAAAGATGTGAAAAAGAACTTAACATACCCCACAACTTGCAGAAGGTGAGTGATCTAACTAATCACTATTCTACCACAGTAACAAAAATAGTCGACGAAATCATGCCACTAAAACGAGTTACAGAAAAGGCTAAAAACCCTTGGTTTAATGGGACACTAAACGAGGACAGGTGAAATCCCTCAGAAAAATTAGAAACGAATACAACAAAAAGATCCTTAACTCCAAAAGGAATTCATTAGATCCGAATTAGACAACACTAAAAACAGACCACGGAAATTATTTGAAATTCTAAAACAGCAATCAAATAAGCTAGCGAAAACTGCCCAAGAAATAACCAAAACGCAACTAAGCTGCGAAGAATTCTCAAACTTCTTCACCGACAAAGCTAACAATATGGAACGAGAACTCAAGAATGCAGCAGACAACCTCGAACACGATACTCCATCATTAGACATTAACACAAAAAAGGCGGATAATTTGATAAAGAACCAGGCACAATGGGACACTTTCAAAATTCTGGATCAGAAAAGCATTGCCAAAATGCTATCGGATATCAAACCCAATAATCACTACAATGACCCACTACCTTCAAAATCCCTGAAAGAAATCTGCCATACAGTGATTCCGATATGGACAGAAATTGTAAACGCCTCCCTATCCCAAGGGAGCCTGCCAGAATGTCTAAAACAGGAAAAGTAGTACCGATTATCAAAAAACCTACGGCGAACCCAGCAGATCCAAATAACTACCGCCCAGTAACCAACATTCCGCTTCTGGCCAAGCTAATAGAGAAATGTGTGCAAGATCAATTAAGTCAACACATCGACAATTTCTCATTATTGGATGAATGTCAATCGGGATTTATAGCGGGACATAGCACGGAGACAGTGATCTTACACATAGTCGATGATGCACTTCAGGCATTAGATCACAATCGATCTTGTCTGCTTATCCTTCTTGATTTATCTTCGGCTTTTGACACCGTTAATCATGAAAAACTGTTGATCAGACTCCGGGAAAGGATGGGAATATCTGGAAAGGTACTAAGTTGGTTTGAATCCTTCCTACAGAATAGAACCCAAAGATTTCTGATCAACCAAGCTCTATCACCATCAAGCCCTAACACAATCGGAGTTCCACAAGGATCTACATTATCTCCTTCATTGTTTAACCTGTATATCGAACCCCTGACAGTGATTCTCCGAAACTACAAAATATCATACCACATGTACGCGGATGATACACAGATTTACATAAAGATCTCATCCCTGGATGACATCAATATAATGAACGAGGCCCTTAAAATGTCTCTAAATTGGCTAACTAACAATCATCTAAAACTAAACGCAAATAAAACCGAATTTCTACTTAACTCGCCACAAAAGGACCATTTAGAAGTGAAGGAATGGTCCAAGCTGATCACGGCACTTAATTGCACTCCTACCCTAGTCGATTCAGCCAAATTACTAGGGATAACATTGGATGAAAACCTCGACATGAAAGCCAACATCAAATCAATGGCAAAAAGTGCCTGTTTTCATCTGAACTACTTAAGAAAAATGAAACCATATGTATCTGACGCGGATCTAAAACAAGCTGTGCAAGCACTGATCATTTTGAGGATTGAAAATGGAAGCTCAACATTGGCAGGACTACCGAAAATATCCACAGCACCATTAAAAGCGTGCCTCAATGCAGCAGCAAGACCTATCACAGGATCAAGGAAATTTGACCATATCACCCCTCCCTTGAAAGCCTTTAACTGGCTACCATACGAAGCCAGGATCCTGCTAAAGATGGCGTGTATCAGCATAAAGCTCTTCATCGCAACACTCCTAGTTATCTTGCCAAAAAAATTGAAATATCTGGAGGTTGCAGACCAGCTAGGAGTGCCAAAGATCTGGTATTGAGACCACCCATTTTCAGGAAGAAAAAAACCTATGATAGAGCATTCTCAGGAGCAGCTTCTAAAATATGGAACTCACTCCCCAAGAACATCAGAAAAATTCGGAACTCATCAAATTTTAAGAAAGAGACTAAGATATTTCTAATGAGTAAGTTCCTTCCTTAATCATCTTATATAGGAGCTAATTACTCAAATAAGAGAAATCCAAGAGGTTCCAGTTAATGGAGAACAAAGAAGACAATGGAAAAGACAATTAAACAAGCATGTAGAGGAAGAATGTATACTCCATATAACTTTTATACAACCTACCTAAAAGCCAATGGTGTATCGAATATCTTTGTAATCCTTATCAACAAGTATGATATTATCGTTAACTATAACTGTCTTATGTTATCATGATCATGTACTTGTGAAGCGCTCTGATACCCAAGGGTCTTGTTTGCGCTATAGAAAACTGTATAATAAATAAATAAATAATAAGAGATAATCGATTTACTTATATATAAAAATAAGCAAATGTCAAATGAAATTGTTCGACAGCAAAATAATTAAATTTGTGAAAGCCATAAAATACATAAAAACAGCGTTTTCAAAAAGGAGCAAAACTCCCTATCTTCAATATATAAAAGGTACTTATTTTCAAATATTTAAAAATAATTTGTAAAACGAAAAAAACCTTTTCTGATACCAAGAAAATTATTACCATTTTCACACAGATAAATAACGAAAGAAAATAACGAGAACTTGCTTAAACGAAAATACCAAGGAAGAAATATAAAAAGGTAACATTTACAAATAAATTGAAGGGGTAGCATTTACTATTCTAACTCCAGGAATGTGTAGTAGTAGGGAAAGTGTGGGATAGTGTAGGAGTATCATTTACTATTGCAACTCCAGCAAGGTGTAGCAGTAGGGAAAGTGTGAGATGGTGTAGAGGTGCCATGTACTATTCTAACTCCAGGAAGGTGCTATAGTAGGGTAAGTGAGGGATAGTGTAGAGGTGTCAATTATTATTCTAACTTCAAGAAGGTGTAGCAGTAGGGAAAGAGAGGGATAGTGTAGAGGTGTAATTTACTATTCTAACTCCATGAAGATGTAGCAGTAGGGAAAGTGAGGGATAGTGTAGGGGTGTAATTTACTATTCTAACTCCAAAAACGTGCCACAGTAGTGAAAGTGAGGGATAGTGTAGGGGTGCAATTTACTATTCTAACTTGAGGAAGGTGCAGCAGTAGAGAACATGACGAATAGTGTAGGGGTGTTATATACTATTGTAACTCCTGTGAGTTGACTCTGTAGTGAAAGGGATAGATAGTGCAGAGAAATATAGTTATGTAAACATTTTTAAAGAATAAAAACATTAAATAACATATTCTTTCATTTCAATCTTTACAGATTTACAACTACCTTCCAAAGAAAAGCAAAGGAAAGCCAATACAAAGAAAACCGTTTCAAGAAAAAGGCAATACCCCAAACTAAAAAGGTAAAACAGATCAAAATGCAACAATTTGAAACTAAACAAAGAGCAATATTTTAGTATTGTAACTCCAGGAACGTGCAGCAGTATGGAAAGTGAGGGATAGAGAACTGGTGTAATTTCCTATTCTAACTCCAGGAAGGTGTAGCAGTGGGGAAAGTGAAGGATACTGTAGGGGTGTAATTTACTATTCTTACTCCAGGAAGGTGTAGCCGTAGGAAAATTGTGGAATAGTGTAGGGATGTAATTTATTATTCTAACTCCAACAAGGTGTAGCAGTAGGGAAAGTGTGGGATAGCGTAGGGGTACCATTTAGTATTTTAACTCCAGGAAGGTGCAGTAGTAGGGAAAGTGAGGGATAGTGAATGGGTGTAATTTCCTATTGTAACTCCAGGAAGGTGTAGCAGTAGGGAAAGTGAGCAATAATGTAGGGGTGTAATTTAATATTCTAACTCCAGGAAGGTGTAGCAGTGGGGAAAGTGAAGGATACTGTAGTGGTGTAATTTACTATTCTAACTCCAGGAAGGTGTAACAGCAGGGACAGTGTGGAATAGGGTAGGGGTACCATTTACTATTCTAACTCCAGGAAGGTGCAGCAGTAGGGTAATTGTGGAATAGTGTAGGGGTACCATTTACTATTCTAACTCCAGGAAGTTGTAGCAGTAGGGAAAATGAGGGATAGTGTAGGGGTGTAATTTACTATTCTAACTCCAAGAACGTGCAGCAGTAGTGAAAGTGAGGGATAGTGTAGGGGTGCAATTTGCTATTCTAACTCGAGGAAGGTGCAGCAGTAGAGAAAGTGAGGAATAGTGTAGGGGTGTTATATACTATTGTATCTCCTGTGAGTTGAATCTGTAGTGAAAGGGATAGAAAGTGCAGAGAAATACAGTCATGTAAACATTTTTAAAGAATAAAAACATTAAATAACATATTCTTTCATTTCAATCTTTACAGATTTACAACTACCTTCCAAAGAAAAGCAAAGGAAAGCCAATACAAAGAAAACTGTTTCAAGAAAGAGGCAATAACCCAAACTAAAAAGGTAAAACAGATCAACATGCAACAATTTGAAACTAAACAAAGAGCAATATTTTAGTATTGTAACTCCAGGAACGTGCAGCAGTATGGAAAGTGAGGGATAGAGAATTGGTGTAATTTCCTATTCTAACTCTAGGAAGATGTAGCAGTGGGGAAAGTGAAGGATACTGTAGGGGTGTAATTTACTATTCTTATTCCAGGAAGGTGTAGCAGTAGGGAAATTGTGGAATAGTGTCGGGATGTAATTTACTATTCTAACTCCAACAAGGTGTAGCAGTAGGGAAAGTGTGGGATAGTGTAGGGGTACCATTTACTATTCTAACTCCAGGAAGGTGCAGCAGTAGGGAAAGTGAGTGATTGTGAATGGGTGTAATTTCCTATTGTAACTCCAGGAAGGTTTAGCAGCAGGGACAGTGAGGGATGATGTAGGGGTGTAATTTACTATTCTAACTCCAGGAAGGTGTAGCAGTGGGGAAAGTGAAGGATACTGTAGTAGCGTAATTTACTATTCTTTTCCAGGAAGGTGTAACAGTAGGAACAATGTGGAATAGGGTAGGGGTACCATTTACTATTCTAACTCCAGGAAGGTGCAGCAGTAAGGTAATTGTGGAATAGTGTAGGGGTACCATTTACTATTCTACCTTCAGGAAGGTGTAGCAGTAGGGAACGTTAGGGATACTGTAGTGGTGTAATTTACTATTCAAACTCCAGGAAGGTGCAACAGTAGAGTAAGTGTGGAATTGAGTAGGGGTACCATTTACTATTCTAACTCCAGGAAGGTGTAGCAGCAGGGAAAGTGAGGGATACTGTAGTGATGTAATTTACTATTCAAACTCCAGGAAGGTGCAGCAGTAGGGTAATTGTGGAATAGTATAGGGGTACCATTTACTATTCTAACTCCAGGAAGGTGTAGCAGTAGGGAAAGTTAGGTATACTGTAGTGGTGTAATTTGCTATTCAAACTCCAGGAAGGTGCAACAGTAGAGTAAGTGTGGAATTGAGTAGGGGTACCATTTACTATTCTAACTCCAGGAAGGTGCAGCAGTAGGGTAAGTGAGGGATAGTGTAGGGGTATAATTTAATATTCTAACTCCAGGAAGGTGTAGCAGTGGGGAAAGTGAAGGATACTGTAGTAGCGTAATTTACTATTCTTTTCCAGGAAGGTGTAACAGTAGGAACAATGTGGAATAGGGTAGGGGTACCATTTACTATTCTAACTCCAGGAAGGTGCAGCAGTAAGGTAATTGTGGAATAGTGTAGGGGTACCATTTACTATTCTACCTTCAGGAAGGTGTAGCAGTAGGGAACGTTAGGGATACTGTAGTGGTGTAATTTACTATTCAAACTCCAGGAAGGTGCAACAGTAGAGTAAGTGTGGAATTGAGTAGGGGTACCATTTACTATTCTAACTCCAGGAAGGTGTAGCAGCAGGGAAAGTGAGGGATACTGTAGTGATGTAATTTACTATTCAAACTCCAGGAAGGTGCAGCAGTAGGGTAATTGTGGAATAGTATAGGGGTACCATTTACTATTCTAACTCCAGGAAGGTGTAGCAGTAGGGAAAGTTAGGTATACTGTAGTGGTGTAATTTGCTATTCAAACTCCAGGAAGGTGCAACAGTAGAGTAAGTGTGGAATTGAGTAGGGGTACCATTTACTATTCTAACTCCAGGAAGGTGCAGCAGTAGGGTAAGTGAGGGATAGTGTAGGGGTATAATTTAATATTCTAACTCCAAGAATGTGCAGCAGCAGGGAAAGTGATGGATAGTGTAGGGGTGTAAAATACTATTCTAACTTCAGGAAGATGCAGCATTAGGGAAAGTGAGGAATAGTGTCGGGTTTTGTAATGTACTATTTTACCTCCCGAAAGGTTCAGCAGTAGGGAAAGTGTGTGATAGTGTAGTTTTAAATTAACATGAAAAAAATCACATAAAAAAAAAATCTACTGTTTTAACAGATAATGTCAACTCAAGAAACTGCATCCTACATTAAATCTAAAAACGGAAACCGCTAGTTAAAACATGCTGGATATATATATTGTAAAGAAAGGATAAGTGAACCACGTAGACATTGGAGGTGAGTGCAATATTACTCATCCCATTGCAGTGGCAGAGCGGTTACTGTTGGTAAAACCATTATTAAAACAACAGATCATAACCACTCTGCAGCCTCTGCAATGGAGATTGAAGTAAGGGAAACAATAAATGAAATGAAAGAAATTGCATGCACCTCCAATGACACTACTGGATCTATTTTAAGCGAGGTTGCACAGCATGTCCCCAGTCATGTTGCTAGTAGTATGCCTATTATTCCCAATTTGCGAAGAATTATTGAAAGACAAAAGCAGGCAATTAATACACATACTACAACTCCTCATGCCTTTTCTGACATTCAAATTCGTGATGAACTCACTGTTACTTTAGTACACCCCGCAACCTTGTTAAGTTAGAGAACAGTGAAATTTGGATGATCGATGGGATGTTTAAAAGTACACCCCACCCTTTCACCCAAATTTACACTATTCACGCAAAGATTAACCACAATATAATTCCCTTAGTATATAGTTTTCTACCTGATAAGCAATCTGCAACCTACACTGAGCTTTTATCAGTGATTAAAAACAAACATCCAATAAATGTCCTAGAAAGATAATTGTTGATTTTGAATTGACTATGATCAATGTGATCACTAAAACGTACATGGATACCCAAATTCAGGGATGTTTCTTTCATTTTTCCCAGGCATTCTGGCGTAAACTACAGAAAACATCCCTGGTTGCAGATTACTCAACTGATAGCAAACTACAGTTTGAATTAAAAAAACTTACAGCTCTATGCTTTGTTCCTCCTGAAAGTGTAAACGAGTACTACACTGCAATTACTGAATCAGAATTTTTTACCGAAGATGAAGATAAATTGACACCCTTACTAAATTATTTTGAGGACACATGGATTGGGCATCTAAACAGATCGGGTCGCAGGAGGAAGCCACGTTTCCATGTGGAGCGGTGGAACTGCTACACGAGCTGTTTAGAAGGAGAAGCAAAAACAAACAATGCCATAGAGGGATGGCATAACTCCTTCAACCGTACAACTGGCAAACCACACCCTAACTTCTATTCATTTTTGGAAACTTTGAAGAAGAAGCAAAGTTTTCAAGAAATGAGAATCTCTCAAACATTAACTGGTAGCCTAAACCCACGCATTTCCAAAAAATCAAAGGAAATCTCTGAGAGACTATTGGCTATTCTACAACAGTTTTCGTTGTGTGTGGCTTTAGACTACCTTGATAGTGTTGCTAACATTTTACATTTCTAAATATAATTTACACCTTACTTTCCTTTTTTTTTTTTTACAACTCTTTCTATTGATAAATTGCATAGAAGACACAGACTCCATACCCCAGAGGAACCGCAGCAAGTACAGTACATCATAATCCGCGATTCAGTTAACATTAGAAAACATGCCCTCCAACCCCCAACCCCCTTTCCCAACCTCCCTGGCCCCTCCCTTCCCTTCCTACCCCCTGTACAGCGTCTCTCCGATACTGCATAAATTATTCATACATAAAACAGTGTGTACAACCTCGCCCCCATGTTCCCATCACACCTGCCCCACCTCGTCTTCCATCAGTGCCGGAGGTTCCAGCCACAGGCCCCTGTAGTCCACCCACCTTTTCCATATTTTATAGTGTTTCTTGGGACAGCCTCTGGCTTTGAAAACTGGCCGTTCCAATCCCATGCAAAAGTCAAGGCCTTTTTTCCACGCAACCACTTTGGGAGCTCTGGGGTCCTTCCATGCCTGAGCCACATCCCTCTTTGCTACTATAAGGCCCAGTAGGAGTAGGTGTCTCTTGTAGATGTTTACCCCCACCCCTTCCAGAACATGAAGTAGGCCAAATTTTGGGGTACGAGGGAGGTCCCATCCCAGCACCTCCGACAGACAGTCCCACACCCCTGTCCAAAATCCCACCAGACCATTACAGCCCCATACTGTATGCAGGAAATCGCCCATGTCATGGCTACATCTCAGACACGCTGGAGACTCAATCAGGCCTGCCCTCCACAATCTCTCCCTAGTATAGTAGGCACGGTGTAAGAACTTAAACTGTATTAGGTGCAAGCGCATGGTGATAGCCGCTCCTCTGGGGGATTCAAGAGCTTCTCGCCAATTCTCTTCCTCCAGCTCCCCCACATCTCTCACCCAGTGATCTCGTAGTGGCTGTAGATCGGAAGAGCAGTGTGTGACTAGTGTCTGGTGTATACGGGATATTTTCTTTTCCCCCAGGTCCCCCATGAACACCTTCGCCTCTATTGGGCTAAATTCGGGCAAGGCATTTAATCCCTCCAGTGTGGGTGTATGGGCATGCCGAAACTGTAGATACCTAAAGAACTGCATGCGGGGCATACAGAATTCTTCACTAAGTTCTTGGAAGGATTTAAGTGTTGTGCCCTTCAGGACATGGCCTAATGTGGAAATTCCTATTGAGTCCCAACCTTGGAAGCCCTGCAACAATGCCAGTGCCGGCAGGTGCCCATTGTGCCAGAGTGGGGTCTCCTCCGTCAGTCTCCCCCACCATCCCATACGACGCCGTGATTGTCGCCAGAGCTGAAAGACCACCTGGGTTGCTGTAGGCAACCCCTTTCTCAGCCTTGCCGAGTATAAAATAGTGTGCAATGTATCCGGGTCCATCAGGTACCTTTCAAGGGCGTATGCTGGGTCTCCCCTGTCGCTCTACCACCATTCATTCAAGACTACGAGATGGGATGCTTGGTAATAGGACAACATATCTGACGTCGCCAATCCTCCACAATACGTGGACAAAAAACACTTATGTAGGGCCACTCGCCCCGCTCCCCCGGCCCATAAAAATTGGCCTAGAGCTGAGTTGACTTGTCGGAACCATTGCGATGGGATCGGGTATGGGTGATTCTGTAGTTGATATAACATGCGGGGTGGACCATCTTAAATATAGCTGACCTGCCGTAGATATTGAGGGCCATACGGGACCAACACTTCATCTCCTGTTGTACTTTATCCCACACCCGGACAATATTACGTTCCCAAGCAATTGCCGTTGAGACCGTCAAGAACACCCCCAGGTATTTGAGACCTCCAGCCGCGATCTGTAGTGTCGATGCTCACGTCCCAATCCCCGTGCGGTCACCCAGCATCCAAAGCATGGACTTCCTTGGGTTTAGGTACAGTCCTGAAACTTCTCCAAAATTTGGTATTATCTCTAGGACCCGAGGCCCGGACCGATTCACGTCTGTAAGGAAGAACAGAACATCGTCCACATATAATGAGATTCTGTCCGAAGGTTCTGCCTCCCATTCGAAGCCCCGCACCTGCGCATCCATCCGGACCCATGCGGCTAACGGCTCCATAGCAAGAGCAAACAGGTATGGCGAGAGGGGGCATCCCTGTCGGGTGCCCTGCCCTATTGGGAAGGCCGCCGATGTCTCTCTCGCCACCCTCACAGAGGCTGTCAGGTCGGTGTATAGCAGCCGTACATCTTACTTTCCTGCTTTCCCCTAAATTATATAAATGTTTTAATTCAATTGGCGTTCACATTTTACTAAATTATTTTTAATAAATTAACGTCGGGTCACCTTACCTGTAGTTGTCTTCCTCTTGTTTCCCAAAAATAAATCCTTTTTATTGCAAAATCCAATAACCCAAGCAATCCAAGGAAGTGAAAAATGTTTTCCTTTTTTTCATTTTTCCACCTCTTTTTTAAATTCCTTATTTTAAAATCCATTGTTTATAATTTAAAAAATGCATTTATTTTCTTTAAAAAAATATCTTCTTGAATCGCATACAACATATACCAGAAAATGTTTCACCCATGTGTTCATCAATATCTTCAAAAATATTATTTTTTCCCGCAAATCCATCTTCCTTTTTTCCAAATTTGTATTCTTTAATCCAATGTCCAGGAAATCCTTTTAGTTTCAAAGTGCATCCTAAAAGTAATCCAAAGTCCACGAAATCCAGGATCTTTCCAACTCCATCCTGAAAATAATTCAAAGTCCACGAAATCCATGTTCTTCCCAACTCCATTTGGAAAGGTTTCCAAAGTTCATATTCATCCTGAAATTAATCCAAACTCCACGAAATCCATGTTTTTTCTGAGTCCATTTGGAAAAGATTCCAAAGTCTGTGTGCATCCTGATAGTAATCCAAAGTCCAAGAAATCCACAATGTTTCCAAGTCCATCCTGAAAAAAATAATAAGTCCACGACATCCATGTTCTTTCCAAGACCATTTTGAAAGATTTCCAAAGTCCATATGCATCCTGAAAATAATCAAAACTTCACGAAATCCACGTTTTTTCAAAGTCCATCTTGAAAAATTTTCAAAGTCCATGTGCATCCTGATAGTAATCCAAAGTCCCCGAAATCCATAATGTCACAAAATTAATGTTGAAATGTTTCCAAATTCCATGTGCATCCTGAAAGTAAAACAACGTGCACGAAATCCAAAAACATTCTAACCCCATCCTAATAATAATACTAAATCCTAAAAATCCATGTTCTTACTATGTCCCTCTTACAAGGTTTCAAAAGTTCCCGAAAGCCCATATTTCGAAAAATTCAAAACGCCATTGAAACCACAATTCCAGAAAACAAAGTTGATTCCAACTAGATCACCCAAATAATACAAAATCCACGAAACCAGCTGTCTTTCAATCTCAAATTCCAAATTATTTAAAAATACATGTATTCGATGTACATCTGGCCCTAGATAATATAAATTAAAAAAATATTAAATATTCTTTCATAATTAAAAAAAATTAAAATAGAAAAAAATATAACAAAATACACAACACTTACGTTGTAAAGACTTGCGTTGTAATGACATCTGCGTTGTAATGGCATGCGTTGTAAAGTCATGCATTGTAAAAGCACTTGCGTTGTAATGGTAGTGCGTTGTAAAAGTTGCGTT
Source organism: Lissotriton vulgaris (assembly GCF_964263255.1). Taxonomy (NCBI): domain Eukaryota; kingdom Metazoa; phylum Chordata; class Amphibia; order Caudata; family Salamandridae; genus Lissotriton; species Lissotriton vulgaris. The sequence continues at coordinate 570,671,445 of NC_141695.1, forward strand.
GTAAAAGTTGCGTTGTAAAAGATGTTCCCCCATCCTTCAGGATCGGGTATCTGAGATCCAAGCTCTTTAGAAGGTACATAGATCTTACAGACTCAGAACTATGTCACAAAATTTCTCTTGAGTTACATAGATGTAACAGGCCTAGGCCTATAAATCAGAGATCGCTCCTTCAGTGTACTGGGAAAATATCTTACTTCCTATGAAATACATGTTCTAAGCAACTGTTGACACTTGGTCCTGGATGCACAACTAATTAATGTAATATTCAGCAAAATATGTAAAAGTATATGGAACATTTTTTAAAATGAAACTTTATCCTATATATTTTAATGTACATGTCACCCCTAGTGTAGGTCAGGGTGCAGTGTATTTTAGAAGTTGGAAATGTGCTTTTAAGTTTTACATGCCCTGGTGGTGAAAAATTCTTAAATTCGTTTTTGACTGCTATAAGGACATCCTCTCCCATAGGATAACTTTGGAATTACCTTATTACACTTTATAAGTGTAATTTCAAAATGAGAATAGGTAAACAGTTTATGTTTGTTTGGTGTCTTTGGAATTGTAATGAATTGTAATAAAAACTCTTAGCTTATGGTGAAGTTGGATTTTAAATTACAATTTTGAAAGTACCACTTTAAGAAAAGTATATAACCAAGGGGGTGTGTGCTTATTCTGCAGCAAGTTTGGACCACAAATAACAGGATAATAACGTAAAGTACCATGCCTGAATGAATTAGAACAATTGATTACTAGAAAGATTAAGACATTTAATTCGCATGATCGCATTGGTTATTCATGAACTCTTTAGAACAATTTATAAAAAAAATTACTTGCATATCATACACAGTATGAATTGTTTTGACGACATTTATAATACACACATTGCCCACAGATCTTGTCTTGTGCTGTACATACACCATTATGTGCTAAATTGAAAATTCAAATGCAGTGACATAAACATAACTAATTCCAGTTCAATTTATTACAACATAACACGATGGTCCAGTCAAATATCCAAGTTCCAATTTTAATGTTCGTACTCAATCTTTGAGTGAACTAGGGGTTGAAATAAATAATTTGCCATGGAGAGAACCGTGATTGCGGGAGTTTACTCCTTATGAAGTTTCTTTCAATCAATACCTTAGTGCCAAATGTTTTTAGGGTCTGCTCAGGACATAGAAATGGAAAGGCTGTTGTACAATAAGACATTAAAATACATTTTTGGAAATTAGCAAAAGTTGTAGTAGGCAGATACATCAATGATTCATAAACTTGAGTGCCACTCCAGTAGGACAAACATTTGTTTACCTTTACATCAACCTAATTTCTCACAATGGTGAACATGGTTAGGTAATGGAGAGTCTATCAATTGACAATATCTTACTCTATAAACTGCAGAGAATATACATGCATGTGTGGTGATGTCAGAAGGCTATGAAGACAACTGTGAAGTGAAATTCTATTTTGTTCATAAAAAATGTCTGCTATAATTGTTTAGAACTGCTTAACTTGTCTTAACTTAGTGCTATGTACTATGTGTGTTTCAGCTTGGTACGTTGTGGCAATAATATATAAATACTGCTGTACAATAAAATGAGGGTGTGAAACAACAACGACTGTGCATACTGATGACTTTGGCCTAAGCTACAATCAGGCCATATTGCCATGTAACAAAATCTGCTTGTAATATTCCTACGTATGAGGAAGTGAAATAAATGTCTGTCATAATCTAGGGAAAAATCTAGAAACAAACCTTAAAGAATGCTAACATATCCCCCGTCTTTTTCAGATCAAATGCCAACCTTTACTTTAGACTTCCCATGCTGAGGAGCCTGTCCTCAACTTCTTCCAGCTCCCCCATTTGATGAAGGCACACTTAGCCAACTCCTAGACACTATTGACTGTTCTTCTCCGATCTTAGCAACGTCGAAGACATTGTTGGGTCTCTAAGTGAACCAACCAGTGGTCAACGTTTATAAGTGATGGGGCAAGCAGAAGTTAAATGGTTTAAGAAGGACGTGTTTGCTCATATTAGCATTGAGTGGGTCACATTTTATTTACAAACACACACAAAGAATGCACACCATCATCTCTGCAATACAAATTTAGTTTTGCAGCATTTTGGGAGTACTGGTGTAAATAAACAAAAATAAGTGTAATCTTACCTTGACGACCTGATCCTCCCACCTCATGCTGCCTGGCAAATATATGCATGCTGGGCAATATCATACCAGCCAATCCAAGTACTTTTGTCATGCTGCCTTTAAGACCAAACAGCATAAGAGCAGTGCCAGGATTGGTTGAGTCAGGCAAACACAACACTCTGTCAAAGGACAATGGGGCTGTGTTTCTGCTTTTTCAGTTCCCAGGTGGCATTAATTATGGAAGCCTGCCCTGCACATGTTAGGCTGGCCACTGCATAATCACCAGCGAATTTGACATAAAGAGTTCAGTACAGAGCCTCAAACTCAGTCCTTCCCCGAACAGAGAGCTCTGTAGCACTGCCCCTACGCAGCAGGAACCAAATGAATGGCAGAACGGAGTCTGTCTGTGGTGTAGTGGCACACAGTGGTGGGTCAACGCTCCTATGGATGCATCACTCCTTTAACCAAGCCAAACTGTTTCTCATAGAGTTTTCACCATATCGCCAGTTAGGATCCTGATGACGATAGAGTCAGTTTTCAGCGGAGAGTGGTAATGGTCCTGCAGCGTATATGGAAGTGATCAAGCTGGGGATGGAGGCTTTAGCAGGCAATCACAAAGTAGTCTTGAGGTGTCTACACCCTCAATAAGGGGTTAGCAGAGGCATGATGAGATGCTCATTCTTGGCTCCATGGAATTGATGTCTCCTTAGCGGACATTGATCATGTTATGATGCAGAAAAGCGATCAACAACTGCCTTCTACATCAAGTACCAGTGATGTTGTCACCCAGCAAGGAGCCATCAATTCCTCCATCCAGTCCTTGGATCAAGGACTGGATGCCTTAGCCAATCAAATGTATGTCCAGGGAGACTCCTTCATTGTATCAACTGGTGCCCTCAAAATCACTGTTGTGGTGCAGAACAAACACGCCCTTGCCAGGGGATTCTAGGGAGCCTTCATAGCATTAACTAATGTTCTTGCCAAATGGGGAATACATCTGATGTTTGTACATCAGAGCCATCCACCATAACTCTACAGCCTCCCATTGCAACTCAAAAACTAGCACAACAGGCAGACCAGTCATCAGAGGACGAAGATTTAGAGTTCCCATGTTTAGACCTAGATGTGCCTGAGGACAAATCTTGCCTAACTCATGTTTAGAAGATATCAAATAGGGTTTAATTCATATGAAGTGTCAGAGCGACCTTTGTTTTCATACATGCCAAAGGAAGAAAAATATATATCCATTAAGGACATTTCATCTGAGGCTCCCAGCCTGTGTTGGTTTACCTCTGCTGATAGAGTTAACAAAAATTGCAGGGATTGGCCAATTTGTGTAGCATAATGTAACATTGCTACTTGGGAGCCAGTCGATGTGTTCTGCATTGGCCTTCACAATATATTGTCAAAATTCGATTTGACTAATTAGATCTAATAATAGTGTAGTTTCTTTTAAAAGACATAGGGCCAGATGTAGGTAATTCATATTTACCGACTCTTAAATACCGAATTTTACCGATTCGGTATTTAAGAGTCGGTAAATATGAAGGGGGGAGATGTAGGTAATTCGAATTCAAGAAATATTGAATCGGTAGGATTCGGTATTTACCGATTCGGTAAATACCGGATTGGTATTGCCCATTGATTCCTATGGGCCATGAAGCCCATAGGAATGAAGCCCATAGGAATCAATGGGCAATACCGATTCGGTATTTACCGAATCGGTAAATACCGAATCCTGCAAGGGTGCAGGGGGTGTCACTTTGACACCCTCTAGCACCCCAATTCTGGACTTGTGTGTCACATTGCACAGGTGTGCATGCACGGATGTGCATGCACACCTGAATTCGGTATTTTACCACCCAATTGGATTGGGTGGTAAAATTCCGATTCTTAAGGGCCTGTGACACCCTTAGGAGTATCACCTACATGTTGGATTTACCGAATCGGTAAAATTACCGATTCGGTATTTTACAGAATCGGTAAATTTACCGATTCTGTAAAATGATGGCCCCTACATGCCAAATCCTAAATACCGGTCGGTAACGGCCGAAATCGGCCATTACCAACCGGTATTTTCTCTCCTACATCTGGCCCTAAATGGCATGTCATTCACATGTGGTTTACTAAGGAGCCATATATAGAGTATTGAGTCTCATCCCTGTTGCCATTTGTGTAGTATTAGACCCACACATTATAGAATTATAATATGTTACATTAATGTGTCTGAGCATGATTCAATCTCTGCAGGACTATCAAATGTAATCTCTGTAAATTGACAATGCCCACAAAATGAACATTGCTACTCTCCTGTACTACTAGCCAGGTAACAGTCTTTTACTTCCAGTATAAATTAAATGGGAACTGTGAGAAGATGGCTCTGGCCATCTAATCTGCCTGGATGTGTTGCATATTGATTATCTGGTTTTTGACCTTTTACTGTGGGGGAGCCTCATTACCTGTGACTCACCCATGGTAAACTCATGGTAAAATGGACTGTGTGTGCTTACTGTCAGAGTCCGCCTTTTAAGATAAGGACACTGTAAAGCAGCAAAGGAATGTTGCACTTGGCTGGTTACATGTGAATATGTGTGCACACGCGTATGCACATGTGTGATGCCTGCGCATGGTAGGCTCCTGTGGTGCACAGCCCAGGATCTGCACACAGGTATCCTGGCACAGAAGAGACTCTGCAAGGTTGTGTGCTGACCTGGGATAGGTTTTATAATGTTGGTGTGCACAGACAGGGAAAGTCAGTGTACTTAACTGAATGATCTGAAGTGATACTTCATTATACACTGTGGGGCAGAATTCCTTAGAGTTTAATTCTGCTTCCCATTTTTTAAAGACAAGGGGGTCAAACCAATGTACAGTGTAACTTGTCTGAAAAGAAAAATTCCATAAAGTCCAACGACATATCTGTACCACTTATAGGTCACACAGGGATGTCAAATTTTCAGAGGCCAGGCATTTGGTCACCCTGCTGGACTGGGTTAATTCCTTTTCTCTCCAGCAGCAGGAACAAAGGCCTCCCCCCACAAAGAGAGCAAATAACCTTGATAAGTTCAGCTCCTGAAGAGAAAGGGGTGGGGTGGACTGCTCTGTATCAATCAGCCAACTGTCATCCTGTGCTAGGAAGAGGGCCATCTCAAGCCCACTAAACAAAGTGAGGGAGCCCAGACCCCGGAGCCAAACCAGGAGGGGGCTCCTTTAAAGTTTTGCTGGGGCAAACCCTGGCAGTGATGTCAGTGAGAGGTCCCCTAGATCACATGTGTCAAGTGACTCCTGGGGGACACCATCTTGAAATATCCCAGAAGGCTGTGCAGAAAAGTCCAAATGAGGGTGTTGTAATTTGGCAGCGATTAGGTTAGCATTAGCGGAAGCCATCCTGTATTTAGAGACTATCTTGTCCGCTTTGTGGAATCCGTTTTGTATTTCTGACACTCATTTTGTTTGCCATGTGCTCGCCATGTGCTCTGTCCTTCCTTTTTGTTAAGTGCTCTTGCCTAAAAGAACTATATTTAGCATCTTCCACCTTTTCACATGCTCAGTTGAGCTTGCAGCTGTCCATGCAGCTGCTGTAGTATGTAAGTGTCAGGATGTGTTCACCAGAATTAGCAACTGTTAGCTCCTCCCACTTGTTGACTATGCATTTTCTGTATGACCTTATATGTTCCCAAAACCAGCATTTTGTACATGTACCGCCTTTATTTAAGCCCCTGTGTGGGTATAAAAGGAACCAGCTCCTTCCATTCATTGTGCTACTTGATACATTACCGAAGGGTGTTGTGTGAATGTAGTTCCACCTCATGAGGTTTAATAAACTCTGTATTTTCTATTCCAGTTTCTGTGCCAACTTCTATTCTATAGTCTGAGGACTCTGTGCAGAGATGGGAGAACCCCTTGCACTGGTAAGACTTGCTGAGGCTCACCACCACAAGGGTGGAGAGGGAAAATGACACATCAGGATAACCCTGAGGTTCAGCCCTGCTGGACACTCCTACCCCCTCTTAAAAGGTCTTGGTCAAGGAGGAGAACTTTCTTGGATGTACTTTTCTTCGGAACACTGGGATGGCTAGCTAAAGCCATGAACAATTGGAAAGAAGAACCCCCTGACTGCCATTTGTACTAAGGCCTCTGCCTCTGAGTCACCACAGAATCAGAGATGCTGGTCCCTTTACACCCATTGAGGACCAGTTGGAATAAACACTGGGCATCTGCGCCATGAAAGAGAGAAGTACAGAAAAAAAGCAAAGTGAAAGGCTGGCGCAGGAAGCCAGTGAAACCAGCTCCCCGCAAAGTTTGTCCCCGTTGAGGCTGTGAGGCATGAAGAGAGGGCTCCAGAGGCTAGTGATCACCAGCAGGGGTAAAACAAGAACAAAATCATAGAAATCCACCCAAAGGGACCCAGATATGCCCTCATGAAGTAAGGTGACTCTCGTTTTTGCTGATGCAACATAGCTTGTGGGGCTCCACTGAAGTTTTCAGCCAAACTTCAGCGGTGGACTAGGGTCCGGCAACTGTTCCTGAGAATGAAAAAGTTAAGGGGAAGCACAGTTGTGCTTTTCCCAGCAAGGAGAAAGGAGGCCAAGAGCCCATCCATGGGCCCCAAGAAGCTACCTTCAAGAGGGCGTGCCGCTGCACCTCCCCAATGTGAGAAATGTGAAGGAGCCCAGGACCCCATCCTTGGGCCCCAAGAGTGAAGATGATGAGGGACCTCTATCATGCTCCCCCACGAGCACAGGAAGGGGGCCCAGAACCTCATCCCTTGGCCCCATGAACAACGGAGGAGGGGGAAGGGATGCCAGACTTCCCCCCTCCCTCCCGCACCCTACGCATTTGACCGGGAGAAATTGGAAGGCCAAACCTGCATTTCACATCTCCCCGCAGGAGCAGGCAGACAGAAATGACGCTCCTGTGTCATCATGTGAGAGTGCTGATGTACAGGGAGCCGGCTTGGGACTACCCAGGGTAGGCTCCTTAGAATGTTCAGCAAGGTGGGACCGGGCACCCTTAAGAGAATGACTGCAGCATGAGGCAGGCTGAAAAACCAAATGCCAAAGGAAAAAGAGAGTGGCTGTTCTCGGCGCAGCTGGAGAGCTGCTACTACAATTTGTATTTGATCTTAAAGAGGAACCTAGAAAACCATCAATCAAATCTTTTCTATTGAAGTAACTGAATTATTGCTTCTTCAAGCTTCGTGATTTAGCAGACTTTTACTAAAAGAAACAATCATTTGGTTTGTTCAATAAAAAAGATTTGATTGATGTTCTTGGAGGTACCGCTTTATGATAAATTTGTACTGATCCAAGTCTCCAAAGTCCTCAACTAGATATCGCTCCTTTACGGTACACATACTACAATATTCATGGGACTCCGAGGAGTACCTCATAATGCCCTGCAGGGCTTGTCAGTAATGTCGGTGTTTTGAAATGAAAAACCACCAAAAGGATGCCAAAGTGCTGGGGAGCTGCCAGAGCAGCACAGCCTCCCCAGTTCCCAAAATGATGCTAAAGAGTCCCTACCCTAGGTTGGGTAGGACTCTAACAAGATAACCCCCCAGGATTTCCAGGGATTATTCAAGATCTCCCATGGCTGGAGCTTTTGCTCTACAACTGGGAGTACTGTGTCCACTAGGTGCAAAAACTATGGTTGCAGTCTCTGTGGCCTAGAGTGGTTCAATGCGAGTTCTCATGTTGGCAGACATCCCTAGCGGTAAAAGATGATTATTGCACATTTATTTCAATTTAAATGGGATGCCCTTTGGGGGCTATGTCTAAAGTGCAGTATTATCAAGAGTATATGTTGCAAACACCCTCCAAGGGTGAAGGGATAGAATTACACCTATTGTGATTAAAAATGTAAATGGGTTAATCATACTAAAAGTTATGCTGAGTTCATCAATCATCCAGACATGCTTACACAATTTTCTTGCAACTATGTTAGTGAAATAATGATGCTGCTGGCCACTCCTAAGTAAAGCTTTATTGGCAGTACTAAGTGTTTTCAGTCATGGTTATATTTCATGTATCTTTGCATATGCAACATCGCAGGTTCTTTGCTAGCCTTACGCGTGCTGGCCCCAATAAACGGGCTGTCTTCACGGCGTGAATTTCACTTAGAAGTAACACAACAGTGATATTATCACAATTTTGTGCACCCCCAACACCTCTGGTCCAGTGCATACATTTCACGCATTTGACCCATTGTGTCGGATTTTTACTGCAAAGCTTTTTCTCACCGAGGTTTGCTTCTTGGGTGAACGGCAGTGCCGCACACATGATTGCCAGCTATCTGGCCTGATCTGTAGTCGGCCTGTTGCGCACACGTCGATAGCCACCACAGTGACAACCAGCCCCGTGGAATCTTCACTCAGTTAGTCTCTTGTCTCATGCGCTATGTCCTTGTTTTGATGTACTCTAAGGAGGCATCAAATAACGCCTCTAATGTATGTTTGATGTTTGTCCCTTTTCTTGCTGTCTAAGTTCTCTCCTAGGTCACATCATGAGTGTTTTAACAATTCAGTTGTAGCCTAACTGTAGGGTACACAGATGTGGCCCACCCTGACCTCAAAGAGGGTTGTTTTATCCCTTTTACTCACTAGCACTTTTATACCACAACTTGTTTTTTGGTCCTGTTGAAGCGGCACGGATCATTGTGACCAACCAGGCGTAAAACATGTTGACATTTTAGTTACCTGGGCACATTACGCCTACTGGAGTAACACAGCACCTTTTAGTTTTTTTATTCTGACAAGGTTACCACCACAATATATATCCCCTTTTGGTAACCCTTAGCCAGTTTTAAGTTACACACACTCTCTCACCCTCCTCTTAGGACTCACCCCACACACCCGCACCCATCTGCAGCAGTTCTCAAAATATCTCAGCTAAAGTAACCCTTTGGGGGACCCATAGGGCATTGCAGTGCCGGCCTGACGAGGGACAAACTTCTGATGATGAAGCATGACATCATTCGGGGTGTGTAAGGGCAACAAGTTACGAGACTTGTTCTTGCCTCTGATCAGTGGGTTCTAGACTTAGGTTTATCGATTGTCTTTTTCTTTCTTTTTCTCTTTTTAATTGGGTTTAGTGGGTGACTCCTGGCACCCCCACTTACGGAACAGTGTCCCCCCATTTTGAGTTCATGACTAGATTTAGGAGCACAGACACTGGACCATAATCAGCTCCTGGTCCCCCCTTTCCTTTTTGTTGATATATGTTTAATTAACACCATTACTTCTATGGTGAAATGCGTTGTTCAGATAATATTGTTGACAGCCGCTTGTGATCAAAGTTTGCATGCTTTGGTGCAGTATTAAGTGCTTCCACCCTAGGGTATGCTCAATTATTGCATTTTAATTCAAGTTAATGTTTCGACATGTGGTTTATTGGATTAGACCCTCTTTTGGGAGGGGTGAGACTGATTCTGCAATGTCATGACGAAATATTTACATCACCTTTTGTATATTTCTTAATTGCTGCATAGTATTGAGTAGTGTGTGTGTGCGTGTGTGTAATAAATGTAGCTTTTCCTTTTTCAAACACAAAAGCACAGACTGGACAATCATTTTCTGAGTGTTATTATTGTGTAGCTGTGAATGGTGATTACAAGCCCACACTACCTCCCTTGAATAGGCCTTGGACTGTCAAGTGCTACAATAGGGTGTTTATTTGACAGTAAAGGACAAAATTAGACCCATCACTTATGCAGCCCACACAATTAATGACTTATTTTCTAACATGATCCATATGTCACGTTGTAATAATATGTTTAACACTCAACTTTTCACACAGTACAGCACATCAACCTGTGTTTCATGGATGTGATGTCTAACACTCTCCATATTATAGACATGTGTCCAATTCAGAGTATGTTACTTATACACATATTTAAATGTAAATGTATTGCGATTTATATAGCGCACGTATTACCCGCAGGCATCAAGGCGCTTGCCTTGGGAACCTGTCCTGGTATTCCCCTGTGAGATAACCCCAGCAGGGTATCCACAAGGTGAAAGCCAGGCATCCCGCCGCGAGGGGCCGTAGTGGAGATTAAGCAAGCTATTGCCCAGAGTCGCAGAGTGTGAACCCATGAGTCGAGTAGGCACCGGAACGAGAATTGTCGAGTCCGTGGAATTTTTGAGCCCAAGACCCGCCGAGGCGGGGAATTGATCCCTGGTCCAGGACCGATCTCAGCTTCTGGGTCTGCTGCCTCTAACCCCTGAGCCACACTTCTCAGGGGTTAGAGGCAGCAGGTTAAAGATCATCTTGAATAACAACATTACTTCTTGCGGTGGTAAACTCCGGTCTTACCTGTATACATTGAACCATTTCATCTAATCTAATGATTCACTCAAGAAAAAAAGTAAACTATTTAATAAAAGACTCATAACACTATAAAAATCATAATTAAAAATACAGTACCTTTTTAAAATCAAACTACATTACCTACACTATAAAGTACACCTATTTATCTGCACATACTAAATCATAAACATAAAGTAATCTATACATAAGGTATAGAAGAAGGTTTTATTACTTGTTTTGTTAGGGTCTCCAAATTGTGCTGTTGTTTCCTCAAGAATGAGAAGAGTGAAAGATCCATCTTGGACACCTTCTTGTGAGAGGTTGTTTGTGATGACTTTTTTGGTCACGCTGGACCTCTTGCTCGCAAAAGAGTTGGCTGCTTCAGTTGATGTGGAAGGCTGGGATGGGGCTGTATATGATGACCATGAGTCTTGCTGCTTCTTCACCTCATTCATACTGCCCATTTTGCGAAACCCTCTTCTCATCCACAGGAGTTTTCCATATTGTGCATTGCATGACGCACGTTTTCTTCTCCTTTGTTGTCCTATTTGCTGCACATAAGAGATTGTATAAATGCATATATTAGGCATGCAAATCTACGTTTGTGTTGAATAACGATTTGCAAATTATTTACCTGCTTGCTTTTCCAGAAGTAGTTCGTAATACATTGTCATTTCAGTGGGGGCCACACGTAGATATATCTAATTAAGTCTAAAAAGATTGGTGATTCAACATGTAGTCTTGTCTCTAGATCTGAAAGACACAAATGGCTGGCCTGAATAAGACACGATGTATTCAGTAAGTAAATGCAGTGCAGTAAGTAAAATTGGTTGTGTGAAATGGGTCAAACTGAAGTATGTAAAAAAAAAAGTTAATCTCTTCAAATATTTGAAACATAACTGCTCTCTCCTCACACTCCCTCCATGGGAGCAGCATAGACACAAAGCAGTCTCTCTTGCATCATAGTGCGAGGGTGTTTGTGCTGTGGCTTTGGACTGCTATAGTGCATGACCTAATAAGTCCGTGCATAAATTCTAACAACAGGCATGGAGTAGAGAAGCGTGGCTCAATGGTTAGAGCGGCAGACCCTGATGCAGAGGTGTGGCCCACGACCAGGGTTCAATTCCCGCCTCAGCGGCTCTTGGACTCAATCTCCCCGGACCTGATAATTCTCACCTCGGTGCCTAGTCCCGCTTCAGCGGCTCTTGGACTCAATCTCCCCGGACCTGATAATTCTCGCCTCGATGCCTAGTCCCGCCTCAGCGGCTCTTGGACTCAATCTCCCCGGACCTGATAATTCTCGCCTCGGTGCCTAGTCCCGCCTCAGCGGCTCTTGGACTCAATCTCCCCGGACCTGATAATTCTCGCCTCGGTGCCTAGTCTAATCATGGGTCCCACTCTGTGACTCTGGGCAATAGCTTGCTTAATCTCCACAATGGCCCCAGCAGCGCTTGGATGCCTGGCTTCACTTTGGGGGTGCCCAGGATTGGACATCTCACAGGAAAGCCAGGAAGGGTACCACAGCGGTATGAATACAGCGCTACGAGACCTCTGGGTAGAAGGCGCTATATAAATACAAACACATTTACATGTTCCACTTTCCAAGTGAGCAGTTAAGTGCGTGATACATGGAAAGAGAGCATACGGAGGACTATTTAAGATCTTAGTCACAGTGACAGATGGGTTTTGTACAACTACAACATTTTTCCTATTATCGGGTGGATAATCTTAAACATAGTTGGCAATGAGACAAAGTATATGAGTGCCTCTAGGAAATGCACTTTAACCATACATGGAATGTGTCCTTGCCTGAAATAATACATAACATATTTCAAGCAGCTGTCCTGAACAAACGTTTCTTAGAAAGGCACCCAAGGTTACAAAAAAAATGATTTGTGTGTTACAGTATGTATAAATCAAGCCCCTGTGCTCTACTTAGGTGTCTTTGCATTACACAGGTTAAGCATAACCACTTACTAAACAGGGGGCTAATGTGTGGTTGAATTAAGTAGAGATTGCATCATGCAAGTATATTGAAATCACGATTATCAATTATAATTGATAATGATTATCACAATCAAAATCATTTCAATCCCTTTGGGTGGTTGAGTACACATGCAGTAATGTTAGTCTGAACAGTTCACACACTATCCTCACACATCGTACAAATAACTGGGCTATGGCTTTAGCCATGCAAAAGTATGACTATCCCAATATATGTAGTTGTTGTGACCAAATCATAAATGTCATTCTATAACCTTCCATATGCAATTGTCAAGTGTAAGAAAGTATATATGGAGGAGGCCTTTAATACGTTTCAAAGTGTTCAGATGTCAGCTACAGACACACATGTGGTGCTCATTTTGGTGAAAGCTTAAGGGTATGTTCCTTTAGAGACGCACTCAATAGAGCTTTAAATACAGCCACACTTACACCATGGACCTTAACTGGCTGTGTAGGGGCAATGGAGCACACAGCGGGGCAGCCCTACCACATAGCAGAGAAGGCACACATTATGCCTAAATATATCTCTTTCCTGCACATAATGTATCATGCAAGTCTATAGGCATTGTGGTGTGCTAGATGGTGTTAGGAGGATGGTACCCAATTGATAATTGATATTTGTTAGACCTGACAGCTTTGCTGTGGTTTCCCTGACCTTTTTGCCTTCTGGCCTCCTATCTTTGACTGTTTTTGCTGACTTCATTTTTGCGGCCTTTAAGAATCTGGGCACTTTTCCACTGCAAACTAGTGATAAATGCATGTGCTCTTTACTTAAAACATGATAGCATTGGCATATTTGATTTACTTATAAGTCCCTAGGAAAGTGCACTACATGTGTCCAGGGCCTGTATATCAACTGGTAATAGTGGGCCTGCAGCACTGATTGTGTCGCCCACTTAAGTACCCCTCTAAACATTTCTCAGGGGTGCCACTTCAGAGCCTGTGTGTACTGTTTTAAACCACCATCTCAGCTTGGCATGTTAACCTACTTGCCAAGTTCAAACCTTTTTTAGGTCGATCCTGAGCCAGCGCGCATGCTCTGCTCAAGCGATCTGCTGTAGTGGAGTAGGGAATAGGGTCCAAGCCCACTCTCTGCCCATATTTGCCATTAGCTTTTGTCATTGTCCGTCCTGAATGCTGGCTTCTGATTCATAAATAGGCTTTTTACCCCCTCCTTAGTACTGCCCCCTCTTCATTTGTCACCCCCCATGGGGACTGTCCCCTTTACTTTTGTTGTTACACAATACGTGTTATTAAGACAGTGAGCTCTATTTTCTTTGTCCAGTTTCATTGGTGCCTTCTTTACAACCCCAGTCTCCTTCCCGTTGTCTGTGCCTTCTTTACCCCCAATCCTATTGTCATGTCTTCTTTACACCCCTGCCCTCTCTTCCGTTGTCCATGCCTTCTTCCCCCCTCCGGTTGTCTGTGATGCCTACCATTTGCAATAGGTCTCGTATTTATGCTAGTTTGAGCTATTGGCACTGTAAATGAAAATGCCTTTTATTTATGTTTTGGTTTTTAAAACATAAATAAAACGCATTGTTATTTACAATGCCAATAGCATAAACTTGCGTAAATGCGAGACCTATTGCATTCCAAATGCTTGTTATTACATATTGAACATATTACAGGGGTGACCCAATTACCCCTTGGGTATTTGGGTATTAAACAAAGTAAACAAAAAAAGTAAAGCCTAGGGAATTGTAATACATCTAGTTATTTGTAAGAATGGATACCATTAATTATCCATTCTTCGATTAATCATTCTCAAAACAAATTAATTAAGACATTTTCAGATACAGAGATTCTCCCACTTGATTGCCAAAACTAAACAAATACAAAGAATTATCAAGTATGTGGTTCAGCTATTTCTTTTAATTGAACCTCATTTTACCATAAATTTTGGTCTCTCACATTAAACATAACTATACAAAATTCATATATACAAACACAAAGAAATATTCCTCATTTACACATATATACAACTTTTTAGAACCAAACTCAAGGTTCTTTTGCCCCACTTATTTTATACAAGGATGTCAATGCATAATTAATCCACATAACATTCCTTCTTTTCAGATCACCAAAAAAAAAACAACACAAAAAGAGTGTACAAGGTTTAACTACTTTTAACCTATCTCCATCTAGCACTCCTTGTAAGATTGTAATTTCATCATCAAAGTTAGTACAGATTTTGTTGTATTGGAGTCTTCAAATAATGTGTGTCGACGCGTTTCAGGCTCTACTTAATCCAGGCCTCATCAGGACTATGAGGGCAAATATAATAGAAACCTAAAACAAAAAAACTTAATTTGTATTCCATATATATTATCCGGGATAGCATATCACAAACCTAGTGAATACTAATAAAAGAAAAATAAAGAATAGACCCTCAGACAAGACAACGTGTTGGTTGTGTAAAACCTCTATGCCGACATCCACTATATCATGCATAGACCAGTCCCAATTAAGTAGCCCTTGGTGCGACTAAAATACACATAACATACCAGGAAAGGAACTTATGTAGCAAGGAATGAGAGATAAAACTTCTCTAGCGGGCGGATTCACTTATAAGGGCTACAAGAGAAAAGTATACACTTACTAAGTATCGAAAAATAACCGCCAAAGCCTGAGTGTAAGCCCCCATAAGCACTAGGCTTACCTTGTTAAAAGGACGCTTCAAATTCGGGCAGTCGCCCCAACGGAAAAGAAAATCTGCAATAAAGGTACCAAAAAGTAACTAGTCTCCTCTACGTTATTATTAAATTGTTAACAAACAGACATACAGGAGCGGAGGCATGGGAGCGGAAAAGCGTCCGCTCTATATTCATACCTCTTGTGTGGATCCTTAGTGTCTCCACGACGGTGGTAGTTTCAGTTAGCAAGTCACCCCGAGTCTTGTCACACAATCTAAGTATCGCTCGCGTTGTTCCCATGTAGACAGCAACAACGGACTACCCGTAAGGGCTCAAGCCTCACGTTCGAATTTCAACAAAACGTGCGTTATTTCCGTATTATGTGCAACGATGGACTTCCCAGCTACCATATACTATAATCTCGTGATACTATTATCAGTAGAGCTAAAGACAAGACTACGTCCTAATTTTCAGGCCATAATCGAGACAATTAAGGCTAAAGACAGGACTACGTCCTAGTTTTCAAATCATAATTGTGACAAATTTCAGAAAAAGAGAAAATATAGATTTAAAAACAAATCTTTTAATTAAAAGAATTTAGACACCTTATAACCCCGTGTCATGCCAACACCTCTCACAGTCTCATCATACAAAACATCTTGACCCCAATGTTGGGTTCGTTATAACCAATTGTTAATTGACATTTGTAACACCTCAAAACATATATAAATATGTATGTATTGCAGCCATGAATGTTAATCACAGACGTCCTTCTGTGAGTTATTGTAGTAATGACCAAATTACATCTCTGTCACTCAGACCTGTTCTAGCTGTCTGATATTTTTCAATTAATCTTGCCTCCAATCGATTTAGTTTATTTTCTGTCTCACTTCTGTTTGTGTTGAAAACAGTACATAGTACTGACCATTCCATGTATGTTTCAGAGTGGTTATTTCTTTGATAATGCAATACCAACGGAGCCCCGGGAGTATTGCATCTCACTCTGGATGTATGCTGCAATATTTGTTTTTTAACGGCTTGTACTGTCTGCCCTATATAAAACTTATCGCATGTCCACTTTATGCAGTATACAGTAAATTTGGTATTGCAGTTAGATAAAGATCTTTGGTGATGGGTTTTACCATTTATCTCAATTTCCTTAGAATCTTTTGTAGAATCGCATGCCAAACAGTTATGACATCTGTAATGTCCAACAACCTGCAGCAGTTTTAACAAATTGCAGGTATCTCTCAGAGGCAGTAACGTAGGGGGGCGGATTTCACCAATTGGTTACGAATATTTTTGCCCTTTTTAAAAGCAAATAACGGTTTAGGTATACCCAAGTTTTCAATTAGTTTCCAATTGTTTTGGATCAGCTTTTTCACCTTATTGGCTCTTGGGTCATATGTTAATACACATGTGAGAGGTGTAGTTTTTTCATGTGTTTTAGGTACCAACAATGTCTCCCGTGGAGTATAACAAGCCCTTTTTAAAGCTACCTTCACTAATCGTTTAGGATATCCTCTCAAGACCAATTTGTCTTTTAATTTTTCAGCATTGAGAAAATAGTCCTCTTCAGAACTACAGTTCCTCCTCACTCGGAGGAACTGTCTGTAGGGAAGGTTTTCCTTCAAGGACCGAGGATGGCTGCTGGTGAAGTGTAATAATGTATTTTTGTCAGTTGGTTTGGTATGTAAACTAACAGCTAACTGACCCTCATCATGTTGAACATAAACGTCTAGAAAGTTGATTTTTTCTTTATCACTGG
Organism: Lissotriton vulgaris; assembly: GCF_964263255.1. Lineage (NCBI taxonomy): Eukaryota > Metazoa > Chordata > Amphibia > Caudata > Salamandridae > Lissotriton > Lissotriton vulgaris. Next base: position 570,688,306 of record NC_141695.1, read on the forward strand.
AAACAGTGAAGTTGAATTCTTGGGTACGTGAACTTAACCAATTATGAAATTCAGATAATTGGGTTTGGTCCCCCTTCCAAATTAAAAAAATATCTTCTATATAGCGACACCAAAACTCCACATGGTGTTTAAATGGGTTGGTGTCGTTATATGTCCACTTGTTTTCAAATTGGGAAATAACCACATTGGTTATCTCTGGCGAGAAACAACATCCCATAGCCACCCCTGAGATTTGTAAATACAGATTTTCTTTGAAACTAAAGAAATTGTTTTTTAAAGACAATCTGGCCAGACTGGTTATAAATTCAGTCGGCACTTGATGTGGGCATTCTCTCAAGTCCAAAACCACCTTCATAACCTCCTGGGCTTCGTCCTGTGGAATATTTGTATAAAGTGATTCGATATCGAAGGTGGCCAGAAGTTGTTCATTAAGATTGAAACTCAAACCCTCCACCTTCGATATCAAATCCATGGTGTCTCTGACATAGGCTGGAATGTTCCTAACCGAGGGAAGTAGAAATATATCTACATACTTAGCCAAAGGCTCCAACAGGGACCCACATGCTGCCACAATAGGTCTCCCGGGAGGGTCAGTCAATGATTTATGCACTTTAGGCAATATATAAATATGAGGAGTCTTATTATTGGATTCATTATTAAGAAACTCAAATTCATTTTTACATAGCCACCCCCCTTCCACACCTTCCTGGGTAATTTCCAGAATCTGCTGTCTAAGTCTAGGGGATGGATTAATATCCAATGGTCTGTAATGTAATTGATTGGATAATTGGTTTAGAACTTCTTGATCGTATTTAGAAGTTTCCCATAAGACAATTCCCCCGCCTTTGTCAGCCGGTTTTACAGTCACTTCAGGGTTGGAAGAAAGATTTTTTAATGGTATCAACTCTGATTTACTACAGTTGTTGTTGTAGTAAACTTTTTTGGTCTGTAAGTCATCCAGTTCTCGTAAAACCTGATTTTCAAAGATTATGATCTCTGGTGGAAGTAGAACACTGTCAGGTAAAAATTTGGATTTGTTTTTTAACCCACTGATGTTCTTTTGTTGAATAGTTTCACGTTCTAGAAAGTAGGCTTTAAGTCTAACTTTTCTGAGGAATCCTAGTACCTCTGTCTTGGTATCTACAGGATTTTGTAATTTAGATGGTACAAATGTAAGTCCCTTAGCTAAAATAGCCAATTCATCACTTGTAGGAGTGTAATTAGACAAATTATAGATAGGGATCAATTCTCTTTTACCTTGGTTTATTGTCTGTAGGTCTTTTCCGTGTACGGAAGGTGTCTGTCTCCGGGTTTCGATACTTTTCTGTTGGTTGATATACTCCTTGTTGAGGGTACTGCCCCGATTGTTGGTTGTACCCCCTCCATCTCGACCCACCTCCCCAGGGTCTGAACCTCCCTCTGCCTAAAAAAGGGGGTCTAGATCTTGAACATTGGGGAAAAGGGTAGTATCCACTATTCGACCCTTGGTCTGAATCCGAAGAGGTATCAGAAAAGGTAATAAACGTATTTCTGGATCTTCCTTCTTCTGGTTTGGAGGAGTGGGGACTAAATGCTCTGTAGATTGGATGGCCCTCTCTGTTGAGACAGCATTAAGATAATATGAAGAAAAACTAAAGGAAATAGAAGCCTTGGAACAGGAAATTGTGGGGGATCCTACTTTCAAGCACTGTAAAAAATTGTTGGAAGCAGTTGAAAAAACTAACTCTGATTTCACTGTTCACAACACTAATTGAAAAATCACCAAAGTTGGGAAAGATATAAAAAACTTTAAACCAGAAGTCTATCCTTTTTTAAATCTGTACTGTGCTAGATGGAGATCGGTTAAACGTGGTTAAACCTTGTACACTCCTTTTGTGTTGGTTTTGTTTTGGTGATCTGAAAAGAAGGAATGTTATGTGGATTCATTATGCATTGACATCCTTGTATAAAATAAGTGGGGCTAAAGAACCTTGAGTTTGGTTCTAAAAAATTGTATATATGTGTAAATGAGAAATATTTCTTTGTGTTTGTATATATGAATTTTGTATAGTTATGTTTAATGTAAGAGACCAATATTTATGGTAAAATGAGGTTCAATTAAAAGAAATAGCTGAACCACATACTTGATAATTCTTTGTATTTGTTTAGTTTTGGCAATCCAGTGGGAGAATCTCTGTATCTGAAAATGTCTTAATTAATTTGTTTTGAGAATGATTAATCCAAGAATGGATAATTAATGGTATCCATTCTTACAATTAACTAGATGTATTACAATTCCGTAGGCTTTACTTTTTTTGTTTACTTTGTTATTACATATTGGTCACCTCTAAGGTAGGCCATGGACAGCCCATGGGCAGTGCGCAGTGAGTTTAAAAAGTAGGGCATGTATTTTTAAATTTTGCATGTCCTGGTAGTGAAATACTCTTAAATTTGTTTTGCACTACTGCAAGGCCTATCTCTCCCATGGGATTACATTGGGATTGCCTTATTATATTTTGTGTAATTATCAATTGGGAAAAGACCCCCCGACTTTGTGTCTCCGGAATCACATTTTTAAAACAGAAATAATGTTTTTTATTTTAAATGCAATTCCGAAAGAGCCACTTTTAGAAAGTTGGCATTTTCTTACATTAACCATTTGGTGCCTTATGCCTGCCTCTGAAATACAAGTTGAGTGTGGGAGACAGCTCGCTTCCTGCTTTCTCTCCAGGTAGCCACACACAAAGGAAGGTTAGATGCAGTGGCGGCTCGCCGAGGGAGTGCTGCAGGGCAGTGGAGTGGGACAGCATTAAGTATGGGCGAATTTTGCGAATCTCGCGTTCGCGAATTTTGCGGATTTGCGAACTCGCAATCCGCAAAATCCGCGAATTCTCGCGAATTTTTTTTTTTGTGTGTTCGCAAGGATTTCTGCCAGTTCGCGAGGGTTTCGTACCAGTTTGCAATTGCGAACTTACATTTCGGCTCGCAACCGTCGCGATTATGTTGTTTCTACGTCTGGTTCATCATCACAGGTTCCCAGCACCCTCTGTTTCACCACTGCAACCCTCTGTTACATCAATGCCACCCTCTGGTTCATCATCACTGTAGATTATGGGGGGGGGGAAGCAAGCACACAAGCCCTGCCTCAACTGACATGAATTAATTTGGGGTTAGTTTATTAATGTGTCACTGTTTTAAAATTCCAGTCTGGCACCTGCTTCCTTATCTGTAATTTGCTTTCTGTTGCAGTGTTTTTTTTTTTCCAGGACCTTTGTGGCCTATTTGTAGCTATTCTATGAGCCTGCTGTGAGGGTCAGAGCAGGGTCATACAATTGTTGCAACTAGCAACTGAATTCTGGAGGGGCCCCAGTCAGGAAGCACTACAGGGAATTGTTACTAATGATGAGTTTGAACTCTTGCACCTGCCGAGTGCTTTCAGTTTAGCAAAACACGTTTTACTGCAATTTCGCGGGATTTGCGGGGCGCGAACACTCGCGAGATCGGATTTGGAAGCCGCGAATTCGTGCGAATATGCAATTTGTTTTTTTGCGGCATGTTAGTTCGCAAGGTTTTGTGCGTTTTTGCGAGCCGCTCGTAGCGCAAGGCGCGAAGTTACCCTCGCGGTCGTTCAAGGGCACGGCCATCTTGTTTGCCTGACGTATTTCCGTTTCCGGGCGCGAAGTGTAATCTCGCAAAGTGTGCGGCTTGCTAGTACAGTTTCGCGAGTGTTCGCAAGGAAAATCTCGCGGGAACTTACCCGCGCGGTCGGGAACGGGCGCGGCCATCTTGTTTCTCATTCATTGCTATGGTTCTGGGCATGGTCTTTGTATCCTCTGTCAATCTCTGCCCTCCTTTGCTTGTTTGAAGTTTTTTTTTATCTATTTTACTTATTATCTATCCCTCTATTTTTCTAGCCCTATATTTTTGTGTTTACTGCTACTTTTGGTTAATTTTAAACTACTTTTTTAAACTCTTTTCTTTTCTTCTCTTCCCTATTCTATTTTCTTTATTCCTTTCCGCCCAGACCATGGTGAAGGGAGCCGGGAAGCATCCCGAGAAGGGGAAGGGTCCCGCACCCCGTGTCCGGCTCCCGTGCGGGCGTTTGAGGGGGGAGGAGGTCGTACCCAGGGAGATCTTTACCCCGGAGGAGGTGGGCCAACTAATTTTTTATGTTCAGCGCCGCCTCCCCAGGACCATCATGGGAGGCGGCAAGATCAGTGCCGGGTACGGGGTCCGGGAGCGCCGGAAGCGGTGGGAGAAGGTGTGCCAGGCCATTTACCACCACTCTCGGGTCTGGCGCACCTACAACCAGGCCACCCACCGCTGGACGGATGTCCTGACCCGTGAGCGAGATCTGCTCGACCTCCTTGGCCTTGAGATCCCCGGGCTTGGTGAGTAGTAGTAGCTATTTCTTTACTACTATGTTTTCTCCTGCTGTGGTATTATATTGCAAATTTTTGTTTTTTACCAAGAGCAATAATGCTGTTTGTAGGTAAATTATATTTCAAAATCTTCTGTGCATTTCAGGTACACTGCTCTCCTTCTTCTCAGTAGTGTTGCTACTATGCTTATTTGTTTTAGATTTTGTGTTCATTTCATTGGCCTGTGAAATTATGTATGTAGTTTAAAGAACTGCGTAATGCTACACAATAAGGTTCAGATTTTTAATTACCGGTGCATCTCTGCAAAGTAGCAGGGATGCGCCAGTAATTGTGCGTCACGCCACCATCACCCATGGTGCGCCGTATTTACAATGCAGCGCACCATGGGCCCAAAACGTCACCAAAGCGTTACGCATCTGTGCCGTAAAGGCGGCGCATTGCTGGAGTTGCGTCGCAACGATGGTGCAGCTCCATCAATGCTCTGGGGTGCCCTATCTCCCAAATGCTGCGTCAAGCCGTACGTCTGCTTCAAGCAGGTGCAGGGTTTGAGTCACGCATCTTTGTCCTCAAAGTGACTGATTGAAATCTTGTAGATTTCCCTCAGCCACTTTTAGGATGCGTTCCTGCGCAGGAACGCCCTCCCTTACTCCGGAACGCCCCTTTATTGGCGCAGGGCTTTACAACGTGATGCATCTCCCATATGCGTCACGTTGTTAATATACGCCGCACCATTGCGCCTCTTTTGTGCTGTTGCTGCATCACAAAAGTCATGCAACAATGGAGCAAAAGAGCCGCAAGGGGCTTCTAAATCAGCCCCTACAGACTCAAGTCCAGTCCTTCCTTTGTACACATGGCGATAAGAAGAAATAGTGGTGGTGGATTGATAGTTTGAGTATTTTAATGACTGGTTAATGTAGTAGGAAACTTTAGTGTTGTCGCTGATCTTCAATCACGATGGACTTTGGCTGTCACTTCGCGTGCTGCGGACTGCTGCCTGCCAATCCTAGGCAAACCTTTTTAGTACTTTGTTTAGTGAGTTACATAAGGTAATTTCCAATTCGACGGTCCGCAAATCAAGCAATACTAAAGTAATAACGTAGTCGACCACATGAGATTGGTCAATAATATATTCCGTGGAGTAGATGTCTATTTGCTATTTCGCAAAAATATTTTGTTAGTTCTTTTGAAATATTTGATTTGGTTGACAAATATCATCCATGTTTTCTGTTTTTCTTCTTTTCATGTTGTACATCAGCTTCCCCCAGTGGCAAGAGGAGGACACAGGAGGAGGAGGAGGGTGCTGTTGACGATGCAGGCCAGGACCGGGCAGGCGAGGGTTCCTTTGCTGGTCCCAGTAAGTTTTAATTTTAATATAGAGTACTTATTTTTTCCTAGCGTTCCTCATTCGATTTTTTCTAAATCGTCTTTGATCTTCTTATAGACAGGATCTAAATTCTTATCCTGCCTCGACTATGACTCCGTGTGGTATTACTAGATTATTCTTATTAGTCTGTCTGTGTAGCTAACTAAGATTGCACATTTGGCATTTCCATTGGACCCCCATTCTAGTCAGCAATAGCTCTATGCACTGAGTGCAGTCCTCTGGGATTGTCCATAATGTCTTTTCAAGTATTCTAAATGTTTATGCTTTGACAATTGCCAACAATAAAAAGGTGAATGACCACCAAGAAAGAATAAGATACTACTTTACTTTTGGCTTGGATAGGAGGACAATCCATTCTACTACTGTTGCAGGGACAAATCTGCACAAACAGAACTATGGACACTAAATAATGCATTGCTTAGCTTATCAATTATAATAGGTGCTGTTAGACTTTCCACATACCTCAGTGATAACAGACTTTGTAGTTGAACCCCCAATCTCCTTATTGACTAGATAGTGTGGCAGAGTCATTTAGCTCCCAAAGTCACCGATGGCAGAGGCACGGACTTATGCTTGCAAAAATTCCAAAACCTTTAGCTCATCCACTCTAGTCTGGAGGACCAAAAACCACAGAGTCTATTTGAGTTTAAAAGCTTTATTAAAAGTAAACACATTTATTGAAATCACGTTTGTCATAAAAGTAAACGTTTAACTGGAAATGGAAAAGTGCTTAGTGCTGACGATTAATTGGACACATTTCATGTGGTCGAGCCGAGCTCTCACCTGGTTTGAACTTGATCCTGCTCGTGTTCTTAGAAGTCAAGCTTCTGTCTGTTAGGAGAAAAAGTAGTGCGTGTTAAAAATAAAAAGCAAGCATTCATCAGTTGTGCCAAAAAGTGCAGCAAGACAACAGCCTTCCCTGGAAAAAGGGACATTTTTACTTTACAGTAGACAGTCACAAATTATTAAATTGTATACTGTTTTTATCACATTTCTTTCTTCCTCCTAGACCAAATATTATATAGTAGTGAGTGGTGTATTCTAACATTATTAAATGTACTTTGTAGGTGGAACATCTGGAGGCAGGGCCAGCGTCGAGGTGGTGGTGGCATTGGACGAGAACAACTCTGGGGAGGAGGCGGTGGAAGTGCCGGACAAATCTGTGGGGGATGACACGGTGGTTGCGGGCAGAGGTAAGCTATACATGCCTTACTCATTTGAGATTGAAGACTGCAGAGTGTGCTTTCTGCACGGGTGTATTATAAATAAACCAGGTAGTAGCCTCCTCTAAATGTACTTCGACTTAGCTGTGAAGTTTTTGGCGAGAAGAATCCCAATCAGATCTGAGGTGAACTTGATGGAAGGGATGAACGAAAAGCAAAAGAAGGGTGTAAGTAAGTGTGGAAGGACGAGAAATGTAATGATGACTGGCAAAGAAGAATGATATGTGTTTGCTTGGTCCCCGAGGTGGCTGGGAAGGAAAGAATATTGTATGGTGCATGGCTGGGTGAATGATGAAGCAAGGATGGGTGTAAGGAGAACAGCCTAGGTGGGTGAAACAGAAACTGTATGTGTGCATATACTTTGAATGGATGGATGCCTGGATCATTCATGGTACTATCTGACTCTTAGATAGCATATGTGTATCTAGAGAGAGTATACGGTCACTGGATGAACTAAGTGTTACTTTGAAGAGCATGTAACACCGCACCCGCACGTCCGTCCCAGTGTAGGAAAGGCAAGGAAAAGAAGTTGTAATTTTGTCCAAATACTACCATGAATAGTAGCAGTAGTTTGTATTGCAACTGCAAGCACAGCATATATCCGGTTATTACGGTGGACACTCCCTACCTCTCTTAATAACTTTAGTTTAGTAGTATTACGTCATTCATGTGTGGGGGTATCACTGTTCACTCCATAATAAGCAAAAGCACCTAAAGCCATCCCATATGTCATCAAATACATCCCATGTGAAGTGATAGATAATCAGATTATTTAGCTTCTTTATTTTCCTTTTCTAATACTCATTTGCACTGTAGGGTGAAAGCTAAATTAATTAAGCAGTAGCCCTTTTAACAGAGTATTCTCAGTGCCACCCGTAATAGAAAAGTAAAAGCTTCACCAACTGCATGTACTGGACCGGTACAGTAACGCAAGTCTGTCTCACTCACCATGGTGTGCTGTGTTTCTCGGGTGCAAGTTCACTGCGCTGGCATTATGCCGGCTTGCATAAGATAACATATCAATTTTCCTAAACAAGAGAGAAGAAGAATAAGACTGGTGTACTGTCATTGTCGACTGTAATGGAAGTCCATAGTGCTTGTAGAATTTGTTCCTTAACCACATCGCTGCTGTGGTTATTTTTACCCTGTGCTGGAAACTGGTATTTCCCTTTATTCATGACGAGCTCAGCTCGTAATCAGCACAGCTCAACTGTGCCTCATGACGAGCTGAGCTCGTCATGAGCATGGAAGGGGTTAAACTCCCACTAATGTTAGAGCAAGGATGAAGAAGTCGGAGGTTACATAGATACTGTCCTCAATAGTTATGTACTGTGCTTTCAATTTGCTACTTGTACTGTGACAACTTTCTGCTCAATCATTTTGTGTTAATCTTAAGGAGCATTGGTTACAGACTATGTCTTTCTTTCTTCATGTAGTTGCTCCTTCCAAATCCAAGACACCATCAAGGAGGAAGGAGCTGGCTCAAATGGCCCGGCAACGGAGGATGGATGCCACTGTCGCTGAATATCGGCGGCTGGTGGCTCTGGAGGAGGAGGAGACGCAGTCTGGTACAACAACAACGTCCACGGGGACAGCTGCATCCTCCTCCGTGCGGGCTGCCAGCCAGCGCAGTGCTCCAGCGGTACGGAGCCGGGCAACCAAAGCCCAACGCCAACGCCGAGCAGCAAAGACAGCAGCTGCCCCCCACAGGATTTGCAAGGCACACCGGCACCGCTTATCCCTCAGACTGTCCTACCTGGAGCAGGAGGTCCTGAACTATAAGAACTTGGTGGAGGGCCTCCGCTTCAAACTTGCCACCCTCCGCAAGGAGCATGATGACTTGGCTGCTAAAGCCAACAGCACCCTGCCATAGTGTCCCTTGCCCCTTCTTTAGAGACTTTTGGGGGGTGGGAATTGGGAGTTGGGTTTTTTGGGGACTTTTGAAGGACAATCGTTGGGGTTAGGGAGGGTCTTGCGGGAGATTATTTTGTTAGGGCTATAAAAATATAATTTTTGAAACTTTATCAGACCATACCTGTTTTTTACTGCTTTTGAGTCTGGTGGGTGGGGGTTTAACAGTAAGTTTGTTTTCCTGAATAGTCCTAGGACTTTAGTAGTACTACCGTCAATCTCTCGTCTCTCCTAATACTCCATTATACTACCTCCAATCAAACGCCTATCTTACCTGTAATTTCTGTTAGCAAGTAGGGCTAGGCCCAGGGCTGGCTCCACGGGAAACAGCGAATAAGGTTGGCAATCCTGGGCGGATAAAATTTCCTCATAGCGGTGGTACTAGTGGTGTGACACTCACAGTGGCAGTTGCATGCCTATGAAAAAAAAGAAAATGAAATCTGGTTTGTCCTCCTGAGCAATACAACGGTACAATAGAGAATATAGCAGGTGACAGTACACTAGAACAGTGCCACATTGTAGCCTAAGAAATGGTAAAGTATAACTACTAATTCGGTTGAAGTTCTTTGGCATTAGCCATGGGTCTTTGTCAAGCAGAGTCAGAATATATCCTCGGATTTCTTCACCAGCCTGTTGGTATCACCTTATCCTCCCCAGCAAGTGTGTGGATTTATTGCTGTAATTTAGTCACACATCAATCAAAACCACACAGCCCGGGGGAAGAGGGTTAGGGTTTGAAAAATGGATGGGTACGGGGGTTTTTGGGAAAGGTTTTGTGAGACAAGAAAAAATAGCACAGCATGGACAAACAATTGTGAACATAAACAAATCGTTGGGTACAAACCTATCCATCAATCTTTGAAAGTGCATGCACTAGTGCATGCATGTCAGTGAAAAGTAAGTAGTACTTTCGACAACTGTGGAAGAAAGAATGCGACAGTACAGGGCGTGTGTGGAAATATTGATAACTATATTCAAGATAAGGTCTCTGTTGCCAGATACCTGAGAGCCTTGCTGGTCACTATAAATCCATTCACAACACTCAATGGGGTTGGTCTGGAAGGTGTAGTAGATAGAAAAGGAGAAATTGCTCTTTTTCTAAGTGTCCCCTCACTCACCAGGGTTGCCCCTTGGTGACATGCTTCATCATTGGGGCCATCCCAGTCCTCTACAGGCTGGGGCGTGCTGCGACTTGCGAATTACGTAGGAGCACTTAAAAATGACTATGTGTGGTGCAGATGTGATAGTGGAGTGGACTAAGTGATGTGTTAAAGGATCAATTTAGAAGCAGAGAGAGATCCAAGAAATGCAGTCACAGTCCTAGAAAAACACAATGGATACTGTATCTGTATGTTGTTGTAGTTGTCCTGTTGAATTTGGTAAGTAAGTTGCATGCAGAAAAAAATCCTCTTATTAGCGGCACTCCTCCATTCCATCTGACGCTTCGTCCATCAATGTTGGTGACCAGAAGACACCCTGTCCACTGCCTGCCTGGCGGATGCTGAATTGCGGCTTGCTAATGTGAAGCCTGACTCCATCCTTTTTTCCCCATTGCACAGACTGAAACCCGGCCTGTAATTATTCAACGAAAAACAGGAAGTGATATAATATTACAACACCACTGATAAATAAATATAAGGTATGTAGGCTGTGGAGTGCAAAAATTCACACTTTGATTTTCCTAGTAGACAGTACAATATTTTTGACAGTGCGTACTCTGTCTGAGTCACCTTTTGAAGGATAAATAAGTATGGGCAAATTAATGTAGCGGATCTTTCCCCTCAAGCTAGGTGTACTGTAAACTGTGTTTTAGAACAAAATTAGATCTTCCCAGCAGTGCTCCCACCCAGACCCTTACTAAAGCCAGTCGCAAAAATGTAGAAGACCCCCAATCAAATCGCAAAAAACGAGGCCTAGCAGAAAACTGGTGACAAAACGTACTTTGGAAGTAAAAGTAGGCCCAAATACCCCCTTACCCACCGTGGATTGCATTCAAACCACTTGCAAGCAACCAAGCAAAAGTATCCATAGCCAGCATCGCTACAAGACTCGAAAACCCCCCCACCCAAACACATGCAATAGAAATACTGCTAACCCTAACGAACCCTAAGTTAAGAATAGTGGCAAAGGCTTTTTTAACTATGCCAAATCCCCCATTCCCCACCATGGATTTTCTTCAAATGACTTGCAACCAAAATTACACATTCTCACGAGTGCTCTAAGACCCCAGAACTCAGTTGCAAAAATCTAGAACACCCCGAAACACATGCAATCCTGCTGCTAGGGCTAACCCTAACGAACCCTAAGTTACAAAAAGTGCCAAAAGGCTTTTCGGCGTGGATTTTGTCCCAACCACTTCAACCCGGTATTAGACCTTACCAGGAATGGCCCAAGACCCGCCAACCCACCCGCCAAGAAGCATAACACCCCCAAACAGGCCAAAAGCAACATCTCCTACTTACAATATTTCTCGGCCTTCGGTCCAAATGCGCTGCGTAGCTAGGCCATAAGTCCGGTTTGCCACCACGGATTTCCTGAAAAGCAAATGCAATCAGTGCTCACAGACCCCGAAACTCACCCACAAACAGACGGAACCCCCCCTAAGAGCACCTCAAATGCAAGCAAGTCAGCAAAAACACAAAAAAAATTCCGCCTCGGATTTGGTCCAAACCACTTTTATCCGGTATGCTTCCCAGCAATGGCCCCAGAGCCGTCAACCCGGGAGAAAACGAGTAGAAGACCCCCAAACAGCCAAAGAGCAAAAGTACAAAAATGGGGACTTAGTCATTTTTTCCCAAATTTCCCAAATCACTCCGCGCGCGCTCTGCAGCTAGGCCCTAACTACCCTCTGCCACCATGGATTTGCTTCAAACCTCTTGCAAAGTAAAGTATCCATAGCCAGCAGTGCTCCCAGACCCCGAAACCCACTCACAAACACCAGGAAGCCCCCCAAACAGGCCCCCGAAAAAACTACATTAAGCAAAATGTCAGAAATAGCACAAAAAAAATCGGCCTGGATCTTGTCCCAACCACTTCTACCCGGTATTAACCCTTCCCAGGAATGGCCCAAGACCCGCCAACCCACCCGCCAAGAAGCATAGCACCCCCATACAGGCCAAAAGCAACATCTCCTACTTATAATATTTCTCGGCCTTCGGTCCAAACGCGCTGCGTAGCTAGGCCATAAGTCCGGTTTGCCACCACGGATTTCCTGAAAAGCAAATACAATCAAGATTAGAGTGTCCCAGCAGTGCTCAAAGACCCCGAAACTCACCCACAAACAGACGGAACCCCCCTAAGAGCACCTCAAAGGCAAGCAAGTCAGCAAAAACACAAAAAAAATTCCGCCTCGGATTTGGTCCAAACCACTTTTATCCTGTATTAGAGCTTCCCAGCAATGGCCCCAGAGCCGTCAACCCAGGAGAAAACGAGTAGAAGACCCCCAAACAGCCAAAGAGCAAAAGGACAAAAATGGGGACTTAGTCATTTTTTCCCAAATTTCCCAAATCACTCCGCGTGCGCACTGCAGCTAGGCCCTAACTCCCCTCTGCCACCATGGATTTGCTTCAAACCTCTTGCAAAGTAAAGTATCTATAGCCAGCAGTGCTCCCAGACCCCGAAACCCACCCACAAACACCAGGAAGCCCCCCAAACAGGCCCCCGAAAATGCTAGATTGAGCAAAATGTCAGAAATGGCAAAAAAAAATCGGCCTGGATTTTGTCCCAACCACTTCCACCCAGTATTAGACCTTCCCAGGAATGGCCCAAGACCCGCCAACCCACCCACCAAAAAGCATAACACCCCCAAAGAGGCCAAAAGCAACATCTCCTACTTACAATATTTCTCGGCCTTCGGTCCAAACACGCTGCGTAGCTAGGCCATAAGTCTGGTTTGCCACCACGGATTTCCTGAAAAGCAAATGCAATCAAGATTAGAGTGTCCCAGCAGTGCTCACAGACCCCGAAACCCACCCACAAACACCAGGAAGCCCCCCAAACAGGCCCCCGAAAACGCTACATTGAGCAAAATGTCAGAAATAGCAAGAAAAAAATTGGCATGGATTTTGTCCCAACCACTTCTACCCGGTATTAGACCTTCCCAGGAATGGCCCAAGACCCGCCAACCCACCCGCCAAAAAGCATAACACCCCTAAAGAGGCCAAAAGCAACATCTCCTACTTACAATATTTCCCGGCCTTCGGTCCAAACGCGCTGCGTAGCTAGGCCATAAGTCCGGTTTGCCACCACGGATTTCCTGAAAAGCAAATGCAATCAAGATTAGAGTGTCCCAGCAGTGCTCACAGACCCCGAAACCCACCCACAAACACCAAGAAGCACCCCAAACAGGCCCCCAAAAACGCTACATTGAGCAAAATGTCAGAAATAGCAAAAAGAAATCGGCGTGGATTTTGTCCCAACCACTTCTACCCGGTATTAGACCTTCCCAGGAATGGCCCAAGACCCGCCAACCCACCCGCCAAAAAGCATAACACCCTTAAAGAGGCCAAAAGCAACATCTCCTACTTACAATATTTCTCGGCCTTCGGTCCAAACGTGCTGCGTAGCTAGGCCATAAGTCCGGTTTGCCACCACGGATTGCCTGAAAAGCAAATGCAATCAAGATTAGAGTGTCCCAGCAGTGCTCACAGACCCCGAAACCCACCCACAAACACCAGGAAGCCCCCCAAACAGGCCCCCGAAAACGCTACATTGAGCAAAATGTCAGAAATAGCACAAAAAAAATCGGCGTGGATTTTGTCCCAACCACTTCTACCCGGTATTAGACCTTCCCAGGAATGGCCCAAGACCTGCCAACCCACCCGCCAAAAAGCAGAAACACCCCCAAAGAGGCCAAAAGCAACATCTCCTACTTACAATATTTCTCGGCCTTCGGTCCAAACGCGCTGCGTAGCTAGGCCATAAGTCCGGTTTGCCACCACGGATGTCCTGAAAAGCAAATGCAATCAAGATTAGAGTGTCCCAGCAGTGCTCATAGACCCCGAAACCCACCCACAAACACAAGGAAGCCCCCCAAACAGGCCCCCGAAAACGCTACATTGAGCAAAATGTCAGAAATAGCAACAAAAAAATCGCCGTGGATTTTGTCCCAACCACTTCTACCTGGTATTAGACCTTCCCAGGAATGGCCCAAGACCCGCCAACCCACCCGCCAAAAAGCATAACACCCCCAAAGAGGCCAAAAGCAACATCTCCTACTTACAATATTTCTCGGCCTTCGGTCCAAACGCGCTGCGTAGCTAGGCCATAAGTCCGGTTTGCCACCACGGATTTCATGAAAATCAAATGCAATCAAGATTAGAGTGTCCCAGTAGTGCTCACAGACCCCGAAACTCACCCACAAACAGCCGGAACCCCCTCAAAGAGCACCTCAAAGGCAAGCAAGTCAGCAAAAACACAAAAGAATTCCGCCTCGGATTTGGTCCAAACCACTTTTATCCGGTATTAGAGCTTCCCAGCAATGGCCCCAGAGCCGTCAACTCACCCGCAAAGAGGTAGAACAACACCCCCACAAGTGCTGAGTCTTTCTTCATTGGGCGTAAATCAGCCCTCTGCTTTGATGGAAATAGGAGTCTGGAGGAGGAGGATAGAGGAGCATGCTCTTCTGAACTTGTGAACCTGAGGAATGCAGACTGCGGCACCTTCAAATCAATTAGCAAACAAGTGAAGACAATTCTGCTGATGGGCTTGTTTTTGTGATTATCTGATTAAAGTTTGAATTATATTAACTGTGCACAACAAAGAAAGACAGACACACAGGAATAAAAGTGAATAAGGACGAAAAAGAAAGGTATTGATTCGTTGTCTCATTTTCAGGGCTCGGTATCACGGTCCAGGAATAAGAATAAGGCTTCGTCATCATACTCTGCGAATTCAGGCAGGGTGAGCTCAGTGTCACCTGACAGAGAAGAAATTCCCTCATCTATGTTGCTGTCCACCTCGTCTTCATCCGGCGCGCTTTCTCGTACTCTGAAATCTGGTGGTATGAGGTGCTGATTCATCTTGATCATTGTTAACCTCTCCACATTTTTGGGCGAGAGGCTGCTCCGTTTGGAAGTTACAATGCCACCAGCAGCACTGAAAACACGTTCAGAAGACACGCTTGCGAGTGGGCAAGACAAGTAGTTTAAAGCCAGGTTGGTGAGCTGTGGCCACAATTCTTTTTTCCCATGCCAATACGCCAATGGGTCAGCATTAACATAGACCTCTGTTGAGTCATTCAGATAGTCCTTCACCATCAACTCAAGGTTCTCCTCCAAGGTTCCTCCACTTTGCTTAGCTGTTGCTGTGACCTTTTGAGAACCAAACCCAAGCCGAGCTAGCCAATCCTCTTCAGCCTCCAATGTTACTGTTGTGCCTGGTGGTGCAGATGATCCGGTTGCCGGTCTCTTTAATGGCTGAGAGGTCACTTGTGCCGCAGCCACAGGTGCAGAAGTGGATTGTTGTGACTGGGGATGGCCTGCTGATGATGATGTACTGCCTTTTCCTTCAATTTGCTGCCGTTCTCTTTCAAACCTCTTGGCTGAGGAGACTATCCACTGTTTGTACTTTGTAACATCTTCATCAGCAAAAGGAAAGAATGCTTGGCCTGCCAGCGCCTTTTTGTAGCATGGATCCAGAATAGTAGTACAAATGTAATGCTGGTTTGAGTGGATCATTTTAAGACGTTCATCACCTTGTAGGTGCTCTAATAATTTCTCAGCCAGAACAAAAGGGTCTTGGTTTTCTTCATCTTTTTCAAACACAGAACACACCTCCTTCAGTTGGTGCTCCAGCATGTACAACAATGGGATAGCTTTTCCCAAATTACAGTCCTCCTTGCTGACTGAACGCGTGAAGAACTCAAAAGGACGAAGCATGCGTGTCAGGCTTTTAACTATGTTCCATTGCGCCGCACCCATCCTCAGGTCCTCCTTCTGAGCTGTACCCTCTGTTAAGAAATAGTAATCGAGTACCGTATACTGCTCATACAGACGCTCAAGCATGTAGAAGGTTGAGTTCCAACGTGTTACCACCTCCTGGATGAGTGCTTTCACTGGCATTTGACGTTCATATAGCAGGCTCCTCAGCTGCTTCCGGGCCTTAAAAGAATGGCTGAAATGGTTGCACATTTTTCGGCAGGTGTCCACTACTCTGTACGCTGCACTGTCTTTATTACCCAAGAATTTTTGGACAACCAGGTTTATACAGTGCGCCAAACACGGCACTCTGAAATAGTCACCCAGCTTCATGGCCTTAATTATATTGGCACCATTGTCCGTGGAAACATAACCAACCTGGCGTTTTTGGGGGGACAGCCAGTTAAGGACCTTTGTGTTAAAGACATCCAAAATGTTTTGTGCTGTGTGACGTTTCTCCAAACCAAACATGGCTAGTGTTGCATGTTTCCGAGCAGCTTTAAAAACTTGGTCCTGGTCAATTCCTGTGTTTAGCTTTTCTTTAACCCCTGAAAAAGAGACCCAGTGTGCAGTGATGCACATGTAATCAGCGCCTGCGCCACTGGTCCACATGTCTGTTGTCAGATGTATAGTGTGAACAGCACACTCTCTCCCACACTCTTAGTGTGGCTCACATGTGGTGTGCTGCTGACAGGGGTACTGGGTGTAAGTGAAGTGTTTGACACGTCTTCTTCCTCCTTGTCATCATCAGATGAAACATCAACGTTTTCATTTCGTGCAATTCGGGCTTCCTTCATCGCCTGTAGGTGCGCAAACCATTGGACAGCGTGCTGTCTCTCAAGATGACCTCTCTGGCCTCCGGTACCATAGTTGGTACCAGACTTACCACGACTAACTCGAAGCTTACAAATGCTACAAATGGCTACGTTTTCCTTTTTTGGGCAAACACTAAAGAAGTCCCAAACTGCAGACTTGAAATGTCTTTGGGGGCCGGAGGAGACGGCGATACTGGTGGTGGTGGTCCTGCTGCTAATGCCAGATGAAGTGGAGGATGTGGATTGCCGAACTTCAGTATGTTTTGCACTTTCACCACCACTAATTGAGGTCGAGGTGGATGGAGGTCCCTTCTTGCGAGAAAGAAATATGGAAGCGGTAGGTGTTGGTGTACTAGTTAACTCCAAATCTAATGATTGTTGTGTTTCCATTTCCATTGCCTCCTCGTCGACATCATCATCACGCTCAGCAGCTTCTCGGGATAGGGTCAAAATGTCTCTTTGCTGCATGCCCGCTGGGGCTGCAGTGACCTTTATGATGACTGGCTCGTCGTCATCATGAGAGGCTTCATCAGCAGCAGTATCCCTCACTTCTTGTTGAGCCTCATCACACTCCATAGCTATGAGTTTTTCGACGACCTTCCTTTTACGCTTAGGTACCTTTGTCAGATCATGGTGTGCCTCACTCTCAGACGGCAGTGGTGCTGGTTCCCAATTGGGATCCGTTTCATCAGAAGGAGGTGGGCTTGAAGAAGATGTAGACACCAACCTTGATCTTTTCCTTGCTAGGGATGTGGAAGACAATGAATGATCATCAGGAGGAGTGGCTTCCAATGATACCTCGGCTTGATTGTCGATTTCCTGATGTGCCCCTACTTCGGGAGGAACAACTATTGTGGGCACTTGTGACCCTCCATGCACCTCTGCTTGCGCATCTCCTTGCGCTGCCTCTCCTTCCACATGTACTTGGGCTTGTACTTGCACATGGTGTTGTTGTTGCGGCTGTGGTTGTTCAACACTTGTCAGATGAGTTACAACAACCTGTGTTGATTCAGGGACATTGCTGCTACTTTCTTGCAATGAGCCAACATCACTGGTTGATGGTGATTGGAGAAGTACACTGACTGCCTCTGAAGCACTCAAGGGCTTTGACTTAAGTTGGCGTGGTGGTGGAGGCACTGAACCCAATGGAGCGGGGGTGCTGCTCCCAGCTTGGTCCCCAGCAGATCCTGCTGCTGCTGCAGGCGTACTTTTTTTTTGCTCCCAAAAAACGCGGCGGCCGGCACACCAGCCTCCTTGGTAACTTGCTTCTTCTGCTCCTTACTAGCAACTTTCTTGCTAGAGGAGCTACGGAGACCTTTTTTTGGGGCCATCTTCTTCAGAGCAGGTCAGACAGCAGGCCGCAGTTGCACGAATTGTAGAGTTGTCTGAGGCCAGACGTGATGTCGCGTGACGTTATGCTGCACACACACACCGCTGCAGGACTTCTTCCTGGCACTGGTGGTTCTCTTGAGTCTTGTGCACCTAAAAGCAATGGAAGACAGAGGAACATCAGTTCAGTTATACACCCCAAAAAAATCGGGAAAAAACCAGAAAAATCAGCACAATCCCATTCCATCCATGCCCTCCATGATGTTTAAGTTCAAGACACCCCACAGAAAGACTAGGCCCATGCAAGACTCAATACCCCTGGTGAAAAGGCCACAAGTACATCACCCAAAAACGAAAATCACTGAAAAATCAGCACAATCCCATTCCATCCATGCCCTCCATGATGTTTAAGTTCAAGACACCCCACAGAAAGACTAGGCCCATGCTAGACTCAATACCCCTGGTGAAAAGGCCACAAGTATAGCCCCAAAAAACGAAAATCACTGAAAAATCGGCACAATCCCATTCCATCCATGCCCTCCATGATGTTTAAGTTCAAGACACCCCACAGAAAGACTAGGCCCATGCAAGACTCAATACCCCTGGTGAAAAGGCCACAAGTACAGCCCCCAAAAACGAAAATCAATGAAAACTCAGCACAATCCCATTCCATCCATGCCCTCCATGATGTTTAAGTTCAAGACACCCCACAGAAAGACTAGGCCCATGCTAGACTCAATACCCCTGGTGAAAAGGCCACAAGTACAGCCCCAAAAACGAAAATCACTGAAAAATCAGCACAATCCCATTCCATCCATGCCCTCCATGATGTTTAAATTCAAGACACTCCACAGAAAGACTAGGCCCATGCAAGACTCACTACCCCTGGGCATAAAGGTTGAAAAGTAGGCAAAATGGTTGCAGGCCTAACAACAATGCCTGCATTCAAAATGGCCACTTGCCTCCCAGCACATGGCCTGGGCCTGTAGCAGCACTCAAAATGGCCCCCAGCCACATGGCCTGTCCCTCCCCATGAACACCCCCAAAAATCGAAAAACACTGAAAAATCAGCACAATCCCATTCCATCCATGCCCTCTATGATGTTTAAATTCAAGACACCCCACAGAAAGACTAGGCCCATGCAAGACTCACTGCCCCTGGGCATAAAGGTTGAAACGTAGGCAAAATGGTTGCAGGCCTAACAACAATGCCTGCATTCAAAATGGCCACTTGCCTCCCAGCACATGGCCAGGGCCTGTAGCAGCACTCAAAATGGCCCCCAGCCACATGGCCTGTCCCTCCCCATGAACACCCCCAAAAATCGAAAAAAACTGAAAAATCAGCACAATCCCATTCCATCCATGCCCTCCATGATGTTTAAGTTCAAGACACCCCACAGAAAGACTAGGCCCATGCTAGACTCAATACCCCTGGTGAAAAGGCCACAAGTACAGCCCCAAAAAACGAAAATCACTGAAAAATCTGCACAATCCCATTCCATCCATGCCCTCCATGATGTTTAAATTCAAGACAACCCACAGAAAGACTAGCCCCATGCAAGACTCACTACCCCTGGGCATAAAGGTTGAAAAGTAGGCAAAATGGTTGCAGGCCTAACAACAATGCATGCATTCAAAATGGCCACTTGCCTCCCAGCACATGGCCAGGGCCTGTAGCAGCACTCAAAATGGCCCCCAGCCACATGGCCTGTCCCTCCCCATGAACACCCCCAAAAATCGAAAAACACTGAAAAATCAGCACAATCCCATTCCATCCATGCCCTCCATGATGTTTAAGTTCAAGACACCCCACAGAAAGACTAGGCCCATGCTAGACTCAATACCCCTGGTGAAAAGGCCACAAGTACAGCCCCAAAAAACGAAAATCACTGAAAAATCAGCACAATCCCATTCCATCCATGCCCTCCATGATGTTTAAATTCAAGACACCCCACAGAAAGACTAGGCCCATGCAAGACTCACTACCCCTGGGCATAAAGGTTGAAAAGTAGGCAAAATGGTTGCAGGCCTAACAACAATGCATGCATTCAAAATGGCCACTTGCCTCCAAGCACATGGCCAGGGCCTGTAGCAGCACTCAAAATGGCCCCCAGCCACATGGCCTGTCCCTCCCCATGAACACCCCCAAAAATCGGAAAACACTGAAAAATCAGCACAATCCCATTCCATCCATGCCCTCCATGATGTTTAAGTTCAAGACACCCCGCAGAAAGACTAGGCCCATGCAAGACTCACTACCCCTGGGCATAAAGGTTGAAAAGTAGGCAAAATGGTTGCAGGCCTAACAACAATGCCTGCATTCAAAATGGCCACTTGCCTCCCAGCACATGGCCAGGGCCTGTAGCAGCACTCAAAATGGCCCCCAGCCACATGGCCTGTCCCTCCCGATGAACACCCCCAAAAATCGAAAAACACTGAAAAATCAGCACAATCCCTTTCCATCCATGCCCTTCATGATGTTTAAGTTCAAGACACCCCACAGATAGACTAGGCCCATGCAAGACTCAATACCCCTGGTGAAAAGGCCACAAGTACAGCCCCCAAAAACGAAAATCACTGAAAAATTAGCACAATCCCATTCCATCCATGCCCTCCATGATGTTTAAGTTCAAGACACCCCACAGAAAGACTCAGTCCACCCACCACTGAGTACCCCTGGGCAAAAGCCCCCAAAACAGCCCAAAAAGCGAAAATTCCAAAATTGTAGTTGCAGCAACTGTAATGCCCCAAACAAACTTACTTGTGAAATTTCTAATCCAAAAGTGATCCAAAGAAAGTCAAAAAGGCCTCAAATCCAAATATCCAGCAGCATCCACAAAAAGTAATCCTTCCAGCTCCAGATCGAAATGAAAAGTGACCAGGAGATGGACAAAGCACTGGGAGGAGCCTGCTGGACAGGAACAGGAAGTTAAAGACTGTGGGGCACTTCCTTCCTCCCACCCCCCCTCCCCAAAATGGACTCCTCCCAAAAAAAGTTCAGGCAAATGTCAACCTGAGGAGTTATTCAGATAAAAATCATCATTTCCAGAAGGTTTATGCTGCTTGCTGGTGGATTTCTTGTGCAGAATTGCAAATTTTATATTTTCGCGAATGCAAGATTGTTGCTGCTCGCCGCATCTCCAAGCTCGCAATTGCGAAGTCCCGCGATACGTGATCACGGCGTGCTCGCGTTGACAAACTCTCGCTGTGCAAGTTGGCAAGCCGCGATTACGTAATCTCGCTCGCCAAATTCTCGCGGGATCCCGCAGCAAGGTCCAAAATGGCGCAGTACTCGCAAAATATCGAGAAAAACAACTCGGCAAACGCTGATGAACGCCGCGCGCCGCAAAAATTGTATCACCCAGAAAAAAAATCCGCTGCGTGCAAATTTAGTGGATTTTGCGGGAAATCCGCGAATCTCGCGGACTGCGAATTTCCCGAAAATCAGCAAAATCCGCGAGCGGAGCGGATTTTACGCCCATGCGGGAGAGGGGCAGAGTGGGGGCGTTGTAAACTCCAGCATTCGGCAAAACAGAGCTAAGTAAATATATAAATCAATAAAACAATTTACATTGTGCGCGCTGCAACGGCAACTCAGCGACGCAGCGCATGCAATGTAAATTTTTTTTTTGATTTATTTACTTAGCTCCTTTGCGCCATATGCCGGAGTTTACTATCCCCACCCTGCCCCTCGCCCGCCCCGCCCCACTACCCTGCAGCACTCCCTCAGGGAGCCGCCACTGGTTAGGTGTGACTTAGTGGCCATCTGCTTGCTGATGGGTCATCCTGAGTATAATTGGGAGGGAGGGGCTGACACACCTGAAAGGCAGTGTTTTGTCCCAACACAAAGGATTTAATACACTAATGTGGTGAGTTTAGAGCCAGGGCAGGAAAGGCAGGGTCTTGTGTAATTCAAAAACATCTCTTTGCAGTCTCGCTACATCAAAGGCCCAACTGGGTATACGTACTGGACTTTTTACACCACCAACCAAGAACACTTGTGGAATTGAGGACATTCTACTGGAAAGAAGAACTGTTGTCCTGCCAGGGGAGACTGCCACTTTTCTTGATCTGCTTTGCTGTGTTGGCCTGCTGCCGCATGCCTGGGAGGGAGTGTTGCAGGGATTCTGAACATACACAGAACTATGCGCAGGATTATGGGACCTCAGTGTATAGGGACTAAGCCTTCCCACATCCTTAGTACCCACAAGCCCAGTACCGACTAACTATAGTGTCTCACTCACGCTTCTACACACTCATGAAGAAGCAAATGATTAGACACCCCAGAACACAACACTCCCAAATCTCTCAGGAATCGCGGCAACAGGACACACCTTTTCTCTCACACTCTTGTACCTGTCCACAATAAGATCTGACTGAGACACGAATATAGTGTCAAATATTTATTTTAACTATTTTGCTCTAACATGCACTATACGAGCCACAACAATCAGAAACATGTATAACACAAATATAGTTAGCATTGCAGCTGGTCCATACATCATAAAGGGAGATATCATCATATAAAGACAATGGAGAAAGGACTATAGTGCCTAACTCCCCTCCCCTTGGTAAGAAGAAGTATTATTATATAATAGAAGATGATCTCTGGGCATTGTCTACAGACCCCATACCTTAGCCTATAGATGGTATTTCTACATTGTACGTGCATGTTGCTCTTTTTCTCTGAAAGCTCTGTCTCCAAGTGTTTGTTGCCTAACCATGTATCCCCATATTATCAAAGTACGAGTCTCCAGCAGCAGCTGCATTACTATGTTTTGTCTATGTGCTAGAGCCTGACCAGAACAGAATAACAAGGGGCATTGTTTATTGACCTTGCTCATAATGCTCAGATTAAACTCCAGTAAACGGCAGAGAACAAGCACAGCAGCCAGTTTTCATGTGGAAGGCATAAACAGAGCCTTGCAAAAAATAAAGCCATGCAGTAATGACCACAAAAGCTGCATCATGGCTGCAGGGCTAATGCTAACTTAGTGATGTCAACAATGTTCCTATCGGTCACGTGACAGTAGAAGGACTGGGCCTTTATCTCTACATCCCAGAACCAAAGTATCTCCAAGGGCTTGTTGGATTGCCTCCTGTTTCTGAAGTCTCAAGGATATCAAAGGCTTCACCTTACAAACTGCAACCAGCACCTAGACAGTGTCTGCTGTGAGTCCTCCTCTGTCGAGTGATGCCAACCCAGTTATTGGCCTTTGGAAGTGAGATTTCAGTGCTACAACCCAAAAAGTCTATGCATCGACGATGTTGTGCCAATCAGAACCGGCACTTTTGCTTCAAAACTGATGCAAGGCTGCAGTTGCATGAACCACAGATATCACATTGCCTACAACGTGACGCATCGTCCCCTGTTTCTAACACTTCTTTGACCTTGTACAGACGAGTGCTAACGCACCTTTTGTACTAAAGGCATCGCCTACAGCCCATTGGTTCCATGATGACGTATTGCCCCAAAGTTTATCACATCTTGAATCTCGAACCATCCTTGACTTTGCTCAGCTCAGAACTGACGCATCAACCCATCTGTGAGATCGACAGCGACACATCACCTCCTTTGCTCCATGCATTGTCCCCAATATATCTAAGGTATTGTTCAGTGGGCCAAGGCTGGTTCCTGTATCCGACCCGTGCTCCCTCACGGCTGGTCTGAACTTTTGGATTTGCCTTAGTCAAGCTTGACCTGATAGCTCCAATTGGGGCCACCTGCTTCCAAGCACGACAGAACTGTTTATTCTTTGAAAATTCATAACTTGACTTCTGATTATTGAATTTTTGTCATCTTGGTCTTGATTTACTCATAAAAATATTCTCGGTGTGGAATCTTATAGCAGTGTTGCACATAAATACTTTATGCAATGCCTCTCAGTTAGCTGTGACAGCTTTATGCCAAGCTACCAGAGGGTGAGCACAGTTTTGTTTAGAGGTGTTATTGACTTACCCTGACTAGGATTGTAGGGCCTGCTTCGAGAGGGTGCTTACCAGTGCCGATCAGAAACCCAATTTCTCACAATATTCTGCTTAAGTTCAAAGTTTCAACAGATGTTACATACAAGGTATATTCCCATCCAGGTGAAGGGATATTTGGAAATGACAAGAAATGTTCTTATATTTTACATATATATGGCATTATGTTTGCGTATAATGAGGCCAGGACTGTCAAGGGGGCATATATGATTGTGTGTATCAATACTGGATGGACATCCCTTGTAGAAGCTTGTTGTCATGGAGACAATCAGTCTATGTTGTATGTACCACACAGTGACGTAAATGCATTTTTCGTTGGTTAATGAGAACTTAACTAGATTTATGAGTGCTGCAAAATGCATACAACTATTTTTGTATTATGAATTATAAATGTCTAAACGTGAATTAAATTTGCAGTCATCAATAAGGTAAATCATTATGTACGTAGTAAGTGGTTTATTGTGTAAGTCAAAGTTGAGACATATACAACAACCATAGCTGTGATATTTGGTGTGCACATTTTCACTCTTTGTTCAATTCTGGTCTCTCTGAGAAGGTAGTTCAAAAATCATGGTGTGGCTCTCTTTTCCAACCTATTTACAAGAAAGGTCCAAATTCCTCCCCCAATAGCTATTGTACGATTGCCCTTTTAGATGTAAACTCAAAAATGTTTTCCATCTTGCTACTGGCAGTTCTGTAAAACTGGCTGGAAAATGTATTGCTTTCGATCAAACTGGTTTCAGAGCTAAATCTAGTAACACAGATAACTTATTTGTGCTCTCAAGGATTGCTGGGAAATATATCATCGATAAAAAGCATTTTTAAATACCTGCTTTGTGGATTTCTTTAAAACCTTATTACCGTAATCTCCTTTGGAGAAAGCTGGCGTGCTGGAAGATCACTGCTAAATTATCATGCGCCATCCAACTTTTATCCGCAAACAATTAGGCAATGTTCAAACTTGGTTAAATTACTTCCACCAAGGCTGGGTCATGGTCAAGTGGCCTCTTAACAGTATGCTGATGATGTAGGCCTGATGAACCTGACAGGGATTGGGCTTCGGAGGCTTTTAAAAAATCTCCACACTTATTGTGCCAGGAACAAACTGGTGGTAAATCTCTCAAAAACTCAGATCGTGGTGTTCAGAAGGAAGGTGAGGAAGAAAGGTAGCTGGTTCCAGAGTGCCCTGCCTGTTTCAAGAGGAACCTGCAATAAATATCTGTGTGCCTGGATGCTGGACCGCCTATTTCTTCATTTGCATCTAAACTCATTATAGGTAAAGACTGCTTCCTTAATTTCATCTTTACAAGTACAACTTTAGTGCTTCATCTTGCAGTGATGAAAGCCAAGCTGATTCCAACAATTAATTTTGGCACAGTTGCTATCCTGGAAACGTTTTGGACCATTCTCAATTCTGCACAAAGTAGGGCATTTCGCATTCTTTAATTACTACTAAAAGAAAACGCTTTCTTGGCACAGCTGCGGCTGAAATTTGGTCTGCCAAACCAAGTGTTCATTCAACACAGCTCTTTACTTAAGTACATGTCACTTAAAGGCAGTCTGATCAGGTGAAACTTCATTCCCAGATATGGAAATTTAAATTGCCATTTGTAGTGTTCTTGTTCTATCTCAGAAAGTAGCTCACTGTTCATAGGCTACATGACCTAGAACTTGGAACTAAGGTTCCTGGAAGAATGTAAACAACATGTAAGTTGACAGTTGCAGGGCTTGTATGCTGGATGGGGTTATTCCTACTCATCTTCCTAATGCTAATTCTTATTCTTCTCAACGCTGTGTATTACCCTTCTTTATATTTGGCGACGTCTGAAACCACCTACGCGTACTTCAATTACCCCAACACATCGAGCCTACCTTTTCATCATCAAGACTGCATGGAGTGCATAGGTTTCACCCTGTTGCCTTTGAAAATCAGCAAGGTTGACTGAGCCGCTATTCCCTCTCTGTCTCCTCTCCAAGGAACAGTCCTTCATCTTTAACATACCCTGTTCAGCGGGAACGAGGATTGCTCCCTCGCCTTATTCTGTGTTTGCCGTATCAGCTATGGTAAAGAGGGCTTTGCACACTAGCACATGTGTGCTAATGTAAGAACATTTACCCATTTTTTCTGTTAGCTGCGAGGAAGCCTGTGCCGTGAGCCTGGTGCGCGCAACCTCAACGTCTCCGCGTGAGTTAAATAATCAATTATGCTTCACTCATGCTGCGGAGGATATTTTAGGAGCCATCTTTGTATGGGCTCAATGTCGCTGACGCCGACAGCTTTCGACATTACTTAACCCGCACAGCAAGTCAAATATAGGTTCTGCTGTCCACGGCTTTTGAATGTGCACATCTGTGTTAACGGCTGTACCGCTGAGGCGTACAGCTCTAATATAATGCAGTTTAACACAATGGTGTTAGTGATCTGAATTTAACTTACACCTCAGATACACACAGCTTCAAAATAACAATTGCAACACATATATGTGATGATGTGCACAAACTTTATTTTCCACAGCTTTCATAAGTGTTCTATTAACGTTGTATGAGCACTTTGCCCTTTGGTGGCCTTTTGTTGATGTGCACAGCCTTACTTCTAGTACTTTTTTATCTTTTGTTGTCTAAAAATAAAAAAAGATTTTTTGTAGTTTTCAAGACTAGTACATGCATCTCTTGTTTTTTGATGATTTGTAGGACACATATATATATATATATATATATATATTATATATATATATACATATCCAGGCTCACTTCCTCCATACACACCGGGACTCCGTGACTGCGGTGCAAGCCAGGGATAGAGGTACCCTGTTAACGTATAGCTTTCACCAAGCACAACATACACTGTGCCTATGCACTCCAATCCAGTCCTGTCAAATACCGCTTCGAACGCAGGCATGTACTCAAGGTAAATATTTATTCAATCATTCCAGCATGATGATTCGAAATATAGAAAATATTTCGAATCAGCATGCTTGAATGATTGAGTAAATATTTACCTTGAGTACACGCCTGCGTTCGAAGCGTTATTTGACATGACTGGATTGGAGTGCATTGGCACAGCGTATGTTGTTCTTGGTGAAAGCTATATATATATATATACATATATATATATATATATATATATATATATATATATATTGCACAAATTGCATAGTGTGATAACTTGCATTTGTGAGTTTTATTACAAGGAGAAAATTCTTTATTACAAAGTTGCTTAAATTTATATAAAGAATTTGTTTCACATTTTACAGTGTTCACAACTGGTACATACATCTCTTGTTTTATGCTGATTTGAAGGACATATATATATATTTATATATACTGCATATTGTGATAAAGTGCATTTGTGAGGTTAAATACATGGAGAAATGTTTTTATTACAAAGTTGCTTTAATCTTCTAAGCATGCAGACTGTCCTTGCTCCAGCTTACTTTTTATCCTCTCCCGGTGAACCTAATCTACCCTGGTTGAAATGGAAAAATGTTTTTACTCACTATCCTCGTGTTTGTGGAACATCACTTAGCGCAGAAAGAAAACGTTTGTTGTTAATGCATTGTTTGGGAGCAGAAGGACAAGAAGTTTTTGAGCATCTTCCTGACCTTACAGATAATGAAATGTCTGGTATTAATGAGTTTGAGATTGCAATAAAAAAATTGGACTTACTCTTCTTACTGAAGGTGGTGAGCACAGTTCTTGAAAGGTGTCACTTCGGTAGATGAATACAAAATAGAGAGGAATCTGTTGAACAGTATATTACGGAACTTCGAAAATTGGCCTCGACATGCAATTTCTGTGCATCTTTAGAAAAGCGTCCTAGGGATCAGGTGATGTTGGGTTGTAGCATCAACAAAGCAAGAGACAGTTTGTGGCAGAAGGACAATCCCTCTTTGCACCAGGTAGTCACTATGGCAAAAACTTATGAACATTCAAAAGCATGTTTGGAAACTATTAAAAAAAATGCTCCATCTGATAAAGACCTGGGTGCAGTCATTAAAGTGGATTAAGAAAATAAAAGAACAGATATGAAGGAACAAGGAGCAAAATCCTGAATAAGACCAAGTCTCAACCTGGCAGTTCAAAGAATTTGCAGGGTAGATGTTTCTGATGTGGAAATTCATGCCATATGGCAAATGTGAAAGACTGTCCGGGATGTTAAGCTTCTTGCAGTACGTGTGGTCGTAAAGGTCATTTTACGAAATGGTGTAGATCTGGTGGAGATCAGAAAAAAATTAGGAAGGACATTTATTTGAGGAAGAGATAGAGGAAGTCAACATTTGTCTGGTCAGAGGATCTGGTGGTAAAGGTCCCATAGATACTGTATTAATTAACAGTGCACCTGTGCAAATGTTATTTGATTCTGAGGCCAAGGTGACCTTAATTCCAAAGAATTTCTTTGATCAACACCTTTTGAGGAAGGTCAACTTGTTGAAGCCAGATATAAGACCAAGAGGGTATGGGGGAGAAATAATTGATCTCTTAGGATGGTTTTGGGGAACAACTTATTATAAAGGCAGACCTGTTCCTGGCACAGTATAAGTTTCAATTAAGGGTGATTCCTTAATAAGTTGGTTTCACCAACATGATTTACATGTCATTTTAGATCCAAATGAGAGCCTCTTTGTGTGTTTGAAAGACATACCATCTATTAGTCAAATTGGGAAAGAATCCAAAACCTCGGTCTGTCAATTTCCTGAAGTGTTTGAAAACAAACTTGGGTGTCTTAAAAACGATATGCATCAGATCAAAATTAAACCTAGTTCTACTACGAAGGTAGAAAAAGTTCAAGGTGTTACTCTTATGGTGAAGGATAGTATGTAAATTGAGCTAGACAAATTGAAAGCCAATGGGATTATAGAGGAAGTTGAAGCTACTGAATGGATTTCTCCCATTGTGATGACCCGCAAGGCCAATGGTGAGGCCAGGCTTTGTGTGGATCTGAGGAAGCTTAACAAAGCAGTTGTGGTAGATCACTATCCACTACCTAACATCAACAAAATGTTGTGTTTACTTGGTGGGGTGAAGCCTTTTTCATCCCTTGACTTGACCTTGGCGTACAATCAGGAAAAATTACACCCTGCTTCTTAAAATCTTACAGCCTTTATTACGTCCTTTGGTACATTTTAATTTTTGAGAATGCCTTTTGGCCTACTCTCTGGGGCCTCTGTGTTCCAGAAAGTTATGGAACACATTCTCAAGGGTATTGAAGGAGTCAGAATTTATCAGGATGATATTCTGGTGTTTGGTGTGGGCTCCAAAGAACATGATCAGATGCTGAGATTGGTTTTGTGGCAGTTGTGTAATGCTGGATTGACTCTACGTGCTGATAAGTGTAAATTGGATGTGGCTGAAATTGAATATTTGGGTCACCAAGTGTCTGCAAAAGGTGTAAAGCCCAGACCATCTGCAAACTCAGGACTCCACTGAACAAAGAAGAACTTGTGAAATACTTGGGAATGGCAGAATTTTACCAAAAGTTTGTCTCCAATTTTGCTGGTGTGACTGGACATTTAACCCCTTCGATGCTCATGACGGAACGGTTCCGTCATGAGCATTGGTCGAGCTGTGCTTATGACGGAACCGTTCCGTCATGACCACGCCCGTTTTAATTAGGGCTCAGCACCGGGGGGGAATCGGCGCCGCACGGAAGCGGTTAAGGAATCTTTTTAAAAAAGGGTGTGAGTTTGAATGGTTCAATGGTTGTGATGGGGAATTTCACCACCTAAAGATGTGTCTTAGTAAGGCCTAGGATCTCGGTATTTTAGATCCAAAGGAGAAGTCCCATTTAATGACAGACGCCAGCTTTAGAGGGTCAGGTGCCAGCTCGAAAAGGCTTAGGTTGTTTCAGAAAGCTGAGGGTGTTGAGAAGGTTGTCTTATTTATGTCCATACCCTTTAGAGGGACAGAGTGCAACTATTCTGTTGTGGAAAGGGAGGCGCTGTCCATCTATTGGGCTATCCCCAAGTTGAGGAAGTTTCTATGGGGAAGCATGTTTGAGGTTTTAACGGATCATAAACCTTTGAAGGAACTTTTTTGCGAAAAAGGGAATTGATTTTGTCTCACATCGCATTCAGAAGTGGTTTGTTGCCTTAATTTTGTTGTCTCCTATTTGCCAGGTGCCATTAATATTCTTGCGGATTGTTTGTCTAGTTAGGTAATGCTGATGAAGCACTTGTAGTGTGTGATTGTTTTGATGGTGAGGAATTGAAAGAAGTTGTGGATGTGTGTGTAATTAGCGATGGAATTGTGTCTGAAGATGTATGGAGAGAAACTTTAGTGAAAGACGTACTGTTGAAAAAGTTGATGGCTATGATTTTGGAAGGGTGATTTGAGAAGAAGGATTGCGATCAGGACATGAAGGCTTTTTGGCAAGTCAAAGATGAGCTGAGGGTTGTGGATGGTATTCTATTGAGGGGCAGATGATTAATCCCCTCTCATGGCTTATGGGATAGGTTGTTGAAGAGTGCTCATGCAAGTCACATGGGAATTGTGAACACGAAGGAGAGGTTGAGAGAAGCATACTGGTGGCCAGAGATGGATGTCTGGATTGAAAGGGAGGTCAGAAATTGTCCTGAATGTGTGTGTAGTGACAAGGTTTTTAAATGTAGAATGCAACCCATGGTGATGAGAGGAGAATCTGATGGGTCTTGGTCAGATGTTGCTATTGATATTTTGGGTCCTGGTAAAATAAAATCTTGTGGCCAGTATGTTCATGTTTGAAGGGATATGTACTTGAGTTGGCCTGAGATTAAGGTTGTAAGCTCTATTGAATTGTTGTAAATGAATCTAGGACCCTAGTGTAATTTTCCTAATTCATGCCCTTATAAAGGTATAAATTACCCAATCCTTATAAAGGCATAGAAATCATTACCATATTTGGACTAAGCCTATACAGCCCAAATACGGCATGGCTACTTCTACCAAGTTCCAAGAAACAACAACGATTTCTTTAAAAAACCCGCCTTCAGCAGCTAGGGACTTCCCCTCGCCTGAATACTAATTTATCTAGGAAGTCATGGAGTTTTCAAAGAACAGAGTCTTTGAGTGACGGTATTAAGTCCAATCATACATCAAACTTGGCACCTTCAAAGTATAAATAGGCCTACATTTGCCCAGACAAACACACAGTGGTTTGGAGCAGATCGACTAACTAAGTAAGTAAGTAAAGTAAGTAAGTAAAAATATTTATTATATATGGTTAATTAAAACATTTACAAAATTTGCAAAGAGAATATAACATAAAATCATTACAATGAAAAATGAATGAAAACCTGCATTTACTCTGTTTTAAAAGGGAAAACAGAAAAAAAATAAAACAATTTGACATATGCTGAAATCAGCGTCTTTTGTAATCCTTAATCCTTTGATTTGATACCATTGTTCGTCATTTTTTCAGTTTGCATTATTAGGAGGCTCGCCTTCTGAAGAAATCTGCTGGCCCTACAGGCTGTCTGCAGCTGCTGGCTGTTCAGTGATAGCATAACTGCCGGCCGACATGTTCTAACTTGAAATGAGCGGAATATATGCAAGAGATAGTAACGTCTCAGGGTTTTGAGGGTTGGGCAAATGCACAGAAGATGAATCAAAGTTTCTTCTGCATGACCACAGAGTCTGCAGAGTGGTGTTGGCCACGTTTGCTTCCATGCAGGGGTCTGGTCTTTTGAGATGTAAGTTCCCAGCCGTACTCGTAGGAGCATCTGTTGTGTAGATGGTGTAATATGGTTAACTAAGTATGGTTGCGGAGCACACCTCTCATATGTTGCAAGTACCACCCAGCCGTGTTTTTTCTTTGCTAGTGCAGCTTTGTCAGTGATCCAGGATTCTAGTTTTGCCGCACCATTGGCTGCTTTTTTGAAGGTCGCAAAGGTGTGACCGATGTTCCAGGCCTCTTGCATATTAAGTTTTGACAGACCTTCTTCAAGTTTTGTTTGTTTATTTATTTCAGTCCAGCAGAGACCCATCAGCATGTTCTCTTGAGCTGCTCTTAATTTCCAGCACATTTTTACTATTACCGCTTGTCTGGCTTGGTGCTGATTTAATAGCCCAAATTCAAGGCGTACTTGCGCTTGTGAGGCGAACTTCGGTATTTGGAAGATGTGTTTGAACAGCACTGACTGTTGGAGATTCAGGAGGTTTGCGTCTTTGCCTCTGAATAGTTCTGAGCCGTACATGATCGATGGCAAAAATTTTGCTGCGATAACCTTCAACAGATGTAAATTGGAAGGACAATTCAGTTTTGTTTTTAGTAGATTTAAAACAAAGCGTAGTTTATTGGCCTGAGCTTTTCTGTGCAGTAGTTGATCTTTTAAAGTCCATCTTGCGTCGACCAGTACTCCCAGGTACTTGTAAGAGGGGCTTTGTTCTATCATATTTCCCTCAATGTGCCATTTGAATTTTTGCCGCCCTGGCCGTGATGCAAAGCAGACGATTTTTGTTTTTTTGTAATTAAGTTGCAGCCCGTGCGTACGGGTAAATTCATACAGCCTTGTGATGGAGCGTTGTAATCCCAAGGGGGTCTGGCTGCACAGAACGATATCATCGGCGTACTGCATACTCCTTATTTTGTGCTGAGCTACTTTGGGGGGGTAGCTTTCAATCTCCGCAATGCTATTGTCCAGATCTGCGGTGACGATATTAAAGAGGGTAGGGGCAAGACACATCCCTGCTTGAGGCCATTTCGGGTGGGGATTTTTTCTGTTGTTCTGTCACCATTGCCTATTTTTATCTTGACCCACGTCGATGTGTATAAGTCAATGATGGCCTGTAAAAGCTTCGATGGTAAGCCCCAGCTATCCATCTTCTTCCACGAGGTCTCCCTTGGGACTGTGTCAAACGCCGCTTTTAAGTCGACAAAGCAGGTATAGAGTTTTGTTGATTTGGCCTTTGCACTGTCGACAAGGAGGCTTAGCGCTAACAGGTTGCATGATGTGTTATTTCCTGGCCTAAACCCCGTCTGGGTAATTGGCAGAATGTTGTTGGAGCTGACCCAGTCCTCCAGTGCTTGCAGGAGATTGGATGCATATACTTTGGCCTCTACGTCGATAAGCGCTTTCAGCCTATAATTTGCTGGGTCTGTTCGCGCGCCTGCTTTGTAAATTGGATGCAGGATGCTCCCTCTCCATGAGGGGGGAATGCTTTCTGTTTGAAAAGCGTTGTTGTACAAAGGGGTAAGGTATTCAGCCCAAAACGCTTGGTCATGTTTAAAGAGTCCGTTTGGCAAGCCATTTGGGCCTGGTGCACCTTGTGATCTCAATTTTTTTAGGATCAGTTGCACTTGTCGTGACATGATTCAATTTTCACCAAAGTTTTGGTCCGCTTCTTGTTTCTCATTTTTCTTGTATGTTGGATGGTCTACTTGGGAATTGGTCATTTGTGTTTGCTCTAAATGGTGGATCCAGTCTTCCTGTAGTATGGTTGCATTAAAGACGTGGGGAGCTCCATTTGCTATTTTATTGATTTCTGCCCAGAATTTCCGATTGTTGTTTGTTTTGCTGGCTTTTGCTGGCTTCTAGTAGTTGTAGCCAAATTTCAGTTTGATGTTTTGTCTTTGCCGACCATATGTCTTTTTTGGATTTTTGCCTTAGATTATGAATTTGTCGTTTGATGTCTGCAGCCTTTGTTGGATTTTTTCCTTGTAGTTTTCTGATTTCCTGATTTAGGATCCTTTTTTTGCGCCCTATTGGGCCTAGGAACCCCTGATGTGCTTCATTAGTTTTTCTTATGTTTTCCCAATTATCCTGGTGTGACAATGAGTTTTGCACGCCCTCTTCTGCCTGCACACTTTTCACAAATGTCATAATTTCTTTGACGTTCTTCCCATTCCAAACTAGTTGCTTAAGATTGTAAGGACTCGGGATTTGGAGCAAATCTTTGCATGCTGGAGCCCTGGTATGTTGGAAGCTCAGCTCAATTGATTGTAGACTATGGTCACTCTCCAATTTGTGGATTATTCTGTAGGTGACAATTGTCTGGAGTACCTCGAGGTCCACTATGGTGTAGTCTAATACGGCTTGCGCCTGTTTGGCAATTCTGGTCGAAGATGCGGGCTGATCTTGAGAAAAGCGGCCGTTCAAATTAAGCATTCCCAGTTCCGCGAACATTAGGGCACATTGTTGACCGTATTTATCCTTTTTTACATGGTTAGTTATTGTAGGGGGAATTGGTTTCCCATTCCTTTTGTTTCGTTGGATATTCTGTGTGTGATCGCTCTGTAAAAGGAACATGTTCAAATCCCCAGAAACTATCAGCCCCGACTGTGGGAAGGTGGATTGCAAAGATTTGACTAGTGCCTTCAGGGTCAAGATTTTTTCTAATTTCCTCCTCGATTCTGGGTGTATATAGGTGTTGCAGATAACCAATGACCGAAAATCTTGTGTGACCTGTGCTCCTGGCATGGGGACAGGCTGAGGTTCAATTTTGATGCACTGGATCCATGTTTGTCCCGTGTCGATTACGTCAAATGACCAAGGGATGCTGGTATTCAGATACATCGATAGACCTCCGAAAGCTCTGCCTACTAAGCCCTTTTTGATTGGCTGTTGTTGAATTTCTTTAAAGCCAGTTATTTGTTCGGGTGTGATTGACCAGGTCTCTTGGAGTAATATAATATCGAATTGTTGTAGACATACTAGTAGTTCTGCGTCATTTGTTTTGCCCCCCAGCCCGTTGATGTTCTCTGAGCATACCTTGACTAACTACTTTCCTGACGCCTGCAGCAGCAAATGCCGAAGGAAGCCGACCCTCCAACTGACGCACGGAGAGACGCTGGCGTTTCTCCTGCCGAGAAATCCAGCTCCAGTGTTTCCAGGCTACCCTTGCGGGTTGCCGGGAAATTGAGTCCTGAGAGAGAGATACAAGACCTCCTTCATTCCAAACCAAGGTACGGAGCTGATTAGACCCTTAGAGAATTCTTGGAATAGATTCTTGACAAACAATACTAAACTTGAGTAACACCTCACTTACTTCTTCCCTCGTACTAGACTTAGGTTAGGTACACCGGGGTAGGCGTATTTTAGAAGCACCAGTTGAGGTCTTTTAGTCATTATTTTTTCACTGTATGTATTTTATATGTTTTAATGGAATTTATGGCTTAGAAACCATATCATGCTTTTACAGTACTACTTTAATATACTTTTTGTATTATATACCTTGTACTTTATAACCAGTATTACGATTGTAACAGTACATTTCTGATGCTTGAGAAAGAAGACTGTTCAATAAATACCTTTTATTGAAAACACCCGTCTCTCTATTTTCCCATCATCATGATTAAAATAGTTATCTATTGTTTCCGCGACTCTAGAGATTGATTTCTTATTCTAGGGAAACAAAGCTGCCACCTCCTGGGGGTTCCCAAATCTACAGCTAGCTATTTCGTACACATAGAATTGGGTCTTCCCTACATCTCTGATATAATAATGACTGAGCCCATCTTGTTATGGCATAAGTTGTGGCTAACCCCAGAGACAGTCTTCAATCGCAACTTAATATCTGATTGTGTCAAGCAAATCAAATGGCTGTCTTTCGTGGAAAAAATGTTGACCGAGATTGACCACCCTGAGTTTTTTAAGAATCCATCTAGTGGGGGAGGAGCCAAGATGGCGACCTGAACGGACGTGCCGAGTCTCGGCTCCGCGAGCCTGCACTTCCAGCGCTGTAATCCTGCCTTCTATCCGGCACTTTGACCGCGGCGGTGTGATGCTGTGTCCGCGCTGAGCCCGCCCGTGTGCCTCCGGGATCCCTGCGAGTTATGCTACCGGAGATATCATCGCGAGCCTGGATGACCGCCGAAGCCTTGGACCTGCGCCCCGTTTGCCTCCACTCCGCCGAGGGTCGCTGAACCGACGACTGCCTCTCTCCTGCTGGTCACCCCTGTGATTGCCTCTTCTAGCGGCGGATCGACAATGCAATCTCCTGTGCGGCGCTCCGGAACCGTGAGCGGTGTATGCGACGGCGGCCCACTTTGCGATGCCTTCATACCGTGCCTAGCCCCTTCTTCGTGCATACACCCCTGGGAGGGAGCGATGGCGGCGACTTTCCCCGTGCAAGCTGGGACTGTCCTGTGCCACGACTATGCCGCCTGGCCCACCGATGACCTGAAGGCTGCGATACTTACGCCGTCCCCTGCGACGGAACTGGAGAGCCTAAACTCGGAGCCGACGTACGGGACCGTTCTTGCCGCATTGACCGAGCTCCGCCGTGATTGTCATGCCTCCTTCAAAAGGATAAGTGAGCGACTCGACGATGTTCTTCTCTCGAGTCCCGGGAGACCGACCAGCTACCAGAACTGTGCTGGCTCGCCCCTGTCGATTTCATCGGGGGGCACTGGGGCGCAGAATGTGTGCGGGGAGTTGTTGCCTTTCCCCGTCTCCCGACTTCACTTTCAACGGCAGGTCGATATCCTCAGTGGCGCTACAATGTTTCCCCTCCAGTCGGACATTGCAACTTTTTCAACCGTGAGGTTAGTGTATCAGACTCTGCCTTCGCTTGTCTCGGTCCCCTTTGCATCTGCAGCCTTGAGGAGATCTTTTCTCAGGCGGTGGTGTGGAAATCGATTTTTGTGTCTTGGGGTGTTTATCCTGTGCGTCTGCAACACCGAAAGTGACTGGAGGCGCCCATTTTGTCTCTGCCTCCTTCTTCTTCACCAGTGGTGGCCATCTTGTCTTCCTGCATTGTTTGACCCGGACCTCCCCCGTCGGCCATCTCTGAAGAGACAGTCAAGATCTGGCCAGGGCTGAAGGGAATTTGTTCAATACTTTTAAAAGCTGACTGGTGGGACTTGACTCGGACTGTTTTTTGCTACATCCATTGAAACTGCACTTGCATGGTGTGCCGGATTGTTTGCGTCACGTTGCTGCACTCTCCTCTTGATTGTGTTCCCCCGAACTGCCCGCTTCTGCGCTGTACTTCTCAATCTGGCTGACGAAGACCCACCTGGGACGCTATCCTGTGCCTCTGTATGTGCTGATTTTAATGGTCCTTATCCATAACAGGCTGTGACTATGTGTCAGTTCTTTTGGCCCTGCTTACTGGGGTGGTAGCTTTTGCAGGCTAGGGACCGGGGATAACTGTTGCTTATGGCTGATTTCTGACTTCATGCCTGGTCGGTCAACGGGGAAGATGTACCTGATTCTGTCCTTTCCTAACGGGGTGGACGTATTCACGGGCGGGGGATCCGGGGACAATAGTTGCTGTGATGGCCCTGCACTGTTTTGTTCGGTTGGAGGGGACTCGGATTGCTACACTATCTGGACACACACGGGGGCTCTGACTGAGAATCTCTCCCTCATTAGGGAAGATGACTTTTGTATATGCTTGATGTAGTTGCTGCGCTGTGATTCTGGTGCGGGTAGTGGAGTCCTTGACACGAACATAATGGCCCTCCTCCGGGGTTAGGTTTTTGTGGGAGTTTTAGACTGGGTTCTCCTTTCTTGCTCCCTATATCTAAGGTGTCCTTTATCTTTTTTTTCTCTCTCTTTACTTTATTCTATATTTCGGGTTTATGGGGCGACAGGTGCGCTGCTAGGGGGGGGTAGGCCGTAGCCTCGCATGCGTATAGGGTGGGGGTTGAGGGATGGGTTTTATTTCTTTATGTTCCTATGGTGCCTTGTTTTTTCTTTTTAATTTATTTCTTCTTCCTCTGTCTTGGGTCCGTGTCGCCGTTGCTGGTGGGCGGGTGGCGGTAGGTACTGATGAGACCACGGGTCCACTATCCTTGTTGCGCACTTTTTGGCCGTCATGACACCTGTTGTGGGTTTTGTCCTCGGAAATGCTGGGCTGTGTATGCCTCAGCTGATATTGCTATCTTACGTCTACGCGGACCCTGTTCTTTTTCTTTTTCTTTTTTCGTTAGTATTCTAATCATTATTACAAAATAGTTGGTCCCTACTAGTAGCTATGAAAACTTTAAAATTGACCTTCATCACTCCTGAGGCGCGAAGGCACGTGATTTACAGTGTAACTGCTGACTATTTGTTATTTAATATCGATATGCTGTCGCGTCTTCGTATTGCATGCACCTGTGCTCAACAGTATTTGTGGCCGGCCTGAAGGTTGTAGGCCACTATTTGTACTTATCTGGATGCACGAATAAAGGTTTTCAAAAATTAAAAAAAAAAAAAAGAATCCATCTAGTATGGAAATAATGCCGAGGAAAATGCTACGTAAATTGTCTATGGACCACCTAACGAATAAAAGATGGTCCACGTAAAAACTTAAAAAATCAGTGTTAGCTTATCAACAAATTACAACCGAACAAGGCCTGCAATTGTACCTTGCAAGCGACATTAATTGCTATACTAGAATGCTTCTTGCAAGATTTAGATTGGAATCTTTTTATCGTTTAATTACTTTCCCAGCCTGTAATGACTGGTCGAGGGAAATGTCGCCCTGCCCCTGTGATGATCTCGCCCCCCAAACTAATTTGCATCGTATTTTATTCTGTAAATGTTATCAGGTTCCAAGAAAGATCCTACTTAAACCAATTCTTAAGAAGTGGGGCCTCTGGTCTTGTAGAAATGCTTTCCTTAGACTACAACGGCTTGAAAATATGGAAGTGGTACACTCCCTAGCTAAATTTTTGAAACTTTTGGTAAAGTTTAGGAATTCGATGTAATATATGAAATGTATTTACCTATTTTAGAAACCTTTTAAATGCATAGTATTTTAAAGACCGTTTTATTCTTAACTCTTGATTTTATAAAAATGCACTTGTCACTTTTTTGATAATACCCCTGTTCTTTTTAAAATGTTTGATCCTTCTAAAATGGAATCGCACTGGCATTTTTGTGACTTATATCTGTTTTTAACAATGTATGCTTTTTAACAATGTATGCTTTTATGATATTACTGTGTATATCGAAATAAAGCTTTTTTGAATTTGTATTTGAAGTTGTCATGTTTATGCGGTTGTCAAAAACTTATCCCTTCTTGTTTATTTGAGAACGTTTCTAGTGACCTCTGAGCTAGCTGGCACTCACAATTAAGTTTAATATATACGATAGAGACCTAGTTGACCTCAGTCCTACGTCTAAACTATAGTATATGTTATTCCAATGCGCAGCAGAGCCTATTGGGAATATAGGAACTCCACTACAGACTCTTCTGTGGTTATTGAGTTTTTGAATTTTCTGTTAGAAAGGGAAGGCTTTCCTCTTTCTTTACTTTTGGACAATGGGGTGAAATTTACCTCAACTGTTGTGGAAGAGTCCTTATCTTCTAGGGGCATCAAAAACAAGAAAGCTGCTCTCTATCATCCTGAAAGTAATGGGGTCATTGAGAAATGTGTAAAGGTATTGAAGGAGGCTTTGCAACTGGCTGTAGCGACCAGTGTTGACTGGAAGGTTGCCATGAAGAAGAAAGTGAGGAAGTATAGGTTTACTCCGCACTCTTCTATAGGTGTGTCTCCTTTCCGGTTGTTGAAGAAGAGGGTGGCCAATACAGAAGTTTGTCCCTGTTGGGTCTTCTCTAAGAGATTAGTGGCAATAAAGATTATGATTGTGTGGAGGGTTGGAGAGATAGAAAGAGAGTGATTAAAGAAAAGAGAAAACAATGGTATGATGAGAGAAGAGCAGTCAA
The DNA here is from genome assembly GCF_964263255.1 of Lissotriton vulgaris. Taxonomy (NCBI): domain Eukaryota; kingdom Metazoa; phylum Chordata; class Amphibia; order Caudata; family Salamandridae; genus Lissotriton; species Lissotriton vulgaris. The sequence continues at coordinate 570,727,807 of NC_141695.1, forward strand.
GCGCACTCTTGTTTATGTGGGTGATTGGGTGAATATAAAATCACCCGCTTAGGCAAATCTGGTTCACAATTCAGTGTACCTTTCAAGGTGATAAATGTTTTTAACAATCCCATTCGCATGAATGATCACAAAATTTAGAACCTAAATAGAGTGGCTAGGTGTCAACCTACTGAGGTGTCTGAACGTTTGGATGTTGTTCCACAAAGGAAAGTTGTCAGACCTCGCAGGCTTATTCAACCCCCTGCCAGATATCAAGATAATGTCTAAAATCTTTGTATGGTTTCATTTCCTCTCCTTGTTATTTTTCTTTTGATGTAATTGAGGGGAAAGTGATGTAGTGCTCCTGTTCTATCCCAGAATGTTGATCACTGTTCCTAGGCTTCATGGTCTAGAACGTGGAACTAAGGTTCTTGGAAGAATGTAAGCAACTTGTCAGTTGACAGTTGCAGGGCTTGTATGCTGGATGGGGTTATTCTTACTCATCTTAATAAAGCTAATTCTTATTCCACTGAACGCTATGAATTCCCCTCCTTTACAACATTCTGAAAAAGAAAAACACTAGACATGGGCTTTTGATCTGGCCTTGAATGACCTTGAGGCAAATGAACTTTGGGAATCCACTCTCCCGTATGCCCTCTTTAAAACATCTCTAAACAAACAAATGAAGAAAATCTAATGGAATAGGGACAGAAAGACTGCAGTAAAATAAACTATGCCTGGACAAATATTGACTCATAAACAACTTTGCACGCAATTATACTTAATTGCTTTAATGAGATTTTTAAATCAAGTTGTTTCACATGCATTTTGACATGTGTCCAACTTCCAATTGCCTGCCAAAACGGACAAAGAAACCCCTGTGTTCTAATTGCTGGCTTTGTCATTATCATACGGAAAGTTTGACTCGCATCATATCAATTTGCCCCAAGCTGTTGACAGGGCGTGAAGCTTTATTGGTTAATCTTTCAAATCAGAATGGCACTAGAACATGTCGTCACGCTGTGCTCCTTCTTTCTAGAGGGTGAATGCCCCGCTTGGGTGCGGCTTTCAAAACAGTTATTACAAAAGCAAATCGCCTGCTGTCAAAGGTTTAGATGTGGAGGTATGAAGGAAGCACCAGCTATAGCTATAGACTGACGCCGTTATATGTTTTCAGTGTCACCATTGCATTTCATAGTGCATTTGCACATTTACTTCTGCACTTTATTCTGGTATTATGGAAGCGGCATTAAAGCAAATGATGTGGAAAAATAAGGATCAAGGGCATATGAGGAGACCTTATGAAGAAAATGTTTTGGTCTGACGCTGCTTAATATAACCTTTGGCGCTTTACAGCGAACTATGCACTAATTGAAAAAGTGAACAGGTCAATGTCAGATGAAATGCCAATTGCAGATGTTGCAGTATGAGGGAGGTTGAGTACATTTATTTTTAGCTTGATGTCTTTTTTGGCCATTTTAGCAGATGTTACCTTGTCACACAGGGATTTTATATTTAGTTTTATAGAAGAGGCAGAGTAGGGTGATAGGTAACAATGTGGAACAATTGATTATGGTGCGATACTTCTATCTATGAATGAGTTTGCCTTTCCTTTGTTTCTATTTTATGCCACCCTTGAACTTTTAGCATACCTTGCACTGTATAGGGCAATATTGCTGCTTTAGCGGGACTTTTTCCCGCTAAAGGGGCAATGTTTTTATCGCCCTATTAGCAAGCTGTCGCTAACAGCAGTTAGTGACAGCTTTTAGGCGATAGCTACAGGTTTGGGGCCTGCTTTGCATGTCAGCGATATTTATCGCTAATGACATGCAAAGTGGGCGTACCCAAATTGTTAGCGACTGAAAACAGTTGCTAACACAGCTATCGCCTATTAGCAAGGCAGGCGAAGCGATAAAAAAATCACGCTATTTATTTTATTTATTAATTAAGCTTATAGAGTACGACAGCTACCCAAAAGGGTTTCCCGGCGCTAAAGAGACAGTCTGCTGGATGACCGAAAGTTAATTCAGTGAAAGAGAAGAAGTTTATTGGTTGAACAGCCAGGTCTTGATGGCTCTACGAAAGCAAACATAGCTTGTTACGGTACAGATAATCAAGGGGAGAGAATTCCACAGTTTGGGGCCTAAGAAAGAAAAGGACCTACCGCCCACTCTGGAGAGTCTGACTTTAGGCAAACTGAAGAAGACTTGAGATGAGGAACGGAGGCAACCTGCGGGAGTGTAGGAATGCACCAAAGATTGCAGGTATCTGGGGGCAGTAGCCCATTTTATTTTGTACATGTAGCTCAGAGTTTTGAATTTGACTCTGCTCTCCACCCTGAGCCAATGTAAGTCTCTGAGGTGCCCGGAAATGTGATCCGTTCTGTGACTTTTACATAACAATCTCGCAGCGGCATTTTGGACTAACTGTAGGCCTCTAATGACTTCCTTTGTAGCCCCTAAATAGAGGACATTGCCATAGTCTAACCTAGAGGTTATAAGAGCATTGATCACAGACTTCTGTGTATCGCAAGGTAACATCCATATGATTTTCTTTAGCCATCGCAAAATGGTGAAGCAGATGGCCTTTAGTTTCCTAACCTGCGTCTGCATAGTTAAACCTTTGTCGATGGTAACCCCCAAGTTTCGTACATGGTCAAATGGAAGAGGGAGGGCACCCATCTCTGATGGCCAGTACTTAGCACTCCAAAGGCCTTGCTTTGGACCCAGGATTATGACTTCAGTTTTTCCTCCATTTAATTTAAGCAAGTTGTCATTCATCCAGTTGGCAATTTTCCTGAGGCCTGATTGAAGGAGAAAGGTGGAGGCTTGGTCCGAATTCGAAAGAGAAAAGGTGATCTGAGAGTCATCTGCATAGGTGAACAGAGTTAGACCTTCCTGTTCAGCAATATGGGCCAATGGTGTTACATATAAGTTAAATAACAGAGGGCTGAGTACCGAACCCTGAGGTACTCCATAAGGAGATGCATGGATGTTGGAAGTGGCTGTATTTGAAAAGATTTGGAAAGTGCGGTGAGTTAGGAAGGATGGCAACCAACCCAGAGCCGGCCCACCGATGCCCATTGACTTGAGGGACTTTATCAGTATGGTATGAGAGATAGTGTCAAATGCTGCGCTGAGATCAAGTAAAATCAGCGCAGCTGTGTCACCTCTATCCAAAAGAAGGCGTAGGTTTTCTGTAACGCCTAACAAAGTTTTTTCTGTGGAAAACCTAGGGCGGAAACCTGATTGGGAAGGGTGCAGTAAGTCGTTAGCCTCAATGAACTGGGCGAGATGAAAAAGAACGTGTCTCTCCAAGATTTTGGAAAAAGCGGGCAGAAGAGAGATGGGACGACTATTAGCAAGGATTTTCGGGTCGGCCGTGGGCTTTTTGAAAAGCGGTGTCACCATGGCATGTTTCCAATTTGCCGGGACAGTGGAATTTTTTAAAGATACGTTGAGGGTTCTGCAGATCACAGAAAGCTGAGGAGTGTCAAGTTGTTTCAGTACAGAAATTGGAAGGGGGTCAGCTGGTGAGCCTGATTTGAGTTTGCCCAGGATATCCTTAAGGCATTTTACGTTGATATCTGTCCAAGCATTTAAGGCATCATAAGTATGGATTGGATGAGAGGCAGTAAAATGATTGGTATTATTTAGGCCAGACCCCGGAAGCTGCTGGAGACTATTACTATGCTGTTTCGATATATCCAGATAGATGTTATCTATCTTCTTAGTGAAAAACTGCTCAAGTTCTTCACATTGGTTACTGCTCAAAGGGAGTTGTTTGGCAATGGTTAGGGAGCCCGCTAGTTCTTTGACCAGACCAAAAAGTATTTTGGATATATTTGTTGCCTCTGCAACAGTCCTAGCTACATAACTGGCTCTAGTTGTGGTACAGACCTTGTGATATAACTTTAATTCTTTTTTATATGCAAGCCTTGCTGCTAGGGAGTAGTCTTTCCTCCAGGTGCGTTCAAACCGTTTGCCTTTGGATTTGTCCGCTTTAAGAAATTCATTAAACCAAAGAGCTGGTGATTTGTGGGGTTTCACTTTTTTATGCGACAGGGGAAGACAAGTATCAATGGCCTCTGTGAGCCAAATGATTACCTTAGTCTACACATCTTCAATATCGTCTGTATCTTAAAAATCACAAGGGAGCTGAGAATCCAAGACATGCTTAAGGCGGTTCACATCTAACTTTTTCCAGCCTCTTTTGCAGGTCATTAAAGCCTTGTTAAAGGGAGTCAGAACAACAGGGGCAGACAAACTAAATTTAGATAAAAAATTATCTGACCAATGAAGCGGAAGTGCGGGGAAGCAGTGTATATGAGAGAGGTTGGAAAATATTGGATTGAGTAAGTGACCACATTTATGAGTAGGACCAGAATTCCACAGCATGATATTCATAGCCGCAAGGTCATCAATAAGATTTTTGCCCATATTATTTTTAGGATCCTCTAGATGAAGAGTAAGGTCTCCAAAAATAGGAAAATTACTCAAATTAGCACGTATTGAGGCTATGATGTCAGAAAATTGTGTCACCCAAGAATGTAGAGGGGCAGGAGGCCGACAGACTAATAGGCCAGAGAGGGTAAAATTCGGGAGTAGGGCGAGTTTAAAGAGGGCGGTCACACATTTACTCAGGGTGATTGGTTCAATGAGTTTTTGAATATAATGGAGATGCCCCCCGATTTTGTTAAGTCTGTCCACCCTGACAATGGCATAATTGGGTGGCAGGGCTTCTGGGATATCAGTGCCTGAACTATTGTGCAGCCACGTCTCGGTAAGAAACCTGGCATCTGGTAGCTCATCATTTAAGAGATCCTAGATGTCTCTTTTATGCTTGGCTAAAGAGTGACAGTTTAAGCTGAGGAATACAAAATCAGAAGTTGACTTAGTGATAAAGGAAAAACAACGGCATAATTGGGGTACATCAAGGTAAAAATTACAATTGTGGCAAAGACTGGAGCTATGCAGATCCATGTGGGGAATCACACAATCATGATTTCCCTGAGGTCTTAACGCATGCAGCTGGAAGAGGAGTAAGCAATCTGTGTCAGGAGTTTTGGACCAAGGATCGTGGTCCCTGGGCCAGACCTGGCGCGGACGGGAGCAGACGGGCTTACCTTTGGCGCGCCTTTGACGTGCCATTGGCGCGTCCGCTGCGCGGCCGTGTAAGGATAGCCATTAAACGCTGGTGAGGGCGGGAGGGGCCAAGAAGCTAGACAGGAGACCCGGACCTTCCCCCAAAATGTTCGCCTCCCTGGATGTTCCCTGCTACAGCGTCTAATCGGCTGCGAGGGTAAAATGCAGTAATAAGGTAGGTAGACACGTAAAAAGTAAGGCAGTTTAAAAACGAATATTAAAAAATTCGGCTGACTAGCTTTCCCGGCTTCCGCCTCAGGAAAGGAGCAGGCTGTCTAATCAACGTGAGTGATTCTAGCGCGACTTATATGCAGGTGAGGGCGGGAGGGGCCAAGAAGCTAGACCGGAGACCCGGACCTTCCCCCAAAATGTCAGCCTCCCTGGATGTTCCCCGCTACAGCGCCTAATCGGCTGCGAGGGGAAAAATGCAATAATAAGGTAGGTAGACACGTAACAAGTAAGGCAGTTTAAAAACCAATATTAAAAAATTTGGCTGACTAGCTTTCCTGGTTTCCCCCTCAGGAAAGGAGCAGGCTGTCTAATCCTAAGCGCAATTATCGCTACAAACTAATGCCTGCTAAAAAGTTGACTTACCTGTATAGTCAATGGGGGGTGGATTATCAGATTAAGCCCCCATTGGAGTTCATGCGAGAATATCGCTGGATTTCCAGCGATATTCTCGCATTTCGCCGCTATCGCTGGATATTTTAGCACAATGGAGAAAAACGTTTCTAATAGCATGTTTTCACTGCTAAAATATCCAGTGATAAAAAAAGTTGCTAACCACGTTTAGCGATAAATATCGTTATTTCTTGCTAATAGGCACCCTGGTTTTATGAAATAAGATGAGATCAAATGTGAAACAAGAGACTACGTGGTGATATTGCTACCCTGAAAGAGGTTATTGTTTTGTGATGTGTAAATGTATGGTTTTAATTAACTGAAATAACCTTGTCAGCAGACAACAACAATAGAGTACTATACTCTTACAGAACGAGTGTGTGTGTTTTTTTTCAGATGATGCATTTGACAGTGTACATGTGAATGTAGCAGACCAACTTAGGACAACATTGAAATTAGGCACAATTCAGAAGAGAAAGGCAATGTGAGCAAAGATGTGATTATGGGACTTACACCTTACCTTGTGAGGGATGACAATGTGGTGCTTGCATTGGTGGTCTCCAGTCATGGGCATCCTTCCCAGAGAAATTGTCCTTGGCAACCTAACTATGTTGACATGGGCTGCAAGGCTGTTGGGTCACAACATATCCATCAGGAAGTAATAATTTGCCTATACCCGACACATAGGGTATGAACCCTTGTTTACTGAACACATTCTTAGTAGTGCATATGCAAGCCAAGGGCCCTGGCACAAACTTGTGTAGTAAGATTCATATAGAAGTTGAGTACTGAAACATGCCATCAACATTAGTGTCTAAAAACTTGCTCTCTTCACATCATCATATGGCTTGTGACCACCTGACAAATATAAAAGGAGAGATTTATAACATATAGCCACATAAAAAATGAAGCATTGTTGTGAAGATCAAAGTTAAAATATAATTTTCAGATACATAATGTCATACTAGGGGCTTGGACAACACCACAAGCAAATGGCAGCACAATAGCCGAGCTCCTGAGGGACCGAGCCCTCTTTCCCTGTAAATCTGCTTCATAATCCAATAGCATTGTGCCATACCTATGCCATCGAGGTCCGACTCCTGAAGAAATGCTCCGGAAGACTCTAGAGATGATTCACCAGTGATGGAGACCCAAGGACTCGTCTGAGGCCTGCACAGCATGCTTGAGCCGGGAGTCACAGTAGGGAGCTGCCCAGAGCAGACCACGAGTGGAGGGGGCGAGGTGTGACATCAGAGGAGCTTCCACCACGGAGACACATTTGAAAGCTGTAGCGTCTCTCTGCCTGTACGAAGACAGGAATACCCACATTGTGTGCTAAGGAGATCCGTGTCACCAAGGGAGTGGAGCCTCGCTGTGGGAACACAAGAGGCAGAATCCGGGCCCTGCGAGACTCCCGCAGAGCCGAGAGAGAGGCCCGCCTTAGAGAGAATAATTTATATCACAACCTGAACCCCCAGGAGAGGGGAGGGGAGTGGAGAAGTCCGTAAGTGAGGCAGCCTGCAAGGTGGGACCGGTAATGAGAAAATACCCTGAGCGCTGGGAGGTTAAAACAAGGGGTAGACACACGGTAAAGATAGAACAAAGAAAGACCCCCCAACAAAGCGTCTTCAAGTATAGCATAAAAAACATAGTAAATCAAGGGGACAAAGAAAGGTGCAATATACAACAATAAGTGTTGCCCTCTCACCTCCATGTTGCGGAAAGGGACTGGAGTCTATTGTTGGTGAAATTAAGCCCACAGAGAATGGCGAAACTGGCCCACTCTACTAATTCCAGTCCAGAGAGATATGAACACCCAGGGTGACAAACACTGTGTCTCGCCCACACAACACAGTGACAAGAGTGGCAGCGCACAGATAATTCAGACTTTCCCACCTCAGGGAAACCCGACAGACCATGGAGAATTCTTACTGAGCAGGCGGTAGGGAGTATCTAGGTGGTGGAAGAAAGCGGATCTACCCTTTAAGCAACCCTCGTCCAAGCCAACCATGTCAGGCAACAAAGGAATGTTTGTAACAAACAAAACAAAACTAGATAAATACGTCCTACAAAAAGGACTAGAAGATTAAAGCAGTCAACCCAAAAGCACAGTATAAAAAGAGGAGCTAACACTAAATATGTCACTGCGGTGATCAGCAAAGTCCAAACCTCACTAGAAGCACGAATAGATACAGTATCTACAGAGGTTTCATTAATAAGAGCAGTTCTGCACAAACTGGGTGACCGAGTCCAGGAAATTTAAGACACAACAAACTCGCTAAAAGCAGACACCAAACACCTTCAACAACAAGTCCAATGTTTTCAAACCACAACTAAGACATTTGAAGCTAAACTGGATAACTTCGAAGGCCGCTCCAGGAAGAACAATATAGGAATTATTGGGTTACCAGAATTGGCAAAGGGACCAACAACGGATCTCTTTACTGAAGAACTAATCCGACAACAGTTACAACCCTGAGGATTGTCGAATTACTTCTCCATTGAGAGGGCACCTAGAATCCTGGGGGAAGGCCCAGACCAGGGGTCCCACCAAGACCAGTTTTGGCCCTAGTCTTTAATTTCCGGGAGCGTGACGTCATACTGCAAGCAGCCTGCACAGCTCCATAGTACAATATGAAAATGCATCCATCACATTCTTCACAATCAATGTTCAACAGCAAAGGCGCAGCTTTCTCAAAGTCAAGAAGACGCTCAGAGATAGCAAACTCAAGTATGCAATGCTGTTCCCGCTACACCAAGAGTGGAAGCACATGGTACAACATGTTTTTTTTCCAATCCTAAAGAGAACTAGGTTTGGCTAGATGGATGGTGCACAGTGGGAAAAGCAAATTCCTCTGAAGAGAAGACCTGAATAGGCAAAAAACGGATGGGAAAAGCGGATGCAACCCAGGAGAGCAAAAGAAAACAAATGAGGGATCAGACAAAGACGAGTGATATTTTATCCTATAGCTTACTTCAATTTGCGTCATAACCAAAACAACACTTTGTGGCCTCTGCAGTTTACCATCCGGGTTCATATAGTGACTGATCAGTCTATGAGAGGAACTACATTGAAATAACGGGACAAATGCATAAATGTAGATTGCTGGCTCCTCTCTTGAAACTAAGAAGAAGAAAATGAGGTAATGAAACTTTATATGGGAACTGTAATATTGGCCCCACGCAGCTATGCCTTCCGGGAGATTCAGGAGGGGAGCACTGGTTTCCAGGAGTCCTAGACCCCCCTTAGTTTAATAGGGAGGAACGACAGGTACTCTGCAATGGAGGTGAGGCAGGCAGTGTTAGGACCGTTATACAGGTCGGCATGGAGTGGGGATGGAACACGCCATATTTTCGGCAGATCGGAACACTGTTTTAACACAACAAGTTAGGGTAGCTGTAATATAAGGAATAGTTTAATAAGAGTACCACACACCACACAGCTTCAATTAAAAGACACCCAAGGGAATCGTTCAACCTCAGGAACGGCACACACATGGCAACATCGCAAACACTGTGATACATCTTGTGTTACTGATGCACTCACTATTGTGCCAACCAAGACTCCAGGTAAGACACTTTCCACTCTGGCTTCTCTCCTGAAATATTAACGAGCTGGGGTAATGGGCTGAAAAGAGGAATAGCCCTTCACTTCATGAGAAAACATGCACCAGACATGGTATTACTACAAGAAACCAATCTGTTTGGCAAAACGTGTAAAGTACTGAACGGAGGGGAGTACAAATTAGTAGCCCATTCAGGCTTCATGACAGTCTACAGAGGGGCAGGAATACTCCTGCATAATTGATGTCTGTATATAGAAGACTGTACATGGACTGAACTGCTTGGGAGATTCGCAGCACCATAGGGATGTGGGAAGGCAAACCTCTAAATCTACCATAAGTCTACATACCTCCGTCGTTGCAGAGGATAACACTAACTAACTTGTGTGTATTACTCCTTGAATTACCAGAGGGAGATTTGATAGCCAGAGGAGATCTAAACATGACACTCTGTGGACAAAAAGACCGAAAACTACATAGAATTACACCCAGTATGAACTCTATACTATCAAACTATTTAGAAGCAATGGGTCTTGTAGACGTCTGGAGAGCGAACAACCCACAGACCTTACAGTTCAGCTTCCCCTAAGGGGCACAAAACAGCCAGTCATGTTACGACTATATACTAACATTGGCACACCAACTGCCCTATTTTAGAGAAATCCGATATCTGGCAAGGGGAATATCAGATCATTCACCAGTTTGGCTCATTTACACTCAGGGAACAAAACTAGCTCGGAATACAATCACCCTAAAGCCCTGGTACCTAAGACTCCCACAAATACAAGACAAACTAATTCAAATCACAGAAAACTCCTCACCGCAGATACTCTGGGAAGCATTCAAAGCAGTAATTAAGGGACAGGCACCCTCCTTGATGGTTGGTCATAAAAAAGACGGAAATAAGGAACTTATGGACTTAGAAATCGAGATTCTAGAGAGAGAATCACAAATTGTCAGATCAGACAGCGTAGAAGCCAATCATGAGATGTCTATCAAATGACAAGAATATAAAAATAAAGTAATCGAAGAAGTAGAATGTAAGCAACTGACAGTGCTCCATGAAATATATGAAATCAGAGCTAAAGCTGGGAAACTACTAGCATGGCTAGACAGGCATGAACAAGCTAAAAGATGGGTGGCATATCTGAAATCCGAGAATGGGGCAATAATTAAGGATCTTCAGGAAATAGTAGAGATATTCACACACTTCAGGAACCTATACACACCCACTACCACAGCCATATCGGATGACTCGAGAGAACTGCTTGCAGAAATGCATCTCCCCTCCCTGATGGTGGACAACACTACTTTATTAGAAAGTGACATCAAGGATGAGAAAATCACCAGGGAAATTAATAGTATATTCTCCGGGAAGGCAATGGGACCTAACGTTCTTCCAATTAAATTAAATAAACTTGCAGCTACAAAAATTGCACCATACTTAAAATGAAATGTATGAAGAGGGCATACAACTGGGTTACCTACCCCAAGACCAGAGACTTGCTTCTAAGCATGGGCGAATTTTGCGAATTCGCGATCCGCGAATTTGCGGATTTGCGAATTCGCGATCCGCAAAATTCGCAAATTTGTGCGAATTTGCGGATTTTTGTTTTTTTGCGTGTTCGCGAGCCGCTTGCATAGTGAAGTTACCCATGCAGTCGTTTATGGGAGAGGGAGAGAGAGATAGATAGATATATAGATAGATAGATAGATAGATAGATAGATAGATAGATAGATAGATAGATAGATAGATAGATAGATAGATAGATAGATAGATAGATAGATAGATAGATAGAGGGAGAAAGAGAGGGAAAGACAGAGGGAGAGAGAGAACAAGAGAAAGAAAGAGAGGCCGGATCTCTGAAGAGCCAGATTCCTGAGTTGCCCCTACAGAACATACAGATAGCAAAATGCATATGAAAATTGTGCTTTAAAGGTCTCTTTTAGTTTAACTCCTCCTGACAACTCAAAATGGGTGTATTTGCCATCCTCTCCCTTCTACCTGTTTTTTATATCTGTAAGTGCTTCCTGATGAGGTTTAATTCCTTGGACAGGTGCCTCGTTGCCTACTTGTAACTATTCTCTGACCCTGCTTCAAGGGTCAGAGCAGGGTCAGAGAATAGTTACAAGTAGGCAACGAGGCGCCAAGAAGCAATTAGCAGCAGGTGTCCAAGTTGAAGTTAATTTGTTTGTAACCGTTTTGTAAAAGGTTACAAAGAAATTAGGTTCAACTTTTGCACCTGCTGCTGTAACCCTTGCTTGGCTGAAAATTCGTCTCCGCTGATTCGCGGATTTTACCACGATTTCGCGAGATTCGTGGATCGCAAAATCGCAGAAAATCCACAAATTCGCCCACGAAACGGATTTTACGCCCACCCTTACTTGCTTCTATTGTAGTTATCCACAAACAGGGTAAGCCAGTGTAACTCTGTAGTTCATACCGCCCCCTATCACTTCTTAACACAGAAGTTGAAATATTGGCAACCCGGATCAATCCAGATCAATCCAGCTTCATGCCAGGAAGAAACACGGTATTAAACCTGCAACGTCTACACGGAGTACTGGGCAGAAATGATACCATGTCACTTGACGCATGAATAGAGTGCGATAGCATCAAAAGGCAATATTTATTCACTGTACTAGAATGACTAGGCTTTGGCCACAAATATATAGCCTGGGTTAAGCTATTATACGCGCAACCCTTGGCTTACGTGGTAGTGAACGGACACACCTCACACCCCTTCCCCCTCAAACAAGGTACACTACAAGGGTGCCCACTCTCGCCCTTGATTTTTGCCCTAATGCTGGATCTCCTTGCAATTTGGATTATAGGAGATCCGATAATCCACAGTCTGCTGTGGACAGTGGGATGGGAGGACAGAATCTCCCTATGTGCAGATGATATTCTCCTATACATGGCATCACCTCACTCATCCATAAGCAGGATCATAAACATCTTTACTAATTTCCGGAAGTACTCCAGCTACACCTTTAACTGGTCAAAATCAGTATTATTCATCCTTCAAGGCTCCATCCAAAAATCACCAACAGGTTGCCCAGTAACAGTGACTCAGGAAGAATTCTGCGTTTTGGAGATCTATATCACAAGAAATCCTTCACTCTTCCTCACACACAACCTCCTCGGCCCATTAAAACAGCTACAAAACTATGCAGAACACTAGAGAACATTACCGTTGTCCCTAATGGGTCACACTGCCCTTTTTAAAATGATGGCATTGCCAAGGTATCTGTATGCCCTACAAAATATACCATCCGGATCACTGACATAATATCGATGTCAAAAATATAGAACTGCAATAATATTGAGTAAAAAATATAGAATAGAAAAATATAGAATCCCTATCTCCAAACAGGTAAGTACAAAAATATTGAATCAAAAATATCGTTGTAAAAAATATAGTCAAAATATCAAATTTTTTCAAATGTCTTAAAAGTAATTTAAAATTAATATAATAATAAATATAATTAACTTAAACATACTTAATGTACGTAAATAGCCTTAAAATTAATAAATAATTAATGTAACTTAAAAATGAAAAAATATTTTTTTAATACATATATATGTATATGTGATCAAGGGGCGGAGGTCCCGAAACGCGTCACGGCGGCGTGTTCTGTGCACAAAGGATGGAATAAAATCTAAAAGCTTGCAAAATATCCGTGAGGGTCCGGTTTCGTTATTTCCTTTTGAGTTTTACTTAGGGGACTTGGCGGAGTTCGTGGCATATATGTATATATATATATATATATATATATATATATATATATATATATATATAAACATAATATTAACAAAAAATATACAATATTTTTACCGTAGGATAGCGAGAGGGTTAAATTTACTATTACCACTCCAGTGAGTGCAACAGTAGAGAAAACATTGGATAGCGTAGGGGTAAAAATGACTATTCCCACTCCAGAGAGTGCAACCGTAGGGAAAGCGTTGGATAGCGTAGGGGTAAAAATTACTATTCCCACTCCAGTGAGTGCAACAGTAGGGAAAGCGTTGGATAGCGTATGCATACAATTTACTATTCCCACTTCAGTGAGTACAACATTAGGGAAAGCATTGGATAGCAGGAGGGTAAAAATTCCTATTCCCACTCCAAAGAGTGCAACAGTAGGGAAAGCGTTGGATAGCGGGAGGGTAAAAATTACTATTCCCACTCCTGAGAATGCAACAGTAGAGAAAGCGTTGGATAGCATAAAGGTAAAAATTACTATTCCCTCTCCAGTGAGTGCAACAGTAGGGAAAGCATTGGATAGCGTAGTGGTAAAAATTACTATTCCCACTCCAATGAGTGAAACAGTAGGGAAAGCGTTGGATAGCGGGAGAGTAAAAATTACTATTCCCCCTCCAGAGAGTGCAACAGTAGGGAAAGCATTGAATAGAGTAGGGGTAAAAATTACTATTCCCACTCCAATGAGTGCAACAGTAGGGAAAGCGTTGGAGAGCGGGAGAGTAAAAATTACTATTCCCACTCCAGAGAGTGCAACAGTAGGGAGAGCATTGGATAGCGTAGGGGTAAAACTTACTATTCCCACTCCAATGAGTGCAACAGTAGGGAACGCGTTGGAAAGGGTAGGGGTAAAAATTACTATTCCCACTCCAGAGAGTGCAACAGTAGGGAAAGCGTTGGATAGCGTAGGGGTAAATATTACTATTCTCACTCCAGTAAGTGCAACAGTAGGGAAAGTGTTGGATAGTGTAGGGGTCAAAATTACTATTCCCACTCCAGGGAGTGCAACAGTAGGGAAAGCGCTGGATAGCGTGAGGGTTAAAATTACTATTCCCACTCCAATGAGTGCAACAGTAGGGAAAGCATTGGATAGCGTAGGAGTAAAAATTACTATTCCCACTCCAGAGAGTGCAACAGTAGGGAAAGTAAATACTTCATATATAAATACAAATAAATTAAATATCAATACCAATTACAAATATTTTAAAATAATTAACAATTTTATATTATATATTAATTAATCAATTACAAATACAAATTAAAATACATTTTTATAAAAATGTACCTACTAATACTAAATATTTACTAATTAACAGTAAATGAATTAACAATTAAAAAAGTAATAACAAATTACAACAAAAATAACCAATAATTAAATTTAAAAGTTTAATTATTTAAAATTCAATTACTTCCCACCCAATTCCCCTATAAACCGAAAACCCACTACTGAAAAGAAAATAATACAATTAACATAACTATCAATTATTCAATTAATTAAAATTAATTACCAATTATATTTTAATTATTTACCAATTAATGATTAATTAACAATTCAAAATAAATACCAATAAATACATTAACATATTTAATTAATTATAATTAAATTACTTCCCACCCTATTCCCCTATAAACCTACAACCCACTACATAAAATACATTAATATAATTATCACAATTATCAATTAATCAATTAATTAAAATTATTCACCAATTATATTTTAAATAATTACCAATTAATAATTAATTAACAGTTATTCAAAATAAATACCAATAAATAAATTAACATATTTAATTAATTATAATTAAATTACTTCCCACCCTATTCCCCTATAAACCCACAACCCGCTACAGAAAATACATTAATATAATTAACATAATTATCAATTAATCAATTAATTAAAATTAATTCCCAATTATATTTTAAATATTTACCAATTAATAATTAATTAACAATTAATTCAAAATAAATACCAATAAATATATTAACATATTTAATTAATTCTAAATAAATTACTTCCCACCCTATTCCCCTATAAACCCACAACCCGCTACAGAATTATATTATGCAAAATTTAAATACCATAAAACTAATTAATTAAAATAAATCATAAAATAAATATACACTTTTCACACATATAGTAACATAAAAAACACTTAAAAAAATTGATATTAACTTACTTACCTCAAATTCGATATTTTTGTTGTCTATATTCTGTCCGTTCTATATTTTTGTTATCTATATTCTGTCCATTCTATATTTTTGTTGTCTATATTCTGTCATTCAATATTTTGTCCATTCTATATTTTGGATTCGATATTAATGCTATTCTATTCAATATTTTTGTAGTCTATATTCTGTCCATTCGATATTGTGTCCATTGTATATTTTTAATTCGATATTATTGTAACTCGAAAATTAAATCGATATTTTGAGTGTATACCATACCATCCCTATACCAATTACATACTTCTCCCAGTTTGAGAATGAGAGAAGAGCGCTGCTGTGGGAGGGAAACCCCCGCAGATTGCCATGTGTAAGTTGGTGAATGGGTGGTATGATGGTGGTATAGCCCTCCCGAATATCTGATTATATTATTGTGCAACTCAACTAGTGGTAATTAATCACTGGATATATGGTCCACACTAGCCCTGGGCGGAGTTGGCGGAGTGGGGCTTCGCGGAGCTACGCGAAGTGGGCGAGAAACTACGCCCACCTCCGCACTCCGCGTAGCCCCACTCCGCAAAACCACTGGCCGCCAGCCCCGCCACCCGCCTCCCTCCCGCCCTCCCTAAATACTTTAAAATAAAGGAATGAAATAATTTAAAAAGCACTTACCTTGCCGCCGCTGCCCGCCGCGTCCCCGGGGCTCGCTATCTTCCGTCTTCTTTAGTAATGCGCATGCGCGGGCGGCCGCGCATGCGCATTTTCTCGTGCGTAGTGCCGCCTGGCTCCGCCTGCTCCGCAAAATGCGGAGTAGGCGGCACTACGCACACTCCGTGCACGGAGCGTAGCTGGCCGCCCACCCCTAGTCCACACTTGGATCCCGCATATCAAATGGAAAAATTCCTCATGGATCCTAGAAGTTACAGACAGGCACTATATCTGAACCCTAAACAACAGGAACTAACTGGGCCTACACAACAAACAGTCCATCTCTGGCACATAGTAACAAAACAGCTCGGTTGGGAAACTAAAAGTACTCAGTCTACACCATTATGGGTCGCGAAAATACTTGTGGAACTAATCAAGCAGCTAGGGTTTGACAAATGAGGAATGATAGGCATCTCAAAAGTAGGTGACTTATGGTCAAAAGGAAACCTCAAGCCCTTAGATGAGTTATGGGAAGAATTTGATATGGCAAGACTTACCGGTATCTACAAATTAGACATGCACTAATTTCTACCCTCCCTTCGGGAACAGACCTCTCAGAATTGTCATTCCGTGCCAGTAATGTGGGTGACCAACCTTGCAAAGGTTTTGTCCTACTCCAGATGACCTGCCAGTAGTATGTCATGAGCCAGATCCAGTAGGAAGGCCCTGTAGTACCGTGCGACCACCAACACATGGCTTAGGAACCTTAGGATCACTATGCAAAAGATAATTCTCCCAATGGATCAGGTGATCACCAGAGGTGTCACCCACTGCCTAGGCCTCAGCCTGCTGCTGTACTCCCTCCAGAGTAAGTCACTTTCTGTGGGCTTTGCCTGGGATGGCCCCCTTCACCTTACCAACCAACCTTACCAACCAGCCAGCTAGCTCAGGTAGGCTTTCCAGAGCTGCAATGTCCTCCCCTGGAGGTTCCTGGGCGTACCCCTTAGGGTCAGGCTCCTGCCAGAACTTGGGAGAAGGTTTCCCACATCCCCTGCACTTCCTCTTTTTGACTGGTACCTGGCCTATTTTTCCTGATCCTCTTCACTTCCCTCTCGGACTGCCATTGACGGTGTGGTCAGGCATACCCACTCAGGCAACCCTAACATCTCTGACCCCTCCCCCAAACTCAAAGGATACAGACACTTGTGGTTGACAGCTACTGTAGCTTGGTGGAATACATTAGGAATGATTGCATCTGAGGAAACAAGATGGGACCTGACAGAACCGATGATGAATCATGTCACCAAGTGGCAACCCTGGCAACTTTTTTGTAATAACAGAGGGACTCTCTTTGATTGTTATACATCTGTACAAGAAGACATATGCCTTCTGATTAATATGAAAAAGCTCACCCACTACTTGAGCAGATGCTGTTTCTATACTGCTTCTGTTGCAGAAAACTAATGCACAATATTGACAGAGGTCGTTTCGATAAATGAAATACTGAAGTTGTAGTGCAACTGTTTTTCCTTGAAATTCGTTAAGGAAAGACATATGGGTGATGGCATTGAAGCAGTCCCTTCCTAAACTATCCTTCCACCTACACAGTTGATTTTGATTAAACATTAGTTAAGAATTTGGAGAGATTGATCTATCTGTCAGTACAATTATATGAAAACAACCCCTTTGGAAGACATTTGTTTATATTTTGGAGACAAACAGCAGCTTGAGTGCCAGTGGATTAGAGTTAGAGAGAAAAAGCCCCCTTTTAAAACAAGAAACGACCTTTGAGTCTTCAGACCGTCAACTAATTCTCTACAGCACGCAAGTAATCAGATACGAAAAAGGCATAAAGTGAGGGAGAATCGTCCGCTCTGATAATAAGTCAATTAAACACAACCTTTTACCAAGATTGATGGGAAAGCGTCCGACAAGAGAAACAGAAATCTGAAAGAATTTGGCAAAGATATATAAGTTATGTAGCACAGGCAAGCTTAAAACACTGAAAAGGAAGCAGAACTTTAAAAACAAATGGGAAAAGTGACACAAAAGTGGCGCAAGGGGCCTGTAAATCTGCCCTAAAGGGTCAAACTTTGGAGGAAAACTGAAGAAACAAAAGGCAAGACGCTCTGCAGCATGATACACAAATCAAAAAGACATGCGCTAACCCCAGCATGTAACTAGATGTGACTGGTGAGCCACGCAAAAGAGATTGAGCTGAGGTCCCCATTTCAAGTTAAGCCCTCTAGGGCCTCATTTATGACTTTTTGCCTACGGCAAAAGAAAAGGGCAGAAATGCGCCGTATCTATAAGATACGGCGCATTCCTGTCCTTTTCCCCTGCGCCGGCGCACAATGGGCTCCCTGCGCCAGCGCAGGCACCCTTGCGCCATGGTGCAAGGGTGCCTGCGTTGCGGGGAAGATTATTTTTGTACCGGAAAGGGAAACCTTTCTGTACAAAAATAATCACAAGAGGCTTTTCCTCTTTCTATGTGTGCTGTAGAATGCAGCACACATAGAAAAAGGAAATACGAGGAGAAAGAAAGACATTTCTCCCTGTTGCTCCTCCCTTACGCCTCCCCTGGGGAGGCGTAAGCTTTTGGCACTGCTTCAGAGTTACGATTTCTCATAAATCTGGGGCAGTGTCAAAAGGCCATGGATGTTGCTGGGAACGCCCCCAGCAACACCCATTGCACGCCCCTTTAACGCAGTACACTGCGTTAAAGGGACTGATATTTATCAGGCAGCAGTACGCCACAAAAACTGGCGTACTGCTGCCTGATAAATACCATGGAGGCTTCTGCGCCACGGAACTTCATGAAAAGTGAAGTTCCGATGGCGTGGCCCCTAGTTTCCACCCCGGGAATCAAAAAGAGGTCATCAAAAACGAAAGTCCATTCAATTAATTAGAAGTGAAGGGAGAAAAAGCAGCACAAAAGGGAACTGTAAAACCATTTGGCAAGTAAGAAATATTATTGAAAATTGCTGTGTTTGCACTTTCAAAACTGCTTTGCAATTCAGGGCCCTACCTCCATGATATATCCAGCAATCTTTTTTGTTCGGAGGCTTTGAAATCAGTACAGGAATGCAATTGCAAATACTGATTCCTGTTTGGTGGCTTGCCAAGTGTCACGAGCTCCTTGACTGACTTTAGTCCAGTGTGCCCGTAGTTGGGGTGTTCCTCCATTGTTGTTTCTAATTCAATACCTTAACCTTTTCCCAACTTCGGGAGGATGGAGTTTGCAACTTCGGTTTCAGTCTTCAACATCCATGTGCACCTCATTTCATTTCAGAACATACTAACAAGCATTGGTAAAGCCAATCGCTCTTGTATTGGCTGCCAGCCTTTTAGCAATTCTTGTTGTTCCTTGGTATTTGCAAACGATTACTATTCTGGGAGCTGCCAGTCCCTCATCGATCAACAAAAACATTGGCTAAAAGCAAAAATGTTGTTTGGTCTCAAAAAGGTAAACATTTCAATAGTACTTATTGGATCTAGCTTGAATACAGAGGCACAGTTATGTTACATAAATTTGTAATACGCATAGCTACTCATGAGTATCACGCAAAGAAATGAGTTTTAAGTTTCCTCTTAAAGGCCACTGGATCCTGAATAATATGCAGGGCAAGAGGAAGAGCATTCCAGCAGCAGCAGCCTTCATTGCAAAGGATCTGCCCTCAAGCCTCTGAAGCTTGAAGCGGGAAGGTCAGCAAATCGTAGAGACGAGGAGCGAAGGGAGCGCGCAGAAGCATAGAACGACACGCGTCTCTGCAAGTAAAGAGGGCCACAGCCATGAAGGGCGTGATGGGCCAGAACCAGTGATTTAAATTTGACTCTTTCCGCCATTGGGAGCCAATGGAGGGATTGCAACTGAAGTCAAGCACTGTTCTCAGCCAAAGTGCCCAGTAGGTGTCTGGCTGCAGCATTCTGAACCACCTGTAACTTCTTCAACAGGTAGCCCAGAAGGCCAGCAAAAAGGACATTGGTATATTCTAGCCGCAACAAGTGCCCAAGTAATCATTTTCCTTGCTGCCTGAGGTAAAATGGGAAAAAATCTTCTGAGTGTTTTGAGAAGGCCAAAACAGCAGTCGGCCAGCTTCGTAATGTGTGTTGAAAAGGAGAGACCCCCATCAAACCATACCCCCAGATTTTTTTGTGGGCTTCCCTGTGGATGTGGGCAATGGAAACTCAGGAGGCCAAAGGAGCTCTCGAAAGTTAGGAGGGAATTTCCCAAACAGCAAAATCTCTGACTTCTCTTCATTGCACTTGAGCTGTGCACCTGCCAACCATTTAAACATAGAGGATAGACAGTGTTGGACCAGAAGCACAGAATCTGCATCTTTGTCCCAGGAAAAAAGAAGCTGGGTGTCATCAGCATAGGCCATTACCTTGCCCCCTAACTCCTCCACCAGATGTATCAGCGGAGTCACATAGATATTAAATGAAAGGGGTTAAGGGAGGAAACCTGGGGGACTCCTGTAGTCACTGGCTGAGGGGAGGAGGGGGATGGTGGGAGCCAAATCTGCTCAACTCTACCCTCCAAAAAAGCCCCAAACGGCACCTGACGCACCTATGCTGGCCAATCGTGCCAGGAGAAGAGAGTGCAGGACCGTGTTTAATGCCGCCGAGAGGTCCAGCAATATTAATGCAACTCTCCCGCCGGCGTCCAAACACTCATGAATGGCCTCCGACATCTCAACTAGAACTGATTCTGTACGATGAGATGCCTGGAACCCTGATTGCGCTGGATGCAGGAGCGCCTCCCTTTCCACAAATTCCGTAAGCTGTTTATTAATCACCTTCTCGCACACCTTAGCCAGAGCAGGAAGGAGGGAGATAGGCCGGTAGTTTTCTGGACTAAGTGGGTCCAATGACGGCTTTTTTAGAAGTGTCAAGATCTTAGCCAACTTCCACGCCTGTGGCACAACAGCTTTCTGAAGGGACATGTTAATGATGGTATTCATTTCTGTATTCATGGTCACAGCCATTGCTGCCAATAGCCTAGCAGGACAGCGGTCAGAGGGTGAGCCAGACTTTGGACCCTTTAGAATTTTTAAGGATTTCAGAGGGTCAACTGTCCGAAATGTGGACAAAGAGTGGACAGGGTTGGCAAATTGGGAATCCACTGGCACCCCAATGCTGGTGTCACAGGGAGTGAACGCCGCCTGAATATTCCGGATCTTGTCCCTAAAGAAACATGAGAGAGAATTACACCAGGTAGGCGAAGATGGCGACACGCTAGCTTGGTCAAGAGGGGAGGTGAAGCTCTGAACGATAGCAAAAATGTCTTTTGAGTTGTTACTGGCTGATTTAATGCGGGCTGAATAAAATTACCCTTTTGCCAGAGTAAGAGCCTCATAGTATTCTTTTTGTTTATCTCTGAGCTTCCGCTTAGCTGCCGGACAATATCCATACCTACTCCAAGCCAGCTCAAGGAGCTCACAATCATGCTTCAGAGCTTTGAGGGCGGATTATACCAGGGTTTGGAAGGAGATTCCCTAGCCAGCCTGGCAGGCCGTAGTGGGACCACCGTGGCTACTGTCTTAGCAACCCATCTAGTGAACGCATCTATATGTTGCTCAAGCTCCCTTGCTAAAACGGGCCTAGAAGTTTCCAAAGCCAGATTGAACTCAAGCGGGTCAATTTTCCAAAAAGCTGGTTTGCAGCATGAGCGTGCTAGCGGCTCAGCATTGGACACTTCCCATGAAAAATAGGTTAGAAGAGGATCTGACCAAGAGACCGTACAGGGATCCTTCACCAGAATAGGAAAGTTGGTACAGATAGGGTCAAGTGTATGGCCGGCCTGATGAGTGGGAAGGTTGAAATGCTGGTCAAGTTGAGCCAGATGAAGAATATCCAACAGGCCACGCGCATCCTTAGTATATGCTTCATCCAGATGGATGTTGAGATCGCCCAGGACCATATAGTGAGCAAATCTAACTGCCCTAGAGATTATCACGCCTCCCCAAGCCTGGAAAAAAGATCCCACCTGCCCAGGGGGCCTGTAGATCAAAGAGCCTCCTAGGGAAGATGTGGAGAGAGACTCTCTCTCTGAAGGTTGTTTGGTCGTGCAAAAGGGAATAAGGTAATCCCTTGACGGAATTAAGGATGCCTCACACAATTAAAAGGCTGGACGACTGTTGCCATCCTACCTGATGATTGTCTCGTGTCATCATTGGCCTCCTGCTCCAACGACAGGCTGGCGGTGCAGCCTGACGGTTTTCTCAATCCAGTGTCTTCACTGGTGGGCTCAGGTTTGTCATCAAAGAAAGCACGAAGGCGTACTTTCCTAAATAATTGTTTCATCTCAATCATCTCCTGGAAGCTGTCTGGAGGGGGTGTCGGGACAAACCCGAGACCTTTTTCCAGGACGCTCTTCTCCGTCGATGAGAGGACTTTCTCGGAGAGATTGACAATTAGACTCTTCTCCCCCTGGAGGTTGTGCTCCTGGTTTCCATTGTGGTTTGCGGTGTCGGTTGGTCTTGCCATTGCACCCCTTTCTGTCCGCCTCGCTTTCGCCCTCTTCCTCTGCCCCAGCCTCTGCCTTGAAAAGGTGGCGGATTCAAAGGGTAAAATTGCGGAGGACCTTGTGGGAAGAATGGGTACTGCTAGGGGGTGTCGTATGAGGCGGACCATGGAATGTTGGACCTTGTTGGTAGCCTTGCTGCCAGTTGGTGCGTTGTGGGACCCGAGTGTTTCTTGCAGGATAGCCTCCACTGGAATCACTGCTCGTAGAGCCACGTCTATTGTTGTTGTCTGAGTTATCATCAAAAGAGTAGTTGTTCCTTTTCCCTTTAAAACCATCCATAAGATAGGGGTAGACTTTCTCCTTTTCAAATTTTGTGATATCTTTTTGGAGTTTAGTTGTTTTTTGTTTTAAGAGAAATTCGTGGTGGTCTGACATTTCCTGGTTAATCTCAGCTAACTTAGTGGTGAAGGCTGCTTTGTTATTTTTGTTAATGGCGCTCCAAAGCTGAGATTTTTTCAAGTAGGGCATCGGTACCCCTTCCTTCACCAATTTTAACAAGGCAGTGAGCCACACCAATAAAGTTTTCTTAGTGGACTCTACTGACCCCTTTTAACTTTCCATTCACGCTCACTACTGCACTCTTTAGGCCCCTCACACACACGCATCTATTGGCCAGGAATCAAAGAACTCCGCCAAAGAGTAGCACTTTGTGCTACCCGGCAGGCATTGCACCGCCAGCCTGTTGTTGGAGCAGGAGGCCAATGATGACACGAGACAATCATCAGGTAGGATGGCAACAGTCGTCCAGCCTTTTAATTGTGTGAGGCATCCTTAATTCCGTCAAGGGATTACCTTATTCCCTGTTGCACGACCAAACAACCTTCAGAGAGAGAGTCACTCCTTTAATCTATTTCCCTTCTTGTGGGGAACTCTGTACATTCTATTGGTATCTAGTTTGTAGGACACGTACATTGGACCCCGGTAAATATTGTCCTTAATCTGTCCCTCCTTGTTGTCAAGATGTGGAGAGAAGCGAATGCTGAAGTCGAGAGCTTCGCATCTTCCCCATGCAGTAATACCTCCTCTGCTAAACTCCCACTTATTCTTGTACACAGGGCCGGACTGGGAACCAGAACTGGCCCTGGCAAAGTGCTCGGCCGCCCCCCCGCCCCCTCCCCCTCAGGGAGGAGGGAGGGGAGTGAGGTGTGACCGCGCTCTGTGCCATGGCCGGTTTTCGGCCGTTTTTGTTACAGGGCCGTTTTTGCAGCATAACGGCCCTGTAACAAAAACGGCCCCCAGGGGCCCTAAACCGGCCCCCAACCATGTGGCCCACCGGGGGATTGCCCGGTGCCCGCAACGGCCAGTCCGGGCCTGCTTGTACATAATTGCTACACCGTTCCTCTCCCCACGGGCGGTCGGCTCTAGAGATCTTATAAGGGTGATAATCAGATATGATGTGGAGTCAAGCCAGGTTTCAGTCAAGAACAACAAATCAAGAGATCTGTCCTCTAAGAGGTTGAAGATATCTTGATGATGTTTCCTGAGTGTGCGAGCATTAATCAGGGCTGCCCGAATAGGGGGGCCCTGGTCGACTGGCCAGAAGAACTACATGTTTTATCCAAAAGGGCAGGCCCCACACCCATCTTAAACCCACACAATGTGCAGAAGTGATTAATCTCCTCAGTCACAGCCTAAATACCAAAAGGGTAGCAAAAAGAGGGAGCAAGTTCCCGTAAGGCAGCCCCAGTGTAGATCCGTCTTGGTTCAGCACCTGGAGATTTGCGTGTAGCATGGCTGGCGCAGGCCGTTTCCGGGATGCTGACGGGCGCATATGGGCTGACGTTAGGCGCGACTTCGGTGCGCCAACCGTGCGTCCACGCAGCTCGCATTTATATATTCCAGTGTTCCAAAGAACTAGAGAGCAACCTGCCGAAAATGGCGTCTGTCAGTGCCACCTCGGGCAACCAGGAAAGGCGTCACACTGGCAAGCAGCTTCCAGGCAAAGCAATAAAGAGCAGGGTAAAATATGTGAAAACACCAAGTTTTTTTAAATGCGGGTTTAAGAGCAGAGGTCTGTGAGAAAGAGACCCACGTCTGGGTGGAATAGTGGGAAAAAGAACAATGGATTTAACACAGCCACCGTTTGTTGCAGTTACAATTTTCTCCCTAAGTGGGACGGGTATGCCCAGACGTGGGTCCATTGCTCACTGTGCCACTGGATTCAAGCTAGCTTGGCTAATGAAGGGTGACATACTCCAGAACTGGTCCCAGAATGCTTGTTTCTGGTCTAGGGAGGACCTGGCTTGGCAGTTGGGTCTGGACTGTTCCCATGAGGCACATGGTCAAGACTGATTTGCATATGGCTGGGTGCAAACTGGGGTGCAATAGTGGGCAAAAGAACTATGGTTTTAACCCAGATCTCTTGACTGGTGAGAACGTTTGAATCATTCACATTCCGTCCATCATTTGTTGCAGTTACACTTTTCGCTCTAAGTAGGATGGGTATGCCCAGACGGGGGTCCCTTTCTCACTGTGCCACTGGATTCAAGCTAACTTGGCTAATGGAGGATGACATACACCAAAACTGGTCCCAGGATGCTTGTTTCTGGTCTAGGGAGGACCTGGCTTGGCAGTTGGGTCTGGACTGTTCCCATGAGGCACATGGTCAAGACTGATTTGCTTGTGGCTAGGTGCAAACTGGGGTGGCATAGTGGGCAAAAGAACTATGGTTTTAACCCAGATCTCTTGACTGGGGGAGAATGTTTGAATCATTCAGCATTCTGTCCATCATTTGTTGCAGTTACGCAGGTGAAAGAAGAGCACTTGCTAGCTAGAATAATGTCTTTTTTTTACTCATAAGGCAAGGAAAGAAGAGTTTACAAACAATAGGCTTGAATAGATAAATGAATGTCATTGTGCTGCACACAGGAAAAGGCCTGGAAACCAAGGACAAAATGGTACAAGGAAAGAACACCGGTGTCCCATCTAAAGCTACCTTCTGGATTGCACCCAGAGCAGATGGTGTGATCCACAATAAATCTTGTGAAACTTACCTACAAATTATGTGATGTGGAGAGTAGGGAAAACGTCCACCTGTCCTTCTGCCTTTGGAAACAGAGCATCTGAAAAGCTCTGTCTTGGTAGCTTTATGGTACATGACCCATTGTTGGTGGAGAGCCTTCTTAGGAAGACTCCACATTCTGACACCTTTCTATTCCTTTTCCTGATAATGCCTAAATAAGGATGTCACCTTAGGGTTAGTGTAGGACCAGATTAGTGCTCTTTACACATCAATCCTCAATGCAGGGAAGTTTAAACTCATCCTTTCTGATCCTTTGCATTCTGTTTCTTTAATTAATTGATGTACTTATTCTTCAGAAACAAAGGAGGGGCTACGACGCAAGGAACAGCATAGAAATTGAAGAAGAGACAATAGTCTTATTATTTTGAGTTATGTTGAGTTGTTATTTTAGATTGTTTTGGTACTTTATTATATTAGATTTTTATTTTAACTTCTTGTTCTATCATTTTATTGTTTGACATTTTCTTTACTGGTACCATGTCAGATCAGGGTATGGCTTCTCCTTTACCATTTTTAGCATCTGTTGGCGAACAAATTATACTTTGGAAACAGTGGATAAAATTGTTTTTAACATATCTACTAGTGATTGGAGGGGATAGGTATGCTCCTGTATGAAGGCAAGCCATATTATTGCATCATTTGGGTGTAGAAGGAAGAAGGGTGTATGAGGACTTACCTGAGATATCTTTATGAATGGGGGATAGCCAACCAACAATGTATATGAAATGTCTCTTCAAATGTTGGATCTGCATTTTACAATTAAAATTAAGTTGGTACTAGAGTAACACAAGGTTTTCTATAGAGTCCAAAAAATCAAAAAATATATGAAGATATTGCATCAAATGTGGAAAGGGGTCTAGCTTCATCCTGCCATTTTGCGTAATTACTATGTGACTCACTGATAAGGGATCAGATAGTGCGGTGTACCAACAACAAAAGGTTTAAGGAAAAACCTTTGATGAAAGATTTTACATTAGAGGAGGCTATTCAGATAGCAATGGAAATAGAACACACATCCATGTGGTTGAAGGAGATGAAAGGGGGTGCCTCCAGTGGTAAGAAGGAGATGGTGGAAGTTGTGGAGAAGCAAGGAAAGATAAAGGAAAATGAAAAGACACCAGCAGAAGTTTCAAAGGAAATAAGTGAAAAGAAAAACACTTTTTCTAGCGAGTTTAAGTGTTTTTGATGTGGTGCGCCGAAACATTGCCTAAAGTTGAAATTGTGCTGCCAGATAAATTATATGTAGAAATTGTGGACATTTGGTAAAGATATGTAGAACATGAGTACCAGAAAAGAAGATTCAGGAAGTGGATGATATCTGTGAGTTACGTATAAAAATGGAAAGTGTGGATAGACTGAATAAACCTCATTTTTGTGTATTTTTTTTATTCACAAATGTGTTAGTGTTGGCGAATTCACAACGTCTGGGTACACTCATTTCCAACAAAACCTATGAGGCAAAATGGTCAGGCAGGTGGTAGTATTAGTGAACCAGACACAGGGCCGGACTGAGAACCTAAACCGGCCCTGGCAAAGTGCCACCCTGGGGGTGTGACCGAGCTCATTGACGGGGCCGGTTTTCGGCCGATTTTATTACAGGGCCGATTTTGCATCTATGCTGCAAAAACGGCCCTGTAACAAAAACGGCCCCCAGGGCCCTAAACAGGCCCCCACCCTTGCGGCTCACCGGGGGATTGCCCGGTGCCCGCTACGGCCAGTCCAGTCCTGACCAGACATCAAGGTGGTGGGATATGCTGATAAAAGAATAGAGAGTCTGGGAGAGTGCTGGATTACGATAAAGTTAAAAAATGGAACAGTAAAAGGGAGAGTATATAAACCAACTATGGATTGGATTCACTGGGGTGGCATCACCAAAGAGATTTACACACATCTTCCTAAAGTCTAATGCCAAGTAACCTGTAATGGTGACTGAGAGTACGAATGTTGAAGAGATTGGTGCCAGAGTGGTGGATGTAGAAAGAAAGTATTTGAAGGTATTTAGTGAGGATTTGGGTTTGTTAAAGGATTTTCCCACAAGATAATTTTGAAGGTGCAAGCCCGACCAGTAGTTCATAAATTAAGGAGCATTCCAAACATGATGACGGAGCAATTGCACCAAGAATTGGAGAAATTATAAGGAATTATTGAACCTTGAGGAGTCAGAATGGTTGGCCCCAGTGTGATAGCGCGATTGGTGATAGCGCCTAAGGAGGGAGGAAAAATTTACTTCTGGATAAATTTATGTGGTTTGAACAAAAAACTTTGGGTAAATAGCAACCTCTTCCCAGTATTTGTGAGTTGCTAGCGACCATGGGGAGGGAGTGCATTTTGAATGAGTTGGACATGTTTCCTGCATACCATCAAGGTAATTTTCATGATGATTGAAGGCATTTAACCTTGTTTGTGACACTGTTGGAAGCGTTCCATTATAAAAGGATGCCTTTTGGGTTATCTTTGGTTTCTGTGGTATTCCAAAGGGTAATATGAAATATTTTGGGGGATATGGATAGGGTGTGGTGTTTTCAGGATGATATCGTGGTTGTAGGAAGGTAGGAGTCTAAGCATGACAACGTATTTAATGAGGTGATGTGTTTGGAGAAGCATGGCTTGATGATAGCAATAAAAGGAATACCAATTAAGAAAAGAGATGGCGGATTACTTGGGTCATGAAGTAACTACCTATGGTATAAGGCCTAAGAAGAGTATTGTTGTGGCTGTAAAAATTGTGTCCAAACCAACCAATAACGAGGAGTTGAGATCTCTCCCTGGATTGGCAGAGTATTGTGCAAAGTATGTGAAGAATTTTTCAGATTTTGAAACCTTTATGGAAAATAATCAAGAATGCAATATTTGCCTTGGATGGTGATTGTGAGAAGGCTTTTGATGTAATCAAAAAGAGTATAAGTCAAGCACCTATGCTTGTCTGCTTTGAAGTCTCTTGTAAGCCAATTTGACTACTGATGCTAATGGAATTAGAATTGGTGCAGTGTTGATGCAGGTGATAGAGGGGGAAGAGTGTCTCAATTGGTTTGCATCTAGAAGGTTGCAGGGGGCAGGGTGTAGTTATTCTGTCATTGAAAGAGAGGCATTGGCTTGTTGCTGGGGGATAAATAATTTCAGGCTCTATGTATGGAGCATACCTTTGAGGTTCGGACTGACCATACACTTCTAATATGTTTCAAGGGTGAAAAGGGTTTGGGAGGAGATGTAACTCCACATATTTCTAGCTGTCTGTTTTCAGTGATAGATTACAATTTTGTGGCAAAATTTGTGAAGGAGAATAGAAACATAATTCCTAATTTTATATCAAGGATGTCTGCAGTTGATGGGACTGAGGAGGTGTGTCATGATATCGCAAACAAAGAAAATGGAAATGCGCCTTTGAGCAAGGAGGATCGAAGTGTTGCAAGGGAAAGTGATTCTGTGTTAAGAATAGTGGTAGAGAAAATCGTGGGAGTTTAGAGTTACAAAGACAGTGTGGATAAGGAACTGAAAGAGTTTTCTGAGCTAAAGGATGAGTTAGTTTAAGTGAATGAAAGGTGAAAAGGAAAAGTCAAATTGTGCCTCATTGTGGTGCTCGTCAGCGCATTATCACTATTGCGCATGAGGGGCAGGTGTGAGAAGGCAGGCTGCTGAGTTGGCACAAGCTGCACTGGACCATATCCAACCTCTTCCGCACCTAACCCCACAGACACCAACCACCTAGGGTCTCTCATGGCCCACAAGTGCCTATTGGCTCCCTTGTCAAACTCTGTAGCCCCCTTTACCTTGACCTGGGTGGACTCCTCAAGACGCTCCTAGCCCTTACAGCCCAGACCAAGTAGGGGTCCTCCAAACATGTGCTCCACAAGGCAGAGTGAGGTGGGCCCAAAGGTAGATCCATGGGTATGATCCCAAACGCAGGGTTGTTAATCAGCAATACATGACCCCAAGTTGTTAACATGTGGGGAGTAGGAGCAGGATAAAATGCATATTCCCCAGTTGCTCCACAGTCACGCTTCCGTAGCTTCACATGTGCTCTCCTACACTCTCCTCCTCCCACACCTGAAGGCAGATAGGTTCCAGAGCATGCTGAGTGGTTGTCACCTCTGTGTCCGTTCGTCTCTGGACCTCCTGCCTACGCCTCTGCCCTTAATGCCATTTAAAGTCTCCAGATCCACGGATCTATATGTCTCAGTCTTGAGTATCAGAGTCCCTCTTAATTGCTTCCAATGCTGCTGGTGTGAGAGAAAGGTGTTGGTGGATGAACTGCGGTTTGCGAGCTCCGTGGCTTCGGCAGCCCGAGTTCTCCTTCAGTGCTCTTTCTGTGCCTTCGCCAAATTTGCTGCACTGCACACACCTCCTCCTCCAGTAGCGTGCTGATTTCATTCAACCTCCTTTTAGAAACGCATGAATTCCTGAAAATCAGAACCTCTCATTACGATGCCCACCTGCCCACTACATAGACAGATCACCCATGAATGGGGTGGTGTCGGTGGAGGCACCACGCACCACCATAGGGTTTAGGATATCCCTCTCCCCCAGGCTTTACATGGCTGTCCCACCGCATGTAAAGACTGACGGAAAGAGACTTTTGGGGTGCCAAAGCAGGGCCCCCTGTCCTCCAATGACCACTGTAATGTGGCCAGGGGGTCACATATGTGGCCTGGCACATGGTTCATAGCTGTTAAAAAACATATCTTTTGTAAATGTAGCTTGTGTAGTTACCTTTTTTTAGCCCACAGCACAATTTGCAATTGGAAAAGGCATGTTTTCGCCTTCCTTCTTGGCGGTTGGATTGTAATATGGTAGGTAGAGCCGCCGACTACCTGTCAGCCAATCTCCATCCAGCAACAATGGTTATTGTCATAATGGGGGCCCATGAGTGTGTGGAATCTGGGATCTGTATTCTCAAGTGCCAGAATTAGAGCTTTAAGTTCAGCCAGCTGCGCTGTGCAGTCACCAAGTGAATCCATCCTGCATTCTATTCTTTACCACAAATCATACTGTCAAATATTGGTACTTTGTCCCATGTCAGGCTGAGCAGAACCGTCAGTATAGATGATATAACCACTGTCTCCATCTTGGATATAAAGCTTTCATGTTCAAAACACTGTCCTTTGTCACATCATCTAAGGCTAGGATTGGAATCATGACAATTATGCAATTTCACAGAAGTTAAGGATCTTTCTTTCACTGTACTGCAGTCAGCATGTTTTCTGTCAGTGCATAATGCATTTCTGCATTTGTATATACATGTAATTTATATTCAATTGGTACAGAGTCACCTTCGTTGAATGTATTATAGGTGTACCCTGATGTACCAACAATTATACGGATCACCGGGTTTGTGGTGTTTACACATGTGTATAAAGGTTTTGAAGCTACCATGTCAGCTTGTACTGAATGCAATATTTGTGTGTTCAGGTGTTCAATGTAATCATGAAAAGTTTAGACATATCAAGTCATAGAATGTTTTTACCCATTCTGCATAATCTGGAAAATAAGTTCTGCCAAAATTTGTGAAACCTAATGTGTTGCAAGGCTTCAGCCTTCACTTGGCAGTTTGTATCCCAAAAAGAAGACATAGGGATAACCAGTTTTTGATTTCTTGATATTAAATTTGTAGTCCATGTGAGAAGCTCCCAATAATATGCAATCTACTCTAGCCATGTGAGTTAAAAGGTCATAATCCGTCAAGTACATGTCATCGACATAGAAAAATCCCTGGTTGTCAAAATCACGTAGAAGTTCTATTTCCCTGGCTGAAAACAACCCGGGGCTATTCTTATACCACTGGGAAAGCATCAGAACTGCTTTTGAGAACCTACTGCGCTGAATGTGGGGAAGTACCTTCTTTCAGGTGCTGTGTTGTGGCAAACAAATCCATTCAAAATGTCTATATATTTTGACTAGACCTGTGTACAGTGTACAGTGCTGTCATATTTGCAATGCCTGGGTGTGCTGTGTAACCGGCTAAGACAGGCCATGTTGCTCCCTCATTACTGAGGGGACCTAGTGTAACATCATTTGGTATGTGTGGAAACGGCCTTCAAATCAATTGTTTGCTGTTCTTGGTATGTTAATGGTATTTCTAGTGATTCATAATGGGTAGATGTTAGGTGCTGCAGTTGAAGTGTATTCATGAGATAATAACCCATGAATAGAATACTTCTGTCCTGTATAATACCCAGGTCTCAACCACAAAGATCACATATCCTCCTATCAGAGAGCATCCGTGTTGTTGCAGCATCTCTATAATTAGATGTCTGCAGTTCATTGTTTTGTTAATTGTTGCGTCATCAGCCATATGAATATTTGGAATTCAGAGAGGGTACCTCTGTAGGGTGATCCTTTGAAAGGTTCAAGCTAAAACAACCTACAGTCAATACATAGGGGTTACCTACTCAGCTGAGATGGGGTTCTCCCTAACATCACAGATGTCTGCAGATAATAGGTGAGATGGGGTCTTTGGGTACACAAAGAAAAATCAGTTGGGTAATCCATTAAACAAGAACCCAAGCTAGAACATTGATGCCGCCATGTCCTATGGTTTATACTCTCTCAGTAAAACTGTGCATTTTTTGGACACCAGAAATGTCAAAACTGTGCAAAAGTAATTCTACGCACATCATCAGGATATGTTGCCCTTAGTTTTGCCGTCTCACAGTGCACCATCTGTACCCCTAACCAGGCAAGGTAACAGGTGGAATGTGCAACATCAGAACATGATAACCCTAACTTCCCAAGGGAATTATGGTAACCAGTCCAGAACTTTTTTGTTTGGTTACTAATGCTTACCAAAAGAGATACACAAGAAATACACAATATGATGTTTCAAAATTTATTGAAACATTGTGATAGTACTCTAAAATATGGTACTCCTACCTGGCACCCCCTATCTTAGTGTGTCCAGGGTGGGTGAATCTGACAAATCCAGGTAGGTCGATATAACTCCCCCTTGATCTATGGATAATTGGTGCCCATCTTGGTGGAGAGATGAGCAACATCCATCGCAAGAGGTAAACAGCAAAAAGCTGGTCTGGAATTCCGCCATGGGGTGACCGCTCAGTGCCAGCGAAATGCTCCTCTGCCTAAACAAGGGAGTATGTACGTTTTAGGTCTCGCCTCGTAGGCGCATACGCTGCATAGGAAAGAGACCTTTAGCCATCGGTTCCCTTTTTCTGCCAAAAACCTGCACGCCTTCCATTGCCTTCAATGGCAATGCGTGCACGTTTGGCTATTCCCTTGCTGGAGTGAGCTATGAAATATCTGTGCTCACTCCTTCAAGGGAAACCGGTGCAGGCCCCCTCCTCTCTTCCCTCCCCCTGCTGCCTCCTGTCACCGCGAGGCACGTGCGCGCTTGTTTTTCGTATCTGCTAAAACAAACTGTACAGTTAGCCTAAGGGCACCTGGTGTGGATGTCTGCTAGAGAAGTAGCAAAAGGCATCATTTATTTAGAAAGGTCAACATTTTGATAGAGGAAGCTTCACCTCTAGAGACCAAGAGTTGCTGCTTGTCATATCTGACAACAAACGGTGACAGGTAACATGTATATTTGAAACGTGGTGCCTCCACGTATTACTGCAGAATCGCCACATCTTGCTGAACAACACTGTTAAAATTAAGGTAGCTGCTGCAGTTTGTGAAGGGCGAGTTCAGAAATCAACTTCTATTTTCTATAAAAAGGGAAAAATAGGTGAAGGCTATGTGGTGCAAACGTCGCGTTTTCGAGAATTACCCACCTTTCTGTAAGACCCACTTCATACAGCAGCCCTTTGCCAAAATCAGAGTACCACTAATCAGCTATGTGGAATGTTTTTACCCACATTCGTACTCCAACCGGCAATGCTTTAATGGGATCTTCCCCTCATCCGTATAGCCTCAACCAATCAGGGCGTGTGAAAAAGCCACTGTGTGCTGTAGACGAACAGCAGTAAGTAAGCATGTTTGAGGAGACGAACTGCAGTAAGCAACAGAGGACCAATTTATCTGCGCCGCTCCTGTAAGATACTGCATTTCCGTAATAGCAGGTGCATTGGTGATGTACAGAATCCCGGATTCAGAAACTGCTAATTGGAAAATGAAGACACCGAGAACTATTTGAGAAGATTTTATTTAAATTTGAATAATTTACCGGTTACACCTACAGTATTTCTACATTGTAAGGAGATCTCTCTCTCTCGCAATATAATACTTTCCTTAGTGGAACCTCCTCTATATATGAGACATACATAAAGGGCTAATTTCTTTTCTCCATTTTTTGCACTACAATCGGGTAAGAGTGACTAATAATAGATTTGAATTTGCTAAGTTCATTTACTCATTTGTGCCGCCATAAAGAGAATGTATTACTGTAAAATTGAGGCTTAGTTCCAAATTGCACCATTATGAAGTTTTCGTGCAGCAATATTTTGTCTCTAATACACTTTCCTCATTGTAATTCAGTTGCAAACCTGATATCTAGCATCAAGTCGTGAAATAATTATTTTAAATTGCTACTAGGAATAGTACTCCTCCTGGTGAGATATATTACTACCATTGTAACAAGATGAATTTCAGTGCACTTGCAACCATATTACAGTGTAGTATGAATGGAATCTTTGAGTCTCAGGTTTGCAAGAGGACGTGTAACACTGTGAATTGATTCTTTTATAAACTTTAGACTTCATCTCATAGGTCTGGTCATTAAAATATGTCCGGGGTGGACACAATATCTAGAAGGTAGCGCATGAATAACAGAGAGGGAAACTCCCTTTAATGGCATATTTTATTAATGCTATTTGCCACTTTATATATTGTTTTTATTTCCTTCCTCAAACTCCTACTGGTGCCTTTTGACCTAGACCCAAGAGTGCTACTTAGGCCCTCTGACGTTCCTTGGGGCTCGTTGTCTGCAAGAATTTATCTTGTCTTAAGTGGCTTGGCATGACGGAATGCTGATGGGGTCACATTCCATTGTATGCATCACTTCAGTGCAATATGTTCTCTCTACAGCACTTAGACGGTTAAGCTGAGAAAGGCGGTAAAAATTCTTGGAAGTATCAGACTGTACCTATTTTCTACCTCTCACCGCTTGTGATCTACGTGTCCCGATGACACTTTAATTACAGTCTAAGCACGCCTGCCACCACCGCACGGAGGCTGTCGCAGTGTCTGGTGAACAATGTTCTCAGCCCTTATTTGAAGCCGAGCTTTAGTGCTCTGCTGTTCTCCCAGAAGGTGCGAGACCTTTCATGACTGCCGGAACAATAGCATTCTGCCTCCTGGTACTCTCACCAAACATCGAAAAAGGCACTTTTATGGGCCTTTTGTACCAATTTGCCACCACCCCTATGTGGAGCACAAAGGCTCCTGTGACTTCAGTTTAAAGAAGGTCTTGCCATGCAGTGGCATAACAAAACTTGAGGGGGCCCCCCTGCAAAGCACAATGAGGGGGGTTCCCGCCAGCGGCCCGGCCCACCACCTACCACCGTCCACCAATTTTTTATCACTAATATGCATCTCACATGGGAGTCACGGAGGTCCACAAGAAGGGTGCGCAGGGCTTTTTTACGGATGTTTATGGCCGTACAAATGAGCTATGCCCCACCCAATAGAATGTGCATGGCATGTGGAATGTCACCCTCTTACAGAGATGTTAAACAAATACGAATAAATCTTGCTCCTTAAACACAAAGAGTGTCTTGTATGTGAGCGCACGTCAAAATAAGTGCACGGGGTTTGTTTACGCGATCCTCGGCAGACGTGATCATAATGAGTGGTCCCCCCGTGCCTCTGCCTCACTGACTCGCTGCAATAACTCCCGGCCTCTTGGTATGGCTGATTGGTAGCACCTCTTTGAGTCTCGCACACACTTGCACCACAGCTGTCCTAGGCCTCACTCACTCGTGCACTCCAATGCTCAGAGGCAGTTTAATTTGCGTCATGTGCTAGTGCTATATGAACAGGCCGACTATTCAAGTATCTATGAAGCCATCTTGCAGCACTGCCTTCCCTCAGCTACTTATACCAAGATATATTTGTGGGCAGTGGGCACCCTTGCCAACCAAGGACCCGCGTAAACAATTCGGTACAAACACACACACAAAAAAATCTAACACCTCATTAAACACTGGAGCATTTATCTATCTCCAAGTAGAACAGGCGTCCATCACAGGGTACAATGAGCTATCTTGGTGAAAACTCACCATACTGAACGCTCACCTTCAACAAACAGATTTAGCACCAGACTACCGTGAAAACGCATGGAAAGGCACAGATTCCCTCGTTACTGAAAGGTGTTGAGATGCCATGTTAAAGGAAGATTGGGCGCTATACAGGTGCCATGATTAACAACATATAAATAATGGATCTCATTCGCTATCACAGAGCTCAGAGATGGGACACAGGCGCTACACAGTGACACCTGAAGGGCTACGCTGGACAGAGTGGCTTGAAGGCAGGTGATGACTCCGTCCCGGTAAACACAGGATCTGTGGGTTTCTTCTGCCCAATTTCACCTAATCTGCCCATGGTCTAGCTTTTTGCTTAAACGCTATAAAGTGAACAGTCTGTCTCTCCTAGCTGTTGGGTAATGGCTGTTATTACCCATTTCAAAAGGGTACCAATTTTGCCCACAGTGGAAAGATAAAAGGCGGAGTAAGCATTGGAATCTGTTATCAAGGTCTACAGAATCAGATGTAGTATTCCGTTGCTGACCCGTCCTCTAGGGTTTTCATTCTACAGAGGAAGGGCTTCAGAGTTCACTCTCGCTGCCGCAAACGCCCAAAACCAGGAAGGGCTGAAGGCCTCGCACTGAAGGCGAGTCCTCACAGTAACTCTTGTTGTCCTTAACACCCATAGATGGTCGCCCACAGCCACAGTCTGGTACAAGCAGAGCAGACAACTTAATGTCAGTAAACAGCCCGTTTTGGTACAAGACAGATTACAGGAATGGTGATATCCTCATGTTCTCATGAGTCCCGGTCTATGACTCTAGCTGCAGTAGCAGTACCCCTCAAAAGGTAAAGCGACAGAAAATATATGACATACTCAGTGCATAAATACAGACGTTTTATTACCTGCATTATCCCTGTTTTTACCACGAATACTAAAAACCCGTAATGGCCTTAGTTTGATCCCAACAAAACCTTAAAACTTAAGCCCAGTACCTACACTGGGTAGCATGCAACCAATGTAGAAAAGCACTTCAGTGCTCAACATAGGGTAGGGAGCGTTGCAATACAATACAATCGGTAGCATAGCACAGTGCCATGGGACCTAGTCTAAGGAAGGAAATAGGGTCCTTGGCTGCTGGTTCAATTATAAAATACACTGATAATCAGGAGTCTGTGGGCCTCTAAGGTGTCTTGACCCAGAGCCACTACACCTGCTTCACCAACTGAGTCTACCCCTCAGATTACTACATAGGTCAAACTCGGAGATGGGCTATGGAGCATATGAGCAAAGTATACCCCGTCTACCTCAAACATCATTGTAACGTTAGCCATAGTTACAAATGGGTTCACCCTTCTCAAATAAAAAAATTAAAAATGTGACTTTCTCACCAATGACTTCTGATCATTGAGAAACAAATCGCATTCATATGCATCTTGGTGTTGGTGAAAGGAAGGCGGTAGCTGTGCTATGTGAGGGAAAGTATACTGATCATGCATTATGGTGTGGTGCTCTTTAAACTGGTGTGTCTTCATCTCTTTTGTGAACTAGAGTAGGGTTGGGGCAAGCCTGATGGATACGGGGTTATCTTTCCATCTCTTGGGTGCATCGTTGGAAAAGGCCTGCCTTGTATATCTACTTTCTGGTGCTTTTCAGTCTCCAGTCTAATCGTGCTGATAGTGTCTTGAATGTGGGTTTGTCGAGAGCCATCAGAAATGGTGAGTTTGTCAGCCAGATAGGTAGGGGTGCTGGTTGAGATAGCTTCGTAGTTATTCATGCAAATTAAATGATAAAAGAAGGATCGGATTTACTGGCACTTCTAAAGTCATTAAGAAAAAGGTGTAGGTCTGAATTGATAGCAGTCAAGAGAGTGAGTTATACTGATAAACTGTAACAAAGAAAGGCAGATTTCCTCACAAAAACTATTGCCACTCTACCCCACACACAGTTTCACTCATGTCATCATAGGCAGCCGTTTCTGCGCCTAGGCTTGCCTTGCACACTAATGTTCTCCAACAGGGCCAGGGTCACCGTTTCACTGCATGACCTGACCTGAGGGCTGGCTGGGGGCCAGCTGCTGCTGGGCCTGGCGTTGCGAGGCGAGCCGAGGGGCAGAAGGCAGGCAGGGCAGCTGGGGGGTGGGGGCAGTGTAAGCCAGGCCAGCCAGGTATGGGCCGGGCAATTTAAATTATTGTAAATAAAGGCCCCGTCGGTGATGGACTTCGGACAGTCCTGACCTGAGCATGCGTTGCTTTCTTTGTCTTCTGTTCTCTGCTCTGCTGCGCACCCCTGATGCTGCTGTAGTGACCCAGAGTCACAGTCAGCGGTCTAGTTGTTTTATGTATGCCCTACACTAAACACCCACCCACCACTGTTGTCACTGGTCAGGTGACACAGTTCTAATAAAAGAGGCCGAGCGCACGTGCTCTAGGCCAGTTGTACCCTGTAGCTGATGGTGTCTGTGTCAGTCCTGTACAGCATGAGGGCCCAGGGCCCCCAAAATTACATTGGAGATGAGGAGGGCGGACGCTAGCCACGCGTGCCGCAGATAAATGAAAACCCCGGAAAGAAGAAGGGAAGTGCCCATGTGCAGGGCACCCCTCCGGGGAAGCGGCACCGGCCGCCGAGAGGCCCGAAGGGCATCTGCAGTGCCCCGGGCCTAGACATTCAGGATGAGGTGACCGGGAGCCCACCCCGCACCTCCATGCCCAGCGTGAGCCTCCTGACGCGACGATAAAGTGCGGCGGACCGACCAGAGCCCACCTGTTCCGGATGCAACTGAGCGCCACGTGGAGGCGCGGCAAGAAGTGCCCGGGAGGGAGAGGACCGATGCGGAGCCCACCCGCGATGTGAATAGGCCCGTTGGCCGAAGGTGAGCCCGTGACCAGCACCGGAAGCGGAGCCCACCCGCAACGGTGAGGACTGTTAATGGCGGCCGTTCAGTAGCGCCGCCCGGGATATGCAAAGCGGAGCCCACCCGCTATAAACCCTAAAAGCGGCCCGACAGCACAGACTACTGTCCCTAATGCATCAAGGCCAGCAGAGCCCACCCGTGGCCTGCCAGGAACATTCCCGGTTCCCGCCGCACAGCGTGTGTGAAGGGCGGCGGCAGGGTGAATAAACTTCAAAGGAAGGCTGCCGATCCCTGGAGAAGTAAAGCGGAGCCCACCCGCTGTCAGGGAAAGTTGCCGACAAGTAAGCGAGGCCAGCGGAGCCCACCCACGGCCTGCCTGCAGCGTCCCCCGCCGCGTGTGTGAAGTGCGGCGGCGGAGGAATGAACTTGTACCAGAGAGCGCCCGCAGCGTGAGGGAAGCTGCGGGGCGGCGACTAACAAAGCGGAGCCCACCCGCTGCTACAGTGAACACTGTCCCATATGTGAGCAGAGCCAACGGAGCCCACCCGCGGCCTGCCGTCAGCGCCTCCTGTCCCCACAGTCACCCACACTGCCGCACCGACTCCTGCTCCCACCCCCCCCCAGCAGCGCATGAACTGAGAGGCAGCTGCGGGCGGGAGCAATGAGGAATAAACAGCGGTCAGCCGAGTGGAGCACCGGCACCCCGCGCAGCCCGCTACAAAGAAAAGGCCTGCTGTGGGAAAGTTGTGAAAGGCAGAAATGCACGCGGCCGTTGAGAGCGGCGTTGGCACCCTGCCCCCTCAGTGAAGGGAACTGACTGCCCACAAAGCAAGGAGCACCGGAGGCCGATTAAAGCGACCCCCCTCTCCCCAGCAGCCCGTGAACACTTGGCATACTGTGAGGGGCAGGGAGGGGGAAAGGTAACCGAAACGCTCAGCAAAGAAAAGGAGCCCACCTACGGAGGCCTCACGCGGACCCCAGCAACACAGCACGGCCTTAGCAGGCTGCACTCACCATAAGTGGCTGGTCGTTCTTTTCGTCTCCCCTATGCCCACAACGACGGCCGAGAGGCTGAAACATCAAGCAGCAACACGAAGCTCAGCCAGGCTCCAGCAGGGACAAATTGGGAGGCAACACTGCCATCTAATGGCCGGAGGGAGCAATTGCTGGAAGGGGAAGAATCCCAAGGAATGACAAGCACGCATTGGCCAAACGAAGTGCCAGATGAGCGAGTGGACAAGTCACGTACACACCAGCCTGTTGTGGTGCTGCCACTACCAAAACAAGAGAAGCGCCCACAGCCCCCAGGACAGGAAGAGAAGCAGCTGTGGACGGTGAGGACGGCGGCATGCACAGGATAGTGCGCAAGTGTCCAGCTACACCACAGCACTCACAGAAGAGTCTACTTTGTCCGACAGGCAGCACAGGCCACGTAGCAAGTGAGTGCGCAGCAACGCGCCAGAAACACAGAACCGCGCCACGAGCCGCAAGGGACGCAGCTGAAGTGCCAGAACTCCACACCCGCACAACAGGCCCGCACAGCACTGTGCCGGAACGTGCCAGGAGCGCCAGAAATCAGGAGCGCCAGAATTACGCTGCACAGTGACACGCCAATGCCACAGAACAGCACTGCGCAGGAACGCGCAAGGAGTGAAGGAACTCCACACCTCAGGACCCAACAACACTGCGCACAACGCGCAAGGAGTGAAGGAACTCCACACCTCAGGAACGAACAGCACTGCGCAGGAACGCGCAAGGAGTGAAGGAACTCCACACCTCAGGAACGAACAGCACTGTGCAGGAACGCGCAAGGAGTGAAGGAACTCCACGCCACCACGACTGAGTGACGCAGGCATCGCGTCCTCGGAGACCTGTCAGTAGGTCACAGCGAAGATGACTTGCCAGAAAGTCACCGCCAGACACGGACCAGTTGGATGGTCGCCCGAAAAGAAAAGGAAAGAAGACGCGGACCAGTCAGTTGGTCGTCCGAAAGGAAAGGAAGAAGCTGACCAGACAGATGGTTGCCCGGGAAGAAAAGGAGAAGATGACCAGTCAGATGGTCGCCCGGAAAGAAAAGGAGAAAATGACGATTCAGATGGTCGTCCGGAAAGAAAAGGAGAAGATGACCAGA
This sequence comes from Lissotriton vulgaris, assembly GCF_964263255.1. Classification (NCBI taxonomy): domain Eukaryota; kingdom Metazoa; phylum Chordata; class Amphibia; order Caudata; family Salamandridae; genus Lissotriton; species Lissotriton vulgaris. Next base: position 570,768,362 of record NC_141695.1, read on the forward strand.
CAGATGGTTGCCCGGATAGAAAAGGAGAAGATGACCTGCCAGAAGGTCACGACTGCGAAGACTTGCCAGAAGGTCGAAGCTAAAGTAACTGAATATTCTGACATGAAGACCGACATGAAGTTCAAGAAGAGGCCCATGGACGGGACCCAGAAGAGGTCTGATAACACCGACCCGAAGTAAAGGAGGAGCGACAGGAAGAAAGGTGCGATGCCTGGTTTTGGTCATCGGAAGAAGAGAAGGCATGTCCTAAGGGTAGGACGCAACCAGGGAGACACGTGTGGAGTGCACGCCACACGGAGATGGCCTGGGTGGTTGAAGAAAAGAAAAGGGACCGACCAAGTCGTGAAAGGAAAGGAGGAGAAGAAGGGAAGCGAGTGCCATGGTGCCACTAGAAGATCACAAGAAGAGAAGAGGTGTAACCAGCCAACTCACACAAACATCAGGAGAAAGACGGCGACATGCACCAGAACACCGGAGTGCAGTGGAGAACAAGGCCTGGCAGAAACATCGGCGGCACAAGTCAAAGAGATCCGCCTACAAGCCATCCATCCATGTGGCAATCGCAGAAGAGGGCAAGTTTGGACTGTTGACAACAATCTACCTTTGGGGGTTGAGCGGAAGATTGGATGGCGAGAGTGCTCACACATCCGGCTGAGGAACTGACCACTCCACACCAACCCGTGGCAGCCCAAGAAGCAAAGGCCTCAAGGGACTCTGGTGGCAGCAAGTCCCGCAATGGTGCGTCTGCAAGACCCACTGAGAGGAAAGCCCCGCACCATTCCTGCTGCCAGTGCCAGCCTGAGCCTCACGGGCCCCGGCCGAGGCCCCGCACCATTCCTGCTGCCAGCCTCACAGGCCCAAGCCGGGGCCCCGTACCATTCAGAGCCGTAGCCAGCCTCACGGGCCCCGCCCGGGGCCCGCACCAATCACCTTGACCTTGCAGTGCACCATTTTGGCGGACCGTCCATAATTAAAAACAATAATGAATGATCAATCAATGTGCATCATTACAGTGAGCGGCCCGGAGCGGGGCCCCCTGGAGCGCGGGCCCCCCGCAACTCGTGGGCTGCTAGGGCTTGTGTAACGCCCCTGTTGCCATGAGTATTCCTTCCACCTTTGCTCCTTAATTGCAGCAGGAGTGACTCAAATACATTGGGATGTTCATGGGATGGCGATTTGTTGTGTCTAGATTACAAATACGAGGATGTGATATGCAGGGAACTTGTAAATGTAACGATACAAGAAAGCACCCTGGGGCAGTACAAACGGGATGAATCAAAGTACTTGAATTAATCTGAACATTAGGAATTACACTGAGGTCAATAGAGCCCATAATTCTTAGTCCATAAGCTTGTTTAATTATGGCACCGTAGAGATAAACACAGCAGGTCTGCCATCTTTTTAATGGAAGTGTGTAGAGATCTGGCAGACTTTTAAGGTGATAGTGACAGGAATTCATAACAGGTCAGACATATATTTAATTATGGAACCTCATTGGACTACTACACAAATTTGCCAGGCTTTTAATGGGACAATATTAGCCCCTGCACGTATGAAGAGGTTTTCTCTAAGGCAGTGAGTGCCAGCATGTACCTTTTGTACTCCTTTTCTAACAAAGTCTCTAACGAGCGTGCAAATATTTTGCGAGGACAGAGTGCTTCAAGTCAAAATCCAACAAAGGAACCTCAGTGATGCGAATAACATTCTCATAAGAACTTTTCCACAAGGAGAAAACACATTAAAAGTTAAAAAAAATCTGGGATTTTGTACTGGGTTTACAACCTCACATGCCCATTTTGACAGATAATGGACCTGATGCACAAGGGAGAAAAGGGGGTTTAATCAGAGTCACACAATTCAGTTAAAGTTAAAATGTCTAATTTGAGATTAGAGTGCAGTTTATTTTAGTTCCTCTTTAGACAGTTTCGCCATGCTATATAGAGCACTGAAAACTGTTGTGACAAAAGCTTTGTCTAGTGAAGCTGCCATATCAATTTAGGACGTTCTTCAATTATTAACCTGTTGGGAGATCACACAAACGAAAAATTCGTCTCATTTAGCCGTGTCAGATATCTTCTTCCATCGGCGTTTGTTCAGCATAACACAACATGTCCACCCGATTGAGAGAATACAGTATTATACAGGGCAGGCTTAAGAGCTGATGGCGCCCAGTGCGACAATTCTTTTTAGCTACCCCATAGCTACCCCATAGCCTATGACCGCCTCCTCGGATTCTCTTACTACCACCAGGCAAAAGTGCCCCTCATGTCTCCAATCATACCTTATCACTAAATACAGCACCCCTCCTGAGATCAGCGCCCCTCCACAGGTCAGTGCCCGGTGCGGCTGCACCAGTCGCACTGCCCTAAATCCTGCCCTGGTATTATACAAGCAAAATAAGACCGGGCCACACTTGTCTGATATCCAAGGGAAATTACAGAAAACGCAGAATTACAGAAAATGCACAAATGGTTGCCCTGTAAGCGAGAGTCAAATACAATACTGAGTTTCCATATCTTTGGGACATTTGTTAATTTATGAGAAACAAGTATGAAATACTCCAATATAACATAAGATATGGAACAATCTGGTATTTCTCTGATGACATGATTAATTGTCTTATATATTTTCCCGTGGTGTTGTTTGTCTATTGAGAGTCTATTGATTATAGAATATTGTTTCTTTTGATGAATTCTGTGTAAACTCAAAATGAAGTATGTTTTTTATTCCTCTTTTTAACGGTATTTTGTAAATCATGGTATTTTATTTAATGAAGCTTTTTGAATTGAGTTTTCAAGAAAAGAATATTGTTAGACCTGGCATCATTGGCGTGAGCCTCCCTTCCATTTTGACAGACTGCCTCCTCTGTTTTGATATGTTTTTGCTGGTTATATGCTTTGGGCACTATGCCACTGCTATTCATGCCACAGTGCAAGTGCTCCCTAAGTTAAATTAATGTATTACTTGGTGATTCCATGATTGGGTTATTTAATTTACCTCTCAGCCTCTAGTATATGGCACCATGTGTGCCCAGGGCTTGTAAATCAAATGCTGCTGGTGGGCTTCCAGCACTGGTTGTGCCACCCACAGAAGCAGCTTGTAAAGTGTGTCTCAGGCCTGCCATTGCAAGGCCTGTGTGCAGTCTAGTACTACCATGTTGACTTGGCAAGTGCACCCACTTGCCAGTCCCTAAACCTTCCCTTTGCTTCATATTATACACCCCTATGGTAGGCCCAAGGGTTGGGTGTATTGTAAGTATAACGTAGGATGTGCTCTGGTGTGTGTAGCATGTCCTAATGTTGAAATACAGCAATTTTCGTTTTTCACTATTGCAAGGCTACCTATTCTCCATAGGCTAAAATGGACAGTTAGATTATTACATTCTTATAATCCTAACTGACTCAGAGAACATCGTGGACATTCGGATGTAATATGCCTGAACTCAGAATTATAAAATACATCTTTTAGTAAAGTTGGTTTTAATATTCTGTGTTTGAAAATACCACTTTTAGAAAGTAGGTATTTTCTTGCCTAACTGTCCAGGCCTGCCTCTGCAAGGTTGTGTATTCCTTGCTTGGGTTTGTGAGTGACAGGGCTGGGGTATTCCAGGAGACAGGCTGGGGCAGCCCAGTGGTGAACAGAGAGATCTGCATCTAGATGGGAGGGAGGAGTTGCACCGGGACCTGAATAGTGATAGGCCTTCCCTCTACAATGCTGGCTCCACCTCCAGTGGCTTGACTGATGTATCTGCCCTGCATTGTGAAAGGAGAGAAAGAATCTTGTCAACAAAGTGCTCCAGAGCTGTGCCTTCCCTTCCCTGGCTGGCTCCACCTCCTGAGGGGTGACTGATGTCTCTGCCCTGAGCAGTGAAAGGAAGGAGAGAGTCATGTAAACAAAGTGCTCAGGAACTTTAGATCACTTCTGGAACAAAAAACCTTTTGCCAAGGAGAAGAACCAAGGAAGCTGCAGGAGTTTGAATGCCCCTCTGCCAGTGTGCTGTTTGCTGGGTTGGCTTGCTGTAGTTACTTTATTGCCAAGGAAAGGAGAAGGAACTTTGTAAGGACTTTCATCATATTCTCCAAGGGTTTGAACTGTGCTTGCCTCCTGCTGAAGTCTCAGGGACAAAAGACTTCATCTCCAGCTCCCCTCTGAATTTCCTTGCTGGGATTCTTATCTACAGACATGTGCGTGTCACTGGGAGCTGGAAGCGTGACGCATCGAGAAGAAGCGTGTCGCCACTGCAGCCGAAATCGTCGCATCGCCGGAGAAGTGAGCCTTCACTGCATCTCCCTGGAAGCGTGTGTTCATCGAAGCTGCCTGCTGTCGCATCATTGGAGAAGGGTGACGCCATCGAGAGAGTCGCCATCGCATCACCGGAGAAGTGTGTTGCAGGGTCTGTCATGGCTCCAAAGTACAGAGTCGTCGCAAGGCTGCCAGGGCACCTACGCATCATCATCGCAGCGTCATCGCATCGTCGCATCAAGGGCACCATCTCCTCGCATCGCAGCTGGATCCTTGCATTGCATCAAGGCGCCATCTTGCGAACCGCAACGGGCCCGCAGACCGAGAATCTACGCATCATCTCTGCACCGGTAAGGATCCCAACGCATCCCCTACTCTGCGCCAGCATTGAGGCATGACGCATAATTTCCCCCGGATCATGGAACCAACGCATCTTCCCTTTTGCAAACCTTTTGTTTACTTTGGGTTTCGCATACAGGTACTTTGTTGAGAACTTTGTTGCATTTATAATCAACTTGAACTAAGTAACTTTTATCATCTTTAAAACAACCTTAAGTATAGTATTGTGGATTTTTGTCATTTGTGGTCTTGTGGTAAGTCTATATAAAGAATACTTTTTTTTATAAAACCTGTGTTGTGTCCATCTGTAGTGTTTTCACTGTATGACGGTGTATATTCACAAATGCTTGACACACTGCCTCTGAGATAAGCGGGCTGCACGTGCCAAGCTACCAAGGGGTTGTGCAGGGGTTATTAAGCAGTGTAATCCCCTTATCCTGATTTAGAAGTAAGGGTCCCTATTTGAACAAAGATGAATACCATTGCCAACATGAGACCCTCAGATCGAACAAATATATATTAAACTGCTAAAATATTTTTGGAAAACACTGTACACAGATATTTGAATTTATGTGTTGGTGATATTGACTGTACAAATGTGTGTACGCATGGAAAGTTGAATTAATGAGTTCTGCCAAAGGGGGGTTTATATTCTTGACCTTGGTCTAATTGGTGCTCTAGCTCTTTGGCCCCTCTCTTTTATTGAGACACATAGAGGGTTAGACTAACATTTCAGTGCCTTAATCTTCACCACATTGAAATGTTTTCGTCACGAACATGAGCTTCTCTGGACTCTGCTCAAGGTCCTCTAACAATAAGAAGCTATATTTCTGCTGTCAGCCTCCAGTGCTGCGAAGGAAAGGGGACAGAAAGTCAGAGACTGGGTTGAGGTGATGTTGTTCTGAATGTGATCATGTTGCTATCCAGTGCCTAGGCCTGCATTGTCCCCTTAATATGTGTGAATATTGATTGAATATAATAGCAGATAAAAAATGTTATTTGTTGTTGTTGTTGGTAGTATTAGGGTAAACTCTGCTATTTCAAGACAAGGATTTGCATAGCCAATAGGGCTCCCCTCTGGGACCTTATAAGTGTTTAGCCAAGCAACAGTTGATGTTGTTGCACCAAGGATATTGTGCTGGATTACTAAACACGTATACGGTCCCAAAGGCGAGACCTATTGGCTATGCCAGTGCTTGTTAAAATAAACATCGCAAACATATTGTGATAACTCAGTCACCGAATGGACACTAACAAACAACATTTTGCACAGTGAACTGAGCCCTTGTACAGAATGTTCATGATCTTTGATAATATGCCTACGAAGTGGAAAGGTAGGCAAAACAATTTCATAGAATATTATCCTGCAGAGGCATGCAAGCTAATGTGTGTCAAATGTCATTTTATTTAAGAAAATATGACAACTTAAAAATATGAGCACGTAAAATCGTGGTGTTTCTACTCTGGCCTATAATGTGACCACATGACAACATGTAGTCTCTGTTTGTTTTCTGCGCGTGTGGGTATTAGATATGTGCGAGTTTTCATCATATGTGGTTGCCTGGAAAAAGTGTTTATAGCTGTAAAATCAGACCTAGAGTGAATCAGATTTGCGTTATCACAGGGTATGTCAGAGCTTCTAAAGTACCAGTGTCTTCGCTGTAATTGCATAGCCAAGTGTCTCGTTTGCGAAATGATTGAACTGTTCGTTTCTCACCTTGTTGGCTCTCATTTCTTCAAATTTCTCCTGTTTGGACACTTTCTTACTTTTTTGCATTCACTGATGAAGGTTTTCTATGCCTAATTGTTGATTAACTGTAATTCTCCTCAAAGGAGCTAGGCTGAGCCTTGATGTCATCAAGGTCTGACTGCCCCTCAGTGTTCTTGGTAAACGTTGTCAGTTTAATGTGGTTGCCGATGCAATGTATTTCCTCATGTTCGCTACTGTAAACCAGCCTAACACTGTGATTCTCTTTTTTGTGCAGTTTTATATAGCACCAACACCATCTGAAGGTAGTGGAGCACTTTACATTAGCACCAGTTACTTTTTTCGTTCAGTTTTATATAGCACCAACACCACCTGAAAGTAGTGGAGTGCTTTATGTTAGTACCAATTCCTTTACACAAGGACACATTCTGTTTTGGATGTACAGGGAGATTAAGTGATTTGCCCAGAATCAGAGATGTTAAGCTGATGACGAAACTCAAACCCGGTTTCCCAGCTGTGGCCCTTACATCATCTCCTCTGCCAAGAGGATGCTACATTGTTTCCCTAGTCTTGGTTTATGTTCCACATGTGATTACAGCCAAATCACTTAATCTCCCTGTGGCAGACCACATTTGCTGTTGGTTGCCAAACCACTTCCCACCTGTTGCAGCTTGAGCCGCTGAACTCTATTGAACAGATCACCTCCTACCCCAAATCTGCTTTTCACATTTTATTTTGTGCAGTTTCATATAGCACCAACACCACTCGAAGGTATTGGAACATTTTACGTGAGCACCACCTACTCTTTTTGTGCAGTTTTATATAGCGCCAACAACACACAAAAGTTTTGGAGCACTTTACATTAACAGCATTTAATTTTCATGAGGACACCAAAACCTCAGGCTAATCACGTAATATCCAAGCGGAAGCCCACAGTTTCTGTTTGTTGTCAATCAACCTCCCGCCCGTCGCTGCTTGTTTATGCTGAACTCCTGTTGCACAGATCCCCTCTTCCCCCAGGTTGCCTCCTCCACCAATTATACTTTTGTTTTTTGTGTGCAGTATTATTTAGCACCAACACCACCCATAGGTATTGGAGCGCTTTGAAGGTGTAGTGGACCAATAATTGTTAGAACCGGCTGTCTCTAGTTGGCAGAGGTATGCACTTCTGACAAATAGGACACACCTTTTCTAGTCAGGGCAAGGGGATCACCCTTTGATAACCCCTGCTCACCCCCTTGGTAGCTTGGCAGAGCAGAACAGGCTTATCTCAGAGGCTGTGTGTTAAGCATTTATGACCACATACAGTAATAAAGTGAAGGCACTACAAATGGACACGACACAGTAGTATTATAAAAATAAGTATTTTTATATAAGGCTTAGCACAAGACCAAATAACGACAGAACTGTACACAATCTGAATAAATACTTTGGGAAGGAAAAAGGATAGTTCAAAGGTAGTTTCTTCTTTAGCGCAAAGTCTTTAGTATCAAGCAAATCTTCTTCTTGGAAACACAGTTCTTAGCAACAGGGTAACTCACACGGAAGCTACACGACGTTGAGGCAAAGTTAATCCAAAGGTTCGGCGTCGACCGCGAGGAGCGCTACGTCGAGCCCGGAGTCACACGGACCCCCAACAACACAGTACCTTAGGAAAAATGAAGCACACGATGATCAGCGGCGTCGAGCAATCCGGCGTCGCGTCTTCGGTGTTGATCAGGCCTCAGCAGGCGTCGTTGTCGATGATGCGGTTGCAAAGTGTGAGCAGCGCTCACGGCGTCGAGAGGGCACGAGGGCGATGCGATCAGCAGCGGTGCAGACACGAGGTCCCTTGGAGCTGGAGCCGTACTCCCACTCACTGGCGTTGCTGCTGGCGTCGATCGGGCCCGGCGGCCGGTCGTCGAGGAAGCGGGACACTGGGGCCGTTACCCACTACGTCGAGCTGGATTCGGCGACGTCCGTCGGCGTCGAGATTGCTGGTTCTTTCAGAGGTGCTGGATTCACAGGTTCCAGCAAATAGCACTTTAAGCAGATGAAGTCCTTTAGCCCTGTGACTTCAGCAGGAGACTGGCACTCCTCCAGTCCTTGGAGATTTTCTTAGCAAGCGTGAGAGTACACACACAGTTCCTCTCTCCTGGTTTCCTTGGCAAAAATAAAGAAGCACTGCAGGATTCCCCCCAGCAAACAGCACACTGGCAGAAGGGGTAGGCAAGTCCTTAGATCAGCAGGCCTCTTGTCCTTGGTTACAGGGTTCCTTGTCAGAAGTGATCTAAATTCTTGGTTCAGGGGTCCTTCTCTTGTACCCCTTTTCGGCTTTGATCCCTTTGTCCATGCCGGGGATTTTTCCAACATCCTGGGTCCGTTGTGGGTGGAGCCAGGCAGAAGCACCTGACCTATTCACTGAGCAGGGCTGGGTCCTCAGACGCCCAGCAGGAGGTGGAGCCAACATCGTCCATGGCAGGCACAGAGCCATCAGCCGCTTGGCAGGAGGTGGAGCCAGCATTGTATTAGGCAGGGCAGGCTATCAGCAACTACTCTCCCCCTACTCTCAACGCAAATGTACCACTCATCCCACACTGACTCATCCAGACCTCTGGAGCCACCCAGCTCCTGTCACACAAACACGCAAGACCAGCAGAAACCAGAAATGGTTAGACAAGAAAATAGACACTTTCTAAAAGTGCTATTTTCGAACCCAGAGTCCAAAAACCATCCACACCAACGGATGCGTAATTAAACCCCGAGTTCAGGGATACCAAACTCGACATTGCACCATGCTCCCCGAGCCAACTAGGATCATAGCATTAATAATCCCGGCGGCCCATTCTAACTGATGGAGAGCAGGCTACCTCGCAATAGTGAAGAACGAAGATGGCTGTTGTTCACTATTAGGACATGCCAACTTGGTCAGGCGTGTCCTACCTTATACTTACAATGCACCCTGCCCGTAGGCCTACCATAGGGGTGACTAACATGAAGTCAAGGGAAGGTTTGAGGGGCTGGCAAGTAGGTATACTTGCGCAGCCGGCGTGACAGCACTAGGCTGCACGTGGGTCTGGCAATGACCGACGTAGACATTCTTTTACGAGGCCGCTCTTGTGGGTGGCACAACACATGCTGCAGACCCACGAGCGGCATTTGTATTTACAAGCCCCGGAACTCCTGGTGCACTAGACTAGGGACTGACAGTAAACCAAATAAGCCAAACATGGATACAATTGATACATCAATTTAACATCGGGAGCACTTGCGCTGTGGCACTGATCAGCAGTGGCACGGCGCCCAAAGCATATACCAGCAAAACATCGAAAAACAGTGGAGGCAAACAGAAAAAATGGAGGAGAGACTCAAGCCAATGATGTCAGGTCTAACACGTGTCCCCTCCAGCTGAAATGTGAGGAGAACTACCCTTGACCTAGGGAGTCCTCATCACTAAGGCGGAAAAATCTGGACAGACCATCAGCATTGGCGTGATCTGTACCAGGGCAGTGTTCCACCGTAAAGTCCATCCCCTGTAGAGAAATGGACCACCTCAACAGTTTCGGATTCTCACCCCTCATTTGCATCAACCATCTGAGGGTCCTGTGGTCTGTCTGAACCCGGAAGTGAGTCCCGAACAGGTAGGGTCTTAGCTTCTTCAGCGCCCAGACCACAGCAAATGCTTCTCTCTCTATCGCACTCCACCTCGTTTCCCTGGGAAGTAACCTCCGACTGATGAAGGCTACAGGCAAGTCTCGGCCCTCTTCATTCACGTGAGCTAGAACAGCCCCCACGACATGCTCTGAAGCGTCCGTCTGGACAATGAATTCTTTTGAAAAGTCGGGTGCCTGGAGTATAGGCGCTGTGCACATTGCAGTTTTCAGGGTATCGAAGGCCCTTTGACAGGCATCAGTCCAGATCACGTTTCGTGGCTGCTTCCTGGAAGTCAGCGAAGTCAAGGCGTGCACAATGTTACCGTAATCCTTGACAAACCTCCTGTAATAACCCGTGAGTCCTAAGAAGGCTCTCACCTGAGTTTGGGTTTTGGGCGGCGCCCAAGCCAGGTTGGTATCAATCTTGGGTTGCAGGGGGGCAACCTTGCCGCTCCCTACTTGGTGCCCCAAGTACACCACAGAACCCTACCCAATCTGGCACTTACTGGCTTTGATTGTGAGGCCTGCTCTGCGCAGGGCCAACAACACTTCCTGGAGGTGGCGCAAGTGTTCCTCCCAGATGGCGCTGAACACTGCGATGTCGTCCAGGTAGGCGGCACTGAAATCCTCCAGTCCAGCCAAGACCTGGTTGACCAACCTCTGGAAGGTGGCAGGGGCATTCTTCATCCCAAAGGGCATCACCCGGAACTGGTATAGCCCATCTGGTGTGGAGAATGCGGACCTCTCCTTTGCCCCATCAGTCAAGGCGATCTGCCAGTACCCAGACGTTAGATCAAACGTACTAAGGTACCGGGCAGCCCCCAACCAATCTATGAGCTCATCAGCTCTGGAGATGGGGTGCGCGTCAGTCTTCGTGACCGAATTGAGTCCTCGGTAATCCACACAGAACCGAAGTTCTGGTGAAGCACCAGGCGCTGCAGCCTTCGGGACCAAGACCACTGGGCTGGCCCAAGGACTGCTAGAGGACTCAATCACCCATAAGGCAAACATTTTGGAGACCTCCTCCTTAATGTATGCTCGGACCTTGTCAGTCACCCTGTAAGCCTTGTGCTTCACAGGAGGGCTGTCTCCGGTGTCAACATCATGGACACACCAATGAGTGACACCCGGAACCAAGGAAAACAGATCCTAGAATTGTCCCAACAGTTGGCGATAATCCTGTTTCTGCTCAAGGGTCAATGTGTCAGAGAGGACCACACCATCCACTGACCCGTCTTGCTCTTTAGCACACAGGAGGTCAGGAAGAGGCTCACTCTCCTCCTTCATTCCAGCATCTGTAGCTAGGAGCATGCCCACTTCGGACCTTTCTAAGTGGGGCTTCAAACGGTTGACATGCAGGACCCGCAAGGGGTTCCTGGGAGATTTCAAGTCTACCAGGTAGGTGACATCGCTCTTCTTCTCCACAACCTTAAACGGTCCAGTCCACCTGTCCTTGAGCGCACAAGGTTCCACAGGGGACATGACCCACACTTCCTGACCAGGCTGAAGCTCTACCAGAGTGGCATTCCGGTCGTACCAACTCTTCGTATCCTCCTGGCTGGCCTCCAGATTTGCCTGAGCAAGTTCTCTGAAGCGCCGAGTCTGGTTCCGGAAGGCCAGCATGTAGCTGTATACATCGTGGGGAGGTTTCCTGGGAGATTGCTCCCAGCCTTCTTTGACCAGACTCAAAGGCCCTCTTACCGGGTGACCGTATAGGAGCTCAAAGGGGCTGAACCCTAGAGACTTCTGCGGCGCCTCACGGTAAGCAAACAACAGGCATGGCAAGAGGACATCCCATTTCCGCCTCATTGGTTCTTCAAGACCCATAATCATCCCTTTAAGGGTCCGGTTGAATCTCTCAACCAGCCCATTTCCTTGAGGGTGGTAAGGAGTGGTGAACTTGTAGGTTACCCCACACTCCTTCCACAGAGACTTCATATAGTTCGAAATGAAGTTGGTGCCTCGGTCCGACACCACCTCTCTGGGGAACCCCATCCGGGAGAAAACACCCATCAGTGCCCGTCCCATCACGGGGGTAGTCACTGTTCGGAGAGGGATGGCTTCCGGGTACCGTGTGGCATGGTCCACCAAGACCAGGATGAACCTGTTGCCCAGGGCTGTCCTGGGGTCCAGGGGCCCAACAATGTCAATACCCACCCGGTCAAAGGGGGTACTGACCACTGGAAAAGGTTGGAGGGGAGCCTTCTGCTTCCTTCCGCTTTTCCCACTTGCCTGGCAAGTGTGACATGTCTTGCAATGGATATCTACATCCCTTCGCATCTGAGGCCAATAAAAATGGGTGACAAGCCTGTCATAGGTCTTGTATTGCCCCAGATGTCCAGCTAACGGAACGTCATGAGCCAAACCCAGTAGGAAGGCTCTGAAGCGCTGGGGTACCACCAGCACACGGGCTGACCCAGGCTCAGCAGCCTTAGGCTCGCTATACAGGAGGTCGTTCTCCCAGTACACAAAATGTGACCCTGACTGATCACCTGAGGATTGGGCTGAGGCCTGCTGCCTCATGCCCACAAGAGAAGGGCACACTTTCTGTTCCGCACAGAATTCCTCCCTGGAGGGACCACCATCCTGCTGCCAATGGGTCATCTCGGGCAGGTCTCCCAGTTCGGCAATTTGTTCCCCTGTGGGCTCCAGGGCATCCCACTCAGGGTCTACCTCCTCCTGGACCACGGGAACTACGGGGCCAGTTTCCCGAGCCTCCTGCCTCTTCTCTTCACAGCTGGGTCCTGGGCCGTACTTTCAGGCTCCGGGACCCCATCAACACCCTTACTTGCTGTCATCGATCGAGTGGTTGCACACACCCACTCCGGCACACCCAACATCTTCAAGTGCACCTCCCTCTCCACCTTAGCCCAAGGGGAGTCTTCTAAATCATTGCCCAGGAGACAATCGACAGGCATGGCGGGCCTCACAGCAACCTGAAGAGTACCTGAAACTCCCCCCCATTCAAAGGAAACCTGAGCTACCTCACACTCTTTCTGGGAGTTGTCAGCAGCTTTCACAGGGTAGAATGCGTGGGGAACCACCTGCTCTCGGGACACCAAGTGACACTTGGCAGCTGTCACACTCGCTCCGGTGTCTCTGAGGGCTTCCACTCTATGGCCATTAATGGTCACCCACTGCCTATATTTACTAGTGTTACTAGGCAGAGGGGGTGGAGGGACCAGTTGCATGTCTCCTAGCGAGACCAGGTACATTTCAGCGGGAACCCTCCCACCATGGACAACCATCTCCTCCCCTCCCAGGGCTACACTCGCCAACTGACGGGGGGGTGCACGTGGCGGTGCATTCGAATCCTTTTTGGGACACTGGGGGTCATAACACCGGTGTCCCACCTGCCCACAACCGTAGCAGGTTAGGGGGCCCCTATGAACAGGTTTACCCGTCGGGCCCCTGGCTTCTTCTCAGGGGGAGGCTGGGAACCTTTCCCTTGGTTCCCTTGGGGATTACTTTGGGGCCCTTTCTGGGACTCCTTCTGTTTACCCTTGTCCCCCCCACTCTTCTGCTGGGGACCCTGCCAACCTTTGGCTGAGTCTCCCACTGGACCCTTGTGGACCCTGGTACTGACCCAGCGGTCCGCCTCCTCAGCAAGTTTTCTAGGGTTAGATATCTTGCTATCAATAAGGTGCTGGCGCAGCTCTGGAAAACAGTTATTAGACAAATGCTCCCAAGCAAACAAATCATAAAGAGCTTCATAACTTTCCACTTTGCTGCCCTTACCCCAACCATCCATGCCTCTGCAAAAATAAGACACATATTCAACCCACGTCGTACCAGGCAACTTCTTACATTCTCTAAAAGCTTGTCTGTACTTCTCGGGGGTCAGGCCATACCGCAACATTAAAGCATCTTTCATATGAGCATACGACATCCTATCCTCAACAGGCATGTCTAACAGGGTACCTCTCCCCTCATTCACAAAGCGACCCCACAACCCCGCTCCCCAATTCTTCTCAGGGACCTGGTGGGCCAACAATGCTAACTCATATGCTTTAAACCACTGACCAATATCTCCGTTCCTATGATAATCTTTTATCACATCTTTGGGAAAGTAAAACTTACTTTCTGCAGGCCCAGATGGGATGCTGCCACCAGAGGGATTCAACTCTAACTTCTTAGCTTGGATGTCCAACTCCCTCAACTTGGTATCACGCTCCAAAGCTAACTTCTCTCTTTCAAAATCTAACCTTTTGGTCTCCAAATCAGCTTCTCTTCTACCTCTTGCATTTTCTAACTCCAACTGCCCATTTATCTTTAGCCTTGCCATTTCCATGTTGTATGCACGCTCCTTCGCCCTTTCTTCACGTTCTCCAGGGGAAAGAACTTTGGAGGAAACACTGCTTCCGGGAGAGGACTCCGGCCCATTCGCTGGCGCCTCCTCTTCCCCTTCCACTGGCGGTACCACCACCGGATCAGTGGGATCTCTGGATTCCGACCAGGCCTCCAGAGCTTTGAGATATTCCTCCTTCAACGAGAGGCCTTTGGTGGGAACTTTAAACTGCTTGCAGAAGGATTATAGGGGCATATTATCAAGCCTGTGCGCTAAAATTATCGCCGCTTTATCGGCCGAAAACGGCCGATAAAGCGGCGATAATGGGCTTGATAATATGCTCTGTGGAATTCCAATCGAAGCCCATGTTAGATGTCTTCACATCTAACATGTGCTTCGATTGGAATTCCATAGAGCATATTATCAAGCCCATTATCGCCGCTTTATCGGCCGTTTTCGGCCGATAATGCGGCGATAATTTTAGCGCACAGGCTTGATAATATGCTCCTTAGTTTCTTCAAGCCGTAGTCGTTTATCTTCGCTCTGTCGAATTCCTCCTCAACAACAACAGGGGTAGTGACTCCGGTGTCACTCATGGTCAAAACTGGCAGTGTTCAAAAAATCAAGCTTCAGAAAAGCGGAGAACCAAAAATAGGATCCTTCCAAATTAGATTGTGACTGTGCTATGGTCTGCTCTCACTATGTACCGCACACTAATCACTGTGCATGGGTCATAAATGCAAGGTTCAAATCCTCACCGCTGCGTCCAATGTTAGAACCGGCTGTCTCTAGTTGGCAGAGGTATGCACTTCTGACAAATAGGGACACACCTTTTCTAGTCAGGGCAAGGGCATCACCCTTTGATAACCCCTGCTCACCACCTTGGTAGCTTGGCAGAGCAGAACAGGCTTATCTCAGAGGCTGTGTGCTAAGCATTTATGACCACATACAGTAATAAAGTGAAGGCACGACAAATGGACGCGACACTGTAGTATTATAAAAATAAGTATTTTTATATAAGGCTTAGCACAAGACCAAATAACGACAGAACTGTACACAATCTGAATAAATACTTTGGGAAGGAAAAAGGATAGTTCAAAGGTAGTTTCTTCTTTAGCACAAAGTCTTTAGTATCAAGCAAATCTTCTTCTTGGAAACACAGTTCTTAGCAACAGGGTAACTCACACGGGAGCTACACGACGTCGAGGCAAAGTTAATCCAAAGGTTCGGCGTCGACCGCGAGGAGCGCTACGTCGAGCCCGGAGTCACACGGACCCCAACAACACAGTACCTTAGGAAAAATGAAGCACACGATGATCAGCGGCGTCGAGCAATCCGGCGTCGCGTCTTCGGTGTCGATCAGGCCTCAGCAGGCGTCGTTGTCGATGATGCGGTTGCAAAGTGTGAGCAGCGCTCCGGGCGTCAAGAGGGCACGAGGGCGTTGCGATCAGCAGCGGTGCAGACACGAGGTCTCTTGGAGCTGGAGCCGTACTCCCACTCACTGGCGTTGCTGCTGGCGTTGATCGGGCCCGGCGGCCGGTCGTCGAGGAAGCGGGACACTGGGGCCGTTACCCACTACGTCGAGCTGGATTCGGCGACGTCCGTCGGCGTTGAGATTGCTGGTTCTTTCAGAGGTGCTGGATTCACAGGTTCCAGCAAATAGCACTTTAAGCAGATGAAGTCCTTTAGCCCTGTGACTTCAGCAGGAGACTGGCACACTTCCAGTCCTTGGAGATTTTCTTAGCAAGCGTGAGAGTACACACACAGTTCCTCTCTCCTGGTTTCCTTGGCAAAAATAAAGAAGCACTGCAGGATTCCCCCCAGCAAACAGCACACTGGCAGAAGGGGTAGGCAAGTCCTCAGATCAGCAGGCCTCTTGTCCTTGGTTACAGGGTTCCTTGTCAGAAGTGATCTAAATTCTTGGTCCAGGGGTCCTTCTCTTATACCCCTTTTCGGCTTTGATCCCTTTGTCCATGCCGGGGATTTTCCCAACATCCTGGGTCCGTTGTGGGTGGAGCCAGGCAGAAGCACCTGGCCTATTCACTGAGCAGGGCTGTGTCCTCAGACGCCCAGCAGGAGGTGGAGCCAACATCGTCCATGGCAGGCACAGAGCCATCAGCCGCTTGGCAGGAGGTGGAGCCAGCATTGTATTAGGCAGGGCAGGCTATCAGCAACTACTCTCCCACTACTCTCAACGCAAATGTCCCACTCATCCCACACTGACTCATCCAGACCTCTGGAGCCACCCAGCTCCTGTCACACACACGCAAGACCTGCAGAAACCAGAAATGGTTAGACAAGAAAATAGACACTTTCTAAAAGTGCTATTTTCGAACCCAGAGTCCAAAAACCATCCACACCAACGGATGCGTAATTAAACCCCGAGTTCAGGGATACCAAACTCGACATTGCACCATGCTCCCCGAGCCAACTAGGATCATAGCATTAATAATCCCGGCGGCCCATTCTAACTGATGGAGAGCAGGCTACCTCGCAATAGCGAAGAACGAAGATGGCTGTTGTTCACTATTAGGACATGCCAACTTGGTCAGGTGTGTCCTACCTTATACTTACAATGCACCCTGCCCGTAGGCCTACCATAGGGGTGACTAACATGAAGTCAAGGGAAGGTTTGAGGGGCTGGCAAGTAGGTATACTTGCGCAGCCGGCGTGACAGCACTAGGCTGCACGTGGGTCTCGCAATGACCGACCCGTAGACATTCTTTTACGAGGCCGCTCTTGTGGGTGGCACAACACGTGCTGCAGACCCACGAGCGGCATTTGTATTTACAAGCCCCGGCACTCCTGGTGCACTAGACTAGGGACTGACAGTAAACCAAATAAGCCAAACATGGATACAATCGATACATCAATTTAACATCGGGAGCACTTGAGCTGTGGCATTGATCAGCAGTGGCACGGCGCCCAAAGCATATACCAGCAAAACATCGAAAAACAGTGGAGGCAAACAGAAAAAATGGAGGAGAGACTCAAGCCAATGATGTCAGGTCTAACAATGATCTTTTCTGAAAAACAACAGACTGCAACGGCATTGTGCAGAACCAACGGAAGATCTGTCCTGTGAGAAACAACCAGCAGAGCCTATGATGAGTGGTGTACTGCAGGCAGTAGGGTTACATGAAATGACACTGTGGCACTGGATCTGTACCTACTATGACCAGTCCTCAATACAATCTTAAATAAACCTGGAACTTCCTGAAACAGAGCGTTGATATCTATTTTATTTCAGTCCAGATATTCAATTACAGGCAGGGATTCCACTCCACATGCCGCTAGAATCCATGACCTCCTACTTCTTGACAATGACATGCTTTTTGTAGGCTTTACACAAACGGTGAAACAACAGTGTTGGATACTTGATTAAAGTCAAGCATGAAATGAGAGAGTGTGAACTGAAGTATATATCCTGGGAAAAGCATAGAAATGACCGTAGGGATACAAACTTGTAAAGAACACAGGGCAAGGAGGAGGGTGTGTCACCTAAGATGTTGGAGAAATGGGAGAAGAACCAGAGATTTCTGATAGGAGCTATCCACCTTCTGTGAGGAAAGGGGACTCCATGGGGGGTGCAGAGCCGCCTGAACAAGTAGAAAGGAAAGGAAATCAGGAAAGGAAATCAAACAACCAACTGCTTGAGAAAAATATAGTGACAATGTGAAATTGGAATGGAACATGAGCAGATACATTCTGAAACGTCGAACGGATGAGTAGTAATGTGGAATCTGTAGTTATGTAGTAGTGGAGAGAGCACTGAAGAGCTCTGGTAAGGATGCGGACAGTACTTCTATATGATATATTTCAGCCATAGAACATATGTGTTCCTAAGGTTATATATAATGTTGTTGTTGTTGAAGTGACAACAGGGAAAGCTGCAGAACAGGAACAGGATGGAAGATTACCCTCTATATTCTTAGTTAGCACCTCCTTCTATGGGATTTTACAACTAATGCACTGGTTTATAGTGCCACAGTAAACACATTATACATATTAGCGTGAGAGACACCAAATGTATTGAAGAGTGGGAATGTTGTAGGGTCAGGGATGTTGGGGCTATGATATCTAATGTGATGTTTAAATGTAGATCCGGATTACGGAGTACCAATGGCGAGAAGTGCACCGGGCCAATAGGTACAAGTGTAAAGATACAATGATAGATGGAACAAGCATGCATTTTACAGGAAAGTATTACATGGAATGTTAATATTCTTGGGCATAAAGTGAAGAGAGGAATGGTGTCAGAACAAACTCAATCCTTATTTAATCAGAAATAGACAAGGTCTGACTAATATGGCTTTAAAAAGAATTAAATGTATATCTCCTTGCTGGAGGAGTAGGGAAGTGACAATGTTAATCAAAGGATCTCCAATGTTCATAGCTGATAGACAAGGAGGAATCATTAAGTGTGTCACTGTAAAACTTAAGGAATGCGAGAAAAAAAGAATAGTGCTGCTGTTTGTCCATTCCTCCAACCCCCAGTCGCACTCAGGCTTGAAAAACTGGGGACAGTCTTTGTACAACTGCTTGATATATTTCTAATGGTAGGTGGACACTTTAGTTATGTGACAGAGGAACATCTTGATAAAGCAACAGGGGGCTAATAGTGGTGCAAGGAAACACTCAAGATTCTGGGATTTGTTGTCTTTGTTCAGCTGAGCACTGTGCAGACATCAGCAACTAATGCATGCTACTGTTTTTTCCAAAGCTGTATTACCTGCTCGCCCGACAGTTTACAATCTCAGACTTTGGAATGCACTATTTCTAGTTTTGGCGGTTTAGGATTATTCCCCATTAGACATCACTGCAAATTAGATTCTAGCATTGGACTTATGAATTGAGTTTGGACCGTGCTCCTGCTATCAGAGGTTATTGACCCTAAGGGAATGTAAATGGATTCTTACATTCTGGACACAGTCAATCAAGGCCTTAACAAATATGAGGAATTTAACAAACAAGTAGGGTTACTTAATTACTGTAAACCTGGCTATTAATATCCATTAGATCTGGATTGCATGTATTTTCCCTGGACAATGATAACCCAAGTGCATAGTGCTCATTTCCACTGTGGCTGTCTCACGTCACCTCACATGCACATAAGCGTTTAATGCACAATATAAGACATTGTTTGATCCCATGAGATTGATTTCATGTATGCAATTTCACTAAGCATCCCTAATTTGTTATACTTTTGGCTGGTTGTGACCAATGAAAAATCTAGAATATAAACTGACTGAAAAACATCTAGGTGGTTTAAATGTAAATAGTAAGGTGT
Source organism: Lissotriton vulgaris (assembly GCF_964263255.1). NCBI lineage: Eukaryota > Metazoa > Chordata > Amphibia > Caudata > Salamandridae > Lissotriton > Lissotriton vulgaris. The sequence goes on from NC_141695.1 coordinate 570,787,861, forward strand.
AATATAACATCTTGACCCTTTTCATCTTGATGCTGACAATTGTTTGTCATGATTGAGTGTGTAGTTTCTTTCACCTTTGGTAATGTCCGCACAAATAGCAAATGTTTTTTACTTGTTAGAAGTAGGCTGCAGAGACATAGGTTAAAAATATCTTGCAAATAAGGTTGGACATATCTGGAAAAAAAGTGAAACAAGGGACGCAGCCGTGTGCTGCTGATCCTTATAGCTGGGTCATATGTGAAGTATTTCCTTCTTAACACTTCACCATCCTTGCTATGTCTTTGGGGGCGGGCAAACTCCCTGGGGGCGGGCACCCTCCCACAGCATCAATCCGACCGCTCTCCATAGCATGTCTTTGAACGATCATGAAGTAATAAAACAAGAAATATCAATGGCAATTCAAAGAACTCAGCGTGGGCATTTGATGTAAGCTTATCAATCACTCAACTTTACAAGAAAGACATGCACGCTTTTAAAGCAGCTACCGTCCTAATTTTTTATTAACCGGTTTGACATATATGGCACAACGTACTCTGGATACGCGAGGGGAGTGCTTATATGGGTGACCTCAGGAACTCCACTACAAATCACACATTCCATGATAGACACGCAGGGCCGTTATGTTACCATGAAGGGCCTACTGAATGGATCCCCCCTGGCGTTGGTCTCCCTGTATGCTACAAGTTGGGGACAAGCCAATTTCTTGTGAATGCTCAGATCATCAGTGCTTACGGACCCTACAGGATCCACATATAGGGGAGGCAATTTTAATGGAGTATGGGATTTAGCCTTGGATCGCTCCCGTCCTCCTCTTACAGGGGCACAATCCATCAAACTAGCACACCACATGAGGGAATGGGCGTCCCATACACAGGTCCACGATGTATGGTGCAGATTACATCCACAGGCGCGCATATATTCTCATTACTCGACACTGCATGATTTATATATGCGGATAGACATGGTGTTCTGCTCGGACAACGCTATACAAGTGCATGCTGCTTATTTGACACGCGTGCTTTCTAACCATACTTCCTTACAACTTAATCTGATTTGGGATGTTCAACGTCATGAAATTTCGACTTTGCACCTGCCTGGGGCAGCACTGGCTGATTCCTTCTACCAGGCCATCCTCCTTGAATCCATCACCTCCAACTTTAGGAGTAATGAAGGGACTGCCTCCTCATTGGGGGTGGAATGGGACACCTTCAAATTTGTTCTCAGCGGGCATGCCATTAAGACCACGTATGGGGTCCGAAAAATCTGACTGATGCGCTTGCCACACATGAGTCCATGATCCAGAGCCACGAATAGCGTATCCCAACTGATCCCCTTATTGCCCCCTCACTCACCCAGGCTCCCTTAGCATATAAGAGTGCAATGGATGAAGTATGTGCCTTAGACTACAGAATGTATCTGGCACGTAGACATAGAGAAGGAGGCTCCTGGCGTGGCTCCTAGGATCTGACATTACCCAGCCTCCCATTAATACCATATACACGAGCGCTGGGACCCTAGTGAACACGCAGGCAGCTATCAAGCATTATTTTTATGAATATTCTACAACGTTGTACGCAGCCCTGGCCCCCCAAGGCCCGGAAATTCAGCTCCCAGAGGTCACCCCGGCCTAGTATGATGACCTAGAACAGCCCATTGCGCTGCATGAGATCACGTATGCTATTGGACAGATGGCAATGGGCAAGACACCAGGGACAGATGGGTGGCCAGCAGAATTTTATTCCACCTTCTCTGCACAGTTAGCACCTAGACTAGCCAAGGTGTAAGCTAAACCGGGTCAAAACCCCCACCAAATGGATACGCGAGGGGAGTGCTTATTTTTATTATTTTTTTAAATATATTTTTATTGCAGGAATTAGTAAATTGTTACATTGTCGGCCAGCAGTATAAATCAATCAAAATCAATGGAATACAACCCTCCGTCTCCCAGCAGTATATATCCTTACACAGCCATTCAGCCCACAACCCAATGGTCGGGCGGCGATATCCAATGGGGACTCAACGGGAGGTCGAAGCTGGCCCGGATAATCCATCATCCGTCATCTGCTTTTCTAAACAAGCCTACCAAAACCAAAAGAAAACCCCTCCCTCAAAACACTACGAACCAAAGTAATCCCCGCCCAACCCCGCCATTAGCGCATGGTAACAACCGCAATATGATCTGTGAGAGGACCCATGAGGAAAGCAGTAGACCTGTAAAGCACAATCGCCTATCGGGACTCGGGCGGGCTGCTTCCTCACTTTCGGAATCGCTGGGGGCGCAATAATCCCTGAGGGCCTGCACTAACGTCTCCCACTCCAGCGCTGCCTCCTGTGCCTTTTCATTCTGATGTCTCCTAGCTAACTGGTACCTCAGCGTGCTTTCACCCGCCGCCCGCTTCAAGAGTTCGCTGTGCCATCGGCCCCCCGTCGGACCAACCAGTGCCTTCCAGTTCCTGGTCACCTCTCGCTTGGCAAGGAGAAGCCCCAAGTCAATGAATTTGCTAGTAATTTTGTGTTTGGGGGTATGTGGAAACCAGTGTAGGAGTCCCACTGCCGCATCCACCGATAGGGATCTCCCCGTCACCTCCTCCAAGGTCTTCCCCACTTCCATCCAGTAGGAGGATAATCCCGGGCAGGACCACAGCATGTGGAGAAGGTCTGCATCCGATGCCTGGCACCTGGGGCAGTCCGCGGAGCTCGTAGCAAAATACTGTTGGATTTTCGCCGGGGTCAAGTATGCCCTATGGAGTATGTAGTAGTGGACCAATTGAAAGCGGGCGTGGCGCGTGCCCTTCCAGGCTCGCCGCACGAGTTGGGACCAGGTCGTCTCTGGGATCTCCTTACCTATGTCTTTCTCCCAACGGGTTCTTAAGGTAGTGAGGGGGGCCAGCCCCTCGTTGAGCAGTCTACCGTAGAGGCAAGTGACCGCCTTCACCGTCCCCGCTGACATCATGACGTATTGGCACACCTGAGACGTTGGAGGCTCCTCCTGCCCTTGCTTCCAATGCGCTTGGATTGCTCGGACCAGGGCGAGTGCAATAGAAAGTCGCCGCGGGGAACCTCGAAGCGATCATTGAGCTCCTGAAAGGGCAAAAGCACTCCGTCCTCGTAGAGGTCGCCTAGCAATTGTAGGCCCGCTTCCTCCCAGTCCGCTAATCGTGACCAATCACCACCATGGGGCAGCGCCGTCAGCATACCCAAAGGTATTTCAGGTGCATACGGTATTCTCAACTGGCCCCGGGTGTGGGCCCGGTTCCAGCACAGGCGAATGGTCTTCTCCTCTAGCGTCAAGTCCTGCAAGGCCAAGCGTTTCCGCAGCGCTATGAAGGAGAGAACATGCCTAGCCATCCCCGTGCCTCTCCTGTCCTCCGGGCCCCGGAATTCCCTAGCGATCTCCTGGGTGAGGGTCTGCAGCTGCGCTGCTAAATAGTACTTCTCAAAGTCCGGAACCGCAAGCCCACCCTCGGACTTCGGCCTCATCAGGGTCTTGAGGGCCACCCTTCTGCGGCCTGAGCCCCAGAGGAATCCAACCACCATTGACCGCAATAGTCGAAAAGTGGCCGGCGGGATCCAGATCGGCAGCGCCCTGAAATAATACAGTAACCTGGGGAGCGCCACCATTTTGAGCAATGCGATCCGTCCCGCCACTGAGAGCGGTAGAGTAGCCCAAAAGTCCATGCTACCCCGTAACGCTCGAGTGCTGCGAGCTATGTTCCCATCCAAGAAGTCGGATGGTGCGTGGTAGATATATACCCCCAGGTATTTAAAGCAATCAGGTTCCCACCTAATCTCCCTACTGAGAACAGGGCTAGGTGTGCCTCTGCGGACCGGAAAAAGACAAGTCTTAGCCCAGTTCACCCGAAGGCCCGAGACCTCCCCAAACGCCGTGAGCGCCGTCTCAGCCCCATTTAGGGCGGAATCCGGGTCCTCAAGGAAGAGCAAGAGGTCATCGGCGTACAGCGAAACGTGATGTGGGCCCGAAGGCGTCCACAAGCCACCATAATGGGCTCCCGAGCGGAGTAGCAGCGCCAGTGGCTCCACCGCTAATGCAAAGAGGAGCGGGGATAATGAGCAACCCTGCCTCGTGCCTCTCTCCACTGGATACTGTGAGGAGATCAGCGGGCCTGCCCGGACTCTGGCCGATGCCGAGGCATATAGGACCGTGGTCCATCTGATGAAACCCTCGCCGAGGCCGAATCGCAGTAACACCGTGCTCAGGTAGTCCCATTCCAGGCTGTCAAAAGCCTTCTCCAAATCTACCGATAGGATCACCGGGCAAGGGGCGTCCACTAGCGGTTCTCCCAGCAAGGGCAACAGCCTACGGATGTTCATGGTTGTGTTACGCCTGGGGATGAATCCAGCCTGGTCCTCATGTACCAGGGAACTCATGTGACCCAGCAACCTTGAAGCCAAGATGCTGCTCAGTATTTTATAGTCAACCGTTAGCATTGATAAAGGCTGGTAGGACGCCGGATCGGACGAGTCCCTTCCGGGCTTAAGGAGGGGAACCACCAAGGCCTCGCACATCGAGCCGGGGAGCCGACCAAGCCGCTTCGCCTCTCTATACACTATCAGCAACCGTGGTGCTAGGAGATCAGCATAAGCTGCATAAAATTCTACCGGAAGGCCGTCTAGGCCCTGGGTCTTATTTCTCGCCATCTTTTTAATGGCGCTGCGAATCTCCCCCAGTTCTATGTCGGACCCCAGGGCTTTCGCCACGTCGGGCTCCACTGTTGGGAGCTCCAGGGGTCGCAGATAATCATCGAGCAGGTCAGGGACATTGGCAGAGCGACTGCGGTACAAACGTTCGTAGTAGTGCAGGTAGCAGCTCAGGATCTCAGGCTGAGTGCGTACTTCGGTCCCGTCCGTCATACGCATGGACGTCGTCAGAGAGGTCTGGCGCGTGGGGTTAGCCAACCATGCCAGCAATGCGCTCGATCTATCCCCCTCTGCGAGGGACCTGACCGTATAGGCCTTGTAGTCGAAACAGCGCAGCCGTTCGACCTCCGCCGCTACCGCCTCCTTCGCCTCCGCCGTGCGTTCCTGGAGTTCAGGGCGTCCGGGGCGGCGGAGCTCCAACTCACGGAGTCTCCGGTCCGCCGTATCCAAATCGTCGAGGATAACTCGCCTCATGCCTACCTTCTTGGAGATGCAGTAACCCCTTACCACAACCTTAAACGCGTCCCATTCCATCGCCCTCGAGCTCGCAGTGCCCCTGTTGGACGCGAAGTACTCCGAGATCTTATCTCCAAGGTCCGCCTTGAACACACTGTCCTCAAGGATCTCAGGACACAACTTCCAGGTGGGCACTGCCGGCACCCCAGGAAACCAGCGAAGGTCCAGCAGAAGAGGGTTATGATCTGAGATGGTCCTGGTCAAATATTCAGACCGGACCGCCGCCGAGATCAATTCAGTCGATCCAAGAAATCCGTCCTGTCTAACGTGTAACTCGTTTAGGCCTGAGAAGTAAGAGTAGTCTCTCGTGTCGGGGTGTTGCGCCCTCCAGATATCCGTCAGACCCCAGTGCGTCTGCCAGGCCCTGCGACCCTTAGCCACACGGCGAACCGGAGAGTCCGGGAGGGGTGGGTGCGAGCGGTCAGTCTCCACATCCACTACTGAATTGAAATCCCCACCGAGCAGAAGGGGCCCAGACAAGAAGTGGGCTAACGAGCCCGATAACCTGGAAAGGAAGGCAAGTTGGTCTATATTGGGTGCGTAAACACAGCAAACGTTTAGGTCCCTCCCCCCCAGAGTGCCCGATATGGCCACATAGCGCCCCTCTGGATCCACCACCGTATTCGTGACCTGGAAGGGAACCTCAGCTCTGATCCAGATTAGCGCCCCCCTGGCATACGCGGAGTACGTAGTGCAAAAGACCTGCCCCCTCCACCTACGCTGTAGCGCCGCCCCTTCCGCCTTGTTCAGATGGGTCTCTTGCAGCAGCGCCATTTGTACCCCTCTACGCACTAAATAAGCGTGGACTTTGTGTCGCCTAGACATGGTGTGAAGCCCCCGCACGTTCCAAGTAATACATTTCACATTAGCAATATCAGCCATTGTCCCATATTGTTCGTGCAAAGTTTCCCCATCCGGGTCCCGACAAAGAAAGAGCAACAATCAACCCAGCACTGATGGCGGCCATTTTCCCCAACCAAAACTCAACAACCCCAATTCGACCCAAATCCCTGCCCACCCTCCCCAGAACAGGACCCAAATAGCACCATCTAGTTCCCATCCAAACCATACCCTCAAAACCCCCTCTATCCCCGACTAATCCTGCGGTCGCCACCGTAGGAAGGCCTTAAGGGCCAGGTGCGGGCTGGACGTTGGCAGTGGGCCCTCGATGCTCTGGCTACCAGGACTAAAGCAAGCCCAAAACAGTAAAAGAACCCTTGGGGCACGAGCATGGCACTCCACCCCCTCTTCCCCAAGATTCATAATCAATCACCGGCCCCCGCCGCCCCCGCTACGGGCCCCCACCCAAATGGGTGCAGCTCACCCCGTCAACCCTGTCCATCCAGAAGGTCCTCCACTGAATTCGGCGTGATCACCGGCGTGTGGACGCTATCAGTTACCGACTCCTCCGAGTCCGTTGGTACCCCTTCGTCACCAGGGTCCGCTTCCTCTTCGATGGTACCGTCCCGTGAGCCAGACAGCGCAGATAACACCTCCAGCACTCCCTTCCGCTCCATCGACGTCTCCGCAGTCGAGGGACCACTCGACCGGCCCCGGCGACTCCGAATCCTTTTGGACCGCCGTCGCTGTCCAGGCTCCACTGCCAGCTGGGACGAGGAGCCAAAGCCATCTTTCCCGGCTCTATAGAGTTCGAGCCAGTTACAGACCTCCTCCGGGGTATCAAAGAATTGAGTCTTGTCATCGACAATTATACGGAGCCTTGCAGGGAATAGGAGCGAGTATTGGATGCCCTCGCTCCGGAGCTCGCGCTTGACCACCAGGAATGAGAATCGCCTGCGTTGGGTCTCATAGGTGTAGTCCGGGAAGATGTTCACCTGGCTGTTCCCCACCTTGAAGGGGCCATTATGTCTGGCGGCGTTGAGGATGAGGTCTCTGTCCCGAAAGTGCAATAACCGTGCCACCACCGGTCGCGGGGCGCGGCCCTGTTGTGGCGGCCTCGCTGGAACTCTATGTGCTCGCTCCAGGGTGTAGAAGGAGGATAGACCCTCGGGGGCCACCGTGTCTCAGAGCCAGGTTTCCAAGTAGGCCACCATGCCATCATCCTCAATCTTCTCCGGCAGGCCCACCACTCGAATGTTGTTTCGCCTGTTACGGCCTTCCGCGTCTTCCGCTCTCCGCTCCAGAGCAGTAATCCGGGACAGGGCATCCGTCATTGTCGCAGCCAAAGTTCGCTGTGCCGGCTCCAAGGTTTTTATCGAGCCCTCCACGTCTTTGACCCTATCCGAAAGTTTGCCGTGATCCGCTCTGAGGAGGCCCAAACTCGTCGCCACCTGGGCAATGTCCTGTTGGAGGGCCGAGCGCGTGGTCGCAATCGCCTCTAGAACACGATCAAATTGTTGCTGCAATGGTGCGCCACCAGAGCTCTCCGGGTCCACATGTTCCTCTTTGTCCGGGGCCTCCGTATCTGAGGCGGCTGGGGTAGTCCCCTTGGCTCCCCTCGGTTTCCCCATGTCGCAGGAGTCACACAGTGTGGGGCCAGGCAGGGGCGCCACCAAGTGCGGGCGTCGGCTATGTTTCTCCCGGTTGTTGGACTTCGGGCCGAGGGCCGGCGAGGTTCGTCTCCAGGGCCTATCGGATCTCCACTGCTTCGGCCCGCGCCACCACCCTGCTGTCGGAGGGCACTGAGGAGGAGGCGGAGACAATCGGCGCCAGGTCCGGCAGGCCCGTTTGGCTGATGAGGGTCTGGAGCGAGGGTCACCAACACCACCGGAGACTCTGTGGCGCCAAGGGGCCGGGCCTCCCATAGGAGTGTGTCGATCGGGGAGACGCAGCGAAGTGTGGGTTAGGGGGTCGGCACCGAGGCTGGGGCCGCCCGGCATCCGTGGGTCGAGATCCACTATAGTGAGGGCACCCGACCACCTAGGTGCGATCTCCACTGCCAAAGTTCAAGCAGATCGGTATCCAGACCATCATATCACGGGGAGATGAAAAGGTGAAGGGTGCGCTGTAGTTAGCGATGCTCCTCCAGTTTAAAGGTCCCGACCAAGGGGACAAAGAGGTCCGGGCGCCATGTTGGGTCGCACTCCGCAGATCCACTAACTCCGATTTTCGGTCGGATCAATGCACGATCGAGGTGCGCCAGGTGCCTCGGCAGGTCCCAGTCGGTCCAATCGATAGTTTGCGGGGAGAAGGGTGCCCCGCGGCCTCCGATTTACAGGATAATCCCGGGCTCAGTTCCGGAGCCGAGCTCTCAGGCGACCATCGCCATCGGCGTCCAAGCCACGCCCCCGCGAGGGGAGTGCTTATATGGGTGACCTCAGGAACTCCACTACAAATCACACATTCCATGATAGACACGCAGGGCCGTTATGTTACCATGAAGGGCCTACTGAATGGATCCCCCCTGGCGTTGGTCTCCCTGTATGCTACAAATTGGGGACAAGCCACTTTCTTGTGAATGCTCAGATCATCCGTGCTTACGGACCCTACAAGATCCACATATAGGGGAGGCAATTTTAATGGAGTATGGGATTTAGCCTTGGATCGCTCCCGTCCTCCTCTTACAGGGGCACAATCCATCAAACTAGCACACCACATGAGGGAATGGGCGTCCCATACACAGGTCCACGATGTATGGCGCAGATTACATCCACAGGCGCGCATATATTCTCATTACTCGACACTGCATGATTTATATATGCGGATAGACATGGTGTTCTGCTCGGACAACGCTATACACAGTGTAGTGCATGCTGCTTATTTGACACGCGCGCTTTCTAACCATACTTCCTTACAACTTAATCTGATTTGGGGTATTCAACGTCATGAAATTTCGACTTTGCGCCTGCCTGGGGCAGTGCTGGCTGATTCCTCCTACCAGGCCATCCTCCTTGAATCCATCACCTCCAACTTTAGGAATAATGAAGGGACTGCCTCCTCATTGGGGGTGGAATGGGACACCTTCAAATTTTTTCTCAGCGGGCATGCCATTAAGACCACGTATGGGGCCCGAAAAACTCTGACTGATGCGCTTGCCACACATGAGTCCATGATCCAGAGCCACGAATAGCGTATCCCAACTGATCCCCTTATTGCCCCCTCGCTCACCCAGGCTCCCTTAGCATATAAGAGTGCAATGGATGAAGTATGTGCCTTAGACTAGAGAATGTATCTGGCACGTAGACATAGAGAAGGAGGCTCCTGGCATGGCTCCTACGATCTGACATTACCCAGCCTCCCATTAATACCATATACACGAGCGCTGGGACCCTAGTGAACACGCAGGCAGCTATCAAGCATTATTTTTATGAATATTCTACAACGTTGTACGCAGCCCTGGCCCCCAAGGGCCGGAAATTCAGCTCCCAGAGGTCACCCCGGCCTAGTATGATGACCTAGAACAGCCCATTGCGCTGCATGAGATCACGTATGCTATTGGACAGATGGCAATGGGCAAGACACCAGGGACAGATGGGTGGCCAGCAGAATTTTATTCCACCTTCTCTGCACAGTTAGCACCTAGACTAGCCAAGGTGTAAGCTAAACCGGGTCAAAACCCCCTCCAAATGGCCTCCTATCGTCCCCTGTCGATGCTAAACGTAGATTATAAGGTACTGGGGAAATTACTAGCTAACCAACTAATCACTACTGTTCCCCTGCTGGTCCACGAGGACCAACATGACTTCATTCCAGGCTGCAATACAGAGCTGAATTTGTGTAGGTTATTTAAACTACTGGATTGGGCAAGGGGTGGAATGGAACGGCCTTGGGTTACCTCCCTAAACATAGAAAAGGCATTTCATACCTTAAGTTGGGCTTACCTTGATGCAACACTGGCATGGTTTGGCATAGGCCAAATTTTCTTAAAATGGATAAGACTACAGTATTCGGGACCATAGGCTAGGGTGAAGACGGGTCGCACGTACTCACCGCTTTTATCGCTAGCGAGGGCAACACGACAGGGCTGTCCCTTATCACCGATCCTTTTTAGGTCTCGCTTACGCAGCGCGTATGCGCTGCATAGGAAAAAACCTTTTGTAATCTATTGACTTTTCGCCCTAAAAACGTGCACTTGTTGCATTGCTTTCAAGGGCAACGCGTGCACGTTTGGCGATTTCCTTGAGGGAGTGAGCTTTGACACCATATGTTTGTAATTAACTTCAAACACATGGTGCCCTTGGCTCACTCCCGCAAGGGAAACGCTGTGTGTGCTCTTCAGCCGCACTCCCCTCAACCCTCCCACTTTAAACGCGAGCTACGCTTCCATTTCAGTGCTGATGTGGAGCTTAGTGTCAACTCATAACCCTGTGATTCTGGGCAATTTACTTCCTCTGCACGTGCCTAATGCCTAAAAATGATGTGCATATAAAGCACTCCAGTGCCTACAGAGTTCGTGCTATATCTTAAAACATCCTTCGATGTTCTTTGGTGGTGTAAGGGCGGCCTATGGTTTTAACGCTGCTGTCTCTCCGTTACCATGCCAGAGAGAGCGTGCGCTGCGGGGAGCTGTCTGCTCTGCCTGAGTCGTCAATGATTCGCTACTCATGGGGGAGGTGAGTACCTCAGAAGGGGCGGTCTGGGAACTGCTCATAGGGCCGGGGTGGTCTCTGAGAAGAGGCAGTTTTGGGGCAGCATACAGGCTGCTCCCTAACCCTCTCAGCCTCTCCTCCCTGAGATCCTGCTTACAGTGCGGACGGATATCATTTTCGCTCCCAGACCCTCCAGCGCAGCTTCACCCATCCCCATGGAGGTCCCGGGCCCCGGTGGCAGGAAGCGGCTCCCGTATCGGTTGCTGTGCACCGAGGACGAAGCCTTGAACCAGATAGCACGGGAGGCGAGTGCTCGGTGCAAGGGGTTGAATCAAGTTACAGGGCCGATCTTGTGTGCTTTGTAAGCAGGTGGAAACTGACTGTAGCCTTCCGGAAGCACACAATGTTGAAAACACTTCAAAAACAGACATGTTTCGACCACTGACAAGGTAGCGCATTGCTGCTGTAGCGCTTCGCGCTTTTATTGCTGGAATCGATTTTAAACTTCCTTTCTCTCATTTGCTTTATTTTTTGTTTAGTATCCCCTGCTTTTATCTGCCCACTTTGCCTGCACCTTAATCGGTTGAACACCACCATTTGAGCGGGTCCGGTACCTGAGGTGGGACGCTTTTTCGCCACCATCTTGGAGTGGTGTGGGGCTTGGACAGGCGCCAGTATCTGCGTGCACTCTACTGCGCAGGAGCCAGCGAGGGACATCTATTTAGGGTGAGTCCTAGCGTTGCTCGGCCTGACAAGGTAGCGCATTGCTGCTTTAGTGCTTCGCGCTTTTCTTGCTGGAATCGATTTTAAACTTCCTTTCTCTCATTTGCTTTATTTTTTGTTTAGTATCCCCAGCTTTTATCTGCCCACTTTGCCTGCACCTTAATCGGTTGAACACCGCCATTTGAGCGGGTCCGGTACCTGGGGTGGGACGCTTTTTCGCCGCCATCTTGGAGTGGTGTGGGGCTTGGACAGGCGCCAGTATCCGCGTGCGCTCTACTGCGCAGGAGCCAGCGAGGGACATCTATTTAAAGCTCCTCCCCTAGCGCAGCGGGATCGCGCAGCGGGCGCGCCTTCGCTTAGCCTGAGTCGTGCCAGAGTCCTGCCCGTCTGCGCTCGTCCGCGCTAGGACGCGTTGGGCGTGGCTGGACTCTACGGGTGGCTGTTACGGGGAGCATTATGTTGCGCTATTCTAGGGACACTCTACTTGCCATCAGGCAATGTATTAGGAGCTGTGATGCTCCGCGGGTAGGGCCGTTGTGTGGCCCTTACTCATGTGTCTGCGGGAGGTGGATGTTGGACCTTTCTGCCCCCATTACATGCTTGAGCAACGGGTCTGTTGCTGCTGTCAATAGTTCCCGCCCATTCTTCAACATATGGAACCTGAATGTCAGGTCGATGGTAAAACATCATCAAGATATCTTCGACCTGATAGGTAAGGAGTCGCCGGATGTTTTCTGTGTGACGGAGACCTGGCTACAGGAGACCGACACGGCCGTTATCAACTTGGCCTTCCCGCCTGAGTACTCAGTCTATACTCTTAACCGAGCCTCAAGAGGAGGGGGAATAGCGCTTGCGGTCAAATCCTGCTACCTGTGCGACTGGCAAGGGCAGAAAATTAGTGGCTGTGAAAGCGCGCTGTTTAAGATTTCAATTACGCCCAACTTTGCTTTCTCTGGCCTATTGATTTATCGTCCCCCTGGTAGCGATGTGGCTTTCAGGGAGGCCCTCCCAGATGCAATCAGCACGTTGGCAGCAGGCTGCTCCAATTTTTCCATTCTCGGCGACTTAAACCTTCACTACAACAACCTGTCCATACCTGCGGTAAACAGCTCTGTTGCCGATCTCGAGGCTCTTCAGTTAGTTCAGTTGGTGTTGCGGCCCACCCATGTAGGCGGTCATATTTTAGACCCTTTTTTCACAAATCTAGCAGAAGCCAGCATTTCCACTCCATCTCCGCTGGCCTGGACTGACCATTATCTGGTGCGTATCCAATGTCCACTGTATGAGCCGCACCGCAAACCTACGGTTCGCTCTATCCCTAGACGGCGTTGGAATAAATTAAAACTTGATGATTTTTTTCATCTTCTGTCTTCGGACCCGCTTGGCCCAGTTGAAACCGTGGATGTGGGCTACGACCGCTTTTGTGAGTGGGTTACTAGGGCCCTTGACTCCCTTATTCCGATAGTCTCGTGTAAATGTGGGTCAAGGGACCCGAGCCCTTGGTACGATGATTCGCTGCGGATGCTTAAAAGCACCTGTAGGCGTGCTGAGCGTGATTGGCGCAAAAATTATGATAGTGATAAAAAAGTTTTGTATTTGGCCACTGTAAAACTTTACCATCGAGCAGTCTGCAGAACCCGCGCGGCTTATTATGCCCTGCAATTTCGTACCAGTACTAACCCCTCCAAAACTATTTTTAAGGCCCTGAAAAATCTTATAACCAAAAAGGTGGTTGCGACTCATCAGGGTTCCATCTCACACTGTGAAACCTTGGCGGCTTTCTTTCTGGAAAAGGTTCATGCCATCTATAGAGCCTTCCCTTCGGTCGTACCCTCTGTTGGTGGACCTCTTAAGCCACTAACTCTGGATGTTTTACACTCTTTCCCGAGTTTAACTTCGGAAAGCTTTGGTAAATTGGCTCAGCAGGTCAAGTCAGGGTCTCCGGCTGATCCTCTACGGCCAGATCTGTTTAGAGACCTAACATCTCATGGTCTCTCGCCGGTTTGCTCTTTGATCAACACCTCATTAGCATCCGGCGTGGTCCCAGTGAAGTGGAAACAGGCGGTAGTCATGCCCATCCTCAAGAAACCAACTTTGGATGCTGGTAAACCCGAGAACTACCGCCCAATCTCATTTCTTCCGTGGCCTGCCAAAGTTGCGGAGGCGCATGTTAACTTCGTCCTGTCGGACCATCTTCTTCAGGCTAACATCTTAGACAGTACGCAGAATGGATTTCGTGCAGGGCATAGCACGGAGACAGCTCTACTTTATATGGTGGAGCATCTGCGCTCCGTGCTTGATGCGGTTCAAACGGCGGCGCTGGTGCTATTAGATCTGAGCGCCACCTTTGACACCATTTCCCCACCCGATCCTTCTGCTACGTCTGGAGGAAGCCGGTGTCACCGGCCCTGCACTTCAGTGGTTCCGTTTCTTCCTTGCCAACCGTTCTTTTTGCGTGGCCGTCCCGCCCCATCAGTCCAAACTCCAGCCTCTAGATCTTGGGGTCCCCAGGGCTCCTCGCTGAGTCCCACGTTATTCAACCTATACGTGAGACCGCAGGCTGAGGTTGTCAGGCATTGGGGTATGACCATGGTGTCATATGCCGACGATACTCAGTTAGCGGTTACGATTAGCGGGGATGCGGAAGTGGATGCCCCTAGATTCCAGAATGGACTCCGGGCGGTCGCCAGCTGGATGACCTCCAACTGTCTCCAGCTGAACGCAAGTAAAACGGAAATTATGATCCTTGGCAAGCATACGGAACTCTGGGGAGACAGGTGGTGGCCGTCGGATTTGGGTCCTACGCATACTCTGGTCACTGAGTTGAAAAACCTTGGGGTGTGGCTCGATCCAACTCTCACCTTTGTCTGCCATACCAAGTGCACGGCAGCCTGCTGCTTTGGCATCCTGCGTGGTCTACGGCCCGTATTAAAATTCTTCGATGCTTCCACCCGGCAACTTGTGATTCAGGCAACAGTGATCTCTCTCGGCTCGATTACGCCAGCTCCCTCTTAGTGGGATTAAATCAGGCCAAAATCACCCGCCTGCAGCGCGTACAGAATGCAGCGGCGAGAGCAGTCGTGGGCCTACCTAGATTCTGTCCCACAACTATCACTCTTTGCACGCTGCATTGGCTTCCTATTGCGCGTAGGATTCAGTTCAAGGTTCTCTGTGTAGCCTATAAGATTCTCAAGGGATCCCCTGCTCTGATCCTTTCCAACCTTTTGTCCCGCTATGTCCCAGCCCGTGCTTTAAGATCTTCGGACCTAGAACTTGCTGTTGTCCCCAGCTTCAAGCGCTGCCGGGCTGGCGGTCGCTCTTTTCAGGTACGCGCCGCAGTGTTGTGGAACTCCCTTCCCCTCGAGATCCGTGCCCTCAGGGATTTGCTCTCTTTCCGTCGAGCTGTCAAAACTTTGTGGTTTCCCTAGTTCCTTCCTTTTGCTTTGGTCTGTCCTGTTGTGTTGTGTTGCTACCTTGTCGGGCGCCAGGACGCTCCTTTGCTGGAGCATCTGTGCGCATAATAAATGAGTTTAATATAACATAACATAACATAACTTCAACTGATCGATCCTCATGAAACTCTCTCCATCTCCACCCCATTCTAGGCCTGAAAACACACAAAAACACATTTATTAACTTGAGCTAAAAACAACCCGTGCATCGACTGTCTTCAAATACATTACATTCTAATTTCTCATCCCCAGCAATTGAGAACAGGACAGCACACACCTCAATAATTAAAAAACAGGACCACCACAGCATCACTCAGCGCCACACAGCATCACTCAGCGCCACCCCAACATCACTCAAGGCCACAAAAATATCACTCAGCATCACCACAGCATTACTCAGGGCCACCGCTGCATTACTCAGCACTACCACAGCATCACTCAGCAACGCCACAGCATCACTCAGGCCCACCACAGCATCACTCATTGCCACAACAATATCACTCAGCACCACCCCAGCATCACTCAGAACCAGACCACCACAGCATTACTCAGCACCACAACAGCATCACTCAGCACCACCAAAGCATCACTCAGCGCCACCACAGCATCACTCAGCACCACCACAGCATCACTCAGCGCCACCACAGCATCACTCAGCGTTGGATCCGGATCTTTTTTCTGCTTGGCTTGTCAAGCATAGGCCTCAGCTTCCATCTGATGTTGATGTGCCTAATCTGTGTGTCCAGGAATGGCTGACAGCTGACCTGGATAGTTGTATCCCGGCCAAATCGGGAGGTAAGGGTCGAGGACCCTCCAACCCGTGGATCAACTAGTCACTAACACAAGCAAAGAAGGGCTGCAAGCGGCTAGAGCGTGCCTGGCGACGCTGTTATGATGTGTCTGCTAAATTAGAATATCGGGCGGCCGTCAAACAATATCACAAAGGTATTCAGAGAGCTCGGGCGGAGTTTTTGGCCAATAAAATCTTAGCCAGTTCAAATCCTGCAAGGACTATCCTCTCCCTTCTCAAAGGTATGAAGAACGTAGGGGTGGCCAGTGTCTCTCCTATTGCCTCCAACCATCAATGCGAAGCGCTTGCATTGCACTTTGTTAATAAAGTTGACCAAATTTATATGGGCCTACCTTCAATGGCCCCTCATTTGGAGGGGGAAATGCCAGAAGTGGCGGAGAATATGGGGTACCAGTTTGTAATCATTCCTGCTCCTGACACCTGGGGATTTTGAAGCTCTGTGTTTAAAAATTAAATCAGGTTCTCCAACTGATGCCCTGTCCCCTGCCTTTTTCCGCCAGTTTCACTCTCTGATTTCTCCTGAGTGCTTGGAACTGGCCAATTTGTCGCTTAGGTCAGCCACAGTCCCTCGGGCATAGAAACATGCTAAAGTTACTCCATTACTAAAAAAATCTTCTCTGGACCCGGGGGAACCTGGCAACTACCGGCCAATCTCCCAGCTCCCTTTTCTGACTAAGCTAGTGGATTCCCATGTGAATTCTACTCTTGCGAATTTCATTGAGCAAACAACATTTTTGATCTGTCACAGCATGGTCTCCGACCCAGGCATAGCACTGAGTCTGCGCTATTGGTTGTGTCGGAGGCTATTCGGGGCTGCTTGGATGTTGGGGACTCTGTGGCACTGGTCATTTTGGACTTAAATGCCGCATTTAATACTGTTTCCCATGACATACTCCTGAAACGCCTCTTGGAAGTTGGGATTGGGGACGTGGCCTTAGCCTGGATTCGGTCCTTTCTAGAGGATAGGTCCTTCCAGGTTTTAGTTCCTCCATTAAATTCCCAGGAGTTTGTCCGGCATCAGGGGGTGCCACAGGGCTCGGTCCTAAGTCCGCTCTTGTTTAACTTGTATGTTAGACCCCTGGTGGAGGTGGCAACGGGCAGGGGCTATCCCTGTTGTTGTATGCGGACGATTCCCAACTGGTGATTGCTTTCTCTAAGAAATGCAATGCCAGTTTGGGGAAGTTCAAGGACGATCTCCTGGCCATCCCCGACTGAATGGCAGCAAATTGTTCGAAGCTAAATGCCAGCAAGTCGGAGATCTTGTTGTTCGGCAGGGACCGGGAGCTTTGGTCTGAGCAGTGCTGGCCGGATCATCTAAAACCTGCCCACTCCCCAAGGAGGTTGTGAAGAACCTGGGTGTGTGGTTGGATAATGGTCTGACCTTTGATAAACAAACAAAAGCCGTGGCTGGGGTTTGTTTTGGGCTGTTGCAAAGTCTAAGACCGCTGCTGGGTTTCTTTCCTCCCAAGGTGCGCCAGACCATTGTACAGGCGTCTATCTTGTCCAGATTGGATTACAGTAATTCTCTTTACTTGGGGGCAAATAAGGCGAGTATCAAACGGTTACAGAGGGTGCAGAACGCGGCGGCCCGGCTCTTGGTTGCACTGCCTAGATCCTGCTCGGTGGCGCATGTGCTCCCTAAACTCCATTGGCTACTGGTTGAAAAGCGCATCGCGTTTAAGGTGTTGTGTTTTTCTCACAAGATTCTGACATATCAGGTCCCAGCAGGGTTACTTCATTTGCTGGCGCCTTATGAGCCGGGGCGTCTACTGCCCTCCGCTGATCTTGCGCTGGCCTGCGGTCCACGAGTTTGGAAAGCGAGGGTCGGAGGTCGCTCCTTCTGTTACCTGGCGGCGAAGCTTTGGAATTTGCTTTCTGTCTTTATGAGACGCACTACAAATCATCTGGCCTTTCGCAAAGCTTTAAAGACCTGGCTTTTCCCTACACTGGCCGTCTAATTCGTTACCCTGCTCTCCTTGGTCTCCTGTCTCTTGGTTTCTGGTTGCGCTGGGACACCTCGTTGCTGAGGCAGCCATGCGCATTACAAATCCAAAAATAAATAAATAAAAAACACAGCATCACTCAGGGCCAGCACAACATCACTCAGCATCACTACAGCATCACTCAACACTACCACAGCATCACTCAGCACCACCACAGCATTGCTCAGCACCACCACAGCATCACTCAGCTCCACAATAGCATCACTCAGCGCCACCACTGCATCACTCAGCGCTACCACAGCATTGCTCAGCACCAGCACCACCTCAGCATCACTCAGCGCCACAACAGCATCACTCAGCATCACCACAGCATCACTCAGCGCCACCACAGCATCACTCAGCGCCACCACAGCATCACTCAGCGCAACAACAGCATCACTCAGCGCCACCACAGCATCACTCAACTCCACAACAATATCACTCAGCGCCAGCACAGCATCACTCAGCGCCACCACAGTATCACTCAGCGCCACCACAGCATCACGCAGCGCCACCACAGCATCACTAAGTGCCACCACAGCATCACTCAGCACCACCACAGCATCACTCAGCCCTACCACAGCATTACTCAGGGCCATCACAGCATCACTCAGCGCCACAACAGCATCACTCAGCGTGACCACAGCATCACTCAACACCACCACATCATCACTCAGGGTCACCACAGCATCACTCAGCCCAACCACAGCATCACTCAGCACTATCACAGCATTACTCAGGGCCATCACAGCATCACTCAGCGCCAAAACAGCATCACTTAGCGCCACCACAGCATCACTAAGCACCACCACAGCATCACTCAGGGCCACCACAGCATCACTCAGCGCCACTGCAGCATCACTCAGTGCCACCACAGCATCACTCAGCGCCAAAACAATATCACTCAGCACTACCACAGTATTACACACATCAGTATCACTCTGCATTGCCTTTGCACCAGTACACCACCACATCATCATCACTCAGCAAGACTTGAGTATTATTCAGCATCACCTCAGCATCATCTCCGCAGCAGTCACCACCACCACCACCACCAACCACCTCAGCATCACACAGCACCACCTCAGCTCACTCTCAGAATCTGGCATCTATTGATTCTCTACTAGCGTATGGCCGCTGCTAGTGTTATAATACAGGTACTAGTTCCCAACCTTCACACTCTGATTGTTTATGCCCCCTCAAAAAAATCTTTAAGGAACAACCGTTGGAATAGGCAGAAACAAGTTGCCAGATTTGCCAGAACAAAAGAAAACTGAGGACATATTTTAATGTAAATACTTTTTAAAATATTGTCGTTCAGTTGTACATAATGCCTTCTTGGTCATATATACAGTAACAAAAATGCTTCTGTCACTTTTTTATTATAACTTTTGAATTTGCTGCACAGCAGCCACACTTCTCTACAGCACAGCTTAAAGACATTGGCAAAGTCAATAGCTCTGGCTTAACACTTATAAGGCCCCAAAGGCGGAACCTATTGGCTATGCCAATGCTTGTTGCTCAGGCCATGGATCCACTAGTATGCAAACTATGGGTACGGGTTAGAGACTGGGGTATATGGGTCGATCAAAGATGGCACATCCTCTCTTTATACGCCGATGATGTGTTAATTTACTTATGCGGTAAGGCCAAGATATTACAATCAATCATGGCTCTTTTAAATGCTCACACAGGTGTCTGGGGACTCCAGGTTAAATGGGCTAAAGTTGTGGTGTTTCCAATGACACCAAAGACACCGACACAAAGACAATGGTGTCACCTACTCCGTTGAAGTGGGCATTCTATACTTTTAAATACCTGGGGGTTCAGCTTTCTCACCTAGAATCAGACACGATTGATGGGATCATAGGTCGGACTATAACGTGTGCTCTATCGACCCTCCCATTCTGGATGGGTCTCCCTTTGTCTCCAATAGGCCTGGTAGCAATTTACTAGATGTTAGTCCTTCCTCGTTTCTTATATTTTTTCTGCGTAATTCCATACCGCCTACCCCGGGGACCCTTCCGAGACCTGATATGAGAAGATTCATGGGCTGGAGTGGCCCTCTATAAACTATATTTGCCAGTGTCGGAAGGTGTCCTGGCTGTGCCAAATTACGAACGATATTATGCAGAGGCGCAGCTGCAATGGCCAATGTGGTGGCTCGCCAAAAGCAACCTCACTGAGTTGATCACTGGTGCCGTGACCTGGGACCCCCAAAACTCCTGGAGTGGCAGTCGGAAACGACTTCACCAACCCAGAAGCAGTGAGGTAACTTGTTAATGACAGCATTGAACTAGTCATGTGAAGCCCAGAGGTTGTCCAACCCCTTACGCTCCCAGTTTACCTTTGGAGCTGCTCCCTGACACGTACTCATTTCGTGGACACCCGGAGTTGGGAGCATGGAGGGAGAAGAGACTGGACACATGGGGGGACATGTATGCAGACTCGCAGTTACTAACATTTGATGGATTAGTGGAAACATATAGGGTGCCACAGGGTTCCTTTTTATTACTTTCCTTACTGACTCGCCTATCCTTGCAGGCATGGAATAGTGACGGGGTGGAACGTGTTACTTTACACCTATTACACACACTGCTCGCACATGGCCGCGGTCAACGAGCCAAAACAGCCATATACACCTTGTTAGATCTGGGGGTCTCTAGTTGGCAATGGTATTCACCTTTGTCCAAATAGGGACCCTTACTTCTATGTCAGGATAAGGGGATTACACTCCTTGATAACCCCTGCGTATCCCCTTGGTAGCTTGGCACGACCAGACAGGCTTATCTCAGAGGCAGTGTGTTAAGCATTAGTGAATATACACAGTAATACAGTGAAAACAGTACAGATGGACACAACACAGGCTTTATAAAAATAAGTATGCTTTTTATAGACTTAAACACAAGACCACAAACAACAAAAATCCACAATACTACACTTAAGATTACCTAAAAGATGATTAAAGTCTCTTAGTGCAAGTCGATGGTAAATGTGACAAAGTTCTCAACAAAGTACCTGGATGCGTAACGCAAAGTGAAAAAAAGGCTTGCAAAAGGGGAGATGCGTCGGTTCCGTGAACAGGGGGAATGGTTGCGTCCTTCCTCAATGCTTGCGCAAAGTAGGGGACTCGTCGTGAGCCTTACAGGTGCGGAGGTGATGCATAGATTCTTGGCCTGTGGGCCTATTGCGGTGCGCAAGATGGCGCCTTGATGCGATGACCTGGTTGCGATGCGAGAAGATGGCGCCTTTGATGCGGGGATGCGATGACGATGCGCTTACACCGTGGCAGCCTTGCGAAGACTCTGTACTTTGGAGCCACGACAGGCCCTGTGATACGCTTCTGCGGTGATGCTATGGCGACTCTCTCGATGGCGTTACGCTTCTCTGGTGATGCGACAGCAGACAGCTTCAATGAACACACACTTCCAGGGAGATGCGATGAAGGCTCGCTTCTCCGGCGTTGCGAGGATTTCAGCTGCGGTGGCGACACGCTTCTTATCGATGCAGCGCTCTTCCCGCTCCCAGAGGCACGCAATTGATCGGAGTCAGGATTCCCAGCAAGGAAATTCAAGAGGGAGCTGGAGGTGAAGTCTTTTGCCCCTGAGACCTCAGCAGGAGGCAAGCACAGTTCAAGCCCTTTCAGAATATTCTGTAGATGAAAGTCCTTACAAAGTTTCTTCTCCTTTCCCTTGGCAATGAAGCTACCACTGCGGGCCAACCCAGCTAACAGCACTCTGGCAGAGGGGCAGTGCAACTCCTGCAGCTTCCTTGGTTCTTCTCCTTGGCATAAAGGTTTCTTGTCCAGAAGTGATCTCATTTCTTGGGATCAAGGTCCCAATATTTAAACCCCAAAATCCTTTGTTCTCTGAAGGCAGAGAGGCCTCTGCCTAGTCCAAACCAGTTCCTGAGCACTTTATTTACATGACTCTCTTCTTCCTTTCACTGTGCAGGGGAGAGACAACAGCCGCCCCACAGGAGGTGGAGCCAGCACAGGGGAGGGCAGATACAGCTCTGGAGCACTCTGTTGATATGATTCCTCCTCTCCTTTCACAGTGCAGGGCAGAGACATCAGACAAGCCACAGGAGGTGGAGCCAGCATTGTAGAGGGAAGGCCCAGCCCTATTCAGGTCCCAGGCGCAACTCCTCCCTCCCATCTAGATGCAGATCTCCCTATTTACCACCAGGCTGCCCCAGCCTGTAGCCTGGAATCCCCCAGCCCTGTCAATCACAAACCCAGGCAAGGAATACACAGCCCAGCAGAGGCAGGCCTGGATATTTAGGCAAGAAAATACCTACTTTCTAAAAGTGGTATTTTCAAACACAGAATATTAAAACCAACTTTACTAAAATATGTATTTTATTATTCTGAGTTCAGGCATACTAAATTCAAATTTCTACCATGTTCCCTGAGTCAGTTAGGCTTATAGGAATGTAATACTCTAACTGCCCTTTCTGGCCTATGGGAACAGGTAGGCTTCAATAGTGAAAAAAGAAAATTAGAGCATGCTACACACATCAGAGCATGTCCTACCTTATACTTACAATGCACCCTGCCCTTGGGCCTACCATAGGGGTGTCTAATATGAAGCAAAGGGAAGGTTTAGGGACTTGCAAGTGGGTACATTTGGCCAAGTCGACATGGCAGTGCTAGACTGCACATAGGCCTTGCAATGGCAGGCCTGAGACATACTTTACAAGCTGCTTCTATGGGTGGCACAACCAGTGCTGCAAACCCACTAGCAGCATTTGATTTACAATCCCTGGGCACACATGGTGCACTGTACTAGGGGCTGATAGATAAATAAAATAACCCAATCATGGAATACAATTAGTATATCAATTTAACAGGGAGCACTTGCACTGTGGCACTGATTTGCAGTGGCATAGTACCCAAAGCATAAATCCAGCAAAAACATATCAAAACAGAGGAGGCAATCCGTCAAAAAATGGAAGGGAGACTCCCGCCAAAGATGCCATGTCTAACACACCTCCATTAGATTAGACAACCCTCCTACATTGACGACACTGCAAGCGTACTTCGATAGCGAACTGTCCACTACCCTGTCCGATTAACAATGGCAGCAATGTCTTAACCAACCCAAAATTATCTCAAATGATGCCAGGGTGAAAGATACTCAATTGAATTACCTTTACCACAAGTACCTCACCCCCCACAGACTGGCCCGCATGTACCCTACTTTTATGTACGTCTGCCCCAGATGTAGAGACAAGGGAGCTACTTTTACGCACATGGTCTGGACTAGCACTACCATTCACGTATTTTGGTTGGAAGTGGCTACTGTGCTCGCGGCAGCGGCAGATGTGAGAGTGGAGGTGGAACCCTTCCACTTCCTGTATGGAGTCACGAGACGCAACTTGTCCCGTCAGAATATGAACAAATTCCTGAATTTTGCTATGCGCTTTGCTGGAAGGCACAAACAGGCCCAAGATTGCTGCATAGCTGCTGGATCGTTGGAGGGCACTGGTCTTGGAATGTACAAATGAACGAGATGCTGCAGCAAAGGCGTCAGCCCCTCCAAGGCAAGCACCTGCACAGTGGCAGGAATATTTAGCAATGGTCGAAACCAGAATCGATACAGGCATCCCTCCTCCCTAAATCTTCCTAAATTAGCAGTGACGTTGGGTTGTTTCCCCCCACTTGACTTACTCCCTCCTCCCCTCCCCTGTGCATCTATTTTTCCCCCCCTTATACTCACTCTTATTCTTATCCTTGACGTACATGATAGTACATGGCCCATCACACCCATATGTTGTGTACACGTCACTTCCTCTCGCACCAGACAGGCGAACGTACCTGCGATGATCTTTACATATAGAGATCCGTTCATGTTCTCTTTTTCAAGTTCTATGTTAATTCTTTCTTTATTTTAGCATTTTGTTGTGTTTCTCTAGTTTAAATGTATAATTTATTCCACGGATGTATGCAATATATCGTAGAACTGGACTTGAGGAGCAATGAATGACTGATTCTCCTTTTGATAATTTAATTATAACCCAATTAGGTTCGCCTGTGCGGCACTGCGGAGTGAAGCAGCAAGCTACCCAGCATAGTAGACTCGGAAATGCTATTTGACTAAGAGCCGTATTATCAAGAAAGGGCGATACATTATCGCCGTTTTTATCGGCAGGAATCTGCAGCTAAAGCGGCGATAATGGGCTTGATAATATGCCTGTGTGAATTTCCATAGAAGCCCAGGTTCTGGTGTTAACCTGGGCTTCTATGAGAACTCACAAGGGCATATTATCAAGCCAATTATGTTGAACCGCATTTTAAAATGACCCACATGACTCCATTTTGTTTTTCCATGCTCTCGGCAACCTGGTGAAGAATTGCTTTCCCTTTTGAAATCTTTATTTCGACCAATAAGATCATAAAAGATATACACACATCACAATCACATGAAATGTATACAATACATCAAAACAATGATTTATAAAAATTGGACTTTACGATATAAATCAGCTTTGTCCTAAATGACAGCTAAAACCAGTTAACAGCTAAAATTGATTAAAACGGAATTAAAAATCTGCGTCCAGCTTAAGAAAGCGTGAACGTGCGTGCCACATTGCCGTTAAATACTTCGCCATTGCAAACACTATCTGTGGGGAAGGATCAGTCTTCAGGATTCTGTATGCAGGTAAAACAAGCACTGGCGTTGCCAATAGGTCTCGCAGTAGGAAAGTTTGAGCTATTGGTTGTGTAAATGACAAAGCCCTTTATGTATTCTAAATGATAACAACAGTGAAAGGCATTGTTATTTGCCATTGTAATAGTTCCACCTGTCGTACTGCGCGATCTATTGGCAACGTGAGTGTTGTTCGTGTGTGAGTGGCGTTGTGTGTGTGAGTGGCGTTGCGTGTGTGAGTGGCGTTGCGTGTGTGGCGTTGCGTGTGTGAGTGGCGTTGCGTGTGTGAGTGGCGTTGCGTGTGTGAGTGGCATTGCGTGTGTGAGTGGCGTTGCGTGTGTGAGAGGTGTTGCCTGTGTGTGAGGCGTTGGCTGTGTGATTTGTGTTGCCTGTGTGAGTGGCGTTGCCTGTGTGAGTGGCGTTGGCAGTGTGAGTGGCGTTGCATGTGGCAGTGGCGTTGCATGTGTGCGTAGTTGAGTGGTGTTGCATAGTTGAGTGGTGTTGCGTTGTTTAGTGGCGTTGCATGTGTGAGTGGTGTTGCATGTGTGAGTGGCGTTGCATGTGTGAGTGTCGTTGCGTAGTTGAGTGTCGTTGCGTAGTTGAGTGTCGTTGCGTAGTTGAGTGTCGTTGCGTAGTTGAGTGTCGTTGCGTAGTTGAGTGTCGTTGCGTAGTTGAGTGTCGTTGCGTAGTTGAGTGGTGTTGCGTTGTTTAGTGGCGTTGCATGTGTGAGTGGTGTTGCATGTGTGAGTGGCGTTGCGTAGTTGAGTGGCGTTGCATAGTTGAGTGGCGTTGCATAGTTGAGTGGCATTGCGTAGTTGAGTGGCGTTGCGTAGTTGAGTGGCGTTGCATAGTTGAGTGGCGTTGCGTAGTTGAGTGTCTTTTAGTAGATGAGTGGCGTTGCGTAGATGAGGGTGAGGTGTTGAGGGTGAGTAAGGATGAGTGAGAGTGAGGGTGAGTGAGGTGTTGAGGGTGAGTGAGGAGTTGAGGGTGAGTGAGGTGTTGAGGGTGAGTGATGGTGAGGTGTTGAGGGTGAGGTGTTGAGGGTGATTGAGGTGTTGAGGGTGAGTGCGGGTGAGGAGTTGAGGTGGAGGCGTTGAGTGTGAGTGAGGGTGAGTGTGAGGTATTGTCATTGAGTGTGAGTGAGTGTGAGTGAGGGGGTGTGAGGGTGATGGGGGGTGATGGTGAGGGTGTGTGAGCGTGAGGGTGTGTGAGTCTGAGTGTGAGTTATTGTCATTGAGTGTGAGTGAGGGGGTGTGAGTGTGTGAGTGTGAGGGTGAGGAGTTGAGGGTGAGTGCGTGTGAGGGTGACTGTGGAGTTGAGGGTGAGTGAGGTGTTGAGGGTGAGTGAGGTGTTGAGGGTGATTGAGGGGTTGAGGGTGATTGAGGGGTTGAGGGTGAGTGAGAGTGAGTGAGAGTGAGTGAGCGTGAGGGTGAGTGAGGATGAGTGTGAGTTTGGGTGAGGTGTTGAGGGTGGGTGAGGCGTTGAGGGTGAGTGAGGATGAGTGAGGGTGAGTGAGGAGTGAGTGTGAGTTAGGGTGAGGGGTTGAGGGTGGGTGAGGGTGAGGGGTTGAGGGTGAGTGAGGATGAGTGAGGATGAGTGAGGGTGAGTGAGGGTGAGTGAGGGTGAGGGCGAGTGAGGGTGAGTGAGGGTGAGTGAGGGCGAGTGAGGGTGAGTGAGGGTGAGTGAGGGTGAGTGAGGGTGAGTGAGGGGTTGAGGGTGAGTGAGGGTGAGTGAGGGTGAGTGAGTGAGGGTGAGGGGGAGGACCCAGGACCTAATTGGGACACAGACTGGCATTTCTGCTCCAGACGACTAAGAAGCGGCCACAGAGAGCCAAACGATAAAAGCACAACTAACGAGAGGCTGAAATTCTACTTGAATATTCTGCCCGCGTTGCCTTGTTCCTTTTGAAAAGGAGATACCAACGCTGAGCGCTGAGATACAGCGTGGCACTTCCTAGCATTTTCGTGGACCTCAGTCGCGTATTCTGCAGATGCGTACAGAAAATGCTCGTCTATAGATCCCAACATGGGAGTAGAAAACGGAACATGGGGACTGAACCACCACCACAACGGACACGACCATCTGTCGGGCCAACCCGAACCGTTTGCTGCAAATGGCGGCATGTGCGCTGCAAAACAAGGGGGTGGGGGGCTGCAGCGCACAGCCCACCCCTCCAAAGCAATCGACAGAAGAAGCATGGCGTCCTTTTCTGACCCAGGTGCTCGCGAGAAAAGGGCGCGCGTGCAAAACGAAAGCAGACGCCTTTCACAATGTTGATAAACACGATTGATTTTTGCCATGCATGAAAAACCATGAATGGAGGGAGAGGGAGCCAGCGAGCAGCCAGCCAGGCGGTGGAAGCGGTGCGAGCACTCGGACAGGAGAAACGCGACGTGCACCAGAAACAAAAAACGCCGGATGGGGGCGGGAAAGCCTGGTGGGAGGCGTGGAGAGAAGCCTGATGCGAGAGGCTGAAATTCTACTTGAATATTCTGCCCGCGTTGCCTTGTTCCTTTTGAAAAGGAGATACCAACGCTGAGCGCTGAGATACAGCGTGGCACTTCCTAGCATTTTCGTGGACCTCAGTCGCGTATTCTGCAGATGCGTACAGAAAATGCTCGTCTATAGATCCCAACATGGGAGTAGAAAACGGAACATGGGGACTGAACCACCACCACAACGGACACGACCATCTGTCGGGCCAACCCGAACCGTTTGCTGCAAATGGCGGCATGTGCGCTGCAAAACAAGGGGGTGGGGGGCTGCAGCGCACAGCCCACCCCTCCAAAGCAATCGACAGAAGAAGCATGGCGTCCTTTTCTGACCCAGGTGCACGCGAGAAAAGGGCGCGCGTGCAAAACGAAAGCAGACGCCTTTCACGATGTTGATAAACACGATTGATTTTTGCCATGCATGAAAAACCATGAATGGAGGGAGAGGGAGCCAGCGAGCAGCCAGCCAGGCGGTGGAAGCGGTGCGAGCACTCGGACAGGAGAAACGCGACGTGCACCAGAAACAAAAAAATGAAACGCCGGATGGGGGCGGGAAAGCCTGGTGGGAGGCGTGAATGCGCGAGGGGAGGCAGGCGGATTGGGAGAGAAGCCTGATGGGGGCGGGAGAGCCTGGTGGGTGGGCGTGAATGAGGGGAGGACTGGGCTGGGCTTGCATGCGGATTGGGAGAGAAGCCTGATGGGGGCGGGAGAGCCTGGTGGGTGGGCGTGAATGAGGGGAGGACTGGGCTGGGCTTGCATGCGGATTGGGAGAGAAGCCTGATGGGGGCGGGAGAGCCTGGTGGGTGGGCGTGAATGAGGGGAGGACTGGGCTGGGCTTGCCTGCGATGCGCGTGCATGTTGACGGGCACTGCATGAAAACCGCGGGCTGAAAGCCCTTTGGTTTGAAGAGAAAATAGCCGACTTGAATTCTCCCCATTTCCCATTCCTGCGGAATGGTAAAGGCTCGACCTAAAAATTCTAAAACCCATGTTTTTAAGGAGGGGAATAAGCCAATATTTCCTGGTTTTTTGGTAGGATTCGCAAAAAAATACCACATGTGAGTCATTTTCTTGGGGATGCGCGCATGCCGGGCAGCGCTCAGTGGTTGGGGGCGAAGACCAAGAACTTGTAAATTACCTTAGGGGTAGAGTGCCATACTACAGAAAGAGCTTCCTGGTTAGCGCGGGAGTCATACCATCCAAAACAGATTCGAAAGAATAGTAGTCTTTGTTTTGGATGAATACATTTGTCAGAGAGCCCACCCGCGTCTCATTCACGGCAGCAGTAAGCTTTAGGTCATAATAAGCTTTTGATAGTTCTTTCCGTGAGATCCGGGTACTTGCATTTACCGGATCAGTCCAGAGCTCTGGTAAGCCAAGGGTCTCAAGTGACCTTTTTATATAGGTTAGCCATGGGATAAGAGTTGCATTTGGTACATTTAAAAACTCCTGAAGCTCAGTCCTGTATTTAATAAGATCATTGCTGCTCCAGAGTCGTCGCCAGAAGGTTAATGGCTTCAGTCCCAATTCGTCTGCGATTGGCCTAATATCCAGATCAAGTCTCAAAGGAAGCAGCGGGGTGCTTGAGGGGAGAGCTACCATCTGCCTGATAAATTTGTTTTCTGTACACATCAGTTTTTGAGCAGTGGTGTGACCTCACAGTTCGCCCCATATGTGACTGCCCCCCGGGCCTGTGATTTATAAATTTGAATAACTGGACCCAGTGGGCGGTATGTAGAGTTCTTCACCATCCTTGAAATACCACCCACTAGCTGCACAAGTTTCATGTTGGCTTTAGTCTTGTGTGTTTCCCAGGTCATTTTCCCGTTTAGAGTTACCCCCAGGTACTCAAACGTGGAGACCCTCTCTAAGCGGACTGAGCCAAGCATGGGGTTAGGGCGTGTTGAGGGAGTGGGGTTTAAGATCATATATTTTGTTTTTAAGGCGTTGATCTTGAGTCCCCTTTCCGTACAGAATTCCAGAAAACCATCCAGTACCCTTTGGATTCCCATGGGGGATTTCGACAGCAGCAGGGTGTCATCCGCAAACATAATAGCAGGCACCCTGCTGCCATCCTGCTGCACCCTGCTGCGTCAATGTCACCAATCCTGTTCAGGTGGGCGATTACCCCATTCACGAAGAGGCAGAACAGGGTGGGTGCAAGCACGCAGCCCTGTATCACCCCTCTGTCAACGGGGAATCTGTCTGTAAGGTCCCCGTTCCTGCCACACCTGACGCGTGCAAAGTTGTTCTGATGCAATTTAATAAGAATGGATAGGATATCTGCTGGAACACCCATATCTGCCAAGACGGTCCATAATTTAGATCTTGGCACCAAGTCGAAGGCGGCTCGCAAGTCCACAAACACAGTGTACAAGCTGCTGTCCTTGATTAGTGCAGTCCTCCAATAAATGAGGTTCAGGCAGAATATCTGGTCAGTTGTAGATATCCCCCTTCTAAAACCTGCCTGGTATGGGCTCAGAATATCACATTCCTCCAGCCAGCTCTGGAGCCGATCTAATATAAGCCTCCCAAAAAGCTTCTGGGACACGTCTATGAGGCTGATGGGCCTGTAATTGGCTGGGAGCAAAGGTGAGCCCTTCTTAAATATAGGAACAATCTCTGCTCCCAGCCAAGTGCAAGGCACATCCATGCCCCTCAGAACTCCATTGAATAGTACCAATAGGTAGGGGGCCTATACATCAGGCTCCTGTTTAAACAGGTCACCTGGCAGACCATCCAACCCCGGCGCTTTGCCCAGTGGTAGGCCCGCAATCGCTGATCTGACCTCCTTTTCTGTGAAGAGGCCTCCCTCTGACTGAATTGTGACGGATGGGGATGGATAACATTTGGCCCCATTTTCCTTTGTGTAGAGGGACTGAAAGTGTTCCTGCCAAACGCTTGGTGCGTCCCTGTCAAAACTTGCCCAACCCTCCCTGCTCCATGTGGTCGAGCCGATTCCGAGAAGCTGCCTGTGTGCCTCACCCCCCAGTTGTGCCAGAGACTCAGCCACATCCTGTCCATTGTTGGTAACTCAGCCTGTCACGACCAGCTGCCCTGTGACCACACCAACTGATAGAGGAAGCACGAGGCTGTGCACAATGACCACACCAGTTGGACAAGGAAGCACGGGCTGCGTACATTGTGCAATCAGAAACAGATGACCCCTGGCCACGATTGCACCACAAAAGACTGACGAAGAACTTGTCAGATGAGGAACTTATCTGAATAAGGAACTTGTACTGTTCAAATGGGCGTGGCTAGCGTTATAAATATGTGTGGGCTGCGGAGTAAAGCAGCAGTCTATGTAGAATTGTCTTTGTACCATTCTGGGACCCTTCCTTAGCTCTAGCTAATAAATAACTCACTTCACTCCACGGCTGGTTGTCCTGGTCTCTTTGGTAATGTATGATTTAAGCAAGAAGAACCCGTAGATTCTATGTGTCCCCTGCACCACTGGCTTTGACTCTCCTAGTGGGGAGGGGTCTCCAAAAAGCCAGTTCTACAATTTGGCACCCAACGTGGGGCGTCTTCGGTGGTCGTCATCGAGCCAGATGGTCGTGAGGAGTCCGTGATCGAACGCTAAGGGAGGCGAGCCACTACACTGGCTGAAAATTGTCTTTATGGTCCTGAGGTCTCAGATTGCGTGATTCCTCCCTCCAGTGGGCTACCCGACTGCGGCCCCGACTAACACCCCAGTTCTGGTTCCTAGTTTTGGGAGATCGTGACCTTTGTGACACCTGCCGGAAGATTAATGGTCAGGTAAGAGTGGGAGTGGCCAACTTTTTGGGTGATTTGTATCTTTGTTTTGGATATTGTTCGACTTTTGAAAAAGCCGAAAAACAAAGGGTAAGTACAGTTGTACATAGATGGATGTTACATTACAAAGAACGTTCCCGAAAATACCCGGGACAAGGAGGATGACCCTCTCATGTCCTCTATGTTGAGCACCCCTCCACCCTATACCCCCGACATGTATCCGGCCCCTGATCCCGCACAATTGGCTTCTGCTACTGCTCCAGTTGTTGCCCCTGTCCATGCCCTGGTTTGTCCGATTCCTCAGCCACTTGTTCCCAACGCCCGACTATTCAGGCCAATGTACCAATGCAAGTACACC
Source organism: Lissotriton vulgaris (assembly GCF_964263255.1). Classification (NCBI taxonomy): domain Eukaryota; kingdom Metazoa; phylum Chordata; class Amphibia; order Caudata; family Salamandridae; genus Lissotriton; species Lissotriton vulgaris. Next base: position 570,818,751 of record NC_141695.1, read on the forward strand.
CTTCCCTTCCCCTTGTTGCACCTTCTACTGGTCCCGTGCCAGCCCAACTTAATATGCCTTCAACTCTCATTGCAACTAACACATTCCTTGTTGACAGTCGTCTGACACCTTCCCCCAGTGCAGGGCTACTAGCGAATGCTTGGTCAGTGGTTCCGTGTTTATATCCCTTATGTAACTCTGCCTAGGCCACCCACTCCCAGATGACACACTTTGCGCAGACTGATAGGGAATACACAGGAACAACTAGCTATGAGTCAAAAGGCTCGTAGGTGGATGGAAAATAACACTATGTACATCGCTCAGGATATATGGATGACGATGGATCAGTGGACACGCATCCAACAGATTGATATTTCTTGTGAAATGTGTGACATACTGATCCAAATGTGGGAGGATTTTGTAGAATTAGATCCCCCTCCCAGGTCTGTCTGACCTTCGCCATAAGGTTGAAAAGGGGACATACAGGGCCCAGCACTATTATGCGATCTGATCACGCTAGTAGCCTACAGAGACTCTTTATCTGGTTTTCTGTTAAATAAGGGTTTTCCAATGAGGGAGGTACAGCCTGTCTGGAGAGATCGCGTTGTTGGCATAGATGGCAACACTGACACTCCGGCAGGTTTTAGACAAATGTGGGTTCATGGTTGCCTTCATTTAACAGAAAATAAAATGTTGCATTAGTCTTAGATGAAGCTCTTTCTTAGAATCGTGTGGGCTACACGCCTAGGTAAAAACGATTAGCAAATTCAGATTTATTTTTCTCAGGAAAAATTGTGGCGCAAGGGAAACACAGAGTGTCTGTGAAAAAGGTTTGCTTATAGAAAGTCAGAATTAAGGTGGCTTAACATGCTTAAATGTTTAGTCATTGCAAAGTTGACAAGATGGTTACAGTTAAGTATATTTTCTATTTTGTGTTCTGTTAATGTGTATTATGTTTTATCTCCTGATTAAAAGTTACAGTTGCTATTTGTATGTGTTATGAGAAGTGTTTCTTTTTTTGTGTGTTGTGTATTTTTGCTTCTGCCCTCAGATCATTCATGGATTGTTCTGGGTGGTTTTAAGGCTGACAAGACACGTGAGTTGGTTTAAAAAAAAACCCAAATGTCATAGTTGTGAGAGGAAAAGGGTGAAATGTGCACCCTGAATGACTATAGGTAGGAAATCAGGGTAAAAGAAGATTAGAACAGACCAAGAATGTTACAGTAGGTGTAGGGAAGTAGTGGAAAAGCAGAGGTCAACAGCAAACGCATCAGTGATGGTCCATTCCATGAGGTGGTGGAACGAGTGTTCCATATGTACCTGTGGGACATAATCAACATGCAAATTGCAAAAACAAGGGTGCTGCAGCAGTATGTTGAAAAAAGATGTGTTTTTTGCATAAATCCTTTGAAAAGAAATGTTTGTATGTTTTTCTATTTTTGTGCATTTTGTCCTTTTATGAATTGTTCCTGCTGGTCCTGTGTGTCAGAAGTGACACAGTAAGTTGTATTGACAGCCGATCACCACTAAGGTGACCTGCTGTCAAAAGGAGGGTGAGGAAAGTAAGGAAATTGAATTTTGATTTTAAACCTGACAAATTAAGCAGGCCAAAATATTGGGTTTTGGTCTGCAGGTTCACTGTGCATAAAGTGCATGACATAGTATTGTGTGTCACTGCTCATTTGCATGTGCTACTGTAATTTGCTTATGCTTTTTGTGCTTGGTATACAGCAAGTATACTTGATGGCTTGGCATGTGAGTTTTTATCTTATGCGTGTTTTTTTTTTGTTTTTGCGTTGTTTTGACAAATGTTACTTATGATACTCTTACAAGCTCCCCTGTGTTGTGAGGGGATGGTCATGACGATGCCCATCGCTACGCAACAGTTGGTTGGACTTGTTCTGGTTACTAAATTCCATAGATATGATATTTCATGCTGTGAACATGAGAGACAACACTTCACCAGTGCATGTCTATTTGGCTATGATGGTATTGAAGAAAAATAAAAAAGTTATACAGGATTAAGTGCGTGTCACCTGCAGTTAGTCACATTACTGCATCTTCCCTTAAGGGACAGGCGGCCCTTGAGTACATGCTCCCTGATTGGACCCTAAGGAGGAATTATAAATCTGTGGCTCTTGCTAAAGGTGACCTAAACTTTTCTCATGATATTGCACTAGTTAATCCTGTTCTGCTTCCTAGGTAGTGTATGGCTTTGTTCCTCAAAGGAAACTAAGTTTCATTTTCCCCGGGGAAGGAACTGGATCAGTAGCTGAGATTACAGTATATGGTGTAGCAGCAGGTGGTAGAGTTAAAATTTGTGTACTATTTTGGTCTTTTGTGTATCACCCGTACTCTTGGTGCTGTATCACATGCCTGACTATCACCGAAGTAAGTTTTTGATCTTTCTATAGTTTTTTCTTTTGCCGCTTCTCCCCTGATCGATGTCGCATTGTGCCTAGTTATTGGTGATTTTAGCTGTGTCCTAGTCCCATTTCCCTTTTCCGTATTCCTTTCACCAGTCAGCCCTTTTATTATTGTTGATGTATTGTTCAAGTTCACACTCCCAGACTGCAGTGATGTACCTGGGACCCCCATATTATTTATAAATCCCTTCTGTATGACCAGGCTGGTTTTCAAGAATTTTCTTTAGGCCCACTTCGATGTTTTCCAGTCTGACTGTCCCATGGCGTCTGGCCCCTTCCTTGAAGATTGCAGGTCACCTGCTTTGAGTCCCATTGTTAAATACAATAAATAGTTTTTTCGCTAATTTGAAGGAAACTAACAACTGTGTCACATTTCCTATATCACTAGGTTCTGTGGGATCTTCCAGAGTAAAAGGAAGAGTCATAATAACCTGCAGAACGGTGACAAAGATGACTCCTAACTCTAATCAGTGACAGCTACAGACGAGGTGCGGACGTCTTAGACCTACATTCCCAGCACCCAGAAAGTAGCAAGGCTGGACAGCGATCGCCAACGTATCATCAATGGCATTTCCAAACTATTGTGTTTGCTTCATCAGACGGCATTCGACATCAGAGAAGAAAGAGGAGCTGGTTCCCCGTTGCCACAGAACAAGAATTTTAGTGCAAAGGAGCGCAAAAGAAGGATCCCTGTTGTTGACGGCAGGGCTGGTTTGAGGCTTCAGTTTTCTACCTGTCATGTGCTGGTAACCTCTGACAGCACACGGTTCTTTGATCCCCTTGGCCTATGTTTTGACCACACCCCCTCCTTACCTTTGCTCCAACAGAAGGGCAGTGCACCGGAGGATCCAAGATTGACAAAAGGCACTATATTTATAATACCTATGTTGAAAGGAAAATTAAAATGGAAGAGCAGCCCGAGCGTCCTCTGACATTGAATAATAAGTGTTGGAGCCTGAGAGTGTTACTGAACGTGAAAGCCTGTTGCTCTTTCATGATTAACAGTACTTGGGTCTGCACCTTATGATCTGCTCCCACGACCACCGAAGAGCATGGTATCTGTAGTGCCTGCCGCAGAGGAGAGATATTAGTGCACTGCCTTGAGACATTGAGATTTTCGAGTGAGCTGTGAGTGTTTGCCAGGAGGGCACTCCAACAGATACTAAGATGCACTATTGTCATGGAAAGGCCTGGATCGAGAGGCCCAATGCGGAAGAGGAAAATGGAAGCAGATTTGATGGACGATAGAAGCCTACCAAAGAGGCTTAGAACGGACTTTGGGCATAGTTGCACAAGCAATACCAGTGCAATGATATAAAGCGAATGTTAGATATGTTCCCATTTGACTAAATTGCTATGGAAGAGGAAGTGGCTCCGCCTCTAGCATCCAAAATGGTCCAACAGAAGAGAATTTGTGTAACTGTTCTTACTGTTTCCTGGCATCATTTGAGTAGTATTCTGTTCAGTAGAACAGTATCAAGCCCGCACTCAGACAAAGAGTATCATCATTTCACCTGAAAGCATTGATAATATCCATGGCCCGTTTGATACCACACAAGGACTGACACAGATGGAGTAATGATAGTATCTACTAGCTGGGATGTATGTCGTTACAACGCAAGCTTTTTCCACGCATGCCTTTACAACGCAGGTTTTACAACGCAAGTCGTTATAACGACTTGCGTTGTTTACTCCATCTGTGTCAGTCCTCGTGTGGTATCAAACGGGCCATAGATATTATCACGACTTGCGTTGGGAGGTGCTGGATAGTGAATAGTTTAATTTACTATTCCAACTCCAGTCCCTGTGGATAGTAGGGAAGGTTTTGGATAGTAAATGAAACTATTCCCTATCCTACAGCACCCTCGAGCGCAAGTCATTGTAACGACTTGCGTTGTAAATCCTGCATTGTAAAGGTACTGCGTGGAAAAAGTTTCATTGTAAAGGATGTTTCCCACTAGCTATAAAGCCCATGGATTGCTTCCCATTCTGATTAGTAAAAGATTATCTGGTTTTGTCCCTATTCAAGTTATATGTGTGTAGGTTGAGAGACCTAATTATGGTAGTATGTATATATATATTTATTAAACTCCAAGTTAAGTAATTTAGGTAATGAAGATGTCCTGGAGTACAGTGCATTGCAGATCAAGAGAGAGGTCCAGGAAATGATGGACATTGATTTAGACGACGATTGATTGTTGCCTCTGCATGGCAAAATGAGGGACTGTTAAACTGCATTTTTAAATGACCCACATGACTCCATTTTGTGTTGCCGTGCTCTCGGCAACCTGGTGAAGAATTGCTTTCCACGTCCCTGTCAAAACTTGCCCAACCCTCCCTGCCCCTTGTGGTAGAGCAGATTCCGAGAAGCTGCCTGTGTGCCTCACCCCCCCAGTTGTGCCAGAGACTCAGCCACATCCTGTCCATTGTTGGTAACTCAGTCTGTCACGACCAACTGCCCTGTGACCACACCAACTGATAGAGGAAGCACGAGGCTGTGCACTGTGACCACACCAACTGATAGAGGAAGCACGAGGCTGTGCCCATGACCACACCAGTTGGGCAAGGAAGCACAGGGCTGCGTACATTGTGCAATCAGAGACAGATGTCCCCTGGCCACAATTGCACCACAAAAGACTGACGAAGAACTTGTCAGATGAGGAACTTATCTGGATATGGAACTTGTACTGTGCAAATGGGCGTGGCTAGCGCTATAAATATGTGTAGGCTGCGGAGTAAAGCAGCAGTCTCCGTAGAATTGTCTTTGTACCATTCTGGGACCCTATCCTTAGCTCGAGCTAATAAATAACTTACTTCCCTCCACGGCTGGTTGTCCTGGTCTCTTTGGTAATGTATGATTTAAGCATGAAGAACCCGTAAATTCTAAGTTTCCCCTGCCCAGCTGGCTTTGACTCTCCTAGTGGGGAGGGGTCTCCAAAAACCCGGTTCTACATTATCGCCGCTTTAGCGGCAGTTTCCTGCCGATAAAAGCGACGATAATGTATCGCCCTTTCTTGATAATATGGCCCTAAGTGTTTCCTTATGCCCCTACCTATGCCATTCGATTTTATTCCTAATCTACAAAGTTAACATTATGCTTCAATTGTCATGCAAATACTCTGGATGTTACTTTATTAAAATCAATAAAAATCAGCAAAAAAAAAACAGGTTTGATATATATGTCAAGTATGTGGCATAAGGGATACAGCTCATGGCTGCGGATCCCGCCAGCTGAGATGTACAGAAAAGCTTACTCGCTCACAATCGAGCATGCATTCTCATGGCCAGGGCTGACAGGCATGCCCCATAATAGGTCGTCACACCGCCCCTCCTGGCAGGGTTCATACACCTCCCTTATGCTTTTCTAACACTTGAGACTGCAAGGTGGACCTGTTTTTTGAAAACCCAAATTTGCAGGTGCGACAGGCATGCTTTTACAAACGTCTGTCTCTCGCATCCAGAGTGGTTTTGGTTTTAAATTGAAGTATTCTGTCATCCTTCGTGCAGACGTGGACTTGTCTGCTGCGGATATCTTGTAAACACATCCGATGATTTACAAACAGCTAGGGATGCGCCTGACGTTTCCGCATTCCTCACTGTAAGCTTGGTCCGGGCCCCAGGGGAAGCAGAGTCGCAGACTAGTCTTCCCCCGGTTAATTCGTGCATGGGGTAGGACCAGGCAGGCGAAGGGGTGGAGTTAGGGGGTGGGTATAAGAGCGCAGGGGAGGAAGGGAACTTCCTCTTCCTGCACTCGGCACCATCGGGAGGGAAGTTTTTTGAAAGTGTAGGGATTTGGTTAATTACGGTCGAGAAGGTGTTTTTCCGACCTCATTAGGGATATTCATTGGAGTGGCAGATCGCGAGTAAGGTTTTGTTGGAGTCGATGGCTGGTGACTCGGGTTTTTGTTGGCCCTGGGGTTGCGGTGAGGAAGATGGCAGGCGTGTCACCAGATGAGGTGAGGGCGGTGCTGGAGTTGCTTGGGCGTGAGGATCTCCTCCGGCCCTGCGTCCTTGGGGAGACGTGGGTGGGTCTGACTAGGGCCCCGCGTGCGGCCTCAGCAGGCATGGCCGAGGCGGTCCTGGCATGTCAGGGGGACCCGCCACTGCTGGGAATGCAGACTGTAGTGAGGGGGTGGGGCGGAGCCCGCCGAGAGCCCGTGCGCGGAGGCAGGTGGAAGAGCCTGCCTCCACATGTAGTCTTCCCTGCGCTGGAGTTTGTGGCCCTAGGGGCGAGCAGGGCGCCGAGCCTGCCTGTGCCCACAGGGGAGCAGCTAACAGGGTCAGAGGCCGGCAGGGGCGGACTGAAGGGGGCGGGCCTCCCGGTTTGCAGCGTGAGGCAGCGCCTGAGAGTGAAGTGGTAGAGCCGGTGGTGGGGGGGTGGGAGGGGGAGAGGCCATTCCACCCAAGCTGATATGCATTCTCCTGTGCATTCAGAGAGGAAGGCCACATGGGGGCAATGGGAGGGCGCTCCCATTGACCTCCCAACTAGCTCTAGGTTGCATTCCCCGACCCCAGCTGGGGGTGCAAGGGAGGAAGTGCAGGTAGAGGCCCAGGTGGGGGTTGACGCCAGGGGTGCCATGGGAGGGGGTTCTTCACATGGGGGGCTACAGGAATGGTTATTGACACCTGGAGTGGGGTTCCAGGGCTACTGCCTGCCTCCTCCCCTCCCGAGTTGGGGGGCCTTGGCATGGGAAGATAGGACCCGTGAGAAAAGGCTGCTGGTGCAGCTCAATGAGGCGAGATGGGCTGAACAGACTGCGGCCCGGGTTGGCACGGTTTGGGGGGACGAGGTGGAAGGGCCCCCTACTCCTACATCTGAGGAGGAGTGGTGGGCAGAGCAGGAAGAGGCGGCCAGGTTGGCGAGGGGCAAGAGAAGGTGTGAAGGGGGTAGTAAGGGACAGCAGGTTCGAAGGTGCCGGGGCTCACTCAGGTTGGAGCGAACTGGGTGGCGGTGGGGTTCCAAGTCGGCGGCTGTCGGCAAATTTCAGGGTGGCCTGGCAACACGCAAGCCGCTCCGGGACGCCGGCCTGAAGCAGTAGGTCGGTCCAGGGTGGCCATCCCTCTGACGTGGAAGAGGGCAATGGTGGTGTGTGTGGCTGGGGGTCGGGGAGCGTCTGTTGTGAAGAGCAAGGATGTGAAGAGGGCTGCGAAAGATGTGTTGTGTCCGCCTGAGGATGTAGATCCGGTGGTGGAATTGGATTAGGAGGATGAGACTGAGGAGCTGTAGTACAGCGTGGTGAGGGATGACGACTGGACAAGGGGAGTGAAGGGCAACAGTGGCCTTGGTGTCTTACAGGCGAATAGGACATCGAAGGTCAAGGAGAAGGCGGAGGCGGCCAAGGTTTCTACCCCCAGAGGACGTCCCGGAGAGCTGCACTCATCACTATCAGGTGAGGGGACTTGGTGGGCAGCATGGGACGGTGGGCCAAAAGGGAGTAAGAGGAAAGCATGTAGGTCGGTGGGGGTTGGGAATGGATCTGTACGGGATTTTGGGGGGGGGCCAGAGCGGGACAAACAGGTGGATGGTAAGTCGGTTTCTGCTGAGGTTCAGATGGACAAGGTGGACGGGAAGGACGATAAAGGGGACAAGGTGGACGATAAGCATCAGAAGAAGCTCCCCTACATGGGGTTGGCTATGCCCCTGGGGTCTCACCTGTCCGATAAGGTTAAGGGTAGGATTTGGAACCACAAGTATGTGGACGTGTTTAAGTTGTTGCACAGGGAGGTGCAGGCGAAGGAGGGTTCCAAGGAGGAGGAGTGGGAGTTGTCCAGATGGCCCAGGGTCCCTGTGACTATGGACTTCGACGTTTCTCATCTACGCTAGTATCTACTGCGAGAAGCACATGGATAGGACCATAGCCTTAATGAAGTACATGGACATAATAAGGAAGGCGCATATGCAGTTTGGAGGGTTTGCATGGCTGATCTACGATGAGGAGTTCAGGGCTAGTGTTAGTGCTAATCCGGACAAGCATTGGGGTGAGGTGAACCAGGAATTGTGGATGCAGTGGATGGCATCCACGCACTCGTCAGCGTCTACACATATGGCCAGCGGGCTGCCAGTGGCTTATCGGTCCTTTCTGCCGTGTCCCTCCCACAGTGGGGCTGGGGGCTGCCGCCGGTGCAGTCACCACTGTTCAAGTCACCAAGCCAGGCAGTTATAACACTGGGGCCTGTTGGAGCTACAACAGGAGCTATTGCTCGCGCTACCCTTGTAAGTTTAAGCACGAGTGCTCCAAGTGCGGAGGAAAACAATCTCTTACACAGTGTCTCACCCTGGTTAACCCCTCAGAACAGTGGAGGAATGCGAAAGGTAGAGGACAGGCTGGACAGAAGGGCTCCTACACCAGTTAAGGTGGAGGCGATGGCCCAGTGGCTCTCGTGTTACCCGGATCAGGAGGTGGCGTTGCGGATTCATTGGGATTTCACGGAGGGCTTTAGGGTGGGCTATTAAGGTCCTAGAGAGAGGAGGTGGGTGGAGAATTTAAAGTCAGCTAAGGAATTGCCAGGAGTGGTGGCGGCCAAATTGAAGAAAGAGGTGGAGGAGGGGAGAATAGCTGGCCCATTTAGCAACTGGCCGTTGGATGACCTAATCATTTCTTCGCTGGGGGTGGTGCCCAAGAAGGAAAAGAGTGAGTTTTGAATGATACACCATCTCTCGTGGCCTGAAGGTCAATCAGTGAACGATTTCATTGCTGAGGAGGACTCAATGTGCTTTACACGTCGGTGGACGATGCAATCTGCCTATTTCGGGTGTGTAGGCTGGGGCGGAACTGGCAAAATGTGATATGAAGTCAGCGTTCCGCCTACACACCCCACGGATTTCACCCTCCTGGGGATGCAATTCGGGGGTGCCATCTACGTAGACAAGGTTTTGCCCATGGGATGTGCTATTTCCTTTGCGCTTTTTGAACTCTTTGGCACCTTCCTGCAGTGGGTCTTCACACATTTCAGTGGGCATAGGGACGTCACGTACTACTTGGATGATTTCCTCTTCTAAGGGGAGGCACGCTCTGGGGACTGTGGCAGGGCTCTGTCGCATTTCCAGGATCTGTCAAAGCAGTTTGGTGTCCCCCTGGCACTGGAGGAAACGGCTGGCCCCAGCTGTACTCTGACGTTTCTTGGGATTGAGTTAGGTTCCATCCACTGGCTGGCTCGGCTGCCCGTGGCAGAGGTGGCGGCAGTTTAATTGTGCCTATTGTCGGCGATTGGAGAGAAGAGGATTCTTTTGAGGGCAGTGCAACAGCTGTTGGGTTTCCTGAATTTTGCTTGCAGGGTAGTCAGGGTGGGTCAGACATTCTGCCAGCGGCTCGGCATGGCCATGTCGGGGGCTGTGCTTCCACACCACAGGGTCCGTATATCCAAGGGAGTGCAGGCAGACTTACGGACTTGGCTGACGTTCTTGACGGACTTCAATGGAGTGTCCCTGGATTTTGACGAGGAGAGGGCGGTTTGACAATGTCAAATTTACTCTGATGGGGCAGGAGCAGCTGGCTTTGGGATTTTCTGGGATGGCAGGTGGTGTGCCGAGAGCTGGCCGGCTCATTGGCTGAAGCAAGGGAGAAGCATTGCTTTTCTGTAATTTTTTCCTTTGCTGGTGGCGCTGGAAGTGTGGAGTCCGGAGTTTTAGAATAGATCAGTGCTCTTCCACGTGGATAATATGACAGTAGTGGAGCTGGTTAACCACCAGAGGTCCAGGGATTTGAGAGTGCTGAGATTGCTGAGGAGTTTCATGTTGCAATGTTTGCGAGTGAATGTGGTTCGTTTTTAGAGCCAAGCATATCCCTGGAGCGAATATTGACATTGCGGATGCTTTGTCTCCTTCGCAGTGGCAGCAGCTCCGGCGTCCGGCACCAGGAGCGGATCAGTGCAAGACCGAGCTGCCGGTCGGCATCTGGGCCTTGGGGGAGTGAGAATGATACCCCTGAGTGAACATTCTATTGCGGATAAAACAAGAAGGACATATCAACTGGCTTGGGTGGAGTTTGGCTCATTTATGGGTTGGCATAAGGATTCTGTTCTGGGAGACCGCACAGCAGTGGAGCCTGGTGTCCGGCAGTTTGTGTTAAATTGCATTGACAGGGGGCTGACAGCTGTGACTATGTCTGGAAAATTGGCAGGAGTGTCTTTTTATTGGAGCCTGTTTTTAGAGTTTGATCCTACAAAGGATGTAATTTTAAGTAGGATGCTCAGAGGTTGGGGTAGGGAGAGACAGAGGGGGGAGTGTTGTTGCGGGAGCCTGTTACATTTGAGTTGTTGGTTCGGCTGGTTGGGGTTTTGCCGGAGTGTTGTTACGATGCTTTTGAGGTACGGATTTTTTGGTTGTCCATGGTTTGGAGGTTCTTGGGGGCTTCTCGGGTGTCTGAATTGTTGGGCACGGGGTTGATGGGTGGCAGGAGGTATGATGAGGTCCGATTGGATGGTGTGCGTCTGGGGATTTGGTTGGGGTGTTCAAAGAGGGATTAGTTGGGCCGGGGCAAGTGGGTCTGGCTGTGTGAGACGGGTGGGGTGTGTGTCCGGTGACTGAATGGAGAATGTTTTTGGCTGCATCACAGAGCACATCTGATGAAATATTCTGCCACAGGTCCGGGTCAAGGGTGAAGTCTGGGCAGTTGTTGACGGTGTTGCAGATGGCTTTGCGGCATTTGGGGCTAGAGCCGGCTGGATTTGGGACCCATTCCTTCTGCTTTGGGGCTGCGACAGCGGCAGCCCATTTGGGGTGGTCCTGGGATAGGATTTGGCAGATTGGTAGGTGGAAGTCTAGGTGTTGTGAGGGATATGTGTGTAAGTGAGGTGTAGGTGGGTGCGGCATAACAGCTTGAAGTTTTGTGTTGTTTTTAGGTTTTTCTAATGTATTTCTCTTTTGTAGGTTGCGTGGGAGGACCGGGGACCATCACGGTCACTTGGATCATGGGGCATTCCTTCGTTCACTGGGCATCCAAGTACGCGGAGCAACAGGTGTACAGTCGTAACTTGGGACTCAAAGGACAACAGCATGAGGTGCACTGATGGGGAAAGGGGGGGATGCGATGGGGGGGCACAATTGCCTTGGCTTGCAAAGATGGTTTCCCAGAGAGGATGCCCAGACTTACTGATCATCCACTTAGGGGAGAATGATTTGGTGCAGCTGTCCGGTTTGGCGCTCTTGCAGCTGGTGCAGAGGGACTTGGAGGTGCTAAAAGCCAGGCTTGCAGGGACTAGCATTGCCTGGACTGAGTTTGTCCCCAGGAAAGTACGGAAGGGGGCGATGAAACATGGGGCTATTGAAAAGGCCCGGAGGAAGCTCAACAGAGCCATTAGACTGTTTTGTGGGGACAAGGGCATTAAGGTTATTTCTCACACGGGAATACGACTGGAGGAACCCTTACTGTTCAGGGACGATGGAGTGCATCTTTCACATTTGGGGAATGCGTATTATATGATGGAGATGAGGGATGTGGTCAGTAAGCTGTGGAACGCGGCGATCTGGGGTTTCAGGACAGTGTGAGGAATGTGAGGCTCAAAGATGCACTGTGAGGAGCCAGATGGGGGGTGGGGCAGGTAACCGCCCTACAGAGGGTTCACTGGTTGGCAATTCTTTGGAGGGGTAGGGGGTCAAGATCGGGTGCACCCATCCCTCGAGGGGAGATTGAATGAGGTGGGGAGCAGAAGGCATGACTGGAATGCCAGAGGATATTGGGGTAGGATGCTAGGTGATTTGTGGTTATAGATGAGGTAAGGAAGGGGCATGGAATGATTGGAGACATGAGTCAGAGTGGTTGAAGAGTGAAGCAAGGAAGAGTGAGATGGGGGTTTGCTGTTATTAATGTTGATGTTATTGGTTTATTGTTTAGTTGTGCATCCTGGTCCTAATAAATGGCCTTTTACCCTTTAACAACTGAGTGGTCTGTTTATTGCGCGATGCCGGGCCCTGGGGGAAGCATAGTCGCAGATTAGTCTTCTCCCTGGGTCATTCATGCATGGGGTAGGACCAGGCAGGGGAAGGGGTGGAGTTAGGGGGTGGGTATAAGAGCGCAGGGGAGGAAGGGAACTTCCTCTTCTTGCGCTCGGCACCATCAGGAGGGAAGTTTTTTGAAAGGCCACCCGCCAACACTGCAGTTACTAGGGTTGAGGGTAGGGTTGGCTTAGCGTGCCAGTTCAGGCCGAGCTGTGTTTAGGCGATTCTTTGGAGGGGAAGGGGGGGTCAAGAGCAGACGCGCCCATCCCTTGGGGGGGAGATTGAATGAGGTGGGGAGCAGAAGGCATGACTGGAATGCCAGAGGATATCGGGGTAGGATGCTAGGTGATTTGTGGATATGGATAAGGTACGGAAGGCTCATGGAATGGTTGGAGACATGAGTCAGAGTGGGTGAAGAGTGAAGCAAGGAAGAGTGAGGTGGGGGTTTGCTGTTATTAATGTTCAAGTTGTGGGTTTATTGGTCAGTTGTGCAGCCTGGTCCTAATAAATTGTCTTTTACCCTTTAACACCTGCGTGGTCTGTTTATTGCACGACAGCCACAAGTTCACTTCATCTCGGCAAGGCGTGCACGCTTATGTAGCGGCTGTCTATCTCAATTGGGTGAGTCTCCCTGGCTAAGGCTTGTTTCCACGTGCCTCGGGAAGACTTTAGTCAAAGTTAGGATCTATCTCTGGCAAGACAATCCCGTGCCACCCGTAAAACATGATGATTCCAATATGCGGTAGCCATACTTTCCACTAGAATAATTTAGCTCCTTCATGTCTGTAGAATCCATGGGGATTCTGTGAAGTCTGCAGAAGAATACCACATTTTTATAATGGAATTTGACTCCAATCACTATACAGTTTAGTTTTATGCATCATTTGGCCTCAAACACAGCGACTTTTACAACAAGAGCCTAAATCTAATGCCGATTTTTTATCCCACAGGTAATTCAGTTGAAATATTCATCCCTGCTTAGAAGAAATTTGTTTAGATACTCTTTGATCCTTGTGTCAGGTTCTATCCCAGTTTGGATGAGTCCTTTTAACACTCACACTGGAAATTGACAAAACGGTGAACCTTCCACGCTTCGCTTGGACCTATGCATGAGTTCCTATGCACTGTAAATATAATGCTAATGAGATGAATTTCTATGGCATAAGTTACCTGCTTGATGTACAATTGTATGGATACTTGTTCATCTTTGTCGCAGGCTCCATCTTGAATTAGAGGACTCTTGATTCCCAAAATAATTTAATTGCATTTAGGTGAGTCACCCATGGCGCCCTCTTTTTATTTTTAAACCTCTTTTTTATCAAACAACATACATCATTCTTACATGAGGCTTTGATTTCCTGAATAGACCATCATTAGTCCTAAGAGAGGCCCACAGTGATGTTTATCAATTAATACTAATAATAATACGGTCTTTTGTAGAGCTCGAACAGCTAGCTCCGAAGAGGTGTCCCGGCGCTATAGCAACAGGTGGCCTGCAAAAGAGAGCATGAACCATTCAAAGAGTCCGGGAGATTAGTCTTGATTAAAAATCCATGTTTAAGCTGCTTTCCTAAGTTGCGTTTCCGAGGTAATCTGGAGGAGGGCATTGGGCAAGGCGTTCCAAATCATGGACGCCCTGAGCATGAAAGATCTGCCGCCTATCTGTGCTTTCCTGACTCAGGGGGGGTCCATAGCAGGTTCTGTGAACTAGACCTGAGTGGATGAGACTGCTTGTACGTGCTTAGCCTAAGCTTCAAATAACTGGGGCAAGTTCCATGGAATGCCCAAAAGGCTAGGGTTAATGCCTTGAATTTAATTCTATTAGCGACGGGCAGCCAATGCAATTCTTTGAGATGCAGAGAGATATGTTGTCTAAATGGAACAAGTTTGATAATCTTGCAGCCGCATTCTGAACCATTTGCAATTTCTTTATCTGGTACGCCGGTAGGCCCAGATAAAGACTGTTTGTGCAGTCCAGGCGAGACATTACTGTGGCATGGACAACGACCCACCAGTAGTTTTCAGGCAAAAGATGTATGACTTTTCGCAGGTTTCTCAGCCTGCTAAAGCTTGTTCCTGTCACCTGCTGAATTTAGGCCGAAAAACATAAGTCCAACTGCCCTTTCACTCCCAGACTTTTTGCACACCCTGCAGGGGCGGAAGGACAGCCCATTTCCTCCTGCCACCAGAGATCTGCAGCAGGGGTTCTGATTTTTACCAAAAAGCAACACCTCCGTTTTGTCTGCATTCAGCTTAAGTTTGTTTTTATTCATCCATTGAGCTATATCTTTTAAGCAAATCTTAAAGTTCTCAAAAGAATCACTCGACAGATCTTAAAAAGGAAATACTAACTTTCGTCGGCGTGGGAAATCGCCTTCACTCCCCAGATGGCAATCAACGAAAACAGAAGGGCCAGATAAATGTTAAAAAGTAGAGGGCTCAAGGCAGACCCCTGTGGAACTCCACACCATAAGTGCTTACGATTGGACTGATGCAGTTGAAGCAACACCCTTTGTGTGCGCTTATGGAGCAATGATTTTAGCCACTCCAGTACTGTGCCCTCTATCCCCATGTCAGAGAAGCGCTGGACCAGTATAGAATGATCCACCGTAACAAAAGTGGCTGAAAGATCCAGGAGCACCAACATAGCTGATGCCCCAGAACACAGCGCAATCCTGACTGAATCTGCCACCTCTATCAGCGCTTTTTTTGTGCTAAAACCAGCACAGAAGCCAGATTGGGTGTCATGCAAGATACAATGGCTCTCAATAAAATTAGTTAGTTGTCTATGCACCATCTTTTCAAGCATCTTAGCTGGTGCAGGCAGCAGCGAAATTGGTCTATAGTTATTCAGTTTGCCTGCATCAACTTTGGGTTTCCTCTTGAGGGGGAGGAGAGTGGCGTGCTTCCATAAGTCAGGAAAGATGCCGTAATAAGTAAGGTGTTCCTTATTTCAGACAACACCTGGATGGAGGAGTTAGACAGCTCTTTCCACAATTTCGGTGGGCAGGGGTCCTCCAGTGAGCCTGACCTACAGCCCTGGATCGCCACCAGTGCCTCCTTCAGTGAAATATAAGTGAATTCTGAGATACATACAGGGTCAAAACGTCGACAACAACCTTATTGGTCCAAGTCCTTGGTCACCCATCCTTAAAAAGACAATTAATGAGATAGGATGATTTGTCAATCTATTTGATATAAAAAGGATGGACATTTCCTTAATTGTTCCATATATGTTTCATATATTTTTTGTATTGTGTTGTGTCAGCAATTTTTCACTCGGTGTCATGACAGCCTCATATGAAGAAAATTTGTCTGCATTGTTTGAGTTGACCTGTCGCTGCGGAAAAACAGATGCAAGGGTCCCTCTTTCAGTTTTGGGGAAGTGTAAATGCTTGGTTTGGCTAATCATGGTAGCCAACGCTGCCTATGCACATGCAGCTACTCTCTCAAGATGCCTGCAAGGGGAAGGAAAAAGATTCTACAACATTCATAGGGTGGGAGTCACACTCTACTAGTCACCTAAGTGTATGCTTAACTAATGCAAGTCCCTAGCCAAGCAAAAGCTGGGCATTTGGGAGCTGTTAGTAGAAAACTACTAGGATGCTTTATTTATTACGGAGACATGGATGAATAATACCTCATGACCAGAAATCGCACTTGCCCTAACTGGAGGTTACACTATAGTTTTACCTAACTGGGAAAATCACTTTGGGGGAGGTGTGGCAGTGATCCATAGTTCGACAAAAAAGATTGAAGACCTAGAAAAAGCAGAAAACCTGCCCTTCTCTTTGAAAGTATCTAACAACCTCACTTTCTCTGGTGCATAAATATATTGGCCTACAGAATCAGGGCCGGACTGGGAACTGAAACCAGCCATGGCAAACTGCTCGACCAGCGCCCAGGAGAGGGAAGTGGGGTGCCGCCGAGCAGTTTTCTAGGGTCGTTTTGGACAATTTTGTTACTGGGGGCCGATATTGCTGGGCCCGGTTAACAATAACGGCTCCCAGGGGCCTAAAACCAGCCCCCACCTTAGCGGCCCACCCAGTGGCCAGTTCGGCCAGGCACAGAATACTTTGCCAATTTTGGTGAATTACTAGTCAAAGCAATAGCCTCTTTGAATTTACAATATTCAAATTTTAAAGTAGATGAAGAGTTTAATGTCCATATGGATTAGCTTAATAATAAATGGACCATGCAGGTGAAGGTAGTCATGAAAGATTTAAATCTTCCCTAAGAGGTAGAGGACCTACACACATAAAAGGTTCACATTCTGGACTTAATTTTCTTAAATCTGTCTAATTATGTATGCACTATACCTCATCTGGTCAGACCAATATTTAGTTCCCTTTTGTTGTAACTCACCAGGCTATGTCAAACCAGATGTTAAGATAGTTACAGAAACACATCCTTGGCATACGGTCACTGAAGCTAATATATCCAATTTACAGATATGAAAGCAGGCTTGGTCTAGATGCTGCTTTTGAAAGTTTCAACATTCCCTTCGTAAGGTGCTGGATAAAGTGGCTCCTATTAAAAAAGGAACCAAAAAACATAAGTCCGCTTCAGCTTCTTTTTTGTTTACGCTGGCAGTATTTGAAGAAAAAAGTCAGTGTAAACAGTTAGAAAGAAAGTGGAGGAGGAGATTTGATCCTAATGACAAGGTTTTTACAAATCCACTTTGAGGTCCTTCAGTAAGAAGACGCTGAAAGCTCGGGCAAAGACTTTCACAGAAGAAATTGATAATTGAGGAAAAGAGAATAATCTCACCAAAGCTATTTTTCAGATATTAAAGACAGTGCTCTGATCAGCTGGCAAACAACAAAACATAAAGGCCTCCAAAACCTTATGCGACAATCTTTTAGATTACTTTCAGGGGATTATCTTAAACACTTAGGCTAATCTAGCCATTGATAACAGTGCTCTTGAGACTTTCCCTGTCCTGGAAGTCTTGCTGCCCTAAGGACGACTGGAACTGACAGGTATTGTGGAGACTTTCATGGCAGAGTCTACAAAAGTGCTCCGGATGGCTAAATCTCGATCTCATCTTGATCTATTCACAGCACGGATTCTAAAACTGGAGGTGCAAAGGTAAATAAACAGATAAATATGCTTTTTAATCAGCACACTTAGCACATTTGGGGCCAGATGTAGGTCGCCAATTACCGGTCGGTAACGGCCTAATTCGGCTGTTACCAACCGGTAATTGGTTTTCGAGATGTAAGGGCCAAAATGTTACAGATTCGGTAAATTTACCGAAACGGTAAATTTACCGAATCTGTAAATACCGATTCGATATTGCCCATTGATTCCTATGGGCTTCAAGGCCCATAGGAATCAATGGGCAATACCGAATCGGTATTTACAGAATCGGTAAATACCGAATCGTTACGATTCAGAAATACCTACATCTCCCACCCTCTATTTTACCACTTCTTAAATACCGAATCGGTATGATTCGGTATTTAAGAAGTGGTAAAATAAAATTACCTACATCTGGCCCTTGGTATCCTGGTGGTGGCTACAGACGGCTCAGCATAGACCGTCAGTGTTTACTTGATTTTAACAACTATGAATCACATTATACCACACGTTTTCTGGATTGAAGACAACACCACAGATATTGTGATTGCACATTATTCAGACATCAAATTGTCATACATCATACTATATGTTTGAATGCCATTAGTGCTGAGACTATTTTAGATACCATCATTGTTATATTGACATGCATACATGTATTTGTGCACATGATTTTAGCTATGAAATTGAGGATTACTAACATCTAGCCATCAACTTGTTTATAGTTCATATTGCATTTTAGCATGATTCTGGACAAGAAATCGTAGATCCTCAACATCTAGTTTACATTTGCACTTTGCAGACGATTTTAGCTATGTAATTGAGGATGTATGCATAACTGTATTTTGCACAGTAATTAAATCTGATGACCATCTAAAACTAGTGTCATCTTGTGTAGTTCATTTTGCACTTTTATTCACGATCTTAGCCATGAAATAGAGGAACAGTAATACCTAGTATACATTTGTATTTTGCACACGATTTTAGCCACAAGATTAAGGATGGTTTAGATTGAGGATTAATTTATATACCGTTGTCTTATACACAATTGGTAGCTGATTAATGCTGAACTGTTAAATAGAAAAGCTTCTTTATGTTCTTTTTTCTCTCTTCTATTCTTTTTTCTTTGATAATTTGATGATTTTAATACAAAATTGTAATGGTTTTAATTTACTATATGCAATAAAATCTTTTACTGGGATTTTTTGTCAGTCTTTGAAATTATAGATCAACAAAAGAGTGACTATAAAAGCAAAGGAATAGTCAGTTGCTACCACTAAGCAGAGAAGTTTGTCAAACAAAGAACAGTCAAACAGTTAGGGTTGCATGCACAGTGCCACAAGAAGAACCCTCAGGCACCAACAAGACAGTCGGTTGCCATTTGTCTTCATTGGGTTCTTTTTAGAAAATAGTGATTGAAAGTTAAAAGAAGTGTGGACTACTCCCCAGAATTGAGAAAATTATTTTATTGAGGGGGTAGCTCTAACTTCGTTAAAATCTTGGTGAAAAATCTGACAGAATGGTGGTAATGTTAATTTGAACCACCCAGTCCTAAACAAAAAACAATATAGGTCGACATGTTTCTGCTACTAAGAGCCAAAGATCGGCTCAGCGATCATCAGGACCATACACAACTACGTCACGTGGGTAAAGCACACTAAGGCACCACTACCACCTGAGGTAGAAAAAATATAAAAGGATTACGACCTTCTGTGTATTCGGAGCACAGGAACTTCCTAGTGCTTCTCCTCCTGTATGTGAGGGATTTAAGTCTGTAATGAAAGATAAACAGAACAAAGAACAAGAAATGTAAAGGCACTCTATTTCAAAGTTTTACACTTTTTACATAATTTGAAAACCATTACTTTAAATGGTGCAAGCAACATCACCCACTGTGTGAACATTGAGTTATAACCACATCATTATATTCGATAACTCCCACTATATAGGCTACATGGTAATCACGGACTTATATGTATATATACTACTAAAGTCCCTTCCAGACCTCCGTAATTAATTTCGGAAATATTGTAAGTGAGAAACAACCGGATTTTATTATAAATAAAAACAAAAAACCCACTGTAAGCGCCGTCAACTATCAAGTGAAAGGAGCGCAATGGAGAAATTATTTTAATCCATATAGTTGTACAAGTGTCCATCTATAAAAACCAATTCAGCAGCCAATCACAATTGGCAAACAGAATACTCAGAATACTGAGAGTTCTAAAAATATACCTTCACCAAATGGGAGAGACAGGGAGTAAAACGCCTCATGGTGGTAAATACTCACACGCATGTCTATTAAACAGCACCCCATGGGCTCGCGGCTGGGGGAAATTCTTCACGCTCGGGAACCTAGAAAAGAATGGAAGCCCAAGTCTTACAACGCTGAAGGGGCGCAGAGTTTTGGTAACAAACGAAGCAGCATGGTATTGCACGGATAGTTTTAATGACACAACACGCCGGAGCCCGAAAGGAGCTTCCGGCTATGAATACGTGCACACGAGCAAAATACCCCGCTTCCCGCTTACCAGACTCCCGGCGACTCCCCGCGTGTAAACCTGCTTATTACCACGTCCGCGGCCCGGAGAAACGAAACCGCAATGGATACTAGATTATAAACTAGTTGGTTTAGAGCGAGTGCCGGTCACGTGACAAGTTTGACAATCACGTGGGGTGGACTCTCATCGTTTTTCTTAAAGGGGCCTCACTTCTGAATTAGTACATTGTGGCTCGTGAATTTCGATCTAAAATGTTGAAATTATCAACTTTTATTTCTCTTGTTGGTGCCTGAGGGTTCTTCTTGTGGCACTGTGCATGCAACCCTAACTGTTTGACTGTTCTTTGTTTGTCAAACTTCTCTGCTTGGTGGTAGCAACTGACTATCCCTTTGCTTTTATAGTCACTCTTTTGTTGATCTATATTTACTACGCATAAGGGGTACAAGAGTGGCCTTGCGAGCCCTTTCTCTCTTGTTGATTGTATACAGTCTTTGAAATTAAGCACCGTTCCTAAATTTTCTTTTGGTAAAAAGAAATACATTTCTGATCCTACCTGCATGAGTAATTTAATACCAATCTCTCTTCCTGGTGTGGGAAAAATACTGGAACGTTCAGGTTTCCCAATTCGTAGAATGTATTGCTTCTCCCCACTGTTCCCAGTCAGGGTTTCGTAACGGCTTCAGCACTGAGGTTGTCCTCTTAGAGTTGGTAATATTTCTAAAATCCAATCTGAACACTGGTAAAAGCAGAAGGCATCCTTCTCGACCTTTCAGCCCCCTTTGATACGTTCTCACATGAGATCCTTTTGGTCCAGCTGAGGGCTAGACATAACTAGCATGGCAAACAATTGGCTCATATCATGCTTATCTGACAGGGAGCAAGCAGAGCATCTTCCAACGTTTTCCTCATGTTTAAAATAGGCTTTGCAGTGAACCCCACATTATTTAATAATTATCTGGCACCTTAGGATAAGATAATAGAAAGCGGGGGCTTTAATGTTGTTTCGTATGCTGATGTAATGTAAATGTAAATGTAAGGTCCATTTATACCGCGCTAGAAATCGCTCCAGGGAGCATCTCGGCGCCAATAAAGGGTCAACCAGGTGAAATGAGTTGCCTTACTGCTTAAGGAGACTGAAACCGGAGTCATACCAGTGCTCTGGCCATTGAGTCTGGAAGGTTATAAATCCAGGTTTTCAGTTGTTTACGGAAATCAGATTCCTTGTCCAGAGCTCTTAATGGAGGGGGGAGCGCATTCCATGCTTTGGCACCCAATACCGCTAGGGATTTACCCCCGCGGGTTTTGAGTCTGAAACCTGGAATGGTCAAAAGATTAGCATTTGAAGACCGTAGTGTGCGATTTGGACAGTATTTGACAAATTTTTTTCTTAGGTACATGGGGCCTGAATTATGTACAGCGCGAAAGGTGATTGTCAATACTTTGTGGAGGACCCTTTTGGTTATAGGCAGCCAATGTAATACATTGAGGGCTTTGGTTGCTGAAGATTTTCTTGGCCATTTCAGAACAAGCCTTGCCGCTGCATGCTGTACCATCTGGAGTTTATGGGTAACCACCTTATTGGTACCAGCGTACAGGCTGTTGCAGTAGTCGATGCGGGAAGTGACTAATGCAATCGTGACTGTTTTCCTAGCTTCGAGGAGCAGCAAGTCAAAGAACTTTCTGAGCATTTTTATTACCCCGAAGCAGGTGCCTGCCACTTTTGACGCCTGATGTTTGAAAGATAAGTCGGCGTCAAACTGTACCCCAAGGTTACGAGCCGAGGAGGTAGTGTGAGGTGGTATTTCAGCCTTCTCGGGCCACCACAGTCTGGGGATGAAATCATTATTTGGGCCTATGGGCATGATCTCGGTCTTGCCTGTGTTACATTTTAAGTGGTTTTTCCGCATCCACTCAAAGGTGGCCGTTAAGCAACACTTAAGTTTTTCTTCCCAGACCTGGTTATCTTTGTCCATGACCAGGATCAGTTGAGTATCATCGGCATATGCCATTACATCTATGCCGTAGGACGATATCAGCTGTATCAGGGGTGCAGTATAGACATTAAACAATGTCGGGCTCAGACTAGAGCCTTGAGGTACTCCCGTTGACAGTGGCTTCTCACTGGAACGATAATCCCCCAAGGTCACCACTTGTCGCCTGTCACTAAGAAAGTTTTTTATCCACTCTAAGGCAATACCTTTGATGCCAGATGTTATTAGCCGGTCTATTAAGATAGCATGTGAGACCGTGTCGAAGGCCGCCGACAGATCTAATAGTATCAGGACGGCCTTCTTGCCTTGGTCTAGAGCTGAGCGGATGGTTTCAGTGGTGAACAGGAGAGCCGATTCGGTGGAATGCTGAGTCCTGAAGCCAGCTTGATTAGGGTGCCATGCCTCATTCTCTTCCAAGAAGCGTGTCAGCTGTTTGTTCACTGTGGACTCAGTGATTTTGCACAATGCTGGGAGTAGTGAAATCGGACGTAGATTAGAGAGTGTGGTGGGGTCGGGGAGTTGTTTTTTTTGTAGGGGTTTTACAGCTGCCAATTTCCACTCAGGGGGGACGTAGGCAGTGGACAGAGAGTTGTTAACGATAGTGTTTATGTCCGAGTTAACAATATCAGCAATGAGATGAAGGAGTCCTATAGGGCATGGATCAAACCGTGATCCTGACTTGGTAGCCAAGATAGCCCGTTTTGACTCCTCCAGGCTGATTGTACGGAAAGCCGTAAGCTGAGGGACTTCCTGCCTAGTATTTTCGTCCTCATAAATTTGTTCGAGGGTGGGAGCCTCAAAGTCCTTCGTCAGACCCTTAACCTTTCCCTCAAAGAAGTCTGCGATGGAATCACAAAGCGTTTGTGAGGGAGGGATGTCCTGCATGAGACATTTAGGTTTACTAAAGTCTTTTACGATATTAAAGATCGTTTTCTGTTTACTATTGGCTGTTGCTATGGCTGATGTGTAGTACTTTGTTTTGGCTTGTTTGATTAGTGCGTGGTATGCTTTCTTGGTCTTTTTATATTTACTGCGTTCTGTGCTTAGGTAGTTTTTCCGCCAGCTACGTTCGGCCCGTCTAAGTTCCCCCTGTTTATTTTTGAGCTCTAGGTCAAACCAGGGGGCGGATCTCTTTTTATTCCCGGGTTTACGCTTGTGTCTTCCCTGTCCAGTCATGTTTTTTAGTTCCGTCATCCATTCCCTAAAGGTGTTTAGATTTGGGGGTCCTATTGACTTAGGTTTGCATTCTCTGGCTATAGATATTAATTTGGGGTGCTTCATGGTGGTTTTCCAGTCCTCTTGTCTGGCCTGATTATTTTTACAGGCATGCTTATTGTTGGCGTTTGATTCTGGTATGATTGAGAAAGGTATCAGTACATGGTCAGTCCATATTTGGGGTTTCAGCAGATCTATTGATAAGGTATCTAAGTTGGTGGCAATACAATCGATCGTGTGTCCCGCCTCATGGGTGGCGGGGGTATCACATATTTTAAGACCCAGTACATCCATGGTTTCTCTAAAGGAGGCAGTGGATGCCTCAGTTATGGACTCCAGATGAATGTTCACATCCCCCAACAGGGTAAAGTTTGAGTATCTGAGTATCAATGGGCTTAACGCTTCTCCCAGACTTCCCAGAAAGTCAGTACTAGTGCCGGGAGGGCGATAGATTAGGGCCCCAGAGAAAGAGAAGTTGTCGTGGATTTTAAGACTAAAGCCCATCCCTTCCGCATCCTTTATATCATGGAGTTCTGTCATTACACACCCGAAAATATCTCTGTGTATAATGGCCACTCCCCCCCCCCGTTGCTCATTACCTCTGTCCACCCTCTGGATATTATACCCTAGAGGTAGGGCATGTACCAAATCAGGAGTACACCAGGGTTTGAGCCAAGTCTCAGTGATAAAGAGACAATCCAGGTTGTCATCTGTAAGTAGGTCATGTATGTGCAGAGCATGTTTCGGTAGAGACCTAGCGTTAATTAAACCCGCCTTTAAAGTATGGGTGGGAGCAGTAAGTGTTGTGAGGGTGGATACCTGAGACCATGAAAAAGCGTTATGACATTTATGGCAGCTCACCGGACCTGTCCAATCTGAAGGGTTTAAGTTGTGGCGCTCACAATCAGGGGCTGGTTTTAATGCTAATAGTTGTTGCCTGCTGTAGTATCTTTTATTGGTCCCAGCAGAGTCCTTTGCCCTATGCCCGGCCCGTGTGTGGACGGGCGCAGACGGGCAGGACTCTGGCTTGACTCCGGCGCGAGTCCGGCGCGTCCGCTGATCGCGTCCGCTGTGCGGAGTCATGGCCGTCTCTTTTTATAGCGGTGCCTCTCGCCCTAAGTAACGATCGCCCTACTCAAGATGGCCGCCGCAATAGTTCCACCCTTTCCAGCACCTCAACAACCCTGAAATCGGCTGTATCGACTGTGGGGGGTAGCGCTATGCAGGAGGAGTGCACCAATCAATTTTAAAAGTCAGTGATAATTAAAATTATGACTCTGCCCGAAATCGGCAGAGACACCTCAGCGTCGCGCTAAATCCGCGCGCTGGTGCAGGGGGGAGAGGACACAGAGGGAAAGTGAAAACAATAATCAAATGTATTTTAAAAATAGCAGGAGAGCAGATTGACCGCCCAGCTCAAGCCTCAGGCGAGAATAGCAGTAATGGTATGCCAAAGTCCTTCTACTCTTTTTATAGCGGTGCCTCTCGCCCTAAGTAAGGATCGCCCTACTCAAGATGGCCGCCGCAATAGTTCTACCCTTTCCAGCACCTCAACAACCTATGAAACCGAGCTAATGCTATCCTTTCAGCAAATGGATAGCTCAATGGTGGAAAATGCACGCACATGTCTGAATTCTGTAGTTAAGTGGATGAAACACAGCTGTCTGAAGCTGAATTCAGAGAAATCAGAATTCTTGTTCTTCAGCGATACTGGCTCCCCTGATTCCAGATTGTGGTGGACGGAAGATATGGGGCACCCCACAGTCCCCAAACGAGAGGTGAGGAACTTGGGTATAATATTTCAAAATAACCTATTGTTTAAACCGCAAGTAAGGGCAATCACCACTGTATTTTTATCGCAGTGAAATTACATAAGAATATTTTTACTTTCCTATCTTGCCGATCACACAAAATAGTTGTGCATACTATGATCACTGCTGAACTGGACTATGCCAACACTTGTTTTCTGGGTCTACTGCTTGGACTTCTTAACAAGTTACAACGGGTTCAAAATGCAGCTGCATGCTTAATTCTGAACCATGAAAAATCTGAAAATACTTCAATGGCCTCTGATTAAACAAAGGGTAATATTTAAGGTACTTATAATTATCCACAAAGCCCTGCACCAAGCAGGGCCTCTTTATTTCCAAAGGAGATTTGAAACAAAATTCCCTAGTAGGACGCTTCATTTTTCCAACCCGGGGCGATAGAGTGAATCCCTAGGATTCACAAGGATAGTCTAGGAGAACAGTCCTTCTCCTATTTGGCAGCACAGAAATTGATATAAGCCTCTACTTATGCTGGAGCGATTCATACTCAATGCACTGAATGAACCATATTAACTTACCTGGTGTTGTTCTGATATCTATAGAAAAAAATAATATTGATGCATCCTATTTCTACTCATACTTTATGCGTTGTAATGTACTTTTGAATGTAGGACTAAAATATAAAGCATCCAGTACTGAGTATCTACATTTGCCAGGAAGCATCCCACCTAAGATCTAGACAAGTTGGTCCTCTGTACTTTAGGTTTCTGATTTCTATCTCCTCTGTTTAACATCAAGCGCTGGGATGCTTCCGAGTAGCCATGCGCTATAGAAAAACCTTTACAATTACAATTACAATTACCTGCTCATTGAGAAGAAGAGCCTATGTGCGTAAAGGGCTTCTGGGTCTGTAGCTTTACCTATAAGTAAAAATAAGAAAAACCAAAGGAAATGATGGACGGAGCGTTGACAATACAAGCACTCACCCCCAGTCAACTGATCTGGGTTTAATCCATCACCGTTCTTTAGCCCACTCTGCCACCCCAGTTCAGACATGGCCATATGCAAATCAGTCTGACCCTGTGCCTCATGGGAACAGTCCAGCCCAAACTGCCATCACCACCCCCTTTTGTACCGATTTGTTCGCCATAATTTGGCAGGGTATGCTCAGACGTGAATCCCTTGCTCACTTTGCCACTGTATTCAAGCAAGCCAGGCTGAAGACGGCTGCAATGCCAGAAACCGGTCCTCGGAAGCTTGTTTACGGTCCAGGGAAGGCATGGCTTGGCAGTTCGGGCTGGACTGTTCCCATGAGGCACAGGGTCAGATGATTTGCATATGGCCATGTCTGAACTGGGGTGGCAGAGTGGGCTAAAGAACGGAGATGGATCAAACCCAGATCTGTTGACTGGGACTGGGTGTGAGTGTTTGATTGGTTCAGATGCTCCGCCCATCACCACCCCCTTTTGTATAAGTAAAAATAAGGCACTATAGTTCAAACTAGATGATGCGCAATTAAAAAACAATGTACTGTGCCCTGTGGAACTCAAAGCAAAGAAAAACCCCCTGAATTCTCTTACCATTTGTTGAACAAGCGAATAGATTGCAGTTTTTCTCAGAGCCAAGCAATTCCCCAAGAACAGCATTGTAAACACTGGTGAAAACTGAGAGTGTTTTGTTGCAGGTATCAGTGGAATTTCCCACGGAGTCCCCAGGCACTTTGGAAACAACACAGGCACCATGAAATTTCCCAACACAAGCGCGACAAGCGCGGGCAAGCAGCAGCATCTCAAGTATGTCCTATGCGATTTGTTGCTGATTGTCTCATTTCTTTTGGCTTCTTCAGATATTCCTTTCTATTCACTGTCACCCCACTTTGAGAAGTTGGCTCGGTTTTTATTTTACACTTCCAGAATCAGATGACAAAATTGGCCGTTGTTGCCTTATCCCAGTAGTGCTCATAATCAGGGCTGGCGTTTTCCTTTCCGATGAATAACAATGGAGGGCTGGAGGAAGCCCATTTGAAGCAGAAGTTCATCCCCAAAGCAAGAGAAGCCTTTCCGTTCCAATTTAGTTTACCTTTTGTTTTAGTGCAAATCCAAAACACGTACTGTACAGCAGCGCTTTAAATGGGAAAAATATCAATTCAGAAGTGGAGGGGAGGGGGAGAAGTTTGGGATGTGGCTAGGGGCGGGGTTAGGAGGCAAGCATTTAATGAATTGAGATTTTTTTGGTGTGGAATTCTACATGGTAATGCAGAGATATTTCTGCTATCTGTAGAGTAAGCACAACTTGCATGTTGTAAACAAGGCCTTGCAAGGCAAATATACAGCCCTGCCAAGTGTCACGCACCAGGCATGACGCCGAGGCATTTCAGTGCTGGTGTCCGCATTACTGCACTAAATGCATTAGTCACGCATAATTAGGGACCTGCCATCACCTCCAGGCACACTGTTACAAGGAACTGCAACTGGGAGATCACTGTGCGATAGAAATCGTGCATGTGTCTGACTGTGTCAGGAACTTCAATAAATACATGGTGAACTGGAGCGAAGTGAAGCCTGGTCAATCAATAATCTACAGCACATCCAAGATGTCTTTTGCAGCTCATCCTCGTTGTTGTTTTTATCATGGAGCGCTTCCTGGTTACTGCGTGCAGGGTAATTGGCCTCCTAGGCTGCAAGGTTTTTATATTCCTTGTGTGCCCGTCTCTGGCAGCAGACTTGTGTTGGACAAAACTATGAGGTAGGAGACAGGTTTTAATTTTAATTTCGGAGTCAACTCTTGTATTACGGCCCACCCACACTCGCAACATTCACCTGCCCAGATCTTAACATGTTGGCGCAGCGGGGCACACTTAACCGCCCCTCACCGGTTCAAAAATATTATGATTAAACTGTAGAATTTGTTGGAGGCTCGCGGGTCACACTACTCGTCCAGTCACGCTGGGTGGTCATTCTCGTGTTTCGTTCCTGATATTCATGCCTTCGAGCATCTAAGAGAATTTTTGGGGAAAAAACTGAGTGCATTCGGACTATCATTCATTCTTATTTCTGTCCCGCCTGGTTATGTTGCACCCTGAGCGTTTGAAATAACAGTTGCATATTACGAAAAATCAGAAGCCTCCTGGAAAAATTGACTCATATTCTGTGCATAAGCAGGAGTCATCTTTATACAACACCAAATGGTAATTAATTATGCACGGGACATTGTTTCATTTTTTTGTCTTTTTCGTCTTGTTTTCGATGAAAGGATGCATTTAAACATTGGTGACTGATGCACTACCAAAGTATTTTCATCGTTTATGTTTTGAATCGAGATTGTGATTGTGAGGGTACTGCATCATCAGATTTAAGGTAATAATTTATTGTTGATTTAGGCAGCAATCACTGCATTTTGGGCTGTTTACGGTTGTTTTGATTATCGCTTTTCCTTAGCATTGTGCTTGGTATTATTTTCACATAGTAAACATGGTGAATGAGCACAGTATCACTGTAGAGCAGAGGTCTTCAAACTTTTTGATGCCGAGAACCCCTTGTAAAACCTTTTTAGGCGTAAGGACCCCCTTCCGACAAAAGTTTCTAGAAACTGGTACTCCTCATCA
This sequence comes from Lissotriton vulgaris, assembly GCF_964263255.1. NCBI lineage: Eukaryota > Metazoa > Chordata > Amphibia > Caudata > Salamandridae > Lissotriton > Lissotriton vulgaris. The sequence continues at coordinate 570,847,255 of NC_141695.1, forward strand.
TCAACTTTTGACAACCATAAATGCGCCTGTTAGACCTCATCACATCCCTCCATCATTCATCCACCCACATTTTCACACATCCATCCATCCACCCTTTCATCCTTCCATCCATACATCCATCCTTCATCCATCCACCCTTCCATCCATACACCCATCCTTTACTCATCCACCCTTCCTTCCATCCACCCACCTTTTCACACATCCATCCATCATTCATCCATGCAACCATTTATCCATTAATACATCCATCCACCCTTTCATCTTCCCATCCATACATCCATCCTTCATCCATCCACTCTTTCATCCTCCCATCCATCATCCATCCACCCTTTCATCCATACATCCATCCACCCACCCTTTCATCCATCCATCTACCAATCATTCACCCCCCCACCTTTTCACACATCCATCCATACATCCTTCATCCGTCCACCCTTTCATCCTTCCATCCATACATCTATCCTTCACCAATCTATCCTTCATCCATCCACCCTTTCATCCTTCCATCCATACATCCATCATTCATCCATCCACCCTTTCATCCATCCATTCACCTATCATTCATCCACCCATCTTTTTGCACATCCAGCCATCCATCATTCATCCATCCACCCTTTCATCCATCCATCCTTCATCCGTCCACCCTTTCATTCTTCCATCCATACATCTATCCTTCACCAATCTATCCTTCATCCATCCACCCTTTCATCCTTCCATCCATCATTCATCCATCCACCCTTCATTCATCCATTCACTCATCATTCATCCACCCACCTTTTCACTCATCATTCATCCACCCACCTTTTCACACATCCATCCATCCATACATCCATCATTCATCCACCCTTTCATCCATCCATTCACCCATCCTTTACCCATCCACCCTTCCTTCCATCCACCCATCATTCATCCACCCACCTTTTCATACATCCATCCATCATTCATCCATGCAACCTTTTATCCATTCATACATCTATCCACCCTTCCATCCTCCGATCCATACATCCATCATTCATCCATCCACCCTTTCATCCATCCATTCACCCATCATTCATCCACCCATCTTTTTACACATCCATCCATCCATCATTCATCCATCTACCCTTTCATCCATCCATCCATCCTTCATCCGTCCACCCTTTCATTCTTCCATCCATACATCTATCCTTCACCAATCTATCCTTCATCCATCCACCCTTTCATCCTTCCATCCATACACCCATCATTCATCCATCCACCCTTTCATCCACCCATCCATTCACCCTTCATTCATCCACCCATCTTTTTACACATCCATCCATCCATCATTCATCCATCCACCCTTTCATTCTTCCATCCATCCTTCATCCATCCACCCTTTCATTCTTCCATCCATACATCTATCCTTCACCAATCTATCCTTCATCAATCCACCCTTTCATCCTTCCATCCATACATCCATCATTCATCCATCCACCCTTTCATTCATCCATCCACTCATCATTCATCCACCCACCTTTTCACACATCCATCCATCCTTCAGCCTTACATCCATCCATCCACCCAGCATTCATCCACCCACCTTTTCACACATCCATCCATCCTTCAGCCTTTCATCCATCCACATCCATCCATCCTTCAGCCTTACATCCATCCACATCCATCCATCCTTCAGACTTACATCCATCCACATCCATCCATCCTTCAGCCTTACATCCATCCATCCACCCATCATTCATCCACCCACCTTTTCTGTGCCTCTCTCATGGGGGGGTGGGGGGGGGGGGTGTGGATCAGTATCTCTCTGCATCGTCGTCCTTCTTTCCCCGCTCACAGGAGGGCATCTCTGTGCCTCCCTGCTGGGGGCGGGGGATGTGTCATGGGACCCACAGCTCCAGGTGCGCAACATTCATTGAACTCAAAGGGCTACACTACAGCCACTGCCCCATCCCCCTCCCCCCCCCCCCCCCCCCGCCCCCCAGCTCGTGTATGTGAACCGGCTGAAACAGCTTCAGGGACACACACACAGTCACACCCAAGTACTTGAAAGGTCTTTAAAAGACCTTTTACTTGTTAATGAGGCGTTGATGTTTTTCACACCTTGGTGTGAATTAGGCCTCCGCCGTGAGCACCCTCGATCAGCCCAATGCCAGGAACTGCACTCTGCAGAATCTGCGACCCCCTTCCCAGGACTCCACGACCCACCTGGGGGTCGGGCCCCACAGATTGAAGACCGCTGCGTAGAGAGCCACGTATTTCTTTTATCTCTTGGCTCAGCTTGCAGTCACATGTTTTTAGATTAACTCTGCTGCATGTTTAAAAGGATTGTTTCCACCTGTGTTGTATATGACGAGTTTGCGGACAATCACTTTGCTTGGAAGATAACTTTTGTTTGTATTAGGGATGGTAACACCTCAGTAGTTAGTACAAATATTGCTACAATTCAAGGTTAAATTCTCATGAGAATCACATTGCAGTCCCAATCTGTGAAGCATTTAAACTATTCACTATGCTAACAGAGCATTACAACAGGGAGAGGTATGTTGTACAGGAGAAAATGACATCTGTTGTTTCTAAATTAAATAGTGTGTGCTGAGTGCATGGAGGGGAAAGGGCAGAGAGGTGACTGTGTGCAGGGAAAAGATGGCTGTAGATACAGCAACCTTTTTACATTTTTCGATGTTAAAGTAAACACAATTTATCACAGGAAATCCTAAATTCATTTTGTGTTACTTACATCATATTAACAAAACTATGCATTTTATTAAAACACCCTCTATCACCTAGAACTACCTGGTTTAGAACCCGGTAAATATTCTAGTGATGCAAAAACAAGCAAAACAGGTCTCGTTTCACCTGAGACTTTAAGACAATTTAATGATGTTCCCTCACGCAGAGAGAAAAGAATGTTCCTTCTCGATGAACTTACCAGATTCGTAATAAGGAAAACCTGTTTGCCGTCGTCAATTTACTCTCTGTGTGAATAAAGGTAGAAGCAAAGTTGCTTCAGTTCACACGTGATTAAAACTAGAAAAACAGTATTTTAGGGGACTATGTTGATCTTCCCGCCTCTGCTGCTAATGTAGAACAGACAGGGTGGTTGAACAAGTTGGCAATTAGATGCAAGTAATGACAACCTCTGCACTAATCTTACATCATCTTCAAAACGAGGCTTCGGCATCCTGCAACTTCAGGGCTGTGCTTTAAAGTGCATTTAAAAGGTAGACTTTTGAATGGCCGTAGGACATGGCAAATTCACTACCTGCTTAATAACCTGGGCCTTTGTTGCATAGACTATGGGTAGTTTTAAATTGATTCCTGCACCCCTTTCTAGGGTCGAGTCTGCAGCAGCATGCGCTAGCTCATGCTTCTCGTTTGTGAAATACTGGTCACAAAAGAGGCTGGGAGCCCACCCAATGCTTACCATTTGTTGGCTTGCACGGCACTCATCTTTACAACCTAGTAATTCGTCAAGGCATGCCTAACATCATTTCTGTTCCTCTCTGTGGAGCAGGGACAAAACACTGATTGATTCAACTTAATCAGTGCCAGTCCACTGCTCTGGCGTGATTGAGGTACTATTTTATTCTGTTGAACTTTAACTGTCCTGTAAACAGAAGCTGTGTGATTGACACAAATGTGTCCAGCAGAACAAAAAAATTGCAAAGATTGATTTTCTATGGTTAACTTTCTTTTATTTTGGCAATTCCTCTTTTCTTATTTTGCATTCTAGTTTTCTTTTGTTTTTGCATGCTGGATCTGTACTTTAAAGATGAGGATTATTTTATTGCAAAGCTGCATTGTTTCAGTCTAATGTGTAATTTCTGTAATTATGCTTTAACACATAATCATGCAGTACACCGCAATAAACACCACTCTAATCTGCCACACTCCAATCCATGCCAATAGACCCCACTTCACCGCACACCAATCTGCCCCACACAATCCAATCCTCCCCACTCCAATCCAAACCACTCACACAATCCAATCCACCACTCTCCAATTCTCCCAACCCAACTCACTCCACTCCAATCTGCCTCACTCATGTCCAAAGCAATCTTCCCACTCCAATCCCCAAAAATGTCCCCCACTCTAATGTGCTCGACTCCAATTTAAAGCAATCTGCCGTATTTGAATCATCTGACTCACTCCAGTCTTCTCCACTCCTATCCAAAACAGCCTGCCCCACTCCAATCCAAAATAATCTATCCCTACTCCAATCTGCCCCACTCCTAGCCAAAACAATCTGCCCCACTCTAAGCCAAAACAATCTACCCCACTCAGTCCAAAACAATCTGCCCCACTCCAATCCCAAGCAATCTGCCATGCTCCAATCTGGCCCACTCCAATTCACTCCACTGCAGTCCAAAACAATATACCTCACTCTAATCCACCGCACTCCAGTCTGCCCCCTCCGAATCCAAAACAGTCAGCCCACTCCAATCCAATCCAATCAAATACACCCCACAGTAATCCGATCCACCACAATCCAGCTCAATCCTATCTATCCCCCTCCAATCCACTCCCCTTCACCCAAATCCACCACACTCCCTCCCCAATTCACCCCACAACCCATCCCAATCCAAAACAATCTTCCCCACACCAATCTGCCCAACTCAATCCAAAGCAACCTGCGCCACTCCAATCCAAAATACTCTGCCCACTTTAATCAAACCCACTCCAATCCAAAACAATCTACCCCACTCCAATATGCACCACTCAATCCAAACGAATGCACATCTCCCAATCCAATCCTTCCCACTCCAATCCAAACCACCCCACCCCCCAAACCCACCCCAATCAAATCCACCCCTATCCAATCCACCCCACTCAATCAATTCACCTCACTCCAATCCATTCCACCCCACTGTAATCCAATCTACTTCACTCTAATCTACCCTACTCCAATTAGTCCCACTCCATTCCACCCGACCCAAATCCACCTGACTCCATTTCACCCCACTCCATTCCATCACACTCCAATCAATCCCAATCCAATCCACCCCACCCCACCCCAATCCACCCCACTCCAATCCACCCTCACTGAACTGCAGTCTAATCCATCCCAACCTACCCCAATCCAATCGGCCCCGCCCAGTTCAGTCCACCCCAATCTAATCCAATCCACCCTACTATCATAATCCACTCCAACCCACTCTAACCTATTCCATCCCACTCCACTCTGACACTCCACTCTGACATTCCACTCTGACACTCCACTCTGACTCTGCATTTTGGCGCTCCACTCTACCACACTCCACTCTGACACTCCACTCTATGACACTGCACTCTATGATACTTCATTCTAATACACTCCCCTCAACACAATATGCCACTGAACCAATGACCTCTACTACCCTCTACTCCATTCCACAACATTCTACTCCCCTGACCCCACTCTATGACACTCTACTCCAACAAATTCACTCTATTACAATCTACGCTCCCACTCCACTCTAGGACATTCCACACCACTAACTTTTAGCCATGCTGAACAACAGCCACACGGGTTTTCAACATGGCAAAAACACATTGCCAGACCCAAAAGCTCTTGTATAGGTGAGACCTATTGGCTTTTCCAGTGCTTGTTATTTGTTTGCAGTTTTATACAGCACAGGCATAACGGAAATGAGTTTCAACATGCATTACAGGGTATCAGTTTACACTACCCACTACGCAGTTTAGAAAAGTTTTGAATAACAGTCCAGAATTTATTACATTCCTCTGCCTCATTTTCTGTATGGGCGATTGATTGGTGGGCCATTAGCCAACATGGCTGCTGGAGCTTGAGTTCTTTTAAGTATCCACAGCTGAAGAGGTGAAAGCATTTTATTATTTGAGAAATATTTCTTGGTACTAGATGGCTGCCACCTACAAGCATTGCAACCAGATGCCTGGTCTCAAAGCCTCAAAGCCAAAATTAAAATGGTATATCTCTAAAGGGAACATGGGGAGGTTTGTCTGAGGAGAAGGAAGGACAAGAAGGGCATAGAGACATGTCACCCACCCTCTAGCTAGGAGACCAATGCACATCCCTTGAGGCATCCCTCCATCACATCAAACCCGATGCCCCACTCAATAGAGCAGGTCACACAATGATCTGGTCTGAGTCAGCAGAAGCCTAGCCATACCCAGGCACATTCACATGGGGGGAGTCCTGCAGTGAAGGCAGAGAAAAGATAAAGGCAACAAAACTAGCAATCTACCAAGCCAAGTAGTTCATTGGTCCAGCCATTCAGCTTCCCTGCACTGGTCGAATGGGCATCCCACAGCTGTGGCCCTTGAGCGTCCTTTGAAAAATCCAACTTTAGAAAAATCCAGGGCCATATTACCAAGGTGAAGTATCGCCGCTTTTTCGGCAAATTGTGCCGAGAAAGCGGCGATACTTCTAGCGCCCTATTAACAAGGGCATGCTAACGCCTGCCTCAAGCCCACTTTGCATGTCAGCGAGAAACATCGCTAATGACATGCAAAGTGGGTGTTCCCAGTTCCAACCACATGTAAAATGTGGTTGGAGGTGGTAACACCCTATTACCAAGGCCGGCGTTGGGAGAAGGAGACCTGCAATAAACTTGTTTATCGCAGATCTCCCACTGCCTGCTCTGATCAGGTGTTAGGCATTGATAACATGGGGGTGTGGATCATAAAGCTGAATCCACCCCCCCATATTATCAAGGCACACATTAGCGCGTGACAACACTGCTTGTTTTCACGCGCTATTGTTCTCTATCGCCGGATTTAATATCGCTTACGTGTTGCGCTTTGATAACGACGAGCTAACAGGGCGATAAAATCAGGCGATAGCTGGCGATAGGGAAATGTGCGATGTGCGTTTTTTAACGCACATCTTGGTAATATGGCCCCTAATCTTTGTGCCCTCCTGCAACAAATCACTTTCTGCTACATCATGTTTTTTTGGAGCTGTGCTTCTTCCCCCCACTAGATTTCCACTTTAATGCTACTTTTAAGGTTACAGCCTACCAGACAGCACAGTTGTGTGATATACGAAAGGCATCTTGTGGAGTTTCAGAAAGTTGACATGGGAATGCATTCTGCCCATCACTTGCCAATGGCTTTGTGGTTTGTATTCACCTGTTCTGACTTTTCATTTGCTGGCTTTATTTGCTTTAGGCTGTCCAGCTAGAGATGTACCTCCCCATGTGATGGTTGCTGTTCACTGTGCAGTTCTTCCACTCACTGGTTTTCTGTCAATAGGCCTTTGAATGTTGTTCTTGTCTCCTCACATTTGCTGTGCATTCAAAGAATGAGATTAGATGTCAAGCGCTGTCTTGTAGGCCTAGGCTTAGGCTGGGATGGCTGGTATCCATGGCAGCCAGTCACCTCTCCCAGACCATCAGCCTGACTCACAGTGCCAGGGGCAAACAACAGAGAAGACTCTTTGGCTGATGCAAGCTAAAGCGCCTTCAGCAAATTGCTCAGAGAGGAGCTTCAAGGATAGATATACCTTCATGCCCAGCGCCTTGAGACCCTACGGGTACGTAGCGCGCTCTATAAGTGTCACTGATTGATTGATTGATTCATTGACCAGCACCACCATACGCCAGGGCGCCAAACAGGATCAACAAAGCATACTAAAAAAAACGAGAAAACATGGTTCACCCGCTTACTTTACAGTTACATACATTGTTATTGCATAATGGCTCCAAACTCGAGACTATTATTAGAGACAGACTATTTTTGGACTCCTGGGCCCTATCATTCCTGTTGTCTGGATATCAAATCAGTGGCATCAAATGCTCCTTCTTTATCAAATCTGTATTCTACACAGCACGACCCATTCTCAAGTCTGGAGAGTAAACCTACTTGCAGCACACTAGCCTCTTGAGGTGCTAATGGTCTTTTTTATGCGGAAAGATTTATTTGCATGTTAATGGCTGGTGTTTTGTATATGGTTGCCTTTTTGAGTTTCCTCTCAGCGCAAATAACGATTAACATCCCTACTGGCGGACCAATGGAAAGGAAATACTTTATTCTATAAAGGATGGAGGAACAAAATAGCTTAATGTTTTATTTAACCCTTAAACGTGAGGTGAAGAATAGCTTCATCTCAGAAAGGAATTTGTTTTGTTTCATATTAATATGCAATCACAGTTAAATCACGTGCACTATTCTTAGCGTGTGGATTAATGTATTAGACTTGTGTGTAAATGTATTATTATGAAGGAGTAGAACAGCAGGAGGCGCGTGCAGGACGTGCAGTAAGTTGGTCGCCGCCTGATGGATCCCCACTCATCGGTCGGCACTTTTGCCTCCCTCTTTGTCCGGAGGCATGATAAGTCTCGCTGCATAGCAGAGGTAGACTGCTCAAGGTCGGGAGATACAGGCAGTGAGTTTTCTTTTAATCTTGGAGCTGCCACCTGCCTGCACTCCATTCCTCTTTTACTTCAAGGGGCGAATCGCAGGCCGCATTTTCCCACTTTCTTGCGCTGGCAGAATTTTGAGTGCTTGCCCGCTCTCAGCCACTTTCATGAATATTGAGCTGCTGACCAGGGTGTTTTTGTTTCTTTTTTTTTTTTAGCCCAAACAACAGTTTATATATTGCTCTATTTCTTCGGTGGATTCTTCTTATTTGCATACAAGTATTTTTTACCTTGAGCCCTGTAGTTACACTTTTCTCCATTTTTTATCGTGCCCGTACCGCCTGCCTTTACTCGGTACATTGAGCTTGTGGTTTCCTGCACTTCCGTTAAATTTTTGTGCATTACTTTTTTTTTTCAAATTAGATGTACAATATGGCGGGAGTGGAGGTGTCTCTGTGAAAAATAGCTCTACCAGCAATATCTCTTCACCGACTTGCAAGGAGGGTGTGGGCAGTAGGACCAAAAGACTTAAAATGGACCCTGTTTCCCCCATAAAATCACCTGTCCCAGATACAATGGAGGATATAATGGATGAACTAAACATTTTGAAACCATTTTTGGTGGAAGCCACTAACACTCTTAAGCATCTTAAAGACAAAGGTTCTTCTTTCGAGTCCCGAATTTCAGATCTCGAAGCGTTCCCCGCAGAGGCCCGCGACAACTCCTCTGAAGTAAACATTTTAGTCAAAGAAATTGCAGCACTTAAACAACAAACTGAAGATTTGGATAATCAAAATGGGCACAAAAATCTCTGCGTTTACTGTTTTCTGGAGGAACCAGAAGGAGGAGACATAATCCCATTCCTATATTCAAATCTCCCAAAGATAGTGAGCCTTTTCTCCCTCAACATTCAACAAGCTCACCGGCTTGGACCAAATATTTCCAACACCAATTCCACTTCGAATCCTAGAGGAATTACCATCCGCATTCTCCACTACATAGATTTAATGCAAGTTCCTTCCGCCTCTAAGCAACATAAACAAATGATTTGGTCTGGTCATAGGATTCTCCTTTCTCATGATGTTTCATCGGTCACAGCTGCTCATCGCAAATAATTCTTGGACTTGCATCCCTTCCTTCATGCTACGGGCCCTAGTGAGGTTCCGTGACAATTAAAGTGGTGTTTTCGACTCGCTCGAATATGGATTGTTTGGTATCTATGAACCGCAAATGACGGGTGTACGCGTTTTCGCTACGCTGACCTGAACCGTTCGTCTTATTCGTGGGTTTCTTCATCTGAACCCACGGGTTCCATTTTAGATACCGCATCCATTTTGTTTCTTGCCCTCAAGTAGCCAGCGAACGGATACTGTCCGCTTCGTGACCCTGGGATTCCCAAACTCTTGCGAAGACAGGTGTTCCTTTGAGGGTGTCTTTATGACGAGGGTGATGACACTGCAAAGGCAGATGGCCCCGCTCGAGGCTTATCTTGCCGTGCAGGTTTATTGTTTCAGCCGTGCATACATTAGGCATGTCTCCTTTAATCCTGCAATCGTGTTTCCGATATCACCCCCCCTACACTCTTTTCCATCTGTTGTCTATCTTTTTCTTCCTTTGCACCTGTTTTCTGACTCTTCCTTAATTCGTTTACAGCCGGAATGGAATGTACTAATGGTGGGGTGATGTACTTTTACAGTTGGGAACCGACGATGCTACTGTAATTATGTTCCGGACCCCTGAATACATGAAAGCGACCCTTCGAAGTTTACTGTGTGAACTGAATTGTAACCTTTTGTTCACCATGTTGTGCAATGACTAAAAACTGTATAAAAGGAGCGATCCACTTTAGCAATTTGAAGCAGTCTCCTAGAACCTACATGCGTTGTACTTCTTGTGACTTCTGTGTTCCCTGCAGTAAATAAACCTTGATCTTTGACGCCGAAGGAAGTGTCCCGTGTCTCTGTTATTTGTACCCCGGAACAGGTAACCCACGAAGGTTTCAGGTGTTGTCCCCTGGCACCGCTGGGCCTTAGAATAGCCCAGTCCTTCAGTTGGCGCCCATTGTGGGGCGACATCAGTGGTACCGGTCCAAAGCCCGACGATCGTGAGGAACTTCGTGTGAAATCTCCGAGGGAAGGTGCACCCCGCTTCATCGATCCTGTTGTCGGAATAAGTGGCCCGAAGACTTTTCCCGCGAAGATCCCCGCCTCCTGATGGCTGCGACGGACTGATTCCCTGACTGTCGACCTGTTTTGGCACCTTGCGTAGTCCTTTGTACAGCGAGACGATTGATGGGCCTTCCTGGTGACGCCATTGCTCTTTCAGTTAAGTATTTGTGGGTCGCTCCCAGACTCCTTAGTTTTTGTTGGTGCTTGGTTGTTTGCATGGTTCCATTGCATTTGTGGTTCTTAGTATCTGGTTCTTAGTTGTTTTATTTGACGATTGCAATTGTCAAAAACCGAGGGTTTTGCATTTTTTTTTTGCGAAGACATCATAGTTCGATAACCCTTGAAGTTTGTGAAACTCGGTTAGTGTGCACGATGCCTGGCCGCAGTACTTTGTTTCGTTGCTTTAAAGGTTGTGGTGAGGATTCCCGAGTGGAGGACTCATGTCCGATACCTCCAGTTGGAACTCCGGTCTATGAGTTATATAGTCGCCATGGTGTGGGTCCTATTGCATATAATGATTGCTGGGTCCGCTACACTAAAGATGACGGTGTCCTTAGTTGGCCACCTCATGGTAGTTTCGAAACAGCAGTTTTGGATAATCTCGAAGCAAAATTGTTCAAAAAGAAATCTAGGCCGGCCATGTTTGATTCCTTTCGGTTATGGCGTAAAGAAGCCAAGCAGAAAGAGATCAAACAGATTAAACGAAATAAGAGGGAAGGTATCGTTACGACGATGAGAAATGCAGAGCAGTTTCAGCGAGACAAAGATGAGAAGGAAAAGGAAGTTTTTGATAGATTGCAACGTATGGCGGTGGATAAGTGTTATCCCGTTTTACCGTCGAGTACTGATAAGAAGGGAGAGGAAGCAGTCGAGGACCCTTTGTTGTCCTACCTACCGAAGTCGCCACCTCCATACGCACAGGATACTACAGCTCCTGTTGTTCCCCCTGTTCCTCAACCTGTTGTTCCGGCAGCTGCTGGTCAGCCTGTCGCTGGTCCTGTTCTTGTGAATCCTCTAGTCCCTATTCCTTTACCTGCTCCTGTTCCTACTGCTCCACTGCCTATACCTTCTCAGTCTGCTGTTCCCACTACTTCTGCCCTTGTAGCTACTCTTACTGCTCCTGCTGCTCCTGTGTTTAGTCCTCATGTTGTTGCCCCTGTACTTCTCTCCTCTTCTCCGTCTGTTCGGAGACGCATTCCTAATGCTGTTGCTAATTTCTACTCTACCTTTGAACCGATTCTTGGGTCCGATGTTTCTGATGTTCCTCAACGACGAAGTCAACTTCCTGGTGGTAGGGAACGTGATAGGTTAATTAGAATGGCGCGTAATTGGATTAGGTATCCTGTTAAAAACACCCCGCGCATAATTTTTGAGACCTTCTCTCAATTCAATGAGCCAACACAGAGATTTGTGTTTGAGGAAATGTGTAAATGTTTACGTGAAGCGATAGATAATGATGAGGTAAATAATGTTCCGCTCGACGTAACTGAGCTTCAGCATCAGTTTTCGAGTGGTATGATTGTGGGTAGCAATGTTCGACGTGCTGTAGAACATCTTCTATCTTTTCGTCCTACTGTAATACCTCGAGCATTGTTTAAAGATGAAACTGAGGAGTGGATGGCAACACCTGGTCAGTATCCCATGCGAGAAGTTCCCCCAGTGTGGATGCCAGGTGATGCGACTGTCAATCCTGCTATATTGCCACACTTCCAGAGGGTTTGGATACACCTCCCATGGAAGCGGTCGGAAGTCTTGCAGGTGAAACAATCTTTGCCTGACCCTCGCAAAAATCCTGCAGGTTACTATAAAGAGTTGTCCCAATTAGTGGATGCTACTATCATGAATCTTGCCGACATTGACATGTTGTTCGGCAACGTAGTACCTCAACCGGTTTGGGCGAAAATACGTCAAGAGAATCACACAGCTGAGTTAGGCGGTGATTGGGCTGCGCTTGTAGCGGCCGATGCATCACAGGTTGGTGGGGCTAAGCCTGAGCAGTTAATTACGGCTCTGCCTCAAAGAATCATTACCCTTATGAAGAGACTTATGCCAGCAATGAAACTTAATTGGGATAAACTGTCTGCGTGTAAGCAAAAGAAGGACAAGAGTGTCTCCGATTTCTTTACGAGATTTGAGGAGGCATTCATCGATCATAGTGGTCAGGATATGAGCACAGAGGGAGGTCAGAGGTTGTTTGTAGACAAATTTGTATCGAATTGAAAAATTCTGAGAGTTCGTGGGCTGTTTCTACCTCTGCTCAAATATTGGCCACGGCTCAATATTACGAAAATAGGGAGAAGGAGTAAAATGATCGTGCAGATAAGAAAACAAAAGATCTCAAAACAAAAGTTCTGTTACAGCAAACGTATCCTCCGCGCTCAAATCAAAATGATTTTCAGCAGCGGAATAGACCGCAATCGCAATCTGCTAGGTAACAGTCGCGTAATGACTCTTCCACGCAGAGATCCATGCTCGGGTATAATCAATGTGCATACTGTAGAGGTGAGGGCCATTTAAAGTTTGATTGTCCGGTTTTGCAGGACAGAAATAGTGGTGGTTCAGCTAGAGGAGGTCGTAGTGGTCCCCAACAGGCTTCACGTGGTAGAGGTCGTGGTGTTACTCAGAATCAAAATGAGCGTTCTAATAATTTGTCTGATTTCAATAATTGCTTTGATCAGCGTGGTTCATTGTCAGGTAGATCTGCACAATATCATGTGGATGATTGTTACATCGAGCAGGATATTGATGACGGTAATTACTAGGACAGCCACAGACAAAGAGAGGGAGTGGTATCAGTTCCGGTTGATCAGAGAGGGCCTTACGTTGCAGTTGCCACATCGGGCGTAGTTGAGCCTTTTCTGTTGGACACTGGTGCAGCAAAAAGTTCCATCATGCATTCGAAACTCCCTGGCGCACCTTTGTCTGGCTTAACAAATGTTTCCGTTGGATTCTCTGGCGCCCCCGTTAGCAATCTAGTTTCCAGTCCTTTGCCCCTTATAATTGGGCCTTGTGAGCTGAAAGCTCCTTTGATTTTGACTACTGGTTGTGGTGAAAATCTTTTGGGCCTGGATTTGTTGAAACGGTTATATGCGACCTTGTACTGTTCTCCTACGGGAGTGGAGCTTACTTTGGGTCAGAGAGTGATCTCTCCTATGTACTTGTCAACTGATAAGCTCCCAGCGGAATTGAGTTCTCTTCCTGCATCTTTGTGGGCAACAGGTCCCAATGACGTGGGCCTGCTTGACATCTCTCCCTATGTTGTTCAACTGAAATCGAATGTGCGATTACCACATATTCCCCAGTATCGTATCTCCCTTGATGGTGAGCGAGCGTTGTTAGCGATCATCTATGATTTGATCAAGAAAGATGTTATCGAAGAAACTCGGGGAAACGTGTGTAATAGTCCTGTTTTACCTATCTTGAAACGCACTGATCCATCCAAGCCTCCTGTTTACCGTTTTGTTATTGATTTACGGGAGGTGAACAAAATGTGATTCCACAATTTCCTGTTGTGCCTGACATTACGGCTTTACTGACTCTGATTCCAGCTTCTGCTTCTTGGTTCTCAGTGATCGATCTGAAGAATGCTTTGTTTAGCATTCCGATTGCTGAGGAAAGCAGAGATCTATTCGGTTTCTCATTAGGTGGTCGCAGCTTTAGGTTTAAACGCGCTCCTCAGGGCTACCGTGAGAGTCCATCGATATATAGCCAAGCCCTGAAGAGTCAACTTGATGCGTTTGCGTTACCGGCTGGTGCTGCCTTGATCCAATATGTTGATGACTTGCTGGTGGCTGCTGACACAAAAGAGATCTGCAAAACTGCTACGGTATCGCTGTTGCAGCATCTCTGCGACTTACATCATAAAGTGTCACCTTCTAAGCTGCAATATTGTTGTCAAGAAGTAACCTATCTAGGTCACTTATTGTCAAAGGAGGGAAGAAGGCTGACCCCAGAGAGAATTGCAGCGATCGCTCGAATGACTGTGCCAACAACTCAGAGAAATGTGCCTGCCTTCCTAGGTATCACGTCATACTGCAGGCAATGGATTCAAAATTTTTCATTGATAGCAAAACCATTGGTAGCCCTCACGTGTAAGGATGTTCCAACTCTTTTGCCATGGACTGAAGAGTGTCAGAAAAGTTTTTCTGAATTGCGTGATGCGTTGTGTTCGGCTCCTGTGTTAGGTACTCCTGACTACAGTAAGCCGTGTACACTATACGTTTACGAGAGAGAGGGTTGTGCGTTGAGTGTTTTGACGCAGCAATTTGGCGGTAAGCAGCGTCCATGTGCATATTTTTCCTCGACCTTAGACCCGGTAGCTAGAGCATTGCCGAGTTGTCTAAGAGCGACAGCGGCGGCTGCGGTGTCCATTCGACAATCTGCAGGGTTGGTCATGGATAATATGCTTACGGTAATGGTTCCGCATGCAGTTGACACTCTCTTAAATCGTACAAAGGCTCAACACTTGACGAGTGCAAGATTGTCCGGTTACGAGTTGACGCTTTTGGCAAGTCACATACAAATAAAGCGCTGTACTGTTCTAAACCCGGCGACGTTGTTGCCAACCAATATGGAATCAGATGATGTATCGCCACATGATTGCTATTTGCGAACTGAGGAAGAAACGAAGGGTCGTGTTGACCTAAAAAACACTCCATTGGCAGATCCCGATGGTACCTTGTATGTTGATGGCTCGTGTTTTAAGTTGCCGAATGGTGATGTGACGACTGCGTATGCTGTGGTAACGTTGAATACGGTTGTGGAAACTGCGAGATTGAATCAGAATTCCGCGCAGGCGGCAGAATTGATTGCGTTGACGAGAGCGTGTGTTTTGTCAAAGGGAAAGCGAGTGAATGTGTTTACCGATAGCCAGTACGCATTTGGCGTTGCACATAGCTTTGGTCGATTGTGGTGAGAAAGAGGCTTTATGACATCGCATGGCACGAAGATCCAACACGGACAGCTCGTGAACGATCTTTTGGATGCACTTACATTGCCCAAGCAGGTGGCGATTATTAAATGTAGTGCGCACCGTAAGGTGACAGATGATGCTGGTCGTGGTAACGCATTTGCGGATGAGATTGCTAAAGAAACAGCTAGAAACCTTGCAACCCGAATGTACGTGACGAGTTCAGTAAGGTGGCCTGCAGAGACTGGTATGTGTGAGGACACTGTTGAGAGTGTGAAAGCGATTCCGAATGAGGCCACCGAAACTGAAAAGACTAAGTGGAAAGAGAGCACAGGAAAGTTGGATGCGCATGGATGTTGGATTGATTTGTCGGAAAGTCAGAAGTGGATGTTGCCGGATGCATATGTGCTAGCTGTTGTGACTATGGCACATGGCTTGTCACATATTAGTGTGAAAGGTATATGCAAGTTACTGTCCCCTGTATGGAAGAATGATGGTATCGCTAGGTGTGCTGAGAGAGTGGTTAAGAATTGTATGATATGCATGATGTACAATCCCGGCAAGGGCACCCCTACACCACCTGGCCATTTCGCTCCTCCTACATGTCCCTTTGAGGTTATCCAGCTAGACTTCATCCATATGGAGAGATGTAATAATTTGAAGTACATTTTAATTGTGGTTTTGCATTCTCCAGATGAATCGAAGCCTACCCTCTCAAAGACAATACTGCCCTGTCCACAGCGAAAGTCCTACTGAAGGAATACTTTCCTCGGTATGGAATGCCACGGATTGTATGGTCAGATAATGGAAGTGAGTTTGAGGGGAGTGTGATGAAGAGTGTGTGTAAGGGCCTTGGAATTACACAAAAATTCCACAGTGCCAATCATCCCCAGTCAGCAGGTTTGGTTGAAGGGTACAATGGTACTCTGAAACTGAAACTCGCTAAGATTCAAGCTACGACTGGTTTAGCATGGCCTGATGCCTTGCCTCTGGCTCTCTTGTCAACCAGGGTGACTGTACACTCTCGAGTAGGGCTTAGCCCATATGAGATTGTGTTTGGCTGTCCTGCGAATGTTTGGGGGGTTCCTAGGCCTAGGTCTTTCGATAGTCTTGAGTACCCAATGTTAATTGATTATCTTCATGATCTGACTGCTAAACTGAGGTTAATTCATCAACAGGTCTTTGATGCTCTGCCGGCACTGACAGAGGGTCCTGGACATCGGCTCCAACCGGGTGACTGGGTTGTCACCCGAAATTTTGCCAGGAAGCACAACTTGGAGCCGAGATTTGTGGGCCCTTATCAGGTCCTTCTCGCCACGAGAACTGCTGTTCGTTTGGAGGGTCGCAAAAACTGGGTGCATGCCACCCATACAAAAAAGGTGCCAATACCTTTACCAGCAGACTCGTGGGTGAGAACAGGCATTGCCGCAACAGAAACAGAAACTCCGGTGAAATTTGTGCCGTTCAGTGATGCTCAGCCTGTAGGAGACACTTCAGAGCAATCAGATAACTTTGTTGAACCTCCGCCATTGGAAAACTCAAGACTTAAACTATCATCTGACCGACGGGACTCTGTTCCACAACCTGAACAATTATTCGAGGAGCAGACTCGTCCTGGAAGAAGCAGATATTTTCTCCGTTCTCATAACAAAGACTAATAAATATTTTTTTTCCTTCCCCTTTTTGAAATTCATGTTACCCCTTATCGTCACTTTAAACATTATGAACACTTGTAGTCTCTATTAATTTTTGAGTTCTTTTCCACGTGTGTTTTTCCACAGCTAGGAGATTTTGTATTACACTTGAATGTTTGATTTAAAAAAAAAAAACTTTCATCCGGGTTGACCGTAGGGCCGCGCGGGTACTTCCTTCTGTTTAGCAGGTTCCTGACACTAGGTCGGTAATTTTGTCTACTCCTAGGAACTCCTGGGAATTGATAATCGCTACTCAGAACGAAGTGCGTCAAGAACGATGCGGACGGTTTTTAGAGGATGGAATTCTCAAAGTTGTCGGAAGTGGAGAAGACGCTAGCACAAAGATCAACACTACACAGGGTTGTACGAACTAAATGCTTTCTGTTTCAGGTGTTCCTGTTGTTCTTGACTTTTTCCATGTTATTGGTGGGTGGAGTATATTTGGGAATACAATCGTTATTGCCTTCTGCTTTACCTACTTCTTCTTTCGAACCAAAAGTTACTCCCACTGTTTCTCCACATTCCTTTCACCCTCTGCCTCAACACGAACAGGTTAGACGTGCGGAATTCATGAATAACTCCTTTGTCCAGCTTCTTCATCAACATCAGTTGGTGATGAATACTACCAACTGTTGGGTGTGTGGGTTAATGCCACACATCATGGATAGGGGAATTCCGTATTTGGTTCTTCCTTACAGTTCCCAGGGGTCAGCTCGAGCATTCCAAACTATGTTTCGTAGTGCACTAGATTCCTACCCCCATCGAGAGCCACGCACTGCAGATCATGGTCCTGGCCCGTACCACAAACCTTTGGCAAGAGCGATTGCCGACTTAGATAGAGATATTTTTGACACATCGCTTATTCCAGAGGAAGAGGTGCGAGCATACAGAGATCTGAGTGAGGCTGAGTATAGTATGTCAGTGGGTGATAGGCAACTTAAAAGCTCGTCTCCGATCTGGATCGTACCCCATCTCGGTAACTTCTGTTTGAAAGGCCTTGGCCGAAGCCCGCGAGCTCAGCTTGGGAGGAGTGCTTGTACTGAAACGTATGTTTTACCAACGGCCTCTTCCCCTGTTCTTTTGACTGCCAAGGGTACATACTTTGTATGTTACGACCGCGCATATACATGGTTGCCTCGCGACTTCTCGGGCACCTGTTATATTGCGAATCTGTTGCCACCGACTTTCACAGTTGGGTCAGACTATCACAGGACTAGAGTTGTGAGAGGTGTTATTAGCGAAGAAGACACTGCCGGTCAAGAAGCAGGAGACTTCTTTAAGGGTTTCTTGCCGTTTTGGGGACCTATGATCAATAGTAGGAACCTAAGACAATTGACTCGTGTGGTGGAATCGACTGCTAATATAACTGCAAGTGCCCTTGGTAATCTGACAGCAGATCTTCAGGCGGACAGGCTTATGACGTTGCAAAACCGTATGGTTTTAGACGTTGTTCTTGCAGATAGAGGTGGTGTATGTAAGGTGATCCATTCGAGTTGTTGCATTTTCATCCCTGATAACGCTCCAACTGTCTATCAAGCCATCTCGAAGTTGCATAAGATCTCCGAGTCCATACACGTGGACGTAGGTGATTGAACGCTACTAGGATGGTTTTGGGGCCTGATGTCGACGTGGGGTTGGAAGATTCTGATGATCATTGGGGTCGTTGTAGCATTTCTGTTCACGTGTTGTCTTTGTGTGCAGTGTGGTCCTGCCTTATGTGGCCTCTGTGCTACGACGTGTATAAGGCGGCCATCTGTTACCAAGGAAGCATTGATGGATAGAATGATGCTGCAGCAACATCTGGATGGTCTGATGAATATCGAGATCGATTCTGATATCGACTAGTGCTTGCCTACATGAGGGCAAAAGGAGCGTCTGAGGTTCCGTGACAATTAAAGTGGTGTTTTCGACTCGCTCGAATATGGACGAGTTTGGTATCTATGAACCGCAAATGACGAGTTTAGTGGGTGTACGCGTTTTCGCTACGCTGACCTGAACCGTTCGTCTTATTCGTGGGTTTCTTCATCTGAACCCACGGGTTCCATTTTAGATACCGCATCCATTTTGTTTCTTGCCCTCAAGTAGCCAGCGAACGGACACTGTCCGCTTCGTGACCCTGGGATTCCCAAACTCTTGCGGAAGACACGTGTTCCTTTGAGGGTGTCTTTATGACGAGGGTGATGACACTGCAAAGGCAGATGGCCCCGCTCGAGGCTTATCTTGCCGTGCCGGTTTATTGTTTCAGCCGTGCATACATTAGGCATGTCTCCTTTGATCCTGCAATCGTGTTTCCGATATCACCCCCCCTACACACTTTTCCATCTGTTGTCTATCTTTTTCTTCCTTTGCACCTGTTTTCTGACTCTTCCTTAATTCGTTTACAGCCGGAATGGAATGTACTAATGGTGGGGTGATGTACTTTTACAGTTGGGAACCGACAATGCTACTGTAATTATGTTCCGGACCCCTGAATACATGAAAGCGACCCTTCGAAGTTTACTGTGGGAACTGAATTGTAACCTTTTGTTCACCATGTTGTGCAATGACTAAAAACTGTATAAAAGGAGCGATCCACTTTAGCAATTTGAAGCAGTCTCCTAGAATCTACATGCGTTGTACTTCTTGTGACTTCTGTGTTCCCTGCAGTCAATAAACCTTGATCTTTGACGCCGAAGGAAGTGTCTCGTGTCTCTGTTATTTGTACGCCGGAACAGGTAACCCACGAAGGTTTCAGGTGTTGTCCCCTGGCACCGCTGGGCCTTAGAATAGCCCAGTCCTTCACTAGATATGGTCTTCTCCATCCTTGTATCTTTAAGGTGACCTACAAAGATAAGACCTCCTCCTTTGATCCTCCAGCTCAACTTAAGGACTTTTATTCAACTTCATAGAAGAGAGGATATGGACACTGGCGGCACCTGAAGTCTCACTGACGTCTTAATTTCTTTGTTTTATATTCTCACTTCTCCATGGATGGTCATTTTTGAATAATTGTCCTTGTTCTGATGGTGTAGTCTAATGGTCCTCATTTAGTGGTTGTTTCATGGAACGTTCATCTCCATTGTCTCTCCTAGACGGTTAAGCTCACCTTTAATTAGTTTCTTGTTGCATTTTTCGTTCTGCCCTCTTCCGATTCAGTTTTTCGTCTTTACTTTTATCCAGACTTGCACTTTTCCTATCTTATTCTTGTGCTTTTGGGCCGGGTGCTCTGGCTGAATAATCTTTTATTGTGCTTTATTGTACTTCACTTCTAGTTTTACTCTGTTATTCTTCTTTTCTCTTATAGTTCTGGTCCCTTGGAACTTCTGCCAAACTTCTCTTCTTCCTTACTCTGTCGGTCTTTTATGGACACCTTTTGTGTTCTGTTGGTGTCTGTCCATTTTACCTTTTTCTTCTTTTGTTTATCACTGAGTTTCCTCATACTTTTCTAGTATTTTTTTTCTTTTTCCTCTAAATCTCCTTCTATTGCTTTCCTAATTCCCTTCTTTCTCTTTCCTCCCTGTTTCCTCTACTTCTTGTTTATATTTTATTGTTTTACATTTTTATTGGCAAATATTATGTTTGCATATATTTTCATCCTCTGCTTACACTGTTAGGCCCCCATTAGGGGTGCTGGGACCGGTCGCTAGTGGTGCCGCAGTCCCTCACTGACAATTAGGATGCAACCGCAGCACCGGCCACAATGTTGAAAATGCATGTTGTGCATTGGCATGCACAACGTGACAGGACCACGCCATGCTTGCCACCTTGTGAATGCCAATGTAGGGGGGTACACCACAAGTGCAGCTCCCCACCCCCCAGGGGCCCACAAGGGGCTCCTAAAGTAAACTCAGCATGCCTTTCCATGGTGGAGTCTGCGCCATGGAAAGGCATTCCTCTGCACACATCATAATATGGATGGCGGTGCCTACAAGGCACCGCCACCTTATTATGGGCCTTTTCTGCCCACCAGGCAATCGTGCTGATTGCCAACCGGTGAAAAACGGCGGACGGTATTTCTGTCTGCCGCAGTACCCCTGCCATGCTAATGTGGCGATGGTAAATGGCTGTCTGGTGGGGTGATTTTGGTGGGCAGATCGCCACAGCTGGTCGGGCGGTGGCTATCCACCTGCTATGCTAATAAGCCCCTTAATGAGGTTGCTGATTATTTTATACTACTTTTGCCGCTACCACTGCACCAGAGGACTCCAGGTCCCAGAAGACACTGCTGCCTAGGGGGAGATGCTGCTCCAGACTCCCACGCTCAAAAGCGCGCAACGCCATGCCCGACATAGGTTTTTGATTCCTTTTGCGGCTGCCACTGCAGCAGGGGACTCCAGGTCCCAGAAGACACTGCTGCCTGGGGGGAGGTGCTGCTCCAGACGCCCGCACTCAAAAACTTGCAACGCCACCCGCGACGCGTGTTTTTGACTACTTTAGCTGCTGCCACTGCACCAGGGGACTCCAGGTCCCAGAAGACACACTTGCCAGGAAGGAGGTGCTGCTCCAGAGGCCCGCACTCATAAGTGCGCAACGCCACCCACGACGCAGGATGTGCGCGGGTGGCGCACGGGAGAAGCATGGGCCAAGGGCGGGCCCGTCCTACTCCTTCACAGGCAGGAAGAGGCTGGGCTGGGCCACCCCCCTTTCGCTTCATATTCTGTGTATTTATAAAGCAAAGCACGCTGAGAAAACCTAAGGTACTGTACCTCTCTGTACTCTGGCACTTTTTGTACTTGCCTTTGGACTTCAGGACTAGTGGGTGGTACACCTGGCAGAATTACTTATTTCGTTATTATTTATTAACCCATTTCTAAAATCTGTATTTTTAAGGCTTACTGGGGCCCAGTAGTAGAGGCAGGTTAGATCGGGCTTTTAGCTACCCTAGTGTAGCCAGCGTTAGCTCAACCACACCTAGGCCAATGGGGAAGCGGAAGTCACTGGAAGAGACCGGGGAGGGGAATGAGGGGGGAGACGTGACACTAGGAAAAACGCAAAAAAGTCACAAAAGGCTGCAGCAAATGACTGTGTCATGGACAGAATAGATACGCTTATTAGTGAGTGTGAGGACATTCTTGAATCAACCCCTTTAAAGCGTGCAAATAGCAGCACTAAATCTAACCAAAAAGAGGAGCTACCTACAAAGCAAGTAAAACCTGTTATCCCCGATATGTTTTATAAGACTAGATAGAAACAGCAGTCGACTACAACCAACGGGGCGCAGGACCATAGTGCTATTTTATCAACTGTAATTGAACATGAGTCTGGTACCTTTCTCTAGATGTTGACTATGTAGCCCATATAGACCCAATTGTTGTCTGCACTAATAGATTCCAACCACCTGTAGACATACAAACGTAGAATAGGGAAGTGGAGGATAACTTAATGCGAGCACACACTCAAACCCTCCTACAAGAGCAAAATATTGTCGCAGGAGTACAAGCGCAGTCGTTACAAGATATGTCACAAGAAGTTTCCTTACTGAGAGCTGAGTTGCAGGTAATGAAGGGTTCATTCGAGGAGATACTAGCATTGGTTAAAACTCTAGTATCAGGAGTGGGGCCTCAGGGAGAGTGTAGCTTACAGGGTGCCAACAACATGGTAACCCCTCTCGGTCCCCCACCCAAAGATCTTCCGGGCCCTCTGATCAACCCAGGTTTAGCCTTGAGAGGGGCGAGTTTAAATCTGAAATCTTACCCAGCCAAGAATGGCTCTAATGGCTGGAATGCTCAACCAGAGAGGCACATAGTCCCCGCCGTAGGCACCACCAACACCACTACATTGCAGAGTACACAATTAGATAGGACGAACTTTCAGCCCCTCAGAAACAAAGCCTACGCAAACAGGGTCTTAACGCTCCCAGGACCTAGTCTGGGGCCAGATAGAGAGCACAAGCTTCATTTACCAAAGTCCTCAGAAATCTACATGGTAAATGTCCCAAAGCGTGACCCTAATGGTGGTATTGAGAATAGAGACTCTCTAACCAACAAAGCCAGCCATTAGATAAGGCCTGTGAGAGGTTGCTACTCGGTGAATAGAGAAGATATTACAGCCGCGCGTAGGATCTCTTCCCCTAGCCTTCCCCATGACAGTATTGAACTTACTATGAACAGCACTGACGTAGTTGAGAATCTTTTTACACTGTAGTTCCGCACTAGCCCCCCTGAGAACTCAAAAATACAATTCAGGCGCTCCCTTCCTCTCCATGACATCATGGCCTCTCAGAGACTGCCTAGATCACAGGGCTGCTCTACTCTCGAGAATAATGATTGACTATTACATAAAGAAATACCCAGGTTACATAGAGGCCCCACAATTACATCTTTTAGGGAGGCGCC
The DNA here is from genome assembly GCF_964263255.1 of Lissotriton vulgaris. Taxonomy (NCBI): domain Eukaryota; kingdom Metazoa; phylum Chordata; class Amphibia; order Caudata; family Salamandridae; genus Lissotriton; species Lissotriton vulgaris. The sequence goes on from NC_141695.1 coordinate 570,870,640, forward strand.
CCTGAAGCGTATATCCCCTCTTAACACGGTTGTGGTTCCATCTCTAGAAGCTGAGGGTACGCTAGGAACGATCATCCCACCAGCACTGAATCAAACTACGTCCCAGTTTCCGGGTCTTTCATCACTTGAAAGTAGAGAAACGAGTGGAATGGATCGAAGAGTCTGGGGTCTTATCCCCATTGCAGGCTGGATTCCGGGCGTTCATAAGCACCATCGACCAGGTGTTCAGATATATTTTGATACACTGGAAGATTGTGACGTTAGGAAAGGGCAGTCTTTATGCCTCCTTTGTGGATCTCAAGGCGGCATTCGACCTTGTTCCCCGCAGGAAGTTATGGCTTGTTCTACAACAGCTTGGGCTCCCACCAGATCTCCTGACTCTGATTGTAAGGCTTCATGATGACAATAGCGCCCAAATTAGATGGGGTGGCAGGTGGAAGTCACGTAACTATTCCCTATAGAATGCGGTGTGAGACAGGGTTGTGCTAAAGGCCCTACGCTATTCTCGTTATATATTAACGGGATAGTTGAATATATGAGTGTATCGCTCACTGATGCCCCCACACTAGCCGGAGAAAAAACACCAATATTGATGTTCGCCAATGACACATTAATCTTGTCCAAGACTCCAAGTGGGCTACAGAAAGCCCTAAAATATTTTGAAGACTTTTGCTCACAGAGGGGCTTGGAGGTCAATGTGTCTAAGACTAATCTAATGGCTTTTAATGCTCATAAGGTCCATATGGGGGGGCTTTAGAATGAAGGATGGACCGCTAAAAATAGTTAAGGAGTTCACCTATTTAGGGCTGAACTTCCAAGAAAATTTTAAGTGAGATCATCAGATCGGACTAGTGTCCCTTAAACACAGGCAGATTTCAGGGATTCTCCATTAGGAACATAATCTCTCTCACTCTAAGCCCATTAGCCCAGCTCTAGAAATCTACAATGTGAAGACTGTTAGCTCAGCCCTATATGTCTTGGAATTCTGGGGGTGTGAGAGCCTCGTAGCTCTTTCCACCTCAGAAAACAGGTTCCTAAGAAATATCATTTTACCATTATTAATTGATCTAGGTAAAAAATTGATCGCAGCGATAGCCATACTTCTCCCCCTCCTGTATTGGAGGAGACTCTGGACCACACCAGAACTTGGTTTCCTAGAAATACAATAACAAATTGCTATGGGTGGTCAGAGATCTTTTGGCGGATATAGGCATGATCTCGATTTGGGCAGACCCTGAAAACTCTCACTTTCCAACAAAAAAGGCGTTGAAGGCTAAGTACTGGGATTGGGTCCAGGTTAACAACATCAGGAAAAGGGAGGCATTTACCCTCCCTGGCCATTTCTTAGATCATAAAGCCACCCCGAAGCTGGAATCTTACTGGGACATAATAACTAAACCATTGGACCGTAAGTTGTACTTCCAGTTCAGGGAGGGAACGCTCCCGGTGAGATCATTTACTGCAAAATGTTCAGCTCAGGAAGTATCTTCATGCCCGGCGTGTAGAACCTGTAGTGAATCTCTGGCCCATATCCTTTTTGTCTGTGTTGCTTATGCTGCCCCGTGTCCGGCATGGTTGCTCCCAATCTGCAGGCTCTTGGGCTCGAGGCGTGCAGCAGAAGCAGAACACATTCTGCGGTCTGACACCTCATTGCCCATTGTAACAGCAACAGCTAAATTTCTAGGGTGGTCATGGACTCTGAGGGCTCTCCTATTAACCCAGAGCGAGGGTAAACATTGAGACGCTCTAAACTAATGATTATACCACTGAGTAGGTTAAGGTGGAATATAGCGAGTGATCTACTGTGCCTTATATAGTTGCATATTGCAGAAACAAATTAATTTATAATGGTACAGTATCTAGCGATGAATCTTGTATATATCCTAATTGTTTTTATGTTGCTCTCTAACGAGATTTTAATAATCAGGTTAAGAGAACTTGCTATACTAGAAACATGACTGGGATTCCAAAGGGAAACCCACGAACACCCCAGTTTCTCACTCTACAAATAACTCTGAAGCCCCTAAGCCTAGGCAGGCTCGCTACAAATCCATTAGCCTGCCACCAGAAGTCTCTCCTTTTGTGGTTTTGTTGACTGCCGTCCCCCCACTGAAGGAAGGAGTCAAAGAAACCTTAGTAGAGTTAAGAAACAAATGTGCCCAGTGGCTTCAACTACACAGACCCCTACCCAATAGTGTGAGTGGGGAAATTCTTGCTGTGCGTAGAGGGGACTGGGTGGGTAGGAGTAAGAAAACAATATCAGGGGATGTAATTACTGTTAATTTTAGGGATATAGGGGCAACGAGTTTCATCTGTAATACACCTAACAGTGGTCCTGCCACCCAAATCAAACCACTTCCCTTGTCTTACTTCCTCCCTAACCCATCAAGATCCAATTTCCATCGGCCAATTATTCCAAGTAATCGAGGGCCTGCACATCCCCCACAATATGCCCCTAACCACTGGCAGCAGCCGCCTAATTTTCCATCTTTGTTTCCGCATCATGCTGGCCTCCAGTGGCAACAACCTTTCCATCCTTTACCACCTTTTTTCCAACCTGCCCAGCAGTGGCAACAATTCCCTCAGCCATCACTTTCTGCTAACCATCAATGGCAACAGCCATGGCAGGACCCGTCTTCGTCCTTTGACCCCTCTTATTCACAGTTTGCCCATCCAAATAGGTACTGTGTACTAGATGAGGTCGATTGACTTACCCTCACGGGAGGCCTAGATACTAATTTCCCTCACAGTAATAACACTACGGAGGATGTATTATTGGATACATCTCTCCCCACATACCCAGAGGTGTCACCATCTACACCAATTAGGGGCAGTGTAGACCCCCCTAACTCCCAAATCGCTGTGATCCCAGATGGTGACCCACCATATGGCGAGTTAAAAATCCTTAGTTGGAATCTTGCTGGGATCTCTAGGAAATTAGGCCTCCCGGAGTGGAATGCCCTGGTTGATGCTCATAAAATTTGTATATTCCAAGAGACATGGGCTACTGAACCACTGCACCGGGTTGGGTTTGTTACTTTTTTTACACCAGCAGTAAAACCCAAGGCAGGGAAGGGGCGGCCATCGGGGGGGCTTATTATTTGGATAAGCATCCTGCTTAACTGCAGGTTAACTATTAAGAAGGCAGGAACACCTGATATCCTTGGTATCTCCCTACTGGGTTTACAGGGAGGAATAACTGTTGACCTCTATAATGTTTACATCAGAGGAACAAAAAATGGGCGTATTTCACCTACAATAATGGAGCTTGAGGCCCAACTAGGGGAGCAGAGTGGACTTGGTCATATTTTAGTAGCAGGGGATTTTAACTGCACATACGAGCCACTCCCCCTAGAAGGAATACCTGACTTAGGAGAAGAGGATAGTAGATGGGGTATCCCCACCCTCTCTATCCCACCCATCAAGCGCTGGACTCGCAGTGCAATCCATTTAAACGCACTCACACTAGAGTTTGGTTTAAGAGCAGCCAATGGCCGTACTCGATCTGATCTGCTGGGTGCTACCACATTCAACAGAGTTGGTCACTCTACACGGATTGACTACATCCTGTTGGACAGGGGTCTCTGGAGTCTTGTTATCGATATGGTTGTTACTACTACCATAGAGAGTGACCATAACTCACTTTCTTTATCCTTAAAAAACCTTTGGCCCACTGAAGTGTTACCAGTCCCATTAAGCTGCCCACAGGGGATTACTGTTTCCTCTTGTGGTAGGCGTCTAAAGTGGAGCAAGATTATGTGTAATACCGACAAATTATCCACCATAGATGAAGTGGTTAAAGGCACGCAAGCCGAAATTGGCTCTATTGATTTAACTAAATCAGCAGTCAAGGCCACTACTATTTTTGAAGCTGCCATAAAAACCATAGGGGACCTTTTTTGGGTACAAGGGTCTTCAGGGAACCCGAAACCTCCATCTAAACCCAAAGGCAAACACGACTGGTACTCGGCAACATGCAGGAAGGCCAAATCACGTCTAGTAGAGGCAGTTAAAGGCAAGTCCCCCCCATTAATTCAAATTGCCAGAAGAGAACATAAAAAGGCCCTGTAGTTAGCTAAAAGGGAGTGGGATGATGCCTACTGGCTAACCCTCAAGGAAGCAAGCATGAAAAAAGATTCTAAATGTTTCTGGGACACTATAAGGGCACGAAATAGACCAGATAGTGACCTTATAACTTGTAACATTCCGGGGCAGGTATGGGAGGCCCATTTCTCCAAACGTTATTCCTGTCACAATGGCCCCAATGAGAGAGGGCTTGTTCAATCCTCTCCTCATATTAACTATATGCTTCTCCCTAGCGACTCTGACTTTACGTTAAAGGAAGTGGAATATGCTATAAACTCTATCATTCCACAAAAAGCTGCTGGACCAGATGGCATTCCCGGGGACCTGTTAAAATCTGATAGTGTTAAATGGGGCAAACTTATCCACTCCCTCCTTGTTGCCATCTGTAGGGGCGCCCCCATTCCCTCATCATGGAAGGGGGCGGAGGTGGTCCCCATTCACAAGAAAGGCCCAAGGGATGATCCATCTAACTATAGGCCGATTAGCTTGCTAGATATCAGCCAAAAAGTTGTCGGTAAAGTTCTTTTACTCAGAATTCTCAACTGGGTAGAAGAAAACAAAATTCTCACCGATTTCCAGGCCGGTTTTAGAGTAGGTACTGGAACGATTGAGCAAGCATTTAGGCTTATGATGATTTATTGGAAGGTGGTAGTGATAGGCAAGGGCAGTCTTTATCTCGCATTCATCGATTTAAAGACTGCCTTTGACGTTGTCCCTAGGGACTCGTTATGGAAGGTTCTGGCTAACATGGGGCTGCCACAGTATTTACTATCCCTACTGGTCAGGCTCCATCAGGACAGCTTTGCCCAAATTAGGTGGGGTTCTGGAGGGGAGAAAACGGGCTGTATTCCGGTCGAGAGAGGGGTCCGCCAGGGATGTGTTCTGGCTCCCACCCTCTTTTCTTTGTACATCAATGGGGTGGTTGAGCATCTACTTAAATTTCCATCTGACGAACCATCCCTGGCTGGTGAGCGCATACCGACCCTCCTCTTCGCGGATGATACGCTCTTAATCTCTAAAACCCCAATGGGACTACAGAAACTCTTGGACAATTTCCAATCCTTTTGCACTGACCGAGGCCTGGTAATAAATACCAACAAAACAAAAGTACCTGGTCCTCAATCCCCCCAAACAGCAAGTGCGTCCGCCCATCTTAAACACTGAGCCCTTGGAAAGGGTTAAGGTATTTGATTACCTAGGGATACGCCTTTCAGACAAAATGGATTGGACGCCCCATCTAGACAAGATGCTGTTGAGCCATAAAAGGATCACAGGTGCCCTCTTAAGGGAGCAACGTTCCAGTTCATCTAAACCAATAGGAACAGTCCTCGAGATCTATGCAGCCAAAGGTGTCAGCTCTGCCCTTTATGGAGCGGAACTTTGGGGCTCTGCATCTACCGAAGCTCTGCAAAGATCTGAGAATAATTTCTGTAGACAAATAATGTCCCTCCCTCAAAGCACCCCACTTTTACCTTTATTCATGGACCTTGGCTGTACCCAGATCGGCGAAATTGCGAAATTCCGCCCTCTCCTACTATGGGCCCGTATTTGGCGGGTAGAAGAACTCAGTGGCTACGCCAGAGGTCTTGAAGAAATAATGGCATCACCAAACTGGGACAGAATCAAATGGTTAAAAGACATGAAAATCCTATTGTCCAACTTGGGCCTACTCGATTCTTGGCTAAGCAGAACCTCACCCCCAAAACAAACACTCAAAAAGCTCTATCGGGATTGGATTTGCTCCCAAAGACACTCCAGCACGTCCCTTGGCAGGCTTACAGAGGACTTTTTGATGTTTAAAGACTGTCCCAGGCGGGAACCCTACCTGGACATAATTGGGAAACCTTTTGCCCGGTCTTTGTATTTTAGATTTAGAACGGGTACTTTGCTACTGAATACCTTTACCAAAACATGGAAATCCTGTACAGGCAAAACTGATTTGTGTCCATCATGCCTAGCTCATCCAGAGACATTAGCTCATTTCTTATTTGTCTGTAAGGAATATGCTAATCCAAGAAGGGTGTGGTTGAAGAACCTATGCCGTCAGCTGGGAACCAGGAGCCATGATGTGGCAATTAGGATACTTGTCTCGGACAGCTATGTACCCTATGTGTGTGCCCTAGCCAAATTTTTATCTTGGGCTTGGGCTATTCGAGCCAGAAAGCTAAAACACTCTGTTTAATTCTTTTTTAAAGAATATTTATTCTAGTAATGTCTCAACTTCTTGTCACCAACCGGCTATGTGTTACTGAGCAAACAAAACCTAGAGTTTTTTTCTCTCGATCGGGCCAGGAACATAGAATTCCTCTTCTTTTTAAGAAAATGTAATAATGTAAACTGTAAATTATTATTATTTGTACTGTTTTGCTTTTATGATAATGAATTTTTATCGAAATAAAGCTTTTTGACTTTGACTTTGACTAGCCCCTGAAGGAGGTTTGCTTAAGAGCCTGATCTACTATTTTAATCCACGAATCACATAAACTTGGAATATGAAGCAGTTTTATCTATGTGTTTTAATGCATGTCTTTTTATGACTCATGTTTTTATATAATTAATTCCATTAGTATTTTTGTGAAATGCTTTTATGTCTGTAAATTGATGAATAAAGCTGTTGTAATGAATATGGTTTTATATGAATAATCTCCAAATGATTGCTTGGAATGTCAAGGGACTTTTGAGCACTGTTAAAAGACAAAGAGTTCTCACACATCTTCATAAATCTTGATGTCATGTCACTCTTTTACAAGAAACCCATTTACTAGTGAAAGATATTCACAGTCTTAAGAAAGGATAGGTTAGTTCTGTTCATTGTTCTCCTTCTGTTCATCATAAACGTGGTGTTATTATACTGTTTCATAAAACGTTATCTATTAATGTTCTCAAACAAGTGATGTACAGGGCAGGTGAATCCGTTTAGACATAACAATTAATGGAAGTCCTTATACTTTTTTCTAATATGTATGGGAATAATGGCAGGGACTCTCTCCCAATCAAACTTCTTTCTGTTAAAAATGCCAATCTTATTTTAGGTGGTGATTGTAATCAGTTGCTGGATCCATTTTTAGATAGGAAACCAACTGTTAAGTATGTCCCTAATAATATGCAAAGGGCTTTTTCAATAGCTATTTCAGATAGAGGTTTGTTTGATGCTTGGCATATTTGTAACCCTAACCTTTTAGAAGTTTCCTTTTTTTATCTCCCACTCCTCACTCTTCCTCCAGAATAGACTACATTTTTCTTGATAAAGAGCTCACACAATGTCTTACCCAGTCAGAAATTTGCCCCATCTTGGTTTCTAATCACAACACTGTCATAATAGACCTTGAACCCTACTATGTTCCCACTTGCACCAGTAGATAGTGTTTAATGTATTGGTTGCTACAGGATGAGCAGTTTGTTGCAGTTTTTGAAAAATGTATTACTGATTTTTTTCATATTAATACTACTCCTGATATCGGTTTCCACATATTGGGGATTCATTCAAAGCTTCTGCATGATGATTCATTATTAATTACTTCTCCTAGAAGAAAAAGACTATGGCTAAAGAATCCTCTAATTTTGTAACATATTAAAAAACTAGAACATGAATATCATTCCACATCTCACAAAAAGGGAATTTATGTTTAGAGCCCTTCAATGGCATGGTTTTGGTCCAAGATTTTTTCAGTCAGTTAAAATACTTTACACCTCTCCTTCCCCTTTCATTTTCACCAATGTTCTTCAGTCAAAATACTTCCCATCTACTATAGGAACTAGACAGGGTTGTCCCCTATCACCTATACTTTTTATCCTTGCCTTGGACCCTTTTATTGAAACCATACGTAGGTCTCAAATGTTTACTGGTTTCATTTGTGGTCAACTTAATATTAAATTTACTGTTTATACAGATGAAATTCTTCTTTTCAATTTCCAATCTCTATGCTACTGACCCTGAGTTTCTTCAGCTCTTATCTTGCTATTCTGCTGACCAACTTAACATAGATAAATTTGAAGTAATGCCACTGAAAAAAGTTTGCCTGAAAGATATGTTTAAAGAAACAGGTTTCCTTTGGAACTATTCCAAAATCAAATGTCTTGGTATCCAATACTCCTCTTCTATCAAAGATACTAATACAATCCATATAGAGAGCAACAGATTTCCACCCTCTCATCCAATTGGTCCCCTCTATATATCTCTTGATAGGGTAGATTAGATACTAATAAGATGATGCTTTTGCCTACCATAAATTACTATTTACAGATGCTTCTCCGACGACCATTTTCTTTTTTTATGACTTGCGTATCCATTTTCATTTTCCATTTTCATATTGCAAATTCAATTCCCCTAGACATAATGTCATTGATCCTTTCACTAGTACTTCTCATTCACTCAATACCCTTACTACTACTCCAGATTTTTCTTTCTAAACCGAGGCCTCTATACTGTATAAACATATTTCCGCCTCTGGCTCGGATAGGTTTAAAATTGAAATTGATGAGTATTGGGAATAGGATCTACAAACCTCTTTACTGTTACTTACTGTTACTGTTACTTACCGTTTTTATTTTATAATAGGTTGGTTTCAATCTCTTGTTCTTTATTCAAAGATAACTCTCGGACACTAGTAACGTTTGGAATTGTAAAAATTCCTACAGTGACTTTTTTCATACCATTTTTCTTTGCCCAAACGTTTCCTCTTTCTGGAAAAGGCATGTCTCAAACTGTCTCGAATTATCTCTATCACTACCCCTTGTAGTATTCTTCATCTTTTTCTTGGTAAGTGTTCTGATATATGGTATGGTCACAGGACTGACAGATTGTTGATAGATCTTCTTCTGGCGGTTTTCTTTGATTTGATTTATGGTTTATGTATCACCCCGCAAGGGGTCTCTCAGCGCTAGGACTTTGCTTTTGTCGGCCTGGGAAGGGACCTATTAAAACAGAAGCCTCTGGAACTCTAGGTGATCGATCTACTCCCACAGATGGATGGGTATTTGGTTCTAGTAGGTCAGGGCTAAATGGAAGAACGCTTTACCTCCCTGCCGAAATTTTTTGCAGTGAGGAACTACAAGGAGAGATTTGGAGCCAGATCGAAGTGCCCTAGGAGGCTGGTATTTTGTAAATGTGTCTTTCAGATAACTGGGGCCTTTACCGTTTAGGGATTTATGAACAATACAACATATCTTAAAAACGGATCTGCTTGCGCACTGGGAGCCAATGCAAGCTCTGCAAGAGGGGATGGGAAGAAGTGTGGGAGGGAGCATTGGCGATGAGATGGGCTGTGGTATTTTGGACCACCTGTGGTCTGTTAAAGGATGCTTCATTCGCAGACATCATTTATTTTATTTATTTAGATTTGTAATGCGCCTTATCACCCAGGGGTCTCTAAGTGCTTGGCAGAGGGTGCACACGGACATCAGCAGAGTGTTGCAATAATCCAGGGGACCTAATACTAGTGTCTTAATATGGGTTTTCCCAGTGGACAGGGGAGGAAGGGAAATATCCTGCAGAGGAGGCTTAGGACATAGAAGCAGGAACCACTGGTGGTAGAGGCCTGTTCATTCAATAGCAACTTCCGGTCCAGGTGGACTCCTACGTTTTTTACCACGGTCTTGGGGGCAGGTGTGAATCCTAGCTCCACTGGCCACCAGCTGGGGGACCATCTCAAAGATGCGTTGCCGGACAGCATAATTTCAGTTTTGCCCGCATTAAGCTGGAGAAAATTGTTTCTCATCCAGCAGGCAATGGTCTTCATTCCTTCTGAGAAGATGGACTGAGCGTTGGGGTTGTTTTTGCCAAAGGAGAGTAAAAGCTGGGTATCATCAGCATACGAGATAGGTGTGAACCCTAAATCTCTGAGTATTCCAGACAATGGGGCAACATTAATGTTAAATAGAGTGGAACTCAGACAGGATCCCTGGGGTACTCCCTTGGTCAGTACCGTCGCCTCGTATCGGAAAGGGCTCAAGTTGATAGTGTGAGTTCTGTGTGCCAGAAAACTCCGCAGCCATTGTCCCTTGAATGCAAATTTCACTGAATCTCCTGTGCAGGATTTGATGAGAGACAGGCCATCACTTCCAATTGGTAGTATTCTAAAAATATTCCTTTCCTTAATTGGTGGACCCTGATTTGTCATAATCACAGATCAGACAATACTCACTCATCCTCACTGCGAGTAGCCATTAAGAGAGACCTGTTTTGGCTTCCCTTAACATCTTATTTCTCAACTGTAATACCATTAACATTAGAGTTGTAGAAGTTCTTAAACCTCCTTAACTATATATATTGTTTTCATTCTTCAAAATCTCTTTCACTTCTTTGTGTCTCTAATGTAACCATTTTTTTGCCATTTGTCCTACTATGTTCAGGTTGTTTTTCTCTCTTTGTATTACCCCCCCCCTTGTATCCTCTCCCTCCATTTAGAGTCTCAAAATACAGAAAATGCTAGTTGCTTAATGATGCAAAGAATTTGTTTCTTAATATGTTCTTATTGGTAATGTTTTACTTCCTGAATATAATCATTTATTGATTATATATATTTGTCATGTTTTCTTACTACACGTGTATTATTCTTTTTCTGTACAATTTCCCTGTTTGCAATTTTCCAATTTGTTTTGTACTCAATAACGCCTATGAAATTAAGCTTCACCGATCTAGAAATAGGGCAATCTTTAGTTTGTGGTGTAAAGGGGACCTGTTCTGTGACTGAACTGTTTACATGCTTTAGCGTTGTGAGCTATCTCCATAGCTTTTAACTGTCATACTCAGAACACTTTTAAAACAAGCAGCAGAGCCCACTTTGTTAAAGAGGAGGCGGGCATCTTTGCCCTATTCACTCTCTTCTTAGGGATGTGCTCACCCTTTCACTGTTTAGTCTTTAAACATCTTATTCAGGCCTTTAGGGACGTGCAAATATCCATAGCAATGCATAAGAAATAATGTTTTACCTATCATAGAAATAAGTGCTATATGTTAAGTAGAACATTGTGCTGCTCAGTCAATTTCAGCAATTTGTGTTGAGCACCGTTGCGCTATAATAGATAGCTTCAATGTTAAGAATTAAACAAACATTGGATAAGCCAAAATTCACAGGCGTTTCATACTATTCGATCTGCCATTGTCTTTTTGTTCATGCTGTACAGCTTGGGCATAGCTGACTTTTGGCAATACTTTTTAGTTGTGCTGTGTAACAGTATGGCAAAAAATAATAATAATAAAAAGGACTATAATGAATCTTGTGCTTATGCACTTACAAAAGTGCATTAGCCCTGGCTTCATCATATTGTTTTTTTCACACACTGCAAAGCATCCACGAGGCTGTACAGCATGGCTGCAAAACTTCGCAAAAACCAATAGCTATAAAAGGCAAGACCTATTGGCTTTGCTAATGCTAGTTGTCATATGTGCTTCTTTGTACCTTTTATGATCTCTGCCAGTTTTACAGACTTTTGTTGCCAGCACTACTAGTACTTATGCTTTATCGCCAATTGTTTTGTTAGCTGTGATTTTATGCGATATGGTGTGTGCAGACAACAGATAGATCTGGTCTGTCTATCTGTAATTGAGAGAACCACATATGTAATTACCAAGCATGCCTTTACAACGGGTCCATTACCACGCAAATGCCTTTACTACGCATGCCTTTACCAAGCATGCCTTTGCCATGCAAATCTTATCAACGCATATTCCTTTACCATGCATGCCTTTGCAACAACTCATATATTATTATTTTGTTGTAAAGGCATGCATGGTAAAGATTTGCATGGTAAAGGCATGCATGGCAATGGCAAGTGCATCGTAAAGGTATTGCGTGGTCCAGACCGCGTCATAAATTATGTTTCCCCTCAGTGGCTGCTGGTTACATTTGAAAGTGGTGGGGTGTAAAACAATTGTCGTACTTCACTTTAGCGAGCGAGCGTAGCAAACGAGCCTGAACCACCTACAGGGGTGTCTGGGGTTTGAAAAAAGAGTAGGTAAATGGCTTATTTTTAAGCAAATTTGAGAGTACAATCCCTCTATTTGGACTCCTGCCTCATATTCCCCACAAGTCCAACTCAGAAGCTGTATGTAACAACACAAGATGGCCACAACCTATTGCATGGGTGAGTTTATGGGCAGTGTTTCTTAGATAAATTACTCCGTCCTTTAATCAACTTCAGCCCAGAATAACAGCAACCTACCACACACCGACACAAACCTCCAGCTTCTGGTATTCGGCAGTGCCCAATTTGTGCCGGTGCTTGTAGGTGCAGGCCAATGGCAGTCATTTCTGGGGACCAAGAGTTAATTCTTTCATCATCATGCGTTGACCTTGGGAAAGAAAAACTAATGAAGAAAGGGAGTGCATGAGAGAGAGAAAGACAATGACACAGCAATATAAAGAGAAAGCAGGTCATGTGAGTGAGATAAAGGCACAGAAAGTGGAGGTGGAAGAAGGAGGCATCAGGTGGAATTGGGTCTAGGCAGCCCCAGTTCAAGGAAATCACAGCATATGTATCACCCATTACCACACATGGCATTTATGCAGGGGAATGACCACGCCTACTGTCCTCCGTTTCAGTAAAGCCCACTAGTGTCCCTCATAAAACTGTCACGGGCCACTGAAGTTCACAAATTCACCTAACGCAGCAATGGTAATACAAAGGTTCACGCTACTGTGACTGTCGCACACGTTCACAAATTAAATCAGCCATTTCAAACCTTGGCACTGTGTGGGTGGGCAGTCCCGCAAAGCCGATAGCGTTGTCATGCCATATTTGAGACAAATATTGCAGAATATCAAGAGAACATAACATATCAATGGGCATGCCAAAATACACATTTTAGAACAAATTTATAAATGCACGTTGACCCACTTTGAAAGAAACAAGGCACGTCTAAAAACAAATAAAGAAGCATTTGTAAAACATGCAATTTCTGCCTTTGCCAGAGCATGTGGTCATGTGAATAAAACTCGGCTGACTCGGTGAACCCAAATAAAGGAATGACCGATAGCTCGAGTGTGAGGGAGCTGCTGGTATAAGTCAATGACAAATTGGGAGAGCGAGGAGACCTAAAGTATGAGACAGAGAACGACAGAGAAAGTGAGACACAGGAAGTACGGTGGCAGCACGCCCTTGTATACTTTGAAGTTAAGACACAGAATGCAAAATCGATTTGTTCTTGATGCTAGAGGCTTGTTGCAAAAATAATTAGAAAAGGCACATGTTATACAATAAAATGAAATTCTGGACAGCTGATAGTCGTGCAGGGGGCATTCCACATATGTACCCTCTCTCTTCACATATTTTATCCCATCAGGGTGCATTTTATATATTGATATCAACCCAGACGCTAATAATTTGTGCTTGTTTAAATTATAAACTTCTATGTTAGGAGACTATGAATCAACAGATGTGACTGCTGGCCTTAAACGTTACTAAGAGACGCATATCTAGGTCCTTTTGTCTCCCAAGGTACCCCACCAATCGTCGTACTTTGAGACCATTAGTATTGGTTTTTATTCAACATAATGTTTCTAAAATAGAGATTGGGGCTACTTAAATAATTTTTTCATGTTAATATGTTTAGGGGCACTACACATTACTCACCACCATTTGTACAGTTGATATATGGATTTGTGAGTCATCTCCTTTTCCTTCCTTTTTTTCCCCAGGACAAATTCTACCTTGTAATTGCATATTTGATTTTGCGTGCTTTTCATCATGTTATTTCTCTCCCCACATGACACACACCATGTGGTTTTCTCTTGCGTCGCTGCATTAGTTTGAATTACAATATTATAAATCTTAGCAGCTCACCACCACACTGAAAACACTCACTTTGGATTGATGTCTCACTCGGGTGCTCTTTCCCCTTTAGGCACACACCAGTTCTACCCCCGCTCACCTTCTCTGGTTTCCACGTTTCTTTAATTGGCCCTACAGCCAATCACCTTGTTCCGTCCCACCCTTCTACACTGGCCCTTCAAGCCTTTCCCATTAGCAATTTGCCCTTACCCACCCCCCTCACCCCCTTTTCTCACACTTTACTTTTCTCCCCAGCACTGAAGAGTCACTGGTCTACCCCGTTATTGACGAAACATGTGTCGGCTGGTTTCTTGTGAAAGATTAATAAAAAACAAACAAGACAATAACATTGGAGTTTGATCTTATCCTTTCCTTGAAGGACACAAAACATTACCTATTAACTAATTTAGGTTGTGTGCGCTTGACTTTGTTTGCATTTTCACAGAAGGTAGAGCTCCTCTTCCCCTTCTTTTCTCAGAGACCAGGGTTATCTTTGATCAAGAAGCACCAACCACCTAGACCTCGCAACTACCATTTGACCACTACCTGTAGAGCGCCATCATATTTCTGAACACTTCCATAACCCTTCGCTGAACTTCTTACTCATAAGACTCAGAAAGTCAGCCACAGTGGTTTGTACAAGACTGTATACCACGTTTCCAACATGGATAGGGATAAGATCGCCTCTGATCTATTTGGTAACCTGGCCAGTGGCGCTACACGAAGCACACCAAGCACCAGTGGAAACAACCCACCAATACAAGGATTAAAAGAGAAATTCATCAGACTTGAGAAACTTAAAAAAACAGAGAACTCCCGATGGTGGGATAGTGCAACACTAAAGCAATATCTGAGACTCAATAGAGTGCCAAGAGGACTACGTTCCAAAACTTTTCCCACCTTCGAGGACCTCGATGATGACCTTCTAAACAAATGGGAGGATATACTCACATCAGGCTCAAAGACACTCATACTAATTCTAATCGAAAATGCAGAACGCAAGGTTGATAAATTACAAGCTGAAATCACCATACTAGAAAAAGAAATCTTAGACATGAATCCAAAAGATGCAACGGAGAAAAATTACAAAATACTGGATGATGTCCTGTTGAGACACCAGAACGACATCAAAGACCGCAAAACGAGACGACTGAGACGGGATGAAGCAGACTACCGAGAGGGTCGGGTTTTCACATTCGCCAGAAAATACGACCAGCTTGTGAACAAAACTGCACCGAACATCCAAACCTCCAGAATTAACACCTCTTCTATTTCCACCAGTTCAACCTCACTCAATAGCATCCCCCCAAGTGACAGCGAACCAGAAGAACAAGCTTCAGCGACGAACACAGCTGAGCCCAGAACGACAACAACCAGCTCTTCTACGAATATTTTTTACGGGAAATACAAACCATCAGGCGAGAGAATCGCTCCCGACCAAATACAACAGAAAGAAAACAAGAAGAGGCAACAGAGCCGGCCAGAGACGGCTACAAAGAGAAATTACGATCAGGAAACAAGAAGTAGAAGGACCCAACAACAAGGAGGTCCAAGTTGTAAATCTATCTAACAAACAACTTGATACCAATACCATCTCACTTTTGAGCAGGGGCCTGAGTTTTAATCCCCTTGAAATAGGAGATCCCTGTAGAGCTAGAATAGATCTCTTCAAATTCGTCCGTAATCTCAAGCTCAAACGACATTTTGCATGCAGATATGACCCTCATGACACTCCTACACATGCACAAGCAGAGGTTCTGCCTAACAGTCTGAGCATTAAGGATGTGCAAGCTACGCATCTTCTCCTGTCCCTCACCGACTTTGATGACCCTCCCAACTCCTTTTAGAACCTTCTAAATTACTTAGAATTGGACACCAATCAAAGTTTAGACAGTGGCCTAAAGAACAAATTTAAATGGACTCCAACTCTCCCCAGTGGCAACCCGGTGGACACTTTTTACAACCTAGTACTGGCAGACATTGAGAAAGAGGAGAAAAAAATGTATAATAATAAAAGAAGACACTATGACAATCTTACCAGAGATAAGAGACTAGCCTTGAAAGCACTTAGTGAAGATCAAGAACTAGTAATTAAAGAAGCAGACAAGGGTGGTAACGTGGTTATCATGAACAAAGCAGACTACCACAATGAAATTATCACACAACTCTCTGATACCTCCTGCTATGTTCCACTGGAGTACAATCCTACAGGACCCCTGACTAGACTAATCAACAGACATCTTAATGACTGGAGGGAACAGGGCCTGATCAGTGAAGAAGAGGCACTATACATGAGAGTAACCAGACCAACCTACCCTTACCTCTATACTCTACCTAAAATCCACAAAACAGGGGTTTTTGCCCTGGGCAGACCCATCGTGTCCGGTATTGGCGAACCTACAGAAAAACTAGCCCAATATGTGGACGTCTTCCTGAATCCAATGGTTAGAAACCTTGACGGACATTGAATGGCAACCAGATCTAAGAGTGTCCACACTAGACGTTGCCTCACTTTATACTTCCATAAATCCAGAAATGGGGCTAACAGCGGTTAACAACTGCCTGAGAACCAGACCCATCACTCTTTTTGAACATACCAAAATGCTCTCTACTATGATGCACATTATTCTAACGAATAATTTCTTTCTATATGACCGAATCTGGTACACACAAACAAGAGGAGTGGCCATGGGGTCTAGATTCTCCCCTTCTTTTGCAAATTTGTACATGGGCGCACTTGAAGCTGAATGCATCTGGAGCAACAAGGGACAACCATGGGTAATTTGCCCTTACCCACCACCCCAACCCCCTTTTCTCACACTTTACTTTTCTCCCCAGCCCTGAAGAGTCACGGGTCTATCCCATAATTGACGAAACACGTGTCGGCTGGTTTCTTGTGAAAGATTAATAAAAAACAAACAAGACAATAACATTGGAGTTTGATCTTATCCTTTCCTTGAATGACACGAAACATTACCTATTAACTAATTTAGGTTGTGTGCGCTTGACTTTGTTTGTAATGAAGAAAGGAAGTGTATGAGGGAGAGAAAGACAATGACACAGCAATATAAAGAGAAAGCAGGTCATGTGAGTGAGATAAAGGCACAGAAAGTGGAGGTGGAAGAAGGAGGCATCAGGTGGAATTGGGTCTAGGCAGCCCCAGTTCAAGGAAATCACAGCATATGTATCACCCATTACCACACATGGCATTTATGCAGGGGAATGACCACGCCTACTGTCCTCCGTTTCAGTAAAGCCCACTAGTGTCCCTCATAAAACTGTCACGGGCCACTGAAGTTCACAAATTCACCTAACGCAGCAATGGTAATACAAAGGTTCACGCTACTGTGACTGTCGCACACGTTCACAAATTAAATCAGCCATTTCAAACCTTGGCACTGTGTGGGTGGGCAGTCCCGCAAAGCCGATAGCGTTGTCATGCCATATTTGAGACAAATATTGCAGAATATCAAGAGAACATAACATATCAATGGGCATGCCAAAATACACATTTTAGAACAAATTTATAAATGCACGTTGACCCACTTTGAAAGAAACAAGGCACGTCTAAAAACAAATAAAGAAGCATTTGTAAAACATGCAATTTCTGCCTTTGCCAGAGCATGTGGTCATGTGAATAAAACTCGGCTGACTCCGCGAACCCAAATAAAGGAATGACCGATAGCTCGAGTGTGAGGGAGCTGCTGGTATAAGTCAATGACAAATTGGGAGAGCGAGGAGACCTAAAGTATGAGACAGAGAACGACAGAGAAAGTGAGACACAGGAAGTACGTTGGCAGCACGCCCTTGTATACTTTAAAGTTAGGACACAGAATGCAAAATCGATTTGTTATTGACGCTAGAGGCATGCTGCAAAAATAATTAGAAAAGGCACAGGTTATACAATAAAATGAAATTTTGGACAGCTGTTAGTCGTGCTGGGGGCATTCAACATATGTACTACTTGTAATTTCATATCTAAAATAGGTGCGCACATGCACGCATAGGTGCGTGCTCTCACACAAACGTTAGGCTTTTGTTGTAGCACAAAAACAACACCCGTATTTCAAGAGAATGAAGTATTTCCATATAAGTCGTAAATTACATTGCACCCATAAATTGAGAATTTCATCCAGGGGGAAGCTGGCAAGTTAGTTTAGCTCTCTGAAATCCTTCTCACCAGCTAATGAGTTTTAATGCATGGCAGTGCTTAAAATAAGGAAAGCGTCACAATAAACCACACAGCTTCCTTTTTGCCATTTTTTAAATCAGCATTCTCTTGAAAGTAAATAAAGTCAGAATTTGCAGTGATTGATCGATTTTCTAAATGTTTAACTTCTACAGATAATATGCATCTCTTTGTTAGGAAACAATGTCCTTAGAACCCCACTAATTGGAAAGAAAAGATAAAAATCACCCAAAAACCATATCTGGTAGTGTGTGGTCCAACAAATGAAACTCTTCTCAGAATTAGGGCGCTATTTCCAAAGTACTTAGCCTCTGGCATTGTTTGCAAGTGGTTGGGTTTGCAGGACAGAAGGAGAGGCATGACATGGTTGTGAAGGGTTCTAATGAGGCCCCCGGGGGAAGTGAGGTCAGCTTTGCTGGTGTTGGGCCAGGAGAGAGGATCTCCTGCGACCGGCGTGCTTGACCGGGCATGGGTCGGGATGGCCCGAACGCCTCGGTCTGCATCTGCATGTGTGGCCTCACCGGTGGTGGCGTGCCAGGAAGAGCCACCACCGCCCAAAAAAGGTACGTCTGGGCCGGGGAGCGCTATGGGCCACACTGCTCCAAGTAAGTGTGGGGGCCATCGTAAGAGCCCCCCCGGGCCTCTGCTGATTGAAGCGGCTGGGTCGGATATGAAGGCGGGGCGGGGCGGGGCCACAGAGGCTGAGCAGCTTGCGGCTGGGGATGAGATGGGCAGAGCTGTTCCTGGGGTGTCTCGGCCACTGGAAGCTGGTGTGCTGGGGCTTGGGGTCCTGGCATGGGAGCTGAGTGAGGCAAGTGGGGAGGAGGGAGGGGATGAAGGGGTAGCTGATGAGATTGCAACCGAGGATTTTGCCCTCGTGTTGTCTGGAGGAGAGTCAGTTGTGGAGGAGGAGGGGGGCTGTGTGGAGCATCCTGTGGATCTGACATGCAGGCCAGGAAAGTGGGTCACTTTGAGAGGGGCAAAAGGTAAAGGGCCCATGAAGGTCACCTTGCCCTCTAGAACCCACGGGTGGCAGTGCCCCCGGCTCCTCCTGGGCCCGATGGTCGAGCTCAGGTGTTTTGGGACAGGGGCCTTAGGCGGACAGATGGGCAGACATGTCACTGGAGGAAAAGATTTGTGACCAACGTTGCATTATAGAGGAGACTAAATGGAAGTGGCAGGTATTGTACACAGCCAGGGAGACAGGTTGGGGGGTGGTATGGGGGTTTGGTCCCCAGCGCACTTTGCTGGGAGAAGGCGGGGCTTGGACGTGGCCGAGGGACTTTTGGGTAATAGGCAAGTGGACAGAAGATGTAGGGGCTGTCATGACGCGCAGAGACCTGACGGTGCTGGGGCCCCCTCAGGCTTAGACCGTCCGGGGAGGGGGGTGCAAGCCAGTGGTGGAGGCTGGCAGAGGCATGGGTGGGCCGGCAGGGCACAAGACAGCCTCCAGACGCCGGGCAGAAGCAGCAGGGGGGTCCACGGCAGCCTGCCCTCCACCGAGGGACTGGGCATCAATGGCACCGGATTGTAAGGTTGTGCCTGGTGTGCAAGGGAAAGGTCTGAAGAGAGCGGTGTGTGAAGTGTTGGGGACACCTGTTAAGGTTGAAAATGACAAATGAGGAACAATTGGATTACGATGAGGACAGTGATGAGTTAGAGGAAGGTGAGGTGCGGGACCGTGTGGATTGGGGGAGGGCCAAGGCAGCAACCGGAAAGTTTGGTGTTTTGCAGGCGCCACAGGCCAGCACCAGTGGGAGCAGGAAGGCGAGCCAGAAGATGGCAGATGCCAGAGGGAAGGACAGGGAGGTGCCTATGAATTTATCAGGTGAGGGTGCCTGGTGGGTGGCTTGGGATGATGGCCCTAAAGGGGGGCAGAAAAAGGCCTGCCGGTTGGTGGGTGTGGGGGTACGAGGGAGTTCCCCAATTGGTGGGGGGAGCAAGTGTTCAGACTGACAAGATGGACGGACAAGACGGGATGGATTGCAAGGGGGAAGATAAGCACCACAAGAAACTGCCTTACATGGATTTGGCGATGCCGCTGGGGTCACAGTTATCTGAGAAAACTAGGTCGCAGATATGGAAAAACGAGTATATAGATGTTTTTAAGCTCCTGCACAGAGAGATACAGGTCAAGGAGGGTTCTAAGGAAGAGGATTGGGAGTTGACTAGGCAACGAGGGTGCCAGTTAATATGGAGAATTGGACATTGGCGATTCTGATATACGCGAGTATATCCTGCGAGAAGCATTTAGACAGGGCTATAGCATTGCTTAAGTATATGGATATTTTCCGGAAAGCCCAGATGCATTTTGGTGGTTTCGCGTGGCTCATCTATGATGAGGAGTTTTGGGCTGGGATTAGCGTCAATTCAGATAAGCCATGGGGGGAGGTGGACCAGGAACTCTGGATGCAGTGGATGGCGTCTTCTCAGTCGTCGGCATCCTCCCACACGGCCAGTGGTCTCCCGTCACTTTCCGGCCTTTTCAGTCACGTCCCGCCCAGTCTGGGGTGGGGGGAGAGGGCGCTTCCACCGGAACAGGTAGACAGAGGACTTGCCCTGGGTCAACAGGTCAGTCACCAACACAGGTGCTTGCTGGAACTTTAACAAGGGTTTCTGCACGCGTCACCCCTGCAACTTCAAGCATGAGTGTTCCAAGTGTGGTGGACGCCACCCACTCACGCAATGTTTCACTTTGGTCACGCCATCCGAGCAGTGGAGGGTTACAAAAGGGTGGGGGCAAGCTGGGCCCAAGGGCTACTACTCCGGTTGATCTTGAGGCCATGGGCCCATGGCTCTCTAGGTACCCCGATAGAATGGCCGCATTGAAGATTAATTGGGGTTTTACAGAAGGTTTTCGGGTGGGTTACCAGGGCCCCCGGGAACAGAGATGGGCAGAGAACTTGAGTCAGCGAAAGAGTTGCAGTGTGTCGTTGCAGCTACATTGCAGAAGGAAGTATTGGAAGGCAGGATTGTGGGTCCATTTGATCATTGGCCAGTCTCAGACCTCATTGTCTCACCATTAGGAGTGGTGCCCAAGAAGGAGCCCGGGAGTTCAGGCCGATTCATCATTTGTCCTGACCGGAGGGGAGGTCTGTGAATGATTTCATTGCTGAGGAGGACTCCAGAGTTTTGTACGCTTCAGTTGATGATGTGATTGGTCTGGTGCGGGTGTGTGGGTGGGGGGCTGAATTGGCTAAATGTGACATCAAGTCCGCCTTTCACCTCCTTCCCATTCATCCTGCAGATTTCTCCTTGTTAGGGATGGATTACGAAGGGGCCATCTTTGTGGAAAAGGTCTTGCCCATGAGTTGTGCGGTTTCCTGTGCTTTGTTTGAGGCGTTCAGTTCTTTTCTGCAGTGGGCATTTACGAACAGGACCGGTCATCGACTGGTGTCTTACTATTTGGATGATATTCTGTTTGTTGGGAGAGCGAGGTCTGGGGAGTGGGAGCGTGCCCTTAGTCAGTTCCAGGTGTTGGCCCGGGACTTTGGAGTCTCTTTGGCTCCGGAGAAAATGGCTGGGCCCAGCTGCTGTCTCACATTCCTAGGCATTGAATTGGATTTGGTTGCTTGGTTGGAGCAGTTACCGCAACAGAAGGTGACAGACATGCAGGTTTTTCTGCTGCATGTGATTGGGGAGAAAAAGATCAATCTGAGGGCGGTGCAACAACTCCTGGGATTTTTGAATTTTGTGTGCCAGGTGGTGCGCGCTTGGAGGACTTTCTGCATGTGTCTCGGCATGGCCATGTCGGGGACGGTGCTGCCTCATCACAGAGTCTAGATCTTGATGGGGGTCAGGGCAGACTTGAGTGTGTGGCAGAGTTTCCTATCTTACTTCAATGGTGTCTCGCTGGACTTTGTGGATGACAAGATGGTGTCGCAGGTGCAAATTTTGTCTGATGCCACAGGGGCTTCAGGTTTTAGGGTCTTCTGGGACGGGAAGAGGTGCGCGGAACAGTGGCCAGAACATTGGGTGAAACAGGGTAGGAGCTTTGCTTTCTTGGAATTCTTCCCACTGCTTGTGGCATTAGAAGTGTGAGGCCCGGAGTTTCAGAACAGGTCGGTACTGTTCCATTTGGACAACACGACAGAAGTGGATTTGGTGAACAATCAGAGAGCGAGAGACCTGCGTCTGTTGCACTTGTTGCGAAGTTTTATGCTTCAATGCCTGCGCATTAATGTGCTGTTTTGCGTGCAACATGTCCCAGGTGCAAGCAATGTCTTTGCGTATGCATTGTCTCATTCGCAGTGGCAGCGTTTCAGACGTCTGGCACCAGGAGCAGAGGCTTGCAAGACCAAGATGCCGGATGGTATCTGGACCTGGGGGGGAGTGAAAGTAGTGGGCCTGCTCGAAAAATCCATAGCTGACTCTACGAGGCGCTCTTACAGGTTAGCTTGGTCTGAATTCGGCACGTTTCTAGGATGGACCAGTGTCATGGTGTATGTCCAGACAAGGATGTGAACAGGGAGTCTTTAGTTTTGTTTTGGATTGCATTGATAAAGGGTTGTCTCAGACTACTATTGCAGGGAAGTTGGCGGGGATTTCTTTTTACAGTACGTTGTACATGGGTTTTGATCCTCCTAAGAGTGACTTGCTGAGTAGAATGTTGATAGGTTGGTTGAGGGAAAGGGGTGAGGAAGGGGTAGAGGCACCTAAGGAGGCGATTACTTTAGACCTGTTGGACAGCCTGTTGGCTGAGTTGTCGCATTGTTGTTATGATGAGTCTGAGGTGACATTGTTTTGTTTATGTATGATTTGGATGTTCTTTGGGGCTTTCAGGGTTTCAGAGTTGTTGGGGGCAAGGGGCAAAGCTGGTAGGGTGTATGAGGATGTGCGTTTGGACGGGGCACATTTGGGGATTTGGTTGGGTCGTTCTAAAGCGGGGAGGGGCAAGTGGGTGTGGCTGGGTGAAAGCGGATGTGTGGAGGCATGCCCAGTGAGAGAGTGGAGAGAATTGTATCACAGGACGCAGTGACTGGCTGGAGAAATTTTTTGTCATGCGTCCCTGAAGCGGGTGACGGCTTTTCAGTTTCTAGCGGTGTCACGAATGGCATTGAGGCACCTGGGCATGGACCCTGCTAGGTATGGGAGGTATTCCTTTCACATTGGCTCGGCAACTGCGGCAGCGCGCCTGTGTTGGCCCTGGGACAAGATTAAGCAGATTGGGCGATGGAGGTCTTGCTGCTGCGAGCGCTATGTGCGAAAATGAGGCAGGTGCGTAAGTTGGGGTAGGCCTTCTGGGTGTGGTACGGTTGTACGGTGTTGGTTCAGTTGTATTAATACTTGTTTCTTTTATAGATTGCGTTGGGGGACTTGTTTGTGCATTGGGCATCGAAATATGCAGACAGGCAGGTATACGGCCGTAGCTTGGGCCTGCGGAGCTGCCAACATGAGGTATACTGGAGGAGTAAGAGTGGGATGCTCTGGGGAGCATTGTTACCCTGGCTGACCAAAAAAGTGTCTCAAAGGGGCTGCCCGGACATGTTGGCTATCCATTTGGGGAGAGTGACTTAATCAAACAAACCCTGCTACATTTGATGCAAAGGGATCTGAAAGCCATCAGGAGCAATCTGGCAGGCGCCTGTATTGTATGGACTGAGTTTGTGCCCAGAAGGATTTGGCAGGGGCACTGAAGCCCGCTGCAGTCGAAAAAGCATGGCAGAAATTGAATCGAGCTATGGGAGTTTTCTGTGGTAATAACGGAATTAAAGTGATTGCTCATGTGGGTTTGCGGCTCGAGGAGCCACTGCTTTTTCGCGATAATGGAGTGCACCTTTCGCACATGAGTAATGCATACTACAAGACGGAAATGAGGGATGTGATCAGTAAATTGTGGAACAAGTCCATTTGGTGCCGACGGGTGTGAGGGCGAAAGGTGCACTGAAGCTGTGTGGGGCAGGGAACCATCCTCTGTGGGTTCTCTGGTTGGAGGTACTTGGGAGGGGTGGGGAGTCTATGACGGGCATACTCACACTTCCCGGGGAGGGTGATACAGGTGCATGATGGGGGTGCGGCATACTGGAGTGCGATGGCTGGAGATGCTGGAGGAGGTTGAAAGAGAAGTGAGGAAGCAAATGGTATAAGGGAAGAGGTCGCTGAGTGAATCGGGAGTGAGTAACTGGTGTGTGGGAGTGGATGATGGATGAAAGACATGAGGCTGGGGTTTGTTAAATGTTTATTGATGTTATGTTTAAATATGGTTGTCAACCCTGTCCTAATAAAATGGCCTTTTACGCTAACAGCGTGGAGTGGTTATTGCGCGAAAGTTGCATATCAATTTCAGATTTCCGTATGGATTTTTTCTCAGCGACCCACCAAATTTATGGCAGGAAATGGACATATGGGCAGGGTCATTATAAGGGGTGGACAATAAAAAAAAAGTACTGCTCTAACTGGGATACACCAGCAAATCCATGTGTTCAGAACAAGCACGACTGATAACAGAAGTGATATGAGCTTAAAGGTAATGAGTAACTGATATTGCAGAAGGTGATCGATCCAGGCACTTTTAGGGTGCGTATGTCGCTGGCGTACAGATAGGGGAGAGAATCCAGGAAGCGAGCGTCCTCTCTACTCAGCTCCCTAAAATGAGGAACTTTTCTGGGAGCGACCCTCCTTCCATACAACTGCACTGATGTTTCTAGAGCGCTGCTTCATGTGTGTATGCCCCTGGGATCATGAGCAATCACTGGTGTTTCTTGAGAAAAGTTTGTTGTAATACCTGAACACACAGTGAGTGGTCTTTCGCCATTTTCAGAACAGGACCTCTTGTGTATTCAATTCGCCCAATGAGCTGTCCTGGAGTTTCTGGAGCAGATGGTCTAATGTGGCAACATCAAATACAAAATATTAGTAAAATCTTAATGATATTTCCTAGATCACATTCGCGGCTGGCAAAATGGGTGGCTGGGTTTGGTGTGCGCGGGAGGGAGTGGAAGGGGGGAGGGAAGTGGAAGTGGGATGGTCAGACGGTAATCTTATCTATAAAATAAAAAACTTACCTTCCTCCGAGACTGCATCACGCGGCGCAGCCACCTCAGCTCCTGCTTGCTCTGGAGTCCTGGCCCGTTTTAGGCAGCCTCCCTCCTATTGCTCCCATAAGCCAATCACAATGCTGCAATGGCAGCGTTGTGATTGGTGAGGCGCAGCGGAGAGCGCCCCAGCCGGGCCATTTTCTCTATGTTGGCTGAATGCAGCAGCCTACATAGAGAAAAAGGGAGAGTGCGCATGACTGGGTTGATCAGCCCCGGGGCCGACCAAACTGTTAGTACCCAGAGCAGTGGGTAAGCCACTCCCCATCCGCCCTTGAGCAGGACCACCCACTCGCCCGCCCGCTCGCCCCCAACCAGGCACTTATGCTTTCTCGCAGTGCGAGAAGCAGAAACATAGATGGCCGTTTTTACTGTTTATGTTTCTGCCTTCTCGCACTGCGAGAAAAGCAGTGGGCTCCACGCCCCAATGGGGGAGCCACCATTGCCCACCCACCACCACCAAAGACGTGGCACTGGTTGCACCGTTGTAGAGCCACCCCATAGCGTTAGATGACTCTGCAAGGAATTGTGTTGATTTTTTCACTGTATTAAAATTGATCTGTTGTGCATAACAAATACTTGTTTTCCATAAAACTCAGTATTGGTCTGGACTGAATTTATTGGGGTTGCTAGACGGCACATTCAGTTGTGTGTTTATGCCTACACTGACACTATACCTCTCCCTCGAAATCCTTGGATTGCTTGACCTGCACTACCGCTGAGTGCTCAAGGGATATTACCTGACCAAATTTCAAAAAGCTCATATTAGGCTGGGTCTTAGGACAGTAGGACAAAAATGACCCAAAAATCACAGTGGGTTCTAGTAACCTCTGCCTGACCTGTGGCCCTCTGAAATGGCTTCTGACTAGAGAAAACCTACAGACAGCCATTTTGATCCCTAAAAGTGAAAACAAATCTCCTGGCCAGATATTCTACAAGACCCTAGTTGATAATCGGCTGCTGACTACAACAGCTACAAAGGAGAAAGTAATCTGGGAAAAAAAGGTAAATTCATCAACAAACACATTCCAGAAGTTGAGGAAGTAGCAGATCTGGCCACTACCTAACAAAGGACCTAGCTGAATATTCATTCGGGGCCAAGCTCTATCCCATTAAAAAGAAAAACAGCCAGCACAACACCCACATGTGGAGTAAGGATTCTGCTTCCAGAAAAGTACAGAGCAAGGGATTTAGCATTATCCAGGGAGATTGTAGTAGAAAAACCTATTGGATGTGTCATCATCCTACCCACACTTCATGGACCACAGTGCTTCAAAAGCACGGAATGGTGCCATACAGCCTTCTCGGAAGGGGAATGCCTATCTCATGGACTTTGGAATGGTCAGAGTAAGTAATGGTGAACCAGAACACTGCAGATATACTCTGGTCTGTGATGTGAGTTGTAATAAAGGAAGATGCACAGTCCACTGTGTAAGAAGGATTCTTTATTCTCAGTTTCTTCCAAGATGTTAAGTACAGGAGTAGACCCCACCATGAGCCAGCTGTTAGCAGCTCAGCCTCAGATGACCAACTGCCAAGTAAGTTATAGAGAGCCACTGAGAGCCAGAGGGACACCCAGGCATTCTATGATGTCACAGATATCATAGTACAGTCTATCCAAAGGAGAGCAGTGGAGAGTACATTTACTACACATCCTCTTCCCTTATAGAGAAAGAACAGAATAAGAAACAATTCTGCAAAGTACTTTAAAGGCAACAAGTACTGCATGAGATATCATTAGCATGAACGGAAATACAATAACATGCTAGATTTTAAATGAACAAAAACAACTAAATGCTACTATATGCCACATCCCCTTCCCTTAGAGTAAAAGCATAGTTCAAAATGAAAGAGAACCTAAGTAGCAAAGAAAGGTGGTCATGCTCACAAAAGGGTACACCAGAGAGTAAACACCCTGATAAACAAAGGCGAGCGTAGACACAAACCCTTTACAAAACAAGGTGACAGTGAAGAAAATGATAAAACTTCTTACAAAGTTGCACCGACATGAAACCCTTGGCCACGAATCTCAGGCAGGTAGACTTAAATAGAAGCAGAGTGTCAAAAAGAAATGATGTTTAACAATCTCCACCAAAAAAAGGGAAGAACACAGGGTACTAACCCTTTAAAATCACAACCACCCCAAAGTAGGGTACACCAGAGTATAGCCAACCTAGGAAGTGGAACGGGGCATTGACTACCCACAAAAGAACAACATCCCCTAAGTAGGGTACACCGCAGGATAGTAAACCTGAGAAATGGGCATTGACTACCCACAAATACACCACCTACCTAATACACAACTTCCCCTAAGTAGGGTACACCGCAGGGTAGTGAACCTGGGAAGTGGGCATTGACTACCCACAAATACACCACCTACCTAAAACACAACTTCCCCTAAGTAGGGTACACCGCAGGGTAGAAAACCTGGGAAATGGGCATTGACTACCCACAAATACACCACCTACCTAATACACAACTTCCCCTAAGTAGGGTACACCGCAGGGTAGTGATCCTGTGAAATGGGCATTGACTACCCACAAATACACCACCTACCTAATACACAACTTCCCCTAAGTAGGGTACACCACAGGGTAGTGAACCTGGGAAGTGGGCATTGACTACCCACAAATACACCACCTACCTAAAACACAACTTCCCCTAAGTAGGGTACACCGCAGAGTAGAAAACCTGGGAAATGGGCATTGACTACCCACAAATACACCACCTACCTAATACGTTGACTACCCACAAATACCCAACCACACCCAATAGGAGCACGACTAAGAATACACACCATTGGAACTCAAATCAACAACGTCCGCTAGTGTACACCATAAGGTCCTACATGACCCTAGGACACAAACATGGGCATTGACTACTTCAAAGACGTGTTACACAAAGCGCCCACACAAGAGTCAACAACAAACACTAAGTGCCCCCAGACCTAACTGACAAACGAGGTCAAACAGGCAACAGAAAAGTTCTACTCAAACTTTCACTCAATGAATGCCCCTACCTTCTACACACAAAACAAAAGAAAGAAGGCATAGGAGACAAAAACACACTGTAAGACTCGTCTCAACCTTTCTCACCAAGTCCACCCAAGACTTCACGACGTGGTCCAACACGAACCAAAACGTCAGCACACTCCAAACACACAGCAAAAACAGAGCATGCAGCGAGGTGAGAGATTCAAGCGTAAAATAAAATAAAGAAAAACACAGCTCCGGTGAGCGATCTCTCACCCGAGGTCTTGAATGGAAATGACCTCGGGAAGCTATCCTTGTCCCTAACGGAGTCCTGAAGGAACACTGGAACAGTGATGAATTCCGCGGTGTTGTTGAGCTTGAAAATCCTTTGCCCAGGTCCCACCTTTGCTTAGCCCGGTGCACATCGTTACACAAGAGGCAGAACTCCACAAGAATGCTCTTGTCGTAAAAACATAAACCACAGCACCAAACACGCTCGTAGCCATTACAGGAACAGCACTGAACAATCCAAGATGGCGGCACGCTGTTACGCTTGCGCCGGATGGCTCACGGCGAAGACGTCCAGAGCAAAGCGTGCACCAGGCAGAGGCAGCGTGATGATGCGCTTAACGTGTCTTTGCAGGGAAACGTCACCAGAAGAAGGAATTGGAACGCAAAGATCCTCACCAACTCCCCCGAGCATACCAAAGACGTCATCATTCGGATGGGAGGAGAGGAGCACAGAAGAACACTGCGGACCAACCGTCAGCCAACCGTCAACGGCGTACAATGAGGTAGGAAAGTGAACGCCGCACTGCGCTGCAAATACAACAAACTGGGCAGTTTACCTCAAATAGCCAGTTAACCTCTACACACTACAGATCTGCCCACAAGGGATGTGTGTCGGAAATGCCAGAACAGTGAGTGGTTAGCGAAAACGTCCCACAGAAGTCAAATCGTGCCGGTTAGAGACTGAAATGTCCCCGATGTCTCGTTAGTCCGGTTTCAACCAACAACAAATGAGCTCACCTTCAGAGTGATATGCTTAAAGACGTGGCAAATACAAGGGATGATGCTTGAAGGCGGTTCAAAAGACGTTGAGAGGCAGCAGGGTGATCAGGCCAGCTGGAACTCCGACGCTTTTTAGGCTGAAGCAGTCAAACACTTTTGTGCCTTGAAGCAGTCCAAAACACAGTAGAAAACACCTCGTTACTTCACAGCAATTAACTCCTTGATAAAAAAACGCAGGTTGCAGGCTGTCGATAGACGAATATAGACCAAAGTAAAGATATTTTCAAAGTGTTGGTAGAAGGATGATAGCAAATTCGTATCAGTCCAGAGTCATGTCTTTGGCAACCTGAAGGATAGTGGGTAGCCATCATCTCTATATACATGGGGCTTAAAACACCTATTCAATCACATATGTACCCTTGAAGGTAAAAGGCCACCAAATTCTCATGAATGCATGGGTTTTACCTCAGTGCACCAAGATTGTAGTTCTAGGTACAACTTAAAAGCAGTTGTTTGGGGGATGTAACAGTGTACTGACTGATCGTCTGAAGCTCAGTACTCACAGGAGGATGTGAATGAACAGGTCAGACACCTGGGTTTTTCTACAGGTGAGCCTTGTGTGCCATCTATAAAAAGAAAACACTTTTGTCAGTTAGATGGTAAGAGGATGCCGTCTCAAAAGAGGCATCCACATCTCATATAATATTATCTACTTTAAATCCCACATTTACCTACACTAACACTTATCTTAAACACCCAGAGAAAGAAGGAACAACTGAACACTTGCCACATTGAGGGGCCTGCCATACTTTTCATTCTCGAAGTCTACTGGAAGAAGAAGGGAGGTGAGCCATTTTCAAAAAAGGGATAAAGCCCAACATTAGACAGTGCATATTTAGGCCAATCAACTGATGGGGAGTCTGGTCCTATCATGCTCTCTAATCCTACAGGACAGTAGGATATTTGGGTGGCCATTCCTCTCCATAGCTGCATAAGAAAGTCTATGAGATGGGATTGACAGAGGAACTTCCACCTTCTAGTTTGCAGGCAAGAGGGAAATAGGAGAAAGGTAGGCTGGGTAAATATAACAGGAAACATCAGTTTGAAAAGTAGGAAAGGAAGAAGAGATAGCTAGCAGACGAAGTGCTAACCTCCACCTCCAAACGTGTTGTAATCCAGTATATCCATTTTGCACCTATTCCCAACATGAACCACAGAACAAGATACAGGATATGACCTAGAGGCATAGGAGTGTAGATCATAAACATTGTATACAATGAAATAATTGGGCAATTGGAACCTGAGGATAATGTTCATGAACTACTACTACTGGACATAATGCCATGTCTGAGAATATGTCCAGTATGTATATCTGTATGAAAATATTCACTTTCAATGTAATCAACAGTTCTTCAAATGTAACAGCAAAAAAAGCAAAAACACAGTAACTCGCAAATACCTTTTACATGCAGAATAATTTTTACGCAAAACTTCGGTAGAAGTGTGAAACCATGAAGGAGCACAAATCACATTTAGGTGCAAAATTACTTCTACTCTTGCGGAGTAAGCAGGATTGTGGTATCTCATTTAGAAACAAAATTACATTCACATGCAAAGTTACATGAAGGTGCAAAAATATCAGTGGTGCGACATCTGCACAAGTGTGAAAGACTTTTAGCAGCACAAATTACATTAAGCAAAAAAAAAAACTAATTGAGATGGGAATAACATTTAAATGCAAAATTACAGTTTTGTGAAAAATCACATTTGATGTAATATTACCCTTGGTGCAACATCAACAGGAGTGTGAAACACTTTTAGGTACGTAAATACATTTAATTCAGATTGACCTGATTCAGATCGACCATTCATCTGGGGCTCACTTGAGAATGCAAGACATTCTCAAGTTTACCATTAATTGGATGTCGGCAAATTCGCTAAAAATCAACCCTGGAAAACAGAGGTTTTAGAGGTCACTACATCTTCCAACCCGTGGAATGATCTGTTCTGGCCCACAGAACTAGGACCTTTCCCCCAATCAGCCATTGCCGTAAAAAGTCTTGGTATTAAGACCGATGCCTTGCTTTCCATGACACAGCAAGAATCGGCGGTTGTTGGAACCACTGTGGGTCTAATGCATCAGCTCCGGAAACTTGCTCCACTTCTGTCTTTCAGCACCCTTAGACTGGCAGTTTCCGCCCTGATCTTATCACGGCTTGATTATGGGAATGCCCTATATTTGGGCCTGCCAAAAAATCTTTTGGCCAGGCTTCAGGTGGTAATGAATGATGCGGCGAGATTCATCTTTAAAAAACCCAGACATTCACAGGTCACACCCTTATTGCAGAGCTTACATTGGCTCCCGATTCTACAGATAACCAAATTCAAAAGTCTCTGTATTGTGCACAAGGCTGTACATGGCTCAGCTCCGAGCTACGTTAAGGGCCGTTTGACTAATTACTGCCCGAGTATCGTCCTCCGGTCTGCTGATGCCGCTTACCTGGCCTGCCCTCGGTACAATCGCTCGTCCCTGAGCGGTCGAGCTTTCTCGACCGTTGCGCCTCAGGCATGGACTTTTTAAGGAAACAAATCTCCTCCGCTTTAGGAAGAGTCTGAAAACTGTTTTGTTTTTAGAGGCTTGGGGTCCGCTTTGAAGAGCTCACTTTGTTTCAACCAGTCTGGAGCCCGCTGATGGCGCTTAGAGACCCCTGGGTGATAATGCACTCTATAAATCCACAGTAACATAACATAACATAACATTTCATCCCTGGCACAAAACCCGAAGGACTGTGGAAAGATGTCACATTAGGTTATACATTTATGTATGACTATGTCATCACAGCCCGTTGATAGCAAATTGATCTGCAGTATCTGCTTTGGTGCAATATCACCATGTGTGAACCATGTGTTGTAGAAATCCCATTAATTTGCAAAATCACACATTAGTGCAAAGTCACTTATCGAGCAATATCATCCTTGATGAAAAGTAAGCAGGATTGTGGTATCACATTTAGAAGCAAAATTACTTTTACATGCAAATCACATAAACATGCACAATCATCTGTGAGGCAACATCAGCTAAGTGTAGAATCAATTTTAGGAGCTCAAATCACATTAAGGAGAAAAAACATATTTACATGCAAAATGTAATTTAGGTGCAAAATCACACATTGCAAAATCACAGTTGGATAAACATCAGGAGTGTGAGACTCGTTTAGTGCTACAAATACCTATAGGTAAACTTGTGAGTATGTGAGCAGTATCACAGTTAGCTGCCAGTGTGGTAGTAAGATATCAGTCTGTGAGGAGAAATGTGCACATTGAGGGGAAATGTTCACCTTCATGCAGTTAATAGTATAAGCATGCAAAACCTTTTCGAGCGCATATCAAATTTAGCTATATAAATCACGTACACGTAAAAACTCAATTTAAGTACAAAATCAACCCTTATGCAAAGTAAACTGCAGCCCCGCGCTTCCCCTTATCCCTGCACCAAATTCTGGCCAACTAATAATCATGGCCTATCATCCTGCTCTACGCAAATATAAGAGACTGATTTGCATTTCACGTATTCTGTACTATGGAAGCTGTATTCAAAATATATCATCGATATCTTCAACAGCATCTCCTCTCCTGGCAGCTCTAAACCATCTTGTCCACACTTTAGTACGACACACTTGCCATGTTCTCAGCTCTTTACAGATATCTCCAGCGTTGCTAGTTATGGACAATTATCCTACATTTAATGTATCAAATTCGTGGTTAGTCAATTTTATTTTTCCAAACTTCTGTTCGCTAGAAATGGATGCCTTCCACAAACAAATTCTTTCTTTGTTTTCTCGTTCCCTTCTCGATCACTGTCTAGACAATATATTACATTTTTTTGATCTCTACTGCATTTCACAAATTGCTCAACACCTTCTCCGAAGGGGCCTCACCTCTATGTTGGAAATAAGGTTCAGTAGTCTAGGAGTAAGTCTAACACCACACATATCCACTGACAGGAACTGCTAGGGAGTCACATAGAAAATTATGATGGAAAGGAATGAAACTATCTAAATAAGAGGAAATAGGAGAAAAGAAAACAAGATACAAAAAAAAGTTAAACTATATTTTAAATAATAATTTTAATATGATTCAGCCGAAGTAGAAATTCCTTTTAAATAAGCAAACACGCAAACAACATTGAATAGCAGATTTATTCACTTCAGACACAGTATAGAACATATATAGCTAAAAGCCTACATTCCAATTCAGCACACCTGCAAATGCAAGGAGGTGAGGGAATCAGCAATTATGGCTCCACCACACCCATCAGCAGGTGAAACTCAGTACTTTATCAACCAGTCACACATCAGCCTGACCACATTCGAAAGCAAGCGACAGTCCAACCGATTTTTCACCATGCTGCTGAATGTCTTTGTTGCTTTGCCTCTTATTTTGAGGAAAAAATACTTGAGGAGGAGAGAGAGGATATACAGATAGAACATCACTATTTTTGGTAAGCTCAGGGAAGCAATCATAGGTTACTGCTTCTCTCCTGATGTGTTCCTTGTTGCCGCCCAGCGCTGTCCGTGCAGGTAACAGCGGTTCCGCAGGTGACCGGCGGGGGGGATGGGATGGGAGGAGGAGGGGGGGCGGGTGGGGCGGGGAACTATGAGTTTCGGTGATCATAGTAACATTGACTGAGAGCATCTATGGATTTTCTACAGAATTCTTAAAGTAACAACATTACAACAATCCCGTTAGATTTGCCAACAGTATTGGCATCTTTCAGTCGTGTTCCAAATGTATTGATCATACTGGTGGTGCTCCAGTACTTCCTAGAATTAGTGTGCACAATTACTGTAGCCTATTGTGTCTTACAGAACATTGCATGCCACTGTTTTTATATGAAGCCCTTACCTCTGCTCTACAGATGCGTCCAGGTTCCTCGGTTGGACAACAGCCATAGGGCCGGGTCTACTAGTAAGTGACTGAATATCTCTCATATTTCTTCTGAGCTGCCAGTTTGAGTGCTGCATCAGTGGCTGGATAGTTTCGAGTCAATGATGAAATATGGAGTATGTGGCAGTCCACACATGCCATCCTGGGACACAACTGTTGCATTGCCATGATGTCACAATCAAGAGAGGCGTGGCTTGGGCGCCGATGGCGATGGTCGCCTGAGAGCTCGGCTCCGGGACTGAGCCCGGATTTATCCTGTAAATCGGTGGCTGCGGGGCACCCCAGACCCCGCACTCGGCTGAGCGGACCGACGGAGACCTGCCGGGGCCCTTGGTGGAGTTCAGACGAGGGTTGTTCCGGAGCGCAACCGAAGTTTGCGGAGTCGCGGAGTGCGTCCCAACATGGCGCCCGGATTTCTTTGTCCCCCTGGCCGGACCCACTGACTTGGAGGAGCGTAGCGAGCGGCGACTTGCGCCCGACTTCGCCATCCCCGACTGCTCTGTGCACTGGCTGTCTATTGGATTGGATCTCTCACGACGACTTTGCACTCGGCTGGGTGGCCGGGCGGGTGCCCACGTTGTAGGGGACCCCGGGAGAGGACGCCCTGTGCTCTGGGCGGTGGCCCGTCTCGCGACTCCGCACCGAGCTACATCTTCCCGGCCAGCCCACTTCCATGGGAGGCGCGACACCTTGGCGCTACACATCGTCCAGTGGAGTTGGGGACCCTCACCCTGGATCCCTAGCGGGTGAGCGGGCTTGCCTGGCACGACGACGGCTGTCTCCGCCCCCTCATCGGTGCCCTCGGACGCCGTGGCGGTGGCGTGAGTCGAAGCGGAGAAGTCTCCACAGGCCCTGGAGACGGAGATCACCTGTATTCGATCTGAGGACCAGGACCCGGGAGGGTCGTGGTCGACACCTGCGCCCGGAGACGCCTACTCCGGGACTTTCACGGAGTGCCCCCGGCGACATGGGGAAACCTAGGGGAGCCAAGGGGCCCACCCCGACCGCCTCGGACTCGGAAGCCCAGGACAAAGAAGAGCTTGGGGACCCTAAGAGTTCTGATGGCGCGCCGATGCAACGGCAGTTTGACCGCGTCCTAGAGGCGATAACGACTACGAGATCGGCCCTCCAACAAGACATTGCCCAGGTGGCGACGAGCCTTGGTCTCCTCAGAGCGGACCATGGCAAACTTTCGGACCGGGTCAAAGAAGTGGAGGGCTCGGTGAAGACCTTGGAGCCGGCGCAGCGAACCTTGGCTGCGACGATGAAGGACGCCCTGTCCCGAATTGCGTCCCTGGAGCAGAGGGCGGAGGATGCGGAAGGCCGCAACAGGCGGAACAACATTCGTGTCGTGGGCCTCCCGGAAAAAATCGAAGATGGCGATATGGTGACATACTTGGAGGCCTGGCTCCGCGACACGGTGGCCCCGGAGGGGCTATCCTCCTTCTACACTCTGGAGCGT
The DNA here is from genome assembly GCF_964263255.1 of Lissotriton vulgaris. Taxonomy (NCBI): domain Eukaryota; kingdom Metazoa; phylum Chordata; class Amphibia; order Caudata; family Salamandridae; genus Lissotriton; species Lissotriton vulgaris. The sequence continues at coordinate 570,906,112 of NC_141695.1, forward strand.
GCCCACAGAGTCCCGGCGCGGCCGCCGCAACAGGGACGCCCCCCGAGGCCGGTGGTGGCGCGTTTATTACATTTTCGGGACAGGGATTTAATCCTCAACGCCGCCAGGCGTGATGGTCCATTCAAAGTAGCGAACAGTCAGGTGAACATCTTTCCGGATTACACCTACGAGACTCAACGCAAGCGTTTCTCCTTCCTGGCGGTCAAGCGCGAGCTCAGGAGCGAGGGCATCCAGTACTCACTTCTCTACCCTGCGAGGCTCCGCATTATAATAGACGACAAAACTCAGTTCTTCGACACCCCGGAGGATGTCTGTGCCTGGCTCGAGCTATATAGGGCGGGGAAAGATGGTTTCGGCTCCTCGTCCCAACAGGCAGATGAGCCGGAACAGAGGCGGCGATCCAGGAGGATCAGGAATCGCCGTGGCCGCACGGGTGGGCCCTCCACTGCAGAGACATCATCGGAGCGGAGGGGAGTGCTGGAAGTGTTGTCGGAGTTGTCGGGTGCCCGGGACGAAGCCATCGAGGAGGAGGAACACCCGGGTGAAGAGGTGGCACCGTCGGACTCGGAGGACTCAGTAACTGATAGTGCCCATACTCCGGTGATCACACCGAAATCGGTGGAGGACCTTTTGGATGGACAAGGGTAACGGGGTTTGCTGCCTTCTTTTGGGTGGGGGCCCGGCAGGGGGGAGGCGGTTGCCGTCTATAAGTTGCTGACAACGAGGGGGGGAAGGGGGGCCCTGCTTTTGCCCCGGGAGAGGTTGTCAACACTGTTTAGGGCTTGCAGTGGTCCTGGTGGCCTAAGCGTCGAGGGCCCACTGCCTCCGCCCAGCCCGCACCTGGCCCTTAAGGCCTTCCCACGGTGGCGACCGTGGGATTAGTTGGGGTTATTGTGTTGCTGGGAGGCGAGGTTTGGATGGGATCTGGATGGCATAGTTTGGGTCCTGTTCTGGGGCGGGTGGGTGAGGGTTTGGTTCGTTCTTGGGTGGTTTGGTTTTGGTTGGGGGAAATGGCCGCCATCAGCGCTGGGAAGAATGATGTTTTTCTATTGTGGGGACCCGGATGGGGAGACTGTCCGAGAACATTATGGGACAATGGCTGATGTTGCTAATTTGAAATGTGTCACTTGGAACGTAAGGGGGCTTCATACTATGTCCAGGCGCCACAAGGTCCACGCTTACTTAGTGCGTAGGGGAGTGCAAATGGCGCTGCTGCAGGAAACTCATCTGAACAAGGCAGAAGGGGCGGCGCTACAGCGTAGATGGCGGGGGCAGGTCTTCTCCACCTCGTACTCCGCTTGTGCCAGAGGGGCGCTAATATGGATCAGGGCGGGGGTCCCCTTCCAGGTCACGAAAACAGTGGTAGATCCAGAGGGGCGTTACGTGGCCATCTCGGGAACACTGGGAGGGAGGGACTTGAACGTTTGCTGTGTGTATGCTCCTAACGTGGACCAGACTGCCTTCCTTTCCAGGTTATCGGGCTCGTTGGCCCACTTCTTCTCCGGGCCCCTTGTGCTTGGCGGAGACTTCAATTCCGTAGTGGACGTAGACATTGATCGCTCGCATGCACCGCTTCCCGATTCTCCGGTTCGTCGCACAGCTAAGGGTCGCCAGGATTGGCAGACTCGCTGGGGTTTGACGGACATCTGGAGGGCGCATCACCCCGCAGCTCGGGATTATTCATATTTCTCGAGCCTTCATGAGCTACATGTCAGACTCGATGGCTTTCTGGGGTCGCCCGAACTGGTCTCGGCGGCGCTCCGATCCGAGTACTTATCCAGGACCATCTCGGACCATAACCCCCTCCTGCTGGACCTTCGCTGGTTCCCCGGGAGGCCGGCGGTGCCCACCTGGAAGCTGCAACCCGAGACCCTTGAGGACAGTGTTTTCAGGGCGGACCTGGGGGACAAGGTGGTGGAATTTTTTGCGTCCAACGGCGGCACCGCGAGTACCAGAGCGTTAGAGTGGGATGCTTTTAAGGTAGTGGTGAGGGGTTACTGTATCTCTAAAAAGGTGGGCATGAGGCGGGTTATCCTGGCTGACTTAGATGTAGCGGATCGGAAACTCCGCGAGCTTGAACTTCGGCGCCCCGGGCACCTGGAATTGCAAGTACCAACGGCGGAGGCGAGGGAAAAGGTGGCGGCAGAGGTCGAACGGCTCCGCTGTTTTGACTATAAGGCCTATACGGTCCGATCCATTGCAGAGGGGGACAGATCGAGCGCGTTGTTGGCGTGGTTGGCGAACCCTACGCGCCAATCCCAATCGACGACGAGTATGCGACAGGCGGACGGCACCGAGGTGCACACCCAACCCGAGATTCTTAGCTGCTTCCGGCATTATTACGAATGTCTATACCGTAGTCGCTCCACTCGGGACCCTGACCGACTATTTACGTCCACTGGAGCTCTGCACGGTGGAGCAGGAGGTGGCGAAAGCCCTGGGATCCGACATTGAGTTAGGAGAGATCCGTGGGGCCATCAAACGGATGGCGTGAAACAAGACCCCGGGCCTAGATGGCCTGCCGGTAGAGTTTTACGCAGCTTACGCTGACCTCCTAGCCCCTCGGCTATTGGTGGTCTACAGGGAGGCGAAGAGGCTGGGGCGACTGCCGAGCTCGATGTGTGAGGCGTTGGTTGTTCCTCTCCTGAAGCCAGGCCGCGACTCATCCGACCCGGGGTCTTACCGTCCTCTATCGATGCTGACGGTGGACTATAAAATATTGAGCAGCATCCTGGCCTTGAGGCTGCTGGGACACATGAGTTCCCTAGTACATGTGGACCAAGCTGGTTTCATCCCACGACGGAACACGACTATGAATATCCGCAGGTTGTTCCGTTTGCTAGGGGAACCTTTTGTGGATGCCCCGTCCCCGGTTGTCCTGTCGGTGGATTTAGAGAAGGCTTTTGATAGCCTGGAGTGGGACTACCTCTGCGCGGTACTGCGGAGATTCGGCCTCGGAGAGGGCTTTATCAGGTGGACCACGGTTCTATATGCCTCCGCGTCGGCCAGGGTCCGGGCGGGACCGCTGATCTCCTCGCAGTATCCGGTAGAACGAGGCACGCGGCAGGGGTGTTCGCTGTCCCCACTTCTCTTTGCGCTGGCGGTGGAGCCACTCGCGCTGCATCTTCGATCGGGAGCCCATTATACGGGCTTGTGGACACCTGCAGGCCCGCATTATGTTTCACTGTATGCGGATGACCTGTTGCTCTTCCTGGAGGACCCGATCGACGCTTTACGTGGAGCGGCGGAGGCGCTTACGGAGTTCGGGGAGGTCTCGGGGCTCCGTGTGAATTGGCCCAAGACCTGTCTTTTTCCGGTGCGCAGGGGCACTCCTGCCCCTGCTCTAAGTAGGGAGATTAGGTGGGAACCCGACTGCTTTAAGTACCTTGGGGTGTTTGTCTATCATGACCAACCTGACCTCCTAGATGGGAACATTGCCCGCAGCATTCGGGCACTCCGAGGCTGCATGGCCTTTTGGGCCACGCTGCCGCTTTCGGTGGCGGGACGGATCGCCCTGCTTAAAATGGTGGCGCTTCCTCGGCTATTGTACTATTTCCAGACTCTACCGATCTGGGTCCCACCGGCCACGTTTCAACTGCTACGCTCCATGGTGGTCGGATTCCTCTGGGGATCGGGCCGCCAGCGGGTGGCCCTCAAGACCCTGATGAGACCGAAAGACGAGGGGGGGCTCGCGGTGCCGGACTTCGAAAAGTACTATCTGGCGGCACAGCTCCAGACCTTCACCCAGGAGGTCGCCAGGGAATTCCGGGGCCCGGAGGATGGGAGGGGAACGGGCATGGCCAGGCATGTTCTATCCTTTATAGCGCTGCGACAGCGACTGGCCCTTAGGGACTTGTCGATGGAGGAACGGACTGTCCGCATGTGTTGGAACCGGGCCCATGCCCGGGGCCAATTGAGGATCCCGTACGCGCCTGAAATACCGTTGGGGATGTTGACGGCCCTCCCCCACGGCGGGGATTGGTCGCGCTTGGCGGCCTGGGAGGATGCCGGCTTACAGCTGGTTGGGGATTTATACGAGGACGGAGCGCTCTTATCCTTTCAAGATCTTATTGACCGCTTTGAGATCCCCCGTGGTGACTTTCTGCTACACTCGGCCATTACGAGAGCGATCCAGGCCCACTGGAAGAACGGGCAGGAGGAACCCCCCTTATCTCAGGTGTGTCAGTATGTGATGATGTCGGCGGGCACGGTGAAGGCGGTCACTTGCCTCTACGGCAGGTTGATCAACGAAGGGTTAGCCCCCCTCACCACTCTCAGACACCGCTGGGAGGAGGACATTGGTAGGGAGATCCCAGAGACGACTTGGTCCCAGTTGGTGAGACGAGCCTGGAAGGGCACTCGCAACGCCCGTTTCCAGCTGGTGCACTATTACATTCTCCATAGAGCGTACCTAACTCCGGCGAAAATCCGGCGATATTTTGCCACGAATTCGGCGGCATGCCCTAGGTGCCCGGCGCCGGAAGCGGACCTCCTACATATGTTATGGGCCTGTCCGGGTCTGTCATCTTACTGGCGGGAAGTGGAGACGACCCTGGAGGAGGTGACGGGGAGAGCCTTGTCATTCGATGCGGCGGTGGGGCTCCTGCACTGGTTCCCCCATACCCCCAGAAATAAAATTTCTAGTAAATTTATCGACCTAGGGCTTCTCCTGGCTAAGCGAGAGGTGACCAGGAACTGGAAGGCACGGGTTGGTCCGACAGGCAGCAGATGGCACAGTGAGCTTTTGAAATGGGCGGCGGGGGAGAGCGCGCTGAGGTATCAACTAGCTTGGAGGCAGCGTAATGAGAAGGCGCAGGAGGCCGCGTTGGAATGGGAAATGTTGGTTCAGGCCCTCAGGGATTATTGTGCCCCCAGCGACTCGGAAAGTGAAGAAGCGACTCGCCCCGAGTCCCAGTAAACGATTGTACTGATGGTCCTATTGCTTTCCCCGTGGGTCCCAAGGCAGATCCTATATAGGTGGCTCCCTAGCGCTGGTGGCGGGGTGGGGTGGGGTTTCTTTGCTTAGAATTTTGTGGGTGGGGGTTTTCTTTCCTTTCTTTTGGGTTTATAGGCTTGTTTAGAAAAGCAGATGACGGACAGTGTATCATCCGGACCAGCTCAAGCATCCTAAGGACCCCCCTCTGTTTTTTCGCCGCCCGACCCCAGGGTTGTGGGCCGGATGGCTGTGTTTGGGATTGAAGGTGGGGGGCCAAGGGGTTTTTCTACTGTTGATACTGCCTATGATACAAAACTGGTCGATACTGTAACGATTTACTAATTCCTGCAATAAAAATATATTTAAAAAAAAAAAAAATGATGTCACAATCAAACTCACAATCCTAACTGTAATATGCAGCTGCACACATATGATTCAATTAGTCCTCCATGTATTCCATCACACATCTACATATAACTTTCCCCCATACTTATAATGTCCCCTCATATAAGTGTGCTCCACATGCAGTGTACAGCGGAAGACACCTAGCTTAACTAGGATTTCACCCACATAGCTATGTCACATATTATACAGTTATGTTTTCCTAGTGTGCAATATCACTGGAAAGTGTTGTGCAGTTCCATTAAGGTGCACCCACGACCCCAGCATACTGTACCATTCACTCTGTCTTTTTTCCCCATAGTTTCTATGCCCATATAGCAGAGGTGGATTTCTCTGCTACACAGGAATACACATAGTACATAGTGGATGTGGAGTTTTTCTCCAACCACAACAAATAGGAAAAAATTGAGGAGGAATACGCAAGACCCTAACCTACGTCATTCGTGGACAAGAGCAGAATCCTCCTCTCTCCTGATGCTGCTGTGACCTTAGATGCCATAAGACTGAGGAACACAATAAAATGGTTCCCAACGTCCCCCAGAGGTCCTCCTAAATTATCCTGTGACATATGGGGGACTGGCGATCCAGCTGAGAAAAGCAGCATATCTGGATATCTGGGCTAGCAATAGCAGGCATTGCAGTGTAATTGGTGTTCACTCTCGTCCAACCATGGAATGCTGGCAGCACTGGAGGTATGTATGGTACTGAGCACATCTGAAGGCACCTGATGTGCTGCAAATATCCTCCGAGGCCCATATGCAATATCTGTAGCTTAACCCAATGCACAAAAGGGTCCCAAAAACAGCCTCAGTGGACCCCTAGCTCGGCTGGTGGTTCAGCAGGACAATGGTAAGTCACAGCATATGTAGACTGTACTGCTTAATTTGTGAATGGCAAGTGTTGTTGTGTCAAAACTCTCGTTTATTGGGACTTCGTCACGTTCACATTGTCTTTACGTCATGGTGTCAACCACAAAGTATGACTGCGATCATGTGGTCATTGTAACTTTCAACTGAATTTGTCAAATTTACCTTATTACACATATTAAATTCAGCTGCATTTCAGGAACTTCATTATCTTGAATCACGTGTACGTTTCAAAATACTTTTGACGTCACCATGGTCAAATCTCCTATTTTATGACTTTGACACTTTGGCCAGATTACGAGGTCTGCAGTTACTCAAGAGGTGTCTGGGCAGGAGGGGGAGCCCCGTGTTTTCCAAGTGTCAGATACAGACACTAGCCAGACACCTTTGTTCTCAACCAAGTAGCAAGGAGACAATTGACTTTTAAACATTATTTTGCGATTTTCTCACTTTTGTTTGGACTACTCTTTTGGACATTTGTTTTATGTCCTTTATTTTCCCCCTCTGTGCAGTGAATATAGACATGTTCCTTGTCCTCAGCCACTTTATTCTTTATTGCCCACCTACTGCAATTGTACTCTCCTTCCCTGTACTAGGGTTCTCTTCTAGTTATTTCTCCCTTCATCAATCTATGTCCCATTTCCCTTTTCATTTCAACAAATGTTTATATAAATCTGCAGTTTTATAACTTACTTGAATTTGATGCCACTCTGTTAGCACTCTGTAGGAATGTTCTGTTGATGGATGTCTATCTAGAGGTCTAATGGCAAATTGTACATTATCAAGACTCTAAAACATATTCCTTGGTATTATTGAAATGCACCCACCATCGATCCAAGGAACACCTCAGACTATAAACAGGTGGAAAGGAGATGCAACTGGTGTTTATTAACACATGTTATCAAAATATGTTTTACATGCATATTTTGTGTGAGATTTATGAACACAAAAGTAGTGTCTGAGATCTGAGGACTGAGCAGTGACTGGTAACTGAAGTCTTCATGAGGGTGGTGATTGTTGTCCACACTCCAACAAGGGAGTTTGTCTGCATCCCAGAAAAAGCAATACTGGATCCATATTGGAAGGAAGATTCGTTTGTGAACAGGAAGGGGGTGACCATGCAGGTGGTTGCCAGCCTCCAGGTGTCTGAGGATCCTAACTTGGCACTGCAGCTTAAGGAGCTGCATAGCAAAGGCATGGTTGATGACTTTTGCATTCTCTGGCATTGACACATAGAAATATTCCCAGGACAACTTCACAATAGCCTAGAGACGTTCGTCTATGTTATCCAGAACAACGGTATGTATCTCTGTCAACCTTGAGAGGTATTCCTGGTGGGTTAAACTGTTGCACATGTACTTCCCCTTTCATGACTTTCACCATGCACAGAAGACTGCTGTTAAAACAACAATAAAACAACAACTACTCCCAGACAACACTATGCACCCATACATTTGTGGCAGTCTAAGACTACTGCCAGGTGGTTGTCTTCCGCATTGAGAATTGTTCGCTCCGGGGGTTGTAGGGTGGAGATTGCTTAGTAGGAGAAAGGGTGCTTCCCCTGGGGCTTTCACTATATGAGAAAACATAGAGAAGACTGGAGTAGCACCTGGTTGGAACAGGGAAGGCTGCTGAAGTACCTACAGGATGAGTTGTGAGACCTAGGTAGGTGGGTCTAATACATCACGCTTTTTATATTGTGCCTGAGGACTTGCATTCCAGAAAAACGCCACAGACTGCTGGCCTGCAACCCTGCAGTAGTCTTTGCAGTGTAATCATGTGTAGGGCAAACATCTTCATCTTTGAGTTGGAGGCCGCAAAGATGGCATCCTGCAGGAGGACTTGGGTTTCTCCTGGGATTGGATGCCATCCTCTGCTCATGAAAAGAATTGCATCAAAATCATACTGCTTGTCCCCAGGAACTTTAATGGAAATGTAATACTTTGACCTTAGAGAGAGTCTAGTGTTAGCAATAAGATATGTTGATCATTAACATTAAGGCAGAGCTGATACTTAAACAAAGACATTTATGGGTATCAAGCATAACAGCCTATCTGTTCAATAAAGACATATAAGGGTATTTGGCTTATACAGGTGTCATTCACTTAGTATATGCCCAAGAAAATGAGATAAGATAGTGCCCTACTTAGCAATGCCATGGTTGATTGCTATGTGGATGAGCCCTTTATGTCAGCTGCTCACCAAGAGCACCTGAAGGTAACTACGGACATTTGTTCCTTTTATTCCTGAAAATAGGAGTAATGAGAGCTTTTGAATTCAGACAGTGTGACTGAGGACTACTGTGCTAAGTGTCACAAGTTGTGTCACTGCATACAAATACAAATGAGTGATATAGTATAATCATTCTACATTGACAAAATGAGAAATGGAAAGATATTTGTTAAAAATGACAAACCCACCACCACCAAAGTCAGCGCACAATGCCGTGGCACTGGTTGCACCGTTGTAGAGCCACCCCATAGCGCTAGATGACTCTGCAAGGAATTGTGTTGATTTTTTCACTGTATTAAAACTGATCTGTTGTGCAAAACAAATACTTTTTTTCCATAAAACTCAGTATTGGTCTTGACTGAATTTATTGGGGTTGCTAGAGGGCACATTCAGTTGTGTGTTTATGCCTACACTGACACTATACCTCTCCCTCGAAATCCTTGGATTGCTTGACCTGCACTACCGCTGAGTGCTCAAGGGATATTACCTGACCAAATTTCAAAGAGCTCATATTAGGCTGGGCCTTAGGACAGTAGGACAAAAATGACCAAAAAATCACAGTGGGTTCCAGTAACCTCTGCCTGACCTGTGGCCCTCTGAGACGGCTTCTGACTAGAGAAAACCTACAGACAGCCATTTTGATCCCCAACAGTGAAAACAAATCTCCTGGCCAGATATTCTACAAGACCCTAGTTGATAATCGACTGCGGACTAAAACAGCTACAAAGGAGAAAGTAATCTGGAAAAAAAAGGTAAATTCATCAACAAACACATTCCAGAAGTTGAGGAAGTAGCAGATCTGGCCACTACCTAGCAAAGGGCCTAGCTGAATATTCATTTGGGCCAAGCTCTATCCCATTAAAAAGAAAAACAGCCAGCACAACACCCACGTGTGGAGTAAAGATTCTGCTTCCAGAAAAGTACAGAGCAAGGGATTTAGCATTAGCCAGGGAGATTGTAGTAGAAAAAACTATTGGATGTGGCATCATCCTACCCACACTTCATGGACCACAGTGCTTCAAAAGCATGGAATGGTGCCATACAGCCTTCCCGGAAGGGGAATGCCTATCGCATGGACTTTGGAATGGTCAGAGTAATTAATGGTGAACCACAACACTGCAGACATACTCTGGTCTGTGATGTGAGTATTAATGGTATATCTTGGAAGTGTTGGTAGAAGGATGATAGCAAATTCTTATCAGTCCAGAGTCATGTCTTTGGCAACCTGAAGGATAGTGGGTAGCCATCATTTCTATATACATTGGGCCTAAAAAACCTATTCAATCATATATGTACCCTTGAAGGTAAAAGGCCACCAAATTCTCATGAATGCATGGGTTTTACCCCAGTGCCCCAAGATTGTAGTTCTAGGTACAACTTAAAAGCAGTTGTTTTGGGGCTGTAACATTGTACTGACTGATCGTCTGAGGCTCAGTACTCACAGGAGGATGTGAATGAACAGGTAAGACACCTGGGTTTTTCTACAGGTGAGCCTTGTGCGCCATCTATAAAAAGAAAACACTTTTGTCAGTTAGATGGGCAGAGGATGCTGTCTCAAAAGAGGCATCCACATCTTTTATAATATTATCTACTTTAAATCCCAGATTTACCTCCACTAACACTTATCTTAAACACCCAGAGAAAGAAGGAACAACTGAACACTTGCCACATTGAGGGGCCTGCCATACTTTTCATTCTCGAAGTCTACTGGAAGAAGAAGGGAGGTGAGCCATTTTCAAAAAAGGGATAAAGCCCAACATTAGACAGTGCATATTTAGGCCAATCAACTGATGGGGAGTCTGGTCCTATCATGCTCTCTAATCCTACAGGACAGTAGGATATTTGGGTGGCCATTCCTCTCCATAGCTGCATAAGAAAGTCTATGAGATGGGATTGACAGAGGAACTTCCACCTTCTAGTTTGCAGGCAAGAGGGAAATAGGAGAAAGGTAGGCTGGGTAAATATAACAGGAAACATCAGTTTGAAAAGTAGCAAAGGAAGAAGAGATAGCTAGCAGACGAAGTGCTAACCTCCACCTCCAAACGTGTTGTAATCCAGTATATCCATTTTGCACCTATTCCCAACATGAACCACAGAACAAGATACAGGATATGACCTAGAGGCATAGGAGTGTAGATCATAAACATTGTATACAATGAAATAATTGGGCAATTGTAACCTAAGGATAATGTTCATGAACTACTACTACTGGACATAATGCCATGTCTGAGAATATGTCCAGTATGTATATCTGTATGAAAATATTCACTTTCATTGTAATCAACAGTTCTTCAAATGTAACAGCAAAAAAAGCAAAAACACAGTAACTCGCAAATACCTTTTACATGCAGAATAATTTTTACGCAAAACTTCGGTAGAAGTGTGAAACCATGAAGGAGCGCAAATCACATTTAGGTGCAAAATTACTTCTACTCTTGCGGAGTAAGCAGGATTGTGGTATCTCATTTAGAAACAAAATTACATTCACATGCAAAGTTACATGAAGGTGCAAAACTATCAGTGGTGCGACATCTGCACAAGTGTGAAAGACTTTTAGCAGCACAAATTACATTAAGCAAAAAAAAACTAATTGAGATGGGAATAACATTTAAATGCAAAATTACAGTTTTGTGAAAAATCACATTTGATGTAATATTACCCTTGGTGCAACATCAACAGGAGTGTGAAACACTTTTAGGTACGTAAATACATTTAATTCAGATTGACCTGATTCAGATCGACCATTCATCTGGGGCTCACTTGAGAATGCAAGACATTCTCAAGTTTACCATTAATTGGATGTCGGCAAATTCGCTAAAAATCAACCCTGGAAAACAGAGGTTTTAGAGGTCACTACATCTTCCAACCCGTGGAATGATCTGCTCTGGCCCACAGAACTAGGACCTTTCCCTCAATCAGCCATTGCCGTAAAAAGTCTTGGTATTAAGACCGATGCCTTGCTTTCCATGACACAGCAAGTATCGGCGGTGGTTGGAACCACTGTGGGTCTAATGCATCAGCTCCGGAAACTTGCTCCACTTCTGTCTTCCAGCACCCTTAGACTGGCAGTTTCCGCCCTGATCTTATCACGGCTTGATTATGGGAATGCCCTATATTTGGGCCTGCCAAAAAATCTTTTGGCCAGGCTTCAGGTGGTAATGAATGATGAAGCGAGATTAATCTTTAAAAAACCCAGACATTCTCAGGTCACGCCCTTATTGCAGAGCTTACATTGGCTCCCGATTCTACAGATAACCAAATTCAAAGTCTCTGTATTGTGCACAAGGCTGTACATGGCTCAGCTCCGAGCTACGTTAAGGGCCGTTTGACTAATTACTGCCCGAGTATCGTCCTCCGGTCTGCTGATGCCGCTTACCTGGCCTGCCCTCGGTACAATCGCTCGTCCCTGAGCGGTCGAGCTTTCTCGACCGTTGCGCCTCAGGCATGGACTTTTTAAGGAAACAAATCTCCTCCGCTTTAGGAAGAGTCTGAAAACTGTTTTGTTTTTAGAGGCTTGGGGTCCGCTTTGAAGAGCTCACTTTGTTTCAACCAGTCTGATGCCCGCTGATAGCGCTTAGAGACCCCTGGGTGATAATGCACTCTATAAATCCACAGTAACATAACATAACATAACATTTCATCCCTGGCACAAAACCCGAAGGACTGTGGAAAGATGTCACATTAGGTTATACATTTATGTATGACTATGTCATCACAGCCCCTTGATAGCAAATTGATCTGCAGTATCTGCTTTGGTGCAATATCACCATGTGTGAACCATGTGTTGTAGAAATCCCATTAATTTGCAAAATCACACATTAGTGCAAAGTCACTTTCACGAGCAATATCATCCTTGATGAAAAGTAAGCAGGATTGTGGTATCACATTTAGAAGCAAAATTACTTTTACATGCAAATCACATAAACATGCAAAATCATCTGTGAGGCAACATCAGCTAAGTGTAGAATCAATTTTAGGAGCACAAATCACATTAAGGAGAAAAAACATATTTACATGCAAAATGTAATTTAGGTGCAAAATCACACATTGCAAAATCACAGTTGGATCAACATCAGGAGTGTGAGACTCGTTTAGTGCTACAAATACCTATAGGTAAACTTGTGAGCATGTGAGCAGTATCACAGTTAGCTGCCAGTGTGGTAGTAAGATATCAGTCTGTGAGGAGAAATGTGCACATTGAGGGGAAATGTTCACCTTCATGCAGTTAATAGTATAAGCATGCAAAACCTTTTCGAGCGCATATCAAATTTAGCTATATAAATCACGTACACGTAAACACTCAATTTAAGTACAAAATCAACCCTTATGCAAAGTAAACTGCAGCCCCGCGCTTCCCCTTATCCCTGCACCAAATTCTGGCCAACTAATAATCATGGCCTATCATCCTGCTCTACGCAACTCTACGCAAATATAAGAGACTGATTTGCATTTCACGTATTCTGTACTATGGAAGCTGTATTCAAAATATATCATCGATATCTTCAACAGTATCTCCTCTCCTGGCAGCTCTAAACCATCTTGTCCACACTTTAGTACGACACACTTGCCATGTTCTCAGCTCTTTACAGATATCTCCAGCGTTGCTAGTTATGGACAATTATCCTACATTTAATGTATCAAATTCGTGATTAGTCAATTTTATTTTTCCAAACTTCTGTTCGCTAGAAATGGATGCCTTCCTCAAACAAATTATTTCTTTGTTTTCTCGTTCCCTTCTCGATCACTGTCTAGACAATATATTACATTTTTTTGATCTCTACTGCATTTCACAAATTGCTCAACACCTTCTCCGAAGGGGCCTCACCTCTATGTTGGAAATAAGGTTCAGTAGTCTAGGAGTAAGTCTAACACCACACATACCTGACAGGAACTGCTAGGGAGTCACATAGAAAATTATGATGGAAAGGAATGAAACTATCTAAATAAGAGGAAATAGGAGAAAAGAAAACAAGATACAAAAAAAAGTTAAACTATATTTTAAATAATAATTTTAATATAATTCAGCCGAAGTAGAAATTCCTTTTAAATAAGCAAACACGCAAACAACATTGAATAGCAGATTTATTCACTTCAGACACAGTATAGAACATATATAGCTAAAAGCCTACATTCCAATTCAGCACACCTGCAAATGCAAGGAGGTGAGGGAATCAGCAATTATGGCTCCACCACACCCATCAGCAGGTGAAACTCAGTACTTTGCCAACCAGTCACACATCAGCTTGACCACATTCGAAAGCGAGCGACAGCCTAACCGATTTTTCACCATGCTGCTGAATGTCTTTGTTGCTTTGCCTCTTATTTTGAGGAATAAATACTTGAGGAGGAGAGAGAGGACATACAGATAGAACATCACTATTTTTGGTAAGCTCAGGGAAGCAATAGTAGGTTACTGCTTCTCTCCTGATGTGTTCCTTGTTGCCACCCAGCGCTGTCCGTGCAGGTAACAGCGGTTCCGCAGGGGACCGGCGGGGGGGGGGGGGGGGGGGGGGGGGGCGGGGAACTATGAGTTTCGGTGATCATAGTAACATTGACTGAGAGCATCTATGGATTTTCTACAGAATTCTTAAAGTAACAACATTACAACAATCCCGTTAGATTTGCCAACAGTATTGGCATCTTTCAGTCGTGTTCCAAATGTATTGATCATACTGGTGGTGCTCCAGTACTTCCTAGAATTAGTGTGCAAAATTACTGTAGACTATTGTGTCTTACAGAACATTGCATGCCACTGTTTTTACATGAAGCCCTTACCTCTGCTCTACAGATGCGTCCAGGTTCCTCGGTTGGACAACAGGCCATAGGCCCGGGTCTACTAGTAAGTGACTGACTATCTCTCATATTTTTTCTGAGCTGCCAGTTTGAGTGCTGCATCAGTGGCTGGATAGTTTCGAGTCAATGATGAAATATGGAGTATGTGGCAGTCCACACATGCCATCCTGGGACACAACTGTTGCATTACCATGATGTTACAATCAAACTCACAATCCTAACTGTAATATGCAGCTGCACACATATGATTCAATTAGTCCTCCATGTATTCCATCACACATCTACATATAAATTTCCCCCATACTTATAATGTCCCCTCATATAAGTGTGCTCCACATGCAGTGTAAAGCGGAAGACACCTAGCTTAACTAGGATTTCACCCACATAGCTATGTCACATATTATACAGTTATGTTTTCCTAGTGTGCAATATCACTGGAAAGTGTTGTGCAGTTCCATTAAGGTGCACCCACGACCCCAGCATACTGTACCCTTCACTCTGTCTTTTTTCCCCATAGTTTCTATGCCCATATAGCAGAGGTGGATTTCTCTGCTACACAGAAATACACATAGTACATAGTGGATGTGGAGTTTTTCTACAACCACAACAAATAGGAAATGAAATTGAGGAGGATTACGCAAGACCCTAACCTACGTCATTCGTGGACAAGAGCAGAATCCTCCTCTCTCCTGATGCTGCTGTGACCTTAGATGCCATAAGACTGAGGAACACAATAAAATGGTTCCCAACGTCCCCCAGAGGTCCTCCTAAATTATCCTGTGACATATGGGGGACTGGCGGTCCAGCTGAGAAAAGCAGCACATCTGGATATCTGGGCTAGCAATGGCAGGAATTGCAGTGTAATTGGTGTTCACTCTCGTCCAACCATGGAATGATGGCAGCACTGGAGGTATGTATGGTACTGAGTACATCTGAAGGCACCTGATGTGCTGCAAATATCCTCCGAGGCCCATAGGCAATATCTGTAGCTTAGCCCATTGCACAAAAGGGTCCCAAAAACAGCCTGAGTGGACCCCTAGCTCGGCTGGTGGTACAGAAGGACAATGGTAAGTCACAGCATATGTAGACTGTACTGCTTAATTTGTGAATGGCAAGTGTTGTTGTGTCAAAACTCTCGTTTATTGGGACTTTGTCACGTTCACACAGCTGCATTTCAGGAACTTCATTATCTTGGATCACGTGTACGTTTCAAAAGATTTTTGACGTCACCATGGTCAAATCTCGGGTTTTATGACTTTGACACTTTGGCCAGATTACGAGGTCTGCAGTTACTCAAGAGGTGTCTGGGCAGGAGGGGGAGCCCCGTGTTTTCCAAGTGTCAGATACAGACACTAGCCAGACACCTTTGTTCTCAACCAAGGACAGTAGCAAGGAGACAATTGGCTTTTAAACATTAGTTTGGGATTTTCTGACTTTTGTTTGGACTACTCTTTTGGACATTTGTTTTATGTCCTTTATTTTCCCCCACTGTGCAGTGAATATAGACATGTTCCTTGACCTGAGCCACTTTATTCTTTATTGCCCACCTACTGCAATTTTACTCTCCTTCTCTGGACTAGGTTTCTCTTCTAGTTATTTCTCCCTTCATCAATCTATGTCCCATTTCCTTTTTTCATTTCAAAAAATGTTTATATAAATCTGCAGTTTTATAACTTACTTGAATTTGATGTCACTCTGTTAGCAGTCTGTAGGAATGTCTGTTAATGGATGTGTATGTAGAGGTCTAATGGCAAATTGTACATTATCAAGACTCTGAACCATATTCCTTGGTATTATTGAAATGCACCCACCATCAATCCAAGGAACACCTCAGACTATAAACAGGTGGAAAGGAGATGCAACTGGTGTTTATTAAATTGTTTTATCAAAATATGTTTTACATGCATATTTTGTGTGAGATTTATGAACACAAAAGTAGTGTCTGAGATCTGAGGACTGAGCAGTGACTGGTAACTGAAGTCTTCATGAGGGTGGTGATTGTTGTCCACACTCCAACAAGGGAGTTTGTCTGCATCCCAGAAAAAGCAATACTGGATCCATATTGGAAGGAAGATTCGTTTGTGAACAGGAAGGGGGTGACCATGCAGGTGGTTGCCAGCCTCCAGGTGTCTGAGGATCCTAACTTGGCACTGCAGCTTAAGGAGCTGCATAGCAAAGGCATGGTTGATGACTTTTGCATTCTCTGGCATTGACACATAGAAATATTCCCAGGGCAACTTCACAATAGCCTAGAGACGTTAGTCTATGTTATCCAGAACAACGGTATGTATCTCTGTCAACCTTGAGAGGTCTTCCCGGTGGGTTAAACTTTTGCACATGTACTTCCCCTTTCATGAATTTCACCATGCACAGAAGACTGCTGTTAAAACAACAACTACTCCCAGACAACACTATGCACCCATACATTTGTGGCAGTCTAAGACTACTGCCAGGTGGTTGTCTTCCGCATTGAGAATTGTTCGCTCCGGGGGTTGTAGGGTGGAGATTGCTTAGTAGGAGAAAGGGTGCTTCCCCTGGGGCTTTCACTATATGAGAAAACGTAGAGAAGACTAGAGTAGCACCGGGTTGGAACAGGGAAGGCTGCTGAAGTACCTACAGGATGAGTGGTGAGACCTAGGTAGGTGGGTCTAGTATATCACGCTTGTTATATTGTGCCTGAGGACTTGCATTCCAGAAAAACGCCACAGACTGCTGGCCAACCCAGCAGTGGTCTTTGGAGTGTAATCTTTTGTAGGGCAAACATCTTTAACTTTGAGTTGGAGGCCGCAAAGATGGCATCCTGCAGGAGGACTTGGGGTTCTCCTGGGATTGGATGCCATCCTCTGCTCATGAAAAGAATTGCATCAAAATCATACTTCTTGTCCCCAGGAACTTTAATGGAAATGTAATACTTTGACCTTAAAGAGAGTGTAGTGTTAGCAATAAGATATGTTGATCATTAACATTAAGGCAGAGCTGATACTTAAACAAAGACATTTATGGGTATCAAGCATAACAGCCTATCTGTTCAACAAAGACATATAAGGGTATTTGGCATATACAGGTGTCATTTACTTAGTACATGCCCATGAATCTGAGATAAGATAGTGCCCTACTTAGCATTGCCATGGTTGATTGCTATGTGGATGAGCCCCTTATGTCAGCTGCTCACCAAGAGCACCTGAAGGTAACTACGGACATTTGTTCCTTTTATTCCTGAAAATAGGAGTAATGAGAGCTTTCGAATTCAGACAGTGTGACTGAGGACTATTGTGCTAAGTGTCACAAGTTGTGTCACTGCATACAAATACAAATGAGGGATATAGTATAATCATTCCAAATTGACAAAATGAGAAATGGAAAGACATTTGTTGAAAATGACAAAATGTTCAATGAAATGACTGACAGTTGGTAGGGGGCCTAATTGTAGTTTGCATGATGTTTCTTGTTGTGGTGTGATGAATGGGGAAAAGTATGGACACCAGTAAATGTTGTGTTACTGCAGCCCTAGCGAAAATCACATAGAGAGTACTGAAATACCATAAGGAGCATGAGTGTATGGGAACATGTTAGCAAAAAACAGCGACCAAATATCCACATTGTTGTATCTTGGGTGGCAGCTTGTTAGACCTGGCATCTTTGGCGTGTTTTCCCCTATCTTATTGTCTCTACCGCCTGTAATTTTGATGCTGTGTTGGATTTCGTGCTTGCTGGTTTAGATGCTTTGGACACTCTGCCACTGCTTATCAGTGCCAGAGTGTAAGTGCTCCCTATGTAAATGGTTATAATGATTGGATATACATGAATGGCATATTTGTATCACCCGAAGTCCCTAGTAGAGTGCACTGGGTGTGCCAGGGCAGGTGATGACAAATGCTACTGGTGGGCCCGCAGCACTGATTGTGCAACCCAAAGGAGTAGCCCTAAAATGGTGTCTCAGGCCTGCCACTACAGTGCCTGTGTGCAGTCTAGGAACTGCTGTGTCCTCCTGGTCAGCGTCCCCACTGGCCAGACCTGACCCTTCCCTTTTTAGTCACCCCTATGGAAGGCCCAAGGTACCCCCCTGGGCAGGGTGCAGTTTATGTGAAAGGTAGAGCATGTACTAGTGCAGATGACATGCTCTGGTAGTGAATTACTATTACTAAAAGACAAGGGAACCCACTCGGTAAGCAAGGACCTGGGGTATCAATTAAGGTAAACAACAACGGTCCTTGACAAGGAAGAATAACAATTTTAATAATTATAGGCCACAATATGCACTATAATGAACATAAAGTCCTGCCGGACTTTCAGAATTTATTTGATAACTAGATAAATCAAAATAAACAAACAACAATAAGGCAGTGGGACACAGTCCTGTATCCACAGTGCTGTACATACAATAAACAGTGCAATTAACTAGGGATTTTCAGGCATTAAAAAGGTAGAGGAGCAAAGAAGTAATTTTTCAGTCTATTTGCTTCACATATGTAGAAAAAACATGATTTTGGCACAAGATTGTGAGCTAGTTGTTTAGACTACATAGTTTGTCGACGGCGTTTCGATCCATTAAAGAATGTGGATCATCATCAGGACATTCAATGCTTGCCTGAATGGAAAGCCTGTATTGACAGGAGGGAACAAGGGGGCATATAACAAACAATTAGCCAGCTGTATTACTCATAGAAAAATTTCAACAGGTTACCATACCATGCTTGGAAGTGGCATCTGTCATTCATGTGAGAGAGTGTCAGGCAACCAGTGCCAGGCGTACATGGCACATTTCTGATTAGTGACCAAAACATGCCAAGGTGATACCTCTCATACGTGTAAGGGTGGCAGGCAACCAGTTCCAGGAGATCACGGTGAACGTGCATGAGCATATTGCTTGCAGGATGCATTCCATGGAAAAAATTACGAGGAGTGAGCAGTGTGGACATAACAACCCATGGTAATCATGATCTACTCGTGCAATAATTGATTTGCATTGCTATAATCCCCGGTTGATGAATTAATTACCTATGTTTGGTAATTGGGACCAGGTTATATGAAAATTCACGGGCGGTCGAGCTGCCGATTATAGAGCCTGGAGGAGTTGTACCTACAGATCGAGGTCAATTACTGAATGGCAGGTCGTTGGATTCAGCGAGTATACAGGGTGCCTACACGGAATAAAACCGTAATTAGCCAGGGCTACGATGCGTGCAATAGGAGTGGGTGGGCTACTGCATAGGCAGGCTTACCAGGCTCCATATCGACAACCCGGTGATCCATAATTCCTGAGGTAAGCCTTCCTATGCAGTAGCCGTACCGTGCTAATGGGCGTGGGGAGCTTGAAACATGTTGACCCCACACTGATTTAGCCCTATTAAAGGCTAAATAGCAGTGTCACCCCCATTTTAATATACCAATCTAGGAGCTAAATTAAATTTGTTGAGGCCCACTAGCACAGTATTTTTAATTCACTCACACCCACTCCACCACCACATTACTTTACACCACACATAGTCTTTTCACAACAATAGTGCTCCTGTGTAGTCCGCTAGTCGCAGCACGCCCCTTTTCGTAGAGAACTGGGATGGTCCCAATGATGAAGCATGTCACCGTGGGGAAACCCCGTTGAGTGAGGGGACTCTAGAAAGAAATTTTTCTTTCTTTTTTGGTCTGTACTGACATATTCTGAGCAGTGACCATAACACACAAACTAGGTCTCTGAATCCAGTTCTTTGGATTCCTACTTTTTTTGCTAAGTTTATTTGGAGGCCGACCTCGTTTTGTTTATCCTCCTTCTCCCTCTGTCTTTCTACCTTTATATTCAGCAGCTACAGAGCTGCGGAAGAGTTGATAGTATTAAAAAGGTCACCGGATCGGCTGATCCCAGATGACCAAGTGACTGTAGAAAGCAACACACATAGCGAACATAAAGTAATCATGGCGGCAAACCACAGGTCTATCTTTTTCAGAGGAAGAAGTAGATAGAGTCATTGCCTCAATGCTACCACATGCAGGGGCACCCAACAGAGAAAACAGCGATGCAAGTCAATGCTGAGATGAACTGTCGGAGCTTAAAAGAACACAGATTAAGACATTGATACATGGAGTCATGATGGCAGAGTACTTACAAGCCAGTACAGCACCAAGGGGTTTGATAGTTAGAAATGAACCTTTTATATTCCAACATGACAAACAATTTAAGAAGGATTGGTCACTAATCTCGTGGCATTGTACCAGAGATTGGTTGGTTCTAATAATTAAAACAGCTTCACGACTAGTGGATTCCTTAAAGGATGAGATTCACTCTATGGAGGTACGTCTGAAATTCTTCCAAAACCCTGCTGAACTAAAAAAAAGATTGGAAGAGCTAAATAAAAGTATGACCGAATTTGAAATAAGTCTGAAAGATTCAAAATAGATCAAACTTTCAAAAGATAAGAAATCGTTTTCTCATGAAAAGGTGTATCCTTACATCAAGGACGATTACAAATCCAGCAGCAGAAATCCGGGATACAACACTGACAGTGATGGCTCAGATTCAGGATCTGACAGTTCAGGAGCCTCAGGTAATTACAACACCACCCCCAATAGAAGACCTAGAAGAGGAAGAGGCAATATGGGGAGCCATAGAGGAAATCCAGCACCCATGTGGCCAATGTATCAGGACCCCTACACCTATGGCCCACCGCCACCACCCTTCTTCTATGGTCCACCCATGTATCATCAACAAAATTACCAGAATTGGGGCAACAACCAAGGAAATCAAGGGAGGCCTTTTTTTGGGAGAGGCCGTCCAACACAAAGAACAAGAAACAAATCGAACCAGAGTGTGCAATGGGCCGAACCAGTGGTGACAACAGGACGCCACACACGGAGCAAGGGGCCACCGGAACCAACAACGAGCAACAACCCAATCTAGTAGTCAATCTGTCCTCTCTGAATCTTTCAGCAATACAAACACAAGTTCTCAACAAGGGTTTGGGTTTCGTACCAACTCCCCTAACTGACAAGTTTAAACTCTGTTGCGAATTGAAGGAATTCCTTAGGAAACTAAAACTTCAGGTATTCTTTCAAGATAAAGAACCGAATGAACAGACAAAAAGTGATACGGGACTGGAGAAAAAATCAACCTTTGCGCCACCAGCGAATAATTTACCAGTGGAATTACTGGCTTTTGAAAAAGCATAATGAAGGAAGTACAAGATCTGGACCCACGCATAGTCAAAGTTTTCCATAACACAAGCATGGCGGAATTAACAGCTATACATGAACCATCCAAGAATGATAAAATCACAATCAAACCAGCCGATAAAGGCGGGGCGATAGTTCTACAAAATACTACAGATTATAGGAAAGAATGCTTACGCCTTCTAGCAGACACAAGAAATTATGTCATCCTAAAAGAAGATCCGACGGAACGCCTGAGAATTTCTATTGCATATCTCATTGAGGAATGCCTTGCCAATGACTGGCTAAGCAAAAAGGAAGCAGACTTTTTGTTAAACAAAAAACCAACAATCCCCTATTTCTATACAATCCCAAAAATTCATAAGAGATTTGAGAACCCACCTGGCAGACCCATAGTCTCGGAGATTGGATCAATCCTGGAACCGCTATCAAGATTTGCGGACGCCTTCTTAAGACCCCCAGTACAAAACACCAATACGTACCTGAAGGATACTAAGGACATTCTCTGCTTACTGAAGGAACTAAACTTTGACCCCCACATCCAGTGTCCTCATCAGCCTGGATGTGGAGAGTCTATACATGAATCTCCCACATAGAGAAACTCTACAGATACTGGAAGAAGTCCTGTTTGAAAACGAATGGAAATACCACACCCCACGACATGTGGTGATGGAGTGTTGTCAGCTAGCACTCACTGAGAATTTTTTTCCGATTTGAGGACACGCTATATAAACAACAACACGGGACCAGCATGGGCAGCACATTTGCGCCGAGCGTAGCAGGTCTGTATGTCTATCAGTTGGAGAACGCCAAAATTCTGAACACCACCAATCCATACAGACATCAAATACTAACATGGAAGCGCTACATAGACGATGTCCTTTTAATTTGGCAAGGAACGGAGGAAGAAGCAGGATCCTTCCTGACCTGGCTAAATGAACAGGACAGATTCTTGAAATTCACTAGCTCCATGAGCAGATCACATCTAATATTCTTAGATTTGAACATATGGCCAGAATCGGGGAGCCTCATTACAACAACTCATTTCATGGAAACAGCTCGGAATTGTCTGTTAACTTATGATAGCTTCCATCCACGACACCTCAGACAAAACCTTCCCTTTGGTCAATTTCTACGACTTCGGAGAAATTGTAGCCACAAAAAAGACTACATCATACAAGCAGAAGATCTGAGTAAGAAACTACAATCCAGAAAATATCCAAAGAAACTAGTGAAGGATGAAAAAAAACGAGCTGGCAACAATGACAGAGATGCTTTGTTGGAACCAAAAGAAAAATCCCAAACAGAAAACAGAAGACCAATCTGTATCACAACATTCAACCAAGTATCGGACGCAGTAACCAAAATAGTCAAGAAGCATTGGCCTATGATCAACAGTGGTGGATTAAACATACCAACCGCTATGTTCAGCCATCGCCGGGGAAAAAACCTGAAAGACTTTTTGGTTCACACCCGCCCAGCACGTGTAATCCCCACAATGAGAGTACAACCATTACCAAGTGGGCATTATCCCTGCAACAATTGCAGCGTCTGCCATTTGACATCAGTGACGAAATTGGTCACTTTTAACAACAATGCCAAATGGAAACTAAGGAGTTTTTCCAAATTGCAACACCTGCGGGGTGATCTATCTAATCACATGCATCTGCAATTTACACTATGTGGGTATGACCACCAAGAAGGTCAGCACCCGCATAGTGGAACACAGGAGTAACATCCGCTGCAAACGAGCAACAACCAGGATGACAAGCCATTTCATTGAGCATAACCGCACACCCAATGATTTAACATGGGTGGTCCTGGAGAATGTAAAAAACAAAGAGAACCAAGAGAAGATTCTACACGAGCGAGAACAAAGATGGGTTTTCAAATTGCACACAGACACCCATGGGTTAAACGATGACATTCCCTGGGGTGCATTTGGTGACTAACTATGATTCTGAACAGAAATTTGAATTAAATTGGCCCCCTCATGCACCTACCATTTAGGTAACATCATGAACCTGCTAGTTATAGGAGGCAATGAAATCCGATTACAAACATAGTCTATTCTATCAAAACGAACAAATTTACTTCTGCCCAGGACAGGATAAGGAGAACATTCTGACTATCGAATATTTGTTGTTCACAGAATTATCAATAAAGTTGGGTGATAATATCACAATTCTCTCAACAAAGGAAGATGCCCGTTTTTTCCAAGCAAACAAACTGGCAAAAAACCGCTCTATAAATAAGCATTTCACTTTTTAAAAAGGTACCAAGAGCTCGTACCATCTCGGATGTGCAGGACTTATGATAATAAAACCCCAAACAAAAAACCGAACAAATATATTTGCTTTCACCACGTGAAATTACAATCAGTAAATAACACAAGTAAAATACCAAGAAGTCGATCTGTTTTGGATTTAATGAAAAACCAACTAATGAGAAACTATACGAACAATTGTTTAATAACCATTTACTTTCTGTCAATATCTTTATTGTTCATGCCCGTAACGTCCTTCCAAGAAATCCTGTGTTGTTTTTATGTGTGAATTCACAAAACCACTAGTCTCACACTACTTCATTTATGAATGCACTGGACTGGTAAGCCTGCACGCACCAATAAGGTGCATATGGGACACCATTACCCTAGGATAAGGCGTGAATTATATGTGTGATACCCTTCCTCTTAAGGAGGGGCCCCTTGCCACTAATCATGTGACATTCTTTCTTCACAGAAACAACGAGAAAGTACAATCGTATGTATAACACGCATGTTTAGTAGTTAACAGCGTTAAAAGTATCTTGGTAATTTTACTCATCCTATTCAGTAGAATATAGGAGTGGTAAATACGGGGCTGGTCCCTGTATGGTCCTGACGAAAAGCCTGGGGTGCTTGAAACATGTTGACCACACACTGACTTAGCCCTATTAAAGGCTAAATAGCAGTGTCACCCCCACTTTAATATACCAATCTAGGAGCTAAATAAAATTTGTCGAGGCCCACTAGCACAGTATTTTTAATTTACTCACACCCACTTCACCACCACATCACTTTACACCACACATAGGGGCAGATTAGGATTGCGGTTTTTCCGCATCCTCGGGGCCGGCGGAAGCCACCGCCGTCCCAGAGGATGCGGAAAAACCGCAGCGGACTGACCAAAGACCCACCGCCACATTAGGATGGCTGGTGGGTCCTGGTTTCCGTCCGCAGCTTTTCCGCCGCAGTTGGCTTACAACCGCGGCGGAAAAGCTCTAATATGGTGACGGTGTCTCTCAGACACCGTCAGCCATATTAGGATGGGCTGTCAAATATGCTTTTCCGTGGCGGTTTTCCGCCGTGGAAAAGCATACGGATCTTCACTGCGGGGGCCCGTTGCGGGCCCCCTAGGTGAAGGGGGGGTGCACATGAGGGGTACCTATGGTACCCCCTGCATTTGTATGCAGAAAGCAGCAGGCACCGCGCAGTGCCTGCCTCTTTCTGCATGCAAATGCAATGACTGCATTTTTAACATTGCCGAGGGTGCAGCTTGAAGCCGCACCCGCCGCAATGTTAAAAATAGAGGATGTGACCGCCAAGGTGGCGGTCACATCCTAATCGCACAGGAGGGGACTCCACAGCCCATGCGGACGTCCCCTCCTCCTCAGTGATCGCGGACAGACGCAAGTCCGTCCGCGATCATAATCGGTCCCATAGTCTTTTCACAACAATAGTGCTCCTGCGTAGTCCTCTAGTCGCAGCACGCCCCTTTTTGTAGAGAACTGGGATGGCCCCAATGATGAAGCATGTCACCGTGGGGAAACCCCGGTGAGTGAGGGGACTCTAGAAAGAAATTTTTCTTTCTTTTTTGGTCTGTACTGACATATTCTGAGCAGTGACCATAACACACAAACTAGGTCACTGAATCCAGTACTTTGGATTCCTACTTTTTTGCTAAGTTTATTTGGAGGCCGACCTAGTTTTGTTTATCCTCCTTCTCCCTCTGTCTTTCTACCTACTACCCAAGTTAGACATTCTCTCCCTGTCCTACTGGACTCGTGAGCAACAGGAAATTTTGTGGATAATAAGTTAGCTAACACATTAGGTCTTCCTATTTGCCTAAAGCCTTGTCCAGAAGCAGTATGTGCAGTGGATGGGTCAGAATTGACCTCTGGATTAATCACAAAACAAACAAGACCCTTGTCATGGTCTGTCAAAATGGGCACACAGAGATGATTAGCTTTGATCTGATAGATACCCCTAATTTTGTCTTGATTCTCGGGCTACCCTGGTTAACAACTCATAACCCAAAAATTGATTGGGTGAACAGAAAAGTTACTTTGGATTCCTCATTCTGTAGAACCAATTGCTATCAAGAAGCAGGTACAGAACAGAGCACAGTAATACACTGTGCTAGTGTTACACAAGACAAACCAAGTCTCCCTCCTGAATATTCTGACTTTAAACACGTTTTTGATCCAGTGAAGGCTATTGTGTTGCCCCCACATTGGTCATATGACTGCCGTATAGATCTTATCCCAGGGGCCCCTTTACCTAATAACAGAGTATATGCTTTGGCTGACGAAGAGACCAAATATTTAAGAACCTACCTAGACGACTGTAATGACCGGATTTTCTGACCAGATGGAATCAGCTCCTAAGAGCCCCTCTAACCCAGTCGGAACGTAATCACCTCCCTCCTTAGAACATATTTACAATGGGTATAGATATATGTATGTACATCTCGTACCTAAGGATGGGGCAAATAGCAATAAACATGCATAGATTTTCTACAATATCCTATTCATACCAGCTAGTCTCGCAGCCACTTAGGCCCAGACTAATCTACCCTGGAGCAGGTCTGATTATGTACTCTTACACACTGATCTCCCTCAGTGCTCACTCGACACGCAATCCGGCGTGCCTACACACGGGCCTGCAGTCCCAGTGCTCTCTCTCTCTTATCCGGTCCACAATCCGGCGGACCTACACACCGTGTCCCCCCGGTGCTCTCATTCACTTACAACACGATCCACAATCCGGCGGGCCTACACACCGTATCCCCCCGGTGCTCTCATTAAAGCCGCGTACCAACGACGATCACTTTCCTATGAACACCTATGGAAGAAATCTCTCATTGTCTACTCAGGATAATACTACAACAATATAATTTAATACGGTTTTCCAAATTGATATATGTACCTTCTGCTCTTGGCATCAAACGTTCCCTCTCTCCCTCATTGCTCAGTCACTTCTTACCTGATCGGGATTCGCATCCGTTCATGCAAACAATGTCTGACTAGAAGACCAGGTTACCCTGATTGAACAAGAATACAAGGCACATGTCTGTTCACTAAGAACTGGGGTATTTTTATTACAATGATTATAAACACAATACTATACGATAGCATATATTCTGCAAAGAAAAGTAAAAGGTTAGAATGTGCACACTATAGGGGAAAGGGCGGAGGTCACCTTATTAACGTGAGGTCGGGGTTCGGCAGTCATCTAGGTTCCCTTCTCGTCTGTGTCTTGGCTCGTCTCGGAATCACACCTCAGCAGTCACGAGTACACGTCTGCACCGCTATGCTCGATCTCCTCTGCTTCCCTCCAAGTCACTGTAACCTCTCTCGTTATTAGCTGCTGTCTGTCTCTGTCTCTGATCGCTCTGCACTACTTCTCCTTCTCCTTCAGTCTTTCTCAGAGAGTCTCAGTTTCATGATCTTTCTCGGACTTCAAAATGGCGACTGTCTGCCTGGAAATAATTAATGGCATAGATGCTAACGGCTAGCTGCCGCCTACGGACTGACTGACTCATTGCCTAACACTTTCTCTAATATCGAAGCCTGTCCCTTCATGGAAAGTTACGGCCAGTAACCTGCCGCCCACCAAATTCTTGTACCTCCCCGTACCAAGGACACGTTCCCAGCCGGCCGGCCTGAAGTTGTGTCTTCGGAGTGGAGAAAAATACAGTCTTTCGATAAGGGCCAGCCTGAGCCGGTTCTCTCCAAGCGAACAACACCTCGAAACTAAAACATTACACTTGACCTAGAAAGCCTCTCAAGCTGCCGGGCAGAAAGCAAGATGGAGTCTCTCCCGTTTGAGGCCTACAAGGCCCGAAATAAGCATAACTCCATAGAAGGTATACTAACACTCTTGCAAAAGGACGGATCATCACTAATACTAATGAATCTATCCCCTAACTTAAGTTTATAGGCCCTGATCTAAGGGAAAGGGTACGTAAATGCACTACTGTGCCTTATGGATAAGTCTTGTTTATAGTTCTAATCCCTGTACTAAAAGGGTAATAGGCTGGAGTCATCTTCCATCATTCTCCCTCCAAAGAGGGCCGAAAAAGTCGGTCATTACACTTCACCCTTGACTCCAGTCTATTAACCATGTTCTATATGGAACTAACATCGGTGGAAGAATAATAAGAAACAAAATTAACTGATCTATTTCTCTTGTCAAATCTACAGTATTGGAATAGAGAAGGAATGCACTGAATAAAGCAGCAAATGGTTACTAAAATACAGATAGAAATCAAAATACCCCCCTAATATCTGTCGTAGAGAATGTAAGTCAGGTAACCAATTAAAGAGCCAGTCAAACCAGCCCTGATCAATATGTTTTCTAACTTCTGCAGTCAAGTCGTGAAGTTTGTCAATATGGGCTTGGATTGATTTAGAGTGGTGGGACAGGTTGAAGCAGCAAAGACCTTCAAAGTCAGAACAATCATGTCCATGCTTCAACAGGAGGTAGTCAATTGCTGCGCGGTTTTGCAGAATTGCCCTGCGTTCACCCTGGGCATCTAATAACATGTCAGATAGAATGGTAGAGGTTTGGTTAATCGATTTGAGCATCCAACAGGCCATTTTTCCAATAGACTTGGCGTTGTAAACTGCCAACGCCGGGACACCAATAATGGAAAATGCTAAACTTAGATATTCAGATTTAGAATAAAGATGAAGGGAAGAATCACAGTCCTCATGTAACATCATAGAATTACGGACCACACAGGAATGGGAATTGGGATGTGAAGAAAACATTAATAAACTCAGTCTGGTGATGGCACATGGACCGCCGGATATATTTGCAGGAATATAGGGCCAGGAGGAATTCCCGCAGGAAAATAACCAACCAGAGGGCAACAACATTGTACGGTAATGGCTAGGAGCAACTAATATACGTTTGCATGTCATATTATTTTTAACAGAAACACATGAATTCAGGAGTCTTTGTAAGCACAGCAAACGTTGATGAGCTGAAAAAGAAGTGGCAGCATTTAACTTCAGTTTGACACATTCAGTAATTGCTTTGGGATCACAGGTCAAAATAAAGCATAAATCACCCTGCGTGATATTGTAGGTAGTAATTTGGGAATGAATCGGGGGAATGGAGTCTGAAAGAACAGTACACAAAGGGCAAAATTCGTGGGCCGCGAAATCGCCCAGAATAATATTGGGTCGGGCACTCGATATATTGAAAATGTGCTGCAACGTTTCAGTGGAAGCAGGGACGGCAACCAAGCAGGTCGCTAAGATGTCAGTCACAGAACGCATAGGGGTAAGGTAGAAATGCGGGGAGTTAGTAACCCGCTTAGCAAGGGTGATTCAAAAGTTCGATGAGGAATCCCACGCAGCGAAGGAACGCGGAACTCGGGTTCTCCAATCAACCGAAGTCTGTGGGTTCTCTCCTCTCCCGGCGTAGCAGACCAAAAGGAGTCCAACGGCGGCACATCCTGCAGCAGCAGTCCAGAGAATGATCTGAAAGAAAAACAAACACAGGCATTATTCATTCTCGTAGATAACATTTGTCAGCCGGGACAGCTTCCCAGCTATCTTTCCCTGGTCTCATTACCAAAATGGTATTGTAATGACCGGTCGCAATGACTTCAGCCTGTTCAGGGGGATGTTTAGGTGATTGCACCCATATTTTCGCTCCAGGATTATCAGAAGAACCGAAGCCTTTTTGGCCTCGTACTGTTAGCAAAGTTGGGGCAACGCCTTTCTTAATCTCACCACTGAAAACAGGCATAATTAGCAACTGAGCAACACGGTCAGATTTCTGAATCGATAGATCAATCTCACTGCTATTCAGCAGGAGAACCTTAATCTCTCCCTGATAATCACTGTCAATTACTCCTCCGAGTACTTGAACACCTTTTAAGGCAAGGCCCGATCTAGGGGCAATCAGTCCAAAACTTCCAGCTGGTATACAGACACCAACGCCTGTTTCAACAATTATTCGGTCCCTGCTCTTGAGGACAGTATCATTCATAGCATGCAGGTCCAAGCCTGCGGAACCAGGGGTTGCTCTGCATGGAGCCAAAGCCCCGGGGGTAATTTCCCAATGCATAACAGTATTACCAATGGTGTTGGGCTTTGCATCAACATTTGGAGGGAACAAATGCATTAAAGGAGATTCAGCATGCAACAAGGGACGATTATTCAGAATTAGCAATGCCTGGAGTAGAAAGTCCCTCCAGTTCTTGTAGTGTTCATCAGTTAACTTTCGTAATTGTTCCTTTAGCAAACCATTCATTCTCTCAATTAGGCCCGAAGCCTGCAGATAATATGGAATGTGAAACACCCATTCAATGTTATTCTCCACACAGAATTCCTGCACCAATCTTCCACGGAAATGGGATGCATTATCAAATTGAACTTGAAATGGAACACCATAATATAATATGAGTAATTCCAATGTTTTAATGGTATTGATTTGGGTAGCTTGTTTGCAAGGGAAGGCAACCAAAAGGCCACTATAGGTATCAACAGCTGTACAAATATACTGACAATTTTTACTCATAGGGAGCGGGCCAATATAATCAATTTGCCAAATTTGAGCGGGCAATTTTCCTCGATGTAAATGGCCTTTAACAATATGAGGCACTTTCCTCTTTCTAGAATGTTGACAGATGGGACAATGCAGAATGATATCTTTAATGTAATTTAAAGGAATATGAATTCCTCGATCGGCAGTCCACCTGCTAGTGACTCTCTCTCCAAAATGTCCTGCTTTCTGGTGGGCCCATTTCGCCAATCCCGCCAAATCAGAATCTTGCATGTCCACCACTGCCTCAGCAATTTTAGACTTTTCATCTGCAATGTTATGAAAGAATTTGTCAAGGGAGTCTATCGGGGTATGAGCATCCACATGAAAGATTGTCACAGTACTCTATGGGAGCATTTCCCAAATTTCTTGCCATAGTTCTTTTCCCCACAATTCTTTTGAATGCAATTCCCAATTATGAGAATGCCAAGTCGGCAACCATACCGCCAGTCCATTAGCTGTGGACCAGGAATCAGTGAAAATATGACATGTGCCAGGTAGTTCCTGTTTCAAAACTTGGTAAACTGCATACAATTCAGCATATTGACTACTCTTTCCGTCACCAGTTGTACTCAGTAATTTCTGCATGATCGGGTTATAGGACACTGCTTTCCAATGCCGTTTCTCACCAATGAACCTCGCTGAACAATCCGTAAACCACACATGTTTTCTGTCCTCCGCGGACAAATCATCAAATGGCTTACCCCACTTGACAGGAGATTCCTGCACTACAGGTACGGAGCAATCACTTCCAGTCTCGTTCGATGGCGCCTGCGCCACTCGCTCATGTAACACTGCCACACCTTTCCGACCCACACGCGCCCTGTCCTGAATGTACCATTTCCATTTAATCACGCTCGCCTCTTGAGCATGTCCAATTCGATGGGATTTCGGCGACCTCAAAACCCACTGCATGATAGGAATTTCAGGTCTCAAAATCACAGCATGACCTACGGTCAATTGCTCGGTATCCACCAGAGCCCAATAACATGCAAGCAACTGTTTCTCAAAAGGTGTATAACGCTCACCAGCCTCAGGTAACTTTTTAGTCCAAAAACCTAATGGCACTTTTTGTCTGCCCTGCTTTTGCCATAAACTCCAATTGGCATACAGACCTTCTACAGACACATTCAAATCCACATCACCCTCGCCCACAGGCCACAGATCCAAGGCGTACTGAATCGCTTCTTTCGCTAAATTAAAAGCATTCTGTTGTGGTTCACCCCATTCAAACGCATTCTTTTTACGAGTGACTCGATATAAGGTAGCTAATATCTGACTCAAATGAGGAATATTTTGACGCCAAAAACCAAACAAGCCAATGAAACTCTGAGCTTCTTTTCTATTCCTCGGAACTGCAAAGTCTAAAATTTTACGTTTCACCTGTGGGATCACTTCTCTGTGACCTTCATGCCAATTGATGCCTAAAAATTTAACATTTTGGGATGGACCTTGTAACTTATCAGGATTAATTTCCCAACCTTTTGCACGTAAGAAGTCAAAGATCTGATCTAAATGGGTCTGGACCTGATCTTGTGTCTCACCTTGAATTAAAATGTCGTCAATATAATGACACACTTGAATTTGCGGATGTACAGTCACTTCAGACAAATGTTCCGCCACCAGCCGGTGACAGATCGTAGGACTATGTACATAACCTTGAGGAAGACTTCTAAACGTCATTTGACGTCCATTCCAGGTAAAACTGAATTGTTCCTGACACTCGGGGGCAATCGGAATCGAAAAGAAAGCATTAGCAATATCAATGGACGCATACCATGTACCTGGATGCTTCTGAATTCTTTGAATTAAAGTAACAATGTCTGGCACTGCAACAGTTAAACGAGGTGTGTGTTTGTTCAGTTCTCGATAATCAACAGTCATGCGCCAAGAATTATCACTCTTGCGCACAGGCCAAACAGGATTATTCCAAGCAGAGGTAACCGGAGTTATAACTCCTGCGTCAACCAAATCCTGAATTGTGGCACTAATTTCTTCATGACCACCTGGAATACGATATTGTTTCTGTGAAACCACTTTCGTAGCTTTGGGAATCTTTATGGGGGGCATCCATAAACGGCCAACCCGTACGGGTCTGGACGAAATGTAATTCTTAGTTCCAAATTGATAACAACCATCATCCAAATGCAAAGTCATTCCTTTCAAAATATCAATTCCAATTATATACTCCAAAACTGGTACAACTAATACAGAATACTCTTTACGGGGAATTCTACCAATTTTCATCTCAAGTGTTGTTTGCACAGCGGGTGTCTCTTTTCCACCTAAACCAGTAATTGTGAAAAATTGTCCTTTAAATTTCTTAGATTTACCATGAATTAAAGTGGCCTCCGCTCCTGTATCTACCAATGCTCGGGCCCTTTGGATATTACGATGTTTCCAAAAAATTTCAATATCTACATAGGGTCTGTTGTCTCTGTGGGCCCACCTGCGTACCGGAGCTTGACCTATTTCCTAGTCATTTTTACCGTGTCAACCAAGACAAATCAGGATAAATGCTCTCAGGTTTCTTGGGAACCAGAATGTCCTGCTCGTATCCATCTCTATTACGAAATGGATTTTTGTCATTTTCAAAGTATTGTGAATTACGATCAGAAAGCTTGTGACGATCCTCCCTTCTCCTCAACTCAGGGGAATAACCTCTTTCATCTCTGTGTCTGTTGGAAACACGATCATCTCTCCCCCTTTCTCTGAACCCCTCTCTCACCCTTATGTTCTCACGACGAGGGGAAACATCACGTTCATAACGCCGGTCATCACGGCGATCAGCATCCACACGACGCCTCTCATCACCACTGTCATCAGAACCACGGTCACAATCATTCTTTCGCACACGACGGGCACCCTCCTTCCGATCTAAACCACGCTTACGAAACATCTCCCATAAGCGATTATTAGGTTCGCCGTCAATGTCCTCCCTTTTCACACCATCAGCCAATAGTGCAAGAAACATATCACGTCTAGAGAATTTATAATCCCCAGCGGTACGACCCTCAGATCGAGATTGTCTCTCAGGTTTAAACCATTCACCCAACTCACCAAGCTGACGAACAGATTCAAGCACCATAGACAAAGGATTGCCAGTCTGATTGATTAACAAAGTCATCATAACCTGCTTATAAGCAACAGGGGAAGAACGGATAATGCGATTGCGTACAGAAGATGTTAAAAGACCATCCAACAACCTGTCAGAAGTACTGAGAAAAATCGCAGTCTTCATCACTTCCTCTTTCAAACGTTGCGACGCATCGCGCAAAGTGTACCACGGCTTGTCATTGACAGGCCAATCAGATTCAGTAGGGTATTTATGGTTACAGCCATCATTCGCAAGCTGGAGCGCAAGAAAAAGTGAAAAAACTAGATAAAACATGTTTTGATTAAAACACAGACTAACATTTAAGATGGACAAATGGAATAATATGAGTTTGGATCGAGTATCCTATAACTGCAGTGCATTTTGGAGTGGAGCGTGACGTCCGCGCTCCCTATCGTAGTTGTTTATGCAAAGTGCATGATGGTGAGGCACAATCCAGTTTGCACGCGAAGGCAAAAGTAAATGACATAAATTCGGCTGCAATCGAATAGAAAGAAAAAAACATGGTGTGCATACCACTTCATTCATTGTTTATAAATATATCGCCATACGTTGGTTTTGCACCCGAGGACTAAAATGTTGAAATTTTCAAATCTAAAAAACTGACCGCGAGCAAAAGCCACATACAAATTAACAGCAAGTTCCTGGCAGTGTGGAATAAAGAGGTCGCTTAAAAGTACAAACACATGGAGTGCAGAAGATGGACTTATGACTTTAATACATATATTGCAATTGAAAGGAAGTAATGCATGTTGGGATTAGAAGTTCACAAGAAACATAGGGTGTGTTAAACACATTTTTATTGGCAGCACCTGGAGGGTGGAGCATTCATTAGGCTAACGGCTAAGCTGCTAGTGGGAGAGCTTGTTTTTGAAGCTTGGACTCATTCCTGCCTTGGGAGGATAAGAAACACGAGAGCAGGTACGCTCGGCGCATTGATAAAAGTGTGGCAGATAAATACTAAGCACGTTACGATGAAGAAAGCATTTGGCTTCTATTGAGCATATGAACATGTTAACACTAAGAAATAGTGAGAGTTTAATACGCCTCGAGAAATACCTGGTATTATATTTTGTGCAACCGTGAATATACAACCAAATAACAGAACTCAGCATGTTACATTGGCGTTTAAATTCATCCTGGTTGTAATTGTGTTTCTTTAAGTAATATATGTAACCTAAGGCATCGAAGGTTGTGAACTTGGTAACTTAAATGATGCAATGCATTTGTAAACAAGTTGTTATAGTCGAGCAATGCTATATGTATTAATTTAAATTGAGGGGAGGTTATTAATATTAATGGACTTCTTTGTAATTTTCAGCTACCCCAGATGAAGGGCAAAAAGTGCCCGAAATGCATTGGGTTAAGAATAAAGAAGCTGCTTGGAACTATTTGTTGTGTCGGATTTGTATTCACAAAGAAGCCTGGATCGGCGCATGTTGATACGTAAAGTTTCCAAAAAACGCAATTAGATACATATGTGGATATTGAGCGCAAGAAAAAGTGAAAAAACTAGATAAAACATGTTTTGATTAAAACACGGACTAACATTTAAGATGGACAAATGGAATAATATGAGTTTGGATCGAGTATCCTATAACTGCAGTGCATTTTGGAGTGGAGCGTGACGTCCGCGCTCCCTATCGTAGTTGTCTTTGTCACAAGAAGCAGATTTACAATCACGGCCGGAGCGAGAAGATTCGCGCTTGTCACCCTCCTCAGGCGAGGAGCCAGAATCATTCGAATCCCAGATATTACCATCCCACTCATCGGGGTTCCAATCCAGTCCAGCTTTCGCCACGACCAGACGCACTTTCCGTGTAGAAACACGACCACGACGGTGTCTGTATTTATATTTCGCAATGCGCACTGCAGCCCTTTCGGCTATAGTTTGATAAGTCTCAAGTTTGTCGGTAAGCAATTTATTCTGACATCGCAAAAGAGTATGCGCATTCTGCACTTCAACAAACTTTACTTCCATATCCACAAACCGCTTCTGCAATTTAACAAACTTCTCATGAAGCATTCTGTATGCAGTTAGCACAATCCAACCTCTGCGTACTAAAATAGGAAGCTCATCACCCTTCACTACTGGAGCTTTTTGCAAGCAAGAAACCACATCAGCAGGCTCCGCCTGCTCCAAACAAGAAGTCCAATTCTCACTCAAACCAGTAGAATCGGCCCACTCACGGGCCACAGCCTCGTAAGGCGTTGATTCCCAGCCGGGAATTTCAACAGGCAATTTGAAAGTAGATTTCGATTTTTTCGAAAACATTTTGACACACAAAAAATACATAAACAATTATCAACAAAGAAAATATGTATGAGCCGAGCGCAAACCAACAAGATCAAAACAATACAGCGCACACAGGCTTCGTAAACAGTTCGTGACGCCAGATGTAATGACCGGATTTTCTGACCAGATGGAATCAGCTCCTAAGAGCCCCTCTAACCCAGTCGGAACGTAATCACCTCCCTCCTTAGAACATATTTACAATGGGTATAGATATATGTATGTACATCTCGTACCTAAGGATGGGGCAAATAGCAATAAACATGCATAGATTTTCTACAATATCCTATTCATACCAGCTAGTCTCGCGGCCACTTAGGCCCAGACTAATCTACCCTGGGGCAGGTCTGATTATGTACTCTTACACACTGATCTCCCTCAGTGCTCACTCGACACGCAATCCGGCGTGCCTACACACGGGCCTGCAGTCCCAGTGCTCTCTCTCTCTTATCCGGTCCACAATCCGGCGGACCTACACACCGTGTCCCCCCGGTGCTCTCATTCACTTACAACACGATCCACAATCCGGCGGGCCTACACACCGTATCCCCCCGGTGCTCTCATTAACGCCGCGTACCAACGACGATCACTTTCCTATGAACACCTATGAAAGAAATCTCTCATTGTCTACTCAGGATAATACTACAACAATATAATTTAATACGGTTTTCCAAATTGATATATGTAACTTCTGCTCTTGGCATCAAACGTTCCCTCTCTCCCTCATTGCTCAGTCACTTCTTACCTGATCGGGATTCGCATCCGTTCATGCAAACAATGTCTGACTAGAAGACCAGGTTACCCTGATTGAACAAGAATACAAGGCACATGTCGGTTCACTAAGAACTGGGGTATTTTTATTACAATGATTATAAACACAATACTATACGATAGCATATATTCTGCAAAGAAAAGTAAAAGGTTAGAATGTGTACACTATAAGGGAAAGGGCGGAGGTCACCTTATTAACGTGAAGTCGGGGTTCAGCAGTCATCTAGGTTCCCTTCTCGTCTGTGTCTTGGCTCGTCTCGGAATCACACCTCAGCAGTCACGAGTACACGTCTGCACCGCTATGCTCGATCTCCTCTGCTTCCCTCCAAGTCACTGTAACCTCTCTCGTTATTAGCTGCTGTCTCTCTCTGTCTCTGATCGCTCTGCGCTACTTCTCCTTCTCCTTCAGTCTTTCTCAGAGAGTCTCAGTTTCATGATCTTTCTCAGACTTCAAAATGGCGACTGTCTGCCTGGAAATAATTAATGGCATAGATGCTAACGGCTAGCTGCCGCCTACGGACTGACTGACTCATTGCCTAACACTTTCGCTAATATCGAAGCCTGTCCCTTCATGGAAAGTTACGGCCAGTAACCTGCCGCCCACCAAATTCTTGTACCTCCCCGTACCAAGGACACGTTCCCAGCCGGCCGGCCTGAAGTTGTGTCTTCGGAGTGGAGAAAAATACAGTCTTTCGATAAGGGCCAGCCTGAGCCGGTTCTCTCCAAGCGAACAACACCTCGAAACTAAAACATTACACTTGACCTAGAAAGCCTCTCAAGCTGCTGGGCAGAAAGCAAGATGGAGTCTCTCCCGTTTGAGGCCTACAACATAACTCCATAGAAGGTATAATAACACTCTTGCAAAAGGACGGATCATCACTAATACTAATGAATCTATCCCCTAACTTAAGTTTATAGGCCCTGATCTAAGGGAAGGGTACGAAAATGCACTACTGTGCCTTATGGATAAGTCTTGTTTATAGTTCTAATCCCTGTACTAAAAGGGTAATAGGCTGGAGTCATCTTCCATCATTCTCCCTCCAAAGAGGGCCGAAAAAGTCGGTCATTACAACGACCTACTACAGTCTGGGTTCATTCGACATTCCACATCTCCGGTGTCATCTCCACTTTTTTTTATCCTGAAGCCGGATAAATATCTGCGCGTGTGTATCGACTATAGAGGACTAAATAAGGCTACAATAAAAAATAAATATTTTCTTCCTCTAATACCTGTGTTGTTGGATCAATTAAGACATTCTACAGTCTACACTAAACTAGATCTGCGGGGAGCTTACCACCTGGTCTGAATAAAAGAGGGGGATGAGTGGAAGACAGCTTTCAAGACAAAGTTTGGTCTATTTGAGTACACAGTGATGCCCTTTGGGTTGTGTAATGCCCCTGCGGCCTTTCAATTCTTTATAAATGAGGTCCTACATGAATTCCTAGATGTTTGTGTCATAGTATACATAGACGACATCCTCATTTACTCTAAGAACCTGGAAGAACATACCCAACATGTTTGTGCAGTATTATCAAAGTTAAAAGAAAATCATCCCTTTACTAAATTAGAAAAATGTACTTTTAATGTCAGCAAAGTGGACTTTTTAGGATGCTGCCTGTCACCTCAAGGAATAATTATGGATGAAAAGAATATTAGTGCTATTACTGATTGGCCAGAACCACCATCTGTGAAGGATGTTCAGAAATTTCTGGGTCTAGCCAATTTTTATAGGAGGTTTATTTCTCATTTTGCAGACATTGCAGCCCCAATAACCACCTTGTTGCGGAAAGGGCAACGATTTCTTTGGTCTGATGAGGCGGCTCACGCCTTTCAACTCCTGTAACAAAAGTTCACTTCAGCCCCAATTCTGAAACATCCTGATCCTGACTTGCCATTTTTTGTTGAAGCAGATACTTCACAAGTAGCTTTAGGAGGAGTTCTCTCTCAACGAGATGCAGTAGATGGCCGATTACGTCCTGTAGCCTTCTATTCCAAACAGTTATTACCAGCTGAACAAAATTACACAGTGGCTGAAAGAGAACTATTAGCTATAAAAGTAGCCTTTTCTGAATGGAGGCACCATTTAATGGGAGCCAAGTACCCTGTTACCATCTTTTCTGACCATAAGAACCTACAGTTCTTTGGATCACTAAAGCATTAACTACACGTCAGATGCGCTGGTTAAATTTTTTTAGTACATTTGACTTTGTTATAACCTATAGACCAGGTGCACAACAAATTCAATCTGATGTGTTATCTAGATACGGACATACCTCAGACATGAAACAAGAACAAATAGGAGAACCCATTATTCCTCCCCAAAAACCTTTGGCACCAGTACAACAGAAGGATTTCATCACAGACCTATATAATGCACACATGCAAATAGCACCTCAAGATTGGTTAAAGGATTCCCAATCTCAATACAACGAGGTTTATTGTATCACGACAGCATGCTGTTAGTGCCCACCACAGAATTACAAACACAGGTGTTCATTTGGCATCACGTCTCACCGTTGGCAGGTCATCCTGGCTGGGTAAAAACCCTGGAAAATGTGCGAAAACACTTTTGGTGGAACAATATGAGTATGGACATTAGGCAATTTGTCACTACCTGTCCAGTTTGTGCAAGACATAAATCTTCTCATAAGGCCCCTGACGGTTTGTTAATACCAATGCCATCACCCAAACAACCTTGGCACACTGTGAGTGTAACTTTATTGAAGGTTTACTACCATTAAAAACCTTCACAACAGTATCAGTGATTGTGGAATTTTTGTCTAAAATGGCACATTTTGTTCCATTACGGAAATTGCCAACTGTGGCAGAATTTGCCAATATTTTTAGAAGAGAAATTGTGCGTTTACATGGTTTGCCAAGTAAAGTGGTGTCAGACCGAGGTAGCCAGTTCAACTCTAGATTTTGGAAAAAATTATGCGAAAAACTGAAAATGGATGTGGCATTATCCACTGCTTTCCATCCAGAAACAGATGGACAATCTGAACGACTGAACCAAACGTTACTGCAAACGCTACGTTGTTTATTGGCTGATTATTCTAGTGAATGGTTGGAAGCTCTCCCTGTAGCTGAGTTTGTTCGTAATAATACTGAGCATGCAGCTCTACTTTGCTCACCATTCTATTTCATGCAGGGGTATCATCCGAGAGCTATACCCATTTTATTAGAAGATTCCCTGTTGCCTACAGTAAGAGATAGACTAACGAGATTAGGTGACATACAAGAAAGGCCAGGAAACATTTATTAAAGTACAAAGAAAGCATGAAAAGACAAGCAGACAAATACAGATCTGAGGCCCCAATTTATAAAATCGATGACAAAGTATGGCTCTCCACAAAGAACCTAAATATAGAGGGATCCCGAAAGCTGTAACCACGTTTTATTAGCCCCTTAACAGTAAAATTGGACTTACCAAAAGAATACCCAGTACATGCTACATTCCATGTGTCCTTGCTTAAGCCGTACAACCCAAACACCCAACCTAAACCACCACCTCCACCCATACCAATTAAGGGAAATCTAGAATATGAAGTGAAAAGCATAAAAGACGTAAAAAGAATTCATGGACGTCTGTTTTATTAAGTAGAATGGAAAGGATATGACAAAACTGAGAATTCATGGGAACCAGCATCCTATGTACATGCCCCATGGTTGGTTAGACAGTTTTATCAAAAAAATCCAGGGAAGCCCCGTCCAGTAGGAGGGCCTTTGATGGGGGCGACTGTTAAGGTTTGTGCACAGCAAAGATCATGTCCCCTCTCATTGCACTAGTGGTCTCTGTAATGGCTCTCTTTAAACATACTATTGAAAGCCTTTCTTTTTATCTCAGCCCCTCCCTGACTTCTGTGTATGTTGCTCAATGTATTCACAAGTTTGGACATTGCTGTCTTGTTTGCACATTGGACCTTGCTTTTACCAAGGCTTATTTAGAGCACTCCTCCCTAGGCCATGCGTTACTTCAACTCATTAGTATATTAACTAAAGCTCAGCACACCTGCTTGTTAGAACCACACCCAGTTCTATGAACCACACCCAGCTCTTCAAACCACACCCAGCCCTGTCTATAAAAGGCAGCCCCTGAGCCTCACCAAGTGCTTGTGCTCATCTACCTCCCACTTACCTGAGAACAGATCATTCGGCGCTGGCACTCTTGCTCTCTCCAGACCTTCATTGGCTTCAACAGGAACAGCTGCTGGCTCTTCCTTCTTCCGGTTTCCGGCTTCTTCTTGCCTCAGCCCCTCTTCTGTTCACTGCAATCTACCTGCAAAAGGGAAAGATGTCAAAGTTAGGCTGATCAGTATCCCTTTTCAGCAACAAATAAGTGAAAAACCTTTTATTACCTGAAAGAACTTTATTCGGCGATTTCTGGATTCATGTAAAGACAATTTGGAACAAGATATCTCCCACGAACTTTGTGGTTCAAACCCTTTGTTACAAGAATACTTTGTGGAACTTTGTGAAATAAACATTGTTTTACATGGAACTTTTTAAGAATCGAACAGAGGAAACCATTGTCAGCAAGGCAAACAGTAAATCAAGGACTTGCACAAATTACCTGCTGTATTTTGATGTAAAAGTACATTATTTGTATTTATAAAAAGTCTGGAAATGTGTGAAAAGTGAGTTTGCTATTAAGAATTTAGGCTTTCGTTATATTAAGGTGAATGTTAGACGTTGGTAATTCTGATAATGATATTCGTTTGATTTTACAGAAGTTTTACAGTAATAGAAAGCACATTCCAGAACAGTAACACATTCCAAACCTGGAAGCTTGAGACAAGGATCCAAGAGGTACTTTTAGAAGAGAATTTCTAACAGATTAAGGTTTAGTCAAGAACACATTAAGGGATAGGTTGCTCTTATCTGTTCTTTGTTTATGTTTCATTAGGCACCAATTTCTACAGAAGTCAGAGAGGGCCGCAGATTTTA
Source organism: Lissotriton vulgaris (assembly GCF_964263255.1). NCBI lineage: Eukaryota > Metazoa > Chordata > Amphibia > Caudata > Salamandridae > Lissotriton > Lissotriton vulgaris. The sequence goes on from NC_141695.1 coordinate 570,947,450, forward strand.
GCAGCTCTTCTACAGTGGAAACGCAAGAACAGTGTTGTCTCTCTGTTTTTATTTTATCCACTTACTCCCATTCCTTGAGCTTCTGGTTCTAAGTGCACGGTTTAAAACTAGTGTGCTGGAACAAGTAAATACGGTTTTGCATTAGAAACCTTGGGTAGTTGCATAGGAAAGTAATACTGTCAAGTGATTTCCCATTGGCAAAACAAGCTTCATGCTGGAAAGTAAATTAGTAAAAAAGAAGCTTGGCACCAGTTTCCATCAACACACTGCGGAATCTTAGTAAATATGCCACTATATCTCAAGCGGTAAAGTCGAATTTGAGCTAAAAAAAAGGGACTGCTTTGTATTTTGTCCCTCTTGAAAGTGTGGATGACTATACTCTTCCATTGTGCAATCACGATATTTTTGGAAAAACGAAGAAAAATAGCCTTCTTACTAAATTACTATGGGGCATATATACAAGCACTTATCACCACAGGAATGTTGCTGTGGTGATAGGGCCTTGCCTTATTTACAAGGCAGCGTTAAGCAACTTAACGTGGCTATACACTGCCTTGTAAATATGGCCCCGGTTCACACTATGCTTATCGTGAAGGGGGTGGGCAATGGGAGTTGCAGTGGGCATTCCACCGCAACACCCATTCATATTGACACTTTTACCCTTATTTACAAGGGTGGGGTAAATAGGAGGCAGCGCCAAAATTAGGACCAGTGAAAACCTGGTTTTAACTTGGCGAAATGAAGAGAAATGCTTTTTTTCTCCTTCTTTTTTGCTTTTTCCACGTGTGCTGCCTTGTGAATATCATGTGACCCTTCCTCCACATAAACAGTCTTTAAAACAAAATGGCATTTTGTAACTTCCATGTGTGCTGCATTAAGCAGCACACAAAGAAGTGACAAAACGGCATTTAACGATTTTTATGTGCAGGAAGGGACTCCTTCCTGAACATAAACAATCATCCCCTGCAAGCAAACACCCTTGCACTATGGTGGAAGGGTGCCTACATTGGCGCCAAGCTGCTAAGCGTAGCTCCAGTGCAGGGGAAAATGCAAGGCTGCACCATACTGTTATAAATATTGTGCAGCCTTAAGTTTTTGAAGCGGTGGAGAGAGGCATTGCAACATGACGGCTAACACCCACTCCGCCACTTCTTTGTACATATGCCCCATGGTTTGGGAATCTGAACAGGTCTGGGTGTAGAAGGAAACCACGTTTTCTTATACAGTGGTTCAACTGCTACATCACCTGTTTGGAAGGAAAGCATATTTTCCTATACAGTCGTGCAACTGTTTGGAAGTCTGGCAAAAACAAATAATGCCCTTAAAGGATGGCATTACTCTTTCCTTATGCAATTGGAAAAAGTCTCCCCAAAGTTTTCGAGAGGTGAGACTAGCACAATCTTTAATTGGTAGCCTGCAGCCTTGAATATCTAAAAGAAGTAAAGAAATGTCTCAAAGATTATTATCTAAATTTCAAGAGTTTTCATTACTTGGGACTACATTTTCCATTTTAAATTACAAATGCACCTTTGGATAAATTCCCTCTTTTGCTATATTAGATATATTTTAAATTGATTTATTTTCAAAATAATGCAGTTAAATCAATAAAATATCACTTTCCTGGAGATGCTTTCCATTTCAAACCTTGGGATGTTCCTCTACTTTCCTAGGTTTGAAAAAGAAAACATCTCCAGGTAAGTGATATTTTAATAATTTAACTGATTTACTCTGTACAATAATTTAAATTCTGGAAAATCGAAATCCACGTTTCCTAATTTGCTTTCTCAAATAATTTAATTGCAAACATTAGCATAATGAAATTAAGGGGGTCTCTCTGCCGGTACAGCAGGGGCTGCGAGAGCTTGTGTTACGGCTCTGATTGCAAAATGTATACAAGGTTTTTCCCCAAAACAAATCTTAAATTCTTCCCTAAATTCTTTTTTTTTCTTTTATTTTCTATTCTTCTTTTTTCAAGTTTTTTCTTTTACATCCCTTTAAAAAATGCGACAAAAAATGAAGATCTCTTTTTAAAAGAAAAAAACATTTGATAATATTTACTTGAATATTGATCATAAAATCTTTTTTAGAATGTTTAGTTTACTTTTTCGACAAGCAATGAAAAAGACCCATTGCAAACACCACCTTCAATGGGGATTTATTCTCGTTAGTCGACATTAAATTATACATATTGTTTTTCAAATTGGCTTTTCATTGCCTCCTTCACTCTCTATTTGCAGTGAAATACCTAACTCACATATATGTATTAAAGGTTTAAACTGGCTTACGTGACTGAATCTCTGTGCTCCGATCGTCCACCTGTGCAACACTCCACCAAATGTAGAAAGAGACACACAACCATGTACATTGTGAAGTCCTTTTCAAATAAAAAAGGGACAATTCTTGTTATTGATCTTTATGAAAAACTAGGGGAATTGGATTCAAAATAATTATTAAAAATGTTTTTGATTGTTCAATATTATTTGGAAAAAATCATAAATCAAAGGTAAGAAGTATTGTTTACACTTTTATAAAAACGTTATCCTAAAACAAGTAATAAAGGTTTTTTAAACTATATTTACTGTCTTTTTCAAATGTATTAGATTGTTTTTTATTCTTTTAAAAATGTTTTAATAATATTTAATTTCTTTTTCAAATTCTGAAATATTTACACCATTGTTTTTGCATAAAATTTTAAAATATTTAAATATAATTGTTAATTGATTTAAATATGTTTTAAAATGTAGTAAAATGAATACTCAGATAATAAGAGAACTGCCTGAGTATTAATACTCTACCCACTCATGTCTCCTTTATTCCATGCATCCCATCCCAGTTTTTTTTTCTGCGCCTTTACTTTTTAAATTATTCAGTTGTTAATATTTAAATATCATTGAAATAATACTAATAAAATGAATACCTGAGTAATAACACACTTCCCCAACCACAGCTTGTTTATCCCCCTGCATCCCTTCCCAGTTGGTAATTGTTAGATGTCAAATACATTATAGGTTAATATGTTATTAATTCTAAAATAATAATTTTAAATATTGTTTAAGTAATAATTTAAATGCCCAAGTATTAATACACTTTTCCTCCCACAGCCGCTCTATCCCATGCATCCCATCCTGGTTGTTAAATATTAGATGGCCAAAACATTTTAAACTATCACTTTATTAACATTTAATCAATAATATTAATACTCTGATGTTAAAATTAAAATATGAGTATGGATACACATCCGAAACTACAGCCCCTAATACCCCTGACTCCCATCCCAGTAAATATTTGTTAGATAGCCAATTCATTACAATTTTTTCTTTTATTAATATTAAATATTTATTTTAACTAAAATGTAAGTATTAAAATCAATTCCTGATTATTATTGCACATCCCCACCCATAACTCTTATATCCCTATATCCCATCTGTCTCATTTGGCAAATGTAAGATGACCAATACATGATAAATATTTTAATTAATATATAATAATATTATTAATTCACACTCCCATATTAAAATTAATTCCTGAATATGAAAACAATTCCCCGCCCCTAGCCCCTATATTCTGCACATCCCAAACCAGGTGGTAATTCTTTCAAGTGGCATACATTTTAATTTAATATTTTCATCACTTATACATTATTTATTTGATGTAATACGCAGCTAATAAAATTCTCCACCCAGTTGAATAATATAAAAACATAAATAAACTATATAATTATATTGATATACATTTGAAATGTAATATCTGCATTGAATACTCAACATAGTAATAAGTTCAACATCTTTTAAATAATATTACGATGACAGACAGAAGTGCATCCGCAATCGTGGCGGTGGCGGAAAACGTCTATTTCTCCGGTCCTGATGCTGTCATTGCAACCGCCATATTACAATGGGCTAACATAGGCCATTTTCCGACCGCCGCGGTGTTTCAGGCTCCACATGTTTTTCATTATGCAAGGGTGGCGAAGAGAGTCTATAGAGCAAGAACTGCATGCGAAATCACGTCACGTACACCAAGCAGATTATGATGTCCCAAACAGCCAATACTACCGCAGCGGTAAAACCACCTCATTGCGAATGGCGGAACCACAACTATGGTGAAGAAAAGTAGAACCAGAATACCTGTATATGACCAGAGCTGTCATGGATCCTGGTCTACAATCCTTTCCGCTGCTCTATCTGATGCATCACCAGCAGATAAGACGTTGCCGCGATCTACAGCAGAGGTACGTCCAAAACATCTCCACGCATGCGACCCCGGCACAACAAAAACGCACAGTAAGTGTGCAGGCAGGGCTGGCTCTAAGATGTTTGGGGAAACCTGCAAAATGCAATGTGTGAGACTCCCTCAATTTATATGAGTGACACCCTCAGGGCTCCCGAAGGCTGCCTTGTGCTGACTTCTCCTGGCACGCTGCTCGCCTCTCCCCCACATACAAGCACCACTCACACATCTCTGATCGGGCACAAGGTGGCCGATTTGCTTGGGTGCTCGGAATGTATACACTGCTGACTGCAAAGTGAGGAAGATATGTGCCCAGGATAGGTATCAGTGTCACAGCAAACAGCTACAAACATTTGCTATCACCTATTGCAACACAGCCCCGGCAAACATCCATGCTGAAACAAGACAAGAGGACTGTGCTGGAAATCCATCTGTACTGTACCCCAGCAACCATGACTGAAATCAAGTAGTCTGAAATAGCACATTCTACACACTGAAACAGGGCTGAGGGCCACAATGCTTTTGGATACAAATCAACTGCACACAGTATAGTGTCACACCATGGAGTGGTGGGGAGGGACAAACATATGCATGGCATGCAGTGGTGTACACATTAGAATTGTACAGGTGAGGAGTGTACAGAGCAAAAAGCATAGTGGAGTATCTTACATTGTGTAGGCCCCAATGATATGACTGTGACTGCTATGAATCAGACCAACACATATTGGAGCCCATAAGGTGGAAAGCGACAGCACTTCATGTGAAAAATCACATGTCATGTTGGTATTCTAGAGACATGCAGCACAGTGAGAACAAAGGTAAGCAAACGCCAGGCCAGATCCCAAGATTCACAACAGAGACATTGCAGTGACACACTCTGCATACTCAAAAATGATGTGGATAACATGTAGGTGTACCCTAGGACTGCGATGTTACAATGAAACACTGCACACTGCTCCGGCAACTACCACAACATATCCACAAACACACCACAAGGTGTCTGATCATGGAAACAAACAGGCACTCATCAACTGGATCATACATGTGTGAAAGGGCAATGCTCAAGGGCACACCTCAGCTAATGACAGGACACTCACACTGTCCGATGACTCCAGTAAGAACATGTACATCCATCATTTGACTATGAAGCCATACCTCTCCAAGATGACAACGTCAAGATGGATCACACAAATATGTTGTACCCTGTCCACCCCACAAGTCATCATGTAAATTAGAATAGATTCTCATGATGAAGATCAAACAAATCTGACGTGTGAATGAGTAGAGCTCAGCCAATATAATGAACAGGACCAGAGTGGACCATTACAGACAAGCAGCTCGCCCCCATTAATCCTCAGAGTCAAAAGTGGACATTAGTTGCCGAAACCTCTAGTACACCTGCAATATCAACTTAAGTACATGCCAATGGGAAACTGTGAATTCAGAGCATGGAACCAATGAATTTATATACGTACATTGTACAGCATCATTAGTAAGGCCAGTGACAACGCTCAGAACATAAATATATTTTTCTTACATAAACTCAGCATCAGCATGTAAAGTGCAAAACATTAAAGGCAATGGCCAGTCCAAACTCAATTCTGCACATGTGTGCTTTGAAATTCCACACAGATGATTGAAACACAGTCCACAGCCATGGGAATATCACCAGGATAGAACCAGCAAATGGGCAGCTCAGGCACCTCTCAGGGAGGAATGGTGTGGGAAGGGGGACTCTGCTTCAAATTTGTGGAGAAGCCAAACTGGGTGAGGGATGACTGTTTATGTCGAAGGCCTGAACCTGGGAGGGGGAAAACTGGCTGAGGTAGAGGGATCCCTGGATATGGGAGCCTGAGGGCTGGCCATGGTTCTGGTGGAATCATCACACAGTGGGGAGGCTCAGTGGCTGATGTTGCATGTGGAGGGCTGGGCCTCACTTGCTTGGGGATATGATAGCCCCCAAGGGACTTGGGACAAGGGAAGGGTGAGGTAGCAACAACAGCTTCCTTCTTCACAGAAAGTGGAGCAGGTGACTCTGGATCCTTCTGGGAAAAACCTTCGGATTTGGTTGTATGCTTGGGGAGGGGTTGGGCTTTAACCCTGCCTCCCCTGTTTTTGGAGCTGACACTACATCACTGCTTCTCTGCCCATGCTTCCTAAGGGGTAGGTTGGTGGGTCCTACGGGATTGGAAGTCTTGGGCACAACAGCCCTCTGAACTTGGGGGGGGGGGGGGGGGGAGTTGTGGCAGGCAACACGCCCACGGCAGCCAGGGCAACTTCCTCTGTTGATTCAGGATTAGCTCTGGATCTTGGAGGGCCAATGGAGGGTGAGGAATGTGAGGTATGCAATGTGGATGCATGTTTATTGTGTTGCGGCTTTCCTGTGTCCTGTGATGTGCTAGTGGTGGGGCTGGCATGTGTGCTCCTTATGTGCCTTGGAGACGATATCTTGTGTCTTTGTCACTTGGACTGCTGTTGTCGTGTCCTGTGTGGGGATGACTTGGTGCCTGAGTGCTCTCTTGTGTGTGTCCTCTGGTCAGGTAGGGTCAATGGCTGGGTGATTGTGGATTCTGCCCACAGACAGAACTATGCACAGCAGTATAGGACTTGGGCAGGCAAAGACTGAGTCATCCTACCACCTGAGTACCCATAGGCCCAGGACCGAATAGCTCTAGTGCCTCACTCGCTCTCCTACTCACTGACAGTAAAACAAGCGCTTATACACCCCAGAACATAACACTCTCAGACCTCTCAGTAACTGCAGTAACAAGACACACCCTGACGCCCTTACTCTCATATTTGTCCACAATGAGATCAGTTGAAGACAAAAAACGTTTTAAAATGTTTATTTCAACTACTGTGTCCTAACATGCAGTATACGTGCCACAACAAGCAGAATAAGTGAAGTAGTGTGGCTCACTGGTTAGAGGCGGCAGACCCGAGAGCAGAGGACGGCCCGGGACCAGGGTTCGATTCCCGGCGTGGCAGGTTTCTGGACCAGGGTCAGCGGACTCGATAATTCTCTCGCCTCGGTGCCCACTCTGATCAGCGATCACACTCGGCAACTCTGGGCATTAGCTTGCCTCATCTTCACTAACGGCCCCACCAGACCGCCGGGGATGCCTGGTCTCACCCTGGAGATACCCATTAAGGGACCATCTCTCAGGGAAGCCAGGAAGGGTTTCGCAGAGGTCGAAGCGCCTTGGGACCCTACGGGTAAGTAGTGCGCTATATAAATGCCTATACATTTACATTTACATTTACATTTATAATGCATAATACAAAAACAGTCAGCATAGAAACATGTCCATATATCATGACGGGTGATGTCATATTAATTAGCCGTCAGGAGGAAGACCTACAAGCCTTACCCCCATCCCCTTGCTACGAGAGATCTTATTATTTATCCCAAGATCTCTGGGCTAAGTCAGCAGATCCCATTCCTCAGCCTATAGATGGTGAAATTTACATCACATGTGCTGTGTCACTCTTCTCTAAGGAAGGATCCCTTTCCAGGTGTGGGGCACCTAGCCTGCCTCCCCATAATATCATAAAGGCACCCATGCTCTCTAGCAGCTGCAAGAGTTTGTTGAGTCTGGCTGCTAGGGCCTGACCAGAACAGGATAACAAGGGTCATTGTTTTATGACCATGGACATGATATTCAGACTGTACTCCAGAACCGCGCAGAGTACAAGCTCTGCAGACAGTTTTCATGTGAAAGACATAAACAAAGCTACTTGCAAAACAACAAAACCATGAATTAACGTGCGCTCAAGCTGCATAATGGAAGCCAGGCTCATACGAGGTGACAATGTCCACAACGGCCATATAACAGCCTCCCCTTGCTTGTGTCTGTGGTACCAGTCGGAAAAGACCACAAAGGTAAGCAGAGTCAAAGCAAATGCAGACAGGGACAAATTTTGAGTAAATCAAATGAAATTTCAGAATGCGGTGAGAAAAGGTAAAACCATATTGAATTAGTTCCAAACACTTGTGAATGCTGGTAAGTAGTTATGAATCCAAGAAAGCACTTGCAGCTTCGAAGGCAAGCAGTTCCAAAAGACAATCAGAATCAGCTTCAGCAAAAAGGACCATCATCCAATCCAGTAGTATGAAGGAACAGATGTGCTCCTTGCAACCCGTGGACAAAAGGAACATTTCAGGGCAACCTGGAAGAGGTTTGATGTTAGCATGGCACATGAGACATTGAGCAAATGCACAGGCACAGCTGGCAGCCCGTCTGCCACGTTGAAAGGCATCCTATGAACTGCTATCTCTGGAACAGTCCTGGTCGTGGGCCAACATAGGACTCCCTCACAGGTCATAATCCAGATCAGCAAGAGATGTGTTGGAAAGGCAGGCATCCATTGTCCATTGAAAGGGGCCTTGGCAACAGTAGAACACAGCTTGCACGTAGGTGAAATAGGCATACCCGCTGGTTAGCCTATAACTAATGCGAAGCACAGCTAATGGCAAACATCCAAATAGAAGTTGCATTTTTTCACGGTAAATTTGAAACTGACCGGGGTTAGCCTGGACCACAGCATGGGCAGCCATTGCATAAGAGCTGTATGAAAACCAGCACTCTGCAGAACAGCGATGGTAAACCGCCAATTGCACTAGGAAAATTGACTGAATGACACCCAGTAATACTCCAAAAATAGTCTGAAACAAAGTGATAAGGCCATAGTCCACAAGTTTAAAAATATGTGCAAGGTCTTCAGTATCAGACGCTTTTAATATTTGGTTGTATCAGTTCCCCAAATTGAAGTGGCAGAGGCATGTTTAGCAGTGACTGATTCTTGCTGGACGTTTGATCCACCCTCAATTCGAAGGTCTCACAGGCTGATGTGAGAGTGACTTCTTGTTGAAACAAAAGCACTGTGAGCCTGCTAAAGCCATTGAAGTCAGCTTTCATAGTGAGGCCACAACTAACTATCTACAATCCCATATGGGGGAGTGACAAGAACATTGCTACAGCAAGTAACACGTTGTGAAACTGTTACTATATATGAGCCGCCTGCCCGTAGAGCGCAGTGGTTGTGGTTATTCAGGATAAGATCATTTCTGGGAATAAGGAGATTTAATGTGGGAATGTTGGTAGGGACTGGTGTTCCTTTTAGATAACATGCAAAAATCTTGCATGATATATGACATGCTCCTTTTAACTATATTAGACTTAGTGGAGGCAACAGTGTCTGACTGACTGACTGAGGGTATTTGTAGAGCGCACTACTGCTGAGGCGTCTTGGCACTGAGAAAAGTAATTGAACATAACGCTGACTTAATTAATGTTGGGGGAAGAGCCATGTTTTAATTTCCTTCCTGAAAACCAATCGATTTGGAATCAATCTCAGATTGGGCAGGCAATGAATTCCAAAGTTTCGATGCCAGGAAGGAGAAACGTTTTCCTCCCCACCTTACTCTTTTTATCTTAGGGAGTTTGACCAAGCCAAAAGTGGCTGACCTTAAAGAACATGCTGACAGATAGCGGGAAAACAGAAATAGAACATCCTCAGCCCCACCACCAAACAAGGCTTTATGTACCAGACAGAGTGTCCTTAAATCGACACGCTGTTGAACTGGGAGCCAGTGAAGTTGTTTGATGGTGTTTGATGTGGGGTGATATTTAGGTAGTTTGAGCAACATTCTAGCTGCCACGTTCTGAATTCATTGAACAAGGCAGTCACAGTCACTGCAATTTAACAGGATGTGTTTGGATGCTGGCTCTTGTTGGCACACTTCTTAGGGTCATCTCACACACAAGGCGGTGAGAGGGTCTATGTGTATATCCACCACCCCGAACCCCCTTTATTTTCAAATAGTATACACACAAAATAGGGGCGGAGATAAGAACAACAAAAACACAAACTCAACACCAGCGTGCAGGCAATGGCACACTTGAGAGTGGTGAAGAACTGCCCTCACTCACACACAATGTGTGTGACATGCTTCATCATAGGGTCTGCTACAATGTCCGTGGGTAGCCACACAGCGGACGGAGCGTAGGGAGGGGGAACAAAAAGTAGACACAGACAAAGTGTAACACAACGTTGAACGTGACCATGAAGTCCACAAAAAAAAACTTAAGACCGGATACAATGACAAACAAATAATAGTGCAGTAGGTAACAATTAAAACTGACTCTTAGATACCAAAGTCAATTTTATTATCAGGTTCCAAGGTTATTACAACTTAATATAGCGCGCGAATCACCGGGGGGCCTCTCAGCGCTTTTTCCTTAGTTACCACCACAAGAACAGAGAACCGGACAAGCTAGCGCTAATACAAGTGAGCTTTAAGATTTTTCCTAAAAACCTGATACGAGGGGGTGTCTCGAAGAGTCACAGGAAGGCTATTCCAGTATTTAGGGGCCATGTAGGAGAAAGCCCTGCCCCCAGTCCTACATCATTTGATGCGTGGAATATGCAGTAGATGTCGCGAACTGGACCTCAGTGGGCTGTTGGGCGCATATGTTTTCAGTTTCTGTTGGAGATACACTGGTCCTCGGCCCTGGAGGGCAGGGAACGTCAGGCAACAGACTTTAAAAAAGGATCTTTGCTTGACTGGGAGCCAGTGTAAGGATCTTTGCTTGACTGGGAGCCAGTGTAAGGTTTTCAGCAGAGGCAAAGACGGAGTGCCCGCTGGTTGATTCAGAACCAGCCTGGCGGCCGTGTTCTGAATAACCTGCAACTTTCTCATGTGGGTTGCACCGACCTCTGCAAGCAGAGCATTTCCATAGTCCAACCGACTAATAGTCGTTGCCTGAGTCAGCGTTCTGCGGTGTGTCATTGGGATAAAAGGGAGAATCTTCCATAATAATCTTAATCTATGGTAACACGCCCCGGCCACCGAAGAGATATGATCTTGCATTGTAAGGGTACGGTTAAGTTTAATGCCCAGATTGTTCACACTCTGAGATGGTGAGGGGGGCGAGCCCAGTTGTACTGGCCACCAGTCCAAAGACCAGGATTCATCAGCCTTTCCCAACAGCATGACTTCCGTCTTGCTCGGGTTTAGTTGGAGGCAATTATTAGCCATCCAATTTGCGATCTCCAGCATACCCATGCGAAAACGGAGTCTGTTGGCGCCACATCTGGCGTGGCGGCCGACTTTAGCCCCCCCTAGCACCACCCCGTCTTAATTCTTTTAACCCTGGCCTTGGAACCTGATGATAAAATGGACTTTGGTATCTAAGAGTCAGTTTTAATTGTTACCTACTGCACTATTATTTGTCTGTCGTTGTATCCGGTCTTAAGTTGTTTTTTGTGGACTTCGTGGTCACGTTCAACGTTGTGTTACGCTTTGTCTGTGTCTACTTTTTGTTCCCCCTCCCTATGCTCCGTCCGCTGTGTGGCTACGCACGGACGTTGTAGCAGACCCCATGATGAAGCATGTCACACACATTGTGTGTGAGTGAGGGCAGTTTTTCACCACTCTCAAGTGTGCCATTGCCTGCACGCTGGTGTTGAGTTTGTGTTTTTTTCGTTCTTATCTCCACCCCTATTTTGTGTGTATACACTGCTTAAGGTTACATTGTGCAGCCCGGTGTGAGTTTTACAACTAACGTCATGTCCATGTTGATGGAAGTAGGAGGATGGGAGGACACTGCTTCAGCTCCCAGCACAGTTCACCCCTTAGTATCCTGGTAAGTGCAGTTCAGTTTAAATGCTTACTTGAAGTGTAGCTGAAGTGTTTCACCAAAGTTGTGTAGGGAGAGGTACAGAGACCTGAGAGGATCGTGGCAGCTTTCTCAGCAAACACAGAAGTTCATTTTTTTTAGCTCTACTGATGAAGGATAATATCCAGGAACACATGTGAATAGAGATTCAGAGCACTTACCTGCAACAACCTTGGTGAAACAATTCAACGGAATTTCAAATAAGCCTTTAAAATGAAGTGCATTAAACAGGATGTTAAGGGGTGAACTGTGCTGGGAGGTGAAGTAGTGTGCTCCCATCCCCCTTCCTTCCATGTTGATGGTGTTGGCCAGTGTTATCAGGAATGCATCTTGTACAGTGCTGCCTAGTGGTGTGCTTTAGCTGTCATGCCATCAAATGTCACCTCACTGTTATTTTCTTGTGTCGTCGTAGGTTCATCCGCTCTCTCAATGGATTGTCGCATTCAAATCTTGTGATACATTGCAATGTGAGTTAACATGCTACTTTCTATGATAAACATGGTACTGACACAAAGGCATAGAGGTATGAATTGTGTTCATTTTGACATGAGTGACAAGTGAGTGGTGAAGTTGAAAGTGCTGGCACATGGATACTTAGGGTAGAACACACAATGGTGGAATTCCACAGTATAATAGAACACTCCCATCATTGTGGCAATGTGTGATCGGATGTACAACCATGTCAATGCTCGGTCTGACACTGGTGACATTAACAGTGGCTACTAGAACTGGTGCAGCACGGTGCTTTTCCACGTGATCGTGCCGGGGTCTTTTTCGGAAGTCACCTCTGCCGTTTGGCAGGGGAGTGACCTGACTGCATGCTCAGAGGTGTCTGAGGATTCGCTGTGTTGTGACTCACCCCTCCCTGTTGCCGCTGCTGAGGTGTTGTGACTAGCATCCGGCTGGCCACGGAGGTTGTGGGCAGCTTGTGAGCTGCATGCATATCCCTCAGAACACCCACATGCTGGCCCACGTACCCAGCAATTTGACACAAGCGTGTGTCCAAGGACCTCTGCAGCATTTCTTCAAGGACCTGGCCCATCTGTCCCTGGTTCTGCTAGTATGCCCCAAGGACAGTTTCCATGGTGGCCAGAGGCTCACTCTCACTCTCATTGGCCTCCTGTGACTGTCCCCCAGTTTGCCTCCCACCTGCCATTCAGACACGGACATGTGACATTGCCTGATGACACCCCTGCACACTATCCCCAGGGTCCCCAATCTTCCTGGTGGTATTGGCAACAACTCCCATAGGGACAGTGTTGAAGGCAGCGATGGTGGAGGTGGCTGCCACACAGGTCATTGTTGCAGGGGTCAACGTTGTTTTTGTAGTTGTTGTGGGAGTTGTGGTGGTTGGAACAGTGAGGTCCAGGGACTGAGCTTGCCTGGGTACGCTGGAGTGGCCAGGTCGGTCCTCCTTGTCCAAGAAAACAAAGGAATCTGCATCAGCGAGTTTACCTTCCTGAGGAGGAAACAGGCTTGGCTCATTCATGTCATGGTTGCCTGCTGTTGCTAGCGAGGCACCTGTTGAACAGAAGTTAGATTGTCAGCATGTTCAGTACACAGCACAACCTAGATGATCATGTTTTGCACATATCATTTGAGATGACCTGACTTCTGATATTGGCATTACTTGGCATTTGTAAAAGTTTGTCAGCAGACGAACATGATGTAGAGGTACATACGTTGCTGGTTAGCGATGTGACATGGGGGAAGAAACAATTTCATATGTAGAGATATTGTATTGCCAAGGACATGTCCTCCGGTACCAACTTGTTGCTCATCCATTTCAGTTTATGCTAGGATATTTGTGACTTTTCTTTGAGTATCTGTCTACTATGCCGCAAATTCATGATTTCTGTAGTGCTTTTTGTACTGACCTCCTGTGGTTTGTGATGTTTGACTGAGTCTCCATGCATGGGTTGTGTGGATGTGAACCTCTATGCTATGAGACAATGGAATTGGCACATTGGAGTTTGGCCATTGCGTTCTTGGGCTTTGCTTTGCAGTTACATGTGACTTCATCAATGACACTGTGATTCATGGGACCTCTCAATGGGATTGGCTGTATGTGCACTTGTCAAAGGTACTACGTCTTCTCTTACCTTAGTCTCTTTTTGATGACGTAGTAGATTTCGCAGAGAAGCAAGGGACCAACTTCCCGAACAACTAACTTTTGACTTGTGATCCTATTGCTACAAGATTAAAGTAAGAAATTGGGGAAGAGGGCCGGTACTGGACACATGAAGATTCTTGCTGTCGACCTGCGAAGCAACAAGTATCAAGGGATCAGACCACTAAATCTTCTCTTAGGTTTTCACATCAGTAAACAACACATTCTAAAAGCGTCTGCTCCAGCACTTTCTAATTGGGCCTACCTGCGAGCAGCTGTTGTAAGTCAAGCGTCCAGTATGTCTTGTCTTGTATTGATGGGCTGTATGTTGTCAGGCTACTTCAGGTTGCAATTCTGTAGTCCTTTAATATAGGGAGTGCCTAAAGAAGGTAAAAGAACATGTTACTATCTTTTCTTGGGAATTCTAAAATGAGTCCGACTTTCTGTAAATCCTTTCACTTACTTTATGTAATTCTGTTTTCTTCTCAAAACACTGGGGAAGTCTGGTTATTCTGGGAAAACATTCAAAATACTAGAGAATACAAACAACCTTTGCACGATCAACTCTTTGCCTGAAAGTCTTATACAGCAATTCTTAATAGTTACAAATTTTGAAATAATAACATGTATGGATTAACATGTATGGAATTTACATGTAAGGAACATTTGCTCAGAAAGTCTTTTGCAGAGTTCTTAGTGTTGGCTAAAAGAAATAACTGGTTTCAAAGTTCTCTTAATGCTAGAGATTCCAAAAATTGTTCAAGTCATTTTTCTTTCGTTGGGCGCCTTCTTAATCAGAAAAGTACTTATCTCTTTTCCTTGCTTTGTGTCTTAACAGGGTCTGCTGTTCAGGAAATCGAGGCATCTGAAGTTCCGCTCACCGAAGAGGAAGAAACAGAAGTCTTTCAACTAATTTAGTTAAGTGTTCAGCATTCTCAGCTAAGGGATTCCAGACGTGACTTCTCCCGAGTCCAGGCAGAAGGCAAAGCGCCTTCTGGAAAATCGGGTGCGGTTTAAATAGTTGACCGCACCCAGCCGTTTCCACAAGAACGAGCGCACGCACAGCCACGTAAGGCTGAAGATGCATGCAAGATCGCAGTGAATCAGTCTCTTTGCCTCACTGGCCACAGGCAGGGCACTGATTGGGTTATCCATATTATACTAAAAGCTGTGCACAAGTAAGAGAAACAATTACGGTACTTTATATTGAGGCAATGTATAAAGTGGAGACAAGCGGAAACAAGCTATGAAACACATTACAGTGAATATAAACGTTCTCTTTTGAATGCTCTGTATTTTTACGAGACAAATAAGAAAATGGTGATTTCTGGCATACTTAATAATACTGTTTACACCAATCACACTGACAAAACAAATGGGCGTGTAGGTGCACGGGATAGGGGAGGGTGTTTATCTGTGTAAAGTCTCAGTACCATGCGTGCTGTAAGGCCCATGCAGGTATTCTTTACATGAGCCTAGTAGAGGTTTATCAAAGTACTCCCCTCTCAAAACCCCCCTGAGACAGTCGCTATAGGTCTTGGTTTATTTGGATAGTGTACGTGGAAAGCTCTTAAAGCCTTAGGTGCGTTTTTGAGATGAGGTAAAGGTTCCCACGATCTTTCATCAGGACCATAACCCCTCCAATCTACCAAGTAAAAAAGCTTGCCACAAACCCTTTTGGAATCCAGGATTGCTTTAACTTCGAACTCTGGGTGTCCTTCTATTACAATGGAAGGAGGTGGTTTAATCATTTGAGTCTTCGGTTTTGAAGGGCTTCATTAAAGAGGCATGGAACACAGGATGAATCTGATATTTTGTAGGGAGATTTAATTTCACACAAACTGGAATTATTACTTTTGCTATAGTGAAAGGACCGATAAATTTAGGATTACATTTTTTATTCCCTTTGATTTTTAGATTCTTAGTATTTAACCGGACCTTATTTCCAATATTGTACTGGGGTTGTTCTAATCTATATTTATATGCTGCATCTGTTTGTCTCTCTTTTGCTTTTGCTAAATTATATTGAGCATCTTCGTGGATAGATGAAAATCTTGAAATATAATCATAAATAGCAGGGACAGTATTGGAGACTTTTTTTTGGTGTTCTGGAATACTTTTGGATGAAAACCGTAATTGCAAAAGAATGGGGACATTTCAATAGAAGTATGTTCCAAATTGTTATATGCAAATTCTAGGGCACTTAAGAGATCTGACCATTCCTCATCTAGACTTGTCAACATACAACAAAGAAATTGTTCAATAGTCTGATTGGTGCGTTCAGTAAAACCATCAGTTTGAGGATGATAGCTTGATGATAACCGGATTTCCATATTCAATAATGTACTCAAATGTTGCCAAACATGAGAAATGAATTGGGAATCCCTATCAGAAATAACCACTGATGGGATGCCATGTAACCTTATGATATGAGTCATTAGAATTTGCACTAATTCCATAGCAGTCGGAAGTTTCTGTAGGGAAATGAAATGAGCCATACGCGAAAATTGATCTACAACAGTTAAGATTGTAGTAAATCCTACAATGAAATCTAAAGAAATAGTATGCCATGGCTGAGGTGGTATGAGAAGAGGTGTCAATAACCCACTTGGAGCCTGATGTGAAGCTTTGTTCTAGATACAAATATTACAGTTTTCAACAAATTTTTGTTCATCCTTGAACATCTATGGCCACCAAAAGTGCCTTTTGATAAGTTCATAAGTTTTCGTTATGCCTGGATGGGCTGCCAAAGGAGTATCATGATGAAGATGGATAATTGACTTTGGATAGCAGGAGAAGGTACCATAATAAGATCATGTACAAAGAAAAGCTTATCCATTTCTTGAATGAATGGGGAATCCTTTTTCCATTCTTCAACACTTCTGGATTCAAGTTCTTTTTTTATATCAACAATTACATCACATATTGACAAACTAGCTTGAAAATATGTGGTTGGTAGTACTGGATGGGTTGTTACATCTTGATCTGATTCTTTTTCTCCAATACGTGAAAAAGCATCAGCTTTCTGGTTTTCTTTTCCAAGTCGATATGTGATTACAAAGTTATAATCATTGAAAAATAAAGACCATCGTAATTGTCTGGCGGTTAAAGCTTTAACAGATCTTAAGGCTTGTAAATTTCTGTGATCTGTATAAATTGTGATTGGGTGGCGAGCCCCTAACAAGTAATGGCGCCACTCCTCAAAAACTACTTTTATGGCCAATAATTCTTTGCCTGCTATGGCGTAATTTAATTCTGCTGAAGACAACTTTCTAGAATAGTAGGTAGTAGGATGCATTTGACCTGTATATTTATTTTGTTGGGACAAAATACCGCCTAAGGCGAACTGAGATGCATCTGCTTCTACTATGAAAGGTTGGTTGGGGTCAGGGTGACACGAGATAGGTGCTGAAGTAAATTTTGTTTTTAGTTCTTGAAAAGCCTTTTCAGCAGATTTGGACCAAATAAACTTTACTCCTTCCGTAATAATTTTGTAATAGGAGTTATATTCTGAGAAAAATCCTGAATGAATTGGCGATAAAAATTTGCGAAGCCCAAAAAGCTTTGAACTTGTTTAACTGAAGAAGGACTAGGCCAAGAACTTACAGCTTCAATGTTTTTAGGATCCATTTCGATTCCTGAAGGGTTGATTACATATCCAAGAAAATTCACTTTTGAAACATGAAACACATTTTTTCCTAATTTTACATGAAGGGAATTTGAAAGCAATCTTTGGAGAATGGCGCAAACCTGTTTTACATGCTCTTTTTCAGAATTCGTATAAATGAGGATGTCATCTATGTAGGCCACACAACATACATCCATGAAATCGTCCAACACTTCATTTATAAAAAATTGGAAGGCGACAGGAGTATTGCAGAGTCCAAAAGGCATAACTTGGTACTCAAAGAGGCCACATTTTGTACAGAACGCAGTTTTCTACTCGTCGCCTTTTCGAACTCCCACAAGATAAGCTCCTCGCAAATCCAATTTAGTATAAATGGAGGCTTTTTTAACCTGGTCTAATAAAGTTGGAATAAGAGGCAAGGGATACCTGTTCTTAATTGTCACGTTAGACAAAATTGCCACTATATATGACTCCATCCCCTGTAATACCAACCCAGATAATCATGTAACTAGTACAGTCGCTACGGGATCTGACTGTACCTTCTCTACTTTCAAAGAGATTACCTTAGATCAATCTCTAACTGAACTCTCAAAGTGCAGATCTGGCTCACCTATGGACCCCTGGCCAGCTAAACAATATATATCTCTTGCACCTCTTCTTAACCCCATTTTAAATGTGATATGGAATGATTCCCTGCGTACAGGTGTCTTTCCAGACTCCTGTAAGCATGCTCGATTAGTCCCCATACTGAAGAAAGCTAATGCCGACCCTAGTGAACCTGCCAACTACAGGCCTATCTCCCTTTTTCCAGCCCCTGCTAAAGTGCTCGAAAAACTTGTACAGCAACAACTAGCAGGTTTATTAGAAGCACATGGTGCTTTTCATGACTCACAACACGGTTTTAGACCGGGATACAGTACTGAGTCAGCACTGATTGAGATGGCCGATGCCGTACGTTGGAAGTTGGACTAGGGATCAAGAGCGGTGTTGGTGCTGCTTGACTTGTCGGCAGCATTCGACACCGTCTCCCACCCCCTCCTCCTTGACCTCCTCAGATCAAAAGGCATCCAGGGTATGGCCCTGAAATGGATTGCATCTTTCCTGTCCAATCGGACGCAAGCAGTGTTCACTCCTCCCTATACCTCGGACAGTCTTCAGCTTCGGTGGGGAGTCCCACAGGGCTCTTCACTGAGCCCTCTCTTGTTCAATGTTTATTTCTCAACCCCTAGCTGAAATCATCGCCCAAACTGGAATAAAGGCAACATCTTATGCAGATGACATTCAGCTCTTGTTCACTTTTGACAGCCCCACTCAATTTATCTTCCCCCACTGGACCCCAACATCTGGTGGCCCCTTGAATTGAGTGCCACACCCCAGCCTAAAGAATCAGTAAAAAACTAGGGGTTAGATGAGATTCTAACCTCTCATTCCACCAACAAGTCCATAGGGTATCTGCAGCATGTTTTTCCAAAATCAGGATGGTGAAAAAATTCATCAACTTCTTACCAAATAACACCAGGAAGATTATAGTCCAAGCACTGATTACCTCCCATCTGGACTACGCCAATGGCCTGTACACTGGACTGACTGCTGGTCTATGCCATCAACTCCAGACAGTCCAGAATGCCCCAGTACAGTTGGTGGGTGGCATTCCCCTACGCGAGCACATCTCGCCTCATCGCCGTAGTTTACATTGGCTGCCCATACAAGAAAGGGCAAAATTCAAAGCACTTGTACTGGCCCACCAGGCAGTGAGAGGAAAGGGCTCTGCTTACCTTTCCACCTGCCTCTCCCCCTACAGCAGTCAGGCTTCTTCGTTCTTCTTCAAAAAACCTTCTTACCACTCCCAGATTTAAAAAAGCACGCTCCGGCGGTAGAACCTTCCAAGTATGTGCCTCTACCCTCCGGAACAAGCTACTCATTTCCATCCGGATGATCCAGGAAGAACCCCCCTTTCGGAATGTCTTAAAAACTTTTCTTTTCTGTTAAATTTCCCTCTAAAATCTAGTTCAGCTTACGAATGCACAGGAGCGCCGGGACACCCGGTTGGGGTAGCTGTGCGCTATATAAAATACACTAAAATAAAAATAAATAAATAAATTCAATGCTCTATAGTCGATGCACGGTCGTAATTCCCCCCTTTTTTAGGTATAAAAACAAGAGAAGGAGAAACTGGTGATTTTGAATGCCGGATAAAGCCATTGGCGAGATATTCGTCTAGATACTCTTGTAGATGTTCATTTTCTTTTTCTGTGAGTGCATATATCCTACTACAAGGTAAGGTAGTACCAGGAGTAAGATCTATTCTACAGTCAAAGTCCCTATGAGGGGGAAGAGTATTAGCTTTCTTTTTGTCAAATACGTCCATCAAATCTGAATAAACAGAAGGTACTCTTTCTAGAATCAATGCACTAGGGGACTCAGCTGAAAACTCAAATCCTTGAATAATGTCTTCAGTTTTTCCTTTGAAAAAACAATGACTAAGACACTGAAGAGATTTAAAAGTTATTGTTATGGATACCCAATCTATACTAGGGTTGTGTAGAATTAACCATGGGATTCCTAAAATCAGTTTAAACTGCGACCCTTCACCCTCGGGTAGGTCGCTTCCCCGCCACTACAGCGCCTCCTCAGCCTGCCAGCCAGCCGCCTCCTAGCCTGCCACCCTTCTCCTGCACCCCGTGTGCCAGCAGCCCCTGACACCGCGCCACCGATTTTCCCGCTGCTGAACCCCGCACTTTTTTCCCACCACTGACTCCCTCTGCAGCCCCACCCCCGTGCCCATTGGCAGCCTGCCCTCCCGCCTCCCAGGTGACCCCTCCTCCCCCTCCCACTTATGGAGACCGCGCAGTGACCGCCCAAAGGCAAGCCCGTCTGCGCCCGTCTGCGCCTGGATCGTTCCCAGCGCCAGGAACCCTGGCCCCCGAAGATGCCAGCCAGCACGATGGACGTACGGCGCTGCCACCCTCAACGCACTCAAACCCGACCGGAACCCCGCCTGCTACCGAGCCACACCGAAATGCACCCACCGACCCTTCACCTGCCAAGCCTGCAAGTTCACCTGCCTCCGGACCATCACCGCGCCCGAAATGCCAGGCACCAGCAACAACCACCTCAAGTGCATCCTGCTCAACACCCACTCCGTCCACAGACACGCTGTCGAACTCTGGAACCTGCTCGACTCAACATCTCCAGACATCGCCTTCCTCAAGGAAACATGGATGAACGCCTCCTCAGCACCCGACATTGCCATAGCCATCCCGGACGGATACAAGATCACCAGGAAGGACCGCGTCAACCAGACCAGAGGAGGCATCACCATCGTCCACATGAGCACCATCCGCATCACGACCAACTCCGACGACACCCTCACCGCCGCCGAGCACCTCCACTTCCAGATACACACCGAGCCCAAAACCACCCTCAGAGGTACTCTCATCTACAGACCCCCGGGACCACGCACACAATTCAGCGAAGCCTTTGCAGACTTCATCAGCCCGCACGCCCTCGCCTCCTCTGACTACATCCTCCTAGGGGACCTCAACTTCCACCTGGAGATCAACAATGACAGCAACACCACTACCCTGATGGACAACCCCGACAACCTCGGACTCAAGCAACTGGTGAACACCCCCACCCACTACGCCGCCACACGCTTGACCCAGTCTTCTCCTCCAGCAAGCACATCGCCTTCAGCCACTCCACTGGTCTTCACTGGACCGATCACAGCTGCGTCCACTTCAGCTTCAAGAGAACCACGACCCACCACCACCCGCAACAGGTTCCCCGCAGGAGCTGGAGCAAGATCACCGCCGACCAGCTCACCACCTCCCTCAGCCAGAACCCTCCCACCAACACGACGGACCACAACAAAGCAGCGCGCATCTTCACACAGTGGCTTATCAACTGCGCCGACGACCTCGCACCACTGAAGGACCCTCCCAGCAGACACGGCTGCAAAAAAGCCTTGTGGTTCACCAACAAACTCAAAACATCCAGGAAAAACTGCTGCACCCTCAAAAAAGACTGACGCCACGACCAGACCACAAAAAACATGACCACCCTCAAGAACGCCACCCGCACACACCACCAGCTGATCTGCACCACCAAAAGGACATCATTCCAAGAACGCCTGGACAACAACACCCACAACAGCAAGGAATTCTTCAGCATCGTCAAAGAGCTCTCCAACCCCAGCGCCGGAAACAACGACATCACACCCTCGCAAGACCTCTGCGACACACTTGCCTCCTTCTTCCACCGCCAGTTCGCCGACATACACAACAGCTTCGACGCACCAACCACGCACCCAACCACTGAAACAACGCCCCCCACCACCACCCTCTGCAACTGGACCCCGGTCAGCACCGAAGACACCACCCGCACGATGAACACCATCCACTCCGGATCCCCTACCGACCCCTGCCCCCACCACGTCTTCAACAAGGCCAGCTCCATTATCGCACCCCAACTCCGGAACATCATCAACATCTCCTTCAACACCGCCAACTTCCCGGAGAGCTGGAAGCATGCCGAGCTCAGCGCCCTCCTGAAGAAACCAACAGCGGACCCCACCGACCTCAAGAACTTCCGCTCCATCTCGCTCCTCCTTTTTCCTGCCAAAGTCATCAAGAAGACCGTCAAAATACAGCTCACTGCCTTCCTCGAGACGAACGGATCCCTCGACCCCTCACAGTCCGGTTTCCGAGCCAACCACAGCACTGAGACCACCCGCATCACAGCCACCGACGACATCAGATCCCTGCTCGACATCGGGGAAACAGCTGCCCTCATCCTCCTGGACCTCTCAGCAGCATTCGACACAGTCTGCCACCGCACTCTAATACAGCGCCTCAGCAACATCGGAATCCAAGGGAAAGCACTGGAGTGGATCACCTCGTTCCTCGCCGGAAGAACCCAGAGAGTCCGCCTCCCCCCGTTCCGATCCGCGGCCACCGAAGTCATCTGCGGCGTACTTCAAGGATCCTCGCTCAGCCCCACCCTCTTCAACGTCTACATGAGCCCCCTCGCAGCCATCGCACGCCAACACAACCTTAACATCATCTCATACGCAGACGACACCCAGCTGATCCTCTCCGTCACCAACGACTTGGCCAGCGCCAGAGCCAGCCTACATGAGGGAATGAAGAACGTTGCCGAATGGATGAAGAACAGCTGCCTGAAGCTGAACTCAGACAAGATGGCAGTCCTCATCCTGGGATCATCCCCCTCCGCCTGGGACGACCCCTGGTGGCCCCCTGCCCTGGGCACCACCCCCAAGCCAACGGACCACGCACGAAACCTGAGCTTCATCCTCGACTCCGTCCTCGCAATGACCAGACAAGTCATCGCCGTATCGTCATCCTGCTTCAACACCCTGCGCATGCTCCGTAAGATCTTCCGATGGATCCCCACCGAAACCAGGAAGACGGTCACCCAGGCACTCATCAAAGCCGAATGGACTACGGGAACACCCTCTATGTGAGAACCACTGCCAAACTACAGAAAAGACTTCAACGCATACAGAACGCCTCCGCACGACTCGTCCTGGACATCCCCTGCCACAACCACATCTCCGCCCACCTGAAAGACCTGCACTGGATCCCCGTCAGCAAGAGGATCACGTTTAGACTCCTCACCGATGCACACAAAGCTCTCTACGACCTGGCCCCAAATACCTTAACAACTGCCTCACTTTCTACACGCCCGCCCGCCAGCTGCGATTGACCAGCCTCGCCCTCGCCACCATACCACGCATCCGCAGAGCCACCGCCGGAGGAACACCCTTCTCCTACCTGGCGGCCAAGACATGAAACTCGCTCCCCATCCACCTACGGCTGACCCAGGACCATCTCTCCTTCAGGAAGCAACTCAAGACCTGGCTTTTCGAGCAGTAACGGACCCCCCCCCCCCGCCCCCCCCCCCCCAGCGCCTTGAGACCCTTCCGGGTGAGTAGCGCGCTTTACAAATTGTTCTGATTGATTGATTGAACTGAGGTGCATCTATTTTGTCAAAAAGGACTTTTTTCCCTATGAATGGGAGAATAAACCATCTCCAAAAGTTCAGTTTAACGAAAAATAAGTTCAGAAGTCAGTTATTTACTGTCTACTGCCCTTACTGTTTATGGGTGACTTTTGATGACAGATTTAAAACCTAATTTTAACAAAAACTGTGTGTCTATGAAATTTCCAGTTGCTCCAGAATCAATTAGTGCTTCGATTTTTCAAGAACACAAAGGATCTGACCAACTCTTTAGTGCTACTTTAATACAAAGATGTAGACACCCTTGGGGGGGGGATGCAGTAGAGGCCAAACTGGAATAGGCACTCGACAAACTGACCTCTTCTCTTATCAAATGTTCTAGTTTTCCGACCAAACTTGTGTTACTGCAACTTCAGAAGATTTTTGTTTACTTTTGTTTGGATGAGTTGGGCACTCTTTAATGAAATTACCTGTTTTACCACGGGAGACAGCCATTACAACGCGGTCTTTACACTGCGCTACCATTACGACGCAGCCATCACAACACAAGTTGTTACAACAACTTGCACTGGATAGTGCTATATACTAAGGAATAGTATAATTTACTATTCCAACACCTTCCCTACTGTTACGTAGGCTGGAGTTGGAATAGTAAATTATACTATTCCTAAATCCAGTGCCTACAGCGTGATAACTGCGTTGTAATGGTAGTGCGGTGTAAACACTGCGTCGTAATGACATACATCCTTTTACCACAAAAGAGACATTGGTTCAACTTCCGCCTCTTTTCTTTTTCGTCTTTAGATAAAGGTCCTTGAATTGACCCTATTTGCATGGGTTCTCTGGGCCCGATTCACAGAATGAACTTAAGACTAAATCCTAAACTTACTACTATTTTGGTATTCACAGAATGCACTTACTACTTTCGGGATTCACAGAATGAACTACCATCCCCCACCAGGGATCAGCTGATACACTGCAGCCAATCCCAGCCCACCAACATGGATAAATGCAGAGCAGACACAAACAAACCTTTTCAGGATGTAACTGAATGTGTTTGTAGCACTGCCCCTTGTGCTGCGGCAAAACTACTTGAGGAGGAGGAGGAGAGCTGAAAGGATTTTCAGGCAGAGGATCAACCTATTTGGAACGACCAGCCAAGATGTAAGGGCCAGGTACCATTTCCCACCAGAAGTCATCTTGGATATGGTCTGTGAGTCGGAGCAGGAACTTGATTCTGTGACTTGCTGCTCACATGCAATACCAGCATATCTCAAGATCCTGTCAGCCCTACACTTCTTTGCCACTGGGTCATTCCAAAGGGTCACCAGTGACCTTGTGGACATTTCTCAGGCGAGCCAATGGCGGTGCCTGCATCAGGTACTGAGATGCATCACTGCTAGAGCCCCCAACTACATACAAATGCCACATACACTGGCCATTTGACAAACCGCAGCAAGAGATTTTTATCTCCTTGCACAATTCCCACGTGTGCTGGGTACAATTGACTGCACCCATGTGGCCCTTCAGCCACCCCGCCACATTGCACACATCTTCTGCAACAGACACAGATGGCATTTCATCAATGTGCAAGCTGTCTGTGATGCCAGTGGGAGGTTCATCGACGTGCATGCAGTGTTCCCAGGCAGTACGCATGACAGCTTCATATTCCACATGTCACCTCTTTCCCGGCATATGGCTGCAGGAGAATTTGGCAACATGTGGCTACTGGGTAAGTACCAAGCACTGAAAATGAGTGATATGTGCCATTGAAATATCTGAATGCCCCCCAATATTAACCATTGTACAATGAGAATCAGGGCCCAACAGACATTGCATGTACGAACGTATAGCTCATGTTCTGTGCAAGTTAAAAAAGGGAAATGTTAACGACTGCCCTTTCTTCCCTCCTCAGGTGATGCTGGCTATGCACTATCCCCACATCTCCTCACCCCTTACAGGCGTGCAAACACTTTACCTCAGCGTAGGTACAATAGGGCACACATACGGACTCGAGCCATCATAGAGTGCACTTTTGGGTTGTTGAAGTCGCGATTCAGATGTCTCCACCGTACAGGGGGTGTGCTTCAGTACTCCCCGAAGTCGTGTGCAAGATTATATTAGCGTGTTGTGTTTTGCACAACATTGCTCTAACGCATGGCTTGCACATGCCTCTGGAACCTCGGCTAGCTCTGAATCTGGGAAACCGGGTCATTGCACATGACCGACGGCAGGGCGTGCAAGTCCGTGATCAGCTCGTTGCCACGTTTTTCACATGAGCAACCTATAGTGTCATGGACAAAATGTGGTTTGCTGTCTGTTGTCAATGATGACACTTGGATAGACATGCCAGTGTCAATAAATCCCACCCTGAGACGACTTTGCAAGCCACATGAACTGCATGCAAATCATAGCCGCTGACAGTAGTCAAAAGGTGGAGTGTGCCTCAGGTCATGTGCCCATGTCAGCGATCAGTGTAGTGGACATCCCTAAAGCCAACTATCCACGCTGTTGACAAACAAAACATGTCCTGAGACACATACCTGGACCACATAAGGATGGGTCACCAATTCACAAAAGGTTGCATACTTAAGCCTGTGACCTCCACAGATTTGACTCCACCACAAACGATGGGCCTTGAATGTGAGTGATGATGTCATGGGAGAATCAGGCACCATGGCCCAGACCTACAATAACTGGTGCATCCCAGCATATCAGCCGGGATGCCACAGTTATTGTGCCTCACAGCAGACACCCCTAGCGCCATCAGGGATGTGCTGCATTTACAATGTGGCGCACCATGGGGCAAGTTTAGAGAGAAGCGTGAAGGTGAAGCACTGCTGGAGTTGCGTTGCAAGTGCAATGCAGCTCCAGCAAGGCAAGTGGTGACCCTATGCCTATGCCTAACATGCTGCATCAATCCTTACGCCTCCAACAAGCAGGCTCAGGGTTCTGATGCAGCGTGGCCATTAAAGTGACTGAGTGAAATGTTTTAGATTTCACTCTTCCACTTAGGAGTGGTTCCTGTGCTGGATCCCCCCTGCGCAGGAACGCTCAACTTTGGCGCTGGCCCTTACGACATGACACATTTCACAGATGCTTCACATTGAAAATAAGCCACAGCATGGCGTTGGCCTTGCGCTGCCGCTGCGTCACAAAATTGACGCAACTGTGGCGCAAAAGTGGCATACAGGGCTCATAAATCTGCCCCATGTGTCTGTGACATATCAACACTGCTCCACACTAATGTTACGTGACACATCACACAACTCTGATACTGAGCACTCAATGTGGACTACATGTCCCATAATGCAAAGTATGAGAAAATGAAACTGGGCTCTGATGTTATGTTATGTCAGCCCCCCCCCCCCTGCCTGTGCAGAAATGTCATTAGATGATCTGTTCCCCCTTTAGATACATATCCATGATTCACACCTGCACTGTCATTTCACTTTTTACTACAACAGAACAACAGGATGGCAGTGAATTTGATTACTGATTGTGGATGCACCATGATGAATTCAAAATGGCTGCCAATTACTTCCTGTGATGTATTTCCTGTCTGTATGACCTCTGTATGCATATATTTCCTGTCTGTATGACCTCTCCTGTATGATATAATGTGTTCCGGGTCATTTTCGGAGGTTGCGGCGCAAAATCGTAACTTCCGGTGTTGCGTCGTAATGCGCGTAATTTGCGACCCAGAACTGGAAACCATGATTTCGGGCCGCAAATTCCGAAAATAAACTGGAACACATCATTTCATACAGACAATGTAATATAGGAAGTGGGAGACAGGAAATACATCACAGGAAGTAGTTGGCAGCCATATTGTGTTCATTCTGATTCATCCTCTATCACTGAGCAGATCCTCAGGAATCCTGCTGCTCTCATAATACTTATTTCTCCATAATGGCTGAGGATTATGAGGAGAGAGCACCCCCTTTCTCAGAAAGGGAATTGGACATCTTGGTGGAGGGGGTGCTGGAGAAATTTCCTCAGCTATATAGGGACCCTGAGCACCAGCTGAGCACTGCAGCCTGGGGCAGGCTATGGGCCAACATCGCCAAGCGCTGCAGTACAGTGGGAGTGTCCACCAGGAGGGCTAGGGCGTGCCGCAAGCGCTGGGAGGACCTAAAGCGCTGGGCCCGTCACAAGGCTACGGAGTTGGCTGGCCAGTCTTCCCAGCACCATGTGCATCGTCCTCACCTCTCCCCACTGTACAGGAGGGTCCTGCAAGCAGCCTGGCCGACCCTCCATGCTCAGCTGGAGGAGCATGAGCAGCTGAGACCTAGTAAGTGCATCATATGCAATATGTGTCTGGGAGTATGATGTGAGTGAAACAGTGCTGTACCATTGTGTGTCCCATGCCTCCATTCACCAATTCCGTGTCCAAGCAGCAGTCACCAAGATTGAAGTAGCACACTCTGGCATATGGACTGTACAGGGCAGAGTGCATTTTGGGAGTTGTAGTTTCTTAATGACAATTGGGTAAATGAGCCACACTCATGAATTCATATTGAATTATACTCTGCCAGCACCACTAACATTGAACCAAGTAAATCATGACTGATGTGTGCATTGGATGGATGGTACAGAGACTGTCCAGTGAGCGCATGGCAGGCCATAGGGTATTGGATGTTGTGATTTCCATTGCACCTGTACAGTTGGGTTCCAATTGAGACAGATCATTATGTGCCATGGAGTCAAGACAGACTTTGAGATCCTTGCATCACTCTTAAGCGTTCCTAAATTAGCAAGGTGTTTCCACTGACATACGTTTCACACTTAGTGGCCTGTATGACATATCACATGTACAGGTAGCTGTCACAACCACCCACCACTGTTCACCAGTGTACTGCACTACAGTTTAAGTCAACAAAGCCAATATGTGGCACTGGATTGTCCAATGATGTGTGGGGAGGGCCATAGGCTGAACTCAAAATGTAGCTATAGAAGTGGTCCAGACCCAATGTGGATGTGTGACCCACATTCGCCGTGTCCCATACAATGCTCCAAAGCAGATGACACTTGGCCAGACGTTGAATAGATGAAAATCCATACCAATGACAAGATTCTATTAAATCTGGACTCTTCATGTTCCCATTTGGTGGACTGGTTTTTGAACATGCACATGTAGCAGTGACAGGACACACAGATCACATGAATGCCAAGGTTGAGGTTTCGCCAATAACGTTGCGTAAGGCACAATAATACACATGAGATGTCCAAGTCAAACTCAATTCTGTATATGACAGTGAACATACATGTAATGTAAGTTCATAAACAGAATGGGGGTTGGGAGCACACTGCCTCACAGTCCCAGCACAGTTCGCCCCTTTGCATCCTGGTAAGTGCAGTACACAGTTCAAACTTACTTCAAATTCATCTGGAATCATTCACCAAAGTTGGTGCAGACATTGCTGTATATCTCTAGACAAGTGTTTTTGTTTTGAGCGCTTCATCAGTAGAGAGCAGCTGTTGTAGAGAGCAAAAATAAATCATCTGGGTTTGCTATGTGCCTGTTAGTGGTACTGTGACCTCGGAGGAACTTGGCAGCATTTGCAGCAATCACAGATGATTTTTAAGTAAGTTTGTACTGTGTACTGCATTGACCAAGATGCAAAGGGGCGGACTGTGCTGGGACTGTGAGGCAGTGTACTCCCAACCCCCATTAAGTCCATAAAGAGTGAGGGGCAGATTTACAAGGCACTTGCGCCACTATTACACCACCATTGGGTCACTTTTGTGACGCAGCAGCGGAGCTGACAAAACATCATGCTGCTGGGTAATTATAGCGAGACACATCCGGTGCTGGAACGCCTCCTAAAAGTGGCAGACTGAAATCTACAAGATTTCACTCAGTCACTTTTAGGGCCATGCTGCATCAATACTCTGCACCTACTTGAAGCAGGTGTAAGGATTGACGCAGCATGTCAGCGATCGTGCACCTCCAAGCCTTGCTGGAGTGGGGTCGCACTTGCCACGCCACTCCAGCAATGCGCCGCTATTCCACCGGGGATGCATCACGCATTTGACCACCCAAGCGCCACGGTGTGCCGCATTGTAAATGCGGTGTTTCACGGGTGGCGCACGGGTGGGCAGATGCGTCGCAAATCTTCTGGCACACCTCTGCTGATTAGCAGAGATGCGCCAGAAGTAGTAAATCGGCCCCTGACAACTGTAGAGTGTGATCAGATGAGAAATTAATTCTGACCTTGGCTCATCTATGTATGTGCATCGTTCTGCATGAAACAACCACCACATCAGGATTTTGCTTACACTTCTGCAGGCACGGCTGGTGAGACAGAAGATACACAGGAACAAGTCCGGAGCAGGAGGACATCAGTTTGCCGGCGGCTACACCCTCTTTCCACCAGCGAGGAAGAGGAGGAGGAGGGGCCCTCTACATCTGCAGGCCAGGGGGTTGTGCCCACCCGGGATGAGGAAGAAGAAGACTCTGGTACTACGTCCCAGGTGGAGGCTGTGGGCATTGTAGGGGTGGGGGAAGGACCAGACACCTCGGACCATGATGTGGTGGAGAGCTACTCTCCACCAGTGGGTAACAAAGAGGTGTCCCCGGGGCAGATCAATATTTAATCTAGGCCTGCCACCTGCCCCTCACGACCTCCAGAGTCCCCCATGCCATCGGGGGTTCCAGCTCGATCCCCTGAAACCTGTCCACCTCCTCGTAGACGCCAAGCTGAACAAATTAGCTCCGGACCAGAGGCACCACATCCCTTCTGTTCCCCCCCACCCCTCCCAGTGTTGTTCCTCCTGTGGCTGTGCCAGGGGACTTGGGTTGGATGGTCGTGGGTCAACCTGACAGGTACCCTCGCATGTTCCTACAAGTGTGTCTGGAGATATGGTCTATGCGAGCGGACCTTGTACGATCAATGGACAACTTCGGCACCCACATGCAGTCCATGAGCACAGCCATGTCCTCTTTTGTCTCACAAATGCCCTCTCATACCACCGTCAATGTGTCCCCCTGTCCGTTGCCCCACACAGTTTCCCTCCGTACTCCTCGTGAATCACGTCCTCATGTGGTGCCTGTTCCTGCACCAGCCAGCCGTGTGGATTTGTCAGACCCAGAGGATCTAGATATTGTGGTCCTGGAGGATGACCAGAAAGACACTTGACTTTTGGACTGAGACATTGTTCTTGACAAAGATTTCTTTTTCCCCTTGTAAATAGACTGGTTTCCACAATGCTCCCTGGCGTATTATATATGTTTTGCCCCACCCCAATCCAAGTTCCCTTCTCCTTCTTCATTAAGATCATCATGTGTTTTCCTTTATACCTTCCAAACGGACGGTCAATTATTTTTGTCTACATAAATATCTTGGAGTAATTCTACTTTGTTTAACTTGTTTGACTATGCACATAATAACCTGTTGCTATGATGTGTACACTTGTAACTGTCTCACACACACACATGCTTACATCGTTAGGCAGGACATGATACACAACAGGATATTAGTTTTGTAGATCTTTATTTTCACGATACACCTAAGGACCCCAACACAAATTTCCCATGTGATCCTCACTGGCGATCGTTTTTGCATTTCCGCAATAGTGGGGGTGATGAACACGGTGAGGGGTGAGGTTGTGCTTGGCGCCTTCGTGTATGTGGCTGTACTACAGGGTGATCAAGAGGTGCAGGTGGTGTCTGCACATTTGGTGTCTGTACCGGGACAAGGCTGGTTGTGCAGGTGGTGGGAGTGACTGTCCCGAGGTTTGTGGTGTTTGTGCAGGTGGTGGGGGTGCCTGTCCAGAGGTTGTTGGTGTTTGTGCAGGTGGTGGGGGTGCCTGTTCAGAGGTTGTTGGTGTTTGTGCTGGTGGTGGGGGTGCCTGTTCAGAGGTTGTTGGTGTTTGTGCAGGTGGTGGGGCTGCCTGTTCTGAGGTTGTTGGTGTTTGTGCAAGTGGTGGGAGTGCCTGTTCAGGGTGCTGGTGTGTTTGTGTACCTTGGCTGTGGTGCTGTGCAGTTGGTGTTACAGGTGTGGGGATGTGCTGTCCTGGATCACTCTCACCATGCCCTCTATCATCTTCATGGCCAAGGCATGGCGTCTTGCACTCTATTCCCTTTGTGTGGATATCAGGGCAGTCATATTCCTAGACATTTCCTGCCAAGTGCTATCCATCCTATTCAAAGCTTGGCACACCCTGTCCACCCCCTGAGGGATCTGGGCCATGTCCTGCAGGGACCCTGACATGACTGACAGTGTAGCCCCTATGGCAAGAAGGTCCTGCCTCACATCTGCCTGCTGTCGGAAGAAGTCCTGCTCCCACTGGCCGTCATCACCACGTGCAGGCCCCCTCTGCAGGTGTCTGCCAAGATGAGCAGGCCGAACAACAGGGGGGGCTGGCAGGTGGAAGAATGTGGGCAGGAGAAGAGTGCCCAGGGGATACCTGCACCACAACAGGACTGGTACTTCCCACAGATGGTGGAGTGGGTGTCAGGGATACACTGCGTAGGGAAGAGTGGGTAGGGGAAATATAATGTTGGTCCCGGACATGAGGGCTGTGAAGGAGTGATGCCTGTGATTGGATGTGTGTGAGCCGTGGCTGGTTTGATTTATGCCCAGTTTGTTTGAGAGGAGGCAGACGAGCCTTGCTTGGCAGAGGATGTGATGCTGTGATGTCAGTACAGCCATCCTCGGAGTCAAAGTACATGTGCTCCTCCTCCTCCTCCTCCTCGAAGTCAATGTCCTCTTGATCTTGAGCCTCCTCTTGGGCATGAGTTGCTGCCGACATCACTGACTGGAGGATCAGGGGATTCTCCGCTCTGATTCCCCGTCGGCCAGCACTGGTTGTCGGTCTGTCAACCTCTCCCTCAGCATCATCTGAAACACAGAGGTTGCAACCGTATTAGTGATTGACCAGGTAGTACATGTGCTGCGACACCAGGGTTGTTTTAACTGTACTTTGCATCAGCAGATGAGCATCATGCGATCTGATCAGGGTACCACCACAAATGACCGCTCACATCATAGCACTGACCTGTTTTCCCCTGCCCTCCTTCCTTCTGACTATTAATGTATCTACAATTAGGTGCATACCTTTTACTAATAATTCTAGTCTGTGTGCTTTAAGAAAAGTATTATGCCTACTCACCGCATTTAACATACCATAATATAGTGTATTGGTTTGTGTTCCCACATTATAGGTGACTGTATAAGAAATTCCATAATAGCTATAGGAACCTACACAAGTTGTGTAAGTACCTTCTGTGTATGTATTTTTGTCTTTTTGTCCTGACGAAAGCTCTACAGACCCGGCTGGGCTCATAGAGCTGAAACATGTTGATGCATCCATATATATATATAGATATATGGTAATCTAGTTGCCCGATTACATACATATCGAATTTTTTAACAACAGTGCCAACCTTTTCATTAAAATTCTTTTTTGGTGACACACTGTTTTTATATTTTTCCCTTTCCTATTATTTCTGGACACTTCTAGCTGGACCAGAGGTAGCCTCGGGTGAGGCAGGCATACCGCACATTATTTGACTACCCTATAAATATGCCATGATGCCTGACGGGGCGGATAAAAGATACACCGCATCGACTAAATCAGGCTGTCTATGAGGGTTTTCAAAGACTAACCGAAGGTTTAGTAGACACCAGTGTCCATTCCCTTTTGATTAATTCAGTATCTAACTAGGGGAACTGAATGGACCTTGAATCCTCTTCCCTCCTTTCTGATAGAAGTTACACAGAGATGTACATAATACTTGCAAACTCACCAGCTCCAGCCACAACTCTCTGTCCCTTCGCGCTCCCCCCTGGTCTATCCTGCTGCACCTGTCTCCTCATAGTTGTTGTAGACATAGCTGTAGAGGGTAGAAACTACATTCTCAATGATCTGCATCACCAATTGACAGACAGGCATATGTGACACTCCTGGTTAGTTTTTCACTTTGTAAACAACAACTGTTGATTCCATGCAGAAGGGGATCTCGATCTCTGTCATGGCTAAGTAATCTAAGCTGGTGACACACCTCATGCCCGATTTACCTGAAGGACAGGTGCGCGACGGTTTCACAGCTGCAGCCAGGATGTCATGCCTCCCCCGGGATGTTGTCCGCTGCAGTGGTCTCATCCTGTCAGCACCTGTGATGAGAAATACATGTCCATATTTTAGTACAACAGATTGTAGCTATGAGCCAACATGTTATTCTCATTAACCATTTGCGGATAATCAAGGACGATGTGCAGCATGTTTACCTCATTGACTTTACATGTGGGCACCTGCTCACAAGCAGCATTTGACAGCTGTTACATCCATGCAACACTGACATCAATAAGATGACACATCAACTGACAAACTTGTATGAGAAGATTTCTGATATTTCAAGGAAGGGGATCAATGACCCTGACTCATCTGCATCACACTGATTTCACCTTTACCATTGAGACTAACTTTTATCATGGGTGTAATGTTGTCTGTTAACAAGTCAGTAAGGAATTCATGTGTGAGATGTGCAGTTGTCAGGGACATGATCTTGCCCATTTTTGCTTCCCTACCCATGAGGTCACACAGCTCATATTTGAATGAGAGAACACAGATTACTAATGTCCATCCTTTGAGTGTTCTCTGTACTCATACTCCATTTCCAACATCATGTTACTACTTACATGACAACGTTTGGTGTATTGTGCTGCAGACATCCAAACCTCTTATGTCAAACACTCACCTATACATGTGAATACGATAGAAGGGAGGCAAGCAGAAAACAACATTTGGTTATGATCACACACTGCAGATGAGCTGAAATGCTTTGAGGCTTCCCAGCTGCACTGGATTATCATGTAGCTCTTCAGCCAATTCATTTTGCAGGTGTACCTGCATGAAGAGTCACCTTAGCAGCCCCTACACCCATCTGAAAGGTACACAAATGGCACCAGTGTGTACCTCGGCCATACCAATTTAATTTTGATTTGACCATGTACAGGTTTCTACGGATTCATCCTATCATTGAATTGCCAGCCTGATGTGTTTTGTTCAGTTTATATGACACATTGTTCTATTGTATGCCCATTCTGCACACACTTGGCATACATTTTGTGTCAGCCTCTCATTTTCCACCAGGATCTGATTGGCCATGTGTTCAGATGTCCTATGTGAGCATATTGTGATGCAGGACAACAGTGTTATACAACACGTACGGTGGAGGTGAAAGGGACATTTGATGTGCATTCAGCCAGGTTGACTTACCTTGTCAAGTCCAACCTAGTAGCAGGAGCCAGTGTGCGTCTTTGTATCTGGGAGGACCGCATTGTACCTACAATGATAAGTGTGTTTTGCAACTTTACATTCCTGCTGCCACATGTGATGCATTCAATTTCTGGCACAGAGGACAAGCACAAGCAGGTGTGGACAACACTGTTGCAGAAGTGTGTAATACATAATGTAAGGAGTGCTCCCACA
Source organism: Lissotriton vulgaris (assembly GCF_964263255.1). Taxonomy (NCBI): domain Eukaryota; kingdom Metazoa; phylum Chordata; class Amphibia; order Caudata; family Salamandridae; genus Lissotriton; species Lissotriton vulgaris. Next base: position 570,982,521 of record NC_141695.1, read on the forward strand.
TATCACTTGGAATGGGCCCACTACCTGATGCTACCTTTATCACAATGACATGCCTACGAATTCTGAGGTAAGGTGCACTATCGTGTTTTGTTGATGCCCAGAAAATTATCCATCCAATGTACGCAGTACATGACCAGCTGTGTGGACTGTGCAATTTAATGTTGGTTGTTAAGATTTGAAGTTGGACAGTGTATGCATTGTCAATACTACAGAGACTGGTATCTCACTGTTTGTTTTTCATTTCCATATCTGTGCAAATAGACTTTCTTGATAAGTTCTACAGACACTATGACAATATAGTGGCTACACCCTTTTGACTAGTTGTGGCCTTCGATTACAGGAATGGTTTCCCCGGTCTGGGTCTGTTGGTGAAATACAAGTTGTGTACCACATTTACAAAGGTATGATGAGCTAAGACATTTTACATATAGTCTTTGGCTGTTCACAAATGTCATATGGTAAAGGTGAATGTCTATTGACAACTCCAATTGTAATGAAGCTAATTTTGCATCACCGGTTGACTTAAATATTGAATTTGAATTTGACTTACATATCTGAGCACTATTTGTCGCTCTGTTGTCTCATGACAATGTATGCATTTTGACCATCTCCTGGCCAGCATGAATTACCAGTTATTGTGGTTGTCATGCCTTCCTCTGTACGTTGCTATTTCTCCCATTAGATGCGGTGACCTCTGCTACTGCAGTTGTCCGTGCTCTAGCTGGATGTGTCAATGGGTGAGAATAGAGAAAAGTAAACAAATGGTAAATGTGCTTGTGGAACGATTTGGGGATTTGACCATATCTTCTGCGTGCTAACAGTGTTGTGAAGTACTGCCGCAGACGGGGCAGGTAGGAGCACTGGTGTGTTGGGGATGTAATGACGTGGCAGAGTGGAAAATGGACAACAGAATATGTGAATGACATATTTACATTTGATGATACTCTCACCTTCTGCTTTGTGATTAAAGCTGGCACAGGGTGATGTACTCCTTATAGATTTTGTGGCAGGTTTACAAGCCCCTTGAATAAGATTTACACTGCTGTTGCATCACTTCTGTGACACAACGGTGGTGTACAACAGACAACACATTTAGAATAATTCACAAGGTGACGCTTCTATGGTGAAGCGTCACGTTGTGAGGCCCTACGCAACATTGAACCTGCGTCATTCCTTTGGGATGAGCAGCGTACAAGTGGTTCTGTGAAATCTACAAGGTTTCACAGAGTCACATTTCAGAGGCTGCTGCAACGCAACCTTACACCTGCTTGAAGCAGGCGTAAGGATTGGCGCAGCACATTAGTTATGGGCAGTGCATGGACATTATTGGAGTTGCATCACTCTTGCCACACGACTCCAGCAAAGCGCCCCTACACACCATCCAATTCAACACACATCTGTCTATCCCTGCGCCACAGTGCACCACCATCTAAACACAATGCAAACGTGTATGTGCAAGGGTTGACTTGCATGTCACATTGGTACTGGCGCTTCCCTGCTAATAACTGTCAATTGCTACTTTATATTTGTAACTTTATTTAGCATTTCCATATAGCATTGCGCATTTTCAGTCAATATGAACAGTTATTAAATTAGCAGGGTTGTGTATGTACGGCTGCAGTACTGTGTCCATGTTTTCAATAGGGGGGGAGGGATTTGCCATTTCTATTGCAAAGGATTCTGGGACTTGTGGTGCTATATACAGAGGGTGACACATGAGTCTCGGACTGACTACATTTTAATTTACACTTTGGACAAGTTCCTTAATAACAATGACAGTGTAACACAGACAATCTTTTCATGCACTTTTCCTTTTCATTCCACTTACCTGGTACCACGTAGCGTACGTCACTGACAGGCAGCCCATGGATCAGGTTGGGGTGTATTGTTTGTCAGGATATCCAGTGGGGTGAGCCGGATGCGGGGTCCAAGGCATGCAGCGGGGAGGATCCTGCTTAACTCAATCCTTGAGTATTTCTCTTTCACCCTCTGCCTTTCGTCCTGACACTTTTTTTATGTCCTGCACTGTGCACTTCTCCACCCCCAAGGCTGAAACAGCAGTGGCTATCTTCTGCCATAGCTCTGCCTTCTGTGCCCCACTGGTGCAGTATGGTAGTAAACCATAGAGGCGCTTGTGGTGCCTTACTATGAACCTCACAAGCATGGTGGTCTCTTCTTTCTGCTGTGAAGTTCCTTTTCCTCCTCATGTCCATTTTCAGGGTCACTGTGAGCGTTGTAGCCACAAACTCTCTCTGGAGAAACCGGTTCCTTCAATGTGTGCTGCTTTTATGTGTTTTCTAGTGCTGGTCAATTATTGCTAATTGGCTTCAGCTGGATTCTGGTAGGGGATGGTAGGCAGTGGCAACATTCACCATGGCAAAATGAGACTGTTGGCTGGGATTGGCAGCAGTGTATCAGCTGATCCCTGGTAGGGGATAGTAGGCACTTGAACAGGTGTTTACCCTTGTATTACATGACCAACTGCCAAAAATCCCTATCTTCCGGCCCGTATTCGGAATTTCCGGCCCGTAATCGTAAATTACGGCACTCTTCCGTTGCGGAAAATACGGCCCGGCGGCGGACGTAAAGTTAGTGGTCTTAAGTTCATTCTGTGAATCCCGAAAGTAGTAAGTTCATTCTGTGAATCCCGAAAGTAGTAAGTGCATTCTGTGAATCCCGAAAGTAGTAAGTGCATTCTGTGAATACCAAAATAGTAGTAAGTTTAGGATTTAGTCTTAAATTCATTCTGTGAATCAGGCCCTATGGAATCTAGTTTGGAAGTTACCTCTCGTGAATTAGTAGGTTTTTCTTTTAGGAATACCAATTTGTGATCAGCTTTTCCTCTTACTCCTCTTCTCTCTGTCAACCTATGATTTAATTTAACAACTAAATCAATGAATTTGTTTATGTCTTCAGGCGGTTCTAAAATTTGGGTTACCCTGTCCTTAAATTCGTCATTTAGACGTCTAAAAAAGAGGGAGACCCTTTTATCATACGACCAATCAGCTTCAAGGACCAAACAATTGAAAACTGAAATGTAATGGAACAAATCTGATGATCCCTGTTTCAAATTTAGTAGCTCGTTATCCGCAGACTGGACAAAAACGTGCTTAGCAAACATCTTTTTCATTGTGCGTTCAAAATTTCTAAAATTATATAAAATTGGGTCATCTCTTTCAACAAGAGGAACAGACCAGAGGGCTGCATCCCCCCCAAATATGATAACACAAAAGCCACTTTGGAAGATTCATCTGGAAAAGCTGTTGTCTTAGCCAAAAAGTGCAAATGACATTGATTCATAAATATGGAGAATTTATTACAGTATCCATAAAATCTTTCAGGCTGAGCAAGACAAATAGATACAGGTGTGACAACCTGAATTTGTGTTTGAGGATTAGCAGCAGTAGAAGAAGAGGCGCTGTTAGGAATTTCCTTGGAAGGTAGCTGGTTTGAGAATTGGTATTTGTTGTACTGCATTTTGCAGAGTTGTTATATCCATACGTAAGGCCGCATTTTCTGCCTTAATGTCGTTCAGAATATCAGCTATATCCTGTAAGGAAACTTGATCCATAGCATCTCGGCGAAATATTACTCTTGGGCTTTGCCTTCTGTCAAAGGTACTTCGTCGTCTCTTACCTTAGTCTCTTTTTGATGATGTAGTAGATTTTGCAGGGACGCAAGGGACCAACTTCCCAAACAACTAACTTTAGACTTGTGATCTTATCACTACAAGATTAAAATTAGAAATTGGGGAGGAGGGCCGGTACTGGATGCATGAAGATTCTTGCTGTCAACCTGCGAAGCAACAACTATCTATGGTTCAGACCACTAACTCTTCTCTAAGGTTTTCACATTAGAAAACAACACATTCTTGTTGGACCCGGCCCTTTAGGCAGGTTCACTCCAAGACTTTTTGCTTTTTCTTAGCCTGTTTCTGGAACCTGGTGGTGGTGATTTTAGGCCTCTGCACACTTTTTCACTGTGGTACAGTGTAAAGTGCTTGAGCTCTCTGTGTATGTGTGGTGAGTGACCTGCCCTCCCATAGGAATGAATGGGGAATAGGTATGCCCATGGTAGTTCCTGATGTGTGGGGAGTGCAGGGGCGAGTTTGGTATGAGAGAACTCGTGAGATTGAATGCTGCGTAATGATATATGCGGCATGACTGTGTCTTATGGAGAAGTGCCACTTTTAGAAGTTGGCATATTTGTGTAAGTTGTTTCTGGCGTGTGATTGGCTGGTGAGCCTGGTCCAGGAGTGCCTGGGCCTGCTTGTGGATTGACTGTCTGGTTTGTGGGTGACAGGGGCTGGAGAGCCCAGGAGGTTGTCTGAGTCAGCCCGTGGATGAAAGGCTGCATCTGCTGCCAGGGAAGTGGGAGGAGATGGCACCTGATAGTGAAGGGCTGTGCCTGCCTGACCACAATGCTGGCTCCACCCCCCCCCGCTGGGCGACTGTCACCTCTGTCCCTGATACTGAAGGGACTTCCCTATAACCCGTCCTAGCTGGTTCTCACACTGCCTGCACAAAGACTTCAAAGACTTTTCCCTGTATAAGAAGGGGCTGTGTCCCCTTCCAAAATGTTCTTGTTTCTGACTTGAATCTACCAGGGGCGGGTGCTGCCCAGCCCCTGGATGCCTGGAGGACTTCTTGGGGACCCCTCTGCCTGTCCTGGAAGGATGGGGGACTTTTGCTTTGCCCTGGAAGCCCTGTCCTGTGTGGCTGGGACCCTTCATGCTGTAGGGGTCATCTCTAGGAGCTGTTGGTGCTCCCTCTCTTTGTCCTGGACTTTGTGGGTTCCTGCTAGCGCTTAGGAGCGCTTGATTTCTCCTCTAGCGCTTGGGATCGCTGTTTTCCCTGCCCTCTAGCGCTTGGGAGCGCTTTATCGTGCCATTAGTGCTGGGAGCACTTTATTTGCTTTGCAGGTGCCCACCCTGCTTATGGTTGCCTAGCGAGTGCCCACCTCGCTTATCTGACATTCTTTTGTCCCCTGGCAGGTGCCCGCTATTTTTTTTATTATATATTTTAACGTGAGGGAGCCCACTCCTCAGTTAATTCTCCCCCAGCCTCTGCGTGCCTGAAATGGGCCGCCGCTCTGCCCGCGGCGACCCGGAAGTGCTAGGCCGGCCGTCCAGCCAATCCCAGCGCAGCCCCCGGAGAAGGACCGGAAGTCCCGACCCCGAGGCCGCGGCACGAGGGAAGAAGGCTGTTAGTGCTGGCGGGGCTTCCGTGTGCTGAGTGAGCCCCGGGAACGAAGGAGAGCGTGACCAGCAAAGACCCGGTCCCAAGATGGGGGACCGGGTTAACAGAGGAGCGTGGCCTGCTGCTGGGGCTCCCGTGTGCTGAGGGAGCCCCGGGGAGAAGAAGAGAAGTCAGGCGCCAGAGCAGCGATGCTCCCATGTGTCCGGGAGAGCCCTGCTCGAGTGCCGCCGCCCAGGACCACCACTGGAGGAGTCCAGGAGCTGCTGGTGAGTGCGAGAGGGCTGGGTGTCTCCTAGCGCTGCTCAGAGAAATGGTCAGAGCGGCCCCAGATGGCAGTGGGTCGCTCCAACGGTGGATAGAGCCGGAGAGGCTCCGCAAAGGCTGCATTCTGTTTGGAGCCCCGAGGCTCCAGGGGCATATTTGATTTACGAGCCCTGCAAGGCTCCAATGGCGGGCCATTTTGTGTTTAGAGCCACGGGGGCTCTAGGGGGCACATTGAGGATGTGGAGCCCAGAGGGGCTCACAGCGCCACAGTGGTTTTACGAGCCCGAGAGTCTCAAGGCGCCCTAAGTGTTCCCGGGTCCCCCATGAGGGACCCCACCGCCCGGTGAGGCTACATTGTTGTTTCAGAGCCTGAGTGGCTCCAACGTTGGGCATGTTTGGTGGCAGCAGTGGGCGCAGTTTGCTCCTGAGGGCTAGTGAGAGCCCTGCCACAGTTCTGATTCCCAGCTGCCCAGCAATTAGTGGGCAGCTGCACCGTTTAGGTCTTGGGATATTCACAGGTGCCCAGCAAGTAGTGGGCACCTGCTACGTTTAGGCTTGTGCTTGGACTGGCGCTGCATGGCAGTGCGCCCTGACATTTGGACACCGGGCGTCTGAGCCCCAACAAGGCTAGTAGGCCTAGCGACTGCCACAGGTGGTGGCTTATGTAAGTTTTGCGCAATTGTATGGTTATTGCACCTCCGAATGTGTTTTCTTGCATCATGTGTTATTCCAGCACCTCTGAATGTTTTTAGACATCATGTGATTTTTGCGCTATTGTATTGTTTTGGCACCTCTGAATGTTTTTAGGCATCATCAGGTACATGCATCAATCTCGGCATTTGCGATTCCTTAATTGCGATTTTTAAGGAATCGCAATTAAGGAATCGCAAATGCCTATGCATTAAGAAATCGCTAAATAAATTGCGATTTCTTAGAATTCCTTAATTGCGATTAGCATTTTGCGAATCGCAATTAGGGAATCCCTTCCCATTCATTCCTATGGGCCTAGAGGCCCATAGGAATGAATGGGAAGACAATCTCAATTTGCGATTCGCAATTAGCTAATCGCAAATTGAGAGTGTGATTTCAAGGGTGCAGGGGTGTCCAAAGGACACCCTGTTGCACCCCTGAAATCAAACAATGCACATATGTTGTGCACAGTTGGTAACAAGGTTGCTCTTTTGTGAAACCTGACCCGTTGGCAGAGTATCCGGATGCAGCTGTTCCCTCGTAGCGCTCACGGAGTAACGTGCGCTCGGCTTTTAGAATATTCTTCGACATCAAGACGCCGCCGCCTTAGACTTGAATACCCGACTACGAGGTGAATACGTCACCACTTGCTAAAAGTGCTCCGTAAGATTAAGGAGCCTTTTTGTGAACGGCGGTGACATATAACGCCCACGCCGCATACGCTTCTAATTTTAAACTCATCATGAGAAAGGACTAACACTACCAGCAAACAACGCTTCCTTTCTATTTAGGATTCTTCTAATATACTATTGTTCTATGGTGTTGCCCTACCGACTAATTAGACCCCAGATGAAAAGCGTATCAAAAATCCTTTGAGGAATTTTGATGGTAAAAGTCCTGATGAAGGCATATTCTTTATGTCGAAACGCGTCGACCGGATGCCATCTAACCTCTTTTTGTGAATACATATGTATCATTATATTGTTATTTTATCAATTTTGATCAATGCACTGAATTTTAATATTTCCTTTTAATCAAATTAAAAAATGTATTTTCTCTAAACTGAACTAGTTTGTTTGTTTAATCTATTGTGTAATTACTTTAAGTGTATGCCTGGGAGTGTTATTTTTCATACATATGTTGTGCACACACATGCCCTAAGGGCATGTGTGTGCACAACATGAAAGTTAAAAAAATGCACAAAATTGCATATTTCTAACATTTCGCAAAATTACCATGAGGTCCAACCTCATGGTAATTTTTTCTCTCTAATTGCGAAATCGCAATTTTTTTCAATTTCATGCATTGCTTTTAAGGAATCGCAAAATTGCGATTCCTTAAAAGCAATCGCACTTTAAAAAAATCGCAAAAATAGCGATTTTTTCACTTTTAGGATAATGCATCCCAAATAGTGATTTGGGAATCGCAAACGGCCGAATTTTGCGATTTGCACCGGTTGCGATTCCTAAATCGCTTGATGCATGTGCCTGCATGTGTCTTCCTTTTCCCTGCGCTGCACCTCTGAATGTTTTAGGCGTCATGTGTCTCCTAGCGCTGCACCTCTGAATGTGTTTGTGACGCATCATGTGCCATGTTCTTAACACCGCTGAATGTGTAGGTTTATGCATCATGTGTTTTTCCTTTACTACTCCTCTGAATGTGTTTCATGCATCATGGGTAATGTGTTCTTGTGTATACCCCTAAATGTATTTTATTCTTAGGTGGTGGTGTTTTGCCTAGTATAGTTATACTAGGGAGGTTATGTGTCCATACGTGATCTAGGCCTATGGTTATTAGTATTGCGTAGTGTGTACCTACCTTTACCAGTAGTTACTGGTTGTGATTTATAACTGTTATCTTGTGCTATACATATTCTATTTGATTCTGACAGTGGCCCATGTGGCCCTGTCCTGTACATAATCCCTTGTGAATATCGCCCGTGCCAGTTGGCACCATGTATATTGTGTGATCCTATCTGATGTGTTTTTACAATACAAAAGTTCTTTTATAATAACCTTGTGTGGAGTTCCTTTTGTGGTGTGCCTAGTATGTTGTTGCTGTTGTGTGCTGGCGCAAATGCTTTACACATTGCCTCCGAGTTTAGCCTTACTGCTCGTGCCAAGCTACCAAGGGGTGAGCAGGGGTTATCTTGGCGTGTGACTTCCTTGCTCTGACTAGAATGGTGGTTTCTGCCTAGCTTTGGCGTCAGCCTTAGCCAACCAGAAATAGCCAGTTCTAACAATTCTGAAAGCGTCTGCTCCAGCACTTTCTAATTGGGCCTACCTGCGAGCAGCTGTTGTAAGTCAAGCATCCAGATGTCTTGTCTTGTATTGATGGGCTGTATGTTGTCAGGCTACTTCAGGTTGCAATTCTGTAGTCCTTTAATATAGGGAGTGCCTAAAGAAGGTAAAAGAACATGTTACTGTCTTTTATTGAGAATTCTAAAATTAGTCTTACTTTCTGTAAATCCTTTCACTTACTTTATGTAATTCTGTTTTCCTCTCAAAACACTGGAGAAGTCTGTTTAATCTGGGAAAACAGTCAAAATACTAGGGAATTCAAACATCCTTTGCACAATCAACTCTTTGCCTGAAAGCCTTATAGTATTATTATACAGAACAAGGGAACCCAAAGGAAATTTAGACAGGGACCTTGGGCAATTTCATGTTATAGAGAACAGTGGTCTCTATTCAGGGGGAATACAGAGTGATAGATAACCATACACTAGAATAGAATGTATGTCTTTTGTCCAGCCGGACAAGTGTTTATTTTCATAATATTTCTCAAAAGTAATATCAAATAAAACATTCAAATGACAAGTGGGCACAGCCGTGACCCACAGAACACAAGACAGAACAATGAACAAAGAATTAGCCAAAAGGCAAGCCAAAATGGGTCTTGTATAGACAGACACAAATTAATCATTTAACACAAATTAATAATTTAACACCATTGCACAATGTGTTATAGCTATATGTGTTATAGCTTGAGTCTGGTGCATAGGGTGTTTGGGTGTCCACAGTGGCCTCAATCGCCTTGAAGACTGGACCTCCCTGTTCATTGTTCTGTCTTGTGTCCTGTGGGTCATGGCTGTGCCCACTTGTCATTTGAATGTTTTATTTGAAACTACTTTTGAAAAATATTATGAAAATAAACTCTTGTCGGCTGGACAAAAGACATACATTCTATTCTAGTGTATGGTTTTCCATCACACTGTATTCCCCCTGAATAGGGACCACTGAAAGTCTTATAGAGCAATTCTCAATAGATAAACATTTTGAAATAATAACATGTATGGTTTTACATGTATGGAATTTACAAGTAAGGCACATTTGCTCAAAAAGTCTTTTGCAGAGTTCTTAGTGTTGCCTAAAAGAAATAACTGGTTTCAAATTTCTATTAAAGGTAGAGATTCGAAAAATTGTTCAAGTCGCCTTTCTTTCGTTGGGCACCTTCTTAATCAGAAAAGTACTTATCTCTTTTCCTAGCTTTGTGTCTTCGCAGGGTCTGCTGTTCAGGAAATCGAGACATCTGAAGTTCCGCTCACCTAAGAGGAAGAAATAGAAGTCTTTCAACTAATTCAGGTAAGTGTTCAGCATTGTCAGCCAGGGATTCCAGACGCACCTACTCCCGCTTCCAGGCAGAAGGCAAAGGGCCTTCTGGAAAATTGGGTGCGGTTTAAATAGTTGAGCGCACCCAGCCGCACCCAAGAACGAGCGCACGCACAGCCACGTAAGGCTGAAGATGCTTGCATGATCGCCTTGAATCAGTCTGTTTGCCTCACTGGCCAAAGGCAAAGTGCTGATTGGGTTATCCATATTATACTAAAAGCTGTGTAAAACTAAGAGAAACAATTACGGTACTTTCTATTGAGGCAATGTATACAGTGGAAACAAGCGGAAATAAGCTTTGAAACACATTACAGTGAATATAAAGGTTCTTTTTTGCAACCTCTGTATTTTTACGAGACAAATAAGAAAATGGTGATTTCTGGCATACTTAATAATATTGTTTACACCAATCGCACTGACAAAACAAATGGGCATGCAGGTGCACGGGATAGGGGAGGGTTTTTATCTGTGTATAGGCGTGGACTTAGATTCAGTACCGAGCGTGCTGTAAGCCCCATGCAGGTATTCTTTACATGAGCCTAGTAGAGGTTTTTGACAGCACTAGCTACAACTTAAGTACCTTTACAGAGTTGGCTCACAAGTGCGAGATTTGGTGGTCATATAGCTCCATGCTGTTTGGTAGGGAGGGCAGGGTGCATAAGCTGACAACCTACCTGTTAGGTGAAGCAGAGGAGGGTGATGGTTGCCACATGGCTCTGGGGTGGGGAGAGTGCTCAATGCTGTTAAGGAGGGAACACAGAGTACCTTCTCGAAGTTGTGGTCTTTCTGTCAGGTCAGAACAACCCCCTCTCCTGTAAGATGGCTACCTACCTGTTAGGAGGCACTGTCGACGGTGATGGCTGCCACATGACTCTGGAATGAGAAGGGTGCTCCATGCAGTTTGACAGGGAGTATAGAGTGCCTTGTGGGAGTTGTGGTTTTGCTTTCAGGTCTCAACAACTCCCTCTCCAGTAAGTTGGCTACCTACCTGTTAGGAGGCACTGTCGAAGGTGATGGCTGCCACATGGCTCTGAGGAGGGGTGGGTGCTACATGCTGTTTGGGAGGGTTGTTAGGGTGCATGAGCTGAACACCTATCTGCGAGATGAAGCAGAAGGAAATGCTAGCCCTGTGAGACATTCATATTGAAAGAGTGCATTCTACATGAGTTTGATTTGTCCTGGCAATTGAGGCTCACTTGTTGTGCACAACAGTACATTACAGTGGGATGGGATCATTTTGTTTGTTCTTACCAGCCTCCACTCCCCCCTTGATTCCTGTCTGTGAGACTCTCTGGATGCAGTATGGGAAGCACCTTCTCCTCCCATTCATTGAAGGTTAGTGGTGGAATGGGAGGGCCGCCTCGTGGTTCCTCTGGGCCGGAGCCGAGACCAGGGCCTTGAGGTCGGTCCACCAACTTTTGGTGTCACACAGTGTGCGTAGGATGGTCCCTACTGCATTGACATTGTTGTAGATTCTTGCCCACATGTGATTGTTGTGCACAAGTGGGGTCTGTTGGAGCAGGGTTCAATACAAATGTGTTTCTTCCCTAATTATCTTGTCTACCATCACTTTCAACTGTGTGCCTGAGAATTTGGTGCAAATGAATGTAAGGTGCAGGGTGCAAGGTGGTGAAGAAGATGTGTGAGGTGTGTCAGGTGTTTGGCTAAGAAGTGGTGGTGTGTGTAGTTGGGTGGGTGTGATTTTGGGCTGTGTGATAAAATGGTGTCCTGTCTCTCTAGGTTCCTCTTTCTCAGCGCCTGCTTTGCAGGGGATGCTGATCCACAAAGGGATTTGATTTATTCTGTGGTATGTGAGTGTGTCTACATGAGGTGTATCTTCGATGCTGACCAAGGCTTTCATTTCAGAAATACATTTGTGGTGCATGATTGGTGCATGTCTGATATGATTGAGGGCTGTGAAAAGTACAGGCATACCTTAAGCATTGAAGTGAAGTTTGTTCTGACTGCCATTCATCTTGCCTGAGCGTGACTGCGGCGGTCGGAACACCAATGATCGTTCCGCCAGCTCTGCTATCTCACCGTAATTAGCTGTGCAGTCATTCCACAACAAATGCGGCCTTTTTAGTCCATTGGACAGCTTTCCCCGTTGCCGACATCGGATTTGCAGCTTTTCCCGCCGTTACGGACGGTCTTTTGTGTACTCCCTCCGCCGCAGTCGGAGGTTACGTGCATGGTATCGTAATCTGACCGGTAGCAATGCTGCAGTCCATGCCGGCGTTTTTTTACCACAAGCAAGGCGGATGGAAGGCTCTTCTGTCTGCCTTCTTAATCGGCCCCTATTTTCATAGTGTATAATGTACACTCACATTTAAAATGGGATTGAGGATACAATTTGCTCTACAAAAATAGCACTAAATGCTACAGGACACAGAGAGTAGTAGCCAGCAGATGCTCACTCTCTCTTTGTTTATTGTTCCTGTGGTAGGATACTTGCCAGAACTTACTTTTAAATACTCAAGCTGGCATAATGGCATAATTTTGGTAAATTTACATTTTACTCCTACTACATCAACATTTAAAAATTTCGCTCAGGTTATATACAACTTAAGTACCCATGTCCTACGTATTAGAAACCATGTACCCTGTTCCATGAGCCTGTAGGGCCTACCTTAGGAGTGACATATAAGAAAGACTTAGGTTTCTTTTACTAAGTTGAGCTGCAGTGGCAGGGCTGAGACTTGTTATACATTGATACTTTAGTGGATGGCACAATGAGGACTGCAGTCCACTTGCAACATTTAATTTACTGGCTCAGGGTACATGTAATGCCATTTCCTAGGGAGAGAAGTAAATTAAATGTGGCAATTGGAGTATACCAGTTCAGAGAAGGGAGTGCAGAAGCACATTCCAACTAGAGGAAAACGGGCAGTCTACTAATGCCAACACAAATGGGTTCAGCAAACAAAGAGGGCAGTGAAGGCAAGGGCTTTTAGAAAAACAATGACAGTTTTTCAACAGTGTCAAGAATTATGCAATCAATTTTCATTCTAAAGAGGAGCTAGAGACAGTGTGTGTGTGTGTGAGATATGTGTGGGATGCATTCCTACCTGTGGAAGAATGTGTATTGTATAAAGAAAATGTGACATGCTGGTGGATCATTCTCTTTTGTAGGTCTTACCTATGCAGCGCGCATGTGCTGAATAGGAAAAAGACCTTAAGCAATCGATTTACTTTTGCAGTCAAAAACATGCATTGCTTTGAATGGCAATGCGTGCACATTTGGCGATTCCCTTGCAGGAGCGAGCTTTCACACTTCTGTTTGTAATTAACAGATGGTTCCTGCTTTTTTTTTTTTTCTTTTTTACTTTGAGCGCGTCACGGAAAATTACCATTTCTAATTCTCCGGTTCTTGACACCTAAATCCACAAATCATATGTTGCAGAGAATTAAGTGTGTTAGGCTGCGGTTTAATAATTTGTGTAAAACACGAACACAGACACACACCCAATCTATTGAAAGTTACAGACAGCGTGCAATAACAGTTACAGCGCCAACATTTAACGTAAGAAAATATTGTAAAAATACTGTTCAGTTAAATAATTGCATGAGCGTGTGACCACAAGCAGCATACAAGGAATTCCTCAGTTCTAAAACAGCCACAAGGCACCGGTGGCAGTCACGTTACGCAGAGAGCTAGACACACCATTTATAGAGCTTACAAATGGCACAAGTAAGGGGCGAAGTGCAAGCTAGTGTCACAAGAATAATAAACCCATTTACCTGTGTAGCGCCTGGAGTCGGCAGTATGTGGTCCTTTGGAGACTTCTATACGCTGCGCTGAGGAGGAACCCTTTATCTCAGGCCAGGCCACAGGGTCTCGGAACAGGTGGATGCCCGGGGCTCTTGGTGAGACCGGGATGTGTGAGGGCGGCGCACACACCCTTCTGTCAAGTGCACTTTGGGTGCAGTAACAGGGACATCTCCTCGATCCCAGGTACACTGGGTGCTAGGAACATGCCCCTCTCCCAAGGGAATCGATTCCCCCTCCCCTGAGTGTGAACTGGGCAGGGGTGGAGCCGGAGTGCAGGTGCCTTCAGTGGGGGAACCAGGGGAATGGACAGTAATGTACAGCAGTGAATCTCATTGAGGTGGGCAGCTGCCCGGGGCGCCCCTTAGCCCTGCTAAATTTATTAAGTCCATGCACAGAGAAACTTCATACACGTCTAACAGTGGCGGTTGGTGGATTTTAAATGTGGTGAGGTGGAAACTTTACGGCTTCTGAGTATGTGTGAGTGCAACCTGCAAGCCAATAAAAACGGGGGTGGGTGGTTTTGCCACTGGAAGAACATTTTTTGAAAAATGTATTGAAATGGTGGATTTAAAGGCATAGTGATAGTCCGTCATTGAATACTTTGCACTTTAGTGTAAGGCAAAGACCAAAAGTCGAGTGTGCAGTGTTTTCACCAATATTTAACCACACACACAAGTATCACTGATAAGAGGGCAGTGAGATCTCGGTTCAAAACGATTATCAGTGAGGTCCTGGAGTGCATGTTGAATGATTCCACTCATGTGCCTGTGGGTCAGTGCGTGGACCAGACCTAATCTCTCACTGATGGGCTGTTCACAGAGGACCTCATTCTGCACACGGTGCCTGCGCGTTACCGAGTTACCATCCTCGCAGAAAGCAGACCCGCGCACTAGCGCCACTGTTTTTTTCACTCCCCCTCAAATCACTCTGCCCAGTGGGAAGGGAGCGCATGGAATGCATGAGCTCGCTTCCGAGAGACTGTTTTATGTACCATTATCAGCAGTCAGAGACAGCGCTAATCTGTTCCGAGGAATTTTCGACGAAATGCACTGTAAGTGAAAAACCCAGCCAAACTGGAGGAAAACAGAGAGAACATTTGCTGAATTAGGAACATTGTATTTCAAAACATATTTTCTTATAAATTGTGGGCTAGTAAACATTTATTGCAAATACAGTAGTGATCTCTGCAAGGGACGAATTATTTTTGTCCTGGTGTGTTCAACTGCACTGGGCGTTTGGATTGTTAAAGGGCTAAAGAGAACAGATTACTGTGTCGGAAATGCATGTTTGTGAGCACGTTTCTTGAATGATTCTTTTTGTTAACGGCTTCCCTGACAATGCTTTGTGAGTGACTCATGCTTCCTGCTCTTGGCAGATAATTACTGTGCAAGTTCCGGGCACTTCGGGAGGCACAGTGATTAGAGGTGCCTTAAAAGTTCTCATAGGCGTCAGAAGCAGACCGGCTGGCTGAGACACTCTTGGTTACTCTGCATGTCTAGTTCATTTTTGCAACATTTCGTCTGTCAGCCTGTTAATTTGTAAATGCATGAACACAAGGAGGATGGTAAGATTCTTGTTTCTAAAGCTATGGCTGGCTCTACCCCTCCCCCCTCCAATGTCTGGCCCATGGTTTACAAGAGAAACAGAAATAATCTTACATTCACCATGTCTTCATGCATTTACAAATTAAAAGGCTGGTGGAAGAAATGTTGAAAAAATAAACAGACTGAGTAACCAAGAGGGTCTCAGCCACCAGATCTACTTCTGACACTTCTGAAAAGGATGAACAGGACGGGCTGCTTTCAGCTGCATGATATCTCCCAGAAGGAGACAGCGTCCCTGGCTCCACCCCGCCCCCTCCTCCAATGGCCCCGCCAGCAGAGCCCAAAAGGCAACAGAGGTGCAGAGCATTTAAAGTACCCAGTGAGGCTTGCGCCTAACCTATTGGCATTGAAAATGACAATGCCTTTTATATATATTTTAAAAACTAAAACATTAATAAAAAGCATGGTCATTTACCATGCAATAGCTCAAACTCGTTTTTCAGGTCTCGCCTATGCAGCGCTCTTGCGCTGTTTAGGAGAGACACCTGTAGCCATCGGCACAGCTTTGGGGTCGAAAATGTGCACAAGTTGCATTGCTTGCAATGGCAACGTGTGCACGTCTGGCGATTCCCTTGCGGGAGCGCGTAGCGCCATATGGTGGTGCCATATGGTTGCAAGGGAATCGCACAGGCCCCCACCCCATGCTGCCGCGCGAGGTGCGCACTTGTGCTGGTGTATTCATCTCCTGTTTGAAGTGTGCCAACCCCAGGGGACAGCAAAGAGCAATTATCTGCGCCAACCATCAGTCTGCGGCCTGTCAGCCTCCTCATACAACCTTACCGGTAGTCATTCAAACTTCATAACACCCAGCAGGGCCACTCCCCTGAAATTTGCATGTCAAGCGTGTTTGCAACTCCACTAACCCTGCAGGAAAATTAATGTGTGCATCACGTTAATTATTGAAGGTTTTGGCTTCTCTTCTGCAATGTGATTGTTCACACTACCATGGGCCTTCCCCTTGTTATGAGAAAAATGTAATTGTTTTCTAAAACATAAATGGTTCATTAATAAAACCGGATGTGAAGTCATTGTAGAGCTTTGATTATCGTCTTGCTAAAAATGATTACATCTTTGATCTTTCACAAGCAAAAACGCATGATCAAATTCGTGTTTACTGTAATGTGATAATATTAATTATGCAAAAAGCAATATAAATCACGTACAAAACAGCCAGCATGTGTGTGGTTATTACAACTGCTGTCTAAATTGCATAATTTGATTCATCTGAGCTGTCATTTTTGGTACTTATTACTATGTGGTGTTGTAGTAGTGCAAGGCGAGAAGAGAGTGGTAGTGTTTTGTATTGTAGCACATGTGTAGCACTTACTACCTCTATATTTGGTGCTGTAGAGCTTACACAGGCAGATAGCAGTCTAAACTGTGTGGGGTTTGTGGTTGGTAGAGGGTTGTTTTTGCTTTGAGAGTAAGTGGAAGTATTTTCATGTCCTGCATGCTGACCGCTATGCTGCTGCTAATGTGTTATGGGATGCAGAACCTGGCAGTGTGATATGTAACTGTATATGAAAGATAGATGCAGAAATTATGATTGTATTAAGGACTAACACATATAGGCAGCTCCACAGCACCATCCTTGCCATAAGGGCATCAGGATGCTCAGTGCTTGCGCACATAAAAAGAGGGGATAATCAGAGAAGGCTCAATAATCCATTTGTCAATATGCGGCAAGCATAGCTGGTGTTGAATAAGTAGAAGAATGCCGAGAGGGCTAGAACTGGAATGTGTGACATGAGAAGTAGCCCATGCACTTGATCTCTTTTTTAAGAAAAGTATACTGCCTATTGCTGAACAAATACACGCCATGAACATGGAAGAAAGTAGCAGAGCAAGGAGGTCTAAGCTATCTTTAAGAGACCGTATTACACCTAATCCTCCTAGACCAAAGGAATCCAACATTTTGAACAGGGGTTTAAGCCCAAAGCCTCTCTCAAGCTCCCAAAGATTCCCAAAGATGGATGTACACTAATCAAGTTTCCAGCAAACCTTCGCCACACCAGCCATGGTCTGTGCAGGTAACAGCAGTGGGGCCCGGTAAGGGGCGATGCAGAGGGAAAATTAATTAGTTATTTAATTTTCCACTGCATCGCCCCTCGAAATACACCTTACCTGGCTCCACCACCCCACCGCTGTTTCCTGCACGGACCGCGGCTGAGCCAGACTGACACCCTGCACATGCAAGAATGAGAGACAAAACGGTAGGTCGGTTGCTAACTTGACAGCGCAAGTGTGGTCAGCCTGCCTCCAGTTATCTTTCTGTCTTAACCTCTCCATGTGAGCCTAATACGTTTCTTAGATCCCAGATAGTCAGTCAGTCATTAATCTGTATTAAGCTATAACAGCCATTAAAGCAAAAAACAATAAAAAGAAACATATTAATAACTCTGAAATATTATACACAGGATAACGTGCCCCCTGCCATATATTAAACTGATATTGCAAGCCACTGAGGAGTTCCATGACCAAATAGTAGAACAAGGCCAAAGAAAACAAGCATTTGCAATGCAATAGGTCTTGCATTTACGTAAGTTTGAGCTATTTGCATTGTAAATGACAATGCCTTTTATTTATGTTTTGGTTTTTCAAACATGTGTAAAATCTTTTGTTATTTACAATGCCAATAGCTTAAACTCACGCAAATGCGAGGCCTATTACATTGCAAATGCTTGTTTTATTACCCGTCATTTTGTATTGACTGGCTTGTAGTTGCAAGCCTTGCTGTGTAATAGCGGGACTACAACTACCAGACTGCAACGCTCTGTTTGGTGTAAGACAGGCCTGGTTGGTGTTGTTACACATGTTATGGGTCACTTACCACCTTTGCATCTTATCTCTTCAACCGGACAGTACTTTCCTTCTCCCACCAACTCTCTCTCTTCCTGTCTGTTTTCCTCTACCTTTCTCTCTTCCTCCGTCTTCCCCTCCCCATTAATTGACTCTTTCTCTCCCACAGGATTTTCTCCCACCCATCTCGGTCTCACTTTTTATCCCCTACAACCACTCGCGTTCCCAATATACCCACTGTCATAATGAGAGTGGCCAGGCCATCTGTTTTCTTTTTCTGGGACTTGTTTTTTAGCTTTTCTTGTTATTGGTGTGGCCTGCAAGTCCCAGCATGTGCTCTTGGCAAGATACCTGGTTTCCTGAAACTCCGTATCTTGCCTTAGATGCGTTGTACACCTGCCTCTCTCATTGTATATATGTGTGATCGAACCACCAACCTCCCTTCTTGCTTACAGCTTTCTCCCCACCGTATCTCCCAGTCTATCAGCCTCACTTTTTTATTAGTTGCTGTGCTGCTCGCTACACAGCATTGCTTCCCCTCGCTCCAACCTTTGTTCCTCTGTTAGCTGTTTTCTCCCTCTAATTATCCAGCTGCCTCTTCCACATTTCTCTCACTTCCACTTATCCCTGTGGCTTCCCATCCCTCTCTCTCTTTCTCTCTCACCACTTGTTTCCTTCACTTTTTAAAGTCTCTTTTCTGCTCTCCCACAAATCTTTCACTGTGATATCCTTTCTCTCTTTTCTGGCTCACCCACCTGCCTGTCTCTGTCATAAACTTCTGCCACTTGCCTCTCCCAGCTTTCTGACTCACCTCCCCCCAGAACCACTCTACAATGGTATCATGCAAAAGGATGGGCTACCTGCAGAGTGTGTCAAGTGCCCCCAAGTCTTGTGTATCTTGGAGATGTATTAGGCCTTAGGCTAAACTGTTTTAATGACAGAGGGGTGTGCACCCCTCTTCACCCCCGTACAAGTGTAGTGGGCCTCTCTGTTACACCACTGCGGCCTCCTGTCACCTTTTGGTCTTCCCAAACTTAATCCCTCTCACTGTCCCACCTTTCTCGCCCACCTCTGTCTACTAGATGTTTCCTGAGGCAAGGATGTATTCTTGAATCAAACTGCATGATCCAGTGTCTATTAATTGAATAGTTCTTTAATCCCTAATGGCACAGCACCCAGGATACTGTGCTGCATGGCTAAACACTTATAAGGTCCCAAAGGTGAGACCTATTGGCTATGCCAATGCTTATTTAATATAGAGGAAATTCCCTGGAATAGGGAGAACATTTAGCAGGAGAGAGTGCATGCTAGGGAAGGTACCTTCACTGAGGGTAATTAGATGGAAGGGGAATCAAAGTCCAGCATCGGGCATACTCTTTGCCACCTGCATTCAACAACACTTGCCCTTCATCTACCTCCTCTCATCCTGTCATTTCTTTCCCCCATGGGGCGTACGTCCATCTCAATGCATTCACAAAGTCTGTTTGCTCCTGCCACATAGCGCCATCTCCACTTCAGCAAGGGTTTGTGGAGGTAGATCATTCAATTTCCTTTAGTGATCTGCTAAAAGGTCATTTAACTACAGGCTCTCTCTTCTCCTCATGGAAGTAGCTCTTACTCTTGAGTGAGATGTTCTAAAACTTGAAGGCTGTACTTAGTCTCTCGCATCTACAATGTCACACAGTACAAGGAGAAAAAGCAGAGTCCATCGTGCATATATATGATTCTCCTGTTAATGATAGGCAGGTGTGTTTTTGTTTTTCATCAGTTGATGGCTGTTTTCTATCTAATTCGTTGTTCTATGCAAAACTATATTTATCGCATTTGTCTAAAATATGCCTGCAAAATTAGTAGAGGTCACTTTATGATCTTTGTTTCTATTATACATGCCTCCAAATGTATTTGGCATATACTGCTACTACTGGGTGGAAATCTTCTCCAGAAATCGATGATTTGCGAGTAGGTAGAGATAGGTAGGTGTGGGTGAAGATACATGTATGAGTGCAGAGATCTCCACACGTAGTTTTCTGTTTCTGAATATACCCTTCAGGAGTGAAAATAAATATTAAAGTGGTGACTGGATATTAAACCAAATTGCTATATGAAAGGATTACTGCAACCAACAGAAGGAGCACCGTTGTGTCTATGATATGAAAATTAAATGTTCCCGACTTTTAACAACTCATTCACTTGTGTAATTTGTTTTTAAAAATATGATGTATTTAAACTTAGTGAAGATCTTTATCTTCTAATACCTAACATATGAATTCCCTGAAAGGGGCCTTGGGCTAGGGAATGGTTCATTTTCAGTTAAAAAACTTTACTTGGCGTTATTAAGTTAAGAATATAATAAATAAATGAACGTCACTGTAATTATGTGTTGTTTTGTATGTTTTCAGCGTTTCAGTGTTTGATTTAGTTAAAGAAGTGTTTGATTTAGTTAAAGAATACAATAATACCAACTCAATGGTCACCACAAATTATTGGTCATCTGGTTTTGTAATGATGCTCTGCACAATGTAGAAATTAAAAGACTTCCACCTTGTCATTTACAGTGTAAGGAGATAAAATAAAAATAACAAACATGGTGGGGTAAGGTAAAAAAATATATCACTCCACGTGCTGGCAAACTAATAGTTACATTTAGAAGAGTCTGGGGTTTTTCTCCCCTCTCCCACTGCCCCTTTGCCAATGCATTTTATATAAGACTCTTCATGGGCCTCTAGTTTATTTGATAGAGCTTTGTAGAACATTGTGCAGATAATATTTTACCTCAGCAAGAAGCCACGCTCATGCGAGGTTGCACATTTAACGGTATGGCCAGTTTGTTCCTGAAAAGAATAGATCACAGAAATCAGGATGCGATGAAGAGGGGTGGATGAAAACATGCGGATGAGACAAGAGGAAACAGCGAATGTACACTTTGTGCCAGATTTACTAACTTTTCATGCAAAGCAGCACAGCAGCCAAAATTGCTTGGCTGCATTGTGCAAAGAAAAAAAGACAGTGCAGAACCATAAAGAATAAGATTCGTCTGATGCAGCTGAGTTCCCTGTGCAGGTGCCATTGTGATGACTTGTCACACTTAAGGCACCTATTTGCCATACATAGGATTGTTGCCTCAGAGTAATGGCAAAACAAGCTAACAAAACAATGGAGTAATGATCAGGCTCCAGACGACTTACAGATAAATAATGATGAATTCGTTCAGCACAGTACCAATACAACAGCACCTTCTCAAATGTGCATACTGATGCAACTCCAACAGTTCTACATTCTAAATGTCACTGTTCCTACCACACTCATTGAATGTAACTTGACTAACAACAACACTAATAAGTATATATATGTAAAATGATTAAGGCATAAAAAAAAGAAGCCACATCTACCTCCTGAACCAAAATAATGAAACAAGAAAAAACAACTCACTTGAACTCCATGGGCTCCACAGGGGCGATGCTGGAACACCCACTGCCTAGAAGAGTTCTCAAACCTGGAACGGACCACCAGGGCTTAACAGGTGTTTCAAAGGGCAAGGGGAATGGGTAAGAAAGAAGAAAGGGGCTCTTAGATTTCACAAGTGCTTCACCTTTTTTCCACCCATTGTCCCTGCCGGTCTTACTTTAGACTGCATCTACGTCTCACAGAATGGAGTGGGTCTTGTTTCGATTTCGCTAATTTTCACAAGAAACAACAAGTTAATATTAACACTTATATCAATGATCTTTCTCTTACAATTCAAACTTAATTCATACTCTCTATAAACAGTACCACCAGCCGTAAGACTCATCCGAATCTTCTGACAGTGTTCTCAGAAGTGTGCAGCAATATATTTTTTTAGTCTCTGTCTTCCGAGCTTGAGCTCTGAATTCCTGAATTCATCTCCGTTGGGGATTCTTTGTCTAAAGTGTTTTTTCACGAATAACAATAGTCCCACCGTCTTTTTAAAGGCTTCTTTCAGCTGCAGCCTCACAAAACAAAAGGAAGTTGATAAAAGCTCTTAAGCAGGGTAAATTGAAAGAGCAGGTTTATTGGTACAACCATCAACAGCAAGCCACAGCAACTTACTCAGTATCAAGAATGTAAACATTTCATCAATGATCTAAAGGACACAGTGTTCCATTAAAGAGACAGTAACCATAACACATCCCCTAACCAAAATTAAAAAGGAAAAGAGGAATGAGATTTAAGGACAAAAACAGCATTAAAAGAAACTGTTCAAAAATAACTTAATACAGAACATAATCCTTAAACTTCCTAGGAGCCTGTCTTGTCCTAGGAACTAGTCTTGAACTACCAAGAGCATTTTCTTGGCTTTGACTAGAAGAAGTGCAAGCATGACTGGAATTATCAATAGGCCCAGAACCACTATTGGAATGATTTTTAAACTCGGTACACTTTCCCAATCTAGACATGTTCCAAGTGCACCCATTGTCTAACGTCACAACATTTTTCCTGATAGCAGTAATGATGAAAGGACCACTGAAATTCGAAGTACCCTTGTGTCCATATTTTGACTTCTTCACAAGAACACTATCCCAACATTCCATTTTCTAAATTTGACAGCCATCCTATCATCATAACGTTGTTTATACTTCCATTGATATTTAGCCAGCGCATCTCTCCTTCTCAACTCATTCTCAACACTATCATCACAAACCCTCTCAGGAAGCCAAGCTGGGTTGAGCTTGGAATTAGCCATTCTCCCCCTCAATGCTTCAAAAGGAGACTTTTGCATGATAGCATTGGTGTGCGATGTGCCCACCAGGTCTCCCTCAACACACTACTGAATTAAACCTTAGACTGCAAGGCCCTTTGCGCATAACTCTTTACAACCCTATTCATTCGCTCAGTCAGTCCATTCGCTTGAGGCGAATAAAAAGCTGTCTTCTGGTAAACAATCCCAAGATCTTTAAGAAAACAATCCATCACATTGTAGGTAAATTGTACCCCATTGTCAGTGAGCACATACTTAGGCACCCCTTCTGACACAAATACATCCTTAAGAAACTCAATTATGGCTCTAGAATTCACCATACCCATGCATTTTGAAATCACCCACTTAATCCACCAGCAATACCACAAACCTCTCATGTGAGGGCATGAACTCAAAAGGACCCGCTATGTCCAATCCCACTTTTGTCCAAACTGTAACAGGATCTTCTACTGGAGAAAGAGGAGATTGGCTAGTGGTGTGTGATTTGTCATTAGCAGCACACAAATATAAATCCTTTACAACAACTTCCACCATGCGATCCATACCAGGCCACCATTATCTCTCTCTGATACGAGCCTTAGTGAGATTCTTCCCCAGATGGCCCTCATGAGCCAAATTGACAACTTTCTCTCGGAAATCACCTGGAGGTACCAGTCTGCCCCCTCTCAATAAGTTTTCCTGACAAAACGTCAAATCATTTCTAACCGTCCAATATGGCTTTAATTCATTATCCAGTTGATCATACCTAGGCCAACCATTTCTGATAACTTCCCTCAAAGATTGAAAAACAACATCATTCTCACACACAACTTAACCATTCATCCTTAGACAAAGAAGATTCCAGTACCCAATTTACACATTCTAAGCTACCTGAAAAACCATCCCTTTCAATCGGCAATCTAGATAAACAGTCCGCAGGCTTGCTATTTTGGCCAGAAATGTACTGTACGATAAAATTAAACTCTTGTAGTCCTTCACTCCATCTCTTCAATCTAGGTGTCATATGATCACTTTGATGGCACGAAAATATCTGAACAAGAGGGCGATGATCAGACCTCAAAACAAACGGAATGCCCCATAAAAAGAATTTAAAATGATGTATCGACCAAAATACAGCCAACGCTTCTCTCTCAATGCAAGAATAATTCAATTCTGCATCCTTCAAAGCTCTTGAAGCAAAAGCCACCACAACTTCCTCCCCATTCACAATCTGAGAAAGTACCGCGCCAAGACCTTTAAGGCTGGCATCGGTAGTGACAATAGTTTTTGATTTAGAATCAAAATGACCCAAAGTGGGCATCTTGCCAATCTCAGTCTTTATTAAACGGAATGCTTCCTCACAATTACTAGACCAAGTGAACCCTACACCCTTTTTCAAAAGAGATCTTATTGGCTCAACAATGCTTGCAAAACCTTTAACAAATTTGGAATAAAATTCCGCCATGCCCAAAAAAGACTTAGCCTGGTCTTTATCTTCTGGAGCCGGTGCCTTAACAATACTCTCAGCCAATTCTATCTTCGGTTGTATCCCTTTCCCAGAAATGACATGCCCACGAAAAGTAACTGAATCCAAACCAATTCTGCATTTCTCTTTCTTAACTGTGAGTCCCCTATCAGATAATCTGTCTAAAACTGACCTCAACACTGTATCATGCTCCCTTGCATCCACACCATAAATCAAAATATCGTCCTGGAAAAACATCACATTCCGTAGATCTCCAAGAACTATCTTCATCACCCTTTGAAAGCAAGCAGCCAACCCAAAGGGCATTCTTAAGAACTGATAAGCACCAAGGGGTGTAACAAAAGATGTTAAGTGTCTGGACTCCTGATGTAAAACAATTTGGTGGTACACAGAATAGAGATCTAGAACACTAAAAATGTTTGCTCCTTTCAAGATACTAATTGATTCAGAGCTATTCGGCAGGGGCTGCCGATCAACCCAAATACATTCATTTAGTCCACGCAAGTCCACACACATTCTTACCGCTTTACCACCATCCTTGGGGCTAAAACTATCGGACTCAACCATTCTGAAGACTCTATTTCTTCTATTACTCGCAATTTCAATAATTTCTCAATCTCCAGTTTCAACGGCTCAACCATCATATTCGGAACTTTCCGAACTTTATGTACATACGGTTTTGCTGAATTCTTAAGAATAATTCTGTGTTCAAATCCTTTTAAACATCCCAGTGTATCCGAGAACACTTTAGGAAATTCTGAAAATATTTTGTCAGATTCAGACACACTGCTAACTCCATCAGGAAGGGCAGAAGAAAGTAAGTCTTCCATAAGCATGACTTGATCATGAGGATTTTTAGCACAAGGATTTATGATTATACCAAAGTCATGTTGATGTTTCGATTCAAGAAGATTATCTCCTCTAACAGCTACATAAACTTTTCCAGTACTTTCTTTACCCCTGAAAGAAATCTTAGCTACTGTATACCCCAAAATATCTATTTTCGACCGACCATAGCTTAAAGGAGCAATGTCTGGAGGTAAAAGTGGAACATTTTCTAGACCAACAACCTCATCCCAAATTTTGTTTCCTATCAAAGTAAAAGGAGATCCTGAGTCCGCCATAAGTTTAAATACAAACTTGTCAATACCTATATCACAGAAAGGCATAGTAATCCGTGCAGAATCAACATTCACTCCGATGTCTTTTACATTTGATACAACCACAGTGCGTATAATGTCAGACACATTTTCATTAGACTCTTTCTTTTTGTTAGACTTACAAACACGAGCATAGTGACCTTTACCCCCACAATTGTTGCAAATACTATCTCTTGCAAAACAATTCGGAAAATCAGAAGTGTGAGAAAAACTACCACATCTGAAACAACACATTCTGTGATTAGAATATAAACGTTGTTGCCGAAAATCTCGTTCTTTAGGTAAGGAAGTCTCTTTACTAAAGGAGGGACGACTTTCTTGAGAACTCTTCTGAGTTAACAAGTTCTTTTGAGGCAATTTGTTTCTTGCGTTAACCGAAACTTTGGCAATAGCATCAGGACACTTTTCTAAAAAAATCATCTTCTTCTAGTCTATGTACTACATCTTGAATTTTCTTTTTAATGTCAACCGAAGTGTGATTTGCTTCCTCTTTATTTTCCTTATCTCTTTAACCCAAGTGGAAGTATTCTCCATGCCCTCTACAATAGCCATAGCCTCTTTCAGAGTAGGATTCTTTGATAACAGTTTTTCGGGGACTCTTGTGCTGTTCGTGCATCTCACAAGCTGATCTCTCACAAAGGATTCTGATAGATCTCCAAAATCACACGTGCATGCAAGAGTTTTTAGAACAGCTACATAGGTACCTACACGGTCAACAGGACCTTGTACGCAAGTGAAGAATCTATGGCGTTCTAAGACAACATTAATTCTTGGACCAAAATAACTTTCCAACATAGACATAGACATTTCAAAAATATCTGAAGGTTCACCATCAGCTCCACCGACTGGTATGGTATCCATGCTATCATATGTGTGCCTACCTTCAACCCATAAATTATGCAATAAAATTGCCTGCTTCCTAGCGGCTGAAAACTTTTCCCCTCCAATTGCCACCAAATAAGAATCAAAAAGATTTCGCCATCTCTTCCAAGGAAGTATAGGTTCTCCTTCCTCAGAAATAAATGGTGGGGGTTGTGACATGCTGGAAGTAGTAGACATATTGTTATAGTAAGAGAATTAATATCCAAATAAAAGAACAAAAGTAAAGTCAAATTCAAACTAGAAGTGCCTATTTTCGAATAAAATAAATATGACTCACTTCCCACACAAAATCAAGGAAATTCAATGTGCTGTCGTGCACATCGACGTTGTAAATTTAAAGAAAATTTAAATTTTGCGAAGTGTTGCCGTGCACATCAGCGTGATCAGTCAATGTGGTAATCCTAAAATGCGCTGTTGTGCGCATCGGCGTAATGAGATACTAAGGCAACCAAAATGCGCTGCCATGCGCATCGGCGTAATGAGTTACTATGGCAACCAAAATGCGCTGCCGTGCGCATCGGCGTGAAGAGTTGCAAAGATAATTCAAAATGGCCGCTGTGATGACGCTGCACGTTGCGTTGCATGCGTCAAAGGTCAGAGTTCTCCAGAGTCGCGTTCAGTCAGGGGGAAGCCGATCTTAGAAGAAGTCAGCTGGAGAACGTGCCAAAGGTACTGGCGCGTGTGAAGGCTACATGCGGTGCCACACGCGGCTCAGGCTACACGCGATGCCACACGCGGCTCAGTTCAAAGGAAAACAATGCGCAGAGAGGCAATGGTCACATTTGAACAGGTGAATCAAATCCATAAAAAGTTACCTGTTTTCCGAAATATCTGCACAATTAGCTAACAGTAGTAATCCATAGATATGTACTAGATGGCAGGCAAAAGTAATCCACAGATATGTACTAGATGGCAGGCAAACAGTTAACCGAGTTTTTAACATTGTGAAATTCCAGATTTTTCACAATAAACAAATTGTCAATCCAAGGGAAGTAGAATTCAGAAATCCAAAAAGAAGTGCTGTAATAAATCCAAATAGTCTGAAGTATCTGTACAGTGTCCAAGTACAGTAGTTGGTCCAAAATCCAAATTTGTCCAAACCAAAATTCCAATTGTAGGGAAGTTGATGGTTGTGAATGCTTGTCCCCAATCAAGCCTTGACCCTCGTCGCCAGTGATAAAAGCTCTTAAGCAGGGTGAATTGAAAGAGCAGGTTTATTGGTACAACCATCAACAGCAAGCAAGAGCAACTGACTCAGTATTAAGAATGTAAACATTCCATCAATTATGTAAAGTACTAAGGGTTCCATTGAAGAGATAGTAACCATAACAGAAGTTCAAGAAACTAAACCAAACAAATTGTTCCTTATACTATTTTTTTCATAATCTAGTATCCACTGAAATTTCAAGACTGGCTAGTGTTTGTCCAATAAATTTTTTTCTTGATTTTGCCTTTTCATAGTGATGCACTGTGATGAGGAACAGTGTCTAATGTTCTTTCTGTTCTTGCAGGAGGCATCAGATTCACTGGAAAAAGGTGCTGGTGGAAGAATCTAGTACTGGGTAAGTGCGAGTTGAGCTCCTCTTGGAGTGGCTTTGTGGGAATACGAAGCACTAGAAACTGCCTTCCAAATGGAAACTATGCTTTGAGAGCTCTTGTGGCTTTGGGGCGTGATGTATGTACTCACACCAAGCCAAGATAGCCGTGGTCATGAGGTGCAGTGAAATCTCATGTGTAACCACAAGGTTTCATCTACCAGGAATATACAAGGGTCACATACCTGAAACAGGTCCGAGGGCCTTTACTTGCACACCAAGCCACAGAAAAGAGGCCAATAATCTTGAACATTGCCAGAGGGCAGAAAATGTATAATTGAAAAGTGCGCTATGGCGCAACATGCAAATGATGGAACCGATCTTCCACACAAACAGAGCTACAAAGAACTTTATACATATTATTCGAGTAACAATAACATCTTTATGCATAATCCTTGTATAGTTCAGGTGCTCGTCTATTCCCACTTGTTCCTTTCACAAATGAAATCAATCGCATTACCATTAATGGGATCAGTGGAATCAGATCATGCTACATCAATCACTTTCATCTAATGAGATTTAAATTGTACACAACTTTCAGTGGCTAATAGTTCAGGGCATCCTTCCCTGGCAATTATTTCCTTAAAAATTCAAACACAGCATAAGTTGCAGCTCATGCTGCAAACATGATGTCTGGCCATTTCGAATAATATTTCACAAAGGCAAAACAAGAAATCCTGCGGTAGTGAATAAAATGGTCTAGAAATGTCAAAAGCTACCTTTGACCAAGGAACCTCTGGTAATCTATGGGTTTTAAAGGAGTATGTGCTACTTTTAGCATCTTTTTACTGCCTTTTAACGCCCCTGTACTACTCTGCCCACCAGGCTGTCCAGAACCGGGTCACCAGAAACATGACCTATTAAGTCTCTTCATGGAAGATATACCAGGATGTCCCTCATGTGCCAATATCAATATCCTTTTTGTGTCAAGGCTGAATAAAACATTTACCTTCCTTGTACAAAATGCTTCCTTCAACTTCCAACTGTCCTGAAATAGTAAAAAAAGACAACAATTCTGGAAATTAATATTTTTCCCTACTACGTTCCTTTTTTTTTTACTATTTTCATCATTACTCATCATTACTGCCACATTGTTTCTTCAATAGACAAATTCCACTTTAAAACTTTACTCCTGAAGTATGCCTTCGGTTTCATTCCACCCGCCAGATGTAGGCAAAATAACAACAAGAGGCAAATGGTGTATTATAAATGTGAAATGAGACTCTCCAGACATAATTTCTAACATTTTCAATAGCCCATACACAACTCTTTTTCGATGCTTGTTAGAGTACCTAAAGAAGACACGCCATTCCATTACTCTTTAACAATTTCCTGTGATAGAACCACACCAATACTATGCATCCGCAGTAATTATGCATTCTGTGTTCATACAAAAGGCTTTAATGTTGGACCCTCCACAATCCCTGCTTTAATCTGCCCAAATGCTTGTTGTTTGTTGTTGAAATTCATTTGTAATGAAAAACTGCAGTCTGAGTAGCTATTGTTTAATCTATCACATTTCCTAGCTAATCTGTGTATCGGGTTTTAGATATAGGTGGACATTGTTGTCAATGTATGTGGCGGTGCTCTCTTGGTATCAGACACCCTGCCACTCATGGGTGGTAAGCCCTAGGGTTCTCAATGTATCAATTTAATGTGGTTTGATACCGAAGCACTTAACTTACTAATCACAAATTTATAAGTACACAATGTAGGTTTACGTAACACAATATAGATGTATTTATTCCATTTGAAGTTTCCCACTAGTACGATAGCTTATTATCATTTATAACATCAACAGCCAACAAAATGTTTCGTCTCTGGTGATTTTTTCAAGACTGCAAAAGTATAAAGATCCTACAATTGAATTTACAATCTTTTTATTATGGGATATTATGCTCTCAATTGCTAGTAAGAAGCAAGTTTGATGAGAGACAGGATAGTCATGTGGTCTAACTAGAAACGATGTCATGTTTATGCTCGCATTTCTTAAGTTCTAGCTCAGCTGATTCCTGTCTCCTCCATAAGGGATGTCCCCTCTATAAACCAAAATGGACAGCCAGATGACACTTGCCCGCAGGTAATGGGGAGTTATATCACCCGGCAAGGATGGTTGGCACATCACCCACCCTAGGCAAAACTAAGTTATGGAGTGTTTGGCCATTAACTGGCAAAAGACGGGCCCACAGGATACCTGTAAAACGTTAATGGCATCAGAAAGTGTTCAGGCCCCTCTTTGGTTCAAGGGGGAAGCTAGGTGGCGAGGGCCTCTTGGGTGAGCAGTATGCAGGCAGTAAAACCACAGAAGAAAGTGTCCCTCTCCACAGGATACCAGCAGCACTTTTATGGTGTCACAAAAAACATAAAATGAAATGAGGAAAGTAAAGATAAAAGTACCAAGAGCAGGAAAGCTTGTCAAGCCTTCATAGTCACGACTTCAATGGGGCTGGCCAGTGTAGGAGCTGGTAGATTCTAATCTATCTGGGAGTGGAAGATTTGAGAAAAAAACATACACCTTCTGTGGTAACCGTGAGAATTAAAAACATATTCTTATCATTATGGACTGTGACTTCTTGCAACGGAACAATTATAAAGAGCTCTTTGGCTTAAGAAAAGGATAATGACTTTCTTGTGGATGCCCTCAGATTTCGACATGAACCGGTGTAGCAGAAAGTGCCAAATCCCCATGGGTTCAAGAGCTAGATTGAGAAGTCCAGAGATTTAAGGTAGTAGCTCTCTACCTATGTCAAAAGAAAAGGTGTAGAATGGTTAAAGGTCTGAGATCTGCCTTTGGCAGATTAAGGTCTGAAGACCATCCTCATAAGACTTGTCATGGATCATTTGATCATAGCTGCATTGGACACGTAAACAACTCTGGAGGGAGTGGGACGCTAGAGGGCGCACAGTAAGATGGCCGCGCGGTAGAACTGTCCACCGGCCGAGCTCATAATCTTGCATTAATCCTTGTCATCCAGATCTGCCTCCAACCTCAACTGGCTGCTACAGCTTCCATGACTGCTGTGGAGCACTTTGGCCGAACACTTAAGGCGGAAACGTCCCCATTACGGATCTAGCTGCCTGTGAAGCCGGGTCTGGTGGCTCAGTGGACTAAGTCTGCTGCAGGGGTCTGCATGGTCACACATTTAAATCCTGGTGGGTCCACTCAGCCTTTCATCCATCTGAGGTCAATAAAATGAGTACCATTGAGTCGGGTAACAACAAACATCTGTTATTCAGCAGCAAGATAACTGTAGTGGTGAAGGTGCACTTTACAAATACACATGTTATGTTATATTATGAAGTGTTGGGTTTGCGCTGACGACGTGGCGGCTACGGTGACACTCGGACCGGGCACCTGAGGTAGGCCGCTGCTGTGAAGGGTGGGCCGGTGTGCTTGGGGTTTGGCAGCATCCTGGGCCTGACGTAGGACGGACCGTGCGGCGGACCCTGGTGTGCTGGTGGGTGCCAGGATGTTGAGTTCCCCATCGATTGGTAGGCCGTGCCACCTCCACGTTCTGCTTGCGCGGCCCTGCATTCTCAAGTCTAATTGGGGGCTGCGCTGGGTCCCCTGGCCTCGCGGTTGGCTGGGGAGCTGCGGCGGACCCACTTTAGGTAGCGCCATTTTTGTGCACTGTATGTCTGCCTGCTGATTGCCCCATACCTGCCTACTCTGCAGCTTTCACACATGCTGATACCGGGCTTCCACATTATCTGAGGAGCTCTCCAGCTGCCATCCGCCTTGTGAGCCTGCAATCCTGCTGGTGTGCCACACTGATACCGGCCCAGCTGCAGATTGCGGACCTGTCTCCGAGCTCCACATTGCGGAGATGCCCACAGCGAAGATCTTCTTCCATTTCTGGGGAACTTCCACTGGTACTCCCTTTAACCAGTGCCTCGCTGCTGGTGTTGGGTCTGCTTTTTTTCCTCCTCCGCCTCCCTGGCACTGGTGCCCGACAAGAATACGAGACCCCCGACGCTCTGCCACAAGGTGCCCCCCGCATACAGATTCGGCGCCAACCCGTGGACATTAAAAAGTGGGAAACACAACCAGATAACCCACTGCAAATGCACTAGTGTCTCTGCACCCCCTGCAACAGCTCTCACTGGGGACACTGCGCTCACCTTTGTCACTAGGTCTACGCCCTACCTGTGATACTGGGAAGGCATGTATTCCACTGATATACCGGTGTGCTAGGCACACTGGACTGCATGCCCACCATGGGGAAGAGCCAGCCACGTCTCACTTTTGAGCCCCGCAAAACCAACAGATCTGCTCAACACACGGCATCAGACTCAGAGGTGGAAACTCCCAATGATCGTCTTACTAACATTGACAAGATGCTCCTTGTGGTGCAAGCCAGTCTGCAGTCCATTGACGCCAAGATAGACCATCTCAACCTCCACATGGATCACATGTCCTACAAACTGGACATTATTAGACAAGACAGAGGACCCTAGTTATTTAGGATCACGAAAATGATAGACATATACTAGATAGTATATATGACTTCTGTCCAGCCGGACAGGAATTTATTAGTTAAATATTTTGCAGTGGTTCAAGTATTTCAACATTTATACAAAAGTGGGCACAGCCTGTGACCCACAGGAGACAAGACAAAACAAGTGACAGCAATTTATGTAAAAGCGCACAAGGCGGTCTGTACTATTATTCAGTATAACAGACTAGGATTCATTCTAAGCAAACCATTGTTAAAGGCATTTTGTGATTTCACGACAACATATGGTGCTTTTAAGGTCGACGACATTTCGATGCAATTCAGAAATACATGCATCATCATCAGGACAAAAACTTTTTAGTCATGTTTGTCTTGAGACTAATTACATTATTACATAGCCTCTATGGCAAATTACATAATGTAGAGGGAAAAAAGGGAAATGAAGTTTTTGAGAGGAAAAAACATAAACAGAGAGATCATTAGACATTACTAGGCATGACTACATTTTAAAATTTCGACAAACTGTAACACAATAAAATACTAATTTGTGCTACTGTGAAAACTGCAAGTGACTTAGTGATGATTAACGGTATGAGTGAGAGCTGTGCTCCGTGTTTTTTCTGACATGCTTGTCAACTCGAGGGAATGACTGTGGGTTTTCGGTTTAAGAATGGTTGAACCAGTGCTTAATTTGTAAAATATGAAGTGCAGGTGCTCAAATCTTTTTTAGGAGGCCACACCCACTTCCCTCGGCTCCACCCTCTTCTATCAGTGACTCCTCCCACTTACTCTAGTTGCTACCCCACATCCTCAACTGGCACTGCTGACTCTCAAGTACCAGAAAACTATCAGATGGTGGCAAAGGTTCATTTAGAACCTTACAGCACGTGGTACGGAGCTCTGCATGTGTTCAATAATGAAGTTGCTGTTCACTGGTCGGAGAGCGATGCACATACCTGAGAGCCTTTTGCATGTGGGCGAGAGATGATATTATGTATTAGCGACTGTAGCTCAGAGGTTTGACCAGGAACACGCACTGTGCAGGCCTGTGGTGGTTTCATGCTCCTGCTTCATAGTGCAGACATGCTCTTCTTCCTGCAGCTGCCGGCGTGACACACACCGCCAGCAGAGAAACAAAATAAACTCATCTGGATCACACGCCTGACAGCGCTGATGCTGTTGATCTGGTCAACTCCCCAAGGTGGAACACCACTCAAAGACAAATCCTAGTCGCAGCCTCGTCCCACTTGCGGGCACGCAAAAGTGATACATGATGCAGTTTGCCTGTATGAAGATAGCAATCGTGTTGCTTTTCTTCATGGAATAAAACCCATACCTTGGGTTTGGATGCCATCTAAATTGGGTTTTTCGATTATTCATTTGGAAAGGAAATCAATACATTCCCTCTAATTGGACATATTTTCATTACAATATAGAGTGAATGACAAAAGCAGACCTATTTCGTAATTCGTGACTGACTGGATTCAAAAATACTTATATTTGGAAATATCTTTTGTGGACTCTAATCACTAGAAGAAAAATAACTATAAGCCTTGAAAAAGCCCTGTGGGCGAAACGCGCGTCGGCTGCTTTCTTCCTGTGGTATATGAGAATAAACAAACTTCGATTCAAGGAGACCTGTTTGGACTATTATATCATTACCTCCTGAGACTATAATCTTTTCTTGGACTGAATGACATAGGGCACTGAGATTGCCAAAATTGTGTCAAGTAACACTGAGACTACCGTTTACAGAAATAATGAGAAGGGTGTGCTGAGGTATTCTATTTTTGCATGTGTGACCCATGTTCCTTTTTGGATCTTGGGAGGAAACGACACCTTGGTGGGTAGGTGTCACATACCTTCAGCACCCTCGCCGTAGTTGCAATTGCTTAATGACCTATTGTCACGATTATACTTGGCGTAATAACCTAAGATGTGCGGCTCAATCTAAGCAAACCCATTCAATTGTGCTGTAAGTGTTGCTTTTCTATATTTAATTCCCGTCCAGCAGGCTTAGAAGGCATTGTGATGGGTCTGCATGTGCAAGGGTAGGTGGTGGAGATGGTGTTTGAGAGTGAGTTGGTGAGCTGTGTTTTTGTTGTGGAGTAGTCTTGTAGTGTAACAGACATGGAGTTGTTCATTTTGTTTGTGTCTGTTTAAGGTGGAAGGTGTATGAGTTAGGGGTGGTGGTGCAGCACATGGGTCATGTTGTAAGGATCTGAATTGTGCAATGGATGAGAGGCGTTATAATGAGATGACAATTTTTGTGTTTGTGTATTTGTGTTAGGTGTTGAGGAAGAGAGAAATGTTGGCAGTAAAGAGGGTTTAGGATGTGTATTAGTTGTGTAGTTAGGAGGGTGGGAGTGGGTGTATATTTCTAGTTTGTGATGGAAAGTATTATGCAATAGTGTCCATGTGTGTTATTTTATTTTGTTGGTGTTGGTGTGTTATGGCTTCTCAGATGTCCTGCAGTCGTGCCTCTTAAGCAGTGTAGCTTGGACAATATTACTCCATAAGTAATTCCGTATATGTGAGGTCTAGCTCTCTACCCTCGCTTTTATGCTAAAACTCCCTATCCCATATCATCTCCACATCGCTTCGCTACTTCAACCATTACCAAAGTTTGGCCAGCAGACAACTCTGTTTTCTGGCAGGTCTTTTGGTGATTGGCGTCTTCCATGTGACTTGCTTAGTGGAAATTTCTTACTGACTAGTTTCAAATGGTTTGTACTAGGTTCAGTTGTAGCATGCTCACTATACTGACCACACAACTCAGCAAGCACTGGCAATGCCAATAGGTCTGGCTTAAAAGCTATTTACTTGTAGTGTGTAGCATTACAAGTAAATAGTACGGGAATAGATATGTATTCGTGTGGTAGCTGTAGAATAATATTGGTGGAGGGTAAAAGGTCGGGTGAGTTACACTGTCAAGCCAGACCTAAACATCCATGTAAGTTAATGACAGCCCTCTCCCCATTTACGCTGCTGCCAGAGGAAAACAACATAAATCATCTAGTTTTCTAAGGTACTTCAATGGCATTCTAATGTCATGTGTGTGTGTCCCTGAAAGTTCAGGCTTGGGCAGCTGGATAAATAGGCAAAATGATCACAGCTGCCTGGAACTAGAATGCAAGCACTTTTTTGTGGAAGCAGACAACTTCTGCCCAATCATACCATGTACTACTGGCTACCAACAGGTGGGCAGATCGAAAGCCCCTCTCTGGTGATGTTTATATAATTTTCACCAACTTTTAATACCATATTTCAACACATGGGCCCCAGAAGCCGCTGGGAGCACCACAAATCATGGCACTAGTATGGGGTATGACCTACTTAATTATACTTCGCATGGAAACACAGAGCAGCCACTCAAACCCTTCTGCAGGCAGAGGCGGGTATCTTCACACAGCTCATACTACCACTTCGCACCAGGTGTTCAAATTCAGTGTGGCAACTACTAGGAAACCTTGCCCGGCTCTCCTAGCTAAAGTTCGGTCCGCCTTGCGGTACCAATACTACCACACTGAAGCTGCAATAGAGAGGCCCTGCAGAACAGGGTGATGATGGACAAGCAGAGAGACCCCACAATCAGCAATGCTGAAGTTAGTTACTGCACCGTAGATACAAGACTATGACCCACTACTGTAGCGCGTTGGCACGGTGAATAAGACCACCCACAGACTCCCCACTGCAGCATGCCACTACAACTGTTTGGGAGGCAAGGAGTGTTGTACACTTATAAAGCCCTGAATGGCAGAGTAACCATGCTCGACCCTTCGCATTCAGAAGGGGGTTCATGGATGAGCTAAGACACACTGGCCAGAGTCCAGAGTGCCATCATAATTCGCATAGGAGTTCAGGATTAGTCCGTGGTGGGGAAATTTAGGCTGCATTTTTAAATGTCTCTTCTAAAATCTGTGTAAAATGTAATTCAGAAACAAAAAGGTTGGCATTTGTTATTCTCATTTGCTCTGGATATGTTTCTATATTTGAATCTTTAGGTGCGTGGTTGGCTGCACTGTCACCTGAACTGATCAACAATGTTTTATGTACTTCTTAAATTCTTTAAAAAAAAAAAAGTATATTTTTAATATCAATGTTGCTTTTGTAGTCACGAAATGTTTACTCCTTGTTATGTCCACGAAATTGCCTTTACATTTTAGTAGGATTTGGGTAAATGGATCTACTGAAGATGTGCTGCTATTACTTGATAAAATAATGAGTTGTGATAAGAAAAAAAATAGTTTCTTAAAGTTTATTACCGATTTAAATTTTTATATGCCAGCCTGCGACATTAATTATAGTTCGCGTGGTAGTCCCATTCTACTGCCGGGCATGTGAATGACTCTTGATGAAGCTTCCTGGCCTTTCAGAGCTACTTCCACATCAGGAATTCTTTTAATGTCCCAGGCTTTAACATCGTTTGCCACCTTTTGTCACAAATTTACCGGCACATGTCCACCATGCGAAGTGAATCGTATCCGGTAATAGCGACCCTGGAAGGGGGCCTCATGGGGCTGGAAATGCTGCCTCATTTCATTGGCTACCTCCTGCTGTAATCCCGTTGCCTCATTTCATGGGAACTGGGCTGTCTGCGCCCGTTATGCTACAAGATATTCAAAGGCACTGCAAGAACACATAGACAAGAATGTTGGTTGAAACGGATAGGTGTCAGTATACATGCAAATGAACACCGAGAGACAGCACCCCCAGAATAAAGACACCAATGCAGTACGATGAGAAATACATGTGCTGTTAATGTCGTCGTAGGTCTCTTACCCATTACCTGCTGTGGTGGTGGGTGGGCCGGCCTGCAGGGACTCCGGATCCGGGACACAGAACAGCCTGCCAGACACACCCTGCATCGGCTTCGATTAGGCCTGGTCCGGACGGCCTGGTGCTACTGCTGCTGCTAATTGTTTGTAGTACCCCCACCACCAGACAAACTAGGGTCGGGCCTCGGGCGGCGGGGGAAGGGGCCAATTTTTAGGCGCGATGCTCAGCTCGACTTGAGAGAGCTCAGCTGCCTGTTGCGCGCTGCGGACGGTCACGTGGTGGTTATGCTGGGGGGGGGCTGGGCGTGACAATGTGTAAAAATCTGCGCATGTTGCCGCACAGCCCCTACTCCTTCACATAACCAAAAAGCAACTCAAAATACGCCCAAACCTCCGGCCCGCCCACAGCAGCCAGTAAGTGGTGAAGGCCTCCACGGCGCGCAGTGCGATGATGCCACGCGCATTTGCCGCCCAACAACACAGATACGTTTATTTAAGCTAGAAAGAATACAGCCAGTGTTAATGTGTGTGACTCACTCCTCGCCGGGAGATGCGAAAAACAGGCTGCGGGCCGGCACGGCACGAGAGTCTGACAGTTGAGTTCATACAGAATTAACTTACATTGAAAAATGTGACGTACGCCTGGTGCGCGCAGTGCAAGAGTGTAGACCCGGCCCTGTCAAGAAAGTGCCGGTGCTAAGCACCGGAAAGCACCGGCACAAATTAAGCCCTGGGTTGAACTCATTTTATAAAAAAGAAATTACAACGGCGCAGTGCGAACGGACCGTGATTCGTAGTGATACAAAATAGTGAAAAGAAGATATACCGGCGCGGTGATCACAGAACGGCGCAGTGAACTTGTGTACAGGGGTTGAAAACAAGATGAATAATTCACTTGGTAGAGGTTGGTATACCTGGTGGAGCTGAGCCGGATTGCGGTGATAAGGTAAGTGAGCCGCGAGAGAATTATAGTGCATCTGTAAGGCGGGAAAATAAGGGCGGTTAGGTGTACTCGTAACGTCCAAGTGGTGGCTGTGTTCGTGACGCTACGAACTAGATACTCACTATTAACCGGCCATCACGGGAAATAACCATGGAATGGGTAATGTTGGTTCTAGGTAGGGAGCGCGGCTTTATGGAGCTTCCACATGGGAAAATCTGTGGAAACAATTGGAAAAATCTGTGGATTATTCATCTTGTTTTCAACCCCTGTACACGGTCCGCTCACACTGCGCCGTTGTAATTTCTTTTTTATAAAATGAGTTCAACCATTCTTAAACCGAAAACCCACAGTCATTCCCTCGAATTGACAAGCATGTCAGAAAAAACACGGAGCACAGCTCTCACTCATACCGTTAATCATCACTAAGTCACTTGCAGTTTTCACAGTAGCACAAATGAGTATTTTGTTGTGTTACAGTTTGTCGAAATTTTAAAATGTAGTCATGCCTAGTAATGTCTAATGATCTCTCTGTTTATGTTTTTTCCTCTCAAAAACTTCATTTCCCTTTTTTCCCTCTACATTATGTAATTTGCCATAGAGGCTATGTAATAATGTAATTAGTCTCAAGACAAACATGACTAAAAAGTTTTTGTCCTGATGATGATGCATGTTTTTCCGAATTGCATCGAAACGTCGTCGACCTTAAAAGCACCATATGATGTCGTGAAATCACAAAATGCCTTTAACAATGGTTTGCTTAGAATGAATCCTAGTCTGTTATACTGAATAATAGTACAGACCGCCTTGTGCGCTTTTACATAAATTGCTGTCACTTGTTTTGTCTTGTCTCCTGTGGGTCACAGGCTGTGCCCACTTTTGTATAAATGTTGAAATACTTGAACCACTGCAAAATATTTAAGTAATAAATTCCTGTCCGGCTGGACAGAAGTCATATATACTATCTAGTATATGTCTATAATTTTCGTGATCCTAAATAACTAGGGTCCTCTGTCTTGTGTAATAGATTACTGCCCAAGGACCCTAGTGCTATTCCTTTTGGGTTTTCCCTTGGCCTGTCAAAACAAACTCCAAACTGGACAAGCACGCACAGCGCCTGGGGGAAGCCGAGGCGCGTATCTCGGATGCCGAGGATGGTCTGCAACTGGTTACCACTAAGACAATCTCCATGAAAATAAGTCCTCGCATCATATCGGCCCGTAATGAAGACTTGGAAGCTAGGTCGCACCGCAACAACGTGCGCATTATGGGCCTGCCAGAATCTACAAATACAGGCTGCCTCGAGACTTACGTGGAGAAACTTCTCCGGGACATCTTTGAGTCGGAAAAGTTATCACAAGTCCTCATTGTAGAGCACGACCAACGCTCCTTGGCAGCAAGACCCCCCAGGTGCCCCGCCTCGGCCTATCATTGCCCGCCTTCTCAATTATAGAGACCGGGATGCGGTTCTCCGCCTTGCTCGAGAGAAGGGCTCTATCATGCTTGACGGCAACACTCTGTCTTTCTTCCCTGATTTCACGCTAGCAGTACAAGAGGCCTGCAGGGAGTACCAGCCCGCCCAAAAACTCTTACTTGCTGCATGAATACCGTATGCCACGCTTTATCCCGCCAGACTGCGTGTTGACAACAATGGGAAATACAAGTTTTTCAATTGCCCGAAATCGGCTTTGGATTATGCTAAGACTGCATCCGCAGCAACCGATCCCACCTCCTCCTTGCCTACTCAGTGTATTGTTTTTTTCTTTTGCCATAATATTGGGAGAGTCGTTTCACACGCTTGACTCAGATGTATGACATGGAGCTAAGACTTGAAAGACACAATAGCTCGGCCACCTCCTATTCATGTTGGGAGGGTGGTTGTGCTTGGTGCCCCCCTTTATGGGTGCTCCCATCAATGGTTGATCCCTCGGTACTCTACTGAGGATTTGTTACAGGGATGGCTTTAGCGTGTTGGAGTTGCTGAAGTGGGCGTGGGGTGTTGTGGTGGGAGGGGGAGTTGGGGTTTATGCTTTTGGCCACACGATCACTTATTGCACTGGGTATTGCTCATGATTCTTGCACATATACCAGACATGGGGTAGATTTCCTAAACAACATGCTTAATTTTCACTATGCACAGTGCTAGTACGTTAATTTTTTGTCTCACATGGAATGTACGGGGGCTAAATTCGCCAAAAAAGATTGGTCAGGTCCTGGCTCACCTAGATCCCCATCACATTAACATTGCCCTTTTGCAAGAAACGCATCTGACGCGATATAATGATCAACTAGTTGGGGCCCGCTGGGCTGGCTTTTGCCTTGCCTCCTCCTCCTCCTCCTATAGCAGAGGAGTTCTCACAATATTCAAAAAGGGTATCTCTTTCACAGCTCACCGCACACATACTGACTTTGCAGGTCGATATGCTATTGTGCACGGCACACTAGCATGCAAACTGGTCACCATTGTTAACTGCTATTGTAGTGTAGTTCCTATATTCCCAATAGGCTCCACGCATTGGAATAATATATCCTATAGATTAGACATAGGATTGAGGTTGACTAGGTCTCTATCGAATATATTAAACTTAATAGTGAATGCCAGCTAGCTCAGAGGTCACTAGAAACTTTCTCGAATTCACAAGAAGGGATTAGTTTCTGACAACCGCATAAACATGACAACTTTGTTTCCCAAGAATAAGAAATGTATCTCTAGAGTCGTGGAAACAATAGATAAGTATTTCACTCAATCACTAGCGCATGCTTCGTTTCTACAGAGGTGCAGAGGAATAGACAGGCGTTTTCAATAAAAGGTTTTATTGAACAGTCTTCTTTCTCATGCAAGTAAAGTGAACTGCTACAATCATAATGCAGACTGCAAAGTGTAATGTGTACAGCGAGAATATTACAAAATAATACTGTACGAGCATTGTATGGTTTCTCAACCATACATAAATACATACATACACAATAATGGCTAAAAATACTCAACTGGTGCTTCTAAAATACGGCTACGCCAATGTACCTAACCTAAGTCAACTACGCAGGAAGTAGTAAGTGTGGTGTAGCATAGGTTTAGTTTTTCTTTGCCAAGAATCTATCCAAGACTTCTCTAGGTTCTAATAAGCTCCATCCCTTAGTTTAGAATGAAGGAGGTCTGGTATCTCAGTCTCGGGACTCGATTTCCCAACACCCCGCAAGGGGAACTTGGTAACACTGGGGGCTGGATTCTCGCCAAGAGAAATGCAGCCTCTCAATCAGTGCTTCAGCTGGAGGGTCAGCTTCCTTCGGCACTTGCTGTAGCAAGCTGCGTCGGGCAAGTAGATAGTTGAACTGCTCTGAACCACCGTGTCTTGCTAGAGCAAGTAAAGGCATATTTATAACTTGAAGGTGTCTAGTTTGACGTAAAGTCGGGCATAATAACATCAGGAAAGAACCCTAAGGAATAGTAGTTCTTTGTAAAGTACATGAGTTCTTGACAAATCAATATTCAAGTAAGGGAAGGCCCCTGACTGCTTAAGCCGATTTTCCAAGAAATCGTTGTGATGTTTTGGTAGGGGTGGAAGTAGCCATGCCTGTGTTTGGTCCACATGGGCTATGTCTAAATAAGGGAATGATTTCTATGCCTGTATTAGGACAATGTGATTGTACCTATATAAGGGCATGAATCAGGAAAATTCACTCGGATCCTAAAACGACATACAACACTATGGTCCGAACATAGATGACCCTGAACTGTTTGAGAGCCTCCTTGCGGTCCTGAGGGTCTGGCCAGGCACAGCAATTCTCTGGGGAGGGGACCTAAACATGCATCTAGACCCCCCAAAGATAAATCTAGCGGTAGGGAGGGTCATTTGCCAAGGGCAGCTCAATTCATTAATTCTGGGTTGGTGAAATTAGGCCTGCTGGATTATGGCGACACAGACATGTAGAAACTCTTTCAGGCACGCACATTTTGTCTGTGCATGGCAGTTGGTCTCTCCTTGACTACTGACTGGTGAACAAGGGTGAGGCGTGCTGGGTGACTGATGTGGAGAGTCTGCCATGCACGCTCTCTGATCACTGCCCTGTGCAGCTTACCCTCTGTGTTCCATCGATGACTTCTAGATCCCTAACTTGACGCTTTCAATCTGAGTCATTATTGGACCCTCTTTACTTTGCGAGGCGATTACACAATGCTTTGCTAGCAACACGGGATCTGTGGACATCGCTGGAATACTATGGGAGGGCTTCAAAGCCACTATTCGGGGCACTTGCATCAGTGGATTAGCTGGTATTTTAAAAGACATACGGGCCAAGTAGCTAAGGTGGAGGCTACGCTTACCCGGCATGAGCGCAAATATGAATGTGTGCCCAGTGAACTGACCCTGGCGTCCCTCAAAGAAGCCATACTTGAGCATGCAAAATTGGCGGATGAAGAGCTACGCTATATCTCCAAGAGATTCGTGGATCGCTCCTATGGGGAAGGTGAGTGACAGGGACACCACTTAGCCATGAAAATCTCACATCGTCTACACCAGAACACAATCACTACAATTACGGACAAATCAGGTCATGACCATAATAGCGTCAAAGATATTACTGAACAGTTCAGACAGACATATGAGACACTACACACGTCTCAAGGCAAGACTGACTTAGAGGAGTTTGATGACTACTTGTCGCAGATAGCCATCGCGTGGTTATCAGCAGGACAGAGGGGTCACCTGGATCAACCTTTCACGGTGGAGAACGTCCGCATGGCCTCTCTTCCTAACAAAAATGCTGATGGCCCAGATGGCTATACCTTTGAATTTTATTTGTCCTACGCATAGGAGCTTGCTACCTTTCTGCGGTAAATGTATGCAGAGGCATACGACTCGGGCGTTCTCCCCCCATCCCTTCATGAGGCCTTAATTTTTACCCTGTTGAAAAAGGACAAGTCACCAGTTTATTGTGATTCATACAGATCGCTATCGCTATCGCTCTTCAATACCAATGTTAAAAGTTTCGCAAAAATCTTGGCTGTCCGCCTTCAACCTTTGATGCAGAACTTGGTCCTACCAGATGAATCTGTCTTCATAGCCATGAGGTCTGCATCCTACAACCTTCATACTCTAATAACTCTGTTCCACACTCTCTCCTGAACTGCCAGTAGCAGCCGTCATTCTGGACGCTGCCAAGGCGTTTGCTTCAATTGAATGGGGCTATTTGTTTAATATCCTTTGGCGCATGGGCTTCTCTCCCTTCTTTGTTAACTGGGTCAAGTTACTCTACACCCAACTCACTGCGCGGGTCCGGGTGGGCGGCCACACCTCAGACTCGATCTCCATAACTACAGGTACACGGCAGGGGTGACCACTATCGCCGCTGCTATTTGCCCTCACACTGGAACCCCTGGCCTGTCTCATATGGTAATGACACAAACATGCGTCTATTAATCTACATCATCGTCCGCTCATTATTTCATTATACGCGTACAACATGCTGCTTTTTATACGGGAACCCCACACCTATTTAGCACCGGTTCTACAGGAATACATCCGATTTGCTTGCTTCTCTGGTTTGTCTATAAACTGGTATAAGTCGGTGGTGATGCCTATAACGACATGTACACATCCGCACTAGCTAGAATTCCCCCTTGTGTGGGCGAAGGAGTCGGTCAAATATTTGAGAGGGTGCAGAGCAGGAATATTGACAGAGAAATATCGTGGGACATTAATATCACCGCAGAAATATTGTTTGGAAGATTTATCGACAACAAAAATATAGAT
The DNA here is from genome assembly GCF_964263255.1 of Lissotriton vulgaris. Classification (NCBI taxonomy): domain Eukaryota; kingdom Metazoa; phylum Chordata; class Amphibia; order Caudata; family Salamandridae; genus Lissotriton; species Lissotriton vulgaris. Next base: position 571,026,203 of record NC_141695.1, read on the forward strand.
GACAAGAATGTCGACTGACAGGTAAGTAATATCGATTACAAAAATATAGTTGTAATAAATATAGTTTATAAAAATATAGTTGACAAAAATATCCATTTATTAATAATGTTATGTAGTTTAGTGCGTTTAATAAGATTTTTTTGTCATTCTAATATATGTTTTAGAATTTTTCTAGTCATTAATTTATTATTTTAAGTTTAATTTTGCATTATTAGTTCCGTAGCGGGTTGTGGGTTTATAGGAGAATAGGGTGGGAAGTAATTTAATTATATAAAATTAATTGATTAATTGATGTGTTAATTTATTAATCAATAATAGTAGTTGTTCATTAATTTGAATTAGTCAATTAATGATTAATGATGTTAATTGTTTAATTAATTGTAGGTGTGTGTTGTGGTGTTTATATCTGTAAATGGTGTGAAGGGTGATAAGTAATTAATTTTTTACTGATTAATTATTAACTATTTAAAAAATTATTTACCATTAATTATTTAGTAATTATTAATTGCAATTGTGTATTTAATTTTAGGAGTGTGTTGTGGTGTTTATATGTGTAAATGGTGTGAAATCTGGTAAGTAATTAATGTTTTTGTGATTAATTAATAAATAATAATATGTTAATTTTCATTAATTAATTAGTAAATATTAAATGTAATTGTGTAATTAATTTTAGGTGTGTGCTGTGGATATTATAGTGCTAAATATAGTGTAATCAATTATTTTCTGTTATCTTTGTTAATAATAATATATTTACATTTATAGATTAATTATGTTAAAATTGGAAATTAAATTTTATAAAAATGTTGATAGTTTTGTTTTTTATTGTTTTGGGATCTTGCACTTTCCCTACTGTTGCACTCACTGGAGTGGGAATAGTAATTATTACCCCTGCGCTATCCAACTCTTTCCCTACTGTTACACTCACTGGAGTGGGAATAGTAATTTTTAAACCTACGCTATCCAGCACTCTCTCGGCGACCACATCGCTATTATGAAAATTGTGGTGCTGTTGAAAAGTTTATATCTTTTTTATAATGTGCCGATTCCCCTCTCTCCCCATTTTTTTAAGACATTACCTACACTGCTCCTTCGCCTGATCTGGGGGTGGGGGGGGTGGGGGGAGAGGCAGGCTTGAGTAGGTTGGTGCACTCTTATACTGGATTACAAACATGGGGGCTTTAATGTTCCGGACATGTATCTATATTATTTATGCGTGCAGGCCCTGTATGCAGACTTCTGGTATGCCCCCCATGGTTTCATCCCCCATGTAGCGGTGGAGCACTGGGATTCACATCCCACACCGTTGAGCTCCATCATCACGTATAGCCGACGAAATACGCCCGTGGCGCAATCAACACCATCAACTCGAGCATTGCTCCCTGTCAGACACTAGACCGCTTAGCTGGGAAGCTCCCTTTATACTCTCCACTCCTACTCATGGCTTGCCATGCTGACATTTCAGTATCACACGAAGGGGGACTTATGCGCATCCTAGCTCCAGCGGGCATTGATAAAATGCAAGATTTATTTCCTAAGGGCACATTTTTTACACCCGCGGATAGAGACTACATCCAACATAAATCCCTATTATTCATATTCTCGCTTCATAGACTAGAAAGAGCGGTGCAGGCCCACTTCACGACATTTTCCTGCGGAGACTCCAGCATCACCGGCCTTGCACACTATACTCACTACCCCCACCAGACACAAACTGGTCACTAAATTATACCGAGATGACTGATCAGATAGGGCTCTCCCCGAGAAGAAGAACCTCAACAAACAGAACCAATATCTAGACCCACAGCTCACTCAGAAAGACTGGGAACACTGCTGTGCATCAACTGGCGTTCTTACATCAAACAGGAACCTATGCATCATACATGTTAAATACCTTTACCAGACATACCACACACCTCACTACTTTTTAAATATGGCCTCAGGGAAACAGACGCTTGTACACGTCGCTGTGGAGCTTTAAGTGCGGACCTCAGGCATCTAGCCCGGTCCAGCAGCAAGGTGAGAGACTACTGGACGGAAGTAGCTGCTGAGTTACCCGCCATTATTGGCGTTGCAAACGGAGCCCCACAGTTGCACAGTGGCTCAAAGATATGACGTATTGCAGGGAAAACTTGGTATTATATGCGGCGGAGCTGCCAACGACTTCTTGACTGCATGATATTTGGGAGCCCTGCTGATATATTTACGTTCCATTGTTCTGAATGATACCCATACCACTGAGACTGTACAATCATTGTCTATATTGATGCACATGATGTATTATAGCTGTAATCATACTGTAACAACTGGAGTCTACCCCCTTTTGTATATGTATCATATGGCTCGTTTCCTTATCTGATAGCACGATCCCCTGTTTTACCATAATGTAATTGGGTGCATTGCTGTCTTTGTGTTATGTATAATGTTTTATGGAAATCATAAATACAAATTAAAAAAAATAATTTTTAAAAACAGCTCTGGAGGGAATGAGTAGAAAAAATATGTAGACCTTTGCTGACTCAACTCATATTGGGGTATTATTCACTGAGCACACTTATCCTGATCTGAGGAAAATTTTTGACAGCTTTCATTCACCAAAAGCCGCCATCCGTTGCAAGTCTTTACAATAACGTCCTGGAACACATGCTCACCTCATTCTTGGTATCTGTTTGCTGATTTGCCTTTCTGTAATTTTAATAGGTAACTGCAAACTGAACAGACAGTTTCGGGGGATTATATGCACTACGAGGAGAACAACATAGACAAATTATCTCCTGGCACCTGTCCCATGAACAGCAGAATTTACCAGACAATAGAGTAAAGTAGATAAAGAAATACACCCACATTTTTCATCTCTTCGCGACAGTTGCTTTTACAGTGCGTTGCGCAAAGCTTTAACTAATCAGTTACAGAATCCGGAGTTCTTAAAACGTACAAAGGAATAGCGCTATCCATTACCCCTCACTTTCATCACCTTCGAGATGGAATGCTTGGAGACCATAGTTCGCTAGTTGTGAACCATGTTGCATTCTGTAATGAGACCCGGGCCTGCCTGAGTGTAAGAAAACTGACGCCAAGACAAACAGCGTGTCACTGCAGTGCACAGTCAGCCATGCCCGGCTTGTCCTGAATAACCACCACAGCCAGGCACATGTTGGTGCTTGGGGATTTCCAGGGGAAATGAGGTTGTGCACTCCAAATATTAGAGCTTTGGCAATAGTGAAGCTTTCTTATGTTTGCCTCTGTACTGGCATGATTTTGAGCTCATGCTGACGAGGTGAGCAGAATGCTGTGGAAACAGCAGTACCCTTGGTAGTCCAGGCATCAGCAAACTGGTAAGGAAGGCCTGGCAGACCAAACACAGCATCTGCTCCGGAGCTTCTCTGCCACAAGCTGCATGAATGGACCCATCTGACTCCCGATGTGCTCTCAGAAAGAAGTGCACATTTCTGTTCAAGTTATGTGTTATTTCATGGTCATAGCCAAGGGAGTGGGCAGAAATCTAAAATAACCTCCACTTAAAACCCCAGCTTTTATGGCACCAAGCAAATGAAGCAAGCGTTCACGACTCTCCCCAGACGAGCTCTCATGTCTTTTCCATCCAAGCACTTATCCATTCATCCTTCTATCCTCCTGATATCAATCAATCAAATAATCAATCAGGGATTTTGAAGCACGCTACTCACAAGGCACTGGCCGGGGGAGAGGGGTTAGAGCAGTGCCATGGTCATTCGAAGAGCCAGGTCTTGAGATCCTTTCTGAATAGGTTCAGTGTCGGGCTTTGTCTGCTGCGGAGGAGGAGTTTGATCCAGGTCTTGGCCATGATGTAGGAAGGATCTGTCACCTGCTCTGGCCCTCCGGATGCGGGGAACCATGGCCAGGGCTAGGTGAAATGAAATGAAATGAATGAAATGAAATAGGATTTATAAAGCGCATGGCTGCTCGTAAGCGTCCCAGCGCTGGTGAGTGTGCTAGATGAAAAAAAAAAGGATTTAAGGAAATAACCAAGTTTTCAGCAATTTACGGAAAGGCAAATGGTTGGGCTGTGCTCGAATGGCAGGTGGTAACGATTTCCACAGTTTGGAGGCGTGATAAGATAAAAGACGTCCCCCCGATCGGGCTCTCTTGATACTGGGCATAGAAGCCAGGTGAAGATGAGTGGACCAAAGGGCTCTGTTAGTGTTGTAGGGCACAATGAGATCCTTCAGAATAGGAGGGGCATTGCCGTAGAAGATTTTATGAGTGGTACATAGAGATTTAAAATACACTCTTTCCTGTATAGGCATCCAGTGAAGTGATCTGAGAGCGGGTTTTGCTGAACAGCGGTTCCCGGTGCCCGTAAGCAGCCTAGCAGCTGTATTTTGGACAACTTGTAATTTGGCAGTTACTTTCTTGGGGACCCCAAGATACAGGGCATTGCCATAATCCAGCCTGGGCAATATAAGGCCCTGGATCAAGAGCTTCCTGGATTGAGGGGGAAGTAAAGGAAGGATTTTCCGGGAGGTGCGCAGGAGGCCATAAGAGGCCCCCGCCGTTTTCCTGGCTTGAGTATTGAACATAAGTTCTTGGTCCAACCATATACCTAGACTTTTAATATCAGGTTTGGGGGTCGGGCGGACCCATACAAGGTGGCCACATGGTCTCAGGGCGAAAATGTGACTGGTTACCCATGACCAGGATCTCAGTTTTAGCGCTATTTAACTTTAGATGGGAACCATCCATCCATCTAGTTATGTCTTCAAGGCAGGAATACACGTCCGAAGAGGGGCGATCCAGCTGGCTCAGTGATATAATAAGCTGGGTATCGTCAGCATATGTCAGGAGTTTGACCCCATGTGGAGTTACGATTTCCTCAAAGGGAGACATATATACATTAACCACATGCGCGCTAGCGGTTTTCCCGCTGTGCACTGACTTTCGTGGAAACCCTCGTTACATGACGAGCTCAGCTCGTCATGAGCGTATGACAGGCGTAACTCATGATGAGCTGAGCTCGTCATGAGCGTAGAAGGGGTTAAAAAGTGTAGGGCTCAAAGATGAACCCTGAGGAACGCCACAATGGGCAAGCCCCGTGACCCCCAAACCCTTGAGGCGGTGAATCAGGGTAGAATGATTCACGGTGTCGAAAGCTGCACTTAGATCCAGGAGGATCACTGCCACTGATGCCCCTGAATCTAAGATCTTTCTGGTCTCCTCTACCACCGTGATCATTGCAGTTTCCGTGCCCTGACCAGGGCGGAATCCTGTCTGTGAAGGCTGGAGTAAGTCCCCTGATTCAAGAAAGGCGGATAGCTGACGGTTGACATATTTTTCTGCTACCTTGCTAATACCTGGAAGTAGAGAGATGGGCCGATAGTTGCTCAATTCTGAGAGATCAAGAATGGATTTTTTGGGTAGAGCTTTTACTATGGCCCTCTTCCAGTTTGGGGGGACAATGCCCTGTGAAAGAGAGGTGTTGATCAATCTAGCCATTGGGGTAAGGATGGTAGATGTAACTAACTTTAAGATATTAACTGGAGCTGGGTCCCGCGGGGATCCGCTTTTGATTGATTGAAAGATGGGAAGGAGTGTATCTTCAGTAATAGGGAGAAAAATGTCTAGATTAAAAGCTGATTGCTGAGGGACTGCCGAAGGCATATCTTCCAGATCAACAGGTTAACAGGGGGGAAGAAGCCTCCGAATGTTTTGGATTTTAAGGTCGAAAAACTCTGCCAGCACATTGCAGCGATGATTAGAGGGATCCAAGGGAGGAGAAGGGTCCGGGGTTTTAAGAAGTTTCTTCACAATACAATAGGTTTCCCTAGATGAATTTGATGAGGATCTAATTTTTTCCTCAAAAAAGGCCGTCTGAGAAGATTTTAAGACCTTTTTTAAATTTAGGATCGTGTGTTTATAATCTAATTTATTTGAGGGGTCGAATTCTCTCCTCCATGCCCTTTCCGACTTTTTGCAGAGTTTTTTTAGGAGGCGAAGTTGGTTGGTAAACCAGGGGGAAGTGGTCTTTTCCCTTGGTTTAAAGGCTAATTTTTTGGGGAGAGCTATATCCAATGAGCTTTCAATCCATGCAGAAAACTGAGCATCTGCTAATACAGGGTCGCAATCGTAAGTGGGGAGAGAAAGTTCAAGGATTCGCTTCCAATCTTCCGAGACCATTTTTGACCAAGGACGGGCCGGCATACTGGGGGTCTGCCTAGGGCAGGGGGTGTCGGGAATCCGCCAGCTAAATGGTATCAGGAAGTGATCCGACCAGGGCACAGGAAATGGTACAAGGATCTTAAACTCAGGGAGGTTGGAGAATATAGGGTCTAGAAGGTGTCCTGCTATATGAGTAGGTTGGTAGTTCTCCAAGTTCAGTTGTTAGGCCGCAAGGTCTAGTTTCAAATCCGTTGCTGAATTGTCTCCGGGGCTGTCAAAGTGGAATTTTAAATCTCCTAGGATCATGAAATTCCGTAAAGTACTGGACAGGGCTAGCGAGGTTTTTAAAAGGGAATTGCAAAACTGCCCTGCAGAGCCAGGAGGGCGGTAAATAAGGACCCCAGAGAGTGAGTTACAAGGGGAAAGTTGAATGGAGAAATTAGCGTTTTCGCAATCTAATATGGGGCTGCTGTGAAGGCGGCAGATGAGGTGATCTTTGTACATTTTTGCTATTCCCCCTCCCTTTCCCTTTGGCCGATCAATATGTTGAATAAGGAAGCCCGGGGGCAAGGCCTGGACGATGTCTGAGGCCGAGTCTGGAGAAAGCCACGTTTCTGTAAGAAACAGAACCTCCGTCTGATGGTTTTCCAGTAGTAAGGCTACATCATGCGCATGTTTGGGCAGGGACCTGCAATTGAGCAGGGCCATGTTAATATCACGATCTGAGGTGTGGCAAAGCTTATAAGTAGATAATGCATACGGACAGTGGAGGCAATGACTGTGGGAATACCCAATTGAAATAGAATGCGCACAAGACGGCAGGGGGGGCTGTCTTAATTGAAGCAGAACATACCTTGATATCAGGTCAGCAGAACTGAGGTTTCTTCTGGAGCGTGGAAGGAGAATCCACCATTTCACATATACATTCTGTCATCAATTCATTCTTCCATCTATCATTCAGTATTTCACTATTCCTTCCTACCGCCAAGCCATATTCAAACCTTTGTATGAATCTCAAGCCTATCCATCCATCCATCTATCTATCCTTCCACCATTTCACTATTACATCCATCCTTTCTGTCACTTATCCATCAATCTACCCTCTCTCTACATCCATCATTCCTTTCACTCATTGATCCACCCATCCTTTTACTCAGCCATCCAATCATCCATCCTTTCGCAAATCCTTCCACATAACTATGTATCCATCCATTTTGCCTTCCACTAACACATCTACCCACTTACTCATCCATCCATGCTTTCACTCATCCGTCAGTGCTTTCACTCATCCATCCAGCCATCCACCCTCCCTTCCACTCATTCATCCATTTTTTCACTCATAAATCCATCTACCTGTTCATTCTTCCACCCTCCCTTTTACTCATCCATCCTTTCACTCACCCATCAGTCCTTTCACTCATTCATTCGTCCTTTCACTCATCCATCAACTCTATCCATCCATCTACCATTTCACTCCATTCATCTGTTCATCCTGCATGTCACTCATCTCATCCATCAATCCATCCACCCTCCCTTTCACTCGTCCATCCATTCTTTAACTTATCCATCCTTTCATCCGTCAATCTACTTTTTCACTCATCCATCCATTCTTTCACTCATCCATCCTTTCAGCCATTCATACAACCATCTAACCATCCATCGATCCTTTCACTCACCAATTAATCTACCCTTTCACTCACACATCTATCCATTTATCCTGTTGCTCACTAACAATTCCTTTGTCTGACAAGATGCAGACAGAAGTGGCCCATCAAGAACTCCACCCAGCTGTAGCTTGTAAAATTGGGGGACCACGGCATCCCAGCATCCATCCATCTATCCTTTTGTTAATCCATCTACCCACCATTTCACTCCACTCATCCATCCACTCTTTTACTAATCCATCTGTCCTTTCTAATCATCCATCCATCATTTCATTCATCCATTCATTCACCCTTCCATCATCCACACAACCTCTTTTATTCATCCACCCATTCTTTCACTTATCCTTTTATCCACACATGCATCCATTCATCCACCTTCACTTTCACTTATCCATTCACTCTTTCACTCATCCATCTTGGAAACATCTATTATAAAGCAGCCAATCCCCAACGTTACAAAAAATTCCATTACAGTGAAAGTCATTACAACGACTTGCTTTAGATGATGCAGTGTTGGACTGGTGTTGGATTTTAAGTCCAATACCTCCCATACTGATAAACCGACTGAAGTTGGAATAGTAATTTAAACTAGTCAATCGCTTCCCTAAAGCAAGTCGATGTAATGACTTGCGTTGTAATAGAACTCATGGTAACAACACAGTTGTGGTATTGACTGCATTGTTAAGTTAAGTGTTCTTTTGCTGTGCGTGGTAACCAATGCTAGTCATCCATCTTTACATCCATCTCTTTACTCACTCATCCACCCACCCACCCTTTTACTCACACAACTATCCATCAGTCCTTTCACCCACTCAACCAAACAAACACCCTCCATTCACAATATTAAGGAGCCTTTGCCTACCGAGTTGCAATCAAGAGACGCCCATCAAGAACTCATCCCCTGCTTAAGCTGCGAAAGAACAGGGGGGTTTTAGCAGTCAAGCTAGTTCATGGAGGAGTGGCCATTAGATGTCTATAATGACCTGGATACTACACAGTGGAATCAGAAACCTAGGCCAGGACGCGTACTTGTCCTGACATTTTTTGTTACAAACAGCCAATGACTACAACTAATTTTTTCGCTCAGTGGCAAATCTTTCTCGTACCAGTATTTTCAAGATCTCCCAGCCATGCAATGCCATTAGGGTTAGGGTTGAAAATCACATATTCAACATAATTCCTGAAATTGAAAAGGGTGGTCACTTGGAATCATGACACCCTGCTACCAATGGGGGGTATACTGGTTATGAACCCAAAAGTTCACCATATCAAAATATAACCAATTGATATCGACACACACTCAAAGCCATCATGTTGACCAGCCGTTCAAAGCTGATTCTGCTCCCTGATACACTCTTGATTGCTGTAGCTTTTTCTGTTCTCCTACATGCATACTATGTTACCTTTTTTATTCTTTCTCCGAAAAACCACTGTAAAGTTTTGAACACCAGGGGCTCTATTAGGATGGCGGGTGGACTTTGTCCGCCCGCCATCCTTGCGGGAAACAGGACCGCCCGCGATATGTGGCACCAGACATCTTAAAGGATCTCCTTCTGGAGTATCGAAGTTGTCATTTATTGCAGTATGTCTAGTTAAGTAAGAAGGAATTGGCCTAATTCCACATAGTCTTGTTCCTATTTATGACGAGAGCCGGAAGGTAGTAACTGCAGAGTGTGAAATAACGCTGTATTAGTGACCACACCACTGTGACAGTAACAGCAAAGATTATCTTTCTGGTCTCTACATCAGTATAAGGTAGGTATCAGAAAAAGTCCCAAATGGCTAACATGAATATTTAGACTGTGGTTTGGAGTGTGCTTCAGTATCAGTTTGTTACAATTTAAACTTTTGACAGGGTTGTGATAAAGAGCAGGGTGTTTGTGTGAGGGTGAGTGGAGCCTAAGTGAGTATCAGTGTGTAAGTGTCTGTGCAGTGTGTGTGTGCTTGCGGATGGCGGGGTATATAAGGGTGGCTATGTGTTGTGTGTGTTTAGGGGTTTTCTGAGTTTAGACGATCGTTGTATGTGGGGGAGGGGGTGGGAGGTGCGTGTGTGTGAATAAGCAAGTGTGTGAATGGGTTTCTACCCACCAGGAATCAGTCGGAGCACCAAATATTTTCACATAATCCCTTGAACAACTCCAGATTCCAATACAGTGGTGCCAAGTCTAATGAGCCATTCTGTACCCTCCATACTATCATGGGACTAAGCTCATTTTTATGTCTGGCTGAAGTCAGGACCTTTCATTTCTTTGCAAAAAAACACAGTCTGACTTGAGACAGTGTCAATCAAAATCTTGGATTATGCCACCGAAGTATTCTGGCTATTTACATGTATCCTTCCATCTCCGTTGAAATGAATGAGGGCATATTTAACAGCCGTACTGCTGTTTGAGATGCTCAGAGGATGCATTTGATATTCAATTCTAAAACTTTTGCTCTTGCTTCACGTACAAAAATAACGTGTATTCTAAATGCCTCACTGCTAGAGAGGGTTCCCTTTTATGTCGCAGTATCTACATTACTCTGACTGTTTTTAAATACAAAACAAACATTTAAATAACATTGTTTAAAAAATGCTGTTTCCAATTTTTAAACTCGAAATATCTTTTGATCCTGGTGTATATAAATGCCATTGATATGTCTTTTGTTGCTACATGTAATCTCCATGCATTTTCCCATACATCTAGAGCCAGACTTCCGAGTCAGTCTCTACAGGTTGCAGCATAGGGTGAGCACAGCACAGAGGCTCAGCGGTGTTGAGAGGGGCAGAGCTAGGCCAGCTTGGTTGGGAAACTCGAAGGAACAGGAGAGGTATGGGGTGGAGGGAGCAGAGGGGCAACAAAGGGGAATGTGCATATTTATACACGCCTCAAAGCCACAACTATTTTCTTTGCCACTGCTTGCCTTTGATAGTCACGATCTTGAAATTGGCTTTGCTACATATTTTCCCTTTCAGTTTGTCCTCTCTCAGCAAAACGGTCCTGTGTCAATCAGTAACTGTCGATTGTGCTTTCTTTCCACTAAACTCGCTGCTCCCCCTAGAACGTGTTGCACGACCCCTTGATTTGTTCCAGGCACAGCATAGAGTTTATCAAGTATCCTCAACATTGCTAACAGCACCGTTTTAGTTCTAATTCGAAGGCTTAGCATGGTAAAGTATGGGAGATAGGAAGGTCTTTTTGCGTTTCTCGGGTAAATCGTTACAACTGATAGGGCCCTCGCTTACAGGAAGCTTGCTACCATAAATGTATCGCGTCATCAGGAGTATGCAGCTGTTTTGGCGTTTTCCCTGAGCCCTGCACTAGAACACCACAGTAAAGGAAGTAGTACATTTTGGATTTTATTATCAAACTTCTGGTTCTGCGGTATGTTTTTGGCACTGTGCCCATCACGTTTCATTTACAGGAAAAGCTCTATTGTTTTGTTACTAAGTTTGCATTTCTTATAAATAGTTCTCTTCCTACAAACACAGTCCATCCATGGCACGTCTAATCACTCTGAGTTCATGCGAGTGCAACCTTGCTACGGGCCATATCACATAATGTGAGTACTGTCGGTTTGTTCGTTAATTTAATCACGCTGATGTACTTCACTAATTTAGATAAATTCGTGTTAGTCAAAATTCGCATATTATTACAATAACGTGGCAGCCTTTATTTACATTTCAAATATCAGTACACAGGACAACACAATGCCTTCCAGAAAACTAGCACAAAGAAAGCATACCAGGGCACAACACAGTAAAATAGTGAAAACAGAACACCGTGCACCCAAAATACAACTACACAATTCAGTAATCTAGCACACATCGTAAGAGCAGAAACACACTACACAACATATCTCCACTACATCAAAATGCAGCAAAAATCTGCTTTGTAATACATGTAAAAGGTGATTGAACCCATGCAACATTGCATAATTACCCAGAAAAACTTGTAATGTCGCTAGACATTAATGCTTTGCGTTATGACCTTTTATGCATTATTCAAAAGGGATATGCTGAAGAGATTTGTTGTCATTTTACCATAAGTGTCCATGCTTAAGAATCTGGACATTTTTCATGGATTACTTCTTTGGCAATTGTGGAGTCTTGTGAATTAGAGATGACAGGACTCTTTTGGTTCCTGACGGACTCCATATAACAGTGACATAAGTGCATAGGTGTGAGTGATAGAATTCATGATGTAGAATGTTCAGTTAATGGTTACACACTGAGGAATAAATAGGTGTAATACCAAGCTCTGTGTGTGGCATGATCCTTTGCCTGTACCCAGGTTGGGGAGGATGCTACAACTGGCAACGAGATAGGGGATACTTAAACCAGCAACCCCAATTACCTAGGGAGCTCTGCCGGAGAGTTTGGTATAGCCAGCAAACTGCTCACACATGCCTTGTGTGCCTCAGTCAAAGTGAAATTCAACGGGGCATGTGGAGTCAAAGCGCCACTCCAGGCAGTGCAATCCAGTGAAGAAAGTGAAGGCCTTAAAGAAAGTGTGTTTGTCATTAGCTAAAGCCGAGTCCAGAGTCAGAGCGCCACAGCCTAACACAGAGCTATCTGTCATACAGTACGACAACGCTAAAGGCAGTGACAACCAGGTACAGACAAGTGCCAAAGGCAGTAATGGCCGAGTGTAAGGTAGCACTAAAATCGGAAAACAGTTCTAATACAAAGAAACATTAAAGGCAGTGACAGCTAGGTACAGAAAGTGCAACAAGTGGCGACACCCAGTTGAAAGAGAACTCTTTGAGTGGAAGAAGAGAAATGCAGATTAACATTAGAGGTATTGATAACCATATATAGAACATATGATCACGTTTACCAGAACCAGAGTGCAAGGAGCCATCCTACCTCAGCACCATGTACCACAAGCCAAGCAGGAAGCGGCCGTTGAATAGTGCAATTTTATTGTCCAATGGCTGCTGAAAAGAGCGTTAATTACGGCACTGCCGCCTTTTTGAAACTACTGCCTCTCTTTAATACTGCCAAAAAGCAAAATATTAGCCTCAGATGGACTGCCTGTATTGAAACCTTTGATGATTTTATGAATGCGCTGGAAGAAGTAAATGACAAAAAGATCATTAAATATTTGAAGAATTTGGAGGGTGAAGGAATAAAAGAGCGTTGCACAGGAGAAGACACAGAGCAGGACTGCAAGTCTCAGGGGGGGCCTGCAGCTGAGAATTGCCCGCACCTGAGCCTGGGCCCGCCACAGCCTACATCAGTGCTCACCGCTCCCGCTTCACGGAAAGCGTGCGGGCGCGCACCGGGTGAAGCCCGGGCCAAGGGCAGGCTCGTCTGCGCCCGTCCGGGGCCGAAGGAGGCCAGGCTGGGCCCCATCTCTGACATTTGGCATTCCCTAATAGCTGGTAATTTTATTTCAGTCCATCAGTGACTACTAGGAAGTGGCTACTTGACATTCTGTTTTTTAACTTCTCCTAATTTTTAACAGACTTTTCACTTCATATCAATCATGGGCAGGTGCAAAGGTGTTCCTGTCCCTGCTATCGCGGCAAGGGGGAAGTTGGGCTTGTCCACAACAGTTTCTACTATGGATTCCTTTTTGCAAAGAGCAACCTCTGTGTTGGATAAATAAATTGAGCTGGTAAACAGGCGTCTTTCCAGGTACCCATCCAACATCCAGCTCCTATGTGCTCCAAAGACTGTACTATCTGAAGTGACTGTTGGATGTGTTGGACCGGTTACCCGGGGTCATTGCCCCTTTTCTCCCGTGAGCTTACGCGGAAGCGTGGTCTCTGAGAATGAAGCTGGGTCTTCAATCTCGATATATATTTAACAAGATTAGAGAGCAAAGAGATTTTATCCACTTGGGTGGACGGAAGGGTAGGTAGCTATATAACAAAATTAAGGAGTACCACCAAAAATAAGGCTAGACAGCCAGTATTGGTGGAATGAGACACTAGTGTGAAAGAAGAAGTCCTTCTTTGTTTTTAAGGAACCCTTCACTCACCGACCTGGTCGGTGACATGCTTCATCATCGGGGCCACCTTGACAGCCGAGTGCCGTCAAGGTGTGCTGCGACACCTGAGATACAGTGGAGCGGGTATGTGAGTGATGAATGTGAAAAAAGAAAAAAGTCAGTGAGTTAAAAATTGTCCTGGTATGACTTATCCAAACATTATTTATTCTAAGGCTACTGGACAATATTATAAACAGTGTATGTTGATACAATAAAGGCTTTAATAGGACCTAGTGTATCTGTGCTATGTGTTAGGTCTACATGTTTCAAACCAAAGTGGGAGTTACCGGTTTTTCTCCAGGACCAAAAAGATGTAAAAGGAGTTGGGTGGTCAGGGTACACTAACACCCTGCCATACCTGCAACCCTTTCAGGACCCTAAATAGCAAATTTGCTATGTGGGTAAACGTTAATTGCAACCCAAATGTGGTCACAATAAAAATGCAAAAACCTGTGAAAAGAGAGAGGATCATAAGTCATAAAGGCTGATTACATGCCTGTAACGTAGTGAAGTGACGTAGTCCGCTCTATCTCTGAGTCATTCCACATTCAATTAATGCGAATAATCCATAGTGCGGTGTATCAGCATAATTTCTAAATGGGAACTGTTAGTTCCTAGGAGGACACACCTATCAATACGAGTGTGAAGGTGAAAACGCACATATAATTCTATATATTAAACCAGTCTCACACAAGCTAGATTGTGCGTGCCTAAGTCATGACTCTGTATGACTAGTGCCAGGAATTACCGACGTGATAATATACCAACTTGATCCAAAGTCACAATTAACACAAGACAAACAACACATTACACACACATTGCCAGAATATTAAAAAAAGCTCACTCCTCAATGGAGAAATGCTTACTGCACGGGGATTGAGGGGAGAGGCTACAGAGTTCAAAACGTATTCTGTGGAGGTAAGGAGAAATGGGAACACCATAAGGTCAAGGGATAGTATCAAAATACCGTATGGTCTCCTTCTCATTTGATGAAAAAGCTCCGGAAACTGAAGCGTTTCCGTAAGTATAGACTCTACTTACAGTTTCTCTGCTATGAAATCGACTGATAACCTAATCCGCCCTCCGCGCATCCGTGTGGGAGAGAAATGCAGCGCCGAAGTTAAAGGCGGCCGCCATTGCGGGCGCGGAGGGCGTGGCTAGCCGGCGTCGCGTGATGACGTCGCGTAATCATGTGATCGTCACCCGCGCGCCAGGTTGCCACGGGGATAGCATGTAAATAAAGTCTCGGTAACCGGAGTGGAAACGAGCCGGTTGTTTGGAAGGGGCTCAAAATGAAAAGAGAACAAGGGAAAAAAAGGTTGGAACGTACTCCTAGGATTTGTGTCACTGAAGGAAGTGGGAATTTAGTTTTTTACTTACAATAGAAAATTCATAGTGACAGAAGGCTCTGTGATTGAAGTCAGACCGAGCCAGTAGTGGGGATCATGCAAATGGGGAACACAAATTGGTGCCAGATATTAGAGCGCACTCATAGGATTTTGTTAATATACACCATTAGAAGTCTGTATACTGAGGGAAAATATATTGTTTCTCTTTAAATGAAAGGAATCATGGAGGTGAGGCCGGAGGCTATCAAATTCCTTCGCCTAGCAGATGCTGTGTCCTAAAAGCCTCATCACAATGGGGCGGAGGCTTGTTAGGAAATATCTAAGTAGTGGAGATGTGGTGTTTAGGAAAGTACAGAGGCCCAAGGGATATTGTCATTCAGACCATATTTGTTGGTGGATAGTCTATACACCCATCTTTGTTCTTTTTCAAACAGGCGTTTTTGTATGTTTGGTCCTGGAGTAATTTGCTCAGTGACGGTCCAGAACATATCGTTTGGAGTATGGCCTTTTTCAAGGAAATGGTCTGTCAATCGGGTCGCATTTTTCTTGCAGCGTATGGTGCTGCGATGTTCACAAATTCTCTGTTTGACCTTTCCGGTCGTCATCCCAATGTATCGTTTTTTGCAAGTGCATTCAATCAGATATACTACATTTTCGCTGTTGCAGTTAGTATGCGCAATTTGCCTCCATGTCTTCCCAGCTTCTAAATCTAGAGTCTTTGTATTTCTGGTTAAATGGCACACGCTGCAATCTCCGCATCGAAAGTGTCAAGTTACATCAGGTAGGCCCCAGGCTCTAGTAATGGAAGGTGTGATAGGAGCCATCTTTGTTCTTGGTCTGGTATTTACAAGAGTGTCTTTCAAGCTTTGAGACTTCTTAAAGGAAAAAAGCGGTTTCTCCCAGTGTAGATTTCCAGTGTTTATGATGTTCCAATGTCTATTTATACTTTTAGTTACTTGATTTGATATCGAATTGAATGTGGTCACGCAGGTCATTGGTATTTCCGCATCAGTTCTGGTTTTTTCTTCAAGGAGTGCCTCTCTGGGCTGGTTCCTGGCCCTCTTTTGGCATTTTTTCACTATCTTCTTAGGGTATCCACGATTGCCTAGTTTTTTAGATAGGTCATCTGCTTGTGTCTTATAGTCAGATAATTTGCTGCAATTTCTACGCACGCAGTCTTAAAAATTGCCCGTAGGGTAGGTTTTCCCTAAGAGGTCGAGGGTGGAAACTTTCAAATCTTAAGAGGTTGTTTTTTGAGGTTGGTTTGTAATAGGTTTTAGTTTCCAGATGATTGCCTTCCTTGTTTATTACTACATCGAGAAAAACAATTTCTCTTTTGTCGTAGCAACTCGTGAACCTGAGGTTCCTATCGCAGGTGTTGATCCAAGCGATGAATTGTTCAAGAAGTTCATTTGGTCCTTGCCAAATGGCAAGGACGTCATCAATGTATCGCCTCCAGAATGTCAGATGTTCACGGTATGGATTCATATCGTTCAGAATGAATTTATTCTCAAAGTCATACACATACATACCAGCTATGCTGGGGGCAAAAACGCTGCCCATTGAAGTCCCCCCGGTCTGTAAGAAAAGTTTTCCTTCAAACTCGAAGTAATTACGTTTGAGGGCCAGGGTGGCGCATTCCAGAATGAAGGCCCTGGGAGTATGAAAAGGCCAGTCTGCATTCTCTAGGGTGTTCCCCAGGACTCGGATGGTATCGTCCTGGGGTATGCTCGTGTATAGGCTTTCGATATCAAAGCTTAGTAGCACAGTGTCCTCATCCACTTCCACGTCTTGTAGTAGATTTAATAAGCTCTTTGTGTCTTGCAGGTAAGTGGTTTTGAGAAAGAAGTCGCAGAACCTGGAAAGAGGTTCTAGCAAGGAGCCAATGCCAGAAACTATTGGACGTCCTGGAGGGGGTAATCTGCCCTTATGCATCTTAGGTAAGATGTAAAAGTAAGGGATCTTCCCTTCGGTGGTGCATAAGTAGTCTGCTTCCTGTTTTGATATTGCACCGTTGGATTCTGCAATTTCAACCAGCTGACAGATTTCAGCTTTCAGATCACTTGTCGGATCAGCATTCAAAATTTGATAGTTTTTTCTGTCACTCAGAAGTCGGACGCATTCCTCACGATAGGCAGTAGTGTCCATAATAACTAGTCCACCGCCTTTGTCAGCAGGTTTTATAATAGTCGTTTCACAAGCACGTAGTTTTTTTAAGGCTGTTTTTTCTACGTTGCTTAGGTTCTGAAAATGGGAGGTTGTTTGCATCTTCTCAACATCATTGTAGACAGCCTGTTCGAATGTCACTAGTTCCACTGGTGTTGCATGTGGAGGTGGCATAAACGTTGATTTTAACCTTATTCCACTCTCATTTTCCACTTCACAATCTCTTGGTTGACCCTGTTTCTCAAAGAAAGCTTTCAGTCTTAGTTTCCTGAAAAAACTGTCCAACTCACAGTGTAACTGGAATTTATCCAGTCGTGCTGTGGGGACATACCCAAGTTCTTTGTTAAGAACATTTTCCTCAACAGTTGTTAATGGTCTTGAGGACAGATTAGTAACTAAGGTTTCGCACTGCTCGTGCCCGCCTTGCTCTTCGTTCTGTTGCTCACTGGGTCGTCTTCCTCCCAGTGTACTTGGTTGGGTTGTCTGTTTTTTCCCCTTCCCCTTCTGCCCCTGTGAAAAAAAGGAGGGCGAAACTGATTTTGATGAAAAGGGGGAGGCTGAAAATGTGGTTGAAAAGGAGGTTGCCAACCATACATCTGGAAATTTGCCGTTTGGTTAAAAGGATCTTGGAACATGGGAGGGTGGAATCCAGGCCAGAAGTTTCCTTGCCCTCTTCTCCCTCCTCTTCCCCTTTGTTTATTAACACTGGTGTTAGACCATTTCCTTGAAAAAGGCCATACTCCAAACGATATGTTCTGGACCGTCATTGAGCAAATTACTCCAGGACCAAACATACAAAAACGCCTGTTTAAAAAAGAACAAAGATGGGTGTATAGACTATCCACCAACAAATATGGTCTGAATGACAATATCCTTTCATTTAAAGAGAAACAATATATTTTCCCTCAGTTTACCGACTTCTAATGGTATATATTAACAAAATCCTATGAGTGCGCTCTAATATCTGGCACCAATTTGTGTTCCCCATTTGCATGATCCCCACTACTGGCTCGGTCTGACTTCAATCACAGAGCCTTCTGTCACTATGAATTTTCTATTGTAAGTAAAAAACTAAATTCCCACTTCCTTCAGTGACACATATCCTAGGAGTACGTTCCAACCTTTATTTCCCTTGTTCTCTTTTCATTTTGAGCCCCTACCAAACAACCGGCTCGTTTCCACTCCGGTTACGGAGACTTTATTTACATGCTATCCCCGTGGCAACCTGGCGCGCGGGTGACGATCACGTGATTACGCGACGTCATCACGCGACGCCGGCTAGCCACGCCCTCCGCGCCCGCAATGGCGGCCGCCTTTAACTTCGGCGCTGCATTTCTCTCCCACACGGATGCGCGGAGGGCGGATTAGGTTTCATAGCAGAGAAACTGTAAGTAGAGTCTATACTTACGGAAACGCTTCAGTTTCCGGAGCTTTTTCATCAAATGAGAAGGAGACCATACGGTATTTTGATACTATCCCTTGACCTTATGGTGTTCCCATTTCTCCTTACCTCCACAGAATACGTTTTGAACTCTGTAGCCTCTCCCCTCAATCCCCGTGCAGTAAGCATTTCTCCATTGAGGAGTGAGCGTTTTTTAATATTCTGGCAATGTGTGTGTAATGTGTTGTTTGTCTTGTGTTAATTGTGACTTTGGATCAAGTTGGTATACTATCACGTCGGTAATTCCTGGCACTAGTCATACAGAGTCATGACTTAGGCAGGCACAATCTAGCTTGTGTGAGACTGGTTTAATATATAGAATTATATGTGCGTTTTCACCTTCACACTCGTATTGATAGGTGTGTCCTCCTAGGAACTAACAGTTCCCATTTAGAAATTATGCTGATACACCGCACTATGGATTATTCGCATTAATTGAATGTGGAATGACTCAGAGATAGAGCGGACTACGTCACTTCACTACGTTACAGGCATGTAATCAGCCTTTATGACTTATGATCCTCTCTCTTTTCACAGGTTTTTGCATTTTTATTGTGACCACATTTGGGTTGCAATTAACGTTTACCCACATAGCAAATTTGCTATTTAGGGTCCTGAAAGGGTTGCAGGTATGGCAGGGTGTTAGTGTACCCTGACCACCCAACTCCTTTTACATCTTTTTGGTCCTGAAGAAAAACCGGTAACTCCCACTTTGGTTTGAAACATGTAGACCTAACACATAGCACAGATACACTAGGTCCTATTAAAGCCTTTATTGTATCAACATACACTGTTTTTAATATTGTCCAGTAGCCTTAGAATAAATAATGTTTGGATAAGTCATACCAGGACAATTTTTAACTCACTGACTTTTTTCTTTTTTCACATTCATCACTCACATACCCGCTCCACTGTATCTCAGGTGTCGCAGCACACCTTGACGGCACTCGGCTGTCAAGGTGGCCCCGATGATGAAGCATGTCACCGACCAGGTCGGTGAGTGAGGGGTTCCTTAAAAACAAAGAAGGACTTCTTCTTTCACACTAGTGTCTCATTCCACCAATACTGGCTGTCTAGCCTTATTTTTGGTGGTACTCCTTAATTTTGTTATATATCTTCAATCTCGATGCCTACTTGTCCCGATACGCCTATCTTGGTGGCTCCCTCATCGCCTGTTATTGTAATTAGTAAAAAACCAGGGCAGGGGAGGGAGCGCACAGGAGATGATGTTGCCTCTATGAGTAGTACAGATAAACCTCCCCTTGTTATAACGAGAGAAAAGGTAGCACAGACACCAAAAGGGGCTTTACATTCGGGGGTGGCACTAAAAGAAAAATGCAATGTATGGGTGGACACCCTAAAAAATATGAAATCTGCCTTGGGTGTCAAACCTTCTGGACTTACTGTAGCCGCCCCCTATCATTCCCTCATCCTTGTGTTGTAAATCAACGGCGATTAGGTTAAGCATTAGCAGAAGACATGCTGTATTTGACCATTGTCGTAGCAATTGAACCAACTCCCTTTTGTATTTGTGGCAGCCATTTTGTCTGCCACATGTTGCCATGTGCTCATCATGTGTTTTGTCCTTGTTAACTGTGCCTGAAATCTGCCCAGCAACAGGCTATATTTAGCATCCCCTGCTTTCAGCATGCCCAGGCATGCCCAGTAGGGTCTGTAGCTGTTACTAATTAGTTCAAGATAGGAATGTGTTTACTAGTTTCTGAAAACTGTTAACTCCGCCCACTCATCGATTGTGCCTTCCAATATGCCCTTATATGTACATAAAACTTGCTCTTGTATTTTGTACCGCCTTCTTTTGAGCCCCCTCAATGTGTATAAAAGGGGCCATGTGCTTTAGTTCGGTGTGCTACTCTATGCAATACTGAAGGGTGTTGTGTGGACTTTAGTACCACCTTTAAAGGTTTAATAAACTATGCTTTTGTATTTTCCAGTTTCTGTGCCAACTTCTTCCTATGGTCTGAGGACTCTGTGCAGAGAAGGGCGAACCCCTTGCACTGGTAGGCCTAGCTGAGGCTTGCTTACATCAATTGGCGCCCGACACGTGGGGCTCATCGGCGACTCGGATTCCCGAAGGAGTGGTTGTGACGAAGGATTGGAATCTCGCCGCAGACGTGATCACTGCCAGAAGAGACCTGAGTCTTGGCATCCAAGGCGTTGTTCCTTTCTTTCCCACCTGACCATCCAGGTGGTGCCGGTCCTCGACTGAGATCTCTTTTGTTGACTTGCCGTGCAGTGGCCGTTTGGTCGAATTTAGAACTTGGCAGTTGGAATCTGGACGCTCTGTGATTGGTAAGAACCGTTGTACGGTACTTGCTGTGGGTTTTGGAAGCCAGGGATTGGCAAGGCAGTTTTAGGATACGCTTGCTGTGGCAATTTTGGTTTGGTATGACTAGTCATGATGCGTATGTGAAAGTGAAATATATGCGTTGCTGACCATTGTCGTAGCAATTGATCCGACTCCATTTTGTATTTGTGGCAGCCATTTTGACTGCCACATGTTGCCATGTGCTCTTCATTTGCTTTGTCCTACCTCCTTGTTAACTGTGCCTGCTCTTGTATTTTGTACCACCTTCTTTTGAGCCCCCTCATTGTGTATAAAAGGGGGCATTTGCTTTAGTTCAGTGTGCTGCTCTATGCAATACTGAAGGGTGTTGTGTGGACTGTTGTACCACCTTTACAGGTTTAATAAACTATGCTTTTGTATTTTCCAGTTTCTGTGCCAACTTCTTCCTATGGTCTGGTAGGCACTGGTAGGCCTAGCTGAGGCTTGCTTACATCAATTGGATCTTTCCGGGGTGTTAGCGACACTGCAGGCTTCCCTGTCTAATTTACTGGATGCAAAATTGGGCCCCATCATTGAAAGGCTGACCCAGATTGAAGATCACAAATCGCTGCACCTCAGAAACCCATGCTATCCTCTGCTGGGGGTTTAAATATTGACCATGGACAGAGCAGTTTAAAGGTATTTGGGCCTAGGACCTCTCAATCACCTAGCCAGTCAATTACTGTG
The DNA here is from genome assembly GCF_964263255.1 of Lissotriton vulgaris. Taxonomy (NCBI): domain Eukaryota; kingdom Metazoa; phylum Chordata; class Amphibia; order Caudata; family Salamandridae; genus Lissotriton; species Lissotriton vulgaris. The sequence continues at coordinate 571,047,964 of NC_141695.1, forward strand.
GTGCCCCATATACCCATTGCCTTTTTCCGAAACCTCTGTAAGGCAGGAGGATAGGATTGCTGCAGCAGGGTCAAGTAGGGTCAAATCTGCATGTAGCAGTGGAAGCGGACATAGTAGTGTCACCAGCATTCACCCTCAAGCCAGGGATGGGAGTTTAGTGAATAGTGAAGTGCAGCGAGTAACTCTACCAGTAATAAACCTCCTACCTGAATCTACCCCCTATGTAGTGGTGCTGGGGAATGTTCCACCTCTCCCCCAGGGGGGTAGTGAGGATTATGGGCAGCTGAAAAAAAAACACTTCACTAGCTCTCAAATAATACTGTTCTGGGGGCTAGAGTGGCTAAAACATCCTTATGGTCCGCAGGGGTAGCTGGATTGGATGCCTAAGTAAAATAGGCACTGGTGACTTTATCATTATCAATTTTGATAATCCGCATACAGCAGGCAGGATTCTGTTCGGGGATACCTATAGAGTCCCTAGTAAGCTAGGCTCAGTAATTAGGGCTCTTATTTTTATAAACTCAAACAATCAAGACTAAGACCAGGTAATGATATAATGCCAGCCGCCCATGATAGCTGGTCACATGGAACAAACCATGCATATATAAGACAGCTGGCACCTCTAGCCCACCCTACAGTTATTCCATCTGCACAGCAAGGGGTGGGTTCTATGCTACACCTGCATAACAGATTTTCTTTATTAACCGGGATGGAGGGCTGTGACTGACTAGTTAATGAGAAGAGAAAAGTTCCAAGTGAGTGTTTCCCGATCCTGATGTAAACACTTTGCATCTACAAGAGACAGAGCACGATATTGTAGGTGTAAGTGCTGTACTAAATAAGAACGTTTTATCCTGGAATATAGCAGGGTTATGGGTCAAATTGGGAGGCAAGTTCTTGTTATTAACCTCCAGGAAACCTTATTGGTAGAATGTGATCTCTTCCTGGAGGGATATAGGGCTTTCTTTGTGGCAGCCACTCCCTCTGCAGGGGGCAGACCTAAGAGGGAACTAGTAACTTACATCTCCCTGTCAATCAATTGCCAGTTTCAGGTTATTCCTTCTCCTAGTCCTGGTATACTGCCTCTGACAATAAAAAAGGGAGTTAACAGATGGGGATTGATTAACTTTTATAATGCGGTGACTTGCCCATCTGGTGCAAATAATATTGCCACCTTCAGTACCCTCATATATCAATCTTATAGCGCCATTCTTCAAAATCTAATGATTTCCGGTGACCTCAATACCCACCCTTGTGGTAACCCTATGTTAACTAGAGTCTCAGAGTTGGGATGTTCTTGGGGTTTCATCTTGAGCATTCCACACAAGGGGAGGCACTAAATAACCTCTTGAGCAATCTGGACTTGACGGGCTCCATGTCTTTTTCTGATCCACTTCAGACTTTCCCTGTACCCACCTTTGATGGAAGAGGGATGGGGTCATTTATTGACTATATTTTAATTTCCTCTTCCTTGGATACATTTTTCAGTGGCTTTAATATTGAGGATAGTGTATACAGTGATCACAATCCTCTATATGTGTACATGCAGGGACCACTGTTAGCTCGGATCGAAGGAGTAACTTCACCAGGTATGCTAACAGCAACTGACAATTTGCGCTGTCTAAAATGGTCACAGATCACGGCAGAAAATTTCTATGGGAAGGTTAGAGAATTGTGCACTGCAGAGGTAGGGCTGTGTCTGGATGAGGGCTCTTTGCCAAGTGTGGTGATTAATGCTTATTCATCCATTGTAAGAAAAGTGGGAAGGTCCTAGGCATCCCGGGTGGTAGACCGGCGCAGTACGGTCCAAAATGGTTTGACTCCGCCTGCTCTAAGGCTGTTAAAAAATGAAGGGAATCCTTGTCAGCAAACCCCCGAAACATTGTACAGGTGCGAGCCTGCCAGAAGGAATTTAAGGACTGCCTGGCAAAAAGGAAAGGAGATATGAAGGAAGAGGCCTGGAAAGATTTGATAATCTCCAGTACCATGAGGAGTAGCTCCAGGTTCAGGGGCATCGTTAACAGGCCCCTTTTTGATCAGGATTCAGTGAGGGCCCTTGATTCTTACATAACAGAGGAGGAATGGGTGCTCCATTTTGAATCAATGTTCGAGAGCCCTACTGAGCCCCCTCCAGAGGTTGGACGTGATATAAATGCCCCTGTAGTAAACTTTGAATTGGGTGAGGTGGTGGAAGGTTTTAGGCTTAACATGCAACAAAGCCCCAGGTCCTGACTGTATTCCTCCTGATCTATTCAAGTCAGACCCTTCATTCTGGGTGCCTATTCTTGTGGAGTTGTTTAACGCAGCCGCAAATTATGGGTGCCCTGAGTCTTGGGCGACCTCCACCATTGTCCCTGTTTTCAAGAAGGGGGACCGGAATAGCACATCTTGCTATAGGCCCATATCCCTTCTAGATTCAGGGGTCAAGGTCGTGGGCCGTGTACTCTTGGACAGGTAGTCTAGCTGGGCGGAGGAGCATAAAATTCTTTTTAGACGTCTAGTTTGGTTTCCGTCCTGGGCGTTCCATGGTGCCTCAATACATCAATCTCTCATTGATACTGAGTAAATACACTGTTACTCGCTCAGGTACTGTATATCTTACCTTCATGGACCTGTCCTCAGCTTTTGACTATGCAAACAGGGCCAAGCAGGCAATGAGGGCAATAGGGGTAGAGAATAGCCTAGTCAATTACCTGGAAGACCTGCATAGGTCATCTAAGGCCAATGTTAGGTTCTCGCAGGACCTCAGGGTTACCAGGGACTTGGACATTAAAAAGGGAGTTAGACAGGGATGTATAATGACCCCATTTTTATTCAATCTATATAGAAACGGTTTGGATAAAGTCTTAAGTAACCTTGAGGTAGACTTCCCACACGTAGGGCGTCGAGGTCTACCTGTCCTACTGTATGCGGACGATGCCGACCTCATAGCACGGACGGCACTAGGCCTCCAAACTTTATAGGCTTTTTCTAGTTGTATGTCCAACCGGGACTTGGCTATTAACCATACGAAATCGTATGTTATGCAAGTGGGATTGCGCCCCCCAAAAAGTTTTCAATTTAGGGTTGGCTCTTCCCCCATCCCCCGTACAAATGTCTTTTTATACTTAGGGGTCCTCCTGGATGATCAGCTACAATGGGGCCCCCAAATTTCTAAGAACAGGGGGGCTCTGATTAGGGTTAATGCAGCAATTTTTAACTTTTCCACAAAGATAGGGAGGAAACCAATAGGTGCTTTATTAAAGATATATTGGGCTAAAGGCCTGGCTATAACCAGTTCTGGGAGTGAAATCTGGGGTCACACCATTGTGAGCCCCTTACAGGTGGCAGAGAACACATTTTTAAAGCGCCTGTTGTACGCCCCACAAAGCCTTTCTAATTTGTCGGCCCACAAAGAACTTGGGGTTCCTTTTCTGTGTGATACTCTAGCCTCGCCCCCTATTATATTTTGGTTAAAATTTTGGCTGAATCCTGAGTTAAATCTTACTCACACTATAATGAGGGATTGTTTGACCCTGGATAAAGCACTCCAAATTCCATGGCTTAAATATATTAAAAGAAGCCTGGAAGAAATAGGAAGTGTAGAGCTATTTCATAAGCCTGAAACAATCACCAAGAGGGATTGGAGACAGTAAAGTTAGCCTATTTGTCTTTAAAGAAACTGGAGAGGGACAAGCAGGAACTCAGGAAAGTAAGTTTCAGTGGGTTCTTAATGCTCAAAATAACCCCACTTACGGAGCCTTATCTCCTGGGGTCCCTGTCCGTTCACGAGAAGTTTCTTCTAACTAGGGGGGTCATTAGGATGGCAGACGGACCTGCGTCCGTCCGCCCCCCCCCCCCCGAGGTAGAGGGACCGTCTGCATGGGCAGCGGCGGTCCCTCCATGCAAATTAGGATGTGACCGCCACCCTGGCGGTCACATCCCGTATCTTTAACCTTGCGGTGGGCGCTCTTTGAAGCAGCACCCGCCGCAAGGTTAAAAATGCATGTATTGCATTTACAAGCACAAAGCGGCAGGCACCGCGCGGTGCCTGCCGCTTTGTTCATATAAATACAGGGGGGTACCATAGGTAACCCCATGTGCACCCCCACCCCCACCCCCTGACACCGTGGGGGCCCGCAAAGGGCCCCCAAACTGAAAAGACCACATGGTTTTCCACAGCAGAAAAGCCGCAGTGGAAAAGCATGTTTCCTGCCCCATCCTAATATGGCTGGCGGTGTCTGATAGCCACCACCACCATATTAGAGCTTTTCGGCCACGGTTGGAAGGCGACCGCGGCAAAAGCGGCGGACGGTTTTCCCGTCTGCCGATGAACCCCCAGCCATCCTAATCTGGCGGGGGGACTTTGGAGGCACTGCTGCGTTGATTCCGCATCCTCCGGGCCTGTGGTGGCTTCCGCCAGCCCGGAGGATGCGGAATCACCGCAATCCTAATCGGCCCCTAGGTCCAGGATGAATCTGTTCCATTTTTTGCTGGCTAGACCTAAGGGCTGTCACAGAGGTCAAGTATTAGCGTCCTGTGGCTGCGATGGCTTGTCTTCACAGGATATGCAGCACTTTATGTTCTTCTGCAAATTTTACTCTGTCCCACGGAAAGATTTCCTGGTCCCTCTCTTGAAAAAGTTGAATTTTAGACAAGTTCGTCCAGCCCTCTTGTACTTACAACTGTTGGATGATGACTGTTTGTTCTTTTTTGTAGGGTTTTTAAAAACTACAATGAAATCAAGGGCTTGTATGGATGTATAAAGTGGGGGCTGTTGGTTCATGGGCATCTTACAGTATGTTGACCCAGATTTTTTTAAGGTATAAAAGGATAGCAGGCCCATTTTAAAGTTTTTATTTTACTTTATTTTTTTAATTTTATGATGTTTTATGGGGCATTGGCTCTCTATGAATTAGTAGATTCAACTATCGCTAATGAGAAGCAGAATAGGCATTCCTGTGCAAAAAGCTGCGTCCACAACACAACGCAACATTCTCAACGACCATGCAGATTGGCGATTGTTAGAAAGGGGGGTTTCTAGTTGGCACTGGCTGGTGCCACCATCCAAATAGGTACCCTTCCTCCTAAGTCAGGGCATGTGCGTCACCCCTTTCAATAACCCCTGCTCAACCCTTTAGAATAAGATAGCACGAGCAGTTAGGCCTATCTCAGAGGCAGTGTGTGAAGAATGTATGACCACGTACAATAAGGCAGTAAGGACACCACAAAAGGACACAACTCAGATAGGTATTGAACAATTATATCTTTATCTAGCAAGTTAACTCAACTCTCAGAGTGTCAACAATAATATTTCATGTCAACCCGTAGGGTGCTCAAAGAAATGACAATGTATTGACCAAATCGTAACACTGACTGAGTTCAGGGATGGGGCCTACGCGACTAGTTGCACACCAGATATCTGTTGTTGCAAGGGGAGACAGCACGCAGCTTATCAAAGAAGCGGAGACGGTGACAGGCGACCACAATACAGGGCAGCAGAGGTCCGCAGCGTGTATCCACACTGACTCAGGCACTCAGGGACGGATGGGCTCCCCGCAGTAGTGGCACGCGGCTGCGGCAGCCCGGGTTGGGGGAGGCAAGGACTCTCGTCATGTTGCTCGGTGGTGGGCGCATAGAGGCAGCAGCTCCCTCTTGGCTGTGGCGGCCCACAGGACAATTCTGAAGGGAATGCAAAGTTTTCCAGGGTGTGGGCGCTCAGTGGCTATAGCTCTCTCTCAGCTGCGATGGCCCACAGGACAATTTCAAAGGGGATAAAAAGTTGTCAAAGGTGTCAAGGGTGCGGGCGCTCAGTGACTACAGCTCTCTCTCGGCTGCGGCAACCTACACAGCGAAGCACGATGATGCACAGTAACACAGGGTGGTAGCCGCACAGCAGATACAGCTCTCCTCTGGCTGAGGCGGCCCACGGGACAGCTCACGGGGGCCCAGTGGCCAGGGGTGTGAGTGCTCAGCAGCTACAACTCTCTCGGCTGCGGCGGCCCACGGGATGAATCACGATGGTGCACAGTAGCAAGAGGTGTGGGCACTCAGCTGCTACAGCGCACACTCAGCTGCGGCGGCCCACGAGACAAATCACAATGGTGCACAGTAGCAATAGGTGTGGGCACTCAGCGGCTACAGATCTCTCTCGGCTGTGGCGGCCCACGGGACAAATCATGATGGTGCACAGTAGCAAAGAGTGAGGGCAGTCTGCGGCTACAGCTCTCTCTCGGCTACGGTAGCGCACAGGACAAATCATTATGGTGCACGTTCCGGTGGCTCTCGGCGGGGAGGGGCGCTCCCTCAGTGGCAGCAGCCCACAAGGATCCTGCGGAAGGTTGGAGGGTGCAGATTTAGGCAGGCTCTCAGCGGTAATGGCTCTCGTCTTAACTGCTGCATCCTGCACAGGTTTAGCAAAGGAAGGTTGAAAGGCTTAGAGTTAGGTGGGCGCTCAGCGGCAGCACTTCCCTCTGAGCTGCAGCAGCCCGCACAGGTCCAGTCCGCGGCTCTTACAGTAGAACTAGAAGCTCCGGATTACTCGACGGGGGCCTTACCTGCAAGTTGAACTCCCCGCACGGGAATTCCAACGGCCGATTGGGTGAAATCTAATGTCCCTGAGACTTTGGCAGGAGGCTCCCTCGATTTGGATCCTCGGGTTGTTTCTTAGGCAAGATGGGATAAAGTTGCAAAGTCCTTTTCTCTGTTCACTCGGACAGAGTCCTGTCTTGACATCCAGAAGGAACACACTTGGTCAAAGATCCAGCGCAGGAATTTATACCTAGCAAGTCTTTGTTCTCTAAGGTTGCAAATCACTGACTCCAGTCAGAACCAGATCAGTGGGGTTGGGGAGCACTTGCTTTACCAGGCGTCATCTTGCCCTTTCAGAATGAGGGGTCTGCTATCAGAAACCCAGTGGGATGTGGAGCCATTCTTCACCTTGCCAGGCACGACATTGCTTGGAATCAAAGAGTCACCCCTCCCCACGCTTGGAATACCGATCTCTCTCTCCAGCCAGCCCTGACCCAGCTGGCTGTGCTGCTCCAAAACCAGTTGGCTAATACACATACTCGCAACAGCCTGTAGTAAAACTTTAAACAAGAAACTACCGCGTTTTCAGGAAAGGCATTTGACAACATATAATACCTAAACGGTCCTCACAAAAAGGTGGCCCTTGCCAGCCTGATTATAAATATATTAACCACACTGTGTCTTCGGAACACTTCTGGACTAAGAGGATATTCTTCCATGAAGAAGACCTGGATGCTGTACAAGGGACTGACATTCTGCTTGTTGCTTTGTTGTGCTAGCCTGCTGCTTGTTGCTTTGTTTTGATGGCCTTCTGCTTGCTGCTTCTAATGTGGGAGTTAAAGAACTGGACTTTGCTTTCTACATCCTGCTTTCCAAGGTTCACCAAGGGCTTATATTTGCTTACCTCATGTTAAGAAGTGTCAGGGCCACCAAAGACTTCATTAGCAACCCCTGAAGTTCTGAGCCATTGGAGGTAGTTTAGCTGATAGAAACCAAGAGAATCCATGCATTGACTCTCAGTGTCTGTTTTTCCCACCCATGACCCTCATGCTGTGGAAAAACCAACACATCGCCACATTGCGGCCGAAGAATCAATGCAGCACCAGCCGTGCAGCTGAAAGATCACCGCAACCCGAGCTCTGTGTCACCAACATCCGTGGCGCACACTCTGTCGCTGATGCAGGACCTGCTGTGCGGCTTAAGAAATCAACGCATCACCTGCTTCGAGGCTGGGAAAATGGATGCAGTGTCTGTTCCGTCGCATCGACCCAGCGCACCTGGATTTTCAATGCATCATCCATGTGCGCCAAGTTCTTTATTGACATAGCCCAGCAGTAAGAAACCGAGGCCAAATGTCTGTAGATCGATGTATCACCTCTCCTGACAGTAAGGAAATTACGGATCACCTCTCCTGACAGTAAGGAAATTACGGATCACCTCTCCTGATCTTCTTTGTTGAACTATTTAGAAAAGGTCATGCCCTTGCCCACAGTATTTTGTTCAGGTTTTCCTTCTCTCACGCCATAGGCAGGTCAAGTAAGCAATATACACTGATGGGTGCAGGTAAATAGGCTAGTGTCCTACTATCAGCTGCCTCCACCAGCCCACCTGTTAGTTGTTTCATGGCTAAGGATCAATGTTACGAGCAGTGTCACCTTCGGTGCAAGACCTTCACAAGGGGAAGGAAGCAGGGGCACTTTTACCCAGACCACATGTTTTTGGGTGACTGACTCTCCTGTTAAAAGATTAACTCATGTAAGAAGGATTGACCTCTTCCTTTGTGTTAGTGCTACACCACGACACTGCCCCAAATATTGTGTTTTCTCTTTTTTAAACATACGTTTCCCCAGTTCGAGCTGTTCCTTGGATCAAAATTCACAGAGGGACCCCACTAAATATTTGGCCAGTGACCCCACAAAGCTTCTGTTTGGGTGAACCTGTACAGTTCAACACAATCTAGGTTTTGCTCGGGATTACACAAATATGTTGAATATCATCCACGACACACTTCACATGAGCAGACAACTATATCAGGCCAGGGATTTGAATCCAGGCCACTTAGCAACTAAGATTCATCAAATCCTAGCAGATAGTGCTGCTTTACCAGTGATGAAAAGGTTGCACGTCACCAGATTAACTATTGTTAAAAAAACACAATATATGCGTAGAAGAATGATGTGCAAGAAGGAAGGAAACACAATATTTAATCAATTGGTAAAGGTGGTCAGGGTGTTGCTACACTTCTTGCTGCATGGATTGTATTTACATTTGAACCTCTCTTACAAAGCAAACACATAAGATCCTTTTCCTAAAGGCTACATTAATTTATTGTTTAAAGTCATGGGACACACCTCCGCTCTGTGAGCCCCATCTTGTAAATCAATAACTCGAAAATGTTTTAAGGCAGCTTACATTTCTCCCCAGGTAATTTGTGCAGGCCTCCTTTGTCTTTAGGTGGCCTTTGCCCTTCCTCGTGGCAGCGACAGTATAGATAGGTCTTTTGTCACTCCCATTAAATGTGGATTTCTCAAGATAGCTGTATCACTGAAACTGTCTTTAATATTGTGGGTTGCAGAGGTGAAGTACATGACAGGAGGGGGGATAGGTGGCAGGGCAGTGTAGGTGGCCCACCTCACTGTACTTTGCAGTGGGGGGGTTGAGGTTTCATTACGTCACCATGTCTATGTCTCCCTATCTCTATGTGTAGTTCTCAATGTTCCAGTGAGTGTGTCTCTATACCATGCCATTGTCTCCTTCTTCCAGAGTCAAGGGTGTGTTGTCTAAGTGTATGTTTCCCCTGCTCTACTATCTAAGTCATTTACTCTTGCTTTAACTCGTTTGCCCTGTGCCACATTGTTAGTGTCTACTATTCATTTCCATTTATCTCAAAATCAGATTCTCTCTCCTAATATTGTAATATATGTCACCCTATCACAAAATCTGTGAGTCCATGTGTCTTTGCCTCAGTGCCTACGTCCCAAATCATCATGTCTCGCAATCATAATGTTTGTGTTTTCCTCTTCCTGTCACAGTGTATCTCTTTTCTTATCCAAACACCCATGTATTTCTGGTCCTCTATTAATATTTCCCTCTCCCAGTGTCTCCACCTCCCTCTCTGTCTCCCTGTGTCAGTGTCGGATCAAATCTCTTTGCATGTTTGCTGTCTCTTCCTAGTTATACCTTTATGCAAAAACAGCAAATATAAAGATCAATGTGGATTTACATATCTGAATGGCAAAGATGTGGCAAACACTATAAAATGGCTGGTTACATTTTAGCAAGCAGCCTTTTACTAGGTTTAGGAGTATATAGTAAGCCATGGCGGTAGAGATGCTCTAAGATCTGCCACATATGAAATGCCTAAAATAGGTGACATTGCTGGAGTGCCATTCTGGGTGACTAGCTGCACTTACCCCTTCCCTTGACTTCCGCTAAGCGTCACAAAATTGGTTTTATGCGTTGCCCCTGTATGGTGTAATAATATTTCAGGACCTTCACACTCTAACTACGAATCTAAGTTGGTTCCAATGCTTATTTCGAGGGCCCAATTACAAGATACTTTGATTGAATCCACAAACCTGAAAAAATATTTGTTTTGTGAGCAGAGTAACACAACGTGGAGAAATTGTTGGTAGTAACTGTTATGGCAAGGCATTGTAGAGAAAGTGAAAAATGTACTGAGTGAGATCACAAGAATTGATAATGTCTATGAGAAGCAATGTCGGAATAAGGGGTTTGAAAGAGCAGGCATGATTTGCAGGTAATATAGCAGAAACATTCAGAAAATGTTCAGATATCCAAGGTAGAGGTTTCAGGACAGATGAGCTCTCGCATGAAATCATAAAACAGCACTGGGCTGCAAAGTTAATAAACGGTCTTTATTTAGACAACAAAACTAGTTAACTGGGATTCCAATATAAGTTATTAAAATCTAAACATCCATCTCCATTAAAAAACTCCTAGAAATATCATTCGAAGCAATAGGGCCACAAAAGATGTGCTATTTTCACATAGGGAATACTAATGTTGAAATTAGCAACATACGCTGATGTAAAAGAAGCCACAGTCTCTAGGCGTGCTCGAAGGCTCTCCAAGGCACAGAGATTAGCCCCAACAAGCACTGGGGGCTTGAGGATTAAATAAAGATAGCCTGTAGAAGCCAAATATCTTTCACAGCCTTGACCCATTGTATAGCTCCGCACATGTCATCCCCAAATAGCAAAAATTCAAAACATTAAACACTAGGGTCCATTCTTATATGCTAAGTATTATCATCATGTGATCTGCTCGTGACCAACACTGCCAATAGAAAAGGGAACCTTTGCAAAAGTAAGAGGAAAATGGAAAGGAAAAATGTGCACCAACTAGGAATGAAGGGGCCTCATTATTGAAACCTCGCACAGTATCTCAGTGTATACTAATTCTCAACAAAAAATACTTTCCAATAACGGAGGGTCTATAAGGCACAACGATTGTAGAAGGATACAACTCTTCACTTTGTTTTGTACCAAAACACTCAGCCTGCAATGGCAGTGTGTGTGTGTTTGTAAAGGTACAGGGCCTCTGAGGGTGGCACAATAAGTGCTGCAGCCCTTAGAGGTCTTCCCTGGTCACAGTGCCTGGGTACCTGTGGTACCATTTACCAGGAGCTGACCTATGGGTAGAGATGACAATTGGGTTTGGGTACAGTTTTTGGGGAAAGACCACAGGCCATGGGAACCTGATTTGTGGGGACCCAGGGCACACCAAGTCAAAAGTGCATCAGTAGTCTGGCAAAAAGTGTGTGTGGGGGGGTAACTGGGACATAAACTCAGCTTCTCACAGTGGTGCCCTCGCTCAATCACTTTATTTGGCTTGGGCATATCAACACATACTCAATCCTCCCTCTTTTTGTCCTTTTGTGGTACTAGATTGGCGTGGGTGGGTCCCATACTCACGGTGCCATTGGAACCAAGCTGGAACCAACGGGCCTGAACTGAAGAGGCCCAATTAGGAGGGGAGCTAACATGTACTGGACTTATTAATGTAGGTAGCTGCACGGGGAGGTGGAGAACACCTCCCACCAAATAATAAAAAAAATGCAAAACAATTGATACATCAAAGTATAGTTATCATTATTCTAAATTCCTAAGATTTCCTCTCTGCTCTAGCTGGGTCACGTGCTTGCCTGTGCCAGGGAATCGATACACCAAATAAATGGCCATCAGACCGGCACTTCATAAGGGTACAGTCCCACATGGCATGTGATCACCAGCTGTACTACCTTTTAGCACAATTGGTGAAGACAAACCCTAGATACACAAAAGCACCTTTTAAATGACCAATAACATTTCCGCTCGAGGCAGTCACAGGAAAATATGTATCAATAAACTAGTCACCCTACTCAATCCCATCCAACTAACCTCACATCCGTATAAGTAACGTGTTGTTAAATAGAAGGTATTTCTTGTCCACCAAAGACGCATCCATGAGTGGTGGAGGTATTTTTGCATTCTATGAACAGAGACATTTTGCTGTCACCTTTTCTCTGGCAGTTTGCATTTATGTATTGCTTTGATGTACACTTAGGTTACAGCACTCTAGACTGCTGTTCAAAATCTCCTGCAGAGCCCAACCTAAGACACAACGAGTACTGCCAAGGCCAAGAGGCCTGGCCCTGGCTTTACCAATACTTGTGTTGCTTGCGCCTTCAGCCATTTGTGAACAATAAAGAACACAAACAATTTAAGAATAGCTACCCATGCGTGCACAGACACCTACCTTTGAATGTTTCTGAAATGTATAGCCAACAGTCAGGTGGCTAACACATTGAAAGTATATCGGCCATCTTGAAACTCGAAAGAAATATAAAGCATTGAAAAAACATTACAAAATATCCATCTTACGTGGACTTGTCTGGGTGGATATTTTGGAATGATAATAGTTATAGTTTTACAAAAAACATTCAGAGATGGCTGCCTGAGGGTACACTTGCAAGCGTACACACAGGCACTTGCAGTGTTGTTAGGAAACTTTAATATTTAACCAATCACTATTTTGGAATGGTTGGGATGGTAAAACGGTAGAGTATGCACAAAATGCCTTGGACATTAGGATGAGGGTGGGACCTGGTGGCAGCCTGGAAGTATCTGGTGGGTCCTTGAAAAGAACAAAAATTAGCCCTCTCCAAACCAAAGTCTGAGTAATTTCAGGGAATGTATTCTTTGTTGTAATGACTGAATGCTGTGTTATGCATGTAGAGGCACAAGGAAAGGTCTGGGGTGATTTTGGGAGATTTAGGGCTTGAGGACAGGTCAGGGGGGGATCGTATGGGAAATCGAAGGGAGGGCGGGGTGTAGGATACAACGGGGCGTGCGAGCAGCAACATCTTAGGTGGTGAGACAATGAATGGAGAGTTGAGTATAGGTTCTGGGAAGGTGGACTGGGTAGGAGGGTAGGTGTTAATGGTCACAGCGGTTTGGGGGGTAGGGTCTGAACCGGGGTGTCTAGATGTGGAGTGTCCGGTAGTGTGGGTGATGTGGGGGTAAAGAAGGTTTGAAGAGTTTGTAGGAAAAGTAGCTGAAGTGATTCTTAAAAATATTGAGGTGGAATTTGGCCACTTGTATGAGAATGATACCGGATTTAAATATGGAAATGTCAATTTCACCTTGGAAGAAGTGGGATGGCGCAGTTAACAATTTATAACCAATGGAATATTACCTGATTTAGAGGTTGTAAGGTGGAGTAGGAACATGCTTTTCCATTTACAAGGGCGTTTGGAGAAAAAAATAATGTTTATTTTAATTGGAGCTGTCAAGCTGTGGTAGGCGTTACAAGGAGGGGGGTTGAACCCATGCAGTCGCGGGGACCTGGGCGCTATATGGTATGTGTAAGAAGGGGGTCCCCGCAAGGGAAACGTGTTATGTGCAACACACACTAACACTAACACTAGTTTACACTATATAAACTATATAAACATCAATCAGAAAAATTGAGGAAGGTATTGTCCTTTATTTTACAATACCAGATATCCACCATTTCTCAGTACATTTTAAACACTTTTTGAAAAGCCCCAGAGGGGGAGAAGGGAAAGCGAGGGAAGGGGGATTGTGCTCAGGGCAGTGTAAAGTCAAAGAAAAGTAGACATAGTCAAAATGAAAGCAATCATGAACAATATTTACATGTGGTTCAAAACAGATCTAACACAAAAGCCTAAATAATTGAGGCATCCATTGGACGGTTGTTACACTAAAGACCTTCAACGGTCACATATAAAAGTTGATACGTTTTAAGGACATGTGCCGGAGGTCCGCACCAAAGAACAAGAGCCGTCAAGCTGTGGTAGGCGTCAACTATTAAAGTTTCAGGGTGACAAATCAGTAGTCTCTGTTTGAAATTCTTCTTGGCATTTTTAGAGAGATTGTATGGAAGCAAGCAGAGTGGGGTGGGGACATTAGAGAGAAGGAGAATCAGCTTCTTGGGAGAAGGGGAGAGAAATTATCCTAAAGAATCAACAAATCAGTAAGAAACACAATTAATAAGAAAGCATCAATCTTGAGGATCTGTACCAATATCTGGAGAATGAAAGACAACTCTAAAACATAATACTGTATAAATACTAAAAATAATTCAAGACAGGTCAGTAGCATATGTAGGGTGGAGATTACGGTGGGGAAACATAAAGTACGAGTACCGGTCAAGAACTCTAAAGCAATGTGTGGAGGAAAAAGAGACTAATTACATTAAAATAAAGCAATAAAAAGTAGAGCATTCACCAAAACAGTACAAAATATGAATAGCATTAACAGAAAAATACAAATACGAATAACACACCTAACGTAGGGGGTCAGGTCTAAGATACAGGGTAATGCATAAAAGGAAAGCAACTCAAGGCCGTACATGTCATGAAATAAGTAACTATGAATATATATATATATATATATATATATATATATATATATATATATATATATATATATATATATATATATATATATATATATATATATATATATATATATATATATATATATATATTGTTATCAAAAAGACAAGGGGGTGAGGTACCTACTACCTGGGCAAGAACTGACTAGCCTTACAACATTGGAAACGTCCCCACGATGGTGCTCAAGCAGCCTCTGACATCAAGGATTATGGGGAGTTGTGGTATTGGGTTCTCCAGGCCTACATATTCAGCAAAACCCGCTACACCATAAAAAGATGTTGGCACGGAAACTGGAAAATGCAAAAGACAAGTTTATTAAGACCCCATGGGGTGGTGGTACATTCCTACAGCACCCTTCGGTAATGCAAGAAGTATCACACCGAACATCGGTGCGAGACATCTTTTATACAGTTTTACATCAATAAAAGAGTAGGCGGAAAACGATTTCTCAGGTTTAGGTACATATATGGTCATTTTTGGAACACAGCCAACTCATGGGAGGAGTTACAACATCACTGGTCAGTTTGGAGGGACATTCCTAAGTGATGACTGTCCACTAGTACAGGGGGTTTAACTGCGCATGTGCGAGCTTGACCAGCACTAAAAATAGCCTGTTGCTGGGCAAATTCGAGTGGTCAGTGGTACAGAGAAAGGACAAAAGGGTATGCTGGCCACGAGGCGACGCATTCATATAAAATGGCCGCTAGTGTGTTCAAAATGGCTTCCGACCACCATAGTCAAGTTAAGGGGACATGCGTGTAGCAAAGCTTAACACTAACCCGATCATCGTCAAATTACGACAGACCACCCTTTTAGCGTTTAGCTGAAGCTACCTCATAGTGGACATAATCAGGATACTCATCTTCAATATCAATGGACATAATTTTTGCTACTTCTCTATGAATCATTTGTTCATTCTTGACAATAGCTCGTCTGGATGGAATACAAGCAGAAAGGCACATGGAACATAACATAGGGCCACATTGGATACAGAGACATAAGAAGAATAATATCCCAATTATTACACATAAGATTGTCAGCAACTTCCAACCCCACATACTAAGTAACGTCCAAAACCACCCCGAAAATGTCCAAGTACCATTATCAGGATGTATCTCAGCAGCTATCTTGTGTAACTTAGATATTGCATCATATACAGAAGGTGAATTATCTGACACGTATACACAATAACTACTTTCGATAATGCGACATGCACCTCCACGGTCAGCTAATACTACATCTAGAACCATGCGATTCTGGAGCGTTACAATTCTGGTAATCTGAAGTTCCTCAGTTAAGTTCCCTAAAGCTAAAAACGTCCCATTAGCAACAGCTTCTACAACACGTGTCAATCGTCTTATTTTTCGACTATTTAAGGCAGCCCCAACAAATGAAAACAGGCCTCAATGTCTTCGAGGGCTAATGTTCTCTTCACTCTATTCAATATAAAGTCATGATATAACACGAAGTTGTTATGATACATAGGTGGGGCAATGAACACAGGAGGTAATACAAAAGATATATAACAATTTCCTAACCAACCTATAGGGAGACGGTGATAACTTTTATTTCCACAAATAAAGTACGTGTTTTGTGAGGCCACAAAGGTAATACCATTTGGAGTGTCAAAGGTGAGAGTGGTGTTACATTCACTTCTTCCTACTGGGATAGTACCTTTATTACGAACACATAAGTCAGATTTCGTATCAATAACAGTAATCACGTGCAGATTAGACATATTTACATTTCTTTGGTTACTATAAATTGGTGGCGAGGATACATTATCAGGACGGTACTCTTCCCATTCAAACTTAGTTCCTTCAGCTTGTGGATAACCATCTCGATCATTAAAGCAGACTTTATTAAGCCGGAAAAGTAGTCGACCTTTCGTTGGCCATCGCAAAGTAAACAAAAGGGTATACCAAGCCTTGCAAGAACCATTATGAGAAAATGGGAGTGGGATAAGTGGAGTGCCTCCTTTCTTTTGATGTCCAGGCAACATCCCACATACCCAGCAGTTCGAAGTGTTTGTCATGTTATGTGTATGATGCAGAATCTGGATGAAGCTGTTATTCAAATAAGTCTGTCTGTGTCGTTCTTCAGGGTAAGGCAGAGTAAAATGAAAATGTTCAGCCAGAATTGGGGTAGTAGGCAATAAATGTTCTCTTGCCGACACCAGCAACTCTACCACCCAAGCTATAACTGCAATCACCACAATTGTTATAACAAAAAGTACTGCACCAAGAATTCTCTTATTTCGCATTGTAATAGATGCCATAGTTCAATGTTCAAAATGTCTTCAAAAAGCAACTAAAAAAAATAAAAATATGAGTGCTGAGCTCCGAGGTAGCCGTTGGTTTCTTCTCCGAGATTCAAAACGGCTGTTGCTACACTTGGCAGAACTGATCCCCCCCCCCTTGATATTCCCAGCTTCCGTTTCACAAACCTGGAGCGGTAACTCAACCAGTCTCGCACAAAACAACTGCTTTTCTTGGTCGCAAATTATATCTTTCTTTTCCAAAAACGGTGTGGTCCGGGAAGGCTCCCGATTCAGTAGACATGACAGCTGGGCTCTTCTCTTCGTCCAAGATGTCTCAATAATCAGACAGCACAGTTGGGCTCACCAGATCCGGAGAGACACGGCGGCAGAGAGTGGAATGTACCCAACGCTTCCTGTTGGTAACTCGCACAGCCGTTCGAGTTGCAAGTAGCACTTGCTCGGGGCCACGCCACCTCAGCTACAAGCTGCTGGTTCACTCAAAGGACCGGACTATTACATGGTCGCCAGGACGAAGATTGTGAGCCTCTCCAATGGAATTGTCAGGGAGCGCTTCTCGAACCTGTTGATGAATAGAAAGTAAATCATTTGTTAATCGTGCCAAATAATCGTCATTATACAAGGCACATCATGTAACAATCGAGGCTTAGGAACTGCCCATATATTCATAGGCCTTCCAAACACCACTTCATAGGGTGTGAGGCCAGTTCGGGAATGGGGCACTGATCTGATAGATAACAATGCCAGAGGCAGAGCATCCGGCCATTTCAAAGACGTGGATGCCACCATCTTTGCTAGCTTCAATTTCAGAGTAGCATTATACCTTTCCACAAGACCTGCTGACTGCGGATGGAATACAGCATGGAATTTCTGCTGAATTCCCAATCCCTTCATCACATATTCCACAATTTTCCCGACAAAATGAGGACCATTATCACTCCACAGAAATTTGCAAACGCCGTAGCGTGGGAAGTACTCCTTGAGCAAAACCTTAGCGGTTGTCAGAGCTGTATTATCCTTCGTGGGGAAGGCCTCAATCCACTTACTGAAAGCACATACCACCACTAAGACATACTTAAGGTTATTGCAACGCTCAAGCTGGATGTAATCCATTTGTAGTATCTCGAATGGTGCAGTAGGTGGAACAAACCCTCCTTTCGGAGTATGGGTCCCCTTAGCAGGATTGTGCTGTAAACATATCAAACAGGTCTGCATTACTCTTTTGGCCGTATTGGCAATCTCAGGATGCTCCCAAACTCGCGTTAGCAATCGAGTAATTGCAAGAGCTCCAACATGTGCCAATCCATGTGTTATTTGAACCATCGCTTGCAAGTAAGCTGCAGGCAATTTCCATCTTTCCATATCTTTGCTTTTCCAACAACCCTCATCATCCAGCACTCCCTCCACTGCCCAGGTTGCGAGTTCAGCTTCGGACGCTGATTTCTGAATGTCTAGTATCTCCTCTCTAGCATCATGCCATCGCTCAGCCTGTGATTTCACTACATACATTGGCGAGGCATTTCGTAACATAGCAGTTTCCCTCGCTATGCTATCTGCAAAAGCGTTTCCTTGGCCCACTTTGTCCGTCACTTTCTTATGTGCACTGCATTTGATTATCGCCACTTTCTTTGGACAAAGTAACGCATTCAAGAGATCACGCACTAATTCTCCGTGCATGATATGCACTCCATGTGAAGTCAAAAACCCTCGCTCTCTCCAGAGTAGGCCAAAATCATGCGCTACTCCAAAGGCGTACCGGCTATCAGTATAGATGTTCACACACAAGCCAGCACTCAATTCACATGCTCTTGTTAAGGCTATCAGTTCCGCTGCTTGGGCCGATTTCTGTGGTATTCGTGCTGCTTCTACCACTGTCTTAAGTGTCGTGATCGCATATGCTGCGGAAGTTGTACCATCTGGCAGCCTTAAACACGATTCATCAACCCACAGTCCCCCATCCACATCTGGAAATGGAGTATCCTGTAAGTCGACGCGACCCTTTGTTTGTTCTTCAGTCAGGAAAACACAATCATGGTGTTCTTCCTCCTGGCCCTCAGCAACTGGATACGGCAATAAATTAGCAGGGTTCAGGGTAGCACATCTCTTTAGTGTGATGTGCGGCGCCAACAGTGTGAGCTCATATCCTGTTAAACGTGCGCTCGTGAGATATTGGGTCTTTGTTTGATTTAACAGAGCCTCTACCGCATGGGGAACTAACACCAGCAATTTATGTGACAAAACTATTCCCTCACTCTGCCCTATAGCCACTGCTGTTGCTGCGACTGCTCGAAAGCACCCAGGTAATCCTCGTGCTACAGGGTCAAGTATTGCCGAAAAATACGCGCAGGGCCTCTGTTTATCCCTGTGTGCCTGCACTAGGACTGACAATGCACACCCATCTTTCTCGTGTACGTACAATGTGAAAATCTTCGTGTAGTCTGGTGTACCTAACACTGGTGCAGAACAAAGAGCTTGTCTCAATTGTTCGAACGCATTCTGGCACTCATCTGTCCATTCAAGGGGCATTGGTGTAGTTTTTGACAATAACGCTAACAAAGGTTTTATAATGTGTGAAAATCCCATTATCCACTGTCTACAAAAAGACGTTAGGCCTATAAAAGCACGCACATCTCTCTGGGTGCGGGGGACTGGTGTATCTAAAATCTCTTGAATTCGATCAGATGTTAATGCACGCCCCTCCTTAGACAAAAGATGACCGAGGTAGGTCACCTTTGGTCTACAGTATTGAAGTTTCTTCCTAGATACCTTATGATTATTCTGAGCAAGAAAGGAGAGCAAAGCAAGAGTACTCTCCTCACACTGTGCATGCATGTCTGCAGCAAGTAGAATGTCATCAACATATTGGATGAGAGCCACTCCAGACTGCAAATCGAAAGAATTAAGCTGTCTTTTTAAAGCCTGGCTATAGATGCTAGGACTTTCTGTATAACCTTGAGGAACTCGACAAAATCTACACGATTTATTATTTAATGTGAAGCCAAATAGATATCTGCTATTGGGATGGATGGGAATGGAAAAGAAGGCATTTTTTAGGTCAATCACGGTAAACGTGGTGGCAGTGGGCGGAATCAGAGTAAGTAAGGTGGTAATATCAGACACCACCGGGTACTGGGGCACTACAATCTTATTATTTTCCCTCAAATCAATAATAAATCAATAGACTTTGTCATCAGTATCTTTCTTTAAGATCGGAAGAATCGGGATGTTACAGACATTATAGGGAACTTCCTCCACTACTCCTGCAATAATCAAGTCGTGTACAATGTGAGTTAAGGCAATTTCACCTTCCCTAGAGATTTTATATTGTGGCACACGCGGCAGAGACACTCCCTCCTTAACAGTTATTCGAATAGGAGGAATAAGCATCTGTCCCACATCCGTATCCGAAGTAGCCCATAACGTTTGTGGGAGGGATGCCAGCGCTTCAATTTCCTGCATAGTACACAATCTCTCTACATCTGGGTAATAACCCGCACTCCTTCAGGAGCGCAGCGTATTGTTGCTCGGAAGTATTTAAGCAAATCTATTCCCATAATATTGTCTGGAGTATTCGGCGACAATAAAAATGGGCATGGACCAAAGAATCTATCAATGTAAAACGTAAGGGGTTGTGACAATGGGCTAAGAGAGGGTGTTCCATCGAACCCTATGGATGTAATCGATTCGCCAGACAGGGGGGCCCTTGGAACCAAGTTTTTAGACAGAGCACTACGAGTAGCTCCTGTATCCACCAGGAACTGATCAGTAGAACCCAAAACGCCCGCTGATACATATGGACCTCTTTGATCTACTGGTACTTCAACCGATTCCACACCCCATCCTACGCAATCCTATGCATGCACATAGTCCTGAAACTCCACATTCTCACCCTCCGATATCTGATACTGATTCCGTCGATCAAAAGTATTACGACCATCCTGACCACGACCCCTCCCCTCAAACCTGCCACGATCACTTGCTCCGCCCCTCGCTTCTGAATAACTATTCCGTGTCCTTCTACCTCCTCGACCACGCTGATTACGTTGTTCACGGAGCACCGGACAATTTGAGGCCCAATGTCCAAACTCTTTACAGTATGCACACTGATCCTCAGCAATGTCGGTACGACCAGAAGACGCACCATACGCTCCACGCCTACCTCTATCGTTCCCTCTCGGCTGTGTAGCACGAACCTGAGCCAACATCACTTTCGTCTTTAATTCCTTCGCTTTCTTATCAGTACTTTCTTTGGCCTCTAATTCCTGTCACTCATAATACTGAGCCATAGTCAATAAGGACGCAGGGGTCGCCGTGGTCCAGGAACTTTCACTAGTCTTTAAACGATTTGCAATCTCCGGCAGGAGATTAGCCACATACTTGTTGACAAACAAGTGCCTACCCGTATCATCTGTTCATAATTGCCCACTGTAATCATGAAATGCTTCCTCAAAACGCGAAAAGAAGTCAGAAACCGATTCATCTGGTTTCTGTTTGCAAGAAGCTAACATAGTCCAATCAATCTTTTTAGGGGGGACAAGCGTTTTTAATTTGTTTAAGATAGCCGTCGGAAGATCTAAGATTAATTGACACGGCTTACATGCAGGATCCCTATCTAAATGAGCTTGACCTAAAGTTTTTCAATCCGCTCCCAAGGTCGCTTGATCATCGAACTTACGAATCGTTCTCCACATATCAGGGGACAATATCATCCCAAAGAAAAGATCAATATCAACTAACGTCATAACACACGAAGAAATAGCCCCTTCCACTCCTTCATAGAAAGCTGCCGGATTCTTACGGGGATCAGGCAAAGCATTTTTCAGTGCCATAACATCTGCTCTATTCCAAGGTGTATAAGCCCAATTACATACAAAATAACCCTTGGCATCCCCGGACAATTTATCGTCACTTGTACCTTGCCCTTTAGGAGGAACATACAAAGGTGCAGCTTCACGCATAGGCATAACATGAATCGTAGAACTCTTATCTGCTCCAAAGATAGAACACTCTTTGGATATCTCTGTCGACCCAGGCGCAGGCACATCTGATGCTTTTCGTGCTTCCCGTAATCTTGACGCCTCATCCCGTAGCTGGACCAACCGATGGAAAAACCGATCCGCATTTGCAATAACAAATAAACCTTTACGCATATTCTCCATATTGACCGATATATCCTTAGGCTCTAGATCAGTCAAATTTTTCCTAAATTGTTCTACAACTTCATCCCCAAACTGATTTAAAAAATACAACCGTTCTCATTCAGACCACCTACTCATTTGGTCATTAATCTCTGTCATAGTTATTTTATTCAAGTTAAGTTTACGGGCAAAGCTACTTAGTTCCGCGGTTTCACTGGCGCTTAACCTCACACGACTACCCCCTCGATCATCTCCGTCCGAATCCTCATCTAGGGCCGTAGGTAGAACATACGGAGGCGGGCAACGATCTAATAATGAAAAATCATCAACTTCATTAGGAAGGACAGGATAAAGAGGACGTCGAATAGGGAATTGACCATTCGTTTGCAAATTACGTTCCCGTGCCTCCCTCTCTTTCTTTTCCTGCAACTCCTTCTCCTCCAGCTGTAAAGCCTTATCCCAAGCAGCCTTCCGCTGTTCTTTGTCCGCCAAGGCTATTTCACGCTTCATTCGTTCACGCACCGCTTTCTCCCACATTCGTGCACATTCAAACATATCTTGTCTAGACCTACGCTGAAACAAACATTGCTCCACATACTGAACCTTTCGTAAATCAAACGACCCATGTAGTGGCCATTGCAATTCGGGATCAGATTTTGTGTTCTTGTGCCACAATTTACTGTATAGAATAGGGGGAAGGCCAAACTTTATATACATTTCTCGATTATTCATTTAATCGATAATTGGTACCTTTTCCAAGGCAGCACATTCCTCGGAGTGTGCTTAAAACAGGCATGTCAAAAATATCACGGAAACGTGATATCACAAAATGGCACTTAATATACTTCACACAAATGTGCCGTTCAACCAAAGACAATTTTTAGAGAAATATCTCTACATGCCGCCTATGAGAAGTGCACTGCACATATAATTCAAATCATAGAACCAAACGTTAGCTAACTCAAAACATATTTAAAAAGCCAAAGTAAGCGTCCGTAGACTATCTTACCAATCACAAGCTTACCAAATTCTCAGATATCCAGATTCCAACTGCCAAGTTCTTTAATCGAATCAGCCAAACCAGCATTGTACGACAACTCAAACGATCAGGATCTCAGTCGAGGACCGGCGCCACCTGGAAGGTCAGATCAGAAGGAAAGGAAGAAAACACAGTGGGTGCCAAGACTTGGTCACTCAGTGGCAGCGTACGCGTCCATGGCGAGTTTCCAATCCTTCGTCACAACCTCTCCTTCGGGCATCCGAGTCGCCGATGAGTCCCTTCGTGGTCGCCAATTTGTGATATTGGGACCTCCAGGCCTACATATTGCGCAAAACCCGCTACACCATAAAAAGATGTTGGCACGGAAACTGGAAAATGCAAAAGACAAGTTTATTAAGACCCCATGGGGTGGTGGTACATTCCTACAGCACCCTTCGGTAATGCAAGAAGTATCACACCGAACATCGGTGCGAGACATCTTTTATACCGTTTTACAGCAATAAAAGAGTAGGCGGAACACATTTTCTCAGGTTTAGGTACATATATGGTCATTTTTGGAACACAGCCAACTCATGGGAGGAGTTACAACATCACTGGTCAGTTTTGGAGGGACATTCCTAAGTGATGACTGTCCACTAGTACAGGGGGTTTAACTGCGCATGTGCGAGCTTGACCAGTACTAAAAATAGCCTGTTGCTGGGCAAATTCGAGTGGTCAGTGGTACAGAGAAAGGACAAAAGGGTATGCTGGCCACGAGGCGACACATTCATATAAAATGGCCGCTAGTGTGTTCAAAATGGCTTCCGACCACCATAGTCAAGTTAAGGGGAATTGCGTGTAGCAAAGCTTAACGCTAACCTGATCATCGTCAAATTACGACAGAGTGAGGGATATACTAGGCACTTAAAAAGCAGAGCACAGGCCCATAGAAGTGCATCCGTTTTGAGAAATTGGGGAGAGAGTGACACAAAATGGTGGGTGCAGGCTGGCAGTCAATATGAGACGAGGTAACAAGGAGAAAAGTCAGGCATCCCCTTCAAGCTTGAGCCAGTCAAGAGACAAGGGTGCTATCAGGCTGGGTCTCGTGAGGGGCCTAGACCAGAATTCACGGGGTGACAGGACCATTGTATGAGAATCTCCTGTTTAATTTCATAGCTGCAGGAGCTGAAATACCTGTTTCATGGAGGGGGGCGGTGATTATCTGTATCTATAAAAAGGGCGATAGGAGAGATCCAGCTAATTACCGCCCTATCAGTTTGATAGACGTACTGCAAAAAATATATGCCAGACACCTTATAAATAGAATTAATTTATGGATAGAAGAAGGGAATGTATTTTCCAAATTCCAAGCGGGATTTAGAAACAAAATCAGCACTATAGACCAAGTGTTTAGGTTTTGTTGTTTGACTTGGAAATATATTTGTTTAAAGAAGGGCCATTTGTATGTGGCTTTTATTGATTTAAGAGCTGCTTTCAATCTCATACCTAGGCATCTGCTGTGGAAAGTACTTGAGGAACAGGGATTACCCGCTAACATTATAGAACAGCTGATAAGAATAAACCACAATAACTTTGCAAGGGTGAGGTGGGGCCCTGGAGGTGAACTCACAAGTCCAATCCCCATAAAAAGAGGTGTACGCCAGGGCTGCGTCCTGGCGCCCACCCTTTTTTCTTTGTTTGTTAATGATGTTCTGGGTTATTTAAGTAAATGCAAGAATGACTCACCTAAACTAGGGGGTGAGGTGGTGTGGTCCTTATTAAGTGTGAGCGGGAAATCCGTTACGCTCGCGGATTTTGCGGATTTTGGGGAAATCCGCAATCCGCGAATTTTGCGGATTTCCCGCAAAATCCGCAAAAAAAAATCCGCGAACGTAACGGGTTCAAAAGTTGAACCCCCACTCATGCAACTATTTTACAATGGTGCCAGCAAGCTGCCAGCGCCGTTGTAAAATAGTTACAAAGTTAGCTTGCACAGGAACCACTAGATAAAACAAAGCAGGTGCTGCTTTATTTTATCTAAGTGCTTCCTGTGCAAGCTAACTTTGTAACTATTTTACAACGGCGCTGGCAGCTTGCTGGCGCCATTGTAAAATAGTTGCATGGCTGGGCACAGGTCTGCAGCTCACTCAAGGGACCCCTGCGCCCTTCGGGCGATTGCATAGTAACACACACATGGTCGCTCGAACTAGTTGATGCTCAAATTCAGTGACTCATTCATTAGCCCAAAAACAATCGTGAGCGTCGTTGAGGCTGGACAGGTGTGCCTTCTTCCCAGATCTACCATGGAAAATCAGCTGTGATGCTGGATAGGCTTTGCATCCTTGACTTTCATGAGCGCAATACCCATGCTGTTCCTGTGACCAGGAGCTTCTTTCTCTTCATCTGCTGAACTGATCTTTCTCTGACCTTTTATTCACACAAGAGGCGCATACCCTACTGGGCACATTGTGTTCGCACGGGTTTCTGCAAGTTCGCACGCGTTTTGTACAATTTCGCAATTTGCGAAATTGTACAAAACCCTCGCGAACATGCAGAAACCTGTGCGAACATTAAAAAAAAAATCCGCAAATTCGCGGGAATTCGTGGATTTTGCGGATTGCGAGTTCACAAATCCGCAAAATTCACGAACGCGAAATTCGCAAAATTCGCCCATACTTAGTCCTTATTATTTGCAGACGACACCATCCTAATATCTCAAACTGCAAATGGTCTACAGTGTCTTCTCAACTCCTTTGTCACTGATTGTAGTGTCAAGGGATTGGAGATAAATGCTAGTAAGACCAAATATATGGCCATAAACCCCCACAACTCCTTTAGAAGGAATCTGGTTTTAGGCAGTGAAAAATTGGAATATGTTGAAAATGTTAACTATTTGGGAGTCTCACTTGAATCTAAAATGCAGTGGAAATCCCAAATTGATAGAAGTAAATTACTTTTAATTCAGAACAGTCGCCCTATATTAAAAAGGCATGGGGAAAGCCAGAATAAAGCTGTTCTCCCTGCACTTGAGGTGTACCGCGCTAAAGCTCAAGCGGCGGCCCTATATGGGGGGGAATTGGGGGGCCCTGCATGTAAAAAATCTTTTGAGGTGAAAGAAAACATATTCTACAGATCCCTCCTAAGGATGCCTGTACGTACTCCCACAACCCCGATAGTGCTAGACATCAAAATGAGGCGTACTGACCACCACGCAATACTTAGACCACTAATGTTTTGGGTACGGCTATGGACTACACCGGCACTCCTCCATTATAGAACAAAGTTAGAGGAACTAAAAGATCTGGATACTTCAAATCGTATCACATGGTTTTCTCATATAAGAGCATGGTTTGAGAGGGTAGGACTGTTACACTTCTGGAATAACCCTAATGCATTAACTACTATCTCGAGAAGGGCACTAAAAGCCACTTTTTGGGTCTATATGAACGATCACAGAACAAGTAATATATCAAATGGCTCTCTAACAAGAGAATTCCTGTCGTTCAAAGTAGCCCCTCATTACGAATCCTTCCTGAATGAAATAAACCCTCCATTAGCTAAAACTCTATACCTCAAATTTAGATATAAAATACTCATGGTAAAAACCTGTGTTGCAAGGTGGAATAAAAACAGTGATGATAAATGCACTATGTGCAACGGAGGTGCGAGGGAGGACATTACGCATGTTTTATTCTTTTGTCCTGCTTACAAGATTCAAAGGACAAAGTGGATCAAACCTCTCTGCATAAATCTTGGAATACGGATGTGTAAAGATGCTGAAAGAATTCTATTAACAGATATGCATCAGGTTCTTGTATTTGCAGCAGCGGTGCGTCCATTGGGGCGTAGGGGCGTAGCCCCACTAAGCCTGTTGGACGCACCGGCTGTGGGACACCCCCGCGCCGCACGGCCACCAGCTGCTGCGTGTGCCCCTTGCCTGCCCTCTGCCTCGCTGACCTGCCTCGTTTGCCGGTTGCCGGCTGCCTGCGCTGCTGTTGTTTTGCCTTGTTTTTGTCCGTAATTTGTGCCTGTTTTTATTTTCACATTTTGCCCGTGTTTTGGTTTTTCCTTCCTTGTTGTCCGCCTACATCGCCGCCCTCCGCCCTCCCTTCCCGCCACCGCCGCTTTTCCCCGCCCCTTTTTCTATTCTGTACCCTCCCCGCTCCCGCCTCCCAGCTGCTCCGCCCACCCGCGCACTTGGCCTTAAATGGCGACCGTGCGACGCAGGTGAGTGTGACCCACCTGTGGGACACCCCCGCGCCGCACGGCCACCAGCTGCTGCGTGTGCCCCTTGCCTGCCCTCTGCCTCGCTGACCTGCCTCGTTTGCCGGTTGCCGGCTGCCTGCGCTGCTGTTGTTTTGCCTTGTTTTTGTCCGTAATTTGTGCCTGTTTTTATTTTCACATTTTGCCCGTGTTTTGGTTTTTCCTTCCTTGTTGTCCGCCTACATCGCCGCCCTCCGCCCTCCCTTCCCGCCACCGCCGCTTTTCCCCGCCCCTTTTTCTATTCTGTACCCTCCCCGCTCCCGCCTCCCAGCTGCTCCGCCCACCCGCGCACTTGGCCTTAAATGGCGACCGTGCGACGCAGGTGAGTGTGACCCACCTGTGGGACACCCCCGCGCCGCACGGCCACCAGCTGCTGCGTGTGCCCCTTGCCTGCCCTCTGCCTCGCTGACCTGCCTCGTTTGCCGGTTGCCGGCTGCCTGCGCTGCTGTTGTTTTGCCTTGTTTTTGTCCGTAATTTGTGCCTGTTTTTATTTTCACATTTTGCCCGTGTTTTGGTTTTTCCTTCCTTGTTGTCCGCCTACATCGCCGCCCTCCGCCCTCCCTTCCCGCCACCGCCGCTTTTCCCCGCCCCTTTTTCTATTCTGTACCCTCCCCGCTCCCGCCTCCCAGCTGCTCCGCCCACCCGTGCACTTCGCCTTAAATGGCGACCGTGCGAACGCGCAGCGGTCACGCGCAGCGGGCGCGCCGTTTGTGCGCCGAAGGCGCGCCAAAGGTAAGCCCGTCTGCGCCCGTCCGCGCCTGGACCGCGCCCAGTGCCAGGACCCCTGGCCCACGAAGACCCCGACCGACCCGCCTGACGTACTCCGCCGCCACCCTCACCGCTCTCAACACCGGCCGACTCCCAGAATGCCATCAAGCCACTCCACGACGTACCCACGGACCTTTCAGCTGCCACGCCTGCAAGTTCACCTGCATCCGGACCAGCCTCGCACCAGCACCCGCCAAGTCGAACACCAGCAGCACCCACCTCAAGTGCATCCTGCTCAACACCCGCTCCGTCCACAGACACGCCATCGAACTCTGGAACCTTCTAGACGCCACAGCCCCTGACGTTGCCTTCCTCACGGAGACCTGGATGAACGCCTCTTCAGCTCCCGACATCGCCATCGCTATCCCAGAGGGCTACAAGATCGTCCGGAGGGACCGAAACGCCAACCAGATGGGAGGAGGCATCGCCATCATCCACAGGAACACCATCCGTCTCACGACCAGCACCGACAACACCCTGACCAGCGCCGAACACCTGCATTTCCAGATCCACACCAACCCGAACACCACCCTCAGAGGCACCCTGATCTACCGACCCCCGGGACCACGCACACAATTCAGCGAGGACATCGCCGACTTCGTCAGCCCGCATGCCCTCCCCTCCGCTGACTACATCCTCCTGGGAGACCTCAACTACCATCTGGAGAACAACAACGACCGCAACACCAGCACCCTGCTCGACAACCTCGCCAACCTGGGACTCAAGCAACTGGTGTCCACCCCCACCCACCTCGCCGGACACACACTCGACGCAGTCTTCTCTTCCAGCACAGACATCGACTTCAGCCACGCCACAGAGCTTCAATGGACGGACCACAGCTGCGTCCACTTCACCTTCAAGAGAACGACGACCCACCAACACCAGCAACAGGCCGCCCGCAGAAGCTGGAACAAGATCACAGCAGACCAGCTCGCCACCTCCCTGAGCCAGCACCCTCCTGCCAGCTCAGCGAACCCCAGCCAGGCCGCCGACAACCTCACAAAGTGGATCAGCAACTGCGCGGACGAACTCGCCCCACTGAGGACCCCGCCTAGCAGACCCGGCAGCAAGAAGGCCCCTTGGTTCACCGACGAACTCAAGAGCTCCAAGAAGAACTGCCGAGCCCTCGAGAAAGTCTGGAGAAGGGAACCGACACCGGACAACAGGACCTCCTTCAAACTTGCCACCCGGAAACACCACCAGCTGATCCGCGCCGCCAAGAAAACAGCATTCAAGGACCGGTTGGACAACAACGCACACAACTGCAAGGAACTCTTCAACATCGTGAAAGAGCTTTCCAACCCCAGCGCAGGAAACAACGACATCACCCCATCGCAAGACCTCTGCAACTCCCTCGCTTCATACTTCCACAACAAGATCGCGGACATACACAACAGCTTCAACAACCAACCAACGCACACCATGACCGAACAACCACCCCCCACCACCACCCTCCACGCCTGGACCCCGATCAGCACCGAAGACACCATCCGCACGATGAACTCCATCCACTCCGGATCACCGACCGACCCCTGCCCTCACCACATCTTCAACAAGGCCAACGCTGTCATCGCACCCCACCTGCGAGACATCATCAACACATCCTTCGACACCACCATCTTCCCTGAGAGCTGGAAACACGCCGAACTCAGCGCTCTACTCAAGAAACCAACAGCGGACCCCACCGACCTCAAGAATTACCGCCCCATCTCGCTCCTCCCGTTTCCAGCCAAAGTCATCGAGAAGACCGTCAACAAGCAGATGGCCGCCTTCCTCGAGACGAACGGATCCCTCGACCCCTCACAGTCCGGCTTCCGAGCCAATCACAGCACCGAGACCGCCCTCATCGCCGCCACCGATGACATCCGAGCCCTGATGGACAATGGAGAAACAGCGGCCCTCATCCTCCTAGACCTCTCCGCGGCATTCGACACGGTCTGCCACCGCACCCTAGTACGGCGCCTCAGCAACATCGGAATCCAGGACAAGGCGCTGGAATGGATCATCTCCTTCCTCGACGGAAGAACACAGAGGGTCCGCCTACCACCGTACAAGTCAGAGGCCTCCGAAGTCATCTGCGGCGTCCCCCAAGGATCATCTCTGAGCCCCACCCTCTTCAACGTCTACATGAGCCCCCTCGCGGCCATCGTACGCAAACACAACCTCAGCATAATCTCCTACGCCGACGACACCCAGCTGATCCTCTCCCTGACCAACGACCCCGCCGCCGCCAGAGCCAACCTGCACGAAGGGATGAAAGAGGTAGCCGAGTGGATGACGACCAGCCGCCTGAAACTGAACTCGGACAAGACGGAGGTCCTCATCCTGGGCTCCTCACCCTCCGCCTGGGACGACTCCTGGTGGCCTCCCGCCCTGGGCACCGCACCCAAACCGACAGACCATGCACGCAACCTGGGCTTCATCCTGGACTCCTCCCTCTCCATGACCAGGCAAGTCAACAACGTCTCCTCGGCGTGCTTCAACATCCTACGCATGCTGCGGAAGATCTTCTGGTGGATCCCCACCGAGACCAGGAAGACCGTCACCCAGGCCCTCGTCACCAGCCGACTGGACTACGGCAACGCCCTCTACGCCGGTACCACCGCCAAGCTCCAGAAGAGACTCCAGCGGATCCAGAACGCCTCAGCCAGACTCATCCTCGACATCCCACGAACCAGCCACATCTCCGGACATCTGAGAGACCTTCACTGGCTCCCTGTCAACAAGAGAATCACCTTCCGCCTCCTCACCCACGCACACAAAGCCCTACACGACCAAGGCCCGAGCTACCTCAACAGCCGAGTCAACTTCTACGCTCCCAAACGCCACCTCCGATCAGCCAACCACGCCCTCGCCGCTGTCCCCCGCATCCGAAGAGCGACTACAGGAGGAAGGTCCTTCTCCTACCTGGCCGCCAAGACCTGGAACTCCCTCCCTCCCGACCTGCGCCTGACCCAAGACCACCTCTCCTTCAGGAAGAAGCTGAAGACCTGGCTGTTCGAGCAGTAGCGGCACCCCCCCTGCCCCCCCCCCCCAGCGCCTTGAGACCCTACGGGTATGTAGCGCGCTTTATAAGTGTCACTGATTGATTGATTGATTGGCTGCAGAGAGAGGCACCTAAATAAAAATGAAGCTCAGCGAAGCGCTTCAGTTCCGGGACAGACCAGAAGGAATAGGGAGTGCGCAGGCGGTGGGGCTGGGGCTGGGTTACAATTACCATCAGTGTCAGACAGTGACTCTGCTGCGCATCATAATGTCGGGCGGAAACTTGCCAGCGCATGCGAGTTAGCAGCCAAGTTGAGTGAGCGGACCGAAGGGGCCAGGGGGTGTGTCGCAGGCTGGGCCCCGTCGTTGAGAAGGTGCCAGGGCGAGTAGTGTGTGTGACCCCCTAGCCAATCCTGGGGCTTATGTAGCGCCAGGATTGGCTGGACTGGGCAGGCTCAGCACTC
This sequence comes from Lissotriton vulgaris, assembly GCF_964263255.1. NCBI lineage: Eukaryota > Metazoa > Chordata > Amphibia > Caudata > Salamandridae > Lissotriton > Lissotriton vulgaris. The sequence goes on from NC_141695.1 coordinate 571,079,273, forward strand.
TTACCAGTCATGGCCAATCACTGTGACTTCAGCATATGAAGCCATTCAGTGATTGGCCATGCAATGACGTGCGCGCCGGGACGTTTCCCCGGTGCAGGCCAGGCAGCAGACCGTCACCACTTCACTTGACTCACTCTGTTCGTCGTTGTTGGACCGTCACGTAAGTAAAGTTAGTACTCTCAGTCAGTCTCACTGTCGTCATTCACTGAATCTGTGAATCACTCATCACGTGGGGAGGGCGGTGATTTTTTGTCAGTGTGTGTGTAGTACTAGTGTAGTCGCCACGATAGTAAGATAGTGCCTGTGTAAGACGAGACTACCAAGCTGCATAAAATCATGGCACAGGAAGCGCATAACGTGGGCTTGTCGCTCTGCGGTCTGCACTAACTGTGGCTTGTTACACAGGAAACGGTAACAGTCTCCTCCTGCCAGTCAGTTGATTATAACAACGTGTTAGTAGTTGTCTGTGCTGTTTACATCTTTGATGAACACTTTGAGGAAGTAGGGGCGTTGAACGTGTTTCTTTGGCTCGGTGCGTTTTTTTTTTAGCGTGCTTGAAAGTGAAGCTTCAGTGCCAGATGCCACCGTTCCTGGGGGGACCCTGCTTTTAATATTCCAGCGAGCTTTCTGGTATCTTCTCCACAGGGAAGTTCAGCTGGCCGCGGTAAAACTGTAGAGTGACTGTGTTTTTCCCACGTTCATACTGTCTACCTGTGTTTTTCCTTCATTCATTCATGGCCACACAATTGAGGTGATTAGTCATAGTCACGACCGACGAACTAGCTGAGCTCTATTAATTAACCAATTCAAACGTATCTATCTGTTCTCCAAGCTGTTATGTTAGCAAAATTAGAAATCTGTATTTTTTTTGCACTTGCACTGTGAAGATCGAAACACATTGAATGTACCCTAAGAGCCCACGCTACACCCCGGGTTTTGGTGGTGTTAATCAAGTGGAATTTGAAGGGTTGTCGGAAATTAAACAGTGTGATATTGATTTATTACGTCTATTTGCTACAAATTGCAGAGCTGTGTGTTATCGTCGCAGGGGGCGCAGGTTTGGACGACGGTGCTTTGTGGTGTATGTGCGCGCAGCACCTGTCTGTGCCCCCTATGTAGGAAGAGAGTTCCCCCTGATGCAACCTGTGCAGTTGAGCTTCCGCACTGAGGGCCCCTTGTGTAACTGCTGGTATCTCTTTATTTTGTATGAAAGGTATGCCCTTGCTTTCAGTTTTCAGGCAAGATATTGGCCTTGTGCATTTTGCATGAATAACATTCGTTTCTCCGTTTTCTATGTGGAGATTTTAGGAGAGAAGAATTTGACCAAACACAAATGTAGATGTGCCACTTGGCGCTCGAATCTCACACATGCGCTGTGGACTCCAGCGTTTTCTTGTGGCCATTAGACTCGTTCTAAAGACGAGAGTGCTGACTTGCTTGATCACACCGCATTACCAACCTAAGGCAGCGAAGGTTGTTTGACAAGAGCTTTCAAATTTGTCTTTTGTGGAAGTTCTGTAGGTATGGATAATCGTGACATGGGTTGGCCCTGGTTTACTGGTTTCTAGGAGTTCCAAAAGAGATTCTGGCGCTGTCTGTCTTCTGGGATTGTCCTATGAACTCTACTCCCATATGCATTGTTTTTCTACAACAGTGGCTCGGGTGGGGTTCTCATGATTGGCGAGCTTGGCAGTAAACATCACTGGTTTTGGTTACCACCTGACTTTATACATGCCTGCAATTCTGCTCAGGCAAGAGTTTTGTGCTTCCACTGACAGTGTGCATTTATTCAACTTTTTGCCTTGCGGGAAGCTTATTTGCACTACAACAGCTATGGTGTCAAGCTAATGTTCAAGGTTAAAGGGTTGATATGTTTATTATGCAAAATCACGGTAAAGACAGTAGTGCTGATACTCGGTACCGAACAGTACCATTACCCGCCCATTTAAAGCAATGAGGATTCTTGTGCTATTTGTGGGCCGTGTGTATGCACATTCTACGTAGTGTACAGTGGAATATCACTGCTGTATGTGTATTTGCAACGATGACACTTGGGTAGGGGGTGTTTGTAAGCTGCGTCGGTTTGTGTGTGTATTTGCCTGCTTGTGTGTGCGGAATATTTTTAGTGTGTGTGTGTGGCCTGGCGCAATGTGATTTCTTTGTGTTGTGGAAGGCCACTGCAGTGTGGCTAGGTGTGTGGTGGGATGTCGCTGCTGTGTGTGTGCCTGTTTGTGTATGTACTTACATGTGAGTGGTGGGATGTCAATATTGTATGTAGAGGTGTGTGTGTGTGGCGAGAAGCCATATCTGTGTTCACTTGCGTGATTGGGCCATGTGTGTGTACTTGTCTGTTTATTACGTGTTGTGAGATGTCACTGCTGAGTGCGTGGTGCTGGGGTGACGCTGCTGTGTGTAAATTTACCTTGAATGGATACATGCCAGGTATTCGTGCTTCTTCAGCGTGGAGGCGCAGCTAGGCACTATGGTGGTGCGGATGTTGATTACAGGGCAAGTTGGCTTAACGTCTGCGCAACTGGATTGGTTGTTGTTATGACAGAATTGAAATCAGCTTTCAGAGTTCTGTTCATGTTCTATGACTATCAAAGTGGTTGTCCTTGTGTGATTGAGGCGTTGGCCACTGTTAAAGGTACTATCCGAACTTCAGAGAACTAATAAAGCACCAGTAGGTAACTCTGGTGTTTTTAAAATATCGGCGCTACATTGTGGGCCCAAGCAGCGGAAGTTTGTTTGCTGCCGCAAGTCACAGTTGAGGTTCAGTGGCGGACCAGTGTGACGTGGCCTCGGTTTGTAGTGTCTGTGGAGGATAGAGGGGACGCTTCATGTGTCGTGACAGATCATTGAAAAGTAGGTGGTGCTGAATCCCAGGACTGAGGTGCTTTTGAGGGTGTTTATGGCAGGGAAGGGTTGTGTGAACCAGAGCCAGTAAGAAGTACTCGTTCCCTGCATCCTTCCTTCCTGCCCCAGGGAGAGCCTTTTCCAGAGAGCTGCCTTTACGGAAAGTGTGAAATCTTCTGAATGGTGACTTGGAAAACAAGCATTTGTAATGCAATAGGTCTCGCAATTGTGAGAGTTTGAGTTTTTGATATTGTACATGACAATGCTTTTTAGTTATGTGTTGGTTTTTAAAACATAAATGAAAGGCATTATCATTTACAATGCCAATAGCTCAAACTCTCGACCTATTGCATTGCAAATACTTGTTTGATCTTGTTGCTGCGTGTGCAGAAACGTACCTGTTCATCTCTTTTTTTTCCTCTATGTGTCGTGTGTAAGTGTTCCCATTGGTAGTATTACGCATACTTTCGTGTGCGCTGTAGCAGACCCTTTAGGGGTAGCCCCCTCAAGCAATGTATTTATCAAGATATCTGATTCCTTAAATAGTCATGCCTTAGTTTACAATTTCTCCTTACCCTAAGGAACTGCCCAAAGGGCAAGTTATCTCTTAGACTTCTGGGGTGTAGATAAGAATAGAGTGTAACATCTTCCTTCCTTTACAGCCTGCCTATTCTTTAAGAATTCACGAAGAGGTTATGTTTGGGGTACTTGCGTGGACCTATGTGAAGTGTGTGTATAAAGCTCAGCTCAACCAGAATCACGGTAACAGCGCTGCCTCTTTTATATTCAGTATATTGTTAGTCTTTCCTGTTTTTCTTCCCCCGCCTTTCCTTGTTTTGTTTCCCTGCATTCGTTACTCTAGAGTCTGATAGAGTCGGAAGGCCGTAGGGGAAGACTGTGGACTTTTCTTCAAGTTCCTGACGCTCCTGCGGAATGAGCCTGGCAACCATTACACTGCTGTGCAACTTCTTCTACTCTTAGGGCTGATATTTCCATGAAAGTCTTATAGTCTGAATTCGGCAACTGAGCTTAATAGGACGGAATGAATGAAGCTCTGTGGTAATACTGAATAAGCAGCTACCTATGTTATGCCATCTATTAATGTAATAACTGCACTTTCACAATTGCTTTATTAACCTTCCTGCTTTCTCAAATTTGCTTGAAAATGCACGATTTTTCTTCTTTTTTTCAAATTTTTCTTGGGGGGGATTATCCCCCCAAACCCCCCTTTTGGGGTTCCGGCTCGCGCGCTTCGCGCGCTCGTTACGATGCACTATGCAAATCACTTTCCGCCCCACCACTTTAAAATCTAACCCACCGCCCCTGTAGAGTGGGAAGGCCGTAGGGGAAGACTGTGGACTTTTCTTCAAGTTCCTGACGCTCCTGCGGAATGAGCCTGGCAACCATTACACTGCTGTGCAACTTCTTCTACTCTTAGGGCTGATATTTCCATGAAAGTCTTATAGTCTGAATTCGGCAACTGAGCATAATAGGACGGAATGAATGAAGCTCTGTGGTAATACTGAATAAGCAGCTACCTATGTTATGCCATCTATTAATGTAATAACTGCACTTTCACAATTGCTTTATTAACCTTCCTGCTTTCTCAAATTTGCTTGAAAATGCACGATTTTTCTTCTTTTTTTCAAATTTTTCTTGGGGGGGATTATTCCCCCAAACCCCCCTTTTGGGGTTCCGGCTCGCGCGCTTCGCGCGCTCGCTACGATGCACTATGCAAATCACTTTCCGCCCCACCACTTTAAAATCTCACCCACCGCCCCTGTGTATTTGGCATAAGCAGGTATCTCCTTGCAGTGTATTATACAAGGAAATAAGCGGGGGGAAAATTATGAACTGTAATAAGATAACTGATCAAAGTTGGCTCAGTTCAGGTTGATAGGAAATGTCTATACAGTGTTTTAAATGAACTTTTAAATTTTCTTTTAAATAACAAACACATTTTTAACCGTGTATTGTAAAAATTCGATTAACTAAGACATAGGTAATACCTGTATTTAGTGATGCTCTTATGTATATAATGGTTTTTTAGATATTTTATGATTTTACTTATGTATTTATGAACTTTTATGATATTTTTATCGAAATAAAGTTAATTGAATTGAATTGAGTATGAGGAGGAACGATGGCAATCAAATAAATAAATAAATACTATTGGATTTAAGGGCTTTGTTTTTGTGATATCACAAATAAGTTCAAAAACACGTGCAATGGGAGTTTTTTGTTTGATAGTGGGCATTCGTTATATTTATTTGTACTTCTAATTGTTTAATGTTATTGTGGTGGGTGGCCTGGTGTTTAAGTAGGGGCCTAGTTATTTTTTTTGCATTTAATTTTTTTATCTTTTGTAAGGGAAAAATGTTGCGCAGTTCAGTGCATTTTCTCTACGTTTGTTAAATTTACACTATTCAGTTATTTTACAATGTGGCCTACTCTGCCCACGGGCCATCCAGTCAGTAGGTCAAGTATAAGTCATGGGTACATGAAACAATTTTTTTGTGGTATATGTTGTTTCAAACATCATATAGGGCAGGGATGCCATTGTATTGAAGACCAAATGTGCAGTTTTTGTATTTAATGTTTTTTTTCTGAAATAAGTTCACAAGGTGGGGTATTACTTGATGTATTGGGAGGATGTGTGTTGTTAACTTTTTAAAGCCCACTTAATTTTTGTTTTTAGCATTGCTGAATTAATGGTAGCTTTTTTTCAATGTTACAATGCTTCCTTTGTCTGGGCAGTGTCTGTGTTTGTCTGCCATTGGCCACCATTTGTCTTTGTTCTCCATGCCATGTGGGTGAGGCCATTTTATGCAGTCAGTTTACATAGGCCTGCATGTATACTTTGTTGTTGTCCATGCCTCCTTTCTTTTTGTTTGCCCATGTGGCTGGTGGTCATTTTGTATTGCCAGCCAGTGTGCTTTTGCCATAGGCCTACATGTGTTGTTGGTATAAGCCTGCATGTGTTCCTAGTTGTGACAATACCTTCTTGATTGCTTTTGTTGTTTAAACATGTGCCCAGTGGCATTTTTGTGTAGCCACCCAATATGCTTTGCTTTTGCTGAAGGCCTGCATGTGTTATTTCTTGTAGCCATGCCTCCTTGCTTGCTGTTCTTGCTTGACCATGTGGCTGATGCTATTTTGTGGAGCCAGCCAGCCTGCTTTTCTTTTAACATAGGATGCATGTGTTCTTTATTGTGGCCATGCTTCCTTGCATGCTGTTGTTATTTGCCCATGTGGCTGTAGGCCATTTTGTGCAACCAGCCAGTTTGCTTTGCTTTTGCCATAGGCCTGCATACGTTCTTTGTTGTGGACAAGCCTCCTTGCTTGCGGTTGCTATTGACCATGTGGACGGTGGCCATTTTGCATAGCCAGCCAGTGTGCTTTGCTTTTGCCGTAAGCCTGCATGTCTTTCTTGTTGTAGCCATGTCTCCTTCCTTGCTGTTATTTCTTGACCATGTCACCGATGGTTATATGTGTAACAATACAGCCTGCTTTGCTTTTGCCATAGCCTGCACATGTTCTTTGTTGTGGCCATGCTTTCTTGCTTGCTGTTGTTGTTTGACCATGTAGCTGATGGCCATTTTGTGTAGTGACTGGATTTAAGCTAGCCTGGTTTATGATGGGTGAAATTCTGAAACCGTTCCCTGGATGCTTTTTAGGGGTTGAGGGAGGATCTGGCCTAGTGGTTCGGGCTGGACTGTTCCCATGAGGCACATGGTCAAGACTGATTTGCATATGGCTTGGTCCAAACTGGAGTGGCTTAGTGAGTAGAAGAATGATGATGGATTAATCCCAGATCTGTGACTGGGGGTGAGTGTCTGAAAAGTTTCAGCAATCCTTCCATCATCTTATTGTTTCTGTTATGTTTGCCATAAGTGGCCAGTGTATGCCCAGACATGAGTCCGTTGCTCACTTGGCCAATGGATTTCAGCTTACCTGGCTGATGAGGGGTAAAACCCTGAAATCGGTCCCAGGATGCTTGTTTTCGGTACAGGGAGTACCATGCCCTGCAGTTCGGGCTGAACTGTTCCCGTGAGGCAGAGGGTCAAAACGGATTTGCATGTGGGTGGGTCAAAACATGGGTTGCTTAGTGACAAGAAGAATGATGATGGATTAAACCAGATCTGTGACTGAGGTGAGTGTCTGAAAAGATTCAGCACTCCATACATCATCTTATTGTGTTTGCTATGCTTGCCCTAAGTGGCCAAGGTATGCGCAGACGTGGGTCCCTTGCTCACTTTGCTTCTAGATTCAAGGTAGCTTGGCTGATGAGGGGTGAAACCCTGAAACCGGTCCCAAGATACTTGTTTCCGGTCCAGGGAGGTCCTGGCCTAGATGTTCGGGCTCAACTGTTCTTATAAAGTACAGGGTCGAGACTGATTTGCATATGGCTGGGTCGAAACTGGGGTGGCTTAGTGAGCAGAAGATTGATGATGGATTAAACCCAGATTTAGGACTGGGGGTGAGTGTCTGAAAAATGTCAGCACTTTGTCCATCATCTATTGTGTTGCCTATTTTCGGTAGTCAGCTAATGTGCTTTTGCCATAGTGCTGCATGTTCTCTTTATTGTAGTCATGCTTCCTTTCTTGCTGTTGTTGCTCAACCATGTAGCCAGTGGCCATTTGATGTAGCCAACCAGTGTGCTTTGCTTTTGCCATAGCCTGTAGATGTTCTTTGTTGTGGCCATGCCTCCCTGATTGCTGTTGTCATTTGTTCATGTGCCCAGTGGCCCTTTTGTGTAGCCAGTCAGTCTGCTTTGCTTTTGCCGTAGGCCTACAAGTGTTCTTTGTTGTGGTTATGCCTGCTTTCTTGCTGTTGTTGTTGGACCATGTGGCTAGTGGGCATTTTGTGTAGCCAGCCATTGTGTTTTGCTTTTGTCATAGGCCTGCATGTGTTATTTGTTGTGGCCATAACTGCTTACTGTTGGTATTTGACCATGTGGTCGGTGGCCATTTTGTGAAGCCAGCCAGTGTGCTTTGCGTTTGCCATAGGCCTGCATGCGTTCTTTGTTTTGGCCATGCATCCTTGTGTGCCATTACTTTTGACCTGTGGACGGGGGCCATTTGGTGCAGAAAGCCAGTGTGCTTTGATTTTGCTGTAGGCCTGCATGTGTTCTTTGTTGTAGCCATGCCGCCTTGCTTGCTGTTGTTGTTTGACTATGTGGACGGTTGCCATGAAACCCTGAAACCGTTCTCTGGATGCTTTTTTCCAGTCCAGGGAGGACCTGGCCTGGAACTTTGGGCTGGACTGTTCCCCTGAGGCACAGGGTCAAGACTGATTTGCATATGGCTGAGTCCAAACTGGGAGAGCTTAATGAGCAGAAGAACGATGATGGATTAAACCCAGATCTGCGACTATGGGTGAGTGTCTGAAAAGTTTCAGCACTCCGTCCATCATCTTATTGTGTTTGCTAAGTTCGCCCTAAGCGGCCAGGGTATGCCAAGATGAGGGACCCTTCCTCACTTTGCCAATGGATTCAAGCTAGACTGGCAGATCAGGGGTGAAACCATGAAACCTGTCCTAGGATGCTTGTTTTCGGTCGAAGGAGGACCTGGCTCACAGTTTGGGCTGGGCTATTCCCATGAAGAATAGGGTCAAGACCAATTTGCATATGGGTGTGCTGAACAAAGTGGACAACAGGAGCTGCAGCCAACAATAGTAGCCTGAAGTAGGAGCAGAACAGGAAGTGGAGCTACCTGCTGGACAAGATGTTACTCTTCTTGAACCATTGGCTACCAGATCACCTACAAGAAAAATAAAGGGTACTCCAACATCTTCTACAAGCCCCCTTCTAATATTCTGGACATGGATTGGACCCTGGCTGAGTCTGAGACATGTAATACAACAACAGACCCATTCCAAAGGCGTCAAAGCATATCAGTGACTCTAAAGAAGGGGCAGTCAAAATATACTGCTACCAATCGCTCTCTTTTATACTTTATAAGGAGGTGATGCACTGTACTCCGCCCACGTTAAAAGACACACCGGTTCTCCTCGACAGTACCAAAGAACAACAAATATTGTGACCCAGAAGAGTAGATCACAAGAGTCCACACAATAGTGTTGGACTGAATTCTTAATAGAAAAAATGTGTGAGAAGCAAGTGACGCCTCACGGAAACACCACCAACGGGGTAACTGGTATGTAATTTCCAAATAAGCCCATGTCTCATCATCGGTAGTCACTTGCTTCTCAAAGAAAATAAGAAGAAAGAAAAGAAGTGTCCAAAACAAACAACAAAAATTGTGACAAACAGTGGAAAGCAGAAATCTCTGCCGGTGACAAACACAAACATAAACAAGTGCCTAAAAACACAGCACACAGTTCCCTTAACCAACTTTATTCATAGGGAGGTGATTATATGCTGTTTGTATTAAAAAGGCTGGTAGCTATTCATGCATACCATTACCTAATGCCAGTGCCAACATGTTTCACTGCTATAACACCTTAAGTTTCATCAGGGCAGCACTCATATGCTGCCACTCCACTTTTGCACAATAGTTCTGTTATGCACTGCCAAGGAAGAACAGGTGAAGGCACATGGTTAAAAACATGTAGACCCAAGGTTAGCAATTCGTATGTAAAAAAGATGATGATGTGTAAGGAGTGTTACCCGGAGTCAGCCAAGTTAGTCATACCCGCCGCTCCAGTATCAGAAAGGTAACAGGGTACTCCAAAAGTAAGTATTCCCCTTCACTTAGTCTTAAGTTTTCTGTTGGAAAGAGAGTATATACAAGTTTGTAAAATACATCATCATCGGAATAACAAAGACCAATATGTCACTATGTAACACATGGCCCCTACTCAATTAGTCACCTTCTGGAGTACATTCTACACCCCCACTGCTTGATTCGTGCTAAGCAGTCCACACATGGGGATTGTGCATTTACTATGAGAACACACGGCATCTAAAACTCAATGCCCACTGCCAAAGATTATTTCAGGAAGCCGTATGCAGTGCGAGCCCGACTGCCATACTAAACAGAAAGGTCCTCATTTGTTCGCTCGGCGAGGGAACGCTCACAGCCCAATGTCAAAATTGCCACAGTAAGCCAAATGCAACCCGAGCCCAGCTACCATCGTGACCACACGGGTCCCCGTGTGTAGCCATGCCCGCCTCGTCAGAAAAAAACTCTTGTCCCACTATAAAGAGAGTTACAAGTAGTCGGACCAGTCACACTCTCCTGCTCAGTGGCTGACACTCCCCGGGTATCGATAGCTAGCCTCACCGTAATATTATCGGGAAGACGCTTCTCCTCCACCGTGCAACTAATTCGCCAGCGCGCGTTGAAATACAAATGTTCAGCATGACACCGCCCCTGGGTTTGTGTCAGTGACCACGGTGCCGGCCGTGGCGGCCATCTTAGACCAGTCAAATCGGGTGCGAGCGCCTGTACGACAACTTAAAAGAGTGTGTATATTGTTAATGGCGCCGCTCCCTTGCACTGGTAATGTCAAAAACCAAAATGGGTGGTGCAATGCTCTAAAAACAAGGATCTCCATATTATGTGTGGCGAGTCTCCTTCAAAGTATCGAAGGTATGTATGTGCTGGGAGTGGATTCCTCAATCATGTAACCCCGGGTATCCAGATGGCAACTTTCATCAAAAACAACCAGGGGCACAGGAGAGCAACTGCTGTTGTATTCATTTCGAAAAAAGCACAAACATAGTGATTGTGTACACCAATCTTTATGGATGGGGCATGCATGGGGCTGTACACTCCATACATCCTGAATGTATGAATCAGCTACCCTACCTATCTGGTGGATACTTCATCAACCCAAAGGACCTTCAAGGAGCTGTTTGTGCCCCATACCAATCCGGACCTCATACTGCGAGAGACCCCTAATAACACCTTAGTAAATACCCCATGGACAGGTGTGTGTCTGGCCCTCCCACCAAGACCAAACCTGGATAGACCATGGTGCAACTGCTACATTCACAGGAGACCAGGACAGAATGGATGTACCAATTATAGTTTGACCTTGTTCCATTCTATAATTTCATTCAGCCCAGTACGGTCAGTTTTTTCGTTGTAAATCCAACGGGCTTCCTTGGCCAGTAAAATGCCATCGATGTTGTGTGGGGTTCCCTTAATCTTTTCCAACACTGTCCAATGAAAGGTGTGTTTCTCTGTGAAACAGTGCTGAACAAGCTTAGTTGTTAATTTGCCAGCTCTTATGGTGCTCAGATGTTCTTGTATTCGCACTTTGATTTTCCGAGATGTGAGTCTTATGTAGTGTAAACCACACTGGCAAGTTAACCTGTACACTACTTGTGTTGAATTGCAATTGCTAAACTGCTTAAGGAACCATTCCTTACCAGATGCAAGTCTCACACTTGTGCTCTTCTTAGTAAGTGGACACACTGAACACGTCCAGCAAGAGTAATGGCCGTTAGGAACAGTAGAGGTTGAGCTAGATTTTGCAATCGGGGCCCTTGAATGTACCAGTTTGTCATTCAAATTGCACGCCCTCTTGAATGCAAATCTAGGTGGTGGCATTTGGAAGTCATTATTGGATAACAGGGACCAGTGTTTTCGGATGGACTGTCAAATTTTGGTAGCCATAGGGTCATATGTCATGACGACTGGTACACATTCTTCTCTGGGTTTGACTACTTTTTCCAAGAGGGCGCTCCTAGGTGTGTTGAGCGATCTCTTTTTTGCTTGCTTTACAGTCTTGGTGGGGTAGTTCCTGTTGGTAAGTTTAGATGCCAACTCTTCAGATTGTTCTAGGAAGATGTTGGCCGAGGAGCAATTGCGTCTGTATCTCAAAAATTGCCCCCCGGGCAGGTTGTCTCTCAACGCCCTAGGATGGAAAGAATTGTAGGAGAGTAGATAATTCCTATCCGTAGGCTTCTGGTGTACACAGGTATTGATCTTGTCGTTGCTATATTCAATATCCAAATCCAGGTACACTGCCTTATGCCTGTCATAAGTCCAGGTGAATTTAAGGTTAACATCTTTTACGTTCAACAATTCAGGAATTCAAGCAGATGTTCCTCCGTGCCTGACCAGATGCAGAGCACGTCATCTATATATCGCTTCCAGAGACGGAGGTTACTCTGGAAGGGGTTGTTATTATGATAGATGACGTGCTCCTCAAACTGCCCGACATAGATACAGGCTATACTGGGGGCCATAGTGGCCCCCATGGAAGTCCCCGAAACCTGGAGATAGAGCTGATCTTTATAGCCAAAGTAATTCCTTGTGAGGGCCAACTCGATGCATTGGAGTACAAATGTCTGGGTGGTATCATAAAACCCTTCCTGGCTACCCAGGGCGCGGGCTGCTGCCACCAGCGCCGCGTCCTGGGGTATACAAGTGTATAGAGATTCAATGTCAATAGTGACAAAGAATTCACTCACAGGGTCGTACTGGATGCCCTCAAGGGTATTCAAGATGTCGGTCGTATCCTTGACAAACGATCTCTGGTTGACCACAGATTCTCTTAGAAAGAAGTCCGCATACTGGGATAACGGTTCTAGCACTGATTGGATCCCAGCGACAATGGGGCGTCCTGGGGGAGGACGTGTTGGTTTATGGATCTTTGGGAGTATGTAAAAAGACGGAGTTCTGGGATTGGTGTTCACCAAGAACTCCGCCTCTTTAACCAAAATCCATTTCTTCTCCTTTGCTGATCCTACCATCTCTCGGATAGTTCTTGATAATTCTTCCACGGGGTCTTTGTTGAGAGGTAGATAGTTAGTCCTCACACTCAGAAGACGCAAAACTTCCGCCTCATAGTCGGCAGTGTTGAGCAGGACGATTGCCCCGCCCTTGTCTGCTGACTTTATGGTCAGATTATGATTATTTTGGAGGCTTTAATAGCCTCCAAAATAATCATAATCTGACCATGACTCCGGGTAACACATCATCATCTTTTTTACATACGAATTGCTAAACTTGGGTCTACATGTTTTTAACCATGTGCCTTCACCTGTTCTTCCTTGGCAGTGCATAACAGAACTATTGTGCAAAAGTGGAGTGGCAGCATATGAGTGAGGCCCTAATGAAACTGCTTAAGGTGTTATAGCAGTGAAACATGTCGGCACTGGCATTAGGTAATGGTATGCATGAATAGCTACCAGCCTTTTTAATACAAACAGCATATAATCACCTCCCTATGAATAAAGTTGGTTAAGGGAACTGTGTGCTGTGTTTTTAGGCACTTGTTTATGTTTGTGTTTGTCACCAGCAGAGATTTCTGCTTTCCACTGTTTGTCACAATTTTTGTTGTTTGTTTTGGACACTTCTTTTCTTTCTTCTTATTTTCTTTGAGAAGCAAGTGACTACCGATGATGAGACAGGGGCTTGTCTGGAAATTACATACCAGTTACCCCATTGGTGGTGTTTCCGTGAGGCGTCACTTGCTTTTCACACATTTTTTCTATTAAGAATTCAGTCCAACACTATTGTGTGGACTCTTGTGATCTACTCTTCTGGGTCACAATATTTGTTGTTCTGTGGTACTGTCGGGGAGAACAGGTGTGTCTTTTAACGTGGGCGGAGTACAGTGCATCACCTCCTTATAAAGTATATAAGAGAGCGATTGGTAGCAGTATATTTTGACTGCCCCTTCTTTAGAGTCACTGATATGCTTTGACGCCTTTGGAATGGGTCTGTTGTTGTATTACATGTCTCAGACTCAGCCAGGGTCCAATCCATGTCCAGAATATTAGAAGGGGGCTTGTAGAAGATGTTGGAGTACCCTTTATTTTTCTTGCAGGTGATCTGGTAGCCAATGGTTCAAGAAGAGTAACATCTTGTCCAGCAGGTAGCTCCACTTCCTGTTCTGCTCCTACTTCAGGCTACTATTGCTAACCAAATATATGGCCATAAACCCCCACAACTCCTTTAGAAGGAATCTGGTTTTAGGCAGTGAAAAATTGGAATATGTTGAAAATGTTAACTATTTGGGAGTCTCACTTGAATCTAAAATGCAGTGGAAATCCCAAATTGATAGAAGTAAATTACTTTTAATTCAGAACAGTCGCCCTATATTAAAAAGGCATGGGGAAAGCCAGAATAAAGCTGTTCTCCCTGCACTTGAGGTGTACAGCACTAAAGCTCAAGCGGCGGCCCTATATGGGGGGGAATAGGGGGGCCCTGCATGTAAAAAATCTTTTGAGGTCAAAGAAAACATATTCTACAGATCCCTCCTAAGGATGCCTGTACGTACTCCCACAACCCCGATAGTGCTAGACCTCAAAATGAGGCGTACTGACCACCACGCAATACTTAGACCACTAATGTTTTGGGTACGGCTATGGACTACACCGGCACTCCTCCATTATAGAACAAAGTTAGAGGAACTAAAAGATCTGGATACTTCAAATCGTATCACATGGTTTTCTCATATAAGAGCATGGTTTGAGAGGGTAGGACTGTTACACTTCTGGAATAACCCTAATGCATTAACTACTATCTCGAGAAGGACACTAAAAGCCACTTTTTGGGTCTATATGAACGATCACAGAACAAGTGATATATCAAATGGCTCTCTAACAAGAGAATTCCTGTCGTTCAAAGTAGCCCCTCATTATGAATCCTTCCTGAATGAAATAAACCCTCCATTAGCTAAAACTCTATACCTCAAATTTAGATATAAAATACTCATGCTAAAAACCTGTGTTGCAAGGTGGAAAAAAACAGTGATGATAAATGCACTATGTGCAACGGAGGTGCGAGGGAGGACATTACGCATGTTTTATTCTTTTGTCCTGCTTACAAGATTCAAAGGACAAAGTGGATCAAACCTCTCTGCATAAATCTTGGAATACGGATGTGTAAAGATGCTGAAAGAATTCTATTAACAGATATGCATCAGGTTCTTGTATTTGGCATAAGCAGGTATCTCCTTGCAGTGTATTATACAAGGAAATAAGCGGGGGGAAAATTATGAACTGTAATAAGATAACTGATCAAAGTTGGCTCAGTTCAGGTTGATAGGAAATGTCTATACAGTGTTTTAAATGAACTTTTAAATTTTCTTTTAAATAACAAACACATTTTTAACCGTGTATTGTAAAAATTCGATTAACTAAGACATAGGTAATACCTGTATTTAGTGATGCTCTCATGTATATAATGGTTTTTTAGATATTTTATGATTTTACTTATGTATTTATGAACTTTTATGATATTTTTATCGAAATAAAGTTAATTGAATCGAATTGAGTATGAGGAGGAACGATGGCAATCAAATAAATAAATAAATACTATTGGATTTAAGGGCTTTGTTTTTGTGATATCACAAATAAGTTCAAAAACATGTGCAATGGGTGTTTTTTGTTTGATAGTGGGCATTCGTTATATTTATTTGTACTTCTAATTGTTTAATGTTATTGTGGTGGGTGGCCTGGTGTTTAAGTAGGGGCCTAGTTATTTTTTTTGCATTTAATTTTTTTATCTTTTGTAAGGGAAAAATGTTGCGCAGTTCAGTGCATTTTCTCTACGTTTGTTAAATTTACACTATTCAGTTATTTTACAATGTGGCCTACTCTGCCCACGGGCCATCCAGTCAGTAGGTCAAGTATAAGTCATGGGTACATGAAACAATTTTTTTGTGGTATATGTTGTTTCAAACATCATATAGGGCAGGGATGCCATTGTATTGAAGACCAAATGTGCAGTTTTTGTATTTAATGTTTTTTTTCTGAAATAAGTTCACAAGGTGGGGTATTACTTGATGTATTGGGAGGATGTGTGTTGTTAACTTTTTAAGCCCACTTAATTTTTGTTTTTAGCATTGCTGAATTAATGGTAGCTTTTTTTCAATGTTACAATGCTTCCTTTGTCTGGGCAGTGTCTGTGTTTGCCTGCCATTGGCCACCATTTGTCTTTGTTCTCCATGCCATGTGGGTGAGGCCATTTTATGCAGTCAGTTTACATAGGCCTGCATGTATACTTTGTTGTTGTCCATGCCTCCTTTCTTTTTGTTTGCCCATGTGGCTGGTGGTCATTTTGTATTGCCAGCCAGTGTGCTTTTGCCATAGGCCTACATGTGTTGTTGGTATAAGCCTGCATGTGTTCCTAGTTGTGACAATACCTTCTTGATTGCTTTTGTTGTTTAAACATGTGCCCAGTGGCATTTTTGTGTAGCCACCCAATATGCTTTGCTTTTGCTGAAGGCCTGCATGTGTTATTTCTTGTAGCCATGCCTCCTTGCTTGCTGTTCTTGCTTGACCATGTGGCTGATGGCTATTTTGTGGAGCCAGCCAGCCTGCTTTTCTTTTAACATAGGATGCATGTGTTCTTTATTGTGGCCATGCTTCCTTGCATGCTGTTGTTATTTGCCCATGTGGCTGTAGGCCATTTTGTGCAACCAGCCAGTTTGCTTTGCTTTTGCCATAGGCCTGCATACGTTCTTTGTTGTGGACAAGCCTCCTTGCTTGCTGTTGCTATTGACCATGTGGACGGTGGCCCTTTTGCGTAGCCAGCCAGAGTGCTTTGCTTTTGCCGTAAGCCTGCATGTGTTTCTTGTTGTAGCCATGTCTCCTTCCTTGCTGTTATTTCTTGACCATGTCACCGATGGTTATATGTGTAACAATACAGCCTGCTTTGCTTTTGCCATAGCCTGCACATGTTCTTTGTTGTGGCCATGCTTTCTTGCTTGCTGTTGTTGTTTGACCATGTAGCTGATGGCCATTTTGTGTAGTGACTGGATTTAAGCTAGCCTGGTTTATGATGGGTGAAATTCTGAAACCGTTCCCTGGATGCTTTTTAGGGGTTGAGGGAGGATCTGGCCTAGTGGTTCGGGCTGGACTGTTCCCATGAGGCACATGGTCAAGACTGATTTGCATATGGCTCGGTCCAAACTGGAGTGGCTTAGTGAGCAGAAGAATGATGATGGATTAATCCCAGATCTGTGACTGGGGGTGAGTGTCTGAAAAGTTTCAGCAATCCTTCCATCATCTTATTGTTTCTGTTATGTTTGCCATAAGTGGCCAGTGTATGCTCAGACATGAGTCCGTTGCTCACTTGGCCAATGGATTTCAGCTTGCCTGGCTGATGAGGGGTAAAACCCTGAAATCGGTCCCAGGATGCTTGTTTTCGGTACAGGGAGTACCATGCCCTGCAGTTCGGGCTGAACTGTTCCCGTGAGGCAGAGGGTCAAAACGGATTTGCATGTGGGTGGGTCAAAACATGGGTTGCTTAGTGACAAGAAGAATGATGATGGATTAAACCAGATCTGTGACTGAGGTGAGTGTCTGAAAAGATTCAGCACTCCATACATCATCTTATTGTGTTTGCTATGCTTGCCCTAAGTGGCCAAGGTATGCGCAGACGTGGGTCCCTTGCTCACTTTGCTTCTAGATTCAAGGTAGCTTGGCTGATGAGGGGTGAAACCCTGAAACCGGTCCCAAGATACTTGTTTCCGGTCCAGGGAGGTCCTGGCCTAGATGTTCGGGCTCAACTGTTCTTATAAAGTACAGGGTCAAGACTGATTTGCATATGGCTGGGTCGAAACTGGGGTGGCTTAGTGAGCAGAAGATTGATGATGGATTAAACCCAGATTTAGGACTGGGGGTGAGTGTCTGAAAAATGTCAGCACTTTGTCCATCATCTATTGTGTTGCCTATTTTCGGTAGTCAGCTAATGTGCTTTTGCCATAGTGCTGCATGTTCTCTTTATTGTAGTCATGCTTCCTTTCTTGCTGTTGTTGCTCAACCATGTAGCCAGTGGCCATTTGATGTAGCCAACCAGTGTGCTTTGCTTTTGCCATAGCCTGTAGATGTTCTTTGTTGTGGCCATGCCTCCCTGATTGCTGTTGTTATTTGTTCATGTGCCCAGTGGCCCTTTTGTGTAGCCAGTCAGTCTGCTTTGCTTTTGCCGTAGGCCTACAAGTGTTCTTTGTTGTGGTTATGCCTGCTTTCTTGCTGTTGTTGTTGGACCATGTGGCTAGTGGGCATTTTGTGTAGCCAGCCATTGTGTTTTGCTTTTGTCATAGGCCTGCATGTGTTATTTGTTGTGGCCATAACTGCTTACTGTTGGTATTTGACCATGTGGTCGGTGGCCATTTTGTGAAGCCAGCCAGTGTGCTTTGCGTTTGCCATAGGCCTGCATGCGTTCTTTGTTTTGGCCATGCATCCTTGCGTGCCATTACTTTTGACCTGTGGACGGGGGCCATTTGGTGCAGAAAGCCAGTGTGCTTTGATTTTGCTGTAGGCCTGCATGTGTTCTTTGTTGTAGCCATGCCGCCTTGCTTGCTGTTGTTGTTTGACTATGTGGACGGTTGCCATGAAACCCTGAAACCGTTCTCTGGATGCTTTTTTCCAGTCCAGGGAGGACCTGGCCTGGAACTTTGGGCTGGACTGTTCCCCTGAGGCACAGGGTCAAGATTGATTTGCATATGGCTGAGTCCAAACTGGGAGAGCTTAGTGAGCAGAAGAACGATGATGGATTAAACCCAGATCTGCGACTATGGGTGAGTGTCTGAAAAGTTTCAGCACTCCGTCCATCATCTTATTGTGTTTGCTAAGTTCGCCCTAAGCGGCCAGGGTATGCCAAGATGAGGGACCCTTCCTCACTTTGCCAATGGATTCAAGCTAGACTGGCTGATCAGGGGTGAAACCATGAAACCTGTCCTAGGATGCTTGTTTTCGGACGAAGGAGGACCTGGCTCACAGTTTGGGCTGGGCTATTCCCATGAAGAATAGGGTCAAGACCAATTTGCATATGGGTCTGCTGAACAAAGTGGACAACAGGAGCTGCAGCCAGCAATAGTAGCCTGAAGTAGGAGCAGAACAGGAAGTGGAGCTACCTGCTGGACAAGATGTTACTCTTCTTGAACCATTGGCTACCAGATCACCTGCAAGAAAAATAAAGGGTACTCCAACATCTTCTACAAGCCCCCTTCTAATATTCTGGACATGGATTGGACCCTGGCTGAGTCTGAGACATGTAATACAACAACAGACCCATTCCAAAGGCGTCAAAGCATATCAGTGACTCTAAAGAAGGGGCAGTCAAAATATACTGCTACCAATCGCTCTCTTTTATACTTTATAAGGAGGTGATGCACTGTACTCCGCCCACGTTAAAAGACACACCTGTTCTCCCCGACAGTACCAAAGAACAACAAATATTGTGGCCCAGAATAGTAGATCACAAGAGTCCACACAATAGTGTTGGACTGAATTCTTAATAGAAAAAATGTGTGAGAAGCAAGTGACGCCTCACGGAAACACCACCAACGGGGTAACTGGTATGTAATTTCCAAATAAGCCCATGTCTCATCATCGGTAGTCACTTGCTTCTCAAAGAAAATAAGAAGAAAGAAAAGAAGTGTCCAAAACAAACAACAAAAATTGTGACAAACAGTGGAAAGCAGAAATCTCTGCTGGTGACAAACACAAACATAAACAAGTGCCTAAAAACACAGCACACAGTTCCCTTAACCAACTTTATTCATAGGGAGGTGATTATATGCTGTTTGTATTAAAAAGGCTGGTAGCTATTCATGCATACCATTACCTAATGCCAGTGCCGACATGTTTCACTGCTATAACACCTTAAGCAGTTTCATCAGGGCAGCACTCATATGCTGCCACTCCACTTTTGCACAATAGTTCTGTTATGCACTGCCAAGGAAGAACAGGTGAAGGCACGTGGTTAAAAACATGTAGACCCAAGGTTAGCAATTCGTATGTAAAAAAGATGATGATGTGTAAGGAGTGTTACCCGGAGTCAGCCAAGTTAGTCATACCCGCCGCTCCAGTATCAGAAAGGTAACAGGGTACTCCAATAGTAAGTATTCCCCTTCACTTAGTCTTAAGTTTTCTGTTGGAAAGAGAGTATATACAAGTTTGTAAAATACATCATCGTCGGAATCACAAAGACCAATATGTCACTATGTAACACATGGCCCCTACTCAATTAGTCACCTTCTGGAGTACATTCTACACCCCCACTGCTTGATTCGTGCTAAGCAGTCCACACATGGGGATTGTGCATTTACTATGAGAACACACGGCATCTAAAACTCAATGCCCACTGCCAAAGATTATTTCAGGAAGCCGTATGCAGTGCGAGCCCGACTGCCATACTAAACAGAAAGGTCCTCATTTGTTCGCTCGGCGAGGGAACGCTCACAGCCCAATGTCAAAATTGCCACAGTAAGCCAAATGCAACCCGAGCCCAGCTACCATCGTGACCACACGGGTCCCCGTGTGTAGCCATGCCCGCCTCGTCAGAAAAAAACTCTTGTCCCACTATAAAGAGAGTTACAAGTAGTCGGACCAGTCACACTCTCCTGCTCAGTGGCTGACACTCCCCGGGTATCGATAGCTAGCCTCACCGTAATATTATCGGGAAGACGTTCTCCTCCACCGTGCAACTAATTCGCCAGCGCGCGTTGAAATACAAATGTTCAGCATGACACCGCCCCTGGGTTTGTGTCATGTGACCACGGTGCCGGCCGTGGCGGCCATCTTAGACCAGTCAAATCGGGTGCGAGCGCCTGTACGACAACTTAAAAGAGTGTGTATATTGTTAATGGCGCCGCTCCCTTGCACTGGTAATGTCAAAAACCAAAATGGGTGGTGCAATGCTCTAAAAACAGGAATCTCCATATTATGTGTGGCGAGTCTCCTTCAAAGTATCGAAGGTATGTATGTGCTGGGAGTGGATTCCTCAATCATGTAACCCCGGGTATCCAGATGGCAACTTTCATCAAAAACAACCAGGGGCACAGGAGAGCAACTGCTGTTGTATTCATTTCGAAAAAAGCACAAACATAGTGATTGTGTACACCAATCTTTATGGATGGGGCATGCATGGGGCTGTACACTCCATACCTCCTGAATGTATGAATCAGCTACCCTGCCTATCTGGTGGATACTTCATCAACCCAAAGGACCTTCAAGGAGCTGTTTGTGCCCCATACCAATCCGGACCTCATACTGCGAGAGACCCCTAATAACACCTTAGTAAATACCCCATGGACAGGTGTGTGTCTGGCCCTCCCACCAAGACCAAACCTGGATAGACCATGGTGCAACTGCTACATTCACAGGAGACCAGGACAGAATGGATGTACCAATTATAGTTTGACCTTGTTCCATTCTATAATTTCATTCAGCCCAGTACGGTCAGTTTTTTCGTTGTAAATCCAACGGGCTTCCTTGGCCAGTAAAATGCCATCGATGTTGTGTGGGCTTCCCTTAATCTTTTCCAACACTGTCCAATGAAAGGTGTGTTTCTCTGTGAAACAGTGCTGAACAAGCTTAGTTGTTAATTTGCCAGCTCTTATGGTGCTCAGATGTTCTTGTATTCGCACTTTGATTTTCCGAGATGTGAGTCTTATGTAGTGTAAACCACACTGGCAAGTTAACCTGTACACTACTTGTGTTGAATTGCAATTGCTAAACTGGTTAAGGAACCATTCCTTACCAGATGCAAGTCTCACACTTGTGCTCTTCTTAGTAAGTGGACACACTGAACACGTCCAGCAAGAGTAATGGCCGTTAGGAACAGTAGAGGTTGAGCTAGATTTTGCAATCGGGGCCCTTGAATGTACCAGTTTGTCCTTCAAATTGCACGCCCTCTTGAATGCAAATCTAGGTGGTGGCATTTGGAAGTCATTATTGGATAACAGGGACCAGTGTTTTCGGATGGACTGTCTGCTGACTTTATGGTCAGATTATGATTATTTTGGAGGCTATTAAATCTGACTTTATGGTCAGATTATGATAATTTTGGAGGCTATTAAAGCCTCCAAAATAATCATAATCTGACCATAAAGTCAGCAGACAAGGGCGGGGCAATCGTCCTGCTCAACACTGCCGACTATGAGGCGGACGTTTTGCGTCTTCTGAGTGTGAGGACTAACTATCTACCTCTCAACAAAGACCCCGTGGAAGAATTATCAAGAACTATCCGAGAGATGGTAGGATCAGCAAAGGAGAAGAGTCATTGTCCTGGAAGCTGCCACAAGTACCACCACCAGATTCCATATTTGTAAGGCCCACCCACCACTACCTTAGTCAAAATATTCACTTCAGCAAAGCAATCGTCGTCACACCAACCTATGTCCAGTTTTTGGGCTAGGGCAGTGGCACCAGTGGCTCATTAAAAAATTCCTCTCATCAGTTTGGGACTTTTATATGATTAACAAGCAGGAGGATAAAATTGAAATATGCACTATTTGCCATGCAACTGTTTGTGGAGGAAAGCATGGTTCACACTTTGGTGCTGGACGCCAAACAACCCATGTGAAAGTTCATCATGCAATCTGATGGGAGATGCACCTTAAAAAATTGCTGTAGGTGGCACTGCAGATAAGAGAGGAAAATCAGCTTTGATCATGGTGGAAGGTGAGGGTGTGATGAGGAAGAAGAGGGTAACAACTTTACGGATAGCAGCTCTGTCCTAAGTAGTACGCCAGTATCATCCACCTCAGCAACCTCGAAATGTCACAAGAGTCAGATGGAGACACCGCTGCATAAAGTGACTGCCCCAAAATGCAAATTAGGTTTAACACCTCCTAATTCTCTCCAGAAGTTGTCTGTGCCAGTGAAACCACAAAACAATAACAATTATGTTACAATAATGGGTATGTTTAGACTAGAGGAGCCCTCCGAACGTAACCACCCAACGGCACGTTTGTATAAGGGGAGATGGTCTAAATGTTAGTGCTGGGCCTCCTTCCTTTTTCTTTTGTGGAAGGATTGGGATTTTTATAATTTGTGGAAGCCGTCTGCCCGAAAGAGGAGGCTCCCAGCTGGACCTATTTTGCCAGAGTTGCTCTTTCAGCTCTCCATCACGATGTGCTGCAATTGGTTGGACAAGCTTTGCAGCAGAGTGCTGTTCACACTATCCGACTGATGACAGACATATGAATTGATTGTCAAGCAACTGATTTCATGTGTATCACTGCAACTGGATGTATTTTATGGGGGGTTAGGTAACAGCTATCTATAGGTCTCAGCACTGAAGAAACTTTTGAGGGCATTCAGGAGTATGCAACAGTAGCCATGTTCACCATGGAGAAATCCCATACAGCTGCAAACATCTTGGAAGACGTTAACAGTTAGGTGGTTGCTTTGCTGCGACCCAGAGGTCTCCAAACTGTATTTGTTGCCACAGTCAATGGCAGTAATATATTTAAGGCCATGGCAGATGGTGGCTATTTTAGGGTCCTGTGCTTAGTGTATTTCATCAACCTGATTGCGCAGGACTGACTGAAAAAATAAGACATAGTCAGCAACATACTAACAACCTGCAGAAGAATCTGCAATCATTTCAACCATTCTTTTAAAGCTCGGAAGCTGCTGAGGATCATTCAGCGTCCAAATAGCGTACCAGTTAAAGTCCTCATACAGGAGATGCCAACACATTGGAACTTGACCTATTGAATGTTGCACTGTCTTTTTGAGCAGTGAAAACTGATCAATGACTATGGCATTCAAAGAGGAGGGGATGCAAATGGGAAAGCATGACCACAGAGGTGACAAATGGTGCCTAGGCAAGTGCCTGACACAGATGCTGCTTCTTTTTGAGGATTTCACATGGGAACTCAGTAAGGAGGATAGTACGATGATCCAAGATATCCCATATGTATGAAAATAGGCTTTTGTTGCAATTATACCCCCACTTTTTGCCCCCTTTTTAGTTACTAGATGCTGATTTTTGACTCTGACACAGCACTGAAGCCTTCTAACCAGACCTCCTTGCCAGTCCTCCTTTCCCAAAACAAGGTGCAGTCTAATTGTGCTGCAATTGGATGAGGACTTTAGCACCCCTGTAAGTCCCCTTACATGGTACCTTAAGTACCTAGAGTGTGGGTGCTAATTATGGTCCCAAAGAGCTGCAGCATATTGTATGCCACCCTAAGGGACACACACACAAATTCCACACAGAATGCCATTGCAAGCTGCATTACATGGTGCAAACCTTGAGTGAAAACATGATATGGCACACTCCTGTGTGTCACGTCAAAGCCACTGCATCTAATATATTATTTAAGTCACCCCTACAGTAGGCCTTTGAGCCTTAAGACAGGGTGCATTATATTTTATGTTCGGACATATCTGCATGAGCAGATATGTCCCTCAGATTTTTTAGTTCCATTACTGTATATTGTAAGCGAGCAGGGAAGACATTGTAAGGTATGTACTGGGTACTGGTCAAAACACCTTCCCCAGTTACATAATGGCTTCACTGAAACATATGGTGTTTGGTATCAAACATCTCATATTAACTATTAATTCCACTCTGATTCCAGTGATGGATGTATTAATACATGCACCTGAGGGTACCTTGGATTTATGCCCTAAAACCTACAAGCCATCTAAAGTTCTGGCTGACTGGTCCAGTCCATCCTGTCACCACAGATGAGTTTCTGAGCCCCAGGATTAGAGTCCACACTCTCAGAAGGTTTGAAACAATGACAGGGAGGTGTACTGGCAAATTTGCATTCCATGGTAGGGAGCCCACTGTCTTTAGTATGCTACACAGAGGTGAGATGCCAACCCTCTTGACCAGGGCCTATTTGGCACCAGGACAGAAGGAAAAATTAGTAGTCAGAAAGTTGATTTGTACTGAGGCTGCTGTGATACCAACAGCTTGGGAGGACTGTCTGCCTTTAAAAAATACCCAGGAACTCCAGTGGAGTAGCGTAGCTGCTTCCCTGCCTCCTGCAGGAACTCCGAAACAACTGTGAGGACTCCGGACCACTGCAAACCCAACCAGAAAGCATCACTGCACCTGTGCCCCCCTGCCTGAGCTGAAGTGGGCCAGCAATGCCTGCGTGGTTCCCTGACCCTCCAGGCACAAATCCCACCTTGGGTTTGCCCACAGTGGACTCACTGATGCCACATATAGCCTTTAT
The DNA here is from genome assembly GCF_964263255.1 of Lissotriton vulgaris. Classification (NCBI taxonomy): domain Eukaryota; kingdom Metazoa; phylum Chordata; class Amphibia; order Caudata; family Salamandridae; genus Lissotriton; species Lissotriton vulgaris. Next base: position 571,103,984 of record NC_141695.1, read on the forward strand.
GTGCAGGATCCCTTTACTTCAAATGTCTCTGGTGATGAAAACCCGATGCTTTGGAACACCTCTGCAACCAGCACCTTGTTGATTCAGCCTGACCAGTCTCCCAGTCCCAGCTTGCAGCCTCTTTGCAACCGGATCATTCCCTATTAAATTGAATGGGACACCCGTTTCCGTAGCACACCTCTGCACCTTGATGCCCCAGAGCCTCCAGAGGTGACCTGTTGGTGTGGCCTTGGACCTTGCCCCATACTCACCTTAAGTCCATGCTTTTCTTGCATAGGATAACATATCACTCCCAAAAATTGCACTGTCACCTTTTGAACACTGTTAAATTTATAACTCGAAAAGTACTTACCTGATTCCGATGATCTTCATATCTAAATTCATATAAAAGTATGTGTTATTTTTATAAATTGGTATTGGATTTCTTTATTGAGTGTCTGTCTCACTGAATGCCTTTGTGTGTGCAATCAATGCTTAGCAATATCCTCTGATATGCCTAGTTGCTCATCCACACTGCCACAAAAGAGAGCATTTGGGGTGTAATTTTTGCCTCTGTAATTCCTTTGGGGTTTGCCTGGACTCTTTACACAGTGTACCTTATTTGTGTCCACCATACAAACGACCAGCTTCCTACACCTGTGTTGCATCTTCTACAAGACAAGTTAATAAAGGTGTTACAAAGGTTCGCTGGTGTGAATGGAGAAGAGTATGGCTTGGTTGATAGCTTAATCCTTCGCTTGGCTGTAATCCAAGGCTGCAAAAAGACATTGTGTTGTCTAAAGAGTATATCTGATTGTGCCACATTACTTGATCCTTTGGTACAAAAAATACGATACTGGTCACTTTCACTCTTTTTTCTAAATTGGATGCTTCACTATACAAGACACAGATTGTTGATCATCCTATAGATCTGTAAGAAGAACAGCTGGAAATTAGAGTCCCAGGCAGAAGTTCTGGGGGTGCAAGTTTCAATTTTGTCATGGCTAGGCGGAGATAGGTACAAGGGGCATGAATACAATACACTATATGAATGATTGGGCACAAACCACAACTCTCACATTCCTCAGAGAAGGCTGGCTATAGCACCTGGCTGTGGTTACTTAAACCCTGCCCTTGCTATGCTCTGGGCTTGTCACTCGAGGAACTTCCTGCGGAAATAAAGCTACGTGATATCGCAGCATCAGATCAAGCTGCTGAACTTGGTATTTTTGGTTTCCCGGAGTCAGCTGCCTGAAGGACGACTGCATTCTCATTTGGGCCAGGACATTCATTTTCTGAAAACCTCTATTGTTCGGCGTCTCAAGCGACTTCGATGGGTAATCTTTGTACCATTCAAAACGCTTTCCGGTGTTCAGGAAGGCATGCCCATTAAGTGCTTGATTGCTTCAAGCTAACGGACGGAACCTTACACATTCAGGGCGTCTTGCGCTCGCTATACGGAATCCAGTTAGAACGCTGTTTTACAGCGCCTCTTGTGGATTGGAGTCGCTCTTAATCCATGAGCTCTCTGAAGAAGGACCCCGCTCAGGGTGACCGCGTCTATTTTTGTTCGCTCAGCGCATCGGATGACAGCGCTCAGGTGAGCGAGAATGTGCTGGGTATTTATTATTCACTCTGCCAACCTCCCGAGTGAGGTTGCTTCCACGCTAGTTAGTGCTTCAGTATTGTGATTATCTACGACTTGCCTACCTACGGTCTGCAGAGCGGAACCAGTTGGGCATTCATACCCGCAGTACCAGGAGGCTCAGAGCAGCCAAACAGATGGACCATTCGCAGTCATAGAGGATTATCTGCAACAAGATAAGTACCACTTTTTGTTGTGACACAGAACTATATTTTTTCATTTACTTTATTTTTCTCTTTTGTGCCTTTTTGATCTTGAGAGAAGCACCGCTGTTATATGAGTGAGTACATGACACATAGGGATCTATGGTGGTACTACATATAAGAGGGGGGTAATCTCATGTGTGTGTATTGTGTTTCACTTACAGGGCATAAGGGGTGGACTGTAGAAGAGAAAGGTCTACATCTTCTGAAGACATCCCTATTCTGAGCCAAGCAGTGGCAACGTTATTGTTTCTTTTGCCCCTTTTTTCTCTTTCCCCTATCTGTGGAGTGTTTTATATATATACTAATGGGTATCTCCATATAGGGGAAGGGATTAATTAGCTTCTACCATCGTTCCTGCTGTATCCGGCTGTAAGGTTGGTGTTTAACCTTCCTCTGTCTGACAGTGAGACAAGCCCACGGTTATTTACGGCCTGAACGATGGACACCAACACTGTTCTTACATCAGTGTTGGAAACGCTGACCGCCCTAAGGATGGAGGTACATGCATTCAGGGGTGACAACCAAGATTTACACAACGAAATAAGCACCATGAGACGTGAAGTTGCAGAGTTATCTCGCCGTGGCCCTGCGGGTACAAGGGGGGGCTCGGTACATCAGGAATTGGACGCTACACGCGCCAGCATCTCATGATGCTGATGCAGGACAAAGAACCCTAACCATGGGAGGGGGAACGGGTCCTTCCACCATACAGGTCATACAACCCGCAAAGTTGCCGGTAGCTCCTCCTGAACAGTTCTTTGGGGACCCAAAGAAATTTGGTATATTTCTGATGCAGTGCAAATTACATTTCAGGTGTAAACCAGCTGTGTTTCCCACTGACCAGGCCAAAATGGCTTTTGTGATGTCTTATCTTGCGGGTAATGCAGCTAGCTGGACTTTTCCCCTCATAGAAAGAGACGACCCTGCCTTGCGTAATTTTGACACCTTCTGTGTTTTATAGGAAGGCACACTTACTCTCTTTCGACAGGGAATTGATTACTCTAAAACAAGGTGCACAGGATTTATTATCCTACATCACTACCTTCAATAGACGCATAGCTGAAACCTACTGGCCTATAGAAAAAAGAACATCTCTGTATTACCAAGGGTTGAGAAGTGAGCTGAAGGAGGTCTTGGCCCAAGTAGTGCATATGCCCACCACCTGTGATGAACTCATTGACCTCACCATTCAATTGGACCATAGACTACAAGAGAGGAAAGGAGATAAACATCGCCTTGAATCCAGATATGTATCTCCTCGCCTAAGAGCTATATCAGAAGGACCACCCCAGCTACCGAAGGGACGGAACCCATGCAGATCAGCGGCATAAGAGGACCACTAAGTAAAGCCACAAGAAATTGGTATACCCTGCGTAAGGAAGAAGGTCCCAGAATTGGTACAGACTGTAGATGGCACAGAGTTGACGTCCAGCCCCATGCGATACCACACTCAGCATATACAGATGCAAGTGGGCATAAACCATTACGAGTTCATTCAGTTTGATTTATTAGATGCCCCTTATTTTACTCTCATATTGGGTATGCCCTGGCTTACTCTACATGATCCCTTCATACAATGGGCAGCTCGTACTATAACGATTAATTCCTCATATTGCATGGAACATTGCACTAAAGACAGGATCCGAGAAGCTCCTCAGACAAAGAGCCCTGCGGAGTTACTAGCCAGCAGTTGTCTTACTCACAGTGTGGGAGGTGTCAATACACTGCCAGAAGAATGACAGAGATATCATGCTGTGTTTAGTGTGCAGGAAGCAAGCAAGCTGCCTCCTCACAGAGAGTATGATTGCGTGATTGATCTGGAACCAGGAGCCAGTATACTGTGTAGCCGTATCTACACCCTTACTGAAGCAGAAACTACCTACTTGCAGCAATACTTAGAGAAACTATTATCGACTGGTTTCATTCGTCCTTCTTCTTCACCAGCATCCTCTCTTCTTTTTTTTATTCAGAAACACGAGGGGGGTCTAAGGGCTTGCATAGACTATAGGGTGATTAATCGAGTAACCAAAAAGAACAGATATCCCCTGCCATTAATACCTGTCCTACTGGATCAATTGAAAGGAGCCACTGTATTCACCAAGCTAGACCTCCGTGGAGCATATCACCTGGTAAGAGTGTGGCAGGGGGGTGAATGGAAGACGGCCTTCCGAACCAAGTTAGGGCTATACGAATATCAAATTATGTTGTTAGGGCTGTGCAACGCCCCGCCGCATTCCAATACTTCATTGGAAGAACATATTCCTCACGTGTCTGCAGTATTAGAGCGGCTACAGCAGTACTCACTGTATGCGAAACTGGAGAAGTGCTTTTTTCACACTGCTGAAGTAGAGTTCTGGGGTATGTCATCGGCCCTAATGGACTCTGTATGGATTAAAAGAAAACACAAGCTACTACTACATGGGAATCCCCTTCCTGTGTGAAAGCCTTACAGAGTTTCTTGGTGTTTGCAAACTTCTACAGAGGATTTATAAAAGACTTCTCCTGTATCATCCAACCCTTGAAATTACTTCTCCGAAAGGGAGCTATCTTTAAGTGGACTGCATTAGCCGAAAAGGCGTTTCAGACGTTAAAGCTTTGTTTTATCGGTGCTCCAGTGTTAAGACATCCTGATGCTTCACAACCCCTCATACTCAAAACAGATGCCTCATATTACTCAATTGGGGGAATCCTTTCCCAACGACACCCAGACACTGGATAGCTTCATCCTGTCACGTTCTTCTCCAAGAAGCTGTCCAATTGTGAAGTAAACTACAGCATTACGGACAAGGAGATACTGGCCATCAAACGAGCATGTGAGGAATGGATACATCATCTACTGGGGGCCAGATATATGTTGGAAATATATACAGACCACAGAAACCTGCTGTCCTAAAAAGTGCCAGAGCCCTAATTCCTCGACAACTACGATGGTCGTTGTTTTGGGAGGACTTTGATTTCATGATCAAATACAGACCAGGGCCACAAAACGGGAAGGCTGATGCACTTTCAAGACCCATGCCCAATCCTGCAGTCAACACCGCTCCTGTAGAAGAACCTCCCATCATACTACGGAATGCCTCCTTTTCAGCAGAGACAGTAGCCTTAATCACTACTGAAGACATCCTGAAAGAACTGAAGAAACAAATCATTGGCCTCCATAAAGACACATGGGTCTTGGAAGAACAACAACACTCTTCTGTCAAAGATGAGTTGTTGTTTCATAACAAAAGACTGTATGTCCCTGAAGGTCCACTCCAGCTACTAATCTTAAATGGATTCACAATACAACATTGGGCGGACACATGGGGATGCATAAAACGCTACAAACCATGTCTCGTTACTTTTGGTGGGAGTCACTTCGGAGAGACACTGTGAATTACGTTTCAGAATGTTCTGTTTGTACACAAGCCGAGGCGCAACATCAATTTCTTAGCGGTTTCCTGAGACCTACAACCACACCCCCGGCTCCTCGGCACACGGTGTCCATGGACTTCATCTTGGAAATGCCTCTTAGCTCTGGCCATGACACCATTCTAGTGGTCATCGATCATCTGACCAAGATGGGCCATTTCATTGCTCTTAACAAACTGCCTACCTTGGCAGAACTCGCTACAGTCTTTTTACAATACATAGTACGACTACATGGAATCCCTTCAGTTATTATCACAGCCAGAGGAACTCAGTTCACCTCCAAGTTCTGGAAATCACTGTGCGAGGTTATGAAGATCGACGCCCGTCTGTCTACAAGCTATCATCCGCAGACAGACGGTAAAACAGAATGCTTGAACCAGACTTTAGAACAATACCTGAGATATTTCACATTAATACAAGAAGATGACTGGAGCAAGCTCTTGGGGACAGCAGAGTTTGCATACAACATCACTGATCATTCTTCTTTAGGTTGTTCTCCCTTCTTCTGTCTCAATGGCTTCAATCCCAATATGTTACCCTTTGAAAGTTATGTGGCCTCCAGTCCCCCTTCTATTCAAGAACACCATGCACACCTTAAGCTCATATTAGAGAAGACCAAGACACACCTAGAAGAGGCACGAACACGGGACAAACTACAGGCAGATAAAAAGAGAATACTAGAACCCTCCTATAAGGAAGGAGATAGAGTGTGGCTTAACATTAAACACTTGAAATTCAAGGGGAATAACAGGTTACAGCCTACTAAATTTGTAGGCCCCTATCCTATAGAGAAGATTGTAAACCCTGTTGCCATGAAACTGAAACTCTCCCCTGCTTGGCAAATCCACCCAGTGTTCCATGTATCCCTCTTGAAACCATGTCTTCAGGGTACCTGTTTACCAGTAAGACCACAACCTGTGGAAATTGATGGGGACGAAGAGTACAAAGTACAGAGTATCCTTGATTCCAAATATGTTAGAGGACGGGTACACTATCTCATTTACTAGAAGGGTTATGGCCCAGAGGATTGCTCCTGGGAGCCAGTGGCTAATCTACACTGCCCTGGGCTTCTTAGGCGTTACCATTTACGGTGCCCAACCAAACCTGGTGGTCTGCCGAGACATCGGTCAATGAGAGGGGGTACTGTCATGGCTAGGCGGAGATAGGGTCACGGGGCACGAGTACAATGCACTGTATGAATGATTGGGCACAAACCACAACTCCCACAATCCTCACAGAAGGCTAGCTATAGCACCTGGCTATGGTTACTTAAATCCGGCTCTTGCTGTGCTCTGGGCTTGTCACTCGAGGAACTTCCTGTGGAGATGAAGCTACGTGATATCACAGCGTCAGATCAAGCTGCTGAAGTTGGTATTTCTGGTTTCCCGGGGGCAGCTGCCTGAAGGACGACTGCATTCTCATTTGGGCCGGAACATTCATTTTCTGACAACCGCTATTGTTCGCCGCCTCAAGCGCCTTGGAGCGGTAATCTTCATAACATTCAAAACGCCTCCCTGTGTTCAGGAAAGCATGTCGGTGACGCGCTTGATTGCTTCAAGCTATAGGATAGAACCTTAGACATTCATAGCGTCTGGCGCTCGCTATACGGAATCCAGTTGGAACGCTGTGTTACAGTGCCTTTTGTGCATTGGAGCCACCCTTAATCCACAAGCTCTCCGAAGAAGGGCCTCTGCTCAGGAGCGCTTCTATTTTTGTTCGCTCAGCGCATCGGATGACAGCACTCAGGTGAGCGAGAATGTGCTGGGTATTTATTTTTCACTCTGCCAACCTCCCGAGTGAGGTTGCTTCTGCGCTAGTTGGTGCTTCAGTATTGTGATTTATCTACGACTTGCCTAACTACGCTCTGGAGAGCTGAACCAGTTGGACATTCATACCCGCAGTACCACTTGGCTGAGAGCAGCCAAACTCTTTTTTGTTGTGACACAGAACTATATTTTTTCATTTATTTTATTTTTCTCTTTTGTGCCTTTTTGATCTTGAGAGAAGCATAGCTGTTATATGAGTAAGTACATTACACATAGGGGTTTATGGAGGTACTACGTATAAGAGGGGGGTAATCTCATGTGTGTGTATTGTGTTTCACTGACAGGGCATAAGGGGTGGACTGTAGAAGAGAGAGGTCTACATCTTCTGAAGACATCCCTATTCTGAGCCAAGCAGCAGCAACATTATTGTTTCTTTTGTCCCTTTTTTCCCTTTCCCCTATGGTGTTATCTGTGGAGTGTTATATATATATATATATATATATATATACTCATGGGTATCTCCATATAGGGAAAGGGATTAATTAGCTTCTACCATCGTTCCTGCCTTATCCGGCTGTAAGGTTAGTGTTTAACCTTCCTCTGTCTGACAAATTTCCAGAGAAGGCTGTGCTGTTGTCTCACAGTAGCCCACACCAGTGATGGAGCAAGGTTTCATATGTATAGAAACTTGCTTGGACTCAGCCCTCTCGAAATAACGTATAATTAATTAATCAACATGTTTTGTCTACTAAAAACTTGCATTACACAACATATTTAGTATCTAAGGGAAGCTTTTCTACGTGCTTTTAATAACAGTAACCCGAGTGTCCTAAAATGGCCGCCGAAAACGCGGGAACTCTTCTACGCATGCGTCTGCCACATCTATATGGTGTGACCTCTTTCGCTTCTGGTGGGAAATTGTTGCTTCTGCACACTAGTGCCAAATGGCCGCTTCATGCTCTCTCATACTTACGCATATGCTGCTGTTTGTACTAGACTTGTTTGTTTTGCCAAACTATTAATGCTATAGTATAGTTAAAGTAATGGGGTTAGAGTAGAGATAAGTGGTATACAGTGAATTCATTTATTTTTGTATTCTAATGTATCTCTCTTTGACTTGTTTAATAGCTCGTATTTGGGCTCGAGGGTGACATGAACAACCATATTGAAATTTGAACTGCGCTTGTGTAATGAACTTCGAGAGAACTCGAGCAGAGGCATTGAACAGATGCCAGAGACTATCTATCCGACAATGCACCTGGGAAAACTTCAACCCCAACCTGGGAAAGGAAGAAGAGTTGCAACTGTATTATTTTGCATGATAAAATTAATTAATATTGGTGGGCGGATTAAAGTCATGGGAAAATAAATTATGGGTGGGAACTTGATCAATACAAGTCAATGAAGAATGTTCTCATCTTAGTATGATGTGATGACCTCTCCTCGTCTTTCTAACCAATCACTGAAGGCGAACACATAGATTTTGCAACATTTAGGGGTGGTACATTGCCCTGGAAAATGGTATAACTAAGGTAGGTTTAGTTAGAGAATTTGTCCGACTTGTCGGAGTAGCTGACCTGTCACTGACCCAACACATGCTACAGGAATTCGAGAGCAGAGGTGCTGGTGGAGCACTCTGTCAGAATAATCGAGGTGATTGTCGGGGAAATTATCGATTATCCAGTTGGGGTATCAAATTTGGCTAGAGAGGGGTGTGGCACTTGCGTTGCACTTAGCGAAGGTCACCTGTCCCAAATTGCACCTGTCTTGTCCTGTGGGCACCTGATTTGTCGGTAGCCCTGTCTTTGCTCCAACCCGTGGCCAGGATTGGTCCTTACAACATTCTAGGTAAATATAATCCAGGTGGTATGTCCTTGTGCTATCTCCCTTTCTCACCCTTACCAGGTACCAATGTTTAAAGGTGCTACTGTGATTTCTTGCAAACTTCATATCTTATTATTCATATTATTACTTGTAAAATTTATGGTCTCTGTAAATTAGATAACGACTCACCAAAAATTGCATAGATAAAGTGTTTAAAACTTCTCCAGAGTCTGTGGTTATTACAGGAAAGGTAAAATTGTTAATCCTTCTTATTATTCTAACACCCTTTTCAATCCCTAGGACTTATAGCAAAGGTGAGAAGGATTGGTAAGTCATGGTTTACAGGTATAAGTCCTAAAAGGACTCAAAGTACTGATAGGCTGTCAGTAGTAGTAGAACGCAGGACTACTAGGTCAAAAGTGTGAATGTTTATGGGCTCAGGTGAGTATGGTAAATTGAGCTAGCGGTCCTGCGCACCATCACCAGCAACAAGAACAGAAGCAGCAACAACAACAACAGGTACAGAAGAATCAGACCCAACATCAGCACTGTATTGGTTTCAAGTGGCAGGTCTTAAGTTCAGTTCAGAGGCGAAAGCAAAATATGTTGAGCAAGTGACAGCACCAATGACCATTCAGAGGATGTTCCAGGACTATCTGGATGACCCAAAAAAGGTCTACGTAGATCAAAACCAATTTGTCTATTTGTTTGGGAAGATGCACCAATGACCAGAGCTCAGCAGGCTGACAATACAGTATTTTGCTTTTCTGGTTGCCAGTGTGTCTCCTACGTGTGTATTCAGTGCAGCTGTATAGTTGTCACAGTGAGAAGAACCAGTCTCTTGCTTTAAAATGTGGAGAGATTGACCATGATCAAAATTAACCAACACTTCATACCACACAATTACACTGTTCCTGAAATACCTCAGGCGGAGGATAAGGCGATTGGTCAGACTCAAGTGTGTTAGCTGACCAATTTCTGGGAGAACCACCTGAGTTTAGTTTGAGGATAAAGTCTTCTTGCCTGCCTCAGTAGGGCACCATAGAACGTTTAAATAATTCATTTTCATACTGTTTTGCCCTGCCCAAAAAATCGGCATAGCTGGGGATGCTATATATATTTTGTTTGGGTCTGACTTATGCAGCCCCACCATTTTTAGGCACATGTGTGGCCAGATTGGAGTTGGGCTACTGTGCAGTGAAGACACATCCCTATTCCTTTCAAGGGCTTTGAAGACAATGTGTAGGAAGCTTGCTCTTTACAAAGAGTCCAGTGGTTCCCTTAAAAGTGGATAGGGCCTTGCTATGCAATACCAAAGTGTTCTGTTACGGGTAGTGATAAAACAGCCTTAGGCTTAACACAGAGGCACAGGACATTTGCAAATACACACAATGATTAATACAGGACAACACGGCTCAAAGAATCCACACCAATTTATAGAAATAGCCAGCATCTTTATATATATGCCAGTGTGACAGAAAAACAACACAATCCACATTGCTTTTAATTTTGTTTTATAGTTTTTATAGAGATATCTGGAAATCAATTTTAAAGCCCCTTTTTTAATGCAGAGGCTTTTTAATTACAGACAAGCTTTCAATTTTATTTGTAGTCTGGGAAACCTAAAAATCATAAACTCTGTGATCCGATATGTGCAACTTGCAATTAGAAAAAGAAAGGATTACACACATTTGGATGCACTACTATATGAAAAAATGGATGAAAATTGTTAGATTCTCCCATTTTGGTATCTACACTGAAATGAAAATGCACTAGCACTATGTAATCTCATGTACCTATGATTTACTATGCTGACCAGAAAATGTATTAGGATAAGATACAGCACTATGCACTTTACGTTTCCCTATGCACTAAATAGGCACCAGCAATACAAATCAGAATGAAATATTTTGTTTAAACTGATTGTGCAATAACTCAAATTGTTTACATCTCCTAATAGCGGCCTCATTACAGTTTTATGTTTTATGTTAGATATTATATATGCATTAGATATTATATATGCATTAGAATTAATTCCTGTCATTTCTTAGCTTGTATAAATACAACCTGCAATTTAATTATTTTTAATTATGATGTTATGTATGAATGTTTTTCCTTGAATAATATGCTTTTATGGTGGTTTTACTTGCACCGAATACAGCTGAATTTGACTTGACTTGACTTGAAATGAGAACACGACTCAAAGAGATCCACACCAATTTATAGAAATAGCCAGTATCTTTACATATGTTTAGGCATCAGAGAAAAATCGTTCAGGTTAAGTACTGTTTAAAATAGCTGGTTTGAAGTAAATAGCTGTTTGATACTTTCAATTGTGTAAAGCACTTTGCAGCGATAGTAAGCTATAGAAAAAACATGTGCTGCATATGGTTACTTAAAAACAACTTACAAGACCCTGCCCCAGGACTAGAGGTGAGTAAGGGGCAAGGTCCTGGCAACACCAACAGGTGACCTCGGACGGCGTCCGGGTGCAGAAGTGTGATTTTCAGTATCAGGAGATTTTGAGGGATTCTGATACTTTGTATCGTAATTGAAAGTCTTTAGCGTAAAGTTAAGCTATGTAGGAAAAACACATGCCCCATACAGGTACTTAGCAGTGAATTATGAGACCAATCTTCTGGACTTAGGGTAAGTATGGGGCAAGGCCCAATGCAGCACCAACAGCTCACTTCGGGAGGCTCTGGGGTGTCAATCTGAAGAGGTGCATTAAAGCATCAGGTGTCCTATTCACTTCAAAGGAGGATAGGTCCAGTCACAAACAGATTGCAGGTTCGGACTCGGGGACCAGTCAAGATAAACCAGCCAGGGGATTCAACTCTTGTGATGCCCAGAGACGTGGGGCCAATAGGGGTTATTGGCCCCCAATGACCATTACCAGCCAAGGGGACTTCAGCCCCTAAGTAGTAATGCACCAGGAGGCCCTAGTGCAGAGTGGTTGATAAAGGGGGTGGGCCTCCAAAGATGTCTCAGCAATCTGGCTGTGGGAGATTTACTTGTCACAACAACAGGGGTTCCTGGCCCCCAATGACTCTCAGCAGCCAAGGAGACTTCATCCCCCAGCCAGTAGAGCACCAGGAGGCTCCTGTGCAGAGTGGTTGAGAAAGGGGGCAGGGCCGCCACAGATGTCTCAGCAATCCGGCTGTGGGTGACTTACCTGTCACAACAATAGGGGTTGTTGGTCCCCAATGATTCTCAGCAGCCACTGGGACTTCACCACCCAACCAATAGTGCACCAGGAGGCCCCTGTGCAGAGTGGTTGAGAAAGGGGGCAGGGCCTCCTACGAAATCTCAGCAGTATGGGTGGGAGACTCACTTGTTGCAACAATAGGGGTTCCTAGTCCTCAACGACCCTCATCAGCCAAGGGAACTTCATTTCCCAACCAGTAGTGTGCCATAAATCCCCCATGCAAAGTTCTTGAGAAAGGGGGGCCTCCAACGATATCTCAGCATTCCAGCTGTGGGGCACTAACTTGTCACAATGGGGGTTCTTGGCCCCCAATAACCCTCAATAGCCAAGGGTATTTTTTCCCCCAACCGGTAGTGCACCAGGAGGCCGCCTATGCAGAGTGGTTGAGAAAGGGACGGGCCTCCAATGATGTCCCAGCAATTTGGCTGTGGAGGACTTATGAGATTATAGGGGTTCTTGGCCGCCAATCACCCTCAGCAGCCAAGGAGACTTCATTAGGGGTGGCTGAGCAATACTCTGCCGGCTCCAGGGTGGAATGCTATTGTCCTGGGATACGAACCAAATTTATTTGGGGAAACTGGTGCAATAGACTTATAGTGGTTGGAATAGAAAACTAAAAAAAGAGTCAAGAATGCCCTTCGTCCTCTCACAACTTCCCCAGTATTATTCCTCATGGCAGATATGAGAGACTTATTCTTGGTGCAGTTCAAGTAATTTGGTAATGATTTCCCAGCTCTGCTCCTGGCACACATTTCTTCAGCTATAGAAATATCAACCCACTTTTTGCTCTCCTACTTAGTATTTTATTGTGCTCATACTGTAGGTTACATAATTTTGTCAGATATGCCTTTTGTGTGTTTAAGTTTCATGTCTAAGTTTTTAATTTCATTCTATAAGAGTATCAATTGTTCAGGTATTGTTTTATTCTTAATTGCCATTACATTTATCAGGACTCCTCTGATTGTTGCCTTCAGCGTATCCCATCTGATTACGGGGGTAGTGTCCTCAACTGTGTTTTCGTTTAAAAACTTGCCTAATCACTTCCGGAAGATTGACTCTGGAAGTTGTATCCTCAAGAAGAGCATCATTGAATGGCCATTGTTTACAGCGCGAAGAGGAATCGCCTTGTATAAGTTCCAATGACTCACAATGATGATCAGATATTGCTTCAATTTTTGGGTTTGGAGATATAGGAAGTGAAATGTTTACTAACCAAAAGAGAATCAATTCTAGAGAAAGAGTGGCAGGGTTTTGAGTAGAGGATATAATGGCTGGCTGAAAGGTTGTAAAATCTCTGGATATAAACCAGATTATTGTTCACATAGAATATTTTCATTTGGTGGTGTGATTTACTACTGAAGAATTTACTCTTTGACAGAAAATGTAGGGTCCCATCCATCGGGAGATCAAATGCACCTCTCAGAAGCACCTCTAATTTGTTGGGTAAATCTGATAGCTTTTTGTCAAGATCTTTCCAAAACTGCACTGAATTGTTGGTCGGGGAATAAATTTACAAACTGAAAAAATCCTTGTTCTTTTTCTTAACTCTAGTTATAGGTCATCTACCTTGATGGACATGAGAATGCAATTTTACTTTGATGTAATGGTGATTACCCAATTCAATTCAAAATTAGCTTTATTCGGTTGAAACAAACAACACATGACAAGTTAAAAACAATTCATTAGGGGTCAATATCCATTTAAAACAGGTAAATCTAATTTCATTAAAAAAATTTACATTATGGCACTATTCTTACTAGGTACGATAGACAAAGGCAGCTTGACAGAAAGTGCATAAGTTTGGCATAAGGCCTGATGTAAACAATTAACATTAGCAGCTTTTAGGGACAATAATCGTGATCGCTATGAGAACAGTAAACACTTTATATATTTACACTATTAACAATTAAAAGACTAATACAAAACGGGCACAACCCAATATAATAAATAACCAATATTAATGTAATATGGTTACATTATTAAAAACCAAGTTACACATGTGATATAAAGTGCAAAGTGCTTTAAACATCCTGTTCACCTCTGGCATTATGGAAATTCAAAATACATTAAAACAACATACTTTTCCTAGCCGTAATTGAACTGAGAATAAATGTAGCAGTGAAGAAACAAATCCCAGGTTCTTCAAGAGCAAATAATAGGGACATAGCAGATTTTATGGTCTTGGCCTCATATTTTTTAAAAAGTGGTTTAAGAAACGCAATTCTAAAAGGCAAAAACAAATCACATAAAAGTAAAAAGTGCATGGCGCTCTGCTTTGTGGTCCCATCACAGGGGCATGGGGAAGACAAATGGTTTTTCGTAATAGGAAACGCAACCAAATGGTGCACTAACCCTAACCTCATTCTAGTTAAAACAAAGCGGTGGGAGGATCTGGTAACAAAGAAAATGTACCCTTGAAAACCCAGCGTATCAGTATACATATGGTACAGCTGGTACGTGTTCTGTTTACTCACTATTTGCTTCCTCTTTTCAATCCTATGGGACATAAAAGTTATTTTTATCTCCTGTTTAGACAGTGGTGGTAAATCAATAAGATTACCCACGATCGATCTGTCATATATGGCACCATAGGATTTAATTAAATAGCTAAGCGAGGGTATCTTTGTGCCATTATCCAAACTCAAACAATTGTTAATAATGGCCTTTGTAAAAAAAAGTCTCCTCCTTAGACCATATTGATCTCCATGGCTGCAGTGGTCCCATGGCAATTAAGCACATCAAATAGTTAATACCAACTTCTCTGTGAATAAGTTCCGTGGATGCTGAGGCTGGAAGACATAAAAGCTTTTTTAAAAAGGTAGTCTCTTCAGATAGTAAATTCCCACTAGGTTGGTGGCCCCAAAGCCCCGCCCCATAAAGTGCGACCGATGTGCATCTGGCTTTATAAATATCAATCATATCTTTAATCCGCCGGCCCCCCAAATTAATTGCAACTTTGAAAACACTGTTTATACTCTTTCTAAGTTTGACCTGAACATGTGACCTCTCATAGTTCCATTCCCCATCTGAAGAAAAGGAGATACCTTGATAACAGGAGGTCTCCACATTTTGTATTTTGTTTCCTTCGATGGAGAATGGTTTCAGACTTTTATATTTCGGGCCGCACACCATTGCAAAGGTTTTAGTCTTATTTATCAACAACAACCTCTTGTTGATAAAGGTGGCGAACCCATCGATTAACTTCTGGAGGCCCACCGGTGTTCTTGATAAAAGCGCGGCATCGTCTGAATAAAGCAGAACTGGTGCCTCCTTGCCTTCCACTAAAGGGGAATCCGCCTGGATCAATTTAAGGGCTGTATCTACTTCGTTAATAAATAAAGTAAATAGCAATGGGGCTAACACACATCCTGGGTAGATACCACGTTTTACTTTAAAATTGGGAGTACAATCTCCCAAGTGGCCGTACCGTACTTTAGTTGATAACTCTTCGTACAGCCTAGCTAGAAAATAAATAATGGGTTTAGGTGCGCCAAGGTTAAGTAAAACGGGCCATAAAACGCCATGATTCATCAAATCAAATGCGCTGCTTAAATCTACAAAACATAAAAAAAGTCTACCCTGTTTGGCTTTAGTATATTTCCCTATTAAAAGCTCCAAATTAATACTCTGTTCTAGTGTACCAAAGCCTTTTCTAAAACCATATTGGGATTGAGCCAAAATATTGTTATCCGAAACCCACTCCTCCAATCTTATCAATAAGACTCTACTCATTATTTTAACCGAGGAGTTGAGTAAGGAAATGGGTCGGTAATGTTTTGCTTCAGATTTTTCTCCCTTTTTATAAATAGGAATAATAACAGATTCCCCCCATCAGAGGGGACAACCCTCAATTACTGCAGCATTAAAAACCTTAGTGAGTATGGGCCCCCAAAATTCTGGTATAGATTTATATACATCTATAGGGACACCATCAGCACCTGGTGCTTTCCCCCCCTTGCTGTTACTTATGCCTGTCATTACTTCATCCAAGGTGATATCTAGCTGGATGGTAGGCCACTTGCATAGGGTTGATAATTCTAACGATGGGGTTTCACTTGGGTTAAAAATGCTAGAAAAGTGGTGCACCCATTCTTCGCAACTCACATGAGCCTAAAGTTCTGGGACTGTTTCATTTTTAAGAAATTTGCAATTCACCGTGTCCCAGAACAATTTATTGTTAAAGGTTGCTGCAGCAAGAGTAAGGTTATCCCACACCTCCTGTTGTAGCTCCTTCTTTCAACGTTTTAAGTTGTAATTATATTCGATTCTAAGGGTGTGGACTACTGCGCTATCCCTTGGTTTATTCGATAGTGATAATTTCAGGTTATTCAAGGAGACTGTGCAGGAATGATCAAACCAACCCCTTGCCTGTTTTTGTTTCTTGGATGTGACCACAGTAAAAAGTTTAGAAATACGTTTGTTGATCGTGGTAACGTTGACCAGGATCTTTGTTGGTTCAGTCCTGACCATTAAACTATCTGTTAATTCATTCCCACAGACCTGTACAATTGTTTTAGATAATTCTACTGAATTGGCTCCCTTCCATTTGATTCTAGTATCATTAGAACGTATCGGGGCAATTTTATTTACAACAGTACACAATTCAACATTCTTGTTCCCCCATAGGTGCAGTCCCGTTATGATTGGATTGTGATCACTCATAGACAATTCCAGAATCTGTGGGGTGGTACATACGTTCACAATATTGGCGGAGACAATTACATGGTCCATACTGCTCTCTGATGACCTTCCTGTAAAAGTCGGAACCACCTTCCCATTCCCATCTTTAGCACATTGCAGGATATCCAAATCAAATTCTATCATGACTGCGTTTAAGGTGTTACCATAAGTGGAATGGGGGAAAATGTAAATAATCATTACCTTCATCAGTTTGGAACCCACAGACTTTTGTCATCGACAATGGACAAATAGACACATTAAAATCACCCAGCCAGACAATATTCAGGTTGGTTATATCCATATTTACCACTTTTTCTAGTTCCTGTCTCAATTCTATAACTATCCTATGGCGGGTGGAATTAAATATATTATTATAAAAATGTATCAATATTACGTCCAGGCCATCCCTATGGTGTATCCAAAGCAACTGTGCGAGGTGCCCTACATTAATACTTTTCTTGACTTTCACTGGAAGATTATTTTTCAATAAAGTTTACAGGCCCCCCTTAGCTCTACCCGAAGAAGATGGTATTGCTGGTACATTATAGGCAGTATACCCCTCGAGGTGGACATCTACAGTACTCCATGTTTCTTGTAAACACACTATGTCGTGTGAATCAATACATTCGTTCCATCCCAGCAGGTTGGTCTTATTCGCTATTCCAGCGATGTTCCATGTAACAATGGAATAACCTCCCCTTGTTGGAATACTGGGGGGTTAATTCCTGGACTCAGCTGTACACTAGTTATAACGTTGTTAACAACCTTCCTGCAATCTTCTGATAGTACGCTAGGAGGTGAGTTTAGTATTGGTCCCGGCCCATTGCTCACTTCCACTTTGGCCCCCTTTCCTTCCATTACTAACGCTCCTTTATTTCCCGTCACTACGTTAATATTTGGTGGCCTATTGAACATTGCAGGGGCATCGGAGACTTTGAAATACCGGTGACTAGATGGTATAATTATTTCAGAAGGCCTATGGTCAGCTCCCCCCCTTCTTGACGTACTTGGTCCAGTCAATCGTTACAATCTAAGGTACTTAGGGCCTGGAATCTGTTCGATATGGGGAAGACAGGATGGATTTCTGGGTTAACTGTTAGATTAGATCTACTTAATTGAGAGTTCCTACACCCTGATATGAAGTTGCCAAGATGTCTGTAAAAATAACCAAGGGGATAGAGCAAAGCAGTACGTTCTATATAAGAACTATACGCAGCTCTCTCAAGGGACATTTGTGCCCAGGAGGGGTTCTTAAAATTGATAATTATGCAATCCCCTTGCAAGGTCTTTCTAGAGGGACCTATCCACTTCACTCTTCTTGTTAGTAGGATTTGGTCAGCATGGCCCACTGGAAAATCACAGTGTTGGTGTAGCCAATGTATTACCTTATTCTTCAGAGTGCTATGGCTTTCTTTTTGTTCCGCCCCGAGCGATGGTACGTTGACCATAACAGACACATATGGGTACGTTGACCATAACAGACACATATGGGCGGTAAGTTAATCTCTACCTGCTCTATCGGACCCTTAGGTTTAATCAGGGCTTGAGATGTGTTAGAACTGGCTATTTCTGGTAGGCTAAGGCTGACGCCAAAGCCAGGCAGAAACCACCATTCTAGTCAGGGCAAGGGAGTCACACGCCAAGATAACTTCTGCTTACCCCCTTGGTAGCTTGGCACGAGCAGTAAGGCTTAACTCGGAGGCAATGTGTAAAGCATTTGCGCCAGCACACGACAGCAACAACATCCTAGGCACACCACAAAAGGAACTCCACACAAGGTGATATTAAAATAACTTTTGTATTGTCAAAACACATCAGATAGAAATCACACATGTACATTGTGCCAACTGGCACGGGCAATATTCACAAGGGATTATTTACAAGACAGGGCCACATGGGCCACTGTCAGAATCAACACTTTTAGAAATAGCACTTCTAGAACTTAGAATAAGTAAAGCGCAAAATAACAGTTATAAATCACATCCAGTAACTACCGGGAACAGGTAAGTACCACCTACGCAACCCTAAACACCTTAGGAGAAATGTCACGCAGGGAACCAGGACCTCACTAGGACCACCTGTACTAGAAAGAACAACCACCTAAGTATCATAATACAATTAAGGGTATAAGCAAGAACACATTACACATGATGCATAAAAACATTCAGAGGTGTAGGGAAGAAAAAACATATGATGCATAAAACATACATTCAGAGGTGTAATAAGAAGGCACATGATGCATCAAAACACATTCAGAGGTACCGGAGAAAACACATGATGCCTAAAACATTCAGAGTTGTAAGGAAGGAAAAACACATGATGCAGAAACCAACACATTCAGAGGTGTAAAATCAAGGAAGACACATGATGCATGAAAACATTCAGAGGTGCCAGACCACAACTCAATAGCGCAAAAACACATGATGCCTAAACACATTCAGAGGTGTAAGATCAAGGTGCGTAATCATATTAAATGCATTACATTTCCTAGCACCACATCACATTGCGCAAAACTCACATTAGGCATTTACCATCACATAGATAATCAGATTGCGCCTAACTAAAATCACATACCAGCCCCCATCTAATAAAGGGTCTAAAGAGCCCTGTGTCCAGAATGTCAGGGCAGCGCCAGTCAGGGGTGTGCCACTGGCGCAAAACCTAAACGTTGCAGGTGCCCACTACTTGCTGGGCACCTGGGAACAATCACAAGACCTAAACGGTGCAGCTGCCCACTAATTGCTGGGCAGCTGTGAGTCAAAACTGCGACAGGGTCCTCACTGACCCTTAAGCGCAAACTGCGCCCACTGCTGGAGCCACACAGGCTCTGAGCTGCGCACGTTGGAACCACACAGGCTCTGGACATCACTTTTGTCCCCCAAGAGCCTCACAGACTCTTAAAACAATATAGGATGGAGCCCCTCGAACTCTGCACAAATACTTCGCAGGCAGGAGGGGGCGGGCACCGGCAATGTGCCCCGACGCCCCCTTCTAGCTAAAAATGGCCCCCAGAGCCTTCTCAGGGCTCTACAACAAATGTTTGTGCCTTCGTTGGAGCCCCCCCCTGGGGGACTCAAAAGAACAAATGCCCCCGGAGCCCTCGCAGGGCTCTAAAACAATATTGCGGGCATGGAGCCTCTCAGGGCTCTTCAGGAACAACTCTCGCCATGTTGGAGCGGCCCGCTATCAAGTGGGGCCGCTCAGGGTGAAGGCACCGGCAAAGTGCCTCCTCACTCCCCCTCTCCCCCCCATCCGGCTTCGACTCACCAGCTTCTGGGACTTCTCCCGCGATCCTTCACTGGCGGCAGGGGCGGGCACCGGCAATGTGCCCCGTGCCCCCTCCGCCCTCTCCTTACTGCTGGCTGGTGCCTGCGGGGCTCTCCCTCAGCAATGGGAGCCCCGCACCGGCGGCCATCTCCCGGGTGCCTTCTTCTCTCTTCCCCCGGACTGCGGGGCGGGAACTCCGGCCGGGCCGCCCTACAATTGGCCGGCCGGCCAACCACTTCTGGGTCGTCGCGGGCAGCGCGGCGGCCCGTTTCTGGCACTCGTAGGCAGGGGCTGAATTAACTGAGGAGTGGGCTCTCTCGAGTTTAAAATATAAAAATAAAGCGCTACTAAGCGCTTGGGGCAAAGTAAAGCGCTCCTAGCACTGTAAATAAAAATAAAGCGCTCTCAAGCGCTGGGGGAAATAAAGCGCTCCAAAGCGCTAGAAAACAGGTAGAGCGCTCCTAGGCGCTCAGGCTTCAACAAGCCTTGGTAAAGGCAAGAAAAAGGTCTCTGCAGGAAAATGCAGCTTCTCCATGCTGCCAAAGATCCCAGAGATTCCAAGGGACAAAGCAAAGTTCCCCCAATCAGCCCAGGCAAGGCAGAGGGGTCCCCCAGAAGTCCTCCAGGCATCCAGAAAAGTCCATCAGGTGTCCAGGGGCTGGGCAGGGCCCAGGGATCCCCCTGGACCCAAGCAGCAGCAAGCCCCTGGCAGATTCAAGTCCAAAAACAAGAACAATTTGGAAGGGGACACAGCCCCTTTTTATACTATAAAATCCTTTGTCTAAAGGGTGCAGGCAGTGTGAGAACCAGCTAGAACTGGTTATAGGGAACTCCTTTCAGTGTGAGGGGCAGAGGCGACAGTCGCCCAGCAGGAGGTGGAGCCAGCATTGTGACAGCCCTCTTCACTCCCAGGTGCTATCTCCTCCCACTTCCCTGGCAGCAGGTGCAGCCTTTCATCCACGGGCAGACTCAGACACCTCCTGGGGCTCCCCAGCCCCTGTCACCCACAAACCAGACAGTCAATCCACAAGCAGGCCCAGGCACTCCTGGACCAGGCTCACCAGCCAATCACACGCCAGACACAAATAACACAAATATGCCAACTTCTAAAAGTGGCACTTCTACACTAGACACAGTCATGCCGCATAGACCATTACGCAGCATTCAATTTCACAAGTTCGCACATATCAAACTCGACCCTGCACTCCCCACACATCAGGAACTACCATGGGCATACATATCCCCTATTCATTCCTATGGGAGGGCAGGTCACTCACCACACATACACAGAGAGCTCAAGCACTTTACACTGTACCACAGTGAAAAAGTGCGCAGAGGCCTAAAATCCCCACCACCAGGTTCCAGAAACAGGCTAGGAAAAAGCAAAAAGTCTTGGGGTGAACCTGCCAAAAGGGCCGGGTCCAACAAGACGGATTCTTACTCACGACCAAATCCCCTCTAACAGGTCGTAAAGAGCTACTCTGTGGTCCTGTCTGTATAGCCACACTAGTGGTCAGATTATCACTACCCCAAAGGGCTGAAGATGTTTGATTACTGTGCCCTGTCTCACCAGCATCCCTATTTATGAGGTTTACTTTAGCTGTGGCACTAGTTGATTTTGTGGCTAGCTCCAACATATGCGTTTGTAATTGGTTACCCTCCCCTTATGGGTCGGTTCCATTATTCCTGGATGGACCATTTGCATCTTTCATGATAATACCCAACTTCATAACCTCTAAACTTAAAGTGACAAACTTATCGACCAATGGTTTAAGCATAGATTCCATTTTTTGGGTTATTATTGATATAATAGAATTAACTAGTTCATCTGGCATCCAATTAGGGGCGCAGGTTTTCGCAGGAGCCTTAATTTTATTACGAGTCAAGGGCCCTTTTTTAGGTTTACCTGTATTCCCTGATTTAGTCTGGTCTTTCCTACAGTTCCTTCTTCTTTTCGGAGATGGGAGCCCACTAAGTATTGAACATTGAGAATGCTCATCTAACAAGGGTGCATCCCGGGAATGAATAGAGGACTCTTGATTGTCCAAAGAGATAGGGGTGGGTTGTTGTGTGATTACCGGTATAATATCAGCCTCCAGGGCCGGGGTGTTCTCTAGCCCATTGCCTGTACTGAGGGAAAGACGAGGTTGTGCCCTAATAATTTCAACGTTAATTACACTCACTGCCTTGACCAGATAGTCGTCAATGGTAGGACCGTGGCTATCCTTAGTTTTGGATGTTTTCTGTAATTTGCATTTTGACATTTCCACAATGTGTTACCAAAATGAGGCCTGGTTTAAGCCCACTAACACCAGACCTAATGGATATAATACCTGCTACTCAGGAGCGTATAAAAAATATTTATAAAACAGCAGCGCAACACCAATAAAGGTCTCAACTAGAACCTCATTCAAAGTCTTTAAGAAGTATAAGTATTAGTTATAACATGAATTGCAAATACGATATACTAAAACCAAAAGCAATTTAATTGGCATCGGGCTATTCTACAGTTATTATATGGAATTAATCAGCTCTGCATCAGTCACACTCACAAACGCTATCACCTGCTGGCAACAACCACTATTTCAATTTGGACCATTGAATCAGTATTAAATATCACCTGAGAGTCATGTAAGACAAGGAGACAATAAGGTGGCCCAGCCCTGCCGCGGTCTGGCGCGGACTGGTAGACGGGCCCACCCTTTGTCCAGGCTTCGCCTACGAGCATCACGCAAAGCGGGTGTCGCAAGTTCTTATATGTCCGCCAGTGGTGGGAGGGGCCGGAAGGTGGCTGCTATTGTTGCCCCGTTCATCGCTGGGACCTGGTGTCCACGCCTGCCACACAATGCCCCCAGGAAAGTTCTCTGCGTAGCGCCATCCGTAAAGTGGGTGTCGCCAGATATTATATGTCCGCCGGTGGTGGGAGGGGCTGGTAGGAGGCTGCTATCATTGCCCCGTTGCTCGCTGGGACCTTGAGTCCGAGCCTGCCACACAATGCCCCCAGGAAAGTTCTCTGCACAGCGTCACTCGCGAAGAGGGTATCGCAAGTTGTTATTTGTCCACCGGTGGTGGGAGGGGCTGGTAGGAGGCTGCTATCATAGCCCCGTTGCTTGCTGAGACCTGGAGTCCGCGCCTGTCACACAATGCCCCCAGGAAAGTTCTCTGTGCAGTGTCCCCCGTGACGTGGGTGTAGCACATAGTTATATGTCTTCCGGTGGTAGGAGGGGCTGGAAGGAGGCTGCTATCCTTGCTCCGTTGCCCCGTTGCTCGCTGGGACCTTGAGTCCGCGCCTGCCACACAGTGCCCCCAGGAAAGTTCTCTGCGCAGCGTCACCCGCGAAGCGGGTCTCACAAGTTGTTATATGTCCGCCGTGGTGGGAGGGGCTGGTAGGAGGCTGCTATCATTGCCCCGTTGCTTGCTGGGACCTGGAGTCCGCGCCTGCCACACAATGCCCCCAGGAAAGTTCTCTGCGCAGCGTCCCCCGCGACGTGGGTATAGCAAATAGTTATATGTCTGCCGGTGGTAGGAGGGGCTGGTAGGAGGCTGCTATCGTTGCCCCGTTGCTTGCTGGGACCTGGAGTCCGTGCCTGCCACACAGTGCCCCCAGGAAAGTTCTCTGCGCAGCGTCACCCGCGAAGCGGGTGTCGCAAGTTCTTATATGTCCGCCAGTGGTGGGAGGGGCCGGAAGGTGGCTGCTATTGTTGCCCCGTTCATCGCTGGGACCTGGTGTCCACGCCTGCCACACAATGCCCCCAGGAAAGTTCTCTGCGTAGCGCCATCCGTAAAGTGGGTGTCGCCAGATATTATATGTCCGCCGGTGGTGGGAGGGGCTGGTAGGAGGCTGCTATCATTGCCCCGTTGCTCGCTGGGACCTTGAGTCCGAGCCTGCCACACAATGCCCCCAGGAAAGTTCTCTGCACAGCGTCACTCGCGAAGAGGGTATCGCAAGTTGTTATTTGTCCACCGGTGGTGGGAGGGGCTGGTAGGAGGCTGCTATCATAGCCCCGTTGCTTGCTGAGACCTGGAGTCCGCGCCTGTCACACAATGCCCCCAGGAAAGTTCTCTGTGCAGTGTCCCCCGTGACGTGGGTGTAGCACATAGTTATATGTCTTCCGGTGGTAGGAGGGGCTGGAAGGAGGCTGCTATCCTTGCCCCGTTGCCCCGTTGCTCGCTGGGACCTTGAGTCCGCGCCTGCCACACAGTGCCCCCAGGAAAGTTCTCTGCGCAGCGTCACCCGCGAAGCGGGTCTCACAAGTTGTTATATGTCCGCCGTGGTGGGAGGGGCTGGTAGGAGGCTGCTATCATTGCCCCGTTGCTTGCTGGGACCTGGAGTCCGCGCCTGCCACACAATGCCCCCAGGAAAGTTCTCTGCGCAGCGTCCCCCGCGACGTGGGTATAGCAAATAGTTATATGTCTGCCGGTGGTAGGAGGGGCTGGTAGGAGGCTGCTATCGTTGCCCCGTTGCTTGCTGGGACCTGGAGTCCGTGCCTGCCACACAGTGCCCCCAGGAAAGTTCTCTGCGCAGCGTCACCCGCGAAGCGGGTGTCACAAGTTGTTACATGTTCGCCGGTGGTGGGAGGGGCTGGTAGGAGGCTGCTATCGGTGCCCCGTTGCTCGTTGGGACCTGGAGTCCACGCCTGCCACACAATGCCCCCAGGAAAGTTCTCTGCGCAGCGTCACCCGCGAAGCGGTTGTCGCAAGTTGTGACATGTCCGCCGGTGGTGGGAGGGGCTGGTAGGAGGCTGCTATCGTTGCCCCGTTGCTCGCTGGGACCTGGAGTCCGCGCCTGCCACACAATGCCCCCAGGAAAGTTCTCTGCGCAGCGTCACCCCATTTTTCTTGTGGGCGGGTGGGGAGAGTGTATCTCTGTGATCCATGAGCAGTAGATTTTAGCATCTTTAAGAAAGTTAAAATCTGTTTCTAGTTACATTATAACATCTCCTCCTAGTCTATTACAATCGCCTGTAATTTTCTTACTCTTCTGGTGAGTTCACAATATGTATAAAGAGTCTAATGGGAACCAAAGTAGGACCCATCTGGGCTATATTAAAACCTTCATAGGCACTAGCAGCCTTATCCTGTAAAAACCAATAGAGGGAGGGAAGCCTCAAATTTGCCTCTGAATAACACTTCTGGGTCAACATATCATATCAGACCAGAAGGTCCCATTAAAAAAAATTTGTCATAGCAAGGCAAAGCTCATTTTAAAGAGAGACCAAAAACCATAACGTGAATTCTGAGAGAGTGTAGTTGTAAGAGTAAGATGAGTAGTACATCTGTAGTAGGTGGCTCCCCACCAGAGTGAATTTCTTTGAGTTACCATGTCTGATTGGGTATAGGTTGCAATGAATGATTGTAGGTAGGCAGGTTCAGAGAAGACCATTGTTTTTACTTTGTACACAATTCTGAATTTAGTCGGGCCACTAAAGGAAAAAGATTCAGATAGGTCCCTCAATGATTGATGCAGTGCCAGAAAACATTTTCATCTGGATACTGTCTCTTTGGAGAAAGCTTGGTAGTAGTTATCCTTGACCTATACATTGTATGTTTTGAACTTTCAGAACTTCAACCACTGAATAATATGGCAAACATCAGCGAACTTACGGAACACTACAACTCAACGATGACAAATATAATTGATTCAATAGCCCTGTTAAAACTGAAAGGAATACCGAAAAAAGATAAACACCCATGGTTTAACAGATCTCTTAATGAAGAAAGGTGAAAACTGAGACTAAATGAACGGAAATGGAGACAGCACCCATCATCCCCACCAACTAAAACTGCTAAGACCAGAAACGCCTACAATAAAAGTATTCTAAAATTTAAAAAAAGACTTCTTTAGAATGGTTTAATGGATCTCTTAATGAAGAAAGGCAAAAACTGAGACTTTTCAAACAGGAATGGAGACAGCACCCATCATCCTCCCCAACTAAAACTGCTGAGAAACACCAGACAGGCCTACAACAAAAAAGTATTCTAAAATAAATAAACTACTTCTTTAGAATGGAACTTTAAAAACCCCAAAATAGACCAAGTAAACATTTTGAAATGTTGAAACAGCAATCTACCAAAATGGTCAAATACTCAAAATCGCAAATAAACTGTGGGGATTTTCTCATCCTTCTTTACAATAAAAGCCAACTCCTTGGAGAATGAGCTCAGGACTGCTGCTGATAACCCTGCTAAACTAAAGACCTAAAGAGTGCACTAGCAGATCATCTATTTCAATCCACTCAGTCAATGACCAATAATTAAGGTCGATGGTCAACCTTCAAGCTAAATGACCACAAAGATATTACCAAAACCTCATTGACTACAAAATCAAACAACCACTACTATGATCCTCTCCCCTCAAAATGTTTGTCTACAATCAACCATATTGTCATCACCATATGGACCAAGATTTATAATGCTTTACTATCTCAAGGATCCTTACGAGACTGCCTAAACACTGGCCAAGTCATCCCCATCATAAAAAACCAACAGAGAACCCCTTGGACCCGAATATATTTCCACCGCTAACCAACATTCCCATTCTAGCCAAAGTACTTGATTAATGTATGTAACAACAACTGAGCCAACACATTACTGAATTTAATCTATTTGATGACAGCCAATCTGGTTTCAGACCAGGTCATAGTAACGAAACAGCAATTCTGCATATAATGGATAACGCCCTACTTGCACTAGGCGGCAAAGAAACTTGTTTTTTAGTTCTTCTTGACCTTTTGTCCACTTTCAACATGTCAAAGTACTAGAACAATTTGAAAATAGGATGGAATTATTGGGTACCTTCTTAGAATGGTTTAAATCTTTCTTAGAGAACAGATCGCAAAGATTTTTGATGAATCAAAAAGTGTCTTTACCATAATTAGATTGGAGTACCAAAAGGCTCAACACTATCCCCATCACTATTTAATCTTTATGTTGAAACACTAACTGAAATATTACAGTTGTTAACAAGCAATCAACTTAAACTAAACTCGCAAAAAAAAAGAATTCCTTTTGATTTCCCCTCTAAAAGCTCCTTGGTGATAAAGAAATGGACCAAGAGTATCACTGCTCTAAACAGTACACCGATCCTGGTGGACTCAACGAAGTCTCTAGGAATTACGCTGGATAACAACCTAAACATGCAAACCCACATCAACACAATGGCAAAAAATGCCTGCTTCCACCTGAGCTATCTTAGAAAACTGAAACCATTCATCGAAACATCAGACCTTAAAACTGCAATTCAAGCATTAATTATCTCGAGGAATGAATAAGGATGTACAACCTTATCAAGACTATCCAAGATTTTGACACTCCACTTAAAGCTTGCATCAGTACAGCTGCAAGATTCATAATGGGCTCTAGAAAATCTGACCACATCACTCCACATCTGAAGACTCTAAATGGCTGCCAGACCTAGCAAGAATCCAACTAAAGATGGCATGTATCATACACAAAGTTATACACTACAAAACACCAATATACCTAGCCCAAAAAAGTCAAGATATCTGGAGGACGCTGGTTTTCTCGGAGCGCCTGAAATCTTTTACTGAAACCCCCAATCTTCCATAAGAAGAGAAGGTACAGTACGATAGAGTATTCTCTGGAGCTGCACCAAGAATATAGAATTTACTTCCCCCAGACATTAGAAGAATCCTGACCACTTCAGTATTCAAGAAGGGAGATAAGATCTTTCTAATGAGAAAATTCTTCCCATAACCAACAGCAACCAAACACATCTATAGGCTGATTAGATGCTAAACGACAACATTTTGCTTTTCTATCATCTGCTTTCTCCAAAAGATTACATAAATGCAGCATAACAGGCCCTCCAATTTATAGGACAGAAACTATCTGATCCTTCATCCGCAATCCTATTCCTAGATATAGCTCTACAATCTATAACTATACTATTTGCTGCTTAAAGTCCACTGTACTAAATATCATTTGATGGACTCTTTTAGGACATATACTATTTAAAATGCCATGTGCTGTAATCTTTAAGACACATATTATTTTAAAGTAATATGGTTAGCATATCATGTCATATAATGTAATCTTTAGGCCATGTATTATTTTAAAGTGCAAATGTTTCCACTTAGACGTTCATAGGTATGCTTTGTAGTTTCTTTAAATGACTCATTTAACTAACTGTCAGCATTATAATGCTATAGAAATGTGAAATGCTCTGATACCCAATTGGGTCATGTTCGCGCTATATGAAACACTGATTAAATAAATGTGTGATATAATTATTTCAGCATCGCAATATTGCCATGGCCAATAGATCATTGTGCTAGGATGTTTCAAGAGAGGAGCCAGTGAAGTTATTGATTTTCCCAAAAGAATTCTATGTGCTCTTTCTATCTCAAAGTCTTTCCCAAAAATGATGCTCAGAGATCGGGGTATCTAAGATTAAAAAAATCTGCACATGAGCTCAGATCACACTATGCATTCTCAGGTAGGCCAAAGATTCACAGATTACTTTTGCAATTGCAATCTTCAAGTTCAGACGTTTCTCTCATGAATAGATTAAGCATATGATTTGTCATACCTGTGTTTCTTCCCAGATGCATTTGCATCCTCCAGTATGCTAATTCTGGATTCAACTTCTGTAATTCTACTTGGCAGGTCCTTAAAGTCATTACAAAGAGCCTGAATATCATGGTGTATGTCATAGGCATTTGCTTTGGTCTCTTGACCAAGTCATGAAGTGTGTCAAATCTTTGTATGATAATCGCAATATTTTTCACCGTTTCTGTTTTAGGTTTGATCAGTGATTCTGGAAGCAGCGTTTCTGCCTTTGTGTGTTGGAAGCTAGATTTAATGTCTTTCGAGTCTTTCTTGTCTTTGCTCTCTTTTGTTCCGGATTCCGGTATTCTGTATCACCAAGGCTGCAATTAAGGTAGAATTATTTGTTGTCTTGTATTGCGGTATCAGATATAGTACACCTCCATGGTTGTAGAATGGGCCTTTATGAGTGGCATGCTATCTGACAAAGTTCTATGCCGTAATGTATGAGATAGGCAAAGGTCTCTTATCAGGTCTTCAATAGCACATCAATGTTGTTGGAACATGGAGATTATCCAGAGGAGGAAGAATTTAAATAGACTGCACGAGTTATACAGACAATGCTGAAATGGAGTGGCATAGAAATATTTTCCGATCCAAACAGAAACCTAGCATGCAAGGGAGTTGTTTACCCCTGATGTGTAAAATCATTTCTTTCCTCACTGCAGACAGCATATCTCCTGAACGCTTGAGGTAACTGTGCACAATCCTGAAAGCATAAATCCAAGGTATGTCAGCAGATTAGTGGTCTGGTTAGCTATCTCGCCACGTGCACCAAATTCAATCCGTAGCTACAATGAGTGCAACCCTCCTGTGGTAGCGCCTAATGCAGTCGCCAGTTGCCAAGGCGATGCAGCGAGCGCAAGGTAAATAGTTTGATTTATTTATTTACTTACCATACTCCATGCCGTTGTATGACCAACTCCACTACCCCCCCCACTCTGTCCCTCCCCCATCCCTCCTCACTGTCCCGCAGCACTCTCACTGCAAGCCACCACTGTTGAAAGTTGTACAGTTAGGATTTTGTCTCAGTTTAGGAGTAGTAACATTAGGAATCCTAACTTTACTACTCCTAAACGCCTTTTGTGAATACCGAAAGTCATAAAGTTAGGATTTTGTCTCAGATTATATTTGTGAATGGGGCCCAGTGTTATTAATAGTTCAATCTATAGATACAATACTATCCTTACACCCAGGAGACATTGTACAATAGTTTCATTTCTTTAATATAGCTAGATATGTCGTTCCCTGTCCAAGTGCCAGTTGCAGTGAAGACGGACCCTTGATTTAACACATTTATGATTTGCTGTGCCTCCGTATAGAGCTAAACTACACCTCGTTTATGATGTCATGGAGAAGGATAAATACATTTGTGTTTTCTAGGGAAGACGTGCAGACTGATTGTATGTTGATTGAGGTGTTTAACCTATCAAGGTAGTATCTTGCTTCCAAGACATTATAGAAGGGAGCCATGCTGGCATAAGGGAACATGTTGATGGGAAGGCTTTTAATGTTGTATTATCTGAAACATGTATTTATATATAGAAGTATATTCATTTGGGTATTCTGCAATGTGTAAAACTTATGAGTTATTTTTGTGTGACTTTATTACAAAGCTGAATCAATAAACTTGACTTGACTTAACTATAAGGGGTCTTTAAGATGCAAGGTTGAGTAGTTTAGGGTGATGATGAGGAGTTCCTATATGTCATAGATGGCTGGTGTTGAAGGGTGGTGAGAGTTTTTTATGGTTTGTTAAGGTTCAGGGATAGGTGGAGTTGGGTGTGCTTCGGTGTTTTAAAAGGTATGGGATGGGTGGGGTTTGCCGTAGAAAGGGTTTTTTCAGGGTTCAGGAATAAGTGGGTGTGTTTAGGTGTTTTAAAAGGTATGGGATGGCTGGTATTTGGCATAGAAAGAGTTGTTTAAGGTGAGTGATGTTATTGTTCAGGGGTGGTGGATTATTGTTTTGGGGTAGAATGGACTTTTAAGCTTTAGGGATAAATGTAGTTTATAAAACAAGTGGAGTTCTAGAAGAAATAAATGTATAAGTTAGCTGTTGAAAGTGCTGTGCCCTTAAGTTATGGACCTTTTCTAGAGACACAATCTGATGGTTCTTTTTAGCAGCATGTAAGTATAGAGGGGAGAAAATGTGTTATTACCACCAATCAATTAAACAATAGTCCTCGTGGAAACATAGTAACCACAGACAACTATGTAAAGTTAGTTTGATGTACTAAAAAGCCAAAAAATCTGAACATAAAGACACCTCAAGGCCTGAGTGTAAAAATACACCACAATTAGCATAAAGCTAAATCTACA
The DNA here is from genome assembly GCF_964263255.1 of Lissotriton vulgaris. Taxonomy (NCBI): domain Eukaryota; kingdom Metazoa; phylum Chordata; class Amphibia; order Caudata; family Salamandridae; genus Lissotriton; species Lissotriton vulgaris. The sequence continues at coordinate 571,134,857 of NC_141695.1, forward strand.
TATCCAATTGAAAAGATGTAGCATAAGTAAAACAATGAATTCAAGAAATAAAATGCAGAGGATCAGAAAGCATGAGTCAAATTTCCCAGCATTGAGGAATAGTGAGTAAAAAGCTAACCTATCCCTACTCTAACACTAAAATGACATCCTCTCAGCAAGAAGAGTGAAGGGTGTCAGCATGTGGAGTCTTCCTAGGAAGTCTCTCCACCATTGATGGCTCAGATAGCATAAAGCTATTGAGACAGAGCTTGATCTCAGAAGCTCTGTCTCCGAAGGCAGAGAAGGAGTGGGTCCTTTTCCTAATCCCAACATCTCATTATTGTAGATATGTTTCCCAAGATTCATTGCGAATTACGCCATCTGCTCTGGGTACAGTCCTTGTCCATGGGACAACAGTGTTCTTCTTTTGCAAAATGTTTTCCTTGGTTCCCAGGCATTCCCCTTTGTGAAGCACAACGGCCTTCATTTATCGACACAAGCCACACAATTGTAACCTCTTCTCTCCTTGAGAGATTAATAAAACAAATACATTATTCAAACTAACAAGAGCGCTTCTTTCACCTGCAGCACAAAATGTGAGAAAGAACAATTTCCACAGCACACATGAAATTCGGCTGGTTAATTGTAAAGCAAGAGTTGCCAGGAAACTGCATTTCAAGATTCAGCTAACGTAAGAAAATAGCACGTGAGCTTTCATGAATTGCATAAGAAATAAAGCACATTCAATTAATGCATTTGATTAATAAACATATTTAGTACATGAATAATTGTGCCACAGCGCAAGTTCTTCATGTTTATGTTTTCTGCTAGTTACATTCACTTTCCGCTCCGAATTCTCCATGTTACTTTCAATGGCCTTAGCATATTGCGTTTCAGAATAATAAATTTCAAATTTCTAACACCTCATAATAATACAACAAAAGATTATATGCGGGCGCGCTCTAAACGTGTGATGGCAATGCTCCCCTTCAAATAAAATGTAATTTACGCTACAACACTGTCAGACTTCTTTTCAGAACTCTGGGTCTCGTGATCCTATCCCCTTTTAGTTGCCACATCTTGCCCCCAATTTAGGGGTTCCCAAAATTATGTTTTTGCAATCCCTGGGCTGTAACCCCTCTACTGCTCCCATTGCACTGCCATGTGCTCTCACATTTAATCGGATGACCTAACGCACTGCTACTCCTATTAGCAGCATAAGAAGATCTCACCCCAGGCTTTTTAGGTCTCGCCTGGCGTCCGCAGTGCGAAAGCGCTGTCGCCAGTGACATCTATTGTCACTGACTTGCCTCAGAAGGGAGAGAGGAGATGGGCACGCGCAGTACGGACTGGAAATGTCAACCCGTGCGTGAACACGCACGTAGTCACGCGATGTGCACATCTCCTGTACACCTTCCATCCTCGCATGCCATGCAATCTGCTGCATGCCTCAAGTTCAACCCCACTTACCGGGGGACTCTGCGCCAGACTTCTCTCTGCGGGGTGAGCTCCTTCACGCCGGCTGCAACACGTGGGGCTCCCTCAGCTCACGGGATCCCCGGACACTTCTTGCCGCGTGCACCATGCCCCGCCCACGTCCCAGGCAAGGTTAACAGCATGCATGCTCAGCTCGGGATGTCTTCAGTGCACGGCGTGGTTTCGCTTTCTCTCCCTATGGTGTTTCAGCACACAACACTTGTCTTTTGCTATCCACAACAATTATGGTATAAATAATTCAGAATGTCACAGTAATGTCTTAGAGTACCAAAACCTAAATAAACGCAGATTTGGTTTGTTAATGACAGGAAATAATAAGGCAGCTCGGGTGGCAAGTTTCAATCTGTAGGAAAAGATTCAATGTGGGTGTTATGTGTCACTTGAAGCAAAGGGTACTTGCCAACAAAACACAGATATGTTAGTTTTCACACCGATAGGAATTTTAACAGTTGTTCTAATGTCTTCTTTTATATACCGTTACCGTAGCTATCGCCTTTATTTTGAAAATCACAAAAAGCAATCTTCTTTCGTGACTCTAGTCTCCTTGGCTCCATTTAAAAGGGAATAAGCCTAGCTGTAAAGATTGTCATCATGCTTGTTAATAAACGTGTAAGCAAACATGTTTTGCGGCTCCCGGGGTGGTTATGGACTGTTGGGAATACTTTAACTAGCTGAGCTCTAGAAACATGCCTTCAAGGTTAGCCTCCCCTTAAATATTTTATAATCGGTCAAAAATACCTGCTCTGGAGACGGTTGTTAACTCCGAGATGCCGGCGTGCCCGAGGCAAGCAGTGAAGCGCCCGAGGCTCGGTTACATATTTATCTATATTGTTAATGCGCATCCCCTTTAACTCAGCCCCAACAGGTTCACAGCACTAGGCCACAAAAGCCGACATCTTTCTTGTCACTTGCCAACAAAAAACCTCATGAGCTGATCCTAAAAACATGGGTTTCTTTTTTTTAAAAGGTGGAAAATGCATATGAGGAATGCATTCCTGTTGTCTATATCTGACCCTTTGAAGCCCCATTAGGACGACGTGTTCCTACAAATAGTGCTATAATATTAAATGCAACCTGTAGACTAAAGGCACAAAAAGTACTACACTTACCTACTGAGCTCTGTCTTTGTTCTCTGGGTGCTGATAAGAGATAGTTATTTATTTCCCAACTCAAGTATACTCATGTTATTGACCTCACATGGAAGAATGCGACAATGTTATTATGCTGATACCCAGGGCTGTAAGTGGGATGAAGAAACTGGTGGGTCTCACAAAGGGCTGTGGCAGATGTAATTAATCTGTGCTTAGTATAGGGTGTCACCTGAGTGGTAGTTTGCTGCATGATTGCTTTTGTATATAAAATACAAGTAACATTAAACCTACAGCAAGCCAAGACTATTGGATTTGTCAATGGTTGTTAGTTGCATAAAATAAATAAGCAATTACTATGCCTTCGTAGTGTATGATATTGAAAAAGCTACAGTTCTAAAATTATGAACCTGTGAAAGAATTATAGTGAGTTTCTTTGAAGTTACATCACAGGCAGTGTAGGGTGGTACTGTTGGATAATTCAAAATGTGTGAACATCTGTGGCAAGAATTTTCAATTCTATTAAGGACAAGGAGGCGAGGATTACGCTTTCTCATTTCTTTATTAGAAATGCTCAGCAGCCAATTAGAAAACAGTATGTAAAACAAAAACTACAATACCCATGAACACTTGGGTATCACATGACCGATCATAGAGTCACCAGTATAAAACGTCACACAGAGAATACCAAATCCTCTTTCTTTGGCAACTAAAACAGCTCAAATGGAAAATGGGCAGTCCAAAATGAAGATCAGAAAGGAAGGAACCAGTGGCACCAGAAATCCAGGAAGAGGAAGGAATGGATGCTTGCAGCCGTAGACAACTGGGAAGTGAAGATACCCCGTCAGGCAGGACGTACCAGGCTCGACATAAACTTCTATTTAGGGTCAGAACCTGAAAGGAGATATATAGATCCGTAATACACATTCCATGTGCACAGAAGACCAATAAATAGGGGGGGTAAAAACAAGGAACAGCAAAAAACAAAATACCATATGCAAGTAGCGATAATCAATAACAAGGTAACACATGCAAAATGCAGAAAGATGGGTGGGATAATCCTCGCCTCCTTGTCCTTAATAGAATTGAAAATTCTTGTCATGTATGTTCGCAAATTTTGAATTCTATGGCAGGACTGGAGGCTCGGATTATGCTTGTTCAAAGCTGATCCATCACAACAGGAGCAATATGTGCAATCGGTTTCTAATAAAAGGTTTTAAACACAGAATCAGATGACCAATCAGCGGCCTTCATGATGTCAATCAAAGTCACTCCCATTGAAAAAGCTTTAGAAGCCATAGCCCCTCGTGCGGAATGCACACCAAAGATAGAGACATCAATACCAGCTTCAGTCATGAGCCACCTGACCCAACGGGCCAACGTAGCAGGGGTGACAGGACAAAAAGGTTTGTAAAGCAATTAACAACTGACCTTGCATATCTTGACGAAAAGGAGCAGTACTCACCTCATAATCTTTAACACATTGAACTACGCAAAGTTTGGGATTATTAGGAAAAGACGGATAGGTAACAGAAGACGTATTACATTTGGTGCGTCTGGAAATTGCAAAAGTAACACCCTCAGGCGTGAAACTGCGACCTGCAAAGTCCAGTGCACGAACATCAGACACGCGTTTGCAAGAAACAAGACATAAAAGCATAGTCAATTTGGCTGAAGGTTGCTTGCGGGATAAAGCTGAATTATAAGGCCAGGCTTCCAAGAAGCACAAAACAATGGAAACATCCCATAGGGCAACGTATTTTGGACCAGGTGGTGTCACTAGGCGAATACCTTTAAGCAACTTAGAAATCAGAGGATGTTCATCCGCAGGCTTGCCATCAATATTGATATGACCTGCAAAAATAGCAGAACTGAAATTATTAACCGTTCGATAAGCAAGACCGGACGAGGCGATGGAAGCCAGAAAATTAACAATCAGAGAGACATCCGTTGAAGCGGGATCCACCTCCCGTTGTGCACACCAATCACACCTACATTTCGAAGACCCTGCATAACATTTGTGTGTGTTGGGTGACCAAGCTCCGCTGATAAATCTGGTAGCGTCTCACGAAAGGCCTGGGTTTTGCTAGCGTTCCCCGAAATTCGCCGCGCAACTAGGAGAAGGCGGCCTGACTCGATCAGGGGATGCGGATTGCCGAGATGGTCCAGCAAGAGATTCCACCGCTGGGGAAGAAGGAGAAGCACTGCACAACTTATTTCCAGGAGAACTGTGAACCAAGCTTGAGCCCTCCACAGAGGAGTGATCAGAATCAGCTCCGACTGATAACGTTTTGTGCGAGCCAGGACTCTGGGGATCATCATAAACGGGGGAAATGCGTAACACAGGAGCGATGGCCAGGTTTGCAGAAATGCATTTGTGGCCTGGGCTTCTGGATCCGGTCTGCAGCTAAAAAACAGGGGAAGCTGAGTGGTTTTTATTTTGCAGAGTTTTATATAGCGCAAACTAGACCCGAACCGAATCGGCTATCAGAGCGCCTTACATAGCACCAGTTACGTTACATTAGGACACACATTCTTTTTTGTTAGGCAAGGAGAGATTAAGTGATTTGCCCAGAACCACAGGAAGTTTGGCGTCGTTACCGAGACTCGAACCCAGTTCCTCCAGGTCCGAGGTCGAGCGCCCTAGCCGTTAGGCCAACTCCAGGGCAAGATGCAAACAGGACGATCTGACTCTGGCCCCAAGCACGGGATAGAGAGCGGAACATGCGAGGGTGAAGCCTTCAATCGCTGAAGTCTCGAAGATATCGCGAGTTCCAGTCCGCAATCAGATTGTTGCGACCGGGTAGATATTCGGCAATAACTGATTTTCTGTTGAAGACAGAAGTGCCAGAAATCCTTGGCGATTTCTGCCAAAATCCTGGACTTCGTCCCGCCCAACTTGTTGACATACCGAACCGCTGAAACATTGTCCATGCGGAGAAGTATGCAACAATTGGTATGCAGGGTCTTCGAAATGTAGGTGTGATTGGTGTGCACAACGGGAGGTGGATCCCGCTTCAACGGATGTCTCTCTGATTGTTAATTTTCTGGCTTCCATCGCCTCGTCCGGTCTTGCTTATCGAACGGTTAATAATTTTGCCTACACGTACGTGAGGACGGACGCGGGACGCCGGTTAAGCAAGCGCTAGAGGACAGAGACCCAAACTGAGTTGCCCATATTGAAGGGTATCAGGAGTCACAGTGTGTCCCTACTAAGTTTAATAATTATTAAGACTGTACCGCGTTCCAGGCTTACACTCTTTTTATTTCGTCTTTTAAACCACATTGCCAGACGTAATTCGGACGCACTTGGGAAGTCGGATTTTACGGCAACAACCATGTTTTTATATTACCTCCAGTTTTTAGCGCTGGACATATTGTGAATCTTGAACGTTTTTCAGCTTCAGCAAACTTTAGGATAATTCGCTGGCGAATATCCCAATGAAAGGATAAGGAGGATACATACCCCTTATGACGCACTGACTTAATATTTTATCCCCGAGAACTATTGGGAAACAGATATACTCATACCCTGATGAAGGCGGTCATACTTTGTTTATCCCGCCGAAACGCGTCGATGCTCAAGGAGTGAATGTGGATTACATAACTAAGGAAAATTCATAATAATAGTGTTTGAATTTAGTCCTTTTCCTTTAGCTCAGTTTTTAATTGGAATGTTTTTATTTACTATTGTCACGTCCTGTGTTTGTTTCCAAATTTTTATTAACATGATGTATGTCAATAAATTGTATTAATGTTTTGATCCTATTACAGTGTTTTCACGTTTTTGAATTTTCATTTTTCATTGCTTCTTTGTCATGTTTATGTATTAGTGAGGTTATTGTTTGTAAGTACTGTGGTATTAACGTTCATCTGCCCAAAGGGAATTGACTTTTTTGACTGGTGTGGAGATAAACAACGGATCGCAAAAGACCCCACTAGAAGCTTCAGGCAATTTATATGGAGAGACAATTCCTCCTTAGACCACCGACCTCCCGCCGACAACGGACTGCAACGAGCTCCCCAGCCCCACAGGCTGGCATCGGACTCTATCACTACCTCCGGGGATGCTCCGAACAGGGCTCGCCCATTCCACGCTTCCATGTCATTTCCCACCTCGCTTCCTCTGAAAGAGGGACCAGATCAGAATAGGGACGGCCTTTCTAGACATGACGGATCTTCAAACGTTGAAGAGCCCGGTAATGAAGGGGGCCCGGGAAAATAGCCTGAATCTAGGAAGCTAATAGACCGACAATCTGTGCTATAGACCTCAACGACACATTCTGTTTGAATAAAACTAAATTCAACTCTCTCTTGATAGAACAAATCTTCTGATTGGGCAAGAGGAGTTGACAAGAGAGGGAATCGACCTGGAAGCCCAGAAATTCTATCAACTTAGAAGGAAGGAAGACTGATTTCTGAGGATTCACCAGAAAACCCAGAGACTGCAAGAGAGTGATGGACCACTCCAAATGGGTCATCAACTTCTGAGGACAATCTGCCATGAGCAGAATGTCGTCTAGATAAATATTTAGACGAACTCCCCGGGCTCGCAATGATTCTACAACGGGCCTCAGAAGCTTCGTGAAGCACCAAGGTGCCGACGAGAGGCTGAACGGGAGAACTCTGTATTCAAACCAAGTCCCCTGCCATTGGAACTGCAGGAACAGACGATGTGGACCATAAATCGGAATTGACAGATACGCGTCCTTTAGATCGAAACGGACCATCCAGTCCCCTTCTCGAAGAAGATCCAGCAAAAGATGGATGCCCTCCATTTTGAAGTGGCGATAAACCACCCCTCTGTTGAAATCTTTGAGATTGAGCTCTAACTGGGACCCGCCCCCTTTTTTATCGACCAGAAAAACCGAGCTTGCAGAGCCCTGAGGATGAGGAGAAGTCGGAACGATGGCCCCCTTGTGTAGAGGAGAGGCGATCTCTGCTGAAATGAACTCTTGTTCTGGAAGGGAAAAAACAAGAGGATGTGGAGGGTGAGATTGATGCGGGGAATGATAGAACTCTATCTTGTAACCCTGAACAGTTTCCAACACCCATGCAATGTTGGAGATCAGACGCCAATTTGGTAGAAAAAACTGAATCCTGCCCCCCAATAGCACTTCCGAAGCCGGGATCAACCTCACCTGAAGTATTGGAATCTTGATGTCCTCCTTGGGCCCCGCCGTAGCGTCCTTTTTTATAGTGACCTCTCCCTTTACAGGAGGGATAGAAATTGGCTCTATTGTTATAGCCGGAGTCTTGGCCTCCGCCACGTTGGGACTGAAAACCACTGTTGGAATTTTGAGTGGATCCACGGCCGAACGATCGTCCCCTGTATCGTCCAGCCATTGCGAAAACTGGGCAAAAGGCTCTCCGCAAGGAGGCTTGAGCCTTATCCAGGCCACTAAAAGCTGCAACAAACTTCGTTAATTTTTTGAGGAAAGGCTGGCCAAACAATAAGCCTTGGGCCAACGGGCCGGATTCTGACGAGGCCAATTCTGCCAGCTTGGGATCCAATTTAAGCAATATGGAGCGACGACGCTTGCAGGACATGGCGCAATTGTCATTCCCCAATTGACAAATCGCCCTCTGTGACCATTCAATTAAATCATCAGGATCCACAGCAGAGGATGATTCCTTGGCTCGAAAGTCCAGATCCCAAATCTTTGTAAGAGGACCCAAATGATCCAACAATTTACCTTGGCACGAACGCCACGCACTGTCAATGCCCTTTTTGGGGTCTTTAGCATATTTTTTAAGATAAGTCAACATTGTAAGATGTCAAGATTGTAGGAATCTCTGACTTCCATAATACCCCTTGTCAAATCCGGCTCCCCATTAGATCCCTGCCCTGCTCATATTCTCCGTCATATCTTTACCACTTGTCCAGACCCCCCCTTCACCTCCTCAATAGCTCTCTTTCCCAAGGCGTGGTACCTAATCCACTCAAATCAGCGGTAATTGTACCCATCTTGAAAAAGCCGGGTGCGGACCCCTCAATCCCCGCCAATTTTCGCCCCATCTCCCTCCTGCCATTTCTGGCAAAAGTGCTCGAGCGCCATGTCACCTGCGCTCTGAGCTCTTTTGTGGAGAAGTACGGAGCTCTTGCCCCCGACAGGCCGGGTTCCGCCCCGCACACTCTACGGAGTCCGTAGTCCTCTCAGTCCTTGACAACCTCAGGGAGGGAATGGACACCAACCAGCCCCTGGCCTTGGTCCTCCTCGATCTCTCAGCCACTTTTGACACGGTGGATCATACCATCTTGCTTTCCCGTGTCAAGGCGGCGGGGATCGGGGGCACCGCACTGGTCTGGTTATCCTCCTTCCTGAGGGACCGCACCCAGGCAGTCCGCCTGGGTGACTTTACTGCGGACGTTCGCAAAGTTCAGTGCGGGGTCCCCCAAGGCTCCTCCCTTTCCCCTCTTTTGTTTAATCTTTATATCGCCCCTCTTATCTTCTCACTGCAACAAATGGAGGTCGCTGTGTTTAATTATGCGGACGACCTCCAGATTGTCTTCAATCTGTCTTCTTCCCCCTCTTCTGTTCTTAACTTCCAATCTATTATGATCCATATCCGGGACTGGATGAACCACAACCATCTGAAACTCAACCCAGACAAGACCGAGCTGGTGTTGACGGGTGGTTCATCCAGCCCCTGGTCTTTATTTTGGCCCCCCTCCCTAGGCTCTCCACCTGTCCCCTCTACCTCAGTCAAAACATTAGGCATTAAACTCAACTCTCAACTCACCCTTCACTCCCAGGTTAGCTCTGTGGTTTCTTCTTCCTTCCTTTCACTGCGCACTATACGCAGGGTGTCCCGTTTTTTTTCCTTTGCTGCCCTCACTATGGCTATGGTCGTCTCCCGCCTGGATTACGGCAACGCCCTATATGCAGGTATACCTGCATATAGTCTACGGCGTCTGCAACAGATCCAAAACCAGGCGGCGCGCCTGGTGTTCAAACTCTCGAAGTCTCACCACATCACTCTCCTCCTAAAGCCTCTACATTGGCTCCCTGTTCGTGCCCGTGTCCAGTTTAAGCTCGCCTCCATCACCTTTCAAGCTCGACTGGGCATGGCACCGGCTTTCATCTTATCTGAGATCACCCCCCACGTTCCCACCAGGGAACTACGTTCATCTACCCAGTCCCTTCTTACAGTCCCACGGTTCCGGAGAAAGAAATGGGGAGGTTCGAAATTTGCGACCCTTGCCCCGCTCCTCTGGAACTCCCTGCCTCTCGAGCTCAGAGCCTTAACCCTGTATCCGCAATTCTGGAAGCAGCTCAAAGCTCATCTGTTCACGAAGTCCTTCAATTAACCCACTAGCAGTTTGTTTTTCCTTCATCCAGCTCCGGCCCCTTTGCCCAGATCTTTTGTTAGTTGTAGCGCCATGAAACCGCTGGTGTACGTGCGCTTTATAAATAATTTTAAATTCAAATTCAAATTCAAATTCAACTTCCGGAGTGTCAGCCAACTTATCAGTCAAGTCAGGGCGGTGACACTCAGAACGGAAGCGTGCCCTGACATCCTTCTCAAATGGCTGTCAAATATGAGCCTGGACATATTCGGCTTCTGCTGGGGACGGAAGCCAAGAGTAAGAATTTGGGTGAACAATGTTAGATGGTTCGAACGTGAGGAGTTGAGGGTGCGATGCCGCATCCACGTAATGCTCTTTACATTTTTTCTTTGATGGTGGAGGTCCATCTTGGTCCAAAGATGAAGTGGAATGAGTCTCATCATTGTCTGTCTGCTGAAACTGCGACGTAGAGACCTCCTTAAAGGGTTTCCCAGCAGACCGATCACTAGCTAAATTCTTTGCTAACTTCTGAAAATCAGATTTATGGGGATTACTAGGAGACTTAGAGGATGAAGCACGACCAGAAGTGGATGGTAACCAACCCTGTTGTTGCACATAGTTCAAAAGATGACGCTTCAAGGGAGCAATTGGGCGAACAAGCGCTTTATTGACAGAATGTTGGAACCCTTTGTCCAAAGCGTCAACTAAATCTTGTTCCATGAAGCCGGAAGCGTCCTCATCATAATAATACTCATCCTCATCATAGTAGTCTTCCTTAATTACAAAAAGTGTAACCAGCAAATGTCCACAGAGGAGAGAAAGAAAAAATGCCAAAGGCACAATGCAGGGGGACTGACCAAACCCCAAAGCAAGCCAACAGAAGACAGGCAAACCAGTGCAATAAAGACAAAAGTATTAGTGGAGGGAGGGCTTACTTATAATTGATCAACTCTAGGCAGCGCCTATGAATATTATACAGCCCAAAGCTATATTTAGACAAATGGGAGTAAATGGGGTCAAAAGTAGCAGGCAGTGGGCAAAAGCCGCCAAAAGACGCTTATCTTCCGGTCAAACTCCGTAAAACTACAGAGAAAACCAAACAAAATGGCCACCGCGCATGCGCGGTAATAGGCACCTGCTACAGAGTTCAGAGGTGCACTCGCGCACCGCGCGTGAGCCTCCGAGCCCTAGTCTCCTGCTCCACACAATGAAAGAAGGTGCAGGCGCAAAGTGCTCGAACCGGGAAGGTGTCCATATGCTCCCTGCAACGTGGAAAACAAATGTAAAACTATTGGAAAGCGGCGATCATAAAAAGTGGCAAAGCGGCAATGAAAGCGCTGTACAGGGGCAACAGACCCAGCGGTAATGCGCGCACAAAGCGCAAGCAAAAGCGCCAACAGCAAACAAGGGCAAAAGGCACAATAAGGTAACCAAACACAGCATATAAAGCAGTAATGATGAAAATGCACTTAGCTGGCTGCGGAGCAGCAAAGAAAGAGGATTTGGTATTCTCTGTGTGATGTTTTATACTGGTGACTCTATGATCAGTCATGCGATACCCAAGTGTTCATGGGTATTGTAGTTTTTGTTTTAAATACTGTTTTCTAATTGGCTACTGAGCATTTCTAATAAAGAAATGAGAAAGCTTAATCGGAGCCTCCTGTCCTGCCATAGAATTTTGGTTTCTTGGGCGAGGCAAGATGGCGGCCGCAGCAGTGGTCGTGTGAGGTGGTGTGCACTTTGCTCTCCATGGCTCCCCCTTACCCCGGGAACAGACCGTGATTGCATACCTGGAGGTCTGGTTTTTCCCGCCCGGTGATACGGGGGTTTTGAAGTTGCCCTTTTCGACTTTGTATCAGCAGCGTTGCAGCTTGTCCGATTCTGCGGTGTGTATGCTCGGATATCGCTCACGCCCCCACGCTGGGCTGCAGCCTCCAGCTGAGGCCGGTTGTGAGCCTCACGGATTGGAGACGCCGGCGTTGGCGTTGGCTGCGTTGAGTGTGTGCGGAGCCAGGGCTACTGGGAGTGAGACTCGAGAGAGCAAAGCAGTGGCTGCTCAAACGACTGAAACCGGACAATTAAAGATTGAAGATCGGAGTTTGGAGTTTGGACTGCCTTGGATTGAGCGACGGCTCTTAGCAGGTGAGGAACGGCTGGTCTGAGGTACATTTTGGGCGTAGCGCAAGTAACTGGACCAATGGCGCCAAAAGGCAGAGAGGCGCAAGGGGCCGTGGAGCGGCTTCGGCATCGGTCAATACATCTGCAGGCGTGGCGCTAGAGGGTGCCGCTGTTGCCGTGGGGGACAGTGGTGATATGGAAAACACTGGTCACTCTCGAAGCGCAGATACTAGTGTGAGGAAAGGCTTAAAGCCAATGACAGCAGCAGCAGGGGCAAAATTGACAGTAATGTCACTGTGATAAAGCAAGGCCCAGCTGGCATACAGAATATAAGTGGGGGTAATGAATCTCAGCAGGAGCCATCTACATCTATACAAACACAGGGTGTGCAGGGGAATTATGAGACGCCAGCAAAGCAGCGGACTGTCCCAGCAATCTTCAATAAAAAACAAGGACCAAAGGCGAAAACAGGCTCAGAGGCAGTAAATCGTGCTCAAGCTACTCCTGTGGCCAGGAATGGGCTAACTCAGGCTCCAATGGTACAGAATGTAAATGTCACAGCAAGTGCTGACCCTATAGCTACTGGAGAAGTAATTACAGGAGAGAATGGCCCCCTGGTAGAAACAAGTCTTGATTCTATAATTTCGGTTATGGAGAAGAGCAGTGATCCAGAGTATGCTGGGTCTGAGGGAAAGTTTTACTCTATGTCCGATTTGACCACTGCTTCTGATAAGGAGAATGACGAGGATAGCTTTAGCAATCCAGGAGAATGGGGTGATGCCCTAGATGAAGATGAAGGTGAAGATATTAAGCGTTCTCTCTCCCTCAAGACAGTGAGGAAGGTGGTTGAGACTGGTGAAGTATTAACGTACGAGCAAACCCCGCAACTTGCTCAGCTAAACTTGGATGAGGTGGCTGCGGAAGAGTCGATAACCCTTGGTTTAATCTACAAGAGTGTAATGGCCCACCGTTTAGAAACTAAGGCAGAGGGCTTGCGTACACAAGGGGCTGTGAGGAAACTCCAAAACACAGTGCGGCGCCTGAAGTCTAGCGCAGAGGTCTCTACATGTGTGGTGGAAGTGGAAAACGAGTTTCCTCAGCCGAGGATAGTCTGGTTAGACAGCAATCAATCATCGAGACTCTGCAAAAATCTAAAACAGACGTTGACTGGAAGCTCACGGATTTGGAGAACCGTGCACAACGCAATAATTTGCGCGTCCCAGGAATTGCTGAGTCAAAGGAAGGGACAGACCCACGGAAATTTATTATTCAGCTCTTTAAGGAAGTCTTCCCTGAACTTAGTGATTGGAACTGGGACATAGAGGTGATTAGGGCACACAGATTTCCATTTGCAATGCGGCAGCGCAGGAGTGACCAACAAGCTGGTCAGAATGCATATCCTAGGGCGATCTTGATTTGCCTTAATAACTACCTGTTGCGGGAGGCACTATATGATCTTGCACGACCTGAGAAGAGACGGGTCGGCATGGGATGTGAGTTCTTCGTTCATCCGGATTTTTGTCCGGCAACGGTGCATGAACGTTGGCAACTCCGGAAGTTAATTGCACCGTTCCAAGCAAAGGGAGCTCAGGTCTTTTTACTCAATTCGTCAAAATTAAAAATCATCTTTAAGGGTCAAACAAGGTACATCGCATCTGGGACTGCTGCGCAAGACTTTCTAAATGATATGGTAAAGGGCCAGAAAAATTAATGTCTAGTTGTTCTTTGGCTAATTAGTTAATTGAATTGCTTATATGACTGTTAATATAGGCAAATGGTTGGTAATGGTTGGTAATAAATAAGGGTCCTTAGTCAGGGAGATATTTGAGAGCAATGGCAAGGGTAAAAAATAAAAAAATAAAAAAAAATAAAGAGAAGTAAAGGGGACAGGGGAGCTGTGAGGGGGCACTGGGCATATCGCTTCTACATCGCAGAGGACATGGTCCTTAAGCCTCATTTTGGGTGGTGGGAGGGTGCGGGTGCTGTGGGGGTAGAGGGGTTGGGGGGGTTTGTGTGGGTGGAACTAGGGGGGTATGTGGGGGGCAAAAAAAGAAAATAATACATGAGTACAGTTTGGAAATGAGTCTTTTCTGCAAGCTTTCTGGGCAGGGCAGGCAATCTATATACAATCTGATGGCGGTTAGGGGTATCAAGATTGGCACGTTGAATGTCAGGGTGTTGAATTCCTTAGATAAAAGACGGGGGGAGGCTCAAGAGTTACAAATCCTGCTTTGCGATATTAAGAGGCTCCAGGAGACCCATATAGTATGGTCCAAAAGGCAACTGCTGGAGGAATTGGGTTTTAATTTATTAGTCTGTACTAAATACTCTGGCACGGCTAGAGGTGTGGCAATCTTGGTCAAAAAACATATTGGCAGCACGGGCAAAGTCGCAAATGATGGGTTAGGTAGGTGGGTAATCGCAGAATGTGTTATAGGTACCACAATTTGCACAATCTGCTCAGTGTACGGGGCGAATATAGATGAAGATGCTACTCTAGATGTTTTAAATGTTGAGCTTGCAACCTGGCCTACACCTTTAATTCTGTGCGGTGACCTAAATATAAATCTGGCTCCCAACATCTTAAGTAATTTCAAGGTGACATATAGCGGTATGAAGCGGCGTGTTTTTAAAGCTTTGCAGTCTTTAATAGAGGCACACGGCAGGTTGATGCTTGGGCTTATCTTCGGGGGCGGAGGCAGGATATCCTTTTTTTTCTTTTCCCCATCAAAAATTAGTACGACTGGATTATTTTTTTACACCGCAATCATTGTTGAATCAGGCATTTATTCAGGTGTATCCAAGAATCTCATCGGATCATGGGCCAGTAGTTTTGATGATAACCAGTATGGCAATCGCTACCAGGCCAAGAGGGTTTTCTTTCGAGCGTAAATTATTATTAGATCAGCAATTTGTGGAATATATGAAGCTATGGATTACCACCTTCTTTAATATAAATCGTGGGAGCGCCAATGTAGGCTGTGATTGGGATAGCTTTAAGGCCGCCTTTAGAGGGGAAGCCCTAAGTATGGGGCTGTATTATCAAAAAAGCTGGCAGCAAAATCTTGCAAGCGGTACCAGGAGTTGATAAAATCCGAGGAGAGGCTCATGCAGGGTATTCATGCCGGCAACGATATAACCGCTGCCTCAATGGCGGTAGCACGGTACAAAGCAAGGGTGAATCTTAATTGGTCCCAAGAAACTGCAAAAAAATTCTTTATCAAACAACAACTGCACTATGAGTATGGGGAGGCAAGTGGCAGGTGCCTCGCCCCAAAAGTAAGATTGAGAGAGGCTGCCCAACGAATAGATAATATTCTAGATTCGAACGGCCAGTCTGTTGATAGCGAAAGTGGTATTTTAGAGGTATTCAGAGAGTTTTATGACTCACTTTATTGCAGAGATGAGTATGATGAGGATAACGCGGACACTCTCATTCAACAGTATTGTACGGCAGACCTTAGCTTGGATGATGCAGAAAGGCTGGATGCTCCAATCATGTTAGAAGAATTAGAGGTAGCGGTGAAAGGATTGGCTGTGGGCAAGGCGGCAGGCGGCAGGCCCAGATAAGTTACCGTTAGAAATTTACAAAACATTCTTCTCTGAATTGAAGTTAGATCTGTTAGCAACAGTTAGAATGGCTCAGAGAGTTGGTGCTCGAAAATCTTGGGACAAAGCATCCATAGTAGTGTTTCATAAAAAAGGTAAACCTGCAAATACACCTAGCTCATATCGTCCCATCTCGTTTTTAAATGCTGATGGGAAGATCTACTCAAAAATTTTGGCTAATCGGCTCTCATTGGTTATTACTCCATTGGTTACTGTTACACAGCATGGCTTCATTCCGCATCGAGGGACGCCAAATCATGTTAGCCGGGTGATAACTCTTTTTGATTATGCGAGCACAATGCGCGAGCCCCTATGTCTAGTGTTATTGGACTTCATTACATCGCTGCAGTCTTTGTATTGCCAACCCACTGCCCGTATCTGCACCATGGGACTCGAGTGGAAGCCAGTCCAGATACAAAGGGGCACTGGGCAAGGGTGCCCGTGCTCTCCACTCCTCTTTGCGTTATATATTGAGCCGTTTTTAAACATGTTGGATTCCAGCATTAGGATTCAGCCAATAGACATAAAGAACTATCAGTTCAAGGTTCTCGCCTACACAGACAATGTTGCTGTTGTCACACCTAGACCAACCATGGCGATGCAGGAGATTGAACTTTTGGCTCCTAAGTTTGGAGCAGTGTTTGGCTATAAGTTGAACACGGCTAAAAGTCAGTTGTTATGTGCCAATATGCCGATGTATTCTGACCCTAGGGTTTGCCAGGAGGTTGTGTATCTGGGTGTCAAGCTTAAGGTTTCTGCAACTGCCTTGGTGAAGTCAAACTGGGAGGCGCTTATGCTGGGGGTAAGAAGACAGCTAGATCAGGCTGAATGTCTTCATCTATCCCTTGTTGGGCGTTGTAATTTACTAAAAATGATGATATTGCCTAAAGTTCTTTATTTTTTTAGATGTGTGCCCTTAGAAATCCCAAAGGCAAGCCTTACACAGCTGCAATCTATGTGAATGCGCTTGATGTGGTCTAGGGGCAAGCCCCGCCGGGCTAAGTGATATATGGTACTCCCGAGATTGCTAAGGGGATGGTCTGTACCAGATTTCACTCTATACTGTTATGCTTGCATGATCCAAGGCATGGATATTTTGCTAACAGGGGCCGCCCCCCCCCGGATATTGCTGTGTGCCCCTCTATATACCAGATGCTATTGGGCGTGAAAGCTAAAAATTGTTATTTTTACGGCTAGAGTTATTACAAGCGAACCAGATTCAAGGTTTTGTGGGCAGCATATAAAGTGTGGAAAGTAATAAGGGGAATGTATTTTTGTGAGAAAATCTCTTGGTATACACCATTGGTATCCACAATATTTTTGACGATTGATATGTGGGACCGCGTGGTCCATAACTGGAGAGCAAAAGGAATTAGAATGGTCGGAGATTTGTTTTCTGAAGGGTCTCTCAAATCATTCGAACAACTTAGGGCACAATACCAGTTACCTAGGGAGAATTTTGCTAAGTACTTACAAATTAGACATTATTTGGTAAATAAACGTGGTACAATTCAACCTAATCCCTTGATAGAAGGTAACATGAAAGCAGCAAGGATAGGAACATTATATGGTCTTATGTTAAGTACTAAGGCTAATGACTTGGAGGAACAAAATTGTAAATGGGGGATTAAATTGGGGCGGCCTTTAAGGTAGCCTGCCTCACTTACAAAGCCCAGCACTGCACTAGTCCTGCATTCTTGCAATCTTTAATTACCCCACATCGCCCGTCACGCAACCTCCGTTCTGCTTACCTTCACATGCTTGTTGCTCCCAAAGTCAAAACCAAGAAGTACGGCGGCCGCCGCTTCTCCCATCTGGCCCCTAGCCTTTGGAATTCCCTTCCTTTTTCCATCAAGTCAAGCACCTCCCTTTCTATTTTCAGAAAATTGCTTAAGACATTTCTCTTCCCCTCCCTAGGCTAATCTGGTCAGTGTCAACTCTTCATTTTCCATCCTGTTATAAAGAGCGCCAGGAAACCTTTGGTGACAGTGCGCGTTACAAGAGTCATTTAACATAACATAACATAACATAACATATACAAATCGAGGTTTCTATTGACTTGGCTAGTCAATTATTCTTGTCCGCAAAATTGTCAGCCCAACATTTCAAATCACTCTTCAATCTTTATTATACTCCTGACAAGGTGTCTAAATGGACTGGGAATCAAACAGGGAAATGTTTTCGTTGCGGACATGTGTCTGCAGATGATGTCCATATCTTTTTTGCATGTCCAACTTTAGGGAATGTATTGTGTCAGCTGGAGCAATTCCTTACAGAGATTCCTGGTGCCCCTATGCAATTATCTGCTACTCATACTCTCTTAGGGGTAGAGATGGGTTCTGCAGCAGTTGGAATAACGAAGCAGCAGGCTTTCTTAATATTTCTAGCTACAGCAGTATATAGATTGAGCATTGCCTCAGCGTGGCTCCAACAGGAACCACCTACATTCGCGGCCTGGAGGGCACGTTTTTTTTCTATATTCAATATGGAGCACAGTTTATATGCCCTCAAAGGCCATCGTAAAAAAAAGCTTGGGTGGCTAGTCTGGGGCACTGTCTCGCAATATCTGGATCTTGAAATGTGAAATCTTGAGATACTGAGGTCCTCGTAGTCTCTATGATATGGATGCAACCCCCTACATAGTATATCAGGACGATAAAGTATGTTCCAACTGCCAAGCACGGCTTCCACACATCAATCCCCTCCCCCCCAAATCTAACCTGACACCTAATCGAAGCCCTGACAAGACCACGACCTATTCCCTATCAGCCCAAGTAAGGAATTAAGCCCAGCACCAAGGGAAAACTAATCAACGGACTTCTAAATGTCCGATCCCTTCCGAAACATGCTACCGAAATACAGCCTCTGATTGAGGCAAACAACCTAGACATCCTGTTTCTAACCGAGACATGGATGGCTGAAGGAATTGAATCAGAGCTAGGCCTAGCATGTCCAGACGGTTTCAAGATCATTCATAAACCCAGACATTCAGGTCGAGGAGGAGGCCTGGGGGTCATTTTCAAAGGAGAAACTAAACATCACTACCTTGGACATTGATACCGTTTCCTGTGCTGAAATCCTCGGGATCTCCATAAAACATGACTCTGAACATTGCCTCACGGCCTTGTATGTTACAGATCACCGGGGCATTTCAATGCCTCACAACAGCAGGAATTGATCACGGTCATAAATAATATGTCAATCTCTCACAACAGGTTGCTGATATTGGGCGATTTTAATATATGGGACAATAACCAACTACGTGCAGCCTTGCACAATATTACTCAATCCTGCCACAATCTAGGGCTGAAACAGTGGATAAACACTCCCACACACATACTAGGAAACACACTAGATTTAATATTTGCGGCAGAAGACCTACTGACCTTAGATACCATCCTTCCAGTAGGTTGGTCAGATCATTACCTCCTCAGGTTTAAAACCCACATCCCGACCCACACAGGATCCACAAGGTCGCACACCAAAACCTTCTTAGGTCGTGACTGGAAGAACCTGATGAAGAGGAAAGAGGAGGGAAAACTCGATCTATGCCAGGCGGGGGCCTCGTTCAAAATAGAGAACGATGTCACTACAAACTATCTTTCCTTTTGCCACGAGATAACTAAGAAACTTGACGCCGTCATCCCGCTGAAAACAATCACGAAAAGGGGAAAACCCTCCGCACCCTGGTAACACGGATAAACTGAAAGAACTAAAAAATACCTGCAAAAAGGCGGAGAAGCTCTGGAGGAAAAACTACTCAGACCAGGAGTAAGTACGATGGAGGCTCACCATTTCACAATACAAGAAGGAAATAATTATAGCCAAATCAAGCTATTTTGCAGAGGTAATCCTCAAAAGCTCCAATAAATCCCGGGACACATTCAGGCTCATCAAAGAGCTTTCCCACCCCGCTTGTGCTGATAGCCAAATTAAGCCCTCACAAGAACTCTGCGATGGCCTAGCAGTGTTCTTTCAGGAAACAATCTGCAAAATTGTAGGGGGAATGAATAGCAATTCTATCTCCTCAATGCAAGATAACAGCAATCAAGCGAACAAAGATGAGAAGGTGGAATTTGTTACAAACCCCTTCTCAAACGCTACTCTGGAAAACGTTATGGTTCCCTCGGAACAGGAATTTCTAACAACAGTCCTCGATACTTCTTCAGGCTTTCCTCTAGACCCTCTTCCCCATAGAATAGCCAAGAAATTCGAGGATGATATTCTCCCAGCCCTGCATCAACTATGTAATCAGTCCATTTGCACAGGCTCCGTGCCCAAAGACTGGAAACTGGCGATTGTCACCCCGCTATTGAAAAAAACAAATCTGGACCCAAACTGCCAAAAGAACTACCGACCCATATCCCTTTTACCATATCCAATAAAGATCATAGAGAGATGGGTCAGCAAATCTCTAGCCCTCTTCCTAGAAACCAACAACATCTTGGAGGAGGAGCAGTTTGGCTTCAGACCAGTTCATGGAACGGAGTCAGCCTTGCTGACAGTCATGGATGACCTGCGATTGAGGGCGGACAGGGGAGAATCAGCAATTTTGATTCTGCTTGACCTGTCCGCCTCGTTCGACACGGTGAACCATGGCATCCTGATAGAAAGATTAAGGAACATCGGAGTTGGAGGTGTCGCGCTCGACTAGTTCCGCTCTTACTTGACGGACAGGTGGCAGGCAGTAGCTATCCCTCCCTATCAATCAGAGTTCATCAAAGTCCCGCACGGGGTCCCACAGGGTCTGCCATTAGTCCCATACTCTTTAACATTTATATGCAACCCCTGATGCGGATCATCAAAAGCCATGGCATCAGCGTGACAAACTACGCAGATGATACTCAGCTGATACTCTCGCTTAATGGAGCTCGAGCAAACTCACGGGAAACATTCCACACCTGTATGCTGGAAATGTCACTCTGGCTCAACCAGAACTCACTAAAATTTAACAGTGAGAAAACTGAAATACTGCATTGCACAGTAGGAAAAATCCCCAAAAGTTTACCACCAGATTTCTGGCCTCAGCCGTTAGGGGACTCGCCCACCCCAGTGAACTCAGTAAAAAATCTTGGAGTCACTATCAACAACAAACTGAGCCTAGAGACCAACGTCAACAAGCAGGTCAGCTGCTGTTTCGCTCTATTAAGAGGACTCCGAAGGCTGCTACCTCTCCTGTCCCCACAGACTAGAGCCGACATAGTCAGGAGTACTATCCTCAGCCGCCTGGATTACTGCAAGGCACTTTTGCTGGAATCCCCTGCCTATCTTATCTACAGACTTCAAAGTGTCCAGGCGGCAGCAGCCAAACTGGCACTCTCTCGTGAGCGAAGATCTTCTACCACTCTTGCCCTGGCTGACCTACACTGGCTGCCCATACATCAAAGGATCTGCTTTAAATCCCTATGTATTGTTTTCAGGGCAGTTCACGGGCTAGGTCCCCGACCACTTCAGAACAAATTCAATTGGTATGAGCCCACCCAGTCTCTTCGATCCTCATCTTTAAACTTCATCAGCATTCCTCGGATCAAGAAAGCCACCTGTGGGGGACGAGCTTTCAGTATAGCTGCAGCCCACTTATGGAACAACCTCCCTATCGACATTAGAAAAACTAACGAACTTATGACCTTTCCGAAAAAGGTAAAAACTTGGCTTTTTCCAAAAAATCCTCAAAAAACCCACCAAAACAAATAAACCTATTCTGATCAGCACCATGTCCACTCTCCTGTCCCCACAGAGTTTTTATCTATATGCACTTCAGCGCCAGGATGCCCGTAGGGTTACAGAGCGCTCTACAAATGCCATAAATAAATAAATAAATAAATATTGTATATTATGCTTTACAACATTACCATTTCCTATCCCTTTCTTTTTTTTCTTTTTCTTTTCTCTCTCCTGTTGTGGGTTAGGCTTTGGCTATCATGGTTGTTTTCTGTTCTCTGTATAGGGATTTTTGTTGACTTGAAAGCTTGCATTGATCATTGTATGTCGGAAATGGATATGACCAAATAACTCATGAATTTTCTAATAAAAAAATAAATTAAAAAAATAATAATAATTCTGGTTTCTGTTTCCCTAATCAAAGCAGTGCTTCATTTCAGAAGGTGGTTTCTGGTGGGCACCAGTGCTTAATTGTCAACACCACACTTAGAACACTCTTTCACATGTAGGTGCTGTTTGACTAATTTACAAATGAGCACAAAAGCAGTTGTACAATATACATTACAAGCATCTGCAATGCAACAGGTCTAGCATTTACGCGAGTTTGAGCTATTGGCATAGTAAATGACAATGCCTTTTATTTATGTTTTAGTTTTGGTTTTTAAAACATAAATACAAGGCATTGTCATTTAGTTTAAACTCGTGCAAATGCGAGACCTATTGCATTGCAAATGCTTGTTAACTGAAGTCCCTTTACTTTCATTAGCTGTAACCGCTGAAGAGAAAGTGAAACCGGGATGATTCAGAACCTTTGGCCGGGTTGTACTTCAGCCGATAGTATTCAAATCATATTCAGTAGCTCTGAGTCTCCTCCCTAAGCTCTCTGGGAGTTAAGTAAACACCAAATAGAATCACTTCAAAGTCAAGTGGCAACAGACGTTCGTGTGAGAGATTACTGGACACGCTGAGGTAACAATTGATTAATGTATACGTTAATTGCCACTTCGTGGAGGCACCGACGCACTGTGTGAGCGTTAGGTTGCGAAGAGAAAGAGCATTTCTGGTTTACAATCCACTTTTTATGTATATTTCAGTTTCAGCCCATTTTATTTCACTCTTGAAAGCCCGAGATCTGACAATGCTCTTCCTCCAGCGAGGAGTGCGCTCGAGCGCGTTCCATACATCTCCTAAACAATTATTCGTCACATTTGTTTTCGCTGCTGCGATGGTCTTAGAAGCAATAAACTCATATTAATACCTTTATAAATTAAGCGTGTCACTAGGGTGTCTCGAGAAAACTGCTTGTAGCCAGGATCATTTAGCAACGTTCCCTGTAAACGGCAGAATAACTTCGAAGTAAGCGTGGCATGGTTTATTTTGTTATAATCTATTTCTAATTGTAAACGACTTGCTTAGAATGACAACTTTGGAGATATTTAATTGTCCGGCCTATTTTATTGCACCGTTTGCATTTTGCATAATAAACCGTTTATTTTGTTTAAATTTGTATGATTTGGTTTTTATTCCTTAAAAAAACATACCATGTTCAAAAAATAGGAAATATAATCTCTGGCTAGCTGCACGGATACATTTCAAGTTTCATAGACACAAGAGCTTCGGTAAACTCAGACATCCGACATGTTTAGCACAAATTTAAAGCTACCTAAATTGCACTCTGCTTCTGAGGTAGAAGTAATTTTATTTTGAGCATGCTGGTATGATCAAGCGCCTTCTGAACGGATGTGTGTGTGCTGTGTAGGCCACATATTGCAATCCCATTGTGGCTGGCTCATGGAGTTGATCAACAATAGTATTCATTATTTTGGTGATGAATATACCATTGTCAAAAAGTTATTAAAAAATGCAACTTTAATATTGCTGGTTTATAATTAATGTTTTAATTCTGAACTCTCGGTATAGTCGGTGAAAAACAATTTATTGCAAATAGCGTAAAACCATAGCCACGCTTTGTGTATAAACGGTGCCATGCTTTGCGGCACTCCTGGAAAGCTACTGTGTTTCTTTTTGAGTGTTTCTTTGTTGTTCGACATCAAGACATAGGGTTGAAATTATGCATCTAAAGTGGTAACGTTAAACGAAACAAGCACTGACAAATTAAATAGGTATGTCTTTAATAAACTAACGCATGTAAACACAGGCATGACCAAAGTGTTTTATAAGTGCTAGGAATTTAAAGAAAGATATAGGACTATGGGACCTATGTAATAGCATCCGTTTTGTGGGTTGAAAATTGTGATTTATTTTAGGCTGGTAATTTGCGAATTGCAAAACTGAATGTACTAATGTGTCATAAGCACATTAGGCGATACCCAAAGGCGTTGCAAATGACCTGCCTCATAAATATTAATGAGGTAGGTCGTAATTTGCAACCCATTGGGAAATGACAAGAACACAGGGATGGTGGCATTCTGGGGCAGCAGATCAAAGCAAAAGAAACAAATGATGGATGGAATGCTGAACAATGCAAACATCCTCCCTGGACCAGTTTCAGGACATCACCCCTCATCAGCCCAGCTAGCTTGAATCTAGTGGCACAGTGAGCACGGTACCCGGTCTGGGTATAACCTTCCCCCTTAGCACGACAAAAGCAAAAGGAACAAATGATGGACAGAATGCTGAACAATGCAAAAATTCACCCCCAGTCACAAAGATCTAGATTTAATCCTTCATTACTTGCTGAGGGACTTTCTTTTTCAATTTTTCTGGCAACTGCCTCTATTCAACTTTCTTGATCGAAAACGACCAGCAGAGGTCAGTAAAATACCAGAATCACTTTAGCATTCTCTAGATTCCAGTCCATAGAAATTGTCTTCCACGAGCACCCGGAGACAGTAATATTTTTTTCAAATCTTGTATTTTCAGTGATATGACCACCGAAGGCCCTGCTTTTATATTAAAAACAGAGCTTTGGACTAAAAAATTTCCAGCTGAAAGGCAATATTTTTCTCAATGTGTTTCCATACCTGGCTTGTCACACAGTTTGGTGCTTACTTTCCCTCCATGTTAAAAGAACAGTAGATGTTTCAGCACCCAGGCTAATGTGCTGCATAACTAAATACATATAAGTTCCCAAAGGCGAGACCGATTGCATTGCAAAGGCTTGTTTAACTAATTAGCCACATGCTAGTGTAAGCAAAAGGATAAAGTAGAATGTCCAGCACTGCCACCTTGTGCTTTGCCACCATCACTTCCAGCAATCCCAACATCTGCCGCTTTTTATCCGCCGGCAGCCTTGCCTCCATCCGCACAGAGTCAAGCTCAATGCCCAAAAATGACAGCGCCGTGCCTGGCTCCACTGTCTTTTCCAGTGCTAAAGGCACCCCTAGGTCCTCCATGATCTCCTGAAACCTGTCCAGCGCCACCTGGCAGTCCGCGGAGTCTGGGGCCCGACCAAGAAAAAGTCATCCAGGTAGTGCGTAACTCCCTGGTGACCCGCGCGTTCCATAAAAAACCATTGGAGGAACATGCTAAAACATTCAAAAAGTGCACAAGACATCGAGCAGCCCATCGGCAAAGCCTTGTCCACATACCAGCGGCCGCGAAACTGCATCCCCAGTAGGCACCAGTCGTCTGGATGAACCGACAACAGCCAGAAAGCCGATTTGATGTCGCATTTAGTCATTTTCGCAACGGGCCTGCTTCCACCACCAAAGCCATGGCCGCCTCCACCGAGGAGTACGACACCGTGGCCTCATTTTCATCAATGAAGTCGTTCAAAGACCCCCCTTCCGGCCATGACAAATGTTGGATGAGGCGGAACTGTCCTGCCTCCTTCTTGGGCACGACTCCAATGGGGGACACTATCAAGTGTTCCAACGGCCAATCCGCGAAAGGACCCACCATGCGGCCCTCCATGACCTCATTGTCTAATTTAATATGCACCTCCTCCGGATGCTCCCTCGCCGACCGCAGACTGTCCGCCCAACGCCTCCGCCGCGGCCCCGCTTAACCTACCCGAAACCCCGCCCGAAAACCGGCTCGCAAGCACTCGGCGGCCCCCACGTCCGGGTATGTACGCAGGGCCACCGTCAACTGCTCCAACTTAATGGGAGTACGAGCCCTGGGTCCCAGCGCCCCGACCCCCTCGCCCGCTGCCCGCCTGTTGGGCGGCTCCAGGATGCGTGCTTCCACCCGGCGCCTGTGACCCCCTCTGCTGTCGTGTGGGGCCGCAACAACGTACCACTGGGTGTCCGTACCTACCGCAACCTGAGCATTCGTGCTTAAAACGGCAATTCTCCCTGGCACAGACTCCTCTGTTAAAATCCCAACAGGCGCCTGCCGCTCCGGGCTGGATCTTGGCACCTGCCCCCACCCACCCACGGGTGGGGCGTCCCTGAAAGGGCTGATACACTATCGGCAAACCACTGGCGGTAAAAATAGCCTTGCCTGACCCCGCCAGCCCCATTGTGTGCTGCCAGAGGTCGCAATCCAGCTCCCCCCACTTTGCCTCCGGATCCCACGCCATCCGGGCCCGAGACTCCTCATCATACTGTGCCCACGCGTAACCACCCCCGTGATCTGCGCCTTCCGTATAACGTCCATATATTTGAACATGGACACCGAGAGCTCAGGGAATTTCTCGCAATAGACACTCGCAAAAATTAAAAATGCCGCCGTCCAATTCTCAATCGTCAAGGGCACCCTCGGCCACTTCTGCAGCTCATATTCCTTCTCCTTCGACCCCTCCTTCGACCTGACCTCGCGGTGCAGCAATTTCAATAGTTCCACATATTCCCCTTTCCATATCTTCTCTTTGGCCATTAAATGCGCCCCCAGCAGCTTTGTGACCCCCATTTAGGGGAGCTGCTTTATTTTCAGCTCCTTGCTCTCTACCTTCGCCGCCCCGTTGTCTGCCGCCGCCGCCCCGCCGTGCTCCCCCGGGTCCCGACGTCACCCCGGCCGTCAGTGCCGACCCCTCCTGTGCACCTTTCCCCTCAGGCACCAACAAAACCTCCTCTGAGCCCACACTCTTATCCGCCACACCCCCTTCCCCCACCCCCACTGACACCATGCGCGTCGCAGCATTGCATTTACCTGGCACCAACGCCTCCCCGTGGTGCTCCACGCCGCTACGCTCTGGCGCCGACCTGTCCCTGGATTGTGTCTGGCCGCCGCAGCACCCATGCCCCGTGACACCTGCAAGAAAGAACTCACACCGTTACCGGACCCCCGTCCGCCCTCTCCATCCCGTATTTCCCCTTTCTCCAAAATCTCCTCGTCACCTTCCTGTAGTTCCACCCGCCCCACCTATACACCTGGCTAGCCAGCGGAGGCACCGACTGCACCCTACCAGAGGTCCCCGACCCCTCTCTACCACCATTCCACACAAAACAGTCCTCTTCAGTGCTGCTCCCTGTCCGCCGCTGGTCCCCAAGCCGTGGGGGCCCTGTGGGGGGATGGGCCAGCGAGCCCGCCAGTGGCCTTTGGGTTGTCAGCCATGTCGTGTTCCCTCGCTGACTCCGAGCCTGCCGCAAGGGGCACGGCCCTCCCTTCACCTTGACGCCGTTCCGCCGCACAAAGCCTGGCCAAGTCTGCAGCCCCGCGCCGAACATCCCCCTGCAATAAAAACGGTACTGCTGATGTGCTGGGTCCCTGCCACTGCGCGGCCCCCCGACCCCCTTCCCCCTATCCTGCGTCCCCCCTACCTCCTCCACATCCTCTTCCTTGCTCCACGCTAGCTCCCCAACTCCAGACCCCACTGCCTCCGGGGAACTCCCCACCACCTCCCCTTCACCCTGACCCCCCGCCCGCTCGCCCCTTGACGCCGCCGCCTCCCCCCCTCTCTGCCCTGCCCCCTGACGAACACTGTGCCTCTCTCGCCCCCTCCCCCCAGGAATCAAAAACATCTAAGCCCTCCCAATCCTGGTCCCCGTCCCCCGATTCTATCAATAACGGGGAGACCCACCCCTTCCTACCCAGTTCCTGTCTCCACCCCCACGACCCACCCAAATCACCCACCCGCTGCCCCTTTACAGCCCCCCCGACCTTCTTCCTGCCCCTCCCCCTCCAAACTGACCTCCTGTCTGGCAGGAGAGGGGCTCCCCCTCCTCACCCTCTGCTGTAGTCCCCCTACCTGCCCCCCTTCTAAGGGCCCTGCACTCTTCTGTGTCCTCTTGCCCCCCCACCCAGCACCCGTTGTATCGCTCTTCCCACTCCCCCCCCTTCACCCCGCCCCCCCACAGACTTCCTCCCCGCCTGCTGCCTACTGGCCGAGTCCCTGCCCTTCTGTGGGATGTCCCCGCCGTCAGCAGGCGTGCTGGGGAGATCCCGCGCGTCACGGCGCTGCCCGGGCTCTTTCCCCGGGGCCCACTCTACCCTCGGCACGTTCCTGCGCTCTACTTCTTTCTTAGGAGCTTGGCGCTCCCGCAGCGAGGCGCCTTTACCAGCGCGCCTCAGCCGCGGCGACTGCCCTGCCCCCCCCACCAGACCTTGGGCCGTGCTCCTGGTATTGGTGCTGCCCCCAGCACCCACCTGCAACTTTGCGGCTTTCCATGGCGGCGAGCAGGCAAGAATCGCCGCCGCCACATCTGCCACAGCGCGCCGCGGCGGGCGCGTCGCGGCCACTGGGCCCACCAGGACGTCCATCCGCCCCACCTCGCTCAGCAGGCGGATGCCCTCCAATACTCTAAAATCCCCTTGTGCCTCCATCCTCGACTCCGCTGTAAATACCGCCTCAAAAACGCTACGAAAACGATGCAGAAACAATTCCTCGCTAGACAAATGGACTAAAACCTACTCTCCGCTCCCAGCCACCAGGTTTCAATACCTAAAATGGTGGCTGGGAAAACGCGGGCAGCCCCCTTTATACTTGGGCTATAAAACTTAACGTTGGGCTGCCTCTGGGCTATTCCCAGCCAGCCCAAAATGGCAAAATGACTGCTCCCATGTCTCGCCTCCCTCCCCCTCTCAAAACTGCCCGGGGGGCAGACCTCGTGGCTCGGCTGCCCCCCACTGCAGCCTCTAGTGCCATTTTAAACTGTAATTTCAATAGGCAAATACAACTTTTTGCCAGGCTCAAACATTCATTTTTAACCCTTAGAAATTATCGCAGGGGTGTTGTGGCTAATGCCCAAAGGTAATGGACGCCTAGAGCCAGAGCTCTGGTCTCAAGCGGATTTCCACCACTGCATTTATGAATATAGACCTGTGTGGAGATTGCCTTAGTGTCCAACTTAAGTGAGAAACGTGTCTTGCATTTGGAAGTCCCATCATATGTGAGGAATACTGTTTGTTTGCTTATTTTTTATTGACAAGTCGTGCCCCCTTATGACTCCTCAATGCTTGCAGATCTTTAATTGTATCATCACTTCTTTATCATATGGGCATTTGCAGAAAAGTATGGTCAGGTCCCTGAAGTCTCTCTCCTGCTGCCATGAATGTGCTTTTAAGCTTCCTGCCTGAGTAATGCCGCAGGACGCCTTTTGTACCTTTTTCAGTCACATAATTTTCAATGCAAATAAAGTCTCCCTCACCCACTTACCTGGCAAGTGTTAGACCTAATATGCCTACCTTCAATCTAAGCGGTACAAAAGAAGGTGGCGAAGCCATCAAACACTCACACCCAGTCAACAGATCTGGGTTTAATCCAACACCGTTCTTTAGCCCAATCTGCCACCCCAGTTCAGACATGGCCATATGCAAATCAGTCTGACCCTGGGCCTCATGGGAACAGTCCAGCCCGAACTGCCAAGCCATGCATTCCCTGGACCAGAAACAAGCTTCCTAGGACCGGTTTCTGGCATTACAGCCGTCTTCAGCCAGGCTTGCTTGAATCCAGTGGCAAAGTGAGCAAGGGACTCACGTCTGAGCCTACCCTTCCAACTTATGGCGAACAAAGCTGTACAAAAGGCGGGTGGTGATGGAAGGACCATCTGAACCACTCAAACACTCACACCCAGTCAACAGATCTGGGTTTAATCCATCACAGTTCTTTAGCCCACTCTGCCACCCCAGTTCAGACATGGCTATATGCAAATCAGTCTGACCCTGTACCTCATGGGAACAGTCCAGCCCGAACTGCCAAGGCATGCCTTCCCTGGACCGGAAACAAGCTTCCTAGGACCGGTTTTTGGCATTACAGCCGTCTTCAGCCAGGCTTGCTTGAATCCAGTGGCAAAGTGAGCAAGGGACTCACGTCTGAGCATACCCTGCCAACTTATGGCGAACAAAGCTGTACAAAAGGGGGTGGTGATGGACGGAGCATCTGAACCAATCAAACACTCACACCCAGTCAACAGATCTGGGTTTAATCCATCACTGTTCTTTAGCCCACTCTGCCACCCCAGTTCAGACATGGCCATATGCAAATCAGTCTGACCCTGTGCCTCATGGGAACAGTGTAGCCCAAACTGCCAAGCCATGCCTTCCCTGGACCGGAAACAAGCCTCCTAGGACCGGTTTCTGGCATTACAGCCGTCTTCAGCCAGGCTTGCTTGAATCCAGTGGCAAAGTGAGTAAAGGGACTCACGTTTCAGCATACCCTGCCAACTTATGGCGAACAAAGTGGTACAAAAGGGGGTGGTGATGGACTTGGGTGAATGTATGACATTGTTCTGCATTCTGTCCATCAACTGTTGTTTTTGCATTTGTCACCCCGAGTGGGATGGGTATTCTCAGACGTGAGTCCCGTGCTCTCCACACCACTGGAGTCAAGCTATCCTGGCTGATGACGGCTGATAGCCTGAAACCGCAGGTGGTGGGGCTGTCCGGCAGCAGGGGGGTGACTTGACCTGCAAGCAGGGTCAGAGGTCACTCCTGTAGCCGGACAGTGGCCACCATATAAGGAGTGGAGGGAGGGAGGAGCAGCTGGGAGGTGGGAGCGGAGCGACGAGGGGGGCGTGGCTTCAGGGTTAGCGGCGAAGAAGGAGCAGGACGAGAGGGAGAAAGTGGGGTGGGGGACACGAGAGCGAAAATGGGCAAATAAAGGGCACAACAATACAGAAGATAGAGAAACAGAAATGTGGAATCAAGGAGTCGATGGGGCAAAAAAGGCACAAACAATCCTTAAAGACAGAGAAACAGAATGTAGAATCGAGGAGTTAAAACAAAGTGCATTGTCTGACCCGGGTCACGGCAGTGATCCGAGGCAGGCAGCTGGCGAAAGAACACGCGCCACACAGGAGCAGGCACTTAGCTGGTGGGGCTATCTGGCAGCAGGGGGCTGACCTGACCTGTTGGTTTGTACATTGTGCTTAACTGTATTTTCTCCCCCTGATCTTTCGCCTCCATTGGTCTCTACCACGCTCTTGGTTTTCCGTTGTAGCCCCCTGCTCCCCCCCACCCCCCTGTTCTGATTCTGTGACCGCTGTATTTCCCGCCGCTGACCCCGCGGCCACACCCCCGCCGCCCGCTCCCGCCTCCCAGCTGCTCCTCCCACCCTCCTTGCCTCATTTAAATGGCCGCTGCCCGACGGTAGGGGTGACATCGGACCCTGCTTAAGGGCCTGATCACTCCCCTACTGACGAACATCGCTTGTGCGCTCTCTCCTAGTGCGGGTTCGATCCTCCTGTGCCCAGGATCACCGCAGACTTTTGGTTTTGTAAATTGTGCTTAACTGTATTTTCTCCCCCCCTGACTGTTCGCCTCCCTTGGTCTCTACCGCGCTCTTGGTTTTCCGTTGTAGCCCCCTGCTCCCCCCCCACCCCAACCCCCTGTTTTGATTCTGTGACCGCTGTATTTCCCGCCGCTTCCCCCACGGCCCCACCACCCCGCTTCCCAGCTGCTCCTCCCACCCTCCTTGCCTCAAATGGCATTCGCTGCCCGGACGCGCAGTGGATGCACGCAGCGGGCGCTCCAAAGGCAAGCCCGTCTGCACCCGTCCGCTCCTAGACCGCACCCAGCGCCAGAACCCCTGGACCTTGCGTACTCCACACTGCCTGACTTAGATACGACTCCAACACCCTCCACGCACTTAACACCGGCCGAGACCACCGCTGCTTCTAGGCCACCCCAAAACGCACCCACGGACCCTTCTCCTGCCACACCTGCAACTTCACCTGCAACAGAACCACCAAACCTACAAGGACCGGGTCCAACCCCTACCGCTACATACTCCTCAACACCCGCTCCGCACGCAAACATGCCGTTGAGCTCTGGGACCTGCTCGACACCTCCACCCCAGACATGGTGGAACGACTCCTCAGCACCTGACATCGCCATAGCCATCCCGGACGGATACAAGATCTCCCGCAGAGACCGCACCAACGGGATGGGAGGAGGAATAGCCATCATCCACAAATCCACCCTCCAGGTCCACACCCTCGCAGACGACTCCCTCATCTCCACCGAACACCTTCACTTCCGGACCCACACCAACCCCAACACCACCCTCAGAGGAACACTCATCTACAGACCCCCGGACCCCGGCCCTCTTCAGCGACTCCATCGCTGACCTCGCCAGCACCCACGCACTCGCCTCCACGGACTACATTCTCCTCAGGGACATGAACTTCCACCTCGAGAACAACAACAACGCAAACTCCACCGCCCTGATCGACAACCTCGCCAACATCGGCCTCCGACAACTCGTCACCGAACCCACCCATGCCGCCGGCCACACTCTCAACCCTGTCTTCACCACAAGCACCCACGTTGCCTTCAACCACACCACTGAACTCCACTGGACTGACCACCGATGCATCCACTTCACCTTCAAAAAACCAACCACGCACCACTGCACCCAACAGCTGCCTCGCCGCTGCTGGAGCAAAGTTACAGAGAACCAACTGACCTCCACCCTCACCCAGAACCCACCCACCGACACAGACGCCGCCACCCGAAATTTCAGACAGTGGATCGACGACTGAGCCAACACCCTAGCACCAATCAAGAAATCGTCTACCAACCATCCCAGCAAGAAAGCCGCCTAGTTCACCAAAGAGCTCCAGATCTCCAAACGAGCATGCTGGAAGCTGGAGAAGATATGGCCCCACAACCGCGCACCTGACAGCCACGCAGCCCACAGGGACGCAATGCGCAGACATCACCACCTCATCAGAACAGCCAAAAGATTGTCCTTCAAAGCCAGACTGGACAACAATGCACAAGACATCAAAGAACTTTTCAACATAGTGAAGGAACTCTCCAACCCCAGCGCCAACACCAACGACATCCCACCCTCGCAAGACCTGTGCAACTCACTGGCCACCTTCTTCCATCGCAAGATCGCCGACATCCACGACAGCTTCAACTCCTCACCCGCCCCGCTCACAAATATTCACCCCCGAACACCACCTGCACCAACCAGCTGACCTTCTGGTCCCACGTCAACGACAAAGAGACACGCAAGATCATGAACTCCATCCACTCAGGGTCTCCGTCAGACCCCTGCCCACACCACGTCTTCAACAAAGCTGCCGCAACCCTCGCACCCCAACTGCGGAAGATCATCAACATCTCCTTCAACACAGCAACATTCCCGGAAATCTGGAAGCATGCCGAAGTAAAAGCCCTCCTCAAGAAGCCCAAGGTGGACCCCAAAGACCTCAATAACTTCCGGCCCATCTCCCTGCTCCCCTTCTCAGTGAAGGTCATCAAAAAAATCACCAACATGCATCTGACCCGCCACCTCGAGGACAACAACTTCCTAGACCCATCCCAGTCCGGATTCAGATGCAACCACAGCACCGAGACCGCCCTCATCGCCGCCACAGATGACATCAGGCGCCAGCTAGACAATGGCAGAACTTAAGCCCTCATCCTCCTGGACCTGTTGGCCGCCTTCAACACGGTCTGCCACCGCACACTAAGAACACATCTCCAAGAAGCCGGTATCCAGAAAAAGGCCCTGGACTGGGCCACGTCCTTCCTCTCCGGCACAACCCAGAGAGTCCGCCTCCCGCCCTTCCACTCCGAAGCCACTAACATCATCTGCGGCATATCCCAGGGCTCCTCCCTCAGCCCTACCCTGTTCAATGTCTACATGGCCCCCCTCGCACAAGTGGCCCGTCAGCACGACCTGAACATCATTTCCTATGCCGACAACACCCAGCTCATCCTCTCCCTCACCAAGGACCCGCACACTGCCAAAAACAACCTCCACAAGGGAATGAAGGCTGTCGCCAAGTGGATGAGGAACAGCTGTCTGAAACTGAACTCGGACAAGACTGAGGTCCTCATCCTAGGTCCCACCCCCTCTGCATAGGACGACTCCTGGTAGCCGACTGCACTGGGAGCAGCTCCAACACCCACGGACCATGCACGAAACCTAGGATTCATCCTCCACTCCTCCATCTCCATGTCGAAGCAGGTCAACGCCATCTCCTCCTCCTGCTACAACAACCCTCTGCATGCTTCGCAGGATCTACAAATGGATCCTGACCGAAACAAGAAAAACAGTGACCCAAGCCCTTGTCAGCAGCAGATTGGACTACGGCAACGCACTCTACGCAGGAATCCTGGCCAAACACCTGCAATGACTACAACGCATCCAGAACGCATCAGCCCGACTGATCCTCAACGTCCCCCGCCGCAGCTACAACATCACCTGCCACCTAAGAGACCTACGCTGGCTCCCCGTCAACAAGAGCATCACTTTCAAACTCCTCACCCACGCACACAAAGCACTCCACAACGCCGGACCAGCCTACCTGAACGACAGACTCAATTTTCTACACCCCTGCCCGCCAGCTCCGCTCCGCCAGCCTCGACATCGCCGCTGTCCCACGCATCCAACGCACGACCGCCAGCGGCAGATCCTTCACATTCCTCGCTGCCAAGACCTGGAACACCCTCCCCACCCACCCACGACAGACCCAGGACCTGCTCACCTTCAGAAGGCTCCTCAAAACCTGAGCAGCAAAAGCACCAACCCACCCCCCCCCCCACCCTCCAGTGCTTTGAGACCCTCACGGGTACGTAGCACGCTTTACAAGTTCTCTGATTGATTGATTGATTGCAAAGACGTATGCATACCCTATGTGAAGAAAGCTATTTGGTTGATATATGGAGACTACACAAACTGATGGGCAGTGATTTCACATTTTATTCTCACAACACTTCGTCTAGAATTGATTATATGTAAATGTAAATGTAAACTGATACTTGTATAGCGCACTACTCACCCGCAAGGGTCTCAAGGCGCTTGTACGAATACCATTGTGGAACCCATCCTGGCTTTCCCTGTGAGGCGTCCACTCCTGGGCACCCCCAAGGTGGAGGCCAGGCATCCTTAGCGTTGTGGGGGCCATTGTGGAGATTAGGCAAGCTATTGCCCAGATTGCAGAGTGGGACTCCATGATTGGAATAGGCACTGAGGCGAGTATTATCAGGTCCGTGGAATTTTTGAGCCCAAGACCCGCTGAGGCGGGGAATTGAACCCTGGTCCCGGACCAGACCTCTGCATCAGGGTCTGCCGCTCTAACCATTGAGCCACACTTCTCCAGTAAAATTGTAGTCCTAGTCCTCACAGCCTCTGATCCCACGATAGGACCAATCCTCATATCAGATTATGTGCATTACACCAACCATTAATCTCTCTATACAACATACTAAAAGCTGCTCATGGAGAATGAACAATACCCTATTATCAGACCAGGACTCAAACAATTGAATCTCCTGTTATATATCTCAATTCTTTCATGATAATAAACTCTAGATATGGACATTGAGACAATCTGGGATGCGATGAATGGGACTACTAGAGGAGAGATGCTCTGCAACAAAAAATAAACGTTTAAAAGCACGACTGAACCTTTTACAGACGCAGAATAAAAATCTGGAGAATGATAGAAAACTAAAACTAGACCCCTAAAATATGGTCAGATTAAAACATTTTAAATATAAGTCAAACAAAATCTTAAGTGAAAGAGATCACAAATAGTTATCTAAATCTAAATCCCCAAATCCTTTGGAGCATAACAAGGCTGGTAGACTCTTTACTTCAACCCTTATGGATTCTTCAAAAATCCATTTATATCCCAGCCATTAAAGATAAGAATGATGGACTGCAGGTTGATTACTCAAAAATTGCTTTCCAGTTCTTATATAAGGACTTGAATAATCCACCTTCCACAGGGCATAGGGATAATATAGAGGCTTGCAACATGTTACAGGACCTACTTCACCTTCCCAGGCTAGCGGATAAGTACTTAGATGCTCTTAATAAACCGATTGAGCCAGTTAAAGTTACGAAAACTATTATTCCCTTAAAATGAAGAAAGTACATGGACTGGATGGGTTTCTGGGTTGAATTTATCAGTACTTCCAGCATCAGGGCCAGCTCTAGGGCGGTACGATCGGTGCCATTGCACTGGGCGCTGACTTGGGGAGGGGTTACCAGGTTTAGAAGTATATTATCATTTTATAACCACCTGCTGCCACGTTCCTTGCTTCAGCAATTTTCAGGCATCAATAAAAATGTAACGATAACTCTGGTGATTAATGTTCTTCCTGGAGAGAAACTGGAGTTTAGTCTTGTGGAGGTTTTGACTCATCGTAATGTAGTGCAGAGGGTTAATTTGCCTGCTGCAAAGAACCCTGTCTACACCTTGTATAGAAAGTGACAAAGCCCTGATGAGAATCTGGGAATTGGTGTTTCTGGATTTGAAACGCGTCGGCACAATTAAGGAGCACATAACGACATAAGGAATCAAGAATTCAGTTTTGTTTTGTGATAGTTTGAATTAATTTCTGCTATTTTCGAAATGTGTCACTCCTTGGGGGTTCTTGCTCCTGGTTGTTTTTTGACTTTGTCTATAAATTGGATATAGATTCACTTAGTTAGTTGGCCGCTCGTAGCTGCTTTGTGCGCTTCTGCCTGCAGAGACCTCTCTCGCCCTCTCACTGCCTGTTGCTCCGTGAAGCCTAGGAGACAGGCTCCTTCACTTCTACACGTCGGAGGCTGCCTGACAGGGGCTGGGACTGCGAGACCCAGGGTACAGCGCGTGGAGACCTGAGCGCACCTGGAGTCTCTTCCCGCCCCTGCTCCGCCTCAGCTGATTGCCTGCTTCAACCTGATTGGCTGATAGCGCTATTACAGCTCGCGGCCCCCGCTTCGCGGGTGCCGCTCGTAGCTGCTTTGTGCGCTTCTGCCTGCAGAGACCTCTCTCGCCCTCTCACTGCCTGTTGCTCCGTGAAGCCTAGGAGACAGGCTCCTTCACTTCTACACGTCGGAGGCTGCCTGACAGGGGCTGGGACTGCGAGACCCAGGGCACAGCGCGTGGAGACCTGAGCGCACCTGGAGTCTCTTCCCGCCCCTGCTCCGCCTCAGCTGATTGCCTGCTTCAACCTGATTGGCTGATAGCGCTATTACAGCTCGCGGCCCCCGCTTCGCGGGTGCCGCTCGTAGCTGCTTTTGTGCGCTTCTGCCTGCAGAGACCTCTCTCGCCCTCTCACTGCCTGTTGCTCCGTGAAGCCTAGGAGACAGGCTCCTTCACTTCTACACGTCGGAGGCTGCCTGACAGGGGCTGGGACTGCGAGACCCAGGGTACAGCGCGTGGAGACCTGAGCGCACCTGGAGTCTCTTCCCGCCCCTGCTCCGCCTCAGCTGATTGCCTGCTTCAACCTGATTGGCTGATAGCGCTATTACAGCTCGCGGCCCCCGCTTCGCGGGAGCCGCTCGTAGCTGCTTTTGTGCGCTTCTGCCTGCAGAGACCTCTCTCGCCCTCTCACTGCCTGTTGCTCCGTGAAGCCTAGGAGACAGGCTCCTTCACTTCTACACGTCCGAGGCTGCCTGACAGGGGCTGGGACTGCGAGACCCAGGGTACAGCGCGTGGAGACCTGAGCGCACCTGGAGTCTCTTCCCGCCCCTGCTCCGCCTCAGCTGATTGCCTGCTTCAACCTGATTGGCTGATAGCGCTATTACAGCTCGCGGCCCCCGCTTCGCGGGTGCCGCTCGTAGCTGCTTTGTGCGCTTCTGCCTGCAGAGACCTCTCTCGCCCTCTCACTGCCTGTTGCTCCGTGAAGCCTAGGAGACAGGCTCCTTCACTTCTACACGTCGGAGGCTGCCTGACAGGGGCTGGGACTGCGAGACCCAGGGCACAGCGCGTGGAGACCTGAGCGCACCTGGAGTCTCTTCCCGCCCCTGCTCCGCCTCAGCTGATTGCCTGCTTCAACCTGATTGGCTGATAGCGCTATTACAGCTCGCGGCCCCCGCTTCGCGGGTGCCGCTCGTAGCTGCTTTGTGCGCTTCTGCCTGCAGAGACCTCTCTCGCCCTCTCACTGCCTGTTGCTCCGTGAAGCCTAGGAGACAGGCTCCTTCACTTCTACACGTCGGAGGCTGCCTGACAGGGGCTGGGACTGCGAGACCCAGGGTACAGCGCGTGGAGACCTGAGCGCACCTGGAGTCTCTTCCCGCCCCCTGCTCCTCCTATTTAAGACACACCCTCCACGCTAAGCGGGAAGCGCGCGGGACGCCGGGCGAAGCCCGGGCAAAGGGCGGGCCGTCTGTGGCCGTCCGGGGACGACCGAGGACGGGACGGGCCAACACAATAACATCTACGCCCTAAAAACATATAGTGATTATCGCAGAGTCAGAACATCGAAGTAAGGTAACAATCTTCCCTCTCTACCTCTCTTGCGATAGAAGTGGCACGGTCTCCTCACAAATGGGTCTAAAGAAACTACGCTCGCGAACAATCTTCATGAAACGAATGGGAACTGAGGAAGCTGTTAGAAAATCCACTGATAAGGGAATAAAAGCTGGCCGCAACAGCCTGACCCCAGCAATCAGTGAATACTTCTCGTCTTTACCAGCAAAAAAGAAACCGGAAAAAACAATGTCTGCCATTGAAAATAATAAATCAGGGAGTCTGGAAGATCGATCTTGTTTATCGGCATCCCCCCATCTGTCTCATAATGTCAGCGATATTGTGTTTAATAATAAGTCTACTTATACAGCAATAGTACAACAACTTGAAAACTCCAATTCTAGTGCGGTGAAATCATCAACGCCTATAAAAAACCACGAGGGTATACACAAAACAGAAGACCTGAGTATTCTTAATTTGACAGCAGAACAAAAAAGTTTGAACTCTGATATACTCTTGATAAAGGGTAATGGGAGCCCTTTAACACTAAAAGACTTATGTATATCCAACCAAAAAGCAGAAGAAAACGGTCCAGAACTAAAGTCAACAAATACAGTCACAAAAAAACTTTCTATACATGAACAAGATTCCCGTTTGGATCCCTTTTTAATAGAAAACAATAATCTTGAAAAATCTTCTAGTCCCCTATCCAAGGCTTTTTTTACACTACAAGAAATTCTCGAATCAGTTCTCTCCTTTTTAGGTAACATCCTTGAAAACTCTGACCAAACTTTGGATGTCCAAATTGGCATTCTGAAGTTTTTAGTAGAAGAGAAAAAGAAAAAGGACTCCTCCAAAAACACAGAAGGAAAACTAGAGGATACCAACCGACGACAAGAAAATGATAACAAGCAAAGCAATTGCCACTCTTCTACTCAGACATCAGATGATGACTTTAAAACAACTGACAATAGGGATAAAAAGGAACCTTTTAATGAATCCACTTTATACTCCTTGAAACGTTTGTTTAGAGAAAACCCCCCAAAAAAGCAAAAACAATTCCCGATTTTCAACAAAAAAATGGGAACTGAAAGATTCGACAAAGACTCTGTAAAAGAAGTCGAGGAATCAAATGTAGAAATTAAATCTGAAATATCTTCAGGAGAAATGACACCAAACTCTACTAAGGAAGTTACGCTAAAGGGAAAAAATAAAAGGAAGAAAAAACCTATGAGAAGGATTCATAAAAAGCAAGCACGTAAACTGAAATTTCAAAAAATTATAATACCACAAAAAGAACTACAGGAGAAAAACGACGAGAAAAGTACGCCATGTAGGAATATAAAAGAAGAATCCCCCAAAGGTACAAGTATTGATAGAAAGAAATCCTTGAACCCAAAGGCGGATGTATATCTCCCATTAAACACAGCTATTACGACAACATATGAAAATGCTGATGAAGCTTTCTCTGAAAAGGAAAATGACTGCAGGAATGACACACAATCTAAGGTTCTACAATTTGAAGAACTATTTCCCACTGACAACATCCCTCTTAATAGAAGCAGGATTCTTCACCTTTTACAGAATATAAAAACTCTTCAATCGATGACAAGCAGTGACATCGACCTAGTATCATTCCCAAAGCGAGGTCAAAGTAAAATCGCAATAGTCTCGTTTTGGTCCCCAGTAATACCAAGTATTATTCTGAAGGAAAAAGAGATAATATACCGATTCGGTTATGATGTCATAGTGAAAGCTGTGCTTAAAGGAAACAAAAAATACCCAACTTTCAATAATAATACGCAACTCTTTTCTACACTGCATTCGAACGAGGGACAAAGATCCTCGGGGACTTTAAGTTATCCAGAGGGTATACAAAATAGAGATATAGAACAGGGAGAAGAGTTATTGAAAATCCGAGTAAAAAAAGGGGAAAGGGAAGTGTGGCATATGGAACCAAAGGAAAATTTTGCTGAAAATAAAATGGAGAACTCATGGACCTGGCTCCCAGGGATCTTAAACTATAACAAAGGTTCTAACCAACTAAAGTACCCTGTTTAACCAAGGTCTAAAGGTTATAACGTGGAATATCGCTGGTAGAACAATGAAAAAAATGAAGGAAGTCCTTAGTAACCAGCCCGACATACTGACCCTACAAGAAACCTGGGCAACAGAACCCTTTTCACAAAAAGGTTACTATGTGTATAGTATATGTGCAAAAGCCTCAAATCGGGGCCATGCCAAAGGGGGATTGGCTATTTTAATGAGAGAGGATCATCTGTGGGCACAAGAGATGGTGGAAACCAATAGTGAGAACGTGCAATGTATGAAACTGTCTCTGAAAGCCTACAACCCGACCACAACTAAAATAATGTTGCTCTTCAATGTATACGCCCCTCCAGGAAAAAAGCACGACACCTTATACGATGAGACCTTGCAAATTATTGTACAAATAATTGAAGCCCATACGTTTTGTCCATATATAATCACGGGAGACTTCAATGGGAAAATTTCCAATACAGAAATAAAAAAATGGGGAAAAATTCTCGAAGAAGAATGCCTGGAACCTTTAATCCCTCAATTCCCCAACGATATTCGATCTAATAAAAGAGGGAAAACACTGTTAACCGTACTGCTCTCCATAAATGGAATAATCCTTAATGGGAGTGTGGAAGGCGATATCCCGGCAGCGTATACAAGACAGGGAAACGGGAGACCATCTATAATAGATTATATTATTTGTGGCAAAGACCAGCTTGAAACTATGTTCCATCTATGCTCCAATTTCACTACAGAGAGCGATCATGCCGTCATGCAACTTAGAACCAGATGGTCGGTTCCGTCCGCAGAAGAAGGTCTGATGACCCTCGATAGAAAGGAAACTCTGGTAAATAGCGATCAGAGACGTATCTTTTGGAATCCTACCTCTTTGAGTAAAATGACACATCTGGTCGATCACCAACAGTTCTTAAGGAATCTATACTCCGAAGACCCTATAGAAAACTTTGAGACCATGCTCATCGAACTTAAGGAGGTATTAACTGAAATGAATCTTCAAAGACCTAATACTAATCCAAAAAGAAAAAATAACAACAAAACAGGGAACTCACTGATAAAGAAAACCCTAAACAAATTGATACGCGCGCAATACTTACACCCCTCTCCTACTAAAAAGAAAGAAATAAACAAATTGAAAAACCAACTCAGAAGAGAAAAAACATGTGAGAGAAAAACCTTTCAAGATCGTAATTGGGTCGAACTACAAATTGCTGCCAAAGAACCAAACCAAAGAACTTATTGGTCCATAATAGCTAAGTTATCAGGGACAAAAAAGAAATTACAAGCAGTACCTGTTCCCCCCAAAGAGTGGGAAATTTACTTGGCAGAACTCTATAAAAAAAATGTGGACAAACTACAAGCAAATAGTCCAGATAAAGCAAAGGAAAAAGTTATGGAAAAAATAATCCCGAAAACAACAACTATAATGGTTGAAACACACATTCGGAGGGCAAGAAGCTCAGGAGCCTTTGGTCCTGACCAAATTCCTATAAAGGCCCTGCAGACAAATTCTAGGGAATGGAGCCTTCTACTAACCCCACTTTTCAACTATATTCTCTCTTCTGGACAAGTTCCCAAGTCATGGCAAGGGAGCACTATTATCCCTATTTACAAAAAAGGTTGCAAAACGGTAGCAGGAAACTACCGCCAAATAGCCCTGATGGACGCTACCGGTAAAATCTTCGCAGCAGAGGTACTATTGCAATTAAAAAACTGGGCCTTCTCGATGGGTCTGATACCCATGTTCCAGGCAGGCTTCAGACCCAAACATTCTGTTACGGACAACATTGCAATTATCCAGTTTTTTCTGGACAAATACGTCACACGAAGAAAACAGACGGTCTACATGGCTTTCATAGATTACTCGACCGCATTCGATCGAGTGGATCGCCCCACACTGTGGAAAAAATTGAGGAGTCTGGGAATCAACGATCACTTGCTACAGGCAATAATAAGTCTCCATACAACTACATGGTGTTGAGTCCAAATGGGGGGGGAAAAAGGATTAACGAAAATAATAAACACCGAAAACGGCCTTAAACAGGGTTGTTTACTAGCTCCCATGTTGTTTTCGTTATATCTCTACGATTTGCCAAATCAACTACAAAAGGGCTCAAGCCTGCCCCCAAAAATTAATCAACAAAGAGTTCATTTATTGCTTTATGCGGACGATATAGTCCTATTCGATCTTACACCATTTGGTCTGCAAAAATCTTTGGATATCTTGTTCAAATATTCAAATGACAATTTTCTAATCCCGAACGTAAGAAAAACCAAAGTTGTAGCCTTTTCTGGGAGGAAGAAAAGTGTCAAATATAATTGGAGGCTAGGAGACGAAAAGGTCGATGAAGAAAAAGAATATATTTACCTCGGCAGGATTCTTTCTAAGAATCTAACAAATACAAAGCATATCGAAAAGTTAACGAAAAAATCTGATTTACATGCAGGAGCATTATCAAGACTATATAACGCCACGGGGAGCAGGCATTTTTCCTCATTAATAAAAATATATAAAGTTAAAATACCAGCGGTCCTGTCTTATGCCACAGAATATATTCCCATTCAACAATGGGGCTTCATGGACCGTCAGGAGGGAAAAATCTTGAAGAAATTAATGAAGGTCTCAACTGCTACTCCAGTTCAGGTCCTACGGCTGGAATTCGGAATCACTAGCGCTTTTGCCACTGCCGTGGCAAACATAATCAGATGGGCCTACCATCTCCTTCATGCTACGGAGGGAACTCTTAGATTTCTGCTACAAAAAGAGACTTTTGGCATAGATGTAGTTAAACAAACTTTCTTAGTGAACATGTCTGCGGCGTTCCGAATGGCTGAAATTTCTACAGAAATCTTGCAGACCTGGTCCGTGTCTCAACTAAAACTCTTTCTCAAATGTTTCACACCTAGGTTGAGTTATGATTTGGACTTCGCTCACAGCTATAGGCTAAAAATATTCAAGCCATTCACTACACTTATAGAGTACAAACATATACAGCCATATATCTCTTTTTGTCTTTCTCATAGTGCAAGGAGGGTAATTTTCATGTATCGAGCTGGGATTCTACCTGTACAAACTTATAAAGCAAAATGGTTACCTGGAGATCTCTCCCACTTATGTTTGTTATGTCAAGGGGGTGAGCAGACTGTGGAGCACTTACTATTCATCTGCCCCAACTCTAAAGTGGTAGCAGCTCGCGCTCATTATATCTTACCGATATACAGATCCTGTAGGCTAACAAAGGAAAAAGAAATATTAACAGTGGTCATAAATCCCCCGAACGAATTTGTATGTTATAATCTGTACAAATTTTTTAAATCCATGTTAGTTTTATACTAATTTGTAATGTACTTTATGTAAAGTTCACTTTTTATCTTATGTATATTTGTGGTCCTCGGTTGAGTACCTACACAAATAAAATCTTTTTTGACTTTGACTTTGACACTTAGTTAAAACTTTTTTGATATAAGTGTAGGTCTTTGTAAATAACTTTCGTCTTTTGGATGTAGAATGTTAAGTATGTTTTAGTCAATATGTGGAATATAAATGAGGTCTTGTAAATATTGTTATATGTTTATGTAAATGTTGTACACAATATATTTGTTTTCCCTTTTCATACATAAATGATGCAAATAGAGAAATACAAAAAACTGAAATTAAACAGGTATAAATAAAATACCGGTACAAACCAAAAGTATTAGTGTTTGACCTGCAAATTAGTTGCTTAAAATTATAAATGGTATAGGCATCTTTTGTGTTTACTGGTATATTAAGGCCCTACCTAGTCCATGCTCCTTGGGGCCTAACTACTCATCTTTTCAAAACGATTAGAGAGTTGGCATTCTTCTGCCTAAACTAAATGGGCCTTTCTGTCAGTGTCCCGGCTTACATGACTGTTAATGGCTCTCCTGTGGTGTGGGGTCTATTTTGTGCTTTTAGGGGAAAACGCAGTATTGGATGTGGGGAAGGGCGTTCCTTTCTTGAGCAGTTTGGTATGGGCGTTATACTCAGCCCTTCCTTAACTTCAAAGTGTAGCCGCCTTAAGATGGTCCCCACCCCCTTCCTGACTTTGGAAGCTGCCTACTCTGTCACTGACAAATGCAGCTCACACCTGGGCTTGCCTTCTCTTTGCCCCTCTATTCA
Organism: Lissotriton vulgaris; assembly: GCF_964263255.1. Classification (NCBI taxonomy): domain Eukaryota; kingdom Metazoa; phylum Chordata; class Amphibia; order Caudata; family Salamandridae; genus Lissotriton; species Lissotriton vulgaris. The sequence continues at coordinate 571,178,786 of NC_141695.1, forward strand.
GAATGGAGTCAAATCCAGGAAAAAGGGGAGAACTACCTAGAACCAGTTTAGAATTAGACAAAGGTAGTGACCCCACTCACAGGCTGGCACTGTGTGTAAATGTGGCACAGTCAGAACCTCTCATCAGAATTCTCCTTGGCCCGTCCATTGCCCGGCTCTGTGAAGCCTGAAGAAAGACTGGAGTTGCTTGCCTTGAACTCAGGACTCCAGAAGTGACTTCAAGGGTAAGGGTAAGTTGGCTGGCCTCCTTTATGAGTTCCAGGGACTCAACAAGCTTACAGAGGCCATGACCCAACTGCCCTGCTGACCAGTACCAAGTGAACCTGACTGAACGCTGCTGGCCTCTTCTGGAGTGAGATTTAACTCCCCAAGAGGTCACCTACCAGGCCCGAAGCCAGTGGGTGGTGTTAAAGTGTACTCCTCAAACCTTAAAACTACAAGAACTGGACGACAGAGGGAAAACCAGAAGTTCTGGGTTCCTCACATTGTAAACAACCATCCCTGGTCTCCTCGGAATTTGTCGAGGTCAATGTGGGAACTGAATCTGACTGCCGATGCGACCTGCCTGAATGAAGAACTCAGACTTCAGTCTGGATACATACCCTAGACTTCAGTGCCTGGAGCTCTTTGTGTCAAAAACAACCATCCTGAGTTTCACACCAGTACTACGTTCTTCGCGACAACACTGTAAGGTTCCGACCAAGGTCTGAGACTTTGGCAACACACCAATGATTGGCCTCTCTATGGAAGTAGCCTGCAGCCAGTCCGTCAATGACCTTGTCAACGAGTGCTTCTTACTGGAAAATTGGACTACGTTATAAGGTAAACTTTCAACAAAGACGAACATGCTTTATTGGGGTCGTCCTGAACTTTTGACTTTAGCCCAGTCCAGCTCAACCAGATAACTGTGATGGGAGCTTTGTGTTTTTAGGCACTATTTTAACTTAAAACTTAAATAATACATAACTCCACTTCTACTGACTGGATTTTGTTGTTTTTATGTCATTTTATTAAAAGAAAATCTAATATTTTCTAAATTGGTGAGGCATTTCTATTGTGTTGTGTTTTCACTTTAGCACTGTTTGAATTCTACATGCATCCTTTACACATTGCCTCTAAGTTAAGCCTGACTGCTTTTATACCAAGCTACCAAACGGTTAAGCACAGGTTTATTTATTGTCTTTTGTGATTCACCTGACAAATATTATGGTTATTATCTGAGAAGGACTCTCACCCTTCTCAACTCATAACCCAATTACTTTCCCCCATATTTAGGCGTTCAGTACCGCATGCTCAGAGATGAACCGGGTTGTTTGATAGAATGTACTGTGTTACTATAACTGTTTGTAAAGTCACTGGGCTGTCACTGCCTTTGCCTCATGACGTTTTTAAATTAATAGTATAAAACTTGACCTTTGCACCATTGTAACAGTTTGACAAACGTATATTTATCACTACAACCGTTTCTAATACCGTGTTTTATTGCGCCACAGTTATTTTATCCAAAATCGTCAATAGCAAGTGTCGCCATTTAGTCTGTCTTTTCATACGTCAGTATACATGCATGTTATCAATAAGATTGCTCGTATGAGTAATGCTCCTACCGACTAGAACCAATTCTGGAGGTCACAGCATCCAACACCTGTAATGCTGTGCCGGTCTTCTTTCTTGTAAATGGTCAATAAACGGATTATTGTTTTAAGCATAATAACACCAACAATTAGTTTTTCGCGCTCATCTACACCAAAACCAGAGGTTATTGGCAAAAGAAAAATATTGGCCTAGTAAATTCACTCTTTACGAAAAGTATTTTTAGATCAACATAATAAAATATATTATTCTACGACGTCAAGCTGATGCTTTCAGTTTAAAAAAAAATGAACAGGAGCCATGCCGACTGAACTCATAAAATGAAATCAACAAAATTCAACAATATCTGCCAAATTCACTAAATTGCAAAATATGGACTGACATGGTGCCCCCTCTTTTTTTATATCTACTTTGCCATACTGTAAACAAATTCCAATACTAGATACAAAAAAATGAGGAGTACAATGCATAATTCTATTCATTCATATTCATTATATTAACATATTCAAGAAGAATGTGACACTGGTATTAATATAAGACTTGCTTCTGCTATATTTTATTACATCATGACTTCATGACTTGTGGATTAATGTCAACATAATGAAAGAATTGCATAACATTTTGAAGGGGATTGAGACCAGTTTATAAATCATGAAGGCTTGTTACTAACAGTATATTGAATTAAATACTCAAGTTAACTAATCTATACATTCGTAGATTAGATCTGTGCCGAACAGCACAAATCTAAAGGACTTATGCTTGTGAGTAGTCTAACTATGGGATGCGTGGATAATATAACATATGAGAAAATATATCATTTGCGATGGAGCTGTGATTAATGGAGTGAATGTATGATGCTGAAGTTTGGATAGTGAGGATGCACTGGGATGTACTCTTATTATCTAGTTGACTATATAAGTTAAACGTGAATCCACATTTATTATAAGTTGTTGAAAATAAAGTAGCATAACAATTTATTAGTGAGATGTTGGGTTAGAACTTGTTTATCTTGGGGAATGTAGCTTGTAAACCCTGGATTGGGGGCTCCTGCACATACAGAAAGGATTATTGACATTTGCGGTCAAGAAAGCAGTTTAACCGTGCCAAAAAATAAACGGAGTATTTATCTTAGTTGGTGAGCATGCTCTGCATAGTTTCATGGAGGTAGATATGTCTGTTTTTAAAAGTAGGCTTGTCTATATTTAGAAGCAAACTGCACGCTATTGCATTTCTCCAAGACAAGGCTGATGAGAGTAAGAGAATAATTCATGTGTCTTTTTTTTCGTTCTCTTTATTCAAATGGTGCTTTGGGCAGACTATGAAATGAATTCTTTTCAGTGAACTGAAACCCATTAGAACTGTTTAAGAATAGTTTCTAAGTCTGAGTAAAAATAGTAGCAAGATAAACAGCTCTCTAGAAAAGGCAGTGTATATAAAGGTAACCTTTATTTTAACCGCCAGCAGGTTTTTTTTTTACTGCACTAAACACTTCAAAATAATAATTCTTTATACAACATTTTCTCTATTCAATACTTTTCAGAAAGGGAATTTTGACAGACAGGTTGTTTTACCTGTCATTTTCTTCCTCCTCTCAATTTTTTAAAACTCATTATATAATACCTTTCAGATTATTTCCAGCACCCTTTTGCACAGTTTCCAGTATTGACGTGTGCCTGGGCTGCTGTTTAAGGTTATACTAATACCAAACCTTCCATTTCTAGAACTACATAAGCTTATGGGTAGGAGGATGAAGCTTTCTTTAATTTCAAATGAAACTACTCATTATGATGTTAAAAAGGCTGTCTCAAATGTATCTCTTAGTATGGACACTTATTTATCTGAAGTGATCTAAACTGACAATAGTGTTATTAAAATGTCTGCTCAATCTTTTTCTTGTTCAAACTAACAAAATACCTTTCTATCAGTTGTGCTACAGCTAATAAGAGACCAAAAAAGCCCCACCTTCTACTTTTGGAACTCCTGATAACCTATCCTTGGAAGTTTATTAGAGGAGTTTAGACAGCTTCGCCCTATTATGGTTGAGACTAACAGAGTTCTACAAAGGCTAGATGGCAAGTGGTCCATTGCAGAAAGGAGATTCTCAGAAAGGGAGCAGAGAATTAGCAATGTGGAAAATGAAATTTCTAAAATTGTCAAAGTGGAGAACAAAATATACTCCCTTAAACTTTAAGATGAGAATTTAGAAATTCCTACAACCTAAGTGTTTACGCTATTTCGCAATGCTCAGAAATAGGTGATGAATACAAATTCCTGCCATACTTTATTCCATACGGTTTGAGCAATCTAGAGTTGTCGAAAGTTAATATTCAATGAGCTCATAGATTGATGAGGAATGTTATGACACTAAAAGTACATCTATGCCCAGAAACAGCATCATTTATTTTTTTGTGCTATATAGATCTTTTAAAAGTGTTTCTAGCTGCATGAGGGAACAATAATTTGGATTGGAATGGTCAAAATATCTTTATTTCTCAAGATGTTGCTAAAGCTGCAGCTTTGAGATTCAAAGACTTTCTAGACTTAAGACCTGCTTTTGAGAAAGGTTAATGATAGATATAGCCCTGCCAATGCTTGGTTTTTCGAAGTCCCTTGCAAGAATACATCTGGTAGTTATTCTGACCTTGCTAAACTTAAATAATACACCTTTAGTCAGAGAGATGACGAAATGGATATTTCTAAAGTGGAAATAGTTGAAATTTTGTTCTGTTTATATATTTTTGTTTCTGTTACAATAATGGAATGCATTTGTTCTTTATGTGTGGAATGTTATTTTTTTCGTGGAATGTTTTACGATCTTTTTCAAAAATTTCTGTTGCTTTGTAGGTTTGTGTCACCCTTGTCACTCTGTTTTTGGATGATGTTATGTGACCTAATGAAGAGCCTGGTCTGTTGTGGTGGAGCCTGACCTGTTTCTCTCTTCATGTGGTGTTCACCATGCCCTGTGGTAATTCTCTTTGTTCTTAAGGTTAACTTTATTGTTGTTATCTTCGGATATTTGACTTCCTTTTGTTGTTTATGTTTTTATTTTGGTCCTCTCTTTCCTATCCTATTTTTGCATGTTCTTTGCTGTCTGCCACTTTACAAATATGCTATTTATTTGAAGCATTGTAGTGATGTTCTCCATTTTTTTGTTTAATGGTATGAGATGCGATGTAAAAACTCATGGAAAGTCAAAGTCCTACTAGCCCAGTTAAACTTGAAAGAGTATTAATTCATCTTACCAGATCATATGTAGGCATTGCATTATTACAAGGCACTCATTTAAAATTTTTTTTTTTTTTTATTAAACACAACTTTGTTACATACAATTAATAGTTGAGGAAAAAAACAATCAATTGCAATATACCCCAAAGACAAAAAAGAATCATCAGATCAGTTAAGGCAGTTACAAAACAATACTTCACTTAAAAGAAAATTAATTATTATTTTCAAACCTAGCATCACATAGAAGAAAAATTACAGAACTGCCAATTTGTTATTAATCAGAAAATCACCTAACAGCCATATCCTCTTTTCATCTATAAATAGGAGCCCAGATTTGCCTACCCAGCATTCTCCTTCTTTTACCCTTTCTTTCATAAATCCCCTTTTCCAGAATATAAGAAGCTAGAAGCCTGGTGAGCCATTGCTGGAACGTTGGTGCTGGTGGATCCAACCAGGCCGAGGCTATACAAATCTGCAGCACGGCCATAGCTAGAAAGAGAAAGTAATAGAAGTCAAGTCAAGTCAAGTCAGAAATTTATATAGCGCACTACATACCCAGAGGGTCTCAAGGCGCTTGAGGAAGGGATGGGAATTACTTGTCAAATATCCAGGTTTTAAGTTGCTTTCTGAATGCTAGGTGGTTCTGAGTGAGACGTAGGTGAGTGAGGAGTGAGTTCCAGGTTTTAGCTGCGAGGTAGGAGAAGGATCTGCCTCCCATGGTGGTTTTATTGATGCGAGGAATGGTAGCAAGGGCTTGGTTGGAAGATCGTAGCTGGCGAGGGGGGGTGTAGAAGGAAAGTCGTGTGTTGAGGCATTCGGGTCCAAGTTCGTAGAGTGCTTTGTGAGCGTGGGTTAAGAGGCGGAAAGTAATTCTCTTATTGACGGGGAGCCAGTGGAGGTTTTCCAGGTGGCTAGAGATATGGTCATTACGTGGGATGTCTAGTATGAGTCTGGCTGATGCGTTCTGGATGCGTTGGAGTTTTTTCTGGAGTTTTGCGTTGATACCGGCGTATAGGGTGTTTCCGTAGTCCAGGCGACTTGTAACCAGTGCATGGGTGACTGTCTTTCTGGTTTCGGTGGGGATCCAGCGAAATGTTTTTTTGAGCATGCCGAGGATGTTGAAGCATGAAGATGAGACTGCGTTGACTTGTCTGTTCATCGAGAGAGAGGAGTCCAGAATGACGCCCAGGTTTCGTGCGTGGTCCGTCGGGATGGGTGCTTTTCCAAGGGCCTCTGGCCACCAAGAGTCGTCCCAGGCGGAGGGGGAGGTGCCTAAGATAAGGACTTCTGTTTTGTCAGAGTTCAGTTTCAGACGGCTGTGCTTCATCCACTCAGCTACTTCTTTCATACCTTCATGTAGGTTGGTTTTGGCGGTGTTGGGGTCTTTGGTGAGTGATAGGATCAGTTGGGTGTCATCTGCGTAGGAGATGATGTTGAGGTTGTGTTGGCGAGCGATGGTCGCGAGGGGGCTCATGTATACGTTGAAGAGGGTGGGGCTGAGTGAGGAGCCTTGGGGTACGCCGCAGATGACTTCAGTGGCCTCGGACTTGAATGGTGGGAGGCGGACTCTCTGGGTTCTTCCGGTGAGGAATGAGGTGATCCATTCCAGTGCTTTTCCTTGGATCCCGATGTTTTTGAGGCGCTGTAAAAGAGTGCTATGGCAGACTGTGTCGATGGCTGCGGATAGGTCTAGGAGGATGAGGGCGACTGTGTCTCCATTGTCCAGTAGAGTTCGAATGTCGTCTGTTGCTGCGATGAGGGCGGTCTCCGTGCTGTGTTTGACTCGGAAACCGGACTGTGAGGAGTCGAGGGATTTGTTGCTTTCGAGGAAGGCGGCGAGCTGGTTATTGACGGCTTTCTCGATGACTTTGGCCGGGAATGGAAGGAGCGAGATGGGGCGGTAGTTTTTGAGTTCGGTGGGGTCCGCTGTGGGTTTTTTCAGAAGGGCGCTTAGTTCGGCGTGTTTCCAGCTTTTCGGGAAGGTGGCGGAGTTGAGGGAGCAGTTGATGACGTCTCGGAGGTGTGGTGCTATGATGGAGTCTGCTTTGTTGAAAATGTGGTGAGGACATGGGTCTGTGGGGGATCCTGAGTGGATGGAGTTCATCAGGCGGATGGTGTCCTCGGTGGAGATTGGGTTCCAGTCGTTAAGGATGTTCGAGGGGGTGAAGGTACGGCAGAAGATTGGGTCGGATGGTCTCCGGGTTGGATGTCGAAGCTGTTGTGGATGTCTGCGATTTTGTTGTGGAAGAACGAGGCTAGGGAGTCGCAGAGGGCTTGAGAGGGGGTGATGTCGTTGGAGTTGGCTGAGGGGTTGGAGAATTCTTTGACGATGTTGAATAGTTCCTTGCTGTTGTGTGCGTTGTTGTCTAGTCGGTCTTTGAATGCTGCTTTCTTGGCAGTCCGGATCAGTTGGTGGTGTATGCGGGTGGCGTTTTTGAAGTCGTCCCTGGTGCTGGTGTTTGGGTCTTTTTTCCAGGCCTTCTCGAGGGAGCGGCAGAGTTTCTTTGATTTCTTAAGATCATCGTTAAACCAGGGGGCGTTTTTGCTGCCAAGTTTGATTTGACGTTTTTTCGGTGGTGCTAGGGTGTCGGCGCTGTTTGTTAGCCATTGAGTGAGGTTAAGCGCTGCTTGGTCGGGGTTTGAGGTGTGGGCAGGGGGGTTTTGAAGAAGCGATGAGGAGATCTGGTTGATGGTGAATCTTGTATTTCACTACTATCTATCCTTAAGAGCATTAGTTCAGGGGTAAGCAAAACTTTCATATTCAACGTTTGAGCCAAGGTATCTAGTCGAGGGCAGGTTGAAAACATATGGATTATATCAGCATCAAAGCTATCACACCGGGGACACCTGATTCCCTCTCATCCACCCCACTAAGCAATCCTTGCAGGGGTATAGTACAGTGAGAAAATAGTTTTGAAGTGCTGGGCTTTGAGCCCGCAGAACACAAAATAGCCTGTCGCAGTTCTGGGGAGTCAAGTAATTTATTTTCATCTATTCACAGTTTATCTGCCCATTCTTCCCATGTTTACCCAGGTCATCCAGCTAAAGTAACGATAGTTCTGCATATATGCTCTTGATAGTACAGTTCTCATTATCTCTTATAATAGCAATCATTTTAACATCCCTAAAGCCGTTTAACTTGCCCTTTTTCCCACCAAGAAAACTACTTATCTGTAGGTATTTAAAAAAATGTCTCCTTTCAATACCAAATGTATCCTGAATTTCTCAGAATGAGCGAATTCCATCCTGACCTAAAAGATCCCCTATTTTCCGAAGCCTGCTCCCCTCCCATGCTAACATTGTTGCATCAGCGAAGATTCCAGGAAACGTGGGATTTCTGTAAAGCTGGGTATAAAAGTGTATCTTCCCGAGACCAATCTTCTTTTTAAACGCAGCCCAAACCTTAAATGCAGTCGCCAAAGTTTTAAATCTTGTTTTTTTTAAATGACTAGGTTTGTTAAACTTCATAAAGCAGTTCACAGCATCCTCTCCTAGCAATAGCTTGTATGTATCTGGTAAACCTATGCTAGACCAGGGATCTGAGACATTCCCGCCAAATAGCCCGCTCATATATTGGAAGGCCGCAGCCCAATAGTACATTTTGAAGTCTGGGGCTGCCCAGCCCCCTCTTTCCGTTGGTAGTGACATATACCGTAGAGCCCTCCTAGTTTTACTGTGTGCCCATATAAATCTATTCACTATATTTTCAAGCGTTAAAAACCAATGTCTCTTAAATTCCAACAAAATTACCCTAAAGAGGTAAAGTACTTTAGGCAGAAAGACCATTTTAGCCATATTGCACCGACCCACCAGTGACATATGAAGATTATGAAATCTGTTGAAATCTTTTTCAGTCTTCATAAGTATTGGCTTAATATTTTTTCGCTACCACTTTCCCCAGATTTTGTGTAATATCTATACCAAGATAAACGGCTGATTCCGTCACCCGCGGGTCATCTAATACAACCACACTATTCTTAACTATTTAATAGATACCAGAGATCAGACACAAAGCTTGTGCTTCACTTTCTATTGCAGATAAAGGAGTTTGACCACTGGACGTGACCATAGCAATATCGTCTGCATACGTCAACATTTCTGATTCCAGATCATGATAGCTGAGAGGTATGAGAGGTATTATTCCATTACCGCCAGCTTCCTGATCAAAGAATCAATATATATGGCGAGAGAGGAGGGAGGAACATTGGCATCCCTGCCTTGTACCCCGGTTAATTAATAATGGTGCTGTATACCCCCTATTCAATATTATACAAGCCGACAGTGCTTTATATAAAGCATGAATTGCCTTAATAAAGCCGCTCCCCATGCCAAACCATTTCATAGCTGCCCAGAGAAAGTGCCTGGGGACCCTATCTAATGCTTTTTCGGCATCCATAAGCACCTAAGCCATGGGGTCCCCTGAGACTTCAACTGCATCATACAAGGTGATAACCCTATGTATATTGCTGTGTTGTTCCCCTCCCTGGTATCAAACTGTGTTGCCAAGGGTGGATTGTTTTCCCGATGATAAGATTTAAGCAGGTCGCCAGGGCCTTAGAGAAGATATTTGCTTCACTGTTCATGAGTGTGATAGGCCTATAGGACCCTGGGTTCCTAGCTGGCTTCCCCTTTTTTAATAATACTATAATATCTGCCTCAGCCCAAGACTCGGGAACAGAGCTCCCTTGCTTGGCTTGACACATTATATGAAATGAAATGAAATGAAATGAAAGAAATCTTATAATGCGCAACTAAGCCCGAAGGCATCAAGGCGCCTAACAACAAAACCATGAAAATAAGTATAAAACAACTACGGGTACGCCCTAGCGAAAAGCCACGTTTTCAAGGCCTTTCGAAACAGCAAAGCGGAGGGCATTTATTTAATTTCGCCAGGGAGAGTGTTCCATAACTTAGGAGCAATTGTGGAAAAGGCCCTACCACCCCACTTAATCCTGCGGAAACGAGGTACCACAAGCAGATTCTTTGAGGAGGAGCGGAGCTCTCTCCCCGGTACATACGGAAGAAACAACTTCTTTACGCCCCCAGCACCTTTTCCAGAGAGAGCGTTGTAGGTAAGGCAAAGGATTTTGAAAGTAATCCTCGATTCAATTGGAAGCCAGTGTAGGGTCTTCCTAGCTGCTGTTGCTGACGCTGATCTAGTAGCGTCCAGAACAAATTTGGCTGCCGCGTTTTGGGCGGTCTGAAGACGCTGTAGCAAGTTCTTATTCATGCCAATGTATAGCGCATTACAGTAGTCAAGTCGCGAAGCGACAAGAGCTACCACCACTTGCTTCCGCGCCTGAGGAGACAGATAGTGTTTTATTTTTCTGAGTATTTTAATAATACCCCAACAGGTCGCAACCGTTCTGTTTACCTGCAAAGACATGGAGAGGGTGGGGTCAATCAGCACTCCCAGGTTCCGCGCCGACTCCGTAGGCGTTGGACAGGCTCCCCGAGAGGGCGGCCACCAATCAGGCGACCAGATGTTCTGGTTAGGACCAAACACCAAGATCTCAGTCTTCTCGCCGTTCAGTTTAAGTGAATTGTGAATCATCCACAAGGAAACTGCTTCCATGCAGCTCCTAAAACTGAACGGCGACAAGTTCCCCAGATGGGAAAGGGACACCAAGATCTGTGTGTCGTCGGCATAAGAGACTACCTCTCCATCCCGAAAGATCTTACAAGCCTAGCTAGCGGGGTCACATAGATGTTAAATAGGGTTGGACTTAATGCCGACCCCTGTGGGACCCCGCATTGCACTGGAAGGGATGGAGATAAGAACTCTCCCAACTTGACCCTCTGCACTCTCTGGTCCAGGAAGGAGGCCAGCAGACTCAGAGCCGTCCCTTCCACCCCTATCTCCCTCAGGCGAGATGTTAAAACCGAAGGGGACAGGGTATCGAAGGCAGCTGTCAAGTCCAAAAGGACCAGAATGGTAGTGTGTCCCTGATAAGCATGGGCGAATTTTGCGAATCTCGCGTTCGCGAATTTTGCGGATTTGCGAACTCGCAATCCGCAAAATCCGCGAATTCTCGCGAATTTTTTTTTTTTGGGTTCGCGCGGGTTTCTGCCAGTTCGCGAGGGTTTTGTACAATTTCGCAAAACGCGAACTTACCTGTCGGGTCGCAAGTTTCGCGAACTTGTTGTTTCTACGTGTCCAGCCTGTTTGGGACACTCTTCTTCATCACTGCCACTCTCTGTCACCACTGCCACTCTCTGACTACTTATGCCACCCTCTGGCCCACCCATGCCACCCTCTGTTTCATCACAGCACCCTCTGGTTGTCCAGTCAGTGTACATTATTGTGGCAAAGCAAGCACACCTTCCCTGCCTCAAGTGACCTGAATTAATTTGGGGCTGATTAATGTGTCACAGAATATTTTTTTAGCTGGCACCTGCTTCCTTAGTGCTTCCTGATTAGTGATCTTTTGCACTTGCTAAGTGCTTTCATTGTTGCAAAATTAGTTACAACACCTGCCCTGCCCCAACTGACAATAATGAATTAGGGGCTGATTAATGGATTTGAACTTCCAGCCTGGCTCCTGCTTGTCTCCCTTAGCTGTAATTCAGGACCTTTGTGGCATATGTGTAACTATTCTGAGGTTCAGAGCAGGGTCACATAATAGTTGCAACTGGCAACTGAACTCTGGAGGGGCCCCTCAGGAAGCACTACAGGAAATGGCTACTAATGATGAGCCTGAACTTTTGAACCTGGTAAGTAGTTTCAGTTTTGCTAAGATCGTATTTCTGCAATTTTGCGCTTATTCGCGGGGAGCGAAGTTGTACTGGGAAGCCGCGAACTCACGCGAACAGTGCGAGCAAGCCATAAAATCCGCTGCTCGCGGATTTGCGGATTTTGCGGGAGATTCGCGAATCTCGCGGATTGCGAATTTACCGAAAATCCGCAAAATCCGCGAGCGAAACGGATTTTCCGCCCATGCTTAGTCCCTGATCTACTTCCATGCGGATGTTATTCAAAACCACCGTAAGGGCCGACTCTGTACTATGGTACCTCCTGAACCCATGCTGGGAATGATCCAGGAGACCTGAGGAGTCCAGAAAAGCCGCCAGATGTTGATTGAGATAGGTCTCCATCATCTTTGCCGGTGCTGGGAGCAAAGAGATGGGGCGGTAATTCTTAAGCACCTCGGGATCGATGCAGGCTTTTTTAAAAGGGGTTTGACCACCGCGCTCTTCCATTGAGATGGAAAAATGCCCTCACTCCTAGCCCTGTTCATAATGTCCAACAAAGGGGGCAGTAGACAGTCTCTGCACTTGTTTCAGGACTTTAAGGAGGCAGGGGTCAAGTGGAGAGCCCGACTTTATCTTATTCAAAAGCAAATCAAGCTCCATATAAGAAATAGGCGGAAACTCTGGCAAAGTCTTACAGATGATAGAGAGAGCCTCCTTCACGAGCAGAACAGGAGATGCTGATGGGAGAGGTATACCAGATCTTTGTATCTCAAGATCAGAGTAAATATCCGCAATCTTTGAGTGAAAGAAACCTGCGATTTCATCGCAGAATTCCTGGGAACTTACAACGGGATACGGCATCTGTAACATACAGAGCGTGTCCACTATTTTGAAAAGATCCCCCGGAGAAGAAAGAGCGACTGTCAGGTTAGCAAAGTACTCTTGCTTCACCCTGACAGTCTCCCTCTTATACTCATTAAGGAGATTCTTGTGCTTGTCCCTCTCCTTCATACTCCAGCTCTTCCGCCACACCCTTTCTTGCTTCCTGCAACCCTGTCTCATGAGCTTAAGAGGCTCCGAGAACCAGGGTGCTGAAGGTTTTTTCCTCGCAGAATAGCAAGAAGACAGGGGAGCCAGCACATCAACTGCAGCTCTTAAAATATTGGACAGTTCCGAAGCGGCATGATTAACATCCTCAAAGAGATCAGCCTTATAGTTGTGCATCAATGGGGCCAGTGAGGCACTCGTGATTTTTCTGAAATTTCTCCTAGAAGTAAATTTACTGGAAGCCCCAGTCTTTGCCGGAGACTGGGCAATGTGCAGCTCCAGCGGGACAGGAAAGTGGTCGGACCAGGCCAATGGCAAGGGCACCTCTATTGTAAGCCTGTCATCATTGGAGAATACCGCATCCAATATATGCCCTGCCTGGTGTGTAGGATGTTTGACTAATTGAACAAGGTCACATGCAGATAATGACTCCAGCAGGGCGGAGGAATCTTTAGAGTCCAGATCATCCAGGTGAAAGTTTAAATCGCCCAGGACAGTCAGACTAGCAGATCGAAAGTAGGGCTCCAAGATTTCAAGAAGAGACTTGCAGAAATCTGTCCTGGGCCCGGGGGGTCTATAAACCAAGATGCCGGCAAAAGGAGCGGCCTCTGGGGATTTAATAAGATAATAAAGGGCTTGGAATAAATCAGAGGACCTGGAAAGTTGAATAGTGTGGCAAGAATGAGAAGTTTTAAAAAGAATACCAAGACCATCTCCTCTACGCCCCACTCTATCCATTCTAGCTAGAGAGTACCCGTCAGGAACAGCTTCCATCAGGAAAACTCAGTAGCCCAAGTTTCTGTAAGAAACACCCATGTGGGTTTCCTTGCTGTAACAAAATCCCGAAAGGCGATGTTGTTCTTCACCAAAGATCTAGTATTGATCAAGAAACCCCATTCCTTCCTGGGAGGCACCATAGGGGAGGGGGCAATAGGAAAGGGAGGTCTGAAAGACCAAGCTGTCGGAGGCTTGTCATGAGTGCTGAAACAATTGCAATAGAAGGCTTCTTGAAGAGTGTCCGGGGAGCAAAAAAAGTGGCATGGAAGCCAATCGGGTCTCAGACAGATAAGATCCTGATGGGAGTATAAAGGGACTGCCCTGGGAACCATAACAAAAATGAGCCAAGTCCAGTATAACACAGCCCTTTTAGCCCGTCCTTAGCGCAGACGGGCGCAGACGGGCGCAGACGGGCTGGACTCTGGCGTGACTCTGGCGTCACTACGGCGAAAACGCTGCGCAAGAACGCTGCGTGTAGAATGGTCGCTTTATATGCAGGTCAGCGTGTCCTTGTGACAGCAGGTCTGCTAGCCCAGATCTGGACCATTTGCATCCAAAAATGTTTTATAAAACTCCAGGGGGATCTTGTCTGGCCCTGCTGCTTTCCCAGGTGAAAGATTACCCACCGCCGCATAGATCTCCTCCTGTGTCAGTTGGGTCTCCAGTGTATCCCTATCCTCAGGGCAATACCCTGTTTTGGAATTTCCCTTAAGTACCCTTGAATTAACCTTTGCTCCGCAGATTGCTCTTCGCTATATAGATTTTTATAAAATTGTTGAAATACATCCCATGCCCCAGCTGGAACCTCAATCAAGTTCCTGCTATTATCTATAATTTCATGAATCTCCCCCACCATTCTCTTTTGTCTCAGTCGAACTGCCAGGGTGTGCCCCACTCTCCCTCTAAGCTCGTAACAATGCTCTCTTCTGATAAGAAACCTTGCCGCTGCGTTAGCTGCTGCAATATCACCTATTTCTGTCTTAGCCAAAGCCAACCTGAGCAGTATATAATCCAGATGTTTCCCCAGCATCATTCCAGCTGCAAGCTCCTCCTCTACTCCCATTAGTGTCCTGCTAAGTCTTTTCTCCCATTGTAACTCCCTCCCCTGCCGATACAGACTGTAATTCAATGTCTCCCCTCTGACTCCAGCCTTGAACATATCCCAGATTGCCCCAGAGCTAACACTCTTTTTAGGGATGTCCAAGAAACCCTTAATCCATTCATTCATATGACGGATATACTCCATATCCTTTAAAAGTGCTCTCTCAAAAGTCCAAACCCGTTCTGTCTTTTCCTCCCTCCCTACTGCAATCGTTAAAATTAAGGGGTTATGGTACGAGATTATCCCGGGGTATTTCTCTGTCTTGCATCTAGAAATTAGTGAATATGAAGCAAAAAAATAATCTATTCTGATAACTAATTTATCGGGAGCAGAATAGAACATACTTCCAGGATCTTCAGAGTTAAGGTGTGCCCACACATCTACACACCCACTGTTCTGTACTAGGTTGGTAAATTCTCTAAAGACCTTTTTCTTCTGACCCGTATACTTACTTCCAGCTACCTCCCAAAGCCCCCCAGGCCGTTAATGTTAAAGTCCCCAAACAATTATTACTGGGTTAGGCAAGCTCAAAAAATTTCCGGATCGTCCCTGGTCAAACCGTAAACTGAGCAGATGGTAAACACCTCATTATGCAGCATACATTCCATAGTGCCCAGCGTACCCATTTATCGGACAGCTTCCTCTTAAAAACGATATCACTACGCCAGGAAAGAATGGCAACCCCTCTTGTTTTGGTGCCTTGTGTAGTGTTAAAAATATGTTTGAATCCGAGTTGCTCCATGATGCTACCTTTAGTGCCCTCTATATGGGACTCTTGAACACATAATATTTCTATACGTAGTGTTTTGAGGACAATGGCAGCACTTTACCTCTTGACCTGATCGTTCAAACCACAAAAATGTATTGATGCAACTCGCAGGCTCATAAACTCATATCAGAAAATTTCCCATCCCGCTTTATGGCTCTTTCACATCTTTACTCTCCAGAATTTAATACACTGTTGTCTTTTCATTTCTAGTTCCATGCTTAATTATAGGTAGGTGTTCCTGTTTTCAGTTTCTATTTTTGGTAAATTCTGGTGGGGTTTTTTCAGTGTTTCAAGGTGATTTTTATACCTTAAAAACTGTGGTTATCAATGGTTACACATTTTCTCACCATTAAAAACAACAGAAACAGTGTTTTTCTATTTTTTTTGGAAAGTGTTGCTTTTATTATTGCTTGCTTTCTACACTGATTGTGCATGGTATAGAGACAGTGTACGTACAGTGTATATGAGGTACAAATACATTTTTGAAAATCAAACTTATTGCAGTACACCATACAATACTTCTTCAGTGAGTCTTTGTTCATGCACGCTTGCTCTTTCCTTGACATGTAAAACTTTTTCTGTGAAAAGGCCCTCTCAACATTGGCACTTGAGACGGGCAACGTCAAAACAGCCTCTACACAATTTGCTAACTCTGGCCACTGACATAGATTTCCCTGCGATTACTTGAGCACGTGAAGATTGTGATTATCTGGGTAGGTTCTGCAACATTTGTGTTGAACTAGGCGCTTATGCCCTCAGAGTTACTGAAGCGGTCAAAAATGAAGCAGCACTTTCGAAACTATGGAGAAATGTCGCCTTTATGGAAGGGATCTAGAACTTGTAAGAGTACCAAAGTGAGGTTTCATTGACTTCAAATGCCATGGTTGATGAAGGGACATTTCTATGCATCATTGCAAGCCATTTCTCATACATTGTAAAATAAAATTTCCTGAATTGCTCTTCAGCATTGCTTTGCTTACCAAGTGTCAAGCACTCTAACATGGAACATGTTGCAGTTCCAAAGTCACTAAAGGTGTCGCCAAGCCTACTCTCAAGGAGATGTTTGACATATACACCAATTATGCGGAACACTTAGCTTACAAGGGTGTTTTTTTATTATGTCCACTACAGCAGTTATGTTTTCCTGTAAAAATCTAAGAATGCTGTACAGTGTACTTTTTTCACATCACTATCAATATGAGAGCAAAGATCTTAACATTTCTTGCCTTTGGCATCGTCACTCAGCAGAAATTCTGTAAACGGTTGCCACATGAATAATATAGCATGCACAGCTCCTTGGACTGAGAACCATCAGCTAAGTGACACAGTTGGGATGACTCTTTCTTTGATGCCACACAAAGCACAAAATGAGAAATATGTGCGTTTTAGTTCCTGCACATAACAAAACAGTGCACCAGACTGGACTAAAAAGTTAATATAATTCTTCATTAATCTGAAGATTGTAAAGATGCTTTCAGCATACCATGTAACAAGTGGCAAGGATCTCTAACAAGGAAGCACTTCATCTCAGGTATCGATTTTGTCAGGTTATCACACAACTTTTTTATATATGTAGCTGAATCACTGCAAATACAAACAAAATCAGTCCAGTCTTTGTTGAATTTGGAAAGAACCTTATAGCAGCAGCATTCCAAGTGACACTGCGTTCCATGTTTTCCAATAGTCTAGTGTCATGTATTCACCACTATGCCATATGCTTGGTGATAGCACTCTTTTCACGTATACTTTTCACTATACCTTGCATTGAATGTTTAAAGCCTGAGGTGTTGGCAATTTACCAACTGTCAATACTGACTCACTAGACACTGGGGGATGAGGTATCAAGGGTTTTACATATTTTCTGTGGGTAAATGTGATGGCCCATGTTGGGAAAGATTCTTTTGAATCCAACCATTTTATCTATCCGTGAAAGACTCAAAAGCAGCCAAAATATAAAATATGATTTTGATATTTCCTGATTCTCTACAGTTTATAAAATAATCAAACTTGACCTAAAACATGCTTCGGCCTTCAGTAGTCCACTAACTCATTCTTGTATTTACCCACTTACAAAAGCACAGTAGAACACACACATAACAGCTGTGGAAAATAAATGTGTGAGTTGTAGTAAAACACAAACACAACAGCATATGGAAAATAAATGTGTGAGTTGTAGTTACTTTAGGGCAAGAACGATAGTGAATTGAAATTTAAGAAAACATGCATTTCAGTGGCTTTGTTAATTTAAAACAGTATGTTTTAACTGATGTTTTCACCAAACTTTATAGCTCATTTACCTTTTGGCTTTTTTTCAGTGAATTTCTACGTTTTTGTAATGTAAGGTAGAGTAAGACGTCCATCCCCATGTGCAGCGAGGGTTGGGCCCATGGCCTGGTCTACAGCCAGGCCCTGCACACAACCCGTTGCTTGGGCATTGATTGCCCCGTCATTCCCAACCCTGGCTGGCATGCAAGGCTGACTATGTGATGTATTAATGTATGGTCTGACATTTCAAGGAAGGCAGAGCTACTGACTTTGTCAAAGGATCAGAACCCCAAATATAAAAAGTAAAAAAGTGAGCCTAATGGTTTTATCATCAACATAGGAGCTACTGTGTTTGTCAAAAAGTTAAAAATAATTGATTAATAAATCCACGCATTACAAAATTTCCATAAAAGTGATACCCATAAAATGTATTTAATAAATCTATATATAAAAACTATTTGTGTTTGAGTCTTTCATGTAGCATTTTCAGGCCACTAAGTGCAGCCATAAAGACAAGTGTCTCCACACTCCAGATAAAAAGCTTAGAGTTCCAGCCTGGAGTGCTTTAAATAAATATGGTAAGCACTCATGGTTATTGATTTAATGACCTAGGAGATTTATAAATGTTTTCAAGTTGTTGGGTGGTTGCTGCACTTACACCATAAAAAAGTCTTAGTGGTCCCCATGGCCCTACTGGGGAAAACACCAGCTTCCAACAATATATGAAAAAGTACTCAATGGGCATTATGGGGCACTCCATGCCAGAACAGTGAATAATAAGTGAGTGTCTCCTCGTTTATTATTCTTAAATTTTGTTTATTTTTAGGTTTCCACCCAGAACACCCACATCTCTATTTATTTTGGGGCTGCAGAGGGGAGACTCAAGGCCGTCATGGGCTGCCGGCTTGCTGCAAGCAGCCCGAAAGGCTGCGCAGAGGCCCCTACCTGAGCCATCCAACAGATTTTTTTGGGGGGGGGTTGTGAAATGTGCCTCAGCCCCCCGTGGCCCTGTCAGCTCCCTGCAAGCAACCCCATGAGCTGGGCAGGAGACAGAAACATGTTTTTTGTTTTTTTACTTTTTAAAAATAACTTTTACCCACTCGCAACAAACCCACGGCCGACGCAGGCATCTCATGGCCTTTTTTATGTAGGGGGCTGCAAGGGGAGCAACAAGACCTCACCAGGCCTGCTAGCTCCCCTAGTAGCACCCATCCCGGATACATGTACCTTCCTCTGGGTAGGGAAACCACAGTGTCTTGAAGGTCAGGGTTTCCTGGGCGCCGCACAAGAGCCGGCTCTGGGGGATGGGAACGCCGTGGCCATAGTATGACTCGGGCAGGTACGCTGAATGCACCCCTCCCCTTTATTTTAAAGACAGTGCTTAGATAGCGTCAAAATAGCTTGGCAGATGCTCATGGAGGGGGAGCCACAAGCCATGCTCCCCTACATATGAAATATGAACTCAATCCCCCACTGCAGTGTTCTTTTTAAGAAGAGGGAACATGTTTCCACCTCTCCCCGAGCCTCTATTGGGCAAGGAGACCAAAACTGCCTGGGATATTTTGTTTTTATGTGGAGGGGGAAGGAGGCTTCCCTCCCCAAGCCTCCTGGGGCCCCAGAGATCCGATCCCATGGGGCCTAATGTGGGTGCCCTGGTGCCTACCTCAGACACCCACAACAAATAATGTTGGGGCTGCGTAGAGAGCCCTATGGTCACCATCAGCCCCACCTGCTCACTGCATGCGCCAATCCTGGGTGCAGTGAGAGCCGGCATAGCTCTCACATAGTGGGGCACATATTTTTGGGAAACATCCTTTACAACAAAACTTTTACGACGCAAAGCTATTACAACGCAGGTTTTACTACGAATACCTTTACAACGCATTACACTGGGGAGCGCTCTAGGAGAGGGAATACGTTTAATTTACTATCCAACACCTTCCCTAGTGTCCACGGGGACTGGAGTTGGAATAGTAAATTAAACTATTCACTATCCAGCACCCCAAAGTGTAATCCGTTGTAAAGGTATGCGTAGTAAAACCTGCGTTGTAACAGCATGCGTTGTAAAAGCATGCGTTATAATGTCATACATCCCATATTTTTTCCTGTTTGCAAGAGTGCGGGCAGGGAAACTAATGTGTACTCCCATCCTGCAGGAGCATTTTGCAGCTCCCACCGGTTGGGAGCAGACACGTTTTTTCCTGTCTCTCGCAAGCAGTTAAACAGTGTCTTAGGGGTAGGCACCTTGGGACACAGTGAGTAAGCAGGCCTTTGTTAGCTTAGGCAGGGCGGCCATGCATCCCTTCTAATTTTTTTTAAATATTGACCCTTGGGAATGGGGTACCTGGGGCCTTACCGGCATTCGTGAAGAGGTCGCTAGCCCCCTCGCCTTTATTTTTAACCATGGCCATGGGGCTGGTGTTCCCTGGGGCATCATGGACCTCAGGAAGTTGGGCCACATTACTCCCTCTTCTTTGGAAAATATCACTGGCCCAGGGGATGGGGCATCCAGGTCTGAAATTGGGGGTCGTGTGTATACCTCCTCCCCAAATACTGAAATGAAATGAAATGAAAATTATATTTATATAGCGTATAAACTACCCTGAGGCCTCGCAGCCCTGGAAATACTAATATGTATTGACCCCGGGCTAACTATAACAGGTGAATTTCTGTGATTTCAGAGTTTAAAATGTTATGTTGTTACTGAACATTTCACCTAACTATACCGGGAGGCAATATAATTTCCTCATGAGGGAAGTGACTTGGTGCCATCTCGGCTGGTGATAGATCAATCTCACTGCCTGATTTTGCACCAGTTGCTTTCTTTTCATTAAATAACCTGGGAGTCCAAAGTAGGTAGAGTTAGCATTGGCAAGAAGTCAAATTACCAAGGATTGAATAACTTGAATAACCGCTTCCATTGTGAGGAATCTACTGATTTTCCTGATCTTCCGAAGATGGAAAAAGCAGGTAGAGACTATTGTGAGGAATCTGGTTCTTCAACGTGAGATCCCTATCAATTGTGACACGAGGCTCTTGGCTGAGGAGAAAGGAAGTGGTGGCACTCCCAGCTCTGCTGGCCAAAACTTCAAGGTCCACGGATACCGAGAACCACTGGTTAGGATCAGTTCTGTTTTATCAGGATTTAATTTTAAGTGGTTATTATTTATCCAGCTGAAGATGTGTAACATGGTGGTCTGAAAATTCAGGATATAGTCAGAGGTGTTGTTGATGGTGAAAATCAGTTGCAGAACATCTGCATAGTTGAAGGTCCACACCTTACTTTCACCCAGGGAATGAATAAGAGGAAGGAGATACAAATTAAACAGGTACGGGACAACGAGGAAACTTACGTGACCCCACAGGGGCTGTGGCCAACAACCCAAAGGCAGCAAACCCCACCCTGCGCAGGGCATGGTGGGTGTTGGCCAGAGGGCCTGGACTGCGCCCAGACCCTGCAGCCAACTCCCTGTATTCAGCCAACCCCACACTGTGCATGTCCTTTGACCATAGACATTTGGTGTTTGGCCACAGGGACTGGCCAAACCTTCAGCCATTCATGGGGGAGGGTTGAGCCTTTGCCACAATGCATAGGATTGACCTCTGGGCCCCGGAGACCAAATTCCTGATGCCAAATACAATTAAACAGGTTATGGCAGTGTGCGGCCCCTTCCCCAAGCCTTCTTGGACCCCAGGAACATCATTCTCCGGGCCAAATATATTAAAAAGGGGAGGTGGTCAAGAGGCACCCATCCCGTGCTTTATTGGGGCTCTGAGGAACCCTTTCCCCTGGGCTGAGTAATTAAAAAAGGGAGCGGGGCATGCGCCACCCTACCTGAACCTAATTAGGCCCAAAGGACCCCATCCCCCGGACCGTATCTTTTTCAAAAGGGAAGGCGAGCTCAGTGATCACCCTCCCTGAGCCTATTTTGGCCCTGGGGACCGTCCCCCTGGGCAGTATTTCTTTAAAGGGGCAGGGGCTCAGTGACCCTACTCCTTGAGCCTCATCAGGCCCTAGAGATTCCATTCTCAAAGGCTGTGCTAATTTTAAAGAGGAGAGGGGCTGCTTGGTCCCCCTCCCCGAGCTTCATCAGGCACTGGGTATCCCACCCACCAGGGCTGTGTCTATTGTGAAGGGAAAGGGGCACGCTGCCCACCTCGAGCTGCTATGGTCCCACAGACCCCATCCCAGAGGGATTATTTTAAGGTGAGTGCCCTGGTCCCCTCCCAGGTCATCCACCATTGACAACATTGGAGGTAATGGGGTGCCCTAGTAGTATAGGAGATGTGCTATACATGCACCCAATGAGGTATCACTTTCTAATTATCCAGTTGAAAGTATTCCATTTAGGCAGAGGTGTTGCACACAATGGTGGCCTTTTCTTGGATAAATACGCAGGTCAAGGTTCATTCTGGCACGATGGTCATTTCACAGAAATTAAACCACAGCAGGTTACAGTTAGAAAATAAAATTTAACAAAACTCTTGAAATTTACTGAAAAATACAAAGATTACAGGGATGCTATAGTTAGGAAATAGAATTAGTAAAATCTTTGAAATTCAGTGACAAAACCAAAAATTACAGGGGTGTTATAGTTAGGAAATATATTATATAAAGACCCAGAAATTCACTAAAAAAATAAAGGTTACAGGGACATTATAGTTAGGAAATAGAAATAAAAAAGTGTCAAAATTCAATGAAATAAACAAAGGTTACATGGATGTTAGAGTTAATACATAGAATTTTAAAAAACCTTAGAAATTCACTGGGACGGTATGGATAGGTTCACATTACACTTGTACAAAACTTCAGCAGTTATAGTTCCCTGAGCCAACTAAAACATTCACCCCTGAAATGCACTGCTTATGACCTCACATATTACATCACTCATGACATTGTCAGTGACATCACTCATGACGTCTCAATCAAATCACTGATGACCTCATCCACAGAACCACTCACACACATATTCACACCCCCATACAACCTCTCATACACTCACTCACACACAGACACAACAACTCACACACAC
This sequence comes from Lissotriton vulgaris, assembly GCF_964263255.1. NCBI lineage: Eukaryota > Metazoa > Chordata > Amphibia > Caudata > Salamandridae > Lissotriton > Lissotriton vulgaris. The sequence continues at coordinate 571,201,287 of NC_141695.1, forward strand.
ATGTACAGAAAAGACAACCATCAGAGGCACCCTCACATATTGATCCCCGGGCCCGAGCTCCATCTTTTGCAACGTCATTCCAAATGTATTTGTACTCCTAGCCCTGTACTTTAAGGGCTGCTTCTTCCTCGGCAACCTACATTTTCACATTGATGACCCCAATGATAATAACATCACACACCTCCTCAACAGTGAGAGCAGCCTCGGACAGACCCAGCCATTGCGACCCCACGCACACTGCAGGACACATGATGGACACCATCTTCACCTCCATCGAAAGCGTCAAATGTAGCCTGTCACAGAACTCACATGGACCGATAACTTCAGGGTCTACGTCAGCACCTCCAGCCCCCACACCACCACCCCCACCACCCCAGGATGACCAGCACCCCCACCACAGCTAGAGCAAAATGTTGGAGACCAGCGGAACGGACACCCTCACCACCTCCAACTCTGCCTCCACCATCAACCTGGAACAGATAATTATGAGCTTCAACAGCTATATCACCAACTGCATTGACAGCGTTGCCCCCATGAGTAACAATCAGAAAAGATCCTTCAAAATGGCCATTTGGTACACCCAGGAACTCAGAACAGCGAAATGTGACAGCAAACAGTTAGAGAGGAGATGTCAAGCCAGAAAGGACACCTGTGACAGGACAGCCTTCAAATGTGGAGTGGTGTGGCTCACTGGCTCACTAGTTAGAGGCGGCAGACCCGGAAGCAGAGAACGGTACTGGACCAGGGTTCAATTCCCGACGCGGCAGGGTCATCTGACTCGATAATTTTCGCCTCGGTGCCGACTCTAACCAGGGATCACACTCGGCAACTCTGGGCATTAGCTTGCCTCATCTCTACAACGGCCCCCCACATTCGCCGGGGATGCCTGGTTTCACCTTGGAGATACCCAGTAGGGTATCATCAATTGGTGGAGGGAGAGAGAGTAGAGATCCTTTCAATCTCCTTTCAATAATTATAAATCAATGTGGAAAGGATCACTGGTCCTGCATAACCAAGGTCTGCAGGTGGATCGGTAGGTGTCTCCCAAATAAAAGACCCTCATACACGTGTTTTTTCAGAGTCGTGTAGCGGTATATGATGTGTCCCCGCTTCTTGTAACACGTGTCCGTGCGTAATCCTTGGGTCAGTTTTTGTTTGCACCCTCCACCAGGAGGTTGTACCATTGGTTAAAACAGTAGTGATGGTGAATAAGTGAAATAGTGCTATAAAGGTGTTCTAAAATACCCGGACAGCCAGAGGTTTAACTTTAATATTTCTGGATTCGGGTAAAAGGTTAAGGCGTGTCGCTATGGAATTATTTAGGAATTCTAGCGCACTAATCTTGTGAGGTTAAAAGTGGTCGATATGTTTCAGCCTTATCTGCCTGTTGGTCAGTCGGCTTTCCTCAGGGCCATAAAGTGATTAAGTAAAAAAAAGGGAAAAGGTAAATTTGTAACCTGATTCGTTTTGTGGTAGTAGGTCACATTGTACCTGTAATGAAAGAAAAGGGAGATAGTGCAACCACATTTGTAGCGAATAAGTGGGAAAAGACACTTCAGCAATGTACAATGACATAGAGACACAGTTGAGAATTAAGAAGCATATTATTAAATCATATAATTAAAAACGAGATGTGCAATACTAAACTCAGAGTCACATTCATATTAAGCGTCAACTTACTCATTCTCAAAATTCTATGCCGAATATTGTGATGTATAAATCCCAAAATTGTATTTAGGCGTCATGAGATCATTCCTTTACAGTGTCCTGATATTGAAAGCGCTATTTAATTTAATGCGCAATTCTATTGTTACATTGCCATGACGTCCAAGGCGCTAATCAATTTTACTGTGTCATCACGATTATCTTAGACATTGGTATAACTATGTAATACCTGTTCGAGTATAGACTCTTACAATTATTTAAAAGTACATGCATTCGTTATTAGACGGTACCAAGCACTCGTTCTACATGTATTCTGAAAACTGAACATGTGCATACTGCCGCTATAGTCTCTTTAAATGCGCACTCTGGAAAGCCTATTCAGAAAAAGATTCTCTTCAAAAAGTAGGCACTTCTAACAAAAGTCTAAAACTAAGCAAAACTCAATACAGAGCGGGGTCTTCACATGCGCTTATGCGTAACTAGACCTTATAGAATGTACCTCTACATTATGTAAGACTTGTCTCCTCGGGAACCATGGCAGTTAGGGGGAGGCTTCACTGTTTTGGAGTGAGGAAAAAGAGGAAGTTTAGTAAAGGGGTTTTAATACTTGCAGTTTACTCCATAACGAAAAGGACAATGCTCCTTGATACCTCTAGCCTTCAAACACCCGTCTAGCAGCTTGTGCTGTCTCTGCCCTTGGTGACCCGGAATCAATCGCCAGTGTGTAACTTGTCTTCTTTTATTGCAAAGTAATGGAAACTGAAGAGTTACTCGAGTGTTTGTACTTATTAGTTGTGCTAAATTGTTATACCTAATTTTCAGATGAGAATGGTAATAATTTCTAGCTTGAAAATAGACAAATGGAGTTTATGAGAATGTACTCTTTAAGCGCTCATTCGAAATTTTCTCATAATCAAAGAATGTTAGGAAATTCGTAATTCAGGCAAAATATCAATTATTTGTTAAGACTTAACCACGGAACGGCATCATTCAGGCCCTCACTGTCTGTCTTAAGTCTGTGCACCCAACGTTGCTCTTTTTCAAATAAAATTTTAGCTGCATTCCTGTCGACAGTTTCGAGGGTTTCCAGGGTGACCCACTGTAGGTCATTCACAGAGTGCCCAGATTCTTTGTAGTGAGTTGACATTTTTGTGGTTGTTTTTTTACAGTTCACATTGCTGCGGTGTTCGCAAAGTCTTTGTTTTGCTTTGCGACAGGTCATGCAAATATATCTCATTTGGCACGGGCAAGTTATCATGTAAATGACATGGCTTGTGTTGCAGTTCGTATGTTTTTTTTAAATTCCAATTGAAGTTGGGAAGCAGCTGTAGTTCCTTTGTGGGTTTTGTAGTGTCACAGACTGTGCAGTTTCCACATGGGTAATGGCCTGTTACTGGACTGTTATTCCACAGTCCAGGTGTGTCTTTCTTTTTCTTGGGTGGAGGTCTCGTGTGCACCAGCAAATCCTTGATGTTGCGACTTCTCTTGTTGGCAAACATCGGTTTAGGCCAATTCAGATTGTGAGATGTTACTATTCTCCAGTTTCTGTTGATTATTTTCTTCACTTGGTTGGTGACTGGGCTATAAGTAGTTACGCATGTGATCCTATCTTCCTTCAATTTAGGACACGTCTCTAGGAGTGCTTCTCTTGGTTGGTTGCGGGCACGTTTCTTGCATGTGTTGATCACCTTCTTTGGATATTGACGAACCAGTAGTTTGTCACATAGGTCATTCGCTTGACTTTTGTAGTCAGTAATTGAGCTGCAATTTCTCCTCAAATGAAGGAATTGGCTGTACGGGAGATTTTCCCGTAAGGGTCTTGGGTGAAAGCTTTGAAAAGATAGCAGGCTATTCTTGGCCGTCGGTTTAAAGAAAGTACGGGTGTGCAAAGTATTGTCTTTAGAAAAGATGGTAATGTCTAAAAAATCTAAAGTACTTTCATTGGCAGTGTATGTAAATTTCAAGCATTCATCTTGGGTATTAAGCCAGAGATGAAAGTCCGTCAAGGTTTCCTTATCACCCTTCCAAATTAAAACGATATCATCTATATATCTCTTCTAAAAGAGAATATGATGAAGAAAGGGATTGTTCTCATTCTGAATGAAGGTGCGTTCAAAGATGCTAACATACAACCCCGCCACACTAGGGGCAAATGTACTGCCCATAGATACTCCATGGCGTTGAAGGGAGAGGGTGTCTTTGTACTGGAAGAAAGTTTCCATTAGAGCTAATCTACAGCACTCCAAGACAAAATGTCTGGGGGATTTGTTTGGCCAGTCAGTGTTAAAGAGAATTGTTTCAAGAGTGTCTAGTGTTTTTTGTTGTGGCAAACTAGTGTAGAGACTTTCTACATCTAAGCCCACTAAGAGCATGGTTCCTTCCGAGTACTCAAAGTTTTGTAACATGTTTAGGAGGTCTCTTGTGTCCTTCAGATGGTGGGTGTCTTTTGGACCAGTGGTCTTAAATATTGGTCTGCAAATTCTGACAGTGGTTCCAAAATCGACTTGATTCCGGACACACTTGGTCTCCCTGGTGGTGGCATTTTGCCTTTATGCGTTTTTGGTAAGGAGTAGAAGTATGGTGTTACTGGTGTTTTTACTTCCAGATATTCTGCCTCCTTTTTGGACACCCAATTGTTGGCTTCCGCTTCTTCCACCATCATGGATATTGTTCTTTGTAGACGGGCAGTTGGGTCTCTTGTTAGAACCTCATAAAATGTTGTATCTGCAAGGAGGTCCATACATTGTTTGTCATATCCAGCTGTTGTTAATATGACTACTCCTCCCCCTTTGTCCGCCGGTTTGATTACGATTTCTCTATCGTTCTTGAGTTCAGTGAGAGCCAGTTGTTCCGCCTTGGTGATATTTTGAAAAGATTTCTGTGGTTGATTATGTAATAGGTCAACTTCCTTCATAATTGCCTGTTCAAAGGTGCATATTTCAATTGGGACTTGTGAGTTGAGGGGGCAGAATGTCGATTTATTCCTCAGTGTTGTATCTCCTTCTTGTGTCAATTGTTGGCTGTCTTTAAAAAAGGCTTTCAGTTTCAGGGTACGGCAAAAGGCTGCGAGCTCGCATTTTGTTTTGAAGATGTCAGTTCTTGGAGTGGGGACATACCCAAGTCCTTTATTCAGGACGCTGAGTTGATCCTCGGGGACGGGGCACAGGGGCCAGGGACACTGCTCCCTCCATCTTGCCACGTTTAGGTATGTGTCCACATCGTATCACCTACACCACTCATGCTCTATTAGACTTAAAACCACAGACAGCATGTGGTTCTAAAATACCATGGCACACCGTAGAAGGAGCATTTTCACGTTTCCAATGTCATCACCGACTACGTGGTAACAACGCACCGCCCAACGCAGGAGCCCCTGTTACTGGGCTGAAGGCTTTCCTCCTAAATGTACGATCCCTGCCTAAACACCAGCATGAGGTATGGGACCTGCTAAACTCTATCCAACCAGACATATGTTTCCTCACTGAAACTTGGATGAAACCCCACACCATCACAGCCGTAACATTAGGGATCCCAATCGGATACAAATTGAAACATCTAGACAGAGAAGGGAAGACAGGCGGTGGACTAGCAATCATACATAAGGATGATCTAAAGGTCACCATATTTTCACAATATCAAAGTCTGCAATTAGAAATTATGTTTTTTAAAATTGCCCTTACTAGCCACACCTTCTGGAAAGGAGCCCTTATGTACCGCCCACCAGGACCAAACCCCGATTTTTCTCTTCTTCTCCAAGAATTACTAGCTCCCCAACTTAAATCCAATGAAGACTTCATTCTTCTAGGGGACTTCAACATTCATGTAGACTTACCAACTTTACCTGATTCTTATGCCCTAATCACTGACTTGCTAAACATAGGTCTAGAGATAAAAAATACTGGACCCACGCATAATGGTGGCCACACGCTAGACCTTGTTTCTTCCAATGGTCCCAAGGTCATCTGTCTTCCAGCCAGAGAAATTTTATGGACAGACCACTTTCTTCTAGAATTCACACTCTTAACTCCCAAAAGACCGATAAATAAAGGACCCTCCCTTCCTTCTTGGCGCCGTCAATGGCACAAAATCTCCCTAAGCAATCTACAGGAAACGTGGGTACAACCCACTATATCAGCAGAAGATACAGTGGATGTAGCATTGGCTAAACTTACAGGCTCAATCAAACAAGCCATTGACACTTTGGCCCCTTTAAAGCTATACAAAGAACATCCTGCCTCCAAACAAGAAAGCTGGTACACTAAGGAGTTAAGGGAGGAAAAACAAAAATGTAGGCAAGCCGAAAAAAAATGGAGGAAATATAAGACCAAGGATACTAGAGCGATCTTTCATCATGCTCAATCTCAGTACTACAAAAACATCAGACAGGCTAGGAAAAATCGCCTTCTGCAACAACTAGAAGAAGTCACTAACTGTCCCAAGGAGCTTTTCAAAATCCTCCAAAACTTTGTTAATCCTGCCGCATGTGAAAGCGCAGAGGAGTTCTCACAGACTTTATGTGACGAGATATCGTCCTTTTTTGAAAGTAAAATTGACACTATATATGAGAAAATAGTGGCTGCCAATAACAGTACAAATGGTGCTAGCAGGATTATACCCCCAAACCTGCCCAAAGACAGTGGATGTCCCATATCACACTTCCCCCTTATTGAAAGTGCAGATCTCCCTCACCTTATTACCCACATTAAATCAGGGTCTCCAAACGACCTTCTCCCTGCTAAGATGGTTCCTCCTCTGCTCCCTCTCCTGGGCCCCTTCATACAGAATGTCATCAATACATCTCTTACGAAAGGACAAGTTCCAGCAGACTGGAAGAGGGCGGTAGTAAACCCAATACGCAAGAAAGCTGCTTCCCCATGGACCGACCTTTCCAACCTGCGTCCTATTTCACTCTTACCATACATCAGTAAGATAGCTGAGAAGCATGTGAACACCTATCTGTCACAACATCTTGAAGCGACGGAGGGCCTGGACTATTCCCAATCTGGGTTCAGGCCAAACCACAGCACCGAATCTGCCCTCCAAACAGTGACCAATAACATCAGAATGGCACTGGATGGGGGCAATTCTATGATTCTGGTGCTGTTGGATCTCTCCGCCGCTTTCGATACGGTGTCTCACAAAGTGCTTCTTGAGCGACTTAAAGACGTAGGTTTGGAGGGCACGGCATTGGCATGGATGGAAAGCTTTCTGTCAGGACGCTCTCAAGAGGTTAGGCTGGGCTCCCACAAATCCATCCATAGGGAGCTCAACAAGGGAGTGCCACAGGGCTCTTGCTTAAGCCCTACACTTTTCAATGTGTATGTGGCTCCCCTAGCCAACCTAGCAAGATCATTTGGGTTTACACCAGTGTCGTACGCTGACGACACCCAACTCCTCTTTCCCTTTAAAGATCTGACACCTGCGATAAAAAAATCCTTCGCAGAGGGAATGAGAGCAATATCTGCTTGGATGTCAGCAAACTGCCTCCAATGCAATATAGGAAAAACGGAGGTCATGTTGTTTGGGCAAGCAACAACACACTGGACACCGGACTGGTGGCCCCTGGAATTAGGCCCCGTTCCTAGCCCTAAAAACACAGTGAGAAATCTAGGAGTGTTAATAGATCAAACACTTACCTACAAGGACCACGTAAACCAGGTGGCAAGCACCTGTTTCCGAGCCATCGGTATGCTAAGGAGAGTGTTTCCCTACCTGCCAGACTGCCATAGAAAAACACTAGTGCAGGCACTAATCATCAGCAGAGTGGATTACTGCAACGGCCTTCTTTTGGGAGCAAATGAAGGGCAGATCAAAAAACTGCAAGTAATCCAAAATACGGCAGCTAGGATAGTCCTCAATGCCCCCCCCAGGACTCCCTCCCTTCCCCTGCTGACCAAACTTCATTGGTTACCAGTGAGGAAACGAGTGCAATTTAAGACCCTATGCACAATTCACAAAAGTGTGATAGGCAAAGGCCCTAAATATCTGGCCAACATCTTCCTGCCTTATGCCCCTGGGCGAACCCTGCGCTCTGTGAACCAACAACTTCTGCAGGTGCCCAGAATAAAGAAGGCCAGACAAGGGGGGCGAGCCCTGGCCCACCTTGGACCAAAGCTTTGGAACTCTCTGCCTCTTGAGATAAGGACACTGACCAATCATCTGACATTCCGCAAGGTCTTGAAAACACATCTATTTCCCATTAACTGAAATAATCTCTCTCTCTAAATGCTCCATTCTCCTCTTCATTTAACATCTGAGGATTTACTTACTGGCAAAGCGCGGAGATACCCCTTAACATGGGCCCCTGAGATATATTGGCATGACCTGTCGCAAAGCAAAACAAAGACTTTGCGAACACCGCAGCAATGTGAACTTTAAAAAAACAACCACAAAAATGTCAACTCACTACAAAGAATCTGGGCACTCTGTGAATGACCTACAGTGGGTCATCCTGGAAACCCTCGAAACTGTCGACAGGAATGTAGCTAAAATTTTATTTGAAAAAGAGCAACGTTGTGTGCACAGACTTAAGACAGACAGTGAGGGCCTGAATGATGCCGTTCCGTGGTTAAGTCTTAACAAATAATTGATATTTTGCCTGAATTACGAATTTCCTAACGTTCTTTGATTATGAGAAAATTTCGAATGAGCGCTTAAAGAGTACATTCTCATAAACTCCATTTGTCTATTTTCAAGCTAGAAATTATTACCATTCTCATCTGAAAATTAGGTATAAATATTTAGCACAACTAATAAGTACAAACACTCGAGTAACTCTTCAGTTTCCATTACTTTGCAATAAAAGAAGATAAGTTACACACTGGCGATTGATTCCGGGTCACCAAGGGCAGAGACAGCCTGCTAGACGGGTGTTTGAAGGCTAGAGGTATCGAGGAGCATTGTCCTTTTCGTTATGGAGTAAACTGCAAGTATTAAAACCCCTTTACTAAACTTCCTCTTTTTCCTCACTCCAAAACAGTGAAGCCTCCCCCTAACTGCCATGGTTCCCGAGGAGACAAGTCTTACATAATGTAGAGGTACATTCTATAAGGTCTAGTTACGCATAAGCGCATGGGAAGACCCCGCTCTGTATGGACTTTTGCTTAGTTTTAGACTTTTGTTAGAAGTGCCTACTTTTTGAAGAGAATATTTTTCTGAATAGGCTTTCCAGAGTGCGCATTTAAAGAGACTATAGCGGCAGTATGCACATGTTCAGTTTTCAGAATACATGTAGAACGAGTGCTTGGTACCGTCTAATAACGAATGCATGTACTTTTAAATAATTGTAAGAGTCTATACTTGAACAGGTATTACATAGTTATACCAATGTCTAAGATAATCGTGATGACACAGTAAAATTGATTAGCGCCTTGGACGTCATGGCAATGTAACAATAGAATTGCGCATTAAATTAAATAGCGCTTTCAATATCAGGACACTGTAAAGGAATGATCTCATGACGTCTAAATACAATTTTGGGATTTATACATCACAATATTCCGCATAGAATTTTGAGAATGAGTAAGTTGACGCTTAATATGAATGTGACTCTGAGTTTAGTATTGCACAACTCGTTTTTAATTATATGTTTTTTTAATAATATGCTTCTTAATTCTCAACTCTGTCTCTATGTCATTGTACATTGCTGAAGTGTCTTTTCCCACTTATTTGCTACAAATGTGGGTGCACTATCTCCCTTTTCTTTCATTACAGGTACAATGTGACCTACTACCACAAAACGAATCAGGTTACAAATTTACCTTTTCCCTTTTTTTCACTTAATCACTTTATGGTCCTGAGGAAAGCTGACTGACCAACAGGCAGATAAGGCTGAAACATGTCGACCACTTTTAACCTCACAAGATTAGTGCGCTAGAATTCCTAAATAATTCCATAGCGACACGCCTTAACCTTTTACCCGAATCCAGAAATATTAAAGTTGAACCTCTGGCTGTCCGGGTATTTTAGAACACCTTTATAGCACTATTTCACTTATTCACCATCACTACTGTTTTAACCAATGGTACAACCTCCTGGCGGAGGGTGCAAACAAAAACTGACCCAAGGATTATGCACGGACACGTGTTACAAGAAGCGCGGACACATCATATACCGCTACACGACTCTGAAAAAACACGTGTATGAGGGTCTTTTATTTGGGAGACACCTACCGATCCACCTGCAGACCTTGGTTATGCAGGACCAGTGATCCTTTCCACATTGATTTATAATAGATACCCAGTAGGGACCATCTCACAGGGATAGCCAGGACGGGTTCCCCAGCGGTCTACAGCGCCACGACGCCTCAGGGCAGCAGTGCGCTTTACAAGACACATACATTTACATTTACATTTACAAATTCTCCATCAACCTTTACCACTGCCTAATGAAGGTAAGAAAAAAACAGCTATAGCTGCATGCATCAAAACCAGCACCAACAACAGCAAGGAACTTTTCAACATCGTTAAAAATGTTTCCAACCCACCTTTCATCGAAAGCAGCATCATACCCCCACAAGAACTGAACAAAAACTTTGACGACTTCTTCCATGACAAGATTGCAACCATATGTAGAAACTTCGAGCACCAACCTACTCCTATGGACATCCTCAACAGACATGCTACCACCGCAACCAACACAAACCACATATTGACCACCTGGAACCTCCTCTCCACTTAGGACACTGCCTGTGGATCAACCCAGTAGGATGTCTCACAGACCCATGCCCGCATCACATCTTCAACCTCGGAAATCAAAGCATCGGCCAGGAACTCACCACCCTGCTCAACACCTCAGTCACCACCGGAACATTTCCCAATGCCTGAAAGCATGCCAAAGTCAGACCACTACTCAAAAAACTTTCTGCCGTCCACAGCAAGCTCAAAAACTGCCAGCCAATCTTCCTGCTCCCATTCCCAGCCACGGTACTGGAAAAGGTTATCAACAAGCAACTCACAAAACACCTGGAGCAGAACCAGCCACTCGATGCCTCCCAATCCTGCTTCTGTAGCAATCATAGCACGGAGACCGCGCTGATCGCAGCCACCAATGACAACAAAATGCTCCTCAACTGAGCAGAAACAGCAGCTCTGATCCTCCTTGACCTCTTGACAGCCTTTAATTCTGTATCCCACCAGATGCTAATTGAAAGACTCTACCACATTGGCATCCAAGGGGAGGCACTCAGATAGAACCCCTCCTTAATCACCGGAAAAACACAGAGGATCCACCTTTTACCTCCGAACCCAGGGATATCACCTGCGGTATACCCCAGGGCTCATCCTTCACCTCCCCCCCCCCCCGCCCCCCCCCCCCGCCCCCCCCACTCTTCAACACATATATGACCTTGCTGGCCATTACCATCAGATCTCACAGTCTCAACATAATATCTTACCACAGACAACACCAAACTCATCCTCTCACTCACCGATAGCCCTACCACCACCAGAGCCAGCTCACAGATGCATGACAAGATTCACTGACTGTATGAAGAACAACTGCCTGAAGCTTAACACAGACAAGGTGGAAGTACTGATCTTCGGCAACACCAGCAATCCATGGAATGACTCCTGGTGGCTATCAGACCTAGGACCCGCACCCACACACTCCGACCATGCCAGAAACCTCAGAATCATCAGTGAGAACAAGCTCACCATGAAATCACAGATCAACTCCATCTCCTTCACCAGCTTCCTCAATCTGTGCATGCTCCTTAAGATCCTCAAGTGGCTACCCCTGCGCACGAGATGCCCCGTGACACAGGCCCTGATCACCAGCCACCTGCGCTATTGCAACCATCTTTTAGTAGGAATGGTCGCACACCTCCAACAGGGATTTCAAACCGTACAGAACACACCAGCCAGACTCATCCTCCCCCGATAAACCCACATCACACCCCACCTCAGGCAACTTCACTGGCTTCCAAAACAAAAGAGTTGCCAATTCAAGCTACTGACCCATGCAAACAAGGACCAGCTTGCAATAATACCCACCTGAACTTTTACCAACCATCAAGAAGACTGCTCTCCACCTCCCTATCACTTGCTAGTACTCTCCACATCTTCTGAAGCAGAAGTGGAAGAGGCTCCTTCTCCTACATTGCAGCACAGGTCCAGACCTTCACCTCACTTCCGGAATTCCAAATGCCCCTCAAGCGAGTCTGGTGGCTCAGTGGACTAGTGCGTCCACTGCAGGGGCCTGTGTTCAACCTCATGGTCACAGGTACAAATCCCGTCGGGTCCACTCAGCCTTTCATCAATGTGAGGTCAATAAAATGAGTACCATTGAGTTGGGGAACAAGAAACATCTGTTATTAAGTACCAAGATACCTCCGGGTGAATGTGCACTTTACAAATACACATGTATTAAGACCTGGCTGTTCAAATGAGCCTCTGGGACCTGCAAGAACCTATGCCTATCAGGTGATTAGCTTTGCTTAATAAATCCTGATTGATTGATTGATTGATTGATTGATTGATCACGAGAATGACCATTGAATCAGTAATACCAATGATATTCAGCTCTTCTATTCCATTCATCAATATAAAGCTAATATTGCACATCTTACAGGAGCACAAGCCATGATGTTACTAAGTAATATCACTTCCAGTAGAAAGTGTATAGCTAGCTTCTGCAAGACTGCCCTCAGGTTTCCTGTTATCCCATCTCAGTGCAACTCCACATGCCCAGTTGCACAAAAAAAGAACCTGTTATTCCCATTTCAGAGGACAAAACTCAGAAAGGCTACTATTTGGCCAGATTGTGACCACCCACTCACCACAACAAATTGTAACAATTGTGTAATGAAGGCCCTAGTGGTAGTCCATACTGTGGACTCAATAGTTTTGCAGGGCAATATGTTTACCATGATAAAGTGGCCCTCTCGTCCTTTGTACTGTGTTCTACGGAAGAGGCGGCTAACCTGTGGTTTTACGAGTTCTTTACTAGGTTTTACTAGAACATTTAGTGAATATTATTTATAATCATTGATCAGAATTCACAACACTAAGTCTACATTTGTATTGAAGGGTATATGGACTTTGTGCTGCATTTTTTTGTGCTGACTGATATTCTCCACCTACACAGCAGCACCTAATTACATAGCACTGCAGTTAGGTAGTGATGCCTATGGCAGGGTTGGGAGGGGAGTGGGGGCTCAGGAGGGCACTCCCTCCTGTAAAATAAAAAGACAATTGCCACAGGGCAAACACGGGCATCGAGAGTGTGTTGGTGTATACCCTGTTGTAAAATGTCTGCAAATTGTATTAATCAATGCCACCTCAATTTGGTTTCAGGTTACCCCCACACCTAATGGCAGCCTTAAAGCTATGGCTTGGAGGAGTCATCTGGGTCTAAGGCAGTCCCCTCTTTTAGGATTGATTAGGTTTACTCGTGTGTTAAAATTGAGAATTTGGTGGGTGGGATGTGCCATCAAAAACTAGGTAGATGTCCCATCCACCAAATGTTCAGCTCCTCCACTTGATTTAGAATCAGGTGATTCACTATGTACTTATTGGTGTATCCTATATGGTTCTGATGGCCAAAACCTTTGCCTGATACCCTGTCAAAAATTGAGCAATTGGTCCTAAGTTTCTCAGATTGTTTGTGGCAGACATTGCAAAGTAATTTTTCTTACTCAAGCTTGCCAGTCTAGAACTGAAGAAAAAAGAAATGACCCCCCCCCTTTCCAACTACCATGCACTGGGACAAAACTCTTGGCATGGGGCAACACTCTTGCCATTGTTTTTTGTTTTTCACTTTCAAAATTCCTCTTGGGGAGTTCTGTTTTCAAAAACACCAAACTTTGCTAAGTGAGAGCATTGAATATTCCCGTTTGTCAAAGTTTCAGTGCCCTCAGAGGTTCTGCCACAACTCTGGCTTTGCTCAAGATACTGAGATCTCCATCTGTCTAAGCTCTCCATGTAGGGCAGAAGGTCTGCTGCCAGATCAGCAGACTAGATCCCTTTGCAAAAAGAACAATCGATGGACAGATTGCAGATCAATGTCATACATTCACCCCAGTACAGAGATCTGGGCCAAACTGACAGGCCAGGTCTTGACAGTTCGGTCTGGACTCTTCCCATGAGGCACAAAGTCAAGACTGATTTCCATATTGCTGGGTCTAAACTGGGGTGGCATTGTGAGCAAAAGAACAATGGATTTAACCCAGATCTCTTATGTTAGAAATGGGGGTCTCTAGGTGGCTGAGGCAGTTACCTTAGTCCAAATAGGGATCCTTGCTTCTAGTCAGGGAAAGGAGGGACACCCTCTTTGATAACCCCTGCTCACCCCCTGGTAGCTTGGCACGAGTAGCCAGGCTTATCTTCAAGGCAATGTGTAAAGTATTTGCAACCACACTTCCAGTGACACAATGAGAAAACCCCAAATGGAAACCACACTGTATGAAAATAGCAGCATCTTTATCAAGAAGAAAAATATGGTAAGACCAAACGATAAGAATCCAACCTATGCGTATTTGTAGTATTTCACGTTGACGGTTATTAGGCCAACAAACACTTGTAGGTTCTTGTGGTATTAATGAGCAGTTCACGATGTTCAAAGGCAGTCCTAATGCAATGCTATGCAGTTCGTAATGCAGTTCGTATTGTCAGACTAATGCAGTTCGTAATGCAAGAATAATGCAATGTCAATGCACGTAATCAGGCAAATCGTAATGCAAGAATAATGCAATCCTCAATGCACATAATCAGGCAGTTTGTAATGCTAGTATAACGCACTCCTTAATGCTTGTAATAACGCAGTTCGTAATGTGAGAATAATTCAATCCACAATGCACGTAATAAGGCAGTTCTTAATGAAAGTATAATACAATCCTCAATGCAAGGAATCAGGCAGTTCGTAATGCAGGAATAATACCAGGCTAATCGATGCGTTTAGCGCAGGCACCACTAGGCCCAAACCACAGACAACAGTCCTGAACTTCTGAGGGCAGCCCCGGTGCTGCTGGGCTGGTACGGGCCACTCGAGGACTAAGCGCTTCTGACACGATGCAGAGGGAGAGAGACAGGAGCACTCCTGTACTCCTCCTGCGCCTCCCCAGGCCACACACGCTTACAGCTCCCGACAGGAGTCCAAGCCTTACCTGGGGGATGCGCTGCCTTGCTCTCTCTCTCTCCCCGCTCGCCGGGCATCCTGCTGGGCGCTCCCGATGACGATGCAGCTCTGATGCAAGGCGACGCTGTAGTCGGGCAGGTTACGGCGCAACCTTCTCTGTTGCTGACGATCTTGGGCAGATTCCTCTAGCGAACAATGTTTACAATTACCTCACGACTTCCTTAGCTTTACGAAATCCTTCAGCATGTTGCGGCTCGGGCCGGCGGCGGCAGCGATCTTGATCCGAGCCTCCGTTACTATGACAGCTCAGGCCAAAAACAACAAAACAGCAGCGTGGCCGATGATTCACGCTGAGGGGGCACTACAGTCACGGAACACTTTCCAACCAGTACCACGGATCCCACGGCAGTCTCAGGCTGCACACGCACAAAGCGTCGCTGAGACTCTGTTGGGTTTCGGGCCACACAGTCCCGGAGCAAAGCTTACGAAGGTCTCAGGCTGCAAAAAGCACATGCACACGGAGCCGCCGAAACACACTTGGAAACTTAGATGTTCCTGAGTTTCCACAACAGGGAGCTAGCTCTCCTCTGGCACTTGAGGACAAGTTACTTCGGGATACAGCATATAGCAAAGTCTGTTCAAGCAGGGGGACACAGCACACACCGAAGTCCCTTAGCCTCTCCTTAGTTAAATCAGCAAACTGCCGGCCAGCCCCAGAACACACAGCAAGGATCAGTCCTTTACTTCAGTCTCTTCAGCTATTCTTCCTTGGCAGAGGTTCCTCTAGACCATGAAGTAGTTTCAATCCTTTTCAGTCTTGATCAGTCCAACGTTCAGGGGTTTCAGCTCTCATAGTTATACCCCTAAATGTCTTTGAAGTCTTTGTGTTCAGGGGGCACTGACCCCTGTCCAAATCAGTTCTGGGTGTCTCCCTGAGAGTTACACCTTCTTCCTTTGTTAGTGGGGGTCTGGTTCCTCAATCACTCAGCAGGAGGGGGAGCCGTTATTTTACAGCAGCAGCCCAGGCCTCTTCATATCCAGTGGGCTTCTCCTCCCCCCTACAGTCCAGATGCAGGTCAGCCTGTTGCTGTCTCACCTACTCCTCCCCTGGGTCAAGACATTTCCCGGATCCTATCACATTCAAATCCAGACAGTCATTCCACCACCAGGCAGAGACACACAAAATTGTTAGAACAAAAAAACCCAGCTACTTCTAAAAACGCTGTTTCTAAACACTCAATTCAAAAATCACCTTCACTAAAAGATGTTATTAAATTGTGAGTTCAGGCACACTAAACCTCAACTCTCCATCTTAAGCCTATGGGAAGATAAGCTGGAAACATATTACACAGCCTTCCCCATTCTGTCCTATGGGCAAGAAGGTCTTGCATTAGTGAAACATGAAATGGAGATTATTTCACTGTTAGGACATGCTACACACCTCAGTACATGTCCTACCTTTCACAGTCACTGCACCCTGCCCAGGGGGGTACCTGGGGCCTACCAGAGGGGTGTCTGATGTGCATGGAAAGGGAAGGGTAAGTCCAGGCAAGTGAGTGAACTTGTCAGGAAAACATGGCAGATAGCAAACGGCATGCAGGCACTGCAGTGGCATGCCTGAATTCGCTCTTTACAGCTACTTGTGTGGGTGGCACAATTAGTACTGCAGGCCCACTTGAAGCATTTGCTTTACCAGCCCTGGCACACATAGTGCACTTGACTAGGGACTTTACAAATAAGGCAAACATACCAATTATGCACAACCAATTACCATTAACTCTTTATACAGGGAGCACTTGCACTTTGACACTGATCAGCTGTGGCAAAGTGCCCAAAAGCATCTTAGTAAAATAAAGGTCTAGGAGGAAGGCCAAAGGTTTAAGGAACTTTAGCCACAAAGGGCCAAGTACATCATCTTGACTGGGGGTGAATGTATTATTTATTCAGCATTCCGTCCATCATTTGTGTAGTAATTTTCACCCTAAGTGGGATGGGTATTCCCAGACGTGGGTCCCATGCTCACTGTGCCACTGGATTCAAGCTAGCCTGGCTGATTAAACTTAATACCCAGAAACCGGTCCCAGGATGCTTGTTTCCGGTCCAGGGAGGACCTTGCTTGGAAGTTCAGTCTGGACTGTTCCCATGAGGCACAGGGTCAAGACTGATTTGCATATGGCTGGGTCTAAACTGGGGTGGCATGGTGAGCAAAAGAACCATTGATTTAACCCAGCTCTCTTGACTGGGGGTGAATGTATGATTTATTCAGCATTCCGTACATCATTTGTTTTTGTATCTCTGTGCTGCCAACAAGGGGACTGGCTTCCCCTCTTCCAAATCTGGCCCTTAGACTTTTAAAGTTTGATTACATGTGCAATGGCAAATTCTGATATGTGGGGTAACTCAGTACCCCACATATCGAGTTCTGTTGCTATTACTACATACCAAATTTTCATCAGATACATTTTAGCTGTCATAGACAGCAGCACTATATAAATCATATAGACTCACACATCAGTGCTGCTCCTCAACTACAGGTAGTCACATGATTATTTAAAGTAGACATTACACAAAACGTACATGCTCAGAGCTCAGAAAGTAGTAGTGAAAAATAATTCATAACTATATCAATATAGGTGGCAAAACTGTTCCATAAAAGTCAAGCAATATCAAACTAGGCCCTGGCTGAATAATAGTTCTGCTCACGGAATTGACAGAATTTGGGTAACTCCAAGTACCTACCAAATTCTGCAATGGTGGTATTATTCTGCCATTCTTGACTCTCAAGAACAACGTGAAGCTCCACAATGGTGCAATTTCCAGTGTCCATGGGGCCTACCGGAGATATTTTTTAATGCTGGTGGACTTGAGCGGTTGCAGTCAGAGAGGGCTGCCTTTCAATCAGATTTGCTGCAGCTCGAGGTCATTTTCTATGGTGCCAATTGCACTGATTTTCAGTGCTGCTGGACAGAGCCGGTTCTAAGATTTTTGGGGCCCTGGGCAGTAGGGGAATGTGTGAGGCTTCTCTAATTTGCATAGACTTGAGCCATTCAGGGCTGTCTGCATCTCAATAGATGCACCCTGCTCCTGAAGCTGCAGCCACTCCCTCTCCAGCCACTCACAAGCACCTCTTAACAGCTCTTAAAAGGCTGAAGGTGTGAGGCAGGGCCGTACTGGCCGTTGCGGGCTCCGGGCAATCCCCTGGTGCGCCGCAAGGGTGGGGGCCGGTTTTGGGCCCCTGGGGGCGTTTTTTTGACAGGGCCGTTTTTGCAACATAGCTTCAAAATCGGCCCTGTAACAAAATCGTCCAAAAACCGACCCCGGCAAAGAGCTCGGTCGCACCGCACCCTCAACCTCCACCCGCGCGGGGGGCAAGCACTTTGCCAGGGCCGGTTTTAGTTCCCAGTGCGGCCCTGCTGTGAGGATTGCTTATCTCCAGGGAGGGTTAAGACTGGCAGGGAGCTAAACAGCAGGTCAATAGTCCTCTCGCTGTGCCTCTGCCTGGGTAGGGGAGGAGGCTTAAATTGCAGGACAAAACTCAGGAATGTGCCTTCTGGCAACTGAGACTACCCCCACCCCTGGATTCGCCTTGCTACACCATAGCAGTGAGGCCAGGGGAGGGGCCCCCTAAGGTGGTGCACTTGCAAGGTGACAACTTTCATGCCCTGGCCTGACTGTCTCGCATTGGTGCGGGCCTCAAGTTGGAGGGTTGACTGCAGAGCCCTGGGCATAGGCCCACACTGCTCATGCCCAGCGCCGGCCCTGTTGCTGAAGCTACAGATTCTAAATTATAGGGGCGATCAGCATATTTTCTGCCTGTTTGGAAAATTCCACAGAATATCATGGAGATTTTCTGTAATACCGCTCCACGGAACACGTAGGAGTGAACCTATACAAAATATGCGAGAAAGATCTCATACCGCTTTTTCACTTGGTGATAGATTCTGTAGGTCAAACAGGAAGTGCTCCTATATCTTGGAGAACTGCTAAAATACATTTTTTTCTAAAAAAAGGTAAACCACCAGATGACCGAGGTTCATACAGGCCCATCTCATTAATAAACACGATGCCAAGATTTTTGCCAAAATTCTCGCTAATCGTCTAGCCCCTATTATGCCTGATTTAGTGAACTGCCAACAGCATGGGTTTGTGGTGGGGAGAGACACCACTACTCACATTAATACTGCTGTGACTGCATTTGATGTAGCCTCGACTGTCCCCACCCCACTCGGAATGGTTATGCTAGACGCGGAGAAAGCGTTCGACCGAGTGGGGTGGGAATACCTGTGGGCGGTGTTGAACGCATTCGGCATTCAGGGACAATTTTTTAGATGGGTCCGATCATTATATGAACTACCATTAGCAACAGTTAGCTATGCTGGAGCCAATTCAGTCAACTTCGCAGTTAAAAGGGGGACAAGGCAGGGGTGCCCTTTATCACCCCTGCTCTTCGCTCTAGCCTTAGAGCCATTCTTAAATGCACTATCTGCTCAAGATAATATAATACCAATACATCATGGTGGCAAGACTTTGAAAATAACCGCCTTCGCTGATGATATAGCGATATTTACAACAGATTTAGTTTCGGCACTTCCAGAGATAATTAAAGAAGCTAGTAAATTTGGAGAGATATCCGGGTACAAATTAAATGTTGACAAAACTCAAGTAATTGCCAACTATAAACCTGCTCAACCAATAACAGGACTTTGTACTCATGCTACCTATTTGGGAGTCAAGCTTGCAGCAGATACAGATAAAATTGTTGCATTGAACTATGACCCCTTACTTAAGGAAATAACTGCATCTTTAAAAAACTGGCATAAAATACCTTTGAGCCTGGTAGGACGAATTAACTTGATAAAGATGAAGATCCTACCAAAATTACTTTACTTATTTAGATCTATCCCCCTCCAACTTAGCAACCTATATTTTAAAAAAATAGAGAGTATTTGCAGCAGATATATTTGGAGCTATAAAAAAGCTCGTAGATCAATAGCTTATTTGAAACTCCCAATTGAAAAAGGGGGTTTAAACTTCCCGGATTTTAAAATATACTTCTTTGCAACTTTCTTTTAACGTATACGTAGCCTAATAATCAACGACTCCTCCTTATTATTCCACCAATTTATGCTGGGAGCAGATAGTAACCAGTTCTTGTACCGCGTGCACGACCCCAACTACTTTAAGAGAGTCAAGTTTAAGACCGCGAGACACATCAAAAGAATTTGGGACCAAATAATGATTTTTGGTAAGATTCCTTTCTTTAATGCAGAGCTATTGATTTGGGGGAACCCAGGGTTACCAGACTTCTTCTCTGATGGTGCGGCAGCTTTTTGGCTGGAGCATGGTATAAGCACTCTAGGTGACTTATTTGGTTCGGATGGTTTTTTGAGTTTCAATGCACTAAAATTACGTTACCAAATTAGAGATACTATGTATTTTAAATACATTCAGATGAAAGATTTCTTTGTTAATAAAATGAAAATTGGAAAAATAGAAGGTTCAGATACTTTAAGATTCATCCATTCGAAAGATACTAAATCACTTATTAGTAAAAGCTATACCTACTTAAATAGCCACAAGCAAGGAGACTGTGAAAACATGGCGGCCAAATGGACTAACCGATTAGGTCTGAACATCAACCCAAGCCAGATTGCTGGCTCGCTTAGACAGATAAATCTGGTGGTACAATCATCAAATCTAAGGCTTCAATTATATAGAACGGTGACTCAAATATATTATACACCACAAAGAATTGCTAGCTGGACCATGGGAAAGGGCTCTAGTGAGCGAACTAAATGTCCCAAATGCAATCTAGAAGCCGCCAGCATTGAACACATGTTATATCAATGCCCGGAAATTACAACATTCTGGAAAAGATTAACCGCGGTCCTAAACAGCAGACAAATTATACTTCCTACACTTTCTGCACATTTAGTACTGCTAGATATACAAGATACTAATCATAAACATAAAGACCTGATTTCTATTGCATTTGCTTGCGCCAGGTTGGTTATTGCACGGACTTGGATCTCGGAGGAACCACCCAATATTATGGAGTGGTGGAATCTTATTAATGAAATACACACAATGGAACTATCGTTAGCTAAGTTAAGGGGTACTAAGGCATTGAAAGCAGGCAAAGGATTTGGGGTACTTTTATTTGATTTATTTGACTTATATGTACCAGCAGCAACTAAAATGATCTATTTTTATTATTATTAGTTATTTATTTATTTAGTTATTTTTTTTCTCAAAGAATGTACATTATCATCCTCTGTATGTATTTGATGCTTACATTTATTTTTGGATATTTTTGTTTCCAAAATCTGTACGTAATCTAATGATGCTTTCTTTTTCCTGCAATAAAAAAAAGTTTAAAAAAAAAGGAGTGAACCTGAGGGAGGAATATGTCTCTTTACTCTACACGCATTTACAACAAGTGCCATTACTCCGCATTTTTTTACTCAGCAACATCTTTTACAATGCAGGGCTTTACAACGCATTCCGTTACCGCTCATTTTCCATTACAATGCAATTTACTATTCAAACTCCACCCGGGCGTTGTATTGTGTTGTAATGGTTTGCGGTGTAAAGCTCTGGTTTGTAAATGTTTTTGCAGAGTAAAAAATGTAGGGTAATGGACTGCGTTGTAACGTTGTTGTAAAGGATGTTTACCCTCAAGGAGTTCTGCCAACCCCTATGAAACATGACTGGAGGTGGCCTCTGGAGCCCAGAAATTAAAGCAGCATGATGTGTTACTAAATTATCAGATGCAAGTATTTTCTAGAAATGCCGTGATTTTGATCGAAAAATCAACTTGCCAGTTTCTGATAATTGAGCCATTTTAACCATGAAGTACAGCATTTTCATTTTGCATGAAGGGGCTCAAATGTCCCAAACAGACGCTTGTCCATGAAACATGCTAATTTTTGTCCTGAAATACCAGGTTTTTATTTTTAGAAAATACAATATTGAAATATAAAATTCTAGTGGATTTTAAATTTTTCACATGGCAGTGCAGAATAGGGACAAGGCATCAAAAGTGAATCCAAGCGAGATGAGATGATCTTGCCCAGTGAGGTCACAGAGTGAGAGAAGAGGAGAGATCCAGGTAAAGAGCCATCGGTAGGGAAGTGGGAGTAGAGGAAAAAGAGCATTTCGATTTCAAGATGGCCTCTAAAAAGGAGAATGTGTGCCAGGCTGGCGCCAGGACAAATAGTGGACTGAACTGTGGAATGAACTCACAGTTCTGTATGTGACAAAGTCCATCACAATGGTGAGAACAATTATAAATCCTAATCTAGCGTTTACCAGCATTGCAGACGTGTGCGTCCCACTAATGTAGCCCTTGCTTTCGTAACGTCACTCGATGTGTTGTCTTTAAAGTTCTCTTCAAGAACTGACATACGAGTGATTGCTGCAGCAAGCCAAAGTACACTGTGACACACAGGAGATAAAGAGCTTTATTTTGGCTCACTCTCGCTCTAAAAGCTGAAAGCAATGAAATCAGTGCTGTGGGGTCAAATTCCACCATCGGATTTATTGCTTAAGGGCTGTCCCAAGAAATATGTCTGGAAATACGTCTTTTTCAGGGAAGTACTTCAATGCAGAACTCATCTTGGCAGTGTGTGGCATTTTGTAGGGTAAACATTAATGGAATACAGATAGGCAGGTTCGTCACAGGGAGCAGTTTCGCCTATGACATAGTATAAGGCCCTGATTATAAGTGCCCTGAAAAAACACTGCTGCCCCGCAATTTTTTCCAGTTATATTTCGGCTGTAATTTGCCAGGAGAAAAAATGCCCAACCAATAGTTTGGCATGCAAATATTGGTACGTAAAACACCCCAATTTACATGTTAGGCCCAATATTTTAAGCAAAAGCCATAATGGGTGCTATTTAACGCACCCATAAATTTTAAACCATGTTGCACTATACTGGTTGAGATACAAAATTGCGCCCTCCTCTTGACACTCCTAATAAGGCCTAAAGCCAGCGACAGCAGTGAGTCATTGTGTTATTACAGGGAAGAAACTCGACGGACAGAACGTTCCTGAACTCCTTATCCCACATGATATATCCTTTCAATATGTACCACCTTGTTTTTAATCGCGGGGATCTTCCCAGACCCCAGTTATAACCAACACAGCTTTCCTAAACGCAATAGCGTATTACTTAGAGGCAGAGTGCTGTCAGCTAATTTTGTCAACTAGTGGGTTAGAAGCATGCTCTTATGGACTGCGCTGGCATTGCTAGTTATGAAGTTATGATGGAGTCTTAGGGCCATATTATCAAGAAAGGGCGATACATTATCGCGCTTTTATCGGCAGGAAACTGCAGCTAAAGCTGGATAATGGGCTTGATAATATGCCCTTGTGAATTCCCATAGCAGCTCAGGTTAACACCAGAACCTGTGCTGCTATGGGAATTCACAGGGACATATTAATACTATCACTTTAAAAAAATGTACTACCCAATTGTATGTTTATTTTAGTGTTTGCTTTTTTAATACGTTTTTTACTCCATCCATGGTTTTGTCTTTTTTACGCCCCTCAAGCTCCTTTATTTGGAGGTAACCCCCATTAACCCTTTACACTTTTACTTTTTCTTCTTTTTTCCCCTGTTTTTATGCTGCTCCCCTGTCTTCTTTGGGTTGTTCTTGGCAATTTTTTCCTCTCTTTTGTTTTCTTATGCGCATGCCACCATGCTGCCTTGTTCCGTTTCCATTCTACTTTTACTTATCCATGCTGTTTTTTGTTCTCCAGATTCTTTCCTACAATGTTTGTTAAATGTAGTATGTTTTAATATTTCGATTTTCTATGAAGTAAAACATTTCATAATAAATTGTTGTTTACTAAATCCATACAACACTTGAAAATTAGAACCAGTATGCCGAGACTTCAGCCCAGCTACTCCCTTTTAATTTTTGGGGATTCATGAAAAATAGTGTCCTCCCTGTACACGATCAAATCTGTTATGATTGCTTAGAAATAAGTTCCTTTTATTTACTTTGATATCTATAACATTAAGTGATTCATAATGGAGTACTAGATATGTCTTTCAATCAGTATTTTGTATTTATACTGTGGTGTACAAGGAAGAAGCCAAACTCTGATGCTTATTTTATTTTTGTCTCAGTTCATTATTGAAGTAAATCAGATTTGCATTGTTTAGACCATACAAGTAAGCGCATTGTAGCCCCTTTGGATTTCTGTGTTAAAGTGTTAATGCGCTATGTGGTCCATCACCGACCAGAAATTGTGCATTGATATGAATCTTTGTAATCTTTTCAGTGTCAGTATTGGTAAATTTTGTTGAATTCAAAAATTGCTTAACGTATGATTGCAAATTCAAACTATAGTTGTGTGACTTTGTGGTCTGTCTTGACACCGAAGAAAGTCCCTAAGTGAAAAGACTCAACAGTCCCAATGTGGATCTTGTGTTGGACATACAATTGTGCAATCATAAAATAAAGAGTTGCAATGACAAAAAAATGTAGTAAAAATCAATTAAATACGGCAGAACAATCATTAAAATAATATACAGCTGATATAATCATAAATGAAGGTATTCTGTATAAATCTGATGTGTACATGAACAAATTAATTGTGTTTAGACAAATTTATTTAAACAAAACATTTGTATTGTGAATTTAAAAACATCTCATAATAAAGTTTACCCGTTTGCTGCTTCGAACGTTCCGCGCCGGTGCGGAACGTTCTATTAAGCGGGCTGGGCTGCGTCGGCCAACGGACGTGCGCAGCACTAACGAGGTCGTGTTCGCGACGGATGTTGGCCGACAGAAGCAGCAAACGGGTAAGAACAGATTGGTTTACATGGTACATCAATTCCAAATAAATATCATGTTAATGTGCTATCACACCCATACACACACACACACACGCACACACACACACATATATGGGCCGGGATGCCCGCCACCCCTTCCACCACCAATCCCCATGGGAGGAGACAGACACAGCTTTGAACTTTTTGGAAGGCGGGGGGGCCTCACAACCCCCCCGGCCGTATTTATTAAAATATGAAACAAAATTTAAAACTTTAAATTAAAACGTTTCATGTATCATGTACAAATTCAACTTCAATTACATTTTGATGAAGACAGGTATTCAGGCTAACCTTAACAAATCTCTAATACAAAGATTTCCTAGCTGAGTCTAACATCATGACAAATGCATCACATTCGAATTTGTACAACCTAACAATAAGGGCCAACGGCAAGGTCTTAACCGGTGTCAGATCCCTATCACCAACTTCCCGCCCTCACGTGTGAGTGGCGCATGCGCAGAGGACTTTACCCTCGCAGCCAACTGTAACTTCCCTTGTCGTGGGGGCCCCCTTTCACTCGACGCCATCTTAAGGTCGTCCGAGTTCCCGTGCGAGGTATCCGTAAGAAGGACAGCGTGGACTCCCCCCCTTTCCCCGCACTCTCTTCCGCCGGAGCGGATATCCGGCCCCCGGGAAATTCTGGGGAGGGGCATATAGCCGTCTCCCCCTGGGAGGGGCCTATGGCCGTCTCCCCCTGGGCGACCCATCCGTAGTGGGTGCCGTCCCCCCATGGGAGGGGCCAATGGCCGCCTCCCCCCGGGCGCTCCCATCCATAATGGGTGGCGCCCCCCCTAGGGACCTTGAAATCACTGCTCACCGATCATGACCTTACCACCCGACCGAAGACTAAATAAATACGACAATTAGTTACCTACTATGGGAAAGAAAAAACTATGCTTACTCTTGTAACAGCTTGATAAATCCACTGATTTCAACATTGCTACAAAGGAAAAAAGGTCCTAAAGCACAGCACAATCTTTATTGCATCCATTACTTCACATTTCTACAAAGGAAAAAAAAAAAAGGCCTATAAGCAAGTATTCAATTACGCGCATACTTTTGTCATCAATTCATGGTGGAAGCCACGATTTCAATACATGTTTTATTACCATCAAATAGCAACATACGACTTTATTCATTTCAAAATATTTTGAAACAGGGGCTGGTGGGTGGGTCAAAAAACTGCAGCTTGTTCCCTTGAGGGCTCACGAGCGACGACTGGTGCAGCCTTCAGAGCGCAGGAACAAGAGGACGCTTCCTTGGATTCCCGCGCCTTTTATCCAGCAGCGGGAGGGCGGGGCCGCGCCCCCAGCACGCCCATCGGTACACGGACTTCCGGGAGGGTGTTTAGGACAACCCTTTTTGGGCGGTAGGGGCGTGCTCCGGCCACGCCGCTTTGGGCATACCGGCCAGGACACGCCCCCCGCCCGCAATGGTCTCCCGGGGGATCGGGGCACCCATCCATACGTTCGGGGTGACCAAGTGGTCTCCCCTTTCCATATGGGCCGGTATGCCCGCCACCCCTTCCACCACCAATCCCCATGGGAGGAGACAGACACAGCTTTGAACTTTTTGGAAGGCGGGGGGGCCTCACGACCCCCCCGGCCTTATTTATTAAAATATGAAACAAAATGTAAAACTTTTAAAAAAACGTTTCATGTATCATGTACAAATTCAACTTCAATTACAATTTGATGAAGACAGGTATTCAGGCTAACCTTAACAAATCTCTACTACAAAGATTTCCTAGCCGAGTCTAACATCATGACAAATGCATCACATTTGAATTTGTACAACCTAACATTAAGGGCCAACGGCAAGGTCTTAACCGGTGTCAGATCCCTATCACCAACTTCCCACCCTCACGTGTGAGTGGCGCATGCGCAGAGGACTTTACCCTCGCAGCCAACTGTAACTTCCCTTGTCGTGGGGGCCCCCTTTCACTCGACGCCATCTTAAGGTCGTCCGAGTTCCCGTGCGAGGTATCCGTAAGAAGGACAGCGTGGACTCCCCCCCTTTCCCCGCACTCTCTTCCGCCGGAGCGGATATCCGGCCCCTGGGAAATTCTGGGGAGGGGCATATAGCCGTCTCCCCCTGGGAGGGGCCTATGGCCGTCTCCCCCTGGGCGACCCATCCGTAGTGGGTGCCGCCCCCCCCACTCGGCTGTTGAAGTCCGCCAGGAATGCCAGCCAAATGAGCATGTCCTGGCGAACCTCCGCCGACAGTCTCGTGCGGTGGTGCCCTTCCCTGAGGCCTACCATGGACTGGGCAATGGATCGAGAGAAAGGGCGAGCCATCGGTATCACTCTTAATGCAAAATTAAGCTGACCCACTGTCTGCTGTAATTGGTGCAATGTCACCTTCTCAGTCCGGAGACACTGCAACAGGGAAGCCTTAACTTTGGCGATCTTCTCCGCCGGCAAGCGGAAGCATCCCTCCACGGAGTCTAGTTCTATGCCCAGAAACTCCAGGGAGGTAGTCGGCCCCACTGTCTTACCTGGCGCCAATGGAACCCCGAAACCCCGCATGAGCACGCAGAAGTCCTGCAATGCCCGTGCACAGTCCCGAGTGCCCGTTGGGCCGAGAAAGAGGAAATCATCAAGATAATGCATCACATGTTGGTGCCCTGTGGCCTTTGTGAACACCCACTCCAGAAATGAGCTAAACATTTCAAAATAGGCACACGAAATTGAACAACCCATTGGCATGCACATATCCATGTAGTATTTCCCCTGAAACGTAAAACCCAACAAGCGCTGATCTTGAGGATGCACCGGAAGCAACCTGAATGCAGATTCAATGTCTGATTTTGCTAACAATGTGCCGGGACCCAGGCGATTCAACAGCACCACTGCGTCATCGAAAGATACATAATTTACACTACAAACCTCAGGGTTGATCGCCTCATTGACAGAAGTCCCCTTTGGTGCTGACAAATTGTGAATGAGCCGGTACTCCCCCGGGTCCCTTTTTGGCACCACCCCTAATGGGGAGCACACAAAATCACCCGTTGGTGGGTCACCAAAAGGTCCTGCCACTCGCCCCAAGCTAACCTCCTTGGCGATCTCTTTGGCGGCAACTGTCGGGTTGTGCTGAACAGACAATTGGTTCTTACAAGAAGTGGTCCCACGAAAATTGCCCGCTGGGATCCTGAAGCCATATGAGAAGCCATCTCGCAGAATCCCGGCGGACGCAGGATCAGGGTATCTGTTCAGCCAAGGGGTCAAAGCCAAGATATCTACGGGCAAAGATGTGTGCTTCCGGGGCACCGTATCAATCCTGCTTGGTACCCCCTTTGCCTCCTGTGCCATTGGCCCTGGATCGGCAGCTAGTTTCAGGGTGTGAGGTGTTACCACAGCCAGAGCACGCGTGCCGGAACCTACACGTTCCCTGCGGCCTGTTACACGTTCCCTTATTGAAACCCCAACACACCCCTCGCTTACTTCCGTTCCCGCCCGACCTAGGCTGAGACTCCCCCCCGTAGCTCGGACGAAAGGGCTGTGACTGCCTCTGTGGAAATGCCCTGGAGCCATTCGTGCTCAACCCCGAACCACCCGCTGATCCTGGCAAGAGCTGCGCATGCCATGATACCGTATCCAGACAATCCTAGGTCAAAGCCTCGTTAAACTCTTTCGCTTTTCTAAAAGCCACATCATACCCTTTCCACTCCTCACCTCCATACTTCTCATGGAAGTTCGTGATCCTGCTCTGATAACAAGCCAAGTCACTCAACAGGTCTGGTGTACGTTCAGTGATAATAGCCACAAAGATAGAAAAGGCCCTGATCCAGTTCATCATTGACTCCTTGACCCTGAATTCCGCCATCTTTGCCCGCCATACACTGGGGTGCCATAAATCCTTCTGGGTCTTTGCATATTCTAGCTCTCGATGATCAGTCAACAATGAAAACATATTAATATACTTGTTGGCCCACACCATCTCTTTAGTAACCATGGGAACATGTTGCGCCAAGCTTTCCCGCCTTGAGGGTACCGCGCCCTCCCCCATCATCGGTAACGATCTCTTACCGGCTTCCGCCGCACTTCCCGCCGTGTCCGTCGCTTTATCTTGGTTGTCTGCCGGGACCACCTTTGCCACCTGTGGGGAAATAGAAGGCACCTTCGCTGGCCCAGCATCCCTTGTCTGCCGTAACTGTTCAATAATTAGTCTAGCTTCTTCAGCCGGGTCTCCCGCAGCCGCGGATCCCCCGCTCCCTTTTTCAACCATGGTAGCACAGCCGCTAACTGAAGTGCTAACTCCGGAGGCATCTGATCATTCTCCAGCGGTGTGATGACCACAGGGATAGGCAACCCCCCGTCCGGTATGGGTACCGGGCTGGCCGCTGGCGCTACTGGGATTGGTGGTATCTCCACCGGGACTGGGGCCTCGCTAGGACCCGCTTTCACCCTCCTCTTTTTTCCCTTATCCCCTGGGGTAACGTTTGGCAAAGCCGGCCCTATGACTCTCTTAGGTCGCCCTGAGGGGGCAGCTTGAGCCTCCACCTGTTTTCTGAGGGCCGCCAAGCCGCGATCCAGCCGGTCTACTTTACCGAACTTTTGGTCCATCGCCGCAACCTGGTTCACCAATGTGCGCAGCATTCGTTCCATCTCGGAGCTCTTTCCAGGCTTCTTGCCAGGCATGTCCGCGTTCAACGTTAGCTCGGCCTGTCCTTCGGAAGTGACTCGAACTCCAGCTACGCCTTGATGACTGAAACAGAAAAACAAAGATTACAAGTTCAAAAAACTGCAGCTTGTTCCCTTGAGGGCTCACAAGCGACGAGTGGTGCAGCCTTCAGAGCGCAGGAACAAGAGGACGCTTCCTTGGATTCCCGCGCCTTTTATCCAGCAGCGGGAGGGCGGGCCGCGCCCCCAGCACGCCCATCGGTACACGGACTTCCGGGCGGGTGTTTAGGACAACCCTTTTTGGGGGGCAGGGGCGTGCTCCGGCCACGCCGCTTTGGGCATACCGGCCGGGACACGCCCCCCGCCCGCAATGGTTTCCCGGGGGATCGGGGCACCCATCCATACGTTCGGGGTGACAGAGTGGTCCCTCCTTTCCAAACGCGCTATTTCTTTGACTTCTTAACTATACTCACATTTCACACCTATAATTTTTAGGACTGGCTATTGACCGTAATGAAGTGTGTATTTACTTTGCTAAATCCATGCGAGCTTTGATACTGGGGTAGGTTATAAAGCAGACTGAGGCAAATATAACAGAACTTCTAGTTTTTTGGTACACTCACTCAAAATTACCTGAGCACACTATGGGCATCACCCACACACATATTATACTATCACTAGAGACTTCCCTGAGCCGTCCCTCGCGGGTTGCACAGCGCATTGAGTGGAATATATTGGACTAGCAGCCCGTCCCGACGTTGTCCGGGTATGAATTGCTGCCGGTCAGTAGTATGTTGTTTTGTAGAATTTCGTTTTAATAGCATTTCTTATCTGTGACAGGCCTGTGAAACGCTCTGATTCATAGTGCACTGCTGATGCACTTAAGAGTGCACGTTCAGTAGTGTGTGAACTCAAGTATTCCTACTTTATTTTTCCTTGCAATATTATATAGCGCAAACTCGACAACATGGCATGAGCACAATTTACATTGCAGAAGAACACATTCATTTGTGGTAGGCACGGCGAGGCAAAGCGATTTGCCATGAATCACAGGATGTTGAGCTGATGCCGAGATTCGAACGTAGCTCCCCAGCTCTAAAGTTCGCAATTCTAGAACTTGTGGCGGAAGGTGTGTCTAAAAGTGTATGTCGGTGCTGGCCATCAATGAGAGAGACCTGTGCATTTTTCAAATGGGTGATGAAAAAATATGAGTATGTTGCTGGAGATGTGGGCCGCCGTGCCACCAATGTACTTACCGGGGGAGGGTAACACCCATTATTCCGCAACTTTCTTTACGCATACCATCACTCCGCATACTTTCATTACGAAAGTACCATGACTCTGCAATGCCATTATAACTCATGGCATTACATTTTATATGCTTTTACTACGCATACATTTACAACGAAATTCGTTGTAAATGCATGAATGGTAAAAGCATGTTTTTTAAAAGGTTTGGATAAGGTAAGTATGGGTATGATTTAAAGCATCATGGACGAGGAATGTGCGTCATTCCACTGGTAAACTCTGCACCAAGAACAGTTTCCCTCCTCACAATGCTTTGAGGTAAAGCCTAGCTCTGGTTACCTTGGCACAGAAACTGCTTTAGGTCACTGGGTGGTGTTTCCAGGTGCATTGAATGTTCTTCTATTTTTCATTGTGCTGAGTACAGTTGTCATTGTTGGAGTTTCCAGAGCCAAGGCTTGCAGGTAGCACCGCACAGATGCAGTCCAACTGAATGTTTGTAACATAAAATTATTATCTCCTTCCCACTCCCCGCTCCAGTCATATTTCTTTGCTTTCCACTCTACCCTTCACTCCACCGTTCTTGCCTCTTTGTCTTTCCTCACACATCTCTCATTCCCACTCCCCCTGCCGCTGCTCTCTGGCTTATCTCCTCCCCCTTTCTTTATCTCCTCTTCCTCCCCAGCACAACAAGCATGGGCAAAGTCAACATGTTTCTCCCATCCAAAATCTGTTGGCTTTGTCAAGTTTTTTAGGAGTCGCCTGCTCAGCGCTTGCGCTATGCTATTGAAAACTCTTGTATTTAATACTAGCAGCCCGTCCCGACCTTGTCCGGGTGCAACAGGCTTCCCCGACCCCCGCCCGCCCCGACATTGTGCAGCAGCCCGGGCCCCCGCCTGGCCCGTCCCCACCTGCCCCGACCCCCGCCTGCCCCGACATGGGTCCCTTTACCTGAGCCACCGCTCCTCCCGCCTGTCCGCTGCTTGCACCGCCGCTGGCCTGTCCGCTGCTCCTCACGTCACCGCTCCTCCCCCGCACCATGTCCGCCGCTCCTTGTCGCGCTCCTGGACGCCGCTCCTGACGTGAGCACGCACGTCGCGGCCGGCGCTACTTCGGAGGGACTATTTTTTTTTTACTGTAAATTTTTTTAAATAACGTTTTTTTTTAAATTTATATAGCCTATAACCATCTACACACCCTGACGATTCCAACGGTGTATCGGGTGTGTGGATTGGCGCTGTGGTTCCCGAGTTTACCCGCCTCAAAGGCTGAAAGTTCTTCCTTTATTATAGTAGTATAGATATCTTAAAGGGGCCTCTTATCAGTTCCCACCGCCAAATTACTGTGTTCATTTGCTTTTGTGTGGAACTTGTTTTTTAACTTCCTCTGGCTGCATGCATTTACAACTTCTGCTAAAGCTATTCACACTGTGTAAACCCCATTCACTGTCATGATAAAATTTCTTTCCACAGAAAAGGCAGACAGCTTCTAACACTATGCTGGAATTGTTGCTTTTTATTATTTAATTATGTTTTTAGTCTAAGAACGTTTGTGACATTTCCTATTCATGCCTCAGTACCTTTCGTTACACCTTGTAGACATTATTGGATTAATATTTTCAACCTTATCTATTTGGTCACTATGGTCAAATTCTAAATGTTGTAATAAATGTTGCACATTAAAAATAAAGTTATTATACTAGAGCTACACTACAGCCAATAGTTCAGTCACCTTGCACACAGCAAGGTTATGATTTGAATGGTGCAGACGCATTGTGTCCAAAAGTTGCCAGAACTTCTCAAAACACATAATATCAGCCACGGTCTGTGCAAGTAACACTGGTGGGGTGGCGGGGATGTGTAAAGGCGGTTCGAAAGATGGTGCTGAGGAAAAATGTAGTATTTATTTAATTTTCCCTCTGCATCATCCCTCAAACCCCCCCTTACACAGCCCCATCCCCCACGGCTGTTACCTGGATGGACCGTGGCTACATAATATTGCTATAGTTGACTACTAAACAGGCAGTCATAATTGCAGTTACCTTGCAGTTAAAGGGACTTAATTTGAAAAGTGCAGTAGATGCAGTGGCACTTGGGTCAAAAGATCTAGGGATTCCACTTAACCCAGATTATTGCTAATATGTAAAACGAAGCAAGCAGTCACAAGGGCTGTTAAGACAACAGGATCATGATTTCAATGGCGCAGCAGGCGCAGTGACACTAGGCTATATTTTATTTCTATACAGGCAGTCACAATCAATCAATCAATCAATCAAGACATTTGTAAAGCGCGCTACTCACCTGAAAGGGTCTCAAGGCGCTTGGGGGGGGAGGAGGGGGGGGGTGCTGCTTCTGCTCGAATAGCCAGGTCTTGAGTAGCCTCCTGAAGGTCAGTAGGTCTTTGATCTGCCGTAAGGAGGATGGGGAGGGTGTTCCAGGTCTTGGCAGTGGGGTAGGAGAACGTTCTTCTGCTGGTGGTCGCTCTTCGGATGTGGGGGACGGAGGCGTGCGCGGTCGGCGGAGCCGAGGTGGCGGTTAGGGATGTAGAAGGTGAGTCATCTGTTGAGGAAGGCTGTTTCGGTGTCGTAGAGTGCCTTGTGTGCGTGGGTGAGGAGCTTGAAGGTGATCCTCTTGTTGACGGGGAGCCAGTGCAGGTCTCTCAGGTGGGGTGTGATGTAGCTGTGGCGAGGGATGTCAAGGATCTATCGTGCAGAGGTGTTCTGTATGATTTGCATTCCTTTCAGCAGTTTAGCAGGGGCTCCCGCATTCAGGGTGTTTCCGTCGTCCAGCCTGCTGCTGACGAGGGCCTGGGTGACCGTTCTTTTTGTGTTGGTTGGGGTCCATCTGTAGATATTGCGGAGCATGTGGAAGATGTTGAAACAGGAGGACGAGATGGCGTTGACTTGCTTGGTCATGGAGAGTGTTGGATCGAGGATGAACCCCAGGTTGGGTGCGTGGTGGGTGGGTGTCGGTGCTGCTCCTAGGGCAGTCGGCCACCAGGAGTCGTCCCAGGCTGATGGGGTGGAGTCGAGGATGAGGACCTCTGTCTTTTCCGAGTTCAGCTTCAGACGGCTGTTCTTCATCCATTTGGCGACGGCTTTAATTCCTTCATGGAGGTTGGTTTTGGCGGTGAGGGGGTCTGACGACGTGGGCGCGCGGGGCCATGTAGATGTTGAACAGTGTCGGGCGGAGGGATGATCCTTGGGGTACACTGCAGATGATCTTGGGTTCTTTGGATCGGAAAGGGGGGAGGCAGATGCTCTGTGTTCTGTTGGAGAGGAAGGAGGTGGTCCAGTCCAGTGCTTTGGATCAGATTCCAGCGTTGTGGAGGCGAGTGCCCAGGGTGCAGTGGCACACGGTGTTGAAGGCGGCTGATACGTTCATGAGAATGAGGGCCGCGGTCTCGCCTTTGTCCAGCAGGGCCATGATGTCATCGGTGGCGGCGATGACGGCTGTTTCTGTGCTTTAGTTGCTTCGTAACCCGGCCTGGGATGGGTCCAGGATGTTGTTCTCCTCGAGGTAGCGGGTCAGCTGTTTGTTGACGGTTTTCTCAATGATCTTCACCAGGAACGTGAGCAGGGAGATGGGGCGGAAGTTATTGAGGTCCCTTGGTCTGCCTTGGGTTTCTTGAGCAAGGTATTGATCTTGGCGTGCTTCCAGCTCTTCGGGAAGGTTGCCGACTAGAAGGAGATGTTGATGGACTTGCGGAGATGGGGTGCGATGGTGGCGCTGGCTTTGTTGAAGATGTGGTGAGGACACGGGTCTGACCGGGAGCCGGAGTGCATGGTGCTCATGATTTTGATGGTGTTGTTATGTTATGTTATGTTATTTATTCTTTTGTATAGCGCACGGCTACTCAAAAAGAGTGTCCCGGCGCTTTTTGGAAAAGGAGAGCTGCAACACAATAACATAACACCGTTAAAAAAAAGGACAGAATGCCAAACAAATACATACAGGAAAAACAGGCTACTTGTTGTTGTTGATGTTAGTCCAGGTGAGCAGCCGGTTGCTGTGGGTGGTGGCCGTGAGGTCTGAAGTGTCGTTGGCTGTTGTGCTGGTCTGGTTGTTGAAGATGTTGCGGATGTCTGCGATCTTGCGGTGGAAGAGGAAGATAAGGGAGTTGCACAGGTCTTGCGATGGTGGGATATTGTTGGTTTTGGAGCTGGGGTTGGAGAGTTCTTTCACAATTTTGAAGAGCTCTTTGCTGTTGTGTTTGTTTTTGTCGAGGCATTCCTTGAAGGAGGTTTTTTTGGCGGATCTGATGAGGTGATTGTGTTGGCACGTGGTGTTCTTGTGGGCTGCTTAGTTTTCCGGTGTCTGTTCATTGACGCCATTTCTTCTCTAGTTTTCGGCAGGTTTGTTTGGAGGTGTGGAGGTCCCCGGTGAACCAGCTGGCCTTCTTGTTGGTGCGACTTTTGGCGGGATTCTTGATTGGGGCTCGGGTGTTGGCGCAGTCGTCAATCCAGCGTCTGAGATTGTTGGCGGCGGTGTAGTTGGGGTCTGTGGACGGCTCCGGGCGAGGGCAGTGTTTAGCTGGTCTTCGGTAATTTTTCTCAAGCTACGGCGTGGTATCTGTTGGGTGCTGTGGTGCGTGGTGGTTTTCTGGAAGGTGAAGTGGATGCATCAATGGTCGGTCCAGTGGAGGTCGATGGTGTGGCTGAAGGAGACGTGGGAGCTTGTAGAGAAGATGGGGTCAAGCGTGTGGCCGGTGGAGTGGGTTGGCGTTGTGGCGAGCTGTCTGAGTCCGAGGTTGTCGATCAGGGTGGTGGAGTTGGCGTCGTTGTTGTTCTCGAGGTGGAAGTTCAGGTCTCCGAAGAGGATGTAGTCCTTGGAGGTGAGGGCGTGCGTGCTGACGAAGTCGGCGATGGAGTCGCTGAACTGGGGCTGGGGTCCAGGGGTTCTGTAGATCAGAGTTCTTCTGACTGTGGTGTTGGGATCAGTGTGGATCTGGAAGTGCAGGTGTTCAGCGGTGTTGAGGGTGTTGTCGGAGTTGGTCGAGACCTTGAGGGTGGACTTGTGGATGATGGCGATTCCTCTTCCTACTCCATTGGTGCGATCTCTGCGGGTGATCTAGTAACCGTTTGACATGGCTATGAAGATGTCGGGTGCAGAGGAGTCGTTCATACAGGTCTCTGTCAGGAAGGCATGGTCCGGGGAGGATGTGTCGATCAGGTCCCAGAGTTCGACTGCGTGTTTGTGCGCAGAGCGGGTGTATAGGGTATGCATCTGTGGTGGTTGTGTTGTAGCAGGTGTTCATGAGTATGCATCTGAGGTTGTTGTGTCCTGTTCTGGTGGGTGGGTGGATCGGATGCTGGTGAAGCTGCAGTTCCGGCAGGAGAAGGGTCCTTGGGTGCACTTCGGGGCGGCCAGGAAGCATGTGTGTGATCGTCCGTTGTTGAGTGCGTGGAGGGTGCTGGCATCATAGCTGTCCAGGCGTGGACGGGCGCAGACGGGCTTGCCTTAGGTGTCCCTTTGGCACGCCAGCGGCGCGCCCGCTGCGCGCGGCCGCCATAAGAGGGGAAGGTGGGAGGGAGGAGCAGCTGGGAGGTGGGAGCGGATGAATGGGAGCGGGGGGCAGGCCACAGGAGACACAGCAGCGGGACAACAGGAATGGCAAAGGGAACAGAAGGGAAAAAGGGCACAGGCAAAAAAAACAAGGGGAATGAAGGAAAAAAAACGAACAAGATAAACAGTTATAAAGCAAAATACAGTGCAGAAACAGAAAGCAAACCTACGGCCTACCACTGGCCACCAGGGATGAGGCGCAGGTGGAAGCCTGTGGGTGGAGGAGGGCCTCGAACGTGGGACAGCAGCGGCTGCTGGGGATCGAGGGCATGACACACAGGTGGTACTGTGCGGCGTGAGGAGCAACCTGCCTAAGAAAGGGTCAATGGTCGCTCCCTTCACCGCGCAGCGGCTGCCATAAGAAGGGGAGGTGGGAGGGAGGAGCAGCTGGGAGGTAAGAGCAGACAAATGGGAGGAGGGGAGGGCCGCAGGGGACGCAGTGGTGGGACAATGGAAATGGCGAAGGGAACAGAATGGAAAAAGGGCACAGGCAAAAAATGCAAGGGAAATGAAGGAAGAAAAACTAACAAGATAAACAGTTACAAAGCAAAGTACATTGCAGAAACAGCAAGCAAATCTACGGCCTACAACTGGCCACCAGGCACGAGGCTCAGGTGGAAGCCTGCGGTGGAGGAGGGCCTCGAAGGTGGGACAGCAGCGGCAGCTGGCGTTCAATCACATGACACACATGTGGTACTGTGCGGCGTGCGGAGCGACCTGCCTAAGAAGGGTCAAGGGTCGCTCCCTTCACTGCGCAGCGGGCACCATAAGAAGGGGAGGTGGGAGGGAGGAGCAGCTGGGAGGTGGGAGCGGACAAATGGGAGCGGGGGCAGGGCTGCAAGAGACGCAGCGACGGGACAACGGAAATGGCGTAGGGAACAGAAAGGAAAAAGGGCACAGGAAAACAATACAAAGGAAATGAAGGAAGAAAAACGAACACAATAAACAGTTACAAAGCAAAATACAGTGCTGAAAGAGCAAGCAAACCTACGGCCTACCACTGGCCACCAGGGATGAGGCGCAGGTGGAAGCCTGCGGGTGGAAGAGGGCCTCGAAGGCGGGACAGCAGTGGCAGCTGGGGCTCAAGGGCGCGACACACAGATGGTACTGTGCCGTGTGGGGAGCGGCCTGCCTATGAAGGGTCAAGGGTCGCTCCTTTCACCGGGCCGCGGCCGCGATAAGAAGGGAAGGTGTGAGGGAAGAGCAGCTGGCAGGTGGGTGCAGACGAATGGGAGCGGGGGGCAGGGCCGCAGGGGACGCAGCGACAGGACAACAGGAACGGTGAAGGGAACAGAAGGGAAAAAGGGCACAGGCAAAAAATGCAAGGGAAATGAAGGAAGAAAAAACGAACATGATAAACAGTTACAAAGCAAAATACAGTGCAGAAACAGCAAGTAAATCTATGGCCTACCACTGGCCACCAGGGACGAGGCTCAGGTGGAAGCCTACTGGTGGAGGAGGGCCTCGAACGCGGGACAGCAGCGGCAGCTGGGGCTCAAAGGCGCGACACAGAGGTGGTACTGTGCGGCGTGGGGAGCGACCTGCCTAAGATTTGCAGTTAACTTGCAGTTCAAAGGGGCTTGATTTAAATGGTGCAGCAGGTGCAGTGGCACTGGGGTCAAAAGGTGTCATAACGCCACTAAACGCCAAATATTGCTATATTTTACTACTAAACAGGCAGTGACAAGTGCAGTTATCTTGCAGGTAACAGTGCATTATTTGAATGGTGCAACAGGTGCAGCACTGAGCCCACAAGTGTAGTTATCTAGCAAGCGCTAGGGTCATGATTTCAATAGTGCAGGAGGTGCAGAGGCTCCGAAACCAAAAGCTCCAGACACCGCACAAAACACAGATTATTGCTATATTTTACTACTAAACAGGCAGTCAAGAGTGCAGTTATCTTTTAGGAACTAGGGTCATGATTTGAATGGTGCAGCAGGTGCAGTGCCAACAGGCCAAACGGCTGTTATAAGTCCGTTAAACAGCCACCATTGCTATATTTTACTAATAAACAGGTAGTGACAATTGCAGTTACCTAGCAGTTGAAAGGGGCTTGATTTAAACTGGGGCCAAAAGTTGTCATAACTCCTCTGAGCACCAAGTATTGCTATATTTTACTACTAAACAGGCAGTCACAAGTGCAGTTATCTTGCAGGCAACAGGGTTATAATATGAATGGTGTAGCAGGTGCAGTGGCACTGGGGCCAAAAGTTGTTAGGACTCCTTTAAACACCTACTATTGCTATATTTTACTACTAAACAGGCAGTCATAAGGTCAGTCATCTAGCAAGCACTATGATCATAGTTTCAATAGTGCAGCATGTGCAGTGACACCTGGACCAAAAGCTCAAGGAACTTCACTAAACACCTACTATTGCTGTATTTTGATCCTGTACAGGCAACCTTGCAGACAACAGGGTCATGATTTGAATGGTGCAGTAGATGCAGTAGTCCTGGGTCTAAACTTTGTAAGAGCTTCTCTAAACACAAAATATTGTTATATTTGACTATTAAACAGTCAGTCACAATTGCAGTTACTTTGCAGTTGAAAAGGACTTGATTAGAATGGTGCAGCAGGTGAAGTGGCTTTGGGGCAACATGTCTAGGGACCCCACTAAACCCAGATTAATTGCTAAATTTTACTGCTAAACAAGACAGTTACAAGTCCATTTATCTAACTGGCAGTGGGTCATGATTTGAATGGTGCTGCAGGTGCATTAGCACCTGAACCAAAAGCTTTAGGCACAACACTAGACACCAAATATTGCTACATTTTACTACTAAACTTGCAGTTGCAAGTGCATTTATCTTGGAGGCACTAGGGGCATGATTTGAATAGTGCAGCAGGTGCAGTGCCACCGGGGCCAAAAGCTCTAGGGACCCCATTAAACACAGAATATTGGTATATTTTTCTTCTAAACTTGCTGTCACAAGTGCAGTTATCTAGTTAGCACTAGGTCCATGATTTCAATGGTGCTGCAGGTGCAGTAGCACCTGGACCAAAAGCTCTAGGCACAACACTAGACACCAAATATTGGTATATTTAACTACTAAATAAGCAGTCACAAGTGCAATTACCTTGCAGGCACTAGTGTCATGATTTCAGTGGTGTAGTAGGTGCAGTGACACCGGGGCACACAGCTCTAGGAACCCCTCTAACCAACAAATATTGCAATACTTTACTACTAAACAGGCAGTCACAAGGGCAATTACTTTACAGGCAATAGTGTCATGATTTGAATGGTGGAGCAGGGCCAAAAGTTGTCATTACTCCTCTAAACACCGAATATTGCTATATTTTACTGCTAAACAGGCAGTGACACATGCAGTTATCTTGGAGGCACTAGGGGCATGATTTGAATTGTGCAGCAGGTGCAGTAGCACTGGACCCAAAAGTTATTATAACTCCTCTAAACACATAATATTGCTATTGCATCAATTAATTCTATTATTTTCCACTTTCATTTAATTTTTCAAAATGTTTCTCTTACCCGTACTATACCACTAGTAACAGCATAATATATTGCCTTTTTGTACATAAACAAGTCCAAACACAATAACAAACTACTCCGTAAGCTACTACTTACAATAAAAAACTGCTTATTATTAATCACATATGCAAAACCTAATGTATTTACCCATGCTTTTTTACATGCTGCAATGTGGCTCAAAGTAAAAAAAAAAAAAGTGACTGCGTCATAGGGCTTAATATTTTTGTAAGCCATATTGCTCCTCAGCTGAACTGTGCAACATGTAAAAAAAATGTACAAATGCAAAGATTTTGCATATTGCCGATGCTTGTTTTTAATGATGGTGAGATTTGTTTGCTGATTGTGTTCTGTCTTTCGATTTTAGATCTCACCTGAGCTAGCGCATGCGCTGGTTTGCGAGACATTTAGTAAGTGGGCTTTAGAAATCCTACCATGGCCTAAAGGTTGCGGTTATGTGCGCGGTGATGCGCACAGGCCCCATCTGGCTTACGCGATCACTTACGCGCGCACCACTAATGTTTTTTTAAAAATTTTCTTTTTGCGCGTGCGCATATAACTCCCGGTTGCACGTCTTGCTTGTTGCGCGGCCAATGCTTGTTGCTGATAGGAATAGCGCGCCTTATTGAACAACCCCTTCACCCGGGTGATGTTGGCTATTTCCTGTGTCTCAAACTGAGGGCAGAGCATTACTCATGTATTGTTGTCAAGGACCGAAGCACAGAGGTTCCAACTGCCATACCCGCCACTATGTGCAACCCACTGGAGAAGCTGCAGATTATCTGCCACATTCTGAAGTCGCTTAACTACACAGTCTTTCATTGCAAGTAGCCGCCGCATAGCGCCTGTTTCGTTTGTTTGGGCAACTAATCGTGGGGCACTGGAGTACTACATATCTACGAAATTCAGTATGTAGAAGTGCAGCTGTGGAGCGAGGTCAGAACTAGGGGCAGGGCACCGGGCAGCAAACTATTAGCTTACCTCCTGTTAAGATAGGGACTTTAGGCTAGTTTGTTTTTGGTAGTTAACACCACCCGTCATGTTTGTTTGTTTTTAAACGCTTTCACCGGACTTGTTTTTCAGAGCGGCCACACCCTCTGCGACTGGTCGAGCAAATCCTATTTGTATTTATGCCCCACCAGTGGGTTTCCCTTCGCCCACCGCTCTCTCTGCAAACATGGAATAAGCAGCAGGGAGGGGAGGCCAGCTCGCACTCATGCTGTTTGTCTTGTTTTGCTTTTGATCTAGACCCGTATCCAACAACAGGCCCAGCTGCCTTAACTTTTTGGTTTAATACTACGGATATTTACTGGCTGCAAACGGATATCATCTTCTGTAACACACCACCAGCCGCAGTCTCAGCCCTATCACTGTTCCGCCTAGGCCCCTTGACCTTAATATACGAGTTAAGTAATGGCCTGCCACCCTGTCCGCTGGAGCCAGAGATTCTTACTTGCAGGATAAAAGTCTCGTCAGGATCAGGTTTTGCCAACATTTTACAAAAAGTTTTTTTTTTAACAGTTCTCAATGATTGGTGGGCCGATCGCTTTCATCTCATGTTTTATGAGGCACTTTTATTTGAATTTCCAGTTATTGATGGTGCTTCTCCTTGGACAGATAGCCAGCTTTCTTTTTCATCCCTTTTATTTCCTCTGCTAGACGGATTTCTTTGATAGCGGAAGACTCAGCCTTCAGGATTCGTCTGTGGTTTAGATTTTGAAAGTTATTAAACCAAAAGTTCAATGCTCTTTCGTTTAGTGGTGTAATTTTTCGAGAGAGCGTTGAAACTGATTTGAGGAGCGGGAATTGTCAAAGGAAATTAATATATTCATGGTGCACAAAGTTAAAAAAAATCTGGTTTTCACTCAATTGACGTAATTTAACATTTGCACTTTCTTCATCACATAGCATGTCAACTGGAACATAACTATGATGAGCCCCAAACAGTTCAAAACGAGTCTCTGAATTCTTTCTTTTGCTGTTTTATATAGGGCAAACTCGACCAGAAGGTATTGGAGTGTTTTATATGAGCACCAGTTACATTTCACAAGAACACATTCATTTTTTGTAGGCACAGGGAAATTAAGTGATTTGCCCAGAATCACTGGATGTTAAGCCAAGGTTGAGACTCGACTTGCTTGTTTTTTTTGCATATGCAGGCCACCCAGGAAGGCGGCATTTTAACTTATGCAACACCTATGACTTGTTATTGGAGGGTAAAGCTATCTTTGTGTGTGACACTGGGGGCTATTCTGAGAAACTTCACTCTGCCGCATAGGAACTATTCAAGGAGTTTCCCTTTTCGGTGGACATCACAGATATCTTGTAGTACGACACAAATAATTTGTTGAGAGTGTCCAAATCAAGTAGGTGGTAGAATTATGTATGCCTTTAAAACATGTTGCTTGTTGACATAACTTCACTTGGTGGTAGACACCAGAGCTATCTATCCATTGTTCACCTTGTGATTGTTGCGTAGCATGATATAGTTTCACCTTCATAAACCGCAGAAGGGCGAAGAGACAAACATCAGATTGTGCCAGCTGTAAAGTCTGATGATGGGCCCTAGGCCCTCATACTGGCAATCAGTCACATGCAGACACAGGATACACTGGAGGTATGGTGCAACTGGCCCAGAGTACGTGCGCTCGGCCTCTTTTATTAATGCTGTGTCACCTGACCAGTGACATCAGTGGTGCGTGGGTGTTAAGTGTAGATACAGGCTCAGCACTAGAATGCTGACTTATGCTGGGCATTACATCCCTCCCCAAATTGATTAAAAAATCAAACCAAACAGAAAAAGTCCAAGAACCTGTGGGGGCAAGAAAACACAGAAAATAACATTGGACTTGCACTTTCAAAATGAGTCTCTTTGGCTGCTTGCGAACCGCAGGCAGTATAGTTCTTGTATTCTGGGTTAACAGTTCTCGGTGACACGGTTCGCAGTTGTTCGGCGGGTTCTTTCTTTGTCTGTGCTGTCTGTCTGCTGTTCTCAGCCCTGCCTTTGCTTCACTCCGTTGGTGATGGTAGATGACTGGATGACACAGGTGTCAACAGTCTTCTGGTTTTGTTCTCTCTTCTGGCTTCGTGATGTTTTCCGGGCAGGCTTTAGTGTTGACTCTTGGCAGGTGAAAAAGAGTAGGTGCACACACCCCTCTCACTAGGATGCCCCTCTCGTCGGTATTCTTCTCTCACCAGATGTCCGAGAGGACCTCTTTGCCAGGCTTCCACTTGACTGGTGTTTCGGTCGCGTTGCTCTACCATAGCCTTCGGGCCGTGAGCAGGGCGCTCCATGAGCCTCACCGTTGTGTCCTAGATCCACTTGAAGGTTGAGTTGTCGACTCTTCTCATTGCTCGCGAGGCTTCATCCCCTTGGGTCCTGCAGACGTGCATCTGTAGACCTGTCTCCCGTGCGTGACTTGCTGCCACCAGAGTCCCTCGAGGCCTCTGATTCTGGTTTGCCATGGGCTGGTGCGAGGTGGTCAGGTCCTCAACTTCCGGAGGCCTGAGTAGTCTCGCCATCCAATCTTCCGCTCAAACCCCAGAAGTAGATGTCACCAACAGTCTAGCTTGCTCTCTTCTGCGATCGCCATGTGGATGGATGGCTCGTAGGTGGTAGTCCTTGTTCTGCGCTGCCGGTGCTCTTGCCAGGCTTGTCTTCCATTGCACTCAGGTGTCCCAGTGCCTGTCACCTTGCTTCTTTCCGCAGGGGCAGCTCCTTCTTGCAGTGGCAGCGTGCCATTCCGATTTCTCCCTTCTTCTTGAAGTGGCTGCTTGCCACTATGACTTCTCCTATCTTCCTTTCCTCGGTGGCGGCATGCCACTCCGATCTTTCTTCTTCTCCTCTTCTCGCGACGTACCCTGGTCCCCTTTTCTTCATCTTCTCTGGCCAGTCTTCCCCATGCAGCGCGCGCACTCTGCACGTGTCTTCCTGGTCTTGTCCTATCCTAGGACACTGTCTTCTTGTCACTCACTTCCCAGGGTTAGCGTCGCGACCTTCACTTCATCTTTCTGTCGCTTGCATTAATTATGGGGTTGAAGTTCGTGGGTCCAAGCCCTTTTCTTTATGGCGTTGCGCCCTTCTTCTCCATGTTCCTTCTTGCGACGTGATCCGGTCACTGTCCTGCCTTGGTCTTTCCAGCCAGTCTTCTCCAGGTAGCGTGCACTCCACCTGTTTCTTTCTGGTCTGGGCATGGCTCTCAGACACTGCTCAT
The DNA here is from genome assembly GCF_964263255.1 of Lissotriton vulgaris. Lineage (NCBI taxonomy): Eukaryota > Metazoa > Chordata > Amphibia > Caudata > Salamandridae > Lissotriton > Lissotriton vulgaris. The sequence goes on from NC_141695.1 coordinate 571,245,008, forward strand.
TATCTTCTAGTGACTGGACCGGTTGTTGCCATCTTCTCAGTTGCTTCTTTTCTTTCCTTGGCGACCAGACTGGAAGGTCGGCTTTCACCTTCGGCATGAGTCGTCATATTGTGCTATCTTCTTCGTGGTCGCTATTCACCGTCACTACGTTTTAGCGTTGGCGCATCGCTGTGTAGCGTCACTCTGGCGCTCCTGATTCCTGGCTCTCGTGGCACGTTACGGCGCAGTGCTGCACGGTCCTGTCGTGTGGGTGTGGAGTTCTTGCACTCCTGTCGCGTTCCTGCGCTGTCTCCTGGCGTCTTCCTTGCGCTTTCTGGAGAGTACCTGCGCTTCTGGCGTCGCAGTGCTGACCTTCGTTCCTCGCTCTCTTCTTTGAGAACTTTGGGCACTCCTGGTGCTTTCTTGCGCAGCTCCTGGCCTCATCGCACTCTAGATCCTCCCCTTACTTCTTTGATGCCGTGGGGCATCGCTGCGCCTGTTTTGTATTGCTGCGTGGCAATGTGGGCGCTATGCCGTCTGTTCCTCGTTGACACAATTGAGGTGCTGCCCTGATGTCCTTGTAAACTTTTCCCAGTCCTGCAGCTAAGTTCAATTCTGATTGCAAGTGCACTTTTCCGATTCCGATTCGAGAAATCTTTATTTCGATCACAAGATCATAAAAGATGTGCATTACATTCTATACAAAAATTTAAAAACGTATTAAACAACATTAGTGATCAGAGTATTAAAAAGAGATAAAAGGAGAGATATGCCACAAGTTAGAACTGTCTCAAGTCTTCAAGACTTTTTACACAAGCCTTTTTACACATCGACTTCGAGCGTACCACATAGAAGTTAAAAATTTGGATAGAGCAAAAACTACAGTGGGAGATAAATTGTCTTTAAAACTCTGTAAGCGGGTAGAAAAGTTCTGAATCCCAGGTTCCTGAGCAAGGGGACTAGCCAGTATTTCCTGCTCCTCTCATAGCCCCTGCAAAAGAAGACCACGTGGACGTCGTTCTCCTTTGGATGTGCACATGCCGGGCAAGTTTCTGAGGAGGAGCGACAAGACCAGGATGCTGTAAATGATGCTAGGGGAAGAGTTCCATATCTCCTTTGGAGGAATAGTTTCCTAGTTAATGCTGGGGTCATGGCATCTAAGACACTTTCGAGTTGATAGGAGTCTTTAATTTTTATGAACTGGTTGGACAGTGATCCGTCCCGGCTACCTTCTATAGCTCTGAAGAGCATGTGTTCGTAATAAGCTCTCGCAAGTACGTTTTTCGGGATCTTTGAACAGATGTTTAGTGGGTCCAGCCATAGTTCAGGGAGTCCGATTGCCTCCAGCGTTCCCTTGATGTAAGTCAGCCACGAAATTCTTCTGGCATTGGGTAACTGTAAGAATTCCTGTAACTCAGCTCTGTAGTTTGAAAGATCTGGGCTGCTCCATAGACGCCGCCAGAATGTCAAAGGCTTAAGACCCAGCTCCTCCGTTATTGGTCGAATGCCCAGATCCAGTCTAAGAGGGAGTAGTGGAGTACTCTGTGGAAGAGCAACGATCTGTCTCAGGAATTTGTTCTCAGTTGTTAATAATTTAGGTGATGGAATATGGCCCCACAACTCGCCCCCATATATGACACCCCCCCGGGCTTGGGCTTTGTAAATATGAATAATGGGGCTGAGCGGCCGGTAGGGGGATTTGTTCACCAGTCTCATAGTGCCACCCGCCAACTGTGCCAGTTTGATGTTCACTTTCGACTGGTGAGCCGACCACGTAAAATTTTCGTTAAGAGTGATCCCCAAATATTCAATTGTATGCACCCGTTCCAATTGGACTGTTCCCAACCTAGGTGGTGCGCGGTTCTGGGGCTTGGGATTGAGAATCATGTATTTAGTTTTCTGTGGGTTAATTTCAAGTCCCCGCTCTAAACAGAACTGCAGAAACCCGTCCAGGACACGTTGAATGCCCATAGGGGATTTGGACAGCAGCAGGGTGTCATCTGCAAACATAATTGCAGGCACCCTGCTGCCAGTCAGTTTAGGGGCGTCAGTATTGGGAATCCTGGTCAGGTGGGCAACTACCCCGTTCACAAAGAGGCAAAACAGGGTCGGTGCGAGCACGCAACCCTGTCTTACCCCTCTGCGAACGGGGAACCTTTCGGTTAGGTTGCCACCTCTGCCACACCTAACGCGGGCATAGTTGTTGTGATGCAATCTCATCAGGATTGCCAAGATATCTCCAGGGACATTCAACTCCTCCATAACTTTCCATAGTTTCGCTCTAGGTACCAAATCAAAGGCGGCACGCAAGTCTACAAAGACAGTATACAAAGTACCGCCCTCAATTACAGCTGTCCTCCAATATAAGAGGTTCAGCCTGAAAATTTGGTCTATTGTAGAGACCCCCTGTCTGAATCCCGCCTGATAGGGAGTCAGGATACCCGTCTCATCTATCCAATCCTGTAACCGGTCCAAAATCAGTCTTCCAAAGAGCTTTTGGGATATATCAATAAGACTGATTGGACAATAGTTGGCTGGGAGCAGAGGGGACCCCTTTTTATAAATTGGAACCACCTCTGCTCCCAACCAAGTATCCCGGACCTCCATACCCCCCAGGATAGCGTTGAATATCAATCTAAGGTGTGGGGCCCATATCCCTGGTTCCTGCTTAAACAGGTCCCCAGGTACCCCATCAAGACCGGGCGCTTTCCCTGCGGACAGACCAGCTATGGCCGCCCTCACCTCTTTTTCAGTGAAAGGGTCACCAGTTGGACCTGGGACTATCATACTGTTTGGTGTATTAGGAGACCCTTCTTCTGCTGAATACAGTGCCCGAAATTTTTCTCCATAAGCTAGGAGCTATATTAGGCTCGATTGCTGAGGATAAGTCCTCTGTACCATTAGAGACTATACGCCAAAATTTGCGCGAGTCTTTGATGGTTAGTGATCTTAAGAGGTTTTCCCAATATTCTTGATCCCATTCAGCCCTCACATTCACCAGGAGCTCTCTATAGGATCTTCTCCTGTCTTGAATTTCTTCCCTGCTTTTGCGCCCCTTTATTGCAAGTAGCAGTTTGGCCTTAGATTCCCTGCAGGTGGCATTGTACCAGGTCGTCTTAGCTAGGGGTCCTTTTCTTTTCCCTGCCTTTGAAAACAAATCTAGCTCTAGGGTACTAATTAGATCTGCATGTGTCTGAGCGAGCTTTTCTCTATTTGCCACACCCTCCACCTCCTTCCCTATCTGAAAAGCCTTCTCCAAAAGCGGGATGATCCTTGCGTATAGTTTTGGTATTCTATCTCCGCTAGTGGCCAGTTTCTCCTACCTGACTTTTCTCCGATTGTTTTCTAGTAGGAGTCCTGACTTATCTTTATCCGTACCAAGCGTTGTAGCCTCATTCCCCGGTGAGGAGTAGGAGAGTTCCAGGGCATTGTGGTCACTGTCCCCTTCTCTCAATAACTTTGAAGTCAACTATTTGTGACCACATTGATAATTTGACAAGGATGTAATCTAGTCTCGATTCACTACCAGTTTTATTATAAGTGTAGATACTTGGTGTGTCTGATTTGCAACGGCCGTTGCAGGCCCTTAAGCCTTGGTTTAAAGTAAGGGCAGTTATCTGCAAGGCCAGGGGGGTCCAGGCCCTGGGGGGAGGCGCCGCCGTCGCAGGAACAAGCCAACGTGAATCTTCCTCCAAGGAGGGGCCATCACGTAGGCCTGATAATGGTTCGTACTGTGAGTTTAAGTCACCTCCCACCAGGCATGGGAGTTCCCAAAGAATACCATCTAGGAACGCGGAGAGTTCCTCTATGGTGCTAGATTCTTTTGACGTGGGTACCGGCCTTGAGTATATGTTGACGACCACCAATTTCGAGGAATTTGGCCACTCTAGTAGGACGGCCAGAATATTGTCGGAGTCTGTCTCCAAACAGGTGGCCTGACAGCCTAGATCCGTTGCTACCCATGTCGCGAGTCCTCCCGATGGCCTGCCCCTTCCCCCCCACTTAGCGGGTTTAGAAAAGACTGCGTATCCCTGAAATAAGAGTTCCTCACGCGCCCAGGTCTCCTGAAGAAGTAGTATATTTTTGGAGCTAATAAAAGAACCCCACTCTGTGGAGTCGATTTTACTGGCTAGACCCGCGACGTTCCATGAAATCAGAGTTAAGGGATATGGTTTTGTAGTAGATGAACCTTTGGTGATGGTGTTAACGGCACTAATCTCCGAAGTGGCCATCTGAATAGGGGGTGAGTGGCTCAGAGCCGATCTTGCATTAGTATGGATCACAATTGGATCCTCCATGATAGGCCCTAGAGCTAGGTTTAGTTCCGATACATTTAGTGCCCTTGTGTGTGGTGTGGGTACTGGGAGCGAACTATTCCCTATCCTATCTGATGCGGACAATTCACACCCCTCGTTATCCGAGTGTCAATGTACCATTTCCAAGCTGCTATATCTGTTGTAGGTAGGAAAGTGGGCTGGATAATGCATTCTGTGTGGCCCCGGAATTCCTCTCATAAATCCTCCCCCACCGCCCCTCCTCCTTGTGATAGTTTCCCAACCTGCCTCCTCCCCGTACGGTAAAAAGTGGTCTGTAGGTCTTCCCCTGAAATGAGGTGGAGCATTTCTCTCCCTGCGACAACTTTCCCAGTCATCCAGCAACTCTTGGTGATGCCCCCATCTCTGATCCTCCAAGTTGTATAGACTTGATGGGTAGAAGAATGAGAGAGGAAGGGGTTGGATGTTGCTGCCTTGGTCATCAGAAGCCCAGGCACAAATGTAAGCAGCTGTGCCCGGCTCTCTGAAGGTGACCAAAACACAGTCTTCCCTTAATGATTTTCTAGAATATCCCACCCACGTGGCCCGCCTGACCATAGAGATGTCACTGGTTATTCCTCTCGGGAGCGGTCTATATATGGATAACCAGCTGATAACCTTGTTCCTAAGTGAAGATGTTGATTCTGATGTCATAGGTTTTAATTCCTGAACCCCTGCCAGGACTAAGGTATAAGGGGCTGCCACTGGAGGAAGGTTGACAGGTTTTGGTTTACGGATGGGGTTGGATTTCTCTCCCATAAGTGTTGGATCACCCTTAGTGTCGGTCAGGATAGGAGCAGTATCTTTGGGTGGGGGATAGTAGTTGGAGTAGCAATTAATGTATGTGGAGTTATTGAAGGGGCGTTGTTGGTATTGGGGTTGGGCGGGAGTTGCAGTGTCTTGGTTGGAATGGGTTGTGGGTTTTGGGAGTCAGTAGAGGGTAACTTATTCTTTGCAACTGTAGTGGATTTGTTGCCCTTTTTAGACTTTGGATCGGGCCCCCTTTCACTACTTTGGCTCCATTGAGATCAAGTTTCTTCGAATCAGCTAGTTGCACAGTGGATTTCTCGATGTTAACTAGCCTGGCTTCGATCTTGATCAATCGAGCTTCAAGGGGGCTCAGTAGGGACCTAAGAAGTGTGCCAATATCCTCCAGTGTGATGTCATCGCTGGAGTTATCCACTAGAGTGATGTTTGTGGCCGGTGGTGGTACCGTTGTACTATGAATTATGGGGGAAATTGTTATGCCCGGCTTCTCTAGATTAATAACTGTATTGCCTCCCTTCGCCCCTTTTCGGCTCGATGGTTTAGATTTTGGAGACTTTGTCTTGTTATCTTCTTTGTTTTGACCCCCCCTCTTCTTTTTTTGTATAGCACCTTCCCTGACCCCCTATCTCTGTCAGGGCTAAGCTCTTTGTCATTAGCTACCACTATATTGGGTTCGAGTGTTGGGTGAAGGATTCCTGGTGAGATTTGAGGCAATTGGGTGTTTGGGAGGGCCATTAAACTCATGTCCTCAAGTTCACTGGGAGCCTCCATTGTAAAATCGGGGTCAGTTGTTGTAACTCTCGGTAGTTGATGTGCTACCTGGTCAGTCATTTCACTGATTGTAAGTTCGGGCCTCCCCTCCGGGGTTCTGGCTTGAGCCATTGGTCCCATTGAAGATCTCCTAACCCAGTCAATTTCCTGGGAAATTCTTCTCTCCAAAACCTCAATTTCCTCAATCAGAAGAGATCCGGCTTTGACGAAGTAATTGTCAATGGGGCCCTTTGCGGCTCCGGCCGCGGCTAGTGTAGATTTGCTTCTGGTTTCTCTAATACTCATTGCTCCGTTGGTTGGGAGACCAGATATGGCAAAAAAAGGAGGGGGGGCCCGGACCGGACTCGCCCGTATTCGAACGGCCTCAAACGGCCCGCTCTTTGCCCGGTCTTCGCCCCGAGCTCCATCCCGCGCGCGTCCCGCGTCGCGGTGGAGAATGCGCCTGTGAAGTACGAGGAGGCTGAGGGCGTGGCCGCCGGGAGAAGAGGCACCAGCTGTGCAAAATGGAGGATGCTGGTCCTCTCAGTCCCCCGTAGGCTCCACGCGCTGTATTCCAACCAGAGTCCTCAACCTGGGCTGTTATTCACTGGGAGCGAGTGTGGTATCCGCCGACTGCGGAGCCGCTCACACCAGCTGAGACAGCCTCAGGGAGCAGGTAGAAAACAGGGAAGCTGACACGATCCTCGCGGCTACAGAGTTAGTCTGTGAGCGGCACCCGCGGAGCGGGTGTCGCGAAAGGTAGAGGAAGCAGGAACAGCCTCAGAATGCAAGCAGGAGTCAGGGACAATCCTCGTGGCAAAGGAGATTTCCTCTGTGAGCAGCACCCCGATATCATTTGTAAGAAGAAGTTATCAAGTTCTGAACATGAACAAGTTCTGTGCATCGTCAAAAAACAGACCGAGGCCTGGATGCACTTTTCCCTTTTGGCCACTAGATGGCAGTGGAGCTTACTGTTCCTGTGCTGTGCTCGGCTCGTTCCTCACCGAGTTTTCCAATGCCTTTCACTTCCTTTGGAGAAATGCCGGTGGAGGCTTTTCTAACTTCGGCTGGTCCACATTGTTTTACCCCCGGGCGCTCACTGCCAGGTAAGTGCCTTCTTCTTCCTGTCTGTGTGCCTGTACAAGTGCGGTTGGGGCACACGTTCTGCTGCTACTGTTCGCAGGTCCTGCAGCATTGTTTTTGGTGCAGATGGGGGCTGTGCAGCATAAGTGTGGCAGCGCTGTGTGCTCACTGTTCTCGTGAAAAGAGCACCTTTACCGATGGCTATCGCTCACCTTGTGGCAACTGGACCCCACCAGGCTGCAGAATGGTTCTCTTTAGCGAGGTAAGTGCCTTGTGTGTCCTTGGTCGGGTGCTGCTGCAAACATTTGCGCGCTGGGCAGCCCCTCACTCGTTTTCCTCCCGGGCTGCACAAAGGGGGTGTGTGTGTGTATGGCTCCGATTAGCCCCATGTAGCGCCACTCACGCTGCGGACTTCTCCTGTGTGCCCAATCTGCTTCTCATGGCTGCATTCAGGCTTCCTTTTCCTTGGTTACTCCGCCGCCGCAGCCTCACAATTCACACACGGCGCGGCGGGGGAGGGGTGTTGGCATTGTCCTCCGGGTCGCACACTACTCTGGGGCCTTGGCCGGCCTATACCTCTTCCGGCTGTGCTGGGGCGCTTGCCAGCTGCGGGGCTTGATACTGTTTTTACTGGCTGTGGGCCGGGCGCTGGTGTTTCACTGTTCCCTCACCCCGCCGCCGCAGCCACACGTCACACGCGGCGCGGGACGGGGTGCGAGTAGCACTTCACTGCAGGTGAGCTCCGCTGGAGATTCCTGTCATAGCGGGTGGGCTCCGCTTCACTTATTCGGCACCCAGCAGCTCTTCACACGCTGCGGGCGCTTCCCTTTCATGACCATTCACCCCGCCGCCTCACTTCTCTCACGCTGCGCGGCGGGGGACGCTGCAGGCAGGCCGCGGGTGGGTTCCGCGACCCTGGCCGTATTAACGGGGGCAATATCTGGCGCCGCTCGCCCTGTTGGGGCAACGTGTACAGTTAATGGCGGGTGGGCTCCGCTTTGCACGTAGACTCGGCGGCGCTAGCTGGCGGCCGCTATTATCAAGCTCACCTTCGGCCAACGGGCTTATTCGACCACGCGGGTGGGCTCCGCGTTGGTTCAGCATACGTAGGCACATTTGCGGCCGACGCGGGTGGGCTCCGGTCGGTCCGCACTTTTCTTCAGGCTCACTTGCGGCCGGTACAGGTGGGCTCTGGCCGGTCTGCTTATATTCTTGGGGGCACCGCCACGGCAGGGCGGCATTCAGCAGGCTGGAGAGATGTGGGGTGGACTCCCGGTCACCTTTTTCCTTTTCTCCAGGCCCGGGGCTCGACACACGCCTCGTGGGCCTCTCGGCGGCCGGCTGCTTTCTCAGGGGGTGTGCCTTTGCAGCAGGCAGCTCTCTCTTCCCCTTTTCCTCGAAGTTTTCTTTTTGTAAAGTCTGATGATGGGCCCTAGGCCCTCATACTGGCAATCAGTCACACGCAGACACAGGACACACTGGAAGTATGGTGCAACTGGCCCAGAGCACGTGCGCTCAGCCTCTTTTATTAATGCTGTGTCACCTGACCAGTGACATCAGTGGTGGGTGGGTGTTAAGTGTAGATACAGGCTCAGCACTAGAATGCTGACTTATGCTGGGCATTACACCAGCCATCGTGTGCCTCTGTGCTCCCAGAGCCGGCACCTGCGCCTTGGAGCTCCATTACAACACTGGAGTGGTGGTGAGGTCACAGTTCACTATTGTGTTCTGCTCTCGCATACCTGCCCCCTCCAATATAATATCCTCTTCAGTACTTGACAGGCATAGGAGGCATGCTCCTGACAAAAGTAAACCTATTGGCTGTTTAATAATATTTGAGAGTGTGGTGATGAGTGTAAATTAGGGAGCTTCTGCTGCATTTGGAGTTGCCGATTTTGAATCCTTCACGGTCATGTTGTACGAGTTTTTGGAAGGTCCCTTTTAAATCATCTTTGGTTAGTAGTGTTATTTTCCAGTGCGAGATGTGCCTCCTATCACTCTTCCCTCTTTGTTACGGAATTACTGAGGCGTGAAGGACTGGGTTTTCCTAGAACCCAGCGGTGCCAGGGACAACACCTGAAACCTTCGTGGGTTACCTGTTCCGGCGTACAAATGACAGAGACACGGGACACTTCCTTCGGCGTTAAAGATTCGAGGTTTATTTACTGCAGGGAACACAGAAGTCGCAAGAAGTACATAGCATGTAGGTTCAAGGAGACTGTTTCAATTTGTATGTGTGGATCGCTTCTTTTATACAGTTTTTCGTCATACGATAACATGTCAAACAAAAGGTTACAACCCAGTTCCCACAGTAAATTTCATAGGTGGTCGCTTTCATGTATTCAGGGTCCCGGAACATAATTACAGTAGCATTGCTGATTCCCAACTGTAAAAGTACATCTTCTCACCATTAGTGCATTCCATTCCGGCAGTAAACGAATCAAGGAAGAGTCAAAAACAGGTGCAGAGGAAGACGAGGGTAGCGAACAGATTGAAAAGAGTGTAAAGGGGGTGCTATCAGAAACACGATTGCAGGGATCAAAGGAGGCGTGCCTAATGAATGCACAACTGAGACAATAGACCGGCACGGCAAGATGAGCCTCGAGCGGGGCCATCTGCCTTGCAGTGTCATCCCCCTCGTCATAAAGACACCCTCAAAGGAACACGTGTCTTCCGCAAGAGTTTGGGAATCCCAGGGTCACGAAGCGGACCCGTGGGTTCAGATAAAGAAACCCACGTAACAAATGAACGGTTTAGGTTAGCACAGCGAAAACGCGTACACCCACTAAACTCGTTATTTGCGGTTCATAGATACCAGACTCGACCATATTCGTGCGAGTCGAAAACACCACTTACAATTGTCACGGAACCTCAGACGCTCCTTTTGCCCTCATGTAGGCAAGCACTAGTCGGAATCAGAATCGATCTCGATATTCATCAGACCATCCAGATGTTGCTGCAACATTATTCTATCCATCAGTGTTTCCTTGGTAACAGGTGGCCGTCTTATACACGTTGTAGCACAGAGGCCACATAAGGCAGGACCACACTGCACGCAAAGACAACACGTGAACAGAAATGCTACAACAACCCCAATGATCATCAGAATTTTCCAACCCCATGTCGACATCAGGCCCCAAAACCACCCTAGTAGCGTCCAATCCCCTACGTCCACGTGTATGGACTCGGAGATCTTATGCAACTTCGAGATGGCTTGATAGACAGTTGGAGCGTTGTCAGGAATGAAAATACAACAACTCGAATGGATCACCTTACATACTCCACCTCTATCTGCAAGCACAACGTCTAAAACCATACGGTTTTGTAACGTCATAAGCCTGTCCGCCTGAAGCTCTGCTGTAAGGTTACCAAGGGCACTCGCAGTGATATTAGCAGTCAATTCCACCACTCGAGTCAACTGTCTCAGGTTCCTACTATTGATCATAGGTCCCCAAAACGGCAAGAAACCCTTAAAGAAGTCTCCTGCTTCTTGACCGGCAGTGTCCTCTCCGCTAATCACACCTCTCACAACTCTGGTCTTGTGATAATCCGACCCAACAGTAAAGGTCGGCGGCAACAGATTCGCAATATAACAGGTGCCTGAAAAGTCACGAGGCAACCATGTATATGCGCGATCGTAACAGACAAAGTATGTACCCTTGGCAGTCAAAAGAGCAGGGGAAGAGGTCGTTGGTAAAACATACGTTTCAGTACAGGCACTCCTCCCGAGCTGAGCTCGCGGGCTTCGGCCGAGACCTTTCAGACAGAAATTACCGAGATGGGGTACGATCCAAATCGGAGACGAGCTTTTAAGCTGCCGATCACCCTCTGACATACTATACTCAGCCTCACTCAGATCTCTGTATGCTCGCACCTCTTCCTCTGGGATAAGCGATGCGTCAAAGATATCCCTATCTAAATCGGCAATCGCTCTTGCCAAAGGCTTGTGGTACGGGCCAGGACCATGATCTGCAGTGCGTGGCTCTCGATGGGGGTAGGAATCTAGTGCGCTACGAAACATAGTTTGGAATGCTCGAGCTGAACCCTGGGAACTGTAAGGAAGGACCAAGTACGGAATTCCCCTATCCGTGGTATGTTGCATTAACCCACACACACAACAATTGGTAGTGTTCATCACCAACTGATGTTGATGAAGGAGCTGAACGAAGGAATTGTTCATGAATTCCGCACGTCTAACCTGCTCGTGTTGGGGTAAGATGTGAAAGGAATGAGGAGAAACAGTGGAAGTAGGTTTGGGTTCAGAGGAAAGGGTAGGTGAAGCAGAAGGCAAGAATGATTGTATCACATAGTATACTCCGCCCACCAGTAACGAAGAAACAGTTAGGAACAGTAGGAACACCTGAAACATAAAACATTTGGTACGTACAACCCTATGCAATTCGAATCTTTGTGCTTGAGTCTTCTCCACTTCCGACAACCTTGAGAAAGCCATCCTCTAAAACCGTCCGCAACGTTCTTGACGCACTTCGTTCTGTGTAGCAGTGGTCAATCCCCAGGAGTTCCTAGGAATCAACGGTCTCCGACCTAGTGTCAGGACCTACTAAACAGAAGGAAGTACCCGCAGGGCCCTACGGTCAACCCGGATGTAAGGTTCTTTTAATCAAACAATATATACAAAATCTCCTAGCTGTGGAAAAAACACACATGTGTGGAAAAGAACTCAGAAATTAAATAGGGACCACAATTGTTCAAAAATATTCAGAATGATAATGGGGGTAACGTGAATTTCAAAAGGAAAAGCAAAAATAATTTTTATTAGTCTCTAGTATTGGAACGAAGAAAATATCTGCTTCTTCCAGGACGAGTCTGCTCTTCAAACAATGGGTCGGATTGTGGAACAGAGTCCTGTCGGTCAGACGTTAGTTCAGATCTTGAATGCTCCAATGGCAAAGGTTCAATAAAGTTGTCTGATTGCACTGAAGTATCTCCCACAGGCTGAGCATCACTGAACGGCACAAAATTCGGCAAAACTTCTGTTTCTGTTGCAGCAATGCCAGTCCTCACCCACGAGTCCGCCGGTAAAGGTATTGGTACCTTTTTGGTGTGGGTGGCGTGCACCCAATGCTTACGTCCTTCCAAACGAACAGCGGTCCTCGTGGCGAGCAACACTTGGAAGGGTCCAATAAACCTTGGCTCAAGGTTTCGCTTCCGGTAAAAGTTTCTTGTTACCACCCAATCTCCAGGTTGGAGCTGGTGGCCTGGACCCTCCGTCTGCGCCGGCAGTGCTTCAAAAACCTGTTGATGAATTAACCTCAGTTTAGCAGTCAGATCATGAAGGTAATCAATTAGCATTGGATATTCAAGATTCGTGAACGCACTGGGTCTAGGAACCCCCCAAATATTTGCAGGACGGCCGAACACAATCTCATATGGGCTGAGCCCTACTCGAGAGTGTACAGTCGCCCTAGTTGACAAAAGAGCCAGAGGCAAGGCATCGGGCCACGAGAGACCAGTCGTAGCCTGAATCTTTGCGAGCTTTAGTTTCAGAGTACCATTGTACCCCTCAACCAAACCTGCTGACTGGGGATGATTGGCGCTGTGGAATTTTTGTGTAATTCCAAGGCCCTTACACACACTCTTCATCACACTCCCCACAAACTCACTTCCGTTATCAGACCATACAATCCGTGGCATTCCATACCGAGGGAAATATTCCTTCAGTAGGACTTTCGCGGTGGACAGGGCAGTATTGTCTTTGAGAGGATAAGCTTCGATCCATCGGGAGAATGCGCAAACCACAACTAAAACGTATTTCAGGTTATTACATCGCTCCATATGGATGAAGTCTAGCTGGATAACTTCAAAGGGACATGTAGGAGGAGCAAAGTGGCCAGGGGGTGTAGGAGTACCCTTGCCAGGATTGTACATCATACATATCATGCAATTCTTGACCAATCTCTCTGCACACTTAGCGATACCATCATTCTTCCATACAGGGGACAACAACTTGCAGATACCCTTCGCGCTAATATGTGACAAACGGTTTGCCATGGTCACAACAGCTAGCACATATGCATCCGGCAACATCCATCTTTGATTCTCCGACAAATCAATCCAACATCCATTCGCATCCAACTTTCCTGTGCTCTCCTTCCACTTGGTCTTTTCAGTTTTGGTGGCCTCATTCTGAATCGCTTTTACACTTTCGACAGTATCCTCACACATACCAGTTTCTGCAGGCCACCTTACCGAACTCGTCACATACATTCTGGTTGCAAGGTTTCTAGCAGTCTCTTTAGCAATCTCATCCGCAAACGCATTACCACGACCAACATCATCCGTCACCTTACGGTGCGCGCTACATTTAATAATCGCCACCTGCTTGGGCAATGTGAGTGCGTCTAAAAGATCATTCACAAGCTGTCCGTGCTGGATCTTCGTACCATGCGATGTCATAAAACCTCTCTCTCGCCACAATCGTCCAAAGCTATGAGAAACACCAAAAGCATACTGGCTGTCGGTAAACACATTCACCCGCTTCCCTTTTGACAAAACACATGCTCTCGTCAAGGCAATTAGTTCTGCCGCCTGTGCAGAATTCTGACTCAATCTCGCCCGTTCCACAACCGTGCTTAACGTTACCACAGCATACGCAGTCGTCACATCACCATTCGGCAACTTAAAACACGAACCGTCCACAAACAAAGTACCATCGGGGTCTTCCAATGGAGTGTTTTTTAGGTCAACATGACCCTTCGTTTCTTCCTCAGTTCGCAGATAACAATCATGTGGTGGTACCTCGTCTGATTCCATATTGGTTGGCAACAACGTCGCCGGGTTCAGGACATTGCAGCGCTTTATTTGAATATGACTTGCCAAAAGCGTCAACTCATAACCGGACAACCTTGCGCTCGTCAAGTGTTGAGTTTTCGTACGATTCAAGAGAGTATCAACTGCATGCGGAACCATTACCGTAAGCATATTATCCATGACCAATCCTGCAGATTGTCGGATGGACACCGCAGCTGCCGCTGTTGCTCTCAGACAACTCGGCAATGCTCTAGCTACTGGGTCCAAGGTCGAGGAAAAATATGCACATGGACGCTGCTTACCACCAAATTGCTGCGTCAAAACACTCAACGCACAACCTTCCCTCTCGTGAACGTATAGTGTAAACGGCTTACTGTAGTCAGGAGTACCTAACACAGGAGCCGAACACAACGCATCATGCAGTTCAGAAAAACTTTTCTGACATTCTTCCGTCCATGGCAAAGGAGTTGGAACATCCTTGCACGTGAGGGCTACCAATGGTTTCGCTAGCAATGAAAAATTTGGAATCCATTGCCTGCAGTATGACGTGATACCTAGGAAGGCACGCACATCTCTCTGAGTTGTTGGCACAGTCATTCGAGCGATCGCTGCAATTCTCTCTGGGGTCAACCTTCTTCCCTCCTTTGACAATAAGTGACCTAAATAGGTTACTTCTTGGCAACAATATTGCAGTTTAGAAGGTGACACCTTGTGATGCAAGTCACAAAGATGCTGTAACAGAGACACCGTAGCAGTTTTGCAGATCTCTTTTGTGTCAGCAGCCACCAACAAGTCATCGACATATTGGCTCAAGGCCGCACCAACCGGTAACACAAACGCGTCAAGTTGACTCTTCAGGGCTTGGCTGTATATTGATGGACTCTCACAATAGCCCTGAGGAGCGCGTTTAAACCTAAAGCTACGACCACCTAACGAGAAACCGAATAGGTCCCTGCTTTCCTCAGCAATCGGAATGCTAAAGAAAGCATTCTTCAAATCGATCACTGAGAACCAAGAAGCAGATGCTGGAATCAGAGTCAGTAAAGCCGTAATGTCAGGCACCACAGGGAACTGAGGAACCACAATTTTATTTACCTCCCGTAAATCAATGACAAAACTATAAACAGGAGGCTTAGATGGATCAGTGCGTTTCAGAATAGGTAACACAGGACTATTACACACGTTTCCCCGAGTCTCCTCAATAACATCTTTCTCGATCAAATCATAGATGATCGCTAGCAACGCTTGCTCACCATCAAGGGAGATACGATACTGGGGAATACGTGGTAATCGCACATTTAATTTCAATTGGACAACATAAGGGGAGATGTCAAGTAGGCCCACGTCATTGGGACCCGTCGCCCACAAAGATGCAGGAAGAGAACTCAATTCCGGTGGGAGCTTATCAGCTGACAAGTACATAGGAGAGATTACTCTCTCACCCAATGTAAGTTTTACTCCCGCAGGAGAACAATACAAAGTCGCATATAAACGTTTCAACAAATCCAGTCCCAAAAGATTTTCACCACACCCAGTAGTCAAAATCAAAGGAGCTTTCAGCTCACGAGGCCCAATTGTAAGGGGCAAAGGGCAAGAAACCGGATTGCTAACAGGGGCGCCAGAGAATCCAACGGAAACATTCGTTAAGCCAGACAAAGGTGCGCCAGGGAGTTTCGAATGCATGATGGAACTTTTCGCTGCACCAGTGTCCAACAGAAAAGGCTCAACTACGCCCGATGTGGCAACTACGACGTAAGGCCCTCTCTGATCAACCGGAACTGATACTACTCCCTCTCTTCGTCTATGGCTGTCCTAGTAATTACCGTCATCAGTACCCTGGTCGATATAATAATCGTCCACATTGTACTGTGCGGATCTACCTGACGATGATCCACGCTGATCAAAACAATTATTGGAATCAGAGAAATTATTAGAACGCTCATTTTGATTCTGAGTAACACCACGACCTCTACCTCGTGAAGCCTGTTGTGGACCACCACGACCTCCTCTAGACAAATTGCCATTATTCCGATCGCGCAGAACCGGACAATCAAATTTCAAATGACCCTCACCTCGACAATAGGCACATTGATTGTACCCAAGCATAGATCTCTGCGAAGAAGAGTCATTCCGCGACTGCGACCTAGCGGGCTGCGATTGCGATCTATTACGCTGTTGAGAATCGTTTTGATTCGAGCGCGGAGGATATGCTTGTTGTAACAAGACTTTCGTTTTTAACTCTTTCGTCTTTTTGTCTGCACAATCATTTTCCTCTTTCTCTCTATTTTCATAATATTGAGCCGTAGCCAATATCTGAGCAGAAGTAGAAACAGCCCATGCACTTTCGGAATTTTTCAATTTGTTGCTAAGTTCAGGCAACAAATTTGATACAAATTATCCACAAACAATCTCTGACCTCCCTCAGTGCCCATATCTTGACCACTATGATCGATGAACGCTTCCTCAAATCTCGTAAAGAAATCGGAGACACTCTCGTCCTTCTTTTGCTTACAAGCAGACAGTTTATCCCAGTTAACTTTCATTGCTGGCATAAGTGTCTTCATAAGGGTAATTATCCTTTGGGGAAGATCAGTAATGAGCTGTTCAGGTTTAGCCCCACCAACTTGTCGTACGTCAGCCGCCACAAGAGCAGCCCAATCACCGCCTAACTCGGCTGCGTGATTTTCTTGACGAATTTTCGCCCAAACCGATTGTGGTACAACATTGCCGAACAACATGTCGATGTCGGCAAGATTCATTATCGTAGCATCCACTAGCTGAGACAATTCTTTATAATACCCCGCCCGATTTTTACGAGGGTCTGGCAAAGATTGCTTAACCTGCAAAACTTCCGATCGTTTCCATGGAAGGTGTATCCACACTCGCTGGAAGTGTGGCAAAATAGCAGGATTAACAGTCGCATCACCTGGCCTCCATACTGGGGGGACTTCACGCATGGGATACTGACCAGGCGTCGACATCCATTCCTCATGTTCGTTTTTAAACAATGCACGAGGCATCAAAGTGGGACGAAAAGATAGTAGATGCTCGACAGCGCGTCGAACATTGCTTCCCACAATCATACCACTCGAAAACTGAAGCTAAAGCTCAGTTAAAGCGGCTAGTACATCATCTGCTGCGTCAACTGATATCTCATCGCGTAAGAGTTTGCACATTTCTTCAAACACGAATCTTTGTGTTGGCTCATTGAATTGAGAGAAAGTGTCAACAACTATACGTGGAGGATTCTTAAGGGGATATCTAATCCAATTTTTCGCCATGTTAATTAGCGGATCACGTTCCCTACCACCAGGAAGCTGACTTCGTCTTTGGGGAGCATCAGAATCAGCAGACTCAAGAATCGGTCCAAGAGGAGAGTAAAAGTTGGCAACAATATTAGGAATACGTCGCCGAACAGACGGTGAAGAGGAGAGAAGTAAAGGGGTAACAAGAGAAGGACCAAATACAGGAGGAGCAAGAGCAGTAGGAGTAGCCACATGAGTGGAAGTAGCGGGAACAGTAGCTTGAGAAGGTATAGACGGTGGAGCAGTAGGGACAGTAGCAGGTAGAGGAATAGGAACAAAAGGATTTGCAGGAACAGGACCAGCGGCAGGCGGATTAACAGCCGCCGGAACAGCAGGTTGAGGAACAGGGGGAACCACAGGAGCTGTAGTATCCTGTGCGTATGGAGGTGGCGACTTTAATAGGTACGATAACAAGGGATCCTCTACTGCTTCCTCTCCCTTCTTATCAGTACCCGTCGGTAAAACGGGATAACACTTATCCACTGTCATACGTTGCAATCTATCAAAAACTTCCTTTTCCTTCTCTTCTTTGTCTCGCTGAAACTGCTCTGCATTTCTCATCGTCGTAACGATACCTTCTCTCTTATTACGTTTAAGCTGTTTGATTTCTTTCTGCTTGGCTTCTTTACGCCATAACCGAAAGGAATCGAACATGGCCGGCCTTGCTTTTCTTTGGAACAATTTAGCTTCAAGATTATCTAAAATCGGGGCCTCAAAACTACCATGAGGTGGCCAACTAAGGACACCGTCATCTTTAGTGTAGCGGACCCAGTAATCATTAAATGTGATAGGACCCACACCATGTCGACTATATAATTCATATGTTGGAGTTCCAACTGGAGGTATCGGACATGAGTCCTCCAATCGGGAATCCGCACCACAACCTTTAAAGCAACTAAACAAAGTACTACGACCAGGCATTGTGCACACTAGCCAAGTTTCACAAACTTCAAGGGTTATTAGACTTACAATGTCCCCGCAAAATGCAAAAACTCTCGGTTTTTGGCGACTGCAGCCGTCAAATAGAACGACTAAGAACAAAATACGAAGGACCACAAATGCAATGGAACCATGCAACAACTAAGCACCCACAAAAACTAAGGATTCCGGGGAGCGACCCACAAATACTTAACTCAAAGAACAATGGCGTCACCAGGAAGGCCCGTCAATCGTCTCGCTGTACCAAGGTCTACGCCAGGCGCCAAAACAGGTCGACAGTCAGGGCAGCAGTCCGTTGCAGCCGTCAGGAGGCGGGGATCTTCGCGGGAAAAGTCGTCGGGCCACTTGTTTCGACAACAGGATCGATGAAGCGGGGTGCACCTTCCCTCGTAGATTTCACACGAAGTTCCTCACGATCGTCGCGCTTTGGACCGGTACCGCTGATGCCGCCCCACGTTGGGCGCCAACTGAAGGACTGGGTTTTCCTAGAACCCAGCGGTGCCAGGGACAACACCTGAAACCTTCGTGGGTTACCTGTTCCGGCGTACAAATGACAGAGACACAGGACACTTCCTTCGGCGTCAAAGATTCGAGGTTTATTTACTGCAGGGAACACAGAAGTCGCAAGAAGTACATAGCATGTAGGTTCAAGGAGACTGTTTCAATTTGTATCTGTGGATCGCTTCTTTTATACAGTTTTTCGTCATACGATAACATGTCAAACAAAAGGTTACAACCCAGTTCCCACAGTAAATTTCATAGGGGGTCGCTTTCATGTATTCAGGGTCCCGGAACATAATTACAGTAGCATTGCTGATTCCCAACTGTAAAAGTACATCTTCTCACCATTAGTGCATTCCATTCCGGCAGTAAACGAATCAAGGAAGAGTCAAAAACAGGTGCAGAGGAAGACGAGGGTAGCGAACAGATTGATAAGAGTGTAAAGGGGGTGCTATCAGAAACACGATTGCAGGGATCAAAGGAGGCGTGCCTAATGATGCACAACTGAGACAATAGACCGGCACGGCAAGATGAGTCTCGAGCGGGGCCATCTGCCTTGCAGTGTCATCCCCCTCGTCATAAAGACACCCTCAAAGGAACACGTGTCTTCCGCAAGAGTTTTTGGAATCCCAGGGTCACGAAGCGCTCAGTATCCGTTCGCTGGCTACTTGAGGGCAAGAAACAAAATGGATGCCGTATCTAAAATGGAACCCGTGGGTTCAGATAAAGAAACCCACGTAACAAACGAACGGTTTAGGTTAGCACAGCGAAAACGCGTACACCCACTAAACTCGTCATTTGCGGTTCATAGATACCAGACTCGACCATATTCGTGCGAGTCGAAAACACCACTTACAATTGTCACGGAACCTCAGGCGGTGGGGTTCTCTCTGCTTTAATAGACATTCTTTTATCGTCTGTGCTAAGCTTGATTAAGGTTTCATGCCCACAATGTTTTAATTCAATGATTTCCATTACTTTTAACACACAAATGGATATATATTAGGTATAACTCCTAGTAAAAAAAAATACAGTCTGGCAGAGAAGCTAACGCTGTTTCAAAGGCTGCACCTATAAATAAAAAAATTGGCAAATTACTTTAAAAATGCAGATACCTATAAAAAACAGTTTGTAATAATGTTAACAATGTTTAAAAACAACAAAATACAATTAATGTGAAGAGATATAATAAAACCGTACATGGTGGAGAACCCACAGAATATCTTAAATTATTCCAATGGCACACTCCGGGTCTCTCCCCGAGGTCAGCAGAGCTAGCATTGGTTAAGGTCTCAAGAGTCAAGAAGACAAAATAGGGTGGCAGAGGTCTTTCTCATTTATCTCCCAAACTATGGAACAAGTTGCCACTTAATATCAGATCCCTATCGGTCCACACACACTTTCGAGCCTGGCTGAAAACTTGGCTCTTCCCCGATAAGTAACAACCTCCTCTTCCTGGGCTTTCCTATATCTCTGCTATCTTAGCGCCAAGACGCCTCGACAATCGAGTGCTTTATAAACTTTTACTTACTTATTAGACACCTATACAAATCACATCATAAAAAGGTAAGCATAACAGATGCACATACACAGAGAAATTACAAATAATGACATTATTAACAGTATATTTGACAAAACAGGATTCAATGCACGTTCATCATCACCGTGCACAAACACAACAGTAGCTAAAACCTGGGCTCCACAAATTCGTGCAGCACAATGGGAAGAATGTAGTGCCCTTAATGGAGGCTGGCCATTAAAGTGCCTACACTTATGATGATTGTTAGGATATATATATATATATATATATGTGTATGTATATATATATATATATATATATATATATATATATATATATATATATATATCCACACAAAACCTCCAGCAAGCAGAAGGAAGGGGCCATACGCAGGGAATCCAGGGAAAATCTTTAATTGGAAAGCAGTTTGGCATAATGCATTTCGACTTGAATGTCTTCCTCAGATGCCGCTGCTACACTGAAAATGATTCGTGCTGCCGTTTTCAAATGTCTCTGCAGTCCTCCCTTAATTGGAAAGGCACACCTCCCCAACCATGTGATCGCTCACCTGATGTAGTTCTGTTAGTCCTACATCTCCCAGAAAGCATCTTCTCTGGGTAAGTAATGCGTGGGGAATTGTAAATATGAAATCCTTGTGGCTTCCGTGTGTTGCAGATCCCGGCGTGCTGAACTCAGTGCAATATTTGTCCTCAGACCTCCCTGGGTCCCCGCAGACGTTCCACCCTCCCAGGCACAAATCCGCCGGGACGTGAGCTGGTTTAATAGACCGGAACTCCTCATGCAGTCATGAGCTGCCTGGTGACAGCGTCCCTTGCTGGATCCATACTCGGGAGGTGGGCTTGGTGCAATCCAATACCTTGGGAAACGAAACACTGCTTGCGCAGACACCAGTTGCAGCACCAGCCAACTTGACAGAACGAGGGCCCCTTAGCGCGTCTCTGGTTGACGCGAAAATATCCACACAAAACCTCCAGCAAGCAGAAGGAAGGGGCCACACGCAGGGAATCCAGGGAAAATCTTTAATTGGAAAGCAGTTTGGCATAATGCATTTCGACTTGAATGTCTTCCTCAGATGCCGCTGCTACACTGAAAATGATTTGTGCTGCCGTTTTCAAAATGTCTCTGCAGTCCTCCCTTAATTGGAAAGGCACACCTCCCCAACCATGTGATCGCTCACCTGATGTAGTTCTGTTAGTCCTACATCTCCCAGAAAGCATCTTCTCTGGGTAAGTAATGCGTGGGGAATTGTTAATATGAAATCCTTGTGGCTTCCGTGTGTTGCAGATCCCGGCGTGCTGAACTCAGTGCAATATTTGTCCTCAGACCTCCCTGGGTCCCCGCAGACGTTCCACCCTCCCAGGCACAAATCCGCCGGGACGTGAGCTGGTTTAATAGACCGGAACTCCTCATGCAGTCATGAGCTGCCTGGTGACAGCGTCCCTTGCTGGATCCATACTCGGGAGGTGGGCTTGGTGCAATCCAATACCTTGGGAAACGAAACACTGCTTGCGCAGACACCAGTTGCAGCACCAGCCAACTTGACAGAACGAGGGCCCCTTAGCGCGTCTCTGGTTGACGCGAAAATATCCACACAAAACCTCCAGCAAGCAGAAGGAAGGGGCCACACGCAGGGAATCCAGGGAAAATCTTTAATTGGAAAGCAGTTTGGCATAATGCATTTCGACTTGAATGTCTTCCTCAGATGCCGCTGCTACACTGAAAATGATTTGTGCTGCCGTTTTCAAATGTCTCTGCAGTCCTCCCTTAATTGGAAAGGCACACCTCCCCAACCATGTGATCGCTCACCTGATGTAGTTCTGTTAGTCCTACATCTCCCAGAAAGCATCTTCTCTGGGTAAGTAATGCGTGGGGAATTGTAAATATGAAATCCTTGTGGCTTCCGTGTGTTGCAGATCCCGGCGTGCTGAACTCAGTGCAATATTTGTCCTCAGACCTCCCTATATATATATTTCACTGAAAAAACCATAGGTTTCACACCAGTTATAGTTAGCTGAACATTTTACTCATACAAAACCATTGAAATTCCGACATTATAGTTAGTTGGACTCACTATACCTCGCGCGCCCGCAATCCACTGCTGATGATGTCACATTTTACATCATTCATGACATGGTCAGTGACATCACTGATGACATCACTGATGACATCTCAAATGACATTACTGATGAATTCACTGAAGACATCTCAAATGACATCACTAATAACATCACTGATGACATCATCCAGTGACTGTGTGTTTCTGTAAAGTTTAAATATGTTTTACATATTGAAGAATGAGTGGATGTATAAGTGTCTGGATGAAGGATTTAGTAGGTGCGTGACTGACTGTATAAGTGAGTGATTAAATGTGTCTTACTGAATGCATTGGTTAGTGACTAAACTGTCTGAATGTGTGCATTGGTATGTCTGTTGTTGTGTAAGCTGCTGCATGTGTTGATCAGTAGTTATATGAGTGGCTATATGGGTTATTGATTGGTTGCCCAAGTATTTGTATGTGATGCTGAGTGTGTGTGTGGGTGGCTGGGAGGTGTGTGACTCTGTGCATAGATGTGTAAGCAGTTGATTCACCTGGTGTATGGGTTCAAGAGTGCATGTGGAAACAGCTGTATGGGCGGTTGACTGTGTGCATGGGTGTTTTGGTGACTGAATGGATATCTCAGTGCTACATTTCCAAGTAAGTAGATATGTAAAACACAGTGCATGTGAGAGTTGGCATATATAAATGACTATACATGAGAGCCAGTGATTGTGTGAGTGGCTGTATGATTCAATGTGTACTTTTATCAGTGATTGTATAAGATAGTATCTATGTGTTAGTATATGTTTGTATATTTGAGGTGTTGTCTAACTGTATAGATGAGGAAATGGGAGAGTGATTGATTCTTTGCATGACTGATTAGGTGTGTGAGTAACTCCATGGATGAGTGGCAGTATGTGAGTGTCTGTATAGGTGTATGAGTGCATATGATAGTGTTGTATTGATGAGTGTCTGTATGTATGAGTGATTGTATGTGTGAATGAGTGGATGTGTGTGTAGTCCTCGGAATCAGTGAGTGCATATGTAGTTACTGGTATTGGTGTGTCAATAATTTCAGGAATGGTAGTTTGTATTTAACACTTGGTGTATCAAAGGTTAGATTAGAGTGTGAGCAGGTGCATCGTATTATCACATGGATGATGTCATCAGTGATGTTATTAGTGATGTCATTTGAGATGTCATCAGTGATGTCATCAGTGATGTCATTTGAGATGTCATCAGTGATGTCACTGACCATGTCATGAATGATGTAATATGTGACATCATCAGCGGTGGATTGCGGGCACGCAAGTTATAGTTAGTCCAACTAACTATAACGTGAGAATTTCAATGGTTTTGTATGAGTAAAATGTTCAGCTAACTATAACTGGTGTGAAACCTATGGTTTTTTCAGTGAATTTCAAAGGTTTTTTCAATGCTAAGTCCTAACTATAACGAGTGTGAAACCTGTATTTTTTTCAGTGAATTTCAAAGATTTTTTAAAAGCGAATTCCTTACTATATCGAGTTTGTAACCTACTATTTTTAAAGTGAATTATTAAGTTTTTTTAATAGCTGTTTTTTATAACTATTAATTATTATATTTTTAATAATATAAAAAAATTCTAAAATTAATTTTTCTATGTATTTTTCCTGTAGTTTTTTATTTTTATCATTTTACCTCGGAGCGCTCAGGGTTCGCGCACCCGTAAACGCACCCGTACACGTAGCGAGAGCCCTATTTCCGCGTGCGAAAAAAAATATAAGTATGTATTTAAAGTAAATAATAATGCAAGACATTCAGTGGCATACTTATAAAAGTAGTATTTTTGATTTTAAATAACCGTATTTTAACTTTAAACGCATTTCCTAAAATTTAACAAAATGTCATTCAGGCGCGCTGCGTAAGCGCCCCTGGAAGTGCCTACGTACGTGCCGCGTAAGCGCCCCCGGAACCGCCTACGTACCTGCCGCGTAAGCGCCCCCGGAAGCGCTCCGGAGCGCGTAGCGTAAGCGCGTCAAGTCATGTGACCTTAAAATAACACTTTTCATTGGTTGTTAACAGTTTTTTTTACAATTAATGAAAACCCCACCCATTTCCTTCACTACCTCTTTCACTTTGGAGAGAGCAAGACCTGTTCCCTTTTTCTCCTCTATAATTATTTGGAAAGAATGGCTGCAAGAGCATCAAGCATCAGTGACTCTGATGAGTTTCTCCATGAGGACTCTTCTCAATCAAAAGTTAAGGAGCACTTCATCTGGAAGTTTTTCAGCATTCCAGAAGGTGAGAAGAAAGTAAATGCGCCAAAGGTGGAATGAAAGATATGTCAGACAATTCTTTCACGTGGTGACCCCAGAACAAAATACAGTTTTGGGAACTCCACCATGATTAGACATGTGCAAAGAAGGCACCCCCAGAACTATGCCTGGGAGAGTGTCAGGGACCTGGCAAGGAATGCACCGAGAGATGGGGCCAGCACCTCGACTGGTGGTGCAACAGCTTCTGGAAGAGAAGGTCGAAGAATGATCCTGAACGTGCAGCCGCAGTTTGCACGCATCAAAATTCTATGCATGGACTGCGATGAACTGCTCTGTTATGGGGAGCAGAGTATTGAACTGATTTCTCGGAGGAGAGAGGAACACCGCTGCCATCCCCATCCCTATTTTTTCACCTTTTTTTGCTCCTGTTGAGCAGTTTTGGAATCCCTGGTTTGTTTTTTCCTTGAAAAAAATACAAAAAATATATAAAATCGTTATGAAGAAAAAAAAAGTTCTTTTAAGAACTAACTCCAATTCTCCAAAAAGAGCTATATTCTCTATAGATTTTGCAATTCTTTTTTTGTGAGAATGTGTACGGAATAAATGAATGAATGAAATGAGTGAACGACGGGGAGAAAGTGACAGAGCGAACAAGTGTCAGAAGAGGAGTGAGAGAAGGTGAGTTGTAAACAAGAGTGAGTTGAAGTGGGTTGAACCAAGGAGAGTGACAGGGAGTGACGGAAAGAAATGAGTCAAGGTGAAAAAAGGAGATTGATATTGAGGGAAAGAGGGTGATGGAGGATAAAGTAATGGGAGTGCGAGTAAGGCTAGTGGAGTGAGGAGGAAGAAAGGTGGAGTGAGTGAGAGTGAGTTGATGACTGTGAGGGTTTGAAGATGAGTGAGGGTGATTGAAGGGAAGTGAGAAAGAGGGGACAGAGGGAGTGAGGGTAAGACAGACGGAGTGAGAGGAGAGCAGTGAAGAAGTGAGAGGACAGAGGGAATGTGAGAAGGAGTGAGTGAAGTGGAGTAAGGTGAGTAAGGGAAGGGGAATGAGTGAAGGAGTAAAGGAAGGGAAGAGAGGGGAAAGGAAGTAAAGAAGGGGGACTGAAAGAAAGTGAGTGTGGGAGGGGAAGGAGGGGAAGAGGAGTGACCATGGGGAATGACGATAAGTGAGGGAAGTGCTGTAAGGCAACGGGGGTGAGGGAGGGTGAGAGAAGAGCAGTGACGTTGAAGAAAGAGTGATAGAGGGTGGATAAAGGTGAGTGAGCGTAAGACAAGGGGATTGAGGGAGTGAGGACATGGAGGTAGTAAAGGAAGGAGTGAGAGAAGAAGACTAAGTAAGGGAGCATAGAAAGATAAATAAGGGAGTGTTCGTGAGCTAAAGGGAGTGAGTGTGAAGGAAGGGGAGTGACAAAGTGAGGGGATGGAGGGAGTGAGAGTAACAGTGAGAGAGTGAGGGAAGGGGAGTGAGGATGTGAGAGGACAGAGGGAGTGAGAGAAGTAGTGAATGAAGTTGAGTAAGGTGACTGATGAAAGGGGAATTACTGAGGGAGCAAATGATAGAAAGAAGGGGAAGGGGACTGAAGTCGAGTGACTGAGAGCTGGTAAGTGGTGGAGGGGAGAGAGGGGAAGGGGAGTAAAGGAATGGGGAACGAGAGGTAGTGAGGGAAGTGGAGTAAGGAAACAGGGGAGAAGGAGAATGAGAGAAGGCCAGTGAGGGTGAGTAAAGAGGGGTGATAGAGGGTGGATAAAGGCAAGTGAGCATGAGACAAGGGGAGTGAGGGAGTGAGGAGACAGAGGGATTGAAGGAAAGAGTAAGAGAAGGAGACTGAGTGAGGGACCATAGAAAGCTAAGTGAGGGAGTGTTCCAAAGTTAAAGGGAGTGAGCGTGACGGAAGAGGAGTGAGAGAGTGAGGGGACTGAGGTAGTAAAGCTAAGAGAGAGGGAGTGAGGGAAGGAGAATGAGGATGTGACAGGACAGAGGGAGTGAGAGAAAGAGTGAGTAAAGTGGAGTAAGGTGAGTGAGGGAAGGGGAATGAGTGAGGGAGCGAAGGAAGAGGATAGAGGGGAAGAGGACTGAAGCATAGGTACTGAGAGAAGGTGAGTGGGGGATGAAAGTAAAGGGAAAGGGAGAGAAAGATAGGGAATGAGGGGTAGTGAGGGAACCAGACTAAGGGAACGGGGATGAAGGTGGGTGAAAAAACGGCAGAGAGCATGAGTAAAGAGGGTGTATAAAAGTGAGTGAGGGTAAGACAAGGGGAGTGAGGAAGCAAGGGTGTTTGACCTCTCAATGTAGTAGCTAATCATGTGCAATGTTTCTTTCAATGACTTTTTCTCAACCATTCGAATTACTTCTTTCAAAAAACAGATGCATACACCCTAATTTTCAGTGGAGAATGTTAAGAAACCACCAATCATTTCTTGTTTTTCAAGTGCACTGAATCTCAACCACTTTTTTCATAACTCCTACTTTCAAACTGCTATTTCATTTCCACAACTCATCTGAATACAAGCACATCTACCTTCAAGATGCCAAAAGTCTGGTTTGTGGGTCATAGCTTTGTTCACTGGAGTGAAAAATATGCAAGTAACAGAGGTATTTGCAACCTTCATTTACCAAATGTGGACATTGTGTGGATTGGACAGAGAGAATTGAGAAGTCACCAATTGATACCATTAGTAAAATCCTTTATGCATCTACCACACCCTGACCTCATAATTGTGCACTGTGGTGGCAATGACCTGGGCACTTTGACTGGGGTAGGTCTGGAAATGCCTTTGAAGGACATCTTTGGGCAATTGATGTCACTTTTTCCAAAAATTGCCTTGGTATTTTCTAATATATGCCAAAGGCAAAAATGGAACTGGTCCAACCAATTTTGTCCACAGATTGAGAAAGCAAGGAAACATGTACATTAATCTGTTTCTGCTTTCCTCAGAGACTATGGTATAGGTTCCATATACCACAACAACTTGCGTTACAACATGCAATGCATCTATAGGAGAGATGGTGTACATTTTACAGATGAGGGGAGTAGAGTCTTCCTCTTGAATTTGAGACTCTGCATTGGTACCTACTTGTAGGTACAAAAAACACCCACATAACACAACAGCTCTTTTCAGAGCTACCCTACTCTAAGCACTCTAAATTATTTTTTTAACTCTAATTTTTTACACAGTTTTTCCCCGTGGTGCGCTCAAGGTACGCGTACCGGGAAGCGTACATCCGCGAACATTTAAAAAAAAAAAAAAAAATTTTTTTGCCCTTCAGGGTCCTTCTAGGCCCCCTCAGAAAACCTAGGGGGTCAGGGAGGGTCTACCCTGCCCCCTTATAATCATATCCTCATTTTTATTATCGATTCTACTGAGACACAAGATGGCAGACTCTCCGGACTGTTTAGAATTTTGACAGACACCCGAGAGTCAATCAGCTTTCCGCTCGCGCACTTCCGTGTCGCACTGGGTGCACTCCCCGGTACGTGTACCGGTAAGCGCTGGAAGCGCGCATATAGATATATGTGTTTATGAACCTAATTTTCGTGAAAACCACTGGAGCAGTTTTCACCAAATATAGAAAAGGCACTTCTGCGTACCAGTCCCTAAAATTTTGCAAGGTTTGGTGTAATTCCGTTCAGCGGTTCGGGCTGTAGCCTTGTCTATTCGTCCTATGAAAATTAACATGGAGAAAACACGTTTTGGGACCCCCCTTTTTTCTCGTCCCCCGCTTGACGAATCCCCCCGAAACTTCCAGGGAAGAAGCGTAGCCAAGCTAGCCTAAATTTTGGAAAATCACATGCAAATTCCTCCACCGGCGCCAAAGTTATTCCCAATAGAATGTTGCGAATTTCCTATGGTAGCTAGGTCCTAACTATAACTACCTACTGGCGATTGCCAGTAGGTTTTATATATATATATATATATATATATATATATATATATATATATATATATATATATATATATTCATTAATAAAAACATAGGTTTCACACCAGTTATAGTTAGCTGAACATTTTACTCATACAAAACCATTGATATTCCCACGTTATAGTTAGTTGGACTCACTATAACTCGCGCGCCCGCCATCCACTGCTGATGATGTCACATATTACATCATTCATGACATGGTCGGTGACCTCACTGATGACATCACTGATGACATCTCAAATGACATCACTGATGATATCACTGATGACATCATCCAGTGTCTTTGTGTTTCTGTAAAGTTCTATACATCATTTGTGTGTTACTGTAAAGTTTAAATACGTTTTACATATTCAAGAATGAGTGGGTGTATAAGTGTCTGGATGAAGGATTTAGTTGGTGCGTGACTGTCTGTATGAGTGAGTGATTAAATGTGTCTTACTGAATGCATGGGTTAGTGACTAAACTGTCTGTATATGTGCATCATTATGTCTGTAGTTGTGTAAGGTGCTGCATGCGTTGATTAGTAGCTATATAAGTGGCTATATGGGTTATTGAATGGTTGCCCTAGTATTTGTATGTGAGGGTGAGTGTGTGTGGGAGTGGCTGGCATAGATGTGTGAGCAGTTGATTCACTTGGTGCATGGGTTCAAGAGTGCACGTGGAGATAGCTGTATGGACGGTTGACTGTGTGCATGGATGTGTTGGTGAGTGAATGGATATCTCAGTGTTACATGTCCAAGTAAGTACATATGTAAAACACAGTGCATTTGAGAGTTGGCATATATCAATGACTATACATGAGAGTCTGTGATTGCGAAAGTGACTGTATGGATCAATGTGTACTTGTATCAGTGATTGTAAAAGAGAGTAAGTATGTGTTAGTATGTGTTTGAATAAGTAAGGTGTTGTGTGTATAACTGTAAAGATGAGGAAATGGGAATGTGATAAATTCTTTGCATGACGAACTAGGATTGTAAGTAAGTCCATGGTTGAGTGATAGTGTGTCAGTGTCTGTATAGGTGTTGTCGCAGGGTTTCCGTTCTCTCACAGAACTGTGCACAGAGACCTAGAACCTGGGTGAGTTAGGGTGACCCACAACTCACCTTTGTTTCAGAAATCCCCTTACCTAGCTAGCTACAGTGTCGCATCGGTAGTAATTACTTCCCAATGACTTAGACAATCCAGAACATGAACTTAGAATACCTCAGGTATCGTGGAACACATGAACACTCTTTCGTTATATTATCATTCCAAACCGAAACTGGGAGGCAATGAAAACACGTGCAAGTTTGAAATGTTTATTTTTCAATGCAGCATTCTCAAACGCAGTATCTTGTATAATATCAACATACATATTGTAAAAATCAGAGTCAGCAACATCGTCACTAATCCATAGTAAGCAAAAGGTGATAACATGTTATGATGCAAAATCTATAGAATTCTGTGTCACCTATATTTCGCGCACCCTAATTAGCATATTATATTATATCTAAGAAGGTCTCATCTGGGTTCTTAGCAGGGCGGACCCATACCTCTAATTCTCAGTAGTAGGAGATCACATCAACAGCTACCAGCTCTCAGCATGCTCAGCATCAAGTGTGTTGATTCATTCCCTGTAACTGTATCTTAAACCCACGTAGAGCCATAATTTGGCACAAACATTATTGGTGTTATGAAACGTGGTGCGAGGATCAGGCCTACAGCAACCTTGTGTTAGG
The DNA here is from genome assembly GCF_964263255.1 of Lissotriton vulgaris. Taxonomy (NCBI): domain Eukaryota; kingdom Metazoa; phylum Chordata; class Amphibia; order Caudata; family Salamandridae; genus Lissotriton; species Lissotriton vulgaris. The sequence goes on from NC_141695.1 coordinate 571,274,896, forward strand.
TTATTCTGAGAGTGTGCAGTTCTCAGTGTGCAGACAGTTGTACCAAGTGTACCAAGCACGACTGATATCAGTGCAATAACATATTATTCTCAAATAAACACATCTTTCGTCTAGGTTAAAAGCTGCAATAACAATTAGGTGTCGTGTGCAAAACCGAAGCAGAAAGAAAATATGGCGTTTAAACATTTAATAAGCACATGCTAACTTAACACAATATATAGAAACGTAGTAACCATATGACACCCCCCCAATGATCCGAGGACGGTTAAAAAAATATAAGCCAATACTCTATGAGAGGCAAGACATGAAAGCAGAGTTCAATGATATTGAGCCAAGCTAAATGTATGTAAATTTATGTAAAATTTAAAAACACAATAATGTATGTATGAATGCCTATAGTGGCCACACAAAACACAAAAAGTCGAACTTGAGGCCTAATTTCAATTAACAGGCCTAGAACATATGAAAAAATCGAATGTTCGTATTGAAAAAGGCACCATTCAGAATTACTAAAAAGTCACGTGCCAGATGGAAGTATTCAGAGTCATTCCTCGTTGAATGAATATGCAAAATAGGTTGCTACAGCTTCCAACATGAAATCACTGCCATCATCCGAAAACAGTTCAGCCATCCAATTAAGCAATGGGAAAGAACATACGTGCTCCTCCAACACTGATTCCTCTAGCAACATCAGAGGACAACTCAGTGGGTTCTCGAGAACGCTCTGTGCCAGAAAGTCATGCGCCGCTGCGAATATGTCCCACTGACCCATTAGTCCATGCATCGCTGCTACAGCCATAACCCTTTCGCCAGAACAGACCAACTCGTGAGCCACTACGGGGTACATCAGCTGATCAAAGTTGACGTCAGGAGAAGTCGGTAAACAGAGACACAAATCAATGGCCCAGTCGAAATCACAGCTCAGGCAATGAAACACAGGCTGGACACAGGTAAAATAGGAAAATCTGAAGGGTAATCCAAAAGCCGTGCTCAATGTCGCAAGCGGCAAGGATCCATAGTAATCAAGCATCCGGTTGCGAAACCGCATCAGTAGGCGCTGTGCGTTTCCTTGCGCATGATGGGCATCCATGTTTTATAAAATAAAATATCACCAGAACGCCTGCAGCCAAAGCCAGCAAAACAGGAAATCCGCCAAACAGGCTAGCAAATATAGAATGAAAGAACGCAGGGATAATACCAAATACTTTTTCAAACGTAGTCACGAGACCACTGCTAACCATTTTAAAAAAATGAGCCAGGCTCGTTGTGGAGGAGGCATTGAAGATTTGATGAACCAGCTCGCAAAAATGAAAAGGCAAATCAGTACTTAAAAGTGCTTGTACTTCTGTGCGCGTGTTTGCTATGTGAAGGACATATGTTTCGCGTGCAGAGCTCAGGGCCACCTGTTTTTGAGACAAAAGGGCTCTTATACGGCCTAAACCATTGAACTCAGCTCTCAAGGTTGGTATTCTTGGCCAAATTAAAACTTCTGAATTCCCATGCGTGGGTGGATACAACACATTTTTGCAGCAAACCACCTTCTCTGACACGGTAACCACATATGCGATACCGGCCTCTAACCCACAACAAAACTCGTTATTCAAAAGTAAATAACTACCGTTGGACAACAACGTGAACGTGGGAACAATTGCAGGAACTGGCGTTACTTTCAAAACACAGGCCAAATTAGGTTTGTCCTGATTACAAGAACCATGCAACTGGATGTGTCTGCATATTAGTGAGCGGTCAGGCGACTGTGTACATTCCTCACCATTCAGATTCACTTCATTTCCCTCCTTAAGGCATCTGTAAGTGTATGGTAAAGACCATGTCTCATGGAGAAAAGCACTGCCTAATGGTTCATATCGCCCGATGGCTATATATTTCATACAATTTGTAAATTTATACAAAGCAAAAGGTAATGTTATAACACCATGAATAAGCCACGTCGCAGCAGTCACTTCAGCCACAGAAAATGGCAAGGATTCTAATTTTTCAATATGTAACATAGAAAATGTTGCTTCTCTCATTGACAGCATACGCTGTTTTTCAGTCAGATTAAAAGGGGCAAACAATGATGAGACGTTCATAAAAGTCCATGGCACTCGACCAGACTTAAGAGTCTGTAGTGTCCATGCAAATTGCATCACAGAACGTAATTGATTTTGACCATGATATAACACGGACACTTCATCATGTACAATGTCAACAACAGAAGACACAATATTATTTAACGTGTAAATTCGGGAAGAAAGCGTGTTAATGCTGTTATCAACAACTGCAAGCACCTTCTCTAAATTTGCTTGATCAATAGCTCTCAGGCGTTTAGCAGCCTCAACCTGGGTAACTTTCCAAATTTCATTGTAAATCACATACAGCCATCGTTTAGATCTACCTTTAGCTGGGCCTTTTATAAAATCATTCAAATCCACATTATCATTTAATAGAGACAGATGTATTTTAACTGCAGCTAAAGTGGAATGTTGTAACCAATTCTGACACAGCTTCCCCACAGAATAAGTAGTGACAGTGTAGTCTTCTTCAAAACGGGGATCGAGTCTGACTTTTGTGAACCCCTTAGCCAAACCCAGAAAACGGCGTTGGCAAGAATCAGCACTTTTATGCCACATCAGCCAACCTTTCGAATCCAAACTGGATATGTTAAAGGACGAATTGTGTATAAGAGTTTGCAACTCATGAACGGACAAATCAGTAAAAGTACCCCAACCTGTATATTCCTCCAAATCTGGGATGGTTGGTGTATTCAATTTTTTAGAAGTAGCCAATCCAAAGCATGTTGTTTGGAAAATGGATGAATTTAAAAACAACATGTGATTCGGGATGAGACATGCACGGTGCAAAGCCTCAGTGCCTTGTACCTGCCAATCTTTGGTACCCCAAATCGATTTAAGGTCAATTGTTCCTTTCCAAAACTCGTAGCCATCTACAGCCAACCTGTCTAGAAAGGACTTCGAATACAGCAATTTTGTATCGGTAAGTCTAACTTTGGACATGGACATTTGTGTCGTTTTAAAATAAAATGACTCGGGATTAGATTGATTAAAGTCTGTAAAATAGGTGTATTTTTTCAGAAACGTATTGGAACTGCCCCCAAATGGAGTAGGGCAATGTTCCCATTGTGTATAATTAACAGCTACCCTCCTGGAGTTTGTTTTATGTAAAAAATGATTACCATAGTGTTGAAAACAAAACAAATCACCATAATTAATAGAATCTGTGTACAGATCCTCAGCATCGAAGGCAGCATAATACTTTAAATCAGAGAATAATGCTTCTACGGCCTGAATATCCCAATCATCAGAGCGTATATCTTGTTTAATTACATCTCCCATGTTTACTCTAAGCACATTTGGAACATTAATCACTTCAGTAGGCCCATGTATCTGAAACCTAACCGCATCCCACACAATCCCATCAAGGACAGGCCAAGCAGTAATGTTAACTGTATTTAAGTTTCGTTTCAGTCTGTGCGCTGAATGTGAAGAGGAAAGAGGGGCCAATGTTCCATTAAGGTACCGAATTCCTGTTCTTTCTTTAACGTAGTGACCATCAATCAGGCGGAAAAAATAAAACACAAAACCAATTGACATAAAAAGATAAAATGAAAATAGGATCAACCAAATGTATGTCCAAGGCGGAATTAAAAAATGTTTTTTGAACAATGTGGCATATCTGGCAATGTTTGTGGGTTTCTTTGAAGTTTCCGAAACAGAGTCAAAAGAGAATCTGGACTGGCCTGCCAAACGGGTCTGTAAATCAGGCATCGATAAATCAGCAGGATAAGTGTAGTTTAGCTCATCAATGTTAGTATCAGGAATAGTATTTAATAAAGGACTGGCTATGGCAGGCATCTCGAGGGACACCTCCTGTTCTGCACCAGATGTAATAGCCAGCACAGAGTGCCTCACCATGGAAGGACAGGATACAGCCGGTGTCATGCTATGAAGAATCGGCCACCCTGTGTGTCTTGACATTGTCAATAGAAATAAATCTGTTTTCCTTACGACCTGGAAGTGGTGGTAAAATGACTGTTCTTGTGCCCTTCACTCCAAGAACTCGAACCGGTGCTCGATATGAGGGACCAAACTCTTTCTTGTTATCGATCTTCTCTCGAACCAGTTCTCCAACTTGGGGTAGCCAGCCAACTACCGGGATCTGCAGCGCATCATCCGATGTGGAGGGCAAATGTTCCTTTGCAAGACTGTCTCTGGTCTTTTGTAGATTCTGTAAAACATTGCAATGTTCATCTACGTCAAAGGACGTGGCCTGGGCCTTGCTGTCTAGCCCATCGAGGTCAGGTACATACATCTTGATACCAAAGAGCATTTCGTATGGGGTCCGCCCACCCAGAGACCTTCTAGGGAGATTATTAAGCGCACGCTGCACGCCTATAAGGTGGGCTAACCAGTTTCTACCAGTGCCTATAACTCGAGCTGTCAAAGATTGCTTTAAGTCGCGGTTCATTCGTTCAACTACACTATTACCCTCAGGTCTGTAGGGACTCGAAAATTTGACTTGGACCCCCATCGAAACCATAGCATCCTTATACGCCTTAGAGGCAAATGCCGGACCCTGATCCGAATGGAAGGTACCACAGGCAAAAATTCCCACAAAGACTCGCAAATCCTTAATGACAGTACGTGAATCAGCGCTCCGATGCAGCCATACCCACACAAAGCGTGTGCATGAATCAACTGCTACTAAGATGTACTTATATGCAGTATCAGAAGAAAATGATCCAAATAAACACATCCAAGTGGTTTATTCGAGATGTACAACTGTGTTTGAGGCGGACGCGCAGCAGTTGAAGGCTTAATCTGCTGGCAAATGTCACATTGAAGAACATATTCACGCGTCTGTTTGTACAGTCCCCGCCACCAAAATCTCTGTTGTAGCTGAGTTACAGTGGCCGAGACGCCCGCATGCGCAGACGCCACACCTTCATGAGCCGCTGTAATCAAAGCAGCCCTGCGATCCGAGTTGGGAACTAGACGTTCGCCAACTTCAGGGATTTTCACATAAGGAACCTTATCGGGACTTAAGTGGTATGTGTATTTAGAAGGGAATCCCGCAGGATATTTACTTCCCTTCTGTGTTGCAGCAACAGCTGCCAAGATGTCATCATCTATTTTGCTTTTGGATCTCGTGACTGCTGCAACTAGGTATTTCGATACCGCTGACTTCGCTGCTTCATCAGCAAGCGAGTTGCCAACAGCGTGGACCCCCACGCGCTGATGACCGAGAGTATGAATCACAAAGACAAGTGGCAGCTTCTCTTTAAGTTCCGCCACTCGTACCCAGATCGTTTTGTGTTTTATTGTGCTACCTTTGGAGTCACGAAAATCATTCTGAATCCAAAAGAACAAGTTATCATTGTAAGACTGGACACAGTAGTAAGAGTCACTTACTATTAAAGTCGTCACACTAGGATCTGCGTACTCTAATGCAAGCATCAGCGCACGAAGCTCTGCTAATTGTGCGGTGCAGTCCCCAAGTGTCTGTGTGTGCACGACACTGGACTCGAACTCATCGTTCACCATGGCACCGACCACAATGGCGCAAGCGGAAACGTAGGCATGTTTAGAGCCATGCGCAACCTGCGCCGAACCATCAGTGTAAATGATGCAATGGAAATCCTCCAACGGCCGCATTGCTAACGGAGCAGGATGAACAAACTCATACTGTAAATACTCCTGCGACCTTAAAGTGGCGTCAAAATTAAACGTGACATCCTGGGACGTCAAGGATGCAGCCCATTGAATCCACCGAGGGTGCAAAGCTTTGGAATTAGGTACACTGGCTTTCGTAACCGCCTCTAAGGCAGGACACGGGGTAACAACCAACATGCGCTTTCCTTGTGACAGGGCACGTTCCTTAAGAATTGCCATCTGTACAGCCGTTAAAACCTTCTCCACAGTGGAAAACCGCAATTCAGCCGAAGTGTACAGGTGTGACTTGTAAGCAATAGGTACTGTGTCTCCTTCATTAAAAGTCAGGTATGTGAAACCCACCGCCCCAGGGATAATTCTTATCACCAGGTTGGTTTGGTTATCACGAGTCTGTAAGTATTCAGAAGCGAGCAAATCAGCCTGCAAAGACTGCAGAATGGCCGAATGCTCAGGCAGCCAGCATGATTTGGAAAAAGATGGTTGTATCAAAGCATACAAAGGCTTGATACGCTGGGCATATTCCGGAATGTATGTCCTTCCGAAATTCAAAAAGCCCAGTAGAGATTGTAATTTTTTCAGTGTTGTCGGAGAGCACAATTGTGCACATTTCTCCAGGAAATGGGGTGCTAAACCCTTCCCTTCGTTGTTAAGCTCGTAACCTAGAAACAACACTGTGTACTCTGCAATGTGCGACTTTGCAAAGTTAAATTTGTAACCTACGTCAGCAAAGTTACAAATTATGCTATTTACTCGACACAGATGCTCCCAAAGATCGTCGTCTGTGAGATAAATGTCATCCACATACGAATAAGCAACTGGGTCGAAGCTCTACAGCAGAGAGACAATGCGTGCGGAAAACACTCCAGGACTATTCTTGTAGCCCATTGGGAGTCGTTTAAACATTTTTTGCACACCGGCGCATGTAAGACTGGTCCATTGGGAACTTAGACCATCTAATCTATGGGCATAAAAACCATTGGAAATGTCAAGCGAGGTTTTGAACCGTTTACGCTCAAGACTATTCACTAACGCAGAGCCATGCGTATTCTGTACTGCACAGTTACGGCAATGCGAGTTCAAATGCCTATAATCCAAAACCAAACGATATGAGCCGTCCGGCTTGTTCACAGTAAAAAGGGGGTTATTCATCGGTGACACACATGTTCCAATTACACCTTGATATTCCAATTGTTCTAGGATAGCTGCGACCGAAGCTTTCGCTTCACGCCGTATGGGATATTGAGGTTGAGGCTGTGGCTGTGACTGCAAAGGAATCTCGTGGCTTGGTGACAATTTGTCCCAGCCACACTGATTGCGGTACACAGCCGGCGCAAGCGCCAGAGCCCACTCTTCTGCAAAATGCAGCGCCTCCACCCTCGGCACAGTGTGCGCGAAGCTGGGCAGGATAACCTCCTCCCCACGCGGAGCTGCGAGAACAAAAGGTGGGGGCCAGTCAGCCTCCGAAAGTAAAATGTCATACTTAGACGAGAGATTTTCCCAAAATACCCCTTTTACAGTTCGCTGCATGTCACCTTCAATTAACAGGACAATTTCAAAAAGTCTTTCAGGGGGAGCAACATGCGTATCAGCAGTTTCAATTACAACATAACAATCAGTCGCTGTCACCTTCAACAGTGGACGGAGGGCCTCTCTCACTATGGTAATCTCGGCTGCGCTGTCCAGCAAGGTCAGAGCCCACGTCAGATTCCGAAGCCGCGTTCTCACTATCTGGGGCATAACGATGCGCGGTCAGGGCGGCGACTTTCTTCGTAGCAAACTGTGGTCTCTTGGGCGTAGAGCCTTCCTGCTGCTCTCCACCGTTGCGCGGGCGGGGCTGACCACGTCCTTGCTGGCCACCCCGGCCCCTGCCGCCCCCTCCACCACCGGTTGACGGTGCCGATGAGTCCTGAAAGGAACGAGGAGAGCGTTGGTCAGAAGCCTGAAACCTATCAGGCGATTTAATCATCGCGCGGTCGCGCAAATCATAAACACGATCCGACTGCGCAGGCAACGGAGACGCAGGAGCAGAAACCTGTGTTTGTTGTTGCTGTTGCTTACCCTGATTCTGCTTTTTAGGCCAATTTTGCTTTTTGGACTTTTGTTGACCACTAGTTTCCGATGTCTGACCCTGGGGCTGTTTCTTCTCCTTATCCGGAGAAGCTTTAACCCCCTTCGCATTGCGGCCAACCATTTTGTAAGCAGTCACAATAATCTTTGCCAACTGTCGGGGTCGGTCGGCCTCTTGAACCAACGCCAACGCGTTAGCCACCTGAAAGTTCACTGCATCCCCCTTGACATTCGCAAGGATCAGATCGCAAACCACTTCAAATGAGCCACACAGGCGCATGCCCAATTCAACAGCCGCCTCTGGTCCGTGTTCGTCTTGAACACGTTTAAGGACCCCACCCAGATTGGTCACAGACGGGGAGCCATAGCACCTCGAATAGACCGCCGCAAAAGTTTTTCCCCAGGTTTCACAGTCAGCAAGGTCAGGAGCCAGATCTTTCGGCAAACTTAGTGTAAGAATCCGGTGTTTATCACCCGGACTCGTATTGGGAAACACAGCTTCCAGCTGGCCGAATTTCTCAGCAAGCCAGAAAGGAAAATCATCCTTTTCTTGGGGCTTCTTACCCATCACGGAATTAACCATGACCGGATTGATTTTCAGACCAGCATGTTCTGCACGAAGCTGTGCGCCCCTAGGGGCCGCGTCCTGAACATTACGGCTAGTGTAATGAACAAGTGCTCTAATCACTTCCACAGCGACTTCATGAAGCCGCCGCAGATCTGCCACGTTACAAGTGGCACGTCGGGGGTGAGGAGTAAACCCAGCCAAAGCGGGCCACGGAGTGCCCGGAATGGACAATGGACCTAACCTCGGAGCGGTTAAAACGTGCGGTAGGGCGCCACCAAACCAAACTCCATGCTGCCAAGCGTCAATAGGTACTTCCAGTGCTCTGTACGGAGCGTACGCAGCCGGTACATCTGAAGCAGTGTAGGAGTGGAACACACCAGAATTAGCGTCCACCGGCGGAAATGTCACCCACGAATAAAACAGTTCGTACGGGTAAGCATGTTCCGCACTCACCACTAAAACCACAGCCAAGCCATCCAGAGGAACATCATGCATCCGCAAATGGTCACGCACCGCAATGCGACTATGCTGCGGGATGTCCACGGCTTGAGCCATGTCAGCACTAGGGGTGGGCGGAAAATCCGTTCCGCTCGCGGATTTTGCGGATTTTCGGGAAATCCGCAATCCGCGAGATTCGCGAATCTCCCGCAAAATCCGCAAATCCGCGAGCAGCGGATTTGGCTCGCACTGCTCGCACTGTTCGCGTGAGTTCGCGCCCCGCGAATAAGTGCGAATAAGTGCAAAATTGCAGAAATACGCTCTTAGCAAAACTGAAAGTAACTACTTACCAGGTTCAAAAGTTCAGGCTCATCATTAGTAGCCATTTTCTGTAGTGCTTCCTGAGGGGCCCCTCCAGAGTTCAGTTGCAGGTTGCAACTATTATGTGACCCTGCTCTGAACCTCAGAATAGTTACATATATGCCACAAAGGTCCTGAATTACAGCTAAGGGAGACAAGCAGGAGCCAGGCTGGAGGTTCAAATCCATTATTCAGCCCCTAATTCATTATTGTCAGTTGGGGCAGGGCAGGTGTTGTAACTAATTTTGCAACAATGAAAGCACTTAGCAAGTTCAAAAGATCACTAATCAGGAAGCACTAAGGAAGCAGGTGCCAGCTAAAAAAATATTCTGTGACACATTAATCAGCCCCAAATTAATTCAGGTCACTTGAGGCAGGGAAGGTGTGCTTGTTGCCACAATAATGTACACTGACTGGACAACCAGAGGGTGCTGTGATGAAACAGAGGGTGGCATGGGTGGGCCAGAGGGTGGCATGAGTAGTCAGAGAGTGGCAGTGGTGACAGAGAGTGGCAGTGATGAAGAAGAGTGTCCCAAACAGGCTGGACACGTAGAAACAACAAGTTCGCGAAACTTGCGACCCGACAGGTAAGTTCGCAATTTGCGACATTGTACAAAACCCTCGCGAACTGGCAGAAACCCGCGCAAACACAAAAAAAAAAAAAATCCGCAAATTCGCGGAAATTCGCGGATTTTGCGGATTGCGAATCCGCAAATCCGCAAAATTCGCGAACGCGAGATCCGCAAAATTCGCTCATGCTTAGTCAGCACAGGAACGAGAAAAAACAAATATTACTTTGTAGCACAACTGGGTAGTAATTCAAAGAAACCGTTTTATATTGATTCAAGCTTGAAAAAGACCTATTTCAAAAATAGGTAGGTTCTTCCGACACTGCCATTTTCCGGAAACGGGAATGTAGGCGTTAAGGTTTGAACGATATACTACTCGAGTGTCATGAAATAAGGCCAATCAACATATGGGCGCCATGTCGCAGGGTTTCCGTTCTCTCACAGAACTGTGCACAGAGACCTAGAACCTGGGTGAGTTAGGGTGACCCACAACTCACCTTTGTTTCAGAAATCCCCTTACCTAGCTAGCTACAGTGTCGCATCGGTAGTAATTACTTCCCAATGACTTAGACAATCCAGAACATGAACTTAGAATACCTCAGGTATCGTGGAACACATGAACACTCTTTCGTTATATTATCATTCCAATCCGAAACTGGGAGGCAATGAAAACACGTGCAAGTTTGAAATGTTTATTTTTCAATGCAGCATTCTCAAACGCAGTATCTTGTATAATATCAACATACATATTATAAAAATCAGAGTCAGCAACATCGTCACTAATCCATAGTAAGCAAAAGGTGATAACATGTTATGATGCAAAATCTATAGAATTCTGTGTCACCTATATTTCGCGCACCCTAATTAGCATATTATATTATATCTAAGAAGGTCTCATCTGGGTTCTTAGCAGGGCGGACCCATACCTCTAATTCTCAGTAGTAGGAGATCACATCAACAGCTACCAGCTCTCAGCATGCTCAGCATCAAGTGTGTTGATTCATTCCCTGTAACTGTATCTTAACCCCTTTACTGCTAAGGCATTACTCTTGTTTCTCATTTACTTTCCATTGAAATCAATGGAAAGTCCATGACGAGTTACCCTTGTCATTAGCGGCGAAGAGGTTAAACCCACGTAGAGCCATAATTTGGCACAAACATTATTGGTGTTATGACTAACGTGGTGCGAGGATCAGGCCTACAGCAACCTTGTGTTAGGTTATTCTGAGAGTGTGCAGTTCTCAGTGTGCAGACAGTTGTACCAAGTGTACCAAGCACGACTGATATCAATGCAATAACATATTATTCTCAAATAAACACATCTTTCGTCTAGGTTAAAAGCTGCAATAACAATTAGGTGTCGTGTGCAAAACCGAAGCAGAAAGAAAATATGGCGTTTAAACATTTAATAAGCACATGCTAACTTAACACAATATATAGAAACGTAGTAACCATATGACAGTGTATGAGTGCATATGATAATGTTGTATTGATGAGTGACTGTATGTATGAGTGATTGTATGGGTGAATGAGTGGATGTGTGTGTAAACTTAGGAATCAGTGAGTGTGTATGTAGTAACTAGTATTTGTGTGTCAATGGTTTCAGGAATGGTAGTCTGTATTCAATACTGGATGTATCAAAGATTAGATTACAGTGTGAGGAGGTGCCTTATATTATCACATAGATAATGTCATCAGTGATGTCATTTGAGATGCCATCAGTGATGTCATCATTGATGTCACTGACCATGTCATGAATGATGTAATATGTGACATCATCAGCAGTGGATTGCGGGCGCACAAGTTATAGTGAGTCCAACTAACTATAAGGTGGGAATTTCAATGGTTTTGTATGAGTAAAATGTTCAGCTAACTATAACTGGTGTGAAACCTATGGTTTTTTAAATTAATTTCAAAGGTTTTTTAAATGCTAATTCCTAACTATAACAAATGTGAAACCTATGTTCTTTTTAGTGAATTTCAATGGTTTTTTAAAAGCTAACTCCTTTCTATATCGAGATTGTAACCTACGATTTTTTATTTTTTATTTGCTGTTTTGTGTAAGTATTAATTATTATTAATTTATTTTTGAAGAATATTTTTCCAATGTTTTTTTTTATCATTATTTCCTGGGGCGCTCAGGGTGCCTGCACCGGTAAGCTCTCCAGAGAGCGCACCGAGAGCGCTATTTCTACGTTCGTTAAAAAAAATATGTATGAAAAGTAAATATTAACGTAAGACATTTAGTACCATACTTATAAAAGCAGTATTTTTGATTTACGAAATGAAAATGAATTTACATTTCTGTAAAGCTATCAAAACGTCACTCAGGCGCGCCGCGTAAGCGCCCCCGGAAGCGCCTACGTTCGCGCCGCGCAAGCGCCCCCGGAAGCGCTCCGGTGCATGCAGCGTAAGCGCGTCAAGTCATGTGACCTTAAAATAACTCTTTTCATTGGTTGCTAACAGTTTTTTTTTACAAAGAATGAAATCCCCACCCATTTCCTTCACTTCTTCTTTCACTTTTGTGACTGCAAGACCTGACTTTTTGCTCTTGGATCTTTGTTGGATTACCATGGCTGCCAGAAGATCCAGCAGTGCAGATGACACAGAGACATTTATTGATGAAGATGTTCCTCCGCCCCGGGTATAAGAACACTTCATATGGAAGTTTTTTCAATTCCAGATGATAAAAAAAAGTAAATGCTCCAAAGGTGGAGTGCCGGATTTTTCATACAGTCCTCTCACGCGGTGACCCCACCAAAAAATATTCATTTGGGAACTCCACGATTATTCGCCACGTCGAGAGGAGGCACCCCCAGAACCTTGCCCGGGAGAGTGTCAGAGCTCTGACACAAGAGGCTCCCAGGGATGGTGCCTCTACTTCAACCGGAGGACCAACTACATCGGTGAGGGGGGAAACCAGAAGAGCTGATCCCTAACATTCAACCTGCATTTAATGAAGCCATGATTAAATGCAAAAAATGTGATCAGCTACTTTGTTATAGGGAACAAAGTGTTATGCTCATGGTTCGAGCAATAGACAACCACCACTGACAACCCCAGTCCTAATTTAGATTATTATTATGGCCGGGATGCCCGTCACCCCCTCCCAACACAATCCCCAAGGATGGGAAGTCGGACGCAGGCTTGAACTTTTGGAAGGCGGGAGGGAGTCACCCTCCCGGCCGTATTTATTAAAATATGGAACAAAATTTAAAACATTAAATAAAAAGTTTCATAATCATGTACAATTTTACATTTATTACATTTCGATGAAGACATGTTCTTTGGCTAACCTTAACTGATCTCTAATACAAAGGTTTCCTAGCCGAGTCTAACATCCTGCAAAAGCATACATTCTAAATTAAAATTGTACATCCTAGCATTAAGGGCCAACGGCAAGGTCTTAACCGGTGTCAGATCCCTACTACCAAAACTCTCGCCCTCACGGTGTGAGTGGCGCATGCGCAGAGGACTGTACCCTCATTGCCAACTGTAATTTCCCTTGTCGTGGTGGGGGCCCCCTTTCCACTCGACGCCATCTTAAAGGTCGTCCGATTTCCCGTGTGAGGTATCTGTAGGAAGGACAGCGTGGACTCCCCCCCATCCCCACACTCTCTATCCGCCGTCGCGGATATCCGGCCCCCGGGAAATTAGTAGGAGGGGCATATAGCCGCCTCCTCCCCTGGGAGGGGCCTAGGGCCGTCTCCCCTTAGGCGACCCATCCTTAGTGGGTGCCGCCTCCCCGTGGGAGGGGCCAATGGCCGCCTCCCCCCGGGCGCTCCCATCCATTCTGGGTGGCGCCCCCCTCTAGGGACCTTGAAATTACTGCTCACCGATCATGACCTTACCGCCCGACCAAAAAATAAATACGACAGTTGTTTACCTACTAAGGAAGGAAGAAATTCATCATACCTAATTGTATCAGACTGTTTACTCCTAAAAAGAAAAGACAGTATCCTACAGAGAGAAGTCACACCCTCAACTAAAACATTCCTTCACTTTTCTACAAAGGAAAAAAGGGGCTAACTCAGCAAAACTTTATTACAAAACAAACATTGCCATAAGGGGCTGGTGGGTGGGTCAAAATTGCTGCTTGTTCCGTCGAGGGCTCACGAGCAACGAGTTGGTGCAGCCTTCAGAGCACAGGAACAAGAGGACGCTTCTTCGGATTTCCGCTCTATTTATTCTTCTGTGGGAGGACGTGTACCCTCCTCCGGGACGCCTACTGGGCGTGGTCATCGGTGTAGGTGTCTAGGACAACCCCTCTTGGGTGGGAAAAGGCGCGCCCCGGCTACGCCGCTTCGGGCATACCAGCCGAGACACGCCCCCCGCCCAAAATGGTTTCCCGGGAGGATCGGGGCACCCAACCATACGTTTGGGGGGACCGAGTGGTCGCCCCTTTCCATATGGCCGGGATGCCCGTCACCCCCTCCCAACACAATCCCCAAGGATGGGAAGTCGGACGCAGGCTTGAACTTTTGGAAGGCGGGAGGGAGTCACCCTCCCGGCCGTATTTATTAAAATATGAAACAAAATTTAAAACATTAAATAAAAAGTTTCATAATCATGTACAATTTTACATTTATTACATTTCGATGAAGACATGTTCTTTGGCTAACCTTAACAGATCTCTAATACAAAGGTTTCCTAGCCGAGTCTAACATCCTGCAAAAGCATACATTCTAAATTAAAATTGTACATCCTAGCATTAAGGGCCAACGGCAAGGTCTTAACCGGTGTCAGATCCCTACTACCAAAACTCTCGCCCTCACGGTGTGAGTGGCGCATGCGCAGAGGACTGTACCCTCATTGCCAACTGTAATTTCCCTTGTCGTGGTGGGGGCCCCCTTTCCACTCGACGCCATCTTAAAGGTCGTCCGAGTTCCCGTGTGAGGTATCTGTAGGAAGGACAGCGTGGACTCCCCCCCATCCCCACACTCTCTATCCGCTGTCGCGTATATCCGGCCCCCGGGAAATTAGTAGGAGGGGCATATAGCCGCCTCCTCCCCTGGGAGGGGCCTATGGCCGTCTCCCCTTAGGCGACCCATCCTTAGTGGGTGCCGCCTCCCCGTGGGAGGGGCCAATGGCCGCCTCCCCCCGGGCGCTCCCATCCATTCTGGGTGGCGCCCCCCTCTAGGGACCTTGAAATTACTGCTCACCGATCATGACCTTACCGCCACAGGCCGGATAGTTGACCGACTATCCGGCCCCCCCAACTCCTCCTAAAGGTCATGCTTCCTCAAACCCCTTAGCCATGCTATGAAGTCTCCTATGAGTAAAACATTCCCCTCCCGGGACAGGTGAACCCCATCATTCAGATACATGTGATCACCCTGAATACACCCATGAGGAATGCTATGCAACTGCGCAGAGCGAAACAATCTACCAATTTTATTGTTTACCTTCTTCACTGAATGGTTCAGTGCAGACACCGAAAGGCCCCCCCGCCATACTTTCCTGGGAATCATGTGGGACCAGGCAATCGTGCACCCCAGGATTCTTTTAGCCAACCAGCTAACAGCAGACAAAACTTGTTCAAACAACACTCGTCTACCCAGTGTCACCAAATCATTGCCCCCCAGGTGTACTATGACTACAGATGGCGGTGACATTTGCCGCCCTAAGAGACCCTCAACAAATGACTCGAATTGGTCAAAACAGAGCCCGCCCTTCCCATGGAAGGTCACTCTGTACCCGTATTCCCCAGCTGCGCGAGTCGCGTCACCTGCTTTGAATACGTCCCAGGCGCGCCTCACGTATGAGTGGCCCACGACCCATACCACACTCTCTCTAGACAGTGATCCATGACCGCTGGTCTCCTGGTACTGGGTCGACTGCAAATTCCGCCCCGCGTGACAGGCTCGCGAAACTGTAATTCAAACAAAAGACAAGAAGCGTGAGTGCATGTCAATTGACTTTACAACATGTGCAATCGCACATACCTTCTGAAGCAATTCGAGGACCATCGTCCCAACTGTTTCACTTCATCCGCACTCTGACCCCTGGCTGTAGCCTCAGTAGCAGCCCCTATCCTAAAGGAGTGGGTCCCGAAATCGCCCGGGTCCATGCCCGTAGCAGCGATCGTCAGTGCTAGCACCCTCTGGAACTGAAACCTCGTCAGTGGGGTGCCATCATTGTGCCTCAGCAAACTCCCCCCCCCATGTATCCGCCCTTAGTGCCAAGTATTCCTCTGTACACATTATCGGGCACGTGGGGGACCCTCGCACGCGCTGCACAACAACACTATTTCCCGTAGCCCCCTGGTCGGTCTTGGACCTGGCTATCGTGACTAGCATCGAATCACCCCTAACTAGGATGTGATCCCTGCACAAGCCTCCCTCAACGTCTTTCTTATTCCTTGCGACCAGTTCGCTCACAAGCATAGTCCCATGGAACGCTAATGCGAAAGCTGCCCGGAACAGAACTGCTTCGTACTGGGAAGAGCATGGCTCGACTAGTTTCGCCATGAGTATGGACAACCTTTCTAAGCCAATCGGGCGCCTCTCATCTTGCTTGCGACCCTCGAGGCGCTGCCAGCCGCGAAGGGCTTTTTTCACCAAAAAGGAACCTGTTGGGTCTTTTATGCCATGCACCTGCGCCATGAATGAAATGGCCGCCCTATGCCTATTGGCCGTTGCCGCTGATCGGCCCTCTCTGTGTAGTGCTACCAAGAACCCCAGGAAGGATTCCTCCTGACCCCAGTTCTGATTCCCTGTCGGACCCAAAAATGTGCAATAGGAACGAAACGCTCCTTCGTATGCTATCCTCGTCCTGGGGGCTAAGCTTGCTGCCACGAGGTCTTGTAATCCGGGGCACCGATTAGCCAAAGTGCCTCGGGGAATGGTGCCGCCACTAGGTCCGCTGTAGGCAGATAACCCCTGAACGCCTGCATATGTGAACGAGAGAGTGCATCAGCTGCATTATTCAGTACGCCTGGCACATGTTTCGCCCTGAACTGTACATTCAATCTCATGCAACGCAGCACAACTTCTTTCAACAATCTCAAGATCCATTTGCAGTGTGCTGCCTGTTGGTTAATGCATTCGACAACAGACATATTATCAGACCAAAATACCACAGAGCGGTCTCTGAACTCGTCTGGCCATGCCATCAGAGCAACAAAATAGGGAATAGCTCCAGGAACCCAATGTTACTTGTGAGACCGCTGGAGTGCCACCACGCTGGCCACGTTTGCGCCGACCATCGGTTACCAAAAATGGCGCCAAATCCCACGCTCCCCGCCGAGTCAGTCCACAAACCTAGCTCGTCAGAAGATGCTGGCGGCTTGCTCCATACTACTCGACCGTTGAAGTCCGCCAGAAATGCCAACCAAATGCGCATATCCTGGCGAACCTCCGCAGACAGTCTCGTACGGTGGTGTCCTTCTTTGAGACCAACCATAGCCTGTGCAATAGAGCGTGAGAAGGGGCGCGCCATTGGTATAACTCTCAAGGCAAAGTTAAGCTGGCCCACTGTTTGCTGTAACTGGTGCAGGGTCACTTTCTCCTTACTAAGGCATAGCTTCAAGGAAGCCCTAAATTTGGCTACCTTTCCCACTGGCAAACGGAAACATCCCTCCACAGAATCAAGCTCAATCCCCAGAAACTCCAGTGAAGTAGATGGTCCAACCGTCTTATCTGGTGCCAATGGGACTCCAAACTCCCTCATGAGGATGCAAAAATCATGTAGGGCCTGCGCACATTTTGTGTCGCTGGCCGCTCCTAAGAACAGGAAGTCATCTAGGTAATGCATAACATGCCTATGCCCTGTGGCCTCGGTGAATGCCCACTCCAGAAAACAGCTGAACTTTTCAAAATAGGCACAAGAAATGGAGCAACCCATCGGCATGCATTTATCCATGTAATAACCCCCTTGGAATGCAAAACCTAGCAAGCGCTGATCCTGTGGGTGTACCGGGAGCAACCGGAACGCCGATTCGATATCCGATTTCGCCATCAGCGCCCCGGGGCCCAGGCGATTTAACATGGCAACGGCATCATCGAATGATGCGTACCGCACCAAACAGACTTCTGGGTCAATGGCCTTGTTTACCGAGGAACCCCTTGGAGCGGACAGGTTATGAATAAGCCTAAACTCCCCCGGGTCTTTCTTCGGGACCACCCCTAACGGGGAACAGATGAAATCCGCCACCGATGGGCGATGAAAAGGCCCTGCCACTCGCCCCAAGCTGACTTCTTTCACAATTTTCCTCTCTACCACACTTGGATTATGTTGCGCCGATAACTGGTTTTTACAAAAGGAGTCCCCTCGAAAATCCCCCGCCGGGATGTGGAAGCCGTGCAAGAATCCCTTCCTCAACACCCCAGCGGAGACATAATCAGGGTATTTGTTTAACCAAGGAGTCATAGCCATGAGATCAACGGGTGTAGGCAATTGGTCACAACGATCTACCTCACTCCTGCTTGGACCCTCCCTTTCCTCCCGCCCCGTTATTTTTCGATCTACATGAACTCTCCGGGTGTGAGGAATTCCCACAGCCCGCACACACATGCTTGAACCTACAAGTTCCTTGCGGTCTGTTACAGTTGCCTCGATTGAAGCCCCAACAGACCCCCCGCTTTCCACCATTCCCGCCGGTTTTCGGCTGGTGATCGCCACCGGCGCCTGCTCGAAAGGGCACCGCGGGCTTTTGGCGGGAAACCCCTGACCCGCTCCCGCCCGGCGAGGATGTACCTGCCGCCCCCGGCAGGAGCTGCTTATGCCATGAGACCGAGTCGAGGCAGTCCCATGTCAGAGAGGCATCATATTCTTTTGCTTTTCGGAATTTCATGTCGTAACGTTTCCATTCCTCTCCCTCATACATTGCATAGAAATCCATAATACGAGTTTGATAGCAAGACAGTTCAGTTAATACTTCGGGTTTACGTTCCCCCATAACTGCAGTAAATATTGCAAAGGCCTTCGCCCAATTCGTTATCGTTTCGTCCACCCTGAACTCCGCCATCTTGGCGCACCACATGCTCGGGTGCCACAAATCTTTCTGGGTTTTGGCATATTCCATCCCGCGATGGTCAGTTAATAACGAAAACATATTGAAATACTTGTCTCCCCATATCAACTCTTTTGTGGCCATAGGGATGTGCTGTGCCACCCTCTCCCGCCTTGAGGGTAATGAGCCCTCCCCCGCCATTGGCAAAGCGAGCTTACCCGGTTCGGTCGTTGTTCCCGCCGTTTTCTCGAGACCAACTGCCGGTCCTACCGGTGTCACCTGTGGGGAAACAAGAGGAAGATTCGCCTTCGCGGCATCTCGCGACTGCTGCAACTGCTGTATTAGTAACTTGGCCTCTTCGGCCGTGTCTCCGGCCGCCTTGGCACCCCCTGCTTTCTTATTGAGCCATGCGGCCAACTGGGTGGCCAATTCAGGAGGCATATCCTCATCGTTAGCGGGGGTAATCACAACCGGGATCAGTTGACCCGCGTCTGGGATTGGTACCGGGCCGTCAGCTGGTGTGACCGGGGTGGCCGGGGGCACCTCAGGGACCGGGACCTCCCCTGAAACCGCCCTCTTTTTGACCCGCTTCCTTCCACCCTCGGGGACGATTCCCGGCAAGGCCGGGCCTATTACCTTCTTAGGGTTACCAGGATTGCTCAGTGCAGGCAGTTGCTTTTTGACGTCCGCCAGGCCTCGACCGATCGACGGGACTTGTCCGAGTTTCCGCTCCATGCCAGCCATTCGGTTCATCAACAGGCGTAGCACCTTATCCGTTTCGGAACCCTTTCCTGCTTTCTTGCCAGCCATGGTTTCGATTATCGGCTTCTTAGACGAGCAACGAGGTCCTGGACTCTTCGCCTTCGAGTAACTGAAAGAAAAACAACAAGATTACAAGTTCTCAAAATTGCTGCTTGTTCCGTCGAGGGCTCACGAGCAACGAGTTGGTGCAGCCTTCAGAGCACAGGAACAAGAGGACGCTTCTTCGGATTTCCGCTCTATTTATTCTTCTGTGGGAGGGCGTGTACCCTCCTCCGGGACGCCTACTGGGCGTGGTCATCGGTGTAGGTGTCTAGGACAACCCCTCTTGGGCGGGAAAAGGCGCGCCCCGGCTACGCCGCTTCGGGCATACCAGCCGAGACACGCCCCCCGCCCAAAATGGTTTCCCGGGAGGATCGGGGCACCCAACCATACGTTCGGGGGGACCGAGTGGTCGCCCCTTTCCATTTTTGCTCCTGTTGAGCAGTTTCCCATTCCCTGTTTTTGTTTCTGTTGAAAAAAAAGGAAAAAAGAAGAAAAAAAAAAGTTCTTTTCAGAACTACCTCCAATTCTCATTAAAGAGCTGTATTCTTAAAAAAATGAAAAAGAGTAACTGAAGTGGAGTGCAGTGAGAGAAGAGAGGAAAATGAGTGAGAAAGCAAAGAAAGGGACGAGAGGGGAAGGGAAGTGAAGTAGGGGGACTGAAAGAAGGTGAGTGTGGGGAACGGGAGTGAGGAGAAGGAGAGTGAACATGGGGAATGTGAATAAGTGAAGAAAATGTAGTAAAAGAACTGTGGTGTGGAAGGGTAAAAAAAGAGCAATGATTTTTAGGAAAGAGTGGAGATACAGACTGGATAAAGACAATTGAGTGTGAGACAAGGTGAGAAAGGCAGTGAAGAAACAGAGAAAGTGAAAGAAAAAGTTAGAGTAGAAGACTGAAGGCCACATTTATGAGGCCATGCGTCACTTTTACGCCGCGGGTGCGTCACTTTTTGTGATGTACCAGTGGTGTAAAAAATGCACCTTGTTGAGTCATATTTACAAAGTGACGCATCTAGGTAGATGCATCACTTTGTAAACCCCCACGCCACATTATACCTGCGCCAGGTGTAATGTATGCAAAGGGGGCGTATTGACGCAAGAAAGGGTCGTAGAAGTGACGCAGTGAAATCTATGAGATTTCACTGCGTCACTTTCACGACACCGTTGCGTCAAAATCTTGCGCCTGCCTCACAGCAGGCGTAAGACTGACACAGCCCCTTTCACATGGGGATGGCCCCATGTGAAAGGATGCATTGCTGGAGTTGCGTCACTTTTGTGTCATACTTCAGCAATGCATCACTTTTGCGCTTACAGATACGTCAGAAATACTGACGTATCTGTAACTCCTTGCGACATAATGCGTCATACATTAAATATGACGCATGAGTAGAAGACTGAAGGCCACATTTATGAGGCCATGCGTCACTTTTACACCACCGGTGCGTCACTTTTTGTGATGCACCAGTGGTGTAAAAAATGCACCTTGTTGAGTCATATTTACAAAGTGACGCATCTAGGTAAATGCATCACTTTGTAAACCCCTGCGCCACATTATGCCTGCGCCAGGTGTAATGTATGCAAAGGGGGCATATTGACGCAAGAAAGGGTCGTAGAAGTGACGCAGTGAAATCTATGAGATTTCACTGCGTCACTTTTAGGACACCGTTGCGTTAAAATCTTGCACCTGCCTCACAGCAGGCGTAAGACTGACGCAAGCCCTTTCACATGGGGCTGCCCCATGTGAAAGAATGCATTGCAGGAGTTGCGTCACTTTTGTGACATACTCCAGCAATGCATCACTTTTGCGCTTACAGATACGTCAGAAATACTGACGTATCTGTAACTCCTTGCGACATAATGCGTCATACATTAAATATGACGCATGAGTAGAAGACTGAAGGCCTCATTTATGAGGCCATGCGTCACTTTTACGCCACCGGTGCGTCACTTTTTTGTGATGCACCAGTGGTGTAAAAAATGCACCTTGTTGAGTCATATTTACAAAGTGACACATCTAGGTAAATGCATCACTTTGTAAACCCCTGCGCCACATTATACCTGCGCCAGGTGTAATGTATGCAAAGGGGGCGTATTGACAGTGGGGCTCCTAGGTACAGAGAATTCCCATAATCCAGCCGAGATAAAATCAGCGCCTGGATCATGATCTTGCGTGCTTCGAATGGGAGGAGAGGAAGAACCTTACGTAACATCCTTAACAATCCATAGCATGTTGATTATAAAACAGTGGCTTGGTGACTAAGGTTAAGTTTATCATCAAGCCACACGCCCAAGCTCTTTATGTATGGCTTAGGCGGTGGGGCTGGTCCTAGGCATGAGGGCCACATGGGAATCGGTGGTGCGGGGGAGGGATTGCCTAGTAACATATTCTCCGTCTTATCTCCGTTAAAATGGAGGTAAGAGTCCTTCATCCATCCGGCCACTGCTTCGAGGCAGGGTGCCAGCCTATCCAACTATCTTCCATCGTGGCCCAAAGATACCACTAACTTGGTATCGTCTGCAAAGCTGACGATCTTAATGCCGAATGGGTGGATGACAGCTGCCAACGGCTACATATACACGTTGAAAAGCGTTGGGCTTAGGGCCGAACCCTGTGGGACCCCACATTCCAGAGATTGACTAGACGAGACCACGTCTCCTTGAAAGACTTGGAAATGGCGATTACTGAGGAAGGAGGTGAACCACTTCAGAGCAGCGCCCAACACCCCGCTCATTCTGAGTCGGTTGATCAAGATGGAATGGTTGACCGTGTCGAACGCTGCACTCAGGTCCAGCAGAATGATCTCAACTCTCTTTCCCATCACTTATCATCTCACACTCCCTCCCCTTTCTTTGGGCACCACTCATGTGAATTTAATACCATTTTAGGCTGTTTTCCCATGAGTTTCTATCAATATGAAAAGCTAAACTCCCAATGTGATTAAATAACATTGGTCCAAAATTACTGTTCTTTTGCCTTCTGTTTTTGAAACTGTTGCATATTTTCTTTATTTGTGTTTTCCCCTCTATGAGAAAGTCGCCAATACACTGGGGCCACTTCAATGCATATCGTCTACTACCCAGGTCCCAGTGATTCCGGGTTTACCCTTTTTCTGTAACAAGGTACCCCTGTGGGCAGGGTGCATTGTATGTGAAAGGTATTACATGCACTGATATGTTTGGCATGCCCTGATAGTGAAATACTGCCAATTTCGTTTTTCACTATTGCAAGGCTATCTGTTCCCATAAGACAGAATGGAGAGTTTGTTTATAACATCTTAGAAACATAACTGGCCCTGGGAACAAGGTAGAAAATTAAAGTTGAGTATGCCTGAACTCAGAATCTTAAAATATATCTTCTAGCGAGGGTAATTTTTACATTTGGTGTTTGAAAATACCACTTTTAGAAAACAGGTCTTTTTTTGCCTTACCATCCAGCGTGCCTCTGCTATGTTTGAGTATTGCATATCTGGCTTTTGGATGACGGGGCTGGAGAAGGGCAGCGACTCCAGAAGTCTGATTAATCAGGGCTGGGCTGAATATACCTGGACTGCATTTAGAGTAGGGGTAGGAGATTTCTTTTCACCTGAATGGGCCTGGTCTGCCTTCAACAATGCTGTCTCCACCTCCTGCCAGGAAGCTGCACAAGTGAGGACAAAACTGGTTTTGGCTGGGTACAGAGACTCTCTGCCTTCGGAGAACAAAGGATTTTTGCATATAAAAAAGGGCCCGACCCCAGACTTTTAGATCACTTCTGAGAATCAAGAGAAACCTTTGACAAGAAGAGCCGGACAAATTGAGGAGGAATACTGCCCCTGTGCAGGTTGCTGTCTGGAGTTGGCCTGCAGTGGCTACTTGCTGCCAAGGAAAGGAGAAAAGGACTTTACTGTTTAATTTGCCATCTTGAGGAAGATCTCCAAACGCTTGAAACGGTGCTTGCCTTCTTTTCTGAAGTCTCAGAGACACAAAGACTTCACCACCAGCTCCACTGAAATTGCTTGCTGGGGGTTCTGATCGGAAAGAGGTGCCTGCTGTTGCTTTGGACTTCTAAAGAACTGTTTTCTGCTGGGAGATGGAAAATGGATGCAACATCGAAAAAGTGTGATGCACCTGTACCTGTTTCCGACACATCGCCGAAGAAACCGTAGCAGTGCCTGCCATGGCTCAAGAAATCACCACACACCACATTGAGTGCCACAACCTCCAAAGTCCGCGATTACCACACTGAGCGTGGCACAAGCCCTGCTGTGCGGCTGCAAGAATCTACGCATCATCCCGGATCATCGCAT
This sequence comes from Lissotriton vulgaris, assembly GCF_964263255.1. Lineage (NCBI taxonomy): Eukaryota > Metazoa > Chordata > Amphibia > Caudata > Salamandridae > Lissotriton > Lissotriton vulgaris. Next base: position 571,298,628 of record NC_141695.1, read on the forward strand.
CATATCAAGGTGCCAAGTCAGCCGCATCGTTTGGGGAACGTAGTAAGAAACAGACGCATCAACTCCCCACACAGTAAGAAATCAATGCATCAACTCCTCTCCAGTAAGGAACAGACGCTGTAACTCCCCTGCGCTGCAGTAAGGAGCCGATGCATCCCCTCTCTCGGAGCAAGGAACCAACGCATCCCCTTCCTTGAGTGTAAGGATCCGACTCATCACCTTCCCTGCGGCCTGTTTTGTTTGTTTGAGTGACACATCCAAGGTACTTTGTGTGAAAAGTGTTGCATCTGCAATTTGCTTTGAACTGAACTATTTATACCATCTGAAAGTCATATTTTGTATTACTTTATTGTGGATTTTTGTTGTTTGGTCTTGTTTTGGTTTAGATAAAGATTACTTATTTTTCTAAACTGGTGTGGTGTCCATTTGTAGTGTTTTCACTGTAGTACTGAATGTGTTCACAAATGCTTTACATGCTGCCTCTGATATAAGCCTGTCTGCTCGTGCCAAACTACCAAGTGGGTGAGCAGGGGTTATTTTAGAAGTGTATTCCCCTTACCCTGACTAGAAGCAAGTGTCCCTATTTGGACAAAAGTACCTACCTCTGCCAACTATAGACCCCATCGCTAACACCATCATACAATGATTTTGTACAAACTTAGCTGAAGGCCGCAGTGACTGCAAGACTTGAAATTGATCCTGCAACCTCAGCTGCCAGCTCGCGATTTTAAATGCTACGTCACAACACACCTTCCATGGTTTGCCCCTAATCCAACTCCCAATTGCTGGCAAAAATGAGTCAATGAAACTATTGCCAGCATAGTGTATTGTAAATTATCAATTCACCCAAATTCGCTACATGCTCTATGCCCTCACTTCAGTACACTTTAATGGCCAATTGAACTGTTTAAAGGTGCTGACCAGACATCGCCTTAGTACATGGATGTTGTTGCCGAGAACCAAAAGAGAAAGAATGAAGAGCCCTTGTGTCTAATGCCTGACACACTCTGATAGATTAACGACGAAGGGTTGCTACTGCTTTCTGTAGGCATAACGAATACAGTCAAAATTCTAGGCTCCGGGGCCAGACGGAACCTGCAGGTGACTGAAACCTCAGGAACATTTGCAATTTGCACGCATTTATGATGAACGAAAACGAGTTTACCCAGGCATAACACCTCCCTAATCCTGTTCCGTCGACGCTTATCTCTGTACCATAAGAATTCCCCATTCTCACCCATATCAAGTATTGCTAACATCAACCAGCCAGATGGGTGTAACTGAAACTCGGCTGATATGAGCACGTGCCAGCATTCCTCTAACTGCCCTTTATCACTCGTGTGACACGACCCCAGAGAAAACAATATTCATTGATATTGCTTTTCCGCTTTCCTCCAATGAACCACGCTGTGCAGAATTCCTACCAGGTACTCGAGAGCAGGGTGCCTTGGGCTGATGTGCGTCTCACATGTTAGCACTTAGCCACCCAGTCTACTAATGAATAGGTGCCCGGGTATGAAGGACTCGCACATTCCATCTGAAACTGCTATTAGAGGGTGCATCTTGCTAAATAAAGGCATTGTTGTTCCTAGCTCAGACATGCTTATGTTTACAAAGAATGCATTCCAAGAACATCTTTCTTTGAAACAGTCGATAAACTCAAATGAAACTATTGGACCTGGCATCATTTGCCATGATTTCCTTGTCTTTTGTGCCTTCGGACTCCCCACTTTGACAATGTGCTGAACTTTGTTTCTGTTGGTTTTAGGACTCTGTACTTTTTCAATGCTGACCAGTGCTAAAGTGCATGTTCTCTGTGTAGAAAAGGTAATGGCATTTGGTTTCTCCATTATCAGCATATTTGATTTACTAATAAGTCCCTATTACAGTTCACTACATGTGGCCAGGGCCTGTAAATCAAATGCTACTAGTGGGCCAGCAGCACTGATTGTGCCACCCACATCAATATCGCTTCAACCCTGTCTCAGGCCAGCCACTGCAGAGCCTGTGTGTGCGCAGTTTTTAAACTGCCATATAGACCTGGCAAGCTACTTGCCAGTTCCTATCCTTTCTTTTTATTACACATATAAGTCATCGATAAGGTAGACCCTAGGTAGCTCCATGTAAAGGTGCAGTGTATTTAAAAGGCAGGATAAGTGCGTTTGAGGTTTTATATGTCCTCATAACGAAAAACTGCTAAAATCATTTTTCACTACAGCAAGACCTATCTCTCCCTTAGGTTAGCTTTGTAGCTGCCTTGTAACCCTTTACAAGTGTAACTTCCTATTGGGAGCAGATAGAAAATTGGAGTTTGGATTTCCCGGACTCACAATTTTTAATCCATCTTTTAGTGAAGTTGTTTTTTAACTTGCAGGTCTGAAAATGACACTTTAGAAAGTTGCATTTGCTTACATTAGCCACAGTGTACCGTCCAGGTTTGATGATAGCTGAGCTTTGTGAATTCCCTCTATCTAGACTGTCTCACAGAAAGGGAGCTGAAGTGTGCCCTGCATATTCTGATGGTCCATCACCAAGCTAATGTGTCATCCTGAGCTAGAGTGAGAGCGAGGAGCTGACACTTGCAGCTGAATAAGGCTGTGCCTGTCCCCACACAAATGGATGCATACCTCATTGTAGTGTGTCTGGAGCCAGGGCCGGCTGGCAGTTCATACCAAGACAATGGCATCCTTATTTCTCTACTATCAATATTGGCACAAGATTAAATTGCCTTGAAACAGACCTGGTAACATTTAGGGAGGGTGTATCTCTATGTGGCTATGCTGATTTTCGGCTTGAGTGGCTGCAAAGGCCCACAGTCTATTCTCGGAAGCTTGAAATACCTTTCAGTTAGCAGACCTAACAGCAGAAACTATTTTAGTTACATTTTAAGCAACCTTTCAAAGAAACGTTCAGCCACAGGGCTGGATTATGCATAGCGCTGTGAGATCCTCATTGGCATTGATGTGTTATTTGGCATCCTATTGCACACTTCAGAACTGAGCTATTCAGTTCCTTTTCTTTTCAGTGGTAGTGTGTGCAAATCCAGTCAAGCTGTAAGCAGTCTGAAATTACTTGTAAAGTAATTATTGTGCTCTGAACTGTTTTCATAATGGTATGTGTTACTCCAAATATAAAACAACAGAAAGAAAATTGATAAATAAATAAATATACAGGAGCTCAGGGGAGATAGCGGCAGCCAAGAGTACAGATATCTTTGTGCATCTAAACAGTGACAAATCCCGTTTTACTGAGTTCTTGATTAAAGGGTCACATGAACCTGATGCGAATCCAGCTGGAGAGCTCGTGCAGAAGAAAAAAAACTTGTCTGTCAAGATATCGAACGAAGGGCCAGATTTATATAACGGGTTAAGGATTCACAAACCCTCTGATATGGTAACTCGGAGGGTTTGCAAACGCTAAAACCCTTTTTAAAAATGTACTAAGCCCATTTAACAATTTGTAAAAGGTTTTCTGAGTCATAAAATTGGTTAAGGAAACCTTTCCAAATTCGGTTTCGGGAGGGGTGTGGTTATCGGGTCCCTTCCATAAAATTTTCTTTAAGAAAAACAAGCTGGATTAAAAAAATTATGGCCTAATTTAAAAGCAATCACAACCAGGGTAGCGTGCTAACCTCAGCTGGCCTCCATCCCTGTGATGGCAAGGAATTGCAGTGAGTCGCAATTTCTGTCCCACCTTATTATTAATTATGAATTCATGAAGTAGATTGAATTATGACCCACTACGATTCAGTATTTTGTGACCGGACATTTTAGTACATTGGTAAATCTATTTAACAGACAACGGAGATATTCTCCATCTAACCCTTGGTTTTTGGGCACTCTTAAAGAGCTGAAATTGGGGTGTAAAAAACTAGAACGCTGCTGGCGTCAGGAGTACTGTCCCTCCGCTAAGTCTGTTCTTCGCACAGCTCAGAGGGACTACTATGCAGCCATTAGGAGAGCAAAGAGCGACTTCTATGCAGAGCGGATTACGAAGTCCAATAACAATAGTAAGAAGATTTTCTCTATTTTCAGAATCTTTCTGTCTCTCTCTACCGAACAAACTGCCCATCCAGTTTCCTCACAATGGTACAAGGGGCTGTCCTCATTCTGTATTGATAAGATACAGAAGATCCAGGACAGCCTAGGGACGAATCCCCTGCAGCAGAGGAATCTTCCTCCGATGTCTCCTCTAATCCCCAGTAAATAAGTGGGTTCTCCCACGGACCCTTGTCCAGCTAGAGCTTTAGCTGGGGTAGCTGAGGTTGTTTAGCCAGAGGCAGCAGCAATTATTAATCTATCCCTTCAGACCGCCACCATCCCTTGGCAATGGAAACAGGTCAAAACCTTCCTTGGAGCCTTCTGTACCAACCAATTTGCGCCCTATCTCGCTTTTGCCGGCTCTGGCAAAAGATTGCAAAAAGGTGGTTTTTGGGCAAGTTGAGGCCTTTGTGGAAGCCTCTGGTGCTCTAAACCCGGCATAATCCGGGTTTAGGACCTCCTACAGCTGGTAGAAATGACAGAGGCGATTAGAGAGTGCTTGAACGGGGGCAGCAGGACGGCCCTGATTTTGTTGGACCTCTCTGCCGCCTTAGATACGGTGCCTCACTAGCTACTTCTCACCTGGCTATCATCCATTGGTTTTGCTGGCCCCGCCTGGGATTGTATTAAATCTTTTTTGGATGAGCGCACTCAGCAGGTCTGGATGCCTCCCTTTTCATCTTCAGTTAGGAAACTATCTACAGGGGTTCCCCAAGGCTCCACGCTGAGCCCTCTGCTCTTTAATATCTATCTGACCCCCCTGATTGTCTTAGCATAGGAGCTGAGAACTAAAATAATAGCTTATGCGGACAACACCCAGCTCCTATTTACCTGGAAGGACTCCGACCTGGGCACTGACACCGCCCAGAGGTGCCTCTCGTCTGTATTCCACTGGCTTGCACATGCCCAACTTAAGTGCTATGAGGATAAGTCGGAGGTACTTTTGTACGGCCAGTTCCCTCCTGCCTTCAGAGAAACATTGTGGCCCCCTGATTTCCCTGTCCCAACTCAGAGGGAGGTCCGGCGAAGAACTTAGGGGTCTGGATCGGAGAAGATCTACGTTTTTCAGATCATATTAAAAAACTTACCAGAGTTTGCTTCAGCACTCTTAAGGCCTTAAGAAGGTTCTTCCCCCTGCTACCAAGGCCAGCTAAGGAAATGGTAGACCGGCCCCTTATCCTTTCCCGCCTTGAATACGACAATGCTCTGTATATCGTCATCCTGGGCTATCTGTTGAAAACACTTCAAACCACACAGAACGCTATGGCTAGACTTCTGTTCAACATCTCTAGGAGATTTAGGGCCACATGCATCAACCTATTTTGGAAGTGCAAACGGTGCGAATCGGTAAATTCGGCCGTTTGCGATTCCTAAATAGGTTTTTGGGATGCATCAAACAGTTTTGGGAAAATCGCTATTTTTAGCGAATTCCTAAAATGCGATTGCTTTTAAGGAATCGCAAATTTGCGATTCCTTAAAAGCAATGCATGATTGCATTAACATTTTGCGAATCGTTAATTGAAATTCGCAAAATGTCAATGCCTTCCCATTGATTCCTATGGGCCTTTTGGCCCATAGGAATCAATGGGAATTGCGAAATCGCAAATTAGAATTCGCATAATATTTGCGATTCGGTAAAAATTGCGACTTTTACCGAATCTCAAAAATTATGCGAATAAATTGATGCATCCCGTTTTGCGAATACTTATTTGAGATTCCCTAATTTTCTCAAAATAAGGTATCGCAAAACCTTACATTGATGCATGTGGCCGATAGTGTCCGGCAGAATTTGCGAGACTTGCATTGGCTCCCCGGGTGCAATTCAAAGCCCTTACCTTATCTCATGGAGCCCTCCATGGCCTTGGCTCATCTTATATCAGGAAGCGCTTCGCTTTTTATGTTCCCAGCCAATCTTTGCGATCAGCCACTCAACGTCGGATGGTAATCCCCCGGTTCCGCTAGATTCGGTTGGGGGGTCAGTCCCTCTCCTTTAAAGCAGCAATTGCATGGAATACTCTTCCCGTGGATCTAATGAATATCCAGGACTTCCGTCTCTTTAAAAAACAATTAAAAACCCACCTTTTCAATCAGCTTATCTAATAATCTTTGCCCACTCTGCCACAGTTCATTCATGTGCCAGGACACTCTAGAGTATTTGTGAGTGATACAAACTTCTATAACATAACCTAACATAACATAACATAACATAACATAACATGTGGCAGTGGCAAATTGCTATCCATTTTACCAAATGAATTCTTAGCACATCTGACTTAAAGTTCCTCCTTCAGCGGGAATCACCCTCTCACTCGCTCACAGGTTAATTATAAAACGATGGCAAGATTACTGTGGGTGAAAAACATGTATCTGCAAGGTTTTGTGGGGTTGACAAGCATCTCAATTTTGCAAAACCAGTGAAAATTCAACAAAGAAACGATTTGTCGAAGAATATTTTGACAAAAACGTTTTGTAGGTTTCCATATTTCCTAAAAAAGTGCTTTTTGTAATTATTTCTATCTGCTATGTTTATGAAACACCAACTTCATGAAATTAGCAAAGCTGTGTTCAGAAATATTTCACTGAGAGACAGAAGCGAACTGCCCACATTTTACACATTACTTGTGCACACCTTCATCAAGCAGTGGTGTAGCAAAGGTGCCAACGGCGCCGGTGCCAGCAAAAAGTGGGCCATCAGACTGGTGTATGGGTTGCAAAATACAGTAATTATTGATGTTTATTTGGCCTCAGAGGCAATCGGGACTTGGTGCTGCTGCACCTGCCGCACCATTGATAGCCAAGTTTCTGTCATCAAGACAGAAACAGAATTTGAAGTTTTGGGTGTACTCTTACATTTTCACTTTGGACCAGCAGCCACTATAACCGCAGTGAATCCCTGCAAAAGCTCAAAATAACAGCAGACAAATGAAGTGCCCATTTAAACTTGGCTTTCTTATCCAAAGGCCAACACCTCTAGACGCTTAGCTATCATTAGTGGAGGATTGGCAGTGGGGAGCGGATGTGGAGGGGCCTACTGCACCCAGTAATGGCCGCCTTTTACTACCCAACCAGGTGCAGTGAAGGTAGGTCATCGGAGGTATGTCATTGCATATATTTGGCCCATGGAAGGAACCCTTGTAATGCCACATGGCACCTCTCAAAGATGTACTACAATCAGTGATCTGTTTCTGATTGTTTTGGGATGATTCGTTTAATGCAGCTGACATGCTTTGAAAAAAATGCCCGGCAGCCCAAACGTTTCAGTAGGCAAAACCACTTTATCAAGATGGATTTCATGCTTAACAGGCACGGCCATTGTCACTGAGCAATGCCCAGAAAAGGGCTTTGGATGAGCCTCCTTCAGCTGTGGGTTTGTTTGGGTGAGCACCTTTCGGCCATGTGTCGATTCAGATACTTTAGCTTGCACCATCTTAGTAATGCAGCAGCACTCTCGCACAGCCAGGCGGACCCCTGGCCACCTCTGATGTTCCACTCAGAACCCAGCCAGTGCACCCGAAGACTGCTAAGTATTCTATGCATGGAGCGAGTTGTAATCACTCCTGATACACGCTGCTGGAACCCTGGCGGAAGTGAGGGAGTAGAGCAAAACCTCCCTTTCCTTTTATGTCCAGGCGCGGATGTGCTAGGCAGGACTCCATTATGATCCCTGGAAGGCACACTGACAAGGTTTCTATGGTTTATTGTTTGTTGTTTGTGCCAATGTACTACCCGGGCCCATTTTCAAGTTCTCATTTCCCTACACGGTGACTGCAGTGGAGGTATGCCGCTCATTACCAGTGTATTGTATGAGTCCCTATAGAGGCGGGTTCACTACCCTCATGTGATAGGCCTCATGGCCCCCCACTTTCAGGTCTCTAACTCCTGCAGTCGAGTTAACAATAGTCGTAAAACTGGTGGGAATTCCACAGTCCCAATAACCGTATTTTTTTGCAAAGACAATTTAACCAGTAGCTAGACCTATAGACCTGGGGGCATATTTACATATTCTGGCGCATCTCTGCAAATCAGCAGGAATGCGCCAGAACAGGAGCGTCATGCAATCCCCTCCTTCCGCCACCACAGATGCGCCGCATGGTGCAAGGAAGGGAAGATGCGTAACGCATCTTGTGGCCTATGGGCGACGCAACTCCTGCAATGCACAGGGGCCACCCATACTCAACGTGGTGCGTCACTCCCTACGCCTGCTTCAAGCATGCGTAAGGATTTGACGCAGCAGCGTCGTAAAACTGACACAGTGAAATCTTGTAGATTTCACTGCGTCAGTTTTACGGGGCTTTCCTGCGAGGGAACGCCCATCCTGCGACAGAACGCCCACATGAAACCTGACGTAGGTTTCATGTGGCGCAGGGCTTTACAAAGTGACGCATCTGCCTAGATGCTTCACGTTGTAAATAGGTCGCAACGTGGCGCATTGTTTATGCCGCCGCTGCGTCACAAAAGTGACAATTCTGAAAATATGAGAATAGATTACATTCTACTAAATTCTGTGGAGAGGTAACGGCCTTTGGAGCTTTTCGCCACCCCCCCCGCCCCCCTCCCCACACACCCCATACAGCCCTTCAAACCACCTTCTTCTGCAGTCTCTCTGTTGTTAGCCACTTATGAGTGTTTTTTCCCCTCAGCTTTCTGAAACCCTATATGTGCATGTCTCACATTTCCCTGCAATTACACTTGCCACACATGTGACCATTGCTTTGGGCACTGCTCAAGAGACTGAGGTGTGGATGAGCATGTGGTATTTTATGATCCTCTTCAGGCAGTGTTAGAAACTCACATTGGCTTGATCCTCAAATATTCAGAGTGCTCAACCATGCCACATCATAACCCTGGTACCACAACCGAACTCACCCAGACAGCTGGTGGCGATTCAGTTCAAAGTATGCACTATACCAGAGGCATGTGAGGAATGCCGAGAACTAGAGAAACGGGACATTTTGGAAAAAGCCAATACTCCCAGCGACTACAAGATTGAGAAACACATGTGAAATGTAAACAGAGATTATAATCCAGACATATTGGCTTTGCCAGTGTTTGGTTTTTGTGGTTCTTTATTCAAGTACAGACTAAGCAGAGAGAAGTTTGAAACGTTCTGCCTGCCCAAACCAACACCGCAGGAAGTGTGAAAGGAAAGGAGGCAGCCAAGGGAAGTATGAAAGAAGATTGAAAACGCATACTTATTTGTGCATGTTTGCGGTTCACTAAAGTGTGAACCAAGCGGAAACGGCACCAGGACACTCGTTCGATTTAAAAAAAAAATCAAATAAAACGGACTCATCTTGAATAAGCAGATGAACAGTTTCAAGGGCCGAGAGAACAACCAACTGTATTACAAGCCTGCAATAAAAACATTTACAACTTCATTGTAAGTCTTGTGATTGACTAAACGTCATGCGAGTACCGGAACCAGGGGAGCAAGGTAATGCAAATACTGGCAATCACAATCGTGTTGGCTCTTGTGTAGTAAAAATATTATGTCAACGTTCCCTTAAGACAGAAAGCAGCATAGCATGGGCAGCAGCAACTCTAATTTTCCCAACACAGATTGAAAGTGCAGCAGAGGGGGCAGCAGCACGATGCAAGTTTTCTCCTGCAGCAAGTGTGGCAGCAGGAGTGAAAGATTCATAGCGTTGTCACCCCTAGCCCTTTTAGACAGTGAGGACCCTTAAATTACAACAATAAAGTGTGTGCCACATAAAGAATGAGAGGGACACTTTTTGTGGCTAAACTATGCTGCAAGTTTATTGATTAAACAGGTTGGGTTAGTTTACGGGTGATCTAGGTGTCGGTGATGAGTTCCTTGAACACCCATCCTGAGAAAGCTAGAGCTGTCCTGTTGGTGTTTTTCCACACCACCTCAGTTTGATTATTTACAGCTCGTTCCTTAGGTAGGTTGCCAACCTACTCTTCTTTGTGTCATGCTCCTGACTAGTCAAAGCGAGACCCCAGCCAGTCTCCACAGTTGCTCAGGATTTCAACTGTACCTGGAGGGATTAAGAAGCGCCATCGCGTCATCCCAGGCCCCGCCGTAATGACTCCCAGTGACCTTAGGCCATTGCTTTTTGGTTCCAAGCAATGGCGTAACGAACACCCCGCAGCCCCCACAGTGCAGGCCCCCCCACTCTTCTATATATGAAGAAGGACCCCCTCAGCTTGTTTGTCCAGAGCGTGTGTCTCGTCTCCTGTGAAGCAGATGCAGTTTGCAGCCTGCTTTGAGCCTCTCTGCGCTGACACAATGCTGACTAGGAAGTGAAGAGAAACAAAATAACTTTTGTTTCTATTTCACTCTGAGCCTGCCAGGACCCTTACAAGAGCAGATACACCCCTCCTCCCTCCCACTCCTCCTCGCAGCAAGCATCTTCCTTAGAGCACCACTGCGTGTCTTAGAGGGGCAGAGGCTGCACAGAACTTATTGGGGCAGAGATAAGGTTGCTACCTTTAATTGCAACAGTCAAATATAACTATCTGTTCGCAGTTTAACATTCTGCAAAGGCCCCAAAATGGTTCTGAAATAGAACTTTACAGTAAATCATGTTATTCATTTGAATACGGCCCTTCTGTCTTTGTCAGTCAAGGGTCACCAGGGCAGCTGTAGAGCACACTTAAAGTGTTTTCTTCTTACATTGCCTGTTAAACTATGAAATAATAAAGGGAACAAATATCAGTCTGATTTTTCTAATTGTTGTACCGGTCGGGACATTAAAATACAGCTCATGCCCATATAAAACCAGTTAGGTGGCATCTATAGGAAGAGGATGTGGGTAACCCCAGAAACATAACCAGGACTCTACTTAGGGGCAATGGAACGACAAAATATAGCTGGAATGTTGTATGAGTGGTTAAGGATGTGGAAGGGTGATTGCATATGAGTGATTGTGGTAGGTGAGCGTTAAGGAAGTTGACCCCCTCCCCCAAAAGGCTCTCCTACAACACCAACCTTTTTTTCTCAATGACAAGCACAGTTGTGCCATGCACAGGGATCTTGTTTTGTTAATGGTCCTCTGTAAGGGGACAGGGATAGCATTTTTTAAAATAGTTAAATGCAGGCATGGTGTCCTCTACACCCAATAAGAGTTGTTGTGTGCAATGCTTAATTTTTAAAATAATAAGTGCTAGGACCCTGACCAGGAGGCCACTGCAGCTTGCAGCAACAATCGCTCCTGGCATCGCTACCAAAACAACTAATAGCCGTCTCTTTTACCAGCAAGTGCTACAGTTCAGATTATTCGAGGTCCTCAAAGCTAAAGGAATGACTATGGCGGCAGATATTAGTAATTTTAATGTATGTTGTATTTATAAACAACCGTTGTTCTGCTCATCTCTAAATTAGATGAGCAGCGGCACCATGTGACAGACTGTCCTAAGTGTGGTGTTAACAATTAAGTGCTGGTGCGGAGCACTGGAAACAAATTAAGATCCAGTGTTGAGCACCGGAAACCACCAGCTCAAATTAAGCACTGGTTGTGTTGGGACATAATATATTTCAATCCAAGCAGGTAAATTGAAAAGGTAATTCAATTACAAGTTTTTTAAATGTATTGCCCAGATCAGTAATTACGCATGCCTGCGTGGACTAGTAGAGACATCTGCACTATTTTCTCTATGCTTTTTTTATTGTAAGCATTGTCTATAATATCACTAGTGGAACTATCTATAGTGTCTTTAGAAGCAAATTGAAGGGGGGCATACATTAGGCCATAGTTAAAATGGTAGCTGTAGTTGATGAGATAAAGTAGCCCCAGCCATACATTATAAGGATATTGCAAGTCACTGAGGAGTTCCATGACCATATAGCGCCGTGGTACTCATAGTAAGGCCCGCAGGCCACCAGCGGCTCGGCAGGCCTTCCTTGGCGGCCCGCGGACCGTGCAGGTAATGTACCCATGGCCCCCCAGAGAAAAAGAGAGAGAGAGAAAGTGGAGAAAGAGAGAGAAAGTGGAGAGAGAGTGAGAGTGGAGAGTAGAGTGGAGAGAGACTGTGGAGAGAGAGAGAGAATGGAGATAGAGAGTGGAGAGAGAGTAGAGAGAGAGAGACTGACTGACTGATATACTGACTGACTGAGAGAGAGACTGACTGGCTGACAGAGAGAGACTGACTGACAGAGAGAGACAGACTGGCTGACAGAGAGAGAGACTGTCTGATAGAAAGAGACTGACTGAGAGAGACTGACAGAGAGACTGACTGGCTGAGAGAGAGACTGACTGACTGACAGAGAGACTGACTGACAGAAAGACTGACTGACTGAGAGAGAGAGAGAGAGAGAGAGAGAGAGAGAGAGAGAGAGACTGGCAGAGAGAGAGGCAGAGACTGGCTGAGGGACAGAGAGACTGACTGACAGAGAGAGATGGACTGACAGAGAGACTGACTTACTGAGAGAGAGACTGGCTGATAGAAAGAGCCTGACTGAGAGAGACTGACAGAGAGACTGACTGGCTGAGAGAGAGACTGACTGACTGACTGAGGTAGAGAGACTGACTGAGAGAGAGACTGACTGACAGAGAGAGACGGACTGACGACTGAGAGACTGACTCGGAGAGAGAGAGAGAGAGAGAGAGAGAGACTGACTGACTGACTGAGAGACTGACTGACAGAGAGAGAGAGAGAGACACTGACTGACTGAGAGAGAGAGACTGACCGACTGAGAGAGAGATTGACTAACAGAAAGAGAGAGACTGACTGAGAGAGAGACTAGGGTTGTCAGAGAGTGACTGACTGACTGAGAGAGAGGCTGACAGAGAGAGAGAGAGCAAGACTGACTGACAGAGAGAGACTGACAGAGAGAGAGACTGACAGAGAGCGACTGACAGAGAGAGACTGACTGAGAGAGACTGGCTGACCAGGAGAGAAACTGACTGACCGGGAGAGAAACTGACTGACAGAGAGAGAGACTAACTGACTGAGAGAGACTGACTGACGGAGAGAGAGACTGTGATCTAATTGGGGTCAGAGTGTGTATGAAGCTATGCAATGCCTCTTAAGATTGCTATTGTCTACTAATAAAATGTATTATCAAAAAATGCTCTTTGTAGTTACATCTGCTTTTGAAATACAGCATTTTTTAATGTTTTGAAACAGGTTTTTTTTTTTACTCTTGCCCAGCCCCCCACTGACAACTGACCCCACCCCTACGGGGGCTGCCCTTAGCCAGAAACCACACTATAATTTTGGTCCCCGACAGAAAGTTTGTGAGTAACCATGACATAGCGGAACGAGACTGAAGGTGATTTACAATATCATTATCATCTACTGCAGCTCGTACTTTATTCCATGTAATACATGGAAACACCATCACCATTCCCACAAGCCACTTAAATGCTTGGCGTGTAGCTATTGGTGTAACAATTGCCCCTGCAGCACCTATGGTGTGGAGGGCCCGCGCTCCAGGAGGCCCCCTCCTGGACAATGCACGGGCGGGTAGGTCCTGTCCTTAAAGCTACTGACTGGGTCCAGGGCGTGGGGGGGCCCCTCTGTGAAATATGCAGAGGGGCCCCCTTAGGTTTCATTACGCCACTGCTCCTTCCTTTGCTGTGCTGGCCTGCTGCCAAACTGCTCCTTTCCTGTGTGTGAGAGAACTGGTATTTGCTCTATCATTCTGCATTTCTAAAGATTATCCACGGGCTTGCCTCTTGTTGGAAGTCTCAGGGATATCAAATACTTCACCTGCATCTTGCTACCACCACCTCTGCTGTGAGTCCTGCTGTGCCTAGTGGTGCCAAATCGAGTCCTGGGCCCTTGGATGTGAGTGTGCTGCAACCAAAGAAACCAACACATTGACTCCAAAGCATCATTTCAGAACCTGCGCATCCCTGCAAAACCGATGCATCTCCTCTGCCTGCACCAAAGCTGTGGACCTCGCTCTCGGAGTGCACGATGCATCGTCCTCGACTTACAATGCAGTCATGACTTTGTCAAAACATCACCATTGCTTGCAATGAAGCCAATGTCATGGCTCATAGAGTGTGCAACAGAAAAACCTTGACTTACAATGCAGCCTCGACTTTGCCACAGTGCCTCCAAAGAGCAACTGCTGCGTAAGTCTCAGACACTGCTTCAGCGACATCTGTGACGCATTGTCCCAAATCTGACTCATTCCTGACCCAAGGTGGCTGCTAACCGATGCATTTCCTTCAGCCCAGTGGTTTGACATCGACGCCTCGGAACTGATGCATAGTACTGTTGACATTGACACATCAATGACTTTGCCCAACTTCATAACTAACGCATCGCCTACGACACCTCACCTCCGAATTTCAATGCCCCGATTTAAACACATCATCTCCGAGCAACTATGCATCCACAGTACTTTCAGTAGTTCTGTGTGACTCCTATATTTGGCCTGCACTCCATCATGATTGGTCTGAACTATTGGATTTGCCCCGGTCAAGCGCACCTATAAAGCCCCATCTAGAGCCATTGACTTCCAACACTGCATTTTGATTTATTCTTGCAAGATTCATATCTTGGCTTGTATGTTAGATTGTTCTCATTTTGGTATCTCTATACTCAGATAAATATTGACTATGAGAGATTTTCTCAAGAACGTGTGATAACTGTTTCAGTTAATCAGAACACAAACGAAGGAACAACCCCAACCTCTCAGTACCTTGCACAAAGCACCCTCCTGTGAAGACTTCGCCGCTTTCTTTACCCAAAAAACCGACAACATAAAGAGTGATCTCCGCGCTGACGCAAGACTCCACACCACACTCAACTGTATAACACCCACTGGACCTAAAAACAATGCTACATGGTCAACCTTTGAAACCTACTCCGAAGAAGAAATAGGCAAACTGCTCAGCACCCTGAAACCTTCCAATCACCTCACGGATCCCCTCCCTGCTAACGCTGTCAAAGATTTCACCCCACTACTCCTTCCACTCTGGACTAAGATTATCAACAGCTCGCTCCAAGAAGGAACCATCCCTGACTCCCTTAAAGTTGGACAAGTCACACCTCTGCTAAAGAAACCTACTGCCGACCCATCTGACCTAAACAACTACCGTCCCATTACCAATATTCCCACTCTCGCCAAATTATTGGAAAAATGCTTTCAACTACAACTTACTAAACACATTGATCTGTTTGATCTCCTCAACCTTCATCAATCAGGCTTCCGAGCAGGTCACAGCACCAAAACTGCTATGACTCACATAATCGACGACGCCCTTCAAATCCTAGATCAAGGGGATACCTGCCTCCTCATCCTTCTTGATCTCTCTTCAGCGTTCGACACTGTTAAACATGAGAAATTACTCGATCTGTTGAACACAAGAATGGGTCTTTCCGGGACTGTGCTCAAGTGGTTCACCTCCTTTCTACACAACAGGTCACAGAAATTCAAGAGTAACAACCTGCTATCCTCTCCAATACCTGTTTTGTTAGGTTTCCCCTAAGGATCCTCCCTTTCACCAACATTGTTCAACTTAGTTATGGAACCTCTCACCACCTTGCTTCAAGCATCCAATGTACTTTTTCACATGTACGCAGATGACACTCAACTATATCTCAAATTACAATCCCCCAATGACATCTTACTCCTGAACTCTACGATCAGAAGCACCCAATCCTGGCTTGCTGATAATCATCTCAAACTCAATGCTCTGAAAGCAGAATTCCTGCTGATCTCACCTCCAGCGAAGATCTCTACCACTCAAACCTGGCTTAAACAGCTAACTGCACTCAATGTCCAACCCACCATAGTGGATTCAGCGAAATCCCTAGGCATAACTCTCGACTCCAATCTCAACATGCAGCATCATATCAGCAAGGCTACTAAGGGAGCGAACTTCCAAATCAATACCCTAAGGAAACTTAAACCCTTCCTACCAGCCAAAGACTTCCAAACTGCAGTACAAGCACTAGTCATCCCACGAATTGAATACGGCAGCACCGCCCTCTGCGGTCTCCCGTTAACCACTACTGCACCCCTAAGAGCCTCTCTAAACGCTGCAGCGAGACTCATCACTGGATCAAAAAAGCACTCTCATATCTCCCCTGACCTGAAATCACTAGACTGGTTGCCTCTTGAAGCCAGAATACATCTGAAAATCGCCTGCATGACACACAGGGCTCTACACCTGAGCTCTCCCGGATACCTCACTCAGAAGCTGTCAATCTCTGACGGCTCTAGAAACACCAGAGGCACAAACAATCTTCTGCTAAAACCTCGAAGATTCCGGAAGGAAAAAACTTATAAACGCTCTTTCTCAGGAATGGCACCCAGGATCTGGAACTCACTCCCTCCTGAAACTAGGCTCATCTCCTCCACTACACTTTTTAAGAAAGAAGTGAAAGCTATTTTTATGGCCAAATACACCTGACCTCTGAGCATAGATCTAGAAAGACTTTACACCGACCTGTATTATTATGTTCGATCTCTATGACTATGTATTTCACCTGTATTATTGATGCTACTGACTATCTATGCACACTTTTAACTGTTATATTTATATTATTGATTTGCTGTACTAATTTGCTCCCTCACGTACCTACCCTTCCCACTTATTATGTTTAAATTCACTCTCTTGTTGGTATTCCCGGCTTTGTAAAGCGCTCTGATATCTGCAAAGATCTTGTTCGCGCTATATAAAACTTTCAAAATAAAATAAATAAAATAAACTATCGCAAAATTAACTTAACACAACTCTTCAGATTGCAGTCTATCGCGGGAAAATAACTCCATGTTAATGTGGTGTTCTCAAGCCGGTGGCACCATGCGATAGTCCCATGATAACGCGTCAAACAACGTGTTAAAACCAAAGCGACGCCGCAAAAACGTGAAACTCGAAAGTAAAAAAAGTTGCGATGATGTCAAGCACGATACAAAAATCATCGATAACCAATGACAGGCCTGCAATTCCCACGGGTCATGCGGGAAAATGCACCCTAAAAGTAGTACAAGAAAAACACACCAAAACCAAAATAAACTACTTAGCAACATGGACCGAGTGCCCAGGTCAAAGCAAACCCCACTAACCTCACAGACCACCGAAAGGAACCTCGGGGTGGGGGAAGGCCAAGGAGAAGAGGAGGTCGGGGTACAGTCCGCATGACAACCGGATCATCGTCACTGAGGTGACAGAACACAAACGACAACTGTCCATCACCTCTGCCTGTCATTGGCAACACAGACAGAAAAATGGCATTCCATCGTGAATACAGTCGGAATGTCGAGGAGGCCAAGATGCGCTAGATGATGTGAAAAGCCAAACCAAGCAGAAACCCGCTGCCAACAGGAAGGCAGCAACGGAAAATGGAGTTTGGAGTCCAGTGCCACAAGAGGAGCTGGAGCAAATGGCGGCAACAGTCATCAGTGTGGAGACGGTGCAAGGAGTCGGGAGTCCGGACACAGCTCGACATAATCTGACACAACATCAAGAGGGTGAGTAACGAACAGGGACTGGGGGGATGGAAGGTCACTGGCACAATGGTACACATGCACAATGACGTGTAGCACTCCGCACACCCACAATGACCCTGGGTCATGTCCCTGATCCCTGTGGCACACTGCAGCACACATAAAAATATCAAGTAGGCCCCGTCCACCATGTGCCCAAAGGGGTCCCCCCACACATCACCAATTCCCTAACACACACATGCACCTTGCGAAACATGGCAAAGATGCATATTTGTGAGCCACACCAACAATACAAAAGACACTACATGAAGAGCAGCATGGCGGGAGTACAGTCACCATGACATTGTGCACGCCGCAAGACTGAAGTGGCTGAGTGTGGACCACATCCAGAAAGGAGCAGGTCACACTCTGACATTTCCACGTTCACCTACAACCCATGACGTCAAAAACACATCTGCAGAAAAACAAGGCACAAAAGTGCAAAAACCGTCCAAGAGCACAAATGACCGAAGTCGCCAACATCACAGCACCTTAAAAGCACAAAAGTCAAAGGAACACCGCCTCCAAGGGATAAGGGGCAACAAAATCACGGCTGCATGGGCGACTCTCCCACAATGCAGCAGACACACCTAGCAATAACAGCACATCCACATGGACGACAATGTGGTACACAGTGCAACACTTACACTGCAGAACAGAGGACACAACTGGGTCCGCTTGTGCATAGAAAATGGCCAATCACATCTGACATAGCAGGAAACTGTGAGATGAAAATGTACGTGTACAACTTCACCTACATCATGTAGTCCAAATGTCCACTGTCCTGCATCAAATAGTCCGCTCCTCCCAAACAGTCACAAAGTACATTGCCATGCAGTCTGTATGTAAACTTGAACAATGCGTCAACATAAATGCCAACACAATGTCAAGAAGCATCTCCCCTTCACATTGCAGAAGGACAAACAACACCTCCAGCAGAGCAGACCAGACAACTCTACAGTGATGCTGAAGAGGACCTCCACACTTTCAACACCAATGCCCTACAACCATTCATGGACATCTTAGGCAATCGACCTCCAGGAGCAGGGAAGCCCAGCTGCATTGAGGATACCCCACCCCCGCACAGACCACACAGCTGGACGCACCCACACCACGGCTGGCTCCCAGCAGCCCACCGAAGCACACATCACTTTCCAAGGCCAGGGACCACCTACACTCCCCAACGGAGACCCCCACTGCGACAGAGATACATCCCATTGCACATTTCCAGGACTGAACCACGCCAAGAGCCATGGGATAATCATCCACACCCCCACACTGGACTTGCGTACGCCAGCCCAGTTCATTCCTCTTACGTATTGAGTGGGGGACGACAAAGCTACATGTGCAAGGTCTCACCTACTGCCTGCGGTGACATGGCTGCATCCGCACAATGTAATGTTTAGGGCCCGGGGCCTTAATGCATACATTATGAGCACACGGGCACACTCGGATAGTTCATTGAACTGGCTACCGGCACGTGCGCTCGACTTCTTTATTGCCAGGGTCACATGTACAGAGACCCCTGTGCTGGATGTGTGTGGGGTGAGTATAAGCCAGCCCTCATGGAGTCGTTGGTGCTGGCAACAACTTGAACAGTGATCACAATGGAAGCGGAAACAGAAAACACCAGCAAAACATCAACAACTGTGAAGCATCATGGTGGTAGCCGGAGAAAGTACAGTGTTCACCCATTATGCAACCACTATGGCCCATGCGGTGTGGTTCACTGAGTTAGTGGCACCTGAAGAGCTGAGCAGGGTTTCAAGCTGATGATGGCACTCACAACAGGTGTGAGAAACTTGGATAGGGCTGGCTGTGAGACTCCTCTGACTCTGGTGGTTGTTGGTTGGCAGGTACCAGAGGCCAACAGGTGCAGCACAGCCAGCAGCGTTGTCTGAGGTGGGATGTTGGTTGTACGCTGTGTTGGTACCGTCGGCTTGTGGGCAATGATGGTCAGGATGCGAAGCATGGTTATCCTTTTGAGCCTGTAGTGGGCAATGACATTGTCTGGTGTTAGGTCTGTGAGGCTGGCGCATTTCCTGAAGGTCCGCTGCCTTTGTCTGAGCTGCCTCTGTCGTGGTCTGGGGGATGGTGAGGTGACGGGGTCAAGGGGGGTGGTCCTGGGTGAGGTGGTGGTGGGTGTAATGGCCCTGTTGGGGCTCCAAGCTGCATGATCAGTAGCTCCATGGCATCTGTTGGTCTTGAGGTGTGGCTGTGGGCTGGGCTCCCTTTTCTGGTGCAGGTTGTCATCTGACTTTCCACCAGGTCAGAGTAGGTGTTAATTTCCTGCTGCTAACATGCCTTATCGCATGTTTTGTGATCTTATCACCGATCTGGCTGCTCATTGAGAATGTTGAGGTGTGTTGTTGTCGCAGCTTTTTGCTCGGGAACACCTACTCTGCATCTCATTAGCGATAGTTGCCGGGGTCATCTGTGGCGATGTTTTTTCTGCAGATGCGATCGGAGGTGAACTGGTGGTATTGGCTGTTAGCACCTGCTTGTGAACGGGATGACACATTTATCGCGACTTTGACTGAGATAAAGTGTTGATAACTTGGTGATAGATCCTTGAGAATGTACCCCTATATTTTGTAAACTGGTATGGCGTACTTCTGTGGTGTTTCACTGTGCTACTGTGTTTGTGTGTGTGCACAAATACTTTACACATTGCCTCTTTAGTTTAGACTGACTGCTATGTGCCAAGCTACCAGAGGGTTGGCACTGGAAAACCTTTAGTGTGTACCTGTGCCAACATGTGACTAGGATTGTGGTTCCTGCTTGGGCAGGGTGCATACCTCTGCCAATCAGAAACCCAATTTCTAACAGAAACCCTTAAAAAAAAAGTTATTTAGCGGTGTGTTAAACCACATGTGCTCCTCTAACACTTTTCAATTGTATGCTCATCTGACGAATAGTTGCTCACTGGCTAAATTAACATGGTTGCACCCACAAGTGAATGTGTGCTATAATGCAGGAAAGGTAAGCCAAGTGAAACCACAGTTCTCTGGATGACAGTAAACCCATGCAACACCCACAACCAGTATTTTGTGGTGCCGCCGTTGGCCCTCTAACCAGCTGCACTTCCATCTAGTTCTGAGTAGTGGCTGTCGAGGATTGCATCTCAAGTTAGGAGGAGCCTGAAGAGTTCCCTACGTGTAAGGAATGGGGGGGTCATAGATTCAGGCAGGGACAGACCCACATTACTGCAACGATTTCTGTTATGACCCATCATTGTAACCATTCACATGCATGGCAAATCTAAGACTTTAAAACCCAAACCCAGAGTATAAAATTGTATGTGCATGCACCGGAAAAACCTCTGCACTCAAAATACTTGTTTAACCTAGCTGCTTGCTTCCCCTGAAATCTTTACTGCTGAAGGAGAGTCTATCAGCACTTGCCCCTAAAGTGAGCAAAAGTATTACCATTAACCTTACTTTTCTGGAAAACTTAAAAAAGAAATTTAGAATGTGGTAGGGCAAAACCGACCCTGTTTGGTGAAGAGTGAAACTATAATTAGCTTGTGGGTCAGGAGATCTCGCACATTGTCAGCCTTTCATTCAGGTCAGCCACTGTTCCGATCGAGTGGAAGCAGGCTAAGCTTCTGCCTCTGCTTAAAAAGGCCGGGTTAGATTCATCACTGCCCGCTAATTATCGGCCAATTTTATTACTCCCTGCTATGGCTAAGGTCTGTGAAAAAATGGCTTTTCGGCAATTGAACGCTTTTGTTGAATCATATGTGGCTTTACACCCTGCCCAATCTGGCTTCCGTGCCGCTCATAGCACGGAGTCAGCATTGGTTCAGGTCTCCGAAGCGATTAGGGACTGTTTGGACAACGGCGACAGAATGGCTCTTATTTTATTGGACCTTTCTGCCGCGTTTGACACGGTTCCCCATCAGCTCCTTCTTTCTCGCCTTCCTGACATCGGCGTTTCGGGTTTGGCCCTGGACCGGCTGGGTTCCTTTCTTTCATCCAGGTCTCAGAAGGTCTGGCTTCCCCCGTTTTCATCAACAGTTAAACCACTTTCGACGGGGGTCCCTCAGGGCTCAACGTTGAGCCAGCTGCTATTTAATGTGTATCTGACCCCCTTGATTATGATGGCGGAATAATTAGGGGCCAAAATTATAGCCTATGCCGACGACACGCAGCTGTTGTTTACGAGGCCCGGCGCTGACCTGGACACAGGTACGATTCTGTCCTGTCTGTCCTCGGTCTTTAACTGGCTGGCAGCTGCCCAACTGAAATGTAATGAGGATAAGACTGAAATTCTCTTGTACGGTCAGTTTCCTTCTCGATTTAAAGAAGCACTCTGGCCGGCCGGCTTTCCATTGTCCTGCCCTGTTAACATCCCGGCAAAGAATCTGGGAGTTTGGTTCGGGGAAGATCTCTCATTCGAGGCCCACATCAAGAAACTGACGGGTGGATGCTTTGGCACCCTGAAAGCTCTGCGGAAGTTCTTTCCTTATCTTCCATCCATTGCGAGAGAGACAGTGGCCAGAGCATTAATTCTCTCGCGCCTTGACTACGCTAATGCTCTGTTAAGTGGGTCCCCGGCCTTTCTGGTGGGGCGCCTTCAGGTCATTCAAAATGCCACAGCCAGACTTTTATGCAACATTTCTAGTTGCATGAGCGTTCGGGCCCACTTGCAGAGGCTTAATTGGCTGCCAGTGCCGCAGCGCATCATCTTTAAAAATACTTACTTTAGCCCATAAAGCCATTAATCGCCATGGCCCTACGTACTTGATGAAAAGGTTTTGCCGCTACCTCCCCAATCGACCTTTGCGCTCTACCGCCCAACATCTGTTGCAGGTCCCTCGATTTCGCCGATCTAGGCTAGGCGGGCAGTCAATTGCGGTTAGAGCGGCGACCGCCTGGAATGGCCTTCCTTTGCCCCTGCCGTCTAACCTGAACTTTGGTCTTTTTAAAAAAACGTTGAAAACTTATCTGCCTAAAATCGCTTTTTAGATGTTCCTTCGTCTGTTATGGCCTTTTGCACGTTCCTTCCAGGATTCCGCGCCAGGATACTCCGGCAGTAATTGAGCGTGTTATAAAACTGCATATAACATATGCTGTATGCTGCTGTCAGGGACTAAAGAAATAACCATCTTGTAACTTGTAAGTGAGTGGTTTTAGCACATCATCACCTGGCAATTCCTTGGTTGGTAAGCACTACCTGGTAAAGAACTTTTATCCACCCATACAGAAAACAATTTAATGGCGAGATTTCTGAACAGCACAGTTTTCAGGCCTTTCAATCCAACATAACCCGAGTTAAACTTCGGTTACCTATTGCCCTAATAGTATACTGTGAGCCAATAGCATCTTGTCCCCTCTGCATGGACATTCCTAGTACGGCCATGGGGCTGCTGTGTCTAGAGCCTTTTGTATGAGCCAACAGAATGTTTCAGTAGAACCAGCCTCTCCTGCCTATGTCCTCTGCTTGAGAGCACCCATGCCAGGTGGGGTGCAGCCCTTTAGACCATGTTCATCACCTGATGTATCGTAGTACCTTAACGAGTAGTTGCAGTGGCGACAAAAATAGGGGATGGAAATAGGAGACTGCCTCAACACCGGGAGTTTAATCATCCAACACTGGAACCCTGCCGTCAGTGGTGGCTGATGACTTTCAAAAGTGGTGCAGCGTAAAGGTTAGGGATGAGTACTAAGTAGTGACCAACCACTGCATTTTCGTTTACTTTCGCTTGTCATAATTTAGAAAATTCTGTACCTTCATGATGGGGCCCCATTGCACCCATTTTGCAAAGCATAACAATTATATCTGAAATATGTGACCACTGTCCTGTGAGCTCCGCAGAGAGGCCAGTAATTGGATGGCCATGTATTCTGAACACCTTTTTGATCCCCTGACAGACCCTGTGAGAAACTAACAGAGACTACAACCCTCACCTCTTCCAAATGCCACCAGCTACCTCTGCTCAGTGTTGCCTCCTCTCTACAAAAAAACATCTCCGACGGCCATCTAAGTCACGAGCATCCAGAGGCCTGCCTCTACCAGCTCCTCGGGTAGCCTGGAGAGCAATATTTCTGAGAGGCTGCTGCAGCATCTGAGGCAGCTGTGTAAAGTTCTCCCCCTTCTCCCTAAGCAAACTCACACTCCAGTGTTGCATGCCCAGGTTCTACGTGTACTGGACGACATTATAACTAGGCCCACTCCAAAATACTGTCCAGAACACACCAGGCCCAGAACTGGGCAGCAAATCTGTTGATGAGTAGAAAGAAATTCAATTCAGCATCTTCAGCCCTAGCCCCCATTGAAGATAAAAATCCTGTTAAACTGCCTGTCCCGGTCACACTCGTATACAAAACTGGCCGTTGAGATTCACTGAAGAAACTAAAGATGTGCATTCATCACAAAGCGCTAAGACCCGAGTGTCAGCGCTATTTTGCACTGCAAACGATCAAGCTCAGGAGTAATGGGGTCATCGTTCTCTTTCATGGCTCTGGAGGTGTGAGATTCCTCATCTATCAAATTAGGATTGGAACCAAACCACTGAATATGTTCCAAAGTCTTAAAAACGTGTCTCTTCAATCAGCTTTAATCTATCCGGTAGCTCCTGACGTAGTGCCATGACACCCACCTGGGCATTCATTGCCCTTTCTATAAAGCCTTTTCATCGGCATCACCAGTGAGAAAGAATATATTGGAACAAAGATTTCCTGTTTCAACTACCAAGAGGGGTGCAGAAAGAGGGAAGACGGGTGTAGAAAGAAGCACAAGTGGCGCAGAAAGAAGCAAAAGATGTGCAGAAAGAAGCAAGAGGAGTGCAGAAAGAAGCAACAGAGGTGCAGAAAGAGGCAAGAGGTGTGCAAAAAGAGGAAAGATGGGTGCAGGAAGAAGTGAGAGGTGCAGTAAGAAACAAAATGAAGAGCAGAAAGAAGGAACAGAGGTGCAGAAAGAGGCAAGAGGGTTGCAAAAACAGGAAGCGGGTGCAGAAAGAGGCACGTGCAGTGCAGGAAGAAGCAAGAGATTTACAGAAAGAAACAAAAGAAGTGCAGAAAGAAAGAACAGGTGCAGAAAGAGGCAACAAGGGTGCAGAAAGAGGGTAGAGAAAGAGGCAAGAGGGTGCAGAAAGAGGGGTAGAAAATGAGGCGAGAGGGAAGCAGAAAGAAGCAAGAGAGGTACAGAAAGAATTAAAAGAAGTGCAGGAAGAAGGAACAGAGGTACAGAAAGAGGAAAAGGAGTGCAGAAATAGAGACGAGGGGTGCAGCAAGAGACACAAGAAAGGTACAAAAAGAAGCAAGATAAGTGCAGAAAGAAGCAACAGAGGTGCAGAAAGGGGGAATAGGGGTGGAAAAGGAGGCAAAAGTAGTGGAAAAAGAAGCAACAGACATGCAGAAAGGGGAAATAGGGTGGAGAAAGAGGCAAGAGGGGTACAGAAAGAAACAAGAGAGGTGCAGAAAGAAGGAACAAAGGTGCAGAAAGAGGAAAGAGGGGTGCCTTTTTCGGCCCTGGGACCCCATCCCCCAGGGCTTTGCCTTTTTTCCTTTAATCTTTTGTCAGGAGTGGAGCTGTGTGGCCCTCTTCCCTGGGCCACTTTTGGCCCCAGGGACCCCATGCCCCAGTGCCTGGCCTCAAGTTGGGGACCATGAGGGGAACCCCAATGCTCCCCGGTCACAGCCCGCTCTCCACCGCCTGCGGGAGCCGGGATTGCTTTTGAGCAAAGGGCGCTTCTGACATGCATCACGCTTTGCCCAAAAGCAATCTGCTTAGCTTCATGGTAGTGAGAGCAGGTTTCCTGCTCTCACTTTCATGAAGCGAATCAGTGTTTGCTATGACTGCTCCCGCCCTGCCATTGCAAACTGCAATGTCCCGGGGTAGGCACCCCAGGACATTGCTGGAGCCGGCCCTGGGGGGTTATCAGGGTCATCGAAGGCTGCAGGAGGGAGGCCGCTCGGCCCTCCTCCCAACTTGAACATAGTTCCGGGGAGGTGGTGGTCCCCGGGATTGGGGGTCCACAACGGACCTCTTATTTGAATAATTAGTACCTCGGGGAGGTGGTGGTACCCGGGGCAGTGTGGGGGGACCCGAGCCCCGCCACACTTTGTTTTTTAATTAAGCAACGGGAGGTGGCAGTTCCCGGGCTTGGGGTCTTGAGCAGGCTTAGGGGGTCAGGGTATTTCTAACCTTTTTTCTTGTGACTCAGTTTAACCAAGTCACAAGATGGCTGCCAACACTTTTTGGTTTGGAGTGTTGGCAGTCAATCAAAATAAAGCTCATGCTCGGTAGGGTTCGCAGATCCACTGCGGTCACCAGATAACAATATTTTTTAATTTCTCAGAAACTACTGAACGGATTTATACCATTTTAAAAAAAGAACGCCGTCTGAACCAAGAGCTACCTTTTTGTCAAATTTGGAGGAATTCTGTTCAGCAGTTCGGACTGTAGCCTTCTCCAAAATTGCCTATGGAAATAAACATGGAGAAAACGCATTTTGGGACCCCCTTTTTTCTCGGCCCTCACTCAAAGAGTCACCCCCAAACTTTTAAGACAAGAGCATACCAAAGCGCCCTATCAGTTTTTAAAATTTGGCAACGATTCGTCAACCAACACCAAAGATATTGGCAAATCAAAAAACGCTTTTCCTATTGAAACTAGGTCCTACCTATAACCATCTACTGCAGTGCCCTTTATCAGACCTTCCCTTGTGGATCATTGCAGACATCTCGTATCCAGCTGCTGTAGGCCCACTTTCTTGCCTTGCTTCATGAATTGAGGATTATTTTGTCTATTTTTAAATGCTACGTCGTTTTTTTTTCTAGCACACACATTATCCAATGGAATGTTAGTGCTTTACTTAAGAAAACGTTGGCAGATAGAATCAGATGTTTTGTTAATATTGCAGCATTTGCTCTTATTCTTTTTATGCTAAAATGATGGTTGTTTTTTTGTGACATCTTTTAGATTTGGCAGTGATCCTGCAGCTTCTCACAAGCTATGTGAGCTACAGAGGATTGGGGATGGTGAGAAATTCTAATTTTGTCTGTGAAGTTTTGAAAAGGTGATAAACTTTACATTTCAACAAAATTGAAAGTTTGTCCACTTTACATCATGTCGCCTTTTGGCAAAATTCCCCTTTAATAAAAATGACAGAATATTTTCTTTTTGAAAACAAATCAAAGTTTTGGATACTTTTTCAGATAAAACTTTTCTGTCTCACCTAGAGACAGCTGTAACTGTTTGTCCAATCACAAGTTTTCTTAAACATGCAGACAGTGTGTTAGTTCCAACCACAATTGATTTGTTTAAATGGAATTCCCATTTTGCATTAGTCCACTACAGCATAAACCATGAGGAAATAGGTCTGCCCTTTTAGCTACTGGCTTTCTTGCACTGTGATTGGTGCAGTTTTAATCCTGATAATGTGCTCAGACGCCTGAAAAGGAGTGTCCTTAAGTGCAAGTGCTGGCCAGACCAGGCTGCTGGAACACTCAATTTTATTTTTTTTGTCAATTCTTTTGTATGTTAACCATGTTTGCAAAATATTTTAATTAAAAAAAAAACATTGCATACTTAATATGGATAGACCCAGTGCCTGCTTAACTTTGTAGCTTTCATAACCCCTTTGCTGCTAGGCTTTTTCTCCCCCTGTGCTAAGCCTTTTTTGGCTATTTGGGGTAGTTCGCGCTTAGGCCCCTTTAACTTTTTGACCACATAAGGTATGTGTTGGATCTGGCCCTTTTGGCAGGTTCACCCCGAAACTTTTTGCTTTTTCCTAGCCTGTTTCTGGAACCTGGTGGTGGTGATTTTAGGCCTCTGCGCACTTTTTCACTGTGGTACAGTGTCAAGTGCTTGAGCTCTCTGTGTATGTGTGGTGAGTGACCTGCCCTCCCATAGGAATGAATGGGGAATATGTATGCCCATGGTAGTTCCTGATGTGTGGTGAGTGCAGGGGCGAGTTCGATATGTGCGAACTTGTGAGATTGAATGCTACGTAATGATATATGCGGCATGACTGTGTCTAGTGTAGAAGTGCCACTTTTAGAAGTTGGCATATTTGTGTAATTTGTGTCTGGCGTGTGATTGGCTGGTGAGCCTGGTCCAGGAGTGCCTGGCCCTGCTTGTGGATTGACTGTCTGGTTTGAGGGTGACAGGAGGTTGTCTAGTCAGCCCGTGGATGAAAGGCTGCATCTGCTGCCAGGGAAGTGGGCAGAGATAGCACCTGGGAGTGAAGAGGGCTGTGCCTGCCTGCCATAATGCTGGCTCCACCTCCTGCTGGGCGACTGTCGCCTCTGCCCCTCACACTGAAAGGAGTTTCCTATAACCAGTTCTAGCTCGTTCTCACACTGCCTGCACCCTTTAGACAAACGATTTTATAGTATAAAAAGGGGCTGTGTCCCCTTCCAAAATGTTCTTGTTTCTGACTTGAATCCTGCCAGGGGCGTGCTGCTGCTTGGGCCCAGGGGAATCCCTGGCCCCTGCCCAGCCCCTGGATGCCTGGAGGACTTCTGGGGGACCCCCCTGCTTTGCCTGGGCTGATAGGGGGACTTTGCTTTGCCCTGGATTCCTGCTGTTTTCCTAGACTCTGGAGACCTTTTACTGGGTCCCCTTTGCTTCACCTTCCTGAAGGGACTTTGTGGAAGACTTTTGGGGCACTAGCGCCTGAGGGGCGCTTTAATTGTACTTTTTGCTGGACTGGTGACCTTTGGTTGCCTATAGCGCTGGGAGCGCTTTATTTTCTCATCCTAGCACTTGAGAGCGCGTTTTGCTGAAGGGCGAGTGTGTCGCTGTCACGCATTTTGCGTGAGGATTTGCAGATGCCTACCCTGCTTGGCGCCCGATTCGTGTTGTTTTATTTACGGGTGCCACCCCGTTTAATTAATTAATTATCGGGTGCTCACCTCGGTTTTCCTACTATTTTATCTGGCGAGGGTGCCCACCCCTCATTCTGTCCCCTTCGTGTCACCGCCGCGGCCCGAGCCGTTTGGATAATGGCCACCGGAGATGCCGTGCTGTGATTGGCGGGCCGCGGGAGGCTCGCCCTGGAAGGTCGCGCTCTGATTGGGCCGTTGCTGAGGGCCTGACCGGGGAGCTGCGCTCTGATTGGTTAATCCCCGCCGTAGAGGCTGCCGCGTCAAGAAGGGCTCGTCCAGGAGCCACACTGGTATTAGTCCAGCGCTCGCATCCCGTCCTGAGAGGTTCCGCCGCTGGAGAAGTCGTCCATCCAGCCCTGAAGCACCGCGTGACTGCCCGTCTGCCCAGATGAGCCCCCGGTGAGTGACGCCCGTAATTGAGCATCGGGAAGGGGGGCGTCGGGGCACATTGCCGGTGCCCGCCCCTCCTCTATAGTGTGGAGAGCCTGTTGAGGCTCAGATGGCAGTTTGGTGATAGAGCCCTGAGAGGCTCAAGCAGCCCCATGTGTTGCCGAGCCCAGAGAGGCTCCGGGGGCATTTTGTGTATTTCGAGCCGCAGAGGCTCTGGGGCACCAGTGTATTTCGAGTCCCCTCCGAGGGACTCCAACGAAGGGGGCCATAGTTGTTGACGAGCCCCGAGAGGCTCGAGGCGCCATTGTTTTCAGAGCCTAAGGGCTCCATGGGCAATAATTGTTTAAGAGCCAGTGTGGCTCCAACGTTGGGCACGTGTTATGTCAGGGCCTGTGTGGCTCCAACGTGTGTAGAGTGCTTTCAGAGCCTGCGTGGCTCCAACGTGTGTAGAGTGTTTTCAGAGCCTGTGTGGCTCCAGCAGTGGGCGCAGTTCGCGCATAAGGGTCAGTGAGGACCCTGTCGCAGTTTGAAGTTCCCAGCTGCCCAGCAATTAGTGGGCAGCTGCACCGTTTAGGTCTTGTGATTGTTCTCAGGTGCCCAGCAAGTAGTGGGCACCTGCAACGTTTAGGTTTTGTGACTGGCGCTGCTTGGCAGTGCGCCCTGACATTCTGGACACAGGGCTCTTTTAGTCCCTTTATTAGATGGTGGCAGGTATGTGATTTCTGCGCAATGTGATTTCTATGTTTTTAATAGTAATTGCTTAGGTGTTTTTGCGCTATTGAGTTATGTTCTGGCACCTCTGAATGTTTTTATGCATCATGTGTCTTCCCTGATTTTACACCTCTGAATGTGTTGGTTTATGCATCATGTGTTCTTCCTTCCCTACACCTCTGAATGTTTTAGGCATCATGTGTTTTCTTTCCTTACACCACTGAATGTGTTTTTATGCATCATGTGTTTTCTTTCCTTACACCTCTGAATGTTTTTATGCATCATGTGTAATGTGTTCTTGCCTATACCCCTAGATGTATTTTATTCTTAGATGGTGGTGTTTTGCCTAGTATAGTTATACTAGAGAGGTTATGTGTCCATGCGTGATCTAGGCCTATGGTTATTAGTATTGCGTAGTGTGTACCTACCTTTACCAGTAGTTACTGGTTGTGATTTATAACTGTTATTTTGTACTATACTTATTCTAAGTTCTAGAAGTGTTATTTCTAAAAGTGTTGATTCTGACAGTGGCCCATGTGGCCCTGTGCTGTAAATAATCCCTTGTGAATATTGCCCGTGCCAGTTGGCACAATGTACATGTGTGATACTATCTGATGTGTGTTTACAATACAGAAGTTATTTTTATAATAACCTTGTGTGGAGTTCCTTTTGTGGTGTGCCTGGGATGTTGTTGCTGTTGTGTGCTGGCGCAAATGCTTTACACATTGCCTCCGAGTTTAGCCTTACTGCTCGTGCCAAGCTACCAAGGGGGTGAGCAGGGGTTATCTTGGCGTGTGACTCCCTTGCCCTGACTAGAATATTGGTTTCTGCCTGGCTTTGGCGCCAGCCTTAGCCTACCAGAAATAGCCAGTTCTAACAGTATCCATGCCAAATTTGCGTCCTTTTTTCCCAAAACATCATGGGGATTCTAAAGGTACCAAGGGTTTGTGGATTCCCCTGGAGGGGACCCAGAAATTAGCCAAAATACAGCTGCATTTTATTTCTGGGTGGTGGGGGCCTGGGAAAAAAGGGCTACAGATGAAATTGTCTGTTTTTTTTCCCTGCAAATGGTTTAAAAAAGGGGTTGTGGTACTGAAATCAACATCTTCCCAGCTTTCAGGGACAAGCAGACTTTTAACAGAAAACCAACATTTTTTACACAGTTTTGGCATTTTTCTGTGACATAGCCTATTTTTGCAAATGTTGTGCTTTCAACCTCTTTCTCATTAATGGTAGAAATGGATATGAAAGCAATAATGCATCCTGGAAAGCTATACATTTTAGAAAAAGTAGACAAAATTCTGAATGCAGCAAGGGGTCGTTTGTGTAGATCCTATAAGGTTTCTTTATCAAAACTAACCGTTGAATATAGGACAAATTGAAAATTAGTTTAAGAAACAGCAAGATTTTCACATGATTGCTTGAGGATATATGGACAGCAACTTGTATTTTGTGTACTCTTACAGGGAGCCAACTTATCATGGTTTGGCTGCCCGGTGATATTCTCTTTTGAAGCTACCGCGCACTACTAATTTATCCAAGATACAACGCAAGGTCAATAAATATCTGGCTGGGGTGAGTGATATTATTCCCTTCTCTTATATTTCCTACATTTTGTATATTAAGGACACCGCCGCGAGACGCTATACATTGTTTTTTTACACAGACAGTGATAACTTTCTGATTTTGTTGGGCCATGATCAAGTACAAGTTAGGTGTTTTTATTCACCAATAGGATCGGCATACCATTTATTTCCTGACGGTGTGAAATATTATGGTGAGTTTTTCTATATTTTATTACCATATTTTCAGGTCTTCTCGACGAGGTGCCTTGATGATTGTATTAAAAGTGATTTGAGACTTTTGGTAACATCTTTGACTGGAGTGCATCTCTTTAATGACCATGTGTTTGATTTGACATAGGGGGTTGGGTGGTTTACATCTCAGTGTGACCTTAACCTGTTTTTTTCTTTTTTAACTTGTAGTTTAGAGCAGTGTTGATTATATACTGCTTTATTACTGTGATCAGTCCATGTTAGAAGAACATCTTTGACTGCATCTGTTTATGTTTGGTTTTATGTTTTGGCCGCACTTTATATTTGGACACGTGAGTATCAACTCCTTGATGGCCACAGTGAATTTTGAATTCACCCACGTGATTGGTGGGTCTTGAGCCATCAGAATATTTAACAATTTCATATCACAAGCATGCTTCTATCCTAGGTGTTCACACAGAGAGCCATGTGCTTTGACATAAATAGTGCTTGGGTAATTGGGAGCTTTTCTTTTCGCACAGTGACTTTTGACCATTAGGGTAGAGCTATCATTTATATATTTTTTCAAACCATCTTGCGATTCATCTTTTCACTAAAGTCACTTTGGCGTTCGATGTGTGTTAACCAATATTAGTTCTAGCACGAGATCTCTCGGTCCTTTTTTCTTTTCTTTTCTTGTCCTTTTTCTATATTTCTTAATGATATAAGAAAAATAATTTGTACTAGCGACTGATATTATGCATACAAGAAGATATGTTGATCTTAGCTATGGAGTTTATATACTGTATTTGATCTTTATCTTCCAGCCTTGAAAAAGTCTGAATACGTATTATTGTACAGACGAAACATGTGTTGGCTTATGATTATTGCTGGGAACTTGCTGTAGAAAAGTAAAGAAGATCAACTGGCATCCACTGTGGAGAATCCATGAGAACCTAGTGGTTATTTTGAAGCGTCATAGTCATTTAACAACTGGTCAATTGTGTCAGCTGTGGAATTATATTTACGTATATCTTAAATTTTGGTCGAAAAGAACCAAATGTGATTGGATGAGGGAGTGCTAATACTAATCATTTTGCAAGTTTGATGTGCAGGTTTTGTGACCTGCCAACAGCACTGTAGGGTAATTGCTGCAGTTAGTTTATCCAGCACCCCAATTGTGTATAATAGTAACGCTATTAGTGGTGAAATATTTGACGTGTCTTCTAACTTGAGGTGCGGCTTATCCCTTTCCGAGGATTACTATTAACCATCCTATTCATTATTATAGAAACAGTAGATATTTGCACATTTCCGAAATTGTGAGTACCCATACTAACATGAGAATTATAGGTCATTTTTCAAAAGGACTTCTTTTTCTAAACATTGTCTTTCATTTGGAAGGCAGAAATGCATTGGAAGTCAATAGGTAATAACAGTTGCGCTACAATTCTGTTAAGCTAAGTTTCCTGATAAAAATGGTACCTCACTTGTGTGGGAAGGTCTAGTGCCTGCGACAGAAAATGGCTCAAAACGCAACGCGAACACACTTTATTTTTACAGTGAAAACTGACTCTTTTTTTGTTAAGTGCCTTGCTGTAGATTTTGAACCCTTACTCTGCCAGCACCTAGAGAAACCTAGCAAACCTATATATTTAAAAACTAGACACTGAGGGGAGGCTGCGGTGACTTGATTGGCTCTCACCAGGTTCTGTTGTCCAGAATCCCTTGAAAACCTAAAAATTTGTCCAAAAAAACTAATATTCCTCACATTTCTGTGGTGGAAAGTTCTGGAATCTGCGTGGAGCCACAACATTCCACCCACCCCGCATTCCCCAAAGTTTTCAGAGAATAACTGTACCTCACGTGTGTGGGTAGGCCTAGGGGCTGCAACAGGAAACGGCCCAAAACGCAACGTGGACACACCACATTTTCACAGTGAAAACAGACACTTTTTTTGCAAAGCGCCTAGCTCTAGATTCTGAACTCTAATTCTGCCAGCACCTAGGGAAAACTAGCAAACCTATACATTTCTGAAAACTAGACACACAGGGGACTTCAGGATGGGATGACTTGACTGGCTCTCACCAGGTCCTGTTACACAGAATCCCTTGCAAACCTAAATATTTGTCCAAAAAAACACATTTTCCTCAAATTTTTGTGGTGGAAAGTTCTGGAATCTGCGTGAATCCACAAAATTACACCCAGCCCGCATTCCCCAAAGTCTTCTGAGAGAAATGGTACCTCACTTGTGTGGGTGGATCAAGTAGCCGCGACAGGCAAGAGCCCAAAACCTATTGAGGCAACTTCATAATTACCTATCACAAAACAACCTGGTTTTGCAAGGGGGGTCCCATGTGGTTTTAGCCCCGGGTTTGGCGGCCATCTAGGGAAACTTACCAATACCACACATTTCTGAAAACTAGACACTCAGGGGAGTCCAGCAAGGTATGACTTGCATGGGTCCCTCAACATTTCTCTACTGAGAATCCCCTGCAAACCTCAAATGTAGCTGAAAAAATCTCTTTTTTCTCACATTTCTGTGTAGGAAAGTTGTGGAATCTGTGTGGATCCACAAATGTCCTAATACTCAGCATTCCCCCAGGTCTCCCTATATAAGTGGTACCTCACTAGGTCAAATACCTACGACAGGCAAGGTCCTAAAACCTATTGAGGCAACATCAAAGTTACCTATGACAAAACAACCTGGTTTTGCAAGGAGGGTCCAATGAGTTTTTCGCCCCGGGCTCGGCGGCCACCTAGGGAAACCTGCCATATACACACATTTCTGAAAACTAGACACCCAGGGGTGTCCAGCAAGGTATAGCTTGCATGGGTCCCCCAACATTTCCCTACACAGAATCCCCTGCAAACCTCAAGTTTTGTTGCAAGAATCACTTCTTTCTCACATTTCTGTTTTGGAAAGTTGTAGGATCACCGAGCTGACACAAATTTCATATCACCCAGCGTTTCCCCAGGTCTCCCGATAAAAATGGTAACTCACTTGTGTGGGTAGGAATAGTCTGCCACAGGAAATGGCCCAAATCATACTGCGGAGACTTCAAAATTACCTATAACAAAACTACCTGGTTTAAGGGGGCACATGGGGTTTTGGCCCCAGGCTCGCCGCCATCTATGGAAACCTACACATTTCTGGAGAGTCCAATAAGGTATGGCTTGCGTGGATCCCCCAATGTTTCCCTACCCAGAATCCCCTGGAAACGCTGGTTGGTAGGAATTTGTGGATCCAAGTAGATTCCAGAACTTTCCCACTAATTTTTTTTAGAAAAAAGTGATTTTTTTCAGCTACATTTGAGGTTTGCAGGGCATTCTGGGTAGGAAAACTTTGAGAGGCCCAAACAAGCCATACCATTCCTACCCAGAATCCCCTGGAAACTTCAAATATAGCTGAAATAACCACGCAAGCCATACCTCGCTGTACTCCCCCGGGTGGTAGTTTTCAGAAATGTGTGGGTTTGGTAGGTTTCCAAAGAAGACCATCAACCCCAGGGCCAAAAACCCAGGTGACTCTGCTTGCAAAACCAAGTTGTTTTGTGATAGGTCATTTTGATGTCTCCTCAATACGTTATGGGCCCTTGCCTATCGCGGGTACTTAACCTACCCACACGAGTGAGGTATCATTTTTATCAGGACTCCTGAGGGAATGCTGGGTGGTAGGAAATTTGTGGATCCACATGTATTCCAGAACTTTCACACACAGAAATGTGAGAAAAAAAGTGATTTTTCAACCCAGGACTATGGTGACCAGAAGATGCAACCGTTCCCCCTAATACAGCCAACGCAGTCCGAAACCTAGGGATAGAATTTGACCCATCCCTGAGCTTCCAACAACAAGCAGTAGCCGTGGCAGGGACCTGCTTCGGCATAATAAAAGGGCTCAGGAATTTTTTTTATCTAATCCCTTTCGATGCAAGAAAGACGGTGGCAGTAGCCCTCATTACATCTCGCATAGATTACTGCAACAGTATATAAGCAGGTACTAACAGGACAATCTGGCATAGACTACAAATGGTGCAGCATGCAGCAGCCAGACTAGTGCTGGGTTGGAAAATAAGAACCTCAGCCACAATCGCCATGAACACCCTGCACTGGCTGCCTATACACAAAAGGGTGCTCTTTAAAATCTTGCTAATCACTTTTAGGGCAGTAAACAAAACAGGACCCAAATACATCAAAAGCATGTTCCAACGCTACGTTCCCTCCAGGTGTCTGAGGTCCCAAGGTGACAATCTCCTGACTATTCCCAAGTTCAGACTTAAAACCAGAGGAGGTAAAGCCCTGGCTGTCTTGGGCTCCATAGCATAGTACTCACTACCACCCCCTTTCCGACAAATCTCTACAGAAACAATTTTTAGAAAAACCCTTAAGACCTGAATTTACACCTTACCCGATACAAAATGCAAAAACATGATCTAGCATTTTAACCAAGGGTTTCACCACAAGAACAAATAAGCCACCATGTTCTCTTACACTCTGAAGCGCTAAGATGCTCCCTGGAGTGTAACCCGCGCTATACAAACACCAATTACATTACATTACATTACATTTTTCCATAAAAATTTGAGGTTTGCAGGGCATTGGGGGACCCACGCAAGCCATACCACCCTGTACTCCGTGGGTGTCTAATTTTCAGAAATGTGTCAGTTTGGTTGGTTTCTCTAGATGGCTGCTGACTCAGGAGCAAAAACTCAGATGCCACCTAAGTATCCGAAAATGACCTAGTTTTGCAAGGGCGGGGTCACATACGTTTTTGGTCCGGGGCTTGGCGGCCATCTAGGGAAACCTACCAAACCCACACATTTCTGATAACTAGAGACCCAGGGGAGTCCAGGAAGGTATGGCTTGCGTGGATCCCCTAAAGTTTCTGTACCCAGAATCCCTTGCAAACCTCAAATTATGATGAAAAAATTACTTTTTTCTCAAATTTCTTTGTGGGGAAGAACTGGAAGCTACATGGATCCACAAATTTCCTACCACCCAGCATTCCCCAGGTCTCCCAATAAAAATGATACCTTACTCTCCTGGGTGGGTCAAGTACCCGTGACAGGCAAGGGCCCAAAACATATTGAGGAGACATCAAAATGACCTATCACAAAACAAACTGGTTTTGCAAGGGGGGTCCTTGGTTTTTGGCCCTTGGCTTGGTGGCCATCATGGAAAACTACCAAACCTAGACATTTCTAAAAACTAGACACCCGGGGGATTATAGAGAGGTATGGCTTGCATGAGTCCCCCAATGTTTTCCTACCTAAAATGCCCGGCAAGCCTCAAATGTAGCTGAAAAAAACTAATTTTCCAAAACTTTTTGGGTGGAATCACCATGCCGGCACAAATGTCCTACCCCACAATGTTCCCTTCAGTCTCCCGATCAAAATGATACCTCACTTGTGTGGCTGGGGCCAGGCCCTGTGACTGGGAAGAGCCCAAAGCATAGGGAATAAGGGTACAGCACTGAGAATTCTAAGCGCTACATTTTTTTAAAAATACATTGTTAGCCAATTCTGCATTAGACACCCACATACGTGAGGTACCATTTTACTTGGGACACTAAGGAGAATGCTGTGGGGTAGGACATTTGTGCTGCCATGGTGATTCCACACAGAAATATGTGGGAAATGTGTTTTTTCCAGCTAAATTTGAGGTTTGCAGGGGATTCTGGGTAGGGAAATGTTGGGGGATCCATGAAAGCCATACCTCATTGAACTCCCCAGGGTTTCTAGTTTTCAGACATTTGTGGGTTTGGTAGGTTTCCTTAGATGGTGGCGACCCCGGGGCTGAAATCTCAGCCCCCCCCCCCCCCCCCCCAAACTAGGTTGTTTTGTTATAGGTAATTTTGAAGTCTCCACAGTACGATTTGGGCCATTTCCTGTTGCAGCCACTATGCCTACCCACACAAGTGAGGTATCATTTTTATCAGGAGACCTGGGGGAACGCTGAGTGGTAGGAAAGTTGTGTCAGCCCAGGAATCCTACAACTTTCCCACACAGAAATGTGAGAAAAAATAGATTTTTTCAACAACATTAGAGGTTTGCAGGGGATTCTTGGTAGGGAATTGTTGGGAGACCCATGCAAGCCATACCTTGCTGGACTCCCCCGGGTGTCTAGTTTGCAGAAATGTATGGGTATGGTAGATTTCCCTAGGTGGCCGCTGAGTCCAGAGCCAAATACTCATTGGACCCCCTTGCAAAACCAGGTTGTTTTGTGATAGGTAATTTTGAAGCAGCCTCAAGTTTGGAGGTTTGCAAGGGATTCTGGGTAACAGAACCTGGTGAGAACCAGACAAGTCACCCCATCCTGGATTTCCCCTGGGTGTCTAGTGTTAAAAAATGTATAGGTTTGCTAGGTTTCCCTAGGTGCCGGCAGAGGTGGGATTCAAAATCTACAGCGAGACACTTTGCAAAAAAAGGTCAGTTTTCACTGTGAAAATGTGGTGTATCCACGCTGCGTGTTGGGCTACTTCCTGTCGCGGGCACTAGGCCTACCCACACAAGTGAGGTACCATTTTTCTCAGAAGAGTTTGGGAAACACGGGGTGGGTGGAATTCTGTGGATCCACACAGATTCCAGAACTTTCCACCACAATAATGTGAGGGAAATGTGTTTTTTGGGCACATTTTTAGGTTTGCAAAGGATTCTGGGTAACAGAAGCTGGTGAGAGCCAGACAAGTCACCCATCCTGGATTCCTCTCTGTGTCTAGTTTTTAAAAATATATAAGTTTGCTAGGTTTGCCTAGGTGTCGGCGGAGCTAGGGTCCAAAATCTACAGCTTAACACTTTGCCAAAAAAGGGTTGGTGTTCACTGTAAAAATGTGGTGTGTCCTCGTTGCGTTTTGGCCCGTTTGCTGTCACGGGCACTAGGCCTACCCACACAGTTGAGGTACCATTCTTCTTGGAAGACTTTGGGGAATGTGGGGTGATTCTGTGCAGATTCGAGCACTTTCCACCACATAAATGTGAGACAAATATGGTTTTATTTGACAAAGTTTGAGGTTTGCAAGGGATTCTGGGTAACAGAACCTGATGAGAGCCAGACAAGTCACCCCATCCTGGATTGCCCTTGGTGACTAGTTTTAAAAAATTTACAGGTTAGCTAGTTTTCTCCTATGTGCCAGCTGCGCTAGGGCCCAAAATCGACAGGTAGGCACATTGCTAAAAAAAAGTTGGTGCCTAGTGGGCTTTCTGCCGCCCGGGGGAGGAATCGGTGAGGGGTTTGCCTTGATATGCCCCAAAGGGGGGCAGAAACACTGTGGCTATTTTTTGTTGGGGTAGGGGCATTGATATACCCATTCTGGACAGCCCCCACCCCCACGCATAAAAAAACCCAGCTTAATTGCTGGCG
Organism: Lissotriton vulgaris; assembly: GCF_964263255.1. Lineage (NCBI taxonomy): Eukaryota > Metazoa > Chordata > Amphibia > Caudata > Salamandridae > Lissotriton > Lissotriton vulgaris. The sequence goes on from NC_141695.1 coordinate 571,337,131, forward strand.
CCTTGTGGGCTTTCTGCCCCCCGGAGGGGGCAGATCAGGGGCCACTCACCCATCTGCCCCCCCGGGGCGCAAAAAGACTTGGATTTCTCTGGAGGGGTATTGTCATTTCCATTTTGGGCAGCCTCTACATGGATAAAAAAAGAAAATCCTTGTTTTCTAGTGGGCTACTGCCCCCAACTGCTCCCCAGGGGGGCAGAAAGACTCTAATTGTTGCGGTGTCATGCCCGTTTTGGGCAGTCCCACACTAATTAAAATTGCCCCCAAAAAATGCCTGGTTTCTAGTGGGCTTTCTGCCCTGGGGGGGTTATATTGGAGGCAACTGCCCCATCCTCTCCCTGGGGGGGGGGGTAGAAAGACTGTAATTGTTGTGGGGGTGGGGGCATTGGCATGCCCATTTTGGGCAGCCCCCACTGAAATTCAAATTACCCCCAAAAATATCCCTGGTGCATGGTGGGCTACTGCCCCCATCTTCTCCCCAGGGAGGGGGGCAGAAAGGCTGTAATTGTGGCTGGGTAAGGCATTGGCATACCAGTTTTGGGCAGCCCCCACCCTAATTAAAATTCACCATAAAAGATTCCCTGGTGTCTAGTGGGCTGTCTGCCCCCCCCCGGGGGCAGATTGGGGGCTACTGTCCCAATCTTCCTCCCAGTGATGTTATGTTATGTTATGTTAGCTACATTTATTTTGCGCACAGATGCTCCAGCTAAGGAGCGTCCTGGCGCATGGAAAAGGTGAACATAACACAACGCAAGGAAAACAGAAAAGTGAGGGTCAACATAGAAGATTAAAACAGGTAAGTTTTCACGGCCCTACGAAATGCTAATAGATCCTCTAAGAGGCGGATTTCCAGAGGGAGGGAGTTCCAGAGAGCCGCAGCTCTCACACGGAAGGAACGACCGCCCATCCAGCTAAGCCTGAAACGCAGGGTAACCGCAAGGGATTGCCCAAGAGATCTGAGGGAGCGCGTCGGGACATAGGGGGATAAAAGATTGTTGAGGATCTCAGGTGCCGATCCTTTTAAGATTTTAAATGCAAGGCTAAGGGCCTTAAAGTGGATTCGGCTTTTCATTGGTAGCCAGTGTAGGGACCGCAGAGTATTGGACGTGGGACAGGACCTCGGCAGACCCACCACTGCTCTCGCAGCCGCGTTCTGGACGCGCTGCAAGCGAACCATCTCAGATTGGTTAGCTCCCAGCAGGAGCGAGCTGGCATAGTCCAGCCGGGAGATGATCGTCGCTTGGATGACCAACTGTCTCGTCGGGGCATCGAAAAATTTGAGCACCGGCCTCAGTCCACGCAGAACACCAAAACAGCATGCTGCCACTCTCTTAGTGTGGGTGGTAAAGCAGAGGGTGTGGTCGAGCCATACTCCCAGGTTCCTAAGTTCCATCACCGGTGTAGGGGCGGGCCCGAGCTCCTGAGGCCACCAAGTGTCCCCCCAGCAGTCCGTTCCTCTTCCCACGATCATCACCTCAGTTTTTTTCGCGTTCAGCTGATGGCAGAAAGGCTGTCATTGTGTTGGGGGTGGGGTCATAAGAATGCCTGTTTTGGGCAGCCCCCGCCCTATAAACAAGTGCCTAATAAAACCCCAGGCGTTTAGTGGGCTTTTCAGAAAGACTGAATTTGACAAATTTGTTGGGGGAAGCAAAGGCTCTTGCCCAAGGGGCCAGCTCCCTCCTCCCTGGTGTCTAGCGGGTGGATACCTGTTTGGGGAGTGCCCTCCTGGGGAGATCCCCATTCAGGGATCAACTGGGGTGGGGTACCATTGGAAAAGGGAGATTCTCCCCTTTCCAATGATACCCCTCCCGTCTAACTACGTGCTCAGGGGCTGAGATAGCCCCCTGAGCACGTAGAAAGTTAAACTGAAATGAGCCGGCTTCTGTGAAATTACGCCAGCGCGTCGTGCGTGCTGATCATCATTTCGAAGAAACGTGGTGGGGGGCGTGGAAGCTCCAGAGGCTTTGGGGGGCAAAAAGAAATCCATCTGGTGCCTGCACCAGAGGGATTTCTTTTGCAATGGCGTCGGATGCATGGGAGCTGTCTGATGCATATGAAAACGTATGCGTCGGACGGCTCCGGCACCTCAGACGCATGGAAGGGGCTAATATAAACATTCTGCAAAAGTTCCTCCAACTAATCCTTCATTCGATAGCCACATTTTCACACAGTCACTGAGGGACTATATTCAAATGGATGTTGTGATTGCAACAGCTTTAAATCAGGTGCTTCTATGCGCTCCGGTAGATAATGATTCGAACCAAAGCACAAGCCATGGAACCCAAAAATATAATTAACCTATAAGTTCCTGTCTGCTCTAAGTTCATATGCTTCCACCTCAAGACTCGAATACTTATTGCAACAAACTATTATCTGTTAGTTTCTCTCAGCTGTGTGGGCTGGAGGTGAAGAAACAGTTGGTTCCTATTACACTCTCCAGGGCTATTATAACAGAATAATGCTGGATATTTCTGCTTTCAGGACTGTTACGGGGAAAAGCTTTCACTGTATGCTAATGTCAGAACTTGTCCCTACTTTTTAGCTTCCTGAAATGGTAGAGCAACACAGCATTTTGCAAAAAGGCGGGAAATTCCCTTTCTGCTCACATTTATTATATCTTTAGGCATGTGGTGAAAGAACGACTGTACAGTCAACATTTACTGTCAACCTGCTCCACTGTATCTCTTTTGTCCCTAAAGGCGGGTCAGTCAGCAGTGTGCGCTATGTTTAACATAAATTAAGCACACTCAATTTGTGGCTTTAAAAGGGCAGTGCCAACCACCAGAGAACAGGAAAGTGGGGCACAGTAGAGCACATCCCTCAAAAATCCTAGATCTTGAATTGAAGGGGAAAACTGAAGAAAAAAATGGATGTCACCAGTACCACCCCGTACTCCCACAAGAACCGCTGCGCAAGCTTCACCCCATGGCCCTGCAGTGGTTTGCAAGCTTCTCCAAAGAAGCGTGCACCACACCGTGGATCTTTGAGGTGAAGTTTGTGGGCGGGTACGGCAGCAGTACTGAAGTACCTAAAAGGAACCAGCAGCTGCGGAATTCTGTTGCACCCTTCAAAGCGCTATATTAGACAGACACGTGCCTAGCACAGTTGCAACCTGTAATACAACCAACAAGCAAGCAGAGCTGGCAGTGCCCACCCTGTTCCATCAGATGTCAGCCCCCGAGGTCCCTGCTTGCACACACTGCCTCAAACCCCAACAGCTTGCTGGATTTTGGCACAATGTAGCCTTTTGGGCTCGCCCACCTGCTGCTGGCAAATCTGCACCAGTCGCAGAAGACACACCTTGGCGGGGTGGCAAAGCAGTGTGAGTTGTGTGATAAATGTAGAGTGCCTTGGGTATCAGCATTGTAAAATTCTGCGCTAAAATGGTCACGGGGTCGAGGCCCCACACCGCTCTGATGTGAGGACATAGCAGAGCGGACCCTGTAAATAGCCCCCTGCACCACACAGCAGTTCCTGGCCCACGCAAGCCTCATCCCCCGAGCCTTGTCCTGCTGCCCCCTTCTCCTTCTAGCATTGACACCGAGAAGAGTGTGGGGGCATCTGAAGGAGGGGTACGAGCCCCACCTGTGCTGCTCACTGACTGTGCGCTTTCATGGATGAGAGGCGAGCAGCCTGTCACTCGGCGCTAGGTCCCTGCTGCTCCCATCACTCCTTTAAATCGTCCCCTCCGTCCGCGGACAGCAAGAGATGCTCTGTTGTGTATGGCGTCTGGTTGGCGTCCTTTAATTCAGCCCCTCTCTCACTACCCTCCCCCATGCGTCCAATTTTCCCTTGCATCCATGCCCGGGCAGTAATACCCCCAAGTCCTGCCCCGTGGCAGCCCCGAGGAAACCTCCGGGGCTCGAACCTGTCCTCGGTGCAACGGACGATTGTGACGATAACATCCACCACAGTCACACTGATTAAATACAACGATTTATTTGACAGAAAAAGAACCACAACTACCAGCATTCACTGACAGGAGCAATTGTCACTGCACTCTGCGCCAATGCACTCTACGCCACTTTACTAAACAAGCATTGGCATAGCCAATAGGTCTCGCCTTTGGGACCTTATAAGTATTTAGTTATGCAGCACAATATCCTGACTGCAACAACATAAACTGTTGCTTGGCTAAACACTTATAAGGTCCCAAAGGCGGGTCCTATTGGCTATGCCAATGCGTGTTTACATTTGCACCTGGTTACCATTGGAATGGATTCAATAATAATAGCATTTCCTAAATTAACATTTCTCATTATTCTATGTACATGAGGTTAGGAAATCACAAATAGGAAATCACTATTTGAGATTTCCTATTTTGGGAGTCATAAAATGTGATTTCCAATGGGTGAAAAAAACATTTTGCGACTGTGTTTCTACGTTTTGTTCAAAAGGAAAGGCCATTTAGCATTTCTTAATGGCCCAAAATATCAATGTGGTCAGTTAAGAAATGCTAAGCAGCTTTGTACATATGGGCCTTAGAGCCTGCCATAGTGTTGACTTATAGGTAACGCAATTACAGACCTGTAGACATGTTGTACAGTGGTACTTTATTGGGTGATACATTGAGGATTTAAGCCCATTAGTAGAATCTAATTTACAGACCCACGGTACGTGTAGTACCATATATCAGGGACTTACAAGCACATTAAATGTGCTGATTTGGCATATGCCAGTTTTATCTTGTTTAAAAGGCAGAACACAAGCCCTTTATCAATGGTTAGCAGGAGTAAAGTATGCAGAGCCATATGATCAACGAAAAAGGGTTCAGCTACAGAAGACAAAAAATCTCGGTTAATACTTATAAGTTATTACTTTGAGGTAGGTGCCTACTTTGCATTACATTTTCATGGCTTTGTTTTTCTTTTACTCATCCCTTGGCTGACATAGTTGTAACTGCAGAAAAAATGTGCTTATGTTTATGTGTATAATGTATGCTTGTAGTGACTATATTCTCTTTTGGGAATAATGCATAATGCATACTTGGTAACATTCCAACTTTTAAAAAGTGTGTAACTTTCATGCATGTGATGTTATCAAATTCAGCATGGGAAATGACATATGGTAGGTCGGTGGATTATAACAACTGGAACCTTATGTGACTCATTTATTAGATATCAGTTACAATCAACTTGTTCTAGGAGCCTTGTGGAAGTGGATTAATAATAACCCACCGGTGCAGGAGTCACCCTTAGCCAATGGGTTCTTAACAAGTAATGAGGAATCTACAGTGGAGCTAGGTACAAACCATAGGTCATTTATTAGGCATTCATAAATGGGGCTTTGTCCGACAAGCACCATAGAGCTACTCAAGGAGAGAGCACACTGAATGATGGTTACATGGGTTTTTATAGCAAGAGATCACAAAAAAAGGGATGCCCAGAGGTAAATAGAGCTTTGGGAAAGACACATAAATGAGGTAAGGCAAGAATCGACAGCCTCAGTGTCTTGTGCAATTGGTACGCCCTAAGACTGAACAACAAGATATGCTATCTGAGTAGACTTTACTTGTGGATTAACCATTGCCTGAAAACCCTCGAGCAGATTGCCATCTGTTCTTTTGTGCTTACTTTGCATGTTTACGCAGCCTACAATGTCCCAATCTAGATTCTCTAGCACGAGAGAGAGAGAGAGATTGAGAGAGAGAGAGAGAGAGAGAGAGAGAGAAAGAGAGAGAGAGAGATTCTTCAAGAGAACGTGTTGGAGAATCTGGACACAGAGACTAGCATTATAGATAAGTATTTTATTGTCACTCCACACAGCCTTTAAAAGTGATCTAAAGCCAACCCTTATATTGTAGGAGTAGAACCCAGAAACAGTCCTTGTAAGCCTCCACATTGCAGACATCTAAATCTCTACATCTGCTCTGAGACTGCTCCATAATAGGAACTTCTTAAAAGGCCAAATGCTCTTCCACATGATTCAAAACCAGAATAATTGGACATCTATCAGGGAAAACCAAAACCACTGATAACAACTGCCTGCTGACCACCAACCTAAGGACTGCAAAAAATAATGTAAACTTATCACTGGAGAAAAACGCAGCACTGGCTTTTCAACACACACCTCATATTTTACCGTTGCTGCATGTCCTCATGTGCATACATTTTCTTACACACACACACACAACCACACACACGCACACCCACTCATACACATGCCCTCTCACAATGCCTTACCCTCACCACTGGCTTCCCTAAGGAGGGAGGACATGAATGATCAGGAAAACAGACTCATGTCGCTTTATTCTGGCAGTGAAAAACAGGCCAAGAAATGAATGCCCTGAGTGAAAATCTCACATCAGAAGAGTGGCAGTCATGTTATTCTGCTTGGGGGTCAGTGTTGTAAGCTGACAGATGCTGGTGGTTTAAATGCGGGCTTCAAGCTTTTTGCATGCAGCAGAAGCGAGGGCAATCTCCCAAACTAATTATGCAATGTATGGCTTACATTTGCAACATTATTAACATTTAAAGGATCTGGTAATTTTACAAACGGACTATGCACACAGATTTACACTAGAGTTTTTCAAGATTCTTTCTCCTTCATGTCACTTGTAATTAGTTCATCTTGGCCTGTTATTTCTTTGCACTGTGTTGCTTGTAGTTTGTTGTTGCTTGTAGCTTTCGTTTGTTTTTTCTCATCATAAACCCAGAAGTTCAAGGTATAAAATACTAAAGAAAATAACAGGAAGGGATTAATAAATTAATCTAAACGTTCTAAAAATCCACACGCGTTTGACAGGTTTTTCAACACTGGACTATTTTAAGCCTTATTGCATACATCCTCATAAGGAAGTCTGGTGCCTGACTGAAATACATGGTGAGCTCTTGTTTCATCACCCACCTCTCTGGCCTACGAGCAGCATTCATGACTACACTGGGAAAAACACCAGTGACGGTGATTTGCCTGCAGGCAGCAGTCCAGTGCCAAGCACGGTACAAAGCGATTAGTATCGGCAACAACTTGTGCCATGAATCTGTGCACTTAGGCAGATCAACAAGGTGTCACTTTCAAAATATCTTTGAACTTCTGGTAGGTGAGAGAGCGATATGCGTGACTGATCAAAGTGGATTTGGGTTTACTTGCGTTTGCTACAGACTAGCACATGGTGCATTCCACTAGGCAAGCATGTGCTAGGAAGTGTGGGGAGCGCAGGGTATTTATCCCCCAGACTTTAGAGTGAGGTGGGCACGGGGGCCAAGAGTGGGGGGATGAGAGGACAGAAGAACCCCCCATCTACACCATTCCAACTTCGATTAGCAAGTGAAAGCTTTACCTATAAAGGCAGTGCTCTTGACCTGCTGACCTGCCGCCTCACACAGGGCACCTTGAAAGCCTGCTGTAACAGCTGCTTGCAGCCTGCACCCGTGAGAACAAAGAGAGAGTGGAGGAGAAACTTGCATTTGCTGTCTGCATCCTGCCTGGGCTGTTGAGAAGAACTGGGATATTCATGCACCACCAGCTGACTGGTTTACCAAGGATCATTTGGTGGCCTGCCCCTTTTCATCCCGTCCCGGTGGTGCTTATCCCCATTAGAAGGCTTCAGTCGGAACAACAGGTGAGGTGTTGACAGTAGCTCTATGAATTAATCGAGCCTCACTTTATTAATAAAAAGGATCCCTGCAAAATGGGGCGAAGCATATTAGGCCTATTGTTTTAAGGAATCTGGCATCAACCTTCCTCAGTGCAATGATCAAAGCACCCATCTCTGACAAGATGGGACAACAAGATAAACGCAGAGCATTGCATGAAACTGTCCCCCTTTTAAATAATATTTTTTCACAATCACTGCGCCGATATTTGTATTCACAACAAAAGGGATCTTTAATACATGCCTGTTACTCATGGTATATTTTTGTTTCTCTTTTCCCCCCTCTTTTCTTCCAAATGTAAAAATGTATATAAAGTAAATGTAACATTAAGGCTTAAAATTTCTACTCTTGTCCAAGACAACAATAATGTCAATTCTTGTCCTGATGATGATGCCTCCATTCTAATAGGCATCGAAACGTCGTCGACTTTTTAGCCCCATATGCAAAGTACTCATGTAAAACTTGATAATGCAATGGTGTGGTTTTTTGTACACTTTAAGTCTGCTTTACTGAGGTACAAGTGCGCAGACGGATTCTCTTGCCTTGTTTACACTGCTTCTTTGTTGTTGTGTCTTATATGTTGAGGGTCACGGCTGTGCCCGCTTGACATTTTTTCTAAGAAACACTTTACTTGCAATTAACGAAAAATAAAAATCCTGTGCGGACGGACAGAAGACATACTACTTATTAAGTGTATGATCATTGTTTTCTCTGTACCATTGACATATAGGGACCACTGTCTTTTGTAATATGTAATGCCCAAGGTCCCTATGCTATACCTTAAGGGTTCCCTTGTTCTGTTGTAACCTAAAACCCCCTTGGCATCTTTTACCTTTTTCCTCCCCATAACCTTAAAAACCCCATACCACTATGTTTCCCCATCTGCCACTAAACCTTAAAAACCTTTTACCTTTACCCACCTCTGAACCCTAAAACTCCTTACTTCCCTTTCCCTCTACCTACCCCAGAAACCTAAACAACTCTGGCCTCCCTTTCTCTATCTACCCTTGAACCCCAAAATTCCATTGGCACCCTTTACCTCTTTCCTCCCCTGAAACCTAAAAACCTCTTACCTCCTTCTACCCACCTCTGAACCCTAAGAGCCCCTTATTTCCCTTCACCGCTACCCACTGAACCCTAAAAACCCTTTAACTTCCTCAAATCCTACCCACTGCTAAAGACTAAAACCGCCTTACTGCTGTTTATCTCTACCCACCCCTGCAACCTAAAAATCCTTTACCTCTATTTACCTCTACAAGTCCTCAAGCATAAAAAACTCTTGTCTCCCTTTACTCGCCCCAGGACCAAAAAAGCCCTTTACCACTTCTTGCCCCTAAATCCTACAAAAAGCCTTATCTCCCTTTACCACTACCAGCCTTTAATACATAAAACCTCCGTCAAAAATTATTTATTATAATCACAGTTTTTGTCAGGGTAAACCTCGAAAGTCACTAATTAAATCTAAGGTTACGCTCGGTAGTTATTGTACAGAGCAGAAGTTTTAACTTAGAGGCGATGTGTAAAGTATTGATGTAGTACTAAAAAGTAATAAAGTTGAAATGCAAAACAATACAGATCCCAAAAGGAATTAAAAAAATAGAGTAAAATTTAATAAACAAAAACAGCCAAACATAACGAAAATCTAATAAGGGGAACCGTAGAGATGAATTTTTAAAGTTTTAAGTAAACATTACACCAAGAAGCTCAAAGTGCCAATCCTAGCCAATGGTCGTGGTAGCATGGGAACTAGGCGCAGTTTGACTCTGAACACAATGGAGCATAGGTCAGAAGCACTAACCAGGTTTATTCTGTTGAAGATTTTATCGTCTGACTTCAGTCTTTCAAGTCCCAATCCACCACTGGAGTATACTTCTGAATGTACCCAGGACACGAGGGAAAGCACTTAAAGATGCACAAGATGGCAGGCAGAGACCACTCCAGATCGACCACTAATCAACCGGGCCTTGCAGGAAAAGCCTCTTGGAGCTTGTTGTATTCCTATAGCTTTCACAGGAGTCAGCCTTATGACCCTTAAGGTCCACTTCTTTGTTGTGGTACAAGAGAGAACCGGTCCAGTCCTTTTGGGTTCGTCTCAGTTCTCAGGCAGCAGGTTCTGATCTACCACAGGTCAAGTAGTGTTCTGAAGGGGGTTGCTGAAGAATTCACATTCATGCCAAGCTCAAGCTTGTGGGTAAGAAATCAACCCCGGGGATGCCTTAACCAATTGGGTAAGGTTCCCAGGGCTAACCCTGCCAACTTTAGACATTTGCTAGCTTGCTGAAGTCTTCAGCCTCACTAAACTTGGACTCTGAGGTTTGGAGGTTTGGATAAGAAATGTACAAAGGTTATCCCAGTGTCCTCCTACATCTAACACTAAAATCCAGTTTTTAGCAGTTTCTGTACCCCATCAAACACAGAGGTCAAGATCTGGTAAAATCAAAGCTGAGCTTTCAGCAAACAGACAGAAGATAACAACTTTTTTTAGCATTCTGTTTCCCTACTTTGTAGTGCACCTTAAATACTATATTTTAAACCCCAGTAGACGTGTCAAGCAGGAATTGACATTCGAGCATGACTCTAATATTCAAGAGGATACGCACAACTCCACCCTAGTGGTCTCTCCGAACCACTCCGAACCACTACTTGGGTAGCTCCGTGGTGCCAGGCTGACTAGAAGGACAGAAAGTAAGGCAGGTACAGTTGTGAGCTACATCTGTCTGTGACATTGGAGGACTCTGATAAAATACTTATGAAAGTCCTTCCTCGACCAACCCTTTGAAATGCACAGTCAGGGACCGGGCAGTGCCACCAGATAATCCTATCAACGGCAGGACAGTGCCTCCCCACAACCAAGGGTCAATGTCCCTGTCCTGGGACAGGACACTTCTGACCACAGGGGAACCATCAAGCTGCCAGGTGATTGTTCAATGCCCACAAAAGGCCTCCAGAGGCTTTAGGCAGGCAAAATATAATTTTTCAGAAGTACCTTTTCCATACTAGTTAGAAAATATTCTACTTGACCATTAAATTGCATTTTGTTTAAATATTTCTGAAGCTATTACCAATCTTAAATTAGCATTATAAGATGTTATAATGCAATCCTGCATTTATCTATGGAAGCAACCAGCCTTGGTACAGAGAAAATAGCTTTTATGATTTTTTTGCTGCAAGGACATGCAGAATATTAATCTTCTACATGTCCTACTTTTAAATACCACGCACCATACCCTATGGGCAATACGGCCTACCGTATGCCTGACTTATTAATATTTAAAAGGACCGTTTAGGCCTGCTAAAATGGTTTTATTTGACTGGCCAAATTGGCAGTTTAAAACAGCCCAAACAGGCTTTAGTGGCAAGCCTGGAAGCATGCTTTATCGCAATGAGAGCTACAGCCCAATGTTGAATTACCCAAATAGTTTGCTGACAGAAAATATGTGTTAAAAATAAATGCCTCTCACACCTGAATGCAGCTGCATGTTAGTGTTCCACCAAATAAACAGTTCAACCGCCCACTATTCAAATTGTGCTTGCGTGACATGTCAATACGAAACTAAAGTGTGTCTACAACTCCTTCACTCCACATACCCCTCTCAGCTTCTTAAAGGCCGCGAAGATAGCGTGCGAAAAGTGCAAATGCAGCCAAGAGATAAAGTGTGTCTGCGCTCACGCCCTCGCCAATGCTTGGCAAAGGTAAGCGATAGAATTGTTAAAAATTAACCATCCTGGTTTACCGGTCTCTATCCTTTCTATTTTTTACAATTACTTAATGAATAAAGCAACCATGCCCATAAATTAGCATACCCATTCCAAACAACCATCAGAGAAGCACACAATCAGATAAAAAGAAACTGTATACATAATCGAAATAACATTTATAAGAATCCTTAGCAATGAAGCAAGGAATATGGATACTTAGGGGCAGATTTACCACTTATGCAGCGAAAGAAGGGAAGAGGAGGACAGTGCCATTTTTACAGAAATATGGCACTCTCGTCCCCTCTACCTAGTGCTGAAATCAGCTGTCGTGCGCCACGGAGAAACCTTTGTGCCATAGTGTACTGTACTATGCATAGACTGACTTTAACCCTTTTCCCTCTTTGTATATGTGCTTTAAAGTGCAGCACGCGTGCAAAGTTGAAAAAGAAAAGAGAAATTAAAGAATTTCTCCTTCGTTGCGCCTACTTCAAAAGTCTACAGTTTTCTGACGCTAAACCCTGCCTACTTTATGTAGTAAATAGGGTTTAGCATCATAAACCTGGGGTGGTTGAATGCAGATGCCCATGCACTGCAATTGGTACAGCCCAGTGATGCAAAGCAGAGCTTTGTGCTGCTTTGCATTACTTTCACTGCCTAACAAGTTAAGCGCTGGAAAATAACTTGAAAAAAAGATTATGCGTCACTTTTATGCTGAAAACACTGCGTAAAACCTTAATATTTCCCCCCTTCCCTAGTTTAGTAACGAGTCCACACACGTGAAAGAAAGCAGGTTTGGTCCAACTTCAGAAGAGCAGCTTTACATCCACCCAGCTGAACTCTAACTCATCCAACCAACGGTTACCCATTCTACCCCCGACATTCCATCACCAGCATTCTAGTAGAACAGAGCAAGCCTCAACTCATTAAAGATGGCGCTCATACTGCAGTTAGATGTCTAAGAGCAGCAATGAACCGTGGAAGCTGGCTGCTGTTTGGATGTTTATAAAGACTGTCCAAGGGTTATAATTCTACAATGCTAGGTTGGACTGTAGATCACTTGTAAAGGCTCCAAGAAGTACTAATAACATGTTTATGCCTAATGCTAGCCCCCAGTCTTGACATAATTATTACAATTATTATAATTATTGTTTGGTAACTGAATATTGCATATCATTTTTAACTGACTGTTCCGGGTGACGGTGAGAGGGAAGGTCGAAATTTTGATGATGTCAATCGGAATCCTGAGGTGAAAAACTTTCCCTTTATTTATCGTTGCCCATAGACAATTCTTTGTTGCACATGGGTCACATACCCATACTTAATTAATCAACCATCAAATATAAATTATTTAGTAAACTTGAAATACACGAGAGGACGTTACTTTGAAATTGGGCATGATTATTTTAGTCAATGGTTGTTATTTATTGATTATTTATACTTTGATGGTTTGGATTAAATCAAATAAAGCTGATGATGATGAATGTAGAAAAATTGCTTTAAATGGTCAGTGGCAATTGCAATCGCGCTACAGTATAGAAAAAAGGTTGGAACTGGCCTTGGGTTGACTGTGTTCTGGTTTGTGGAGGTCTTGTCCTGGCGGTTTGGGCTCCCACTGGTGCAGGGTCAAGATTACATTTGTACATAACTGACTCCACGCTGAGGTGGCACGGTGTGCAAAATAATGATGGACTGGAATGTAGCCCCAAGTGATGTCCAGCGGCTAAGTTTAATTCAAGCATCCCATTCATCATTTAATATTTGCTTGAATACTTAATTGTTATGTCAAAGCAATGGCTTATACGTTTTGCTTTTCACTGACATGATGTAATTGCAGAGAACAACGTATAAACCCAGTTTATGATAATGGAATGGTTTGAGAGCCATATAAAACAAAGAGTTTTAGGTTTTCAAGTTTCGTTGTAAGGAATGTATCTTTATAATTGCTTAAATGGGAGCAGATACAACAGTGTTAGGGAACATGCATTTCAGGGCATAACAAGATTCACCGATAATTTAAAAAAAAAAAAATTGGTTGAAATTTTAATACAGATGATACAGCGGAATGGTTCAAAGATGCTCAGTCATTAAAAGTCTTAGATACAGATGCTGCATATGAAATACATCTCTATTCGAGGAACTAAATAAATAAATAAACCCCTCACACTTTGCGTACCATAGTGAGCCTGATCATCTGTGCTCCAAACTACGTTACCTGTATTTACAATATAAAGCATATACAGTGCAGACAATAAACACCAATTGAAGACTGGAACACCTACAAGGATCTCAGAACTTAGTGTGCTTAAGTAGGAACTGGAAAACCTATCACTGCAGGGGGTCCTTGTTGCGGCTTATATAGATGAAGTGTGCATAGATGAAGTGTGCCAGCATCTATACCTCATTGCCCTGTGGGGGTGAAAGTAACAGTGCCTCCGCTCCCATCCTACAGGGGTAAGCCTCCGGGGCTGCAAACCCATCGTGTAGTCCCAGGATAGCAATGGATTTGAGGGGGCCCCATATATCTCGTGGTCTGGCGGTAAGTGGAAGCAGTTCGGCATACTTAAGTGAGTGTTTCTGCCATGTTGTAAGGTCATGTATCCATTCTTTAAATTTAGGGGGCCTGCCCCTACCCCACCTACACGCCAATCTGCGTTTAGCTATCAGGAGGCCTACAGCCAAAAACTTCTTGCATCTAGTGTCTATATTGTGCGTGTAGCCTAGTAGAGCGATGTCTGGTGAGGCCTGGAGGGGCATATCTAACATTGTTGACAGACCCGCAAACACTTGTAGCCAGTACTGTTGAATGGCCCGGCATAACCAGGCTAGATGGAGAAAGTCCGCTCCCTCTCCCCCACATCTGGTGCACCGATCATCCTCCCTAAGTTTGTATTTGTGAAGCTTGGCCGGGGTGTAGTAGAGCCTGTGCAGGAATTTGTAGTGAATGAGTCTCAACCAACTGCTGGCTGTTATAGCCTCCGTCTGCGTGCAGCAAAATTCCCACTGGTCATCTGTTATGTGGTTCTCGAGGTCAACATCCCATTCATGCCGGGCCCTCAAAGCTGGGGCTAGGTGTGTTTTGCGCATGGCGGTAAATGAGCGAGGTGACATGTCGAGGGGGTACTTAATGTAGCAGGGCGTGTAGGGGGGGCAGTGTTGGTGGTTATAGGGGGAACGCAGGTGTGGCGGTTTTAACACTCTGCCTAAGTCTGACATACATGAAAATATCCATTGTCGTGGGTGTGTTTCCGCCGAAGAATAAGTCCCTAGACCGGAATGTGCCATCTGTGTACATGTCCCCTCCATAGTATAGCTTAGTTTCTCCAGCATCGTGTGGCATTGTCTTTCATATGTGACTTGAAGTGAAGGGTGGTGCACTAGGGGCATTTTGGGAGAGTAGAGCACGGGTGCTTCGAGTCTGACAACAATTTTTCTCCAGGCTGCAATGGTGCAGTTCACAGTGGTGGGATCTCGTTCCCGGCAGGAGGTGTACAGGATACCCGAAAGAGGAGTAGGGGCCATATATCCTTCTTCCACCGCTAAGTGAGCCATAAAAGGTGGTGGATTGAACAGTATATGGCAAAGTGGGCTTGGGCACAGTAATAATAAAGCTCAAAGTTAGGAACTTCATATCCCCCTTGTGAGAAGGGCAAAACCAGTGTATCCAATGCAAGTCAGGCATGTTTGCCGCCGCAGACTAGGCGTATGATTTGTGTTTTGAGCGCATTAAAGAAATGCTTGCCTGGGTGATACAGTATGTTAGTAGAAACTTTGGTAGTAGTACCATTTTAGCTAAGGAAACCCTTCCAGCCATGGGCCAAGGGGCAGTTATACCATCTTGTGATTGAGTCTGTCGCTTTGTCTAGTGCTACGCCATAATTGGCTCGTATTAATTCTTCTCTATTTCTGGTAACTCTGATACCAAGGTATTTAATCTCCTCGGTCTGCCATGCAAGGTGGTAGTCTAAAGGGTACTTGATTGTTGAGGCCGTGAGTGGAAAAACTGCGGATTTAGCCTAGTTGACACTAATACCTGAAATGGCTCCAAATTTCGTGACCTCACGAAGTACAGGGTTTAGGTTTTCCTGCGGGTTCTTAATATAAAGAGTGACATCATCCACATAGAGCGATATTATGAGCTTGCTGGATGGGAAGATCAGTGCTCTTTCCTTGTGGTCCTGCCAAATTGTTGCTGCCACAGGCTCTATCGCCAGGGTGAAAAGGATAGTGATAAGGGGCAACCCTGGCGAGTACTTCTAGTAATACCAAAAATGGGGGAGTGTGCGCTATTAGGGAGGACTGTAGCTGTGGGCTGTTGATACCGCAGTTCTATCCACCCAAGGTATGCCTAGGGCATGCCCATATAGCGCAAGGTACCCAGGAGATAATGCCACTCAACGGAATCAAACAGCTTTGTGCCATCCCGTAAAACGGCAATCGCTGAGCTGTCGGGATCGATGTCTTGCAGGACAGTGAGGAGGGTCCGGAGGTTATGGGACATTGCTCTGTTGGGGACAAATCTGGACTGATCTGGTAGGACTAGCCATTCCATTAACAAAGCCAGTCTGTTGGAGAGGACTTTCGCTAGAATTTTGGTGTCCCAATTTATGAGGGAAAGGGGCCGGTAGGAGTCACACTGTGTAGGGGGCTTGTCAGGTTTAAGGAGTGACTTGATCAGGGCTTCTCGCATGGTGGGGGAAAGGCGGCTTTCCTCCCGGGCTTCATAGAAGACTGTCTTAAGTACGGGAGCCAGTTGTGCCTGGAAGGTCTTGTAAAATTCAATGGGGAGTCCGTCCAAGCCCGGCGCATGCCCTGATTTCATTTGCATAATTGCTGTGGTAATTTCGTCTAGTTCTAGTTCGGCACTGAGGAACTCACATTGAGTATCACCCAGCCCACACAAGGGCTGTGTCCTCAAAGTATGAGGGGAGGTCAAGCGGCGTTCCCCTATGTGTAGTGTAAGGGGATTCATGCTATGTCATAAAAGTATGGAGCTGTCCAGGAGTATGTTGGTGTACTTCACCTTCAGGGTCATGGATTTCTGTGACATGAGTGGAAAACCTAGGCTGTCTAACCAAGTTTGCTAGGACCTTTCCTGGGCGATCGCCCTCCCCATATACACAGGCTATATCGTATTTGCCCCGGAATTTACATTCACGTTCAGCGGTGACAGTATAATCTGTGAGCTTGTCTCGTAGTTGAGACCTGACTGTGTCCCCCCGGTCCTATCCCTTATTTGGTGTTCTAGTGTTTTAATATCTTTCTCCAACCGGTTAAGTTCATTGCAAATATCTTTAAGGATGCCACTACCTTTAGCAATGCAAAAACCTCGGATTGTCACTTTAAAGGCCTCCCAGACTGTGGTGAAGCTCGGCCCAGAGTCCATATTGTGTTCGAAGTAGTCTTGAATTTTCTGTTCAGTCCAGAATACTGTGTCTAATAGGTGCAGCGGGTTAAGCTGCCAACTGATGTAGGGGGAAGGGTCTACAGGGAGGCTCAGCACCATTGCCACAGGAGAGTGATCAGAGAATGTTCTGGCCATATGAGTGGCCGCGTCTATCCAACCAGATATACCCAGTGAGACAAACCAATAGTCCAAGCGGGACCAAGAGGAGTGGGCAGCTGAATAGTGTGTACCTTCCCTGAGTGATGGGTGCATGTGTCGCCACACAGTATTGTAGTGTGGTAGGGTTAGATCTGTCCATTGCTGGGAATATGGCTGTATTAAAGTCTCCGCCCCAGAGGAGATAATCGTAGCCAGAGGGAAGTAAGAAATGTAGGGTCATGTACATTAGGTCCATAACAATTTATGATGGTGATATCTCGGGAGGCTAAGTGTCCCCACATCAGACAGCAACGACCTTGGGGGTCTGTGGAAGTGCCACTCAATGTAAAAGGAGTAGTGCATTTGATCAGGATCGCGACCCCTCGTGAGTAGGTGGAATAGGATGAAAAGCAGCGATGGGATGCCCATCTAGCACCAAAATTGGGGCGACGAGTGGGTCTAGGCGAGTCTCCTGAAAGAGAGCTATCTGGACATGATGTGTCCCAGGTATCCTAAAATATGACGTTTTTACGCGGGTCGTTTAATCCTCAGATATTCCAGGTCATACAATGTATATTAGACTGCATATTAATGATGTCTGGCATGGAATCGAATGCTGGGCTCTAAGTTCGGGCATGGTACTGAGCACTGTGGAGTACGGACTAGTATACTTGTATCATAAAAAATTGCAAGGCTAACAAAACTCCCTCCCACCCACTCCAACTTCCCCAACTTGTCGGGCATTTGTTCCCACCCAATCACAACAATAAGAAAAAACAAACAAAAGAAAATTGAAGTGTTACAGTGATAACGGTGTACTCCAGCGTGGGTGCAGCTAGGGGCCCGGACATGCGTGTGTCCTCCCATGATCTCACCCGTCCGCCACCACGCCCAGCCGGACTGGCTCAAGTAACGGGGGAGGACAGGGGCCAGGCGATACAGTAGTTCAATTAGCCATTGTCCACTTTATTTGAAAAGGGACTATAGGTGACTGGAATCAGTGAAGAGTGTAGTATCCGGCGTTTGAGGCCAAGCGTAGTATACCGCCTTCCAGGGAATGGGATCAGTCTTGTGAGTCTTGGAGACACGGATCTGAAGCGGTGTCCATTGGGGGTCGCGGCTGGAGAGGACCTTTCGGCAGGTTTTGAGGTAATCTTCTGCCTGTTGCGGGTTTAGGAACTCATGTTGCTTCCCCAAATGTGTGATACGGAGTCGTGCTGGATAAAGTATGGCATATGGTATGTTCAGGGTGAGCAATTTCTTTATGGCGTTAATGAATTTGCGTCTTGCATACTGCACATTTTATGTAAAGTCCGGGTAGAATGACTGTTGCATTTTCATATTCCACCTTCATCTTTTCTCTTCCGAGGTGGAACACTATGTCCCTGTCTCTGTAGTTGAGGAATCGGACAATTACAGGTCGTGAAGGTGCCTCTGGAGGGGGGTGGGCGCTCAGGGACCTGTGGGCTCTTTCCACCACGAGGTGCTTGGATAAGGCATCAGCTCCAAATAGGTTGGTGAGCAGTGACTCTATAAAATCCTCCATTCATCCTGTGTTGGTGGATTCAGCCAGGCCCATGATACAAACATTGATCCTCCTCGAGCGGGCTTCCAAGTCTTCATTCTTCTCCGCTATGACTTTGAGCAGTCTTTCCTTCTGTGATACTTGTTTCTTACCACTCGAGGCACCGTCTTCTAGTTTGGAGATTCTATTTTCCGCCTCCTCAAGACAATGGTCATGTTACTCAAGTTTGTGCACCACAGAGTCTATACACATGTTCATGGCATCTATTTTTGCATCAATAGATGTGAGACTGTTTTTCATAGTCATCAGTAGTGCTTTTATGTCGTCTTCCGGGCATTCTGACTGCTCAGTTGTAGGTTGTTCCTCAGTTTGTGACCGGGGGGGTTTGTGAGCCTCATGTAGGCTGGGGATTCTCTAGATTCTCTAGAGGTAGGTAGATCAGCAGGTGGGAAACCCCTCAGTCCTGCCGCTGCGGTTGCATGCAGGAGATCAGACCCAGAGTCTTGAGTAGTGAGTGACAGTGATGTGGGCCTGTGAGGCCCTGCGCCTAGGAAAGAGCTGACGTGTGGAAGCGGCTGGGTCAGCCTCAGATCATGTCTCCCTGGGGAGCTGTTGGTGCAGTGTCACACACGTTTCCAGGACATGGTTGGGGCAGTATCTGCGCAGGGCCAGTGGAAACGTTGGGCCCCTTGTGAAAGCTCGCAGCGGTCTAAAGCTGGACCTCTGATCCAGTGACTAGGCTGTGCTGAATGGTAGAGTGTCCGCAGCCTAACGGATCTGGGCAAGTAGTTTAATTGGATCCTCCCTCCATGAAGTCTCCTCTGCAGAGGAGCTGGGGTGTTCTGCATTGAAGGAGGAGCAACTGTCAGATGGGTAGAGGCGGCTGCAAATGCCAGTGGGGGAGCACAACGTCGGGCAGGTCAGTTAAGTAATTTGGGCACCCCCACCCGCAAGCCCCCTCCAGCTTCTCACCTCTCTGTATGGGGGTCTCCCCTTGCAATGCCTAAGTGACAGCAGAA
Source organism: Lissotriton vulgaris (assembly GCF_964263255.1). Taxonomy (NCBI): domain Eukaryota; kingdom Metazoa; phylum Chordata; class Amphibia; order Caudata; family Salamandridae; genus Lissotriton; species Lissotriton vulgaris. Next base: position 571,356,508 of record NC_141695.1, read on the forward strand.
GCTGGGCCGGCGGCGGCGGCAGGTACTTCAACCGCGTGGTGAGGCCGATGCGTGGAAGGGTGCTAGTGAATCGCCATCTGGCCGCCCAGAACCGGCAAGCCTGTCACCAGCTGGGGGTACATTAGTTGTCCCTCTGAACACCGCAGGGATACCTCCAACGCGGCGCACCTTGTCCCAATACGGCATGCCTGCCAAGGAGGTAGAAGATGGCGGCGTCGCGGCCTGTGCGGTATTGTGGAGCCGCGCGCTCCAGTGAGGATGACTTCCGGGTTCGCGTTCCAGACACTGCAGTAGGTAGTGCGGGCTGGAATCCCAGTCGGCAGTTCACGGCCCACCGGCGATGTTGAGGCGCGAGAAGAAGCTGCGGCAGGACCTAAGGAAAAAAGGTTCGCGATTTCACCGATTTAGGTAGGGGATAAATGACTCAGGATAGCATTATAAGATGGTGATTCGCCTGGCTGGCAAGAGCCTCACTGGTGTGCGGCCATCTTGGTCAAGCGCTACCTAGCGCACCCGATTCACGATAATTTGAACTGTTTAACAGCTACGTACTTGTGATCAGGTTAACTACCAAACCAATTCACACTTCCTTCAAGCTGCAGTGAAAGAGTGCCACAGCCTATTAGTGTGGCACTGCACAATTGGCTGCTGCACTCCTACTGCCTTCAAACAAAGACCTTGCAGTGATGGCCAGCATGGATCTGGGGTGGTGGGCCTGGGGTAAAGGGCTATAATTGTGAAAAAAAACACAAACAAAACCACTTACCTCCTCGCCACTCTGTCCTACATCGTGCCTCCTACGTCGAACAGGAAGCAACCAGGCTCCCGAAAGCCAATCACATTGCTGCAATGCAGCCCTGTGATTGGCTCCCCTAAACCAATCACAACACTGCAATACAGCACTGTGATTGGTTTGAGCGCCGTGGTTTGATGCTCAGACAGGAACTGGGGGCCTGTTCATGTTCTCCATGCAGGCTGTGATGCATCCTGCATGGAGAATATGCTAAAGAGAGGATGACTGTTTGGCCGGCCCGAGAGGGTTGGTCAAAGCACCATGTGCACTTTAGTGTGCCCACCACTCCTCCCCTGCTGTGTCATGAGAACAGCCCCACCCTTATGCTGCAGCATCAGGAAAGGATACATTGATAATAACATCTTATTATCATTTTATTTTTCCTTTCTTTTACTGTTGCACAGCAGCAGTGGTGTAGCGCTCCTCTGCCTTAGCGGAGGAGCCACCACTGAGACCTTGATAGTCGACTAAGAGCCGCTCTGGTGGAGCCAAAAAGATAAATTGCACTTTACCATCTATCAATCAGTCAATCAATCAGGGTTTTATAGAGCACGCTACTCATCTGTGAGGGTCTCAAGGCGCTAGTGGGTGGGGGAGCAGCTCAGGATCAGTCGAAGAGCCAGGTCTTGAGGTCCTTCCTGAACGTGTGCAGGGTCGGGGAGTGTCTGATGTTCACAGGGAGCTCGTTCCAGGTCTTGGCCCTAATGTAGGAGAAGGCTCTCCTACCTGCTCTCTTTCTCTGGATGCGGGTGACCTCTGCCAGGGTGAGGTCAGCAGAGCGGAGGTTTCTCAGGTACGTGGAAGGATAATCTCTTGTTGAAGTATTTGGGTCCGGAGTAGTGGAGGGATTTGTAGGCATGGGTGAGGAGTTTTAAGGTGAACCACTTCTTGACGGGGAACCAGTGGAGGTCTCGTAGGTGTTGGGTCATGGGTTTGTGGCGCGGTGTCCCGAGGATAAGTCTTGCTGCGGCGTTCTGTATGGTTTAGAGTCTGTGTAGAAGGGTTCTATAGATTCCGGCGTATAGGGCATTGCTGTAATCCAGTCTGCTGGTTATGAGTGCGTGGGTGACGGTCTTTCTGCAGTTGGGGGAGATCCATTTGAAGGTCTTACGGAGGATGCGCAGGCGGTTGAAACTGGTGGAGGTAACGGCGTTGATCTGGCGGTTCATGGAGAGGGAGGAGTCGAGGATGATAATGAGGTTTTGTGCGTGATCAGTAGGTGTGGGTAAATTCCTGAGGGCGGTGAGCCACCAGGTGTTGTCCCAGGTGGAGGAGCGGGGTCCATGGATAAGGACCTCGGTCTTCTCTGACTTGAGCTTCAAGCAGCTGTCTTTCATCCAGGCTGCCACTTTCTTCATTCCTTTCTGGAAGCTGAGTCTGGTGCCTTCTGGATTTGTCGTGAGTGAGAGGATGAGCCGGGTGTCGTCAGCATAAGATACGATGCTGAGCCCATGCTGTCTGATGATGGCGGAGAGGGGGGCCATGTAGATGTTGAAGAACGTGGGGCTAAGCGGTGATCCTTGAGGTAGTCCACAGGGAGGGAGTCTGATCCTCTGGATTTGGCTGGAGAGAAAGGATTGGATCCAGTCAAGGGCAGCTCCTCGTATCTTCGGGTCGTGGAGTCTGGCTGCGAGCGTGCAATGTGATAAGGTGTTGAAGGCTGTGGACAGGTCAAGAAGGATGAGCGCCGCAGTGTGTCCCAGGTTGAGTAGCATGCAAATGTCATCAGTGGCGGCGAGGAGGGTGGTCTCTGTGCTGTGGTTACTGCGGAATCTAGACTGGGAGGCGGTCAGTTAGGCGTTAGCGAGTCTCTCTGTAACTTTGGCTGAGAAGGGGAGGAGAGTGACAGGCCTGTAGTTTTACAGGTCTGTAGGGTCAGCTGTGGGCTTCTTGAGGAGGGGTTTAACCTCCGCCCACTTTTAGGCGTCTGGGAAGATGCCGGACTTGAAGGAGGCGTTGATGGTTCGTTGTAGTTTGGGTGCGATGGTGGGGCTGCCCTTTGGAATATGTGTGGCGGACAGGGGTCCGTTGGGGCTCCTGAGTGGGGTTTCTTCATGGTGGCGGAAATGTGTTCTACGGGATGCCAGGTCATGATGGTAGTCTTATCAGCGGCGTAGGGAGGGGTGGTGTACGGCGTCTGTTCGCTGAAGTTGTCATAGAGGGCCTTGATCTTCAGATGGAAGTAGGAGCTGAGCTTGTCGCAGAGTTCCTGGGAAGGTTTGACATCTGTGGCTTCGCAGGGGGGTTTTGCCAACTGCTGTATGACGTTGAACAGTTCCTTGGCGTTGGTCGCATTGGTCTGGACTTTGTCTCTTATATGAAGTTCCGTTTGGTGTCTCTTATGAGCTGGGGGCATTCTTCCGGGCATCCCTGTGGTTGTTCCGTTCTTCCCTAGTTTTCTGGTTCCGCCAGGTTTTCTCTAGGCGTCTGCCGGAGCATCTGGCTTCTTGTAGTTCTGTGATGAAGGGTTAGCGTCCTTAAGAGGGCGCTGTTTGGCAAGGCGGCAGAGGGGTGCAAGCTTGTCGGCACAGCAGGAGATCCTGCGGTGCAGTTCCACAGCTGTGGTGTTGGTGTCAGTCGTGGCGCTGGGGGGCTTTTGGAGGAGGGTGGTGTTGAGGTGTTCCTCCATGACCATGCTGCAGTTCCTTCGTGGTGGGTGCAGGGGGGCTTGGGTGCAGTGGTGGTGTTGAAGGTGAAGTGGACGCAGTGGTGGTTCATCCAGCAGGGCTGGGTGGTGTGGCTGAAGTTTTTCCCTCCCGCGAAGATAGGGTCAAGGGTGTGGTCAGCATTGTGAGTGGGTGTGTTGACCAGCTGCTTCAGTCCAAGGTTGTCGAGGTTGTCGAGGAGGGTGGTGGAGTCCGGGTCATCGCCGTTGCCGTCTTGGAAGTTCAGTTCCCCGAGTAGAATGTAGTCCGTGGAGGTGATGGCGTGGGGTGCCTTAAGCTTGGCGATGGCAGTTGCGTACTGGGCGTGTGGTCCCGGCGGCCTGTAGATGAGGATGCCACGTAGTGTGGTCCTGGGTTTGGTCTAGATCTGGAAGTGGAGGTGTTCTGTGTTGGTGTGGGGGTCGCTTGTGCCGGATGTGTAGAGTCTGAGTGGGTCTTGTTTGCGATGGCGAGTCCTCCTCCTGGGCGGTGGGGGTGGTCCTTTCTCTGGATCTTGTAGCCATAGGGGATGGCACTGGCGATGTCGGGGCCGGAGGTGGCGTTGGTCCAGGTTTCTGTTAAGAAGGCAACGATCAGGTCCCAGATCTGTATGGCGTGTCGGTGAAGGGAACGCTCTATGAGGAAAATGCAAGTTAGGGTTTTGGCGGTGCGTGCATCAGGTGGGCCTTCGGTGGTAGTGGTGGTTGTGTCGATGGTAAAGGATCTACGGTAGAGTCTGCATGAGAAAAGTCCATGGGTGGTGTTAGGCGAGGATCTTTTGCAGTCGGTGTGTATTCCAGGGTTGAGAGCGTGGAGTGCGGTGGAGTTGTATCTGCGGTGTCCTGGGGATCCAGGGTTCCTAGCCCTGGTCGGAGGTGGGTTGCGGACGGGCGCAGATGGGCTTGCCTTAGGCGCGCCTTCGGTCACCTTTAAGTAGGGGAGGGAAATGCAGCTGGGAGGAGGGAGCGGAGGTGGGTTGCTGCTGGAAAAAAGCGTAGGGAAATACGGCGAAAAACACAAAATGATTACAGTACAATTACAATTATACAGTGAACAGTGGTAGTTGGGGGGAAGCAGAATGCTATGGGGGCACAATCAGCATGCTGCTGACCACCAAACAGAGGATACAGGTCTGATAAGGGAGAAACAGCGTTAATGGGCTAAAGAGGGGGGAGGCAGGGGAAAATAAGAAAATCAAGAATTACTGGCACGGGAACCAACAAGGCAAGATCTCGAACCCTGCCTGGGTGGGACAGTAGACCGAGCACAGCAAGGCAGAGCTGCTGGGGAAGAGCTGATTTCTGACAGAAGGTCAGGGGTCTAGCTTGCGCTCCCCGCAGCGGTCGCCATGAAGTGGGGGTGGAGGGGGAGGGATGTGCAGCTGGGAGGCAAGGGTGCGTTGCAGCGGGAAAAAAGCATTGGAAAATACAGCGAAAAATACAAAATGACTACAGTACAATGACAATTATACAGTGAACAGTGGTACCGTGGGGGGGATCAAAATGCTACGGGAGGTACAATCATTGTGCTGCTGACAACCAAACAGAGGATACAGGTCTAATAAGGGGGAAACAGCGTTAATGGGCATACTGGGGGGATGCAGGGGAAATAAGAAAATCAAGAATTACCGGTGTGGGAACCAACAAGGTGAGGTCTCAAACCTTGCCTGGGTGGGACCATAGACCGAGCACAGCAAGGCGGAGCTGCTGGGGAAGAGCTGATTTCTGACGGATGGTCAGGGATCTATTATCGATTATGCTTAACATTTTTGTAAAGCTACTCTCATAAGTTGAAGAAATATGTAGTTTTACATGGTTTTTGTGTAGCTCACATTCACCAGGTACTTAAGATCTCTGTGCATTCTTGCAGCGCATGCCTGCATTTATTGATTTGACCATGGAACAGAATCTCTGTGAAGGAATGTTTTTGGATCTGCCCTGGCCCATTGATTTAGTGTGCTGTAAAAATAAGTGTTGAGATTTCTCTGCAGAGGAAGCTCCTAGGTGGTTTGGGTCTTGCAACTCATATTTTTGGTGGGTGATTGTGCTGTTGGAGGAGGCCCTTAGAGGTAGTACTTGCATAATGTTTCCTTGGATGGGCCTTGAGCTGCCATAGAAGTAGAGTGGCCTGATCGCAGGGCTGGCTTACATTCATTTTGTGCAGGATATATCACAAGAAATTCAGGGTGTCTGACCCTATAGCTAATACTTGTCATCACTGGAGGAGTAAACCACTGTGTGGGGTCTCACGAACTCCATTCTCCATATGCCTTTCCTTTATTTTGGTGGGTGATTCTGCTGTTGGAGGAGGGCCTTAGAAGTAGTACTGTAGTGTAGTTCCTATATTCCCAATAGGCTCTGCGCATTGGAATAATATATCCTATAGTTCAGACGTAGGACTGAGGTCGACTAGGTCTCTATCGAATATATTAGACTTAATTGTAATGGCAAGCTTGAGGGTTGATGTCCTGTATCTGTGTTCACAGCGCTGACATCACAGATCCTGCCCTCTGGAAAATGAGGAATCATAGAGAGCTGTGTCAGGCTGAGGAAACGTGAACACCACACAAGATCAGCAATGGGGATGAAGAAGTGTGGATTATATGTCATGTGCATGAAGTCCCACGATATGCAGAGAGAATTGAGTTTATGACGTGGAGCCACTTAGCGAGCTGCTCATGCACTTGCACTTGTGCAAGTGCATGAACAACTCGCTAAGTGGCTCCACGACATAAACTCAATTACTATTCTCAAGAGGCATTCTAAGGGATTGCATGAATCTTGACAACGCAATGGCATTCCCCTGGCTTTGGTATGTTATGTTATGTTATGTTATGTATTTGTAGAGCGCGACAGCTGCCCCAGCAACGGGGCGTCCCGGCGCTAAGAACCATATCATAACCAACTGAGAAGGGGAAAAAAGGAGACCTACAGGGGGGGGAAGAGGTGAGTTTTAATAGCTTTACGAAAAGCTGACAAGTTGTCAAGGCAGCGGATGTGGAGGGGAAGGGAGTTCCATAGCTTTGCCCCCAGCAGTCTGAATGATCGTCCTCCGATGCGACAGAACTTTGTGTGGGGGACCAAGACTAGGTGTTGCCCTCTAGAGCGAAGGTTGCGTTGGGGGATGTAGGGCGTTAACAGCGGGCGTAGGAGCTCGGGGCCCTCCGTTTTCAGAATTTTAAAGGCAATGGTGAGGGCCTTGAATTGGATGCGGGCTTCCACAGGTAGCCAGTGAAGTCTGTGAATGGTGGCTCTCGCGGAGCACCTTCTAGGAAGGCCTACTATTGCCCTGGCCGCAGAGTTCTGTATTCGTTGAAATCTCTTGGTTTCAGCCTTGTTAGCGCCTAGCAACAGGACACTCGCGTAGTCCAGCCGGGCAAGGATGGTCGATTGTACGATGAGTTGCCGCGTTTTAGGGTCGAAGAAGCCCAGAATGGGATTGAGGCTTCTCAGCAGTCCAATACAAGTCGCGGCTACTTTTTTGGTGTGGGACTGGAAGTTTAGCGCAGAGTCCAGCCATACTCCTAGGTTTTTTGCCAGAGTTTTAGGGGGAGGGGCTGAGCCCAGTGAGGGGGGCCACCAGAGGTCACTCCAGCTGTTGGGGTTCTTGCCCAGGAGCAGCACCTCGGTTTTTCCTGCATTAAGTTGAAGGCAATTTGCAGTCATCCAATTGGCGACGGCGGCCAGTCCATCCCTAAATCTAGTGGCATCGGGGGAGGGCGCCTCGTTGAGGGTGATTACCAACTGTGTGTCGTCGGCGTACGACACCATTGTGAGATCCCACTTTTTGGCTACTTCCGCAAGAGGCTGCATATATAAATTAAAAAGGGATGGACTGAGGGCAGAGCCCTGTGGGACTCCTTGGCCTATAGCTTGAGGTTGAGAGATAAATGGGGGAGCTGACACCCGGAAGGATCTATTGGTGAGGAAAGATCGGAACCATTCCAGTGCCAAGTCCTGGATCCCAATGTTTTCCAGGCGTCTTAGAAGAATGTCATGGGAGACCGTATCAAAGGCCGCGCTGAGATCGAGCAATATCAGCGCAGCACTTTGACCGGTGTCCATGATTTTCCGCAGATGCTCAGTGGAGGAGAGGAGAGCGGACTCCGTACTATGGCCCAGCCTGAACCCGTGCTGGGAGGGGTCCAGGATGTTATTTTCCGCCATGTGGTCATTTAGTACGTTGTTCGCGTGGGCCTCTGCTAGTTTGGACACCCAGGGGAGCAGTGAGACGGGCCGGTAGTTCTCCGGTTTGGTGGGGTCTAGGGTGGGTTTCTTTATAATGGGAGTGACCCAGGCCTGTTTCCAGCAGATGGGTACAGTGGCCGAGGCGAAGGAGAGATTGAGGAGTGAGGTCTGAGATGGGAGGAAGAAGTCCAAAGCTCCCAGAAAATGGACTGGTCTCATAGGATCTGCAGGGGCACCGGATTTCCCCTTCCTGCAAAATTTGGCTAGCTCCTCATGAGAGATAGCTGGCAGACAGGTGAGCCTGGAGCCCTCGAAAGGGGCGTTGGGAGAGTTGATGTACTCTGGGGGGTTATGTGTGAAGGAATTGTAGATCTTCCTTACCTTTTCAGTGAAGAAAGTGGCGAGGTCTTCACACTGCTGAGTGGAGGAGATGTAAGAGGCAGGGTTGCCGCCGTTTTGTAGTTTGTGGACGATTTTGAAAATAGTTTTCGTGGGGTTGGGGCTTGCGCTGATCTCCTTAGCGTAGAAGGCTGCACAAGCTGCACGTATAGCTTTGTGGTATGCTTTAAGCACGACCAGGTATGAGTTTTTTTCCTCGTGCTTGTAGTCTTTCCTCCAGTGTCGTTCCGCTCACTTACATTCTTTCCTCAGTGTTTTCAGATTCTCGTCGTACCAAGGGATGGAGGGGGTGTTACGTCCTTTAGTCCACTTGGCCGGTATAATAGCATCCAGTCCCTTGGTGATCCACTCCTGGAAGGCAGCATACAACGTGTCAATGTCGTTTGTACCCTCAAAGTTAGGTTCACCTAGGCTGGCAGAGAGGTCTATTTTATGGAGTTTGTGCCAGGGCCGTTTCAGACAGGAGGCGGGTGCCTTTTTGTCGGGTGGGGTAGCGATCAGGATCGAAAATGTGACAAGAGAGTGATCAGTCCAGGCCATGGGCTTGGGGGAGTCAGCTCTGGCTTCTGGGATGTTGGTAAAGACCGGGTCAAGTATGTGACCAGCGCCATGCGTGGGAGAATGTACGAGAGGGGTCAGCTGCAGGGCTGATAGGTCCGCTAGAAAATTGCTGATATTAGTGTCCGAGGTGTCGTCTAGGTGGAGGTTAAGGTCCCCTAGGATTGTAAAATTAGCGGAGCTAGTGATCAGTGCGTGGGCTGTCTCTAGGAACTCCTCTATGAATTTCGAGGAAGGCCCCGGGGGTCTGTAGATAAAAAGGCCAGAAACGGAGCAGTGAGGGCTAGTGGAAATTTTAAAACGCGCACATTCACTGCCAGTAATGTTTTCCTTTAGGAAAGAACAGGTGAAGGAAGTTCTATAGATGGCGGCAATGCCGCCTCCTCTCGAGTCTCTATTGATGTAGGTCATAGAGAACCCATCTGGTAACGTTAGATTGGGGATCCTGGTTAGATCATCTCTAAGCCAGGTTTCACATAAAAACATAATGTCTGGGTTCTCGTCTATTAGAAGCGTTTTTACCTCCGCATGGTGTTTGACCAAGGACCTGACGTTGAGCTGAGAGATAGTGAGTGAAGCCTGGTTCCTTCTGGTAGCTTTGTGGCTCAGTAAGCATGGCAGAGGTATAGCCAATTTACAGGCCTTACATTGAAGAGCAGTTCGTCCAATGCATGTTAAGGAAACTTTTTATAAAATAGGCCTTGAAGATTTTTATAACAACCCGGAATCTATTCAATCCAATGTTAAGATGGTTATTAAAAATGCGTATTATACGTTTTTAAGCTTGTCTAACCTGGGCAATAACACAGTGGATCGTGCTTTTTTAAATCAACAACAATTTTATTTGTCTTTTACCACCCAGGTTTATTAGTGTTTCCTAAGGACCAGATTTCATTTAAGCACATTGCACTTTCTTGTGGCTTTCCAAGCCCAGGGGGGATGGTGTGAGAGACTTCCCCCCTGTCTGCGTAATAACGTAGCCCAGCAGAGCACAATGCACCTTATTCTCTTTTGCACACTCTATAAAGATCCAAGAGTCTGTTTTGTTAAGCCTATTTTAAGGATATTCTTCCCTGTTCTTACAAAGAGGGTTTTAATTATTTGAGGTCGCTATCAACTGTTCGTATCTGCAGCTCTGTGCTTAGTTTTAATAAAATAGTTTTTCTAATTAGGAAACGCTATGGATTGTGAATAGTTTTTATTGAATCTGTTTAACCTGGTATTAACTCTTGTGCACTGTTTTTAAGACGTTGAGTATTTTAGTTCTGTAAACTTGTATGATTCATTCGAATCGAATAAAGTTATTTGACTGACTGACTGACTGAATGGGTCTCCTAAAAATAATTTTAAATATTGACCTTATTTACAAACTGCAGTTTGTTGTAAGCAAAGTAGTACTATAGGAGTACCACTAACACTACTATGAAATGCAATTCGCAAACCTCTGAATGGAGACCTCCACCTCTCAAGTCTTCTACGAGAAGATCCTTATACACATAAGTGTAATAGTTAGTAGTAAATGTTGAAGGAACCCGGGAGAGTGTCAAGAAATGTGGGCTACCAACTACTAAATGGTAGGGATTTAGGAAAGGGTAAGGAAGTGTTTAGGGAGGGCTAAATAGGGATTAAAGAGGGACAAACAACCTCCCACCTACAAGAGTAAGCCCATTTCTATTTACAAACTGCACTTCTAAAGTTACTACAGCCATAAAGGTACCAAAACCTGGAGTAAGTCCAGACCCACATGTGGTCAACCATTTGTGATGCAATACGCTATCATAGAAGATGGATACAGGGAATTAAAATAGAACCCTCATAATAAAGAATGTTAAATTAAAAATATTTAGGTTGCCTTTTAAAAATATATATACATGTAATTTAATTTTTAAGTAAATATATATATTTATAAATAAACATTTATATTCTTTTATGATACAGTATGTTATTAACTGATTTTAATGAAAAAATAATTGTTGCTTTCATATTTTAGAAAATTATTACATTAATTAAAATGAATTCCATACAGTACTTTTTCTAAAATATAATACATATTAAATAAATATAACATTGCACTTTAGGTGGGATTGATTTTCAGAAATATTTAAAAATTAATTGTATTTTGATTTCATATATAAAATATTTAAAATGATTAAATATATTTAATTTAAAATTATGTTACTAGTGCTGTAGCATTTGTTTAGCATTTTCAGTTAATACCTACATTAATTTACATTAATATTTAACATGAAAATATTTTTACCCATTTTTTTAAAGTTTAATATGCTTTAAAAAAAATATATGCACTCTACCATCTACGCACCAGTAGCCGAGAACTCCAATTACATGTAAAAACGCTAGTATATTTGGATCCACTTTCTGTTTTAAGGGTGGAAATATGTAATTTTACACTATGTAATAGTAGTACATTTAATACAGAGTGTAAAAGTAAACATTTGTTGTTTTACTCATGTGTAAATCTACCAAGGCAAATAGGTCCCTTTGTGGAAATGTACCTTTTTAGGGGTACCCTGGTGCAGGGTCACCTGCTTGTCCGCGGGTCCAGAGACCAACAAAGTAGACATCGGCACTGGAGTTCGAATAAATAACAAGTTTATTAATCACTCATAAGTGGGACCACGTCCACACAACACTCTCAAGTGCTGCAGTAGGTGGTACACTGAATTCACAAACCACGGGTCTTTTACACAACTTTTCTGAAATGCAAGTATGTGAACAGAAATAGGAAGAACAAGTTTTAGAAATAGTTATCAGCAAACAAGGGCAGAGGAATAACTACATAGTCAGCAAAGTGGGAAGAGGAGCAGGAATGCTTATGGCAGCAGCAAATGGTCGACATTTAACATCTGAGACCAGGTGCACTGGCAGCCACAAACCCTCAGCACGTACATTGCTTTAGCTGAGTCAGGAAGTTACTAAAATAGATAACACAAGCAGAGTGAAAAGACGAGCAGCAGAGTATGGAAGAATTACAAAGGAAACAAAATGGACACCACAGCCGAAATGGCTGTCGCTTATGCTTATGCTGTGAAAACAATACATTTTCCTATGCTTTAAAAGGGGTACCATAAACACCATGTATATCAATTAGCATCATATATCTGACTTCTCGGTCTATTGCTAAACGGGCATTTACATTTTGGACATTCGTTTTAGATGGTAAACAAGTTGTACAAGCGGAAATACAGAGGGAACAATGCATTGGCCCACATTGGATACATAAACACCAAGAGAAGAGAATTGCAATAATTATCAACAAGGCTGATAATATTTTCAGACCCCACACAGAAAATACATTCCAGAACCACTCAGCCCAAGTCCATGTTCCTGAATCTTGATGTATCTCCGTGGCTATTTTATGCATTTTAGAAATGGCATCATACACAGAAGGGGCCTTGTCAGGGATATAGACACAGCTACTACTACCGATAATGCGACATGCTCCACCATGACCAGCTAGAATGACATCTAGCACCATTCTATTTTGTAACGTTAAGATTCCTTGTAATTTGGAGCTCTTCTGTAATATTATCAAGCGCCATTGCTGTCTGATTAGTCACAGTCTCTACTATCTGGGTCAAACGTCTAATCTTCCTACTATTTAAAGCCGCACCAACAAAGAAAAAGAGTCCCAAATTAAAGTCGACATATTGCTGTAATGCAGTGTCAGTTTGATCCACTTCATCAGTATTTAGAGTTCTTTTCAATTTATTCAAGTAAATGTAATTAAACAGTTTTTGCTTTTTATGATAAGATGCAGGTACTAAAAACACTAGCGGTAGCAAGAAGGATACATAACATATTCCGTTACTTCCGATTGGCAGATATTAGTAGCCTTTACTCCCACAAATGCAATAAGTGCTGTGTGAGGACAGAAAACTGCTATTGGTTGTTCCAGTAATGTTCAATACTGTCGTACAGTCACTTTTTCCCACTGCCAAAACTGCTCACACAATGATATGCTTGAGCTCTGGAAACAACAATGACAGGAGGCCTGTTACCCTTAGCCGTTCGAGTGTTGGGGAAAACATAGCGTGTGGAGGAATTTCCTTTACAATACTCCTCCATTTCCCTTTTAGTTCCTTCAGCTTGTGGGTTGCCTTCCTCATCGGGGTAACAAACTTTATGCAGTTGCGCATTTAGTCCTCCTACATCAGCTAGAGTAATATTAGCAATTTCAGATGCCCACAACAGTGCGAACCAGGCTCTACAGGGCCATTATGCGAGAATGGCGTGGCAATGAAAGGCGTTTCTCCCTTCTTCTAATGAGCTAGCATCATTTCACATACCCAGCAGTTGGTAGTGTTTGAAGCATTATGAGTATAAAGTGTTATTGAGATACGACATTCGGTGTTTCTTTTCATGATAGGGAAGAGTAAAATAATAATGTTCGGTGGGAACAGGAGTAATAGCAGTCAGTAAGTTTCGAGCCGGAGCTACTTCCTCTACAACCCACATTAAAACAGCAATGATGGCAACAGTCAAACTTAGTCCAATAGCGAGCAATATATTTTTACTACAGACTTTTGCAGTTTTCGATTTCTTCTCTTCTGGCATGTTCATTTCATTGGTAAACAACAAAACAGATGGTGCCCTAAGGACCTGGGCAGGCATTGGTTTATTCACTAACATTGAGACGACTAGTCACTAATAGGCTGCCCCCAGTCTTTAACCACCCAGGACAGTGGCTCAAACAGTCTTTTTCTGAAATGAAATGTCTTTCTTCCTTGATCGAAGCAGATATCTAGATGTACCAGGGATTGTGTGGTCCAGGAAGACTTCCTCAGGTCTTTCAGGTTACACAGCTCATCCTTTCTCGATGACCAGGATGTTGCAGTGATCTGTCAATGCAGCTGGGCTCATGAGGGCATGCAGAACTTTTCAACAGTGGGTGGCATGCAACCAATTTTTCCGGTTGCTCCCTCGCACTGCAGTTCTGGTAGCCAGAAGGATTTGTTCCGGTCCTTGGCCAACGAGGTGCCAAAGAACTGGTCTGCTGAAATGACTTTGTCAAGACAAAGTCACCAGGCCGTAGATCATGGCCCTCACCCTGCGACTTGTCTGGAAGGGCTTCCCGTACCTGCTGATAAATAGAAGACAAACTGTCAGTTAAGTGGGATGAATAGTCACTCATCAACCCATGGGGTACATCATGTACAGAGTGAGGCTTAGGGATTCCTCAAATATTCATAGGTCAGCCAAACAAAACTACATATGGCATAAGGCCAGATCGTGTATACGGTATTCATCTTATAGAAAGCAGTGCTAGGGGCAGGGCATCAGGCCATTTCAAAGACGTGGAAGCCTGTATTTTAGCCAATTTCAATTTCAGGATGGAGTTATAACGCTCCAGCAAACCAACTGATTGTGTGTGAAAAGCGTAATCTAAATTGATAACTTTTAATTGTTATGCTCAATGGCAATGATTATTACAACTGAGGATTGAAAATGGCGGAAAGAAGTGCACTCACAATTATATTGTATACTTTCAACTTTATAGACTCTTATTGAAGGAATTTTTTTTCATACATATTGATTCATAGGAAAAACCCAAACAGTACATAAGGGTGCAGTGTGTCCCAAGTGTGTAAAAAACAACAACCAAACTCACAGTACATAAAACATGAAAGCTCAAAAGGCACAGTGGTTTCCAACTGAATATATATATTGGAAAAAGACAACTCTGTTCCAACATGGCAATGTTACACACACATTGCAGACATTCTCAAATTGTAACACACGGAGTGTTGTTTATTGCATTTGGTGCCCTTGTGGTCTGCCCTACATTGGGCAGACACAACAGCCTATAAAAGCCAGAATAGGCCAACATAGAAGTCGGATTAGAAAACTTATTCTGACTGCACCTCTTGTAACACATTACAAAGAATTCAATCATAACGCTGACCAAATCAGATGGCAAGTGATAGATAACATATCAGTACCAGAGAGAGGTGGCGATATTTCAAACATCTTACAACGCAGAGAATGCCATTGGATAGATAGAATTGACTCAATCAACCATGGCTTGAACTCAGCAGATGAATGGAGAGGGTATGTTTCAAACATCACATACTAGTCTGCTTTATACTGATATGCTGCTTGAAAAGATTGTGTTACACTACTATACCTTTTGTAAGGAATGATGATGCTCCGCTTGATCAATGTTCATTTCAATGTACATGTGGGATGTAATTACTCTTTCACATGGATGTAACATTTACAAATGTATGTATATAATTGTGATATGATACAAAAATGACACATCCAAGTGTGTAGTCCCTTGCAGTGACTAATTTGCCTTTTAGTCGCACATTGCCTTGATAGTACATAATAATGTGCTATCATCCGCTTCAGCGCTTTCCAACCATCAACCTTGACTAGTAAATGCTGATTGTCATCCTGTGCATAAACTAGTCCGATTTTGCTATACTAACGATTTCCTTTACAAAATGTAAAAATCGTTGGAAATAATGACACTCAAATACATATTTTAGAACTTGCTCTGAATGTTACGTTATGAAATAAGAAAGAGACAAGAACCTTCAAAAAAACCCCGAGTCGGTCCTCCACAAACCAGGAGGTAGCGTTTGATTTATTCACCTGACCGCGCTCGAGTTTTCGGAACTCGCGCCGTCAGGTCTTACATGAAACTGCAAAACAAGAGCGGGAGGAGCCGTGTAACACGGAAGCGGGAAGCTGTTAGACGCGACTGGCCTCTACAGAAATAAGGTACGTCCCAGTACTCCTCGCATAATTCCCTTGGCATTGCGAGATACAAACATTTCGCATAGTATATGCAATAAGTCCCATCCTCTACCCCCTTTTTTGTATTAATATAGGTATCACCCTTGATAAAATTGAAAACGAACTTACCCCAACCTGATGCATAATCTGACACACGGAATTGGATATCATTGAGATATCTCATATATGGCACACCCATTGCAGGTAATTACTTCTATACTATGGGGTTAGATGGACCATTACTCTTAAACGCGATGTACTTATGGCATATATTATTTCAATAGGTGTTACCTACATCATCAAACGTTTTAAACTCTATTACTGCGCGCTACATACTGCGCATTCCCGACCACTACAAGTGGTAAGTACCAAATTTATGTATGGTGCTTGTCTGCCTAAATTATGCATATGGCATTAATCTTTTACTAACTACTCCTTTATTCTCTTGTTTTTCGAAAAATCCAACAGTGCCCGGCTGGGTCACTTGTAAGTGTTTGAATCTTTTTCCTTTCACCACGCATGGGTGATCATAGGAATAGAAACCAGGTATTCAGGTCCCCACTTTTTCTAAATTAATTAAATTAATATATACCACGGTCATACAATGACTCATAGCCCCTTTTGTATTTTAATTTTTAGATGTCCTATAATTTCCTGTCCTGACGAGACCCCAATCCCATAGGGTCGAAACGCCGTCGACGCCCATGTGAAAAAGAACCCTTAAAAGAGAGTGCCTATGATTGTGTAGATTCACTCATTACATTTATAGTAATTTTTCTGGGTCTTTTTCCAATATATATATTCAGTTGGAAACCACTGTGCCTTTTGAGCTTTCATGTTTTATGTACTGTGAGTTTGGTTGTTGTTTTTTACACACTTGGGACACACTGCACCCTTATGTACTGTTTGTGTTTTTCCTATGAATCAATATGTATGAAAAAAATTTCCTTCAATAAGAGTCTATAAAGTTGAAAGTATACAATATAATTGTGAGTGCACTTCTTTCCGCCATTTTCAATCCTCAGTTGTAATAATCATTGCCATTGAGCATAACAATTAAAAGTTATCAATTTAGATTACGCCACTGGAACCAATGTTCTTGATATAATTAATCGCCCTGGTTCCTCGTGAGTAGGGTCTCCCTTGTCCTTTGTGAAAGAGTGTGTGTGAAAAGCAGCATGAAATTTCTGTTTAATCCCTAATCCCTTCATGAAATATTCGACAACTTGCCCAATGAAATGAGGTCCGTTGTCACTACATAAGACCCAACAAATGCCGAATGGAGGAAAGAACTCCTTTAGGAGACTTTTGCTGTTTTGAGAGCTGTATTATCCTTTGTAGCATAAGCCTCCACCCATTTACTGAAGGCACAAACCACCACCAGGACATATTTTAAGTTATTACAGTTCTCAAACTGAAGGTAGTCCATTTGCAGAACCTCAAAAGGTACAGTTGGTGTCACAAACCCTCCTGTTGGAATTTGCGTTCCCTTTCCAGGATTATACTGAAGACAGACCAAACAAGACTGGGCCATCTTTTTAGCAGTGCCAGCAATATGAGGATGATCCTAAACTTGCATTAGTTCTTTTTCCATTGAGGATGCAGCAACATGTGGCAGCCCATGTGCCATGTAAATCATGGGGTATTAGCAAGTTGTGGGTAACTTCCATTTGGTCATATTTTTATTCCTCCAACAGCCCAAATCATCCAGTGCTCCCTCCTTAGACCATTGGTCTAGTTCATCAGTGGAGGCAGATTGTTGCATGTCCAATACCTCTTGCCTGGCATCATGCCAATGTTCAGCTTGTGACTTCACCACATACATGGATGTGGTACTTTGCTGCATTGCGGTTTCACGGGCTGTGTGATCTGTAAAAGCATTACCTGCTTCTATTTTATCAGTCACTTTCTTGTGCGCACTACACTTAACAGTGGCCACTTTCTTAGGAGAAGTTAGAGCAGTAAGGAGATTATGTACTAATTCTCCATGTACCATCTGTGTCCCATGTGAGAAAACCCCTTTCTTTCCATAAGCGGCCAAAATTATGTGACCCCCCCCCTCCCCGAAAGCGTACTGGCTGTCAGTAAAAATATTAACAAGCAAATCTGTCCTAAGCTCACATACTTAGGACCTGATGATTCCACATGCATCCGAGCAGGCTTGATCAATGCTAGGTCACTGGTCAAGCACACTGCTGATATTTTTGAACTACTGAGCGACAATCAGCTTGATCTCCTTTTTATTACGGAAACCTGGCTAAATGAGACATACGGCCCAGCTGTTGAATTTGCTATCCCACGGGGCTTCAAAATTGTTAGGAATGATCGCCCTCTAGGCAGAGGAGGCGGTATAGCAGCCATTTTCAGAGAACAATGGGCCTTTTCTCACGACCTTCGTGGTCCTCTAGCTGATGCAGAGATGTTCCATTTCTCATTAACACTTGGGGCTTATTTCACCTTAGGAGGCACTCTGGTCTACCGACCACCAGGCCATGCCGGTAACTTTCTGGGTGCATTGGAGGATATTGTAGTCCCACGGGTTTTAAGATACTCTAGATATCTTCTCCTGGGGGACTTTAATATCCATGTGGATAACCCGGACTCCTCGGAGACGGTCCGCTTAAACGAAGCTCTTGACATGGCCCAGCTAAAACAATGGGTTGAGGTGCCCACTCACTCAGGTGGTCATGTCCTCGATCTGGTTTGCACTAATTTCGACATTGACATGGCCCGCCCTGAGATAGTGACGTGGTCAGACCACATGCTGATCAGGTTTGCCTGGACTCTGGCCCGCCCAGCCGAGAACAGCCCCCCAGCTGCTCACACACAGAAAATTAATGCAGATATCTTGTCAGATTGTTTAGCCACCTCCCGCCCAGCTCTTCCTCTTGAAATTGAGTCAGCCGTCAGCTCATTCAATTCTTGGATTGAATTAGGGACTGCTGCATCTATAAAAACAAGTCGGGTTTGCAGACTACTCTCTACCCCTTCCAAGCCCTGGTTCTCCCACTCCCTCCGCGATCTTAAATCAGGTTGTAAAAAACTTGAACGGATCTGGAGACAAGCATAAAAGCCACTACTATGCAGGGTGAATCAATAAAGCCAACAATAACAGCAAGGACATTTTTACTATTGTAAAAAGCTTTGTTTCACCCTGTGCTGCTCAACCTCTACTGACCTCCTCGGAGAAATGGTGCGAAGAACTTTCTGTGTTCTTTGTTGACAAAATCACCAAAATTCAGGATGATTTGCTAACTGTCTGCAATAGCCTTCCATCTCCACTGGCCACTCCCTCCCCCATGATGCCTGACCGCACCGAGCAGTTTGTTAACTTTGCCCCGGTAGAAAAAATGGACATCGTCAAAGTTATTGCGGCCTTAAAATCAGGATCTCCCTCTGACCCTTGTCCTGCTAGAGTATTTGCGGGACTTGCAGAGACAGTTGGTAATGAGGTGACTCATATTATCAACTGTTCTTTTCTTACTGCAACTGTCCCGGCCTGCTGGAAGCAAGCAAAATTGCTCCCATTCTTAATAAAAAAATGGTTTAGATCCCGTTGTCCCTGCCAACTTCCGGCCTATATCACTGCTGCCAGCTCTTGCTAAAATATGTGAAAAGGTCGCTTTTACACAACTGGACAAATTTGTTGAAACCTCTCAGGCACTTCATCCAGCACAATCAGGCTTCAGAGCAGCCTACAGTACGGAGACTGCTCTAGTTGAAATATCCGAGGCTATCCGGGAATGTCTGGACGGAGGTGGCAGAGCGGCTCTGATTTTATTGGACCTCTCTGCCGCCTTCAATACGGTTCCACATTCCCTCCTGCTCACCAGACTAGCGGCCATAGATATCACAGGCCCTGCACTTGATTGGTTGACATCATTTCTAGAAAATAGAACGCAACAAGTCTGGATGCCGCCCTTTGCTTCCTCCCCCAAGAAACTCACAACTGGTGTCCCTCAGGGCTCTACCCTCAGCCCCCTGCTTTTTAACATTTACCTTACCCCTCTCATCTATCTTGCAGAATAATTAGGAGCAAAAACTATGGCCTACGCCGACGATACCCAACTTCTGTTCACATGGCCAAAAAATAACCTGGATACGTCGGCGGCCCAATCCTGCCTATCATCTGTTTTTCGTTGGTTAGCCCTCGCCCAGCTAAAATGCAACGAAAGCAAATCAGAGATTCTGCTATATGGTTCTTTTCCAGACAACTTTAGTGACCTTCTCTGGCCTGCCGACCTGCCATGTCCTAAATCTATCGGCGGCCCTGCAAAAAACTTAGGAGTCTGGTTCAACAATGACCTCAAATTTGAGGATCATTTAAAAAAACTTACAGGGGTTTGCTTTTCTACACTCAAAACGCTACGTAGATTTTTTCCCCTTCTTCCGAGGGAGGCCAAAGAGACCGTCATTCGCGCCCTTATACTATCTAGATTAGATTATGCGAATGGCCTTTTCTGTGGTCTACCGGCCTATCTTATACATCGCCTCCAGGTCATTCAAAATGCCGCTGTGTGACTCTTGTTCAACATACCCAAAAGCTCCAGTGTCCGCCACTCTCTTCGTGCCCTCCATTGGCTCCCAGTCGCTCACAGGATTCTGTTTAAAATCCTTGTCCTCTCCTACCGCGCTGTCCATCAAACTGGTCCAGTTTATCTGAGAAAAAGATTTTCCCTCTATGTCCCCAACCGGCCCCTCAGGTCGGCTAATTTGTGCCAAATGACTGTACCTAAATTCAAATACAGCAGACTTGGTGGCCAATCCATCTCAGTCAGAGCTGCGAGAGCTTGGAACACTCTTCCTCTCCACTTGAAAACAGCCCCCACCATCACTGTTTTTAAGGAAGGATTGAAGACCCACCTCTTTAACATCACTGTGTAGGGCTCTCCTTCCTCTCTTTTTTTCTGGAATCTTTCTGCTCTGCCTTCTCTCCCCTCCGCACCAGGATACTATTTTCTTAGTAATTGAGCGCGCTACAAAAGCCTTTATAATAATAATATTAATAATAATAATAATAATAATAATAATAACATGCGCTCATTAGTGCAATTAATGTGGCCGCTTGGACAGACTTCTGTGGGATGCGAGCTGTTTCCGTTACTGTCTGAAGTGTTGTCATTGCATAGGCAGCAGATGTAGTGCCATCAGGCAATTTTAGACATGAGCCGTCAACCCATAACTCCCCATCAACACTAGAGAGAGGTGTATCTTGTAGGTCAACGCGGTTCTTTGTTTGCTCTTCAGTAAGAAATATGCAATCATGTAACTCTTGTGACTGAGACTCGGTAGCCAGAAATGGCAATAGTGTTGCAGAGTTAAGGGTCAGACATTAGTTCGGTGTATTATGAGGGGCCAAAAGTGTCAATTCATATCCTGTCAAATGGGCACTAGTCGAATGCTGTGTTTTCTTTTGATTTAGCAATCAATTGGGTACTAACACAAGCAGTTTATGTGACAAAACTATTCTTTCACTCTGTCGTATTGATACAGCCGTTGCTGCCACCGCTCGGAAACATCCAGGCAGCGCACAGGTGACTGGGACAAGGACAGCTGAGAAATATGCACAAGGTTGTGGCTTATCACCATGTCTGTGTTAAAACTGGGAGGGCACAACATTCCCTCTCATGTACGTAGAGTGTGAAAGTCTTAGTGTAGTCTGGAGTTCCTAATACTGGTGCAGAGCAAAGAGCTTGGCGTAACTTTTGGAAGGCATTCTGACATTCAGTAGTCCATGGGCGGGGCATCGGAGTGTCTTTAGGCAAAGGGTCAATAAAGGTTTATTAATGTGTGAGAAACTGGAGATCCACTGCCTACAGAAAGAAGTGAGGCCAATCAGTGCACAAAATTCCTTCTGAGTACACGGCACAGGAGTATCTAAAATGGTCTGAATGCGATCTGGTGTAAGTGCATTTCCCTCCTTAGACAGGAGGTGACCTGGATAGGTAACCTGCTGTCTACAAAATTGCAATTTCTTGTGGAAGACAATAACAGTGTTCCTTCTTCACACAGTTCAGGGGTATCTGCAGCCAACAAGATATCGTCAACATACTGGATAAGGGCCATCCCTTTGGGTACAGGAAAAGAATCAAGCTGCCTTTTCAATGCCTGACTGTAAATGCAGAACTGAAATGATCTTTTTTTCAGGGTAAACCCAAACAAATAATGGCTGTCAGGGTGAATGGGTATCGAGAAGAAAGCATCCTTCAAATCAATCACCAAAAATGTAGTGGCAGTAGGAGGGACCATAGTGAGAAGTGTAGTGATGTCAGAAACTACCGGATATTAGGAAACTACAATTTTATTAACTTCTCGCAATCAAAATGAATCTGTAGATTTTAGTGTCTTTTTTCAAGATAACAAGGATAGGGCTATTGCAAGTATTATAAGGGACTTCTTCCACTACCCCCACTTTAATCAAATCCTGAAGAATGTGTGCCAATGCTTCTTCACCTTCTCAGGATATTTTGTATTGGGGCAGTCGAGGCAATGAAACACCCTCCTTTACTTGAATATGCACAGGTGAAATACCCTTTTGACCTACATCAGTATCTGATTTAGCCCACAAAGTACTGGGTAAGGCTGCCAGAGCGATATCCTCATTAATAAGACAAGATCTCTCAACCGTTGGATAATTGTCATTCAAAATATCATGCATACCTTCCGGAGAACAATGTATTGTGGCACGAAAATATTTAAGCATATTGATACCCACAATGTTGTCCGTTGTGGTAGGGTAAAGCAAAAATGGGCATGCAGCAGTGAATTTATCAAGTCTGGATTCAAGTGGCTGTGAAAGTGGGCTAGGTGTAGTTGTTCCATTGAATCCTGTCGATGTTGTCATTATGCCGGATAGGGGAGCCCTAGGAACTAGTTTTTTAGACAGAGCACTATGGGTAGCCCCTGTATCAACCAGAAACCGATCAGTAGATCCCAAGATGTTTGCGTCAACATAAGGACACATTTGATCTACTGGCACCTCAACCGGTTCCTTAACCCATCCTAGGTAAACCCTATGCGTAATCAGAATCTGGAAGGACCTCAGCAGAATAATCAGACATTTGGTATTGATTGTGTCTATCAAAAGTATTAGAGTAAATTGCTCCTTGTTCACCTGCCTCAACCTGGGACGAGCTCCCGTGCCTTTCCTGTTTCCTGAATTCCCTGGGCGTCCCCTTATACTGCCCCTTCCCCACTGATACAGCTGACCTTGCAAAAGAGGGCACTCAGAGCGCCAAAGCCCAGTCTCTTTACAATAAGCACACTGATCAGGGGACAAATTTGATCGAGGGAGAGGGGGTACTCCAGGTGTATACGTTGCACGTCCGCCTCTTCAACCTCCCCTAAATGTGAACCATATATTTGAGCAAACATAACTTTTGTCTTTAAATTTAAAGCTTTATCCTTCTTATCCTCCCTGCCTTTCACTTCCTGCTCCTGTCACTCAGAATATTGGGCCATAGTCAAAAGATAAACTGGGGAAGACGTAGTCCAGGAACTCTCACTGGTCTTTAAGTGACTAGCTATTTCCGGTAACATATTAGTGACAAATTTATCGACAAACAAATGCTTACTTGTATCATCGGCCAATGACTATACACTAAAATCATGGAATGTTTCCTCAAACCATGTAAAGAAATCAAAAACGGACTCCTCCTTTTTCTGTTTACAGGACGCTAACGTAGTACAATCTCTTTTCTTAGAGGGTATGAGAGTCTTTAACTTAGTCACAATAGCTTTAGAAAGATCTAATATCTCCTGATGTTTCTGGGCAGGCTCCCTTTCCACATCTATTTGTTCTAAATGTTCCCAGGTATCACCATATGCTACATTGTCATCTATTTTACTTATTGTTCTCCACATATCAGGGGGAAAAATAAGCCCAAAGAACATATGAATATCTGGCAAGGTCTTAGTGCAGGAGCTAATGGCACCTTCCACCTCCTCATAGAAAACTGCAGGATTTTTCTGTGGGTCGGGAAAAGCAGCTTTAAGAACCATCACATCAGCTCTACTCCAAGGAGTGTAAACCCAATTATACATAAAATATCCCTTTGCATCATCCGAAGTTTTGTCATCATTTGTCCCTGCACCCTTTGGAGGAACATACAGGGGAGCAGCTTCATGCATAGGTTTTACAGTAACTCTGGTACTACTAAGTGCAGCTTCTTCCACCGGAGCATCTACATTCTGTGCGTGAGTTTGAATTGCTTCTGTACCTCTCTGTTTTCTAGGTAATTCGTGCTCCTTTCGTAAACGTAATGTTGCGTCTCGTATTTTAACCACTCGTCTTATCATATCAGATTGGTTTGAAAAAGGGAAAGTCCCCTCTGTTAATCGTTTATAATCAGTATTTATATCTGCTGGCTCTAGTTCCTGACAAATTTGTCTATAATCAAATTTTGCCTCCCAAACAAATTATTCTACAAAAAAAATTGCTCTGCACTGCTCCACTGTTTATCCATAGTTACAAGGAGCGATGCCGCGTGAGACCGACGAGCCTCCTCCGTAGCAGCAGTTTTTAATTGATCTTTTTCTGCTTTAGTCAAAGTAGTGTTAGTCTGTCGCCCATCTTGTTTAGCTTGTTCTTTGTCATCTGAAGACAAATGCTCGTCGTTAGAAACCTTGTCAGGGGTACTTGGAGTGTGAGGTTTATATGGGGGAGGGGGATGCTCTAATAAGATGCAATCATCCTTAGATGTATCAAGTAGGGAACAGAGAGGGCGCCTAATTGAATACTGGCCATTTACCTCTAATCGACGTTCCCTATCTTCTTTTTCTATTTTTTCTTTATTTTTTAATTCTAGCGCTTTTTGATGTATCGTTTTTCGTTGTTCTTTTTCTGCTATAGCTTCTGCTCTCTTCACTCTCTCACACTTCTTTCTCCCACATTCGTACACAACCAAACATATCCTGTCCACTTTTTCTTTTAACCCGTTGCGTGCTAATGACGAGCTCAGCTCGTCACGAGGCACGGTTGAGCTGCACTCATGACTAGCTGAGCTCATCACGGCCGTTGGAACGTTCGCACGCGGGGATAATTTCCCCACTGTGCTGAACATTCGAAAAACGGTTGGGGCCGTGACGAGCTCAGCTCATCATGAGCTCAGCTCCGCTGTGCCTCATGGTGAGCTGAGCTCAGCACCAGCAAGGCGGCACCGCTCGAGGCCCACCTCCCCCGCACAGGAGGGGAAAAACCCCCGCAGGGAAGGGGTTAAATAAACACTGCTCTACATATTGAACCTTTTTAAGATCGAATGACCCATTCACTGGCCATTGCAGATCGGAATCTTTCTTTGTGTATTTGTTCCTCAGTGGTCCATACATTATGGAAGAAATGCCGTATTTGACATACATGTCTCTATTAGGCATGCATCCCTTCTGGTGGAGCTGACTGACTTTTTTTCCAAGCTTACTTTGGTACCACCAGAGTAGCAACACCACCTACGGAGTGTGCTGAAAACAGGCTTGCTTTACCAATATGTGTAAAATATTACTACTCCAAATAAATATTCCAAAAGGAGAAAAATCTCCACATTACCTGCCTTCACACTTTGCAAAGATTGAATAACAAATTCAAACAAAAAAGCCCAGGCTTAACAGATCAAGAGTACTGCTTCAGCGACCTTACCAAACAGATATCTCCAACTCCCACCTGCTGATCTCCCGTCGACCTAATGGTCACTACAGAATATGCCAAAGAAACTCCAGTCGAGACCAGCTACTACCTGGAGGGTCAAATCGGAAAAAACTGAAAAGTCACGTCGGCCTGCAAAAACAAAGGTCTCCTCGTGCAGTGCGCTTCCTCAGTAATATTTTGATTCTCTGTCGAGACCACTCCTTTGGACGGCTGCGTCTCCGATAGGGCCTCACGTGTCGGGTACCAGTTGTGGAAATGTACCTTTTTAGGGGTACACAGCTGTAGGGTCACCCTCCTGTCCATGGGTCCAGAGACCAACAAAATAGAGATCGGCACTGGAGTTGGAATAAATAACAGAGTTTGTTAATCACTCATGAGTGGAACCACATCCACACAACACACTCAAATGCTGCAGCAGGTAGTACACTGAATTCACAAAACTTTTCTGCAATTTAAGCATGCGAACAGAAATAGGAAGAACAAGTTTTAGAAATAGTTATCAGCAAACAAGGGCAGATGAATAACTATGTGGTCAGCAAAGTGAGAGGGGGAGCAGGAATGCTTATGGCAGCAGCAAATGGTCGACAGTTAACATCTGAGACCAGGTGCACTGGCAGCTACAAACCCTCAGCACATAGATTACTTTAGCTGAGTCAGGAAGTCACTATAATAGATAACACTAGCAGAGTGAAAAGACGAGCGGAAGAAGACGGAAGAATTACGAAGGAAACAAAATGGACACCACACCCAAAATGGCTGTTGCTTATGCTAAGTAAAACATTGCACATTTCCACACCTTAACAGCTTTTAAAATAATTATGTCAATTAATTTTACTTAAGATTTAATACAAAGTAAATACAATTTAAATGTTATTCTGGGAAGTTTGTTTGTAATTATTCCTTAAGAAATCGTATTTATAAATGAATTGAATATATGTTAATGTATTTTGTTATTTAATACACATTTCGTTTTAATGAGTTAATATGTTATGGCATTTTATTTTATTATTCCAAGGTTTATATTAAATATTTTACATCTAAATTTATGATAAATATTTAATACTTTTTTAAAGAAAAATAAACACTGAAAAGTTACCCTATATTTTCTCGCAGGGCATTCTCTTCCAGGGTGGTCAGATCGCCACCTACATAAAAAAAGTTACTAGTAGTAACTAGACACTTGTAAATCCTGTTGATTGAGGCTCCGCCAAGGGTGGATACATGTAAGTCTACACAGTCTTGCCAAGTACCACGCATCAGGCAGACTAACACATTGCAGTTTGGTGTTCCGCATCACCGCACGGAAATGCATTGACACGCATAATGCATAGTGTCAGTCTCAGGTGCACACTCCCTGAAGCGCTGCAAATTTGTGTGTAGCAGCTGACTGCAGCGCAATAATCAAAAGTACACAATACATGAACGCTGGCCGCCTCGGGAGAATCAATAAATCACCTGAATCAGGTGAGCAGAGCTACTAACCCAGTGCACTCAGTGGGGCGCCCATGTTGGTCATAAACAATGCAAATAGCTAGACCAGTCGGTGCCCCACGTGGAATAGGGTGGGGGTGGTACCTTGCCTGTTCAGCCAATGAACTTGGGCTTCGCGTAGTCAAGTCATTAATCACCCCCAGGTCAAGTAGAGTCTTGCTAGCACGTGTCTTCGTCGATGCTACAGTAATACCCAATCATTGCCGTCACTGGGCTATAGTGGCTCACATGGAAATGGTGGCTACGCCTTGCCTGTTGTTGTTTTCTGGCAAAGCGTCTGCCCCACTGCACTGGCACCTCATTTTGATTGGCCCCAGAGGCAGCCTCTTAGGAGGTGGAAGCTTTGCTTTCCAATGTCCGCAGTTGTCAGAGTGTGGCCTTTCCTCTGCACACACTACATGGATGAGGTCACACTCACTGACTGGCACGGTCGGTCCTTGTGCAATCAGTGAATACAACACTGATTGGTGACGGCAGGTGGAGTGAGGGGGGAGAGCGAAGGCAGCGTTGGAGGCGCAGGATGCTGATTACCTGCATCAGTGACAGCAATGTGATTGCTCTCTACATTGTTTGCAGGCCCGCACTGACCCTGGATTCCGCCAGCCACATAACTTCTAGTTTTAATATTCTCATATTAGTGACACTCTCCTGAGTGAGGTGAGTAAAACTGATGCCTGTGACTCTCTTTAAGTTTGACCGGGACACAAACTGAAACTGCCGCCTGCTGCTGCAGCCCTAGCCTCCTTCCCTGCCCATTCTGGCTGAAGATCTTCAGCCCCAAGCAGTCTCACACCTCGTGATAAAGCAATCCAGAGAAGCGCTCAGGCTGAAGACACACTCCCAGACTTTTGTTGTCAGACAGCAATCCGGTGAGTCACGTACTCTGAGTCTAATGACTGCACTGTCCTTATCTGTTCTCTTCAGCACGTACTACTTAAACATACTGGGCCACTCTTCCTGGTAGTTTGCAGCGTTGAGCCCATGTTTTCCTTAATATATATTTCAGGCCGGGAACTCAGACATGGGATGGGGAATGGAGGGGGCGGTTTTTTTTGTGTTTCACAAGGAGAGTGAATATTATTAATATATTAATGACCATGAAAGATATGTGGCAATCTCAAGCCCCATGCAGCTGTAAAAGCTATACTGTCAGCATCACTTTAGAAATATGGCTCAGATGCCCTTCTCTGAAGCCAGTCATACATATCTGCTGAAATTTGAACCTGGAGAGGTTTTTAGGGCGTAAATTGGCTTTAACTCTGACTGCTCCAGCAGCAAATGAGGCCTGGGTCTCACAACAAAACAGATACAGGGAAAAATATCATCTATTCTTATTGCTAACTACATACAAAATAACCATACACTGAAGTGAAATTTGATAAATCATACGTGTTAAAAGTATTTATGGGTAATATATTATTTTATGTTAACATTAATGCAAATGTTTTGTGTGTAACTAGACAGAAACAGCATTTTTGTCCTAGTTGGCAAAGTGGGGGATAATGATTCTATATTATAATGGTATGATGTCCCAACCTCCGACTAAAACCACTCTTAATATATACATTGTTTTAAAAGTGCATTATATACATTATAAGATAGACTGCCACACAATATGCAGAGAATTAGTGGATATTAAAAGGAAGTCAGGGTTTTGCAGCAGTTTCAATATAGTTTAAGAACTTGTCATTGCTGAAACAAGTGTATTTTGTGATATATATCTGTTTTCATGCACTTCATTGCTTGGTTTAACTCCAGACAAAGTGCCACTTTAAGTGTCACACATGTGGCAGTTCAATAAGACTCACGAGTGAACATAAACCACAAAAATGTCACACATAAGCAATCTGAAAACTTGCCATCTATGTTTACATGTTTCCCTCGTCTTCATTGGTTGATTTTGCCGCCGAGAAAGTGTCACTCATAGTTAATAAATGTCTCTCATAATTACACTGAAATTATTAAAATGTCACACCTAAGCAATCTGAAACCTTGGCAGCTATGTCTACAGGCAGGTGTAATTGTACACTCAGAATTGGCAAATAGCTATAAATTGTAGGTTTAAACCTATCTGTAAAAGTATATGTTCATGAGAATAAATCTTCAAATGTAGATTTACCTTTGTGAGTCAGGCCCTACGGATCTATTATTATTGCTCTGTTCAACTTCATAGCTAAACAGAATGCTCTGTTGACCTAGATTTCCAAATGCAGTTTGTCTTCCTTTGTAGGTCGGGCTTGCAGCAAACCTGTTGCCTGACCTTATGTGATCAACACAAAGTAAGAATTTGGCCCAAATTTTCAAAACAGCGATAGATCACACTGTAGCAGCCAAAAACGATGCGCTGCATTGCGGGACAGGGAGGGAGCAGGAGGGTGCCATACGGAGAGAGATATGGCCCTCTCCGTCCTACTTTCTAGCGCCAGTGCTTAGACTCACTTTAAAACGTTTCCTACTTATGTGTGCCTCACAGTGCAGCTCGCATGCAAAGTGAGAAAAGACATTAACATTTGGCACTAAATGTTTGTAGATAGGGTGTTTTATGTCAAAGGGTGTAGGTGGTTGCATGGGAATACCCACGTATCACCCATGTAATGCCCTCTTGGGGCCAAGTAATGCAAAACAGCGCTTCACGCTGCTTTGCGTTGCTTTTAGGTTTCCAGTTTTGCACTGGAAAGCGAATGAGGAAATAAATGTGTTCTGGTTAGTGTCACTTTTGTGACCCTAACCCAGCGCAAAATGTTTGTAAATCTACCTCATGGCGATGTCCTTTCTTCATGTTCATATGGTCTGGTACTCCCCAAGTCTCCTTCCCTCAAGGCAAGTATTAAGACCACACCATTTTTGGATTAGGGGGTGTAACCCCCCGGCGGTATTTATTACAAAATTAAAATCAAAACATTAGCTATTAACATTATGTACAGGTACGCAGAAAGTCCAGATACGTTGTTAGACATGTCACATGGGTAACCTTAACTCTAATACACATGACACTCCTACCGTGAATCTAACAATGCATATATTCACTTTCTGCGTGTCCCCTCTAAAGCCTACGGCAATGTCAATGACTGGCAGCCTCCAGGTCACAGCAAAACTATGAGAAATTACATTGCCAGAGTAGGCTTGTGCAGGGGGTACAGCTTTTCGGACGGATACATTCCCCCGAGCCCCCTCTACGCCCTGTGCCTTAAACTCCATAACAGGGGATGCAGAAATTCGGCATATTTGCGCCCTAATGCGCATGCGCGTGCGGGGGTGGCCACAGGCCCACTGGAAAGAATGACTCCCCCGGCCCCTGCACCCCGACAGCCTACCTACCGGCTGTCACTGCCCCTGGAGTTACATGATTCTGACCGCTAAGGACCGAAGACTATGCTTACCAATCATGACCTTAGCACCTGACCGGAGACACATACAACTAAATATGACATTATTACCTGAAATCAAAAAACATGTACTGACATTTATTAAACGTTACACATTTCAACTACATAACTCTGCATTAACAAATCCTGAACTGACAAGCTTACAAATATTGACACTTTTATTACAGCTCCACTAAAACATCAAAATTACATTTATTCTTTTACCCGAGAAACTGGCAATAAAATTACAAGAACAAAACAAATACATTACTTACAAAAACACATTTAAAATGTACCAAATCATCAAATTTACATTAATGCTATCTCCTGAGATACCTGTAATGATAACTGTTTTATTTAAAAGAACAAGCACATACATTCCTGCCCAACACATTTAAACTGCCAGCCCTAGGGGATGGTGGGTGGGGAAAATAAATTACAGGGCATTGGTGGCCCAAGTGCAGTGCCCGTGGAGAGCAAAAGAACAAGAGCCTGTTCTGCTCCCCACACCCCCTTTTAAAAGGGGGGCACAGGCCGGTCTAAACCGGTCGGACCCTCATGCTTGTACACCTGTGTGAACTGGAAGTGCTTCCGGTTCATGCCCCGCCGAAGGCTGCCTATTGAATGCTCATGGTAGAGGTGGGAGTGCTCCCACCTCTACCATTTTTCCCCAGGGGACAGTTCTGACCGCCATAATGGTGGTGCACCCTATTTTAGTGCCCTGCCTTGTCCAGGACTCCCATTTCGTGAGTCTATCCACTATCTCTTCAAGCACATATTTTACCTTACAGCAACTTTCCACATTCTTTGCTACTAGATTTTCAAGATTCCGTAAAACGTTCAATTCCAGAACAGGGTTGAGAAAGTTTTGAAGTGACTGAGGTAGTTTTTCTCACCCCAGATGCCCTTTGCGTCAAACGTAATAACCTGGCAGCATCTTTTTCGTTACATAAATAAAGCTGCACACATAAACAAAAGGAATTTTGCGAATTAAGAAAATAGTGTATTTGCTATAGTGAACGGTGGGAGGGGAGTGGGGGTGAGGGGTGGTCACAGGGAATGGCTGCTATTAGTGCCCTGCTTCCTATGCATAAACAGAAGGGGGGCCAGAGACACCCCGGATATAGTGTGACTGCAATCTCCCATTATACAGTAATTTAGAGAAAAAACAGTTTATGGCAGAAACAGTTTAAAGGCTGTTGCCATTGCAAGAAAAGAAAGTGAGATGGCCATACAGTCAGGATATATATCTTAGTAGTAGTCTGTTGTATTCTCTTTCTGCTGTGACGTTATTACTAATTTTTGGCCATGGCCACAGGAATTGTGCAGGTGGGGAAAAAACAAATTATGCGGCAGGGTTTATTTAGCTTTGTGGCAAGAAGAAAAAAATGCGGAATGTGGCGCATTTTATGATAGCATTACTTCATTATTTTTACACATTAACACTGCCTTGGAAAAGTTCATACGTCTTTAGTACCACTATAACATGGAATACAGCAATAAGAAACTGAAAGTTTAGCGTCTACAACTGTGAAGTGCCTTGCACAACGCAGCAACATATGTTGTTGTGTTTTAGTGACTTTCAATCCTTTTGAGTTAGAAAGAATATTTTGTTTAGGTAAAATGTGCAAATTATTCAACAGATAATGGCAAATGTGACTATGGCAAATTCATAATTATATGAAAAATGTTGCAGCTGCAGAAGTGCAAAATTCAATTGCCCTGCTTATAGCACTAAACTAAGAAAAAAAAACACTGATAATTGCAAAGTTTTGACTCTTCTTAAATGAAAAGACTTGTCATGTTTCAGTAATGTAAATGTAAATCCAGTACTTGTAAAGAAGACAAATCACCCCCCGAAGGGGTATCTCGATGCGTGGGGCCGTTGGGAAGATTAAGCAAGCTATTGCCTAGAGTAGCATGGTGCTGGGCAGACCCCTGCTGCCGGAGCCAGGGATCAAACCGTGATCCCCAGTGTCCAGTGTCAGTCAACCTGGCCGCGGCACCACACCTCTCCCATAATACAATACCGATACAGAATCAGAATGGGAAGGAATAGTGCAAGTAAGTAAAGAACTGCAAAGGGAACTATTCGATAGCAGTATGACAACATGAGCTGCTGCTGGCCTGAATCTCTAGAGGTGCTTACAGAAAGCAGAGCTTGCGAAAACAAATTCTCTAATGTTGTCATATGAATAGACAGAAAGACATTATATTAAAGGCTGCTGGAGTTACGTGATTCTGCAGATGCAGCACTGCATGCATAATTATGGATTTGTCACATTTGCCACATAATCTAACATCTGCTGCAGATTTTAACAAAAAGCCTATTAAACAAAACAAAAATTACTAAAACACAGTGACATTTTGCTGCACAGTGGAAGGCCCGTAATAAAGGTTACCTACCCTCTTCCAGCTGTTTATTGCTGTAGTTGTGTTTAAAGAAAAAAGTATAATATGTTTATTTGAGCATACCAAATTACAACAATCTCGATAACTAATATATGTAAAGTGAAAAGAATGGAATAACACTGATGGTAGAATTGTATATGAGTTATGAAGAACCTGGACCTAGAAGGCAATTTCAGAAAACAGAAAATATAAAGAAAAAAAGGAAAAGAGAGAGAAAGAAAGACGAAGAGAAGGAAGAAAGAGTAGCCTTCATATAATAGTATCTATAAAATGCAATAAAACATAAACATTGTTGTAGTACAAATACCCCAAAAATATTTGAGGAAGTCAAGGAGCAGTTAGAATAGCAACTTTAGAAAGATAAGTTGTAAGAGGTGAATATAAAAAATCTTGTTTGACAGACAATTGGAAACATTCTAGATTATATCTATCAAGTCTGTGATTGTGACATACCAAATTACACTATTGTTGAACGTTAAGATTGCCTGTAGATTTCCAGGTGGATTCAATTACTTGTAAACTAATTGCTAATAAAAAGATCAATTAATTTACCATTGAGTCTATTTTGTGACAACCTGAAATGTAAGCCACCAAGGAATATCTTGTCTAAAGAAACTGAGCCCACAAAACATAAGTATTTGCAAAGTGCACATTCACCCAGAAGGGCTTCTTAGCACTGAATAATATATGTTTATTGTTACTGAACTAAATGGTACTCATTTTATCAATCTTAGAATGATGAAAGAGTGAGTGGACCGACCAGAATTTGCACCAGTGACTTTGAAGTTAAACACAGGCCCCTACAGTGGGCATATTAGTCCACTAGGCTCCCAGACCTGGCTCTTAGTAATAGCAGCAATTCTATCTCAAACTTGATCCAGAAAGTAGAACCCTGCGGGCATAGAAAAAACATAGGAACATAGGAACCAGAATGGGTATTACACCACCAACAAGTGTCTTGTTGAAGAAACTTCAATTTATACAAATGAGCTGGAGTGTAAAAGAGTCTGCTGTAGGAGTGGGATAATGTTTGTGTTAAGTTGACAGGGCGTGCAGTAGAGTGCAATTTAGCCTATGGTTTGTCCCAAGTAAACAGTGGCTTGATTGATGGCTTGGTTCCCACAAAGGGTGTGGTGTAACACCCAGAGCTGCCAAATTCGAAACTCTGGAGATATAAGTGTAGTGTTTAAGTGTTAGTGACATAGAAAAACCACTCCATTATTGTGCAGATCAGATGGGGGAAGTACATATCACTGACCCAACATGTTTTCAACATAACAACTTCATTTGTAGTAAGATAAGTTTCTTGTAATAAAACCACCTGCCACTAATGTGAAAATACACATTGACGTTTGACCAAGTTTTTCAAACCCTTGACATTCTGTTTTACAATTCTAAGAGCCATATGTGATGAGGACATTGCAAATATACAGGAGCATGTATGAATGAATAACAATGAGCAGGAGAATCAGAGAGAAAAAAGAAAAGCAGGACAAAGAAAAAAGAGAAAAGGAGGAAGAGGGAGAAGAGCACAAAGAGAATGTAAGAATGGAGAGGGCAATACAGAAAATAAATCCTTATTTACAAATTAAAGAAAAATTACTAAAAAGAAGATCCCAAAGGATAAATTGGGAATGGAACACCTAATAAGGATGTGCATATCTTGGTTCTGGAAGGATCACTTGTCCTGCATAACTTTGGGTATGCCGTAACTGTTCGAATAGTCCCGATAAAAAAGCCCTCATGCACGTGCTGGTAAATAATGCGGTGTTAGGCGGTATATCTTGTTTCTCCGCCGTCCCTCGCACGTGTGTGCATAATCATAGGGTTAGTTTTGTTTATGCAACCTCCATCCAGGAGGCATTACCCATTGTTAAAAACAGTACTGATCAGTGATTGTGACGTGAAATAGTGATAGAATAAAATTGTCTCTCTTAATCAGAAAAGTTATTTATTAGTTCTGTTTTGGAAGCAAAAGATTTAAAAATTAAATCGGTGAACGTGAGTATTTTATGACTCGTTCACACTCAGTAAGTGATAAAGGTCAACATGTTTCAGCCCTACTTATGCCAGGTGGGTCATATGGGCTTTCTTCAGGACCGTAGTGCAAAACAAAGACCTCTCACGTCTCTGTTTGTGAAAAGGAAAATATTAATGGAACGTATCGTTATGTTGCTCCATGGGAGGTCAAATAGTACCTGCAAAGAAAAAAGACATACTAGACACAGGGTAAAGGGTAAAGGGAAACATTTAAGACTATCCAACTGGTTAAATTCACCAGGAACACATAAATCGCACTGTGGCGTAGCAACTAAAAAATAGCAAGACTTTGCACTGACTACCCCACTCAAAGAATAGGGTCAACTATCTCATTATTGGCATAGGAATTCTAATGGTTCAATTTGTAGTATGGGACTTATTGGTAGTATTCAATTTCAAA
This sequence comes from Lissotriton vulgaris, assembly GCF_964263255.1. NCBI lineage: Eukaryota > Metazoa > Chordata > Amphibia > Caudata > Salamandridae > Lissotriton > Lissotriton vulgaris. The sequence goes on from NC_141695.1 coordinate 571,391,200, forward strand.
CAATGATAGAGGGCAAGTAGTGGGAAAATATTATTAATTTTGGAGCCTCTCTCTGTTGTATATAGGAGGCGGGTGGAATCCAATTGTAAAATAATATTCACTTTATTTTGGGTTTATTCATTATTAAAAGATTGTAGATAGCTTTCAATTCGAGACAACGGTCAATCGGCCTATATATATATCAACCTTTCCACTAAGAAGTGAAAGTGGCGCATTATGAACGGGTGCCGGTTTTCAAGATCACTCGTGTGTTTTATCAAATGACATTTCTCCTCATCAAACATAAAGTGTCATTCGGCAGCGTACTCATGCAATAGTAATGTGCTGCACTCGTTGTCCAGTTTTTACCAGCATGCCGCGTTTTTACACTCCCCACACACAATCATTTAACATACCTCCGTTTGTGGCTATATTAAGCCTCTTCGGGATCAGGGTGGGTCAGGGAGGCACTCTACAATGGTAAACATTCTGTCAGAATGGAGTACTTAGTTCGTTAATACTTTACGGTTCTGCCGCGTTCTGGTCCTCGTGGTACCTCTGGCTCTCCATTAGTTGCTTGTGCTGACTCTGCCACCTCTGTTCCCGGAAAACAAAATGCGTTTCTGGGCTATCGTTTATCTAGGTAGTGAAAGCAATGGAGGTAGAGAACCGACTATCGGGATTTCTAAATTCTCGAGTGATATGTTGTGATTTCATTGTTGGAACGCTAATTTGATCAACATTAAATTAGTGAACCCCCGATTTTCGAAATTAAAGTCAATTTCTGGCTCGTATTATCGAATGGACGAAGTAAATACTCAGTTCATCCTCAGAGTTTTTTGTTCAATCATAGACCAAATGTTAGGATATTAATCTGTGTGATGAATTGATATTATTAATCACAAATCAGGCTATTTCTCAGTTGTAGTGTTTGGTATTGAGCCCTGTGGTGAGAACCCTCTACTCATAGTAGTGTCTTGGAGGGCGATTATCTAATGATTCATCCACTGTAAATGGTACCCCAGGGTATGTTATCGTTCAAACCATTCAAATCAGTGCCAAGTCTGTGAACCCATCGTTGCTCTTTTTCAAAGAGGATTTTTTCAGCATTGTGATCTTTATTACGCAACGTTTCTAAGATAATCCACTGTAGATCCTTTACAGTATGGCCAGCTTCCAAATAGTGGTTTGACATCTTCGTGGTCACCTTCTTACATTTCACGTTGCTGCGATGTTCATACAGTCCTTGTTTTACCTTTCTACATGTCATGCCTATATAGTTTTTTTTGCATGGGCATGTGATCATGTAGATGACATGACTTGTATTGCAGTTAGTGTGATGTAGGAGTCTCCAATTTAAATCTGGGAGTAATTGTATCTCTTTTGTTGCTTTTGTCAGGGGACAAACAGAACAGGTTCCACATGGATAATGACCAGTTACAGGACTCATGTCTAATGGTGAATTCTTTCTCGCCAGTTGCTTGATAGGTTGAGGTCTAGTATGGACCAAGATGTCTTTTAGATTGCGGGTTCTCTTATTGGCAAAACGGGGTTTCAGCCATTGGATATTGGCTGAAGTTAATATCCTCCAATTTTTATTTACTATCTTCTTTAATCTATTGCTCGCTGGACCATATGTGGTTACACAAGTTGTTATGTCTGTCTCTGGTTCCTTTGGTGTGGATTCTAGGAGACCTTCTCGATGTTGATTGCGAGATCTTTTTTTGCACTTCTCAATAACTCTCTTGGGGTAATGTATTTCTTCCAATTTTTCGCTCAATTCATTGGCTTGTTGTTTGTACTCCGTCAATTTGCTTCAATTTCGTCGTAATCTCAGAAATTGGCTGTAAGGGAGGTTTTCCCTTAGTGGCTTGGGGTGGAAGCTTTGATAGGAAAGTAAGCTGTTTTTGGATGTCGGTTTTGAATATGTCTTAGTTTGTAAAGTTTGACCCTCAGAGTAGATAGTAATGTCTAGAAAGTCAATTTGTTTGTTGTTGGCTGTGTAGGTGAATTTGAGCCATTCATCCCGGGTATTGATCCAGGTGTGAAAGTTGATGAGGCTAGATATATCTCCTTGCCAGATGAGAATCACGTCATCGATATATAGAGGCCAAAACAGGATCTGTTGATGAAAAGGATTGACAGGGTTATTGATGTGTGTCTCCTCAAACTGGCTCACATAGAGCCTCGCCACACTGGGCGCAAATGTACTTCCCATGGAAGTTCAATGGCATTGTTGAAACATGGTGTCATTATATTTGAAATAATTTTCGGTCAATGCCAACCTGCAACATTCCAGGACGAAATGTCTGGGAGTTTTGTGTTTCCAGTCAATGTTGAAAATTATGGTCTCAAGTATTTCCAATGTTTTCTCTTGTGGCAGGCTAGTGTAGAGACTTTCTACGTCCAATCCTACGAGTATCATATCGTCTTCTGAGTATGTGAAATTTTGGAGTAAATTGAGGAGATCCCTGGTATCCTTCAAGTAGGTAGGGGTCCTTTGGACTATAGGTTTGAGGTATTGGTCCGCAAATTGTGATAATGGTTCAAGGACCGAACCTATTCCAGACACAATGGGCCTTCCTGGTGGAGGTGAACGAGGTTTGTGTGTCTTTGGAAGCGAATAAAAGTAAGGTATTCTCGGGTTGCTAGTCTCCAAAAATTGTGCTTCTTTCTTTGAGATCCAATTGTTCGTCTCAGCTTCAGTTACCATTAATGTTATGGTCTTCTGTAGTCTTGGTGTTGGATCTACATATATTTTCTTGTAGAATTTTTGATCCGAGAGTAGTTCTTTACATTGTTGATCATAACCTTCTTTTGAGAGGAGTACTACTCCGCCCCTCTTATCCGCTTGCTTTATGACGATGTTCTCATCATTCTTAAGTTCTCTCAATGCCTGTTGTTCTGCTCTTGACAAGTTTTGAAAGGGTTTAGTTGTGTTGTCTTTTAAGCCATCTATTTCCTTCATGACAGCTTGTTCAAACGTAACTATTTCAATGGGTACTTGTGTGTTCAGAGGACAGAAGGTAGACTTTTTCCTTAGAGTTGTATCTCCATCAGGGGATTGAGTGGTTTGGTTGCTGAAGAAGGCCTTGAGTTTGAGATTTCTGCAAAATTCAGCGATCTCGCATTTCATCTTGAAAGTGTCCAGATTAGGTGTCGGAACCTAACCGAGACCTTTGTTGAGTACTTCCTCTTGGTTTACAAAAAGGACAAGGGCGTCCCCACCAGAAGGACAGTATGAAGGTGTGTCCACTCCTATTGATTGCACATTATAGTGAGCCTATTATTCAATGAGCATGCCATCAATAAGGCGGGAAAGGTAAAGTTACAAAGGGTCAATCACCAATACTAACAGTATATTTCGGCTAAAAAAGTCAATTCTGTGTACCAATGATGATGTATTTTGACAGACGCCACGTGTTTAAAGAAGGACCTAATTTTTGACTATATATTCAACTATATTTATGTCATCAAAATCTGCTGTATTTAATGAATAACACAATTAAAACAATTAAAAAGAGATGTTTTCCACACCGTAAGTTTGGTAAACCTCTGTTTTACATTTATTACAATTCAAAAAACAATTAATCATTATACATTATTGCAATCTTAAAAAACACATGTTATACATTTTTATAAAAATGACTTAAAAACACAAAGAATCACAGGTCGACGCGGCGTTTCGGTATTCTGTTTGTCTACCTTCTTCAGGACTGATTCTGGATAGATTTAAAAACACAGAGTTACTATTCTTACAGTGGTGGAGATTAAAAGTAATTCTCATAGTTAAAACCAATAGATAGCCACAACTATAGGACCTATAATAACATTTCTGTCTTCATTTTTAACTAACATCTCTTAATCAACGGGCATCATTCTTTAACACAAAGTCTTTGTTTTTCTTTACAGGACGCTATTGTGTACACGTATTCTACACAGTAGAATGATTTAAGTTTCACATCCCATTATACTGATGCATTAATTACTGTTTCTATACGTACTTCCTCTTGGTCATTGTCAGAGTTTTATCTGTAAGGTTTACGACGAGGGAGTTGTGTTGGTTACTGTTTTTCCTCTGGTCACGCTCCTGGTTTGTACCTGGCGTGCCTGATCCTGCCAAGTTACCCCTTTCTATTTCGGTTCTCGACTGTTCTGGCCTCTCCCTAAAAAAGGCGGCCCTTGTTGGTAATTACCTCTCATCAGTTGTTGCATTTGATGGGTGGACCTTGATAGTATGGATCTACTCAACCTTGAAAGTGGGGGTTAAATGGGGGAAATGGCATCATTGGTGGATTCATAGGAAATTGTGGTGTGCGCCAGTAATTGCGGCTGCGTCGGTTCCCTCTTCTATTGCGAAACCTGCCTCGTTGGTTATTGGAGAAGTCATCTCCACTCCAGTCTGAGCCATCCGTAGACGAATCGCTGTTGGAACTGTTATTAGACGCATTGTCATTAAGTTTATAATCCTTATGACTATAGGGATGTATGCGTTCTAAGGAAAACTTTTTCAGTTCTTTTCCTAATTTCTGCAATTTCTGCTGGGTCAAGAATTCCTGAGATTGACTCATCTCTTTATTGATTTCTTCTAATCGTTGTTTATAAATGGTCACATGGACCATGTTATTTAATTTAGTCTCAATAATCTGGATCTTGATGGTTAGTTCCTCTGTGATTTTGGTAGCTGTCTTAATTATTAATACAAGGTAATCCCTTGTGCACTTCCAAGATATTGCTGACCAGTCTTTACGAAATGCTAGATCTTTTAAGAAGATGCGTGGTGCATTTGTCACCCATAGTCCTTTCGGTGCGGCGTTTACTCTGAGATATTCGGTCATGATTATCCCATGTACAGCTGTTCTTACTTGCTCCTTTTTAAGTTCTGAAAGTTCATCCCAATCATCATTATTTGCCAATGTTTGAGTTAGGTCCCTATCTAAAAGTAGTGGTGGTCGAGCTAGTATTTCATCGATTTCTGCTGTTGAGTAACTCAATCCTAAATTGTCCGCCATGTTGAAAACCCTTAATTTAAAGGGAATCGCAGGTCGCAACTTGTGTTTCCCACAGCTACACGCTGCTAGTTACCAGAATCAATATGGAGGGAAAAAGGAATTTGTGATCCAACCAATTTCCTAAGGTTATATATTCTGATCAGGGGGAGGAAGGATCACTTGTCCTGCATAACTTTGGGTATGCCGTAACTGTTCCGAATAGTCCCAATTATCATTGTTGGAACGCTAATTTGATCAACATTAAATTAGTGATCAAGTTAGCGTTCCAACAATGAAATCACAACATATCACTCGAGAATTTAGAAATCCCGATAGTCTGTTCTCTACCTCCATTGCTTTCACTACCTAGATAAACGATAGCCCGGAAACGCATTTTGTTTTCCGGGAACAGAGGTGGCAGAGTCAGCACAAGCAACTAATGGAGAGCCAGAGGTACCACGAGGACCAGAACGCGGCAGAACCGTAAAGTATTAACGAACTAAGTACTCCATTCTGAACGAATGTTTACCAATGTAGAGTGCCTCCCTGACCCACCCTGATCCCGAAGAGGCTTAATATAGCCACAAACGGAGGTATGTTAAATGATTGTGTGTGAGGAGTGTAAAAACGCGGCATGCTGGTAAAAACTGGACAACGAGTGCAACACATTACTATTGCATGAATACGCTGCCGAATGACACTTTATGTTTGATGAGGAGAAATGTCATTTGATAAAACACACGAGTGATCTTGAAAACCGGCACCCGTTCATAATACGCCACTTTCACTTCTTAGTGGAAAGGTTGATATATACATAGGCCGATTGACCGTTGTCTCGAATTGAAAGCTATCTACAATCTTTTAATAATGAATAAACCCAAAATAAAGTGAATATTATTTTACAATTGGATTCCACCAGCGTCCTATATACAACAGAGAGAGACTCCAAAATTAATAATATTTTCCCACTACTTGCCCTCTATCATTGTTTGAAATTGAATACTACCAATAAGTCCCATACTACAAATTGAACAATTAGAATTCCTATGCCAATAATGAGATAGTCGACCCTATTCTTTGAGTGGGGTAGTCAGTGCAAAGTATTGCTATTTTTTAGTTGCTACGCCACAGTGCGATTTATGTGTTCCTGGTGAATTTAACCAGTTGGATAGTCTTAAATGTTTCCCTTTACCCTTTACCCTGTGTCTAGTATGTCTTTTTTCTTTGCAGGTACTATTTGACCTCCCATGGAGCAACATAACAATATGTTCCATTAATATTTTCCTTTTCACAAACAGAGACGTGAGAGGTCTTTGTTTTGCACTACGGTCCTGAAGAAAGCCCATATGACCCACCTGGCATAAGTAGGGCTGAAACGTGTCGACCTTTATCACTTACTGAGTGTGAACGAGTCATAAAATACTCACGTTCACTGATTTAATTTTTAAATCTTTTGCCTCCAAAACAGAACTAATAAATAATTTTTCTGATTAAGAGAGACAATTTTATTCTATCACTATTTCACGTCACAATCGCTGATCACTACTGTTTTTAACAATGGGTAATGCCTCCTGGATGGAGGTTGCATAAACAAAACTAACCCTATGATTATGCACACACGTGCGAGGGACGGCGGAAAAACAAGATATACCGCCTAACACCGCATTATTTACCAGCACGTGCATGAGGGTTTTTTATTGGGACTATTCGGAACAGTTACGGCATACCCAAAGTTATGCAGGACAAGTGATCCTTCCTCCCCCTGATCAGAATATATAACCTTAGGACATTGGTTGGATCACAAATTCCTTTTTCCCTCCATATTGATTCTCATATCTTGGTTCTGACAGGAAAGAACAGAAACACAGCCATGTTGAAGGAATATGAAAATCAAGGCACTTAAACACATATTGAGTACAAAAATGAAAGAGCAGACCTGACCAGACCTGACCTAAGGCAATAATATTACATGAAGAAATAAATATAAAAACAGGACTATAGACTTACCACATACGACTTAAAATATTTGATGATATTGAACAAGACGAGGCGGGGGATACAACGGCAAAAGTAAGAAACGTCCTGTGAAACAAAGACCCTGTTCACAGGCCATAGCAGGGTACCATGTTGTTTGGCTGCAGCCAATATTTGCATCAAGTCCATGAACTATATAATTCCCCTGTGGTTTGAAGGGGAGAAGATGGCTTAGGGCCTATAGGATGTACTTTTGGATGCTGATAGGACCTCAGGCTAGTAGGCGAACAATTAAAGAAATCGTTTTATGCAAGAAAGAAATCATATTAGAACCTTCAGAATTCTCCAGTACGCCATAAAGTCTAATGATATTCCTCTAATTCATATTTTATAATACCTCTGTGAGTTTGTTAGTTCTAAAAGTTCCTTTAACAGATAAGAAATTGAGAAATGTCAGGGATGGAGTCTTCCACATCACTGACCCGTTGTTTAATGGCAGAAATGTGTTGTTCGTGACAATCGTGCTACCATATTACCATCTGATTTACACCATGGCAGTATTTACATAAGGCTTTGATTTATGACAAATCTTGATATAATATATGTTTGTGTGTCAATGTCATTATTTCGACACCACGCCATGGTTTTTAAACTAACCCAATCAACGGATATCTGTTTGTTCGTCTTTTAAGATCTACACTATATTTCTATAGCCCACAACTGGGATCACTTTCAGTACAATAGCAGTAGTTGATAGGTACCACACGCACATGGTTGACAAATGGGGCACCCTGGCCCCTTTTTAATGTTACCCTTCTAATAGGGCTATTGAAGACAAAGGTCCTTAGCTTTTCAAGATCAAAAAAGAGAATAAAATATTGACCATAATAGGAGTCTATATTAATCACTGCCCAGCCGGACAGGATATTTATTTTAAACAATGTAATGAAATTAGACAACTGGTAATAAGGCACAATCCTGTACCATATTGGGGAAAACAAACAACAATTAGGAAAGGTTTTACAGGCAAAAAACGAGCATTTGTTGGCCACTTTTCAATCAGTGTCAAATTAAAGTTATGCCAAAGAAGTGCCAGACACAACAAGATTCAACATAGTAGTTAAGTCGTGAAAGCACTGTAATTAGTCGACGTTTCGATCCCTTATGCTCAATTTTTATGGGACCATCATCAGGACTGACATTTTAACAGCATTTGCCTGCCTGAATTATTAAAACAATTTAACAACCGCCTGTATGGGGTGGAAGAAGGAAAAGAAGGGGGAAAAAAGCAGATCGCTGAATTAAAACCCTGAAAGTCCTAATACGCTTTTAGTGTACAGAACATGTATTCGGATTCGACTTAAAGTGCTCTAGTCGATGTGCTTCACTCGTGAAGGGAATGGACAATCAACCCAGGGTGTATCTGTGACTGGTGGGATAAACATTCAAATCGCTCTGAGTCATTACATGTATTTGAACCGGTTTTACTTGGCCTCGTCGACTAATTACAGTGCTTTCACGACTTAACTACTATGTTGAATCTTGTTGTGTCTGGTACTTCTTTGGCATAACTTTCATTTGACACTGATTGAAAAGTGGCCAACAAATGGAGAAGTGTGGCTCACTGGTTAGAGCAGGCAGACCCTGAAGCAGAGGTCAGACCCGGGACCAGGGTTCAATTCCCGACGCGGCAGGGTCTTGAGCTCAAATGTCCACGGACTCGATAATTCTCGCTTCGGTGCCTGACCTAATCATGGGTTCACACTCTGCAACTCTGGGCATTAAGCTTGCTTAATCTCCACAATGGCCCCCCGCGGCGGGATGCCTGGCTTTCACCTTGGGGATGCCCTGTAGGGGCTATCTCACAGGGAAAAGCCAGGACGGGTTCCAAGGCAAGCGCTTAGAGACCCCTGGGTGATAAGCGCTATATAAATCCAATATACTATACAATACAATACAATACAAATGCTCGTTTTTTGCCTGTAAAACCTTTCCTAATTGTTGTTTGTTTTCCCCAATATGGTACAGGATTGTGCCTTATTACCAGTTGTCTAATTTCTTTACATTGTTTAAAATAAATATCCTGTCCGGCTGGGCAGTGATTAATATAGTCTCCTATTATGGTCTATATTTTATTCTCTTTTTTAATCTTGAAAAGCTAAGGACCTTTGTCTTCAATAGCATTGTTCACCCACGGTCATCAGCAAACTGTTTGGGTCCAATTGTTGTACTAAAAAACCCTTTTAATAGGGTCACAAATATTTACTTTCTTCATTTTGTCTGCTTTTGTCTTTCCAGATCATTCTCCTTATTAGTGGCACTACGTCTATTTGAGAGGCCACTACACTACACTAGCCCTCATTGCACATTTATCTTTGTTCTGAAGAAGCGCTTGGGATCTCCCCCTGAGACCATTCACTGCGCTAAACACGTTGACTTTCAACATGTCCATTAGGGGGAAGTTATCTGTCTAACTCCTGTGGGCCATCATCACCCTCAAGCAGCACAACCTTCTGTTTTTTTTACTGATGACAGAGGTTATTCTCCATTAAATTCCCTAGCTACCCCTCTAGCCATCTTTTAACCTCACACTAGGACACCACTGCTACTCAGACCCACACACACCCATACAACTTTATCTCTAAAAAGATCTCTGACAAAGTGATCCTTCGGGGGGCACGTAGGGCATTGCAGCGCCGGCCTGAAGAGGAGCATTGCCCAGTGATAAAGGATGATATCCTTCGGGGTGTGTGAGGGCACCAACACCAGGACACACTGTCCCCAGACACTATAACTTGAGAACGACTACATCTTTTTATTCCATGCTCTACGTCTCCCTTACATGAACTGTGACTCTCTCAGAATACGATTCTAGTTTTCAGGAGCACAAGTCACTGTACCTATATTCAGCTGCTTATCCCCCAAGCCCCCTATTGTTGTACATAGCAAATACCTAAGAATAATGATGGTGTAAATTGCAAATGGCGGCCTCTCTGGTGGTGGAGACTCCTAGGCTTGATAGAATAAAGAAACACATGTAGTTTTCACCAAAACAGGCCAGAAGTGTGTCACCCAATGTTTGACATCTGATTTGAGCTGAAACGAGCACCAAGCTCATCTGGAGCCATTGTTGTAGTCCCGGCTATCCATCAGAGCCATTTAGGACGGTCAATAAAGGTGGCCAAAATGCGTGGCGCCCACGTGCACCACCTGCTGTAGTTGTGTTTCATGTTGGTACTGAGATTAAACTTGTTTCCAGACAGTGTTAACATGTATACAAACTGACAAAATAATAACTCAATATTTACCCGCATTATGCTGCATAATTTAGTCAACCCTTTTGCATAGTGTGGTCCTCCCTGTTGCAGTGGCCCTTTTATAGTGTGGCTGTTACTCCTCAGGTCATAAACGGATAAGATAATAAACTGGGTTTATACCCTTGCTGCAAAAATATTCTTAGAATCTGTGGCTTCATGATTCAAATCTTCCTTCCTTTTCTGAAAAAAAGAGTGAGATGGTGCAGAAAATCTGCCTTCTCTGCACGGTCACCCCAGATTTTTTTTCCTTTCTCTGGAAACTATTTTGCTGTTTTTTGAATTGTGTATACCTTAACCCTTCTAAGCAGGAGTAAAGTGCCTGTGCTTTCCTTCTAAATATCGTTAAATTGGCTTACTCCTGATAGATGTTTTGCTTGCCTGTAAGTCCTTACTATATGGTCTAGAAATTGCACCAAGGGCCTAGAATGTAAATATCACCTGTGGACTGTAGCACCTATTGTGCCCGCAAAACATGGCTTCAGGCCTACTATTGTAATCGGACTGCTGCAGTGTAAAACCTACAGTGCAACTTTTTAAAATAACCTTTTTGATAGGCAAAGGGCTCCCTTTTAAATATGAAAAACGTCACTCCTATGTAGACCTTGTAACCTACAAGGTAAGGTGCATGGTATTTAAAAACCAAAACACAAAAAATTAATGTCACCATGTCCCTACATTCACAAGGCTTCACAAGCTATTTACACTGTGGCAGACCTGGCTGTTCTATACAGAAAACTATAGTACAGATTAAAATATGAACACTGCTGTGCTGGGTATGGGACCAGCAAGGAAAATAATGTACCCATTCTTTTTAATAGTTAATAAAAATCCAATTTAATTGTGCAGTTGGATTTTTATTTAGTATCAAGAAAAAGTAAGTTGAAGAAAGTTGCATTCACCCTGTCTAAAGGTCCTGGAGGATAATTTGTATTAGGTCTCCAGCAGTTGATCAGCCTTTACTTAGCGTTTATTGATGAGGTGTGAAACAACTTCCAGGAGGTTATCCTGAATACGCATGTATGACTCCTCTGAGAGAAGGAGGAAGGCTGCTGCTCCTTCTTTTGGCAAAACAATGTCAAAACCTGATGGAAAGACCTGTCGGAGGCACATGGTAACATGTTGCGCCTTTTCAAGGGAACAAACAGGATCAAATCACAATTCTTATGTATTATACATCTGATTGCTGAATGACCCTGCTTTGTCTTACCAGACATCTCTTTCATTTTGTTGTGGGTCCTGGGCCTGCTTCAAACTGAATTTTAGTGTTAGATGTGAGAGTACACTATTTGTTCCGATAGCACACTCCCCTGCAAACCCTCAGGTATCAGAGGCTAAGTTTAATGTGGTTGAAGACTATGCTCTTCTTGGAATTGTCTTGACACAATTTGAGCCTGTTTGTAGTAAGTCAAACAGGACCTATGGAAAAAAGTAGGTAGGCGAGCGCCTAACAGCTTTTACCCCACCCAGAAGTCACCCCTACTGACTAGCTAGTGCCAGCCATAAACGTGCACTCTCCTCAGAACACTGTCATATCCTGTGGAAGATCAGAAGAAGACCTGACCTGCTGTCTGTAACTTTAGTAGAGCCCTGAAAGACTATAGCTGCTCCATCTTGTATGCAGGACTAAGAAGCATCAGCTAGATGAACTTCTATGTGGCTATAGGGGTATAGCAAGCTACAAGAGGCCTTTCCATGAAGTGCCCACAGGCCAATGGCATCTGGACCTAGGCTGAACTTTGCAGTTGGTCTCTGCCTGACACCCTGAGAGTATTTAAGGCCCTTTCCCTGAGGGCCTTAGAAGAACACACCTGTGGTTGTTTGGGCACCAGAAGAGTTTAGAAACTTCTGAAAACCTTCCTCCAGAGCTTAAACAGCACCCACTGAGGTAAATATTTGACAGACACTTCCACATCATTGGATTGAATATCCACTTCTTAACCTTTTGAGGTTACCCCACATCAGAAAGAAAAAGAAAACCTCCCATTCTGAGTTGGGATTTATATGTATTTTGGCAAGTAATCTCAAACGCTTTAGAGCATCAACAGGGCCAACCTGCTTCAGGTATCTTGAAGTCGGTTTTGTGGCAGTGGCTACTGTTTCAATGAAACCAGCACAGAGAGGATTTTTCTTCCAAAAAGTGTCAAAATCTTTTTCTGAGGCCATACGTGAAAACATTCTTGTACTTTTGACTCCGAGAATGACACCAGGGCCAATTCACTTGATATATGTGGCTCGAGCTCCGCCACAGTTGCCCTCAAATTGCACCTGGTTCCCAGTCTACCACAACCATTGACTACCATTGGTGCTTTGTGCTTTTAGTGCTATTTTCAACCAAAGCTCATAGCTAAATCATAAACTATAGTAGGTGAAGAAGATACTGTCAGATGTGGATGAAGGAGGATGAAAAAGGAGCCTGAGGAAGTACGACTGATGGAGAATGGTATAGGTGAGCAAATTAAGTGATGCAAGTAAGTATGTACTGAATCAGGGGCAATAAGAAGTGAGCGGAGAAAGAGTAATACAGAGGGGTGAAGGCTGGAAATGATGTTTGGGAAGGGGGGATGATGAGAAAGGAAGGTGGTCAGATAGGAGGGTCATGAGCATATGATAAGTGGCAAAAGAGGGACTAGAGTAAGAGTGTGAAGAGACAGGAGATTTCTTGTATAACAACAAAAAGGATACACTGATGAATAGGGAGGTGATGGCTAAAGAGGGGCTTATAGGAATGAGAGAGGACTGTGGGAGACCAGAGAACGGCAAAGAAGAGGAAGCATACTAGTCACTACTTAAGAGAGAGAGTTCAGTTTTAGGCACCTAGATGGGCTGGGTATTTCTACTTCGTTCCCTTTAACTAAATAGTGGTTGAGAAACTAGCCATCAAATTACAATTCCAGTCATCAACCTTGGAAGTTGTACTCTTGGTACAGGGGTAGAAACAGGCCCACATTTGATGTGTAGTTTCTTTTGTTGCTCAGGTTGCCACCTTTGATTTATCCTGAAATTGTTACTGTACTTATTTAGTACAAATATGCATCTCCTCATGTATTTGTAGATCCTGTGTGCTCTCGTGAGTATGCACTATATATTCCAGTCCGTAGTGGTACCACTGTTTAGAATCTGGAGATATACCAGGTAAGAACAGAGACAGAGAAGTTTAATGCCCAATTATGCACACCCATGCACCCACACAAGTAAATGCACACCCCTCATTCCTTTACATACACAAATGCATAATCCCATAAGCAGAGCAGTGAAGGTGAGGCTGACAGAAGAGGGTGAGGTAGTGAGTCTTGGGTGAGGTGAAGAAAGTGATGGGTGAGGTGAAGAGAGGGAAAAGTTGATGGGTGAGGTGAAGAGAGGGGAAAGTGAAGAAGATAGATGGCAGGTAATAGGGAGGCGATTGAGACATGATGAGGATAGTGAGAATTAGGATGGTGAGAAGGAGGAAGAGTCGTTAACACAAGAGGTTGAGCAAGAGTAAGAGGAGGAAGAGAGAAAAGGACAAGAAAGAGAAAATGGTGAGGTGGAGAGGTGGAGAGAGAAGGGTGAGATGGAAAAAGAAGGATGAAATGGAGTGAGAGTAAATTGACATAGTGAGAAGAAGGCAAGGTCAGGGGAGAAAGTAAGATAAGGTGGGAAAGGGAGTAGTTTGAGTTGAGGGAAATATGAGGGTCACATTGAGAAAGAGAAGGCTCAGCAGGGAAACAGGTGGATAAGGTGGAGTGAAAGTAAGATGAGTTGAAGAGAGTGAGGTGGGAAGAAGTAGAGGGTGAGAAAGCAGGGTGAAGTGGGGAGAAAGGAGGATGAAGTTAAAGAAGAGGAGGAGGAGACAGGGAGAAAGGAGGGAGAGGTGGAGAGAGCAGAAGAGATCAAGCCCATAGGTTTAAATCTCTAGAAATACACAATTAAAACTATTAGACAGACCCTGTGTTAGGTATGGCATGCAGTTCACATCTGTACAAGACCATCCAGCATGCCCCGACCCAGTTCTCAGACATCTGGGAAACTCTCAACTTGCTCATTTTTATTGCCACCTATGCTTCTTCATAGCACCCCAGATCCAAAATTCTGGAGCCAGGCGTGTATCCAATAAGGGTGAAAGGTGGCTAAGAACTTCCTTTATCAATCAATACATTATTTTGAAAGCACATTACTATCACTCCGAGTAGTATCTGGCTGCTGAGGTTGTTGTGTCTTCTTCAAAAAGTCAGGTCTTGAGTTGCTTTCTGAAGACTACCTGGGAGGGTGCCTTTCGTAGGTATAGGAGGAGGTCTTTCAAGGATTTGGCAGCGATGTAGGAGAAAGCATGAACCCGCTGTGGATGCAATGGATGTGAGGGATATGTGCGAGGGGGAGTGAAGTGGAGCAGAGAGTGAAAATGGAAGTTCAGCCGTTGGTTGATGTAGGGAGGTCTTTGTTTGTGGAGGGCTCTGTAGGCTTGTGTGAACATCTTGAGCTGGCATTGTTCCTGGTCAAGGAGCTAGCAGAGGTTTCTGAGGTGAGAAGAGATATGGGTATGCTTGGGGAGGTCAAGGATGAGTATGGCTGCTGTGTTCTGTATTGTCTGGAGTCTTCTGAGGAGTGGAGTGGAGAGACCAGTATACAGAGCATTGCCGTAGTCAAGGCAGCTGGTGATGAGTGCTTGTGCAACGATCTTTCTGGTGTTTACTGGGATCCATCAGACAATTTTCTGAAGCATGTGTGGAGGGTGTGGAAGCAGGAAGAGGTGACTGCATTGACTTTTTGTTTCATGGTCAGTTCGCTATCCAAGATTATGTTGAGGTTGTGAGCATGGTCAATTGGTGTGGGTGTGGGTCTGAGTTCTTCCGACCATCAGCTGTGGTCTCAGGCAGAGTTGTTCTTTCCGAAGTTCTGTACCTCAGTTTTGTCGAAGTTCAGTTTGAGGCAGCTGTTTCTCAACCAGTCAGCTACATCGGTGATGGCATTGCTGAAGTTGGTTTTGGTATTAGAGAGGTCCTTGGTGAGCGAGAGGACGAGCTGAGTGTCGTGGGCATAGGAGATGATTTTGAGTCTGCGGGATCTGACAATGGCCGCAAGGGGGGTCATGTAGATGTTGAACAGAGTGGGGCTGAAAGATGATCCGTAGGGCTCGCCGCATATGATCTCTTTGGGAGCAGAGGTGAAAGGAGGTAGATGGATGCTCTGGGTGTGTCCTGAGAGGAATGAGATGATCCACTTGAGGGTGTGTTGTTGAAAGCCTATGTTGTGGGGTCTGTGGATGAGGATGTGGTGGGTGACGGTGTTGAATGCTGCAGACAAGTCAAGGTATATCAAAACCACTGTTTCTCCTAGGTCAAGGAGGGTTTTGATGTGGTCAGTTGCAGCAATAGTTGTGGGTTTGGTGCTCTGGCTGGCTTGGAAAGCTGATTGTGATCCATTGAGTAAGTAAGTGTTATGAACTTTGCAACAGCACTGAAGACCAGTAGGAATCTGCCACTCGATCTTTCTAATCCTACCCGTACATACATCTTATCAATCCGGTTGTATTCTACTGTGGATGTTCAGTAGGTTTAAAGAGCTTTTATGTTTGCCCTCCTACGTGCCAAAAAGGGCAGAATCACCTGTGTTAAAGTATTACAGTGCCTTAAGCATCGCACAGAGATATCAGGCCATACAAGCCTCGGAATCTGCATGCAAGTGCAGGCTTGGGGCAACAAAAGGACACTGCAGTGTGCCTGGGCATTGGGCAGCCTGTGAAGAGTAGCCTGTTGAAGTGTGTTGTGTATGAGATGAGCAGGTATGTGGGCTGGGTGGAGAGTCTGAGTGTATCCGCATGCGATCAGTCGGTGTGTTAGGTAACTGTATGTGCATGGTATGTGTGTGGTGGTTGTATATCAGTATGAATTGAAAAGTCAACCAGTGCATGGTAAAAGGTCGATATGTATAAACATGGTAGGGTTGATTATGTGCATGTTAACGCTCTATGTGAATAAGTATGAATATAGCGTTTGTGCCTATGATGCATGAGTCTGAATCAATATTCAAGCTGATAGATCTGCATACGTACAGTGAGAGGTCTGTGCCTTTTGGTCTGACACATTTACATGGGCTGATTAATAACAGTGTGGAAGGTGTGGAATAGTTCTGTATATTTTCGCGTATGAGATGCTCCCTGGCCTTGGCTGTGGCACTTTTCAAGGACAATTCATCATTTCTACCTAAAAAAAGGAGTCACTCCCATCCTTGTAAGTAGAAAAAGAGCACTCGTAGGTATATAAAAAAACCTGGCCGTGTTTCAAAACAATGGCGCCTGTTTTGCAAGAAATTGGAAGTTAAAGAATTTTAGTTACAGTTAATAAGAAAGAAATCGTCGCCCAGTTTTATTAGAATTTTCTGGCTAGTAACCGAGGGTGACTTTTGAGGTCTTCCTTGTGGGTTTCCGCTTCTGCATTTTGCACATTCTTTATTATAATAATATCCCACGCGAGAGTCGGAGATGTCCATAGATGTTGGATTTACATACGGGCTGTGGTCGATGAGTGGAAAGCAGAAGTTCGAGCTCCTCTACATGGGAACTGACAGCTTCTCTAGTTTCTGGATAGCTGCAAGCACTATGATGCTGACGGTAAACACTTTACTGCGGCACACCCGTGCTGCGGGCTCTGGGTGAAGGGAGTTTGTATGTAGTTTACAGAAAGAATTCTCTAACAGCTATCACTAAACATTCAACAGAAGCGCAGTAATATAATCGTACATTAACTTTCGAATGCACTTGTCTTGCCCCAGGACATCACTTGGTTTACTGTAGTTACTGCAAAGTTTGAAAATGTATTTCTTTTTTATCCAGTGCCATTATGTCTTGCACAGCAGCATTTGCGCCCTTTAAGACAGCGCATGCGTCTATACTCAAGAGGAAAGGCACTCAATACTTCCAAAGGCACATTGTAGGTGGAAATTGAGTTTCGCACTATACATTGGGTGGGTACCTTTTATTCCAGTAGAGTTTCCAAAATATGTTTTGAGCTAACCTTTATAGGATACAAAAAAAAAGAAAATGCAAACATATTTTGATACAAACCTAGTGCCTTGAGACACAGCATCGTGTACCTGCCTTTCAAACAAGAATAAACATAAAGAGATTGTAGGCTACATCAACTTGGAAGACCCCTTGTTTCGGACCAACAAGGCAAAACATGAAATGCAAACAACATGGCGAAAAATATGTGATCTGCTGATCAAAAACGGACAAAAGGTTAAACCTAAATATTATACTTTGTTGTTAGATCTCTCTCCTAATGATTGTATATACTTGTAAACATTCCAGTGCAGAAACATCCGTATTTCTGTATCACAAAGCTTTAAGAATCACATCAATTTTTTATCATTTATCTGTCTGCCATTTTTATTGGACTTTATAAAACTGACCCTATCAGCACAATGTACCTTTTTTCATTGCAAATGAACTCCTGGAGATGGACTCACTCACCCTTTCAGTGCCCAAACGCTACTGAATGACCCTTATCCCACACTGCTTCCCTCACTACCTTAGCTTTACAATCAATCAATCAATCAATCAATCAATCAATCAATCAATCAATCAGGGGTTGTGAAGCCCAACTACTCACCCGCAGGGGTCTCAAGGCGCTGGGGTGGGGGGTGCGTCACGGTGCTGGATGCTCATGATGATTCATCGATGAGCCAGGCCTTGAGATCCTTCAGGAACTTGGAGAGAGTTGGAGTCTGGCTGGAGGGTGTTCCATGCTTTGGCCTCGAAGAAGGAAAAGGAGCGCCCTCCTGTTCTGGCTTATTGATGCATGGTATTGTGGCAATGGAGAGCCTTACCACGCAAGCCTTGCCTCTCCATGCTGCCTTTGCCTCCCCATTTATTGCCTTTGCACCCTTTATCTACAAATACACTGACCATTCATCTCGCCATTCATCCATGCACTCATTCAGTAAACGATGTACTTGAGCCTTTTATAAACCATACCAGTTGTCTTTGTCACTGCTTGTTTTATCAGGTTACCGCCTTGAACGTTTAATTTAACAATTTGCTAGTTCTCCCTTCTATTTTATGGGACTGTTTTTGATGAACAACTCCTGACATACTGATTTAATTTTGATCATTTTGTTAAATTAACATTAGTAATAATTTCTACTTTGAGGCACAGGAGTATATATATATATATATATATATATATATATATATATATATATATATATATATATATATATATATATATATATATATATATATTTAGAACACAAGGAGGGCGGCACAACCGGATACTTTTTAAGAAGCCTTTATTAGCACTTCACAACACTCCACCGACGCGTTTCAGCCTCACGGCTTTTCTCACGGTCAGCAAGTCCTTTTTTGCTTTTCATTTATATACTGCCCCATTTTAGCCTCTAAGTGGCATTATGGGATACGTAGTTTATAAAGCAAACATTAAAAGAAACAATTATAACAGACAAAGGACTGGTGTGTTCTGATCGTTCAAGTATAGTACTATGCGTCCAAAGTTAGTTCCACTTAGGGCATATATTATGAAAAGTTTATACTGAGTCTTTTTTCTTTTTTCCACAAGTATCGGGTTTAGTACCCTTTTACATTAATCGATGTTAAGCTGAGTTCATATTTACTCCAGATGTATGTGGAGTTCTTCTCCAAAATTCATGCCTCTGGGATGTTTTGTTCGGAATCGAACAATGAAACGTGATTCCATCTGTCGTAGAAGACGGACAGTGTCCCCTCCTCTATCCAGTTTGGTCAGCATTTTCAGTCCATGGAAGTTCATAGCTCGCCAATCCCCATTTTGACAGGTGCTTAGGTGTTTCGCTGTAGCATACAACATGTTTGCATTCTTTACAGCCCGGA
The DNA here is from genome assembly GCF_964263255.1 of Lissotriton vulgaris. Taxonomy (NCBI): domain Eukaryota; kingdom Metazoa; phylum Chordata; class Amphibia; order Caudata; family Salamandridae; genus Lissotriton; species Lissotriton vulgaris. The sequence goes on from NC_141695.1 coordinate 571,410,303, forward strand.
TGTGCTCCAGTATTCTTTTCTTTAACATGCACGTAGTGGATCCTATGTACTTCATTCCACATTTGCATTCGATGACATACACCACGTTTTTGGATGTGCATGTGATGTACTGTTTGATTGGCATGTATTTTCCATCTGGTTCAATTACACTCTTCATTCTTTTGTCTATCTTACATGCTTTGCATGAGGTACATGGTTTAAAACCTACATTTTGTTCTGTCCACCATTTGGGTTGTTGTTTGATCTGAAAGTGGCTTTTGACTAGTAGGTCTTGAAGAGATGTGTTTTTTCTGTACGTGATGGAAGGATGTTTGCCAGCCAGTGGCCCTATATCTGGATCACTGGTTATTAGGTGCCAATACTTTTTCATTTTTTTTGCTATTAACCCACTTTCCTTGTTATATGTGGTTATGAATCTTGGTGGATCTTTGTCTTGGGGGGGTTTTGGCTTTTCAATCAAAGTCTCTGCTCTGCTGATCTTATCCGCCTTCTTTTTACAGTCTTTTAGCACATAGTCCTTATATCCTCTTGACTGGAATCTTGTTTTGCTTTCGAGTATTATATTTTCGGCATCTTCTGGTTTCGAACAGTTTCTTTTTAATCGTACAAATTCTCCATATGGGATGCTTTTTAGTAGAGCTTTCGGGTGGAAACTGGTGCCGTGAAGCACACTATTTGTGGCAGTTTTTTTACGGAACAGTGTGGTTTCCAATTTGTCCTCCGAGATATAGACCTTAGTATCTAGAAAGTCTATTTCTTTCTTATTTGTTGAGCACGTGAATTGGAGTCCAACCTCATTGTGATTCAGAGTGGCAAAGAATTTCTGAAATTGATCATTCGTACCATTCCATATTAGAAAGAGGTCGTCAATATATCTGACCCAAAGAATTATTCGATCTAATTCTTCCTGGTCGGTGTTGTTCCATGCTATAGTCTTTTCCCACCATCCCATTGTGATATTGGCGTAATTGGGAGAAAAAGATATCCCCATGGCAGTACCACATTCTTGTTTGTACAGGTCATTATTAAAAAGAAACACATTGTTCGTTAGACACAGTTCTATCATTTTTAGAAGCATTGATGTGTGGTCCATTTCCTTGATGCTTCGTTGTTGCAAAAAATGTTTGCACGCTTTCAAGCCTACTTCGTGTCTTATAGATGTGTAGAGTGACACAACATTGATTGTCATTAGAAGATAGCCTGGATTCCATGACATATCCATTAGGATCCTCAAAAAGTCTCCTGTGTCCTTCAGATAAGATGGCATACTCTGAGCAATCGGAGCAAGGAAGGTGTCAACATACCTGGAGACATTTTCATATAATGAGATACAAGACGATACGATCGTTCTCCCTGGCGGATTGATTAGTGTTTTGTGGATTTTCGGTAGAAAATAGACACATGGGGTGATTGGGTGTTCCGTGGTCATATATTTCCTCTCGTCCTCATTTATCAATTGTTTCGCATGCCAGATTTGCAATTGTTCTTTTAGGTCGGACGTCATTTTCGATATTGGGTTGGATTTCAGATTACTGTAATGTTGCGGTATGTTTAGTTGTCGTTCCGCCTCTTGAATGTAGTCACTGGTTTTATTCCCTGAAAAAAAGAATTGATCTGTTCTCAGATGCCATGACAGAAGAATTGGACAACCTCCCAAAGGTTAAAGACAACAAAAGACAAAATCTGTCAATCAAAGAACGAAAGGCTATTCAGAATCTGATGGACAACGCAACCATAACGATAAAACCCGCCGACAAGGGGGGGAATATCGTTATCCTAGACACCAGTGACTACATTCAACTTACATACAATTGCAAATCTGGCATGCGAAAGGATTGATAAATGAGGACGAGAGGAAATATATGACCACGGAACACCCAATCACCCCATGTGTCTATTTTTTACCGAAAATCCACAAAACACTAATCAATCCGCCAGGGAGACCGATCGTATCGTCTTGTAGCTCATTATATGAAAATGTCTCCAGGTATGTTCCCCTCTTTTGTTGTGCAAGTCCCCTGGAGCTGTCTTATTTTTATTTGCGCCGCCTGTCTTTAATTCACCTTCGTCTTTGGAGTGCGCCCTGGGACCCGTCCGGTCGCGCTGCACTTCCACCAGCTGATTCCGCCTCCCGGCCCGCCCACTGCAGCCGAGCAAGGTGCTGCCTGGGTCGTGACCTGGTGAGCCGCCATCTTGGGTGAGGAAGTAGGCGAGCGGTGCAGCGCTCGGCCCCTCCCGCCCTCGGCCTCATAAAATGGTCCCTCTTCATAGGGAGCGCAGCGGATGGGCGCAGCGGGCGCAGTGGGCGCGCCGTCATCGTGCCGAAGTCGCGCCTAAGTCCCGCCCGCCTGTGCCCGTCCGTGCCCAGACGGGCGCAGGGGCCAAGGACGCTGCCGCACCCATTACTTACAGCAACGCGGCACTTAAAGCTCTTCAGTTCCCCTCCTGCCCCCTCCACCCCATCACTTGGGCTCGTATCACCTCTTTGGAAATCATGGGAAGCTCACCCCCTCTATTAGGGGCTGTCACACCTGCTACCCACGAGTCAAGCCTTCGCGTTCTGTACCTCAACACTCGCTCCTTCATTAGGCACCAGATCGACATCTTCCTCTTACTGACTACCGAGAGTCCGGATATACTCCTACTCTCGGAGACATGGCTTTCGGAAGACTCGCTCCCAGACATCCTGGCAGCGTTACCTCCCGACTACTACATGCTGAATGCCAATCGATCAGGTGGCCGTCAGGGAGGGGGTGTCGCAGCAGTAATCCGGAAAAACCTGCAAATCATCTCTACCTCCTCGCTCATTCTCCCAGCAGTTGATAACCTTGTGATCAACCTGGGCACGAAAGAAGGCGCTGTCACGCTCGTGGTGCTATACCGCCCCCCGTACCCTATGCCTCTTTTTCCCCCTTCTTTTGTTGAACAAATAGCCAATCTCACCACCTCCTCCCCTCGTGTAGCCATTTTTGGGGACTTCAACTACTGGTATTCACATCAGGACGCTGGCCCTCAGGCCACTGAGCTCTTCGAGGCCCTATCGTCCCTTACCCTAAAACAACACATTGACGTCCCCACCCACACTGGAGGTCACATTCTCGATCACATCTGGACCCATGGGGTCAAGCTCTCCCACCCGGTGATTACTCCCTGTATTTGGTCCGACCATTTTCTAGTCGACGCCACCCTCACCATTACTGGCCATATCAGAGCCCCTCCCTCAGAGGGCGGCATGGCACGAAAATGGAGGGCTGTAGACACTCAGGTCCTTCTTGACCTCCTCTCGAAATCCCGCCCTTCCCTCACGTCTGACCTCAGCACTGACAAGCTAGCTCATGACATCTCTCACTGGCTTGTCTCGGCTAGCGACATCTTAGCCCCCCTCACCAAATTCCCTCGGTCACGGCACAATCACTCCCACAAGTGGTATAACCCCGATCTTAAAAAGCAACACCTTGAACTTCGCCAACTGGAGCGCAGGTGGAGAAGGGACTATCACACCTCAAGCAGGGAGATTTACTTGGTCGCACGCAACAAGTATAAGAAAGCCATCATTGCGGCCAAATCTGCATATATCGCGGAAAGAATTCTCTCTGCACCCATTCAATCCAAAGAAATTTTCAAAGTGATTGGGGAACTCACCACTGACACCAGGACTCTCCCCATCCAGGCCCCTACCCAGGAATCTTGCAATGCCCTTAGCTCCTTTTTTGTTGAAAAAATTGTTATGATTAAGGACTCTATCACCACCCCCTCTCCTGACGCTGTTACTACTCCGGTCCCCCATAACTCTTCCTCACTTCTGCAATTCCCTACTCTTGACTCGACCACCCTAGCAAAACTAGCTACCCGGGTCAAGTCTGGTTCCCCGGACGACTGTTGCCCCCGTCTATACTGCGAGACATCTGCCTTTCTCTTCCCGAAAGCATTCTTCCGTTGCTGAACTCGTCTCTTTCTTCGGGCACGGTGCCTGGCTCTTTTAAGGAGGCCGTGTTAGTTCCTCTCTTGAAGAAGCCGGGGGGCGACCCATCGGTCCCAGCCAATTACCGACCTATTTCCCTCCTTCCCTATCTCTCAAAATCCTGGAAGCCCATGTTACGGCTAGCCTCTCACAGTTTGTCGAAAATTCGAACTTCCTGGAGTCTAACCAAGCCGGTTTCCGACCCGGCCACTCCACGGAGGCAGTCATCTTAGCCGTGCTCGACACTCTGAGAGGCAATGCCGACAAGGGCATCCCCCAGGCCCTGGTCTTGTTAGATCTGTCGGCCGCGTTCGACACAGTGGATCATGACATTCTCATCCGCCGTGTCGAGCAGGCCGGCCTCCAGGGCCCGGCGCTGGCCTGGATCCACTCCTTTCTATCTGGTAGGTCTCAGACGGTCAGTCTGGGGACCTTTCGTGGACCCAAAGTCTCCTCCACTTGCGGTGTCCCCCAGGGTTCTTCTCTGTCCCCCCTCCTTTTCAACCTCTATCTTCGCCCCCTTCTTCTTTCTCTGAGGCAGTGGGACGTCACCGTCTTTAACTACGCTGACGACCTACAACTCATCTTTCCTCTCTCCACCCCTTCTGCTGTCTCTAATTTTCATTCTGTTATGTCTCATATTCTTCTCTGGATGAGCCAAAATCAGCTTAAGCTGAATCCTGGAAAGACAGAGCTCCTTCTTCCTGGCAGGAGCTCCATCTATTGGGGTCCACACTTTTGGCCTTCTGGACTCGGCCCTCCCCCTGTCCCTGTGACATCCGTGAAGAGCTTGGGTGTCATCATTGACTCCGAACTCTCCCTCAAGGCCCAGGTGGGGGCAGTGGTCTCTTCCTGCATGTACCAGATCCGCAGGATCAGGAAGGTCGCCTACCTCCTGTCCCCCGCAGTCCTACTTCAAGTCACTCTGGCCTTAGTCCTTTCCCGTTTGGACTTTTCCAATTCTCTATATCATGGCCTGCCAAAAACCTTGCTCTACAGGCTACAGGTCGTGCAGAACCAAGCGGCGCGTCTTGTATTTAGGACCCCTAAATGGCAGTCGGCCAAGCCCCTCCTTGCTAAACTGCATTGGCTCCCTATCAATCTCAGGGCAGCCTTCAAGACCGGCTGCCTAGTATTCAAGTCCCTCACTGGCCCTTCTCCTAGTTTTCTGAAATCTCTTATCACCCCGTACTGCCCCCCCCGCACTCTCAGATCCTCTTATCTTCACCTCCTGGTCATCCCACCCTTTAAGCTTACGAGGATGGGTGGCCGAAGTTTCTCATATCTTGCCCCCACATTCTGGAATTCTCTCCCCCTTTCTCTCAAATCTGTCACATCACTCATCCTTTTCCGTAAGTCCCTTAAAACCTGGCTTTTCCCCCAATCTGGATAAACTCTAATCTGCCACTTTCAGTATCCCAATCAGCGCCAGGAAACCTACGGTGATAGTGCGCTCTACAAAAACCTCCTAACATAACATAACATAACATGTTGACACCTTCCTTGCTCCGATTGCTCAGAGCATGCCATCTTATCTGAAAGACACGGGAGACTTTTTGAGAATCCTAATGGATATGTCATGGAATCCAGGCTATCTTCTAGTGACAATCGATGTTGTGTCACTCTACACATCTATAAGACACGAAGTAGGCTTGAAAGCGTGCAAACATTTTTTGCAATAACGAAGCATCAAGGAAATGGACCACACATCAATGCTTCTAAAAATGATAGAACTGTGTCTAACGAACAATGTGTTTCTTTTTAATAATGACCTGTACAAACAAGAATGTGGCACTGCCATGGGGATATCTTTTTCTCCCAATTACGCTAATATCACCATGGGATGGTGGGAAAAGACTATAGCATGGAACAACAATGACCAGGAAGAATTAGATCGAATAATTCTTTGGGTCAGATATATTGACGCCCTCTTTCTAATATGGAATGGTACGAATGATCAATTTCAGAAATTCTTTGCCACTCTGAATCACAATGAGGTTGGACTCCAATTCACGTGCTCAACAAATAAGAAAGAAATAGACTTTCTAGATACTAAGGTCTATATCTCGGAGGACAAATTGGAAACCACACTGTTCCGTAAAAAAACTGCTACAAATAGTGTGCTTCACGGCACCAGTTTCCACCCGAAAGCTCTACTAAAAAGCATCCCATATGGAGAATTTGTACGATTAAAATGAAACTGTTCGAAACCAGAAGATGCCGAAAATAAAATACTCGAAAGCAAAACAAGATTCCAGTCAAGAGGATATAAGGACTATGTGCTAAAAGACTGTAAAAAGAAGGTGGATAAGATCAGCAGAGCAGAAACTTTGATTGAAAAGCCAAAACCCCCCCAAGACAAAGATCTACCAAGATTCATAACCACATATAACAAGGAAAGTGGGTTAATAGCAAAAAAAATGAAAAAGTATTGGCACCTAATAACCAGTGATCCAGATATAGGGCCACTGGCTGGCAAACATCCTTCCATCACGTACAGAAAAAACACATCTCTTCAAGACCTACTAGTCAAAAGCCACTTTCAGATCAAACAACAACCCAAATGGTGGACAGAACAAAATGTAGGTTTTAAACCATGTACCTCATGCAAAGCATGTAAGATAGGCAAAAGAATGAAAAGTGTAATTGAACCAGATGGAAAATACATGCCAATCAAACAGTACATCACATGCACATCCAATAACGTGGTGTATGTCATCAAATGCAAATGTGGAATGAAGTACATAGGATCCACTACGTGCATGTTAAAGAAAAGAATACTGGAGCACATCCGGGCTGTAAAGAATGCAAACATGTTGTATGCTACAGCGAAACACCTAAGCACCTGTCAAAATGGGGATTGGCGAGCTATGAACTTCTATGGACTGAAAATGCTGACCAAACTGGATAGAGGAGGGGACACTGTCCATCTTCTTCGACAGATGGAATCACGTTTCATTGTTCGATTCCGAACAAAACATCCCAGAGGCATGAATTTTGGAGAAGATCTCCACATACATCTGGAGTAAATATGAACTCAGCTTAACATCGATTAATGTAAAAGGGTACTAAACCCGATACTTGTGAAAAAAAGAAAAAAGACTCAGTATAAACTTTTCATAATATATGCCCTAAGTGGAACTAACTTTGGACGCATAGTACTATACTTGAACGATCAGAACACACCAGTCCTTTGTCTGTTATAATTGTTTCTTTTAATGTTTGCTTTATAAACTACGTATCCCATAATGCCACTTAGAGGCTAAAATGGGGCAGTATATAAATGAAAAGCAAAAATGGACTTGCTGACCGTGAGAAAAGCCGTGAGGCTGAAACGCGTCGGTGGAGTGTTGTGAAGTGCTAATAAAGGCTTCTTAAAAAGTATCCGGTTGTGCCGCCCTCCTTGTGTTCTAAATTGAAATTCGGGCTTTGATCCAGCCTTTGGGTCGAGCACACACTGTGGAGCGCTCTCTTGCATGAAAGGATCGTTTTTGTGAGACTATATATATATATATATGCAAAAAGAAGGAGAGAACTCTGGGTAGTTCCCAAGTTTAGGTGGAAGGCAGCTCCTGTATAGAGCACCCTCAACGCCAGAAACACTCTAACTTTGCTCACCTCAAATGTCTGCTTTTCTATCAAAGTTTGGCAATTGGGTTATGGGTTATTGATTGGTTATCTGAGTATCTGTATGGTGCCTGAATGTCTGTGTGGGTGGGAGGGGTGTGTGTGACTATGTGCATAGATGTGTGTATGGGTTCAAGAGTGCATTTGTGAAGGGCTGTATGGGTGGGTGAGTGTGTGCATGGGTGTGGTGGTTAGTGAATGGATGTCTCAGTGTTACATGTGTGAGTAACTACATATGTAAAAGGCAGTATATGTGAGAGTTGGAGTATATAAATGACTATATGTGAGACTGAGTGATTGTGAGAGTGGCTGTATGGAAGATTGTGTGTGCTTGTATCAGTGATTGTATAAGAGAGTAAGTATGTGTTACTATCTGTATGAATAAGTTAAGTGGTGTGTGTATAACTGTATAGGTGAGTAAATGGGAGTGTAATTGATTCTTTTCATGACTGACTAGGTGTGTGAGTAACTCTATGGATGAGTGGTGGTGTGTGAGGGTCTGTATAGGTGTATGAGTGCATATGAAAGTGCTGTATTGATGAGTGGCAGCATGTATGAGTGAATGTATGGGTGAGTGAGCGGATGTGTGTGTAGACCTAGGGATCAGTAAATGGGTATGTATGTAGTAACTGGTATTAGTCTGTATATGGTTTTGAAAATGGTAGTCTGTATTTTAGAATGAGTGTATCATAGGTTATATTAGGGTATGAGGAGGTGCATCAGATAATCACGTGGGTGATGTCATCAGTAATGCCATCAGTGATGTCATTTGAAATGTCATCAGTGATGTCACTGACCATGTCATGAATGATGTTTTGTACAAGTGAAATGTCCAACTAACTATAATGTCTCTGAAACCTGTGTTTTTTTCTGTGAATTTCTAAGGTTTTTTAAATGTTAATTTCTAACTAAAACGTCCCTAAAACCCATGTTTTTTTTAGTAAATTTCAAAGGTTTTTTAAATGCTACTTTCTAACTATAACGTCAGTGAAACCTATGGTTTTTTCAGTGAATTTCAAAGGTTTTTTAAATGCTAATTTCTAGTGATAACGTCCCTCAAACCTCTGTTTTTTCAGTGAATTTCTAACGTTTTTTAAATGCTAATTCCTAACTATAACGTGCCTGAAACCTATGGTTTTTTTCAGTCAATTTCAAAGGTTTTGTAAATGCTAATTTATAACTATGCCTACAAAGGTAGGACATGTGCAGAAAGAGACAACAGAAGTCCAGAAGGACATAAAAGGTGCAGAAAGAAGCAAGAGATATGCAGAAAGAACCAACAGAGGTGCAGAAAGAGGCTTTGTTGCAAAGTCATCCTGTGCCCCCAATTTTTTGCTGACTGGTACTGTTGGTAACTAATTATGACTAACCCGACCTAGAGCCAGTGACTGAAAGACACTTAGAATACAATGAAAATACCTACATACACTAGGGTATACTATGGGTTGGGGTACCCCTGCGATTGGCATGACCTCCTCTTTAAGGCCCTAGTACATATTAGGGCAGGGGGATTAAAAATAGCTCTGAGTCAGAGGTGCAGAAAGAGACAAGAGATGAGCGGAAAGAAGCAACAGAGGTGCCAGAACAGGTAAGGAGAGGTACAGAAAGAAGCAAGTAAAGTGTAGAGAGAGGCAAGAGAGGTGAGCAAAGAAGCAACAAATGTGTAGAAAGAACCAACAGAGGTGCAGAAAGAGACCTTGTTGCAAAGTTATCCTGTGCCCCCAATTATTTGTTGACTGGTACTGGTGGTAACTGACTCTGACTAACCAGACCTAGAGCCAGTGCTATGCTGAAAGACACTTAAAATACAGTGAAAACACCTACATACACTAGGGTACACTATGGATTGGGGTACCCCTGCGATTGGCGTGACCTCCCCTGTAAGGCCCTAGTACATAATAGGGAAGGGGGATTAAAAATAGCTCTAAGTCAGAGGTGCAGAAACAGGCAAGAGATGAGTGGAAAGAAGCAACAGAGGTGCCAAAACAGGCAAGAGAGGTGCAGAAAGAAGAATGAGAAGTGCAGAAAGAGTCAATAGAAGTGCTGAAAGAAGCAACAGAGGTGCATAAAGAAGCAAGAGAAGTGCAGAAAGAGGCATGTGAGGTGCAGAAAGAAGCAAAAGCAGTGCCGAAAAAAACAACAGGTTAAAAAATTGTCAAGAGGGATGCAGTAAAAGGTGGAGGAAATGCACAAAGAGGCAACAAAGGTGCAGAAAGAGGCAGGAGGGGTGCAGAAAGAAGGAAGAGAAGTGCAGAACGAACTGAGGTACAGAAAGAGGCACGAGAGGTGCAGAAACGCAGAAATCGTGCAGCAAGAGGGAACAGGTGTGCAGAAAGAGGCAAGAGAGGTGCAGAAGAGAAAAGAGGGGTGCAGAAAGAGGTAGGAGAGGTGCACAGAGGCAAGAGAGGTACAGAAGGAGAGACCGGCGATGTGCAGAAAGAAGGAATAGAAGAAAAGAAAATAGCAATAGAGGTGCTGATAAAGGTTCAAAGGGTGCAGAAAGAGCAAGACAAGTGCAGAAAGAGGTACGTGAGGTGCAGAAAAAAGCCAGAGCAGTGCAGAAAGAACCAACAGAGGTGAAAAAAGAAGCAGAGTGGTACAGAAAAGGGTAGAAGAGGTGCCCAAAGAGGCAAGAAAGGTACAGAAAGAGGCAAGTGGACTGCAGAAAGTAGTAACAGAGGTGCTGAAAGAGCCTCAAATGGTGCAAAAAGAGCAAGGGAAGTGCAGAGAGAACGAACAGAGGTATATAAAGAGTCAAGAGAGGTGCAGAAACAGGCAGGAAAGGTGCAGAAAGAGGGAACAGGGTTCAGAAAGAGGCAAGAGAGGAGCAGAAAGAAAAGAGGGTGCAGAAAGAGGCAAGCCGGGTGTATAAATAAGCATGTGAGGTGTAAAAAGAGGCAGCAGAGGGGCATAAATAAGCAAGAGAGGTGCGGAAACAAGCAAAAGAGGTGGCAAAAGAGGCAAGAGATTTGCCGAAAGAAGCAACAGAGGTGTGGGAAGAAGCAAGAGAAGTGCAGAAAGAGGCAAGTGGGGTACAGAAAGAGGCAAGAGAAGTGCAGAAAGAGGCAAGAGAGGTTCAGAAAGAGGCAAGGAAGTGCCGAAAGAGGCAGGAGGGGAGCAGAAGGAAACACATGAGATGCAGAAGGAGGCAACAGGTAAAGAAAGACACACGAGGGGTGCAGAAACAAGCAAGAGAGTTGCAGCAAAAAGCAACAGCAGTGTAGAAATAAACAAGAGAAGTGCTGAAAGAGGCAGGGGGTGCAGAAAGAAGCAAATAAAATACATAAAGAGGCCACAGAGGTGCAGAAAGACACAAGAGTGGTGCAGAAACAAGCAAGAGAAGTGCAGAAAGAGGCAAAAGAATTATTGAAATAAACAACACAGGTGTAGAAAGAACCAAGAGAAGTTCAGAAAGAAGCAAGTGAGTTGCAGAAAGAAGCAAGAGCAGTGCAGAAAGAAACAACAGAGGTGCAAAATGAGGCAAGAGGGGTACAGAAAGCTATGAGAGGTGCACAAAGAGGCAAGAGAGGTACAGAAGGAGGCAGGAAGGGTGCAGAAAGAGCAAGAGAAGTGCAGAAAGAGGTAAGTGGGTTGCAGAAAAAAGCAAGAGCAGTGCAGTAAGAACCAACAGAGGTACCAAAAGAAGCAAGAGCAGTACAGAAGAAGGTAGAAGAGGTGCACAAAGAGGCAATACAGGTACAGAAAGAGGCAGGAGGGCTGCAGAAAGATGGAAGAGGAGTGCAGAAAGAAGCAACAGGGGTGCTGAAAGTGCCGCAAAGGGTTCAGAAAGAGCAAGAGAAGTGCAAAAAGAACCAACAGAGGTATGGAAAGAGTCTAGAGAGGTGCAGAAAGAGGGAACAGGGTGCAGCAGGAAGCAAGAAAGGGTGCAGAAAGAAAGGAGGAAGAGAAAAGAGGAGTTCAGAAAGAGGTAAGATGGGTACAGAAATAAGCAAGTGAGGTGTGGAAAGAGGCAACAGAGTGGCATAAAGATGCAAGAGAGGTACAGAAACAAGCAAAAGAAGTGGCTAAAGAGGCAAGAGAATTGCTGAAAGAAGCAACAGAGATGTGGAAAGAAGCAAGAGAAGTGCAGGAAGAGGCAAGTGAGGTGCAGAAAGAGGCAAGAAAGGTTCAGAAAATGGCAATAGAACAGCAGAAAGAGGCAAGATTGATATTGTTATTGTTATTGTTATCTGGGTTTTATATCGCACCAAATCACCGTCAGGTCTCAAGGCGCTTCTGACAGATACAGCAACAAGAAAGGTAAGTAAACAGGGGTAAAGATTATCGGCTTAACTCACAGAGATCCAAAGGCATCTCTGAATAAAAGTGTCTTCAGAGATTTCCTAAAAAGGAGGAGGTTAGTTTCTTTACGAAGGGCCTCAGGTAGCTTGTTCCACATTTGAGGGGCTTGGATTAAAAAAGATCTCCCGCCTTTGGTTGCCATTTTAACGCGCGGACATGACAGTAATTGGGAGTTGGAAGATCTTAAAGTTCGCTTGGGATTATAAACTTCAAGCCTCTCTTTTATATAGGCAGGTGCTGCCCATAAATTGTCTTATGGGCAATGCACAGGCTTTTAAATTCCACCCTTTGCTTTATGGGGAGCCAATGTAGCCTGTGCAATAATGGGGAAGCATGGGTCTGTCTGGATGATCTGAAGATTAACCGTGCTGCATCATTCAAGGTGACCTGCAGGCGGTTGATTAGGCTTTTTGGCAGACCTAGATATAATGCATTCCCGTAGTCGATCCTGGAGACTATTGTTGCCGAGACAATGGTTCGGAGCATATTTATAGAAAGTAAGGGGACTAACTTTCGCAACTGCCTAATCAAGTTAGTGCAAGTTCCAACGACGGCGGATACTTGGCTGGTCATTGAGAGCTCCTGGTCGATCTTAATACCAAGACTATTTACGCTGGGGCATGGCTTTGGGGTCGGTCCAAGTTCTTGGGGCCAGAACAAATCATTCCAAGGTGAGGTGGCAGTTGAAACTACCAGGACCTCCATTTTATCTGGATTAATTTTTAGCAGATTCGTCGTCACCCAGCTCACCGTGAACCGTAGTATATTCTGGGCCATGGACTAAGCCGATGTTGTATTGTCGATACTCAGCAACAGCTGAGTATCATCGGCGTAGTTAAAGACTTTACAGCCCATGTTCACCAGGGAGTCTATCAGTGGCTGCAGATAAAGATTGAACAGGAGTGGCAAGAGTACGGACCCTTGCGGGACTCCACACTCCAGAACACCCACCTCAGAGACACAGTCTGCTAGTTGGTCCTCCCTAGCAAGAAAGATTTTAACCATTGGAGGGCCTGGTCTTTTATCCCAGACACAGCCAGTCTGTCCAGGAGCATGGCATGGCTGACAGTATCAAACGCCTCTGAAAGATCTAAAAGTATCAGGGCGCTTGATTTTTTACTGTCAGCCATGCATCTAAGCTCATCCAGCACCGAGAGCATTGCTAGCTCGGTGCTATGATGGGCACGAAACCCCGCTTGCCGCTCCTGGAGTAGATGATATGACTCCAGGAAGGGTGACAGTGATTTTAATACATGCTGTTCTAAAATCTTGGACAAGAAAGGCAGCTGGTTTTTTTATCAAGGGTTTGACGCGTGCCTCTTTAAAGCTAGCTGGTAATAGGCCTGTGTCTAGTGAGTTGTTTAAAATGCCTAGGATCTGGTCCTCCAAAACGGGGAGCGCCAACCGAAAGATTCCAGGGGGGCAAGGGTCTGCGGGGGAGCAAGAGTGATGCAAAAAAGGTAAGAAGGGTGCATAAAGAAGCAAGAGAAGTGCAGAAAGAGGCAAGAGTGGTGCAGAAAGAGGCAAGGGAAGTGCAGAAAGAGGCAGGACGGGTGCACAAAGAAGCAAGTGAGATGCAGAAGGAGGCAATAGAGGTGCAGAAAGACGCAAGAGAGATACAGAAAGAAGCAACAGAGGTTCCGAAAGATGTAGAGAGGTGCAGAAACAAACAAGAGAAGTGTGGAAAGAGGCAAGAGAATTGCTGCAAGAATCAACAGATGTGTAGAAATAAGCAAGAGAAGTACATAAAGAAGCAAGAGAAGTGCAGAAAGAAGCAAGAGAAGTGCAGAAAGAGGCAGGAGGGGTGCAGAAAGAAGCATGTAAGGTACAGAAAGAGGCCACAGAGGTAAAGATAGACGCAAGAGAGGTGCAGAAAGAAGCAAGAGAAGTGCAGAAAAAGGTAAGAGAATTGCAGAAAGAAACAACAAAGGTGTGGAAAGAACCATGAGAAGTGCAGAAAGAGGCAATTGACGTGCAGAAAAAAGCAAGAGCAGTGCAGAAAGAACCAACAGAGATACAAAGTGAGATAAGAGGGGTGCAGGAAGAGGTGGAGAAGTGCACAAAGAGGCACAAGGGGTACAGAAAGAGGCAGGAGTGGTGCAGAAAGAAGGAAGAGAAGTAAAGAAAGTAGCAACCGAGGTGCTGAAAGAGGCGCACATTGTGCGGGAAGAGCAAGAGAAGTGGAGACAGACCCAATAGCGGTACGGAAAGATGCAAAAGAGCAGAAAGACGCAAGAAAGGTACAGAAACAAGTAAGAGAAGTGCATAAAGAAGCAACAGATGTATTAGGAGGAAAGTGGGGTGGAGAAGGAGGCAAGAGGGATACAGAAAGAAACAAGAGAGGTGCAGATAGACGGAAGAGGGATGTGAAAGAGGCATAAAGGTTGCAGAAAGAAGCAGCAGAAATACAGAAAGAGTCAGGGGAGGCACAGAAAGAAGCTAGAGTGGTTTACACACCATTTGTACCCATTTAATACCCATTTAATACCCACATTTATCAATAAGTAACAGGTGACCTTTCTAGGTTTGCACTGGACCTTCCACCACACTGTAACACTTGTTGCTGCACTTATGGTAACGTTTAAACTAGAGGCAATGTTTTTTTGTTCAAATCTGCAGATTATGTATCAGATAATGGATTATGTGGCAACTGCGGTAAATGTATAATTGTGCAAAAGTCAGTGCAGCACAACAGTCACATAATTCCAGTGGCCATGCTCATACCTCTGACTAGGTCCAAAAATTCTCCTCAGTGGTTCCTTCTTTTTTTGTCTCATTGAGTTCATAGTTTAGCTTGTATGGAAATGAGGAAGACTAAACCAGAGGTTACAACTCCACAACACAGACTATCATACCACACAATTACTCTCCATAACACATACCCCACTCTACATAAATCCTACATACTAAATACCACATACATTCTATGCACTTAATTTCACTGCACAACATACCGCATAATTCCAATACACACAACCTACATCCACTCCGCTCCAAGAAACATCAAAACATTTTTACATTTACAACGCCAATATCTCTAACTCTCGCAAATGCGAAACCTATTATATTGCAAATGCTTCTTTAACTAGTAGTCATGTTAGCAGAGTGGTGGAGAAAGGGTGCTGGGCCTCCGACCAGCGCTCAGGAATTCCTCTGCATAGGACTTACAGGCGGTACCACGAGGTTTTCTTAGCCCTATGGAAACTAGTTAGGACCTAGTTTCCATAGGAAATCCGCAACATTCTATTGGGAATAACTTTGGCGCTGGTTGATGAATCTTCACGAATTTCTCAAAGAAGATGGCCCGCTCCGCTCCTTCCCTGAAAGTTTTGGGGGGATTCGTTAAGTGGGGGCTGAGAAAAAAGGGGGGTCCCAAAACGTGTTTTCCCTCAAGAGTAAAGTGGACTTCATCCCCTATCCCGTAGTCTACCACGAGGCACGTTTGCAGAGTGGTTGAGAAAGGGGGCATGGCCTCCGAAGACGTTTTAGCAATCCCACTGTGGGGGACTTATTGGAGATAACAAGAGCTGTAGTTGGCCCCCAAGGGCATCCTTGGGAGCCAACTACCTGTTCTATTACCTCCAGTAATTCTCACACAGCAGGATTACTAAGTTCTCATAGCAGGCCACTCCCCCTATGCCCACCAATCATTAAACACACTCCCTGGCGCGCTCTTGGATGGTGATTAAAGTTCCCTTCGCTGCTGGGGGTGGTTAAGTGCCAACTAGCCTACCTCTTACCTCCAGTAAACCCCACACTGTGGGATTGCTGAGAGGTGGACCAAGGCTAAACCCCCTTTCTCCACCACTCTGCAAACACGCCTCCTGGCATGCTCTTGGTTGGGGAAGGAAGTCCCCTTTCCTCCTGAGGGTCCCTGTGGGCCAACTAGCCCTCCTGTTACCTCCAGTAAGCCCCACACAACTGGATTGCTGAGAGTGGTCCAAGGCCATGCCCCCTTTTTACACCACTCTGCAAACTCGCCTACTGGTGCACTGCTGCTTGGGGGATGAAGTCCACTATAGTCATTAGGTAGGACCTTATCACCCGACCAGCAGTGTACCAAGAGGTGCTTTTGCAGAGTGGTGTAAAAAGAGGCATGGCCTCAGACCTCCTCTCCGCAATCCTACTATGTGTGGGGATTACTGGAGGTACCTGGTGGGCTAGTTGGCCCCCAGGGAACCTCAGGAATGAAGGGGTCTTAAACCCCCAACTTAGAACGGGCCAGGGGGTGAGTATGCATAGTGTCGAAGGGACGGGGCGGGGCCTCTGGCAGGATGCCGGCTTTCATTTTTTAAAAGTATTTTCGGAAGGGGGCTGGGTGGCCCCCCTTCTTATAGTATTTCTTGGGCCCTGGGGACCCCATCCCCCAGGGCCTAAGCCTATTTTATTTAAAAAAGAACAGGAAGGGAGCTGTGTGGCCTTCCTTCCCTGGGCCACTGTTGGCCCTGTGGACCCCATCCCCCGGGGCCTGGCCTCAGTTTTATAAAATATTTTTCCTGGGAGGGGGCCGCGTGGCCCCCCTCCCTTAGGCCACTTCTGGCCATGGGGCCCCATCCCCTGGCAGCCTTGTTTATTTTTTTAAGTGGAGGGGAGCCATGTGGCCCCCCTCCAGAGGGCATTATTGGCCCCGTGGACCCCATCCCTGGGCATGCCCAAAGCTTTAAATAATTTATTTTTTAGGGAGAGGGCTGTGTGGTCCCCTTCCCCTGGGTCCTGCCCTCAAGTTGGGGACCTTGGGGGGAGCCCCAATGCCCCCACAGTCCTAGCCGGTTCCCCGCCTCCTATGGGAGCCGTGTAAACAAGAACAATTTCCCAACAGGTATCATGCAAAGGCAATTTTCACAATGTATGCAGTTAGCATTACAAGAATAAGGAACAAATGCCCAGATGCATCAACCTTTTTAGGAAGTGCAAACGGTGCGATTCGCATAAATCGGCCTTTTGCACTTCCTAAATTGGTTACTGGGATGCATCAAGCATTTTTTGGAAATCGCTTTTTTTTGCGAGTTCCAAAAAATGCGATTGCTGTTAAGGAATCGCAAATTTGCGATTCCTTAACAGCAATGCATCATCCTCAAAACATTTGCGATTTTAAAAATTGCAAATGCAAATTACCACGAAGTTGAACTTCGTGGTAATTTGCAAAAATGTTTAAAAACGCATAAAAATGCATTTTTTAAACGTGTACGTTACAGGCACACATGTCCTTAGGACATGTGTGTATGTAACTCACATGTAAAAGTGCATTTCATGGGTGCAGGGGGGGGTCCTTTGGACCCCCCTCTCCACCCTTGAAAGGCTTTGATGCATTCCGATTTGAAATTGCGAATTCGCAATTCCCATTCATTCCTATGGGCATTTCAGCCCATAGGAATGAATGGGAATATCGGATTCGCTATTTGGAACTCGCAATTTTATTGGAATTCGGTAAAAATTGCGATTTTTACCGAATTTCAATAAAATAGCGAAATTAATGATGCATTGCCATTTGCGAATCCTTAATTGCGATTCCTTATTTTTCGCAATTAAGGAATCGCAAATGACAACGTTGATGCATCTAGGGGAAGGAGTCATTAGAAGTTTTTGAAAAAAGGCGGTATTATTCACCAATAGAAACAGAAAAAGGGCTTTCACATGGCAATACAGTTAGAACAGCACTGTACAGAACAGATCATGTGACAACCCAGTGGCACTTGGTGCGTAGTGATATATACAATTAGTGGTTGTGAAGGTGCAAGTGCTAAAGTGAACAGCGTGATCGGTGCATAAACACAAGTTATATATCAATAATGGCTCCACAAGATCAAGGTGTAGTCACTTAAAACAAGATTGCATTGATTTTAAACAGGAGCACAAAACGTAATATGCGTCATTTAGTTATGCTGTGGAGTCGACGGCGTTTCGATCCCCGTTAGTCGGGATCGTCATCAGGACAGGGTTGTCGATGGATTCAGTGGGTATCACCCAAGCGGAGGCGGGTGGGTGGCCGAAGTCCATGCGGTCGCTCAAAAAGTCGATAGCTGATCGTAGGATGAAACAGACCAGCGGGTGGGGCGTACGGCGCCTGAAAGGATCAGGGCGGCGTAGGACGATTAGGGTTCCTCTGATTTGGGTCTGCTCGCAATGAATGCTGGAGCTGCAGCTTTTTGAGCGACCGCATGGACTTCGGCCACCCACGCGCCCCCGCTTGGGTGATACCCACTGAATCCATCGACAACCCTGTCCTGATGACGATCCCGACTAACGGGGATCGAAACGCCGTCGACTCCACAGCATAACTAAATGACGCATATTACGTTTTGTGCTCCTGTTTAAAATCAATGCAATCTTGTTTTAAGTGACTACAACTTGATCTTGTGGAGCCATTATTGATATATAACTTGTGTTTATGCGCCGATCACACTGTTCACTTTAGCACTTGCACCTTCACAACCACTAATTGTATATATCACTACGCACCAAGTGCCACTGGGTTGTCACATGATCTGTTCTGTACAGTGCTGTTCTAACTGTATTGCCATGTGAAAGCCCTTTTTCTGTTTCTATTGGTGAATAATACCGCCTTTTTTCAAAAAATTCTAATGACTCCTTGTTCCTTATTCTTGTAATGCTAACTGCATACATTGTGAAAATTGCCTTTGCATGATACCTGTTGGGAAATTGTTTTTGTTTACACGACACACCCATCCCAACGTGGTTTATGGGTTTCCTCCTGTTTTTCTTATACATCCTATGGAAGCCGGCATTGATTTTGGGCAAGGGGAGCTGCTGACATTCAGCTCCCCTTACCCAAAAGCAATTCTGCTTTGCTGCTTGGATACATCCAAGCAGCAAAGCAGGATTTTGCTAGGGCAGGGCGGGATATATATATATATATATATATATATATATATATATATTCACTGAAAAAACCATAGGTTTCACACCAGTTATAGTTACTGACATAAAACCATAGAAATTCCAACGTTATAGTTAGTTGGACTCACTATAACTAGCGCGCCTGCGATGCACTGCTGATGACGTCACATATTACATCACTCATGACATAGTCAGTGACATCACTCATGACATCACTGATGACACCAGCCAGTGAATGTGTGTCTTTCTGAAAAATCATTATGTTTTATATATGTATTTGTAAAGGTTGATGGAAGAATAAATGGTTAAATAAGTGTGTAAATGGATGTTTTTTAAAAAAAATGATTGGTTAACTGCCTTATTAAGTGTATCTTGTTGAATACATATATTAGCAAGTAACTTTTAAATATTGAAATATATGTATCAGTGTTTCACTTTGTGTATAAGTGGCTGCATGGGTTGGTGACTGACTCACTGTTTGTATGTGTTTTTAAGACAGCATATGTGCAGGACTGTATGGGTGGACGAGTGTGTATATGTGTGTGTTAGTGAGTGAATGACTGTCTCACTATTGTCTTTTTTAGTAACGACATATATTTTTATCTATTGTATGTGAGTTTTGATGTATATAAGTGAGTATATGTGAGAGTAAGAAATTGTAAGAGTTCCTGTTTAAATAAGTATGTGTTTCTATAAGTGATTGTTTAAGAGAGAAAGTATGTGTAAGTTTCCTTAGAAGTAAGGAGGTAGTGTGTGTATAGTTGTATATGCAAATAAATGGATGTTCAATAATTTATTTGCATGTGTGAGTATGTGTGTGAGTAACTTTTGGATGACTGTCGGTGTATAACAGGATGTATAGATGTATTACTACATATGATGAGTGAAAATATGTATGAGTGACTATATAGAACTGTTCGTGAATGAGTGGATGTGTATATAGATGGTGGAATTACTGAATTGGTTGTTATAACTGGTATGCGTATCTCCATTTTTTTTTAAATGTTAGTTTCTATTTTTAAATATGTGTTTCAAGGGTTACATTACACTAAAAGGAGGTCTGTCACTGTCACAAGGGTGGTGTCATAAGTGATGTCATGAGTGATGTCAGTGACGATGTCATGAGTGATGTAATATGTGACGTCATCAGCAGTGCATTGCAGGCGCGCTTGTTATAGTGAGTCCAACTAACTATAACGTTGGAATTTCTATGGTTTTATGTCAGTAAAATTTCCAGCGAACTATAACTGGTGTGAAACCTATGGTTTTTTCAGTGAATTTAATAGGTTTTTTAAATGCTAATTCCTAACTATAACTGGTGTGAAACCTATGGTTTTTTTAGTGAATTTCATAGGTTTTTTAAATGCTAATTCCTAACTATATATAGGGCCTCAAACCTATGAAATGTAATATTTTTTATAATGAATCCTATATTGTATATTTATATAATACTATTTTTTTTATTTTTTTTTGCCCTTTTGCGCTCCCGGTGCGCCCCCCGGTGTGCGCACCGGAAAGCGCAGTTTTCCGGCGCGCCCCGGGTCGCCCACCGGTGAGCGTCCCGTTAGCGCTATTGCCGCGAACAAAAACATCATCGTGACGTATCGCGTAGCCGCGTCCGCGTGATACGCACGGCGTAAGCGCACCCGGAAGCACTCGAGCGAATACGATCGCGCAACGTAAGCATCCGACGCGCTTACGCGACGCGGCCCGGGGGCGCGTCGGGTCATGTGACCTGAAAATAACACTTTTTATTGGTGCAGAACAGTTTTGGTTTCCAAATGATGGAAGCTCGGGTCATGTGACCTGAAAATAACACTTTTCATTGGTTCAGGACAGTTTTTTTTCCAAATGATGAAAGCCCCCACCTTTTTTCCTTATTCTGGCTTTCTCCTTTGACTGAGGAAGACCTGTTTGGAGATCTTTGAGTAATATTTTGTACTTTAAAATGGCTACAGTAGCAGCAGCAGCTGGAGCATCTGCACCACCACCACCACAACCAAGAGGACCACCACAACATCACATTGGTGGTCAAGAAGAAGAGGAGGAGGAGGAGGAGGAAGAGGGGAGGAGGTGGCTGCCAGAAGACGATACCCCATACAGGCCAAAGCGGCACATTGTATGGGCGTTTTTTTCCATCCCAGAGGGCAAGAAAAAGGGAATGCGCCAAAGGTGGCTCGCCAAATCTGTGGCATTGAACTTTCAAGGGGGAACCCTAATAAGAAATTTTCATTTTGTAATAACACCATGATTTGGCGCATGCAGCGCAAGCATCCCAACAACTATGCTGCGGCAGAGGTGAGAGAACTGGCCAGCAACCCTCCCCAATTTTCACCCAGCACCTCCAAACGAAAGCAACCCACTCCATGGGGACCAGAAACAAGGGAGATGGTCCCAAACATTCAATCAAAGTTTGGGCAACACAAGATCTCTTGTATTTTTTGTGGTAAGACCATCACCTATGGTGAGCAAAGCATAATGCTCATCAACCGTGCTGGTGACAACCACAAATGCCCCAAAAATCCATAATTTTTTCCTGATTTTTTTTTTGCTCCAGTTGAGCCGTTTTCAATTCCCTGTTTTTTGTTTCTCCCCATAAAAATAACAAAAAAAATATAAAAATAATTCGTAAAAGCCAAAAAAAGTACAAAATGTTCAAAAAAAACATTAAAAAAATATCAAACAAAAAAAAGAAGAAAAAAACAGTTCTTTTTAGAACTACCTCCAAATTATAAAAAAGGCTAATTTTTTTTAAAACTCTATCATTCTTTTTTACCCATGGTACGCTCCCCGGTACGCTCCGCGGTGCGCGTATCGGGCGCTCCCCCGGGCAAATAAAAAAAAACAAAAATGTATTTTGCCCCGCGGGGCCCTTTTATAGCCCTCACATCAAACCTAGGGGTTCAAGGGGGGTCTACTCTGCCCCGTATGGTCATTTCCCCCTTTGTTTTTGCCACCTCTTGTGTCTCGATCCTTCCGAGACACAAGATGGCGGCCGCTCCGAACTGTTTGGAATGTTGACAAACACCCGAGAGCCAATCAGCTTTCCGCACGCGAACTTGCGTATCGCGCTGGTTAGCGCCCCGGTGCATGTACCGGGGCGCGCTTATAGATATATATATTTTTTTGAACCTAAATTACTCAAACAGATCAGTTCAGATGCTCCGTCCATCACCACCCCCTTTTGTACCGCTTTTGGCCGCCATAAGTGTGGCAGGGTATGCTCAGACGTGAGTACCTTGCTCACTTTGCCACTGGATTCAAGCAAGCCGGGCTGAAGATGGCTGGAATGCCAGAGACCGGTCCTCGGAAGCTTGTTTCTGGTCCAGGGAAGGCATGGCTTGGCAGTTCGGGCTGTACTGTTCCCATGAGGCACAGGGTCAGACTGATTTGCATATAGCCATGTCTGAACTGGGGTGGCAGAGTGGGCTAAAGAACAGTGATGGATCAAACCCAGATCTTTTGACTGGGTGTGAGTGTTTGATTGGTTCAGATGCTCCGTCCATCACCACCCCCTTTTGTACCGATTTGGCCGCCATAAGTGTGGCAGGGTATGCTCAGATGTGAGTCCCTTGCTCACTTTGCCACTGGTTTCAAGCAAGCCCGGCTGAAGACGGCTGGAATGCCATAAACCGGTCCTCGGAAGCTTGCTTCCGGTCCAGGGAAGGCATGGCTTGGCAGTTCGGGCTGGACTGTTCCCCTGAGGCACAGGGTCAGACTGATTTGCATATAGCCATGTCTGAACTGGGGTGGCAGAGTGGGCTAAAGAACGGTGATGGATCAAACCCAGATCTTTTGACTGGGTGTGAGTGTTTGATTGGTTCAGATGCTCCGTCCATCACCACCCACTTTTGTACCCCTTTGGCCGCCATAAGTGTGGCAGGGTATGCTCAGACGTGAGTCCCTTGCTCACTTTGCCACTGGATTCAAGCAAGCTGGGCTGAAGACGGCTGGAATGCCAGAAACCGGTCCTCGGAAGCTTGTTTCCAGTCGATGGAAGGCATGGCTTGGCAGTTTGGGCTGGACTGTTCCCATGAGGCACTGGGTCAGACTGATTTGCATATAACCATGTCTGAACTGGGGTGGCAAAGTGGGCAAAAGAACGGTGATGGATCAAACCCAGATCTTTTGACTGGGTGTGAGTGTTTGATTGGTTCAGATGCTCCATCCATCACCACCCCCTTTTGTACCACTTTGGCCGCCATAAGTGTGGCAGGGTATGCTCAGACGTGAGTCCCTTGCTCACTTTGCCACTGGATTCAAGCAAGCCGAGTTGAAGACGGCTGGAATGCCAGAAACCTGTCTTCAGAAGCTTGTTTCCGGTCCAGGGAAGGCATGGCTTGGCAGTTCGGGCTGGACTGTTCCCATGAGGCACTGGGTCAGACTGATTTACATATAGCCATGTCTGAACTGGGGTGGCAGAGTGGGCTAAATAACGGTGATGGATCAAACCCAGATCTTTTGACTGGGTGTGAGTGTTTGATTGGTTCAGATGCTCCGTCCATCGCCACCCCCTTTTGTACCGCTTTGGCCGCCATAAGTGTGGCAGGGTATGCTCAGACGTGAGTCCCTTGCTCACTTTGCCAATGGATTCAAGCAAGCCGGGCTGAAGATGGCTGGAATGCCAGAAACCGGTCCTCGGAAGCTTGTTTCCGGTCCAGGGAAGGCATGGCTTGGCAGTTCGGGCTGGACTGTTCCCATGAAGCACAGGGTCAGACTGATTTGCATAGCCATGTCTGAACTGGGGTGGCAGAGTGGGCTAAAGAACGGTGATGGATCAAACCCAGATTTTTTGACTGGGTGTGAGTGTTTGATTGGTTCAGATGCTCTGTCCATCACCACCCCCTTTTATTGAACAAATACCAGCATCTGAGAGAGGAGGAGATCGTCTGAAGACATTGAGAAGAAAAGAATCAAATCACATAATAACCTTCAGGACCCTTGAACCGAGAGGTCTCAACCAACATGAAGGCTTATATGTCCATCTATAAATAAATGAAGAAAATTGGAAAAGAAAAGGACAAAAAGGAGATGATCAAGTGAAATGCCCAAAAAACCCACTAGAGGGCTATAAGTCAAGTAACAAGTGCTCCAAATCTGACAGTGACTAAGATGACAAAAATAACCGGTATAAACTTACCAAAGAGATACAACCGTATTAATGATTTACTCACCAAGGAGAAAGTGATCAAAATCATTTCTGCTCACCAAGATTGTGTAATCTTCCCCTCCCCTCTTTTTCTAAAAACTTTATTCACAAACAATGGGCACTTAACACTTTTTGTGATTATGACGATTAAATAACACAAAAAACTACATAGACCACAATGCACCATGTGAAAACATAGAAAGTCACTGTGTTTGTAGAGAATAAAAGAAGGACTCTAATAATAGCTCAACATCCCATGAGCAAGCCTTTTGTAAAGGTGAAACGTGTTGGGTTACTGGCCGAAAATAAAGCTACTGTAAATCTTTAAAATACAACACGAGCGAGTGCGTTTTCATTTTCCTTTGGACTCAAATGCATATATGTACACACACACACACATATATATACATATATATATACACCCACACATATGTAGCTCGTAATCCTCAAGATCACTTTTTGGAAAACAGCACTCGTAGGCACCTTGGTATTGCTTCTCCGGTTTTTATTTTACAGAGTCAAGAAACGCGTTTCGGCTGCAAGCCTTCGTCAGTGTTGATTATCGCGCGCGTAGCAGCAGTGTATTTAAAGGGTATCACATGGTTAATACATAACACAAAGAAGGGACTTCAGCATGCATGCAAGTAATCACGCCATTTTAGAGTGTGCAAATTTAAACCTGTTGGTTTACATAAAGGTGTATACATCATTAACATTCTTAATGGACTTTGCAATGCTAGTTAGAAATGATGCCCTGTATCAGCTTGTCATCCCGGTTCTTGGCATACCTCCAAGCATTTTCAAATATTTACAATAAATAACATACTGTGAGATATTTAAAGGATCACAATATATCTACCACACATATATATATATACATATATATACACATATGAACATATGTATATTTGATATTTATCTCTACTCTCATTATAATTTGTGAGACAGCCACAACATGCACTTTCACCTAGAATATCACTTTACTTTATTGCCCAATCCATGGTACTGAAGAAAAGTGAGGAGCACTGTATGGTAAAACAGGCTTGACTTGGCTGGACCACACTGCAAAACTTGCCCAAAAAGCTACAGTGTCACACTCAGTTCACATCAGTCATTCCTCTTTCCAGATCTGCTGGTAAAGGCCAGTCTTTGTCCTGCATCACCAAAGTACTTCTTTCATCAGATGCATCACATGTTTGCTTCTTAAAGCTAAGTGAGTGCACATTGCAGAGTGACCTTTGGAGGAACTGGGCAACATCCATACAGGATTTGCATGTGTTGGCATCATATGGAAAATCTTCTAATACATTTTCATAGAAAGATGCTTCGATGTTGACCCTTCATTCAGTGGTGCCTTGAGTACATTCATTCCTTGTCACGTATTGGTTACCGGACTAAGCTCAATATTTTGTTTGAAAAGCAAGGTGTTTTTTTTATGGCCAAGCACTGCTGATGCAAATATAAGGAGATAATGGACGGAGCCCTAAAACTTTTCAGACACTCATCCCCAGTCACAGATATGGGTTGAATCCATCATCATTCTTTAGCTCACTTCGCCACCTCCGTTCAGACCCAGCTATATGCAAATCAGTATTGACCCTGTGTTTCATGGGAACAGTCCAGTTCGAACTGCCAAGCCAGGTCTTCCGTGAACCAAAAACAAGCATCCTGAGACCAGTTTTTGGGTAACACTCTTTATCAGCCAGGCTAACTTGAATCCATTTGCAAAGTGAGCACTGCTGATGGTCATTGCTGCACACCATTCCCTGTCTTGTCATAAACGCAGTCCTTTTTTTTGCTGGAATGCAAGGTAAGTTTTGAAGGGGCCCCATATGTCCCTGGTCCATGATGCAGATGGCACTGTAGTGGTATACACCTCACTCCTAGTGTTACAAGACACCAAGCTGCTCAACCAGCCCAGGTGCTGTTTTACCGCCCCAGTGAATGGCCACCTCTCTCTTGGCCAACAGTAGACACAGGGCCGCAAGCTTACAAACCTTTTTGGGGAAGTTCACCACATATCCTAAGAGGGCAATCTCAGGTAACAGGTCAATTGGTAAGTTGACAATGTCTCCCAGTGTCTTGTGTACTGCCTCCCAGAAGAATTGTAAACAAGGGCAGGTCCATGCTATGTGAGCGAAGTCTGCGTGGGGGGCATTCCATTTACGGCAGTTATGGGGTCTGGACGAGTCTATTTTGTGGACTCTGGCTGGGGTAATGTATATTCTGTTCAAAAATATTAAGTGAATTAACTTGTGTCTGCTATTGAGGGAAACATTTTTCGTAACTGCGCAGCAGGCTGCCCATTGGTTGTCTGTTATCGAGCTTCCCAGGTCTCCCTCCCTGTCCCTACGGATCTTGTCATCAATGATTGGGACAAGGTATGCACAAGCTTTGTATAGTTTGGAGATAAGATGAACACCCTGTCGCTCTCAATGACTAGTGATAGGGGAGTGAATGACTCTGGTTCAAGGAGGAAGCCGGGGATTGTGGCGCTTATAGCTGAGTGAATTCGCCTCAGCACAAAGCTGTCCATAAATGAAGCGTTAGGGAAATGCGTCTCATTACCTATCTCAAAGGAGTGCCCGTCAGGAAACAAGTCACCGTTTTTTGTAATGGCAAATTTGGTTAAGCTGCGTTGTACCACTCATTTAACCGTAATCGGCAGCCAACGGGTGTTAGGGAGTGGTAATGCGGTAGAGTACAGGATGGCTGTGTTGGTGACCCGCTGAAGTTTTTCCCAGGCCCAACTAGTCGTGGAGACTGTCTGGATATCGTTCGGGTCGCGTGGGATGCCCTTGTGGAGAACAGCTGCTAATTGCTCAGGTAGTACAAGGTCCGCCTCTGGACATAGAAAAGGGATTCTGGCGTCTGGGCGTATGCGTAGCTGCACTGAGCAACTAAATAATACAAATGTAAATCGGGAAACCCGTATCCTCCTCTTTCAAAGGGAAGAGTCATGACCTGCCAGCGGACTCGGGCACGTTTATACCCATAAATGCACTACCTAATTTGAGCTGGTGGCTGCTGGTGGGGCCCACTCACACTAATTTTTGGGGGCTGGCACTTATTTTTCCTCGGTACAAAAGGGGTGGTGATGGACGGAGCATCTGAACCAATCAAACACTCACACCCAGTCAACAGATCTGGGTTTAATCCATCACCGTTCTTTAGCCCACTCTGCCACCCCAGTTCAGACATGGTCATATGCAAATCAGTCTGACCCTGTGCCTCATGGGAACAGAAAAAAAAAGTGTAAAAAAACAAGGACACCCTGAAAAGTACATCGTTCAATTCCTAGGACAAGGAAAATAACAAGAGTGCAAAACTTCCTAGGCAATTCTTAAAGGAAACAAGTACAAACAGGGAAGCATCAAGAGACAAGAAAATTATAAAAAAACATTCATTTTAATGATATCATCATAAAAAATTACTGTTATGTAACCTACATAACACATAATTACATAAACAGACACAATATTAAAAAATCCAATCCTTTCCAAAAACTAGGACGAATCAATGCAATTATATTTATACAACTTGGTGGCAAAAAATTAATCGACACACGGTTCGGCGTGTACAACACATTCTTCTGGAGCCACACAAATACCTGTAAATAACAATAAATAACATTCAAATTTATTATACACAGTATACATAATTAAAATACATCACCTCAATCTCTTTTTATTTCTAGCATATTTTATCATCACACCAATTTAAAAAAACATTAACATTTCTGCAGCTTCCCTTAATACAGAATAATGTTTCCATTCAAAAAGATATTTATTTATATCTGAGTACTCATATTATTCACAGAGATACTTGTATAGATTTATCAAGATCTCTAGAGGTATTGTCCTACACAAATAACCTCAGGATGCAAACATTAACATTCATATAATAGCGGTTCCAAATGGGAAACACTATTCTCTCCAAAAGTGCGCCATGACTTACATAACCCTCATAGAGCTGTAGTGGAGCACATCTCCATTAAAAGTTATCCTTTACATTGATATAAAAAATACATGGAGATATAAACATGCACGGAGGAACAAGTGCCGTTAGTCTACAGCAGGGCAGTAAAAGTAGATAAAATCATTTACACAGTTTTGTTTCTTCTTTAAATGTTGCCTCTTAAATGTAAATGTTTTTATACTTGTATAGCGCACAGCTACCCGCAGTGGGTTTCCTGGTGCTTGTACAAATACCGCAAGGGAACCCTTCCTGGCTTTCCCTGTGAAGTGTCCACTCCTGGGCACCCCCATGGTGCAGACCAGGCATCCCACGCGTTGTGGGGACTAAGCAAGCTATTGCCCAGAGTTGCAGCGTGGGACCCATGATCAGAATAGGCAGTGAGGCGAGAATATCCGGTCAGGGGAATTAATGAGCTCGAGACCCGCCGGGGCAGGAATCGAACCCTGGTCCCTGGCCAGAGCTCTGCATTGAGGTCTGCCTGCTCTAACCATTGAGCCACACTTCTCCACAAAGGCACCTAATACATCAGATGACCTGTGAGTAGCGGTTTATTCACAAAACTCCGTTCCCTTGATAAAATAGAAACAGGATATCTTAAATAATATGTCGAACAATTCAAAAATCATGTAAGATTTTCAAACCATTTTTTAGATGGTTACATCCCATTATTTCAATAATTTTATATCTAAATTTATAAAGTTGCGTTTTCCTAAATAATTAGCACGTTGATAAAAAAGCCATATTTAGCTCTTTAGTAAAGCTTTTGACTAATATCTTGGTGTTTAAAAGACACTTTTTTGGGGGGGTGGTCTAACTGAGTCTTGTCTATAACAGCGGTCCTAGCTACGAAACAACTGACAATATACAACGATCCTAGTTAGTAAACAACTGACGATATACGCTGTAAAATCTGATACCTTCAGGATGATCTTTATGTGGTAGAGAGGGTCCAAAGATAATTCCACTCCTAATATAACCCAAAGTAACTCAATATTTCTAGAGGGGGATTTTTTTTAAAAAAAAATTAATAAATGGCAAGGTACCTGATAGTGTAAAATCCTCCAGTTGCGCGAATATAATTTATTAAAAACGGGATCAAATCACCATATTCATCCTAATAAAAGACAACCATATAAGAATGAATTCCAAATATATTGTTAGTCAAAGAGTACCTATATTGTAAGCCAAATTCTCATATTACCTTATCTAGTTAGAAAAACGGCCAAAGTCCATTCCGGTCCAAGTTTCTGTTATTTAATTGACCGGTGTAGTACGTGGAACACAGCCGATATAATAAAAATGATGCCGTTCTCGTATGAAATGTGCAGACTCAGGCTATATGAGTCTGAAATATCAAGATAAAAGAAAACTGCTTTAATTTGGTTGGCAATAGTTTATGAAAGAGCCTTTCAACCCTTCAAGTTCCAAAGCTTACCTTCCGATATCATTAGCCGATGTTGCCTCGAGCGGAGCGAAAGATGACCGCTGGCGCTGGCGTCATACGTCATTTAGAGGAGGTAACAACTTCCTACTTCATCGCCCAAGATAGCCCAGCCCACAACTCCAATAATCACCGACAACATCACTTGTAGCATAAAAGGCCACTTTATTCATAAGATCAGGCAATTTATAATATTAATTAATTAACTCTATGTTTCTAAAACATTGTCATCAAAACCGTGCAATTTAGAACTTCAGGCCAAAACCATAAATATATTTCTCAACTTCTTTCTTGTCACATTTATTTTCCAAAAACCATCAACGTCATTTTATGAAATCACCCCATATATTAACATATTCCCTTTCCTTGTTTTCCTTCCTTTTTCCCCCAACCTATTCCTTCCCCCCACCCTCTCTCATGAAGGACGGTCAAGCCCGCTCTAGGCGTTGACCCCCCCCTTTCCGCCTTTGCAGTGACACATAGAGCAAATTGCCTGTCCTATTTGTGGCTAGTGATCTGCTCAGAAAGGCAGAAAAACTAATTGTTACTCTATTTGTAAATAGGTTATCATTAAGTTTTTTTTTTTTTTTTTTTTAAAAGGGGTTGGGTGGGTGGGCCTCGGCAAAAACGGCCCCTCCCGAGAGAAACCTCCTGACTGCGCAGTAGCCAAATGCGCGTCACTAATCCCTACCAGCTGGCTCACGCTCCCCTTCCCGATGGTTCTGGACTGAACCAATCGGGCGAATATCCCCGGGGGAGAATCGCTTGTGCTCTCTCCCCCGAGGATACCATTACGGTCACTTTAGATAAGACGTAACCAAGCCTATAGATCACCTGATCCAAATTCTGACTTTACTAT
The DNA here is from genome assembly GCF_964263255.1 of Lissotriton vulgaris. Lineage (NCBI taxonomy): Eukaryota > Metazoa > Chordata > Amphibia > Caudata > Salamandridae > Lissotriton > Lissotriton vulgaris. Next base: position 571,440,478 of record NC_141695.1, read on the forward strand.
GAAATTTACATTGTGTTATTTTCCTAAGGGTGTAAATTCTCATACGACACCAATACACTCGTGATTCATTTTATGAAAGCAGTTTTTACGGAGTTACAGTTGATGGTAATTTATCACATTAAACATTCAAAGGATATCGCTATTGCGGCAATAGAAAAAGAAAGAGGACTATTTTTGGAGATTCTAGCAGCCTACCGTCTACCACGTTTGTAAAAACAGATAACTACGTATGCCTGTCAAATTATGAAAGACAAACACACGATCTCTAGGTTCCAGGTTTATTATATAAATGTAAGCTTATATCGGACATTATTTGGGCACAAAATTCGAAAGAGGAATTCATCAGTATACTATAGGGCATTGAACATCAATTTTATTAAAAGGAATACCACACAAAATATTTGTGCTTGATTCATTTTAGATAGTAACAGGATAGTGACAGGACTACATTTCAGTATTTTAAGGCGTTTAGCGTGGCTTCTAAAAAATGAACCAACATTCAATATTCATGTCCAATTACCAATTGCTCCAGTGTTGCCCAAAGAAGTATTCCTATACGTTTAAAATTATTTGCTATCTTTTTTTGATAAATAAACGACGTTATTATATGGTTTCTGTCATGACACCCCCTTTTGTACTGCTTTGTTCGCCATAAGTTGGCAGGGTATACTCAGACGTGAGTCCCTTGCTCACTTTGCCACTGGATTGAAGCAAGCCTGGCTGAAGACGGCTGTAATGGCAGAAACCGGTCCTAGGAAGCTTGTTTCCGGTCCAGGGAAGGCATGGCTTGGCAGTTCGGGTTGGACTGTTCCCATGAGGCACAGGGTCAGACTGATTTGCATATGGCCATGTCTGAACTGGGGTGGCAGAGTGGGCTAAAGAACGGTGATGGATTAAACCCAGATCTGTTGACTGGGTGTGAGTGTTTGATTAGTTCAGATGCTCCGTCCATCACCACCCCTTTTGTACCGCTTTGTTCGCCATAAGTTGGCAGGGTATGCTCAGACGTGAGTCCCTTGCTCACTTTGCCACTGGATTAAAGCAAGCCTGGCTCAAGGCGGCTGTAATGCCAGAAAGCGGTGCTAGGAAGCTTGTTTCCGGTCCAGGGAAGCCATGGCTTGGCAGTTCGGGCTGGACTAGTCCCATGAGGCACAGGGTCAGACTGGTTTGCATATGTCCATGTCTGAACTAAGGGTGCAGAGTGGGCTAAAGCACGGTGATGGATTAAACCCAAATCTGTTGACTGGGTTTGAGTGTTTGATTGGTTCAGATGCTCAGTCCATCACCACCCCTGTTGTACCGCTTTGTTTGTCATAAATTGGCAAGGTATGCTCAGACGTGAGTCTCTTGCTCACTTTGCCACTGGATTCAAGCAAGCCTGGCTGAAGACGGCTGTAATGCCAGAAACCGGTCCTAGGAAGCTTGTTTCCGGTCCAGGGAAGGCATGGCTTGGCAGTTCGGCTGGACTGTTCCCGTGAGGCACAGGATCAGACTGATTTGCATATGGCCATGTCTGAACAGGGGTGGCAGAGTGGGCTAAAGAACGGTGATGGATTAAACCCAGATCTGTTGACTGGGTGTGAGTGTTGGATTGGTATAGATGCTCCGTCCATCACCACCCCTTTTGTACCGCTTCTTTCTCCATAAGTTGGCAGGGTATGCTCACAAGTGAGTCCTTTGCTCACTTTGCCACTGTATTCAAGCAAGCCTGGCTGAAGACTGCTGTAATGCCAGAAACCTGTCCAAGGAAGCTTGTTTCCGGTCCAGGGAAGGCATGGCTTGGCAGTTCGGGTTGGACTGTTCCCATGAGGCACAGGGTCAGACTGATTTGCATATCGCCATGTCTGAACTGGGGTGGCAGAGTGGGCTAATGAACGGTGATGGATTAAACCCAGATCTGTTGACTGGGGGTGAGTGTTTGATTGGTTCAGATGCTCCGTCCATCACACCCCCTTTGTACTGCTTTGTTCGCCATAAGTTGGAAGGGTATGCTCAGACGTGAGTCCCTTGCTCACTTTGCCACTGGATTCAAGCAACTGTGGCTGAAGACGGCTGTAATGCCAGAAACCGGTCCAAGAAAGCTTGTTTCCGGTCCAGGTAAGGCATGGCTTGGCAGTTCGGGCTGGATTGTTCCCATGAGGCACAGGGTCAGACTGATTTGCATATGGCCATGTCTGAACTGGGGTGGCAGAGTGGGCTAAAGAACGGTGATGGATGAAACCCAGATCTGTTGACTGAGTGTGAGTGTTTGATTGGTTCAGATGCTTCATCCATCACCACCCCTTTTGTACCGACTTATTTTTCCTCATCAAACATTTCCATTGAACAAGAGAGGGAAAAGCACACAAAAGGGAAAGAAGAAGGAAGAGAAGGATGGAAAACCGTCACAAAGGGAGAAATCAGGAACCTGCAAAAGAAGGAAAAGAGCACGGAGTGTCTGGTAGTGGATTAAAGAGGCCTGATGTGGATTCAGGGTTAAGCAGCCTTAGTATTTAGCAGCACCATTTATTTTACAAATTAAGCACTATGTAAACTTCCCGATGGCTTTCTGTAGCTTCACTATTCTTCGTTTGTGATGGATCAAACATTTTTAGACATTATTTTATTGATAAAACCTATGACCTTCTTCATATTTTTCTATAGCAATGATACCATCGCATTTACTGTAAATAAATCCCGTATAGTTCACTTATTAATCCCATCAAACATCTACATGAATTCACTTACCACCTACTGATGATTACATATAATCCTATTAATTTCATCTACCACAAAGAAACTTAAGTAAATGCAGGAAATGATTTACTCGAGAGTACAGTATCAATTCCAATAACACACAGGAACCAAGAACACTGGACTAACCACTAACCCTGGCTTCCGGGGGAGCGTGTTTCCCCGCACTAAGTACTTCAATGCCTCACCAGGGGTAATATGTGCTGTATAAATACAGTTATAGTTACAATAACTAGTACCTCGAATTTGAGGTGCAGTATAACACTGTCCAGTGAAGAGTTCAATGTGGAGTATGTCCAGGATCCAGGCATTATGTAGCCTGTTAATTCACTACAGCCACAATTGACAATCAAAACGTTAAAAAACAGTCCCTCTTTTGGTGTCTGCGCTCAAACCCTTCCACTCATAGTCATCAGACAGAATGTCCTCATTGCTCTGACCACACACAAAGTGAGGGACAAGGGGATAAAGCACCCTGTCTGTGCTAGCCTCCAAGCTATGGCATTCCTTTCTATTTCTCATTGAGACAAAAGGTGTCCACCTCAATCATTCCTTACTATGATGATACTGCTGTCCTGTTGCCTTTGGTTCTAAGTGATGTCACTACAAAGTTGTTTATCAACAGCTGTGCCTTTTATAAACTCTTAACCCTAAACGATTGTCCAAGTCCGTCTCGCATGCAACTCTCCTGACCTTTACATGCGGCCCCCTGGCCAAGAGCAGCACTGAACTGCTCTTCACTCGACTCATCACTGACAATAAAAATATGTTGAATTAACAGGCAATTATTTATTTAAATGTTAATTGGTGTTAATGAAAGGATGGGGCTAGGAAGTCTCGCACCACCTAACTTTAGGAACACCTTTATTTTTAAATATGTCTTGCAGCAAAAGTATAAAAATATGACTAATTCTCTTCAAAATTAAAAAATGTATTTAATTACCATGCAAAACCACCTTTTGACCCTAGTACATCAGATTATATCAGTGCATTAAGAAGTATTTATTTAAAAGTGATAGTTGTCAAACATGAATTTAGAAACATTAATCCTACTCCTCCACTCTAGTAATATTTCCAGTAGTGAAATAAAGAGGTGAGTCAATTATTATGTGCACTCTTTGGGTGGCCTGGGTTCTTATTGTACATGAACAACATTATAGTTTTTTAAATCAAACACTGGAGAAGGGTTTTTGTAGCACATATCCTGATGTCATATATTTTGGGAACCTCTTATATGTGATAATGAAGAAAAATGAGGGGAAAAAATTAATTGAAATAATTGCCTAGGATCACACAATTGGGTGAAGTTGGAAAGCCGGGATTAATCCCATGTTTTCTGGTTTCACATTGTTCAATCGAGCCACTAGATTTGTATGTTTTGGTTATACTACACCCACCTTTCCACCAATCCTTCTTGAAGACTTCACAGACCTAATTTTCTGTCCCCCGGGAAAACGTTTGTGAGTACTCATGCCCTAAACTATGTTGTGCACCATTTTTTGGGTGACCTGTAAATTCTATTGTGTTCTAGGATTGATCTGGGACAAAAATTAGGCCCGTTCAGCAAAATAAAAGTGTCCCTCTTAGCAATTTAAATAGCCAGAAAAATGGTAAAATCAGGGAAATCAACAGTAAAAACCAGCCCACCTGGCCATAATATAAGCCCACAACTGCTAAAAAATTGTCCCACAATAGATCTGTCAGACCAGCCGATCTGGCACTGCCTGATTGCTCTATAGGCAGGGCCACAGGGATTATGCGATTGTGCGGCCGCAGCAATATTTGCTTAATTACAGATTTGCCACATTTGCCACATAATCCATCATCTGCCACATAATCTGCAGATTTTAACAAAAATATATGTGGTTCTAGCTTAAATGGTTCACAAGTTACTATAATTTTAGTGACATGTGTTGTAGCACAGTGGAGGGCCCTTTGCACAGCTGGACTGGTACCCTTTCTGTTCCTTAGTGCTATATTTGGGTGTTAAACTGGTACTAATGAGGTGCAACCAATGCCCAAACACTGTCACCAAGTTTTAAAAAATGACTAAATACTTTAACGAAATGTGTCTCTTTGAGAAGCACAATTTGCCTTTTCTCGCAGCATAATTTACTCAACCCTGCTGCATACATGCAAACCCCTCCCAATTCTGGCGGGAGACTACCGATTTCAATGTTAATCTCCCGCCTTCAGATTCCTGCATAGAAAAAACAGATTCCTCGTCAGGCTATAGCTGACAGGGACTGGTTTTGTGTGACATGGAGTATGCACTGCCAGTAACCTGTGCCTGCAGGCGAGTGCACATTTGCCACTCCCTCTCTGTCTGCCGTAGCTTTTTCTCCGTACTCCTCCCTGACAAGTGAGGGCAAAAAAACATATTTGCATTTCTCATATGCGATCCTGCAGTAGCACACTTGAAAGTCCCATGCATGCCAATAGACCCGATTCAGGCCTCAATACATTCTCCTGATTATTATTTTTAAATCTCCCCCTTTCTCTCTTAAAATGTTAGCATGTATGTTGCCTTATAATTTGACCTTCCCAGGCTGCATAATCCCAGTGGCCCGGTCTATAGGCCAGTCTTTCCTTGTCTTGCTCCTAAAATAGAATGGGGCAGATTTACGAGCCCAGTGCGACACATTTCAGCATCCGCTGAGTCACTTATGTGACGCAGCGGCGGCGTAAAGCAAGTGCCACACTGCGACGGAATTACAACGTGATGCATCTAGGGAGATGTGTCAGGCCGTAAACCCCTACACCACATTATACTTGCATCGGATATAATGTGAGCGTACCGTCACAGTAAAGCCTTGGAAAAGTGCCTAAGTGAACACTCAGTCACTTTTCCGACGCCACTGCGTCAAATCCTTGCGCCTACTCGAAGCAGGCATAAGGGGTACACACAATGTTCAAGATAGGCCGGTTTGGAACCGTGCTGGAGTTGCTTTGCGCCCACGACACGATTCCAGCACTGCGCCAACCTTACGCCGGCAGATGTGACATGCATCTGCCTATCCTTGCGTCACCGCGTGCCACATTGTAAATGCGACACATCCGTGGTGGCGCTATGGTTGGTCTTTCATGTCCCATGTTGACTGGCACAACCGTGCTGATTTGCATAGATACGCCAGTCCTTGAGATCTGCCCCAATGAGCCTAAATTTAGCTTTCAGTCATTCTTTACGTTTTTAGATCGGAGATGACATAGTGTGCATCTCTGGAAGTAATGCTAATTACTGAAACAGTCAAACCTATAGTTATTTACAGTGCATATGCAGGTGGAAACAAGGAGACTGTTGAGAACGGCCTAGACAAACAAGCAATTAAAACCACCCAAGCAGGTACAAACAAGCACAATAATGGAGTATGTGCAGCATAGCACACATTCCATCTCTGTACACTGGACTCTTTCCAGCAACAGAATGCAAAAGTAACAGTGCGCAATTAGCTGCTTTTGCTATTTTGCATCCGTGAAAATACTCTTGTCAACTACTGAGCGGAGCTCAAGCTTTCACTACCGGGTTGGCAGTTTACATTCGTTCATTGGTTTGCCGATCAAACTGCACTTTGCCCCAAGGTGACCGTAACGCGCAGAACAGTATGAAGGCGAAAAGATTCACAAAACACATTCCTAGCGCGCATCTATTTGTTAAAGGTAGTAATTTTCTGCAACAAATGCCACTTTGGGGGATTGTCTGTGGAAAACCATAAACTTCGTCGAACGGGTGCAACAAACATCAGCAACGTTCACAGCTTTTACTGCCACCCTGGTGTATGCAGTGAATGAAGGTAGAGCAGTGACAGCCGGTAAACTTTAAAAGTGGTGAGGCATAAAAACTTGCCCTACATTGCACTGAGCAAGCGAGCACAGCAAGCAAACACAGGAATGACGAGGTTTGGAGCATTCTCGCCCTAAAATTTAAAATTGAAGGCACTATGGTGCACGCACACATACAGGGAGAGAGACGTGAATGTTTTCTTTGGTCCTAAAATCCAATGCGATGAACAAACTGCACAGCTGGATCTTTTTGGTAAAATTAAAATGTACTTTAATACTTAACAGAAACATTCTCACTAATCTGGTGAAGTCACGAAAAGACGGTGAGGTAAGAATAGTGTACAATGTCAGGGATTTAAATACTTTCTGTGCTCTTACTCAAGATTGTATTTTATAATTCTTTTAAACTTAGCATAGCAGAATATGTTTTCGGGAGGTTCCTGGAAGGTACACTGTAAGAAACGAATATTCCAAAATGCAGGAACGAAGGAGTGTATTTACAAGCCCTTGCAACACTTTTGCGACCCTTTTGCGTCACTTTTTGTGACTGCAGCAGCATAAACAATGCGACAGGTTGTGCCCCATTTACAAAGTGACGCATCTAGGCTGATGCGTCACCTTGTAAACCCCTGCGCCACATTATACCTCCGTCAGGTATATTGTATGCAGGGTGGGCATTCCCACGCCAGAAAGCCTCATAAAATTAACGCAGTGAAAACTTCAAGCATTCACTGTGTCACCTCTAGGACGCCACTACGTCAAATCCTTACACCTGCTTGGAGCAGGCTTAAGGAGTGACGCAGTGCAATAAGAATAGGCCTCCCCATGAAGTGCTGAAGTTGCGTCAGGTTTACAACTCCAGCAATGCGTGGGTCTTGCACTGGCAGATAAGTCAGAAGTTGTGACGCATCTGTTAAAATCCTTGCGCCATGGTGCACCATATTGTAAATAGAAAAAGAAAAAAGAACAATTGATTGACAGAATGCAGAGCAATGTCATACATTCACCCCAGTACAGAGATCTGGGCCTAAATCCATTGTTTTTTTGCTCACCATGCCATTCCAGTATGGACCCAGCTATATGCAAATCAGTCTTGACCCTGCGCCCAATGAGAACAGTCCAGCCCGAACTGCCAGGCAAGGTCCTCCCTGGACTAGAACCAAGCATCCTAGGACCAGTTTCGGGCTTTCAGCCCTCATCAGCCAGGATAGCTTGACTCCAGTGGCATGGAGAGCACGGAACTCACGTCTGAGCATATCCGCCCCACTCGGGGTGACAAATACAATAAGGCACAGGGCACAGGGTCAAGACTGATTTGCATATGGCCATGTCTGAACTGGGGTGGTGTGGGGTGCAACAAAACAATGGATTTAGGCCCAGATCTCTGTACTGGGGTGAATGTATGACTTTGTTCTGCATTCTGTCCATCAACTGTTGTTTTTGCATTTGTCAACCCGAGTGGGATGGGTATGCTCAGATGTGAGTCCCGTGCTCTCCACACCACTGGAGTCAAGCTATCCTGGCTGATGACGGTTGATAGCCAGAAACTGGTCCTAGGATGCTTGATTCCGGTCCAGGGAAGACATCGCTTGGCAGTTCAGGCTAGACTGTTCCTATGAGGCACAGGGTCAAGGCTGATTTGCATATGGCCATATCTGAACTGGGGTAGTGTGGAGTGCAAAAAACGATGGATTTAGGCTCAGATCTCTGTCCTGGGGTGAATGTATGACATTGTTCTGCATTCTGTCCATCAACTGTTGTTTTTGCATATTGTAAATATAGCACATCCATGGTGGTGCAAGGGCTTCTTCCACAGGCGCAAGGAAACTAGCACATCACTGCTTTAACACAGCCATGCGTTAGTTTCGTGTAAATAAGCCCCTATGTTTTTTCTGCAGCACAACACCATCACCAACAGTCCAATGCCAGCTTAATACCGAATTCTACAGAACCTTGCTGAATCAGAGCTCTAAGTTCTAGAGTTTATCATGCAATCAAGTACTGCACAACATACAAAACAATACAAGCAATATAACAAACAGTGTAATACCCAAAATATATCATATCCCCCCACAATTAATTAACATACAAAGCAACACCTGAAGGGTATCTAAATTATACAAAATCTTTATATCTCAAAGGCGGATGCCTGTCACGATAAACGTCTTTAACTCTGGAAGATACAAAGTCAATTATATCATTGTTCTTCACTTCCAGAACCTCATGAGTGTATGCACAATTAGAATCTTGTACCTCAAACATTTGAGTAAAATTAGAATCAACAGTTTCCACCTCATTTTTGCTAGTCGTAAAATAATCCTGCTGGGTTTCAAATGTAACTTCAGGACATTTGCTGGTCATCACAAAATATCTTCTTTCATTCTGATCAGTAGAATAGCTCCCATTACTTTTACACTTTGCTCATCTCTTCACGTTCCATACTTTACCATCCACTCGAACGAATTAAAACGAGCTTCATGAGGCAAAAAATAGTTAGGCCCCGAAATGTTGAATCCCACCTTTTCCCATGACGACTCGGGCCAGGCATCAAATTGAAGAGGAGCAGGCTCAGTTCTCAATATCTTTTGACTGTTGGCATACATTTCACATTCTCTCACTACCATGTCAAGCATTCTAGCTAACCCTGCCCTCCAAAAATATGTACAGATGAGCCTCTTCATAAAGGACAAACCAAGATGCCCCTCACGAACCACTAGTATCTTGTATACCTTTAGGCGGAATACACTTGCCTGCTTTGAAAGGCATAACACCTTTCACTTCAAATTCCCCTGCCATTTTCCAAAAAAGTACCACTTCCTGTGGAGTATCACTCTTCAATCAGAAGACTTTCGACTGCTTTGAAATGATCATAATTTTCGTCATACTCACTCCATTTTCTTTCGTCAATGATTCTGAATTAGTCACATGCAAGATCTGATACACGGTAGTCTGGACAAGCAATCTGTCATTACATTGCTCTTACCAGGCACAAACTCTGGTTTAAAGCAATACTCCTGCAACCGTGACTTAAGGCAGTGTCTGCAGTGGCATTCCAACCTGCCCATGCGAAAGGATCCCTAAAAGTGGTTTATGGTCAGTTCTCAAAATAAAATGGTAACCCCAAATATAATTGTGAAAGTGTTCAATGGCCCACATATGTACTAATACCTCCTATTTATATTATAGCATGATTTCTCTCTGTATTGTTGTGAGTGTGAGAGGCAAATGCTACATTCCAGGCATCTTTATGTCACTCTGGGATAAAACACCATCAATGCCATACATACTAGCATTCGCTTGATGATGATACATTCTTTGTGCATGCAATAGGGTCTTAATGTAGGTTCCTCAGCTATTTCACTATGATTAGGTCAAATACAGCTTGCTGAGTATGTTTCCACGAAAATTCCACATGTTTGTGAGCAAGCTATCTAAGGGTTCCATTTGTTAGGCAACATTCTTTATACATTTACAACAGAACTCACATAAACCTGCAAATAAGAGTAGTTTTTCCTTAGTGTCAGAAGCTGGAGCCCTAACAATAGCATCCACGTTAGACTTGTAAGGTTTCACACCCTCCCCTGACAGGGTATGTCCCAAATACTCTATAAAGCTACAAAATAATTTACATTTGTTTCTTACAATGTGTTAGAAATGGGGGTCCCTAGTTTCCACCTTTGTCCAAGTAGGGACCCTTGCTTTGTAAGGGTGTTACGTCCTAAGACTATCCCTGCTCACACCCAGGGAAGCTTGGCACAAGCAGTCAGGCTTATCTCAGAGGCAATGTGTAAAGGGTATATGCACACATACAGTAACACAGTGAAATACACTACAAATAGACACCACATCAGCTTAGAAAAAAAGGAAATCTTTATCTAAACCAAACAAGACCAAAACAGCAAATATCAACTATACATATATCAAGATATAATCAGAAATAGATTATTCACAAAAAGTAAAGCTTGTAGCAACAAATAGCTCCCCCTGGGGCTATCACAACGTTGTGACAGGGACAAATCCCAAAGTAGGGCACCAACCGCATGGTGCGCAGGCTGGGCACAGAGTCACATGGACCCCCAAGAACAGTACCTTGCCAAACGATGAAAACAAAGACAGTGCACCGCGTTGGGGAGGTGATGCATCTTTGGCGCCAGGCATCTTTGGTTCCTTACGACCACAGAGGTCACCCACATCAGGTATAACCTCCACTATGATGAAGCACCAAAGTCAGTGAGGTGGGGGCTGCGGTGAGAGTCAGGTCGGTGCGTAGTGAGCACCATAATTAGGGCCCTCGTCTCCAGTGCAGGCAGTGGCATTGGTGCTGGTATCAGACTCTACAGTTCTGCATCAGCAGTCATCGCGATTACAGTAAAAGTTGGACCGGTGCATCGTGCACTTCACAAGCGATGCCCGGCTTTGTTGCAGGTCGCGGCATCGCTCACCAGCGTCTCTGTTGCTTTTTCCCTCTTTCGCAACCAAAACAGCAGTTCCAGGTGCAGGAGGACAGAGCAAACAAAGTATTTGTGATCCTGAGACTTCCGAACAGGAGGCAAGCTCTACACCAAGCAATTGGATATCTTCTCCAAGCAGAATATACAGCACAGTTCAGTCTTTGTCCTCTCCTTGGCAGAAGCAGCCACTGTAGGCCAACCCAGCAAAGCATCCACACAGCAATGTGGCAGTACTAATCCTTCAGCTTCTCCAGCTCTTCTGCATGGCATAGGTTCCTCTTGAGTCCAAAAGTTGTCTAAAGTTCTGGGGTCTGGGCCCCAATATTTATACCACATTTTCATTTGTTCTCTGGTGCCAAAAAGTCTCTCAGCTCAGTCCAAACCAGTTCGGTCCTCTCTGGGGCAGCAGGACCACACGAGGTGGAGACAGATTTGTGCAAAGGAGACAGGGCCTATTCAGGTGCAAGAGAATATCCTCCTACCACTCTAAATGCCGCCAATGTGTATTCAGCTCAGCTCTGAGACACCCAATAAAAGGCACACCTCAACCTCCCCCCAGTGGCTTGGTCCAGTGAATACACATCCCCAGCCCCTGTCACCCCAACACCTGACAGTCATTACACAACCCAGCAGTGGCACATAGGATGGTAAAGCAAGAAAATGCCCACTTTCTAAAAGTGGCATTTTCAAACACATAATTTAAAAACCATCTTTCTAGAAAGATGTGTTATTCAATCTTGAGTAAAGAGAGCCTAAATTCCATTTCTCTATCTTGTCACAATGGGAAGTTTTACTCTTAATATACTACAAAGTAACTCCCATGTTAGCCTGTTGGACAGATAGCATTTCAATAGTAAAAAACTAACTACACAGTATTTCACCATTAGGCCAAATTACACAACCAGTACATGTCCTACATTTGATATACACTGGACCCTGCCCACGGGAGCAGATTGTGTCTGCATGAGGGGTGTCTTATATGTAAAAATAATAGAAGGTTAGGGCCTAGAATGTGGGTGCTCTTGTCAGGTCTACAATGCAGTTGAAAATTGCACGCAGACACTGCTGTGGCAAGTCTGAGATACATTCACAAGGCTACTCATGTAGGTGGCACAATCAGTGCTGCAGGTCCACTAGTGGCATTTGATTTACAGACCATGGCACACTCAGTACACTTTACTAGGGACTTACCAGTAAATCAAATATGCCAATCGTGGGTAACCAATCATAATAATAATTTATACAGGGATCAACTGCACTTTGGCACTGATCCGCAGTGGCAAAGTGCCCAAAGCATGTACACCAGCAAAAACGAAATTCAGCTCACAGCAAACATACAGGAGGCAGAGGCAAAAAGACAGTGGAAACCACATCAAAGATGTCAGGTCTAACAAAATGTAAATCCATTTTTTACTAACATTTCACAGACCCTTTTGATGCGCTCAAGATGCTCTTTTTCAGTTCTAGAATATATGAGAATGCCATCTTGAAGATGTTTCACAAATCCGTCCATTTGTTTAAATAAATGGAACAATGCCCTTTGAAATTCAGAAGCTAAACAAAAAGGCATCCTCCCAAATTGAAAAGAGCCTTCGGCGTAATGAATGCAGTGAGATGCAGAGAATCATCCGTCAACTTAATCCGATGATATGCTATCCTCATGTCTAAAGTGGACAATATTTTAGACCCTTCCAACCTGCATACTGGTAGATTTATCAGCCTTAGGGTGGTCTTCCCCCAAACATTTTGCCTTGCCTCCTCCATTTTTCAGAACCTATTTTTGTTGGTCCTATGACTCTGTGCACTTTACCACTACTATCCAGTGCTATAGTGCTTGTGCTCTCTCCCCTAAAACATGGTTATATTGGGTTATACTCAATTACTACATTTAATTTACTTATAAGTCCCTAGTAAAGTGCCAATGCATGGGCCTAGGGCCTGTAAATTAAATGCTACTGGTGGGTCTGTAGCATTCATTGGGTCACCCACTTAAGTAGCCCTTTAAACATGTATCAGATTGGCCATCACAGAGCATGAGTGTAGTTTTAAATTGGCATTTTGGCCAGGGAAAATAAACCTTTAGCTAGGCCAAAACCTTCCTTTTTAATACACATACATCACCCCAAGGGTAGACCCTGGCTGCTGGTGGGGCTCACTGCACTAATTTGTGGGAAATGGCACTTATTTTTCCTCATCTTTCACATAGAACAAGAGAGGGAAAACACACAAAAGGGAAAGAAGGAGGAAGAGAAGGGAGGAAAACCCATCATAAAGGACGAAAGCAGGAACTTGCAATAATTAAGTTAAGGGGCAGGGAGTTTCTGGTAGTGGATTGACCCCTTCCAAGCTCATGACGAGTTCAGCTCGTCATGAGGCACAGTGGAGTTGTGCTTATGACGAGCTGAACAATGGTAAATCTTACTTTGCAGCACAGGAGGTGAAAAGTCAAAGCAGCCAAGGTGTTAGAGGTGGGGTCGTGGGTTATGCAGTCTTGGTATTTAGCGGCACTCATTATTTGACAAATTAAGCACTATGTAAACTTTCTGATAGCTTTCTGTAGCTTCACGATTCATAGTTTGGGACGGATTATACATTTTGGGACATAATTTTATTGCTAAAACCCATGACCTCCTTGATCCTTTCCTAGCATTGATACCATCACATTTACCATAAATCAAATCCTTCTAGTTCACTTATCAATCCCACAAACCAATTTCCCGAATTCACATACCCCCTGGTAATGTTTACAGAAATATTGTCAATTACCACAAAGAAAACCTTAAGTATATGCATGGAATGGTTTCCTTGAGAGCACAATATCAGTTCCCATAACACAGGAAAACCAATAACACTGGATTAACTACTAATCTTGGGTTCTGTGGCAGCATGTTTCCACGTGCTAAGCACTTCAAAGCCTCACCTGACAATAAGCATTATATAAATGCAATTACAATAATTCCTTCCTGGAATCTGAGGGCAGTTTAACACTTTCCAGTGAAGAGTACAATGTGGAGCATATCCACGATGCTGGCATTATGTAGACTGTTCATTCACCACACTTAGCACCAGCCACAATTGCCAATCAATATGTTTTAAAAAACAGTCTATCTACTGATGTCTGCGCTCAAATCCTTTCACTCAGAATCATTAGACAGAATGTCCTCATTGCTCTGACCATGCACAAGGTGAGGGTCAAGGAGATAAAGCCCTCTCTGTGCTGGCCTCCAAGCTATGGCATTCCCTCCTATTTCTCATCAAGACAAAAGGTGTCCACCCGAATGATTAGTTACTATGTTGACATTGCTATCCTGTTGCCTTTGGGTACCAAACCTTATCACTTTAAAGTTGTCTATCAACAGTTGTGCATTTCATAAACACTTAATCCTAAACAATGTTGCACACAATTTTTTTCCATGCAACCCGAAAAATCTATTGTGTTCTAGGGTCGGACTTGGACAAAACATAGGACTGGGCATCAATAAAAAGAGCGTCCCTCATTAGTAAAACAAATAGCTAAAAAAGTGCTCATATCTGGGAAATCAACAAAACAAACTCGCCCACTTGGCCATAAAATCGGTCCACAACTGCTAAGAACAAGCATTTGCAATGCAACCGGTCCCGCCTTTGGGACCTTCTAAGTATTTAGCCATGCTGCACATTATCATGGGTGCTGCAACATCTACTGTTCTTTAACATGGGAGCTTTGATACTAATATGCACATTATTGCACTGCTTTTAGGCTGATACAACTCTTTCAGCCATTTAGTTCTACATTTTAACAACGAAATCTGATCGCCGGCCTGCAGCGCCCGCTATGCCTGACACCTGTACCTTTAAAAAGGCAAAACTGTTTGGCAGACGCTGTTCAAGGTGGCAGAGAGCCTGTCACAGTTTAAGTTGTGTTGAATTCAGGGGCATAGGTATCATCAGTGCAGCATGTGCAATGGCCCTGGGGCCCAGGGGTAAGATGCTCCCACATCACACTAAATATGACAAACATTTACTAGTCAACCAGGTTATCTGAGGCATGTCTTCCTGTTTGCACTGGTCCCCAAGAACCTTTACAACAACGCACATTTCCAGGGGTGCAGTAATACAGAATTAAGTCACAGGAGGAATACAGCACAGACTGGGGCACGTCTGTGCTTCCAGGCACCATTATGGATAAATAAGGGGTGATGGTTAACTAGCAGACATTTAACAATTTTAGCCTAAAGAAGAAGTACTTACAGAAACTATGAGTGGTGCGAGAAGCAGTGTTTTCATTCTAAGGCACATGCATGTGTGCTTCTGAGCAAGGTAATGCTCCGGTGAGCAATGCTGTAGACAGAGTACGCCGCCGTTCTAGAGTTCATAGCACTTCTGAAGCTGGGATGCACAGCAATGCTACAGGAGGATGCCCCAAAATAGTAGGAGGCACAATACATGGCCAGGATGCTTTTAGGTGCAACCTCAGTAGTGCATGGCTGTGCTGAAAAAAGTGTGTAGAGCAGGACTGGTGAGAATGATGCTGCTATATTGTATTGCAAGGCAGTGGTACAGGGTAGTGCACTACAGTGCTGCATCAGTGGTGGACACGGCGCTGCACTTGAGGTGTCTAGTGGTGCTAGGGAAGGATTGTATGCAGTACAACAAAGGGGATACCCTCCAGTACTTCCGTATACCTCAGTGCTACAGTGAGGAGAAAGAGTAGCGATACAATGGGAATGCAGGGTAGCTCTGCTGTGCTGGTATAAGTGGTAGTGGTATGTCAGCCCTGAAGAACTGCTTAGAAAGAAATTTAAAGCATGAAAATCAGCGCAATTACATCAAATTTGGACAACAGCATTTCAGTAAATCTATCAAAAGTAGTAACAAGAGCCTGCATGGGAGTGAGGGGGGGGGCGGGCCATAGGGAAGATGCATGGTGAGCGCTACAACAATCGTGCTCGGAAAACCACTGCTGATATAATGGAATAGGCTTTAGTCAAGTCAAGTCAAGTCATAAAATTTATATAGCGCACTACATACCCAGAGGGTTTCAAGGCGCTTAGGAAGGGGGGGAGGATTATTTGTCAAAAATCCACGTTTTAAGCTGCTTTCTGAACGCTAGGTGATTCTGGGTGAGTCGAATGTAAGCGGGGAGTGAGTTCCATGTTTTGGCAGCCAGGTATGAGAAGGATCTGCCTCCCATGGTGGTCTTGTTGATGCGAGGTACAGTGGCGAAGGCTTGGCTGGAAGAGCGAAGTTGGCGGGAGGGGGTGTAGAAGGACAGTCGAGAGTTGAGGCAGTCTGGTCCGATGTCGTAGAGTGATTTGTGTGCGTGGGTAAGTAGTCGGAAAGTAATCCTCTTATTGACGGGTAGCCAGTGGAGGTCTTTAAGGTGACCAGAGATGTGTTCGTAGCGTGGGATGTCTAATATGAGCCTGGCTGAGGCGTTTTGGATTCGTTGTAGTTTCTTCTGGAGTTTAGCGGTGGTACCTGCGTAGAGGGTGTTTCCGTAGTCCAGTCGGCTCGTGACTAGAGCGTGGGTGACTGTTTTCCTTGTTTCGGTGGGGATCCAGCGAAATGTTTTTCTCAGCATGCGAAGAATGTTAAAGCAGGAAGAGGATACGGCGCTGACTTGTCTGTTCATTGAGAGTGAAGAATCCAGGATGACGCCAAGGTTCCGTGCGTGGTCTGTCGGGATGGGTGCATTTCCGAGGGCTTCCGGCCACCAGGAGTCGTCCCATGCAGAGGGGGATTTACCTAAGATGAGGACTTCTGTTTTGTCTGAGTTCAGTTTCAGACGGCTTTGTTTCATCCATTCGGCGACTTCTTTCATTCCTTCGTGTAGGTTAGTCTTGGCGGTGCTGGGGTCATTGGTGAGAGAAAGGATCAGTTGAGTGTCATCCGCATAAGAGATGATGTTGAGGTTGTGTTGGCGTGCGATGGCCGCGAGGGGGCTCATGTATACGTTGAAGAGGGTGGGACTGAGTGTGGATCCTTGTGGTACGCCGCAGATGATTTCAGAGGCCTCGGACTTGAATGGTGGGAGGCGGACTCTCTGGGTTCTTCCGGTGAGGAACGAGGTGATCCATTCCATTGCCTTTCCTTGGATTCCGATGTTTCTGAGGCGTTGTAAAAGGGTGCTGTGGCAGACTGTGTCGAAGGCTGCAGAGAGGTCGAGGAGGATGAGGGCGACTGTGTCTCCATTGTCCAGTAGAGTTCGAATGTCGTCTGTTGCTGTGATGAGGGCGGTCTCAGTGCTGTGTTTTGCTCGGAAGCCGGACTGTGAGGAGTCGAGGGATTTGTTGGTTTCGAGGAATGCGGCGAGCTGGTTGTTGACAGCTTTCTCGATGACTTTGGCCGGGAATGGAAGAAGCGAGATGGGGCGGTAGTTTTTGAGTTCGGTGGGGTCTGCTGTTGGTTTTTTCAGAATGGCGGTGAGTTCAGCGTGTTTCCAGTCTTCTGGGAAGGTAGCGGAGTTGAAGGAGCAGTTGATGACGTCTCGAAGGTGCGGAGCTATGACGGAGTCTGCTTTGTTGAAGATGTGGTGAGGGCATGGGTCTGTGGGGGATCCAGAGTGGATGGAGTTCATCAGGCGGATGGTGTCCTCAGTGGAGATTGGGTTCCAGGCGTTAAGGGTGTTAACGGGGGGAAGATGGTCAGCTGATGGTAGGGTGGGTTGGCTTCCGGGTTGGATGTCAAAGCTGTTGTGGATGTCAGCAATCTTGTTGTGGAAAAAAGAGGCTAGGGAGTCGCAGAGGGTTTGAGAGGGGGTGACGTCGTTGGAGTTGGCCGAGGGGTTGGAAATTTCCTTGACGATGTTGAAAAGTTCCTTGCTGTTGTGGGCGTTGTTGTCAAGTCGATCCTTGAATGCTGTTTTCTTGGCTTTTCGGATCAGTTGGTGGTGAGTACGGATGGCGCTTTTGAAGGCGTCCTTGTTGCTGGTGGATGGGTCTTTTTTCCAGGCCTTTTCAAGGGAGCGGCACAGTTTCTTGGACTTCTTGAGGTCATCGTTGAACCATGAGGCCTTCTTGATGTCAAGTTTGTGTTGACGTTTTTTCAGTGGTGCTAAGGTGTCGGCGGTGTTGGATAACCAAAGGGTGAGGTTGGAGGCGGCTTCGTTGGCGTTAGAAGAGGGGGCTGGGGAGGTTTGAAGGAGCGATGTGGAGATCTGCTCCGTGGTGATTTTGTTCCAGTTTCTTTGTAGAGTTGGTTGGAGGTGGATGATGGGTTTCGGCTTGTTGTAGGTGAAGTGAACGCAGCTGTGGTCAGTCCAGAGGAGATCCGTGGTGTGGCTGAAGGAGACATGATTGCTGGAGGTGAAGATGGGGTCGAGTGTGTGACCTGCGATGTGGGTGGGGGAAGTGACCAGTTGTTGAAGTCCGAGGTTGGCTAAGTTGTCCAAGAGGGCGGAGGTGTTGCGGTCGTTGATCTTTTCAAGGTGGAAGTTGAGGTCTCCCAGAAGGATGTAGTCTTTAGAGGGGAGCGCGTGTGGGGTGATGAAGTCCGTGATGTCTTCACTGAATTTTGCGCGGGGTCCTGGTGGTCTGTAGAGGAGGGTGCCTCTGAGTGTGGTCTTGGGGTCGATGTGGATCTGGAAGTGAAGGTGTTCGGAGTTAGCGAGGTTGGCGTCAGAGCTGGTTGAGATGCGGATTGATTTCTTATGGACGATAGCGATTCCACCTCCTGTATGGTCGGTGCGGTCCTTGCGTGTGATCTTATAGTCGTCAGGGATAGCGATGGCGATGTCAGGGGCGGAGGAAGCGTTCATCCATGTTTCCGTTAGGAAGGCGACGTCAGGAGAGATGGTGTCTAGTAGGTTCCAAAGGTCAATGGCGTGCCTGTGGACCGAGCGGGTGTTGAGAAGGATGCATTCTAGGTGGTTGGGGTCGGGAATCTGTGTTGTGGTCGTAGCTGAGATGTTGTCGGTGCCGCTAAATTTGCAGGAGAGGCAGGAGAACGGTCCATGGGTGCGTCCAGGAGCGGCTTGGACGCAGTTGGGGGCGCGACCGGGGTTAAGGGCTAGGAGCGTGGCGGCATCGTAAGTAACGCGGGGGGGCTGGGCAGCGCGAGGGGCAGGGGGTCTGGCGCTGGGCGCGGTCCAGGCGCGGACGGGCGTAGACGGGCTTACCTTTGGCGCACCTTCGGCGTGTCCGTAGCGCATGGACGCTGCGCGTGGGTCCATTGGCCATAAATGGATGGTGGAGGGGGCGGAGCGTGGGAGGGTCAGCAGCTGGGAGGCGGTGGCGGGAGGAGGGGCGGCAACAACAACAACAACAACGCAAAATGGAGGGTCAAAGGCGAGAGCCTTACACGCAGTAGCAGCTGAATAAAGTTTAGATGCAAAGTAACTGCCTCAGCGACGTCGCGTTAACAATTAAATAAGAGCGACAGTGCGGCGCTGATAAAATGAGTCAGATACACAGAGCAGCACAATTAATTGAATAATTAAGTTAAGTTAATCTCAGCAGTGCAGCGCTATGAGGCGATCGTGTAGCGCTGTACAATGCAAGGTTATGTGAGACAATGCAGCGCTAGGAGGTTAAACGATACCAGGCTGGAGCGTGGGGGAGCAACCGTGCTGAAGGAGGGTCCAGGCGGTCACAGAGGTCTAGGGAGCGAGGAAGGGTTCTAATCGTGGGTGGGAGGGTCAGCAGCTGGGAGGCGGTGGCGGGAGGAGGGGCGGCAACAACAACAACAACAACGCAAAATGGAGGGTCAAAGGCGAGAGCCTTACACGCAGTAGCAGCTGAATAAAGTTTAGATGCAAAGTAACTGCCTCAGCGACGTCGCGTTAACAATTAAATAAGAGCGACAGTGCGGCGCTGATAAAATGAGTCAGATACACAGAGCAGCACAATTAATTGAATAATTAAGTTAAGTTAATCTCAGCAGTGCAGCGCTATGAGGCGATCGTGTAGCGCTGTACAATGCAAGGTTATGTGAGACAATGCAGCGCTAGGAGGTTAAACGATACCAGGCTGGAGCGTGGGGGAGCAACCGTGCTGAAGGAGGGTCCAGGCGAGAGTGATTGGCACGTGGGAGTAAGCAGGGGCACCCATGAAGGGCCGTGCTGAGCCTGGAAAACCCGTATACTCTGCCACAACAACTAACAGAGTGTGCGAACACAAAGGGAACAAGCATTTCCAATAATATGGCTGTACAGTGAAACACTCGAAGTAAAGCGGCCAGTAGTCACAGAAGAATACAATTGATGACAAGGGATAATAAGGCGGGCCTAATAAGCCTCATTATCAATCAGAAGACAGAATTTACGAAGGACAAACACAAAGAGTGAGGGCAGTTTGTCTCCCCATACTGGACTACTGCATGCCTCGCAGAGAGAGCAGCACATGCATGCTGCCGCTAAAGCTCAACCTAAATAGCATTGATAATGCCAATAACTCCAACTCCGACAAATGCAAGATTTATTGCATTTGCAATGCTTGGTACTTGATACCAAATATAATAATCTCCACCCTTGGTACTTGCACCTTAAGTGTGTGTAAAGGTTAACATATAGCAATACACATATATAACTAAATAAAGGAGGGAAATCAATTGCCTAATGTGTGCATACAAAACAATTTGCAGGACAGAAATAACAATAGATGTGTCAACTAGAATCTTTCATCAGTCTTCCAGTTCTTTCAAAAAAAGTGGCTGTAGCCTTCTTTATTGCACAGTCCAGAGAAGTCCAGCGGACGTTAATGTTCACATCCTCCATACAGAAAGGCATTAAGGGCAATTTTTACCACCAATGTGTGAAGTTTGATGTACCCAATTGCCAGGCTCGCAGATCGCCACTTCTACATAGCATGTGTTGGCTCTGAACGCGTGCGAGAGACTGACTCACCCGGCACAGCATTTAGCGGCTGCACGCCCTGCCTCATGTTAAGTGGGCAGCTTCACAGGGACAAAACAAGCGATGCTCAGTATTTATGGAGTATGTATATAGGAAATGGGGCTGTCTATCCAGCCTCGTCTGTATGCATGTGTAAGAGCCCAGTCCTCAGCCCTGGCGAGAAACTCCATCTCAGAGCCTGTTGAATGGGATAAGTGATGGTAAGTAGCTTCACTTTGCTGTGGTTTTTGTAGTGTAACTCGTGGTTTTAGAGCCACTTGGACTCTACTGCTTAATGACGCGCCACCAACCTCCACGATTCAATGCATGTCCTCTGGTTCGCTGGTGTCCCGTGACACAAGCGTGCAGTCTTGTCCCCCCAGATTTCTGCAGGCGCTCTTTGAAGCTGTGACCGCTGGCAGTGCGACAGACTCCCTCCCACATGTGGAGAGAGGCTGCTCAATGAGATTACCTGCCGAGAGAAGTCGCCAAGTAACATCCAGGGCAGCGCCTAAGTCTTCGCACCTTCCACAGCTCGAGTGGGTGGACAGTAGCTGAAGCCTTAAGCACGAGTTTGGGTTTGTGGGGCAGGTTCTTTCTGGTGTCAGACCAGGTAGTATTTAACAAGCATTTGCAATGCAATAGGGCTTGCATTCATGTGAGACCTATTAGATTGCAAACAGGAGTGTGGGCGGGCGACAAGTCACAAACGGGAGGGGGAACGAGCAAGAAGGCATTGGACTACGGGAGGAGGGGGGCACAGGAAGAAAGTAGTCTGTGCAGTAAAGGGGTCAGTAGCCATGAAAGGACACAAATTACGACATAGCCGTCATAGGGGAGGGACTAATAAGGCTACAACCAATTGGAAGGCAGCAATGAAGACACAAGTCAATGAAAATGATGGGCGTAAATACTGAATACTGCATGCCTCCCAAAGCAAGCAGTGCATGCGCCGCAATGCTAGGCTTGACCTAAAAATGGCCCAGACACTGATCTGTAGGACCAGCCCATCTGGCACTACCTGATTGCACTATAGGCCAATCTGACCCTGTTGTGTTCCCAATATAGAAGGACCCTAAACCTAGGTTTCGGTTTTTATTCTTTACATTTTTTAGATAGGAGCTTACGTTGTGTGCATCTCTGAAAGTAATGCCAAATACTGAAAATGTCAATTCTATAGTTATTTATAGTGCACATGCAGATGAGAACAAAGGCTACTAGAGAGAGTGCCGTAGACAAAAGGAGCAAGTATAGCCACTGAAAGCAAGTACAAACAAGCACAATAATGGAGTATGTGCAACATAGCACACACTCCATTTCTGTAAATTTGGACTCTTTCCCACAACAGTACAGTTGTTCTTAGGTTGGATATTTTTTTTCCTTTTTTGTATACTGCAAAATGTACACAGTGTGCAATTACGTCATAGAGCAGGTTCTTGTGCCATGTCCCCCCTTGCTGCTGCGCTCAGCTGATCTCTCGTTTTTCACCTTGGTTTGCCCTTTCTGCATGCCTACATTGCATTTGCCTCTTAGTTAGCCAATGTTTTTGCCTCTTAGTTAGCCCGTGTTGCACCATTTTCCTGTCTCTACTGTTGCCCTTTGTTGCCTGCTGCTGTAATTGTCTTTCTGTCTGCTCTATCCAGATTGTTGTTTTTCCTCTATTTTTCTTCTTTTAGCTTGCCTCTGTGTTGCCTTGCCTTTGCTGACTATTGTTTGCTGCTTTTGTATCCTGTTATTGTGCTATTGTGCTTATTGTGTTTGCTTTGTTCACCATAAGTTGACAGGGTATGCCTAGATGTAGGCCCCTTGCTCACTTTTCCACTGGATTGAAGGTAGTTTGGCTGATGATGGGTTTTACCCCGGAACAGGTCCTTGGATGCCTGTTTAAATCTAGGGAGAACCTGGCCTGGCAGTTTAGGCTGGACTGTTACCATGAAAGGTAGACTGATTTGCATATGGCTGTGTCTGAACTGAGATGGTGAAGTGAGTGGAAGAACGATTATGGATTTAACTCAGATCGAATAGTTCTGGGGTGAGTGTCTGAAAAGTTTTAGTGCTCCATCCATCATCTTATTGTGTTTGCTTTGTTCTCCCTAAGCTGGCAGGGTATGCCCAGCCATGGATCACTTGCTCACTTTCCACTGGATCCAAGTTAGCCTGGCTGATGAGGAGTGTTACCATGAAAACAGTCCCAGGATGCAGATTTTTGGTCCAGTGTGGACTTGGCCTGGCAGGTCGATCTGAACTGTTCCCATAGGGGCAGGGTCAAGACTGGTTTTATATATGGCTGAATCAGAACTGAGGTGGCGAAGTGAGCAGAAGAACAATGGATTTAACCCAGATCTAATAGTGACTGCGGGTGAGTGTCTGACAAGTTTCAGCGCTCCGTCCATCATCTTATTGTATTTCCATTATTTCCTGTTTTGGCTTGCCTTTGCTGCCCATTGTCTACTGCTATTTTGCATATTGTGTATGCCTGTTTAAATAAAGTGTTTTTCTCCCATTTTCTTCTTGTATTTTTCCCCTCTCGTCGCTCCTTTTCTGCCCATTTTTGCCTCCCACATCTCACTTACCCCACCCACTGCCATTCAATGCCCTCCCCTGCTTCCAGCACCTACTTAATGGAGGGCACAGCGCAGCCGTGCAGCGGGCGTGCCAAAGACAAGCCCATCTGCTCCCATATATGCCTGGCTCTCCTGATTCATGCAGATACACTGCCTCTGAACTCTCAGCCCTGGAACCCAGACTCCACAACAATAACTGCAGCCGCACTTCAAAATGATCAACCGCAGGACATTTTTTTACTGCAGTCACTGTCACTTCTCATGCAGAATCAGAGCACACGTACATACAAGGTAGCACATTGAGAGTGCATCATCAAACACAGAGTTGTAATTGCCATCATCCACAAAGAAACCATCCACTGCACCACCGCTGCAATTGACACCACCCAGAGGATGGAATACCTCAACTTCCAACCCAATACTGACGGCAAATCCACTATCAGAATCACCCTCACCTATAGACACCAGGACCTTGCTCCAGCTTCTGCAAAGCTATTCCTGAATTCATCGTCCCACTCGCCATTGACTCCAAACACTACATCTTCTTTGGAGACCTCAATTTTTACCTCAACAACACCAACACCGGCAATGTTCTCAAAAGCATGAACAACATAGGCCTCACCCAACTTGTCACCAACCCCCACACACACTGAAGAACACACACTCGAACAAATCTTCACAGCCACGTCATCATCCACTTCTCCATCACAGGCTCCCCCGGCACCGTCACCCCACCACTCAGCACCTCACACCATAGCTTGAACAAAGTATCAGAGAGTCAGAGGACCAACGTCATCAACAAATCCAACCCTGACACCTCAACCAACCTAGAACAGGCTGTCAAGAATTTCTTCCCCTGGATCACCAACTGCGCTGACAGAGTTGCCCCGTCAAGCTCATCAAACTCAAGAGATCCTCCAAAAAGGACAGTAGGTACACCATAGAACTGAGAACCACAAAATATAACTGCAAGCAACTGGTAAGGAAATGGCATAGGAGCAAGGAGCCCACAGACCGAGCCACATTCAAGACATCCCTCAACCAATACCACCAGTTCCTGAAAGAGATGAAAAGGGGAACCCTTGCCTCCCACATTGAAGTCTATTCTATCCACAGACAAGAACCCTTCAACATTATCAAAGTGTTCTCCTACCCCTCAGCCACTGAAAACGCCATCACCTTTTCCCAGAAACACCCTAGCAGACTTCTTGCATGACAAGATCTCCAACATCTACAAACACTTGGAACCCCAACCCACCCGTAGTGACATTCTCAGCCTCCTCCCCCCACAGATGTAAACACCAACAACCTGCTCACCCGTTGGTTCCAGCTAACCACTCACAATATCAGAGCCAACATGAACTCCGTCCAGTCAGGGGCTCCCACAAACCCCTGTCCCCACCACATCTATAACCTCAGGAGTAAGACAAGCAGCTATGAGCTCTCCCTCATCTTCAACATATCCATCGCCACGCCCAGTTTCCTGGAAGAATGGAAACACGCAGAGGTCAAACCTCTTTTTACGTAACCATCAGATGACCCCAGCGAAATTAAGAACTACCATCCTATCTCTCTGTTCCCCTTTCCCCCCAGAGTATTAAAAAAAGCCATTAACTGCCAACTCAGGGAACACCTGGAGAACAACCATCTTCTGGACACCTCCCAATCCGGATTCCACACCAACCACAACACTGAAATTGCCCTGATCGATGCTTCAGATGACATCAGAATCCACTGGGTACGGGGAGAAATGGCAGCCATGATCCTCTTCGACTTCTCAGCAGCTTTCAACACTGTATCCTACCACACACTTATTAAGAGGCTTCACTACATTGGAATCCAATGAGATGTCCTCAAATGGTCACCTCCATCCTCACATGAAGAACCCAGGGAATCACCTTACAACTTTTTACTTTGGAACCCAAGAACATCATCCGCAGCATCTCTCAGGGATCATTCGTCAGCCCTACACTGTTCAAAGCCTACATGACCCCCATGACCAACATTGTCAGAACCCATGGACTAATCATCATATCCTTCTCCGACGACACCGAGCTAATCCACTTGCTATCAGAATACCCTCCACCATGATGGCCAACTTTCGCAGGTGCATGACGAGCAGTGAAAGACAACTGCCTAAAACTCAAACCCAGATCAGTTGACTGGGGGAACTGGGGGTGAGTGTTTGATTTGCTCAAGCGCTTCATCCATCATCCCCTTTTGTATTGCTTTGTTCGCCCTAAGTTGGCAGGGTATGCTCAGATGTGAGTCCCTTGCTCACTTTGCCACTGGATTCAAGATTGCCTGGTTGATGGGGATTATGAATCCGAAACCGGTCCCAGGATGCTTGTTTCCGATCCAGGGAAGGCATGGCTTGGCAGTTCGGGCTGGACTGTTTCCATGAGGCACAGGGTTAGACTGATTTGCATATGGCCATGTCTGAACTGGGGTGGCGGAGTGAGCTAAAGAATGGTGATGGATTAAACCTAGATCAGTTGACTGGGGGTGAGTGTTTGATTTGCTCAAGCACTCCGCCAATCATCCTCTTTTGTATCGCTTTGTTCGCCCTAAGTTGGCAGGGTATGCTCAGACGTGAGTCCCTTGCTCACTTTGCCACTGGATTCAAGATAGCCTGGCTGATGAGGATTATGAATCTGTAATCAGTCCCATGATGCTTGTTTCCGGTCCAGGGAAGGCATGTCTTGGCAGTTCGGGCTGGACTGTTCCCATGAGGCACAGGGTCAGACTGATTCGCATATGGCCTTGTCTGAACTGGGGTGGCGGAGTGAGCTAAAGAATGGTAATGGATTAAACCCAGATCAATTGACTGGGGGTGAGTGTTTGATTTGCTCAAGCGCTCTGTCCGTCATCCCCTTTTGTATCACTTTGTTCGCCCTAAGTTGGCAGGGTATGCTCAGACGTGAGTCCCTTGCTCACTTTGCCACTGGATTCAAGATAGCCTGGCTGATGAGGATTATGAATCCGAAACAGATTCCAGGATGCTTGTTTCCGGTCCAGGGAAGGCTTGGCTTGGCAGTTCGGGCTGGAATGTTCCCATGAGGCACAGGGTCTGACTGATTTGCATATGGCCATGTCTGAACTGGGGTGGCGGAGTGAGCTAAAGAATGGTGATGGATTAAACCCAGATCAGTTGACTGGGGGTGAGTGTTTGATTTGCTCAAGCGCTCCTTCCATCATTCCCTTTTGTATCGCTTTGTTCGCCCTAAGTTCGCAGGGTATGCTCAGACATGAGTCCCTTGCTCACTTTGCCACTGCATTCAAGATAGCCTGGCTGATGAGGATTATGAATCCGAAACCGGTCCCAGGATGCTTGTTTCCGGTCCAGCGAAGGCATGGCTTGGCAGTTCGGGCTGGACTGTTCCCATGAGGCACAGGGTCAGACTGATTTGCATATGGCCATGTCTGAACTGGGGTGGTGGAGTGAGCTTTAGAATGGTGATGGATTAAACCCAGATCAGTTGACTGGGGGTAAGTGTTTGATTTGCTCAAGTGCTCCGTCCATCATCCCCTTTTGTATTGCTTTAAAACTCAACACAGTCAAAACGGAAGTGCTCATTATTATGTACTAGAAACTAAGAACCTCCTTTGTTAATATCCTCAGGTGCTCCACATTCAGTCCTGAGGAAGAACCCGGTGTAAGGACCCAAACAGCCCACATTATTTTGGGATTAAAACGTCACCATTGTTTTCTTTGTGTGCCAGTTTGGTCAACAATTATTTGTAACTGTGCTATTACAAATAAATGGCTATATATTCGTTATTTGTTCTACTGTGAGGATGAGAAAAGCTGGTTTTACTGTAAATAATGGTGTGATGGATTTAGTGTCACTACCCTTCCTTTTTCAACCCTTGACCCTCACTTGATGCACATTAACTTCTCCCTTTCTCCCCTTTTTTATGTGGGCAACTTGTTTGGTACAAATTCGTATATTTTCTGTTGATATATGCGCATCTGTTCAATGTGATGAAATAACGTTGAACCTAAAGTTATGGAATACTATCTTATTAATTCTTATTTATTTTTAAGTGTGTGTGCTATTTAGAATTGTTCTACTGGGACCAGCTTCCCTACTGTACTGCTTTATACCCAGGTCCCTGTGGCTTATTTGGGTCTACCCCTTCTCTATAACCTCTTTTTTTAAAGTGAGCTATTTTTCTGCAACAAATGCCACTTTAGGGGATTATCTGTGGAAAACCACAAACCTTGTGGAACAGGTGCAGCAAAGATCAGTAAAGTTCACAGCTTTTGCTGCAACCATCACGTGTTTGAATGCAGTGTATGAAGGGAGAGAAGTGTCAGCTGGTGAAATTTTAAAGTGGTGGGCATATAAACTTGCCCCGCATTCCACCCAGCAAGTGAGCATAGAAAGCAAGCCCAGGTATCACGAGGAGGTTTGGAGTATTCTAGCTCGAAATAAATTAACAAAATTGAAGGCACAATGGTGCACCCATGAAGGGAGAGAGAAGTGATTGCTTTCTTTGGTCCTACAATTCAATGCCATAACCAAATTGCACAGCTGGAATGTATTGCAATCACTTTGGCGCCCCTTAATGCAAAACAGAAACATGCACACTAGTCTGGTGAAGTCACAAAAGACTGTGAAGTAAGGATAGTATACACTGTCATTGATTTAAAACATTTCTATGCTCTTACAGAAGATTGTATTTTATAATTATTGTAAACTTAACATAGCATCCTGTCCAAAAAAAACCTAACATAGCAGATTACATTTTCTGGAGGTTTCTAGAAGGGACACTCACAGTAAAGAAGCAAATACACCAAAATGCAGGAACGAAGTATCACTTCCATTACTTTTACATTTCACTAGTCTCCTCTCATTCTACAATTTACCATCTTGATTAGCCTTACCTTTATTGTAAACCTTGAGTACCTTTATCAAATTTAGTTGCACAGTAGCCCTTAATCCTAGGTTTCCTTCCTCCTTGCTAATCACCAACCTCAAACAAAGGTTCTTTAACTTTTTCACTTGGCATCATACGTTTGTTTGACTATCTCCTTTTTTACTTTTACTCTCATGCCAACAACCTTTTTATCCAGATTCCCTACTTTTTCTCCTACTCATTTTTTAACCTCCACAGACACAACTTCAACACCTTAAAAAGGCTGATGTAGGTAGTGGTTTGGGGAGTAATACGGTACAACCACAGTTTTTCTCTCAACATGTCCTTCCAATCACCACCAAAACCTGTGCCTGTGTGACATTTCCATTTAAAACCCTGTTAAACCTCTTCACCTGACCATTAATTACCCTGTAGTTCATACAATGCAGTGGTGACATGACGATTGTTCATATACTTAAGAAAACTCTCATTTTCACAGGGTTTGTTATCAGTGACCACAACCTCCGCACATCCTTTCCTCACCAAAATGTCTTAAAAAATACAATGACATTGGTGGTAGTTTGAGGAACAAACTTAACCTCTGGCTACTTTGAATGATAATCCACCAAAACTAATGTGAATGCGAGCATCATGAGGCAAAGGATAGTAAGGTCCTGAAATGTCAAACCCCACCTTTTCCCATGGAGACTCTGGCCAGGTGACAAGTTGAAGAGGAGCAGGCACAGTTGATAAACAGAATAATAAAGGAGAACCATTCGCTCCGATTCACATTAGTCATGGTAAACAATTACACAAGGTGAACAGAGAAGATCACTGATATACATAGGTCAACCACATTCATAATGGTGTATAAATCACAAGAGTAACCTGTCATAGTCAGGCATTTAAACAAATCACACCGCCACTAGTGAGATGTTTCAGTATTGTGCCTAACCCACAGTGCCCAATACCATTCTCCAACCACTCTGACCAATGTCATGCTTCATTTACCTTCCTGACACCATTGTGCGTCTTTAGGGTGGGCACTACTCAGATTTGCCTTCCAGTGCAACCAAGTGATTGTCCCAAGAATCAAGTGGTGTACCTTTATTGTTCCTTCAACGCAGCATCATAAGTATGGCCACTTCTGCTTTTGCCCATTTCACAAAATCTGTGAGCCAACTATGTATCTTGGGTGGGTTGGGGGTATAGGATAGTGTGTAAATAATTCCCTTCTCACTGCTATATTTCACTTTGCTATAGTTAATGCCAAGGTATCAAAATTCTATATCTGTTGTAAAGTTGTTAGCTAGTAAATGATCCCACGAGTATTGCCGGAGCTCGAGTGAAATCTCTAGTCCTGAAAGATTTAGTTACTTAGTTTCCCTCCTATAGATGACCGCCAAGTGATTGTAGATGGTGGATGTAGAGAGGCGATGGTGTAAAACTAACAACCCAGCGGAGCGAGAAATCTATAAGACCCAGCTCAATCTATACAAAAAATGCATCACTGCCACCAAAGTTGAATACTATGAGTCTAGAATCATTACAGCTACATACAGACAGAAAGAGACCTTCAGAATATTGAAGGAACTCAGCCAAAAGGCAGAGCAGAAACCAGAAGATGACAGCATTGACTGCAACACATTCCAAGCTTTCTTCCTGCAGAAAGTGAGAGATATCCTCTCTGACATTGATTATATCTCAATTAACTATAGCCCCGCTCATCAGCCAGAGGAACCCCTCTCAGATCATAAGCTTACTAGCTTCCCCACACTGGACCCTGTTTCCCTCCTTCGAATTATGACCCGAATTAAAACAGGCTCCCCCTCAGACACCTGCCCCCCCAAATCTTTCACAATGGCACTCCCTGGCTTGGAAAGCCATATCATCTCCATGCTCAACCACTCTCTGGAGTCCGGGTATATGCCATCCAACCTAAAAGAAGCTAGAGTCATACCCCTTTTGAAAAAATCTGTGGCAGATGCGGCCAATCTAAAAAACTATAGGCCCATATCCCAGCTACCCTTCCTCACAAAGGTCCTGGAGCAACATGTCCTCAAATCGCTCTCATCCTTCCTGGAGGAAAATCAACTCCTCCATGCTCGCCAAGCCGGGCTTCAGAGCACACCACAGCACTGAACTGGTCATGCTGTCTGTACTTGACGAGCTTAGAACCATGGCTGACAGTAAAAAGCCCATTGCCCTGATCCTATTGGACTTATCAGCTGCGTTTGATACTGTCAGTCATGAGAAACTATTGACCAGACTTTCAACCTTGGGCATCAGTGGTCGAGCGCACCAATGGCTCAAATCCTTTCTATCTGGCCGGTCCCAAAGAATTCAGCAGGGTGAGCAGATGTCAGATAAAGGGTTGCTTAGTTGCGGCGTCCCTCAGGGATCCGCTTTGTCTCCACTACTTTTTAATAAATACCTGCAATCACTGATAGTAGCCCTAGCTAGCATGGACTGTAAAATATTCAATTATGCTGATGACACTCAACTCCTCCTCAGCATAGACAACACCCTCCTTGCCCAGGCCCATGTCCAAAATGTGCTCAGACTTACAGTGAGTTGGATGTCAGCAAACTCATTGAAAATCAATCCGGACAAGACAGAGGTCTTGGTCATCCCATCTATTAACTCCACCTGGAATGATCACTTCTGGCCCCAGGAGCTAGCCCCTACCCCTATCCCCATGCCGGTCGTGAAGAGTCTCGGTTTAAAAATCGATTCCGAGCTCTCAATGGCCAATTAAGTCACCTCGGTGGTCGGTACATGTACTGGTCTGATAAGACAGATGCGGAAACTCGCCCCCCTTTTAACCACCACCTCACTACAAATTATGGTTTCGGCCACCATCGTCTCAAGGCTAGACTACGGCAACGCCTTATATATGGGCCTCCCTCAGAAACTAGCTAACAGATTCCAGGTGGTTCTGAATGATGCAGCAAGGCTGGTCTTCAGGCTTCCTATACGATCCCATGCCACCCCGTTGCTACACAAACTACATTGGCTCGCTATTAGGCAGAGAGCGAAGTTTAAGGGCCTCTGCATCATCCATAAATCAATCTATGGCCTTGCCCCAACTTACATAAAAGAACGGCTGGAGGCCTATGTGCCTGGCTGCACACCACGGTCTTCCAAGGCCTGTCGTCTATCCTGCCCTCGGTATAAGCTTACATCAAAAGGAGGCAGAGCCTTTTCTGTCTTAGCCCCCCAGCTTTGGAACGAGCTACCGGAGCGTTTCCATAAGGAACCCTCCCTGCTTCGTTTCAGGACACAGCTCAAAACTATCTTGTTCAGAGAATCACTTAGCACAGCCTAACTCTCGCTCGACCCTGTGTCGTCTAGCTGCCCACCTTCTCCCTCCCTAGCGCTGAGAGACCTGTTGGTGATTCAGCGCTATACAATTATCAATTAACATTAACATTAACAGTTGTGTTAAAATGCCATGAAATATACCAGCAGTGAGCGGCTCGTGGGGCGTATCTGGCCTCATGATCTATACTGCCTCCAGAAACGCTGCATGAACCATACATTGGCCTGCGTCTACTGATCTCTGATCTCCTCAAAGGTCATGCAAACCCCTCCCATTAACAGACCACCTAACAAATAAATTCCAGTGTCTGAACAAGCTCTCTTATCATAATGCCTTGGAGCTGCAAATTCTGGCAGACACCACAAAGGGATCTCAGAGGCCTATGGTGTCACTACCCCCGAGGCAGGTACCTAATGCTGCTAACAATATTTGGCAGCTTTAAACACTCGCTGCTGTTTCCGCATTAATATTTTGGGATACAGTAGTGTCCTCAACAATGAAGCCCTCCTCTAGCATGCGTAGGCTCCATCGCCTCCCATTCCTCCAGGTTCCCCAGCCATGTCATAGGCTAGACCAACTGTGCAGCCAAATATTATGCTTCTAATTTGGGCAGTACCATTCTGCAGCATGGTGCACACACTATGGATACAACTGCTATTTTGCTAATTAAAAATAGACTTTAATGAGACTTGGAGTGCCCAAAAGATATACAACAAATTTACCATAGCAGTCGCTCTCCCGATATTGTCATGGATTAATTGATGAACTTCATGGTATACCCATACTTCAAGATATTTCACAGTGTTGGGCGCCCAAGCTAGCGGAGTCTACCACCAGCAGGAACCATCTGTCTGCATTGCTTGGATCGGAAGCAGTACGATCTATCCCAGTTTCTCAAACCTAACAAGTCTCTGAAAGCTAAGGAGGGTTATTTACTTCAGGTAGACTATTTTGTGTATCTCCTAAATAAAAAAAGTGCATCATCGGCATAGAGAGCATTGACGTGAAGTGTTTGAGACTGTAATTCCCCTTTCCTGCACCTCCCGTCACAGCATACATGCAAGGCACCTCTATAGCTAGAGCGAATAAAATTGTGGAGATTAGACATGATTGGAGCATACTTCGGTGTATAATCCATGATTCAGAGAATACATTACTAGTTTTTACTCTTGCTGTAAGATCTGTGAGAATTCTAACCTATTTTAAGAACCGATCGCCCATCCGCATTCTTGGCAACATCTTCGAGCAAGTAGGGCCTGGTCCAGGTCATAAAAGATTTCTCAGTATCTAGTTATGCACCTTTAGGCAATGACCGAAGCCTAGGGGTTTTATCTAGCACAAAAGAGTGTCCACAACCTAGTATCTGTATGTCAACCCATTATAAGCCTGTTCTCATCGAGATCAACTATAATGTGATCAGTGGTGCCAATATTATGAGCAGGAGCTTCCCTAGAAGTTTGAAATCAGTATTGAGTAAGATCTAATGTCTAAAGGATCTCGACTTTTCTTCAGCAATTCTGGTATTGTTGCAGTTCTAATAGACTCTGGTAGAAGTTGTGGCTCAGTCAAAACATTGTACAGTGCATGCAACTTGGAGGCCATCTGGTGCCTGTTTGTCTCTTAAAACTCTGCTACTAAACCATCTGTCCGAAGTCTTGTCCTTCGCCAACTGATCCATGGCTGACTTAATTTTGCTAATAGTGAATGGTTTGTCCAGATCCTCTTTCTGCTCAGCATTCAATGTTACCAGTGGTATTTGTTGCCGGAAGGGCCCATTTCCCTCAGGCTATGCAGAGTACAGTGGCTCATTATAAGCTTGCAAACTCCATGTTTATAGCCTCTTGTGTGTGTACTGTGTTGGCCAGTACTGCTATAATAACACATATTGGGTGTCTGTCTGAATTTTCAAGAAGCAGCAAGGCAAGGAATTGGCCTTCTCTATCTCCGCTTGGTGCTGACAAAGCGAGAAGTTCCTTATAATGAAAATAATCCAAAATAATCCAAACTAGCAGCCAGGGCCACCCTTTAGTTACGTCCACCTCCACCTCCACCTTGCATCTATTGATGTCTTGGTCGGAGTCTAATCTGTTTTCTAGCTTCCTCAATTCGTACTCGTGCTCCAGGAATTGGCGAGTATTGATCTTTGAACTCCATATGTGAATTTGAATTGGAACCTTAATTGCATCACAGATGATCGATGCATCGCCTACAGAGATTTTGTTATCTTTGAAGTAATGTTCTAAATGGGTGCCCACCTCTGTATGAAAAGTATAGTCCAACAAGGCTTCCCTTTTCAATCTCTAAGTGGGCATTCTATGTTTCACTGGACTTAACCCTATTGTTAATAATAAAGGATTATGTTTTAAAAGTGTGCAACTAAAACTCTACATTTCGCGTGTCCTTGGTGTTCCTGTCCAGCCATATCCAGCCTAGCGTACAGCCCCTATACTGGTGAATAATAAGATAGCTCTATGGATTCTGGGTGCATTTCTGTCCATAACTTGATCAAGCCCCACTGTGTCATCTATTCAGAAACGTGCTGTGTCTGTGATCTACATTTGGCCCCTCTCAGTGATTGGATTAATGTAGCTCTATCCACATCTATAACCACATCGTTATCCTTGCCTATCAAACAGTGTGTATCTCATGTCAAGTACATGAGGGGAGAGCCATTAGCATGCAAAATACACCAACATCACCCTGAATCTGCCCTCCAATTCCAACTGAGACCAATAGGCATATCAATATATGCTGACGATATGGTTCTATATGCTCGCCACCCGGACACAAATCTGAACCTGCTTATTAGAGAATATAATAAGTTTGAGGGCTATTCTGGATTTAGTGTTAACTGGAATAAATTGGTAGTCATACCACTTACATCAATTACAGCACAGCCCAATCTGGAACTCCCATTACAATGGCAGGCAGATGCGATGAAATACTTAGGTATATGGATACACCGAGAGCCGGAGACTGTGATTCGAGAGGATTACGGTAAAGCAATAATGAAACT
Source organism: Lissotriton vulgaris (assembly GCF_964263255.1). Lineage (NCBI taxonomy): Eukaryota > Metazoa > Chordata > Amphibia > Caudata > Salamandridae > Lissotriton > Lissotriton vulgaris. The sequence continues at coordinate 571,475,018 of NC_141695.1, forward strand.
AGAGGAACAAGTAGACCGATGAATAAGATTGCCTTTGTCCCTGGCCGATAGGATAGCCATACATAAGATGGTGGTCTTACCAAGATTTTTATATTTGTTTATGAATATCCCAATCCAGCTTACACAATCGTTTTTCTATAAACTGCTCTATGCTTTGCTTTATTCGAGGTAAAAAAGCTCATAAAAGCAGAACACATATAAAACCATACATTCATAGCAATAATATTAAAAACCTATTTACAATCACAGAAATGTTAAAAAATAAAGCTTCAAGGCTTCCATTAAAATTCACTATAAAACCACAAAATTCATACAGATACAACACCAATGTATAGGCAGATTCTCAATAGCTAATTGGAAGGGCAGAAAAAGGACTGCATTTCTCTAAACATCCTATTGTTGTGCCAGGAAAGTTCTTCTAATTGCCCATACCCAGCCTAAATATTTCACAACAGCCACAGCAATGGTGGAGAAAGAGTTTGTACGTATTATTCGAAGGGCCACAACACAGTCCCTTGTGCCAAGCTGTTTGCACATGGCCCTAAACCAGACATGTCGGGGTAGACAGTAGGCCGCACATACAAACAGTAGATGGGCAATGGTTTCTGTGCAGACTTTGCAAGATGGACAAATATAAGAGTTACCTTCGGCCCATCTTCCAGTTAACGATCTAAACGGAATAGACCCCACCCTGAGCTGGAAGTATAACTTCCTTTACTGGGGCTTAGTTACAATGTCCCAGTAAGACTCGAGGGAAGGGCAAGATTTCACTTCCAGATACTGGCCTTCCAAAGTAGAAGCGTCAGCATCATTCCAGTTCCTATGGTTTACTGTTTCCCAGTACTTTGTTTTTATAACTTCCTTAGCCGGGAACTGCACCTCCTCTGGTTTCTCCCAAAGCTCATTCAAACCCAAAGTCCCCAAAGATCTACGCAAATCCCCTAACCAACCTATCTTGTGGAACTTATCACAGTTGATTACATCCAGGAAGCCCCCTGCATAGTGTGCGAGTTCAGGAGTGACCCAGATGCGACGCCAGTATAGAATGGGTCGCAATCTAACCATATCAGATATGGCTTTCCTACCCAACTCGCAACTTAGCGGGTACATGGGTGTGCTTTTAGGTAGGGCAGTGAGGCTTCAGAGTAATTTGTTTTCTGTCAGTGTCAGTGGTACTAGGTTGTCATAGCCCCAAAGCTCAGCGCCGTATAGCGCAGAGCTAACTGCTTTGGCCTCATATACCTGAAGTGCTGGCTTGATTGGTCTAGTCAATGATTTTTTATGCTCAGCACTTATGACACCTGTGTTTTGGCGGAATTTGAGGGCCGCCAATTCCATATGTTTCTTCCACTTAACACCCTTGTCTATATGAACTCCCAGATAGACGAAGTCTGATACTATTTCCACCTTTTGGCCATCCAAGAAAAAGATCCCTCTGAAGCTGGGGTTAGGATTAAAAGTCATGAGCTTTGTTTTAGCCATATTTACTTCAAGGCCACAATCCCTGCAGAAGCCTCAAAAATGTTCAGAGCACGCTGGAGGCCACTAGGGGTTTTAGATAGTATCAGTGTGTCATCTGCAAAAAGTAGTATTGGTGTTTTCAAACCATCCAAAGTTGGAGCATCGACAGACGCAGACAACATGCGCTCCACAACACCATTAATATATAGGGAAAAAAGTGTTGGAGCCATGGCACAGCCTTAGCGTACCCCTCTTTCCACTGGGAACTCCTCAGATACTTGGCCATGCCTACCCCACTGGATCTTTGCATAATTAGCCTCGTGTAATCTCATGACCAGGGATAAAATCTCAGCTGGCATACCCATCTCGCTTAAGACTTTCCATAGCATGGAGCGGGGGACTAAATCAAAAGCTGCACGCAAGTCGATGAAAGCAGCGTACAGACTACCCTTCTCTAGCTGCACTGTTTTCCAATATTGCAAGGTAAACCGAAAAATCTGATCTATTGTGCTGGTCAATTTACGAAATCCAGCTTGATAGGGAGATAATACATTAGATTCTTCCACCCTGTTCATGATCTTTGTTAGGGTCATTTTTCCTACAACCTTCTGGACCGTATCTATTAGGCAGATGGGCCTGTAATTTCCCGGTATAGTTTTATCTCCCTTTTTAAATACGGGTATTATTACTGCCCCCCAGCCACGATTTTGGCACTGGTGCCCCTAAAGCTACAGCGTTCGCCAGGTTCAAAATATACTTCCCCCAGCATGGAGAAAGACGTCAGCGGGCACCCCATCTGGACCCGGGGCCTTGCCCTGCGCCACTGAATCTAGGGCCATTACTACATCAGTTTTAATGAAAGGTGGTATTTTAAAAACTGTAGTTGTCACAGGTTTTCCCAGGATGTCCTCCGGGCGACACATGTATTGGGGCCAAAAGTGGTCCAACCAGCTACTCTGGGAGACATAGTTTGAGGGTGGTTCGGGGATGCCACCTTTCCCCCACTTAATTATATTCCAGAATAGTCTGGAAACTTTGGCCGAACTGGCGGCCTTAAGATCTAACCAATGCTGCTCATTCCAGTCCTTCTTGGCCTGGAGAACACTGGCCTTATACACCTGCCTCGCCTCCCTCACAGCAGCTGGAACTTTACTCTTAATAGCCATCCCCAGTGAACTTCTTGCTGCCCTACACTGGGCGTTATACCACCCTGCTTGATGTGGGGAGGTTTTCTTACCAGGTTGCACACGTACTGCCCTATAGAAGTGACCTTTTATTAGGCTAAAGAATGCACAATGGAGGTTGGTGATCTCATCCATTTCTATACCACCCTCCGTTCCCATCTTCAACATAGCTTCCATGGCAACAGTAGTAGTCTACAATTCTTTGTTAATACTATCCAAGGCCTCTTGGTTCACCACTACTTTGGGCCACTTTACTCTTCTCATGTCGTTCGTTGGAACGATCTCTGCTATCCCCTCTACTATATTGTTTGAGCCCCCCACCTTCCCACCCCACAGTTTGTGAGTGACACATAGGGGATTATGGTCACTCTCCTGCCTACTGACCACCCTCATGTCAGTCATTAGGTGCCAAATCGCCATGTTACAGATGACATAATCAATTCTACTTTGCCATCGTCCATTATCAAATGTATTAGCCCCTTATCTATCACTTGCTGATCTTCCATTCAGAGCTCTTACCCCCCTTTTAATACATAAGGCATTCATCTGAATTACTTCAGCTGACCATCTACTCACAGGATTTAGACCCAGCTTGGGGACCCCCCACTCTATATCTGCCTCCTCTCCAGGTTGCCAATCTTCAATAGATAAGGGCTCAAAGGTCATATTCATGTCCCATGCAATTAACATGTTCTTGTCACGTGGCTGGGCTTCGATCAGCTGATCAAGTACTACTAGAACTGGAGACAGGGCCGGCCCTAGGCATGTGCAAAGTGTGCACCTGCACAGGGCCGCCAAACCCCAGGGGCCGCCACGACGAGGATCCGTTCGTGGCACTGGCGGCCCCCTGGCAGGATTAGGCATTTTTTAAGAGTGCTTGGTATGGGAAAGCACAATTTCAGGATAAAGAACGTTACCCAGTGGTTAGGGTTGACTTTGCTTACAAGAATGTATTTCTCCCCAAACAAACCATTTTTTCGCTAATTCTCCTAGCTGTTGAAAAGGCTTGCATACGCATAGCGAGGCTCGTGCTGTTTACTTCTGGTGATAAGATTAATCGAGGCCCATTCCTCTTGAGAAAGCAACTATCAGAAGTCAGGCTCGTTAATGAATCGTTGTCTTTTCGGTTTGCAAATTTTCGGTTGAATCTTTTAAGCACTTTTTATATTTATTTTTTCCATGTGAAAGGGCTTGCGTCAGTCTTACGCCTGCTGTGAGGCAGGCGCAAGATTTTGACGCAACAGCGTCCTAAAAGTGACGCAGTGAAATCTCATAGATTTCACTGCGTCACTATTACGAGGCTTTTTGCGGGTGAACGCCCCCTCTGCATACATTATACCTGACGCAGGTATAATGTAGCGCAGGGGTTTACAAAGTGACGCATCTGCTTAGATGCGTCACTTTGTAAATAGTGCGCATCAGGAGGCATGTTTTACGCCGCCGATGCGTCACAAAAAGTGACGCATCGGAAGCGCAAAACTGACGCAAGGCCTCATAAATGAGGCCCAAGGCAATTATAGGGTTAGAGCAGTAGACTTCAAACGTTTTAAAGCCACGCCCCCTCCACCACCGGCCCTGCGTGGAGAAAAAAATAAACGCCCTCCCTTCAAAATTTCTTGCAATTATTCTGTTAAACTGTTAAAATATGTCTAGACTTATTTAAACATTGCAGTTAAGTTCTGATAAGGTTTTAAAAATGCGATCAAATACATGATTGGAAAACATACTGTTCTGGTCAGGCAGGCCTTACTAATGTGTAAAAGTATCCACAGTGGAGAAGTGTGGCTCACTGGTTTGAGGAGGCAGACCTGGAAGCAAAAGCGCCCCTACCCCCACCTTTCCAGCTTCCCGGCGAAACCCCTGGTGCCCGGTACGGCTTGTCCAACCTTGAGGACACTGGACTGGGATGTCTCTTTTGTACTTTTCGTATGATGGTTCTCCGTGCACTCAATTGTTCAATTTTCTATGTATCTTCAAGCTTAATGTTGTGCTACTACATCCGTTGCACTGTGTCTGGCAGTGCCTCTCATTAATACGAATAAACCAGGTCAGGCGTACCAGTCCCGGAGGATGTGCGCACTTTTTCTATGAAACCGGAGGTTTATTCTCCAAATTCAAAACAAGTTTATATTCAATTAACAAAGCTTTTTCCACTCTTATTCTTGATTAAATTATTGTTTTATTTAAGGAAATACTTTCTTCTTTTCTTTAAACAGCGAAAATCCATATATAATTCATTCCTTATTTCTCAATCTCTTTCACAACCCAATGCATTTCGGTTCTGCATGGACCCTTCGTCTGGAGTCTAAAAATACAATAAAACAAAACAAGAGCCATAGGCGCCAAATCCTGCCAGGGGACCGCCAGTGCCACGAACGGATCCTCGTCGTGGCGGCCCCTGGGGTTTGGCGGCCCTGTGCAGGTGCACACTTTGCACATGCCTAGGGCCGGCCCTGGTTCCCTACACATTGTAGTCCCCTTTGTCTTATGCAACATTTTGAGTGTTGCTGAGTCATTTTGAAGTGGTGGGGCTGCTCTGGTGCTGAGCCGGTGCTGAGTGATGCAGCATTGGTGATGAGTTGCTGAAGTAAATAAATTTGGCAGTAGAGCACTCCAAAAATAATTAAAACCTGTTCCAAAGTCGGCAGCTCTGGTTGTTACGCCACATCATCTCTCCTGAACAGAGTTGAAATAATCGATAGGAAAAATGATATAAATTCCTTCTTATTATTTTTTAAAGAAAAAGGCCTAGGGCAATGAGCTTTCAGGTTGGCCTGGTGTCTCTGAACCATCCATGTTTACCCGTTGACCTATTTTAGTAAAATATGATTTACAGGTTGCATGCGCATCTCTTTGACAGGCTCACGTAGTGACATGAAAGATGGCGATGAATTCAGGCTCCGCTTTTTATTTCCATAGCCACGTTCAGAGAGGTTTTATGGGAGTAATGATTATTCTCACTAATACCAAATGTGTAGGATGTAGTGATAATTCCCCTGTTACCAATGTTCGTCATTACAGAGAAGTAAACGGCATTACAGGACAGTAAGCTAGGCATTGCATCCATGGTAGGTGGACAGTGGTCATGCCATGGGTTAAATGACAACAAAACAACAGTAATCATGTCTGATTGTATTGTATATGATCTATAGTACACATGTAGATACATGCATGTGGAAAGCTTGGCGCGCCTAGTCTTTTCAATGCCCTTTATTCGGATGTTGTCTTGGTTTTCTTTAAGGTTCTTGTCATTTTGTATTTACAAGCCCCTTGCGCGACCAGTGCGTCACTTTTAATATAGGAAAAAGTGGCGCACCGGTGGCGCAAGGGGCTTGTAAATAAAATAAGCCCCAGGGTTTTTACTGGTATCCTTGGTGCATGCGGTAAGTCGTGAGGGGGTCGGTGACACCATGAGTTACCCGCACCGGGTGACACCAACCCTAGTGACGCCACTGTATATAGGCATAGAAATCATAACCATATTTAGACTTGGCTCCGCCCCGTCCGGACCCCCTCTTCCGGGGCCCCCACCTACGCTCCCTGCACAGGGCCACCATGAGCCTAGAGCCGGCCCTGCTGGAGATTTCCCCCCATTTGAACCTCTTCTATACAAATTGTAAATGTCTAGTGGTTCCCCCTTGGTCAAATTTAATTTTATGCGCTGAATGTCATTATTACCTGTGGGGAGTTCTACTATTTTTTCAAATAGTGCCTGTCGAGCCCAAATCGTCAGCCCCCCTTTTGGTCTGCCCTTTGGGCCCTTCAAGGCAGGGAAGAAAAAATTGAGGAAACTCAAGAGAAACTGGGGCTCACAGGCCCATGTCTCTTGGAAAATGCATACATCATAACCATTTATGAATGATACCCATTCTGGTGAATGCAATCTGGGGCCCAATCCCGCGATGTTCCATGAGACTACACTACCCACCATACCACTGGGTTTATACCCTGATGTAAGAATGGTTGATGGAGGGTTCACCAAGCTGCATACGCTCAGGGAAACGCTATCTCCTGCTGTCTCCTTGTTAGTTATTCTGAGTTCCCTCCCACCCACTGGGCTATCCAAATCGATCTTTGCATCGGTTGACGTGGGCCGGGAAGCAGGCTTGGGTTGGCTGGGAAGTACTCACCAAACCATATTATCAGGGGGGGTTTGGAGCCCCAGATCTTCAACTATATTTTTATTGAGCTCAGGCACAGCATGCTTATTATTGGCCCCATCCGCACGCACACATTCTGCATATAGTCGTAGAATATGAGAGCGTACTGCCGTCTCCGCTGCTCACCTACATACTGGACCCAAAGAGACACACTCTAAAGAGGGAAATTAGCCCTGTAATAAGCACATCGTGGGCATGATACACACTGGCACAGCGCGTGCAGAAACTCCCAATATACGCTCCAGCATTGTTCATTGCTCATCACCCATGACTACCAGTTACACAGACGAAAAACACGCTAACACTATTAGGAGAAATGGTTTTCGTAAAATGAGTGGCATCTTCGCCCATAACAGATTTATCGTGCAAGATGACGCATCCCTCGGAGTACATCGCACTCCACTAAAGATATTTACGTACCTGCGACTGCGCATGTCGGTCAGGGAGCTCTACCTATCGTTTCTGGATGAACCCCCACAGCTTAATGCATTACAAATTTTACTAACGGTACCCACACGACAATGCCTCGTAACACGTCTCTATAACGCCTCTCAAGGGGAAAAAAGCTACGATAGGAGCAGGTCGCTCCAGATATGGAAGGAGGTAGTGGGAAACCCTATACATCAGAAAGAGTGGGAGTATGCATGCAATTTGAGAATTATACACTTTAAATTCCTACATCAACTATATTACATGCCTACAAAACTACATAAATATGGATTTAGACCAGATGACAGATGTAATAGATGTCGTGCCCCGAATGCAGACTTCTTACATGTGGCATGGGAATGCCCACAGCTAACACTCTATTGGCAGGAAGTAACCAGCACCCTAACAGCTATGCATTACCCTAAAAGGTATTCTCACTATGTAAATGCATCGCTGTGGTTGAGCCTGACAAAACATGTGGGCAAATCAGACTGTCCAATTTTTGTCTGGTTACTCACTAATCCCACCCCTGGTAGAGGTTTGCCAACTACCTCGCCAATCTCTTGAACATACCTAACATATCATATCTTATGGGATGTGGTGTAAGCAAGTATGGCAGAAGACACAATACGCTCTGGCCAGCAGACACTGTAACATAAGTTTCCACCCAACCTCAATCCCGGATCTACACCTGTTGTAAACCTCCATGAGGATCATCGGCGTATATCACTGTTTTAGCACATGACTTCGGATCCCCCATTCAAACTCGTTCAAACATCACCAGGTTAAGAGAGATATAAATCAAATCTGATTATTAAATAAAAACCCCACTATGGTATTACGTTTTAAATTCCTAGTTTGTGGTTTTCCAGACCACGTACTCCTCTAATCTATCCTGCCTAACAGTGTGGATGACATGTGACTCTTACACCTTGTATCCTCTGCCTAATGTAACATTTCCTGTACATTTATTTACACACCTATGATAGATATTATCTGTGTAGTGTGTGTGATGTAAATTGCTCTGATATCCTACACTGGTATGAGTGGTGGCAGCGCTATAAAACGAATTAAATGCATCTGGGAGAGAGTGGTTATGGATACTTAAGGAGCACTGTTAAAAGGTGGTAGTGAGGAAATCCGTGGCTCTGGTGGTATTGGGGGGCGCCAACAAACATTGTCGCACGGGGTGCCACCAGCGCAAAAACCGGTCCTCCCTCGTGCATTCACAGGACAGCAGCTGTAGTCTGAACCCCCGGGCTTCAATGAGACACATTGAATGGACCAAGGAGTCTGAGATGCCAGGCCCGAACTAATCCACAACACATCTCACTCAGCTGCGGTCATGCCCCATCCACAATCTGCTCTTTAACATTGTCCTAAAAAATTCTTGTTAACTGCTGTATGGGCACATTTTACTCAGACCTATTCAGAGATCTGAGATTTATTGTTGCACCCATTCACAACAAACTAAATAAATAATATAAACACTGCTGGAGCTCCAAGATAATGTAAGAGGGAAGAGGCAGAAATTAAAAAATCTAACTGTTTAAAAATATGAGTTTATTACACAGAAAAATATCCATAATAAATCTATAAAGCTGCTAGTCAGTAGACCGCCATTTAATCTTTCCGAAAATAAATCAATAAATACACACCTACTACACGCACACATTCTTACACTCCCCATTTGCACTTCTTTCACTGCTGGTAAAAATTGCCAGTTGGATCACTCGAACCCTAGACTTCCACCCTGATATTGTACTCTGGATCCAACTGCCTCTACAAGTCAACACATTACAGTGTGAGAAGCCACTGTGCATGATAGCCCTACAAGCAGTCAAAATAGGCCTCTGGGGCTGACATTTTGTCTCCATGCTCTGTCCTGGCTTCTGATACGGCTTGGGACGACCATGGGTGTCAATTCATCAAAATGCCTGGGGTAGCGGAAGAGACATCACATGCCCTTTGACTTTAATGACACCACAGGAAGTGGCGTCATACGACACTTGATCCTGGTTTTTCCCCATGGAACTCATGTCATGACTGTAGCCATGATAGCATCACAAACATCTATTTTAGATGCCATCTATGCTGATTTGATCCTTAAATGTTTTAGAAGTAAATCTTACCTGGTATTGTAGTGAGCAAGTGAAGCCAACAATCCAGGCTTACACTAACAAGTTTCCTCCTCGCCCAAGAAAATTGGAAAAATATTGTGGTCATATAATGTTTTTTAAAGCACAGTTTTCAAATAAATTTGCTAAAATGTCATAGGCTCTGAAATGACGCTCTTTATATTTTTAGATCCGTTCATGGTGTGCCAGGCCAATGAAACCTGAGGCTTTCAAAATGTGCAAAGGATGCCACCATATGACAGCAATCAGCTCCATTGTACCAGGGATAGCATTTTGTTCTGGATGCACCATACACAATGGATGCCCCCAATATTCTAGTGCCAGAATGTTTCCATTAATGCCATGTATATATCATAGGTGACCCTTAATGTAAAAAATTACCTCGGTATGTCAGGATGGCATTTTGTCATGGTTGCTCACACATACGTCAGAATGTCCTTCTTTGTACCAAAAAATACTGCCAATGTACCAGCACTGGCAATACATCTAATATGCCACTAACATTATTTTACGATGGGTGCTTATTATTCCAAGAATTACCTCCAATCACTCAAACACACTGTCACTCCCACAAATACAGTCTCACCCACAAGTACACACACAACATAGATTTAAATGCATTTTGTACTTACCTTAGCTGCGATCAAAGTTCCATTCCGGGTAATTGTGCTCCATTTTTTTATTACACTATTAGTGAATAATGAAATATTATTCACTTGTCGTACAATGAAAAATGCACAGAAAATAAGGAGTCTAGAGTCACCCCTGTGTTCCTGACACTGACGTTGCCACCTTTGAGGCCAGGGGTCGCAAAGGCAGTGCCAGGTGTCCCAGGTGGCATGACCCCCTAATCGACGTCCATGGGGGTGACATGGCTGAAAATGGGTCAACGCCCAAGCAAGCTCCAATTGATAACATGCAGTGCTGCAAAGGGCATGCATAAGGGATTACAAATGTGTAAGGGTACCTGGCATTAAAAGTACACATACACAACGCATGGATGGAGCACCGTAATAACCAACTCTCCTTTGTTGCTGACATGCGCAATTTGAATTATTACAGGCCACCGAAATTAACAAGTCTTTCAATATGTTTGTTTGCATTTCTGCTTTTCGGAGCTGCATTAGTAGCTTCTCTTTCTGCCAGTGCTGGTGGGCCATTGCCCTACCGCTCCCTATCCACCCGCTGCCACTGGTAGAGCTCCCCCAGGCAGCTCAATACACAAAGGGTGCTAGGGACATTGGAGTAGTGGCATACGTAACGAAGGGATGGGAAGATTACAAACTGACAAGTTTCGAGTATGGTTCAAGGATTCCTGACTCAACTAATGACTCTGAGCTGCATCATTACGTCTATACATTCAGGTCCAGCTGAGAGATAATTGATACATTTCAAAAGACAGCTCTGTAAATGGCTCTGTCTTCCTGTTTTAATGTAATTGCTTGAATTGAAGTTGGAAAACCAGGTATTGTGATTAATATGCCTTTTTGTTTGTGTAGATGTAAGGCAGAAATCTATTAGAATGTTGTATTATGCAAGTCCTCACTAGACACCTGATTAATAAAAGATACACATTTCTACTAATTCACATTTGATCATAGTTGTATCTTATATTTTAATGGTAAAGGTTTTAAGTAACCAACAATAAAGGGATTACATTTTTCAGCGCACCTTTCCCTGTTGTTTTATTTATTACAAGCTGTTTACCATCTTACAGGCTGTGTTAATATTGGATCATGTGGTATATTGCCTTTCTGGTGTCTCAGCAAAGGAACTTCATATTCCCACCCTTGAATTACATAGTGTGGTTTTCAACAGTTTAGCTCTTTCAGATATTTTTGTATATGCGTGATGTATGAAATCATGAAAAACAAAATCATTGAAGTATTGATTTCAACAGGTAGAATCCATCATGTGTTGTTCCACAAAATTCCATGAGAACAGCTAATGCTCGAGAACAAACGAGTTGTAAGACATTTAGTCTAGAACAATGTGTAACATATTCAGATTAATGCAATGGAGTATCACACATGGCACAACCAGATGCTTTATTATTGAGATAAATACTACACACAGAGAAGATGATATCATCTGACTACAGCCATTGGTGTATTTGGGCAATCCCCTATTACCACTATGCTTCTAATCCTTTTTCCCTAGAATGCTAACAGCTTCTGGACATTTAGGTCAGTTTTAGCTTAATCTTTTGTACCTATTTCCCCCACAAAAGTATCCAGGTCAAATGCATGTCCGTTATTCCTCATGTGTTCACTACTGTATAGGAATGCAGGTTTTGTGAGTTTCCCCCTGAAGGGGCCTGAGCAAGCCAAAACATGGCACTTCTTTAACGGAGAACGAGTACTATGGAACAGTGTAAATTACTTATAGTCTGCAGTGCTAAAATGACCCTCTTCTCACATTTTATAATCAGGAAGAGAAAAAGAAGTAGAAGTGGGTTTTCCTCAGGGTTTCAAAGAAAGTAAGAAAACATGCAACACTCTTGGCTGAACATAGAAACCTATATAGTTCTGACAATTAAACAGCGTTCTGCATTCAGCAAGGGATAATGTCTGTATATCCCTCAAAAGTTTGCCAAATACGCTAATCATTAAAATAAAAATTAGCAAAAGTAAGTAAGCAAAAAAGACTAACTTTGTACATTGAAGGCCAAAATATGAAAGTTACATACCACAATTATTCACCAATGTCTACAGGCCAAAGAGATACTTTATGTTTGAAGCTTATCCAAAAACCCCAATGCATTGTTTTTTTTGTACTTCATAGTTTATTGAACAAAAATTTGATATCCAGGGCTGCTATGCGGTTTTGAAATGCACACAAGAAATTTGTGGCATATTATCAACAACTAGCGATATTTATCGCTAAGCGAGCTTAGCGGTATTTTTTTTATTGCAGCGCATTGCCGGATTTTATCGCAGAGATAACGTGCTATTTGCAACGTTTATCTCAAATGCGATAAAATATCCGGCGATAGCGGCTCAATGCGTGAATATCGCTGGAAATCCAGCTATATTCAGGCATTAACGCCAATAGGGTCTTAACCTGAATATCCAACTCCCATTGGATATACAGGTTAAGAAGTGGTCTGAGCAGGCGTTAGTTTTTGGCAATATTGGCACTTAGCGCAAATTTTTGAATCACTGTGTCTGCGTTGATAATAGGCGATAGCGAAGTTAGCGACTGCTTTCAGTCGCTAACAGGTTGGGCACACCCACTTTGCATGTCATTAGCGATAAATATCGCTGACATGCAAAGCGGGCCCCAAACCGCTCGCTATCGCCTACCAACTATCGCTAACTGCTGTTAGCGACAGCTTGCTATTAAAGCTATGAAATTATCGCTGCTTTAGCAGGAAAAAGTCCCGCTAAAGCGGCGATAAGGCCCTTGATAATATGCCCCTTAATTTTTAGGGATAGGAGTTGTTGGTGTCGCTCCACATTTTGTATTACCCACGATGCACTTGATTTGGAAGGCATTTTGGTAATCCCCATATAGGAAGTAACAATTTTGGATGTATTCAACAGATAATAACCAATGTCCTACCATCCTTCATAGTCACTGTTCTTCTTATATAAACCATACCCATATCTGAAGGTGGGCGGCCCAAAAACACACCCAAGTGAATTTAGAGATAAGGACTTTTAGAGCAATGGTTGTGATGAAGTGGAAGTTTCGTATTTGCATTCTGCTAATTTGTAGGGGTGTGTCACAATCACGTATAGAGCTCACCCGCATATAATCCTGTCTTGTATAAATGTGAGTGTTAGAATTGTGAACCGCGTTAATGTATCTCTGTGACATATTTCAGTTTACTGACAAGTAGTATGAGGAGTTAACATAGGAAATAAATGTAACTAGCAGAAAATGCTAACATGAAAAAAACGTGTTGTGAAGTTTTACGCTACACATGTATCACACGTGTTTAGTACTTATACTTTCTATAATTTTGTAAATATTGTAAATGAGTTAGTTGAAGTGCTAGATTAATTACGCAACTCATAATGTTTAAATGATTGTGTTAGCCAAAGCTGTAGACCTGAAATGCAAACCCCCGACATACTCTCGCTTTATGATGAATGTTCTCAATTTCATGTGCACTGTGGCAGCTGTTCTTTCTCACATTTTGCATTGCAGGGAGAAACGCATTCTTTTAGGCAAAATAATGTCTTTGTTTTAGCAGTTGAGCATGGAGAGAAGACGTTATGATTGTATGGTTTGGAGGGGATAAAGGAAGGAACTTGGTTTCACACGAGAGAAGGCAAGGGAACCAAGGACGAATTGTTGCAATGGGATGTACATGTGACCCCCAGGATAATCCGGCTAATTATCGCTTAATCACACTTACAGACGTAGATGCAAAAAATGTTGCCAGTTGCCTGTTGGACGAATTAGAGGCTTGGGCCACAAAAGAGGAGCTGATTCCTAACTTTCAAACTGGGTTTAGAAAGGGTGAATCAACCTAAACTAATTTGATTTTGTTTAACATTATTAGGTGAGAGAGCCAAAACTAAGATACAAAGATTATATGTTTGTTTTATTGATTTAAAAGCCGCTTTTGATTCTGTGCCGCAAAATACTCTTTGGTTGGAATTAAGGATTTGGGGTAAATTGGGAACTCTACTAAAAATGATTATACTTTTATAATCCGACACCTGGGTGCAGATCAAAATTGGCGATGGAAAACATATGACCCGTCGTTTGGCTACTAATGTCAGATTGAAACAAGGGTGTGTCTTGACCCCTTGCCTTTTTAATCTTTTTATGGCCAATCTGCCAACTCATTTTTAAAATATTAATTTGCATTCTTCTTCGATTTATGGTAAAGAGATTAAATATCTGCAATATGCAGACGATACCATCTTAATGAGCCAAACAGTTATAGGGTTAAAAAGGTTAATCGATTCTTTTAATACTTATGTCATACAAAATGGACTAACAATTAATATAAAAAAGACAAAAATAATGACTATGGGAAAAGGGAAACTGAGGGTTAAAGACTGGAATATCAACGGCCTGGTAATTGAAAATGTTAAATCATATAAATATCTTGGGATTACTTTTGATGACGGGCTGATATTTAGGCAGCATTTTAATAATCTTGAAGCCAGGGGTTGCTCTCTCGCATTTGCTTTTAGAAAATTAAGAGACAAGTTGTCATGCCCTAACTATGAAGATCTAATGAAGGTGATGAGAGCAAAGTTAATTCCATCTTTGGACTATTGCTCCATCATCTTTAGGGGCAAAGACGCAAAATTGCTTGACGATATAGAAATTAGGACATATAAAACAGTTTTTAAGATCCCTAAATATATCAGTCGTGCCAATATAAGATTGGAATTTGGATTGAAGAACCAATTTCTGGCGCACCAATCAGCATTTTTGAAGTCCTTATTATCCTTAGTCCGTTAAGAAGAAGGATCTTTAACAAAGCTGTGTTGGCTCGAAATTTCAGAAGGTGAATATTCGAAAAATTGCCAGCTGTACTTAAATGAATGCTTATGTAATTTTGATTGTTCAAAATTAGAAGAGGAAATGAGGAGTAGAATAGTTTTTAAGAAAGAAATTAATCAAACGCTTACATTACTAACGACTATAGCAGATAAGGAGGACTTAAGGAAAACAAATCTTTTTTGGTCAATTCCTAATTCTTTTAGTAGGTTGTCGCCCCAACCCTATCTGTCATACCATTTAAGATCTTTGATTAAGAATAAATGTATGCACTTGAGGTTGGGAAGATATCCGACAAAGGATGGAATTCCAAAATGGGAGAATCAATGGTCATCGAGTATTTGCAGGCTTTGTGGGCTAAGTGAGGAAACAAAAATGTATATTGTAACTTTATGCCCAGCATTGGCAGGTGCTCAGAAGTCTATCCTAAAACCGATTTTTAATTAACTAGGAGATAGAACATGTAGGAATGCAATTATTACTTGTTTGAGTGGGGTCAGTATTAAACTTATTTATCTTTTTGTTAAGTTCATCATTATTGTAGAAAAGAAATTCAAAAGAGTTGATGGACTAAGTAAATGTATTTCGAGATAAAATATCTAAGACATTTAACTGGAGAACTGTTTGAAGCATGATGATATACCAGCTTAATGGCCTGGTAGCACAATCTAATCTAGTGACGCGCATTGCACTTTATTATTGCTTGCAAATGGAAAACAGCTAAACATTTGTATTTATAATACTTACTGCTAACACATGTCTCTTTAGTTAAATGCTGCTATAATAGTATTTGCTGTTAGCATAAGGCACTTTAGCAAGTATAATGCATTTTAATTATTTTATGTAATGTTTTAATATTTTATCGAAATGTCATTTATCATCTCATTACTGGTGGATCATTTTTAGGATGTTAATAGCTTTGTGTATATATATATATATATATTTTTTTTTGGTTCTCTTCTCTCGATTGTAATGATTGTAATTAATCAACAAATACATTCTACTACTACTACATGGAGAACACAATGGAAAAGTACACTCATGACTGTACCCAATGTGGGATTATGTGTGAGAAGTGCATTATGGGAATTCTACCTGTGGACAGCTGGTTGTTGAAATTAGGGATAGTAACCCACATCCTCCTTGCCTTTGGAGAGGGAGCATCCCAGAATGAGCTCTTTCTCTTGTGGTAGTGGCTTTATGCTGCTTGACCCATCTCAACTATGCAGAGACTACTTAGGAAGACTCCCTGACTGACACCTTTCCTCCTGATTCGAATGCTTACTCATTACTGTAGGGATGTTAACATAGCAATAGAGAAGGGATAGATGTAAATGCTCTTCGTTCACCAGCCCTCGACAGGGAAATGTGGACTCTTGCTTCTTATTTTTTATAATTTGTGTTTTTCCAGTGTTCAGAGAGTATCCTGACACTTTCCCAAATTCTTTAGCCTCCAGCTCCACATGTCTAATAGCCTCTGTGGGTAATGGTGTTACAACAGCCACGTCATCGGCATAGGCTAGTATCTTGCAATCCCCCCTAGGTGTGGCCACTGGAGGTATACTCATATTTGCTTCTAATCTACGTATCAACGGATCTAAATATACTGCAAATAGTAACGGGGAACACGGGCATCCCTGCCTAGTACCCCTATTTATTTTTACTTGCTCCGTTGTTCCCGAATTTATTCTGATCGTGGCTACTGGGTCCCTGTACAAGGTCTTTATTGCTGTAAGAAAACCTTTTCCAAACCCCATTCTTTTCAATACACTCCACAGATATACCCAGGATACACGATCGAATGCTTTTTCAGCGTCTAACAATAAAACCGAAAACGGCTCCCCACTAACCTCCGTTTTATCCATAAGAGTTATTAGTTTTCGTGTATGATGCGTAGTCCCTCGTCCAGGTATAAATCCGTGTTGGGTAACAGTAACTAATGGTGTTATTACACTGGCGAATCTTATTGCCAGCGCTTTTGAATAGACCTTAGTGTCAGTGTTCATGAGCGTAATTGGTCTATACGACCCCGGTTCAGTGGGTATCTTTCCTTTCTTTAAAATAACGACTATTTCAGCCCCGGACCAGGAGTTTGGTATTGACATTCCTTTCTGTGCTTGTTTCATAGTACGTACCATATCTTCCCCTAACTCCTCCAAGAACACCTTGTAAAACTCTAGTGGAATCTTGTCTGGCCCTGCCGCTTTTCCGGATGGTAAACTCTTCAAGGCACCTTTTATTTCCTCTTGGTCTAAAGGGTTATCTAACCTGTGCTTCTCTATTTCATCCAACTCGACCCCTTCATAGTGATTCAAATATTCCATTATATCTTTGGGATCTTTTACATCATTTTCATTATATAAATTCGTATAAAAATTCCTAAAAACTTCTCTTATTTGTTTCGCATTTGTTACAATTCCTCCTGAGCTGTCCTTTATTGCTTTTATCTCTCCAAGTGATACTTTCTGCCTTACTCTAATGGCTAACATTTTACCAACCCTTTCACTCATCTCATAAGAGTTCTCTCTATTGACCACATATTGTTTTGCCGCCTTCACTGCTATATATTCTTCTGCTTCCATTCGCAGTTTCGCGAGCTTCATACGAACAGGATCTAATACACCTCCATTACTACTCTCGTCTGGTCTATTACTTAGTTCTTCCTCCGCTAATAATAATTCCCTCTTTAATCCATCATTTCTCTCCCTCTCCTGTTTCCTTCTCCTAGCCCCGAAGCTAATAGTCTCCCCCCTCACCCCTGCCTTAAAACAATCCCATACTGTCCCTACAGCTGCTGTATCTCTATTCGTTGTCATAAACTCATTTATCCAGCTCTTCATGTGTTTTATATATGCCTCATCCTCCAACAGTGCCTTTTCAAATGTCCACTCTGAGACCCTCCTTGCTACTACCAATCCCTTTAAGGTGACAATTAGGGGATTATGATCCGTGAGTAATCTTAGTAATCTCTCAATTCCTGCACCATCTATGCCTTGACTACTAATTAAAAAATAATCTAATCTTACACTAACTTTATGTGGTGCTGAGTAGTACGTGTACCCGTCTTGTCCTGGATTAAGAGTATCCCAAACATCCAATAGCCCGTTATTCCTAGCTAAGGAACAAACTGCTTGGAACACTCTTTTCTTCCTTCCTTTATACTTAACTGGAGGTCCCAGCCCCAGACCCAATCCCCCTGCGCCATTAATATTAAAATCCCCTCCTATCACTACATATGGGGCCCAAGTCGCCAACTCAATATCAATTTCCTCAAAGATTTCCGAATCATCTCCTGTAGACCCATAGATAGAACCTAGGGTTACCCACCGTTCTCCTATCAAGCATTCTATTAAAGCCCACCTTCCCCAAGCATCCTCCCATTTTTTCCTGGTAGTAATGTCTCTTTGTCTTGCCATTACAGCCACCCCCCTGTTTCTGGCCCCCTGCCTGGAGTGTGCTATAACAGTAAGACCTAGCTGGTCAAGCAGTTGAATTTCGGACACCTGTATATGTGTCTCTTGAAGTATTAAAAAATCTAATCTTAGGCTTTTAATCAAGACAGCCACCTTCTGCCTCTTTAATTTATCATTTAAACCGCAGACATTCCACGTCATTATTCGGGTACTCATCCTGGTTTCCTGGGTGATCTATCCTTAGTTTTGTCTATACTAAAATGATTCCTTAAACAAATTGGGCTAGCAGCCAAATACAACTCACATAGTTTCTCTGTTTTATTGATCCTTATATTCCAGGTCGCTTTACCTCTGCAAAAATACCAGTTTTTTTGTTGTTCCTCTCCCCCCCCTTTCCCCCCCCTGAACCCCCACCCTGACTGTCCCACCCCCCCTACGGGCAAATAGGTCCATAAGACCTATGTGTGACAGCTGTGACTGTGCGGGGCCACCGTGTCCCCTCCTCCCCCTTCCTTTACCAAACTAGACAAACAAGGTGAAACCTTCTTACAACGTGCATATATACATTTCCATACAGTGCATTTCTCTATTCTTTGTTCTTCTTCTCAATTTTTTATACAGACATATACATATTCTATCTTCTATTTTCCTTTGGGAACCAGAGCTACCGCTCGCTCTCTTTCAGCCTGCGTGTGAGACTGTGATTGATTCTGAGGATTCCTTTCCTTTAACCATGTCAGAAACTCAGCTGCTTTAATTTCGGAGTGGAAAATTTTGAACTGACCATCCCTTACCACTTTCAATCTGCTGGGGAGCATTAGATATGCCTCGCATCCAATCTTTTGAAATGGTGATATCAGTTCCCGCAGCCTCCACCTCCGTTCTACCGTTGCATGGCAGAAGTCTGGCCTAGCGAAGAATTCAACATCCTTATACCTACATTTAGCCTGTGGTTTCGCCTTCGCCATTATCTCCTCTCTCAAGAGATAGTTTCCTACGTAAATAAGTATCGCTCTAGGCTTATTTGAAACATCCCCCTTACGCTTAAGCATGAGCGAATTTTGCGGATCTCGCGTTCGCGAATTTTGCGGATTTGCGGATTCGCAATCCGCAAAATCCGCGAATTCCCGCGAATTTGCGGATTTTTTTTTTTTTTGTGTTCGCCCGTGTTTCTGCCAGTTCGCGAGGGTTTTGTACACTTTCGCAAATTGCGAACTTACCTGTCGGGTCGCAAGTTTCGCGAACTTGTTGTTTCTACGTGTCCAGCCTGTTTGGGACACTCTTCTTCATCACTGCCACTCTCTGTCACCACTGCCACTCTCTGACTACTCATGCCACCCTCTGGCCCACCCATGCCACCCTCTGTTTCATCACCACACCCTCTGGTTGTCCAGTGTACATTATTTTCGGCAAAGCAAAGCACACCTTCCCTGCCTCAAGTGACCTGAATTAATTTGGGGCTGATTCATGTGTCACAGAATATTTTTTTAGCTGGCACCTGCTTCCTTAGTGCGCCCTGATTAGTGATCTTTTGCACTTGCTAAGTGCTTTCATTGTTGCAAAATTAGTTACAACACCTGCCCTGCCCCAACTGACAATAATGAATTAGGGGCTGATTAATGGATTTTAACTTCCAGCCTGGCTCCTGCTTGTCTCCCTTAGCTGTAATTCAGGACCTTTGTGGCATATGTGTAACTATTCTGAGGTTCAGAGCAGGGTCACATACTAGTTTCAACTGGCAACTGAACTCTGGAGGGGCCCCTCAGGAAGCACTCCAGGAAATGGCTACTAATGATGAGCCTGAACTTTTGAACCTGGTAAGTAGTTACTTTCAGTTTTGCTAAAATCGTATTTCTGCAATTTTGCACTTATTCGCGGGGCGCGAACTCACGCGAACAGTGCGAGCAGTGCGAGCAAAATCCGCTGCTCGCGGATTTGCGGATTTTGCGGGAAATTCGCAAATCTCGCGGATTGCGGATTTCCCGAAAATCCGCAAAATCCGCGAGCGGAACGGATTTTCCGCCCACGCCTACTTACGCTGTGTAAAAGGAAACCTATGAGCACGCTGAATCTCTGACTCCCAGTCCCAACCTTTTATATCTGGAATCGCACCCTTAAGAAGCTCTATGACATAGGCTCTAACATCCTGCCCTTCTCTTCCTTCCGCAATACCCAAAAGTCTGATGTTGTTTCTGCGCTGCCTATTCTCAAAATCTTCCATCTTCCATAATATATCGGTAGTGGTCTTCTCTTGTTCCTGCCTAAATTCCTTCCAACCCTTTATTTCATCTTCCAGCCCCCCTGTTCTTTCTTCTACCTCTGTGACTCTCCCTGCCAGATCTACATATAATTTATTTACTTTATGGAGAGAACCTTGTATCTTTTTACTCTCTTGCCTGGCTCTACGACTTTCCACTCTCGCCTCGGTTTGTATTTGCTTCAACATTGTAAACATCATTTCAAACCCTTTTTGTGGTGTTTCCCCCTGGGGTTGACTCTGACTCTGGTTCTGACTTCCCCTCTGTCTAGTTCCTTGTTCCATACTTTGCTCATGTACCCCTAAAATGTCAATATTTTTATCTGCTGACCCCCCGGCAGACTCTTGGTACAGCTGTGACGTAGCCGAATAGTCCCAATCAAGTCTCTTTGCAACATCAAGATTCATAGAACTCACAGTGTCTTTTACTTTTCTCCGTTTTTTAGTCAGAATTTTTGATCTACGCTTTGCAGATAATTCTTGGACTAAAGCCTCTCCAGACTCTGATGTGGCTACAGTTTCTGTCACTAACCCCGACATTGTTTGGTCGCTCTCCGTCTCTTCAGCGCTAGAGGAGTCCTCTGAATCCCCCTCCTCTTCTCCAACCACCTCCTCATCCTCATCACCCTCTCCCTCGTTTACGGAGAAAAAACATTCATCAGTTGGGGAACCTGGTATTACCACTGTGCCATCAGTAATTAAAGCTGCCGTGTTCTTTCCTACTGACACTGTGACCGGGCTATTCATATTAAGTGCAGGGTTCATCTCTCCTTCAATAACTGCCAGATTTTTAGTGCTTACTTCATCCAAGGTAACAGCTCTGGATCTCTCTGTTAGAGCTTCTGACAGTACCTCTGTTAGTGCAGGGATCCTATTGGCATCAGCGAACATAGTATTTTCCTCAGTCTGGTGGCTAACACTGCCGACATTAACTACCGCTTCTTTTTCTATTTCCTGCGGACCCAGCATTTCTTCATTGCAAGTTTCTTTAACCGTTTGCTCCACTTGGGTATCACTCTCTCTCCTGATGTTCCCTTGCTCCTGCCCCTGCTTCTGTGTCATTACCCCTACTGGCAGTGCGGCAGCCACATCACCCATTCCTTGTGCATTCATAACATCAGTTACCTCTGCGGTTGTCTTGGGGGAGCGTGGATCAGTTTTTGCAAGCCCGCCTTCAATCGAGTGCTGAGCTGTGGAGGCACTCAGTAAACTTGCAGCAGGCTCTGCTGGGATTGATTCGGGAGCTAATACCCCCTCTGATATTCCATACGCACTGGCGGTACCAGCAGGCAAGAACGCCTCATACACTGAAGGTTGTCTCATGGTTGCCTGTGCTGAGGATTTTCCTTTATTAAATGTCGCCTTAGTCTTCTCCTTCTTCTTCCTCTTTTCTCCTACCATGTTGTCAGCCTCGTTGTTCCTGCCGGCGCTCTTACCCTGCTCGGCAGCAGTGCGCAACTCCTCCCGCTTTTCCTGTGATCGCATCAGCTTCTTCGCTCGGAGGTTAGCTGCCGGAGCGTCTGACTCGCTCCAGGCAGCTTTCTCTTTCTCGTCCCTCAGGCTCTTGGCAATCTTCGGAGCCATTGTCCGCCACAAGCTGAATACGGCGTCTACCGTCCTTCGATATCGCTTCTGTCTCCAAACAGAAGCCTTCACCATCAGCTGACTTGCTACATCCAATGACCGCGCCAACACTGACCCCGCCGTTAAGGAGGCTGTAGTCTTCGTATACGGAGTGTATTCCGTTACAGCAGCAGTCGAGAAAATCCCTTTTAAACTATGCAGCATGTCTTCTTGTCCTTCTTGTCCTCTTTTCCGCACGCATGGGTCTATGTTTCCGAGAAAAAATGCAGTCCGCCGATACTGAACACGCATCACCTTTCGCTCGGTAAGTGGTCTCATGGGGAGAAGGGAGAACACGTCCTCTCCCTACAGCCTGTCAGCGGCCATCTTGCCTCTTGATTCTCTGTATCCTCCTCCTTGAGATAATTATTCTGCTCATAATGCATCGTCTGAATTCAGTGCATTGATTTGGCTTTATGCAGTTTTCTTTGTATTCTAAACCCTCGTGCTGAGGTGTGTTTATGTTCAGTTATTTTGGGCTCTGTAATAAACTTAACTAACCTTCCTCAATTGTCCTTTGGTTACTATGAATCTGGAAGCGGTGTTTCTAAATTGACTGTGCATTAATGATTTTCTCCCCTTCACACTTCCATGCTGCCTCAAAGACCCATCGGAGTGTGTCTCTAGAAAAGTTCCAGAACAACTAAACAGCCCTTTCAGTGGACTGCAGTATTTGGGATTGGTGTGTGCCATCACTCATGGAAACCTACCAATCCCAGACATTATTGGAAAGTAGGCACCTGAGGCAGTGCAGGGTACTGTTGGGTGTGAAAATCTCACTAAGTCTTTTACCAAAAGTGAATTGAAACCATCACATTTTGTCTGGAAATAGGAGAACTGTCTCTCATCTCAATGGCAGAACGGCCCAAAATCTGCAGGATGTGGCAATTGTTCTTCATTTCAATCATTATGAGATTGTGGATAGCTCTGGTATTTGTGCTCAGAGTTGGCTGGCAGCCAGGGTTGCCTACCAACCCCTGACATTTCTCAAAACTAACATGCAAATGATGATGGAAGAATGCTCGCAAATCATATAACCACTCGTTACCACTTGGAGTAGCATCCCCTTCCTAACAGACTTGCTTTATGAAAATCAGTGCTGAATCTGCTCCTCATGGGCACTCTCCTTGCTGAGCTGCCAGGTGAGGTCCCTTCCAGAAGGAAACACAAGCAACCCCAGGCAGAATGGACATTTGCCTTTGGCTGGAAGTTCAAGAGTGTATTGTTACATAAATATAAGGAAATTGTCAATGTGGCCATGGTTCTGGTCTGTTTCTGTTGCTGCAGTAGGCGCACCAACCAGTGAAAGGCTTCATTGGGACTAAAAGAGGCGTGACATCCCCCTAATAATTTCTTAGTCAGGTCTTGGCCTCAGCACGAAAGTCAGATCTGCCTTCTGGAGCAACAGTGACATTGAATCACTGTTGCTGCAAACCCGGTAGAGATGAGCGAGTCAATATATGAACAGGAGGGCTGAGCCAAGGGTCTGGCTTGGCTGTAAGAACACTGCACTAGCTGAGACATGAACCTATTTACCATGGAAAGCATGCAGCTAACGTATAAATATGATAAAGTCATTTCAAAACTTTGAAAAAGAATATATTTCTGTACCGGTAAACTACCATTACTACGCGGCCACTACTTCGAATTACCGTCTGTACGCATCTTTTTCTTCGCAGGTACCATTACAACGCATGCTTTAATTGCTCCTGCTTCTACTTCGCAAATACCATTACTAAGCAATAATCATTACATTGTCATTATCTTAACAATGCTGGTAAGTACGTAAAAAGAAATAGGGACAAATGGTAGTGACTGCGTTGTAATGGTAGTTTACCAATTGAGCCTCTTATGGATTAGCTCTTCGTACCACACTACTAGCGTTCCTAAGAACAGGGGCGGGGAATAATAGTCTTGAAACTTCTAAATTCTCAGCGATTAAAGAGGGCGGAGCGGTGTCAGAGCTTTGAGCCAGAGAGCCGATCGTACGTGAAGACAGTGGATTTCGGAAAGGCAGAGGCTAGAATTCATAAACTCATATTCTTCTGTAACATGTGGAAGTATTTCACCTTTTTACTTCAAATAAATATCACTGCACTGAGGTACATTTAGCAAGTGATAGTTTTGAAACATGACCTTAAACATATTGATGCCTCACCCTCACCCTTATGACAATGCCACTAGTTAAATAGATATAGTCAATTGTCATGTGTCCCTGATATGTTGCCTGATATGTTGCCTAGATTCTTAAAGATGGAGCAACATTACACTCTGTGTTAAAACTAGTGCTTTTTCTACAACTCAATTACTGAATTCACTAATTAACAGGTATTCTCTTGTGTGATAATGACTAAAAAGAAGCTAGTTGAAACAGAATATTTTCCCAGGATCACACAATTTGTTCAAGTGGGGAAGCAGGGCCGGACTGGCCGTAGCTGCCACCGGGCGTTTCCCGGGGGCCAGAAGGGCGGGGGGGGGGGGGGGGGGGCGTTCTGGTTTTGGACCTGTGTAGGCTGGTTTTGTTACTGGGGGTCGGTTTTGTAGGAGTACTGCAATGTCGACCCCTTGTAACAAAAGCGGGATCAGTGCTTTTAACGAGCATCCCCGACACCTCCCCCCTCCGCTACAGGAGCGGTCGAGTAGATTGCTAGGGTTGGTTGCTGTTCCCTGTCTGGCCGTGCAGGGAAGCCATGGTTGAGCTCATATTACCTGTTTTCACATTGCATAATTCATCTACAAGATGGGTGTCTCATTCCCTCGCCTGTTTTACATCAAAGGCCACTGCCATTTTATTAATTATCGGTGCATGAAGTTAGAACCTGGGGCCATATGTATCAAGCCTTTTGCGATTCGTTAATGCCGAAATTTGCAGAATTTCGGCCTTAGAAAATCGCAAACGGCCTTTTTTCCGATTTTGAAATGTATGAAAAATTAGCAAAATAAGGAATCGCAAAAAATTGTGATTCCTTATTTTGCTTAAGCATTTAAGGAATCGCAATTTTGCGATTCCTTAAATGCTATGTATGAAGCTTTTAAAAATTGCGAATTCAGGTTTAGAAATCGCAAATTACCACCAACTTGTAGTTGGTGGTAATTTGCGATTTCTTGTAAATATGCACAATTGTGCATTTGTGAGGGTGGCATATGACGCACATACATGCCCATTGGGCATGTATGTGCGCCATATGCACACACATGTAATTTTCAGGGGTGCAGCAGGGTTTCCTTGAGACACCCCTGCACCCTTGAAATAATTCTCAAATTGCGATTACCAAATTGCGAATTCGCAAATTGAGATTTATTTCACAGTCATTTCTATGGGCCTCCTGACCCATAGAAATGAATGGGAAATTATTCCTTATTTGCGAATTTGCAAATAGCGAATTCGCAAATAAGGAATAATTGGAAATAGCTAAAAAATTGCGATTTTCTACATACATACCATTTTGCGATTTCTAAATAGCGATTCCTTAAAAATCGCTATTTAGAAATCGCAAATG
Source organism: Lissotriton vulgaris (assembly GCF_964263255.1). NCBI lineage: Eukaryota > Metazoa > Chordata > Amphibia > Caudata > Salamandridae > Lissotriton > Lissotriton vulgaris. The sequence goes on from NC_141695.1 coordinate 571,500,652, forward strand.
GTGATGATGATACATATGGCCTTTAGTGGCAGACAGAAGCCAGTGCCACATATAAACTCAGCTCATTTTGTCTTTGAGGGTCCAAGAAAAGTTTGAGCTGAGTCACAGTCAGGCATCTGGCTCTAATCTTAAGTGGTTCACCTACCTACGAAGAGGTTTGTAAATCGCAGGCAGGGCAGGGGACATGGGTCTGATTGAGCCTCTGCTTGTCACCCATGCAATATCTGTGTGCTACCTGCAAGGCTTCAAGTTGGTGGGCACTAACAGGTCTCATATGGGCAATAATTAAAAGCTGTCTTTAAAATGGGTCTCGATTGGGTTCTACATGAATGTGCTTTACAGGCAAAACATATTCCCACTAACGGCTATGAAAGTGTTGTGGTAATTCTTAACAGTGATGCAGTACCTGTTTACGCTTCCCTTTTACTTCTCTTGCAATCTCTATGGGTATTTGTTTTTTCCACATGTTGGGTTTCTGTAATTTGTTATGCTGCATATAACTCTCTTACGTGTACCAAATTGCTGTTAGGTGTCTGAAGGAGTTCTGGATGTGGGTGAGGGTTTATGTCACAGCACAAGTGAGAGCTCACAGTGCCTGCAGTGTGTCATAAAGGTGCTGGAGCGTAATGCACATGCAATTATTGGCCTCTCTGCAGAGTGCACAGAAGGATGGTGATATATGTGCCAACTGTGATTGTGATTTTATGGCAAACTGTGTGATCGAGATACATAGTTGTCTAAGTATTGATAGTGACAAAAGATGATTAAATTTAGCGCTTAAAGCTTAGTTAGTGGGTTGTGAGTGTTGGGGATGGTGATAAGATAAGTACATGCTTAAGAAAAGACTGGCTATATGGTGCAAAGAGGAAATGATGATGTGTGAACCATGCAGGTGGAAGATTTCAGAAAGATGTGTGGAGAAAAAGCTAGTAAGTAGTTCACAGAGTGACAGAAAGCAGGAGAAAGTGGTGCATGGTGCAAAGGGGAACAGAAGTGATTGAGACACTTGAATACAACCCCCCCTTCTGCAGATTTTAGCAATCTTTAATTCAGTGTCATATTTTCAGAATTAAACATTTTCAATTCTAATTATTCACAACAATATCACTGTTATTACCCATGTATTTGATACTTCTAACAAGCACTGGCAAAGCCAATAGGTCTAGCTTATTTTGAAGACATATGTTTGTTGTGTTATTTTTCTGGACACAATAACATATAACTCGCAGACAGGCACTCAAATAATGTCCAGGAGACATGTTTTGTAAACAAAGTATCAGTGCTTACCCCAACTCTGCATATCCCAGTCTATAGCGGGAAACAACGCTGTGTCAACATAGTATTCTCAACCCGGCGGCACCATGCAATAGTCCCATGATAACGCGTCAAATGACTGCATTAAAAGTAACACAAAGCCGCAAAAAGGTGAAACACGAACGCGAAAATAGTAGCGATGAGGCCAATCGCATACAAAAATCAGCGTTAATCATCGATAGGCCTGCAATTCCCACGTGTCATGCGGGAAAATGCACCATAAAAGCAGAGTAATAAAACGGTGAGATGCCAATGTACGGGTACAACCCCACATCCATGACATAGAACAAATGACCATTGTCCCACATCATATAGGCATCTCCTCACAGTCACAATGAACATTGACATACAGTCTGCATGTAAACTGCGCCAATGCTGACACATGCATGGAACACACCGTGAAACCGCATCCCCCGTCACATTGCAGAGGGACAAACAACCCCTCCTGCACACAGTCGTGTCATGACCATGATCAATCAATTATGAAAACGAGGACGGATGTAGAGGCAGTGACTCTCGCTTACGTACATGATGCCCATGTTGTGGGACTTGAGTCACAGGGGGCATCCCTGCATCAGGATGGTACATATCTGACGCCAAAAGGAGCCCTGTTGTCACCTGTAGGTCACAAATGGCAGCCAAAATGGATTGATCTTGGACACAAGTTGTAGTGTAGTACCTATATTCCAAATAGGCTCTGCGCATTGGAATAATATACCCTGCAGCTTAGACTTAGGACTGAAGTCGACTAGGTCTCTGCCGAATATATTAGAATTAATTTTGAGTGCCAGCTAGCTCAGAGGTCACTAGAAACTTTCTCGAATAAACAAGACGGGATTAGTCTCTGACAACCATATAACATGACAACTTTGTTTCCCCAGAATGAAACGTATCTCTAGAGTCGTGGAAACAATAGATGGCTATTTCACTCAGTCAATCGTGCATGCTTAGTTTTACCAGAGTTGCTTTAGAAATAGAGAGACGGGCGTTTTCAATAAAAGTATTTCTTGAACAGTCTTATTTCTTAAGCATAAGAAATGCACTGCTACAATTGAAATGCTAGTTAAGTAGTCCGAGGCATATAATATGAATAGTATTATAAAATTGTACTGTAAAAGCATGATATGGTTTCTAAGCCATAAACAAAGAATACATAAAATACATACAGTGATAAAATGATGGCTAAAAGTACTCAACTGGTGCTTCTAACGTATGCCTACCCCAGTATACCTAACCTAAGCCTAGTATGAGGGAGGAGTAAGTGAGGAGTAGTTTAAGTTTTGGTATTTCTCTGCCAAGAATCTGTTCAAGAATTCTCTACGGATCTAATCAGCTCTGTACCTTGGTTTTAGAATGATAGAGGTCTGGTATATCTCTCTAGGGACTCGATCTCCCCGCAACTAGCAAGGGTAGCCTGGAAACACTGTAGCTGGATTTCTCGGCAGGAGAAAAGACAGCGTCTTTTCCGTGCGTCAGTTGGAGGGTCCGCTTCCTTCAGCACTTGCATCAGCGGGGCGTCGGGCAAGTAGTTAGTCGATCTGCTCCGGAACCAGCGTGTGTTTTATTGGGCAAATATAGGCATATTTATACCCCTGAGGGTGCCGAGTCTGACATAAGATTGGACATAATATCGTCACTAGTGCCTTAGTTCTTGAAAACTCCTGGATTTCTTGGATAAATCAGTATTCAAGCAGGGGGAGGTTCCTGACTGCTGAGGGCTGGTTTTACCACAAAATCAATGTAGATTCTCGGAGTTTAGTGGAAGTAGCCATGCCGTATTAGGGCTGCGCCATCTATAACTAAATAAGGCAATGATTCTTTATGCCTATATAAGGACTGGATGGTTTGATCCTATATATGGGCATGAATCGGGAAAAATTACACTAGGGTCCTAGATTCCCACATAACAATGTGAAACGCTGAAGAGTAGGACCCCCTACTAACTGTGACACACAGAACAGGCAGTTCAAATATGTGACACCCCAAACAGCCTCTCTGCACAGAAGTGACACACCCACCGTCCATTAACAAATCATAAAATCGTTAGCAATACATGTCGCACTCACACTTGTCTGAGTGATGTGCCTGTACAGATGAGTGACATGCACTTAGGGAATGTTATTTTGGAATTCTTTTATTTGCATATGCTGTGCCTTTGGTTATTTTGTACTGTCCCATGATTGCCAAAGACTGTCACAATGTGACGTGCTCATCTGAAGAAATTTGCAATGATGGTCTACTGGCTATTCCTGCTGCGGCTGCAGTGGGGTGTGGTCCACCTGCCACATCTTCATCATCTTCGTTTGGTGCTTCTGGATCTTGTATCCATAGTACCTTGCTGCGTACACATATGTTGTGCAACACACAACATGCAACGATCATCTTGCACACAATGTCGGGCTGTACAGGAGTCTTCCACCTGTGACATCCAGGCACCTGAAACGTGACTTCAACATGACAAATGTGCGTTCCACAACGCCACTGGTGCATTTGTGGGCTGCATTGTACTGCCTCTGTGCCTATGTTTTCGGTTTCCAGAGGGGTGTCATCATCCAAGTGCAGGGTGCATATCCTTGGTCACCTCTGACAGTGCAGAGAGACATGAGTCAATAGTTGGTTCTGCATGATGTGTTGGCAGGCTCTCTGGTGTGTGATATGTGTGACTTTGTGATTCCTGATTGACATGTTCTGCTTGTTGCAAATGAGCGGCATCAATGTGTATTACGCAGCCTCACTGCTGCTCCTCCCTCCCACGAGCCTATTCATAGTGTGCGCAGTACGGTTGCATCACTTGCACCCCTATGGCACACCATTGTCCTGCCTGTCTGTGCATGTCCACAAGCCTGACAACGACACAGTGATGTTGTGCGCTGAAGGTGGTCCGCCACATGTGTGTAGACCTATGATAAGGACAGGGTGGATACAGATGTGCAGGTCATGCCTGGCTGAACTCGCCATGCGGTTGAGGGTAGACCTTTGGCTTATGCTGCGGAAATAGCGACACACACAACAGTTGGCATGTAGGATCCCAGACCCCGAGCGGACTTGCGCACCCTCATGTAACCCTCGGCTGACCCGCACTCCAGTGGCATGCTACATAGCAACATTGTACATTGCGTGATGGGTGGCGCAGACACTACACCAGAGACACACGCATTAGTTACTTCCTTGGCAAGGCCTAAACTCAACTACGCCCAGATCCATGTGTTGAATGACCACACCCCTACGCCATACACTAGTCCACTCGCTTACGCTCACAAGGGGGTCCGACACAGCCACTTGTCCCAGGTCTACCCCACTGCCTGAGGTGTCAAGGTTGCGCTTGCTGTACACGTGGTATGGATCGGGGCCCTCATGCATAAATAATGACCACACAGACACACTGAGATCATTTTTGGAACTGGCTACGGGCACGGGCGCCTGGCACCTTTTATTGCCAGGGTCACAAGTCCTGTGACGCCTGTGCTGGGTGGGTATTGGGTAGTGTAAGCCGCCCCTCAGGGGTTGGTTGGTGCTGGCAATAACTTCAACAGTGATCAGACAATCAGAAGTTCAAAGCACAAACAGCAAGGGTCCATGACTTGAGCTGCTCAGAGTTAGTGGCTTCGGATGCACTGCGGCCGGCACAGGCACACCTGCAAGGGCCGGTGACTTGCGGTGCACTGAGATAGGGCCATGCGAGCTGAGCGGGTCCTTGTTGATGTCCAAGGAGAATGTCACAGAGTGTTACGGGGGACAGTGGAAGGTGTCCATCCTGGGCATGATGCAGAGGGCAGAAGCAAGCAAAAACAGGCATAATGGAGAAGTTGAATGCCACAGTCTCCTTTTTCCCCCATGTCAGTATCAGCTACATGATGAAGACAACCCCCAGGCCATAGACTCAGATGCCTACAAAGTTCAACAGGAGAGTGTCCATGACTCCTGTGGCACAGAGTCAGCGGCATCAGAGCTGGAAGGGGATACAGTCTCCGATGAGGCCTGTACAATGATATGAACTCTGCCATGAAGAAATCAAGACTCAGTTCAAATTGTGAGTCCTACTTGAACACAGTGTGTGCTGGAGGCAGCGGTCAGTAGTGGCCCACAGACATGTGTCTTTGGCTTGCAATGCACAGAGCCAGTGGCACCAGTGCAGTTGTATGTATATATATAATATATATAAATTTCTTTATTCGGTTTTTGGCAATGCAAAACCATAAAAGCAATCACAAAGATTATACATTTTCATATTTAAAAAGAAAACAAGTTATCAAATATACGACATGAATATAACCGAATTCCTGAGTTTAAAAAGGAATAAGTTAATACCTATAATTCAGTTTTTTTTAAAGGTTATTCCTATGCCTAATAATACATTTAAAAAAGTTCAGTACGTGGTAACAGGTGCGTTCAGCATCTAACATCTGTTGGGATAACATGGCGGGCCGACACTGTCTAAAACCCCACCGTTTTAACAACGGAAATAGCCAGATCTTTCTGTGAGTGTGAAAATATTTACAAAACAGTATTGTGTGAATACACGACTGTGGGGACATGTCGTCACATGGGCAGAGAGCCAAATTTGCGTCCCAAGTGTTTTTTTCTGGAAAGGCCACAAGTCTATGAAAAAGATTCAGTCTAAACCTCGTCAGGAGCATCTTATCGTATGTGCTAAGTTCTAATGTGAGGTAGAGCTGCATTTGCGGGGTATGCTGTATCATGTTCGCATGGAGCACAGATTGTTTGGTCGATAGCAGGGTGAGTCTAAGAGACTCCAGATGGCTCAACGCTGTTTGCTTCAGGTCTCTCTTTGTTATTTCAGTTAGTTTCTCTGGAGTAGAATAGTACTTTTCTAGACCCAAGTCAGAGAAAAAGTGTCTGACATAGGTAAGCCATGCTATTTTGTGCCCGCAATCCAGTGCCATGGCATCCTCTAAGATGTGCTTGGTCAGCGCGTTTTTGTCCGACAGCCAGATGCGTCTCCAGAGTAGCAATGGCTGTACCTTTATCAAGTCTTCTATATATGGGATTCCCAGTTCCATATGGCAAGCGTAGATGGAAGAACACTTTGGGGTAGATAAAAGGAATCTCATGAATGAGTTCTCTACTATTTGGAGTGGACCAATGTCTGCATGTCCCCATACACCAGCCCCATAGAGAGCAATGGCTTGGCATTTTGCTGCATAGATTTTTAGGAGTTCAGCAGGTGGCCTCCTTCCAAGCCGCTGTGAAAAGCTCATCAGTGCTACAATTGCTCTTTTGAACAGGTGCCTCCTAGACTCGACGGCTGCCCTCCAATTTAGTCTTTCATCGATCATAATACCCAGATATGGGTACTGGGATGTCCTCTCAAGTTTTTGGTCATTTAAGTAAATGTTCTTTGTGGGTTTTCGCCCTCCGCCTGCCACCATAACAAAAGTTTTTTTTACGTTTATGTGTAGATCTAAGGCACTCATGAAGTCAGCATACTTGGTTAGGGATTTCTGGAGCTCGATTGGTGTGTGTGCTAAGATAACTGCATCGTCCGCGTAGAGCAGTGTGGGGATCAGGCGATGTTTTAGTCTAGGGAGGTCCTGCCCCCCCTCAGCATCATCTCCTCCAGTCCGTTGGTATACAGGGAGAAGAGGAAGGGGGCTAGGACATATCCTTGCCTTACTGCTCGTTCTACTCTGAATGACGCGGTGAGCTCTCCTTTTGTCCCATAACGCACTCTTGCAGAGGCTTCAGCATATAGCTCTCTTAGGAAATTCAGAAGGGGGGGATCCACCCCTATGGTTCCTAGGAGGGTCCAGAGTTTCGCGTGAGATACGCAGTCAAACGCGGAGGACAAGTCCACGTATACCATATACATTGTCCCTGGTTTTGCGTGGATATACTTGGACACAATCATGCTTAGATTAAGGGCCTGTTCTACAGTTCCAAAGCCTTCCCTGAATCCAAATTGCAGGTCCGATAGTATGTTTTTATCGTCTGCCCATTGCTGAAGTTGCTCTAAGACTACTCTGCCAACTACTTTACCCAGAGAGTCTAAGAGCGAGATGGGACGGTAACATTTTACGTCCTGGCGATCCCCTTTTTTGAATATTGGCACCATGATGGAGTTTGACCACGACTCCATCAGTCCCAGTTTTGCAGCTGCAGTACATACTCGTGTGAGTATGGGGGCCCAGAGATCCGGAAGATGTTTAAACAGATCTACTGGGACCCCATCGGGTCCAGGAGCTTTACCACCCTTACTCATTCGCAGTGCCTGTTCTATATCGAGTAGATCAAATTCCAGTGATATTGAGAATTCAACTGGGGGAAGATGATGATGTGATTCTTCTATTGGGGATGTAAATTTGAAGATATTAGAAAAATGATTTACCCAGGTTTCCTCATCTATGGCGACATCGATCTGGGGTCTGTTGGAATCAGATAACAGCGGGGACTTCACTATCCGCCAGAAAGTCTCGCTATTTTTCATGAGTGCGCTTTTATGAAGATTGTCCCATAGGGCTAGTTTCAGCTCTTGTTTCCTCATCTTTCTGGCCTTGTTATACTGTAGTCTAAGGTGCTGTATCTTTTGCTGATCTCTAATTGGTTGCCCAAGGGCCTTTTTTAGATTTGTTTGTGCCTTGGTACAATCATGGTTGAACCATCCTATTGGAATTGGGTTATTTTGTTTCGGGTTTCTGGTCAGCAATGCTTTTACTTGCTCTAGTATTACCTTAAAATTTTCAAGGACTGTACCGTCATCTACTGATAAGTCTAGACATTTTGTTATTTTGGTGTATGTTGTCTTTATTAATGTACTGGTCAATTTAGTGGGATCAACTTTTTCCCATTTTATGGTGTATCCATTTCTTTTACCCAGTTCAAGCCTATTTTGAGATAGGGTATTTGCTATTGTTGTTATGTGGGATATTGAGTGATTCAAAAGGAGGTCTAACCTAAGAGCGGAGTGATCACTTAGGGTGTTTTCCATGAGTTTGAAATCTCTACTTAGGTGTCTCAATCCATCTGTCAGAAGGATATAATCGACAGTGGTCTTGTGCCCCCTCCCTCGATATGTGGGTTCTAAGAGGTTATTGATTGGATCTATTTGATTTGCTATTGATAGTTCGAGGTCTGAAAGGAGATTATTCATGGCTAACCCCATTCTTAGATGGGGGAAGTGTATGAGAGGGATCTCATTTTCGTCCAATATTCCGCAACTTTGGTTGCCCGAGGACGGACAAGGGTGTAGGTTAAATCCCCTCCCCATAATATATGAACATTACCCTTTTTTTCATATATTTGTCTGAGGTGGACAATTTTTTCCTGAATTATTAAAAGAGTATTGAGAAAGTGATTGTCCTCTAAGTTATTGTAAAAGTTTATTAAGATGATGAAATCTTTTTTCCCTACCAGGAGGCAAAGCAGTTGAAAGTTTGGGAGAGATTCTGTATTTATTATCTTTAAATTTGTTATTGTATTGGCTATGTAGGTTACCAGGCCCCCTCTGGGTCTACCTGCGTTGCTTGGGAGGGCTGGGGAGAAATGCGTTTTATAGCCCACAAGATGTAAGACCTTCATGGCCCATGTCTCTTGTAGACATATTATCTTGCCTTCCTCAAGGAAATGAGCAGCAGAGCCATCCTCTATTTTTGGACGAAGGCCTGCAATGTTCCAGAAGATGACGGACATCAATAGTGTTTTATTTTGTGGCCCTACCGTCTTGTTCCCAGCAGGATCTGGGACTGGGACTGGAACAATTTGTACGGGAGTTGGAATTTCGACTAATGGTCAGTCGACCATTTCTAGGCCACTGAACCGATTCATAGTCGGTATGCCAGGTCAGTTTTCCCAGAGTGATGTATCTCTGTAGGTGGGTCTGTGTGGTCGATATTGGGACCCACCCCAGTGTTCCCATTCTCTGCTTCTATTCCGTGGTCCCACAATCTGCCACGGGCCCTCATAGTGCTGGTGATTTGGGTCTATTGACCACCAAGGGTTGTCATAGTCACTGTATCGTTGGGGTATTTTTGGTCCAGGGAAGTAAAGTTCCCAAGGTTGTGCGACTGCTTTGCGCCAGGTATTATCAAATTCTTGAAAATAGTTATTCTGGTGTCTTTTTGGATAGAAAAAAGAAAGAGGCTTTGTGTCAATCCCACCGCTTATACTATGATGCTCCCAAGAGCAGATGTACTCGACTACACTTGGGTCCTCAAAGGTGATCACAATACAATCTCCCTGTATTGTTTTTTTCCTGTGTCCTACCCAAGGGGTCCTGGATACCGCTGTTATCCTACTTGTCCAGTTGGATGGAATGGGTCGATTTGTATTCAACCAATGTTGAACCTTATTTTTTAAGGACCAGTTTGGTTCTGCCCCCTCCCTCGTAAGTTCTGGCACCCCAGTCATCACTACCACGTATGGGCATGCTTCAGGTGGCATATTTACAGGGAGCCTGCTCTCAGTTGTTCCTCTCAAACCTCCTTTATTTACTGGGGGATTTGGTTTTTTAGGGGCAGTGGTTTTTGAGGCTGGTGTTTTTGCAGCTGGTGTTGTTAATGTAGGTGTTTTTGGGGCCATATTAGTCTGAGGTGTCAGCGTTGGGGCTTTAGGGGGAGTTTCACTGTTGTAGGAGTAGGAGCCTTTGCTGCTATTTGTTGTTTAGGGGATGGGCAGACTAAACTTCTAGCTTTCTTTTGAGGGAATGGTACAGCTGGATTGTTTATCCCTATTTTCTGCGGTCCTTGAATTGTTTTTGACTTTGGATGGTTAGCAAGTTTAGTCAATTGGGTCTCGATGTTTAATAATCTGGTTTCTAACGGAAGGAAAAAGGAATTTAATACTGAAGCTAGTTTTTTTACCAGCTCCGATGTGTCCTGTTCTTTGCTGGAAATCGAAATGGCAGGGGAATCTGGGGTAATGGTGTCTGGAATATTCTGTGGGGGATGATGTATCGTCACGTGATGATTGGCGGCATAAACTGTTTGGGGTGTTGAGCCTACCAGGTTTGAAGTTACAATTGAGTCTATTGGATCAACCAGGTCCTTGGCTACAGTTTTGTCTGCCTTTTCCTTTCCCTTCCTTTTCTTAAGGGCTCCCTCCCTTCTCCCTCTTGCTTGTCTTACTTCCTTTGGGGTATGATCTGGTAGGATTTCAGGCGTTTTTTCTAGGTCAAAGTCTGAAATTGTTACAGAGAGTTGGGAGGCTGAGAGGTCTACTACACTTGGGAGACTGAGCCTATTGTTGCCTTGTAGTGATTGCGGTAGTGTACTCTCTGGCTCTGGGGTTCTTGCTACGGCCAGTAGCCCCATTGATGATCGCCTTGCAATGGCAAGATCAGTAGAGATTCTACCCTCAATCAGACTAATGCTTTGATCAATGAATGTGTTAGCCTTAGTAATAAAGTCATCCATTGGGCCTAATAGCTGCTCCCCGACCCCAGCTTTTTTTTAGCTTTTTTAATTTACTACCCCTCGTGTTCATTGTCAGTGTGTAGGATGCACTGCGACTTTGGTGATGGCAGATGAATAATCCGGTTCGGTAGCAATTATTTAGATGTGTACCTGCAGTAATAGTTTGTTGGAGCAGAGCTTAGAGTAAGGGCCCGGTCTGGTCTATCACGCTCTCGAACGGCCTCAAACGGCCCATCCTTTGCCCGGGCTTCGCTCCGTGCTTCGTACCGCGCGCGTCCCGCGAGCGCGGGCCTGTGTCAGTTTAAGAACGTGTACGTTGGGGGCGTGGCTACCGGGGAGAGCGGGCCAGGTGTGTCCAATTGGCCTTGCAGGGACTCCTGGTCAATGGAGTCCCTGCCCTTCTTGCTCACAGCCCCATTGAGCCAACAGCCCACGTTCGATTCCTCCCTGAAGCGGGACCCGCGGAGCGGGTCCGGCGAACAGTAGCAGGGGCTGGAAAGATGCAGGAAACAGAAATGCCGGGTAGATGTAGGTCCGAAGTGCCTCTGAATTGCCTTTGAGACAACACACAGTGCACAGAGCAAGCAGGTCCCACCAGTTACACTCAGGAACACTGCTGAAATCAGGTCCGGTTCGTTGGGGGCATGGCTACCGGGGAGAGCAGGCCAGGTGTGTCCAATTGGCCTTGCAGGGACTCCTGGTCAATGGAGTCCCTGCCCTTCTTGCTCGCAGCCCCGTTGAGCCAACAGCCCACGTTCGATTCCTCCCTGAAGCGGGACCCGCGGAGCGGGTCCGGCAAACAGTAGCAGGGGCTGTAAAGATGCAGGAAACAGAAATGCAGGGTAGATGTAGGTCCGAAGTGCCTCTGAATTGCCTTTGAGACAACACGCAGTGCACAGAGCAAGCAGGTCCCACCAGTTACACTCAGGAACACTGCTGAAATCAGGTCCGGTTAGTTGGGGGCGTGGCTACCGGGGAGAGCAGGCCAGGTGTGTCCAATTGGCCTTGCAGGGACTCCTGGTCAATGGAGTCCCTGCCCTTCTTGCTCGCAGCCCCGTTGAGCCAACAGCCCACGTTCGATTCCTCCCTGAAGCGGGACCCGCGGAGCGGGTCCGGCAAACAGTAGCAGGGGCTGGAAAGATGCAGGAAACAGAAATGCTGGATAGATGTAGGTCCGAAGTGCCTCTGAATTGCCTTTGAGACAACACGCAGTGCACAGAGCAAGCAGTTGTATGTAGTGTTTGATCACCTCTGTAACGGAGATCCCTTTGTCCTCTGAACTGAACCGCTTCTTCCTCTTACTCCTCTCCTTGCGTACTGTGATATGAACTCTGCCATGACGAAATCAAGACTCAGTTTCAAATGTGTCACCTACTCAACCGCAGTGTAGGCCGGAGGCAGCGGTCAGCGCCGGTCACCCACTGTGCAGCCAGCTCCTCCTGGATCTCTAAATCATGCCGTTGAAATGGCATGGGGAGAAGATTTCTGATTGACGGTGGTGGGGGCACCAGAGATGAGCGGGTGTGCAACCTGAGATGATGGCGTGTCCTACCTGGTACGTACTGTATTGGATTGGTGTGAGGCCATATCAGTATCAGCTCCAAGATGAAGACAACCCCCAGGCCATAGACTCGGATGCCTACAATGTACAACAGTAGAGTGTCTATGATTCCAGAGCTGGAAGGGGATACAGTCTGCAATGAGGCCTGTACAATGATATGAATTCTGCCATGATGGAATCAAGACTCAGTTCCAATTGTGTGTCCTTCTTGACCACAGTGTAGGCCGAAGGCAGAGGTCATCAAGGGCCCACAGACACATGTGGTAGGAATGCTATGCACAGAGTTGGTGGCACCACATCGAAGGGAGTATAGTGACATAAACTCAGCCATAAAATATGTACTCTGCAATTGTGTAATCAAGACTCACTTCCAAAAGTGTGACCTACTTGTCCGCTGTGTATGCCAGTGGAGTACGTCAACGGGAAAGGAGTACTGCGGGCCTTGCTCGCGGAGGCCATGCTGGTCTGAGGAGGTTGCCAAGTTCACAGGCCTTGGGCTTGGAGCTTGCACTGGCATGTGGTGGGCCCTCTTGGAGACACCCCAGTGTCTGCAGGTGAGCAGTGACGCCTGGTGTAGTGTAGTTCCTATATTCCCAATAGGCTCAGGCATTGTAATAATATATCCTATAGATTTGCCGTAGAACTTAAGTTGACTAGGTCTCTATTGAATATATTAGACTTAATTGTGAATGCCAGCTAGCTCAGAGGTCACTTGAAACTTTCTTGAATACACAAGAAGGGATTCGTTTCTGAAAACCGCATGAACATGACAACTTTGTTTCCTGAAGATAAAACGTATCTTCAGAGTCGTGGAAACAATAGATAGATATTTCACTCAGTCAATCATGCATGCTTCGTTTCAACAGAGGTGCAGAGAAATAGAGAGACGGGCGTTTTCAATAAAAGTATTTATTGAACAGTCTTCTTTCTCATGCATCTGAAATGAACTGCTACAATCGTAATACTGGCTGTAAAGTATAATGCGTACAGCAAGAAGAGTATTTATGAAATAATACTGTAAAAGCATGGTATGGTTTTCAAGCCATAAAATACATACATAAATTAAAAAAAGACTAAAAAAAAGACTAAAAGTACTCAACTGGTGCTTCTAAAATACTCCTACCTAACCTAAGTCTTCGTACGAGGGAAGTAAGTGAGGTGTAGCATAGGTTTAGTTTTCTCTGCCAAGAATCTATCCAAGATTTCTCTTAGGGTCTAATCAGCTCCGTACCTTTGTTTAGAATGAAGGAGGTCTGGTATCTCTGTCCCTGGACTCGATTTCCTAACACCCCGAAAGGGGAGCTTGGAAACACTGGAGCTGGATTCTCGGCGAGAGAAAGCCAGCCTCTCTGTCAGTGCATTAGCTGGAGGGTCGGCTTCCTTCGGCACTTGCTGTAGAGAGCTGCGTCGGGCAAGTAGATAGTCGAGCTGCTCCAAACCACTGTGCGTTTTCTAGGGCAGTTGTGGGCATATTTATATCTTGAAGGTGCCTGGTTTGACGTAAAGTCGGACATAATAACGTCACCAAAGAACCCCAAGGGGAATGGTAGTTCTTTGAAAACGCCATGATTTCTAGGACAAATCAATATTCAAGAAAGGGGATGTCCCTGATTGCTGAAGCTGAGTTTTCCATGAAATCGTTGTGGCATTTTGGAACTAGTGGAAGTAGCCATGCCTGTTTTTGGACTGCATGGGTTATGTCTAAATATGGTTATGATTTCTATGCCTATATAAGGGCAAGGTGAATTATACCTATATAAGGGCATGAATTGGTAAATTACACAAGGGCCCTAAAACGCTATAGAACACTCGATGTGCAGGGGTGGATGAGACTGGGTCGGGGACCAGCTGCGTGGGCAGCGGCAGGCGCACAGGATCGCAGGCACCGCCTGACATGGCATCAGACTTGTGGCGCAATGAGAGGCGCCGGCCTGGCAGACAGGTTGTCCATTCCGGAAGAGAATCACGCCCAGGTCTATGTGTTTTTTATTCACACCCTTATGCTAGCCTGGCGTACACTGGGCAAGCCCACTCTGAACATGCTTGCAGTGGGGACGTAACAAGCTATATTTCCGAGTTCTACCCCACTGGCTGGGGTAACAAGGTTGCGTCCACTCTCCACTACACTACCACCACAGCACTACATGTTGACATGGATATGTCTGTGGGCTGCATACTGCAGTCTGTCCATCACATCCACGCCACACTTGTCATTGTGTGTATTCTCATTCATGGGTCGCTTGCCTCCTTCGCACATGCCTGGTTCCCACCTCTCCCCACATTCCGCTATTGTGTGGCTGAGGTGCCCTGATGTTGATGGCTCATGTACATGGCTAGCCCAGGTTGCCACAGTAAGTTGTGCTGCTGTGTCTGGTGGTGTTGTGTGGAATGTTGTATGTGATTTTGTAACGTGTGCATTGCCAGAGTTGTGAGTTGCATGATTGTGGATTGGAGGTGTGTGGTGTGTTCATTTGGTACTAACAAACAAGCACTGCATTTCGTAGGTGCCATCCTGGAAGCGCCGGTTGATGATTGACAGTCTGAAGATGTAGGAATCAGGCACACTGCCTGGGTAGTTGGCGACAAAATTGGGGAAGAGTCCCCGGTGGTCCACTATTGCCTGCACATTGATGGAATGCATATGCTTTCTGTTGCGGTAATTGTGTGCAGTGTCGGCAGGGGGCACAAGTAGAACCTGTGCAGTCAATTGCCCCCTACATACAATCAAAAGGATGGCTGCCCTATATATTTCAATTAGTGGCTCATAGGGAGTCCATGGATTTCAGTTCCGCAATTTTGAGCTCACTGCATTTCAAGGCCGCACCACATCATAAACGAAACAAGAGATAGAAACATTTTTATTTTCTTTTTCAGAATATACTTTTTTTCTTTTTCACAATTGTGTCATAAAATATCACTTCACATGACATTATTTTAATCATAAAAAAAAACCCACATCACCCTCAAATCTTTCATTCAGACACAACAGAAACACTCCTCTAACATAACCTCATGCAACCATCCATCACATTCAGTTTATAACAAGTGAAACATCATCCATACAAATCTCCAAGTTATACACTGAAGATGTCCTGCAGTGTCTTCTCAGCAAAGCGTCGGAGACCACAGATGATAATATCAGGACGGGAAGTAGAAGTGCCAACGCGCGTTTCGGTGCCAGGCCCAGTCTACGGCCGCACCTTCATCAGGGCACATACACGATGGGAGAGGCGGGGGCAGACAATATCACAAGGCGGCCAATCTCACACCTGGGACACAGGATGTACGATGTAATAAAGATCCTTCAAGGTTACTAGAAGGCGGCTATTCGTGGGAGCAGAGCACCAAAAATTAATTACACTGACAGCGAGTCTCCAACTTCGCGTTGATTCAAGGGGCTTCTGTTCGGCGGAAAACAGATATAGCAGGTCTTTGATTAAAGTTCCGAGGTGAGACAGTTCTCAAAGCAAATAGATTTTTAAAAGCTCGGCTAGCAGTCCGGAGGCACGCCGTCAAGGCGGCAAGTAGTATTGACGGCTCCGAAGTGGGTCCGTCCGAGCCCCGGGGGAAATCTGATTAAATAGTTTGATAACTTGTAAGCTCTGTAACTAATAAGCAGAGGCTCCTGTCTCAGTGTTCCCGTGATTTCTCCGCCGTACGTTCTGTCGGTAATGGATCCGCTCATCAATTGCCCCCAACATGTGCATGAATCCAGCTATGGCGTAGAAGCCTTGCTTGGTCTCCAGCTGGGCCAGCGCAGTGTGGGGGAAGTAAAGTACAGGTACTGGGTTACCAAGCTGATGAATTCAGCCAGGATAGTTTTGAGGAACTTGGATGCGGCTGGCTGTGAGACTCCTCTGACTCTGGCGGTTGTTGGTTGGAATGTCCCAGAAGCCAACAGGTGCGGCACAGCCAGCAGCTTTGTCTGCAGAGGGATGCTGGTTGTCCGCTGTGTTGGTACTGTCAGCCTGTGAGCAATGATGTTCAGGATGCGGAGGATGGTTGTCCTTTTGAGTCTTAGTGGGAAATGGCTGTCCTGGGATGTGGTGGTGGTGGGTGTTGTGGCCCTGTTGAGGCTCCGAGCTGCATGATGAGTAGTTCCATGGCACCTGTCGTTCTTCAGGTGTGGCTATGGGCTGGGTTCCCTTTTCTGGTGCAGGTTGTTGTCCGACTTTGCGCCAGGTCAGAGCAGGTGTTAATTTCCTGCTGCTAACGCACCGTATCGCCTGTTTTGTGGTCTTATCGCTGATAAGGTTGGTCGTTGGGATGGTGCTGTGTGGTGTTGTCACCGCTTTTTGCTCCGGAATGCCTACTCTGCATCTTATTAGCGTTAGTTGCGAGGGTCATCTGTGGCGATGTTTTTTGCGGCTGCTTTCGCAGGTAAAGTTGTGATATGGGCTGTTAGCACCAGCTTGTGAATGAGGCAATAAATTTATCGCGACTTTGGCGGTGATAAAGTGCTGGCAACTTGGCCATAGATCCTTGAGAATATGCCCCTTTGTCTTTCGGCCTACTATCTCTGACTACTCCAACTCTCTTCCTTGCTCCTTCACTAACCCTCGCTGACCTATATCTCTCCTCATACTAGCTCCAGCTCCTCTTTCCCCTCCATATCTTCATTCCACTCCCCCCTCTTTCTTATAGCTGCCTAGAGACTGCTTATGTGTGGCCCTGGCATTTCCATGTTTTGGGTGTGTCTATTTGTGACATTCAAATGCCTTACAAGTGACACTTTAGCATCAGTCGAGACAAGTAGTAATGACAATAGTATGAGATACATTTCAGAAATGATTGAGTGATACTTTCAGACATTATTAGGGTTTAAGTTTCATTATGGGACACGCAGTTTCGTTTTTAAAGATTGCTGGCGACTACAAAAAACGACACGAGATGAAAGTGGTACATATCCCACCTTGGGTACACTGCTGCATCTAATCCTTGTGTTTGCGGCTGTAAAATATTACTCAGCTAGAATCGGTTGAGTGATTGCAATGTGTTATAAATTACTTGTCTCTTCCCTACTGCTCAGCCAGAGTGAGTGCTTGTGTTCTTGATGTTGTTTGGAATGTTGGATGTGTGTGATGTCATGGGATGCCTGGAGTTCTGGAGATGTGTGGAGTGGCAGTTGGTGGATGCAGGCTGATTAAAGATCACGGGCTAATATTATTGTAAGCGCAGCCCTCACGTCTGGAAAGAGAAAGTGAAGGTATGTGGAGAGCCTGTTACATTTATTTAGGTGCGGGGCACAGTGGGATCATCCAACTCTGTGTTCATTGGCACTACGGGTGAGAGAGGGGAGCTGGGATGGCACATATCCTGGGTTTCATCACACTTCTAGGAGGAGACGTGCGGTGACATTATTAGTGCTACAGTTTGGTGAATGTAAGTACTTTCACAATTTATTACGAGCAGCGCACAGTTTTTCTGCAACTAAGTGCAGGTATGCGGAGAGCCTGTTACAATTAATAACCAGCAGCGCACATATTTTCTGCATGTAAGTTGAAAATATGCTCACTTTAATTTTAGTTCGAGTGTGCAGGTGTTGGCAGTTTAACTGTCATGTTATGCTAAGTGTGCGCGAGCAGGGTAACGTGCACAAAACCTACCTGCTGTGTCTGCCGCAAGGAGGAATTCTCTGCCTTTCTGACATCGTGGGGAGATTAACAGTGCTCCTCTCTCATGTTTCCAAGCACCAGCGTGCCGAGAGCCACCCGGTGCGACATGTGATGCGTCCCGCCATTTTGTGGATAAACATTAGCTTCATGTCAGAGACTTGGGGGTAGATTTATGATGCCCTTGCGCCGCAATTGCGTCACTTTATTTGACTCAACTGCGGCGCAAACAATGCACCCTATTTACAACGTGACGCATCTAGGAGATGCGTCACGTTGTAAAGCCCTGCGCCATAAGGAGACGTTCCTGCGCAGGGGGGGCGTTCCTGCGCAGGAACGCCTCCTGAAAGTGGCTGAGTGAAATCTATGAGATTTCACTCAGTCACTTTCAGGTCAATGCTGCGTCAAAACCCTGCGCCTGCTAGAAGCAGGCGTAGGTCTTGATGCAGCATTGTGTAGATAGGGCACCCCCGAGCCTTGCTGGAGCTGCGTCGCGCTTGCGACGCAACTCCAGCAATGCGCCACATTTCCGGCACAGATGCGTCACGCATCTTTGCCGTTTTTGCACCATGGTGCGCCGCATTATAAATGCGGCGCACCATGGGTGGCGTAGCTGTGGCGCACTGTGGCTCACGTTAACTGGCGCATCCCTCGGGATGCGCAAGTTAACATAAATCTGCCCCTTTGTTTTTGCCAGTCGCAACTACCAAAGCTTTTGGAAATAATCGCAACGTGGGAGAAGGAAATGTACTTTGGCAACAATTTTTTTTTTTTTGACAACATGCAAGCTTATTTCATGAAGATGTCCTAACCAATGGAGGATGTTTATTTTCGGCAGGTGGACATTACAAGGGGATCACGCATGGAGGACACTGGACTTTGCTTTCAATTCGGGTGAGGGGTCGCTCACCAGAGTCTATGTCGGTTTATTTACTATGCATTTAAAATGAAATGTGTTCTGCAATGTGGTGAATTTTGTTGTTAGGGAGCTATTATCCTGTTTGGTCTGTATAGTTGGTGGTGTTTAGTGCTCAAGTTTTGCTCTCATAGAGAGGTGTTCATTGTTTCACAGGTTATGGGGTGGTGGTGTGAGAAGTGGTGGCAGCTGTATGTATGGCCCGTGTAGTTTGTTTTAGTGGAAAATACAGCTTCTGGCTGTTTAAGAGCAGAGATTATTACTCCATTGGAGACCTCAGGTCAGAGACTGTTCTCTGGAACACGAGACTTTCTCTTACATTATATTGCTGGTCAATTTAATGTTCGTCTCGTTGTGTGTGTGTGTGTGGGTTCTTGGTCATGGTTTGTGTCTAAGGTCTGTATCAGTCATATTTCACTGTGCAGTCGTCTTAGGGGAAGTCTTGGTGGTGGTGTACCTTGTCCTGAGGTTATTTGGTTAGGGTGGTTAGTGCCCTACGGTGGTGAGTTTGTGAGTTGCTTGCTATCTGGGGTGGTCAGTGCCCTGGTGCTGTTATTTTAGGCAGGTGAGTGCCCTATATAGGTGAGTTTGTGGAGTGGTGAGTACCCTAGTGTTTGTTTTTAGGGTGGATAGTGCCCTACGGTGGTGAGTTTGTGGGCCAGTATTATGTGTCGCATAGTTGTTTATTTTAGGGTGATGAGTGCCCTATGAAGTCAGTTTGTGGGGTGGTGAGTACCCCTAGTGCTTGTTTTTAGGGTGATAATGTGCCATACGGTGGTGTGTATGTGGAGTACTCAGTGCCTCAGTGTTGTTTTTTAGGGTGGATAGTTCCCTATGGTGGAGAGTTTGTGGGGTTGTCAGTGCCCCAGTGCTGTTTATTTTAGGGTGGTGTGTATCCTATGGAGGTCAGTTTGTGGGGTGGCCAGTGCCCCAGTGCTTGTTTTTAGGATGGATAGTGCCCTACAGTGGTGAGTTTGTGGGGTGGTCAGTGCCCCAGTGATTTTGGTTAGTTTGTGGGTTGGTAGTATGTGTTGCAGGTATGGGGTGGTTTCTTCCCCAGTTTTGTTTCACCGCCCTGTATGTTTGGTGAGATGTGATTTTGTTTCCCTAATGGAGGGGGATGGGGTTAATCTCCATTAATGTATTTATTGGGGATGGGGGTTAATCTCTATTAGTGTTTTATTTTTGTATTTGGTCAATTCCATAATTTTTATGCATGTATTGGTAAAATTATTTCATTATTTCTGATGTTTATATTTAATGATGTTTTTTATTTATCTACATAATTTCAATTTCATGCATGCATGTTGTAAGTTGTTTCCATCACTTCTTATGTAATGTATTTAATGATGTTCCTACTCTTGTGCATCATTTCTGTTTTTACTTTCCCCAAGGAAGGGGAATATGTTATAACTTTCTTGTCTCTTCCCTACTGCTCACCCAGAGTGAGTGCTTGTGTACTTGATGATGTTTGGAATGTTGGATGTGTGTGATGTCATGGGATGCCTGGAGGTCTGGAGATGTGTGGAGTGGCAGTTGGTGGATGCAGGCTGAGCAGCAGGGAGGCTGCTCCTGGTGAGGTATTTATTATCATCTTAACTTATGAACTTGAACTTGAAATTGAAAATAAGCTTTATTAAAACCAACGTGTGATATATACCTGGCATGGACTTCCTTTAATTACAACACAATGGTAATGATCAACTCTGGTGTCTTTGTCTCCAAATTTTCAACGATTAGGAAAAGAAACGTTACTCTCTGCTTGGTTATACTGATGCTTAGTGTTGGCATTTGCAAATTCATTGTGTTTTTTATTCACTGTAAAACTAACAGAACAAGAATACCTTCACACTCGCGTATTGTGTGCTCAGATTCATATACATGGAGGTCTGCCGAAGTACCGCCTTTGGAGGTCGGAGTTCCTCAAGGGTCGGTGCTTAGCCCGACCCTTTTTAACATCTTTATGACTCCATTGGCGGCGCTGGCGGAGTCTTTTGGAGGAACTCGTACAAAGCTCACTCTATTGAGAGAGAGCACCTCTGTGCACAACAAGAAAGACTCGCGGGTCTAATTCATTTAAACATCAAAAATTAATGCAGATTAAACGACGAATATTCCCAAGTGAATTGAATACGTTCATTAACTTTGTTCCATGATTCCAAAAAGTTAGTACCTCGTCCTTAAGTAGGTACCCGCCTTGGGACTACTCCTTTCCTCGCCTAACTTCCTTCACTTGGGTTCCGTTAGTTTTGATCTTATCTTTCTACTGCTAATTCCGCTTTCTTTTATCCACTTTTTTCATATGTATTAACACTTGGTGATCCTTTCTCTCACACGGGGTGACTACTGTCTAATCTTACTTTACGTTTGACTATTATTATTGTTTGACCATCGCATACACCTTCTAATTGGCGTTTATCTTTATTCTTGCACCCTTTTTACAATCGCACTGCTTGTAAGTGAGCACTTGTTTATGTTATTTTACTTGCTATGGCATTTGGATACCTGATTGAATTGTGCTTTTTTGGATTGTTTTTGTAGAGTAAGCCCCTGAAGAAGGGCGTGGCCCGAAATGCATCGGGATTTGTGATAACCTGCTTCAGAATGACTTATCTGATGATGGAAATTTAATTTTGGATATTTTACGTTGATTATGAAGCAGCAATTTCAACAACTGTTGAATAAACAGTAAAGACTTAATGAACTATTCGTCGTTTAATCTGCATTAATTTTTGATGTTTAAATGAATTAGACCCACGAGTCTTTCTTGTTGTGCAGAGAGGTGCTCTCTCTCAATAGAGTGAGCTTTGTACGAGTTCCTTGGATTTCACACTGCTTGGCCAGACAGTATTTCCTCTCGTAGCACACCACACATTTACAAAACGGATCACTTGTAAAATACTAAGCTGTGCGAGCTCCACCTTCATTCCAGGAGTCTTTTGGAGCCCAGATCATATCATACGCTGATGACACCCAGCTTCTCTTCACCTGTAAAAAGGGTATGGAGTTTGATGGAGAGAGCATCCGTGACTGTCTTGGGGCTGTTTTCAACTGGTTTCAGCGAAACAGCCTCAAGTGCAACCCTGATAAGTCAGAGGTGCTTTTCTTTGGGTGTCAGGCAGACCTGCCTTGGCAGGATTGGTGGCCGGTGAATATGTTTCCCCCGTCATCTTCCTCCTCGGTGGCTAAAAATCTTGGGGTTAAAATTGATAACAACTTATCACTGAAGTCCCAGATCACAGGCCTCACTGGCACATGTTTCGGTCTCCTGAAAATGTTACGTAAGTTCCTCCCTTTGCTTCCTCTGGTCCATAGGAAGATGACGGTTCAGGCCCTAATTTGTTCCAGACTCGACTATTCTAACGTTCTATATTTGGGTCTCCCGGACTACCTGTTGCAAAAACTCCAAGTGGTCCAAAATTCGGCTGCGAGCGCCATTTTTGGCCTTCCCCGCCATGCCAGAGTTTTGGATCTGTTACTTTCCCTTCACTGGCTGCCTGTCAGGAAGCGAATTGTCTTTAAGACACTCACATTGGCCCATAAGGCACTCCATGCTGTCGGGGCTAACTACATTCAGAAACGGCTTACCTTCTATAGGCCCACAAGATCCCTCAAATCTGAATCCCTTGGTCTGGCAACTGTCCCCATCATTAAAAAAGCTAGGATAGGGGGACGTTCTTTTAAACATCTTGCTCCCAAGCTGTGGAACACCCTCCCCCTGGAACTCCGCTGTACTCCTAATCAGGTGGCTTTTAGAAAGGGTCTGAAAACTTGGCTTTATAGTCAATGATAGGTCTGTTTTCTGTTTCTTTTCCTTTCCGTTTTCAGCTATGGGTCAGAAAGCGCCGGGACACTCCTTGGAGTAGCCGAGCGCTATATAAGACACCCATAACATTAACATTAACCTCTTTCGAGCTCTAGATTGAAGGTGTTAAATTGAAGACCTTCCTGTTGCTGACACGTGGCGATGTTTGCAGCGTCGTCAGCACTGACACCAGTTTCTGGCAGGGGCGTAACACAGGCCCCCGCAGCCCCTGCGTTGCGGGGGGCCCCGTGCTCCGGGGGGCCCGTGCTCGTGGGGCCCCGTGCTCGTGGGGCCCCGTGCTCCTAGACATCTGTGACTGTCTGTGATTTTGTGATAGGGAATTAATTATTAGGTAGTAAGTTTATGTAATTTACGTAACTATGCACAAACTCGCTCTAGATAAGATTAGGAGTTCATCAATTAAATGGTTAATCATGGTAATGGCCGCGCAGATGTCTGCGTGGCCTTACATATCACCATTATGGTGGGGCTAATAACCAATTGTCATGCGCGTCGCGGCTTCCGCAATTAAAAGTGGCGTGGCTGGTGGAGAGGCGCGGAGGCATCCCAGAGGGACTGAGAGGCACAGTGCGGCGGCCGCCGCCCATTATTTCTAAGCCCGCAGGTAAGTCTGAGAGTGAGACTCTGACCGTCCAGTCGGGGTGAAATGGAATGTATCATGGGCACGGGGCTGGGATTAAAAGCAAAAATGTATTCATGTGGTGGGCGGTAGATAGGCCCCGAGTCCAGTTCTGCGTAGTGGAGACAACAACCGTGACGATGACAATGATTTTCACCAGTTTGAGAGAGCTAGGTGGATGGTGATAGAGCCTTGCGCCTTTGCGTGGCTTCACTAAATCAAAAATGTAATCCTGACGGGTGATTGTCATCGTGACAACGCTGACGATCATCATTATTACAATTTTTTTTTACATTATCCTTAGGCTGAGGGAGGAGCTGTGCAATAATCTCACAGCAAAACCAACAGATAGTATGACTCTCAGAGGAGACCCACCTGTTTTAAATTACCCCCTAGATACAAACCAAGCATGGCTGCCACAAAGCTGGCTGCATTTGCCAATCAGCGCTTCCGATAATGTGTGCAGGTACCTGTTGCCATGTTTTTTAGATTGCTTATGTGCGACCTACATTTCAATTGCCAATGCGATTGCTGTCTCAGAGCCCACGAGGTACCAAAAGCCTCTCTTGTTAGGTATCGAAAATATAGAGCAATAATACCGTAACATAAGCACTATTCATTAAGATGTTAGGGAGGATACACTATAGGATCCTCTTTAGTTGAGCTGGATTCATTGTCTTCGTTACGGCGCCAAACTACAGCACGCACCATCGGCCGAGCATGATTTTGGGCAAGGCAGCCTCAGCTCTTTGGGTCCGAGCATATTGTGTATCTTTAATAAGACCAGAGCAGTTTCCGACTGTGGTGTTAAGTAAGACGAAATCAAAAAGCTTCACAGGAATGTCACCAGTAAGAGGACATATTATAGTTGGATAAGTATCCACAATGCATTTAATCTTATTAATTGTGTGTGTGTGTGTGTGTGTGTGTGTGTGTGTGTATATATATATAGCCAAAGCAGCCGCCTCAGCCCAACACTCCAACACTGACGAAAGAACGGACCCAGATTAAGGTGCTTTAACCGTGGTGTTTTATTTCAGCAAGCCTGCCGCCGCCATAACGCGTTTCGCCTTTCACAGCTTGATCACGGGGCCCAATATATATATATATATATATATATATATATATATATATATATATATATATATATATATATATATATATATATATTACCTACTGGCTATCGCCAGTAGATATATATAGTTAGGATTTTTTCCCTATGGGATTTTTGAAAATTCTATGTCTAATAACTTTGGCGTTTGTGGACGGAATCGGCTGAAATTTTCAGGAAAATGGCACATTTTGTTTCTGAGCAGCCCCTGAAAATTTGGTGGGGTTTCGTCAAGGGGGGGCCGAGAAAAAAGGGGGGTCCCAAAACGCATTTTTCCCATTCATTTTTCCATAGGGCGGTTGGACTCACTTTTAGCTCGAACGGCTGAATGGATTTGCACGAAACTTGGCAAAATTGTAGGGACTGTTAGCCCGATGTGCCTTTGCTAGGTCTCAATATATGTGCTCCAGTAGTTTTTGAGAAATTAACGTTCAAAACAAGATATATATCTGTAACAGCGCTCTGGGCAGCGATCCGGTCCGCTTACTTTTCGCGAAACGGAACTTTGCGCGCAGAAAGCTGATTGGCTCTCCGGTGTCTGTCAACATTCTAAACAGTCCGGAGCGGCCGCCATCTTATCTCTCGGTAGGATCGAGAGAGAAGAAGAGGTGAAAAACGAAGGGGGAATTTAATGAAAGGGGGCAAGGTATACCCCTCTTGACCCCCTAGGATTGTTGTTGGGGTTATTAAAGGGTCCCGTGGGGAAAATAAAAAAAAAAAGATTTTTCACGGTAGAAGCGCTTCACGGGCCGCGAACTGGGCCGCAAACTGGTAGCGAAATGGGAATTCGCCATTTTGTGCTTCGTTTTAATTGTTTAGAGACAAAAATTATCGCCGCACATCGGCCACAATGCATGAATATCGCTGAAAAGTCAGCGATATTCATGCATTATCCAGCAAATGCTCTTAGCCATGTTATCCACCTTCCATTGGATAACAGAAAGCTGATTGGCTCTCCGGTGTCTGTCAACATTCTAAACAGTCCGGAGCGGCCGCCATCTTATCTCTCGGTAGGATCGAGAGAGAAGAAGAGGTGAAAAACTAAGGGGGAATTTATTGAAAGGGGGCAAGGTATACCCCTCTTGACCCCCTAGGATTGTTGTTGGGGTTATTAAAGGGTCCCGTGGGGAAAATAAAAAAAAAAATGATTTTTCACGGTAGAAGCGCTTCACGGGCCGCGAACTGGGCCGCAAACTGGTAGCGAAACGGGAATTCGCCATTTTGTGCTTCGTTTTAATTGTTTAGAGACAAAAATTATCGCCGCACATCGGCCACAATGCATGAATATCGCTGAAAAGTCAGCGATATTCATGCATTATCCAGCAAATGCTCTTAGCCATGTTATCCACTTTCCATTGGATAACATGGCTAAAACTGCTCAGGGCAGGTGTTAGCTTTTGGAGATATTCGCGCTTAGCGCGAATATCTCCAAAAGTTGGTAATAGGAGATAGCGATGGTTAGGGACTGTTTCCAGTCGCTAAAATCTTGGCACGCCCACTTTGCATGTCATTAGTGATAAATATCACTGATATGCAAAGCGGGGCCCAAGATGGTCGCTATCACCTTTTAGCTGTCACTAACTGGTGTTAGCGACAGCTTGGTAATAGGGAGATAATTTTATCTCTTTTTTTTTGGCTTTTAAAGCCCAAAAAGCGGAAATAAACCCCCTTGATAATATGCCCCATGATTTCTCGGGGGTTTTAGCTGACAGGGCTTGGTATTGTGTTACGTGCTAATTCTTCCAGGAAACGTCAGAGGGTCGATGCAGGGGTTCTAGAAGGGGTGATAAACCATTTAAGCCTCATGAACAAGCGCATGGTCTTTTAAAGATTTGTGAAGTACTCGGGGCGGCGGTGTGTGTGTGCCCTCTTTCAGGAGCGGGCGGGGGGGGCACTGCCAGCAACTTGCCAGGCCAGGCAGTGTTCAACACGTGCATCACCCTTTCTCTGCCTGCTATTGCGCTCCATGCTTCGGAAAGGTAAGAAAAAGAACGTGCATTTGAGTTTGAAATGTCCGATCTTGTAGCAGTACACTTGCAAAGCCCACACATGACAATAACCCGATTCAAGGCCCCATTCACCCGATTTTTTTAAACATATATAGCACTCCAACAAAGTTAGATTTTAAAACTTTATTAACATTTAACTATAATGAACGGAACAAAAAGTGTAAAAACATTTAAACATTTTTCACCCAAAAAAGCAACAATGGTCAGAAGCTGTCTTTTGTGCGAATAGTCCCAAGGCAGCACAACGTGCAGAGTTCTGGACGGCACCCAGGTGATGTCGCCTGGGTGCCGCACTGGTTTTGGGATCCTACAATGCTGCTCCGAAAATTGGCGTGGGGCGTCCCGGGTGGGGCGGGGGGAGGCCTCGTCAGTAGCGGTCTGTTGTGCGAATAGTCCCAAGGCAGCAGAACGCGCTGAGATGTTGATGGCACCCAGGTGATGTCCAGTAAACTGCCGCACTGGTTTTGGTATCCTACAATGCTGCTCCGAAAATTTGCGTGCGGCGGCCCGGGGGGGGGGGGGGGCGTGGGGGAGGCGGCGTGAACGGGCCTCCCCAGGTGGCGGCCATCCAGCTGAGTTGCGCCCGCTCTTGCGGCTACAGCGTCTCGCTCACCATGTTGTTGAGTTGCTCCCACTCTTGCAGTGCAGCGATAGGCGCCTGCCACATGACTCTTAAAATGGCGGACGGCTCTTCGGTTTTGGGCCTGGTGCACTGAAATGGCCCTGGGACACCTTGGAACTCGGACGCTTGCCTGCTAGGGCTTGGGCTCCATTCTCGAAAAGCGTCCCCTCAGCCGTGAAGATTCTACAAAAGTCTTGGGGGCCCCCGACTCCCGCAGGCTTCCGGTGGGGAGCGGCTGCCATGATTGCTCGCGGAATGACCACGACGGAGTCACGAGATGGTGGTGCTCTCATGCTGACGCCAGCTTCAGTCTGAATGATCCAGAAACAAGGTGGGGCTTTCATCGTTTGGGAAAAAAAAATGTTCTAAACCAATGAAAAGTGTTATTTTTAGGTCATATGACCAAGCCTTCCATCATTAGGAAACCAAAAGTAAAATGATCCAATGAAAAGTTTTATAAACAAGTCACATGACCTGTTATGCGGCATAGGGCTACAAAAAGCGTAGAAAATCCGTTGGCACGTGAGGCGGCGTCAGTAGCGGACCGATGTGCGAATAGGCCGAAGGCAGCACAACGCGTCGAGATCCGGATGGCACCGAGGTGGTGTCCAGCAAATTGTCGCACTGGTGTGGCCATCCTACAATGCTGCGCCGAAAGACGGCGTGTCCAGCTGAGTTGCGGTCACTCTTGCGGTACAGTGACTCGAACGCGCCGAGATCCGGATGGCACCGAGGTGGTGTCCAGCAAAATGCCGCACTGGTGTGGCCATCCTACAATGCTGCGCCGAAAGACGGCGTGTCCAGCTGAGTTCCGGTCACTCTTGCGGTACAGTGAGTCGAACGCGCCGAGATCCGGATGGCACCGAGGTTGTGTCCAGCAAGTTGCCGCACTGGTGTGGCCATCCTACAATGCTGTGCCGAAAGTCGGCGTGGGGTGCCCCGTTGGCTTATGAGGTGATGTCAGTAGTGGACCGATGTGTGAATAGGTCGGAACCAGCACAAGGCGCCAAGATCCGATTGGCAAGTCCTGGATGTTGAGTGCCATAGTTGAGAGTTCTGAGCAGTGCTTGTAAGACTATCTGAAGCTTATTTGCACCTGCTGCAGCTTCACTGTTGCCCAAGGTGGTGTCCAGCAAATTGCTGCACTGGTGTGGCCATCCTACAATGATGCGCCGAAAGACGGCGTGTCCAGCTGAGTTCCGGTCACTCTTGCGGTACAGTGACTCAAACGCTCCGAGATCCGGATGGCACCGAGGTGGTGTCCAGCAAGTTGCCGCACTGGTGTGGCCATCCTACAATGCTGCGCCGAAAGTCAGTGTGGGGTGCCCTGTTGGCTTATGAGGTGATGTCAGTAGTGGACCGATGTGTGAATAGGTCGGAACCAGCACAAGGCGCCCTGCACTGTTGAGCTTTTTTCAATGCCTGTTTTTTGTTGTTTCCCCTCCATCAAAAACAAAAAAAATATATAAAACTGTGCAAAAATACAAAAAAATGTTTAGATAAGCAGTGCTTGTAAGACTGTCTGAAGCTCTTTTGCACCTGCTGCAGCTTCACTATTGCCCTGGTGTGGACAAAGATCGCCCATGACTTAGGCTGATTGAGAGTTTGTAGAAAAATGGCTTCAGATTTTCCACATATTACTCTTCAACATTCTTCCTAAATGTAACAATGTGAGACTCACTAGGAGAACGGCTGTTTATCTTTCCTTTCAAAATGCTGCCAACAATATTTTCTGAATGGAAGACAACATCTTGTAGCATAAAGGGCCGAAAGGGGTTCTGGTCTGGCCGATTGTTGGTGGAGACATTTTGACTATATCTTGGACCTGCCCGGCCTCGCCCAAAATGGCGCCGGTATAAATGGGACTCGTAACTCCTTGCCCGCAAATGTATATCTAGAAAATGTTATTGTAAGTGGCCCTGTCTTATTTTAATTACAAAATGTACGTCCACCGATTCCGCAACTGTTAGACACCTTAGTTCTTGCAACCTAGGCCCGCTCGTTACGTTCCTCTACAGTGTAAATGTCTCCTCATCATATACGATTTCAGTTTGCTCCGTGGCCGGCCCAGGTGGTTATAGGCCTGTATTTGTATACTGACATTTTCACAATAAAGGTTTTTAAAACAAAACACGCTAGTAGTATTTACATTGGTAAAGTTTTTACTTTTAGTCACTGTTTTCGAATCAGTAAAAGGCAAGTGAAATAAAGCAGTCCAATTACATGACGGATAAAAGGTATAATATGTAGGAACGTAGTAAAGATAAATGGTCAAGGGCAGTTGTGTTTTCCACTCCTGCAACATAAAGTGATCGATAAGAATCTGATAATCAGGCGTATCTGCGACTAAGACAGCAGGCCGAGTCTCTTTTACTCAACGGCTCCGTCATGGAACGAAGAAACGCCCTTTTTCTCGAAAAAGGAATATATTTTACTTGCAGGACAGTTGTAAATTTTCCGGGAAAGTACATTAGCCTGGAATATTATAACATATATGTTTTTAAAGAAATAATGTTCGAAAACAATAAAAAGCGTAATTTTTAGGTCATATGACCAAGCTTTTCATCATTAAAATAACAAAAGTAAAATGAACCAATGAAAAGTTTTATTAACAAGTCACATGACCTGTTATGCTTACGTTACGGGCTGCGCGCCGCGCCCCGGATCACTTCCGGGTGCGCTAACGCGGCGTGTCATATAACGCATTACGCGACAACGTAGGTCAAGAATATAGTCAAAATGTCTCCACCAACCAGCGTTCGGAACACAACCCCTTTCAGCAGTCCAAAAAGTTCTGTTAAATGACAACAGAGGGGACAGGCAACAAGAACCATCAGTCAAAGAGGGGAGGGCAAGTTCTTCTCTTCCGGGTCATGTTGGGGCGCTACCGGAACTGATCGAATTGGTAGTCTACAGTGTTTCTGGATGTTTCAGACTAAAGCTGGCGTCAGCATGAGAGCACTACCATCTCGTAGCTCCGTCGTGGCCATTCCACGAGCAGACATGGCAGCCGCTCCCCACCAGAAGCCTGCGGGAGTCGGGGGCCCCCAAGACTTTTGTAGAATCTTCACGGCTGAGGGGACGCTTTCGAGAATGGGACCCAAGCCCTATCAGGGAAGCGTCCGAGTTCCAAGGTGTCCCAGGGCCATTTTAGTGGACCAGGCCCAAAACCGAAGAGCCGGCCGCCATTTTGAGAGTCCTGTGGCAGCCGCCTATCGCTGCACCGCAAGAGCGGGAACAACTTAACTACATGGTGAGCGAGACGCTGTAGTCACAAGAGCGGGCGGTAAACAGCTGAATGGCGGAAGAGGCACAGTGTAGCAAAAGCGGGCGGAATGGCAACTAAAACGGTAAAGGGGCGCCCCACTACAGCGTGTCTTCAGGTCAACGGATTGTGGGACAAAGTCCAGAATAGAAGAGTCATCAAAAGGCAAAAAGTTCCGCCGGACCCCGGGAGCCGGCCGCCTATGTCGGGGGCGATCTCAGGCTACACCAGTGCTATAAGACTTGGGGAGGGGGTCGGAGCCAAGCGTCTTCTCCGAGTCCGTGCCATCACACCGCCCCTCGGGGGCCTCCGTCAAGCGGTTTAGGGAGGTACCATATAACATTGTTTTCAAATGCAGTCAGGTCCACAAACGACCCTCACTTACTTTGAGAATAGTGAAGCTGCAGTAGGTGGAAATAAGCTTCAGACAGTCTTACAAGCACTGCTTTTGTAAAAATTTTTTGATTTTTTTGTATTTTTGCACAGTTTTATATTTTTTTGTTGTTTTTGATGGAGGGGAAACAACAAAGCACAGGCTTTGAAAAAGGCTCAAACTCAGAACTCTGAACTATGGCACCCAACATCCAGGACTTTCCATCCGGATCTTGGCGCCTTGTGCTGCTTCCGACCTATTCACACATCGGTCCACTACTGACATCATCTTATAAACCAACGTTATGTAAATAGTTATTTAAAAAAAATGTTTTACCCTGTTTCTTTGCTGGTGTGTTGTCTATATTTTTAATATTTGCATAGGGTTTGTCGTTATTTTGGGCGGGGTGGGTGACGGAGCCGAGCTGTCTTGCAGCCCTCATGGTGTGGAGCTCAGTTCATCTCACTATTTTCGTATTTCTCATGAAGGGTTGTTTATAATATTTCTATTTTAGCGAGGTCAAAAAGAGATCCAATTAGTGGCCTACTGATTTTGCTCGATTACTTTTATTTTTTTACACGATTTTTCACGATCTGCAAAGACTAAACAGAGTATTGCGACTTTGTGCTTGTTTGTAAATAGAGAATGAACCAAAGAGAATCAATTGCAAAACAGTAAATGCTTGGATAATAATCAATCAAATGGAGAGACAAGCAGGCAGGACGGATTACAACGGGGGTAAAGGCCTGCGTTAACTACTCTTCACTATCTGCAAAGAGAGAGTACTACTAAGAGAAAAGAGGGGAGGGGGGCAGCGTTTAAAGCACATCAGCGTGCATAAATACGAAAATGTTTTTATCTATCACGTACTTGACATTTTAAAGCTTTTCATATTTGCTATTAAAAAACCAATGAAATTCACAGAAAAAACCATAGGTTATAGTGGATATATAGTTAGGAATTTGCATTTACAAAACCTTGAAAATTCAATGAAAAAACCATTGGTTTTAGGCCATATATAGTTAGGGATTTGCATTTACAAAACCTTATTTTACTCGCATAAAACCATTGAAATTCCATATATAGTTATAAGCGCTAACTATATATCGCGCACCCGCAATCCACTGCAGATGATGTCACATATTACATCATTCATGACATGGTTAGTGACATCACTGATGACATCACTGATGACATCTCAAATGACATCACTGATGACATCACTGAAAACATCTCATTTGACATGACTGATAACATCACTGATGATATCATTCATGTGATAATACCATGAACCTCTTCAGACTCTAATATAACCTTAGATACAATCAGTGTAAACAGACAGTCACAGACTGTCACTCATCCATGGAGTTACTCACACACCTAGTCAGTTATGCCAAAAATCAATCACACCTCCATTTTCTCAACTATACAGTTATACACACCTTACTTATTCAAACATATACTAACACATATTTACTTTACTCTCTTATACAATCTCTGATACATGTTCACAAGGATCCATACAGCCACTCACACATTCACTGGCTCTTATGCACAGTTATTTATAGATGCCAACTCTCACATGTACTGTGTTTTACATATGTACTTAATTTGACATGTAGCACTGAGATATCCATTCACTCACTAATACACTCATGCACAGTCAACCGCCCATACAGCTGTTTGCACATGCACTTTTGAATCTATACATATAGTGAATCAACTACTCACACATCTATGTACAGAGTCACACACCTTCCAGCCACCCATACACACACACTCAGTTTCCCATACAAATACTTGGACAACCAATCAACCCATACAGTTACTCATATAGCTACTGATCAACATATGCAGCAGTTTGTAGAACAACAGATATAATGATGCACAAATTAAAACAGTTTAGTCACTAACCCATGCACTCAGTGAGACACATTTAATCACTCACTCAATCAGTCAGTCATGCACCTAGTAAATCCTTCATCCAGACACTTATATATCAACTCATTCTTCAATATGTAAAACATATTTTAACTTTACAGAAACATACAGTCACTGGATGTTGTAATCAGTGATGTCATCAGAGATGTCATCAGTGATGTCATCAGTGATGTCACTAACCATGTCATGAATGATGTAATATGTGACATCATCAGCAGTGGATTGCGGGTGCGCGATATATAGTTAGCGCTTATAACTATATATGGAATTTCAATGGTTTTATGCGAGTAAAATAAGGTTTTGTAAATGCAAATCCCTAACTATATATGGCCTAAAACCAATGGTTTTTTCATTGAATATATATATATATATATATATATATGAAAAAACCTTCTCCCTCCTGGACAGAAGAAAGGGACACAGCGGGGCTCATCAGGGTAATTTATTCAGAGAAGTCGGCATGACCGGTTTCGGCTAACAGCCTTTTTCAAATGCCTCAGTCCATGATTCAGAGTCCTCGAAAATGTTCAAATGAGCTCCTCCCACCTCAAATAGCAAAGGGCCCAGCTGCAGCTCATTACTGTGTCGACGCCCAGTGGTCCCTTGCCACGAACCACTAGTCCCATCATACACCTGGCTGGAATTTCGTGAGCTGCAGTAGGAGTCTTGAATGGCGATACTGGAGGAATAAATCACCCTGGGTCCCCTCCTTCCCACCTCTTCACGAAGCGGCACCAAGGCTGGAGACACAACGGAATGAATGCGCCTCTCCACGCAGTGTTGGACTGCAGTCCGCAGCAGCATGTAGGTTACCACAGGTGAGTAGGTGCGATCGTGGACTTCCGATACCTCGGACACAACTTGTTTCCACACGCAGTTTCAACACGCCAGTGTTCTCCACGACCAACTTGCAGGAAGGGTCCCTTTAAGCGCACCACAGGCTGTGCGCAAAACATGAAAAAACCTTCTCCCTCCTGGACAGAAGAAAGGGACACAGCGGGGCTCATCAGGGTAATTTATTCAGAGAAGTCGGCATGACCGGTTTCGGCTAACAGCCTTTTTCAAATGCCTCAGTCCATGATTCAGAGTCCTCGAAAATGTTCAAATGAGCTCCTCCCACCTCAAATAGCAAAGGGCCCAGCTGCAGCTCATTACTGTGTCGACGCCCAGTGGTCCCTTGCCACGAACCACTAGTCCCATCATACACCTGGCTGGAATTTCGTGAGCTGCAGTAGGAGTCTTGAATGGCGATACTGGAGGAATAAATCACCCTGGGTCCCCTCCTTCCCACCTCTTCACGAAGCGGCACCAAGGCTGGAGACACAACGGAATGAATGCGCCTCTCCACGCAGTGTTGGACTGCAGTCCGCAGCAGCATGTAGGTTACCACAGGTGAGTAGGTGCGATCGTGGACTTCCGATACCTCGGACACAACTTGTTTCCACACGCAGTTTCAACACGCCAGTGTTCTCCACGACCAACTTGCAGGAAGGGTCCCTTTAAGCGCACCACAGGCTGTGCGCAAAACATGAAAAAACCTTCTCCCTCCTGGACAGAAGAAAGGGACACAGCGGGGCTCATCAGGGTAATTTATTCAGAGAAGTCGGCATGACCGGTTTCGGCTAACAGCCTTTTTCAAATGCCTCAGTCCATGATTCAGAGTCCTCGAAAATGTTCAAATGAGCTCCTCCCACCTCAAATAGCAAAGGGCCCAGCTGCAGCTCATTACTGTGTCGACGCCCAGTGGTCCCTTGCCACGAACCACTAGTCCCATCATACACCTGGCTGGAATTTCGTGAGCTGCAGTAGGAGTCTTGAATGGCGATACTGGAGGAATAAATCACCCTGGGTCCCCTCCTTCCCACCTCTTCACGAAGCGGCACCAAGGCTGGAGACACAACGGAATGAATGCGCCTCTCCACGCAGTGTTGGACTGCAGTCCGCAGCAGCATGTAGGTTACCACAGGTGAGTAGGTGCGATCGTGGACTTCCGATACCTCGGACACAACTTGTTTCCACACGCAGTTTCAACACGCCAGTGTTCTCCACGACCAACTTGCAGGAAGGGTCCCTTTAAGCGCACCACAGGCTGTGCGCAAAACATGAAAAAACCTTCTCCCTCCTGGACAGAAGAAAGGGACACAGCGGGGCTCATCAGGGTAATTTATTCAGAGAAGTCGGCATGACCGGTTTCGGCTAACAGCCTTTTTCAAATGCCTCAGTCCATGATTCAGAGTCCTCGAAAATGTTCAAATGAGCTCCTCCCACCTCAAATAGCAAAGGGCCCAGCTGCAGCTCATTACTGTGTCGACGCCCAGTGGTCCCTTGCCACGAACCACTAGTCCCATCATACACCTGGCTGGAATTTCGTGAGCTGCAGTAGGAGTCTTGAATGGCGATACTGGAGGAATAAATCACCCTGGGTCCCCTCCTTCCCACCTCTTCACGAAGCGGCACCAAGGCTGGAGACACAACGGAATGAATGCGCCTCTCCACGCAGTGTTGGACTGCAGTCCGCAGCAGCATGTAGGTTACCACAGGTGAGTAGGTGCGATCGTGGACTTCCGATACCTCGGACACAACTTGTTTCCACACGCAGTTTCAACACGCCAGTGTTCTCCACGACCAACTTGCAGGAAGGGTCCCTTTAAGCGCACCACAGGCTGTGCGCAAAACATGAAAAAACCTTCTCCCTCCTGGACAGAAGAAAGGGACACAGCGGGGCTCATCAGGGTAATTTATTCAGAGAAGTCGGCATGACCGGTTTCGGCTAACAGCCTTTTTCAAATGCCTCAGTCCATGATTCAGAGTCCTCGAAAATGTTCAAATGAGCTCCTCCCACCTCAAATAGCAAAGGGCCCAGCTGCAGCTCATTACTGTGTCGACGCCCAGTGGTCCCTTGCCACGAACCACTAGTCCCATCATACACCTGGCTGGAATTTCGTGAGCTGCAGTAGGAGTCTTGAATGGCGATACTGGAGGAATAAATCACCCTGGGTCCCCTCCTTCCCACCTCTTCACGAAGCGGCACCAAGGCTGGAGACACAACGGAATGAATGCGCCTCTCCACGCAGTGTTGGACTGCAGTCCGCAGCAGCATGTAGGTTACCACAGGTGAGTAGGTGCGATCGTGGACTTCCGATACCTCGGACACAACTTGTTTCCACACGCAGTTTCAACACGCCAGTGTTCTCCACGACCAACTTGCAGGAAGGGTCCCTTTAAGCGCACCACAGGCTGTGCGCAAAACATGAAAAAACCTTCTCCCTCCTGGACAGAAGAAAGGGACACAGCGGGGCTCATCAGGGTAATTTATTCAGAGAAGTCGGCATGACCGGTTTCGGCTAACAGCCTTTTTCAAATGCCTCAGTCCATGATTCAGAGTCCTCGAAAATGTTCAAATGAGCTCCTCCCACCTCAAATAGCAAAGGGCCCAGCTGCAGCTCATTACTGTGTCGACGCCCAGTGGTCCCTTGCCACGAACCACTAGTCCCATCATACACCTGGCTGGAATTTCGTGAGCTGCAGTAGGAGTCTTGAATGGCGATACTGGAGGAATAAATCACCCTGGGTCCCCTCCTTCCCACCTCTTCACGAAGCGGCACCAAGGCTGGAGACACAACGGAATGAATGCGCCTCTCCACGCAGTGTTGGACTGCAGTCCGCAGCAGCATGTAGGTTACCACAGGTGAGTAGGTGCGATCGTGGACTTCCGATACCTCGGACACAACTTGTTTCCACACGCAGTTTCAACACGCCAGTGTTCTCCACGACCAACTTGCAGGAAGGGTCCCTTTAAGCGCACCACAGGCTGTGCGCAAAACATGAAAAAACCTTCTCCCTCCTGGACAGAAGAAAGGGACACAGCGGGGCTCATCAGGGTAATTTATTCAGAGAAGTCGGCATGACCGGTTTCGGCTAACAGCCTTTTTCAAATGCCTCAGTCCATGATTCAGAGTCCTCGAAAATGTTCAAATGAGCTCCTCCCACCTATATATATATACATATATATATATATATATATATACATATATATATATATATATATATATATATATTCTTCTATTGTCATTTGCCATTTCCAAGTGCTTGAAGAGATTGTCAGTAACCAGGGCCAAGGCATTTAATGAGCTCTCATTGTTTAACATATATAGGCCCAGGAATCGAAAAAGGGAAGGTATGTGAACTAGGTTGGGTGCAAAGACAAACATTTTCGGGCACACATTGAGGGACAATACATTACAGTTTAATGTTTGGTTTATGTTTAGATTTACCTAGATTTGGAAAGATATATTCGCCACAAGAAGGGCACCTCCTAAAACAAGTGGAAATTAAAACTCCTCTCCACATCTCGTCTGTCAGGAGGTTCACTGAATCACTGCACCATGCGACAAGTTTCAGGTGATGTGAAGAAGCAAGAGGCTGAAATAATTGAGCTAATTAATAACATATACCTGGAAGGAGGTGGAACCCAATGCACATTTGGAAAAAAAATCGTTTACTCCTTGGCAGCATAAGACTTTATTGGATTGGCACAGCATGAAAGAATTAAATATTTAATACGTGTTCTATGAAAGCTTATGGCTTTGGAGCGAATTTGTGAAAATGTTGCTGCAAAATGTACTATTAGACTGCATCTTTTAAAAATATTCTCCCGAGGAGAACCACAAATCCACCTAGAAAAAGTCAAACTTGCTGAAATTTGGGGCAACACTTTCAAAGGTCTCCGGCAGTGGAGAATGTGCAACGTGTTTGTTAATGGTAGGGGATTAAATACCCGAACAGGCATAACACACCCACAAGGATTGACTGGTACATCCAAACACTCAAAATTAACCCCAATCAGTCTCAGTGTTTGAGTATAAACCTGCGCAATGAAGGTAAACAGCCAATGCTAGTTCATATTGAGCTACTCTTGTTAACCTACATCCCTTAATTGGTTCTGTTTTTCGATCTTCCATCTTGCCTGTAAGGCTTCCTGTCAGCAGTCTAGGAATTTAGATATTTTTTTTTGACCAACAAAATATAAGTGAGTGTATCATGCATTCGCCATTGTCCCCAGGCTTTGTCCACCAGCTCCAAATGACCCATTCCTTTACAGAACTGTTTTAAGGCATAGCGCAAGAAGCCAATTGCTTAATGTCCCCACTGTGGAAGGAGGCCCCAGGGCACACATTTGGTTGCAGCCCACCTGCACCTTCGGGCCTGCAACCATGCCCAGCTGCCCTGGGGAGATTGAATTTCAGGCTGCCGCTGACTGAGCTAATAAATCAGCATCACACCAGAGCCGGGGCCCAAATATATATATATATGTATACACACACACACACACACACACACACAATTAATAAGATTAAATGCATTGTGGATACTTATCCAACTATAATATGTCCTCTTACTGGTGACATTCCTGTGAAGTTTTTTGATTTCGTCTTACTTAACACCACAGTCGGAAACTGCTCTGGTCTTATTAAAGATACACAATATGCTCGGACCCACAGAGCTGAGGCTGCCTTGCCCAAAATCATGCCCGGCGGATGGTGCATGCTGTAGTTTGGCGCCGTAACGAAGACAATGAATCCAGCTCAACTAAAGAGGATCCTATAGTGTAGCCTCCCTAACATCTTAATGAATAGTGCTTATGTTACGGTATTATTGCTCTATATTTTCGATACCTAACAAGAAAGGCTTTTGGTACCTCGTGGGCTCTGAGACAGCAATCGCATTGGCAATTGAAATGTAGGTCGCACATAAGCAATCTAAAAAACATGGCAACAGGTACCTGCACACATTATCGGAAGCGCTGATTGGCAAATGCAGCCAGCTTTGTGGCAGCCATGCTTGGTTTGTATCTAGGGGGTAATTTAAAACAGGTGGGTCTCCTCTGACAGTCAAACTATCTGTTGGTTTTGCTGTGAGATTATTGCACAGCTCCTGCCTCAGCCTAAGGATAATGCAGTATGGTGCCTCCCGTGTGCAAGTCAGTGTCACACTTAGGCAGCTGAGATGGATGCGTCTGTTGTAACAGTTCATGTTAGGGCTGCCTCACATCCTGTTGGGTTGGGACCCGTGTGGACCGAGGTGGGGCACAGTGGTGGGTGGTCGGCCGGGCCGCAGCGCGGGGGGGGGGGGGTAATGGCCCCCTCCTTGTTCTTTGCAGGGTGGCCCCCTCAAGTTTCGTTACGCCACTGGTTTCTGGAGCAAGTACCGGCCAAGCTGTGCTAGTAAAACGCCTCTCCCTTTAAGCCTCTCTGCTAATACAGGCTGCGGTTTGTGTTATTGTTCCTAATAAGAAGAGGCAGTCAGAGCGAGGAGGCAACCGCCTAGGGCAAGATGCTGGCAGGAGCAGAGGGACAGTGACAGCGCTTGAGAGTGGGACAGAGCCAGCAATAGGAGCAGAGAGAGAGCGGTGTGAGGGCAAGAGACTGACTGTGGCGTGTGAGAAAGGACAAGGGGCACACAGGAGAGGAGACATTTTATTTTTACGGCTACATTCATGTCTCTGAGCCATCCGGCCGGCCTGAGTGAACCAAGAGGAGACATTAGCTGAGTAGAGCACGGCCTGGTAGCTTAGTGTGATAGACAGGGACTTCTGCTGTTGTCAAGCACAGGCCAATTGATTAATGAAGTATACTCAAGACTGGAGGAGACCCTGTCTGCCTGGGAGACCCTAGGATGCAGGACACAGGTGGTGAGGGGGGGTGAGATGAATAGTGTAGAAATAGGGTTCACGAAGAAACCTGATCTACATAGTACCGAGCCAGTTTGCCCATACTGTACATTGCTTCAATGCACTTTCAACAGCAAGAAAAGACCCAAATTACTGTATCAGAAAAGACAGTAAAAGGGTATAAAAGCATTATGGCTCAAGAGTGTTAAAGTGGCCAAGATTGGCAACTGAAAGAACATGCTATACATGAAGGCCCTTCTTTATTGATGTCATAACTATACTTTCACAATTGCTTTATTAACCTTTCTTTTTTTCTCAAATGTGCATGAAAATGCACCATGTGCCCGCTCTTTTTCAAACTTTTCTCAGGGAGATAACCCCAGAATTCTCACTCTGGCAGTCAGGCTCGCCCGCCACCGGGCGTTCATCCCGAATTTTTACGTCTCACCACTTTGAAATGTCACCAGTCTCCACTGGGTCTAGATAGTTGTTATAGTGTTGAGTGAGGGTTTTTGTACACTTAGATGTGTTAGTGTTAGGGGCTGATTATGAGTTTGGAGATCCATGGACCGCAAGACCGGTGGAGGCGCAGCAGTAACAGTTCAGCCACCACCGCCCCACAACAAGTTGAGCAGACGAACCACCTTTTCACCGTCGCAACCGCGAAGGATCCTCGATCTCTGTTGGTGTGAGGCCGTAATATGCGGCCCCACCAACCATATTATGAGATTCCCCACTGAAAGCTGTCTCATAGTGGTGGGTGGCTGGCGGTTGACGTTGGCGGTGCAGGAGCCGGCAGTTGTGGACCGCCCCACTCCCACTCTGCCAAATTCGTAATCAGGCCCTTAGTGTTTTTTACACTATTTTAGTAATGTGTTGCTATGTTATGTTAAATTGAGCTATGTTTGCTACATTTTGATGATAACTGTTATGTATATGTATTTTGGAAGTGTAATGTGTTTTGCGGGTGGGCTTTTTTATTTACTTTGCAGGTTTTTGTCTACAAACATGTCCTATAGACATTAGGACATCATTTTTGGTTTATTATAAACCATTGCTATTTGATTTGAATTCCTTATTTCGTTTATTCTGAAGTGTTTATTTTACTAATGACAATAACATTATAGTTGTAATAATTTATATATTGTTAATTTGAATTAATGTTTTGACTGATGTAATAAAATATTATATTTAATATTTAAAAAATGTAATGTTTGCTTTGTTGGTTTCAAAAGTGTCAGAGTTTTTGAGGTAGGTTACTATTCATTTGATAATATGCTTTTGGCTATAATTTGTAATTTATAACTTGTTATTTATGAAGAGTTTTACTTTAAATTGTAGGATATTGTACATTCTTTTGCTTTGTTAAGTGTAGGGCAATTTTGGGTAACAGCTTGGTCCATTCTTAGGGGGCTATTACGATGACGGTCGGAAAGCATTCCGACCGAATCAGTCTCGGAATGGTTTTTAACAAAATTTGATCTGGTGAGTCCGACCAACCAACTCAATGCTTCCGGAT
Organism: Lissotriton vulgaris; assembly: GCF_964263255.1. Lineage (NCBI taxonomy): Eukaryota > Metazoa > Chordata > Amphibia > Caudata > Salamandridae > Lissotriton > Lissotriton vulgaris. The sequence continues at coordinate 571,541,378 of NC_141695.1, forward strand.
ACGGTTCGGTCGGACTCCCATTGACTTCAATGGGAGCCTGTGATCCAAACAAATACACAGGGTCCCATTGAAGAAAGCGTTGGTTGGGGAAAATCATGCACACTGGGATGGGCACCCCTTGGGGCCTGCCGCACTGTGCATGGGTGGAAAGAGGGGTCCCTTTGTACTCCCATGGGCCCCATTCAGAAGGCCCTGGGTGTAGAGGGGCCTGCTACGGGCCCCTAAAGTCAGATTCCGACAGCCGATCCGAGTCAGTATAGCCGATTCGGAAAGGCTGTACAAATCTTACATCGTAATTGCTCAGTCTGAAATGTGCACTGTAGACCTATATGAGTCAGCTCTGAATCATTCAGTTCCTCTGAATGCCATCCAGAACTGAGTCGGAAAGTCTGAAAGCTTTATAAACATCGTAACCAGTCGTTCGGAAACCTTTCTGAATCAGTCGGAAAGATGGGTTCCGAATCAGATTCAGAAGACCCAAATCTGATTCCGAGCATTTCCAAACGGAATTGTAATCAACCCCTTAGTTGTTGATAGCTTTGCTCTTTTTGTAATGCTTCTATAAATGTGCACAGTGTAGGTTAAGTTCTGCCTAATGTGGATTGGAAGGCAGTGTGCCATCGTTCCACTGCGTTATTTGTTTTGACTTCCTGTGGCAAGGTGCTGACATATGTAAAAAACAACAATATCTCAATTGGATTCACTTGAACAACAGAAATATTTGCATGTACAGGACATTACAAACGATCTGGGAAGGAAGAGAGACTCGGAATTTTGATTGGTTTAGAAGTGCATATAGCATCATATATTTAAGGACATGTTTAAGCAGAAACCAATTGAGATATTGTTGTTTTTTACATATGTACACCCAGATCTCAATCTGGTCTATGGGTTATATCCTGTTGTCCATCCCCACAAGGTGCTGTCATAGACATTTCACCATGTTGTTTAGAATTTGGGGTGGGTTCTGTGTCCTAAGCGATGCAGTCTGCCAACCCAAGTGTCTTCAAAATAATGCATTAGAGGGCTAGGGTTATTTTCATCTTGTTGGTAGAAAGGTTTTCTATTAGTAAATTGTAGTGGTTGTCTACCTCTGTGACAGGGACATATGCTAGTGCTATCATGTCTTTAATTTCAAAGGTAAATTTGCTGTTTGTATAATATTCTACACATGGAGCAGATTTTTGAAGGTGCCTACATATATTTTGATTGAAATGATAGTAAAAGTCTAGATAAGACAATAAACAAGTACCTTACAGAATATTTGGAATCCAATAACATCCATCATGCCACTCAAACAGGTTTCTGTTACGGTCACAGGACAGAAACAGAACTGCTAATGGTCACAGAATGGTCCTAGATCAGGGTGAATCAGTGGCACTGATCCTCCTTGATCTAAGTGCTACATTTAGGATGGTCTCATATACTATCCTACTCCATCGGTGGAAGATGTGGGCATCACAGGGAATGGTTCAAAATTGCTTGCCTCATTTCTAGAGAAGCAAAGCTTTCAAGTTAGCAAGGGGCCTTTCATTTTGACCAGGCGTTAGTTAAAATATACCAGAAACTCCTCTCTTCGCCCCACACTTTTTAATGTGGATGTCCGCCATCTATGCAATATCATCTACTCATTTGGCTTTACAGTAGTATTGAATGCAGATGGTTCTTAGATGGTTGTCTCACTATCCCTCCATGTACACTACACCTCTATGAAACTCAGTAATCACCTAGAAAGGACGTCTGTATGGATGGCAGCTAGCTGCTTGAAACTAAATGGGTAGAAAACAGTAGTTATGGTAGTAAGGAATAATCCAACACTCTGGACCCACATTAGCTGGCCTCCCTCCCTAGCAGCACCTCCATCCCCAAAATTCGAAGTTAAGAGCCGAGGGATCACCCTGGATAAAAGTTTCTTTATGGCCTCCCAAGTAAAGCATAAGGCAGGCAGCTGTTGCAGCCTTCTAAGAGACTTAAGGAAGACTTTGAAATGGCTCCCGTGGTGTCACAAAAATTAGTGATCCAAGGACTGATTAATTCCCACCTTTACTATGGAAATTCACTGTACCTTGGCAGCTCAATATTGTTCCTTAAAAAATGACAAATCATTCAGAATACTGCTGCTCAAATAATGCTAGGTATCCTGAAAACAAACTCAGTCAGCACATGCAGCACTTAAAACTCTCCACTGACTGCCTGTAGGTTGTATAACACAATTCAAGTCAGTAAGTACGACACATTTGGCAAAACACTAAGAGGGCCAACACATTCTCTATCAGCTGGTCATCCCCCATCAAACCAGTACAACTCTCAGATCCAACAGTCTTGATTTCTGGTTGCCCCCAGAGTCAAGAGGGCTAGAAGTGCCGTCCACCTAAACTCTGGAACTCTTTGCCTATTATCCTGAGAACGGAGTTTCAGAAAGAAGCTAAACATGTATCCTTTCCTCAAATCTTCATTTATTACCCTCACACAGCCAGCACTGGGAAGCCTGGTGTCAGGTAGCCATGCATCATATAGAACTGATGAATAGAATAGAACAGATAGAATAGCCTTGTATGCTGTGTGAGGAGAAATATTAGACTGGTTTGAATCATGGCTTGCTCAAAGTCTGTGATTATATTTTGGGTGTAGTAAATATTTGTTTTGTGTTTGATATGGTTTAGTAGCTCATAATAAGTGCTGCTTTGTTTTTTTTGGTAGTAAAGCATATATTAAAGATATTTGTGGTTTGATATTCACTATGTATGGTGTATATTGGAGTGCATGATTTGGGCCATATATTGAAGGTCCCATTCAACGTTTCACATTGTTTTAGTTTAAGTAAATTATAAAGAATATTAGGCTTTGTTAAAGGAAATGTTCTTCATTATGTGTCTTTATTAAGTGTTCAGGTATGTGTATGTCTTGGTATCTTCTAGGGGTAGGCGGGGTATCACTGGTGGTGATTTTAGTGCAATTAAACATTTTAAAAGGAGGCGAGATTGGGTTGGTGTATGCACTGATGGGACCCAAGCGCCAATTTTTCCTCCACCTCCAGCTCAACAGCCTCCTCACGGAAATTGGGGCCACCCACTGACTCATAGGGGGGATTGGAACTTATCCCGAGACGTAGTTCTTGATCGCAATGGCCCACTTGAAATTGGCAACAATGCAGATTAGGGCCTCCTGGGGCATATCACTTTGGTCAGGGCATTGTGGATCTCTGGGGCTTTTTTCACCCGCAGGACTTGGACTACACTTTCTTGTCACTGGTCCATGGCACCCAATACCACTTGGACTACTTCCTGGTCTCCCAGCTGATGGTCGCCCCTATTTCAGGAGACAGTGATCCTGGAGGGTGCCATTTCGGACCACTCCCAGACACTCCTCTCCCTGGACTTTGGGTTATCATCCACAGGCTGTAAACCCTGATACCTCAACATCTCACCCTACCATACCCCCAGGGAAAAGCTCAACAGTGGTTAAATGTCACCTCTTCCCAGACCCTGTTGGTGGCAACCTAGAAAACATCCAGGTCCAGCTGATGAAGACTCTACCCTCACCAAAACACAAAGAGCGATGCAACAGAAGGCCCTTGAGGACGACATCAAGTCCCTCACCTGCCCCTATACTGCCTACCCTTCGACGCCCCCTACAACGCCACCTTGAAAAGGCACGCATAGACTTCAATGCATTATATACCTCCAAGTCTGAGTATGCACTACAGCGGCTGATAATAATAATAATAATAAAAGAGCTTATAGAGCGCTCAGTAACGCCATCGCGGTGTGTCCCCGCGCTGAAGCTATCAGTGATAATCGTGAGAGCCTATGATCTACGCAGTGTATAGTTGTGTTTTAAGCTTGGCCCTAAACCGCGCTTCACTGCTCTCCAGTCTCAGAGCAGGGGGAAGTTTGTTCCATTGTTGAGCTGCTTGGAGCGCAAAAGATCGTCCACCCATTCTAGCCTTCCTTATCCTGAAGGGCTGTCATAATGAATACACTGAGAAGGTAGTGAGGCTATCTCAACTGCGCCCACAGGAAGCGATACTGGGCAGTCTGGCCATCAAATCTGCAGCTGGCACTATCCTCCATCAGCCACAAGACATTATGAATGAATTAGTGACCTTCTATCGGATGTATGACGTTAAAGCGCATACTTTTACATCGCATACCATTACAACGCGATTTTTACAATGTAGGATCCTTTACAACGAATGCCTTTACAACGCATGTCATTACATAGCAGATGCTATTAGAACGCATGCCAATACAACGTAAGTATAGGTAAGTATATATTTTTTAAATTGTAAATAATACATATTTAATTAATTTAATTTATTTAAAGTAGTCTTTTAAAAAACTGAACCCTTAAAATACCCCTGTACCCCTGTACCCAAAAACTATCCCTGAACCCTAAAAATACCCCTGTACCCCATAACCCAAACCTAGCCCTGAACCCTAAAAATACCCCTGTACCCCATAACCCAATCCTAGCCCTGAACCCTAAAAATACCCCTGTACCCCATAACCCAAACCTAGCCCTGAACCCTAAAAATACCCCTGTACCCCACAACCCAAACCTAGCCCTGAACCCTAAAAATACCCCTGTACCCCATAACCCAAACCTAGCCTTGAACCCTAAAAATACCCCTGTACCCCATAACCCAAACCTAGCCCTGAACGCTAAAAATACCCCTGTACCCCATAACCCAAACCTAGCCCTGAAACTTAAAAATACCCCTGTACCCCATAACCCAAATTAAATAAATGTTTTAAAAAAGATAAACTTACCGATACTTACATTGTAATGGCATGCGTTGTAATAGCATCTGCTATGTAATATCATGCGTTGTAAAGGCATGCGTTGTAAAGGATCCTGCGTTGTAGTAGTTGCATTGTAACAGTAGTCCGTTGTAACAGTTGCGTTGTAACTGTTGTTTCCCCCTTCTATCAGACCCTATATACCCCAGAGGTGGCAGGCCGACACTGCTCACTTGAAGGTCTTCTTCGACAGAGTGTGCCTCCCTTGCCTCAACGCGGCCGGCAGAGATCTGCTCCAGGGGGAAATCACTAAAGCAAAAAATGTGCAAGCCATCTCTAGGCTCCCATACCACAAAGCTCCTTGGGAGGAAGGCTTCCATGCTGAGTTTTACAAATAGTCGGGTGAAGAAGTGGTGGACTCCCTTTTGTGAGGCCTTTTTGTGAGGCCAGACACAAAGGCTTTCTTGGCTACATCCCAAATAGAGCTGTAATCGCAAATCTCCCTGAACCCAGAAGAAATGCATACTTTGCAGGAGCTACAGATCTATTTCCCTACTCAACAGGAACATTAAGATCCGTGCTGGGGTCCTAGCAGCCTGCCAGCCCTGATCCACCACATATAGGTGGGGTTCGTCCCTGGGCTCTCCACCAGGAACCATCTTTGCACGCTTGACAACACCCTGTGTACAACCAATGGCATGCCAGAATATGCACTTGCCCTCTTCCTGGATGCCAAGAAAGAGTTTGACTCTATTTAAAAAGGATAACTGTTCGCGACGCTCCTGAGGTTTGACTTGGGCGAAAACTACATCACTAAGGTCCAGTGGCTCTACGACTCGCCCACCTCATAGGTGAACTGTGGGGGTTTTCCTGTGACAAATTTCCAATGTGCCTGGGGACCCAGCAGGGCTGCCCTCTGTCACCCCTCGTGGTCCTTTTCGCCATGGAACTCCTTGCGGCCTCGTTTTGCTGATTCCTGCGACAAACTGGCATTCCAATCCCTGAGAGAATTTCAAACATATACCTCTATGCTGATGACATACTGCTTACGCTCTCAAATATATCCGACTCTCTCCCGACCGAGTTACCGGATAGACTGGTATAAAAGCAAAACATTGAAAATGTCTGTAGTGACCACCCACGCCACGGTATCCAATAACCCTTTCCAGTGAAAAGCCTTTTGCTTAGAATATTTGGGGGTCTACATCATCCGGGGTCTGGACTACATGGTGGCGGATCACCTTGATCCACTGAGGGTGCACATGAATCTGGACTTTGATAAGAAGACTCACTTCAGCCTCTCACTGTGGGGCAGGGTGCAGGCAATCTGGATGGAGACCCTACCACAAAACACCTATGTTCTCAGCATGCTTCCCTTCCTGGTGTCCCTCTTACATCTTCAGTCAGAGGAACAAGACATCCAGTCTTTCATCTGGGGGTTGTCCTGTTGACAGTGGCAAACTCATGGCCCATCGCTCATATGGAGGACTGGTTATACCCTCGCTTGAGCATTACGCCCTGGCCTTTCTCCTGGCACAGATAACCAACATGTTCCTAGGACACCGGATTCACCATTGTGGGTGACAGTAGAGCAAATCATACTGACTTGCCCCCCGGGGCTATACCCCCTGTGTAAGAGTGATGCCCCTAACCTGGGGTTAAAAAAACAGATGTTTGTAGGAGAAGGCTCACCACCTCTTCAAGGTGGACGCTCACCTCCATGATGATGCACTTCTCTGGGTTAGTTCACGGTGGTGAGGTTCTGAACTGGGATGCATGATGTGGGTATTCACACCCTTTAACACATGCTTGAGCACAGGGACCTCAAACCCTTTGCAGCGTTTTGCGAGTAGTTTGGCCGCCCATCCCACCAGTCCTCATGGTAGCTCGAGCTGTGGCACAGCCTCATCCACCGTGTAGACACGAGCCCCTGGTCCCCTCAATCTACCTCCGTGGTTTTCATACCTCAGAACAGGGGGTCATTTCTGGGGGATGATGTCTCATTTCTACAGCCTACTGAGCCGCCATCTATACTCCTTACTCCTGCTGAACAGGCTCTGCATCAAATGGCAAGCCAGGCTCCTGAGGAAATATGAACCTAGGACAGGGAAAGCTCCTGGAGTTTCTAGGTCATGGCGCCAGAGAAGCGCTGCTGAAGTTTTACCTCTTTAAGTCCCTATACGACTGGCACTGCACCCCGGCAAAACTGCAGGCAGCAAGCCTACTGCCTCATGCAGGTTGCTGGTACTGTGACAGCAACAGCTGCAACCTTGCCCATGTACTCTACAAATATGGTCTGATCCTTCTGGGACGCAGTTGGCACCACTCTAACTCAGACTCTGCCCCACCCCTTAATCCTACTGCATGACCTCTCGGACACTCCACACATCTTGCGACTTGAGGGCCTCCTACTTCATACAGCGCTTACAATGGCAAAGAATTGCAACCTCCATCACTGGTGCTCATCCATCCCCCCCTCCCATGAGGAGGAGATCTCGGCTATCTACCAGATAGCCTCATATAAGTGAGTCATCTATAACCTGCAGGACAAAGCAGAGACCTTCCTGCTCACCTGGGCACCTTTCCTCCAAGATGGCAGATGCCAGATTCTACCAGTGCACTATGAGGGGATGAAACTTTGCAGTCCCGGCAACCCTTAATTCTGTAACCTTACTCTGGCCCTTGTGTGCCTCAACACACGCACAACCCTACTCGCATAGCCTCCCTGCTTTCCCCCTCTCCTGTCCCCTTCCCTAAAACCCCTGCCTCCTATTATTCTATCTTTTCTTCACTCTGCCTCCCCTTCTCTCACACAGGCCTGTGGGTTCTGCCCCTCCGCTTTCCTTAACTCTGCCTCTTGCCATGTCTATCTCAGCTAGCCCTCTTACTGCTGACCACCACGTACAGCACTACGGTAGCATGAATGAGTCCTTGATATGTACCCACTGAGGTCTTATATGCACTGGATCTGTTTTTTGTCTACCGTATGACTTGTACCACATAATGCACCTGTTTGAAGTGTTTGAATATTCCTTCTTCCATGTATCATGATCTCTAACCCAAACCCCCTCCGCCCCAGTTTTGCAAAGAAACCTTAAAAAAGAATGATGAAACAAAAAAAGGGGGGATTGGGATTGGTGGTAGTTGGCCTGCTATGTGTTCAGGGACTTTACGTAGTATATCTTTAAGGATTTCGCTTGTGGTCTCCTTGGAGCTACCACTTGCTACTCTTATCTCTTTCTTCTATTTCTGTTACATTTGGAGGTGGTTATGCTCTCTTACATGAATTACAACATAATGTTTGGTAGTTGCACATCCATTACATGCATTAGAATAATATTTGGTACATTTTCAGTTTATAGTTTCTGTTGATGCAGTTTCTTGGTTGTATGGCTGTAGGTATAGACCGGGTGATTTAGAAACCGTTTTCCTTTCTACAAAGTGAAATACTTTGCAGCTTATGTTATTGTATCTGAAACTAGTGTAATAGCTAAAATATTTTAACATTTTGAATATTTATTATTTACAATACTATTTACATTTTAAATTATGCAAACACTTCAATTTTGTATACTTGCATGTATGTTGTGTATAAATATTTCTCATGATTTTGCAACTTTTGCGTTGGGTGCCGTTTCCTAGTCTTGCAGCTTCCGTCATCTTTGAAGTAGTTAGTTGTTTAAATTAGTCTGCCTTCATATTGTTTGATTTTATTGGTTACATTTGTTTTTTGTTTTATTTCAGTGGTTAGGTCAGTTTAGTTTATGTTTGAATTTTTTTATTTGTTTTGTCCTTTTATGATAAACATTAATGCAGGTATTATTTTTGAACTTTAATATATACTTGTCTGCTTTTGAATATAAGTTTATAAACATATATATTTATTATCACTTAGGGTTGTGGTTTAAATGTTTTTAGTTTATGCTAATATTTTTTTTGTTATATTGTTATACTTTTTGCTATATATTTTTGGGGAGTGAAAAATAAATTTTGTTTACCTTAAGTATGCGTAGTTAGGTAAATGTTTTATGTTAAATGTTAAGAAAATATTTATTAGTGATTATTTCATTATTTTGACAACATTATTGTTATCGATATTGTGTGTATCGATATTTGTGACACATTATATTTTTGCCTAAAGGTAACAGTATTCTTGCATCTGATATTTTTGTTTTTATTATAGTTAAAAATATTTTGAACAATGATATTTTTGATCTCGATATTTGTGGCTTTACTGATTAAATATTGAAAGTTGTATTTTTGTGGTCGATATATTATATTTCTGATATTTTTGTGTTTCAATATTGTATGGATCGCTATGTCAGTGATCCGCAAACTGGTGCACTTTAATGAAAGGTCATTAGCATCTTAACAATTAGTTCTAAAGATGCTTACAGCTCAGTGTGGCACAAAGGGAGGATCATCAAAAGCATCATACTCAAGGTCACTTACAAACATCCACAAATACATCAATCTGGGGATGCATACACACTCGAATACAAGACCCTTCCATACATATAGCCATCTATACAAACACCATTGACTAACATACACAAAGCAACTTTTAAACCAGCCATACACAAACTAACCATTAAACATCATTGCACAAATACCCATCAGTACACATTTTTGTTGCACATGCATTTTACATCCACATACTCCATTCATCTAATCATTTATCTGTCCACACAAATTCAGCATTCATCAAAACATATATTCATGAGCCATCCAATCTCCCATCCAATTGTCCACAAACTAATACCACCATCCACTTCTCCTTCCATTTTCTCATGTAACAAACATAACATAATATAATGTGACATATGTGTAGGAGGGTGGCTTAGTATATGGTTCACACTTATTCAAGCAATTCACCTTGCACTAATCCATACAACCCTTATGGTGATTTTAGTGTTCATTGTTAATCATAGAAAGCTCTCAAGGTGGTAGCTGGGGCGAGCAGCCTTTAAACCTATGTTGAAGGAGCGTAAAGCAGCTTGTTTTACCAACTTGAATCCATATTGTAAGTTAAATGAAAAAGAAGCACACAGTGTTTATAAAAATAATTCTATTTATTACAACACGCAATCACTAACACATTGGTATGTCTTGTACCAGGAAATATCAATAGCACACACATACTTATTAATCAGGTAGGTAGCACAAAAGTCAGTGGTCTCCAGGGAGAGATCCAACTATATACTAAGAAAGTGGAGTGCGAACTGCAAAAGAGAACGGGACTTGGACCAGAAGGCCCAGAGGACATGGGGACAAAAGGAACCACCCAAGATAAGTACCCAGGGACCCCACTGAGGCTGTGTGCAGAGTGGAAACACGGCTGCGCGCCCAATGGAATCTAATGGAGTTTTACAGAAAAAGGACTCTTCCCAGAGGGCTCCAAAGACACCCTTTGGAGAGGTGTGGATACTGTCGGAATCAAGTTACCTGCACCAGGAAAGCTAGGTGCATAGGAGTGAACAAATGTCGAAACCTGCCGTAGACGACAATGGGAGACTTCGGAAGGAATGCCTCTGGAGGAGTGGGCTGCACAGAGGGCAGGTTAAGGCCCCAGTCCTTTTTCCAGATTCAAGCCAGAGTGGGAGCCAGAGGTCCCTGAACTGGCTCAAAGTGGAGTATGCAAGGAGGGCACCACCTCTGTCCTTCAAAGCAGTCTGGTGGCAGTGGTAAGCTCCCCCACCCCAGCCCAATACACTGTGGGGCAAATTACCAACAAGTAGCGATATTTATCGCTAAATAGGCTTAGCGACAATTTTTTTATCGCTGCCTATAGCTGGATATGTTAGCGGAGAAAACATGTTATTAGCAACGTTTTTCTCCATTGTGCTAAAATATCCAGCGATAGCGGCGAAATGCGTGAAGTCAGAGATATTCACGCATTAGCAATGAAATGCTCTTAGCCATGTTATCCACCTGCCATTGGATAACATGGCTAAGAACTGGTCTGGGCAGGTGTTAGTATTTGGAGATATTCACGCTTAGCACAAATATTTCCAACGCTACGCCTGCCTTGCTAATAGGCGATAGCAACGTTAGCGACTGCTTTCAGTCGCTAACTGTTTGGGTACGCCCACTTTGCATGTCATTAGCGATAAACATCGCTGACATGCAAAGTGGGCTCCAAACCGCTCGCTATCGCCTGAAAGCTGTAGCAACAGCTTGCTAATAGGGCGATAGAATTATCGCCGCTTAGCGGTCGAAAACGGCCGCTAAATCAGCGATAATTGCCTATCACCCCCCCTAGGTAATATGCCCCTAAGTTTGGTCTGGGAGGTGGTCACACCTCCCTGTGACAGGAAACCTATTAATCTGCCTTCCCCTGCTTGAGCTTGGCTCAGCAGCAGTAGGGCAGAATTGTGTCTGTGGTTGGTGCAGCACTAACTTGCCAGCAGACCCTGAAAGGCTGTTACCAGGAGTACATGGGCTCATACTTCCAGCACTGGGATGAGTGTTGGGGTATAATTCCAACATGTTTGAGACCAAACATGACCGGGTTAGGTGCAGCCATTATATAGTTAGACATCTTGTAATGACTGATGTCCACTAAATACCTTAAAATGGCTGACCGCACATACAAAGACTGGAGAATCAACTCTGGGGTTTGTAGCAGTGTCCTGCTCATACAGGGGGCACCCTCACACTTATAACCAAGCACCCTTCCTACAGAACTAAAGGGCCTACCAGAGGAGTGACTTAAAGTTTTCCACACTAATCCACACACATCGTTTTTATATCTCTAAGTTTCTGATATAATTTCTATACTTTATATTAGAGTAAGATCATTGGATCCTTAATGTATGGATCACTACAGTGTATAGGGTTTTATGGTGGAGGTAGGTTTCTAGAGGTTTAGGTGCCTACTATGATTGCACATTGCTAGGTATTCTGCAGCATATTCTACTATTGTTCAGCTTCTCACCCTAATTCCTCTTTTCTCCCAAGCATGGTCTGCTGCTGGGTCTTGGTTACTAAAACGCCTGTTCTTACTTCCCTTCCTGAACCTAGCTTGGCCTCTCTGCACTATGTTGCTGTGAGGAGGAACCAGACTAGAGTAGACAACATAGTCCAGACCATCTCACTTAGTCTATATACAGACTGGCTTTTCTTTTTCAAATTACTAAAAACGAATTTCACTAACCATGCCCATTGCCACCTCTCAGTGCCCCTAACCCTACCCTATTCTTTTTAGTTGGGTTCACCTCATTGCTTTTTGGAAAATCTTAGACTCACACTATCAAACATTATTGACTACGCTATGCCCCTCACACTCACAAACGTGGTGTACAGTTTTCAATCAGGATAATTTAGAGGTTACTGGATGGCTCAAAGTTTATAATTGGTTTCAGGTTCAGGAGTTTTCTACCACATAAATGTGAGGACATTTTTCTGCTTTCAACCATACTTAGAAGAGTACAAGACAAACTAAATAAGGAAATGTGTTTGGATCCACACAGAATTCCACCAGTTCTCTATTTTTCAGAAATACCTGGAGTTTTTAGGATTTCCTAGGTGCCAGTCGACCCAACAACCAAACACTGCACACATCCCCAGGAAAAGTTAGAAGAATTTCTTTCAGGCTGTAGCCCTGAGTTACTAACAGTTTGCACCAGGTTTGCATCATACAATTGATGCAAACTGGCACAATGATGTGGCATTCACATTATAGTGCAAAGCTTTTTTTTGTTTAGGAAATTTTTATTAATCATTTGAAAAGTAATACAAAAGACATGTCATAAATAATTAGGAAAAAGTACATGTGAATATAGTATTAAATGACATAAATCATCATAAGGAAGTGCATAAGAAGGAGGGGAAAAAGAATAGTGAAAGAGATGATAAGGAAAAGAGGGAAAGAAAAGAAAAAGGAGAAGAATAAAAGGAAAACGAAAAAAGAAAGAGAAGAGCAAGATGTACTATGTGGGATTAATAGCACGCAATAAAGGAGGAGGGTTGGAAGAAAGATATGAGGTGAAGGGAAGCCACAGTAGATCAGATTTAATTTTTAGGGGGACAGAGGTGGAGGATGCAGTAGATATTCTGTGTTCATCACAAACATAGCTCCACCAAGTGTGGACAGAAAGCTTAGAATTATCCTTCCAACACGATAAAATAACTTTAAATGCAAGAGCAATAAACAGGTCTAATAACTTAGCAGAAGAAGATACAATATCAATATCATCTGATAAGGAACCTAATAACACATTCAATATAGATAATGGGGAGGAGCAAGAAAACATAGGCATGCAGATATTCCATACTTCAGTCCAAAATGATAAAACAGGGAAACAATCGTATAGTTGGTGTTTAAGAGAACCAGGTTCCTTAGAACATGACCAGCATAATGGTGAGGAAACTTGAGAAAACTTATGGATACTAACCGGGGTAATAACAACTCTATGATATATAAAGAATAAAGATTGCGTAATACGTGCAGCAACAGATACTTTAAAAAGTTTGGACCATACACGATCCCACAATGCAACAGATAGGGAGACATCAAGGTCAGTCTCCCAAACAGTCTCTACATTTGATTTAGGATGTTCTGAGACATTAGATAACAAAATTGAATAAACAAGAACAGCTTTAGGTAGTTGAGTAGAAAATAAAGGATACAATGGAGTGGTGGGGGTGAAGGAAGAAAAAGAATCAGATGAAGAGAGGGAAGACAAGTGAGATTGAATGGAAGATGCTATAATGGTATATTCAGTAATAAACAATGAAGGCAAATGAAATACATTTTGCAATACTGGGAAGGAAATAAGGGATGAACCAACAAAAAACTGATGTACAAATAGGATACCTTTTCTTTCCAGTGTTTAAAGTAAAATGATTTGCCCTTGTATCGAATGAATTTATTATACCACACCACTGAAGACAAGAAACACTGAAGAGGGGATAGAGTAGAATAAAAAACAGTTTGTAATAGAAATTGGGAATATTTCAAAATGGGATATTCGGATAAAAAAGAGCAATTTGACACGAAAACAATATGTTGGAATGAGAAATCTTTCAAAAGGAAGCCTTCTATGAGAACCCACTTAGGCACAGGGTTATCCATGAAGTCATAAGCCAAGGAAAAGGACTGTTTAATCAAAAAGGCAGAATGGTATGATTTAAAATCAGGAAATCGAACCCCACCTTCATGTTTAGGTCGAATTACCTTGTGCAATGCAATTCGTGGATGTTTTTATTCCACAGAAATTTTATACAAAGAGAATTAATACGTGCAAAATAGGATTTGGGAATTTTAAAAGGGAGCATGGAAACAGTATAGAGAACATGTGGGGTAATCATCATTTTGATGGTATCCAATCTACCCCACCAGGATAGGAATAAGGGGGAACACATTTGAAGAAGGGATTGAATTTTCTGAATTAGTGAATCAAAGGTTAATTTAAGGGTGTCTTTTAGGGAGGAAGAAAACCATATACCAAGGTATTTAATTTTGGAGGGACACCATGCAAAATCAGTATTATTAAACATGTACTGGAAACAGAATGGATTAAGGGGTAGAACTTCCGTTTTAGATAAATTGAGCTTATAACCTGATATGGAAGAGTACAGACGAACCTCATTCAAAAAATGTGGAAGGGAGGATTCCGGATTGGACATATATATCAGGACATCATCTGCATAAGCAGACAGTTTAGTTTCAGTAGAGGAGAGCTTAAGGCCAGCAATATTAGAGTTGGAATGAATACGCTCTAAGAAAGGCTCAAGACATAAAATAAATAACAAGGGGAAAGGGGACAGCCTAGTCTTGTACCTCTAGTCAATGAAAAAAATCTAGAGAATTGGTTGTTAACAAAAATACTGGCACGGGGGGAAAATAAAGAAATTTAACCAAGGATATGAAAGATGGGCCAAATCCAAACCATTTTAGGGTAAGAAACATGAATTACCAATTAATGCGATCAAAAGCTTTTTCAGCATCCAGGGATAGGGCCGCCAATGGGACTTTAACATTTTAGCATGCGCAATGACACTGGAAAACAGGCGAGCATTATCAGCAGCAAGTCTACCCTTCACATATCCCACTTGATCTGTTTTAATTAAACGGTAAATAATAGAATCTAGACGAGATGCAAGGATTTTAGCCAACATTTTGCAATCATAATTAATTAAAGATATGGGGCGAAAAGTTTTACATTGTGAGTGGTCTTTATCAGGTTTGGGAATAATGACAATGAGAGCATCCAAAAAGGACCCAGAGGCTTTGGCATCTGAAATAAATAAATTAAATAATTGAAGGAGTTTAGGTGCAAAAAAAGAATGATAAGAGGAATAAAACTCAACAGGTAAACCATCAGGGCCAGGAGCCTTCGACTTTTTGAGAGAGTTAATGGCTGTAATAACTTCCTGGAGAGTAATTTCCCGTTCCAAAAGAGCAAAGTCCATCGGAAGGGAAGGGGGATCTGGGAGGCCCTCAAAAAATGTTGTTAAGTCCGCTTCAGAGGGATGTGTATCATCAGAGTATAAGGCTTGGTAATAATTATGAAATACTTCGGCAATGTCTTCATCGGAAGTGACTCATTTATTAAGAGATTCATTAAGGATAGGACCAACAGTTTTACGTTCGGATTTTATTTTTAAATAATTTGCCAACATTTTCCCTGCTTTATTCTGGCCACCATGGAATTTAGATTTAATTTTGATAAGGGTGTGACAAGCTTCATTGGTAATAATTTTGTTAAAGTCTGTTTTGGCGAGGATTAACTCCTGAAGAGCAGAGGAGGACTTAGAGGAAAAATAGGAATGTTCAAGGCTTTTAATCCTTTTAAGTTGGTCGTCGTATTTTTGTCTATTAAGCTTCTTCTTTTTAGAAACATAGGATATAGTAAATGCTCTAAAAGAAGCCTTAAAAGCATCCCAAGTAACATGAATGGAGGTGTCTGAGGGATCATTAAAGGAAAAAACTCACTAAAAAATTCCACACTCTCTTTCATAGAAATGGCATCAGATAAAAGAAAAGAATTAAATTTCCAACAACTAAATTTAGAGGAAATAAGGGAGAGATGTAGGTTAGTGTACACAGGAGCATGAGCAGAAATAAAAATAGAACCAATAACAGACTTTTGAATGGAGGGCAAGAGGGACTTACTAACCATAATGTAATCAATTATCGAGCGCGTGTGGTGGACATTAGAAAAAAAAGTATATTCTAGGAAATCCGGGTTACACATTTTCCATGAATCGTACAAAGGACGAGAAGCAATGGCAGATTGAAAACTCTTATGGGACTTGTCAGGTTGAAATTTACTGGAGGATAATCTATCTGAAAAAGGGTCTAACCATTGATTAAAATCACCAGCAACGATAAAATCTGGGCATTCTATAGACGAGATCAGAACTTTAATATCTTTCCAAAATTTTGGATGGGACAGACTGGACCATATATATATATGTATATATATATATATATATATATATTAAGCAGTCTTGTTTTGTATGACAACCTTAGCCATTGCCCAATGTCCTTCATCATCAGTATGAGAAACAATCTGAACATTTAAAGCTTTATGAAACAGTATAGCAACCCCTCCCTTTTTGTGAACAGCAGGCGAAAACACAACCTGGCCCACCCATTGCCTCTTGAGTTTAAGAGATTCAACATCAGAACAACGCGTTTCCTGAAGAAAAACAACCTGTGAATGAAATTTAAATAAGTGAGACAATACCTTTTGACGCTTGACAGGATGACCAAGACCTCGCATGTTCCAAGAGACAAAGTTACACATGGTGGTATGAGGGGAGGATGGGTGACAAATGGAACAGACACATGGCAAGGAGATCACTACAAAAGGGAAGACAAAAAATACATAAGTAATTGATAAAGGGGACTCCCAAAACCCTTACAATATCGAGACCAAAGAAACCCATAGATAGAAGAAATGAAAATATGAAGAACAAAAATAGAAGTAGAGATCGCTTAGGAATAGATTAGCATTGAAACTGGGAAAAGAAGCAAAGAAACCAAAAAGAAAGAGGGAAAGGGAGAAGAGAGAAAGAGGAAAAATAGATGAGGATAGAAAGAGAAAGAGTGAACAGATCAAGGCACAAAGGCCTGATCAGAAAAAAAGAGAGCAACCAAAACATCTGAGGCGAAGATACGCCAGAGAGAAAATTCAACCCATGAGCTACCAAAGGAAAGGACATATACAGAAAGGAAAGACACAAGGATGTGAGAACAAAACCTCGAGAAGCAGATCAAGAATAAAGGAAAAGATCAAAAGAGGTCAGAAAGAATAGAAGAGCTACAATGAAAAGTAGAAAGGAGGAAAAACATTAGTTAGCAGTGTCCATATTGGAAGGAGAGACACTCAGAAGATAATCGTGGAGTTTTTGCGGATCATCATAAGATCTGGTACGGCCATTATGCGTGATCTTGCAGAAACAAGGGTGTAGGATTCCATATTGAATGTTCAGTTGTCGCATTAAAGGTCGAAGATTCAAGAATTCTTTGCGCCGAGCATTCGTAGCCGATGAAAGATCCTGTGAGATAAAGATGTTATGACCAGACCACTGGAGACGTCGCTTGGTCCTGGCGGCCTTCAGGACAGACATTAACTCTGTGAATTCTAGGAACAGCAGAATGATGCCACATGGTTTTGAGGAATTGGAATGAATACGGCCAAGACAATGGGCCCTTTGGATATTAAGAGGATGCGACGCTGGTTGAAGATTCAAGAGTTCCTGAAGAAATTTCCGTATAAAGGACACCCTGTCGGAACCCTCCAAATTTTCCGGAACACCATAAATGCGCAGATTGTTCCTATGGTTACGATTTTCCAAATCCTCTGTGTGAAGTTTGAGTTTGTGGATCTCTTGTTCCAAAATTGGAATTTTAGCTGAGACATCTTGAATATCGCTCACACGCTGTTCCAGATTCAAAACCTTGCCCTCCATGACAACCCAGCGCTCTTCAATTTGCTGAAGTTTTGCATTAATAGCGGACATAAAAGGTTGGAGACCACGCACCTCTTCAAGAATGGAATCCAAAATAGGATTAGAAGAAGACGCAATGGGGGAAGGCGGGTCATTCTTAGGCCTCTTAGGTTTGGTTCCAGTTTGTGACATTTTTGGAGAGATAGAGTTATTTGCCATGGTAATTGAAACCTGTCAGAATGCCGTACACAGGCACGTAGGAAGCAGGTGGGCACTAACAGCGCACAGCAGGATCCAATGTGACTGTAAGGACTGATCTGGCTTAGAGAGGCTTAGGCAGTAAGAGGGGCATACAAAGCGTGGCTAAAATAAGGCAACAAAAAGGAGCAGCCAAAAAACGCACTACCTTTGAGTGCTGATTAACCCTGGGCGGAGTTGGCGGAGTGGGGCTTCGCGGAGCTACGCGAAGTGGGCGAGAAACTACGCCCACCTCCGCACTCCGTGTAGCCCCTCTCCGCAAACACCACTGGCCGCCAGCCCCGCCACCCGCCTCCCTCCCGCCCTCCCTAAATACTTTCAAATAAAGGAATCAAATAATTTAAAAAGCACTTACCTTGCCCGCCGCTGCCCGCCGTGTCCCCGGGGCTCGCTATCTTCCGTCTTCCGTCTTCTTTACTAATGCGCATGTAAAGAAGACGGAAGAGAGCCCCGGGGACGCGGCGGGCAGCGGCGGGCAAGGTAAGTGCTTTTTAAATTATTTGATTCCTTTATTTGAAAGTATTTAGGGAGGGCGGGAGGGAGGCGGGTGGCGGCCAGCTACGCTCCGTCTGCGGAGCGTGCGTAGTGCCGCCTGGCTACGCCAGCTCCGTAAAATGCGGAGTAGGCGGCACTACGCACACTCCGTGCACGGAGCGTAGCTGGCCGCCCACCCCTAGTGCTGACACCCTCACTGGATTGAGAATAACAAAAAGAAAACCAACAATACTGTGTCAATAAAAACCACAGCACATAAAAGGGAGCATCTATTAAAGCCAGTACAAGTATAAGGTGATATGTCGTAAAGGCAATGTCACTTTAAAGATCATAGCGCCAGAAGAAGCAAGTATAGGCAAAATGAAGTCCAAACCTAGCAAGTCTTAAAATGGCGGCTGTGATCTCCTCACATAGTAAAACAAAAACATTCCCAATATGTAAGCAGGAAGCAAGAGACCATGGGAGGCAAGGGATGTGGACACAAGCAAAAATAAAATCAAGTAAGTTCTCTCAAAAAACAGTGAATGGGGATAATCAGAAAGAAGCAGAGCACTTCACAGGCAGAAATTCTAAAATGGCGGCCATAATTCCTCAGAGAAACTGTTGTGACATCAGAAATCGAGAGGCAAAATGCATTTGGCATGGAAAAACTGTTAAAGTCTGTTTAAAAAGATAGTAGGCATGCCAAAGTATTCATCTGAAGTTACCAGCATTAGGCAAGGTGAAACGAGGCTTTAGAGCAGATGAAGGAAGAGAGTCACAGGATAGGCAAACAAAATAGCGGCCGCCCGAGTTGTGGAGATGTTTCAAATTACTGGGACCAATATCCGCCGTTCCGCCGCCAGAAGACACTGCACAGTTGCCTCCTCATGATCTGTCCACCTTCCGACGGCACTGCAGCCCAAAAATGCAGTTCGAAAAACGGCAGGAAAGGTCCTCCCGGCATCCGCGTTTCTGTCCTGAGCGGAGCTCACAGGAAATCCGTCCTCTCCAGATGGCGTGCAAGCCACGCCCCCCATAGTGCAAAGCTTATTTTGAACTGAAAAGTAGTCCTAAAGTACCATAAAGTACTATTTTCTATTTTTCATTAGCATACCATGGGCAGTGTATAGACATTCCATGCCACCACGTGTAGATTATGATTCAAAATTCTATCTCCTAAGAAAGTTAGAAAAGGCTTTGTGTGAATACTTATGCCTCATTGAGGCAATCATTATGTTGGAAAATGGTTTAATATGTTCCAAACGTTTCCAACTCTACTGTAATGTACAGCACAGGGTACTGTCAATGAGCTCTACAATAAATTATGTCTTGTAGTTTTTGTATTGCATTCATACATACATGCCAACCACATTCTGTTTTTTTCTGTAAGGTGCTTTAGCCGATAAAGGATACTAGTAACCCTGGAAAACTGGACCAATGAGGGATCCGATGTCCGTCCAGACGACAAAAATCTGTTGCGCTATTCTCAGGAACAGGAACTGGGTGGTAGGAGCAGGTAAGCATTGGTGATCCTTACTTTGGGTTAATACGTGTTGAAGTGCTCTGACTCTGAACTGGTGAGGTTGAGAGAGCGCAAGTTCACCTGCTCGATATACTCACCTGGGCCCATAAACTATATATATTTAAAAACAGGTAAACTTACACTCAAATCAATTTTTAATTTTACCATTCAGGACCTTTACCATTTGACTTACCAATTCAAGTCACTGATATCGAAAGTCCTAGAGGATCAAGGGAGTTATCATAACGTTTTCATAAATAAACACAAACTCGGAAAGGTTTAAGTTCTTTTATCTAAAGTAAATTCCTAAGATGCATTAAGACCATTAATACAATAATTAATTTCTTGCTCTATTTGAATGAAGAAGATCAAAAGCGAAATGTGCAATAATTTTGGAAAAATATCATTAAGCATTAAACACAGGGTGGGTAGAAAAGGGAAAACAGTACAATGACAAACCCACACTTTATAGTTACCTAGTATGGTGTGAAGACCAACCCTGGCCATGGACTGTGATAAAGAATAAGAAATCCAAACGTGCAGGTGCCAGCAGGAAAGGACAGGTGCAGACCAGAGTCAGGACAGGCTACGGACCAAATTGGGTCAGGACAGGACCACCGCAGGTCAAGACCGGCACCCACAGCTAAAGTGCAACGCCAGCATCACACCCCTCTCTGCAGCTTCCATTCAGGCCCCATTTGGGTTATCGAACTCCTTCCCAGAACCCTGATTGGGTTATTGAATCTTCTGACAGAGTGCTCCGCCAGCACCTCTTCTCTCGATCACCTATGGAGTGTGTTGGGTCAGTGACAGGTCAGCTATTTGGACAAGTCGGACAATCTAACTAGCTAAGCCTACCCTAGTTATACTATTTTCCAGGTCAGTGTACCACCCTCTAATATTGCAAATGTCTAAATCCCACAATTGTATTGGTCAAAAGACGAGGAGAGGTTATCACACCATATTAATATGAGGTAACTGTCAATCATGTATTTAAATTACGTTCCATCCCATAACTTGATCTGCCCATGTACTTTTATTCCACCCGGCGGTGAATGTAACAATAACATACAATGTTTAAAAAATTGTTCAGTTCAGCTTCCTCTGGCTGGGTGAGGACGTTATTTTCTCATAGTTTCACAGTTCATGTCTGATGCTGGCACTGGTTCAATGCCATGGCTTCAATAGCGTGAGATTCTTTGCACAGGCGCAGTTTCTGCAAAGATGGAGTTCAGAAGTACATTTCAGGCCCAAATGCGATACATGCAAAAATAGAAGAGAAACAGTTTTAGAATCACTGAATAAATGAATGCACAGTATGCCACTTATCTCTATTCTATTCCCATTATTTATTTTAAAATATTGCATTAAGGTTTAGGCAGAACGAACAGCTTAGCAAAGCAGTGATGCAAGCTTCTTGCACGTTAGGACACAGAACAGCCATCTTAGTTCTAGTACGCAGAAGCAAAAGTTTCCCACCAAACGAAGTAATATGTCAGGTCACGTGAGTGTGACAGACACAGTAGAAAATCCTGCGTAGCAGCAGCCATTTTGATGCAAGCAGATTATAGTTAGTAAAAGCACGTTGTCGAGCTTCCCCTAGATACTAGAAATGTTGTGTAATTAAATATTAATATGACGAAAGATGTTATTTAGTACATTAATATTATTTCCGAGAGGGCTGAATACAAGCAAGTCGCTTTACGTGTGCAACCTTGCTCCATCAATCTCCTCTTTGATGATATTTTATATCATCACCAATTAATGAAACAAATGTCAATTTTCACATTTCACCGAACTCAATTTCTTCAAATTTTCTATTAAGTTTTTTTTCATTATTTATGTGAAGTTTTTTCACTTTCTTGTACAAATGCCCATACAACTCTTCTAATTCAATTTCATTAATATTTAATTTTTTTCCTTTATTATCCACTGTATATGTCTTTTTATGCTTGCGACATTTGCAACAAGTTATCATCCCTAAAATTAGTAGGGCTATTCCCACCATTGGCATCAGTATTCTACCTACAGAACTTTTGCCTACGTTAGAAAACCTACTACGTATTAAGGAGAGCCCATCTGTAAGTCTCTTCCATGCACTATCAACCTCCAGTGGTTTGAGTTATTTTTCTAAATGTGTAATATTCCTTACATACCCCTTAATTTCTACACTGTTGTCAGGTATGTAAGTGCAACAATGTTCCGCTTTCAACATTCTGCAGACTCCGCCCTCTTTTGCCAACAATGTATCTAGAGAAAGTCGATTTTGTAAAACCATTGACCTTACCGCAACTAGTTCAGTATTGATCATTAAGAATCCTCCAGCAGCGTCAGTCGATTAACGATCCACCACTGTTGGCAATTTGCAATTTCTTTGAGTATTCAGAACCACTCCCACTGAAGGTATCAATGCACTAAATATATAACCAACAATTTCTGCAAAACTAGCTCTTTTACTCCGCATTAGTCCATTAATCTCTTCATTACTTCCAGTGATTTTGTTTTCATGATATGCCTTTGGGAATACTATTCCAAAATAGCAACTCCGATACCAATGATCAGGCAATTTGTAATATGCTTTGTTCCCACATATGTAATAAATTCCAGGAAATACTGGCTCAGTTCCATCTTTGAAACCCCAAACCCCAATTACCTTATAATTGTGTTCACATTCACTAAAACCAATGAATGTATTGTTATAATAACTCGTTCTCTCCCTGTGGAGACAAAGTTTCCCTTTCTTTTCAAAGTCCAGCAACATAGCAGCATGAGTTTTGCCATTCAAGGTGTACTCTCTATTTTCTGCCCATTTAGGAATTTTCTGTTTCTGTTCTGTAGCTTTTTCCTGGAAATCCTCTCTCCTTTTCTCAACTAAATTCAAAAATATCTTTTCCTTTTTTATGTAAAATGCAAGTTAAATTATTCTTGTGTGCTTCAGCTTTATCTATTGTACCTATTGTTAGGAAATATTCACCCATATAATGAGTTATGCACTTTTAGTATGTACAGGATTCAAGTTAGTATGTATAGGAAGTTCAGAGAAAATCACGTCTGAGTTATAATAATAATATTGTAAAGGTCCTTTTTTATAAAATAAACTAGCTAAAATACTACATGAAATACCATAGGTCAGGGGCAAATGGTGGTAAGTAACCCCCTCGGCTACAGATAATGGTAGCTTCATACAAACATGGCAATCACTTATATCCATTGCTTCTACATAGTGTACTAACGGATTTGCAAATAAGTTCAAGTGTGTTTTATTCTTAACTCTACTATAATGCAATCCTTCCTCACCTGATGCTTCTAATCCTACCTTTTGCTGTCTAAAACTATCTATTCTTCCGTGTATATTTAATTTTTCAGGTGCATCTATTTTCCCATGAATATTAGTGTGATTCTTTTCACTTTTACTCATTAGATAAGGAATAGCTACCGTAGGTCCTAACCATACTATGAGTACTATTACTATACTACAGGTGCATATCCTACAGCATGTTTTTAAGCAGTTTCTTTTCAGTTTACCATTAACAGTATCATCAGCCATTTCACGACTAAGGAGACTTAGCCCCTCTTTGAGACTTTTTACAAAATTTCAACCTGTGAATTTTTCAAGTTGGTCTCACTTCTTCATCTGTTGGATCATCAATTAGTTTGTCATCATTTTCATCACTCAGTTCTAAATTTTCGAAATCTTCAAGGATGACAAGTCCATTCAGGGCCTTTGAACTTATTATTTAGTCTTTTCAGTCGTGGACCTTCTTGATTGTTCTGTGGTAAGCCCAGTTTGACTTGATATTTCGTTTTCTTGCTCTGGTTCTTCATTTATTGTTTTAAGGCGAAATTTCAATCTTTTGACAAAACCAGGCCACTTATCTCCTTTTCTGAGTCTTTTAGCTGGTACTGTGCTTTGTTTTTCTTCAATTGCTCTTTTATTCTCTTTCAGTTGTGGCACAATTTGTACATCTTCGTGTCTGTATCCCTTTATATCTGAATTGGTCCAGGTCTTTTTTCTGTTTCTTCTGCCTGGATGCTAATCTGGCCTTGTTCAGGAGTGTTCCGTATTTGACTTTGATTTGGTTCGCTTTCTTCTTCCTGAACACGTTTTTCTACATCTATCTGATCCTGCTCAGGTATCTCGATCTTTTGTTTTTCTTCTTCCTGAACCTTCGCCCGATTACCTATCTGTCCCTCCTCAGACTCTGGAACTATGACAGGTATATGGACTATCTGAGTATATTGATCTCTCCTTATCTGTTCCTCCTCAGAATTACTATTGGTTTTGATTTCTGTAATCTGAGTACGTTCTTCTATCCCTGTCTCTTCCTCACTATCACTCTGTCTATATAAATAGGTCTGACTTCTGGTTCTCACAATATCTGTAGGAATGCCAATCACTGGAATCCATTCATCCTGACGGGTGCTCGGTTGGTCATCATCAACTACTTCGGAATCACTCTCCTTGCACTCCTCAGCTGTACAACCATCAGCTTCAGTTTCATCAGGTTCAGTCACTCTTTTAGTGTGACTGGCATGGATCCAATTTGGAATTTCCTTGCACTTTACAGCTGTAGTGGTGACCAATATCACTTGTTATGGCCTTCCCCACCTCGGAGCTAGGCAAGATTTTTGAGTATGTTCCTTTATCACAACCCAGTCACCTGGAATCAGATCATGTGCTGGAGTTGATTGTCTGGCGACAGCATCTTCTCCAACCTGGTGAGAGATAGAACGCACTTGGTCAGCCAGTTCTTTGCAGTACTCTAGTGCTAAGTCATCAGATACATTTATCAGTTTGTGTCCTGGCACCCATGCTTGCCTCATTTCTCTTCCCATGAGTATCTCATGAGGAATCAAGCCTGTATTTCTGTCTAGAATGCTTCTAAGTCCCATCAAAACAAGAGGTAAAGCATCAGGCCAATCTAATCGAGTAGATTCATATATCTTTCCCAATCTTGATTTGATTGTGCAATTCAGTTGTTTCACCACTCCAGAAGCCTCTGGGCGGTACGCACAGTGCAGCCTTTGCTCAATTTTAAATGCCTACATAAGCGCATAGGTGTGTGGAAAAGGGTAAAAACTCAGTTGTTCAACTTACATATACTGCAGGAAAGCGAGAAAAAATCTTTGCTAGGGGTTCTAGTCCAGAGAATCGGGACGTGGGGAGAGGTTCTCCCGTGTATTATTTGGTTGTGGGGAGTCCTCTGCGGCAAACCTAGTCTGGTGCCCGCGGAACCAGCCGGGACGCCGCGGGCACCAGACTAGGTTTGCCGCAGAGGACTCCACACAACCAAATAATACACGGGAGAACTTCTCCCCACGCCCCAATTCTCTGGAGTAGAACCCCTAGCGAAGATTTTTTCTCGCTTTCCTGCAGTATATGTAAGTTGAACAACTGCGTTTTTACCCTTTTCCACACACCTTAGCGCGTGTGTAGGATATTAACCACAAGTGGCACCACTTTTTGCCACTCACTACCTGGTCCTGACGAAAGTCTCGCACACTTTTTCCTGGGACTGAAACATGTAGACCGCCAACACTTAAGCCAACTAAGTAGTCATACATTTTCTACCTGTAGTTGCATCACATACTTTTATCTCACACCCTGGGCTGCCACTAATAAAACATTGGGCAAGGATCCCTAGAGGTGTATTTTACTACTCACCTTCATCCTCATCACACTAATGCACCACACCTGCTCCGCTGTAGTCAGGCGTTGAAGCACAACCAGGCGGCATTCGGCTGCCTGGTTGGACCCCAATGATGAAGCATGACACCAACCAGGTTGGTGTGTGAGGGGTTTATAAACAAACTTTATTGTGCCCAGCTCAGAAGCTCATGCTACAAGTGACCTGGAATATTAATCAATATTCCACTACTTCCACACAGTGGGCCAGTCCAAGTTGTTTCCATTATCATATATTCGGAGAAGGGACTTGCCCCCAAAACCCTCGCTCTCTCCAGTGATATCTCAATTTTAAATGCTTCACAGATTAGACCAATTATTTTGTTATTAAAATGACTTCCTCGGTCTGATTCAATTATTACTGGAAAACCGAAACGTGGTATGAGTTCTCTGAGTAGTAGTTTTGCTACAGTAATGCTATCATTTCTGCGTGAAGAGTAAGCTTCTACCCATTTAGAAAATAGGCAGACACTGACAAGGACATACTTCATTCCTCTGCAAGGGGGTAACTGAATCAAATCGATCTGAAGACGAATAAAAGTGCCTTCTGCCTTCCCAATCTTTCCTGGTAACACTACAGTTTTCTTCCCAGGATTCATTTGCTGACAAATTAAGCACCTATGGCAAAGACTCTCGGCTACATTCCTGAACCTTGCACTGAACCAAGTTTGTCTGAACAGTCTAATCATGGCATCCCGCCCTAGGTGAGAATCACCATGGTACATCCTAGCCATAGGAGCAAACATACAGTCTGGTAACACAGGCATTCCATCAAGGTAAACAATGAGACCATCTCCAACCCTTCTCTGACAACCTATTTTTGCCCATTCTTCCCTTTCTTTTGTTCTGCATCATTTTGCAAGTCTTTCATTTCTTCCCACGTTTTCATTCTTTCAAGCAACATAAGTTGGCAGCTGTTTCCATTTGTTTCAGTTTTCTTGTTTATTGCCATTTTATTTTTGGCGCAATATTGAGCCAATTGGTCAGCATATCGGTTACCTGCTGTCACTCTGTCATTGCCAGATTGGTGAGCAGCACACTTGACCACAGCCACTGTTTCTGGTAATTGGGTTGCTTTCAGTAAATCTTTCAAAAAATTTCAATTTTTAACAGGAGTGCCTGATGAAGTCAGAAACTTCCTTTGCATCTAGAGTTGCCCAAAATCCTGCACAACTCCATAGCCATACTGGCTATCAGCATACATGGTCACTTTAAGCTATTTTGCTCAAACGTTCTGACTTTACAGTGGGTAGCACTGCAGAGCACATATCCAAAGTGAGAAAAGTGTTAAAGTTTGTCCAAGCATACTTTTCAGGAACAAAACCTAGGCTGGACATCATGCAGACACCATTGCACTATGGGGCAAAGGTGTACGGTGCTAGACAGCCTGATTGTGTGCCAGGGGTAACGAAAATAGCAGGAGCACCTTATCTTTGTGGATATTGGTCTCTCTCTCTCTCTCTCTCTCTCTCTCTCTCTCTCTCACTCTCTCTCTTTCTCTCTCTCACACACACTCACAAAGCAGCAACTTTGGCGGTTGTGCTGCATTGTGTGACTTTGTAAATCAGCCTATGAAAGACAGAAGGGTGAAAATGAAAGTTGACTGGCATGCATATGATCTTTCACTTAAGTTGTACAGAGCATGTGCCTCCTTGATCACAAACATAGATACACTCCTTTGAACACCTTGTACCCTCCCACCACCATTTTGCAGATACAAGCTCAATGACAGAGAAACCCGGGTATGTATTTAAATAGAATCAATAGATTTCTGTTTAAGGTAGAACCACTTTTTCGTCTGTGCAAATGCGAAGTCTCAATTTTGACCAACATGCTTAAACTCTGACATTGCACTTCCAGCACTGTCTCCGTTAGTAGCAAATCACCTTTTTTTCTTGGTCGGTTCTGTCCATAAACTGTAAAATCAGTTACAACCAAGTGGCTTGTTTACATTTCAAGTAATGCCCTGGTAAATTGGCACAGGATAATAGAGGCCAGATCTCCTATGCGGCCTGGGACAAGTTTTAAATAACCTTGAAAAATTCATGCAATTCCCCAAATTCTCATTATGCGGAATTCTTGTAATACTTAAAAATTTTACATCACATAATTTTGCGTATGTCATTTTGCACGTGAGAAACTCATGCAGAAACGATCTTGCCGAAATACTTTTTTTTGTTTGCATCTTTGATATTTACACCACACACATATATTATTAAACCATATGGCTCTAAAGAACAGCATTTTTTTCATGGCTAAACTGCAGTTGTAACCCACAGCAATAATACTACACAAGGAAAAGCGTTTGGCTAAATAGTAAACCTCTATTATACATTTGGGGCTAGATGTAGGTAAATAGGTTTTACCGATTCTAAAATACTGAATTTTACCGATTCGGTATTTTAGAATCGATAAATCCTATGTAGGAAATTATTCGGTAAAGATTACCGAATTGTTAAGATTCGGTAATTACCGAATCGGTACTTACCGATTCGGGTTATTGCCATTCATTCCTGTGAATAAAAGTTGATTTTTGCAGATGAGGCTAGAACATAATAAAAACGTATTTAAACATTATTTTTCACTTTTTGTCAAAAATCTCATTAAATGATGAAGGTAGATTTTTGATAACTTTAGGGGGAAAGTGCTACATGTAAGTTAACTGAAAATTAAAACCACTTTTGTTATCTGCCTTGCCAACATTTACTATAAATAAGATCCCAATTAAGCGCAAACTATTAGCCTGCTGAAAGACAAGGCAGCAACCTCTATAGACAGGAAATCTGATTTCATGTACACAGTGACCACTCAGCAAGGATGAGTGATCTGAATGGGTACAGAAATAGATGGCAACTCAAATGACTCCCACAGCAGCCTTTCCTTTCATGTGGAAATCCCAAACAGCGATACAAGTGACAGAAGCCTATTCAGTCCCAGATGTCTCTCAGACATTTGTTTCTGTTCGCATCAGGAGGGAAAACTGTTGCTAGAACATTGATTGGTGGTGATTATGCCTGGGTGAAATTTAAATTATGTGGCATAATTTTCATCACTTCGGGAATTTCACATTACCCTCAAGTCAAATTACTGAAACTACAGGAATTAAAAATGCACCGCAATTTACTGTAAACATTTACTGATAATGCACAGAATTAACAGAATGTGAGCAACTTTTGTTTGCGGCGAGTTTGTGTTTTTGCGCAAACTTTTTAGTGCAACCTGCATCCTGACTTCAACAATTTAAGCAAGGCCATATTTCGTGCTAAAATATAGCTGTTATTGACCGATTTGTATTTTGTGTAATTTTACCATAATTTTGATGACATTATGCAAAATCAAACTATAAACATTTTGCACACCCCAAGTGGTGATCCCACATTTCCATAGAACTTGGCCTGCCTGGGGAAATTGAGCTACATCAAGGGTAAGACTGCTAGCGCTATCTTGAATGAGGGACTGTTGAAAGGTTTACATTAACAATTACTGGCTATTGCACAGGATAAAGATAGCACTTCACTGCAACCTTCTCTGAATGTTCCTGAACCAGACAAAATCCTGAAGGAAGAAAGAAGACTATTCCAGACTATGGAGGAAATAAGACTCAAGGACTTCTGGTCCCCATAGGCATCCAGGTGTAAGAACTTCTCTCCAAGGGTCATCTGTATGGTCGCCTACTCATTGATACAGGTGCACAAAAGGCAGAATTGTTGTTTATATGAAGAAATGTCTCCTTTATGGAGTTACAAGAAATGGCCCCTGGTCTGTCCCTGATCTCTGCAACTGTCTACTTCACAGCTTCTCGGAATCCACACACCTGATTCCAGAAGATGAAGCATACTGTCACTACAGGACAGCATCTACTTGCCAGGCTACCTAAAAACTAATTATTACACATCTCCCTTCCTTAACAAACATACATTGGCACACATTTTACCTTATTCCCTCTTTCTATTTACAAATATAATCCTCCAGTGCTCTTGGTATCCTTTTTGTACGGGAGCTCAGCTCCCTTTTGCACTGTCGCTACTCTCTGCCATTATCATCACACGTTCTTCGCCACTCCCTTTCTTCTACTTCACTGCACAATGCCACTCTTCTTCTAAAGTACCACTTTCCATCTGATCATTTTACAGTATTCCCCCTCACTTCTACCACAGTTTTCGGGAAAGATAGTTTGGAATGTCCCTTTGTATTCATGTTGCCCACACCTACTCTGACCTTGCTGCTCTTCATTCATTTTCACATTGTGTCTTAGTCTGTTCTTAGTCTGATACTCATCAACCTTCCTATGGAAACCGTCATAGTCAACATTGTACGAGCCAACTCTTGCCATCCAAGTAGGCACCACAACTGTACATGGTACCCGGCCCTTCATCAGACAAAACCGTGTCTCTCGAGTTGCTGAATGTGGTGTGGTGCAATAATTCCACAACATGTCTCTCACTTGTCTTCCCAACACTTGTCACTAGTGATAGCTAGTTGAATGCTTTCCCCAAGAAACAAGGTTAAAGGGTTACACTAAACCATTTCTCGTGGGGTCATAAACAGGGGGTCTTGCAATGTCTAATTCCCCACCAGGAGCAAAACTCGATGGACACAAACTGGGTGGCGTTGTTCATTTGAATTTCCGCTGGGCACCCCCCCCTTCCGGAAAATGTCTTCACAAAAGACTATTAAAGTACTGGATTTCACTTCACATTAAAAAATAGTCCATCATTACAATGGTATATTTCTCACACTTGCCCTAGCCCTTAAATGGCCCGCAGATGTCTATTGCATCTCTTTGCCATGGGCGTTTAGGCAAACCACTGGGCTAATCTGAAAGTCCTGCATCACGTGCAGTCAAAATTCACTCCCCATGCACGTATTCGAAAATATTGCAACCCTCAGTAGCTGGGCAATGCTTCCTTTTCCACAGCAAAGTATGTGTTTTCCACCCCTTTTAAGGTGCGCAACGCAAAGACTACTACTCTCTCTTTGCCTTCATGTACTTGAAACAAAACAGTTCCAAATCTGCAATTGCTGGCATCAGTAACAATGATAGTTTTATCATCGGGGTCAAAAAGCTTAAGGGCAAACACTTACTTGTACAATAGATTCTTTCACTTTTTTGAAAGCCAGATGACACCATTCAGCTCAATGATATTTCTCACTTTTTTTCATTAATTCCAAAAGATTCATGAATCCGCACGTAAGACATTCACTATGGCTGCAAAATGGTGAACAAACTTTGCGTAATACTCCGCAAGACCAAGGAATGATTTTAATTGTTCCCTGTCTTGCAGAGCAGGGCCTTTTCATTCACTTCAACCAGACTCAACTTTGGTTTCACACACTCAAAAGACAAGTTGTGACCTAAATACTCAACTTTCTGTGTGATAAATGTACATTTCTCTAGGCCTATTGTGAGTCCAGAATCTTCCAACTTCCGCAACACCTCATTCAAAATCACATCATGTTGCTCCTTGTTGTAGCCCTATACCAGTACATCATCCTGGAACACCAGCACCCATGACATATCTTAGCACATCCTGCATACACCTTTGAAAAACCGCTGATGCAGAAGCTAATTCAAAGGGCATGTGGATGAACCGAGATGTTCCCTCAGATGTTATAAAAAATGTCAAGTGTCAGGAACTCTTCTGTTGGTGCACCTGAGGGAAAGCTTTGGATAGGTCCAACATGGTGAAATACCTACACCCTTTCAAGCTTGCAAGCCTTTCAGCAATGCAGAGAAAGAGATGAAAATCTATCCAAATGGAATTATTGAGATCCCGGAGGTCCACACACATGCATATATTTCCATTAGGCTGCCTTGCGATTACAATTAGGCTAAGCCGCTCTAAAGCCTTAATAGGTTCAATTACACCATCTTTGCAAAGCTTCATCAACTCTTATTTCATCTAAACCCCTTAGTGTCAACAGGACGCTTCTCACCTTATGTACTCTAGGTATTACACCTTCCTTTAATACAATTTGGTGTTCAAACTTCTTCAAACACACAGTTCCTTACTGAAAAGCATAAGAAACTTGCTGACCCAATTATCCGTGCTGTGTGGGACAGTCAGCAACACCTTATTTGGGACAATTAGGATTTAATACCATACCCAATGCATGCTGCTCTCTCCATTCTAACAAAGACTTCCCTTTCTCCACCACATACAATTTTCCTTGAGCAGTTTTATCTTGGAATCTCAATTCAGTTACGAATTATCCAATACCTGGTCATTTTCTCTCACAGTATACCTCAGGTTCTGCAACTGTAGGAGACAACTCCTAAAAGTTCTAACTCCTCATATGCGGATTTTCCAGTAAAAGTGAAAAGGGAACATGAATCCGCACACACTTGCATGTAAATGGCACATTTTGGGGGGTGGTAAGCTTTCTCCCCAGGCTCAGACTCGCTCACCACAAGTATCTCCACACCTTTATCTTCACTTTCACTTGATTCCTTCCGCTGGTGTGTCTGACCATCCTTGTTTACCCTATTCACTAATTTCTTGTACCTAGGGGTATCAGCACTTCTTCAGACTTTTGAAAAAAGCCCAAGCTTCTTACAGTTAAAGCATTTAATATTAGCAGCTGGACAATTCCTTACTTCCGTTGTGTGTTTGAGCTGCCACACCTAAAACATGTTTTTTCTTTTTCACCTTCTTGAGTCTTTATTCGCTTGATGATTTCTTCTTTGGATTTCCACATGACCTTTTTCACAACACCCGCCTGATTAACAGTTCCTGCATCATTATTACCTTTGGTTGCCACCCCTCCCAATTCCTTCACATACTGGGAAGGAATTTTCCATACATTTTATTAATTCTATAGTTTTGTCAAGTGTGGGGTGACTCAGTTCAAGCAATTCTTCTTGAATCTTTGTGCTGCATGTCCTATTGATCATTTGATCCCTTATAATCTCATTGCTGCGATCCTTGAACCTGCAAGTGACAGCTAATCTTCTCAATGCTGCTACATATTGATTGATGGATTCACCTTGGGGAAAAAAAACTTATGCTGTTCAACAGTGTTTTAATATTGCCAACTTCTGCTTCACAACATACACGCCCACCCCCATGGCCCCCTAATATGTTTCCAAAGTGTATTTCCAATCCTCCCACACTTTGCAGGGCTGACCAGGATTTTCTAAAAATACTGAAGGCGCGGATACATTTTTTGACACCATAGCAATTACACTGAAAACCTAACCAAAGGTTATATGACACTACAAATGCAATAAACCTCTTGCAGAAGTCACCTTTTGTCAAAATGAGAATATTACATCTACTGTAAATCCGCCGAAATACCTTGAATAGTTGTAACAGATATGCTAATCCATTGCACTGTTCACGCCGGGTTCTGATCCCATCCTCGCTGCCACCTTCATGAAGTAACTGAAGAAACATCTCCTTTATTGAGTTACAAGAAATGGCCACTGGTCTGTGCCTGATCTCAGAATCCACACACTGGATTCCAAAAGTGAAAGCATACTGTCATTAGAGAACAGCATCTATATTCCAGGTTCCATGAAAGCTAAGCATAACAGTTGTCTTCTGTAAAAGAGATCCAGCTTGTCAGTTGTGAGTGGACTCCAATGGCTCTTGACAGATTCCTGGATGGAGAGGGAGCAGGTGCCTCGAAGCCTGCCCTGAC
Organism: Lissotriton vulgaris; assembly: GCF_964263255.1. Lineage (NCBI taxonomy): Eukaryota > Metazoa > Chordata > Amphibia > Caudata > Salamandridae > Lissotriton > Lissotriton vulgaris. Next base: position 571,574,610 of record NC_141695.1, read on the forward strand.
AACCCAGTGGCTTTAGGAAAGACCAGAAATGACTTTCACAGCATCAAGAAAAACCTAGTATCAAGTAATATTTCTTACTCTTGGAGGACTGAGATGCGACACCAAAGCTTGAAAAGAAAAGTTCAAACTAGATAGGTACAGATTGTCAGTTTGTCCTTTTCCGTGGTTTTTCAGCCATCGTTTAAAGCTACTACCACCAGACTGCAGCAGAAGTGTATGCAAGCCTGTTAGACCATCGTTGCCTACAGTCTCCTGCCTTGCCCTGCAGTATGAAAATGAGACACAAAAAGGGACTACGTCCATATGTCGGGTCAGAACCAGGGTGGGCGAAGAAACTATAACAATGGTGGAGATTTTTCGGTGTTTAAGAAATCCAACACTGTCCCCTGCTGAACTGCAGCTGGAGCTCAACGGTAATGTTCCTAACGTTCAGGGACTCTTGCCAACATCAGTATTCTGACATTCCCAGCTGAAATATTTTGAGAACCAGAAAAGTAGCATATTCCCAATATAATAACTTGTCTTATCTGAACACTCCTCCAATGTAGTTAGCTAGAAATCATTTCTGGGGCATGGCCTATGACAAACGTTGACTCTGATTGGCTCTTTGCCACATACTTGTGTGTATTTTCTTAAAACACTAAACATTCATATATCATATTATCTAATCTATTGTTAACCAATTGTATGTACTTTTGCTTATCATTTTAACTTTTTTGTCATACATTTGTTTGTGGATTCTATATTATGGTTTGTTTTAACTCTAATGTTGTTTGGTATTGCTAGAAGTTAGCAGTGCCGTAGCTATTCCTCACTACATGGATGTTGGTTTTCAAGTGCCAATGCCTCTAGTTCCCTTTTGGTAAGGTGCCTTTTGGTGCATTGTTGCTGCTGGTACTACAGCGCGCTGCGCTTGCATTATTTTAAACTATATCCCGTTTTTGTATTTTTGTTGTAATTATTTAGTATTCCTTGCTTTTAACTTGCATCTGGTTCTGGCCCTATACTTGCACTATAATTGTGCCCCCACCGCGTTTTGGACGGAGTTTTTCACCTTCTGGTCGCCTGCTCGTGGCGCCGGTCGCCATCTTGGGGGAGACTTCTGAATCACGCGCCACTTGCCTGAGCGTTCTAGCGCTTTGCAGGAGTTCAGGTGAGCTCCTATTTAAGGCGAGCATTTTTGCTGCTCTGCCTTTGGTAAGGTGCCTTTTGGTGCATTGTTGCTGCTGGTTCTACAGTGCGCTGCGCTTGCATTATTTTAAACTATATCCCGTTTTTGTATTTTTGTTGTAATTATTTAGTATTCCTTGCTTTTAACTTGCATCTGGTTCTGGCCCTATACTTGCACTATAATTGTGCCCCCACCGCGTTTTGGACGGAGTTTTTCACCTTCTGGTCGCCTGCTCGTGGCGCCGGTCGCCATCTTGGGGGAGACTTCTGAATCACGCGCCACTTGCCTGAGCGTTCTAGCGCTTTGCAGGAGTTCAGGTGAGCTCCTATTTAAGGCGAGCATTTCTGCTGCTCTGCCTTTGGTAAGGTGCCTTTTGGTGCATTGTTGCTGCTGGTACTACAGCGCGCTGCGCTTGCATTATTTTAAACTATATCCCGTTTTTGTATTTTTGTTGTAATTATTTAGTATTCCTTGCTTTTAACTTGCATCTGGTTCTGGCCCTATACTTGCACTATAATTGTGCCCCCACCGCGTTTTGGACTGAGTTTTTCACCTTCTGGTCGCCTGCTCGTGGCGCCGGTCGCCATCTTGGGGGAGACTTCTGAATCACGCGCCACTTGCCTGAGCGTTCTAGCGCTTTGCAGGAGTTCAGGTGAGCTCCTATTTAAGGCGAGCATTTCTGCTGCTCTGCCTTTGGTAAGGTGCCTTTTGGTGCATTGTTGCTGCTGGTACTACAGCGCGCTGCACTTGCATTATTTTAAACTATATCCCGTTTTTGTATTTTTGTTGTAATTATTTAGTATTCCTTGCTTTTAACTTGCATCTGGTTCTGGCCCTATACTTGCACTATAATTGTGCCCCCACCGCGTTTTGGACGGAGTTTTTCACCTTCTTTTCGCCTGCTCGTGGCGCCGGTCGCCATCTTGGGGGAGACTTCTGAATCACGCGCCACTTGCCTGAGCGTTCTAGCGCTTTGCAGGAGTTCAGGTGAGCTCCTATTTAAGGCGAGCATTTCTGCTGCTCTGCCTTTGGTAAGGTGCCTTTTGGTGCATTGTTGCTGCTGGTACTACAGCGCGCTGCGCTTGCATTATTTTAAACTATATCCCGTTTTTGTATTTTTGTTGTAATTATTTACTATTCCTTGCTTTTAACTTGCATCTGGTTCTGGCCCTATACTTGCACTATAATTGTGCCCCCACCGCGTTTTGGACGGAGTTTTTCACCTTCTGGTCGCCTGCTCGTGGCGCCGGTCGCCATCTTGGGGGAGACTTCTGAATCACGCGCCACTTGCCTGAGCGTTCTAGCGCTTTGCAGGAGTTCAGGTGAGCTCCTATTTAAGGCGAGCATTTCTGCTGCTCTGCCTTTGGTAAGGTGCCTTTTGGTGCATTGTTGCTGCTGGTACTACAGCGCGCTGCGCTTGCATTATTTTAAACTATATCCCGTTTTTGTATTTTTGTTGTAATTATTTAGTATTCCTTGCTTTTAACTTGCATCTGGTTCTGGCCCTATACTTGCACTATAATTGTGCCCCCACCGCGTTTTGGACGGAGTTTTTCACCTTCTGGTCGCCTGCTCGTGGCGCCGGTCGCCATCTTGGGGGAGACTTCTGAATCACGCGCCACTTGCCTGAGCGTTCTAGCGCTTTGCAGGAGTTCAGGTGAGCTCCTATTTAAGGCGAGCATTTCTGCTGCTCTGCCTTTGGTAAGGTGCCTTTTGGTGCATTGTTGCTGCTGGTACTACAGCGCGCTGCGCTTGCATTATTTTAAACTATATCCCGTTTTTGTATTTTTGTTGTAATTATTTAGTATTCCTTGCTTTTAACTTGCATCTGGTTCTGGCCCTATACTTGCACTATAATTGTGCCCCCACCGCGTTTTGGATGGAGTTTTTCACCTTCTGGTCGCCTGCTCGTGGCGCCGGTCGCCATCTTGGGGGAGACTTCTGAATCACGCGCCACTTGCCTGAGCGTTCTAGCGCTTTGCAGGAGTTCAGGTGAGCTCCTATTTAAAGCTCACACAACTCGCGCAGCGGTGACGCGCAGCGGTAGCGCCTGACTCGCGCCGGAGTCAAGCCAGAGTCCTGCCCGTCTGCGTCCGTCCGCGTCCCGGAGGTGTTTGGCGGCGGGTGGGGCTCTGTTCATCGAGAATGAGCACTCTGGGTGCTCTTTCGGTGCGGTACTCCTCTATGGAGTTGCGCTCCTTGCATGTCAGGGAGAGCTGCTGTTGCACTGTCTTTCCGGCCCGCCACAGGGGCAAGTCGCGTTGTCCGGGCTGCGGCTGGCATCCTACTCGGGTTTTGTCATCAGCCCCGCCTATTGACATCGCTGGCGCTGAGTATGCCTGCATGCTGTTAAACACCAGATCTGCTCGCTGCCATGCGCAGCACATCTTTGAGCTCCTCGAGACTGAGAAGCCACTCTGTCTTATGTTGACGGAGACTTGGTGGGATGAAGCGTCTAACCCCGATGTGGCTATGGCCATTCCGCCTGATTTTGACATCTTCAGGAAGGACAGAGCAAAGGGCAGGGGTGGCGGGGTCGCATTGGTGGTAAAGAAGGGCACACCTTGTACCATCTTGCCTACTGAGGACATCCGCGGCTCGGAATCGCTGGCTTTTTCTATCGCGCTAGCGCCGCACCAATCAGTGAAGGGACTGTTAGTTTACCGCCCCCCTGGTCCGCTTGGGACGTTCTTTGATGACCTTGATTTGGTGTTGGTGGGTCTAGCCCTGAGAGCAGAACACTGCTTAGTGGCTGGGGACTTTAACATCCGGATGGATGATCCATCTGACCCCGCCGCTATTAAGCTCTTGGAGGCTATGACGCCGCTGGGTCTGACCCCGCATCTACAGGGTCCCACCCACATTAAGGGGCATACCCTAGACCAGGTCTTCTCGACCTCTCCTTTGGTAGTGAAAGAGATTCTCCCGGTCCTGTGGTCGGATCATTGGCTTGCCAAATTTGTTATCAGCGGCAAGGTCAGAGCGCCTAACCCTGTCTCACAGCAGAGGGGACGAGCCTGTAGGGCATTTAGCAGGGTGACCCCTGAGATGCTGGCCCAGGCTGCTGCGACTCACCCTTGCCCTCTGTCTGGCGAGTTAGAAAGAGACTTGGAGGCCCTGCAAAAATGGCTGACGGAGAGGCTGAATGACCTGGCCCCTGTTTTGCCCCCCCGCCTGACACCTAAGCGGGTCTCGGCCCCTTGGTTTACCACGGCTCTGTGGGCTACGCGGCAGCAGTGCAAGGTAGCCGAAAGGGCCTGGCGGGCACATTATGACAGTGAGGACAGGTCTGCCTACAAGGCGGTGGTTAAAGCTTACCACCGAGACATCCGCCTCGAAAAGAAAGCCTATTTCGCGGGGAGAATCGAAGCAGCTTCGAACTCTAGTAAGGAGATTTTTACTATCGTTCGAGAATTCATCTCACCTCGGACTACCGCCTCGGAAGAGGGCCCCGTAGAATCCTGGGCGGCGGATCTTGCGTGTTTTTTTACAGGCAAGATCAAACTCATACAGGACTCCTTTCTATCGAGTGGACCGGTCACGTTGCCGGTGCCCGAGGCGGGTACGCCTTCTCCAGTCATGCAGGGCGCCATATTGGCTGAGTTTCCACCTCTGTCAGCCTCCGCCTCCCTAGCGCTTATGAGCAACTTAAAATCTGGGTCTCCGCTTGACCCCTGCCCAGCTAAGCTCCTGGGTAAATTGGCGGAGGTGGTTAATCCGCTGGCACACCCTCTTCTCAACCTTTCGTTGAGTTCGGGAGAGGTGCCGCCAGCATGGAAGCAGGCAATGGTCATCCCGTTGCTTAAAAAGCCGGGACTTGACCCAAAAGCCCCAGCCAATTACAGGCCAATTTCGCTGCTGCCGGCTCTTGTAAAAATTCTTGGAAAAGCACGTTCAGTCGGTGCTCTCCAATTTTCTGGAGTCTCATGAGATCTTACACGACTCCCAGTCAGGCTTCCGTTCAAACCGCAGCACCGAGACCGCGCTCCTGGAGGTTTCGGAAACCGTGAAAGGGGTGCTGGATTCCGGGGGCAAAGTCATGCTGGTGTTGTTGGACTTGTCGGCGGCTTTTGACACCGTCCCCCATGAGGGCCTGCTCGCAAGACTCTTTGAGATTGGCCTGCGGGGGACGGTGCTCAAATGGTTTTCTTCCTTCTTGGCCGGCCGCCGGCAAACGATCTGGACATCATCTGACACCGCTGTAATGCCGCCATTGGGAGTCGGGGTCCCTCAGGGCTCTATATTGAGCCCGACCCTCTTTAATATCTATATGACCCCTTTGGCGGCGGTGGCGGAGTCATTTGGTGCCCGGATCGTGTCGTATGCCGACGACACCCAGCTCCTCTTCTCATGTGAGAGGGGTGCTGACTTTGACGGGGAGAGTATCCAGAATTGCCTTGGGGCTGTGTTCGCATGGTTCCAACTGCACAGCCTCAAGTGCAATTCCGATAAATCGGAGGTACTCTTCTTCGGGTGCGATACGAAGCCCAGTTGGCAGGCCTGGTGGCCCATCGACATGTTCCCTCCGTCCGGTTCTTCTCCCATGGCTAAAAACTTGGGGGTTAAGATGGACAAGGGGCTGACGATGAAAGCCCAGATCCTAGGGGTAACCGGCACCTGCTTCGGCCTGCTAAAAATGTTGCGGAAGTTTCTGCCTCTCTTGTCCGAGGAGCACAAGAGGCTGACGGTGCAGGCCCTGATAGGCTCCAGGTTGGATTATGCCAACAGTCTGTACTTGGGCCTGCCAGAGTATTTGCTGCAGCGGCTTCAAGTTGCACAGAATGCGGCGGCCAGGGCCATCTTTGGCCTAAGTAGACGCACCAGCGCCTCTGGGTTGCTGGTGACGCTACACTGGCTACCCATCCGCAAACGGATTGCCTTTAAGGCTCTGACCTTGGCCTATAAAGCTCTCCATGCTGTGGGTGCTAAACATCTTCAAAAGAGACTTACTTTTTACCACCCCACTCGCTCGCTGAGGTCGGAATCTCTACTTCTTGCGGCTGTTCCGCGCGTGAAGAGGGCTCGCCTAGGGGGCCGCTCCTTCAGTCTGCTGGCTCCACAGTTGTGGAATTCATTACCGCTCCCTCTGCGGGGGGCGATTACTCTTCTTGATTTTAGAAGAGGCCTTAAAACCTGGTTGTTTCCTCAATAGGTCTGCCAGTAGCTCCTTTTTTCTGTTGACTTCTTAACTGTTTTATCTGTGTTGTGTTATTCTGAAAGCGTTATTCCTGAAACCTGTTCACCTTACCTAAAGCGCCGGGATACTCTTTTTGAGTGACCGTTGCGCTATACAAAAAAATAAATAACATAACATAACATAACATAACATATGTTTCTCTGAAGAATTGGCTACCGCCTCTGCTCTGACACCTTTTGTGAGAAACAATGCCTTCATAAGTGGGCTATTTCCCAATCATGTTGTGCTGAGATTCATCCAGTGATGACCACATCTTCCATGACATTGTACCCATTGGTGATAAAAGGGGTCCACTTATGGAACTCAAATTTGCATATGCCTTTCTCCATACAGCCAGCACTATATGTACAGTGGCAGTTGCGACATATGAAAACTGATGGGGCGGTGAAGGGGGCATGGGTTAAAAGGAAAGCACAAGACGTGCAGTGCGGAGGGGAGTTTAATAATAATGTTTTTAAAAAGAACACTTGCCTGACGCTGCCGGTTGCCTCCTTCTTTGCACCTCGGTGTTCTTCTTCCTTCTTCCTTGTCCCAGCAGGCATTGGGGCACCATCACAGACTCTCTGTGCAATCCTTTTGCTCCTCGCATGCTATTAGAGCAGCGCTGGGATTGGCCAGAGCGGGCTGGTTTATGTATTAAGTACAATTAAATTCTTGGTCTCCCATCCTCGGGTAATATTCTATCACTCAACACATACTCAACGCATTTTGACCAAGGTAAACATGATGGTTGACAATGTCACTCATAGACTTTGCTTAGACAGAAAGGTGGACTTGTTCACACTCTATTACAGATGTTCAGAGATGTAAGCATCACATATACAACATATATAAGACAAATGGGAAGACTAGTATCTTTATAACATTCCGTTTCTTAATCATGGTGAATGTTGGACTGCTGAAAATGTTAAGGGATGAGAGTGCACCTATTTCTATGGACCAACCAATAGTGCAGGTGTTCTGGTTACAGCCGTACATCATGATCTCATTGGAATGGGTATAGATGATTTTTAAGTCCTTTTTTGTTTAGCACCAAAGCAAGCTCAGGGTATGAAGTGTGAAAAAATGGGTGGTGTGGTCTGATATTAACATTGTAATTACATTTACTGATGTTACATTATTGTGTTTCCGAGCAGATTGGGACAGCATGTTAGTGCATGCTTCAAGCTCATATCATCCAGCATGTGTGCATGGATCATACTCCGTCCATGTACACTCACTGTAGGTATTTGGGTTGCACATTAGGAGTATCCAGGCACATATTATTGAAAGCCCACTCTCAGTACGGGCACAGACCTACTCTGCACTTCCCTTTAATGGCCGCTGTAAATGCATGCTCTTCTGCATCCCCTCTGTCTCTCAATTAGCCCTGCTGTTCCTAGCTCTCCATCCTGTACCTTCTCATGTCATGTATGTACATCTTCATTCATTGTGTTGTGAACACAATCCTTCCGTTGCTCCACCATTTTTGCATCCTTTTATCTGCACTTCCTTCATACTTAGTTTCTTTCTTCCCTTCTTCCCTTCTTCATTCCTTCATGAATCATCATCTTTTTTCTTACCACCTTCTCTTCATTAATCCACTTCCTTCGGCTGTGTACCCTCATTCACAGTTTCTCCATTTCTGTTCTCTCATGTTTTCATTTTTTCCTATCTTTGCTTCTTCCCCTCTCTAAAATTCCGTGCCAGAATTAGGAATGGAAAGCAGCCAAATTCAGCTGCTCAAGGAGGGGGCAACAGCACAGAGGCCAAGAGCACCACACCAACCTGCAACACAAACAAGACCAGGGCTAGATCAGTGTTTCGAATTGAAGCAGTGTAATGTTATCTCCACCCTTACACGTCACAGAAGTGTAATATTTATGTGCACTTAGCATCGTATACTTTGTGTGTACTACTCCTATTAATGTAGAATGAAGCATTAAATATACTGATAGTGTATTCACTAAAGAAAAAAATGTATATGCATATATATCTATATATATGTGTGTTGGTGTGTATGTTTTAATACCTTCATATAATGTTACAATGTGTAGTTCTCATTCCTATTTACACTTGTGCATTTTGAGCAATATTGCTTTAACTAAAATTTCAGCTTATGAACTCATGTATTTGTAAGGTTGGAGTGGAGGTCACGGAGTTTCACTCCTTGGAGTTCTGTAGAGTTGGTGCAATACTATGCCAAATTCTTCGGATTTCCATGAATGGGCGGGGTATTGCTCAGCCACTGCTAATGTAGTCCCCTAGGCTGCTGAGAGTCTTTGGGGGCCAAGAATGGCTATTGTTGCCACAAGTAAGTCCACCACAGAGGGATTGCTGAGCCTTCATCGGAGGCCCCACCTCCTTTCTCAACCACTCTGCAAAGAGACCTCCTAGTGCATTATGGATTGGGGGATGAAGGCTGCTGAGGTTCGTTGGGAGCCAAGAACCCCTATTGTTGTGACAAGTAACTCCCCCACAGTGGAAAATTGCTGATACGTCATTGGAGGCCATGCCCCGTTTCTCTACCACTCTGCAGAGGGGAGTCCTGGCACACTACTGGTTGAGGGATGAAGTCCTCTTGGCTGCTGAGAGTTGTTGAAGGCCAAGAACCTCAATTGTTGCGACAAGCTAGTCCCCCACAGCATGATTGCTGAGACGTCATTGGAGGCCTGCCCCCATTCTCAACCACTCTACAAAGGGGTATCCTCGTGCATACTGGTAGGGGGATGCAGTTTCCTTAGCTGCTGATAGTCATTGGGGGCCAAGAACCCCTACTGTTGCGACAAGTACATCCCCTCATTGGGATTGCTGAGTCATTGTTGGAGGCCCGCCCCCTTTCTCAACCACTATGCAAAGGGGCCTCTTAGTGGACTCCTGGTTGGGGAATGAAGTCCCCTTGGCTGCTGAGGGTTGTTGGAGACCAAGAATCCCTATTCTTGCATCAAGTAAGTCCCCCACATCGGAATTGCTGAGACATCGTCAGAGGCCCCACCCACTTTCTTATCCACTCTGCAAACGGGCCTCCTGGTACACTACTGGCTGGGAGATGAAGTCCCCTTGGATGCTGCGCATTGCCCAGCTGCTCACGAGGGCCCATCAAGTCTCACTGCTCTCTCCGCATGCTCAAAATAACATGACGAGCATGTCAACAGAATGAAAAATTCTGCTCCGTTGCAGAGTTTATCGGTCACTCTGTGTTCACAGCAGAATGTGGAGTTGCCAAAATCTGCTAACTATGTAAGCGGAGCATTATTTTATCCCCAGGCCAGGTATTTGCCTAATAAGGTTTGGATTTATTCTATAATCGTTGGTGCACATATAATCACAGTTTACCACCTGCTACACGTAGTTGGATAGCAAGTCGCTAATGGTAAGGGCTCCCCAGGGGACCCCTTCTCTTTGTGAATGGTAGCAAAACTGCTTTTTTAGAGCATGCAGTGGTCTCACTGACCACTGCCTGACCTTAAAAAATTAACAGTTGTGTTTCATTTTCCTTTTTGAAACACATCCCATTTTCCTTAAGGAAAACAGCCTGTATTTTAAAAGAAAGTTGCTTTATAAAAAAGCAAACACAGACATGGCAGTTGGCTGTCGCCACCACCCCAGGGTTATTGCCCATTCCCAAAGAGTCACAAAGTGCAACCTGCCTCATGAATATTAAAGAGGCAGGTTGTGACCCCATTGGTAATCCCTAAATGTTTCTCAGACACATTTATGCATTTAATTTTTTGGCTCGCTAATTGCAAGTGACGAGAAAATTGACAATTTGCAATTTGCAAGATGAAATGGTTGTACATGTGGCCCTTGGTCTTTAATATTTAACCTTCAATGTGAAATTTTTGCTTGCGCTTCAGTGTTTTTTCTTTTGCGATGTCTTCACATGATCTCTTAGTCAGTGGAACACACGTGTTTTAGTGATACTGTGGTCTAGGTGTAGAATCTTTGACAAGAATGAGAGGTACCAGCGAACTAAGAAAGAATTCCCTTTCACGTTGAATCAGTAGCCGGGAGACATCTAAGGTTGTCCTGACGTTCAGACTGTAGGAGGGGAAAACTGGGTGATATGGAATTCTCAAAGTTATGTGGATTTAATTGGTGTTCAGACTTTAGTCTTAAGAGCAGATACCCTTTGGACTGATAGGTTTAGACCTCTGGGTTCATATTTGTATAGTGTGGCTTTATGCTATACTGTGCCTCATTTTGGAGCGCTTTTACCGAAGTCCCCACTATGCTAACACCTTCCTGCTCTCCCTGATTTAACTAGGTTATTCTAGAGGTGTGGATACTGCAGTCACCAAGAACACCGAATTAGCGAATGCCCTGCCCTGCCCAGGACCGCATATGCTCCAATTGCGGCAACAGCAACCATTTTGCCTCAATATGCCGTACCAAATTCAAGTAGAGGGGCACCCGGGAGGAAAACAGCCAACAAAGGCAGTATATCAGCTATCCCTGACAAACATGGCGCAGACAGACACCACCAAAACCATGCCATGACAAAAATGATGGGTGGACTCATCTCCCGAAGAAGAGGAGGGAGAGACATTGCTAATCTCATTTCCAAAAGGGCTCAAACATCACAGAAGGACACAGCCCACATGCGTCATCCGCATCACTGGGTTCAAAGTCAAAGCCGCCATCCAAAGCCATTACTAACCCCCTCACACACCAAGATTTTTGCATATGGGAGCCAGTCACCCTTGCCCCTCTGAGGACGCATGACAGTAAAAGTACAATCCAATTACCAAGAAGTCACTGCATCATTCCACATCATTGACAAGGAAGCTGACACACTAGCAGGGAGACATCCCGCGAAAGACTTGTGCCTAGTGTCCTTTTGCCAGGAATGTGAAATCACACCAGATCGATGACATCCTTGCACAATTCCTCAAGCTGTTCAATGGGCTAGTATGCCTCAAATCGCCACCAGTCAAGCAACATATCGACACCACCTCACAGCAGTGGAGTTATGTAATTGCTGTGTCCCCTTCCAGCTCCGACCCCTAGTGAAGGGAGAGCTTGCCCAGCTGGAGAAGCAGGTGTTGATTGAAAAAGTGTTGGGCCAACACCGTGGGTGTCCTCAATGGCGATAGTAGAGAAAATAAAACAACCCGGAAAAATACGCTTATGCATCAACATGCGGCTCTCGAACCGCGATATCAAACGCGAGTGTCACATATCGCCTACCATTGATGACATCATAGCGGGTTTAAACAGTTTGCTGTGGTTCTCAAATTTGGATCTGAACACTGGGTATCACCAGCTACTCCTAGCTAAGGAAAGCATATTTATCACTACTTTCAGCACACACCTGGGGCGGCGCTGATACAAGCGACTGAACTTCAATATGTCCTCAGCCGCCAAGGTTTTCCAAAATGCAATACGTGAGACATTATCCACACTTCCTGGGCTTTTGAATGTCAGTAACAGCATTGTCATTTATTCAAAAACGGAGGCCATACACTACTAACACCTCATGCTACACTACACGCTGCACAAGGAAAAGTACTTATTCTTTCAGCCATCAGTCAAATTCTTCGGCTGTGTATTTAATGAAGATGGAATTCGAGACAAACCCCGGAAATCACAGGCCATCAAGCAAGCATTCGCACCGAACCCCATCCCGGAGGTTGCCTGCTTTCTCGGCAGGGCCAGCTACTGTGGCAGATTTATTTCAAGGCTTGTGACACTCACAGAACCTTTGAGAGCCTTAATAAAGGTGGATGACAAGTGGGTATGGGGCTAAAGAAAATATGATGCATTTCAGAAGATCAAAGATGCTCTTCTCGATGATGTCACTATGGCATACGGTCTGTCGAGGGGCAGTGAGTCAATGATGACACTGGACACCCTCCAGTCAGGGTGTGTTTCACACCTAATACTCTGGGTGTGTGAGGCTCTCTAAGTTCCGACTAGGGAACCCTTCCAGTCACGGTACTGGCAATACCAACTCCTTTCTCCACGCTGTCACACTTTCCCTGGGGAACTTTGTATTCTGCTGCTAGCTATACTTTGATCCAAACATGCCCATCAAACGTCTGGTTGATGCCAGCTTCATGGGGCTCAGGGCAGTACTCACTCAAGAACGTGAACCTGGCAGGTGGGAGACACTGGCATTTGACAGCAAGGCATTGATACAGACTGAAGCACTATATGCCCAGATCGAGAGAGAGGCTTTGGCAATCAAGTGGGAATGTGGGCGTGTGGACACTTCCATTTATATCTGAGCGGCCTGCCATTCAAGGTCATCACAGACCACCAGTGTCTTCTCCTGCTATTCCACTGGTCTGCTCCAAATCCACCACCATAAATTGAGAGGTGAGCCATCCATTTATTTAAAATTTGAGGAGCAAACTCACCTGCGGCTGCTTTGGTACTCTTAAAGCTCTCTGCAAATTTTTTCCTCTGCTCCCCAGAACGGCCAGAGAAACAGTGGCAAGAGCCCTCATTCTCTCTCGCCTTGACTACGCTAATGCCTTGTTCATCGGCATCCCGGCATATCTGACTAACCGCCTTCAGATAATTCAAAATGCGGCTGCCAGACTCCTTTTTAACATCTCATGGAAGACTAGCGTCCACCACATCTGCGCAGTCTGCACTGGCTTCCAGTTACTCAACGGATTATGTTTAAGACCCTCACTTTTGCTCACAGAGCCATTTACGATCAGGGCCCACTTTACCTGAGGAAACGTTTTTCTCTGTATCTAACAACCCGCTCCCTCCGGTCTGCCACTAAATATCGGCTGGTTATTTCACGTTTCAAACAAACCCGCCTTGGTGCCGTGAAAGCAGCGGTTGCCTGGAATACTTTACCTCTGGCCCTTCGCGCCAATCAGAACTTCAATCTCTTTAAAAAGGCACTCAAGACCCATCTCTTTAAAATGACGCTTTAAATCTCTCTCCACCATCTATAATATCTGCCTCTCCACATCTCCTTCCTCGCGCCAGGATACTCCAGAGTAATTGCGCGTGCTACAAAACCACCCATAACATAACATTCACAGCTCTATGGGATGGAGGTACTATACCGACTGGGATAGGAGAATCCTGCTGATTTTCTCTCTCGTCACCCAACTCCGCTGGACGGCAATGCTGCTGCTGAGAACACCTATGCTGTTGAAGGCTATGTCAACCTAGTCTCACAAGCGGCATTCCCCTGAGCTCTAAACCTGGAAGACATTGAAGAAGCTGCGAGAGCAGATCCTGTCCTAGTAGGGGTTAAAACTGTCCACAAAGGCACATGACAAGACTTCCTACAAGCTCACCTCTGCCCATCCGGACCGCGGCCAGTGCCAGTCATGCTGCCCATTTCTCTACTGCGAGCAATGTTGCTCGGTCTAGAGATCAATTATTAATGCTGAACAAAAAGGCTTGTGCCAGTAGGACCTGGAACAGCCAGCTATGAGTTCCTCTGTAACTCCTGCCCCTTTACTCTAGGGAGTGGGGAGGGGAGGGCAAATGATAGTTCAACCTTACAAATGTCCACCTTGAAACACCCTCAAACTAAGGGCACCCACATAAGGCCTACTTGAACAACTGTAGATCCCTCACCAATCATGTAGAGGACAAGTGGCGCGTGCTGAAGCCCAACTCATGGGACCTAATGTTTCTCACTGAAACATGGCTCAAGGAGAGCACTAATCCTGATTTTATTCTGGAGGTGCCCGCAGGTTTCTGGATGACTTGTGCCAATAGAGGAGGCAACAAGATTGGAGGTGGTGTGGCTATCATTTTGAGTGATGATGGAAAATGTCCTGCAGAAGGGTAGGTCATATAGGGATCAGGGTGCATGGTCCTTTTGCGTCAGAGTCTTGCCCTCCCTTTCGGTGACTGGGATTCTGACATACAGTTTCCCCGACACTCCAGCCTGCCATCTGCAGAGTTCTGCGACATTGTCACTGACCTCTTATTGAAGCACTCTAGTTTCACTGTCCTAGGTGACTTCGATGTGAAAAATGCACTAAAGTTGCTCAGCTGGCTGAAACCCTCTATGGCCTTAACCTCACGCAAAGAGTCACTGCCCCCCAACTCACGTAGCGGGCCACATGCCGGATCTTATATTCTTCAACGACCCTTATATTGCTGTAGAGGCCCTGACACCACTGACCTTGACCGATCACCTATTAATACCTTTCAGATGGAACACCTTGATAGTAGTTCCAAGTCTATTCTGGGGAAAAGGACAAACTGGAGGAAGGTCACAAGTGATTCTGTGATACCTATGCTGCAAAATGCCCCCCTTCAGCTGACAGGGAATCCTAGCGAATGTATATCCAGCTTCAGTAGCTGGGTTACCAATGCCTTCGATAGAGTGGCCCCTCTTAGAACTGTGACTTCCTCTAGGAAAAACCTTAGGCTCCTTGGTTCTCTATGGAACTACGGGCGGAGAAACATTTATGTAAGAAAGTGGAGCACTCCTGGCGACTATCATATGACCCTGTGGCCAAAAGATCATATAGAGAGGCTCTAAAAAAGTTCCATAAACTTAAGCGTAACACTATGCGGGACTACTTTGCTAACAAAATTAAATTGGCAGACTACTCTGCTAAAGAACTATTCAAAATTGTCCAATGCTTCACTAAACTTGCGGCACGTGATAGTACAGTGACTCCCTTCCCTACCCTCTGCGCTGACCTGTTGGACTTCCTTTAGGATAAGGTCCAACTAATTTACTCCACCTTCCCCACTAATTTGTCTTTCTTTTCGCAAAATCCTATCCTGGACTGTCATGATTCTTGGTCTGAATTCTGCCCAATACCACTTGATGTGTCTGTCAAGGAACTGTATAAATGTAAATCTGGCTCCCGGGAGAATTACTGGCCCCTGTCTTAATGCACCCCTGAAACAGATCTGGAAATCTTTCCTGAGTACTGGGATCTATCCAGCGGTATGGCAACAAGCCTTCGTACTGCCAATCCTCAAGAAACCAGATGCTGATCCAGCAGAATATAAAAACTTTAGAACCATCTCTTCCGCCGGCTCCAGCTAAAGTCTTTGAGCAGGAAGTCTAGAGACAACTCTATGAATTCTTGGAATTTAATAATCAGTTCTGTGACTCTCTATCTGCCTTTAGAGCGGGATATAGTATGTAAACTGCACTCTTGAAAGTGGTGGAAAGCATTGGTGAGACTGCGAATTTGGGCAAAGCAGCAATGCTAGTGCTGCTAGACCTGTCAGCAGCTTTCAACAGTGTGGCCCATCCAATTCTCCTAGAGCGACTTAAACATCTGGGAATACTGGGTACTACTCTGTCCTGGCTCCAGTGTTTCCTGGAGAACCGCTCTCAAAGAGTATTTCTACACCCCAATGTCTCCTCCCAGAAGCCTCTTGTATGTGGGGTTCCACAGTGTTCGGCACTGAGCCCCCTACTCTTCAATGGCTACCTCACCCCGCTTGTGACCTTGCTGGAGACTCTCTGTGTGAAAGTGATCTCCTATGCTGATGACGTCCAGCTGTTGTTCGGATTCAAACAACATTTGGAGGTGGCTTTTGTCAACTTCAGGCAATGCCTGAATAACATCTCGGCATGGATGAGAAAAAAAAATTGCTTAAAGTTGAACACTGAGGAAACTAAATTGCTGTTGTTCAACCAACCGGTCATGCCACCCTCTAAGCTCAGATGGCCATCCCAGCTGAATACTCCTCCGGTTCCAGTGGATTTGGCTAGAAATGTAGAGTTTAAAGTTGATAATGATCTCTCCTTTAAGACCCAGATTCGCCAGATCTCCTCCTCATGCTTCTGGAAGCTGCGCGTCTTCATGAGATTCCTCAATATCCTCCCGACAGACTGCAGGAGGACTGTGGTCCATGCCTTGGTCCCATCATGACTGGACTATTCCAATAGTCTTTACTTAAGTCTACCAGACTATTTTGTCCATAGGCTGCAAACGGTTAAAATACTACAGCTAGACTGATCAGAAATGTGCCAGTCTGCCATTGTATCTCACCCCATCTGCGGAGTCTTCACTCGCTGCCTTTCAGTAGGACAGTCAAATTTAAGGTACTTACAGAGTCACCAGGAGTGAGGGCCCGGCCTATCTGAGATGCAGATTGCAAAATTACCAACAAGATCGGGTCCTGAGATGAGACTATTTGGAACTGCTCACAATTCTGTGTTTCTGTAAGAGCAGGATAGGTGGCCGAGCATTTGCGGTTAGAATTGCTAGGCTCTGGAATGCCATTCCTCTTCACCTCCATATGACGGAGCCAGAACCAGCCTTTAGGAAAGCTTTGAAAACCTGTCTCTTTAACCGTACATAGCTCCTCTCTGTGTGCCTTCTAGTGTGAATCAGCTACCTTAGCGCTGGGACACCTAAGTTAGAGGTAGCTGCGCGCTTTATAAAGCTTAAAATAAATAAATAAATGACTTGCCCAATCAATACATAGAGCGGTTGGCAAAGATGTGGAGGGCCCAAGAAGAATTTAGTCGCAAGGTAGAACCCTACTGTGATGGCCTGCAGTAATTCCAGCTGCTCTCCAATGGCACGTGACACTGCTAGCACACGGAAGACTTCAAGGCACCATAAAAATGAAGTTCTGCATGAGAGTAAATGTGTGGTTTACAGTACTTGAAGAAGTTGTTTGACAATGCAAATCATGCCAGCTGACCAGTTCACCTGAGGGGCTAGCACCAATCATTACTGAGGATCTAAGCACTGTGCCCTGGTCCAGGCTGAATCTTGATTTTGGGAGCCTCCCGGAGGGGAGAGCCACAATGGTAATAGTAGACAGCCACTCTAAGTACCCCATTGTGGAATTAGTTGAGTCAACTGCATTCATGCATGTGGCCCCCATCCTTGAAAAAACCTTTGCCACTTTCGGATTACCCACAGAAATCATTATGGACCACAGTCCGTCCTTCCATGGCACAGAGTTCAGAGACCTCCTTGAACAACTAGGGATCCACCAATGCCGCATCACCCATCAATGTCCTCCGGCCGATGGCGAGGCTGGAAGATATATGCGAACATTGAACAAGTCTCTCCAAATCACAGTAGCCGAACAGGACAACCCTGAATGCTACCTCCAGCTATTCCTCCGAGAGTACCGGGGAACACCTCATTGCACCACTCAGCAAGCATGATGTTCAATGGACCCCACCAAGACACCATCCCGGTATATCCGGGGCGGGTGCCACCACCTTATGACATCCAAGAAACCCATGCTCTGCACTCACAGAACAACGTCTGTGTGAGCCAAAGAAGAAGAGCAAAGATGCGGTCATTCTTGCCAGAAGATCTCTGCCGGCCATGGTGGAAATTAAGAAACCATATGAACAAGGAGTCTGGACGGTGCAAAGAGTCAAGAGAATGATGATAAAGGTTAAGAAGGGCCATGAGACAATTGCTAGAAACATCTTGTGGTTCAAAAGGGTTAGTGCTGTATCCCAACATATGGATCACCCCACAGCAGTGGAGAAGCCAATTGTCTGGAAACGATTCCCTAGGCTACAGTGGGGACCAGAACCAAGTAGTCTCAAGCAGTATACCAGTCAGTGATACGTGAACTCTCCCTTCACTAAGAAATCTTCAAGCCAAACTCCACACCATTGGTACGATGCAGCAGGATAGCGGTCCTACTTTCCTCACAAACCCTGTATATGCACATAAGGCATCCTCCAGCCGGTCATGGTCAGAGGGGAGATAATAAATCAGCATAGACCGCACCTGGTCATGCTGCCATACCAGCATACTGAGTATGAGTCGATCTGTGGGCCAAGGGAAGTGGGGCTATCATTCTGTTAAGGCATACATCTATGGGACACCCCAACGAAACGTATCTTGCATATCTTTTCCTTGTAGGCGACCCGACAGGAAAGGTCCTGTAAATCCCACTTGTGCACAAAATGTTTAAAATCAAAAATGTGAAATTTCAAAGCTTGACAGAAAGTTACAATTTTTATGGGCAAGTCCAGCTTGAGTACAACTTGACTACCCTATTCTTTATGGTGTTTGTGAGAAATGTACGAAGTTGACTAGAAAAAATGCACTGTCACACATCTCTAATCTCCAGAACATCACCTGATGGCTGTTGTGAGGGAGGAGGGCTTGCGCTTCTTTGTGTTTGCTTGTGGGAATTTTGTTTCAGTAATTGGATTTCTCTGTTGTATTCATGTAATGCTGGATGATGTTACGTTGGTGAGCTTTGTTGGGCCTCACCTTTCAGGTGCAGCTTGAGTTCCAATGGGAGAGTTTGTCAGGATTATCTATGGCGGGCTCTTTTCAAATCTGTTAATCATCTCTGTGCCCCAATGTATCAATTCAAAATGGTTAGTTTCCGGTCACCTTGCCAATGTTTTGATAAATTGTGTGGTATGAGTCCTCTGAGCATTACTAGCAGCTTCATCTCTAAAGGGGCACTCGTGGTTCTATCGCTGTGCATTTTTGTCAATAGTCTATTGTGTGCATGTTTTGTGACCTCTGCATGCTGGTTGATATACCTGGCCCAGCTCTGATCTAAGCCTGACCTGTTACTTCTGCACTTGAACAGCGCCCTGTATGCAAGTTGGCTTGCAACATTTTTATTTATTTTCTATTTATGGAATTTTTGAAAGCGTAAATATGTCCATGGGAACAGAGTGGTGTACGTTTGGTAATCCCCAACCAAAGGATAGCACCCGAGACAATAGTTATATTTATCAGCCAGTTACAAATCACATGGTACTCCGAAGCATAATATAACAAAGAGCGCCCCCAAAAAATGTCAATTGACACACACGTCTTCCTAGTGGTGCGGTACAGTGCCTACAACTCAGTAAGACTAATTCGAGGGTGTAAGGTGGTCTACACTCATGCAAGGCCCTCCACATTAAGTTAAGAATCTGGGGGCATATTACCAACAACTAGCGAAAATTATCGGTAAATAGGCTTAGCAACAATTTTTCTATCGCCAAGCATTGCTGGATTTTATCGCTGAGATAACATGCTATTAGCAACATTTATCTCACAAGCGATAACATTTCCGGCGATAGCTGTGAAATCCGTGAATATCGCTGAGAATACAGCGATATTCACACATTATCGCTAACAGGGTCTTAGCCATTATATCCACCACCCATTGCATATAATGGCTAAGAACTGGTCTGAGCAGGCGTTAGTTTTTGGAGAAATTTGCGCTTAGCACGAATATTTCATCGCTACGCCTGCCTTGCTAATAGGTGATAGCGATGTTAGCGACTGTTTTCAGTCGCTAACAGTTTGGGTACGCCCACTTTGCATGTCATTAGCAATAAATATCGCTATCATGCAAAGTGGGCCCCAGACTGCTCGCTATCGCCTCAAAGCTGTTGCTAACATCAGTTAGCGACAGCTTGCTAATAGGGCGATGTAATTATCGGCGCTTAGCGGCCGAAAACGGCCGCTAAAGCGGCGATGATCTAATATCGCCAGGCTTGGTAATATGCCCCCTGGTTTGTAGTCCTCTTGACCGCTTTCCTGAAAGAGCTAGTTAATGGGTTGGACTGAATCTCTTCCAGTGAAGAGTTCGATGTTCCTGGAGAGGATCCTGAGAATGTGCGGGGTAGGTTTTCTTTTTTATCTTTGTGTTTCCAGCACGAAGGAAATTGCCCTTTCAGATCATGTGCATTCAGAATCCCATGAAGTGTATAGAGTGCAAATTACGACATCTCTGAATTTTAGTTATAATCTCATCTGTGTACAGCAGCAGCAGCCAATAAAGTTGATAATCTATCATGTTCAAGATATGTCTAGAACATTATTGCCCAATATTGCCTTGGTGTCACGTTTGTGATGCAGTGGCAGAGTAAACAATGCACCACATTGCGACACATTTACAACGTGACGCATCTAGGGAGATGCATCATGTTGTAAAGCCCTGCGCCACATTATACCTGCGTCAGGTATAATGTATGTAGGGTGGGCGCTCCGACGCAAGAAAGCCTTGTAAAAGTGACACAGTGAAATCTACAACTGCACCACTTCCACAACGCCACTGCATCAAAACCTTTCGCCTGAAACAGGCGTAAGGAGTGATGCAGCACAAAAGGAATAGGCATTCCTGAGCATTGATGGAGTTGGTCATGCTTGTGACATGACTCCAGCAATGCGCTACCTTTACGCCAACAGATGCGTGAGGCATCTGTCTTTGCTTGTGCCATGGTCGCCGCATTGTAAATGCGATGCATTCATGGTGGCGCAAGGGTTTTTTTGAGTGACGCAAGTAAAGTGACGCCTATCTACTATATGCATAGATGCGTCAGTTTCTTGTAGATCTGCCCTCAAGAATTTAGCAGTTAGATACATTATTGGTGTTTCCTAACTAACTTAGGGGCATATTATCAAGGGGGTTTATCTTTAAAAGCCAAGAAAACGGAGATAAAATTATCTCCCTATTACCTAGCTGTCGCTAACACCAGTTAGCGACAGCTAGTAGGAGATAGCGACCATCTTGGGCTCCGCTTTGCATGTCAGTGATATTTATCACTAATGACATGCAAAGTGGGTGTGCCAAGATGTTAGCGACTGGAAATAGTTGCTAACATCGCTATCTCCTATTACCAACTTTTGGAGATATTCGCGCTAAGCGCGAATATCTCCAGAAGCTAACACCTGCCCCTGAGCAGTTCTTAGCCATGTTATCCAATGGTAGGTGGATAACATGGCTAAGAGCATTAGCTCGGTAATGCATGAATATCGCTGACTTTTCAGCGATATTCATGCATTTCGGCCGATTTTTATCGCTTAGGAGATAAACGTTGATAAAATCGCCGCAGCTCGGCGATAAAACTATCGCCGCTAAACCAACATAGCGATAATTATCGCTAGTTGGTGGTAATATGCCCCTTAGTACCGCAGTAAAGGGTCTGAACTCAGTGACCCAAAACACCCTTTTCAAATGATCGGAGGCCCTGTTTTACAAGGAAGGACGCTCACGGAGGATCAACTGCCCTCTCATAGGTGCCTCAGTGAGCACTGGTATTTACTGCTTTAGGGGCTAATATGGTTGACGTTTAGGGGTGTTTCTTCCCTGATATAGTCCACCAGAAGCTGTTAATTCAAAGGTGGAAGTTGAAATGGCCACATATTTGCACTTGGCAACAGTGAGGAAGTTGCTTTATTACCCAAAAAGCCCACTCACCCGGTACATTGGTTAATCCTAGGTGCATGCAATAATAAAACCTTGCCTGGCAGCAGTCTGGTTACCTTGGTTTATTACTTCTGATTATTTATGTAGTACTTAATAGCACACACTATGAATGTATTTCAAGTTCCTCGAGTTATCATCACATTAAAGCAAACGAAACTTGTTTTACATTGTCAACCTGGATAAAAGAGAAGGATTTCCAACGAGAACTGGGCTTGAACACATTCTGATGATGCAGAATTTGATGACTTTTTGTGTCATAGGATGCAGTGATGGCTGTGCTACATAAGATGCCCGAAAGGACACTGAAAGTGTATCTTCATAAAAGATTCACAACCGCTACTTTATATATCTTGTTTTTTATCCTATGTAGTTTGCAAATTTAGCTTCATAAAAAATTTAAAACTGAAGCATATTTCCTGTTTGTTTTCTTGTGTTTGATCTTTTAGAGGATGACTTTTATGCACAGCGCAGCACTTTGGGCAATTTTCCTGTCTAACCTCGAGAACTCTTTTTCTGGTAAGGCAATTTTGATAATGTTTAACTCTGTTTTTCCGTGCAAGGTCTTGAAAAGTATAACAATAACTGAGCCTCATTAAGAGCTGCCCATTATTTGTTGCAGGTATACAGGGGGAGCGGGGCAGAATTTCAGGTTCTGGCAGGTATCCCCTACTAAAATAGTGGGCATTACCAGTTCTTAACCACGTATTGCGAATTAACATGTGGACCTGGGAATAAGGGGCCCTTTTTCGCATGTCATTCCTAATGCCCAATAACGGACCTTTACTGCTTTCTGCGGGTGGTAATTAGCAGTAGACAGAATGCTACAGGCCATGGAGAGGGGGTGAGGTTTGGGTGAACATCAGGGTTTTTAGGCGTAGGCCACAGCAGTGCTGGGCGATGCTGATAAGAGAGTTTGGTGCAGAGGGGACAGAGGAAATGTTCGCATATAGGGGGGTTCCATCGCAAATAGTTTCTAGGAGGCGAAGAATGCTGGCCTCCAAATCAAGATGCTTTTCTCTGGAGGGGAGGGGAGTGTGTGTGTGTGTATGTGTGTGTATGTGGTTCATACAACAGGGCTGACTTTATATTCAGCTGAGTTGTGCCCGCTTACTAGCCTTGCTTGGTGACACGTTGTTACACAATAATAACAACATTACCACTTAAAAAAAAACGCACAACGATCAGTCTGAATGTAGACCCAATATGATTAAGTTAAGTACCCCATTTTAGAAAATCCTATTCTTCTGCGCAAAGGTAGTTTAATGTACAAAAAATGCAAGAAAGGAGAAGGTATACAAAGTAGATCATGTCCAGCAGATTTATAAGCGCTTCACCTGCTTTCAAGCAAGAAGAGTGATCCAGGACCCAGGTGTGAAAACTTAAACCACTGACATTTTGAAAAATATTCTTTACTATTACATCTTTCTCAGTGTGAGGTAATACATTTTCTCCATCGAATAAGGAAGTACTCTATCTCGAGGCAGTATTAATGAACAACTAAAAAAGTGCTGCTAAAATATCCAGACGTCTTTCCAAATCATAGAAAATGTGCCACTCCACAACTGTTGTACAGAATGTAAATAGCAGGGCACTCAAATACTGAAAAATAGCAGTCACTCTTGGTAGCTGTTGTATAATAAATTTGCTACCGATCCTTAGTCGCTACATCAGAAGTTGATGGTGCGACTTGGGGGTTATAATAGTGAAACCTTACGAGGTTTGAGTTTCCATTGATGTCCTGAGGTGGAGCTGCAGAACTCACAGACCCAGGTTTGCACCATACATCCCGCTCTCGCTACCAAGGTAGTCTCACTTTGAAGTCAATCCCACAATTTTTTCTATTACAACTTGAGGTTTCAGCGTCATCAGACATGCAATATTAGGACAAATTGTTCCACACAGCCAGGCTCTTGCTCTTCAGATCTTTGCCATCTCCCTCTGGCATTTTTACAATACAGGCATTTCGACAGGGGCAGCCCGCATTGTCAGTCATCGTGGAGCCAGGCAGTCAGGTGAAGCTGTGCCATCGATCAGCTCACGCGTTGGCGCGGAGTGGCAATGTGTTTATTCTGATCGGCGCAAAGGCGTCACTGCATAGATATTAATGATTCTGTACAGTGGAAGTTACCTTTCAAGGGCCCAGTACTGGATTGGCACCACTTGGCAGAGCGGGACTCATAGATGGAAGAGTCCATGGAAGAGTCCAAGTGCTGTTGCAAAGTTAAAGGAAGTCTTTGATGGGCCTGAGACTTCTGAACAGGTGACTAGGCAGCAAGCCCTTGAAGTCACTCTCAGTTCAAGTGAGATTGGTCCAGTCCTTGTCCTCAGCAGGGCAAAGATCAGCTGGCAGCGGGGCAGCACAGCAAAGCAGAAAATTAGATATTTCAGAGCAGCAGTCAACCAGAGTGGAAATCCTTATATCACATCAGTCTTTCCTGTCTTGGTAGTGTCAGGGGCCTAGTACTTCTACCCACTTGTGCCTTTGAAATGGGGGTGACTTCAGAGCAGGCCTTTGAAGAGCAAAGGTGCCCCTTTTGTCACAGCCCTTTCTCCAGACAATCAGTAGGGCATACTTAGCCCTTTGTGTGGGAAACAGGACACTGCCCATTCAGTTGTCAGCTCCCACCTTCCTTTTCCAGGAAGAGCTATCATAATTCAGATGAATGCAGTTGAGTTCTCTGTCACACCTTCCCTTTCTATGTTTATGGCTGTCTAGAGGAAATGCACAAAGTGTAGCTGTAACCCACCCCAGACATGTATTGGACAGAGGCTTGAGGCGCACAGAGCAAAGATAATAGCAGATAAATGTCCACTTTCTAAAAGTGGTATGTCTAAAACAGAAATGTTAAATCCAGCTTTACCAGTAAAGGGGAATTATCATTACCATTCCAAATATATAAAACATGATGCATCTACTCCTTTCTAATCAGGAATTACAGCTTAAAGGTGTATTTAGGAATTCCCAATGCTAACCTATGAGAGGAGTAGGCATCGCAGAAGTGAAAAATGAATTTGGTTGTTTATCTCTACTAAGACAGGTACATTTTACCAGTACTTGACCTACCATTTACTTGCACAGCACCCTGCCCTATGGGGCACCTTGGACCTACTTAAGGGGTGACTTATGTGTAATGAAAGGGGAGTTTAAGTTTTGGCCATGGGTTTTAAATGCCAAGTCCAAGTCGAAGTAGCAGTAAACTGTAGACACAGACCCTGCAATAGCTGTCCTGAGATAGGTTGGAGAGGCTACTTTTGTTGTGGCACAAACAGTGCTGCAGTCCCACTAGTTGCAAAAAACACAGTTGATGGACAGAATGTAGAACAATGTCATACATTCACCCCAGTACAAGGATCTGGGCCTAAATCCATCGTTTTTTTGCACTCCACACCACCCTGGGTTAGACACTGGATATATGCAAATCAGCTCTGACCCTGTGCCTCATGGGAACAGTCCAGTCCGAACTACCAAGCCATGTCTTTCCCAGACCGGAATCAAGCATCCAAGGACCGGTTTCTGGCTATCAGCCTTCATCAGCCTGGATAGCTTGACTCCAGTGGTGTGGAGAGCCTGGGACTCACGTCTGAGTATACCCAGCACACTCGGGGTGAAAATTACAAAAAACACAGTTGATGGACAGAATGTAGAACAATGTCATACATTCACCCCAGTACAAGGATCTGGGCCTAAATCCATCGTTTTTTTGCACTCCACACCACCCTGGGTTAGACACTGGCTATATGCAAATCAGCTCTGACCCTGTGCCTCATGGGAACAGTCCAGTCCGAACTACCAAGCCATGTCTTTCCCAGACTGGAATCAAGCATCCAAGGACCGGTTTCTGGCTATCAGCCTTCATCAGCCTGGATAGCTTGACTCCAGTGGTGTGGAGAGCCTGGGACTCACGTCTGAGTATACCCAGCACACGCGGGGTGAAAATTGCAAAAAACACAGTTGATGGACAGAATGTAGAACAATGTCATACATTCACCCCAGTACAAGGATCAGCTCTGAACCTGTGCCTCATGGGAACAGTCCAGTCTGAACTACCACACCACTGAAGTCAAGCTATCCAGGCTGATGAAGGCTGATAGCCAGAAACCGGTCCTTGGATACTTGATTCCGGTCTTGGAAAGACATGGCTTGGTAGTTCGGACTGGACTGTTCCCATGAGGCACAGGGTCAGAGCTGATTTGCATATAGCCAGTGTCTAACCCAGGGTGGTGTGGAGTGCAAAAAAACGATGGATTTAGGCCCAGATCCTTGTACTGGGGTGAATGTATGACATTGTTCTACATTCTGTCCATCAACTGTGTTTTTTGCAGTCCCACTAGTAGCATAACATTTACAGGCCCTGGGTACATGGCATACCACTTTACAAGGGACTTTCAAGTAAACTAATTTTGCCACTTGTGTACACACCAATGTTACCATGTTTAGGGGAGAAGCGCATGCACTTTAACCCTGCTCAGCAGTGGTAAAATGTACTGAGTCCGAAGCCAAGCAACAAGAATCAGAAAAAAGAGGGTAAGCAGGCAAAATGTTTGGGAGAAGACCACCCTAAAGATGACAGATCTAACACTTGGGTAGAGTCGGAAGATGGACCAATAATAGAGTGGCTGGTTTTAGGTGAGTAACCAACAGGCCCAGGTCTCAAAATGTCCGGAGGCCAGTTGTATGGAAGCTAGTCGAAGGCCTGACAAAAAAACTGTTTATTTAGAGCTTCCTAAATTTAACACGGTTAATTTCCTGTCTAAGATGTAATGGGAGTAAGTTTCTTAGTAATGGTCCTTTTGTATGTAGGGACCTTCCACCAAACATTCTGAGATTAAATGAGCGGATTCAGAGTAGTGTCTGGCTTGTGCATGTAGGCGTTTCACCAGATGGTATGGAGCAAATAACTTGGACAAATGTCCAGGCTCCTGCCTTGTAGAGCGTGCTCTGACCTTTACATGAAGCTTCTGATGGACGTTTTGAGCTTATGTGATTTGTTTGTATAGATGAAAGTAATCACAACTATAGTTTTGAGCAGTTTGGAGTATGGCAATTTATTTATTTCGGCAGATCTATGTACAAGTCCTTGCAATAATTAGAGTGAGCAGAACTATGAGGATAAAGGCACTAAAATAAAAGTAACCCTCATTAGCGAACCAGGTAGCTTAAAAAGTTGGCAACATTTGCAAATCAGGCCACTTTTAACTTGTAAAGAGATGCTGTATGGGTATTTTGCATGGTATGGGAGACTGCATGGATGCATGGATTTGAGTTTAGTGAAGGCAACAGTAATCAACATAAAAACCGGCGCACCTGGCCATAAAACAGGCCTGCAACCTGTTAAAAAACTGGTCGACACACTCTGATCTGTCAGACTAGCCCGTCAGGCACTACATGATTGCCCTATAGACCAGTCCGACCATGGGAGCTGTGTGTCATTCACCCACATGTGATATCCAACAGCATTTAGGTAAAGAATCCTGTTGGGAGCATACGCTGTGATTTTGAAAAGTGATTTTGGTCGATCTTAACTAGACAAAGGAGCCAGTCTAAGTTGTTGGGAATGATTGTATAGAAAGGCGGTAAAATGGCTAAGCGTAGTTTTTCTGGAATTATGCAGCAAATAAGTCTTACGAGTATTGAAGCATTGCCATTGTCTGATGAAGTAAACACAGAGAATAGTTTCTTCTGCAGTACATTGAATTACAATGGAAGTTTACGTGATTTAATTGCTGAAATAATTTTTTATTTTAGGAAAAACATATATGTGTGCATTATCTACACTATCATTTAAGAATATTCCAAAGCCTGTTGCTCCATGACAGGAAAAGGAGCAACATCAGGGGCCCAATTAAAAGATGCACCAAACCAGGACAGCTCTCACAAACTGTGTTATCAAGTACTTCAACCTCTCACATCCCCTGCCTCAATAAAGTGCAGAGGATGATGGTTTTCGGTCATTGGCGCTGTCATCAGGAAATCATTGTCAGCTGACCAAATGCTAATAGATAGGGTTCTGGAGAGCTGGTCAGAAAAAGGGTGCCTCTCCAACATCCTTCGCTCTGGTGTCTTGCTGTCTCGGTCTGCCTCGAAAACCCTTTTGCTCCCAGGCAAGGAAAAGTCTCCTGAAAGCTAAAGTTGTTTACAGGCGATACCTGTCAAAATCACCGAGATAACAGTTCTATCAAAATGCAAACATAGCACAGGGCCTTCAGAGTAAATCATAACCATTAGCAAACTGCGTTTATCATTTGCCTCTAACTTAATCAATCAATCATAGCATTTGTAAAGCGCACTACATACCCGTGAGGGTCTCAAGGCGCCAGGAGGGGGGGTGCTGCTACTGTTTGAAGAGCCAGGTCTTGAGGAGTCTCCTGAAGGTTAGAAGGTCTTTGGTCTGCCGTAGGCAGATGGGGAGGGTGTTCCACGTCTTGGAAGCGAGGTGGGAGAATGATCTGCCGCGGCGGTCACTCTTCGGATGCGGGGGATGGTGGCGAGGGCATGGTCTGCAGAGCGGAGCTGGTGGGCGGGGTTGTAGAGGCTGAGTTGTCTGTTGAGGTATGCTGGTCCGGTGTCGTGGAGTGCCTTGTGTGCATGGGTGAAGAGCTTGAAGGTTATCCTCTTGTTGATGGGGAGCCAGTGCAGGTCTTTCAGGTGGGGTGTGATGTGGCTGTGGTGGGGGATGTCGAGGATCAGGTGTGCAGAGGCGTTCTGGATTCGTTGGGAGTCGTTTCAGGAGTTTGGCTGGGGTTCCTGCATAGAGTGCGTTGCCGTAGTCCAGTCTGCTGCTGACAAGGGTCTGGGTGACCATCCTTCTAGTTTCGGTGGGGATCCACTTGAAGATCCTGCAAAGCATGTGGAGGGTGCTGCAGCAGGAGGAGGAGACGGCGTTGAGCTGCTTTCTCATGGAGAGTGTGGAGTCGAGGATGACCCCTAGGTTTTGTGCATGGTTGGTGGGTGTAGGGGGTGCTCCTAGTGCCGTCGGCCAGCAGGAGTCATCCCAGGCCGAGGGGGTGGAGCCGAGGATGAGGACATCCGTCTTGTCCGAGTTCAGCTTCAGTCGGCTGTTCCTCATCCAGTGGGCGATGACCTTTCCTTCGTGGAGGTTGGTTTTGGCGGTGTGGTGGTCCTTGGTGAGCGAGAGGATCAGCTGGGTGTCGTCGGCATAGGAGATGATTTTTAGGTCGTGCTGTCGGGCGACGTGGGCAAGTGGTGCCATGTAGATGTTGAACAACGTTGGGCTGAGAGATGAGCCTTGGGGTACGCTGCAGATGATCTCTGTGGCTTCGGAGCAGAAGGGGGGGAGGCAGACGGATTCCGGCATCGTGGAGGCGTGTTCTTAGTGTGCGGTGGCAGACTGTGTCGAAAGCGGCAGATAGGTCCTGGAGGATGAGGGCCGCGGTTTCTCCGTTGTCGAGCATGTTTCTGATGTCGTCGGTGGCGGCGAAGAGGGCAGTTTCGGTGCTGTGGTTGCAGGGGAACCCTGACTGGGATGGGTCCAGGATGTTGTTTGCTTTGAGGAAGCTGGTCAATTGTTTGTTGATGGCCTTTTCGATGACCTTCGCCGGGAAGGGGAGTAGGGAGATGAGTCAGAAGATCTTGCGGTCCGCCTTGGGTTTCTTTAGTAAGTCGTTAATCTCTGCGTGCTTCCAGCTCTCCGGGAATGTCGCTGTCTCGGAGGAGATGTTGATGGTTTTCCGGAGGTGGGGTGCGATGGTACTGCTGGCTTTGTTGTAGATGTGGTGTGGGCAGGGGTCTTCTGGGGAACTGGAGTGGACGGTGTTCATGATCTTGATGGTGTTGTTGTTGTTGATGTTGGTCCAGGCGCGCAGACTGTTGGTGTGGGTGGTGGTCGTGGGAGCGGGGGGTGGGCTGTTGCAGGGGTGGTGACGGCGTTGAAGGTGTCGTGTATGTCTGTGATCTTGCGATGGAAGGAGGTGGCCAGCAAGTCGCACATGTCTTGTGACGGTGGGATGTCGTTGGTGTTGGAGTTTGGGTTGGAGAATTCCTTCACGATGCTGAAGAGCTCTTTTCTGTTGTGTGCATTGTTGTCTAGGCGCTCTTAGAAGGCAGTCCTTTTAGCAGATCTGATAAGTTGGTGGTGTCAGCGGGTGGCGTTCTAGTGGGCTGTGTAGCTTTCCGGTGTTCTTTCGCGTGTCCAGTTTTTTTTCTAGTTTTCGGCAGGTTTGCTTGGAGGCCTGGAGGTCTTCAGTGAACCAGCTGGCTCTCTTGCTGGTGTGGGTGTTCGGGGGTTTCTTGACCGGGCCGAGGCTGTTTTCGCAGTCGTTGATCCATTGTCTGAGGCTGCAGCATCTGGGTCAGTTGGGTCTCCGGGTGGGTTCTGGGCGAGGGTGCGGTGGTGTATGGTGGGTTTCCGGAAGGTGAAGTGGATGCAGCGGTGGTTGGTCCAGTGGAGTTCGGTGGTGCAGTCGAAGAAGACATAGGTGCTTGCTGAGAAGATGGGGTCAAGCGTGTGGCCGACGGAGTGTATGGGTGCTGTGACGAGTTGTCTGAATCCAAGGTTGCCGAGGTTGTCCATCAGGGTGGGGGAGTTGACGTTGTTGTTGTTCTTGAGGTGGAAGTTCATGTCCCCGAGGAGGATGTAGTCCGTGGAGGCAAGGGCGTGTGTGCTGACGAGGTCGGTGATGGAGTCGCAGAACTGTGGTCGGGGTCTGGGGGGGTCTGTAGATGAGGGTGCCTCTGAGGGTGGTTTGGGGTCGGTGTGGACCACAAAGTGCAGGGTTCGGTGGTGCTAAGTGTGTGATCGGCCGGTGTCGAGATTTTGAGAGTGTTTCTGTGGACGATGGCAATTCCTCTCCTATTACGTTGCTGTGGTCCTTGCGGGTGATCTTGTAGCCTTCTGGGATGGCTATGGCGATGTCAGGTGCCGAGGAGGGGGTCAGACAAGTCTCAGTCAGGAAGGCGACGTCTGGGATGTTGGTGTCGAGTAGGTCCCAGAGTTCGACGGCGTGTTTGCGGGTGGAGCGGGTGTTGAGCAGGATACATCTGAGGAAGTTGGTTCCCATGTTGGGTTGGTTGACGGGCCGGATGCTGGTGAAGCTGCAGTTCCAGCAGGAGAAGGGTCCTTGGGTGCGTTTCGGGCAGCCAGGCAGCAGGTGCGAGATCGTCCGGCTTTGAGTGCGTGGAGAGTGCAGGAGCCGTAGCGGAGGCGGGTGTCGTGGTGTATGTGGCGTCCAGAGTTCCTGTCGCTGGGCGTGGTCCAGGTGCAGACGGACTTGCCTTAGGCGCGCCTTCGGTGCACCTGCGGCGTGGCCGCGCAGGGTCCGGCATATATAGGGAGGTGGGAGGGAGGAGCAGGCGGCAAAAAGCGGAGCACAAGGAGGAGGAAAACAGTGGCACAGAAGGCAAAAAACGGGTCACGAGAGGGGGCAAACTGGCACAGAAGGCAAAAAATGGGTCACAAGGAGGGAGAAAAAAGTGGCACAGAAGGCAAAAAAACAGGGCACAAGGAGGGGGAAAACAGTGGCACAGAAGGCAAAACACGGGCACAAGGAGGGGGAAAACAGTGGCACAGAAGGCAAAAAACGGGGCACAATGAGGGTGAAAACAGTGGCACAGAAGGCAAAAAAACAAGGCACAAACAGGGGGAAAACAGTGGCACAGAAGACAAAAAACGGGGCATGGGGTTGGGTGAAAACAGAGGCACAGAAGGCAAAATACGGGTCACAAGGAGGGGGCAAACAGTGGCATAGAAGGCAAAAAACGGGGCACAAAGAGGGGGAAACAGTGGCACAGAAGGCAAAACACGGGGCACAAGGAGGGGAAAAACAGTGGCACAGAAGGCAAAATACGGTGCACAAGGAGGGGGAAAACAGTGGCACAGAGGGCAAAATACGGGTCACAAGGAGGGGGCAAACAGTGGCAGAGAAGGCAAAAAACGGGGCACAGGAAGGGCGAAAACAGTGGCACAGAAGGCAAAAAAACGGAGCACAAAGAGGGGGCAAACAGTGGCACAGAAGGAAAAAAACGGGGCACAGGAAGGGTGAAAACAGTGGCACAGAAGGCAAAAAACAGAGCACAAAGAGGAGCAAAGAGTGGCACAGAAGGCAAAATACGTGGCACATGGAGGGGGGAAACAGTGGCAGAGAAGGCAAAAAACGGGACACAGGAAGGGTGAAAACAGTGGCACAGAAGGCAAAAAACGGGCACAAGGAGGGGGAAAACAGTGGCACAGAAGGCAAAAAACGGGGCACAATGAGGGGGAAAACAGTGGCACCGAAGGCAAAAAAACAAGGCACAAACAGGGGGAAAACAGTGGCACAGAAGACAAAAAACGGGGCATGGGGTTGGGTGAAAACAGAGGCACAGAAGGCAAAATACGGGTCACAAGGAGGGGGCAAACAGTGGCATAGAAGGCAAAAAACGGGGCACAAAGAGGGGGAAACAGTGGCACAGAAGGCAAAACACGGGGCACAAGGAGGGGAAAAACAGTGGCACAGAAGGCAAAATACGGTGCACAAGGAGGGGGAAAACAGTGGCACAGAGGGCAAAATACGGGTCACAAGGAGGGGGCAAACAGTGGCAGAGAAGGCAAAAAACGGGGCACAGGAAGGGCGAAAACAGTGGCACAGAAGGCAAAAAAACGGAGCACAAAGAGGGGGCAAACAGTGGCACAGAAGGCAAAAAACGGGGCACAGGAAGGGTGAAAACAGTGGCACAGAAGGCAAAAAACAGAGCACAAAGAGGAGCAAAGAGTGGCACAGAAGGCAAAATACGTGGCACATGGAGGGGGGAAACAGTGGCAGAGAAGGCAAAAAACGGGACACAGGAAGGGTGAAAACAGTGGCACAGAAGGCAAAAAACGGAGCACAAAGAGGGGGCAAACAGTGGCACAGAAGGCAAAAAACGGGGCACAGGGATTGGAAAAACAGTGGCACAGAAGGCAAAACACAGGGCACAAAGAGGGGGAAAACAGTGGCAGAGAAGGCAAAAAACGGGGCACAGGAAGGGTGAAAACAGTGGCACAGAAGGCAAAAAAACGGGGCACAGGGAGGGGGAAAACAGTGGCACAGAAGGCAAAACACGGGGCAAAAAGAGGGGGAAAACAGTGGCAGAAAAGGCAAAAAACGGGGCACAGGAAGGGTGAAAACAGTGGCACAGAAGGCAAAAAACAGAGCACAAAGAGTGGCAAAGAGTGGCACAGAAGGCAAAATACGTGGCACATGGAGGGGGAAAACAGTGGCACAGAAGGCAAAACACGGGGCACAAAGAGGGGGAAAACAGTGGCAGAGAAGGCAAAAAACGGTGCACAGGAAGGGTGAAAACAGTGGCACAGAAGGCAAAAAAACGGAGCACAAAGAGGGGGCAAACAGTGGCACAGAAGGCAAAATACGTTTCACATAGAGGGGGCAAACAGTGGCACAGAAGGCAAAAAACGGGGCACAAGAAGGGGGTAAACAGTGACACATAATGCAAAACACGGGGCACAAAGTGGGGGAAAACAGTGGCACAGAAGGCAAAAACGGCGCACAAGGAGGGTGAAAACAGTGGCACAGAAGGCAAAAAACGGAGCACAAGAGAAGGCAAACAGTGGCACAGAAGGCAAAAAACGGGGCATAAAGTGGGGGAAAGCAGTGGCACAGAAGGCAAAAACGGGGCACAAGGAGGAGGAAAACAGTGGCCCAGAAGGCAAAATATGGGGCACAAGGAGGGGGAAAACACTGGCAGAGAAGGCAAAACATAGGGCACAAAGTGGGGGAAACAGTGGCACAGAAGGCAAAAACGAGGCACAAGGAGGGTGAAAACAGTGGCACAGAAGGCAAAACACGGGGCACAAGGAGGGGGAAAACAGTGGCACAGAAGACAAAAACTGGGCACAAGGAGGGTGAAAAGAGTGGCACAGAAGGCAAAAAACAGGGCACTGGAGGGGGAAAACAGTGGCACAGAAGGCAAAAAAACGGGGCACAAGGCGGGGGAAAACAGAATCACAGAAGGCAAAAAACGGGGCATAAGAGGGGGCAAACTGGCACAAAAGGCAAAACACGGGGCACAAAGAGGGGAAAACAGTGGCACAGAAGGCAAAAACGGGGCACAAGGAGGGTGAAAACAGTGACACAGAAGGCAAAAAACGGGGCACAAGGAGGGGGAAAACAGTGGCACAGAAGGCCAAAAACGGGGCACAAAAAGGGTGGAAACAGTGGCACAGAAGGCAAACAAGCATGTGCAATGCAATAGGTCTCACATTAGGAAAGTGTGAGCTATTGGTATTGTAAATGACACATTTTTTTCAATATGTGTTGGCTTTGAAACTATATAAATTAATAGCATTGTTATTCACAAAGCCAATAGCTTACACTTTCCTAATGCGAGTCCTATTGGCTATGACAATGCTTGTTGTTAGCAAGCAAGGACAGTGCTGTTGTGTTGCTGAATGATGGTGAGGTTGGGCTGAGTGATGTGGTGGTGTATTAGAGTGATGTGGTGGTGTCCCAGAGTGAAGTGGTGGTGTCCCAGAGTGATGTGGTGGTGTCCCCGAGTGATGTGGTGGTGTTCCTGAGTGAAGTGGTGGTGTCCCAGAGTGATGTGGTGGTGTCCCTGAGTGATGTGGTGGTGTCCCACTGTGATGTGGTGGTGTCCCGAGTGATGTGGTGGTGTCCCTGAGTGAGGTGGTGGTGTCCCTGAGTGAGGTGGTGGTGTCCCTGAGTGATGTGGTGTTGTCCCTGAGTGATGTGGTGGTGTCCTCGATTGATGTTGTGGTGTCCCCGATTGATGTGGTGGTGTCCCTGAGTGATGTGGTGATGTCCCCGAGTGATGTGGTGGTGTCCCTGAGTGATGTGGTGGTGTCCCCGAGTGATGTGGTGGTGTCCCCGAGTGATGTGGTGGTGTCCCTGAGTGATGTGGTGGTGTCCCACTGTGATGTGGTGGTGTCCCGAGTGATGTGGTGGTGTCCCTGAGTGAGGTGGTGGTGTCCCTGAGTGAGGTGGTGGTGTCCCTGAGTGATGTGGTGTTGTCCCTGAGTGATGTGGTGGTGTCCTCGATTGATGTTGTGGTGTCCCCGATTGATGTGGTGGTGTCCCTGAGTGATGTGGTGATGTCCCCGAGTGATGTGGTGGTGTCCCCGAGTGATGTGGTGGTGTCCCCGAGTGATGTGGTGGTGTCCCTGAGTGATGTGGTGGTGTCCCTGAGTGATGTGGTGGTGCCCCTTAGTGATGTGGTGGTGTTCCTGAGTGATGTGGTGGTGTTCCTGAGTGATGTGGTGGTGCCCCTGAGTGATGTGGTGGTATCCCCGAGTGATGTGGTGTTGTACCTGAGTAATGTGTTGGTGTCCCCGAGTGATGTGGTGTCCCAGAGTGATGTGGTGGTGCCCCTGAGTGATGTGGTGGTGCCCCCGAGTGATGTGGTGGTGCCCCGAGTGATGTGGTGGTGCCCCGAGTGATGTGGTGGTGCCCCCGAGTGATGTGGTGGTGTCATCGAGTGATGTGGTTGTGTCCCCGAGTGATGTGGTGGTGTCCACGAGTGATGTGGTGTTGTCCCTGAGTGATGTGGTAGCGTCCCTGAGTGATGTGGTGGTGTCCCTGAGTCATGTGGTGGTGTTCCTGAGTGATATAGTGGTGTCCCCGAGTGATGTGGTGTTTTCCCCGAGTGATGTGGTGGTGTCCCTGAGTGATGTGGTGGTGCCCCTGAGTGATGTGGTGGTGTTCCTGAGTGATGTAGTGGTGTTCCTGAGTGATATAGTGGTGTCCCCGAGTGATGTGGTGGTGCCCCTGAGTGATGTGGTGGTGCCCCCCGAGTGATGTGGTGGTGTTCCTGAGTGATGTGGTGGTGTCCCTGAGTGATGTGGGGGTGCCCCTGAGTGATGTGGTGCTGCCCCTGAGTGATGTGGTGGTGATCCTGAGTGATGTGGTGTGTGAGGGTTAGGGTGTGTGGGAGTGTGAGGGGGTGAGGGTGAGTGAGGGTGAGAGGGTTGTGAGGGTGTGAGGTTGTGAGGGCGTGTGAGGAAAGAATGACAAAGGAAGACATTTGCCCAGAGTGGGTCGGGGGAGAGGAGGCATTCTGGATAAAACAACACACAGCTCACAGTTCGTTTAAAAAAAGGAGTCATTGGTCAGTTGTCACTCGTGATTAAAAATGCAAGGGTTGTGACCTTTTCACTGCAACATTATATAATCATGACTGCCAGATTGGAGAGGAGTCACACTGGTTACCACTCCTAATATAATATTTTGATAGGCTTCAATGCACCATATTGATAGTCCGGATCCCAAACATGTACTCCTCAACGATGCGAAAAACAAAATGCATTAACTTTTGCGGCCGCTTTCAAGTGGTATCTGTGTGAAGTCCGTCCAGGATAACAGGGTGCGCGCCGCTGCGTGTTCAGGGGTTTCATGCCCAAGAGGATGTGGCTTAACAATCAGAGCAGCTGAGTTTGAAGCTGGGGAACCAGGTTCGAGCCTGTGAGTCTCTGCAAATCTGCCTGTGCCTTAAAAAATATATATACTGTGTTCTTCTGTAATGCAACTTGTGCTCATGCAAAGCACTCTGATACCTTGGAGTCGAGTTCGCTCAATACAAATTATGTTAAATTACAAGTCCCGGCACTTTCCAGTCACAAATTAAGCAGGTATAGTGCAAAGGGGGGCGGGGGAGAGCAAGAAAAGAATGAAAGAGGAAGACATTTGTGCAGAGGGGGGCGGGGGAGAGGAGGCATTCTGGATAAAACAACACACAGCTCACAGTTCGTTTTAACAAGTCCAGCAGTTCTGAAGTCGGCCGCTCCGCACATTAGCCTATCCCTCTCTTTCACTATGCTGCATGTCCTGGTGCTGCCAGTCAGGGTGTAGTGAGCATTGGCTAATCTTTGCATAGTATAGAAGATGCACAGATAATAGCTAAAAGTATTCAGTAAACTCAAAATCAAACTGCGAAGAATGAATGAATGAATGAATGAATGAATGAGTTGTATCTTGTACCGCGCTAACTTAGCCCAATGGGCGCCAAGGCACCTAAATCAAATACAAAAACAAGCCGGGTCAGACAGCAGTATCTCATTGATACGCTCTGGTGAAATACCAGGTTTTCAAGGCTTTTTTAAACAAGTCGATAGAGGGTAAGATTTTTATTTCCATCGGAAGAGAGTTCCAGAGCTGTGGAGCGACAACAGAAAAAGCTCTTGCTCCCCATCTGGTCAATCTAGCACGAGGCACTACCAATTGATGTAACCCGGCTGATCGCAGGCATCTCGTGTTTACATAACGGGTGAGCAAGGTACCAAGTGCGTCTACAGGGCCAGCCGCAAGTGCTCTATAAGTGAGACATAGGAGCTTAAAGGAAATTCTAAACTGGACAGGAAGCCAGTGGAGATCTCTCCTAGCAGTGGTGGCAGAAGATGCTATAGGAAGGGCCAAAACAAAGCGCGCTGCGGCGTTCTGTACAGTTTGCAATCGATGGATATAAGGCCCTTGTTGGACTCCACATACACAGAATTACAATAATCGAGTCTGGATCCAACAAGAGCAATTGCAATCTGTTTGCGCGCCTGGAAGGAGAGATAATGGAGGATTCTCTTTAAGATCTTGATAACACCCCAGCAGGTGGCCACGGTCCTATTAACTTGGAGCATCATGGAAAGTGAGGTGTCAAAAATGACGCTGAGGTTTCTGGCCGATTGGGAGGGAGTGGGGCAGATGCCAAGAGATGAAGGCCACCACTCGCTCGACCACATGTCTTGGTCTTTACCAAACACCAAGACCTCTGTCTTGTCGCCATTCAGCTTTAGGGAGTTGAGAATCATCCACTCCGCCACACGTTGCATGCATGACCTAAAGCTGAATGCGGATGTACTGACAGAGTGAGCCAGTGATACCATGATCTGGGTGTCATCGGCGTAAGACACCACCTCCATCCCCTGCGATCTTACTAGTCTAGCAAGGGGGGCCACATAAATGTTAAATAGGGTCGGACTAAGAGCCGACCCCTGTGGCACCCCACATTGCAATGACTTGGCAGGGGAGAGGAAATCTCCAAGCATAACTCTCTGTTCTCTGTCCTCAAGTTACCTCAAGTTTATTTTATTTGATTCGGAACTCCGAAGAGATCCACAAAAATAAAACAATGAATGCAACATACAAAACCAATTTTTACAGAAAAAAGAACAAAGCACATTACAAAGTTACAATTTCTGTACAAAAGGCCAATACGGGTTACAAGAATCAATAATGCATACTATTCTAAGAGAAGAAGCCCCTCAATAAATATCTAAAAAGCATTTAAAAAAGTTAAAAAAATTAAAACCAAACATCTCATTAGGAGGGTTATTTAAAGCATGTACAAAAGCATTAGCTGTAAGAATACTCAATTTCAAGCAAATGTGGCGTAACCATTTGCGACGGAAAGGGAGCAGGGGAGGACATATAAATATAACGTGACTCAGATCTTGTTTGGGGCAGTTGCAAAAGTTGCAAGCTGCGGAAGTACCATACCACTTGGACAGAAGTATATTTAAGGGCAGAAGATCTTGTCTTAACAGAAACCAAAATCGTCGGACACCATGGGATAAATTCCAGTATATGTAGGGTTGCCTATATTTGATTACACAAGATGAGATAAATGGAGTGACTCCCTTCCTAGTTACAATATACTCCCTATCTAATCTGAAACTAAGTGCCCATGAGGCCCGTTTCAAAACTAGTTTCAAAACTCTGTTCTCTGTCATGGAGAAAGGAGTTAAGAAGACTCAGGGCTGGTCCCGTGACCCCTGCCTCCTTGATCCGAGATGTTAAAATGGCGGGAGACAGAGTATCAAACGCAGCCGTGAGGTCTAATAGAACCAGTACTGTAGTTTGGCCAAGATCAACTTTGCGGCGAATATTATCCACCACAACAGTGAGAGCAGATTCAGTGCTATGATGTTTTCTGAATCCGTGCTGCGAGCTATCAAGGTATTCACTAGTCTCAAGAAAAATAGAAAGATGTGTATTAAGATGCACTTCTAGCATCTTTGCCGGGGCTGGCAATAGAGAAATAGGCCTAAAGTTCTTAAGGTTGTCCTGGTCCAGAGATGGATTTTTAAGGAGAGGCTTAACTATGGCCTTCTTCCATACCTGCGGAAAAGAACCCTGGACAATAGCCCCTATGTGGGCAAGCAAAAGCAACAAAAAGTTCGGGAAAGGCACTCCTATAAAAAATTAACTTTGCGATGTGTTCAAAGAAGCCAAATAAATATAAAAGCAAGCAGATTGCAGACAAAGCTGTAATGGACAAAAACATGCTGTTTTTGTGTCAAAGATTCAGAGCTTACCTCACACGCAATAAACAAAGTAGTAAACAAAGCGCTGCACGGCATGTGTAACATATTTGAAAACAATGTCACTGGTGAGAGGAGAAATGCGAGACACGGCCTAGCGGCCGTGAAAGTGAAAACAGTAATGCAGAGCTAAGAGGATCACTGACAGAATTTCGACCTGAAAAATATCGACCTACAGAAATATCGAGTCAACAATATCGAAAGCAAGAATATCGACATCCTATCTACAACATGGTAAGTACAAAAATATCGAAATAATAATATAGATGAAAAAAATATCGATGTCAAAAATATCGATTTTTTTTCTTTTAATATATAAATGTAAAATAAAGTATATAACACTAATAAATTAAATCTACATATTTAAAAGTATCTAATAATGTTTTAAATAAATAAATAATACATATATATTAATAATATATTAATGAAATATATACAGTAAATATATAATATATATGTACTGAACAATAAGTATTAATAATTATTTTACTAATTTATAAAATAATTAAATATATTCTAAATTACTAATACATTTACAAACATAAAAAAATAACATAAATAAAATGTAACTAATATACAAAATAAAATAAACTTTTTATTTTTTTACAATTAATTATATAAAACGTTTGATAGCGTAATGGTAAAAATTACTATTCCCACTCCAGAGAGTACAACAGTAGGGAAAGCGTTGGATAGCGTACGGGTAAAAATTACTATTCCCACTCCAGAGAGTGCAACAGTAGGGAAAGCGTTGGATAGCGTAGGAGTAAAAATTACTGTTCCCACTCCAAAGAGTGCAACAGTAGGGAAAGCGTTGGATAGCGTACGGGTAAAAATTACTATTCCCACTCCAGAGAGTGCAACAGTAGGGAAAGCGTTGGATAGCGTAGGGGTAAAAATTACTATTACCACTCCAGAGAGTGCAACAGTAGGGAAAGCGTTGGATAGCGTACGGGTAAAAATTACTATTCCCACTCCAGAGAGTGCAACAGTAGGGAAAGCGTTGTATAGCGTAGGGGTAAAAATTACTATTCCCACTCCAGAGAGTGCAACAGTAGGGAAAGCATTGGATAGCGTAGGGGTAAAATTACTATTCCCACTCCAGAGGGTGCAACAGTAGGGAAAGCGTTGGATAGCGTAGGAGTAAAAATTACTATTCCCACTCCAGAGAGTGCAACAGTAGGGAAAGCATCGGATAGCGTAGGTGTAAAAATTACTATTCCCACTCCAGAGAGTGCAACAGTAGGAAAATCGTTGGATAGCGTACGGGTAAAAATTACTATTCCCACTCCAGAGAGTGCAACAGTAGGGAAAGCGTTGTATAGCGTAGGGGTAAAAATTACTATTCCCACTCCAGAGAGTGCAACAGTAGGGAAAGCGTTGGATAGCGTACGGGTAAAAATTACTATTCCCACTCCAGAGAGTGCAACAGTAGGGAAAGCATTGGATAACGTTGGGGTAAAAATTACTATTCCCACTCCAGAGGGTGCAACAGTAGGGAAAGCGTTGGATAGCGTAGGAGTATAAATTACTATTCCCACTCCAGAGAGTGCAACAGTAGGGAAAGCGTTGGATAGCGTAGAAGTAAAAATTACTATTCACACTCCAGAGAGTGCAACAGTAGGGAAAGCGTTGGATAGCGTAGGAGTAAAAATTACTATTCCCACTCCAGAGAGTGCAACAGTAGGGAAAGCGTTGGATAGCGTAGGGGTAAAAATTACTATTCCCACTCCAGAGAGTGCAACAGTAGGGAAAGCATTGGATAGCGTAGGGGTATAAATTACTATTCCCACTCCAGAGAGTGCAACAGTAGGGAAAGGGTTGGATAGCGTACGGTAAAAATTACTATTCCCACTCCAGAGAGTGCAACAGTAGGGAAAGCGTTGGATAGCGTAGGGGTATAAATTACTATTCCCACTCCAGAGAGTGCAACAGTAGGGAAAGTGTTGGATAGCGTACGGGTAAAAATTACTATTCCCACTCCAGAGAGTGCAACAGTAGGGAAAGCGTTGGATAGCGTAGGGGTAGAAATTACTATTCCCACTCCAGAGAGTGCAACAGTAGGGAAAGTGTTGGATAGCGTACGGGTAAAAATTACTATTCCCACTCCAGAGAGTGCAACAGTAGGGAAAGCGTTGGATAGCGTAGGGGTAAAAATTACTATTCCCACTCCAGAGAGTGCAACAATAGGGAAAGCGTTGGATAGCGTAGGGGTAAAAAATACTATTCCAACTCCAGAGAGTGCTACAGTAGGGAAAGTGTTGGATAGTATAAGGGTTAAAATAACATACTTATAAATAAACGATTTTTCTACTTATGACAAAAAAACAAATAAATAAATATCAACTATATACAATACCTATACATAAATATAAAATACATGCTTAGCTAAATATATTTAACCTACAAAAATTTAAAATTAATACCATTTAATAATATTCAATTGCCAATTAATAATTAATTAACAATTATATTATTAACAATACAATTAGTTTTAATACATTATTAATTATTTAAATTTACATTACATCCCACCATATTTCCCTATAAAACCACTACCCACAACATAACACATTTATCCATTTATGAATTAAAGAAAAATAATAAGCTCATTATTAAAATTATTTAACTATTACTTAAAATTAATTACCAATTAATTAAATTTATTTTATAATTCCTACTAATTATTAACTAATTAACCATAATTAAATTACTTCCCACCCTATTCCCCTACAAACACACATCCCGCTACAGAACATATATATCAATTATTCAAATATTTTAATTTTTATCAAATTAATTATTAATAATTAGCAATTAATTATAATTAATTAATTAATCCTACTATTTATTAATCTACTTACCATAATTAAATTACTTCCCACCCTATTCCCCTATAAACCCACAACCCGCTACAGAACATATATATCAATTAATAAATTAATTAAAATTATTTTCCAATTATTGACAATTAATTACCAATTAATTATAATTTATTAATAAATCCTACTAATTAATAATCAATTTACCATAATTAAATTACTTCCCACCCTATTCCCCTATAAACCCACAACCCGCTCCGGTACTAAAATATACAATTTTTAAAAAAATTAATTTATTATTATACAAAATTAATACACATATAATAGTAAATATTTCAAATACTTAAGTTAAACATATAACACATACATAATAAAAAACTATAAAATAATACTAATATCGATATTAGTGTCATCGAAATTAGTAACATCGATATATATGCTATCGATATTACTAACTTCGATATTACTTACATCGATATTAAGAATTTCGATATTACTTACCTTAGGGTCGATATTCTGTCCAACGATATTCTTGCCTTCGATATTATGCTCCATCGATATTTCAGACTCGATATTATGGTAGGTCGATATTTCCAACTCGATATTTTGTCTGTGTACCGAGCTAAGAAGTGGCTTAACAATCAGAGCAGCCAAGTTTGAAGCTGGGGAACCAGGTTCGAGCCTGTGATTCTCTGCAAATCTGCCTGTGCCTTAACAAATATATATATTGTGTCCTTCTGTAATGCAACTTGTGCTCATGCAAAGCACTCTGATACCTTGGAGTCGAGTTTGCGCAATACAAATTATGTTAAATTACAAGTCTCGGCACTTTCCAGTCACAAATTAGGCAGGGATAGCGCAAAGGGGGTGGGGAAGAGGAGGCGGGGGAGAGCAAGGAAAGAATGAAAGAGGAATACATTTGCGCAGAGGGGGGGCGGGGGAGAGGATGCATTCTGGATAAAACAACACACAGCTCACAGTTCGTTTTAACAAGTCCTGCAGTTCTGAAGTCGGCCGCTCCGCACCTTAGCCTATCTCTCTCTTTCACTATGCCGCATGTCCTGTTGCTGCCAGTCAGGGTGTAGTGAGCACTGGCTAAGCTTTGCTTAGTATAGAAGACGCACAGATAATAGCTAAAAGTATTCAGTAAACTCAAAATCAAACTATGCGATGTGGGCAAGCAAAAGCAACAGAAAGTTCGGGAAAGGCACTCCTATAAAAAATTAACTTTGCGATGTGTTCAAAGAAGCCAAATAAATATAAAAGCAAGCAGATTGCAGACAAAGCTGTAACGGACAAAAACACGCCGAAAGAAAAAAAAGCGGCCAGGAAAGGATCCCTTTGAAGTGACTGTGAAAGTGAAAGCAATTAGGGGGGAGGAGAATTGAGGCCAGCGCGCACTGCGCAAGCTGGGGAAGCCTGTGGGTGGAAGGCTGATGGCTTTGATGTGGGGAAATTCGCGTGCTTGTGTTGACGTGAACTGTTTGAAATCCGCCCGATGGTTTGAGAACTTTTTTGCCTCCTATAATTCTCGACTATCCATTCCTTGCGGAATGGGATAGGCCAGACCTAAAAAACGGGGCACAAAGAGGGGGAAAACAGTGGCACAGAAGGCAAAAAACGGGGCACAGGGAGGGTGAAAACAGTGGCACAGAAGGCAAAAAAACGGGGCACAAAGAGGGGGTAACCAGTGGCATGGAAGGCATAGTACCATCATGGCGACGATCCCCATCCCCAAGCTAGCATGCAAATAAATACACACAACACCAATTGTTATTGGGAAGAAAATGCTTCAGGTTTATTACATACAACGTTATGTAATATGGTGGGTTATCTTACGGGCGATCCAGGGGCAGGCAGCATACTCGCCACCTGCCCGCCTGATGAGCCAAGCTTCACTGGGGCGAACCCCATTTGTGCTGCCCCTTCTGGTGATCCTCCTCCCAGATCACGTGATGCTTATTACTCACGCCCCTTTCAGGGCGGAGCATAGCAAGGCAAGCCCCCGGTTGTTCAGGCCCACAACCGCCCGAAGGAAAAACGGGGCGCCAACATGGTTTCCAGGAACCTCTCATGAGGCGCCTGGGCTCTGGCACCCCTATGTGCCGTGCAGAGGTACTCTTCTGTACCCAATTGCTCCCAGATCACCCTGTAACTCCGCCTGCAACGAAAAAAGGAACAAGATTACAACATTCTCGCCATGCTTCCTACCCCCGACAACGCCGGGTAAGCGGTAGGGTGGGAGACGGCGTGTCCCGCAAGGTAGCGGCTGCGCGTGTCCGGTACGACGACAAAGAGGTCGTCCGCGTGGTAAGGGGGGTATATACCCCTCACCACGCCTACCGCACCGGACATGACGTGGCCCTGTCCGCGCCCAGGAGGGGACTCCTCAAGAGTCCCTGCCCCTATGGGAAGACAGAAGGGGTGTGCGCTGACCCTCTTGAGTGACCTCCTGCGGTGGCCTCGGGCAGCCGCATAGTACCATCATGGCGACACTCCCCTCCCCCAAGCCCCTAGCTTGCATGCAAATAAATACATACAACACCAACTGTTATTGGGAAAAACTGCTGCAGGTTTATTACATACAACGTTATGTAATATGGTGGGTTATCTTACGGGCAATCCAAGGGCAGGCAGCATACTCGCCACCTGCCCGCCTGATGAGCCAGCAGCACTGGGACGAACCCCATTTGTGCTGCCCCTTCTGGTGACCCTCCTCCCTGATCACGTGACGCTTATTACTCACGCCCCTTTCAGGGCGGAGCGTAGCAAGGCAAGCCCCCGGTTGTTCAGGCCCACAACCGCCCGAAGGAAAAACGCGGTGCTGACACGGTTTCCAGGAACCTCTCATGAGGCTCCTGGGCTCTGGCACCCCTTTGTGCCATGCAGAGGTACTCTTCTGTACCCAATTGCTTCCAGATCGCCCTGTAACTCCGCCACAGCTCTGGTGGCGGCCACCGTCGCTGACAGGACCCCCCACCAACACCTCCTTTCTCACCTGCAACTTCTCTAAACAGGCCCCCTGCCAAACCTGGGCCGAAGAGACCCGATCTATATCCCAGTCCCTTTGACTTTAGACCGCCAGAATCTCCTGGCGGAGGCCTTTCAGGCAAGTGAACATGTGCCCAGAACTAATCCTGCTAAGGGAAAGTTCCACTGCTTCATATGGCTCTGCCCCAAGCCCTATAGGCGGGGCAGATGCAGACACTAAGGCACACCTGGCACCCTGAATTTGCTGATCTCACCTGGCTGCCGACCACTCGCACTGTGTATCCTGCACACCTGTGCCCCACTCCAAGGGACAGCAGCCCTCTTGTTAGCTGACCGCTCCCCCCCGCCTGCTTTCTATAGGCTGGTGGGGCGAGAAGGGTTATACTTTTAGCATTTGCTGTAAGTATGTGATGATGAGCACAGGGGGGGGGGCA
Source organism: Lissotriton vulgaris (assembly GCF_964263255.1). Taxonomy (NCBI): domain Eukaryota; kingdom Metazoa; phylum Chordata; class Amphibia; order Caudata; family Salamandridae; genus Lissotriton; species Lissotriton vulgaris. The sequence continues at coordinate 571,619,570 of NC_141695.1, forward strand.
CCCCTGCCCTTGCCCGGCATCCCCTAGTCCTTAAGGGGATCATCAGCTCAGCTCCCTCTCTGGTGACTGCCCCTAGGCATATTGGCTCACAGTGTGTCTGAATTATACAGCACCCAGTGCCAATCAGATGGAGCCTAACATTAAGGGGTAAATAAGTGCTATTTCCCCCCCCCCACACACAATTCGTGGTGGGCGGCCTTCATCTGCCCGCACTGAGCAGCTCCAGAGGTGGGAAATAACCTGCCCAGCTGGATTAACTTATTGTTGTACACTGGACGTGCCAAGTGCTCAATTACCAAGTCTATCATGCTTCACACCCTTTTACCCGTTTCCTGGGATGGCAGCACAGTATGACCAGCAGTCAGCTTGGTGTCCTCCCAACCACCGTGCTCCTGGAAACTTTGAATAGCACCCAATTTCCACCTGGGCGTGCAACCAAGTTGGGACTGGACTCACACAGCTGTAAAGCCCTAGAGACACCTCTTAAACCTATTTACTGGTTGTTGCCACTTGGCACTTTCCAGGTTGCAGCCCTGGGTGTTTGTGAAGCGCGCGTGCCCTCCGGGGCCCGCGGATGCTGAGTAGACGGTATATGTTACCCACTCGCAGATACTGTGAATCACTACCCGCCCTGCTTGATTTGAAGGAATGCTGAATGGACCCAAGGACTAGTGGAGAAGTGTGGCTCAATGGTTAGAGTGGCAGACCCTGATACAGAGGTCTGGCCCGGGACCAGGGTTCAATTCTCGCCTCGGCAGGTCTTGGGCTCAATTTCCTCAGACCTGATAATTCTCGCCTCAGTGCCTCTTCTAATCATGGGTCCCACTCTGCAACTCTGGGCAATAGCTTGCTTAATCTCCACAACTGCCCCAACAGCGCTAGGATGCCTGGCTTCACTTTGGGGGTGCCCAGGAGTGGACATTTCACAGGGAAAAGCCAGGAAGGGTTTCACAGCGGTATGCGTTACAGCGCCAGGACACCCCAGTTGGGGTATTAGTGTTCTTTACAAGTACAAATTACATTTACATTTACATTTACTTTGGAAATTCTCCTCCACTCAGTTTGCCCCAAGCAATGTCCTACAACCACATCCACAAACTGCATGTTCATGCGTACCGTAAGAAGCCCCGAATCACACATGGGCATACCTCTGACTTATAGGGGCCTCACACAGCTGTACGGCCAAAGCCACCTCTTAAACCTATTTACTAGTTGTTGCTACTTGGTACCTATGTGGTTGGAGCTCTGTTTATACCGCGTGCGTGCCGGCGGGGCACGATGTTGCTGAAGAGCCGGTGCCTGTTGCCCACTCACTGATACTTCTCTCTTGCTAAAAGTCCTTACTTGGATAGGAGGAATGCTGGATGCTTCCTAAGGACTGAAGACTTAATGCTCCCACCTAGTTAAACTCCATAACTTATGGAAGACCCGAAAAGTGATCCGGACCTTTGTGGTGCACCTACCCCCTTTAGACTATCAACGTGTCTGTGACACCGGTGCAGAAAATGCCCCCTCAAGTCTCAGGCTGTGACCCCTTGAAAGGTCACCCAGAGGGCAGATAAGTCTGTGGGACCAAACGGGAACATTCAGTGCAAGTACCTGCCCTTTCTTGTATATTGCGGATGCAGCATGGACAATAATACCCTAGCTCAAATTGACCAGGCACTGACTTGGGTCTTCCCTGCCCAAGGGACCCAACAGGCAGGTCGGCCCTGACTAACCTTGTGTTCTGGTGCCAGATTTGGGAGAGTGTTCCCCATGGTCTGTGAGCTTTACAATGCTAAATGTATGGCGGGATGTAACCTGCCACGAACTCGGCGGCCATAACGGCCTGCGCAAGCTTGCGGAAACATCGAGCAGCTTGACCACATCACCACCCGCGAAACCCCGGGCCCTGCTGCCATTCTTTGGTCTTTTTATATCGTTTGGAGCCCGATTAGGCTGCCACTAGGTGACCTAGTTTTAGGACACCCCCGCGCCGCACGGCCACCAGCTGCTGCGTGTGCTCCCCCTTCCGTTGTGCCCCGCTGCCCGACTGCCGGCTCGTGACCACGCCCCCTCCTTCGAGCGGCGTGGTCCGTGATCAGCGCTCCTCTCCCTGTGCCCCTGGTTCACTGTGCAGACTTGTATTTGTGATTACTTGTGCTCACTGTTTGTTTTTCCGCCGTATTGCCTGTATTTCCTGTAGAATTGTATTTGTGTTCATTTGTGTGTTTTCCGCCGTATTGACTGCATTTTCCCGCCTGTTGCCGCCCTCCCCGCTCCCCGCTTCCCGCCACCACCACTGACCCCGCCCCTTTTTTCCTTCTGTTCCCTCCCCGCTCCCGCCTCCCAGCTGCTCCGCCCACCCGCGCACTTCGCCATATATGGCGACCGTGCGAACTCGCAGCGGTCACGCGCAGCGGGCGCGCCGATTGTGCGCCGAAGGCGCGCCAAAGGTAAGCCCGTCTGCGCCCGTCCGCGCCTGGACCACGCCCAGTGCCAGGACCCCTGGCCCTCGAGGACCCCGACCGACCCGCCTGACGTACACCGCCGCCACCCTCATCGCACTCAACACCGGCCGACTCCCGGGATGTTACCGAGCCACCCCGAGACGCACCCACGGACCCTTCTGCTGCCACGCCTGCAAGTTCACCTGCATCCGGACCTGCATCGCACCAGCACCCGCCAAGTCGAACTCCAGCAGCACCCACCTCACGTGCATCCTGCTCAACACCCGCTCCGTCCACAGACACGCCATCGAACTCTGGAACCTCCTAGACACAACAGCCCCTGACGTTGCCTTCATCACGGAGACCTGGATGAACGCCTCCTCAGCGCCCGACATCGCCATCGCCATCCCAGAAGGCTACAAGATCACCCGGAGGGACCGCAATGCCAACCAGGTGGGAGGAGGCATCGCCATCATCCACAAGAACACCATCCGCATCACGACCAGCACCGACAACACCCCACCCTCCGCCGAACACCTGCATTTCCAGATTCACACCGACCCGAAGACCACCCTCAGAGGCACCCTGGTCTACCGACCTCCGGGACCACGCACTCAATTCAGCGAGGACATCGCCGACTTCGTCAGCCCGCACGCCCTCCCCTCCGCTGACTACATCCTCCTGGGGGACTTCAACTTCCACCTGGAGAACAACAACGACTGCAACACCAGCACCCTGCTCGACAACCTCGCCAACCTTGGACTCAAGCAGCTGGTGTCCACCCCCACCCACCTCGCCGGACACACACTCGACGCCATCTTCTCATCCAGCAAAGACATCGCCTTCAGCCACACCACAGAACTCCACTGGACGGACCACAGATGCATCCACTTCACCTTCAGAAGAACGACGATCCACCACCACCAGCAACAGGTTGCCCGAAGAAGCTGGAACAAGATCACAGCCGACCAGCTCACCGCTTCCCTGAGCCAGCACCCTCCGGCCAGCTCAGCGAACCCCAACCAGGCCGCCGACAACCTCTCGAAGTGGATCAGCAAATGCGCAGACGAACTCGCCCCTCTGAGGATCCCGCCCAGCAGACCCGGCAATAAGAGAGCCCCATGGTTCACCGACGAACTCAATAGCTCCAAGAAGAACTGCCGAGCCCTCGAGAAAGCCTGGAGAAAGGAACCCACGCCGGACAACAGGACCACCCTCAAGCTCGCCACCCGGAAACACCACCAATTGATCCGCACCGCCAAGAAAACTGCATTCAAGAACCGACTGGACAACAACGCACACAACTGCAAGGAACTCTTCAACATCGTGAAAGAGCTCTCCAACCCCAACGCCGGAAACAACGACATCACCCCATCGCAAGACCTCTGCAACTCCCTCGCCTCCTACTTCCACAACAAGATCGCGGACATACACAACAGCTTCAGCACTCAACCGACGCACTCCACGACTGCAGCAACACCACCCACCACCACCCTCCGCGCCTGGACCCCGGTCAACACCGAAGACACCGTCCACATGATGAACTCCGTCCACTCCGGATCTCCGACCGACCCCTGCCCTCACCACGTCTTCAACAAAGCCGACGCTGTCATCGCACCCCACCTGCGGGACATCATCAACACCTCATTCGACACCGCCACCTTCCCCGAGAGCTGGAAGCACGCCGAACTCAGCGCTCTACTCAAGAAACCTACAGCAGACCCCACTGAACTCAAGAATTACCGCCCCATCTCTCTACTCCCGTTTCCAGCCAAAGTCATCGAAAAGACCGTCAACAAACAGCTGGCCGCCTTCCTCGAGACGAATAGATCCCTCGACCCATCGCAGTCCGGATTCCGTGCCAACCACAGCACCGAAACCGCCCTCATCGCCGCCACTGACGACATCCGAGCCCTGATGGACAACGGAGAAACAGCGGCCCTCATCCTCCTAGACCTCTCCGCGGCTTTCGACGCGGTCTGCCACCGCACCCTAGTGCAACGCCTCAGCAACGTCGGAATCCAGGAGAAGGCACTGGAATGGATCGTCTCCTTCCTCGACGGAAGAACACAAAGAGTCCGCCTACCACCGTACAAGTCAGAGGCCACCGAAGTCATCTGCGGCGTCCCTCAAGGATCCTCGCTGAGCCCTACTCTCTTCAACGTCTACATGAGAACCCCTCGCGGCCATCGCACGCCAACACAACCTCAACATAATCTCCTACGCCGACGACACCCAGCTGATCCTCTCCCTGACCAACTACCCCGCCGCCGCCAGAGCCAACCTGCACGAAGGGATGAAAGAGGTAGCCGAGTGGATGACGATGAGCCGCCTGAAACAGAACTCAGATAAGACGGAGGTCCTCATCCTGGGCTCCTCGCCCTCCGCCTGGGACGACTCCTGGTGGCCCCCCGCCCTGGGCACCGCACCCAAACCGACGGACCACGCACGCAACCTGGGTTTCATCCTGGACTCCTCCCTCTCCATGACCAGGCAAGTCAACGACATCTCGTCGTGCTTCAACATCGTGTGCTTGCTTCGGAAGATCTTCTGGTGGATCCCCACAGAGACCAGGAAGACCGTCACCCAGGCCCTCGTCACCAGCCGACTGGACTACGGCAACGCACTCTACGCCGGAACCACCGCCAAGATCCAGAAGAGACTCCAGCGCATCCAGAACGCCTCAGCCAGACTCATCCTCGACATCCCACGACACAGCCACATCTCCGGACACCTAAGAGACCTGCACTGGCTCCCGGTCAACAAGAGAATCACCTTCCGCCTCCTTACCCACGCACACAAAGCTCTCCACGATCAAGGCCCGAGCTACCTCAACAACCGCGTCAACTTCTACGCTCCCAAACGCCACCTCCGATCTGCCAGCCACGCCCTCGCCGCCGTCCCACGCATCCGCAGAGCCACTACAGGAGGAAGGTCCTTCTCCTACCTGGCCGCCAAGACCTGGAACTCCCTCCCGGCCGACCTGCGCCTGACCCAAGACCACCTCTCCTTCAGGAAGAAGCTCAAGACCTGGCTGTTCGAGCAGTAGCGGCACCCCCCCACCCCCCAAGCGCCTTGAGACCCTATGGGTAGGTAGTGCGCTCTATAAATGTCTTTGATTGATTGTCCACGTCTAGCGGAATGAGGTGTATATGATCATCTCCATATCTGAAAGGGGAATGCACCCGTCCACAGCCGAGCCTAGCGTATTATCTTTCGTAAATTTGGCAATCTTACCTGCGTACTACTTTTATTCGTTTTTGGACGAAGAAAACCAACAGTATCGATAACTGAATACTTTAGCAGCTGCAGCGTATGTATGTACCATGCCTACACCATTTAAGTAAAACTCGTTTTTTGTATATGCAGCTATAATCCTTGGAGCCCAATCATATTAATAGGATAATAGTCATCACGCAGCATCCAGTTACCACGATAAATATGAAGTATTAGATCTTTCGTTTTGCATCATCAAGGTTCGTGTTCAAGCCCCCCGTGCAATAGACGGCTACCTGATGAAGGCACGTATGCCGAAACGCGTGTAGTTGACACTTGCCGCACTGCCTCCATCATCTTTACGTCTATCGTATATGCAATAATTCTAATCATGTTGTCTCCAAACAAATGTATTATATGAAATGAGTGAAACTGAATAAGATATATTTAAAAAGTTTAAACAAATAACAAAGCTGATTAAGAGCTCTACATACAAGAAGAAAATAAAAAAAATATATTGTTTGTAATAGACTGGTGTATATATATTTGTTACTATAGGTTGGTTCTGTGAATTGTAGAGAGATTTAGTTATGTTTTGCACCAATTAGCTAGCTATACACCTTTTCCTTATTGCATTCTTTGGTCCTTGGCCTGTAACTCTGCTCTGACACTGAAACGTCCTACACCTTCAGTAATTGTGACATGTTTGGACCTGTCCCTCAAGTTAGGCCAAGCAACCCTGGGTGAGCTCTGGGTGTCCCCCAACTTCTGCTAATGTATACCAAGGAGCAGACAAGTCAGTGGGAACGAGGGGGGGGGGGAACAGGATGATCGCTACCTGCCCATTCTAGAACACCGGGAATGCCAGTTGTCCCTTACTACACCGGTGCCCCTTGTGCCCTAACCCAGTGCTTCCCCCAACTTCTTAAGTACAGCCCACTTTAATGGTGTCAAATCACATAGTCGCCATCCTGCCCACGCTAACAGGGCAGTGCTTCCCTCAATAGCTGAAGCCATTAGGGACGGCGGTGCGTGATAACACTCATGCACGCCACTGTATGTTAATAATTCTAACTCGTATTAGGCTAGGTTCCTATCATATCAGACACTGGGCACAGTAGCATCCGAAAGTGTCAAATGATTCCTAGCTTTTGATTCATGAAAAGACATGGAGCCCCTATTGTGAGGTTGCTGCTCTGGAAGGAAGCTCCTTAAGTGAAGGTGAGGTTTTGGCCCTATAGGGTGTAGCTCAAATCTGGAAATAAACGTCATCCTTAAAAGTGGATTGGGGGTGAGCCCAGACTGCTGCACTCAGCGCGTTGCCCTACGAGCTGCAAGGAGCTCTCTGAATGTCCCTGAATATTTCACAGGTTAGTAGCCCAATGACTCAACAACTGGTACAGTGTAGTAATACTAAATCCAAGCTTGGCTGCATTGCAACATCACATGTGTCTCTCACATTTCTTCAAGCCATTGCTTCTCTCCCTTAAAACCTGACGTGTCCCTATCGGTGGGGGGTCAGCGCGAGTTAAGTGAGTGGCGGCTGGCCGGGCATTAGGGACGGCGGCGCATGATTACACTCATGCACTCCTTCCCACACCCTCACCCGGACCCACACACCTTGGTGCAATTGTACAAAGAAGAATTTGGCTATTTAGTGTAGGTGGATCGTGAAATTCCTGGAAAAACCGACCATTTGAGGTGAAGGTAAAGGGAAATTCTTGCAGGGTTCAATGCATCAGCCGGCTGACCATTTCACTAAAGAAAGTGAGTATCTAAGTGTTGTGCCTGCTCTAACCTTCAAACGCTCCCTATGGCACAACTATACTGTAAAAGTGCAACATGCTATTCTTTTTTGTGATGTCATCACAATTATATGTCGACCAGTGCTTTTGAAGAACAGCCAGCTCCTACTGCTGTATTTCAAAGGACTCGTTCTGCCAGTTTTGGGTTTAACCCTGTGATGTAAGCGCTGGCCCTTATTAAAGAAGATTTACAAAAGGGGGGTGGTGATGAACAGAGTGTCTGAATTGAGCAGACCACTCTTACCCAGTCCAAAGATCAGGGCTTGATCCATCACCGTTATTTATCTCACTGCCCCATCCCAGCTCAGAACCTGGCTATATGCAAATCAGTCTGTCCCTGGCCCAGTGCATCATGGGAACAGGGCAGACTAAACTACCAAGCCAATTCTTTACCAGAAAGGAGACAAGCTACCGGGGACCGGTTTCTGGCATTTCAGCCTCTTCGGCCCGGCTTGCTTGAATCCTGATGGAGCAGTGAGAAAGGGACTCATGTCTGAGTATACCCTGCCACACCTATAGTGGCCAAAATCGATTTACAAAAGGGGGTGGTGATGAACAGAGTGTCTGAATTGAGCAGACCACTCTTACCCAGTCCAAAGATCAGGGCTTGATCCATCACCGTTATTTATCTCACTGCCCCATCCCAGCTCAGAACCTGGCTATATGCAAATCAGTCTGTCCCTGGCCCAGTGCATCATGGGAACAGGGCAGACTAAACTACCAAGCCAATTCTTTACCAGAAAGGAGACAAGCTACCGGGGACCGGTTTCTGGCATTTCAGCCTCTTCGGCCCGGCTTGCTTGAATCCTGATGGAGCAGTGAGAAAGGGACTCATGTCTGAGTATACCCTGCCACACCTATAGTGGCCAAAATCGATTTACAAAAGGGGGTGGTGATGAACAGAGTGTCTGAATTGAGCAGACCACTCTTACCCAGTCCAAAGATCAGGGCCTGATCCATCACCGTTATTTATCTCACTGCCCCATCCCAGCTCAGAACCTGGCTATATGCAAATCAGTCTGTCCCTGGCCCAGTGCATCATGGGAACAGGGCAGACTAAACTACCAAGCCAATTCTTTACCAGAAAGGAGACAAGCTACCGGGGACCGGTTTCTGGCATTTCAGCCTCTTCGGCCCGGCTTGCTTGAATCCTGATGGAGCAGTGAGAAAGGGACTCATGTCTGAGTATACCCTGCCACACCTATAGTGGCCAAAATCGATTTACAAAAGGGGGTGGTGATGAACAGAGTGTCTGAATTGAGCAGACCACTCTTACCCAGTCCAAAGATCAGGGCTTGATCCATCACCGTTATTTATCTCACTACCCCATCCCAGCTCAGAACCTGGCTATATGCAAATCAGTCTGTCCCTGGCCCAGTGCATCATGGGAACAGGGCGGACTAAACTACCAAGCCAATTCTTTACCAGAAAGGAGACAAGCTACCGGGGACCGGTTTCTGGCATTTCAGCCTCTTCGGCCCGGCTTGTTTGAATCCTGATGGAGCAGTGAGAAAGGGACTCATGTCTGAGTATACCCTGCCACACCTATAGTGGCCAAAATCGATTTACAAAAGGGGGTGGTGATGAACAGAGTGTCTGAATTGAGCAGACCACTCTTACCCAGTCCAAAGATCAGGGCTTGATCCATCACCGTTATTTATCTCACTGCCCCATCCCAGCTCAGAACCTGGCTATATGCAAATCAGTCTGTCCCTGGCCCAGTGCATCATGGGAACAGGGCAGACTAAACTACCAAGCCAATTCTTTACCAGAAAGGAGACAAGCTACCGGGGACCGGTTTCTGGCATTTCAGCCTCTTCGGCCCGGCTTGCTTGAATCCTGATGGAGCAGTGAGAAAGGGACTCATGTCTGAGTATACCCTGCCACACCTATAGTGGCCAAAATCGATTTACAAAAGGGGGTGGTGATGAACAGAGTGTCTGAATTGAGCAGACCACTCTTACCCAGTCCAAAGATCAGGGCTTGATCCATCACCGTTATTTATCTCACTGCCCCATCCCAGCTCAGAACCTGGCTATATGCAAATCAGTCTGTCCCTGGCCCAGTGCATCATGGGAACAGGGCAGACTAAACTACCAAGCCAATTCTTTACCAGAAAGGAGACAAGCTACCGGGGACCGGTTCCTGGCATTTCAGCCTCTTCGGCCCGGCTTGCTTGAATCCTGATGGAGCAGTGAGAAAGGGACTCATGTCTGAGTATACCCTGCCACACCTATAGTGGCCAAAATCGATTTACAAAAGGGGGTGGTGATGAACAGAGTGTCTGAATTGAGCACACCACTCTTACCCAGTCCAAAGATCAGGGCTTGATCCATCACCGTTATTTATCTCTCTTATTAAAGAAGACGGCCCAGTAGCGGTTTGGCCATACTAAAACGTAAAGCCGGTAAGAACAATTTCCCGATTCCCCAAGGCACTGGTTAATTAGTATTATGAAAACAATTTCCTTTTCAGCCATGTCCGCATTGTTATTGATGGCGAAAAAGAGACCGCATGGGCTCTCCGGGCAAGAGGGCTGCCCGCCTAACCATAACCTGGTTGTGGGCCGGGAGGCGTTGCCCACCGTGTCGTGTATGTTTAGAGCAGGCCGATTGCCACATGGAGTTATCCTGCACAGTTGCCCAACAGCAAGCATAGATTCTCTGGTGCATGATTTGGGAATGATGCCGCTAGGGTGCTTGTCTCTGATAGAAGGAAACTAACAACTGTATAGCGATAGCCCTTAATAAACTGGTACATCCCTGTCTCAAATACCTGTCGCATCATCACCCGACTTCAATATGCCACTTAACTTTTACAGACCTTGTGACCAGGACCACTGCACCACGAAGGGCGCTGATGCAACTTGGCCATCATGTGCCGGCGCTAGTCTCTGTTTTGCACGGAGGAGCCGTCCACCCTCCCCTGGTGGGCCCTAGGTCATCACATCACTCGGGGGAACACTGCTAATATGATGGCGGGATTCAGGAGAGGTAACCGGGACGCAGTCCGTCCCCAGGGGCAGCCTAAAGCTGGCCGGATCAGACCGTGGACTCAAGATCCAAAACTCATTCCTAACCGCAGTTAGGCCCTTCACCATATCATGCCCCAGTGAGGATACTGGATTTGTTATGTTTTCCCCGGCCTCTCGCCCTGCTGAAATCCTTTCCCCTTTCCTGTCGGGAATGGGCCCTGCATCGCATGCTTAATGCCATAACCCTCGCATGTGCCTATTCAGTGGGGTACCAACACATACTTACTTGCCGGTCTGCATTCTGCATACATTTTCTGTCACTACTATGAAATAATGTCAGCCAACAATAGCAGTTCTTAGTGGTGGTCATTGTTGGCCGCAGATTTATTAATATCAAAACAAATATTAATAACCATATTAATAACATACTGGTTGTGCAATTTTCATTTGCGAACTCTAGCCATCAATCATGCACATCACATTACAGATTATGACACCACCTTCTGGTACAGGTGTCTGTCTTTTTTGTGCATTCCTCAGTTCGTCAATGGCACTTGTGCACAACCAGTTCTTAGTCAGTCTATTGGTGTTCCAGTGGTTGGTTGGCCACGCCCTTTTGGGTGTCATGGAGGGGAGCTTATCTGTCTGGAGTTAGGTCCCCAGCTCGCTACCATTTGCGCCCTGCCGTCCGGCCGGGTCTGGGCCGCGAGTGCCGTCTCCATCTGTTCCTCCCCTCCTTTGTGCGGCCACGTCACCCTGCCGTGCGGCATTCATAAGTGAGTGGCCCTCCTCCTACACACCGCCCGCCGGTGTGTTTGGTTAGCCAACCATTGTAGGTTTTCCGCCAAACGTCTTCCCCCAATGTCCAGCACTGCGACTCTGCTGTTCCTCAGGTGTGGGTGGGTGGGCTTCAAACGATGTCGTTGTCGCGCCGCTCTCCCAGCTCCTTGAAGACGTTGTGCTTCTGCTGGGGAGCGGCAGTACTTAAATCCCCCTGAGCCCCCTAGAGGGTCTCAGGTGAACCCCCCTGATTGGGGGGTTCAAAGGTAGCAAGGTTGACCATTGGTCGCCCCCTGGGGGCGCCCGGGTCACAAGGTCACTTCCTGTCGGGGTGGCTGGTGCGCACCCTGCTTCCGCTGGTTCCTGGCCGCTTCGGGGCGCCCAGAACCAGTTCACCCCCACTGCTGGCACTGCGTGGGTTATGGCGCCGGCCCTCGAGCCCCCACCCCCTACGGGAGGGTGCGGCGGCCTCTGCAATAACCCTCGCATGTGCCTATTCAGTGGGGTACCAACACATACTTACTTGCTGGTCTGCATTCTGCATACATTTTCTGTCACTACTATGAAATAATGTCAGCCAACAATAGCAGTTCTTAGTGGTGGTCATTGTTGGCCGCAGATTTATTAATATCAAAACAAATATTAATAACCATATTAATAACATACTGGTTGTGCAATTTTCATTTGCGAACTCTAGCCATCAATCATGCACATCACATTACAGATTATGACACCACCTTCTGGTACAGGTGTCTGTCTTTTTTGTGCACTCCTCAGTTCGTCAATTGCACTTGTGCACAACCAGTTCTTAGTCAGTCTATTGGTGTTCCAGTGGTTGGTTGGCCACGCCCTTTTGGGTGTCATGGAGGGGAGCTTATCTGTCTGGAGTTAGGTCCCCAGCTCGCTACCATTTGCGCCCTGCCGTCCGGCCGGGTCTGGGCCGCGAGTGCCGTCTCCATCTGTTCCTCCCCTCCTTTGTGCGGCCACGTCACCCTGCCGTGCGGCATTCAAAAGTGAGTGGCCCTCCTCCTACACACCGCCCGCCGGTGTGTTTGGTTAGCCAACCATTGTAGGATTTCCGCCACGCCGCAGGGAGGCTCACGTCTTTCTGCGGCTCCCCCCCTTGCCCTTGGTTCGTGGCTACCCACCTCTTTTTTTTTTTTTTTTTTTTTTAAAGACAGCCTGCGAGCGCCATTGCACCCCACAAGTTATCCCAGAACACCTCCATTCCTTTGTCGGACAGATGCACCCCATCTTGTCCATAAAGTTCCGGGCGGCCTGGGTGGATGAGGCCGTGCCGGACTGATTCCAGGCCATTGGTAGTGCAAAACTTGTGCATGGCGATATTCAGCTTGCGCCTCGCATTATCTACCGCCTTGTTGGAGTCAGCGCCCCTCCAGTGCCTCCTGCTGATCATCTCTGACCAGACCACTGTCGTGGGACCTAGCCATGCCGCTGCTTTGGTGAGGATCTTTTGAATGGCCTGACCCACCGCCTTGCGGCCCAAGCGTGGTAGGTCGTTCCCCCCGAGATGTATGATTAGGACATCGGGCAGCCACGCTGAGTCTGCCATAAGGCCGTCCAAGGTCGGCAGTAACTGCTCCCATCTCATGCCGGGCCGTCCTATCCAGCGGATGTATGTCGCCTTGGGTCTGCTTTCTTTGTGCCCCGCTCGCCGCCACCAGGACTCCATTCTGGACACAAATGAATGTCCCACCACCCAGACAAGCCGCGGGCGTCCCCCTGTCAAGAGAAAATGTTCCATTAAGGTGGCTTGCTGCGCACCGGGTGTGGTCGAGGGAGGGCAAGAAACCCTGCCGTGCGGCATCCCAAGGTGGCTGCTCCCCCCCCCCACTTCCCCTCTTGTTCCTTTCTTCTCTCTCTTTTTTTTTTTTTTTTTTTTTTTTTTATATGAGATGTGGGCGTATGTACGACTTGTAGGCCCTGGAACGCCATCTGCCCACGGCCTGGATCCTGTCCTCCGGCATGCCATGCTGCGATGCCGAGGTCGCTGCGCCGGTCCTGAAGGAATGAGGAGCAAATGATGTTGCCTGGAAACCGGCCTTACCAAGGCCCTGACGCATTACAGCCGTGAATTGGAACCTGCTCAGGTTCCTTCCATCCCGATGTATGAAGAGGGGGCCCTCGCCCGCCGGGCGGGCCGCCATGTACTTAAAAAGCCAGCACACCGCGCAGAGCCCAGCCTCTGGGATGCAATGTAGGCGTATCGCCGTCCCCTTTCGTGCCCTGTCCGTTTTGGACTGCCTCAGCGTGAGCTCAACGGCCCTCACCATCGGCTTGATGTCCCTAGCTTGCAGGCAACGCTGTGCCGGGCCTGATTTGTTGGGAGCCACTATCTCACTTACACGGAATGCCCCAAAGAATGCCGTGGTGAAGGCTGCCCTGAACAGTAGCAGCTCGTGTTTGTCTGAAATGATGCTGGTTAAGGTACTCAGTAGCCGCCCCAGCTTGTCGAAGTCAATGGGGCGCCTGCCGTCCTTCTTGGTCCCCTCAACCCTTCGCCAGCCTTTCAGGGCTGTTTTTAGATAGGCAGAGGCCGTGGGGTCCTCACCTGTGTAGAGCCTGGCAAAGTGAGCTATGGCGGACAGATGCGCCTGGGCCCAAGATCTTGTTTTCTTGGCGTCGAATGCCCATTGCACGAATTTCTCAACTGCTGTGCGCGCCTCGGCCTTGTCCTCCAATGACTTTATGCCCCCAATTCTCATTACTGTGCTTGCGTATTTCTTGTATCTCTTGTGTGCCTCAGAGGTGAGCGAGCGCCCAATTAGTCTGGAGAGGTCAACCCCCCCAGGTCCCACAGGTATGGTGGAAAGGGGGTCATCTCCCTGTTCGCCCCGGGTACCAGTTGTCTGAACCGCTTCATTTGGGTCCGGGATAACGCATCTGCAGCTGTGTTCTCTGTCCCTGGCACGTGTCGAGCCTTCAGCTCCAGGTTCCCCTCCAGCTGCAATTTAACCAACTGCCGCATTAGCCTCAACATGTCAGGGCATCTTGCTGCGCCTCTGTTAATGGCCTGCACTACCCCCTTGTTATCAGACCATAGGGTGAGTTTCAGGTTTCTTATCTCCTCTTTCCAGACGGTCAGAGCCACTATTATTGGGAATAGCTCGAGGAAAGTGATGTTTTTTGTGAGCCCCTGCGCATGCCACCTGTCTGGCCACTGGCTGGCACACCATCTGTTTCCCAGGACCGCCCCAAAACCCAGGCTCCCAGCCGCGTCCGTGTAGAGGGATAACTGCTCAGCGGTCACCCAACCTTTTCTCCAGATCAGAACACCATTGAACTCCCGCAGGAATTCGTCCCACACTTGCAGATCCTGTCTTACACCCGCACTCAGCCGGATGTGATGGTGTTTATGGGTAACGCCGGCTGTCAGCGCGGTTAGGCGCCTGGAAAAGACCCTCGCGGGCGGGATGACCCTAGCTGCAAAATTCAGTCTACCTATCACTCCTTGGATATCCCTAAGGGTGGCCTTGTTCCGACCCCGTAGTTTGGCAATTTCTTCCCTGAATTCCTGCACTTTGTCTGGGGGCAGCCTGGCGGTCCCTGCCATGGAGTCCAGCTCTATGCCCAGGAACGTAAGTCTTGTGGTTGGGCCTGTCGTCTTCTCTTTTGCTAGGGGGACCCCAAGTGACTTTGTCAGGGCTTCAAATGCTGCCAGTGTACTAGCACACATCGTGGATCCTGCTGGGCCGGTGAAAAGGAAGTTGTCCAGGTAGTGCAGTTTTCCGCCTTCTTGGTGCATGTCATGGAGGGCCCACTCCAAGAAAGTGGCGAATTGTTCAAAATAGGCGCAGGATATGGCACAGCCCATGGGCATGGCCTTGTCGAAATATATGTCTCCCTCCCATTGGAAACCCAGTAGATGGAAACTGGCCGGGTGAACCGGCAATAGGCGAAAGGCAGATTCAATGTCCGCCTTGGCCATGAGGGATCCCTTTCCTGATGCCTTGACTAGTGCGATCGCATCGTCCACTGACGCATAACCAACTGAGCATGCTTCTGGGTCAATTCCATCATTCACGGACGATCCTTCGGGATATGACAAGTGGTGTATTAGTCTAAATTGACCCTTCTCTTTCTTGGGGACCACTCCCAGTGGGGAGACGACTATACCTGCGTGCAGTTCCTTAGGAAGGGGGCCCTCGATTCTACCCAAGCTCTTCTCCTTCTCTATTTTTGTGCTTACCACCCTGGGGTGTTGCCTCGCTGATTGTAAGTTGTTCGCTCCCTCCAGTGGTAACGGGCCATGGAATGGGATAATGAAACCTTCCTGAAAGCCTTCCACCAGTACTCTGGCATCCGCCTTGTTTGGGTATTTGTTTGCTAATCTGCGCAGCTGTTGCATATTAATGGGGGACCTAGCCAGCTGGCAATGTTGAATGTCTACTAGAGCCCCGCCCCCACTAGCCTCAGGGCTAGTGCTTCTTGTGTTTCTCTTTCTTGTCGCCTTTTGATTCGCGCTTGGAGCCTTTGCATGCCACCGCGGCGTGCCTACCCCACAGCTCGAGCATGCGTGTTGGAATTTGCACGAGGAGCCCCATGAACAGTCCCCTGCTTCATATCTCCAGCATATTGCCTTGGTTGTGGGCGGGGAGTTGGATCTCCCCGAGGAATGCTTTTGGTAAGATTTGTTCTTCCCCTTATGGGAAGAGCTCCGAAAGGACTGGTCATATTTGCCTGTCCAGGTTTTCACTTCTTTGGCCGCGAGCATCTTATGAATGAAACCTGATACGTCTTCCTCATTCCACTCCATCTCTGGGTGCCTCTGCATCTTTAATCTAAACCCTTTATCGTATTCCAACCAGGCGTCCCCAGGGAATTGCCTCTGTGCTAAGTGTATATTGGCTTCGTATAACCATAGGTCAGCTGCGCAATGGGGGAACCTCTCTACTATGATACACGCCATAATTCTGAATGCGTCTAGCCAATTCTCAAAATTCCGCTCCTTTCTGGCCCCGCGCCTTTCCCTTTGTCATCCTCCTTCCTGTCACATGTGGTCAGGTCGAGGCCCTCTAGCTGTATTTCCAACAGTGAAAATATATCTATAAACTCCTTGCGCCATATCCTCTCCTTCACTGCAAGAGGAATAAGGCATGCCAGCCCAGTGGCTTTTGTCGTCAAGGAGGCCGGTCCGGGAGATGGCCTAACATAGAGGTCAGTGCCTAGCCCACCCGACCCTGGGCTCCCGGACGAAGTAGTGTACCCCCAACCGGGTAGCGGAGAAACCTGTTCACCCTGCGCGGACAGGCCCACCTGCTCCTGGACCCTTGTCTGCCGTGCCCACCCCGGGTCAACCATATGCCATGTCATACCCCCTGCTTCCTCCGCGCGCTGTTCCCTAGGCCATGCAGCCCCCTGCCCTGTGCCATTAAGCAAGGCTGGCGCCAGCAATCTCAAGCATTCTTTAACAATGGTACTAATATGCTCACCATTAACTGCTCTGCCGGTCATCTCGCCCTGCTTGGCGTCGTCCAGCCTCGGCGGTGAGGGCTTCTGGCGCACCTTCTTTGGGGGGTTTCTTTTAGACGTCTTCTTCCGGGGTGTGGTCTTGGGCTTCTTGGGTGCTGAGGGGCCCGCTTCTTCCTCCGCCTGGCCCTCCGGCCTATTCTCCTTCCCTTTGGCCAAAATGAGGTTGGAGCCAGTCGTCGCCGTGTACCGCCGATATTTCGCGGATCCTTTTCAACACCTCCGCCATTTCTTCTGGCTGATCCTCCGCCATGTTGCCTTCTTCCCCCTGCGTCTGCGTCAGGCCGTTTGCGGTGGCACCGCGTGATGCGTGTGCCTTCAGCGGGCTCTGAGCACGATGTACCCTTTTCTCTGGTCCGCACCGCCTGATGCGTGAGGTTTCAAGGGGGAGACCGAGCGGGCGCGTTCGCGCGGCGCGCTCTCCCACGTGGTCGGCGGGGAGGTGTGGCTTGCTCCGGCTGCGAGAGGTTTTTTAGCGGGCTGTCTTCTGCGCCGCTGGATCGTGTCGATGGGCCCTGGCCTGGTTTCTGCGGGCTGAGTTCTGCGCCGCTGGATCGAGGGAGAAACTCCGGGCCGGGGCCGGAAAGCGGGGAAAGTCGAGTCGCTTACCGCGGTGGAGCTTGGCTGCGCCGCCGAGCTCGTACTTCGTCTCTGTCGCTTCGCAAATGTCCGTGTTGCAGTCTCACGGAGCTGGGCGAGAGGATGGAGCGGCGCGCTACTCTGCGGTGCCGTCCCGGGCGAACACCGACGTCCGGGATGGGGGGGGATAGGTTCGTCTTCCTTCTGCTTCGGCTGTCCCTCGTCGTCTCCTGCAGCAGTCGATCCTTGGTTCTTCCTTCCGCTTCAAACGATGTCGTTGTCGCGCCGCTCTCCCAGCTCCTTGAAGACGTTGTGCTTCTGCTGGGGAGCGGCGGTGCTTAAATCCCCCTGAGCCCCCTAGAGGGTCTCAGGTGAACCCCCCTCATTGGGGGGTTCAAAGGTAGCAAGGTTGACCATTGGTCGCCCCCTGGGGGCGCCCGGGTCACGAGGTCACTTCCTGTTGGGGTGGCTGGTGCGCACCCCGCTTCCACTGGTTCCTGGCCGCTTCGGGGCGCCCAGAACCAGTTCACCCCCACTGCTGGCACCGCGTGGGTTATGGCGCCGGCCCTCGAGCCTCCCCCCCCTACGGGAGGGTGCGGCGGCCTCTGCAATGCACGCTGTCCCGATGACTGCCCCCGAGTTACCCCCGCTGTGCTAGACCGGTGCCGAAGGGGCCGGCCGACCACGTGGGCCCTGCAAGAAGGGGACTGAACAGATATGCTAGCTTGGAAGAAGACCCACTGACGGGGTCAGAAGCAAGGGGTTAGGAAGTGTCACAATGGCCGCCGGTCAGATTCGGCGCCACCAAGCAGAGAAGCCGTGAGAGCGAGAGCATAGGCATAGAGCGTGCGTGCACGTCAGCAGCCAAACTTACGTCCACCCCCATCAGCCCGCACAATACAGAAAACTGTGCCCGGTTGAGCTCTTAAACCACGACCGAGCACTGCCGCACCAAACCTGGTGGCGAGGCTCTGGGCAGGCTTGATCCCCCCCGCGCCCAGAGGTGTGAGAGCAGATAGCAGCTGCTGCCCGCGTGCCCGCTGCCCACGTCCCCTCCAGCGCCGCCCCCGTACTCTAACTCCCTGATAGTAACGTGGCGCCCGGGGGCCATGCAATGCTCGCTGTGGGGCTGGTGGGGGCGAGAGAGGAGCAGTGCACAGCGTGCCCCTGACAACGGCATCTGCCACGTCGTATCTGACCCATACGCTACAGAAAGTAACCACGGCCTCCCATGCACCGCCTGATCCTGAGCAGGCTGCCCGCAAACAGGTCTTTATACAGGTAACTTTGAATCGAACAAACACTACAAGGAAAAGCACTCGTTTTATTCCTTTATGCTCTTTTTGACATGCCGACGTGTTTCGAATCCTGAGATATGATTTCCTCGGTTCTCATCAGGGCTCTTTAGTTTTCTTGCTCTGACTCTGTGTTCAAAATATAAACAAGAACGAGTTTAATTGAAAGTGTTCGTTTACAAAAGCGATCTATTTGTGGACTCTAAAATCAAGCTCCCTAGATACCTTTCGAGCTAATGATACTCCTCATCTGTATAATCTCTTTAAATCTTCATTCCAGGGATTTTTCTTTATATTCGACTAGGGTCTTTCTGAAAAAAGACATTTTAAGTCAGACCCATCGGTATTTATTGGAAGACGCTTTCTATTTTATTTAATGGAAAATCTCATACCTTTCACATAGCTGGGATATTACCCTCGATCTCCTCGTGTTGGTGGTCCCAGTCTTTCTATTTGTAATTAAAAGAGACTTTTTAGTTTCTCAAACGATGACTACAATAGGGCGGTTACAGAGCTCAGACAATCATTTTGGAGATGGAATTACCTTAAGTTTTTATTCCTCTTTTTTCATTTGTGGGGCCAGCTAAGTTCTGTTGTTTACGAGCGCCCTTACGCAGCGTGCGACTCTCTGTACCTAAACAGAAAGTCGGTGATTAACCAGAGTTGGCAACTTCACTATTCTTGATTATACAACGTGGGTTGTTTGGAAACATTAATTGTTTATGAGCATGGATAAAACCATGCAACATTGTTTTATTGAAATATCCAATGGCCACGCCTACCTTACTCCTCACTTCGGTCGCGGTCCCTTTACTTTAAGTCAATTCGTTATTCTGTTGCCTGCAACAAACGCAAAGTTTTAGATCTACGCGTGCTTAACTTTTGTTTACAATGGGAGCTTATTGATCATATCACCTCACCTCCTAGTCAGTTTTCTGCACCTCGGACAAGCATCTGTACCTTGGCAGACATTTTGGAGGTGGAGTTGGTCTCTTAAACTAGTGATTATCTCATCGTCGGATAGCCTCTCAGGGCATCCTGGGACATGTAGTCCAGAAATCTATTTTACTCTTTACATCTTTCCGACGAAATCGGCATTCAAAATTGCTAAAGCAAAAGGAAGGCAGACATCCTTTTCCATCAGACTAGTGTAGGTGCTAAAGTACCGAATAGGCAATGGGTGGGGGAGATGCTACTGCAAATACGCGACAAGGAAGCTCTGAATCCGAGCGACCCGTCTGAAGTGCGGCCTCCCCCAGGGGTAAAGTTAAGGAACAAGCCGTCGCCCAGCGGGCGCGACCTCTGAACAACTGGCCCCCCAAAAGGAAACGGATTTCAGTTTCTGCCCTCAGCCCTCAAGTCCCTAATACGGGCCCCGCCTTTTAGCGCGATCCCGTGAAGAATACGTGCCCATGGCTATCTGGGCCCCTCTGGTTGGCAGGCTTGCCGCACGCTGGCGCTCGACCGCGCTTTTTGTAAAAGTTTTAACTCTGCACTATTAATGACTACGGATTACGTTTCACCCTACACAATCGTTTCACTAAGATGGCAAAAGTGCGCATGGATATTAAGTGATTTGCCCCGCATCGCAGTTTCGCTGCAGAGACTCGAACCCGGTAACCCGCGTTGAGGTTGACTGCTATGTCCTCGTCCCGTTACCTCTGTACATATTGATTTATGTTAGAGACGGGGGTATTTGTGATTTGCCCACAATTACAGTTCGCTGCCGAGACTCAAACCGGGTAACCCGCGTTGAGGTTGGCAAAATAATTTCTATATTCATTTGTTCTTTCGCGTCTTATATAGTGCAAAGTATACCAGCGCATCGGGTATCAGAGCGCTTTCCGTGGGCAGGTTGCGTTACATGAGGACGCATTCATTTCTGCTAGGCACGGGGAGATTTCGCTCAGCCCTCGTGCCGTTACTAATGGACACCTTACTTTGTTTTAGAATCGGGGAACTTAAGTGATTTGCCCAGAATTCCTGTACCGCTGCCAATACTCGAACCCGGTAACCCGCGCTGCGGTAGTCCGCTCTAGCGGACAGGCCTCACCATTTTTAACCTTATACTTTGCAGACCCCATTGGTGTCCCGTTTTTGTTGCGGGGGTGCGACGTGTGTAGGTACCTCGACGCGCGAGACCCTTTCCCGGACCTCTGCCTTGATTCTCCCCCGGGGGGGATCTGTGCTATATGGGACACCCGGCGGGCATGGGACACAGGTGCAGCCACAAGCCCTACATGTAGCATTTTCCAGAAACGCATTGTTATGAATAACAAACCAGAAGTAAATTATAAACTCCTTTATTCAAAGGCCAACACGCATGCTCCTCAAACGTGGAGCGCAGCTGCAGTCAGCTCGGCGATCAGCTGGTAACTGTCACTTCTGACAGTTATCAGCTGGTGACCTCACTGCTGGTACGGTGTCCTCGCAGGGACACTGGCGAGCACACAGGGTAAGGTGTCCCATGAGGGACACACGTATAATGAACACAACACATCCCCCTTCTTTGGGGAGAACTGAAACCAACAAGAGCAGGAAGGGAGCATAAGGCTCCGCTACCCACATATATAGTCCTTAAGTTTAGCTGGCGGTCCCAACAGTCTACCAGCCCTGCTTCTGTCCATAGGTTGCGCCAGGTCACAGACCGGGATGGCAGGTAGCCTGCGCCTTGCACCTGCAGGTCTGGATGAAGAGGCCATACAGTCCTCTGGTTGGGTGCCTTCGTGCTCACCATCATCACTTCTCCGCCCTAGGGTTGCAGGAAGTTCAATGTCAGATTCAGTGTCAGAAAAGTATTGTCTTGCCGTACTACCCTTCCGCGTTCCAGATTGCTCTGCAGTAGTTTTAAACAGTGTGTTGCCCACTGTATCGTTTGCGGGATGTTTGCGAGATGACAATGCTGAGAAACGCCAGGCTTTCCCATCACTCCGGCGTGCAGAATTGTAGTACCCTTCACGAACGGTAAGAGGTTTAGTGTATCTCTCTTGACACTTGCCGAAGTGTCTGCTTCTTCTTGCCTTCGCCACATCTCCAGCCTTGATTTCCACCTCCCAGCACCCAGGTTCCTTGTCGTCGTAACTCTTGCTCCTAGATTGTGCTTGAGCTAGTCTTTCTTTCACCACCACTGAAGAGACCAGTGTACCCTGCGGGCAGCCTTAACCCGGCCCACATTGTCCTTTGTAAGTGGAGTCCGTCCGCGCATGAGTTCAAAAGGGCTGTTGCCAGCAGACTCGCACGGCGTTATCCTGTAAGCTCACATTGTTTTCATTATTTCTCTCTTCCAGTCCAGGTGGCCTGAAGTGGCTATCAGAATGTTACCTTCAAGTAGTTAAATTTCTCTATGGCTCCGTTGCCCGCAGGGTTGTATATTGACGTTGTTATGTGTTCGATGTGGTGCTTCTTCATGTATCCTTTGAATAGGTCTGATGTGAATTGTACCCATTTACCACTTACTAACTTTTTTGGTAATCCCTCACGCGTAAAGGTGTCTTCCATATTGGACCAAGTGCAGAGAATCAGCTTTTTTATTGACCCTTACTTCTGGCCATTTCGTGTAGTGGTCAATTATAACCATTATATATTGTAATTCATTCCCGTCAGACACCGGTCCAATCACGTCGATGCCAATCATTTCCCAAGGCATGGATGGTATTCCTATGTCTTTGTTCTTCATTTGTTCCTCCAACCATTCATCCCTTGTTATTTTGCTGGAACATTCCCTTACATTTGCTATGCGTGACTCAACCATTTCATTTGTTTTAGTGTCATTGTCGATCTTGATAGGCTTTCTACTTTGATATTCTGCGTAGTCGTCTGCGTCTGTCATACTAAGCACTGGCTCACGGCTGTTAGGATCCAGCTTGATTCCTAGACTTCCTTGGTCCATCCATCCAAGTAAAGATGGTCCTACCTTCGATACATAGAGTTTGCATTGAGCCTCTCTACTCTTGAATATGAACCTGAGAGTCCTGTATGCTAATATTTCAATTGGTTTTTCCTCAAATGATTTGATAATTATGTCTGGTTTATTGAGTCCCTCACCGATCACCTCCTTGCATTTTGCTTTCCACACCTTTTCATTCACAATTGTGTAAGGTAAGCCGGAATCTGCAGCTATGTTTATTTCCACCCCACCAATTGTCATGGTACACATTGGTTTTCTTGTCTTAGCTCCTTTTCCTGTTTCCTTTACTTCTTCTTGTTCATCGTCTATGTTGAGGATGTACATGTTGATGTCTTCATCTGTGTCATCATCCAACTCATCTTCTTCGTCTACCACTCCTTTTACATATCGTGGTTTCTTCCTATTACATGCCTTGTTGAAATGACCAATCAGGCCACAGAACGTGCACTTGCTTCACGGGCGGGACATCTAAAATCATATGCGATGTGTGCAGTGCTCAGGCATCTGTAACAATATCCTTTTCCCCGTTTCTCTTGTCTTCTTTCTGGTTGTATATTGTCTTCCTTTCTTACAGTTTGCTTGCTGACTTTCCAACTCTTTTGATCGGACACCTTGCTGACCTGGTCAGATTCTTTCTTTATTTTTTCGTCTTTTAACACAGCTTTGGCACATCGCCCAGTAAGTCCCGCTTTCCTCGCTATATCTATTATGTTCTGCAGTGGGTACTCCCCCTTTGCCCAAAGATTATCTTGAATGTTCTCGTTTGAGCCTTGCATTACTATTTGATCCCTTATTAGTTCATCGTGTAGTCCTCCAAAACGACAGTTAATCGCTAGATCTTTAAGAGCAGATACATAGTCATCTATTGTCTCCTCCTTCCCTTGTTTCCAATGGAAAAATTTGTATCTGTCTACCCCAACACAAACTGTAGGTTTATAGTATGCGTTTAGGTCATCAATTGCGTTGGAGAACACATCACCATCATTTCCACCTCTTGTTTTTTTGTTTATGGAATTATACACTTTTATTCCTCCTGCACCTAAGTTGTGCATCAACATCTTGTACTTTTTTTCGGGCTTCAATTCTGTATCTACTTCAATTGTGGAAATGTAGTTGAGGAAATAGTCCCTCAGCTCTTCCCACTTTAAAACTGGTACACTACCTGCACGCAAAAATGCCTCAGGGGGTGAGAGGTTCCATATACATCCTGTAGCTAAGTCACTCATTTTCTTTATGTGTGAGTTGTTGACACTACTATGCTATTTTTTCTTCTTCTTTTCTTTTCCTCCTGCTGCTAGATGGATGTACACTCAGTCTCTATAGCGTGACTATGGTAATGTACTTCTATGTCTTTCGGCACTACTACGCTATGTTTTCTTTTTTTTGTTTCTGCTGCTAGATCGGCGCACACTCAGTCTCTAAAGCGTGTTCTTATTCATAATACTCTTAATGAAGTCGCTTACACAGCTGCAGTGAAGTATGCTTTCTTTTTTTTAAATTAAATTTACTGTTTTTCCTTCGTTTTTATTTGCTGCCACCAGCGTGCTGCTTCTTCTCTCGTTTCTGTTGAAAAACGCACTGGGAGCGTCACGTCTATTTTCCTCGCTGTCACTTCCTGGTTGTATTGAATAGGCTAGACCACTTTGTACTTTTGCCAGATTGCCTTCCTCAGAATGGCCGCCAACGTCGATTACGCTTTGACGCAACGACGTGTAATCCGCTCAGGACTCCTCAGCCGCTTCCTGACAGTTCCTTCTGTCAACCGTTTTTTCCTTTCGTTGGTTTGGCAGTTGCAAGTTTTCCTCAAGTTCTGGGCTACTGTGCTCTACTCTTGTACGCACATCCCCTCATGTTCACAGTTTTTCGTCCATTCACGTTACTGTTTGCCACAATTAAAGTCTTTTACCTTTTATATCGGCCTCACTGCTTCAGCTGACACGCCAGTTGACACACTTGAATTCGAGGCTGTCTTCTGTTTTCCTTATTTACTTTTTTTTCCGTTTTTCTTCTCAGCTTTACGCTCTGCATACTCCGCGCTTTTAATAGTTCAATTATTCTTTTATTATCCTTTATGCCTGCAAAGTTTTTTTTGCGTGTTGGCCCCTCGTCGCCAGTTTTGTTATGAATAACAAACAAGAAGTAAATTATAAACTCCTTTATTCAAAGGCCAACACGCATGCTCCTCAAACGTGGAGCGCAGCTGCAGTCAGCTCGGCGATCAGCTGGTAACTGTCACTTCTGACAGTCATCAGCTGGTGTCCTCACTGCTGGTACGGTGTCCTCGCAGGGACACTGGCGAGCACACAGGGTAAGGTGTCCCATGAGGGACACACGTATAATGAACACAACACGCATTCCCACTATAGGCCCCGCACGCCAACCCAGCCGAAGCCGAGTGAGGAGCAGCCTGGCAGGGGCTCCCAAGCGGCTCGCAACAGTCCAGGCCCTGCTCGCCCCAAGTCACTGAAGCAAAGGACAGGCAGAGATGCGAGACAGGGTAGGAGGTCAAGGCGCAACGCCCCCATGTCCCCTCCCAAGCCCGCAGCGCATGTTGTGGCGGGGCCACGAGGCGACCCCAGACTCCGCCTGGCCGCCTCTATCTATGCCGCACCATGGGGACACCCTCACTAGGGGGACCTGATGTCTCCCCTACCCCTGATCTCAACATCCGGGCCGCCAACTCACCCCCCCAGCGGCGGCCTGCACCTAAGTAGGCCGCCAGCCCAGCTACAACCCCCAAAGGGGGGGAGCGAGCAGAGGGGGGATGACCATAGCCGCACTCTCCGCGCCAAACAGTTTGCGACTCCTGCGAGAAGGCAACACCGCATCAGGGAAGGTGCCACGATGAGATGGCGTGTCCCGCGAGGTAGCGGCCGTGCATGTCCGGTGCGACGACAAAGAGGTCGTCCTCGTGGTGAGGGGGGTATATACCCTTCACCACGCCTACCGCACTGGACGTGACGCGGCCCTGTCCTCGCCCTGGAGGGGACTCCACGAGAGTCCCTGCCCCTATGGGAAGACAGAAGGGGTGTGGGCTGCCCGATGGCACTACAGGGCTGCCCTCTTGAGTGGCCTCCTGCGGTGGCCTCGGGCAGCCGCAAAATATGGGGCACAAGGAGGGGGCAAACTGGCTCAGAAGGAAAAAAACGGGGCACAAGGAGGGGGAAAACAGTGGCACAGAAGGCAAAACACGAAGCACAAAGAGGGGGAAAACAGTGGCACAGAAGGCAAAAACGGGGCACAAGGAGGGTGAAAACAGTCTCACAGAAGGCAAAAAACGGGGCACAAGGAGGGGGAAAACAGTGGCACAGAAGGCAAATAAACGGGGCACTAAGAGGGGAAAAACAATGGCACAGAAGGCAAAAAACGGGGGGCAAGGAGGGGGAAAACAGTGGCACAGAAGGCAAAAAAAACAGGGCACCAAGACGGAAGAAGCACACTTAGCACATTTATTCCTCCATCACACTTCAAGGCTCTACACCCCAAAGAAGTTTGGAGCAAAATTGTTCCCCACATATGTTCACAAGAAGTACAACACTTTTACTACCACGCGCTCATCCATGGGACAGTGTACTACTAGTCCAATAAAATGGTTCAGCTCCCTGCAATCAGTACTTAATTTGGGCCGGTGCTTTACAGTGCTCAGCCTCGGCTCTTTTTTCACAGGGCCAGGGCTATAAAGTTTTCCTTCAATGGGTGGCTGGCCCGATAATTATTAAAAAATAAATGTACCTGTCCTTCAGGGTGGCTGCCTGGTATGTTTTAACAGGCTATCCCACCCTGGTCGAGGCATGATGATACTGCATCTTCTACAGAATAGCAGGGCTGCTTGTTACTCAGACCATCATGTTAAATCAATTTTGCTCACGCCGATTTGATAGTTTTGTCTGTGGCCTGCCACCAGGCTCCCGTAGCTGAGCTGGGGCGAGGCAGGCTGGAACTGCGCAGGTGCAGATGAAGTTTTCTGCAAAGGTACTCAACAATGAAGAGCAAGTTAAAAGTGCGCACTCCTCGCTGCCTAGAAATAAAGCTGTCTGGCCATATTCTGCCCTCATCGTTGTGTTTGAGACAGAGAGCATTATCAGTGTGAGACCCTTGCTGCTTGCTTGAAGACATCCATATTTGGCAAAGCAAAGGCACAGGAACGTACGTCAGGCAGTCGGACAAGGCAACATGGTTGAGGTCACCATATCTGTAATGTCAATATTTCTTTTGTCATGAATTCCCTCTCCTTGTTACCTAAAATCTAGAGCATCTGCTCTTATACTCAACATTATTTTTTAATTTTAACAACTATTGGCGTCATGTTTGCACCTTTATGGTTATTTTGGGATTCGCCTCCTCCTTCTCCAGAGGATGGGAGCAGCATTATAAAAGGCACTGAGATAGCACTGCTCTGTAACCTTAAATTTTTTTTAAGCATTTTATTAAACGTTTTAAATTAAGAACATTACATATTCTGCGCTCAAGTTTTAAACAGATGTAACAGTTAAGCAGTACAGTTAAACTGTTGACTCATAGACAAATTCACAATCATCTTTTGCGGCAATTTATGTAACATGCCTTGCCTCGAGAAAATTGAACAAGAAAGAGCGAACAGTTTGTGACATTGAGAGACACCAGTGTCTCCTAGCTGCCCTGAGGATATGGTGGTCGCACCCAGAAGGGAAGGAGGTCTGAGTGCTGAAGAATGGATAGAAGCCAACGGAGGGAGCTGCGAGGGGTTGTAGTGCTATCACAAGGAGGGGTTGCCACTGTGGTATAGTCAGAGCACGAAAGAGGGATCACTGGGAGCGAAGCTTGAGCCACGCCGGGTGGCATAGAGGACATTTATCTCAAGGGGTAAGGGAGTCATCTTTGATTATACCGTGGAGGCAGTGCTTAATTTGAGAAGGTGGTTGCTGGTGCTGGGCACCAGCACTTTATTGGCAGCACCAGCACTTATGACAGTCTGCCACATGGTTGGCTGTTTGTCTGATTTAGAGTGAGCACAAAAACAGTTGTTAACTAATTCAGTATACGTTAAAAATGACTATTACCTGCAAATTATGCTAACCTTATAGCTTGGGAAACTAGAATAGTTGCCACACTTGTAGGAGAAGTGTGATGGATAGTAGCTGTTTTGTTACTAACATTGGCAGCACTGTCAGGGCACACTGGTGGTGTAGGCTGTAGTGGGCTCTTGATGAGAGCCCTGGCACTTAATGTTTTACAAATTAAGCACTGGTTAGAAGATAGATACTGAGGCAGTGCGAGTGTTGAAAGTGGGGCTTACCGGAGGGAGAAGTGGGCTGTGGCCTACTTGGAAAAATTGTCAGCACCTGCACCTCCTTTTTTTTTTTTTTTTTACAAATTAAGCACTGCCTGCAATGGAATAAACAGGTATGGAGCGCCATACAAATGCTACAATAAAATATAATGCAATACTTCAGAGCCAGCGTTAATCAGACTCTTCTTGTCTCTCAGCAGCATCGGCTATCTCCTGCAACCCTGAAATTAGCACACGGTGCAACGGAAGAGCAGAAATTTGGTGTCACGCCACCAGTGAGATAGAGTCTGTGAGGGTCTACACAAATGTATCAAATGTTACTGTTGTCGACAAGAAGACGCAACAAAATTATACCTATGATCCGAGAATATGGGTGGAGATCCCTGCAACTCCGCCACATGAAGAATTCAAAGCAGTGGTCTACATCAATAATATCTCATTGTCCAACCGTTTGAGATATCAATTGTTTGTGAAAGTACAATCTGGGTTTTGGGGCCCCAACGACATTACACCTACTGTCAAAGGTGAGCTCAGCTGTTATCATTCTATAATTAATTCAAAGAAGTGGATTCTTGATTTATTGGCAATTAGGGTATTAATATAATCGACATAGATTACAATACATTGTGAATTTTGATAAGGCAATTTAGTTCAGTGTTTTTTCTGAAGGATTACATACACTCTCTCACTCATATTGCAAAATATCCAGTCACAAGCTGTTCCATCCACTTTGAGATGTGAAAACACACGAATATAAAATGTTTAAATATCCAAATTTGACATCTAAACAATACATCTCTGATGGTGTTTTCAAAGCATTGGAACGGACACCTCTCATATTAGGTCTCTATGTCTTCTAGTGTTTGCATCTATAAATGGCTTTTCTCTCCTACGTTGCACAAGCCATCCTTCACTCAGCACCTGCTTGCCTCTTCTAATTACAAACCCAACATCTTCTAAAGTACTCCAAACTCATTTGTGCCATCTCATTTTTATTTTCTCTCCTAGTGCCTGCCACTGAAGCGCTCTCTTTTCTAACTTTAGATCTGACTTCTACCCAAGCACTTTCAGTTTGGCCCTCAAATACAGGCTCTTCCAACTCAAGACACTTTCCCTTCCACCTCAACTTCCACCTCCCACAAACCTCAACTTATACACCCTCCTCCCAGCATCCAGCCGCTAACAAGCACTGGCAAAGCCAACAGGTTTGGGGCAGGTCGCCAGCCATTTAGTAATTCTTGTTTTGTTTTCTGATGGGTTTTGCATAACTTTATTGTTTGAGAAGCTGCCAGGCATTCATCAATCTAAAAAAAAAACTAGTGACTAAAGACCCAAAAGTTTTTGGGGTCTCAGATAGCCCACATTACCATAATATGCCCTCGCTCTAAAAGGAACTACTTTGTGTGTGGATGTGCTCCTTGCAGCATGCAAGGGCATGCATGCAAGGGCATGTGCTCAGGGCAGCATGCCGCAACTCAAAGTGAAGTCACCTAATGGTGGAAGTGGGTTGATGATTTGCCCTTTGATGCATGCTTGAGTGGGTTAAATAAAAATTTGAAGGACAAAAATCATACAAATGGATGAAGTGTGGCTGAAAAATTCTCTAAGTAACTCTGTCATACACATAATTTTAGTAAAATCAAAAGATCTTGGTTCACACAGACCAAAAAATGCAAATTGTCCTACCTTTGACTGAAAGCCTTTTGCCTTTAAGGAAGGAAGAAAGAAAGAGAGAAAGAAAGTAAGAAAGAAGGAAAGAAAGATTCATGGATGGAAAGAATATAGGTAGGTAAGAAAGAAAGAAAGCAAGAAAGAACGAATGAAAGATAAATAAGAACAAAGATAAGAAAGAATAAGGAAAAGAAAGGAAAAAAGGTAATCAATACAGATAAAAGAAGGAAAGTAGCAAAGAAAGAAATCAAAAAAGAAGGAAAAAACAAAAAGGAAAGAAAGGAAGGAACAACAGAAAGAAAAACTGAACCATAGAAAGAAAGACAAAAAAAGAAAAGAAGGAAGGAAATTAGAAAGGAAAGAAGGAAAGAAAGAAAGTAAGAAAACAGAGAGAAAGTACAAAAGAAAGGAAAGCGAAAGGAAAGGAAAGAAAGAATGAAAAAATAAAGAAAGGAAAGAACAAAAGAGAAGGAAAAATGGAAAGAAAGGGAAAAATAAAAGAAAGCAAATAAATAAAAAGAAGGAAAGAAAGAAAGAAAAAAGGTAAGCAACCAGAAAGAAAGAAAGATAAGTCTTACAGTGTTGCAAATTAATCAGGATAAAGGCTGGTTTATTTCCTGGGTAAAGTTTATTAAAGACCCATTGGTGAGATGGAGTCCAGAATAAACGTGTTCTGAAGAATTGTCAGTTGATGAAATCACATATATGATGTTGAAGCTTTTGGTTTGTGTACCGCATGCATAGTAAAAAGAGGATAATTTAATACAGAACAGTTTCAAATGGACACAATCTGTTTTGCTGTGAAATACCAGTAGTCAGATAAACAAAGGACAATGCAAAAGGAATTTACAGATGCATTGGCAGGAGACAGGAACTGATAAAGTGTGGAATGTGGCCTGTGCTCACATCTGGTATAAAAAGTCCTGCTTTCACTTCAGGCACTAAAGACAAATGCAACACTAACATAATTAAAAGGCAAAAATCAAATTACTGGCATTAAAGGGAACTAACTTGTGTGTGTATGTGCTCATTGTGAGTGTGCAAAATGCAGTCATGCAAATTGAAGTTAAATAGTAGCTAAAGTAGACTGACCCACTGTCCCATGCTGTATGCCTTAGTGGGTGGAAGCAAAATGTGAATGACACAACAACAGACCAACAATAGACCAATTGATGGAGAGGTACAACTGAAAGTGGACACTCCCACCCCATTAGTTTGGTTTGACCACTTACATTTTGGTGGTCCTGTGTAGGGAGGAATCAACCTCAAGCAGGGTCAATGTCTTGGGTGTCAAGAGGACCCCTTGATAACTAGATTAGCTCCACTACTCGCGATTTAGCATCCAAACTGCCATGGTAGTAACTCCAAGCTAAGCCTTTCTGTCCTTAGTACACAGACTCCCTCAAACAAGTTAAAAGTGAATGTAAACATCTAGAAAGACAGTGGAGGGTCTCTTATAGTGCAACTGCTAAAGCTAGGTATAAAGTGGGTTAACAAAAATATCAGAAAGAGGTCAAAATGGCAAAACAAAATCCTATTTTGAGGACAGAATCCTAAATGCTGGCAATAAGTCAAGAGACATTGTTAAAATAGTGAAAACCTCAGTGGCCTGTGTAGGACGGCAGGTGCCCTCCATGGAATAATGTGAACAACTTGCTCACTAATTCCAGAATGAGATTGCTAATATTCAAGCAAGTCTCCCCCTTCTTTACAGGTGGAGGAGATAATGGGGGACAATCAGCAGCCTAGCCAAACTAGGATTTGACCCTCTCACTAGATAGGTTTGATCCGATCTCTCTTGTAGGATCATTATTAGCAATTCACAGTCTTAAGGCGGCTCTCCCTCAGATTCATGTACCACAAGTCTTCTGGCTCTAGGAGCAGATGGCCCTAGCCCTCTGGCTAACAATCTCCTAAATGCATCATTCTCTTCTGCCAGAGTACCCATTGCCTGGAAGCAGGCTAAAATTGTACTTCTGCTGAAGAAACCCCAGGCCGATGCTATGGATCCATCTAATTACAGGCCCCTTTCATTACTTCCGGCCCTCTCAAAGGTTCTGAAAAAAGCATCTTAACCAGTAGCTAGCCCACTACCTGGAAATCAATCATTTGCTGCATCCAAGTCAGTCTGGTTTCCATCTATTGCAGAACAGAGATGGCTTTAGTGGAGGTGGAGGATTACATCAGGTGTACTTTAGATGTCGGGGCAGGGTTGTGCTGATTATATTAGATTTGTCAGCAGCATTCAACATGGTACCCCACTCCTGCATGTCTCGATGCTTTCGGGATCAGGGGGCAGGCATGGTAATGGCTGACTTATTTTCTGGAAGAAGAGGTCAAGAGGTCTGATATCCACCATTTACGCCAGTTATAGTGACCTACAGGAGAAATGTACCACAGTGTTCTGCCTTGTGCCCTACATTATTCAATATATACCTCACTCCTCTGCCGTTCTTGGGTGTAAAAATATTTTCATATGCTGATGACACTTTTTTCCTGGAGTAGGGACGAGGTAGTCCCTGCTGAAAAAATTTGAACTTGTTTGTCAGATAATTTTCAGTGACTATCTTTCCACCATCTTAAGTGTAATGCAGGCAAAACCAAGCTACTTTTTTTTTTTACCAGACCAGAAAGTACTTTTAGCTGGAAGATGCACCCTCTATTAAGCCGCACTAGCTCTGATAAAAATCTTGGCATAATGTTTGATGCTGGGCTCTTTTTTCTGTCACAGGTTAATGCAGTAGTAGGGTCTTGTTTTGGACTGCTTTGAGTGCTCAGGAAGTTCCTCCATTTTCTGTCTCTCCCTGAGATGAAACTGGTAGTACAAGCTTTGGCAACATCTAAGCTTGACTGTGGCAATGCAGTAAGTTGCTGGTGGTCCAAAATGCATTCAATACAATTTAAATATCCATTTGGGCTCCTAACCCGGTACTCTTTAATTCAGTCACCAAACGAAACAATCAAAAATAGTCGATGCACAACCTTTAATAATTAAGGCAGTAACTGATCCCCAACTGTCCGCGACGTCAATTCGATGCATGGGCAGTTCCAATGCTCAAATCGTCCTATTCCTTAGTTTCCACATACATCAAGTAGCCAGTCCTGAAAACTCCGATCATCTCACGCTCATCGTGGCTCCCGGCCATATAAATCCGGCTCCTAATCAGTCTGGCACAGGGTAACTCAGAGCAAGAATTCGTTTTTATTCTCCTATAGGTGTCTGTGCTCAGCCAACCTCTTTCCCGCCAAAATCCCCAGCATTCTTAGGTACAGAATGAGGGGCAGGTCCTTTTCATTTTTGGGACTCTCTCTTTGGAATAAACTCCCTTTGGAGTTAATTTGCATTTCATCTACCCCCAGTTCTGGGAAACATTGAAAACATGGATTTTTAAGCATGATTGTTGTTGTTTATCTCAGCTTCACCCCTCTGGAAGTGCGGAGCGCCAGGACACTCCTCGGAGTAGAAATGCCTTTTACATTACATTACATTATGGATGTATGTCGTTACAACGCATACTTTTACAACGCATACCTTTACAACGCATTTTTTACACCGCAACATCCATTACAACGCATGCCATTACAATGAAATCTTTGAAACTACCTTTACAACGCATTCCACTAAAACGCATACTACATTTACAACGCATACCATTACAACGCATACCATTACATTGCATGTATGGTAAGTATTGGATAGTGTAGGGGTAAAAATTACTATTTTAACTCCAGGGGGTGCAATAGTAGGGTAAGTGTTGGATAGTGTAGGGGTTAAAATTACTATTCTAACTCCAGGGGGTGCAACAGTAGGGTAAGTATTGGATAGTGTAGGGGTACAAGTTACTATTCTAACTCCAGGGGGTGCAACAGTAGGGTAAGTGTTGGATAGTGTAGGTATGCGTTGTAATGGTATGAGTTGTAATGACTGCGTTGTAAAGGTATGCGTTGTAGTGGTATGCGTTGTAGTGACATGCGTTGTAATGGTTGCGTTGTAATAGCATGCGTTGTAATGGATGTTGCGGTGTAAAAGTTTTGTTGTAAAGGTAGTGCGTTGTAAAAGTTGCGTTGTAAGTGTTGTTTCCCTTACATTATATTACAGAGATGGCTGAAAACCCATTTAAGTAAGAATATTTTACTTTCAATTTTAGTAAAATCAAAAGATCTTGGCTAACGCCAGTCCTAAAAACACCAGGTTCCATATTTTATGTTGTTTGCTCTCGTTGATGCTAACAAGCAAATGCACATTAAACTATACTTTTGGTTTATATGATGTACATTATACTGGATACCAGTACGTGATGGGCAAGTGATTAAACAGAAACAGACATTAACATTTTCCTTGTTTCTTTTACCAATAATCTATTCTAAAATGTTAACAGCAATTTGCAAGCTTGGACAATCTTGTCATAAAAAAATGGCACCCAATGACTTGCTATTAAGATGTATGTTAAGAATAATTCCCTTTTAACATTTCTGTTTCTAATAAAAATATAGTTCCAGATGATCATTAGTATCTATAGGAAATGTCTTTAAAACACAGACAGAAGCTGCAAGTGCCACCTGTAAATAGAGAATTTCCTGTAGCGAATAGCAGGTATGCATGCTATACAAGTATCTGTTTCTAACTCAGGGGCACCTGTATCAATACCATTAATGTCATTTCAAGGGCCTACCCATGTATGCAGTACGTACCCGAAGTATTGTTGAGACCCTAGTGTATTGCTGTCCCTTGTCTGTATGATACCTCAAATGACAGTGTGCTGCACTTTTTAATGGTGCACAGAGCCCATCATAGCATTAGTGTGGCTGTCTTTCTAACTCTGAATTCTAATGATTTTTTTGACATTGGCATTTGGAAATGTTGCATTGTTGCTTGTAAGCACTGTTACCCTCTGCTGGGCTCAAAACCTGCATTCCATGATGTCCGTGTTGGTGTCTTCGAGGATTTCAAAGCATTGATTCTCACATGAGTAAAGATACCCACCCACACACACAGGCTACATCTTGTTCTTTGTAAGCACATTTAAAGAATAATCTTATTTTCAATCAATGCTTGGCAGGTAATAAAACGTTTTAAGACCACTTGTCCTAGGAAGCATACATGTTTCTTACAGAAAGACAAAATCAGGTGCTCGGAAGTTACTTTTCCTCGACCCTCATTCATAACATAGGAAAAAAATGCGATACTCAGATTCAATTTAAAAATATACAAAAGAGGGATGGGATAAATAGGAAATGAAGTCCTGCTTTATTGAAATGCTAATAAGAGTATTCAAAGACTATGGCATTAGAATAACTATGTCTGACACAGAAGTATGCATGCAAGTATAAAGAAGTTAATAAAACACCCAGAATAAACAGTTCCTTTCCTTCACAAGATTGTTAAAACCGTGGTTCAGTTGAAAGGTCCAACACATGAAATCTGAAGTAAAAAAATTGTTGGCAATTGCACACTTGGGATTGAACTCTAAAACTTTAATAAAATGGTATTTCTGTATACAAGAAACAGCAAGATTTATATTGTGGGCATAGATGGTGGACACCACAATTCTATGCCATTTATAGTGCATGTCGCAAGGACCTCAATGCTATCTTGCCTGTTCCACTGACGGAATAGGCAAAATATGCTGATATCTCTTCTGCTCTGTTACAAATGCCATCGGATACTTGTAATACTGTGAATGGGATAGCCATCAGATTTTGATACTGTAACCCATCCTCCGAATTCTAAATAAGGCCCTAAGTACTCTATCAGAAAATCATGGACAAAATATCAAAGACCAAAATATCGACAAGGTAAGTATATAGGTAAATATAGGTTTATTTTACTTAACTCCACGACCTTGAGGATAAGTACATTGTAAAGTTACATAGATATGGAGTTAAGAATAGTAGATCTATACTTACCTATATGCACTTCTATTATTTAGATCCTCAGTATTTTGGCCACAATATTTTGGTAGCATCCTATTTCTGTAGCAGATGTTTTGACATACAACCAACTAAATCATGTAAATGCATTTGACAGTTGTTTATAGCATTTGCTATTTTTCTGACAGGCACATATTTCTACATAATTGCTGTTCAACTGCTACTAATTAAAGACCTATAGTCAGAACTAGGTGTGGGTGAAACTTGCTGAGTTTTACTCAAGGGAATTCCACAGTGTTACATTAAAAATCAGGACGACTTGCTGCTTATGCTGATTTTTAGCGCTAGGTGCATGTTCCATGCTGAAAAATCAGCTCAAACGCCACCAAGAGGCATGCCAAAGGGCGCTGCTTCTTGAGATGGTTTTGCTGCAGCTCAACTCGATTTTCTGTTCGAGCAGGAGCTTTCCTACCTAATGGTCAAGACTGCCCGCAACTGCCTGCATTGGGAAAATCTTACTGGGTGCCCACTTAGTGCCTGAAAATTGCGGGAGGGGAAAATTCTT
This sequence comes from Lissotriton vulgaris, assembly GCF_964263255.1. Classification (NCBI taxonomy): domain Eukaryota; kingdom Metazoa; phylum Chordata; class Amphibia; order Caudata; family Salamandridae; genus Lissotriton; species Lissotriton vulgaris. The sequence continues at coordinate 571,655,424 of NC_141695.1, forward strand.
ACTTGCTGTCTCCATCTTCCTGTGGTAGAGCCGCACACATGAAAAAACATCACCAAGGTCAGTTGGCCAGAACTCTGCGTGGCATGTGTAACGCAGAGTGCCCAATACTCCGCCGACTACGCCAGTGGAGCAGAATTTATCACCCACCCCTAGTAAGAACCATGTTACAGTCAACTCAGATAACTAATTCCAATATTGACAACAATATACTGATATCAATAAAATAAAGTCAAGCAGTTCTTTTAGGGAGACCTCATTTTCAAATATGATTTCTTCCACTTACACATTGTTATAAAATGTATAGATTCAATGAAATCTCGCTGATAGTCATTATTTGCGTGTAGGTTGGGCATGGCCCCATTAGTTTTGGGACTAGTCTTGAACTCAGAACCTCCTAATGCTGATTCTTTGTTTTGTTTTAAAAGGTTTCTGTGCTCCCCAGATCTTTTTGAGTGAGCAGGAGCAAAAGATTGTCTGCAAAGCCAATGGAAATGGAAATGGAGGGATTTTAGAATGGAATGACAGCAATCAGACTACCTGGACAAAGAGCGACGTCGAGCAGGTTAAAGTAGATGGCATTGTCACTCTCACCAGCAAGATGAAATTCGATCCAAATTCCAGCACGAACTACTGCTGTCGTGTCAATCAAGAAGAAACAACAGGGCCAGTGTGCCTGTCTTTACCGACTGTTAAACCTTCATTGCCCTTCTCTTCAGGTAAATTTTTGTAGTGGTTGCAGTATGCATCAGTTCCCTCAGATGCAGAGTTGAGTAGCAGTCTAAAGGTTACATCAGACAATCAAGTCACTTTTTATAAAAACTATTCATAGATCTCCTCGGTGAACCTAGGATTTGAGAGGTGTTCAAGGAAGCTCCCAAAAAACGTTGGCTCTCTTTGTAAAATTTAAGAGCCTCTTACATGGGGCTATTGACTGTATCTTCTAGGAAAACAGACTTAGGGCCTGATTACAAGTTCTGCGGTGTTGGGGCGGTCTGCCACTGCAAAACTCGTTGGCACAGCATGCGTCAGATTACGAATTAATTTGTGGTCAGGTGGGCGGTGCTTAGGCGGTTCCACAGCATTGCCTGTTAGAAAGACACTGCACTGGCAGTGCCAAAGCACGTTCCTGCACAGCATGGATTATGAAGTTCATGCTGTGCAGAAACTGGGGGTGCATTTAGACAGGGGGCACGCCATGTGCTCCCCTGCATGCATCCCCTGGCTCACAGGCACCAGTGGGCCCTGTAGGGCCCCCTTAGTGTCCTCACCACCTCAGTTTTCATGGCTGGCCTACTGCCATGAGAACTGTGGCTTTGAGGAAACTCATAATATGCTTGGTGGTGCCGCAGCGCTATTGCAAGAACATTGCGGGCCGGACCGCTGTGCCACTGGCCAGGGATCATGGATCCCCGATCATTGCTACTGTTCTGTAGCAATGGGACCGCCACACTCATAATGTTGCATTCAAACCACCAGTGCGACCGTTCCTGCCACGCCACCGCGAGTTTGGCGGTTCAATGGACTGTCAAACTCATATTCACCCCCTTAGCTAGATAGAATTCATGTCAAAAAGATTGTGTGTTCCATTTGACACTCAATATGCAGGGAGACATTAGGGAGGCTGTACATTTCTCCACCAAATATAATTAAGGCTCCTTATTTTCCGTTTTTACTGATTTTTACAGATAAATACAGCCAGAAAACCATTTTGTTTGCTTGTATGTATTTATTTTTAAATGTGGATAAAAACAGAAATTGGGGTGCTTTGGGTGATTCTAAATACTCTCTGCTATGACTGCCAGGCCGATAGTTGTGTGGATTGATTGGTAAGGGGTTAAACAAGCATTTGCAATGCAGTAGGGCTCACATTTACACAAGTTTAAGCTATTGATATTGTAAATGACAATGCATTTTATTTATGTTTCGAAAACTAAAACATAAATAAAAGGCATTGTCATTCACAATGCCAATAGCTCAAACTTGCATGAATGCGAGAACTGTTGCATTGCAAATGCTTGTTTCTGGGTGCATGCAGTACACGTGAGCAGGGTATGCTTGTATTCCCTCACAGACGGGCAAACCCTCCTCGCTTTCTAAACCCACAGCAGAACAGATGTTTGGCTTTGGAAATGTAATCCAGTCGCACCGGATCCGCCACGGAATCCACGTGGGGGTAGGTGTAGCAGGCTGAGACCGCACGCCGTTGGGGTCCCTGACTCCCCTGTACAGGTCCCACAGGAGCAGACTGCGGGGCACCTTAGGGATCTCCCCAGGGTCGCATTATTCGAAGCAGGACCAATTGGCCTGCTCCACAGACCAACCAAGTTAAGGTTGTATATAAACTTTATATGTCACTGTGTAGTACTAGTCACCATGGTCCTGAAGAATTGCTAGTTTTAGCATGAAACATGTCGACCACACCAGAGGGTTGTAGATAGTCCCGCCTTAAACTAGCAAAGCGCTCTATCTCCCCTCCCACCATTTTAATCAAGGGGGCCAGCCACGCGAATAAAATTCCTTGTGGACTGACCTACCTTTTTTAACATCACCACCTTCTCACGACTACACCTTTCTGCCCTCTCACACGCATGCACCATATGGCAGGAACAGAAGATCTCCGCTAAAGAGCCCCTTCGCGGGTGCCCGTCGGACATTGCAGCGCCAGTCCGACGAGGAGCAGGATCCATATGATGAAGCATGACACCTAGCTTGCTGGGTGTGTGAGGGTTCCAGTTCTCAAGAGGGGTTTCCCCCACCTTCCCTCCCCCTCTTTGTTTCCCTATACACAGTCACACTCATCCATCTCAGCCTTTCCGGGGAACTTTGTGCCTACTTTTGCTTAACAAATGTAATCCACATCTTGTTCCAGCCAAAACAAGTTCCTCCAGATCAGGCAACAGAACTTTTTTTTTTTTTTTTAAAGACCTTTATTGTACATTTCCATTATAACACAGCTTAAGGCCTACAACCTCTTGGGCCGGCCGCAATAGCAACACAGTCTAAATATCGTTATCAGGTTAACACAGCTGTGTAGCCGATAACCCAGGGGCCCGGCGGCGAATGGAAACATGTTGTACATTAATTCAAACATTTCAAGTATACAATATGACTTAGGTCTATGATTTTTTGTTTTTACCGTGTAACAAAACTTTTCATTAAATTAAAATCACATTAAATACATCATTCTTCGAAGGCGACAAAACAAATGTTCATATTTGCAATATTGTTAGCATTGGCGGTGCAACCACCGACCTGCCCCCTACATTATAGCGCCCGTCAGGCAGCAGGGCGGCTTTCAACACAGCAGGAGACACAACCACTGACATATAGATTTCAGGCCCAATCCTTAATCTGAAAGGCACTCATCCGAGCCTACTCGCGGCGGCTCGCATATGTCCCCCCTGAATTTTTTCCAAGCCCCCCAGATTTGTCCCCATTTTTCAGGGCATCCCTGATGAACAAATACTGCCTTCTCGGCCGCCATTGCTTCATCCATGTCTCTGCACCAGTCGCTCAATGTGGGCAGTACGTTAGAACCCCACAGTCTAGCAATATTGCGTTTCGCCACCATCATTCCCAGCATGGCCCAGTCCTGTTGACGATGGGTTAAGTCCACTGTATCCCAAATGTTTAACAGACAGCGACGTGGGTCGGTATCAGGGAAACAGTCGTGGTTTGGGAAATGGTTCGCATTACCGCTGCCCAGTACATGGCTAACCGACCACAGTCCCAAATGGTGTGGTAGAATGTCCCCATCTCCCCGCATCCACAGAGGCAATACTCGTGAGAGGCTCACCCTATCTTGTAAAGGACCGTTCTGGTGTAATATGTGCGGTGTAGTACTTTCAACTGAACCAGTTTAAGTCTGGAAGGAATCGCTGAATCTTGTGGCGAGGAGAGAGACTCTTGCCATTCCGAATCATCAAGGTCACCAACATTTCCCACCCAACTCAACTCAAACGCAATTTGGATAGCATGTCAGGGAGGTTGTTAACCAGTTTCCGATATGTGAAGGATGTCGCTTTGTGGGGCATATGTTCTGTTAGCAGCCTGTCCTCAAGAAGGGTGGACTCCTGTAGATTCGCTCCCGCCGGGATGACTGACTGAAGTGCATGTCGTATTTGCATGTATCTATCATACTCGGACTGGGCCATATCGTATTTGGTTTGTAGAAAAGTGAAGTCTACTATTTTGTGTTTTCTCCAGAGGTCCCCCACCACTGAAATACCTATGGTGTCCCACGCCTGGAACCCTTTGCTGTTACCCATGAAACCTAATCTGTGCGAGTCCCACAGGGGTGTCATTTGCGTAATAACGTTCGCGCACTGAAGGTGTCTATGTGCCCTATACCAGAGTTGAACCGTGTGACGAGTCGGACCTACGAGATCGGACGGGACGTCACGACTATAGAGGTTTCTTAACAGTCCCCTGGACTCAATACCCTGCCTGTCCGCCAAATAGGCGGGTTCTGTCTGTGGGGCGTGTAGCCAGTAATTGATTTGCTTGAGATGGGCAGCCCAGTAGTACAGTTCCATATTAGGGAGCGCTATACCCCCATCATACCAGTCCTTTACCAGTTTGCATTGCGCAATCCGTGCCGGTTTTCCGTCCCACAGCAAAGTAGAAACCACTGCTGTGATGGCCTTAAAGTAGGAGGAGGGAACCGGGAACGGCGTGTTCTCAAGGAGGTACAGAAAACGGGGCAAGGTCGTCATTTTGAACAATGTGGCTTTGCCCAGGAGGGTGGGAGGGAGGGAAAGCCACACCTTTACATCCCGATTGAACCGTTCCAGTGGGGGTTTCGGATTTAGGGCGTTGAATTCGTCCGGGTTGGGAGAGAGGTGGACTCCCAGATATTTAAAAGGGGTGTCAGTGTAACGTAACGGACAGTCCACCGGGGCTGAGGGCGGACAGCCGGCAAGAACGAACAAGACTGATTTAGTCCAATTAATTCTATATCCCGAAACTCTCCCGAACTTCTCGCAGACATGAAGTAGTTCTAGGATTGATTTTTTAGGGGAGGTGAGATAGAGAAGGATATCGTCCACATAAAGAGATATCCGATCCTCCCACGATGGCGACCACCGGATACCTTTGATGGATGGTTCCCATCGAACCCAAATCGCCAACGGCTCAAGGACTAGCGTGAACAGTAAGGGGGATAACGGGCAGCCCTGCCTCGTCCCACGACCGAGCGGGAAATCTCTGGAGATGTGACCATTAGCTGCTATGGGCCTGGTATAAAGCAGGCGGACCCAAGCGCAAAACTTGGGGCCGAAGCCCATGTGATGAAGCACCGCAAATAGATAAGGCCATTCCACGGTGTCAAACGCCATAGTGGCATCAAGGGAGAGTAGTACCGCCGGCTCCTGTATGTACTCCCCGCGAGCCATCACCACCTGTAGACAGCGCAGATTATGTGAAGTATTACGATTTGGCATAAAGCCAGACTGATCCGTGTGTACCAGAGTGGCAAGATAGGGGGCCAAACGCTGTGACAGTAATTTGGCAAGGATCTTTGGTTCAGCATTCAGTAAGGAGATGGGGCGGTAAGAAGTGCACGCCTCCGGTGCTTTACCAGGTTTGTGGATCGGGATGATTGTGGCAAGGCGTTGATCTTTAGGGAGTTATCCTACTTCTAGGCTGTCCACAAACATTTTGAGGAGATGGGGGCTGTTATCTGAGCTGTTTGCTTATACAGCTCTACTGGGAGTCCATTGGGTCCCAGAGCCTTGCCAGACGCTAGTGCGTCGGTCGCTTCCCGTACCTCTTCCACGGTGACGTCCGCCTCAAGCAAAAGTGCCGCCTCAGGTGAGAGGCAGGGGATTGTCAGATCTTTGATATAGTCATAAGCCTCTTCTGTCGAGTATGTCGCCTGGGGGGCATATATTGTCTCAAAATGATCAGCCAGCAGTTCGACTATGGACCCGGGGTCCGAGGTCGAATGTCCCTCAGGTAATGTCAGTTGTGCAATGACCCTGCCTGCTTTTTCCTTTTTGTCGAGCCAAGCCAGCATCTTTCCAGCCTTGTCGCCCAACTCGTAAATCCTATGACGGGAGGCCTGAATTGTGGTCTGTACCATTTCTTTTTGATATGTCATCCATTCAATGCGCCGCAGTCGGACTGCCTGAGCGGCTCCCGGGGACGGGTGAGTCTCTTGTTCAGAGATTGCCATTTTAAGAGCTTCCTCAAGGGCGCTAAGTTCTTGAGGCTGAGTTCGCTTATGAGCGACAATGGATGCAATTGCCTGCCCACGTACGACTGTTTTATATGCTTCCCATAGGGTACTATGGGAGCCTACTGAGCCAGAGTTCTTCTGAAAGTAGTGTTTAGCAGTATTGGAAAGGGTTTTCCTCAAAGGGGCGCTCTGCAGATAGCCCGAATGGATGGGAAAAATACAGCTTCTATGGGAACAGTGATTTGTGTATGTGAGTCGCAGCGGAGAGTGATCTGAGATTCCTCTAGGACGGATGTCCACCTCCTCAACGCCGTGCAGCCCATCTCCGGACATTAAAATGTAATCCATTCATGAGAGACAGTTATGTGTTGCTGAGTAATAAGTGTATTGTTTATCGTAAGGATGTTTGTGTCGCCAGCAGTCTGTTAGACCCAGGGCATCCAACAGTCCGGCGAGTCGCCTGCCTCCCCGCACTGTCGTAGTATGTGGGTGTCTATCAATCTCATGATCTATAACGTCATTAAAGTCGCCCCCTATTACTAGCGTCGCCGTCGGTAATGACAGTAGAAAGGTCGCAAGGGCAGTGTGTACTGTGGCAGGCAGGCCAGGAGGGACATGCACGGATACAAAGTTGAAAAGTTGGCCCTCCCACTGTACCGTCGCAGCTGCAAAGCAGCCCTGATTATCTATTCTTGTCTGTTGACACACCCTCTGAAAGTTCTTTCCTATAAGTATCCCCGTCCCTCTAGAGCCGGAGGAGAAGTCCGCATGCGCAATGAATTTATACCCCCATCTATACATCGCCTTCGAGGCCGAGCCTACAAGGTGAGTTTCCTGCAATAGGACTATCGCCAGGTTACAGCGTTTCAGGTATTGTAGCACTAGGCCCCGCTTCACCCTATCGCCCAATCCCCTGACATTCCATGTTAGGACTGTTAAGGTCGATGCGTGGGAGGAATGTGGTGTATGATTCTCAGGTGTATCCATCACGTGTGCCGCCATTTACCTGTGTGTGTGGTCTCGTACAAGTCAATAAGGGACAGGTCCCGCAGCGCACCTTTACCAAAGAACTTGTCCCCCTCGTGTTGTTTACAACATGTCGTGTTTTGCCGCATAATACAAAAACTAAGACATTCAAACAGTCCCTCCCCCCCCTCCCTGCCTCCCTGCTGCATGGGCCTGAAACTGCCCACCTCCCCAACTTAGCAGAGTGCGTAGTACCAACCCAACCCATTGTACTTGCTTGCAAGGGGTAAGTAGCTCTGTGACCTCGAAAGCAGCTCCATGTGACCTCATCCACCTAACACAGAGTGGATTCCAAGGGTCTCATAGTCAGTTTTCTGAAGACGTTTTGACCAGTGGCCATGTCTTCTGGCGTTTACTCCTCCGGATGTTCTCCTTCCTCCAGACCTGATTCAGCAAATAGGTCCTGGCTATGTCCTTGTGATACCTGGTGAGTCGTCTGAGTAGCTGTCTTTTGGTCGCGTTGACCCCTGCCAATTCACAGAGGAGCCTCAACACGCCTCCAACCATCCAGCCATTCTTTTGCCGCCTCCGGGCTGTCGAAGAACCATGCTTTGTGATTATCCACGACTCTCAGTCTTGCCGGGAAAAGCATGGAGTAGGGTAACTCTTTGGCCCGCAAAGCTTTTTTGATGTCGGTAAAAGTCTTCCGTCGTCGGGCCACCTCAGCTGTATAATCTGGGAAGAAGGCGATAGTGGAATTCAGTATTTTAATAGGTGCAGAGATCCTGGCTGTTTGAAGTATGGCATTCCTATCACGGAAATTAAAGAGTCTAGCCAGCACTGGTCGCGGTGGTGTCCCCGGTTCCGGTGCTCCCCCGGGGACTCTATGCGCTCTTTCGACAGAAAAGAAATGGGATAGGCCCTTCGGTTGCAATTTCGTCTTAATTAAGTCTTCCACATATAGATCCATCGTTTGCTTGCCTTCCGACTCTGGAATGCCTAGAATTCAGACGTTATTCCTTCGTGAGCGTCCTTCGTGATCGTCCAGTCATTCCTGTAGCTTTCTAGTGACCGCTTCCATGTGCTCCGCAGCGAGCTGTAGTTCCGAAGTGTCCTCCACTAAGGATTTGGTGACCACTTCCACCTGCGCCACACGCTCGGTCATCTTGTGGAGATCCGCCCTCAGTAGGCCAACGTCCGTTGAGATAGATCCCACTGTCGCCTGGACGCTGGAGAGCATTTTCATTAGATCCTCTAATGTCACTTTTTTGGTGCCATCTCCCTCTGGACTTTTGCCCGTGCACGGGGGACCCTCCAGATGCTGCGTGGCGGTTTTATCGAAGGCATACTTCTCTAGTTTTGATTGTGCCGTGGTATTCCTGGGTCCCCTTCCCGCCATTACGTATGGCTGTTGTCTCGCTATTGCACCTGCGCTTCCGTTTCGCAGTATGTCTATAAGACCACCGTTCTGGGCTGTGGGGCAGCAGTATCAAAAATGGCGTCGCCTTCCAGGGCCTACTCTCCGTCACAAGGTGATTCAATTTAATGGCGTATGTGAGTAAGTAGCAGTGAACTAATGGCTCCACTGCCACTTCCCTGCTACATCCACAGGCCCCCACACCTCCGGTCGCCTGACAGTACTCACTGTGCGCCTCCCGGGCGGTATCGCTACTCAGTCTCGCCGCTCACCTTAAGACCAGCCATGTACACTCTCAGAATCCCGATGTCCTTATTTAGACTCAGCTGCTCAAAGGAGTAATGAATGTATTATCAAGTTCTATTGTGCGTCTTCCGTGCGTGGGGTATCTCTGGCACCTTCAGCGCCGGAGCAAGTGCGGCAGCGTCGGTCTCAGTAAACGATGCCCAGGTCTCTCTCCGCACAGCACCTGTACCCCTGCCCTAGTCGGATAAATATGCTCGCTTCCAGGGAGAGGTGGGAGCAGGCGTTCTCTTTGCGCCCTGCCAGCACAGCAGCCCGCAAGCCCTCCCGGTCCCAGGGCGCGCCAAGCTTAATGGGCGCTCCGTCGCTGGGGCTCCGAATTCTGCCTTCTCGTGGGTGGCAGCGCCGCTGGGTGATTAGTTGTCCGGAACTGGCCCACCTCTACTCCCATGCAGGCTGGTCGCCAATGCGGTCCGCAGTCGATCAGCGGCACCTTCCGGTGAAGCTCCCCGTCCACAGGGCACCTCCGGTCGGCTCGCACCTCAGCGGCAGGACGGTGTCTGGTTACGCGGCAGGGCCCACTTCGTCTCCTCGGTCTCCCTTCGGCTGGCGTCACTCGATTTCGCCCGGGACAGGGTCGGACAGTGCCTCTCAGCCTCGACACTCCAGCCCGGCTTCAGAAGGTGCAATAAGCCGGATGAGCAGACGGATTAATGCAGTAAGAGCCGCTTCGGTCTCAGAGCTCCTGCACTACGCCGCCATCTCGGTCGGCTCGTAGCCACGCCCCCCAGACAACAGAACTTTAGATCCTAATCTTGCCAGGCACCACTATCACAATCACAATAATTAACTCCACTTCCACCATCGCCACCACTATAATCCCAATTATTACTAACACCACCCTCATTACCACCATTGTTGATATCACTTTTGCAACCACGAATACCAGCAGCGCCACTGCCATCCCTAGCTAGCTGTACTAGTATCACACCACCACTATTATCAACACTATACAAACACTGCTGCCAACACCATCCGAACCAGTATCAACATTAATAGCACAATCATCATTACTACCACCAGCCATCAACACCAGTGCTACTACCACCATCACTAATATGAGTGCTACTGCAAGACCGCTACTACTCCAATCAACACTTCAACTCTCACCATCATCAGCAGCATTACCACATTTTGCCGTCTTTGTGTGTGTAAATGCAATGTGTGTTATAAGAGCGGTAATACAGATGTGTGGAAAGTCACTGAGAGGTTGTATTCAGTCATAAAGGGCCAGATGTATTGGCTTTGCCAATGTTTGTTTATAATGTACTTCAGCTGTTGTCTACAACAATAGATCCTGAGACTTCCCGCCCCACTGCCAGCTTTCCTCAGGAGTCATTCACCTCGTCCCGCACCCCCATTGCTTCTCCAATCGCTATCTACAAAAGCACTGTAATGTGCAACAAGTACTCACTTTTTCCAGAAGTTCTGATGTTCCTATGTGGTCTCCGTTCTCACACCCCATGGGTCCTTCTTCACAGTCCTCACCTTCAGAGGTTGACAGCGGTCATAAGCCAGCTCTGTTGCAGAACTTGCGGCCCCGGGTCTTCCCCATCGTAAGCCGCAACAGCTTTTAAAGAAGACGAGTTCAAGTGGCCATGTAAGACGTTCACATGGAGGAAGCCATGTCTTCGCTCAGCACATGCGCCCTCAGTCCTCACCGCAGCCTGCGTCTTAAACATGGAGGGCGGACGCACAGATGCCGTTATTGAGGTTAACAGATGTAAGAACTAAATCAGAGGGGAAAAACAAATATTATAACCGTGAATCATACAAAGGGAGTATTTTGTGTTTGACTAATACTCTCATGAAAACAAGTCAAAGTACGAGTTTTTATTAGACGCGCAAATGTATTTCCCATTGAACAGTAATATGCAGTTCGAGCCTGTTGCAAAATTAAGGATGGCCTAGTTTGTAGCTGCTTTCCCCTAACACCACATTAGTCCTGACCGACGACCGATTGTAAACAGCAAAAAGCCAAAAGTACTGATACCGAATGCGCATGAGCCTACACCTGAAAGATTAGTCTACTCATGAAGAAAGTATTTCGTGCACATGATCTGCACACAGCGGTGTCATTTTGAACAAAAGATCATGTGATGTTGTACCTGTGACTGTGCTGCAATGGCGACCGTAAGCGAGCTGAAGGCTGGTAAGAGAGTCAGAGTGGCGGGCGCACGATGATGGCGGTAGTACGTGGCTTGGTAGTGTTGCTCAAGTTAGAAGTGCAGGGGTTAAACCTTCACAATCAATGGGCGGATGTAGGGACTGCTGGCGGGGGGGGGAGACACAGGAAGGAAATAGTGCTGAAAGTAAAGGGGCCAGTAGCCATGCACGGATACAAATGACAACATGCTCATCATATGGATGGACGGAGAGTGGGTGGAGCTTCCACAAAGCTTCCTCCCTATATTGAATACTGCATGCCTCACAAAGCAATCAGCGCATGTGCTGCAATGCTAGGCTTGAAATAAAAAGAAGTTAAGAGGCTTTTAACAGCAGTAGATATGCAGGTTGATACTGCAATTTGCATATTTTCACATAAGGCACATTGATTTATCTTCTTCGAATGTTCGTAACACTGTAACCTGGCAGGCTTTCAAGCAGGATTTCATATTTATTTGTGAATAAATGTGGAAATATGGATAAATAGAGATAAAATTACCCAAAAATAAATATGGTTAAAAATACACACGGAAATGTCCAAAAAATAAACCGGGAGCCCTACATAAAATTATGCATTTGTTCCCGAGTTTCTAACAAAATCACAGTATAATTCTTCCCAAAAAATAATAACAATTTACTGTTTCTTCTAGCCCGAGAGACAAGGTTCGAACGAAGGCGGCTATTCCTGCTCCTGCCACTCCTTGTAACTTTCATCTTCTTCAGTCTATGCTTGATGGTCGTTTGGTGTCGTCGAGGAAATTTGCCCGCGATCAGACGTCGAGGTTAGCCATTTCTCTTAGCTTCATTTTCTAAATGTTATATTTCAAGATTGTTCATTTTAGCTAAGGGTCTTATTTTGATGCAATATTCCTCTCTCCTTTAATAATCTGAAGGCATCCAGAACTCCCATTTCAGAACTCCATCATCATTTTCACAGAAAAATAACCACAAGGCCAAAGGATGGTCAATTGAAATATAAATTATGTACATGACAAAAAATGCATGAAAGTACACATTATATCGTGCAACAAAATGCTGAGATTGGAATGCAAAAAAGGGACTGCATTTATTGATTTATTTGTCTCAATTAGGGTGTGTGTTTGAAATAGATGCTTTGTATCGGTGAAAAATATCGGCTCCCATATGAAGTTGTAGGAAGAAAGTGAATTTACATGCCTGTTCTGCGTATGTTTTAGTAGAAAAATAACTATCTGAATTCATGCTGGATATGAAATAAAAAATGAATTCTGCAAAAACACAACAAAAATCCTACATTTTGGAGACATAAAACACTCCCCTTTCTGTTAAGAAATGTTTATCACCGACGTGCAAGTAGGTCTGTGGATCTCAGTATAAGAAATTAAATGTGAACGGTTTCCCAATGTCGGCCACACAAATTACGTTTTATACCAGCAATTATTGCAAACAATGTGAAATTCATGCCCAACATCAAAAACTGCTCACTAGTACAGGGGCGGTTGGTGACATTTTAAAGTGGTGGGGTGCAAACTGATTTGCATAGTGCACCGTAGCGACCCCAAACCCCATAAGGGGGGTTTGAGGGGGTTACCCCCCCCCGATACATTTTTGAAAAAAGAGAAGAACAATCGTGCATTTCCAAGCAAATTTGAGAAAGCCGAAGATGCTGATGATGGTGATGGGATGTACACACAGATCTTGCTCATAACTGTCCATGATGTCACCAATGCACACAGGCAGTGTTGCTCAATGTATTCACAATGTCACATATCCTTGCACTGTGTCACCAAGAGACATCAAAGGCCACCAATGTGAGAGTGCATCACAAGCACAGACAATGTCACCAACAGGTGGATTGTGTTACAGACAAATGAACAGATCGTTAGAAACTAGTGCAGCACTGCAGTATTTGCGTGTTAAGCCTCTCAGAGCAGCGCATGCACGCTGATAGGCTCGATCTAAAAAGGGCAAGAGACTAGGTCCGAGTGATTTTTTATTTTGTGTGTAAAATGGCAAAACAATAAAATGTGACAAAATGCTTTCTTTTAAATGCAATATTTTGCTGATTCATAGCGATGTCTAATGATATATGTGGGTCAGGAAGAGTAGAGAGCCGACAAATTCACAAAAACTGAAACATTTTATGAAATCCACTCAGCCGAATAAATAAGCATATTAGAAGAGTATCTGCTCCACGCATATAATTTCTCAACAGAATGTTTTTCCTCACTATAAATTCAAAAAGCCCCAATCTGTGAGTCAGCTCAAGTTGTACAACAACTGTTGCCCAGGAATGCACACCTACCACTACTACTATTACTAGACTTACCCACCATGCACCCTCAACAAGTAATCATTCTGTCAAAGCCTTGTACGGGAGTACACTAGTATCAACAAGCCTAGCCCTGGGTAGACTGCGTCAGGCCTGTCCTGTGCTCCTTCAAATTGGATTTGTTGTCCCAGGAGGCGCTAAGAAAACCTAAATTCACCCGAGACATGTATTTCATCCCTCTGGACATTCAGCGAAAAGCTCCTGCGCTCCCCGTCCCCTGTCTGTGCAGCACACTTCCTGATCAGATGCACAGAACTTCCCGATACCCAGGGCCCCACACACACAGAAAGTACCGTCAGTCAGCTGCCCGCTGCCCACAGCGTGCCATCTCACAAATAAAGCAACCATCAGAAAACCTGCTCCGTCAGCGGAATGTGTGCTGCTGGCACCAGGCCGAGCAGCCTGCGCGTGCACATCCGATTCACCAAAGCTAAATGTGCATGTCATGTGTGTGTGTCTGCAAGTGCGGCCGGGTAGTGTGTACATGGAAGCACATTTGGACTTTCATTTTAAAGCATTATCCCGCGGTGCGCTGCCAAATGATTTATTGTCCCTCGCTCTAGACACACTTACTTTTGCAGTGGCAGCCAGTGAGAGCAGGTACACGGCTGCCTGGCTCACCTCTCTCCTTGTGCCTGGGGACTTACAGTGGTATGTTGGCAGCCCAGCTGAGCTGCCAACATACCACCTCTCCAGCCGCCGCAGGGAGTAATCAATTAGCCCCGGTGGGCCCAGCTGGGTCGGGTTGGTCATGGTGTCGCTGGTCACCCATTAATTAATACAGCAAAATCATTGATTGTAGCAGGCACTGCAGCATAGCCGCTAATGCCCACTCCCCCAGTATGGACCCTCAAGGCTACCCCAAGAGCCGCAGTTAACATGTGGTGGATTATACAGCCCTGTTTTTTGCTGTTCTTGAAATTGTGCCCCCGTGCTACATTTGCTGAATTATGTACACTGTGAGTGCGACACAAGTGGCTGCAAAAAGTATGGCCCCCTCCCGTCCCCAGATTGCCTCCGGACTTTCCGCCCAAACAATTGCAATAGATCATGACAGCCAGATCATTTGTGCCTTAGTCCGTAAGAATATATCGTATGGGTACAGACCTCAGGAGGGTCCCGCATCAAGTATGGGCTAGCTGAGAAGAGCTCCAGTTGGTTAAGTCGGACGTCTGCTGCTGCCTGCGCGCACGTGGCGACTCGAACCCTAAGTAGAAACTACTACTAGTACAGTAGTACTGAAAAGAAACATCACAGCGCGTGCACGTTCCATGGCCAATCACTGCATGACTTCATATGCTGAAGTTACCGTGATTGGCCATATGCAGTGCGGCTGAGGCAGTGTGCCACCACCCACGCGCGGCATCCAATAAAGGAGTGCCTGCCCTTCAGCGTGGTGGACCAGCCAATCCTGGCGCTGCATGCAGCGCCAGGATTGGCTAGGTGGGCACACTGACTACTCGCCCTGGCACCTTTGAAACCCTGGGGGCTACTGCTGCCAAGCTATAGCAGCACCCCCTTCGGTCCCTCTTAAGTTAGGTTACCTGTGCGCATGCTCGGGCTAGGTGCAAGCCAAAAATCCACATGCGCAGTACTGCTGCTGGCATGCTGCAGACTGTCACTCAAGCTGCAGCAGACCAGCCAGCCCCACTCCCTGCCCCTGCGCACTCTCCGAATTCAATTGGGTGTGTCCCAGATTGAAGCGCTGCGCTGCGGCGCTTATTATATATTATGACAATGTCACAAAAATATTTTTTGTGGTGCTTCCAGGCTTAGTGGGGATATGCCCCTATGCCCCAATGGACGCACCGCGGCTGCACTAGTAACTGACCAGTGTAAACACTGCGGTCTTGAAAAAAGCTTTTTGATTCTTTTGATGAGCCAGTTCTGCAAACCTGACCTGGATTATTTAGTGGATATGTTTGGCAAATGTGGCAAGTGGCATCAGTGTTACTTGATTAGTCCCAGCAAATGTAGACAGCCACAATCTGATCCGAAACGCACATACTATTGCAGTACTGCGCTAGCTAGGACTGTGCGACAGGTGCCATCGAACCCGGGCTCCGAGCGCGGGCTGGGGGTGCTGCATTCTGCTTTGAAGTTAAAAGCACGTGCGGCATGGTTCCTTATTTGCGAAGCAATATTCAGGCAAGAATGAAAACTTCAAGCTAACTTTTTTATCTTAATTTAAAATCTGTAGAAAAAAAATGTAGGTATTTTAGGAACAGGTATTTGGGTTCATGGGGATAAGCGGTGGGGGGATTTAAATAAAATATGTATTAGTGTTTATATTTTGCATATGTGTTTCATAATTGTCATACATTACATTACATTTTTTGCTTGAAGTGTGGTGTAGAATTAATAATAAAATAGGGTGTTTTCTTATTTTTTCGTGATTTAAGTAACTAGAAAAAAAATTTGAATTTCACTTTTTGAAAAATATTTTATATTAATATTGACTTTTCTATACATTAAAATAAAGTACAAAAAATAGAAACATTGGTGTAAATTAAAGAATAATTTAGATATGTATTTATTTTCAAATACATTGTGTTATGTCATGTTTGATAATAAGTTATTATTACTTTAGAGAAAATCAAAAATAATTTCTACAATTTAAGAAAATTATTTAAAAATTGTAATGACATTTTGAAACTATGTTGTTAAAGTGTAAAATAAATTTGAAAACACTAAGTTAAATTATAGTGGAAATAGATGTTACCCCTTTTAGTGTCCAAAATTATTCTCTGAGATACATTTTAGTGCAGTGGGAATGTTTAATGTAGCTGTTTTTCTATCCAGCTCCTTCCCTATGTTGAGTTTTACTGGAGTGAGAATAGTATAGTTCTCCCTCTAGTCTCCAGCCCTTCCCTAACTTAAGTTAGATTGGAGTGGGACTAGTAAATGTTGCCCCTTTTATTATCCAAAACTTCCCTGAGATAGGTTTTGTTGCAGTAAGAATGGTTAATGTTGCCCGTTTAGTGTAAAAAAATAAAACAAACAAACAATATCCCAAAAGGTATCAATGTATAGACAGTTAAACATGTATACCAAAGGCATTACTTGCAAAGAAAAAGGAGACTCAATTAGTTTTTAGAATGTGCTAGTAGCATCATGTATTTAAGCACAGATAGGGCATACAGTTGTAGCAGCACTGTATAAAAGTGAATTAAAAAACAACCCGAATTGCACTTGGTGCTCGGTATGTGCATGTGACATAGGTGGCGACGCAAGTAACAATAGTGGACAGCTTGAACGGCGCAATTTGTGAGAGTGAAATTATATGTACAGTGTGAAAGCTAAAAGCAATGGCTCCAAAATATTGACCCTTTGGTGTCCAGTCTCTTCCCTGAGTTAAGTTAGATTGGAGTGGGAGTAATATTTTGAACACTTTTAGTGTCCAAAACCTTATTTGAGGTTAATTGTATTGCAGTAGAAGTAGGAGAATTTCAAGGTTTTGATTCTACAGATATGTGTTTGTAGTGGTGTGGGGGCAGGGCATGATTGGCTACCGGGAAGTTGTGTGTGCTGCCGAGCTGGGGGCTAATTTCTCTGTGGTGGGGGCTTATTTCGTTGATGGGGACCTGCGTGCGCAGCGAAATTAGTTTTTCACACGCAGGTCCCTATCAACAAAAACATCCCCCAGCTCAGCAGCACACACAACTGCCCGGTAGCCAGTCCGGCCCTGTGTGGGGGTAGTATGTGTTTGTAGTGTACAGTAATTTCTAAAAGTCCTTTTTGCATTAATATGGTAAAAAGTGTAGTGTTGGCAAATTATTAATACTTTAACATTAATAAATGTTAGAAGAAACTGATAGCCAGATAAGTTTTAAATATTTGTATTTAGAAAAAAAGTTACGTGGGGCATGGCCAGGAGCCAACGAAGATGGCCGCCTAGTCGCGGAGCTCCGCCGGGACGACTGCTGTCTCTGTTAAATCCGCTAGCCTGATCCTTGTTGGCGCGCCCGTAACCTAGCCCACCAGCTCCCTCAGGAGTAGCGCTGCCGTTCTGGGCTTGGAGCGGAGTCCGAGCTCCGAACAGGGCCGAAACGCCGCTGCATCGACCACAGCGGCTGCCCCGAGATCGCGCCTTGGAGCCCAGGGGCCGGCGCCGCCAAACTTGAGGCCCCGGCTTGCGGCCTACCTCGCGGCCATTGCGGAGACCGGCTCAACATCCCGGAGGAGGGCGGCGCTGGGCTGAGCGGATGTGGTACCCTGTGCCTGCCGGGACTGGGTGGTGGAGGACCCGGGTGGGCTGCTGAGCGGGTGCAGACCTGTGGAGCGGCCGGTGCACCGAGAGCCAGGGCAACGAGGACCCCTGCAAACACTTCGCTTGCGGCCGGCGCCCATGCTGGGGTAGGCGTCTCGGCTGCTACGGGAGCGGGGCGCGGCCCCTGAACGCCGAGTGGAGGAGCGGATCACTTGCTCCTACTGGCCGACCTCTGAGCATCACCGGGGGACATCCTGAGGAGTGCTGACTGTCGGGGGCGTGCTGTGACCCGTCGCGGTGCGGGACCTGCTCTCGTGACCAACGATGCGGGCCCGGCTGGTGAGTGGACACATGCCTGCCAGGGGAGCCCTTTACACCAAGTGACTGCTCGTCCCCCGGCCTGAACCGACTTACTGCGCAGGGGGGTGCGAAACCTCACGGCCACAGGACAGTGTTGTGGGACCGCGGGATTTTGGCGCCAACATCGAGGATGAGTCCTAAGTCGGGGCTAACGACCCAAACAAATAAACTTGACAAATACGCAGTGGCGACTGGCCCTGCACAGTCCGGAGCGCAGGGGAGAGGTTCCGCGGGCGCGGCGGAGCCCTCACTGACCTCAATAATGGCTGCCATACAAACACTGTGCACCACGCTCAAATCAAAAATGGACAAAATTATGATTGAGGTAAACCTGCTGCGCACTGACCTCGGTAAGACCACCGACAGGTCCAAGACCAATGAGGCGGACATCAGGGAACTCCGGGCCTCCACGAAACGACTGGACGGGCGGGTAAAAGAACTTGTCCACCAACACCGCCTCATGGCCATGCGGCTGGAAGACCAGGAAGGGAGGGCCAGATGGAGCAATATATGAGTCGTTGGTGTGCCGGAGGATTCAGAGGCGCACAGTCCCGAGCTGTTTCTAGAGGACCTGATCCTCAACCACTTGCGGCCCAAGAGACTCTCCAAGTTCTTTACTATCGAACGGGCTCATCGGGCCCTTGTCCCCAAGCCTGGAGGCCCGCCGCAAACAATAATTGCCAAGGTCCTAAACTACAGAGACCGCGATGCCATCCTCCAAGCTGCCAGACAACAGGGAGACCTGCAGTACGAAGGAACCACGGTCCGGTTCTTTCCAGACTTTACAATGCAGGTTCAACAGGATCGGCGCTCGTACACGGGGGTGAAAGCGGCACTTCGGGAGCGTGGTATCAAGTACATGATGTTTTACCCCGCGAAACTCAAGGTCATATCGGGGGGCAAATCGCGATTCTTCACTTCTCCAGAGGCGGTCCAGGAATGGCTCGATGGGCTGGCGCCGGAAGCGCCGGCAACACAGAACCATGGCAACTGGAGGGAACCGGGAGCACCATCCCCAGGGTCGGCAGCGGAGAAGCCAGCAGAGGCTGACCGGAGTCAGCAGTCATGGCGCTCCAGATGAAATAGTCCCCGTTGGGACTCCCCTCACGACGACACAGCACGGTGAGGTCTTGCCCTGCGGAATCATGCTGCGTTGAATGGAACTGCACGAGCGCCCACAGCGGTAAGACTCTTGGCTCCTAAGGTGGGAGGCGGTCGCATTCCATTATGACTATTGTACTCTTGAACAGACTTATGCAAGGCGGTCCACCTGAGGGACTTATACTTTGGGGACACAGGCATGGCGGCTGGAGTTGGGTCTGGCACACATGCTCACTAACAGAGTTTTCCTCGGGGGGGAATCTGTTTGTTTTCTCCGGGGTGGGGCTGGGCGACATGCGCTCTGCTAATTGGGGTTGTGGGTAGTTTGAAGCCCACGGAGCAGGGAGCAGGGTGGGGGGATTGTTCACAGGGTGGGGTTTTTCCCTGGGGTGGGATGGGTTCTGTGGGCCACGGGTTTATGGAAGGTGTTAATGTTTGCATTCAACATGACTGTTTGTGGGGTAACTGGGGGGAGGGGAGCTGGGAAGGTTGTGAAGTCAAATGTAGCTCATACGGTAAGTCTTGACTTCTGCACCAGGTCACGGACACAAGTTCCTCCACAAGGCAACGGTTATGGCTAATAGGTGGGAAAAAAATCTCAAAGTCCTAAGCTGGAACGTTAATGGGGAATGTCGTAATTTGACAATGGCCGCGTTAGCGCTTAGCTGTGCTACACGTTTTCCCGCTTAAATTGACTATACATGGAAACGCCATCTTGTATGTCATGGCGGCCATCTTAGATCATGAGCGGCCTCGTGGCCAGCGTGCCCTTTAGTCCGTTGTCCGTACCACTGACCACTCGAGTTTGCCCAGCAACAGGCTATTTTTAGTACTGGTCAAGCCCGTACATGCGCAGTCCCCACTGACCAGTTACCCCTCAGGAATGTGCCGCCAAACTGACAAGCGGGGTTGTAACCCCTCCAATGAGCTGGCTGTGTTCCAAAAAATGACCATATATGTACATAACGCTCTGTAATTTTGTACCGCCTATCTTTTTATTACCTGTAAATTGCATAAAAGAACGGGTCACACCGATGTTCAGTGTGATACTTCTTGCATTACCGAAGGGTGCTGTAGGAATGTACCACCACCCCATGGGGTCCTAATAAACTTGTTCTTTGAATTTTTCAGTTTCCGTGCCAACAGTTCTTGAATGTAAGTGGGTTATCTTCGGAGCATGTAGGCCTTGGGAACCCGTTACTACAAATTGGCGACCACGAAGGGACTCATCAGCGACTCGGATGCCCGAAGGAGAGGTCGTGACGAAGGTTTGGAAACTCGCCATGGACGCGTACGCTGCCACCGAGTGACCCGAGTCTTGGCACCCGCGGTGTTTCTTCCTTTCCTTCTGATCTGACCTTCCAGGTGGCGCCGGTCTCCGACTGAGTTCTCGATCGTCTGCGTTGCTGGAAAAGTGCCGTTTGGCTGATTCGATTAAAAGACCTTGGCAGTTGGAATCTGGACTTTTTGAGACTCTGGGTAAGATTTGTGATCGGTAAGGTAGTCTGCGGACGCTTACTGAAGTTCTATGATTTGTGATCGGTGAGGTAGTCCTCGGACGCTTGCCGAAGCTCTATGACCTATGATTTTGATTTGAGTTAGCTAACATTTGTGAATTTGTGATCTTTGAATCTATATGTGTAGTGCACTTCACATAGGCAGGCATGTAGAGATGTTTCTCTAATTTTGTTTTTTTCCTTTGAGCGGCACGTTTGTGTGAAGTACTGTAAGTACCATTTTATACGGTATTGCGCTTTCGTGATACTTTTTGAACATGCCTGTTTTAAGCACACTCCGAGGAATGTGCTGTCTTGGAAATGGTACCACAATTAGGTTAGCGGAAGCACAGCCGGCTCCCCCAGAAGGAACACCAAATCGGGAAATGTATATCAAATTTGACCTTCCCCCTATAATGTACAGCAAATTATGGAATAAGTATACTAAATCGGATCCTGAATTGCAATGGCCTCTACATGGGTCGTTCGATTTACGCAAAGTACAGTTTGTGGAGCAATGTTTGTTTCAACGAAGGTCTAGACAAAATATGTTTGATTGTGTACGAATGTGGGAGAAAGCGGTGCGTGAGCGAATGAAACGTGAAGTTGCCTTGGCGGACAAAGAGCAGCGCAAGGCTGCTCGTGATAAGGCTTTACAGCTTGAGGAAAAGGAGGCTCAGGAGAAGAAAGAGAGGGAGGAACGGGAACGTAAATTGCAAACGACTGGTCAATTCCGTATTCGCCGACCGCTTTATCCTGTCCTTAATAATGAAATTGATGATTTTTCATTGCTAGATCGATCACCGCCTCCGTACGTTTCGCCTACGGCTCCAACTGCAGAATCGGATGATGACGGACAGGATAAGCCAGGGAAGAAGGGTACATCTGGTGTCAGGTTTTCTGCGGAGAGATCCGCACATTTACGTAGTTGGGCTCGTAAAGTGAATACGAATTTTGTTTCTCAGTCTGACGTTGTTACTGAAAGGGATACATGGACAGACCAAGAATTACTGTATTTTTTGGCTACTTTGGCAGATGAAGTTGTTATCGCATATCGCCAACTTTCAGATACGTTAGAACCTAAGGATGTGTCAGTTCACCGTGAGAATTTGGATAAAGGTATATTTGATCTTGCAGATGTCGATGCCCTTTACAAGCAACTGATTCAGCTCCGAGATGAGACTACCAGATTGCGGGACGAGCGGAAAAAGAATAAGAAGTCCGGGCCGGAGTCTAATGGGCAGTCTAAGGAGTGTTCTCTCCGGGGTTCAGATAAGAGTTCTGCACTGCATGTTATGCCTATGCGTGAAGCTGCACCTTTGTATGTTCCACCAAAAGGGGAAGGTACAGATGATGATAAACTGTCAAAGGATGCGAAGGGATATTTTATATATAACTGGGTGTATACGCCTTGGAATAGAGCGGATGTTATGGCGTTGAAAAATTCTTAATCTGATCTTCGTAAAAATCCGGCAGCATTCTATGAAGGGGTGGAAGGGGCTATTTCGTCTTGTGTGATGACTCTTGTCGACATAGATCTGTTTTTTGGGTTAATTCTTCCGCCTGATATGTGGAGACAAATTCGTAAAAATAGTGATGAAACAATACTTGGGGGGGACATGGAAAGAAATAAATGCTGCTGATTTAGATAGGGAACTGGCATGTAAGCCTTGCCAGTTGATATTAGACCTCCCGGCGGCTAACACTCGTACCTTCTAAAAAGATCGATTGGACCATGTTAGCTTCGTGCAAACAAAAGCCAGATGAAACGGTTTCAGATTTCTTTACACGCTTCGAAGAGGCGTTTCATGATTACAGTGGTTAATCTTTAACAGACGATACGGGTCGGCATTTGTTTGTAGATAAGTATGTGGCTAATCTCCTACCGGAGATTGCAAAACGATTAAAATCGAGTGAAAGTTCCTGGGCCACGGCGACCCCTGCGTCTTTGTTAACTATGGCTCAGTACTATGAGCGGCAGGAGTTGGAGGCTAAAGAAAGTGTTGATAAGAAAGCGAAGGAATTGAAAACGAAGGTGATGTTGGCACAGGGTCGTGGAACACAAAATAGAGGGAATGATAGAGGTAGACGAGGTGGAGGCAATACGTCGTATGGACGTACGGATATAGCGGAGGATCAATGTGCTTATTGTAAAGAGTTTGGGCATTGGGCTGAAGATTGTCCGGTACTTCGTGAACAACGTAGCCAGCGTGGTCGAGGAGGTGGTAGGTCGAGGGGCAGTTATACGGGGGCGAGAGGTGGAGGAGGTGATCGTAGAAGGGCTGAGGAAAGGGGCCGTGGCCAGGACGAACGAAATACTTTTGATAGACGAAACCAATATCAGATCTCGGAGGGTGAGAATGTGGAACACCAGGATTATGTGCATGCATAGGACTGCGTAGGATGGGGTACGGAATCAATTGAAGTGCCAGTAGATCAGAAGGGTCCATATGTAACAGCGGGCATTTTGGGTTCTACTGATCAATTCCTAGTCGACACAGGAGCTACTCGTAGCGCTTTGTCAAAAAACTTGGTTCCGAGGGCTCCCCTGTCTGGCGAAATGATAACATGTGTAGGGTTCGATGGCACACCCTCCCCTAGCCCATTGCCAAAACCCCTTGCACTTTGTCTCGACAAATTTTTTAGTTTTGGTAAATTTTTGCTATCGCCCCATACACCAGATAATATCCTGGGCATTGATTTGCTTAAATATTTTTGAGCAACGATACGGTGCGCTCCTGAGGGAGTGCGGGTTATCCTGAATGACAATTATCCTGACTCAGATAGGTTTTGCACTATATTAGACACTCCAGCTTTGGCCTCTCTCCCGCACACGTTATGGGCGACCTCAGACACGGATGTGGGAGAGATGCGTATTCCACCTATTCACATTACTGTTAAGGAGGGGGCCTCTCTGCCACGGGTGCCACAGTATAAGATTTCGAGGGAAGGTGAAATTGCCCTGACACACATTGTTCAAGATTTGATAACTGCAGGAGTGGTGGAGGAGGTTCCTTATAATGTTTGTAACAGCCCTATTCTCCCGATTCTTAAGAGAGATACTGACGACAAAGTCTATCGGTTTTTTATTAATCACTTGAGAGAGATTAACAAAATTGTCATTCCCCAATACCCGGTGGTGTCCGACATTACGACCTTGCTTACATTGGTGCCACCAACGGCCACGACCTTTAGTGTAATTGACTTGAAAAATGCGTTCTTTTCCATCCCTGTCCATCCTGATAGCAGTTATTTGTTTGGCTTCACGTTAAATAATAAATCGTATAGATTTTGTTGTGTTCCTCAAGGTTACACTGAGAGCCCTAGTATCTACAGCCAGGCTCTGAAAAGACAGCTTGATTCCTTTGAGTTACAGTCTGGGGTTGTCCTTATTCAATACATGGATGATCTTCTGCTTGCTGCAGATTCTTATGCACAATGTGAGGAGAGTACGATTGCGTTGCTTTCTTTCTTGGCACAGAATAATCACAAGGTTTCTAAGAAAAAACTTCAATACTGTAGACCCAAGGTGACCTACCTCGGTCATCTTTTGTCTAAGGAGGGGCGTGCATTAACATCAGATCGAATTCAGGCGATTTTAGACACACCAGTCCCCCGCACACAGAGAGATGTACGCGCCTTCATAGGGTTAACGTCCTTTTGTAGGCAGTGGATCATGGGGTTTTCGCACATCATAAAACCTTTGCTAGCGTTACTGTCCAAAGCTACGCCAATGCCCCTTGAATGGACAGATGAATGTCAGAATGCTTTTGAACAATTGAGACAGGCCCTTTGCTCCGCCCCTGTATTAGGTACACCAGATTACACGAAGATTTTCACATTGTACGTGCACGAGAAAGATGGGTGCGCGTTGTCAGTGTTAGTGCAAGCACACGGGGATAAGCAGAGGCCATGCGCGTATTTCTCTGCCATCTCGATCCTGTAGCACAAGGGTTACCTGGGTGTTTTCGAGCAGTGGCAGCAACAGCAGTAGCTATAAGGCAGAGTGAGGGAATAGTGTTATCGCACAAATTGTTGGTGCTAGTTCCCCACGCAGTAGATGCCCTGCTAAATCAAACAAAGACTCAATATCTTACGAGTGCACGGTTAACAGGATATGAGCTTACACTGTTGGCGCCACATATCACACTGAAAAGATGTGCACCCTGAACCCTGCCACTTTATTGCCCTATCCGGTTGAGGAGGGTCAGGAAGAAAAACATCATGACTGTGTTTTTCTGACCGAGGAATAGACAAAGGGTCGTGTCGACTTACAGGATATGCCACTTCCAGATGTGGATGGGGAACTGTGGGTTGATGGATCGTGTTTGAGGCTGCCAGATGGCACGACTTCCGCAGCCTATGCGATCACGACACTTAAGACAGTGGTAGAAACAGCTAGAATACCACAGAAATCGGCTCAAGCAGCGGAGCTGATAGCTTTGACAAGAGCCTGCGAATTGAATGCTGGCCTATGTGTGAACATATACACAGACAGCCGGTACGCCTTCGGAGTAGCACATGACTTCGGGCTACTCTGGAGAGAACGTGGGTTTTTGACTTCTCACGGAGTACACATTATGCACGGAGAACTAGTGCGTGATCTCCTAAACGCGTTGCTTTGTCCAAAGAAAGTAGCGATAATAAAATGTAGTGCCCATAAAAAGATCACTGATAAAGTGGGTCAAGGAAATGCCTTTGCGGACAGCATAGCGAGACAAACGGCTATGTCCCGAACTGACTCCCCCATGTACGTGACACAATCACAGGCTGAGCGATGGAATGATGCTAGAGCAGAGATATTAGATATTCAGAAATCAGCTACTGAATCAGAACTTGCGGCATGGGCAGCAGATGGGGTGCTAGATGATGAAGGTTGTTGGAGAAGCAAGGACATGGAGAAATGGAAATTGCCTGCCGCTTACTTGCAAGCGATGGTCCAGATGACACATGGGTTGGCGCATGTGGGAGCTCTTGCAATCACTCGACTGTTAACACGAGTTTGGGAACATCCCGAGATTGCTAATACCGCCAAGAGAGCAGTGCAGACCTGCCTGGTATGTTTGCAGCACAATCCTGCAAAGGGGACCCATACTCCGAAAGGAGGGTTCGTTCCACCTTCCGCACCATTCGAGGTACTCCAAATGGATTATATCCAGCTTGAGCGTTGCAACAACCTGAAGTATGTCTTAGTGGTGGTATGTGCTTTTAGCAAATGGGTAGAGGCTTTCCCCACGAAAGACAATACAGCTCTGACAACAGCTAAGGTGTTGCTTAAGGAGTTTTTCCCTCGATTTGGAGTTTGCAAATTTTTGTGGAGCGATAATGGGCCTCATTTTGTCGGGAAAATTGTGGAATATGTGCTGAAGGGGCTAGGGATTCAGCAGAAGTTTCATGCTGTTTTCCACCCTCAGTCGGCAGGTCTTGTTGAGCGGTACAATGCCACGTTGAAACTCAAACTGGCTAAGATTGTGGCGTCTACGACATTGAAGTGGCCGGATGCTTTGCCGCTAGCATTACTCTCTCTTAGATCAGTGCCCCACTCGCGAACTGGCCTCACACCGTATGAGGTGGTGTTTGGAAGGCCTATGAATATTTGGGGGGTGCCCAAGCCGCGATTAATACATTATGTGCCTTGTATAATGATGAACGATTATTTGGCACGATTAACAAATGATTTGCTTTCTATTCATCAACAGGTTCGAGAAGCGCTCCCTGACAACTCTACTGGAGAGGGCCATGATCTTCGCCCTGGTGATCACGTTATGATCAGATCGTTTGAGAGGGCGAGCAGCTTGGAACCGAGGTGGCGGGGCCCTGAGCAGGTCCTTCTGGCGACCCGGACAGCTGTACGAGTGACCAATAGGAAGCGGTGGGTGCATTCAACACACTGCCGTCGTGTCTCTCCTGATCTGGTGAATCCTGCTGTGTTAACCGATTACAAAGAGATTCTGGAGAAAGAAAAGAGCCCAGCTGTGACGTCGGCCGAAGTTGAGGGAGCCTTCCCGGACCACACTGTTGCTGGACGAGAGCGTTATAATCTGCGGCCACGATAAGAAGATTTTTGGTTTTCGAGACTGGTTGGTTACCGCTCTGGGGTTTGTGAAACGGAAACCGGGAATCTCAAGGGGGGGGGGATCAGTTCTGCCAAGAGTAGCGAAACCCATCTTGACCCCGGAGAAGAAAACAGCGGCTACCTCGGAGCTCAGCACCGTATTTTTCTTTTTTAGGTATATACACATGTATATCTGAGACTTTGTGAACAATCTGAACTATCTGAGAACTTTTTGAACTATGGCGTCTTCTGCATCACGAGACAAAAGAATATTGGGTGCCATTCTTTTTGTCTTGGCCATTGTGGTAATAGCTGTGATAGCCTGGGTAGTTGAACTTATGGTACCTGCACGTGAACATTTGCTGCCGACTACCCCGGCTCCATCTGAACATTTTCACTTCACCTTGCCCTATCATGAAGAACGGCACCGACAGATTTATTTGAATAATAGTTTTATCCAGATTTTGCATCATACGCATAACATGACAAATACGTCCAATTGCTGGGTGTGTGGGATGTTGCCTGGGCACCAGAAGAAAGGGGGCACTCCACTCATTCCTCTCCCGTTTTCACATAATGGATCCTGTAATGCCTGGTACACTCTCCTCTTTACTCTGAGATGGCCAACGAAAGGGGGGGTGCTTTTCCGTTTGAATAAAATTTGTTATCACGACAGGGATGGGTTTCCACGGGCTGAGGGTACTCGATTTGAATGGGAGGAGTACCGCCCCGATAACGTGTCTGCCCCGCGTGTGTACAGTAATCAACGGAATATCAATGTATCCAGCTCACATGTCATTAATGTCATTGCTACTAAAGCTGATCTGTGTATACGCAATAAAGGATCAATTCCGGTGGGGAAAAGTGAATGCAACACCACACTTACATTTGATAGCCCGAATGGCATATCATTTGTAGCATCTTGCAATACGTATTTCATTTGTGGAACGAAGGGTTATCATCAGCTTCCGTTGGGATGGTTAGGCACTTGTTATGTATCTTTTGTACTACCCCCTGTATTCATCGCCCCACCAATGTACCATAACGATTATATTTTGTACCACGACTTTGTTTTGAATCGTGTCAAACGGACTATTGTTCTGGACGATATCGACCAGACCGATACTGCCTTACAGCAATATGTGGACTTTAATTTGGGACTGTTTTCCTTTGTGGGGGCCGCTCTGAATAGTCGGAAAATACGACGATTGACCCGTGTAGTTGAGGCCGTAGCCAATGATACTGCCATTGCACTTGGGAATATTACGGAAGAACTCCAGATTTCTAGGATTGTTACGCTCCAAAATAGAATGGTGGTAGACGTAGTTCTAGCTGACCGTGGGGGGGGGGCATGTAGAATTATCGGAAGCAGCTGCTGTGTTTATGTACCTGACAATTCACCATCTGTTTATGATGCTATTTCAAAATTGCATAAGATAGCTGCTGAAATACACCCGGACAATGGAACTTGGACTCTTTCAGGGTGGTTCTGGTCAATGCTTGCCGCTTGGGGTTGGAAGTTGCTAACGATTCTATGTATCATTGTGGGGATTCTGTTCTTTGTATGCTTATGTATTCAATGTGGCCCAGCTTTATGTTCTATGTGCTTATCAGCTTGTGTACCATCAAGACGAGCTCTTGCCCATGACAAAATGATGCTTCATAAAGAAGTAACTCAAATAATGTTAATCGATATTGAGGATGAACACCCTGATTATGTTCACTATGAGGTAGCTTCAGCTAAACGCTAAAAGGGTCGTCTGTCGTAATTTGACAATGGCCGCGTTAGCGCTTAGCTGTGCTACACGTTTTCCCGCTTAAATTGACTATACATGGAAACGCCATCTTGTATGTCACGGCGGCCATCTTAGATCATGAGCGGCCTCGTGGCCAGCGTGCCCTTTAGTCCGTTGTCCGTACCACTGACCACTCGAGTTTGCCCAGCAACAGGCTATTTTTAGTACTGGTCAAGCCCGTACATGCGCAGTCCCCACTGACCAGTTACCCCTCAGGAATGTGCCGCCAAACTGACCAGCGGGGTTGTAACCCCTCCAATGAGCTGGCTGTGTTCCAAAAAATGACCATATATGTACATAACGCTCTGTAATTTTGTACCGCCTATCTTTTTATTACCTGTAAATTGCATAAAAGAACGGGTCACACCGATGTTCGGTGTGATACTTCTTGCATTACCGAAGGGTGCTGTAGGAATGTACCACCACCCCATGGGGTCCTAATAAACTTGTTCTTTGAATTTTTCAGTTTCCGTGCCAACAGTTCTTGAATGTAAGTGGGTTATCTTCGGAGCATGTAGGCCTTGGGAACCCGTTACTACAGGAAGGGGACAGACTCAAACATACTATAGTCCTACAGTTCATCAGGAGGTATCAGCCGGATGCAGTATTATTGCAGGAAACGCAGCTCTTGGGGAACTCGTGTCAGGCCCTCAACAGGTGTGGATATACCCTTGCAGTTCATTCAGGCTTCACTTCAGGTTCCAGGGGAGTGGGGATACTGCTGTGTCGTTCACTACCCATCCACATAGACCACACTGAATAAGACCCACTGGGCTGCTTTGCGGTGTTGTCAGGCAGATGGGAAGGCCGCCGCCTAAACCTGCTCTCAGTCTACATCCCACCGGGCCTTCAAACCCGAGCGTATGCTGACCTAGGTACCATGCTACTCTCCCTCCCTGACGGGCACTTGATACTGGGGGGTGACTACAATGCGGTAATATCCGGTGCCCTAGACAGACATCCCCCCAGGGACATACCAGTTGGACAGACATGGCTGGCTAATTTTCTAGATGCCTTTGGGCTCACCGACGTCTGGGGACTGCTCCACCCGACAGACAGCCAATTCACTTTCTTCTCTGGGCCACATCGCACATTCTCCCGGCTCGACTACATCCTCACCCTACTGCACCACGACATGACGGTACATGAAGCCACCCATTTAGCGCGAAGCATATCTGACCACTCACCAATTTTCACACACTTAGCCTTTGGGGCTCGACGAGAGGGTTGCAGTACACCAATCAGCGCCTGGCACCTGAAGACCGAGGAGACTAGGAAGGCACTCACCAAATTCATCAACCACTACTTTAATACCAATGTAGGGTCCGTAGACTCCCCAGTCACCCTATGGGAGGCCTTTAAAACGGTACTCAGGGGGGAAGCGCTGTGGACCATAGCAGGTAGGCGGAAAGAGAACGACAAATCACCACAGTAGAAACTGATCTGGAGTTCCTGGAGCAGGAGGCCAGCGACCTTGGGACACCCGAGGCACTTCATAGGCTGCGGCTCAAAACGGCTGAGTACAGGGAACTGGTCACGCAGGAAGCTCAGACGGTCACCAGACACAAGATGGGACGGATATACGATCAGGGAGACAGAGCCGGGAAAGTAATAGCCTGGCTCGAAAAGAAGCAGCTGGCCAATAGAGTGGTCCCCGAACTCCTCACGGCCTCTGGGACTGTGGTCACGGAACCCTGGGAAATAGTGGCGGAGTTTGCGCGCCACTACCAGCAGGTATATAGCCAGGAATCTGATCGTCCAGAGGAGGACTCAGTGGCCCTCTTGACGGACATCCGTATGCCCTGCCTGTCCGACGAACCGAGAAGCCCTTGAAAGCCCGCTTGAAGCATCCGAGCTACAGCGTGCAATTATTGACCTCCGCCCGGGTAAAGCCTTAGGACCTAACCGCCTCCCAATAGAACTCTACAAACTGCAACCAGAAACCCTCAGCAAACACTTAAAGCCCATGTTCGAGGAGAGTAGGCAAAAGGGAATCTTGCCACGAGACCAGCGTCTAGCGACAATAGTGGCGATACCAAAGAAGGGGAAGTCCAGAGAGTCCTGTGCCTCTTACAGGCCAATATCGCTGCTCAACACAGAGCCAAAAATCCTGGCCAAGACGCTTGCAAATAGACTCCAACCAGTCCTATCCACCCTGGTCCATCCGGACCAATCATGATGTATACCCCGACGTAACACGGCGCTAAACATTCGCCGCCTTAATGGGGTGCTTGGACAGCGGCACAGGCTGCAGGAGGACGCAGTGGTGGTCTCCCTTGACACCACCATGGCGTTCTACACCCTAGAATGGCCCTATATGATAGCAGTGCTGCGCAAACTAGGCTTTGGACCACTCTTTATATCTTGGGTGCGCCTCCTGTACACGGAGCCATTGGCCCAGGTGGTGGTGAATGGGAAAGCATCGGAAGTCTTCACCCTTGGAAGAAGGACTCGACAGGGCTATCCTCTCTCTCCCCTCCTCTTTGCGCTCTCCCTCAAGCCCCTCGTGGCCTGGAAACGTCAGGAAGTCTACCTTAAAGGTATAGACTGGACTGAAGGATGGGAGGATAAAATCTCCCTCTACGCCGACGACATCCTTCTGTACCTGACTAGACCTCGTAGATCTATCATGGCAGCACTTGACATCCTCACGAGTTTCGGGAGGAACTCCGGGTTTCGGAATAATTGGAGTAAATCCCTCCTCTATGTTCTGCATGGCGAACCCCCGAGGCTCCCCGCCACCTGCCTTCTGGCGCTGGCCACAGACGGCTTCCAGTACCTGGGTGTCTTTGTCTCTTCGGACAAGACGATGCGGTACGAACGCAATCTACTTCCGCCCCTCAAGCGGCTCCAGCGAGATGCTAAATCCTGGCAGAAACTCCCCTTGTCCCTCTTGGGCCGTGCAGCCCTCTTTAAGATGGTTGCGCTCCCGAGGTTTCTATACGCGCTGCAGAATTATCCTGACCTCATACCCAACTCATACTTCACTGCAGTAGAAGCAGGGCAGCGAGACCTACTATGGGCCGGGGTGCCCAGAATAGCACTACGTAAACTTACTTTGGGGTGGTACGACGGTGGGATTTCCCTCCCTGACATCCGCAAATACTATTGGGCAGCACATCTAGCGGTGATTAACCAGGGGACATACAGTGACGGGGGACCCCGGGTACGGTATGGATAGGTGGCTCCTTCCTGGGGGGAACTACGAGGTTGCACTTTACTCCAAGCCGGGTAGACACCAACTCACAGGCCCGACCCAACACTCGGTACAAATATGGCACATTGCACAGAAACACTTAGGCTGGTCAGACACCCTCACCATGTCGACGCCTCTGTGGGCCTCTGAAAAACTCGGTTCTCTGAGACGCACTAAGGGGTTCCACAGCTGGGACCTGATAGGCATCTCCCAAATCAAGGATCTTTGGGGGCCAAAAAGAGTACACAAGTTCGCGCACCTGCAAGCAATACATGACCTAGCACGCGCTGAATATTTCCGGTACCTACAGTTGCGACACTCCCTTCTGGCTAATATTCCACCGGGCACTACCATACCTCAGGCCTCGCCACTAGAGGACAGGCTACTCGACGGGCACATCCCAGAACATGCCATCTCCCTCACATACAAAAAACTGATTAATAACCCTCCTGACACTCTCCTCCCCCTGAAAGAAAAATGGGTGGCGGGCGGGCTGGAGATAGATGAGGAAGAGTGGTCCTATGCTCTTGCATCACCTAGAGAGGTGGCTATCTCGGCCCGATTACGGTTGATCCAGCTGAAAATCCTCCACAGAGTTTACTTCTCATGTACCAGGCTAGCAGCAATAGGGAGGGGAGGTGATGGGCTCTGTAAAAGGGGCTGTGGACGGGTAGGCACATTCTTCCACATACTATGGGAATGTCTACAAGTGCAAAGATACTGGAGGCGGGTGGTGCAGTGTATGCAGGAGGTCTGGGAGGTCAAGATTCGTCTTGAGGCCAAGCGATGTCTCCTAAACATCTGGGAGCCCATGGACCTGACATCGAGGGGGAGGACCTGGGTCACCCTGGGACAGATGGTGGCTAAGAGAAACATTGCGAGACTCTGGGGGCCCCCCAATCCACCTACTCTGCGGGACTGGCAAAGCGACATGGATTGGTGTATGCTACAAGAAAAAACTGTTTACACGACAAGGGGTGCCCCCGCAAATGGGGAGAAATCTGGTCCGGCTGGAATGAATTCAGGGGTCATATATGCGAACCTCCCCATGTCCCACAAACGGGCTCAGAAGACATAGACTGACCTGTTCCCCTTGTGATGCCGACCGGCCACAGAATACAAATGGTTAAACATCACTGGTGTTATACCCACCACGAGACTGCTGTAGCTCACGGACCACCTTACTACTTGACCTGTGCTATTGGGGTTGTTCATATGTTGGGGATAGTTATAAAAACACAAAACCCTGTTCTACTGCACTGCATCCTGCATTCCATCTCCTTTTCATCTCGTATTCTGGCTGACGCTCTCAGAAAGACACTGGTTTATGCCACCGGGCCTCCGGGATGCCGGTATGAATGGCTGTGTTTCATCTTAACAATGTTTCGTTCAACTGATATACGATGGTGCTGGCCTCCGGGTTGTAGGCAATGGGAGCTGTGTACCCTTAACTATGCAATAAAGCAGTTTGAACACACACAAAAAAAAAAGTTACTGCAACATTTACTATTTTTTTGAGAAAACAATGTATTTTATAACATATTTTTCAATAATTGGTAGACAAATACAGAAGAATTGTTTATGAATATATTTTTTGTGGTATATATTTTCCAGTTTTTAGCCTGTTAGTCATGGCAGAGAGACTTTAGAATCGCTCTAAAAGCACCCCAAGTTCCATTTGTATCCACATTTAAAAATAAATACAGACAAGAGAAGAACAGACTTTATATTTGTATTTATCTGCAAAAATGGAAAACAGGGAGCCTGATAAATAAATAAATATAAATAAATATCTGTCCCCCATTCCCAGAGCCAACCCTGACAATTTGAAAGCTAAAGAAGACCCCCCCCCCACTTGAATTGCATGCTTATCAATAGCCGGTCCGCAGTCAAACATGCAACGGAAATAGCTGAATCCATCCTCTCCCATGACCTGGATGTAGCCTTCATAACTGAAACGTGGCTAAACTCCCTATCCCACCCCATTCTGGATATGCTGGTGCCTCCCGGCTTCTCAATTATCCGCAAAGACAGGCCCATTCACAAAGGTGGCGGCATAGCGATCATCTACAAAAGCAACCTCGCAGTCTCTGAAGCTCCCTCCTACCTTCACAGCTCCTTCGAATGCCTGTCGGTCAACATCAAATCTCACGGTCATAGCTCTCGTCAGTGCCACCTCCTCTACCATCCCCCAGGCAATTCCAACAAATTTAAAGCTCAGTTATCGGATCTGATCACCCAATCCGCACTTAATGGCGACGACAATCTAATTATGGGTGACCTCAACCTTAGATGGAACGACCACAAAAACCCGCTGATTCAATCTCTCAACACCCTTCTACAAGACAACGACTTGGTCCAACATTGTTCAGAAGAAACACACTACAGAGGAGCGACCCTGGATGCCATCATTGCGAACAAAACTGCAGTCTCGATTGACCACATCATCCCGGTGGACTGGTCAGACCACCACATAATTTTATTTCATATCACCCAGCCGGCTGTGTCACTCCCACCCACTCAAGCCCCCCCCAAATGGGTCAGGAACACCTCCAGAGTTCCCCGAGACAAGCTTGAGGAAGGACTCAGCACTCTCCTCCCGAACACGTCGGAGCCCCTCTCTACCTCGGAACTCACCTCGCTCTACCATTCCAATCTAGAGCTCGTCCTAGATCAGCTGGCACCTCTGAAACTAAAAAAATCCAGAACCATCCCCTCCAGAGCATGGTTCTCTACTGACATTAATGAGGAAAGAAGACACCTTAGATCCGTGGAAAGAACTTGGAGAAACAACCCCTCCGCCATGCATCGGGACCAACTCAAGGCTGCCTGCAAAATCTACCATACTCACATCAAAAGTAAGAAGGCTTCCTTCTTCAGTTCTGCATTAGACAATGCGAGAAACCGCCCCAAGGAACTCTTCGACATCATTAGAAACCAAACCTCCATTCCCAAGGCAGCCAACTTAGCTGCCTCCAAAACCCAATGCGACAACTTCGCAAGCTTCTTCAATGAAAAAATCGCCAAAATCGATCGCTCCTTCATCCAGAGCACTGCAATCATCCACAACCCCCCAGTAACCTCACCTTCCCGCTGGTCTTCTTTCCAGCCGGTCGAGGTTGAAATGATAAGCAATCTTATCGACGCAGCGAAACCCTCCTCTCACTCTCTCGATCTACTTCCCTCAAGACTGACCAAGGACTTGAAGCTCACCCTAGCCCCAATCTGGGGCAAGATCATCAATAGCTCCTTAAGCGAGGGCCTCATCCCTGACTGCCTTAAACTAGGACAAATCACTCCTCTGCTCAAAAAACCCGGCCTTGATCTCACAGACATGAACAACTTCAGACCGGTCTCGAATCTTCCGTTCCTAGCCAAAATTCTGGAAAGATGTGTGCTTTCACAGTTAAACCAACACTTAGAGAATTCTAACCTACTGGATCCTCTCCAATCCGGGTTCAGAAAGGGCTGCAGTACGGAAACCGCTATCCTAAATGTCCTTGATGACTTGCACATGTCACTTGACTCCAACCAATGTAGCCTCCTCATTCTCCTTGACCTCTCGGCTGCGTTTGACACAGTTGATCACTCCCTCCTACTTAATGTCCTCCGAGAAAGAGCGGGCATCGAAAACACAGTCCTAAAATGGTTCGCCTCCTTTCTTAACAACCGCTCTCAAAGAATAAAGATCAATAGTTTCGAGTCAGACCCCCTCCCCATCAACAGAGGTGTTCCCCAAGGATCAGTACTCTCCCCACAACTTTTCAACATCTACATGGAACCCCTCACCTCTCTCCTAAGGAACTCTAACATCCCCTTCCACCTGTACGCGGATGACACTCAACTCTACTTGGAAACCACTTCGATCGCTGACATTCACAGACTTAATGCTACACTCATGGAGGTTCAACACTGGCTCTCAGCCAACCACCTCAAACTGAACGAAGAGAAAACGGAAGTTCTCCTAATTTTGAACAAAGATGAAAACCCACAAATAGTGGAATGGCTCAAAGCCTTAAGTGCCCTCAATGTCTCTCTTACTCCAACAGACTCAGCAAAATCACTAGGAATCACTCTCGACCCCAAACTGGACATGAAGAAGCACATCTCCAATACCGCCAAAAGCGCGTTCTTGAACTTGAAACTTCTCTACAAAATTAAACCCTTCCTCCCCCCCAAAGATCTGAAACATGCCACCCAGGCACTTGTGCTCTCAAGAATTGACTATGGCATTGCTGTACTGACTGGAACAGCCAAGTCACACCTGGGACCCCTCAACTCCACCCTCAACGCTGCCGCAAGAATGATCACAGGAACAAAGAAATTTGACCACATCTCACCGGCACTCAAAGAACTGAAATGGCTCCCGATTGACCAACGAGCCAACTTCCGCACAGCTTGCCTCACACATAAAGCCTTGCATACAGGCAAACCAGAATACCTGGCCTCTAAACTCAAAAGGGCTGGTCAATCCAGGAACCTCAGAAGCTCCAACACACTCCTGCTCATCCCGCTGAAATCACAGAAACGCAAGACCTCAAACAAATCTTTTGCGGGGAACGCTCCCAGGATTTGGAACTCCATCCCCCCACATATCAGAACGACCGCCTCCTTCCCACAATTCAAAACGCTACTCAAAGCCCTCTTCCTTGAACGCTCTGGTGCTTAGCGAGAAGCCCATCTCCCAACAGCAGAAATCTGATAGCCTTTGCGGAATTCAGAACTAACTGATTCGCCCCCGAACTCCGTCTCTTACTGCGTTATTATTGTTGTTGTTCTGTTGGTGTACAGGCTATATTTCCCTCCTATCGTTTCTGATTCTTGTTTTCCATGCTTATTGCCCTGGTTGCATCTCTCTATTTGCTGTTAAGCGCTCTGATACCCTCGGGTCAGCTAGCGCTATACAAAACTTCAATAAATAAATAAATAAATAAAAATAAATAATTTTATATGTGTATAATATTATTTAACATATCACACGTTGTTTAATAATTTTTAAACAAATACAAAAAAAGTATGTGAATACCTTTTCAGTCATATGCATTTTTGATATTTTTTGTAATGTACATTTTAAAAATATTTTTCACAAATATATTTTACATACATTTTTATAGTGTTATTTTAAAAAATGTTAAAAAAATATATTTTAACCAATTTTATACATGCTATGAAATTATTCAATATCTATTTTAAATGGTTTGTAATCATTTCAGGAACATTGTTGTAAATTTGTTACATGTAAAAAGAATTCAACATTATATTATACATTTTTATTATATTTCTGCAATTGTTCCCATTGATTCCTATGGGAAAATAGTCTTTTTTTTAACCTTTAGTAGGCAGCCCTTTTATTCTACCACTAACTCAATTTAGTAATCTATTGCTGTTATTTATGGGTTGTTTGTGGCACTAAGAAGTTGTGTTTAGATGCTGCTATTCTTTGCTCAAAGTAAGTTTATTTCTAACTATTTTGAAGGTATTTCTAAGGCAGGGGGAGGTAGGAGAGTTGAGTAAATGATATGATTGATGTTAACGGAGTGTTTATTGTGTGTATTGGATGTTTTGGATGCTGTTTGGTGTTGTGTAGGTATGTTATGGGTCGTAGGAATTAAGGTTTATTTAATGTAAGTTATGTGTAGTGTATGTATTCAATATTACTTTTCTGTAGAGTAATATTATATGTGTATATATTTAGGAATGTACTGTGTTGTGCTGAAGGCTGATTTGTTTATTTTTTGCAGATTGCATTTTTCCTGGCCTGTTCTACATGAAGTCAGATGTCCTCCTCTTTTTAAGGAAATCATAATTAATTTATTGTAAATATAGATTTCCTTGTTTTTTTTTTATTCCTGGAGCAGTTCTTATTTTTAATCATTTTTCGTTTTTTATTGAACCTACAGACAGTGGATTGTCTCGAGGGATTTAGTTTTTTTTTTTAATATGCTTGTTTTTAGGCTATTTCCTACCCCCCCGGCACCCCTCACTAATTCTCCCACTCTTGAGCCCAACACCACCCCTCCTCACAACCCCAATTGGCATCCCCAGCCTCCTCCTCTATCTCTATCCACAGCACTGACTCGGCTTCCCCCTGTTCTCCCCCAAATCCGGATTACTCTTCCCCATCACGTCTCCCCTCTCTTGCTCGCAAGGGCATAACCTGTCATGACACCCGTCTCTCCCAGTCTCCTAGTGTACCTTCCCCCCTTTCTTCCGCCTCCTCCATTAACCCAACCACCCACCCTCATGATGCTTCTAATCTGCCTAATGCCCCGACCTGCGGCACGCCCACTCCTGCTGCATCCTCAATGCTGGACTCTCTATGCTCTTCCGCTCGCTCTTCTCCTGATGATCTACCCCTGATCAATCACTCCCCATCCCCCACCTTAATCAACTCCTCATCGACACACCCAACCCCCCCTCCTACCCCCTACTTTCCCTTCATACTAATAACACAGTTTCCTCCACACCCCTATCTCCCTCTGAATTCTACCTCACCCCATCCGATGATGCACTTCTCCCTCACCCTCCACGCCTAACGTCCCCCCTTAGCCCCTCATTACTTTCCACATCCTCCCCTCTGATCCCTCCCTCCCACTCCCCCTCGTTCTCTCATCCAACCCAGAATATGCCTGAGACGCCACCGTCTATCTCCTATGCACCCTCTCTCCCCAACGACGATCCTCTCCCTCCTCATAATTCAGGTATCCTCCCACCCCAGGCTATTCCCCCCGTCCCCCCTTCAATCTCCTACCCCTAGACCACTCTAACCCCTCTAACTTCATAAACACTATTGAACCACATCATTCCTCACTTCTTACACGATCACTCCTTAATGTTGAACATCTCCTATCGTCCCTTGTCATTGAACTCACCTCCCTCAGAACTGATGTCTCACTCCTCACCAAAGCCCACTCCTTGATTCATGCCCACTCACCGTTCTCTCCACATCACACTATCCCCTCATTCACACACTCCAACACCCTTCCCCTCAACTCTCCTTCAATCTGCCCACATGGCTTCGCTGCCAACACCTACACTCCTCCTGGTGATGCCACCAACACCAACATTCCCCATTCCCCACCCCCCGAACGTCTCTACCCCATCCAAACCCACTGAAATTGTCAAAATCATCCTTCCCTGCTATGCCATCACGCCCCCCCACAGCTCTACACCTGCACAACAGCCCTAGCAGTTAACCCTCTCTCAAGCTCTCTCGTCTCTCCATCATCATCCCTTCCCGCCACTCCCCTTAACCATCAGTCCGCTATCCCAGTTCTCATTGGTACAAGCAGACTCCCCCTACCTCTGGTGTCACCTAGACCCCCCAACTACTCAGACCTGTCCCCTCCTTTCCCCCACCCAACTGCCCAACCCCATCCCCTCTTGTGCATGCTGATTAACTGCTGATCCGCCTCCCGGCACGCGACTGAGATTGCGGAAACCATTCTCAACGAAAACATTGACTTAGCATTCCTGACTGAAACCTGGCTCAACCCTCACTCCACTCCTATCCTCGACCTGCTGATCCCCCCTGGTTATTCCATCATTAAGAAAGATAGAAGCGAGCAAATAGGAGGTGGCCTTGCCCATGATATTTAAAGAAGGTCTTAATATCTCGACAGTCCATGTCCAAGACCCCTCCACATTTGAGTACCTGATATCAACATACCTGGCTCCCCCACCGTCAGGCTTCACACTATCTACCACCCTCCTGGTAACAGCATTGCCTTTACTGAAGAGATGTCTGATCTTATTGCCCAAGCATCGCTTTCCCACTCTAAAAATCTCTTTCTTGGGGACCACAACATCCACTGGAATAATATTGACGACCCTGCGGTCTCCTTGTTTAACAGCATCATGGACATCACTGACCTGACTCAACTCTGCCAATCCCCAACTCACACCAAAGGTGCCACCAATGATGCGATTCTGGCTAGCAAGGATCTGGCCTCCCTCCTAAATATCCTTCCTGTCGACTGGTCCCATCACCACCTCATCCTCTTCACCTTGAATTGCTCCATTTCGCGCCCCACCCCCATCGGCAGTCTACCTCTGATACCTACTCGGAAACTTAACCTTGTTCCGCCGGTCGAATTGGAATCCACTATTAAAACTTACTTACTCCTCCCCCTCTCTCCCACAGCACTAATGACCTAACAGACCATTACAATAATTCTATTATTGAAGCCCTCGACCAATTTGCCCCAATCAAAATCAAACAACAAAAAAACTTCCCGCCAAAATCCTGGTTCAATTCTGACCTCAATAATGAGAGACGGGCCGTCAGACAATCAGAACGGAACTGGAGGAACCATCCCTCCTCTGACAATCTGGCCCTCCTTAGAAAGGCCAGAGCCCACTACAAAAAACACATATTCAATGATAAAGCCTCCTATCTCCGCTCCCAACTAGACCAGGCCAGAAACCGCCCCAGAGAACCAGGGCCGTTTTTAGGTGTCTTGCCACCCTAGGCGACAATTGAAAAATGCTGCTCCCTCCCTTTAACTAACATCACTCTCTCCCCCTGTCCTCCAGGTGTTGGGGAATAGAGGCCTGCTTTAGTGCCTTTCTGTCTTGTCTGGACTGTCAAATCCATATTAAAGATTTCATCCCACATACTACAACTTTAACTCATTCTCCCACCTCTCCGGGTTCACTTCGTGCCATGCTCGAACACAGTCCAGTGCTCAGCTGGTCATACTTCTACCTTCTTAGATGGTCTAAGCCCACGCTCTGCATACCACCATCCTTAGAAAACTTCCCTCGCTTTACAAAGACAGTTTTCTATGCCGCATTCTTAAACACTCCCAAATTAGTCTTGTGAGATCAATATATGAAATACCTTCCCAGGGAATTATGTTCCTCTATCTGACCCTCTGTGTCCATACTGGTTGTCCCGGGGTCATCTTTGGTAGAAGTGATAACAATATGCAGTTCAGTGACGTCGTCAGACCCCTGCTGCCTGCTACCTGTCCTGAAGGCCTGGCTGATGATCTGTGACTGACAAACAATGTTGTACATCATAGGGGAGAGAGTGGGTTCACAACAGCAGAGGAGACGGGCCTTCACAGTAGGGTACCGCTGTAACATTGTTACTTTGATGCACAGTATGTACCCTCCCATCTCTTGAGAGATACATTGCATTGTGCTTGTTGTCAAACACCTGTTAGCCCACAGCCCTCTCCTGTCTCCAGCCCAGCCCACAGCACTGTTAAGGCAGACATCTCTGCAGCCCCGATGGAGGTGAGGCCCTCTCCCCTTCCTTCATGTCATGTGCCCAGCCATGGAAGGAGATGTCTCCAACGGACAGAGCTCTCCACTACCTTTGAAAAATTAATCCGACCTTGTGTACTGTAATCTATCTCTAGTGCTTGTGTAAAACGCAAGTTCGCCCTCTATAAAACTGTAACAGCAAAAAAGACTTGGATGTATTACTGGAGTTCTGGTGGTCTCCTTTCTCACTGCTCAGAGTTTTCTTCAGTTATAAATTGTTTGAGTTTAACGGACTTGTAGTAGCTTTGCACACATGGGAATACAAAATACGTGATTTGGACAGCTGGTGAGATTGTTTAATGGTGTGTGTGTCAGAATCTAGTCCCAAAGCATGCACTGGGTACCCATGTGTCATGCGCTGCCTGCCCCTGAAGCCCTGCCCTTTGCTTTGCTAACAGGCGTGAAAATTTGTGAACGCTTGTGAGCTGCTGTGATTTATACCTCCTAATTCCATCTGCTTGTCTGCCGTTTTTTTCTCAATTTACTTCCGAAGTGTCTATTGACTGGTCCAACGCATGATACACATTTCCAATTGGACACAACAACTTAAATGCATTGGTTCGTAAAGTGCCCCCTCCCACGCATATGATGTTTTTTGCCGCCCTCCCCCTTGTGCCACCCTAGGCAGCCGCATAGGCTTTCCTAATGGTAGAAACAGCCCTGCAGAGAACTATTTAGCATCGTTAAAAAGCGAACGTCCTCCGGCCCCCAAACTTCTATCCTCCGTTGAACGATGCAAAGAAATCGCTAGCTTCTTTTCTAACAAAGTCAACTCGATTGAACTCTCCTTCCCCACCACCCCTCTCCCACCACAACCA
The DNA here is from genome assembly GCF_964263255.1 of Lissotriton vulgaris. NCBI lineage: Eukaryota > Metazoa > Chordata > Amphibia > Caudata > Salamandridae > Lissotriton > Lissotriton vulgaris. Next base: position 571,697,070 of record NC_141695.1, read on the forward strand.
CCCCCATTCATCTCCCCCCACAGCATCCCTAACACTGGTTCATCCTCTCCCACCCCGCCTCAAGTTCTCTCCAAACCCCTCACCGTTCGCCCCCAAAATCTCTCCACTGTCAATTGCCACTATCCTAAAAACTATGCCTCATGGAGCGAATTCTCCCCTGCTTCAGAAACCTCTGTCACCAATATCATCACTAAACTCAAACCATCCTTTCACACCAAAGACCCTCTTCCTGCTCACCTGGTTCAAGAACTCGAACATGTCATTGCTCCGGTGTGGACCAACATCATCAATTCCTCTCTTTCCTCGGACTGTGTTCCCGCCTCTTTTCAGCTAGGCCAAATCTCCCCCATCCTCAAAAACACCTCCGCTGACCCTAACGACCTGAACAACCTACGCCCCATCTCTAACCTTCCTTTCCTCTCAAAAGCCCTGGAAAAATGTGTCCTGTCGCAACTTGATAACCACATCGCCTCATTCAATCTTCTTGACAGATTCCAGTCTGGTTTCAGAAAAGGATGCAGTACCGAAACTGCCCTGCTCAATAATACTGATGACACCCATCGCTCCTTAGACAAAGGTGAATCTTCTCTACTAATCCTCTTTGACCTCTAGGCCGCCTTCGACACTGTCCATCATCCCACCCTTCTTAACACCCTCGAAGCTTGCTTCGGTCTCGAGGGCACCGTACTCAAATGGTTCTCCTCATTCCTTCAAAATAGATCCCAACAAATCAAGCTCAGTCACTGCCTCTCCAAGCCCCAACCTGTCTCACTTGGTGTTCCGCAAGGCTCTATCCTCTCCCCTACCTTATTAAACCTATTTATGGAACCTCTCACCCTCATCCTCAAACAAGCTAAACTATGCCATCACCTCTATGCTGACGACACCCAACTTTACTACAGGATTTATTCTCACAATGACATCTTCCACCTCAATGAGACCCTGATTAAAGTACAAGCTTGGTTCCATCTTAATCATCTCAAACTTAATCCGAAAAAACTGAAATCATCCTTTTCACTCCCAAAAATAACTCCCTCCCCATTCAACTTTGGATAAGGGATATAACAGCTCTCAACTGCTCCCTCTCCCCCTCGAATTCTGTCAAATCCTTAGGCATCAGCATTGATTGTAACCTGAATCTCATCCCACACATCAAAAATGCTGCCAAGGGTGCCCTCTTCACCCTCCTACACCTCAGAAAACTCAAACCTTTCATACCAGCAGACGACTTTAAAACCGTTGTCCAATCGCTTGTCCTTTCCCATATTGACTATGGCAATGCCACACTCGCTGGCACCCCTAAAGTCCTCCTAGCACCGATCAAATGTGTTCTCAACCTTGCCGCAAGACTTATCTCAGATTGTAAAAATTCGACCACATATCTCTGGTCCTAAAAAAACTCAATTGGCTCCCAATAGAAGGTAGATCCACCTACAAGATTGCATGTATCACGCACAAAGCACTTCACCAAAACACCCCCTCCTACCTGGCAGAGAAATTGCAAAAAGCTGGGTGCTACAGGTCCCTGAGGAGCTCTAACTTCCTCGTCCTTATCCCTCCTAAACTCAAATATGAAAAAGCCCAATCTCGTGCTTTTTCGGGGAAAGCCCCCACAATCTGGAATTCTTTCCCCAAAGATCTTCGATGCAACCCCTCGTACCCTCTCTTCAAAAAGAGACTCTGAATTTCTACACTACCCCACCCCTATTGATCTCTATCCCCTCTACTCCCCGCCTCCCATTCTAATACCTTGTATTATATCACTCATATTGAAATGCACATTGTTTATTTTGTTGCAAATGTTATCTACCTTGTTAAGCGCTCTGATACCCTCGGGTCCAGTAGCGCTATATATAACCTTGGAAATAAATAAATAAACAGTTTGATTGATTACTTTTTGGACCTATGAGCCTGATTGCGAGTTTGGCGTTGCGGGAGCGGCCCTCCACACCGATGGCCCGCTCCGACACTGCCAAACTGGTGTGCGCACTGCATGCTGGCTTACGAGTTTCCATGTATCAGTCAGGGAGTTTTTTGGCAGTCCTACAGTGGTGCCTCTGAAAATGGGCCTGCAGTGGGAACGCCAACAAATGCTTCTGCACCGCATGGAGTGTAAAGTCAATGCCGCAGGAACTGGGGTGTATGCAGACAGGGGGGCACATGTTGTGCCCCCCTGCATGCATCCCCATGCAAATGGGCAACAGGTGGTCCTGTAGGGACCCCTTTGTTACAGGACCACCAGTCTTTTCATTGAGTAAAGACCTCAGTGATACTGCTAGCAGTCCTGAAATTCGTAATTTGCATTGGGGTGCTGCAGCAGCACCAACAGCATGTTGCTGAGGCCCTGACTGCTGCACCATTGCCAAGGGACACCACGGTTTGTGGGCAGCTGCAGTGGTGATATGGCGGTCAGCCTGACGGTGCGCCTGTGGCTTGACTGCTCTTCGGACCACCAGACTCCTATTTTGACCCTTAGTAGATTTTGGCAGAGGACTGCAGCAAAAAAAATCATAGATTATTTGATTTTTTTGTTATGGTTGTCAAATGTTATATATGTAAAACAATGTTTCCTATGTTGTTTTGTTTTTTTTTTAAAATTATGTGTATTTAGTTTGTTAGTTTGTTTTATGAATTAAATAATTTAGCACCATTTTTTAATATTAGTATTCAAATGTTATCATTTCACTGAGTTATAAAAATATAATTGTTTCTTTATTGATATGATAATAAATTTTACCAGTTTTAAAAGAAAAAATGTTTAGATTATTTTGATGTATTATTTTCTGTGTTTTAAGATGCTTACCATATTTTATATGTGGGAGGGTGGATTTCTCTACTAAATCTAAGTAGTCTAGCCCTTTGCTTTTTATAAATGTCTTACTTTGAATTTTTCTGGTTTGCTTGGTTAGTTTAGTTGAGATTTAGTTATTGGCAGCTTTGCTCTTTTTGTAAGGCGTCTAGTAATTTGTGTAGAGTAGGTTGAGTTCTGCCTAGTATGGATTGGAAGGCATTATGCCATCTTTCCACTTTGGTATTTGTTTTTGCCTCCTGTGCCAAGGTGCTGTCATAGACATTCCACTATTGGATGTGGAATTTTGGCTAATGTCTGTGTATTGATCTTTGTAGTCGAAGTAGTCCATTAGGGGACTTAGTTTGTCTTTATTATCTTGATAGCAAGGACATTCTACAAGGATAGTGTAGTGGTTGGCTGCTTCAGTTACAATGACGTAGGCTAGCAAAATTCATTTTTTTATTTCAAACGCATATTGGATATTGGTGTCGTAAAACACACTTAGGGCCTTTTTACCTATTTGACGGTCTGACCACTGGACTGCCAATGCAGCAGTCAGGAGTACGCCACCAAGCCGGTGGCATCCCAACCAGTGTATTACGAGATCACTGCCGGGATGGTGGATTAGTGTTGGTGGTGCTTTGGCGGCGGCATGCTTCGGCTCATAAAGAAACTGAATCTTATGCTGCCATCCTGGCAGCTCCACATGGACATCCATGCACTGTGTGCCTTGCACCAAATTGTGCATGGCACACAGTGCATGCACAACAGTGTAAAACGCCCTTCTTCCCTGTTTGGGACCACTTTTCCTGCCTTTACGCTGACTTGTTCGTGGCCAGGTCCACACCATGAACAGCTCATCGGAAAGGCAAGTCATGATCTGGCTTGTGGTGGTCCGACCGCCTACCTCGTTCGTAATGGAGCAATCGGACAGACGAGGAGGCTGCGGTCCGACCACCACCGCAGGTACGGCAGTCTTGGTACCACATACTTTGATTAAAATGATAGTAACATCCCTGTATGGCTGTATGGGGGTACATGTTTGGTATAGATTGGATCAAAGCATGCTCGAAGTCTATAATAATTTTTGGGCGATAGTAATTATTTGTATTTTACTTAATCTGGTTCAGCAGTCCCTTTCAGGTACTGGTTTGCTTGTTTGGCTGTAATGCATAAACAAAAGGTATGGCAATTTTTAGAAATTCCCTATATATAGTGTACAGTTGCTAGAATGGTTTGGGACACATTTTAAAGGTGTCGACCATCATCCATGTTTCACATTAGGATAGTTCTTTATACGTGTGTAGGGCTAGCAAATATAAGTATACGTTTATAATGGATTTTATTATCATGAATTAGGAATTGCTCCTCTCTGTGGCTTTTTGTGAGCTCCTGTGTGATTTCTATCTCTCTGAATGTTTTAGAAGCAGGTGGTGTTTCATTGGTGGACTTTTTTAATTCTGGTTTTAAGGCATTTTAAGATGGGTTTGTAAAGTAACTGCCCTGTTATATGTACTGGTATGTAGGGTAGTATAGCTTTAAGGATGTATGCAGTAGGTTCTTGGAAGCTAGTGCTTGTGTCTCTTATATTTTCTAATACTTCTCTCAGTTCTATTTATGTTACATTGAGTGGGTGGTTATATTCTATTATACTAATTACAACAGTTTCTCTGGTAGTTGTCCTACCATAGCATGCATTCAAATAATATTTGGTACATTTTCAATTAATATTTTAAGAAGAAGCATTTTCTTGACAACTAACACAGTAAAAGGTTCCCCTTCGGTGATGGTATTATTGACTGAAAAAAATTAGTATAAAATAGTTATTATTAAATGTTTTTTTTACCAATATACACCTAAATAAACATTTAAGTTTTCTTTCAAACTTACTTGACTATGGTTTAGCAAAGTTTTCACTTTTTTGATACTTTTTCTTTGGCAAGCTTCTTCTGTTGGAAGAGAAAACGTAGTTTTATTTATAGCACATATTTTTTACTTATGTTTAAGGGAGTTTAGGCTGTTGAGAGTTTTGAATGTTGATGTTCTAATGCATTTAAGGAGATTTTATACATATACTTACTTTTTCGTGAGGCTTCCTGTGTGTTTGTTGATGAAGTTTGTTTGAAGATTGAATAAAGCTTGAATAAGCTTAAATAGAAATGGTAAAAACTTGGCGGCTCATTATGATAGCAGGCTGACATCAGTCCACCCACCATCTTAGTGGTGCTGGGTCCGCCGCCAGACGTGCGGCCGTCCCACCTGTGCAATTAGGATGCGCCTGCCATACTGGTGGCCAAATCCTGGCCTTTTAAGATTGCGGACGGTGCTGCTGGCTGCAGCACCATCCGCAATATCAAAAGAGATGCATAGCATTGCCCCGCACCATGTGGCAGGCACCACACGATGCCTGCCACTTCGTGCATCAAACTGCAGGGGGTTACCAGGGGGTTACCACCCCAATGCACCCCCTGGTGCACCACCCCACACGCACAGAGGGGGCCCGCAACAAGCCCCCAAAGCCAGTCTCCGCCTGTCTTTTTGCAGTGGGATATCCGGCGCAAAAAGACAGGCAAAAACACAGGTGAAAAGGCATACTGTAATATCTACGGCGGTGCCTGCACAGCACTGCCACAATGTTGCCCTGGTTCAGTGTTCGGCAAGGTGGGTGGAAATGGACCGCCTTGCAGAACCAGGGCGGACGGACTTTTCATCCACCGCAGTACCATGGGCATTCCCACCGCCATCCTAATTTGGCAGTGGGAATTTTCTGTATGATGGCGGAAGGACCTCCGGCCCGGCGGTTGCAGTCCTTCCGCCATCATAATGAGCCCCTTGGTTAGTAATTGTTTATTAAGATTTGTTTTCTAAAGTTATAGCTATTTAACTACGTATTTTAAATATAAGGTGTACTTACTTCAATATGTGAATGTATGGTGGTGTATGTTGATTAATTGGTTAAGCTATTGTATTTGGTAATGTATAGTGTGATAGTACTGGTTCATTTAGCGACCTTTTAATTATCTTTTCAGTAATGCCCCTATTTGCCAAATATTGTTGTTTTATCATTGTATTTAATATTATATGTATTTATTTTAAGGAAAGAAATATTATTGGTTGTGAAAATAATTCTGTCATGTATGTAAGATGCATATAAGCGCGTGGACACGCCGGTGTGCGTAACGCAGCGCTCTACAAATGTCCCAATAATAATAATAATAATAATAATAAATACGTGTAATAAATGATTTAGAGGAGTTTCATCTAGATATATTTTAAATTTATTATTTTGGGTAAGTATACTATTATATTTTATTATTATGTTGTAGTTATTAATGTGTGAAATATTTTCTTATGTTTGTACTTTTAAATATTGTGTATTTTGTATTACTATTTGTTACTAGTATTACCTATAATTATGTAGTCGATATTGTTGCTCTCGATATTATTGACACTCTCAATCGTTAGTTTTAAGTTACAATATTTTTGATTCCAATATTTGTGTTCTCAATATATGTGGATTTAGTTTTTTTATGCCTTTATTTTATTTTTGATATTTGTGACTTTTTTAAGTGTAGGGTGTTGATATTTTTGTCAACGATCTTAATCTGCTGATAATTCTGTAGGTCGGTATTTGTGGGCTCAATATTATGTCAGTGAACCGTCATGATACCATAGTAGGTCTTTCTCATCTTCATTAGACCTTTCAAGAAATACCAGTTATCATCTTTATGAAGTACAAATAAATCAAATACATTTATTTCAATTGACATGGATAGTTATAAAACAAACTAAAATAAATATATACACATGACTAAAATACCTTGATAAAAATAGGCATCATAAGACAGCTTCATTAAAGACAAAATGTTAAAGTCAAAGAAGTCAAAATTGGACTTCCTAATTCAAGATAAAATGTAAAGATTTATGACTAGCCCCTATTGCTCATGCCACTTCACATAAAGGAAAACTACATAACCTTTTCTTTGTTATTGGACAAATGAAGGGCCTATTAAAACCCCTATCAAAACAACATTTACATTTCTGTGCCACGGCTATATTGTGAATTATACTTTGTAGAGCTTCATGGAGCACCAGATGTTTTGGGTGTGGTGAACACTAGAGTAGCAGAGAGCGCAGGTATTCACAGAAGGATACCGAAATTGAACAAAGTACAATAAGAATCTTGACATCCATTGCCCTATCCTTCAGACATCCATTAAAAGTAGAGATTGATTTGTTACCCATAAGGATTGTAAACTTGACACAGGCTACCATTTCGAATTTCTGTCTCAGACCATGGTTTATAATTGACTCACACATTTGTGCAAATATTTTTTATTTTATGTTTTACATATCCTTTGGGGGGGAAATAACTATAAATACTAAGGGGTATAATAACTAAATATATACATACTTCCTTGAACTGGACCTGTCATGCCGCTGAGACAATTCCTGGTTCAGCCACTGCCCCCTTGCCATTCAACATAGGGTGAGCCTTAGACAGTTGAGACGCCATTCTTTCCACGCTTGTTGGGTCTTCAGATATCCCTTTATGATTTACCCAGCAGTCGACCCAACAGTGTGGTCTTCCTTTGCGGCATTATTTTCTCAGGGGGCCTTCTTGCAAACAATGCGTGCTAGGCAATTTTTCTTGCTCCTGGATTTCTTCCTGAACCTTTGCCTGTTTCCATTCTCTTCTTCCTCTGCACTTCAGTAGTCTTCTACTCCCGGTTCTCCCAACCTTGCCTTTTCTGTATCATTTTTCAAGACAGCAAATCCAACTTTCATCTGTCCAGCTTATCCCCAGTCACTGCTTGACATCTTCTTCCCAGCTTACTGAATCCTTCACAGATGATTTTTGGATGTTTTTGCCCATTTAACTTTCTGTCCTCCTTGCGACTCCTTCTAGAAGGCACTATCTGCAGAGCTCCTTTCTGTATACGTAACATTGCGGCTATTGGAAGTAGTCTCCCTGATCCTAGACAGACTAAGAGGCTGAATTATATGTTGGCAGTAGGGATTCTCCATTGCAACAGCAACAAAGTGTCCTTGCCGCCAACATAAGGGCCTGCCCACCTGATTTAAATGTGGATGAAGCTTAGGTGTAACCACAGCAGAGACTACTCTAGCTCCACCCTGGTTACACCCCTCTGACGGCCCAGCACAGAGCACAGTAAGGGCCATCAGAGGTTGATCTCTATGTCAGCCCACCTAATTTAGATGGGCAGACATACAGGTCAGTTTTCACTGACAGGAAAACCCTGGCCGCAAGGGGCAGTGACAACTGGCTAATGCCCCCACGCCATTGGAATTAACTCCCATGGCAAGGAGGACATTTTTTTATTTACAAAAATAAAATTCAGCTTCAGATTTTGTTTTTGAAAATAAAAAAAAATATGTTTGATGGACGGCACTGTCATTTTGTCAGAGCCATGCGTCAACTTAAAAAAGCACTGATAGGAACTGCAGTGATGACGGTTCCTGTCAACCAGACCAGGCGTCAAGACCATCATGACCATGACTGGAATATTGGTGCTTGATAAATGCAAGTTTGAAAAAACTGCTAGCTTCTATGGGCAGGGACTATAATGTGACTATGGGCTCACATGTTTTTGTTTAGGACACCAACCTTACAGTGGCATAAAGAACTGTTTTCAGAGGTGCAATGTGTAACTTACATATCCATGACAGAAGATAGCTCCCACTGTATAATCTATACAGGACTAAGCATTTATCTACAGCTTTGAAATCAAATTCTGGAGTTAAGGATTTAACACCTCAAAGGAAGCATTTATAGCCTATGCGCTGATGTAAGGTTTTTATTGTCTCCAGTGAATATCCTGGGATCTGGTGCTTTTAATTGCTACCTTGTATGTTAAAGTAATTCAGTTATGCAGAAATAGGAAAGGAATATTCAAGTGAAGAGACAAAATCTACAAAGGCAAAAATCTTCTTTGGCAATCTAATAATGCTCAATTGAAGATGGAGATTTAGGTTATGTGAAAAAAGCCAGGCACCATGTATTCTTTGACATCTGAAAGGGAGAGGATCTAGGCAAAAGAATCCACAAGAAGAGTACAAATGCCATCCAGAAGCAAGAAGCAAAACTCATGGGAGAAAATTGAGAACAAGTGGGTGATGTACACAATGAGAAATGGAGATCGAATGGCTTTGATGTTTTTTCCTTTTTTTGTCAACTCCTTTATAAATGATTCAAACATGAGCTGGCATCACAGACTCATCCTTCATCTTGTATTGGCAACCTTCAATAGAGTTCACTGGACCATCCATCATCTTAAGAAGGGTAGGTTATCGGCTTGGTCATGCCGCTCTCTTAGCAATTATTTTCTATCCTAAACATCTGAATAAAATGTCGAAGGCCCAGATTAACAAATACTTTACACTGTATTTGTGTCACCAAAAGAGATTCACACCTGTGCATTTTTTTAATTTACTTTCCAGCACGAAAGAAATCTAAAGCAGTGCAGTGCATTGCCTTGCATTATTCTGCATCAAGGGCTTGTCCAATGAATGGTGCATGTGTGTTCTCATACAATCCATTGTCTTTGATGCAAAACCATATCTACTAAATACAGAGTTTTGCAGCAAAAAATAATGCCATTTTGAAGCAGGAGAAATGCTTTTATTTCTCCTACCTTTTCCCACTTTCCATATATTAGACTTGGCCCCTCTGCACGATCATCCCCAAACATTTTGCCTTAACCCTCTTGTTTTCTGAACCAGTTTTTGTAGACTTTTGAGGCTCTGTGCACTTTACCACTGCTAACTAATGCTAAAGTGCTCTCTCCTGTAAAAATGGTAAACTTGGTTCATACCTAATTTGTACATTTAATCTGCTTGTAATTCCCTAGTAAAGATGTACTACATGTATTCAGGGCCTGTAAATTAAATGCTACTAGTGAGCCTGCAGTACTTATTGTGTCAAAACTTAAGTAGCCCTTTTAAACATCTCAGATCTCTCATTGCAGCTTGTGTGTACAGTTTTTAAACTACCATTTCGATTTGGAAAAACAAACCTTTTTGCCATGCCTAAACCTTTCTTTTTAATATCTATAAGTCACTCCTAGGGTAGGCCCTAAAAAGCCCACAGTGCATGGTAGATTGTTTTTAAAATGTTGGACAAATACTTTTCAGTTTTACATGTCCTGGCAGTGAAAACATCATACATTTGTTTTTCAGTACTAAAAGGCCTACCTTTCCCGTAGGAAAACATTTGGTTACCTTATTAAATTAAACAATTGATAACTTTGATGGAATACAAGTTGGAACGTAATGTTTGGTTTCTGAATAATTGTAGAAAGTTGGCATTTTTTTGTCCTAACCATTTGGTACCTGTAGACTGTATCCTCGGTCAAATAACTAGGTGTAATTGGCAGTTGGGCTTTGTGCATTCCTTCCAGGCAGTATCATACTAGAGGGCATAGGTATTGGCAAGATGGGCCATCTTGACTTAATAGAAGGGCAGAGCTGTCACCTACCACGCTTCCACTTCAAATTCCCTGGCCCAGCTCACCCACCGAGGAATTTACAGTAGCCTATTTTGTACACTGACAGGTCAGGGAGGCAGTAAATTCCATATACCTCTGTAGGGGTAAAATTCCAGAAGCCTCTCTCACTTCAAAGGGAGCATTAGGTATAAATGGGACCCCCAAACCCATTTTCAGTACACCCCTGGGCAGGTGGATAAAAAAGACACCCTGCTGCCATGCTGCTTGAGGCCTGCCCTCCTTGTTGAGAGGAAAGACTGTGCCAGCACCCTTCATCCCAGGCGGAAGTGGCTGCAAGGAACAACTGACTGACCTCTTGTTCTGAGCTATAGGGACATAAGTAGCTCCAATAACCTGTCTGCAACTGCCCAAATGACCTGCTGCAAATTGACCTGTCTAGACCTGCAATTCGACCTGCCTGAGCCTTGCTGGCGTCTGCTGGATTGAACTCCTAATCCCCAAGAGGTGCCTCCCAGGTCCTGTACCCTCGGTGTGGTATCAGTGAAGCTCCTCCTCAAAGAAAAGAGGAAATCCTGAAATTCTGGGCTCTTTGCGACTGCGAATGGGCCAATATCATGCTGTCCACCAATGCGAAGCTCCGGTGAGACTGGATCTTTGTGCTACAGCGACCGCCAGCAACGACCAGCAATGTGAGATCTGCCCTTCATGCGACAGCATTAACAGCCCTCTGTGACCGCCAACGGGAACGCCCAGCAGCAAACATACGTGATGCCCGACAGAACATTCACGCTACAGCAACAACCATCGGTACCCCACAGCCTGCTCTTTGCTCTTCAGCAATTACCCTCTGCGATGCTCTCTCTGCTCCTCACTACTTCCTCCACCACTAATGGAACTCTTTGTGCTAGAGTGTAGAAGGTATTTGTTTCAGCTGGTCTAACCTGGTCCCTGTATCTGTAACTCACTCAATCATGGTCAGTTTCAACTTGTGACTTTCATCTGTACTTGCACCACCAACCGAAAGCACTGCTGTTTGCTTTTAAGCACTATACTTATCTTAAAAGATGCATATCACTGGTTCTACTGATAGGATTTTTTTTGTGTTAAACAATTTAATAAGTTTTACTCAATTCTTTCTAGTGTGGTGTGGGATTTTTAGTGTATTGTATTCTCACTTTATTATTATTTAAAGTGCTGCATAAATACTTTACATGTTGCCTCTAAGTTAAGCCTGACTGCTTTGTGCTAAGCTACCAGAGGATTAAGCACAGGTAATGAGTGACTTATTGTGGTTCACCCTAACAAGGATTGTGCCTGCTGCATGAGAAGGATTCATAGCTCCTCAACGAGTAACCACATTTCTGAAAGCATGTGTGCTGCACTTTACAGCACACATCTAAACCGGGAAAAGTTTTAAAGTTAATCTAAGCATAGTATTTTATATTGGAAGGGTACCCTTTCAGTACAAAACCTAGGCTAGACTCATGCAGACATACTTGCACTATGGTGTAAAGTTTTGTGAGTAATGCTCGGCAGTTTGATTCTGTACCAGCGCTAAGGAGAGAGCAGGATAGTGACGTATCTCTGTAGATATGGTGCTTTCCTTTCTCTCGCCTTAGTTGCTGCGCTGCGTTGGTTAACACTTTCAATAGTCTGTGCCCATGTATGACATTTTTGCCCACTGCCAGTTACCGTAGCTCCACCAGAGTTGATGTCAACTAGTGTCTTCAACTGATTGCATCACTCTGTGTAACTTCTATTACAGAACCAACGGAGCAGACCAAGCTGTGAGTCAGAGTGTGTGGTTCCTCCATAGTCTTTATTTAACAATGGACAGTCTTCAGTAAGCCCGGAGAATAGAAGTGACAGGTTCCGAAGGGATGGGATGAGATGGAACATTTATGTGCTATTCCATCCAATTCCTTTCAGTCACATAGCATTTTAAGAAAAGTTCAATGACTAACCATATCCAAAGTGTCCCAAGAGATCTATTACAGTAAACAAAAAACATGTTGTCCAGTGTTTTCACTGCTTGCAACTAGGAGCTACATTCAGCTGTAAATGGTGATTGGATGTCATCAAATATCTTCTCTCTGATAAAAAGATCTAGGACTAGGTTAACATAAGAGGGAGCAGAACACCGCCGAAGGAGGTAGCTAATGTGAGGAAAGGAGGCATGTTTAGCTAGAGAATAATTAGGACCACAACAGTACAGGTTAATGTTCACCAACCTGGACAATTGTTTACCAAATGACACTTAATAATAATAATAATAATAATTAGAATACTAACATTTCTAAAGCGCGAACAGCTAGCTCAAACAGTTTTCCCGGAGCTCTAGCAGTAGGCGGCATGCCGAGGCGATCAGAAAAGCAGACCCTAAGGACTCTAGCCTAAGCAGGTGTAACTTAGTGAAGTTAGTAATAGAGGCAATCAATTAAACGGATAGGCATTGAAAGGTTTTGTATAATTTATTCATCCTTTCTATTTGAATAGTGCCTTTATTTCAGTGCTCGACCTTATCAAATTTTAGTGACAAGGTAGGAGTAAGTAATTTGACCTATTTCATGAGACTAACACAAACTATCATTGCAAGATAACCATTACCATGAACCTTTAGCCATACCTTCTGAAAAAGAGACCAATTTTGTTAATTCAGATTTTGTTGAAATCTGCTAAAAAAACAACACACGGTTCAAGGAAAAACTTAATCAGACTGAACGTTTATCAATATTTAAAGAAGCGAGCCATAAGTTAGACATTTTTTTTTAATCTTTTTATTAACAAATGACAAAACAGGTGGCAATCATCACAGTATAGCATTAATTTGGTTACCTTTGAAGTGCAAGGTGTCTCAGGACATATACAGTAATCACATTGTAGAGGGACAGAAATAATGTAGCAAGCGGAGTTCACAGTACAAGTGGTTCGTCAATCAGAGCGGTTTGGGGGGGGTTCACAGATGTTTACTCTGTAATCGTTCCAGGAGGACCAAATCCGTGTCCACTTCCCCAGACAGCCCCTTGCCTCATACACAGTCTTCTCCTGGAGCATGCACCAGTCCATATCGGACTTCCATTGTCCAATCTTAGGAGGTTGAGTCGCCCCCCCACAGTCTTGCTATGTTCTTTTTAGCGACCACAAATTCTAGAGTGGCCCAAACTTTCCCACTGTAGGTTCCCAGATGTTCAGCAGGCATTTCTTGGCTTCAAGCCTGACCTCTACCTCCCAAACCTCCTGCATACACCGGGTCACTCGGGTCCAGTAGTGTCTCAACCGCGGGCGGTCCCAAAGTATGTGAAAAAGGGTTCCTACCCCTCCACATCCCCGTCTACAAAGTCCATCTGCACTTCGGCCCATTCGCTGTAGTCTAGTCCCTGAGAGGTAGATACGATGTAGAATTTTTAGTTGGATGAGCCGAAACATGGCCGAAATAGCCACCTCCTTAGGGGAGGCTAGTGCAATGCGCCATTCCTCCTCATCTATCTCTAGCCGATCAGCTTCCCTTTTACCCTTGAGGGGACAGTAGGTCAGAGGACTGATTGATGATTTTCTTATATGTGAGTGAGATTGCATGTTCGGGGAGGTGACCATCAAGAAGCCTGTCCTCCAGCGGTGAGGAGGCAGGGGGCTGTGTACCCGCAGGAATGTTGGTTTGTAGGGAGTGTCGGAACTGAGTGTATCTGAATTGTTCTGAGTGAGCTAGTTTGTATGTTTGCTGGAGTAATGCAAATGGTATCATCCCCTTCGGGCCCCACAGATCTCGGACGTGAGAGATGCCTATGAGGTCCCAGTTGTAGAACCCCTTGGTGCGGCCAAGCCTGCCGAGTCTCTCCGAGACCCACAGGGGGTGGCCATCGTGAGGGTATCTGCCCAGCCTAGTGTGCGCTGCACGATATGCCACAGCTGCACCGAATGGTGCGTAGGCCCCATAAGCAGGTATCGTCCCGGTTTGGAGTAGAGTGCCGCTTCGAAGTTTCCGCCCTGTAGCAGCCATCGGTCCATTCCGAACGCAGGGTCTTTAGAGGTAATAACGCCACCTACGGAGAACCTAACCTAAACAAACTTAACAAATAAAACGGCTGTGCATCCTCCCTAGACTTTTCTGAACGCAGGGTCGTTCCCATCGCTGTAGGTGTATTGGTTGATGGCAGAGAGATGCGCGGCCCAGTAGTATTTGCGGATGTCCGGGAGTGCTATACCCCCGTCAAACCATCCCAATGTCAATTTCTGTATGGATATGCGGGGCATTCCAGACCACAGCAATTCCCTCTGAGTGGCCTCAATAGAGGCGAAGTATGCCTTCGGGACAAGGTCCGGATGGTTTTGCAGGGCGTACAAGAATCTAGGCAGTGCCATCATTTTAAAGAGTGCTGCCCGTCCGAGGAGGGACAGCGGGAGTTGCCGCCAGGAGGCAGTATCTTTCTTGAACCGCTGGAGAGGCGGAAGGAGATTCTTCTCGTATCTCACCTCCGGATCTTTGGATATGAATACCCCCAGGTAGCGGAACCCCTTGGTGGCCACCGTGATAGGGCAGTTCCGTGGAAGCACGGGAACCTCTCCCTGTAGTACGTAGAGAACGGATTTGCCCCAGTTGATGCTGTAGCTAAAGTTTTTCACAAAGTTGTTTATGATATCCATAACGACTAGTAGGGACTTTCGGGGTCTGGTGAGGTACAGTAGGACGTCATCCGCGTAGAGCGAAATCCTGTCCTCCCAGCCATCAGCCCAGTGTATCCCCTTCAGGGATAGATCCTGCCTGATCCATGCGGCCAGGGGCTCTAGTGAGAGGGCGAAGAGGAGGGACGAGAGGGGCAGCCCTGTCTCGTTCCCCGTCTGAGTTCAAAAATGTGGGAAATTTTGTTGTTAACAGAGACTTGGGCTAAGGGCTCTGTATGTAGGAGGCGCACCCACCCTATAAAGCTAGGGCCAAATCCTAGTTTGCGGAGGGCCACCATCATATAGGACCACTCAAGCGTGTCGAACGCCATCATAGCGTCCAGGGAGAGCAACACCACGTCTTCTTGGAGAGTGTGGCAGCGACCCAGGACTCCATGTAGCCTTCGGAGATTAAGCGCAGTGTTATGGTGTGGCACCAGGGTGGACCAGAGCGGGAAGGACAGGTTTTAGTCTGTTAGCGAGGACTTTGGCTAATATTTTGGCCTCTGCATTTAGAAGGAATATGGGCCTGTAAGAGGCGCAGGAGTCTCTGGGTTTCCCTTCTTTGTGAATGACCACTACCGTGGCTATGCGCTGATCCCGCGGTAAGATACCTCGTTCCTTGCACTCCTCAAACATCTTTTTCAGGTATGGGCCGAGGCCAGAGGGGATTAGCTTATACAGTTCTATTGGTAAGCCGTTGGGCCCTAAGGCCTTTCCAGACCGGAGGTCCAAGATTGCTCAGGTCAATTCCTCAACCGTGATCGGCGCCTCTAAGTCCTCTCTCTCCAAGTCTGAGAGAGAGGGCATTCGGATATCTGGCAGTAAGGAGACCGAGTCCTCCTCTGGCCTATCCGAACCTTTACTGTATACCTTTTGGTAATGGGACGCAAATTCTTGAACTATGTCACGGGGTTCTATGAGTACGTCACTAGACTCCGATCGGAGTTCAGCGACTACTCTGTGTGCCTGTTGTTTTTTGTCGAGCCAGGCTATGAGCTTGCCCGCCTTGTCCCCTTGGTCGTACAATCTACCCTCTTTGTCTCTCGCCATGGTCTTGGCGGCATCGGTGACTAGTGCTCTATATTCCGCTGCCTTGAGTTCCATAGGATGGACTGCTGCGGGATCACCCACTGCGTTAGCCTCTGCTTCTCGCTGCAGTAAGTTAGACATTTTAAAACACGTAAATAGGTTTGTAAGATAGAGTAACAGGAATTGAGAATGGCTTGCACATTGGTCATCTGACAAACAACATTTTCTCAACCACTTTTTCAAGTTATGAAAAATATCATACCTGAATAGAAAGCATGAATGTATCCATACACATGGTATACCCATTGTTAGATTTCGGGGGTCTCTAGTTGGCAGAGGTAGGTACCACTGTCCAAATAGGGACCCTTGCTTCCAGTCAGGGAAAGAAGGATACGCTCTTCAGATAACCCCTGCTCACCCCCTTGGTAGCTTGGCATGAGCAGTCAGGCTTATCGAAGGCAATGTGCAAAGTATTTGTACCAACACTCACAGTAACACAGTGAAAACACCACAAACTGACTCCACAACAGTTTAGAAAAATAAAGGTATTTAATCTAAACTACACAAGACCAAAACGACAAAAATCTAACATACACAGTTCAAGAATATGGTTTTAAATTAGTTCTTACGGTTGCATTAAAATAATCCACAGTTGCATTACGTTTTAGCCAACAGTACCTTTAGATGCGACAAAAGTTCCCAGTGAAACCTGTAGCGTTGAAAAGCAAGCGATGCATCACTCCTGAGACCCTGGGGTGGCGATGCAACAACCCCACTGGATGCAGTGTGCGTGTTGCAGTGACTTCCGGTCTGTATGGGGAGGGATGTGATACCTTGCGTGGATTCCGGTGCACAGGTTTCGGTGGAACTGGCTCACAAAAGGGACAATGCGACGATCTGCGGGGCGGCGATGATCTCCGGTGCGGCGACGATGCGCGGCTTAGCGTCGGTCTTCTCATCTTGTGGCCCCTCGATGCGATGGCTCTGCGACGACTCTCGCAGCGACGTGATGTGGTCCGCAAGCAAGCGGTACCACAATCTCATTCAGTGACGACAGGCTCTGCGAGGATACTCGCAGCAATGGTTATCTTCCCGCACCGGACTTGTGCGTCCCGCAAGCGAAGGATGCAACAACTCTGGCAGCGGCAACAGGCGCTGCGACAATCTCAGCCTTCGTGGCGGTGGGAATTTCCTCGCACTGACGGGCATGCGCTCAGCAAGGAAGCGATGCATTAAAACTTGCAAAAAGTCTTTAAAATCTTGGTTTCCAGCTTCCCAACACAAGTACAACTTCCAGAGGCACCACAACTTGCCCAAGCACTCAAGGAAGGACGGAACGCTCGGAGCAGAGTTCAGGGAAGCTGGGGGTGAAGTCCTTGGACTTCCTGGGACTTCTTAACAGGGAGCCAGCTCTTCTTCAGGCCCTTGGAGATTCCTTCAAGCAAGGGGACACAGCACAAAGCTCTCCTTGGCAGCAAAGCAAATGCAGGTCAGTCCAACAAAGCAACAGCAGGACAGTCTTCCTTCTTCAGTCTTCCAGCTTTCTCCTTGGCAGAGGTTCCTTCTTGATTCCAGGATGATCTAATTTTCTGTAGTCTGGGGTCCTATACTTATACCTCAAAAAGCCTTTGTTCCCTTTGTGCAGGAGGGCTTTGAGCCCAGTCTGAAAAAGTTCTGGGTGTTCCTTGAGCACTTTGTTTTCCTGGCCTCTCCTTTCCTTTCAGAGGGAGGGGCAGGGTCGTCAGCCACCCAGCAGGAGGTGAGCCAGCATTGTGGAGGGAAAGCAAAGCCTTTTTAAAAAGTGCTGTTCACAAACACAGGACTTAAAAACCACCTTTCCTAAAAGATGTGTTATTGAATTCTGAGTTCAGGTATACCAGTCTTTTATGTCCTATATTGCTCCTATGGGAAGATATGCAGGTAACCACTGTACACAGCATTCCCCATTATAGCCTATGGGCAAGATAGCCTTACAATAGTGAAAAACAAAAATGGCTGTAATCCGGAAAGGGAAGGGTTAGGCGTGGTCAGTGGGGACACTGGCCAGGTTGACATGGCAGTCCACAGACTGCACACAGGCGCTGCGGTGGCAGGAGGCCTGAGGCACCATTTTAGGGCTACTCATGTGGGTGGCACAATCATTGCTGCAGGCCCACTAGTAGCATTTGAATCACCAGCTCTGGCACACTCAGTGCACTTTACTAGGGACTTCTTGGTGATACAAATATGCCAATCATGGATAATCAATTACAATACCAATTTACACATAGAGCATATGCACTTTAGCACTGATCGGTAGTGGTAAAGTGTCCAGAGTCCTATTGCCAACAACGAGAGGTCAGGAAAAACATGGGAGGAAGAAGCAAAAAGTTTGGGGATAACCCTGCAAAAAGGGCCATTACCACCAACCATGTTTTGGAGCCCTGTCTTAGACAATGGTTTAGCTATGCAACAGAAAGTGTAAAAGACATTGCATTACATGAATCAATGAGAAATCTGTAATTGTGATATGTAAGCGAGACTCTCATACATGTAAACAGGAAGGACCATATTTAGCAGTCCACTAATTGTGAAGTGCCTATCATCTACCAAGTGCAAAATATTATCAATTGAAACACCATGAAAAGTCAGCAAAAATCAATCTGGTTCTTGCAAACAACTATGGGCCTCATTTACTAGGTTTTGGCGCAGGGCAACTCTGCAAGGAATCTTGCTGAGATGCACTGCGTCAAAGGAAAAGGTCAGGAATGCACCTTACCTCTGAGATATGGCGCATTCCTGGCATTTTCTCCTGTGCTGGTGTACAACAGGCTGCCATGTGCCAACACAGGGACACTTGCTCCATGGTGCAAGGGTGTCTGCTTTGTAGTGGTGATTGCTTTTGTGCAGGAAGGCACACCTTCCTGCACAAAAACAGAATGCAGCAGAATGCAGCACACATAGAAGGAGGAAAAAAGAGCCAAAATACGGTACATTTCTACTTATTGCACATCCCTAATGCCTCCCCTGAGATGGTGTTACAACCTGACGCATGCTCTATTTTGTGGTACTGTGGTCGGGCAGCTCTAGCCTCAAGAAGGAATTCAAGACCAATTTAGAAATTAACATAGATTTTTCTACTAATTTAGACACCAAGATCATCAGAATCAGGGAAGTACTTTCTGAGTTATCGTTTTTACGGAAAAACAGTAAAATAGCAAAAGCTGTTATACTTGCAAACGTTTGTTAGGGTTGATCTCTTCAACTTAAGGTGCTGATTTCTTGAACTTAAGGTGCTTAAGGGCCAAGGTCCATAGACCACTAGCAGTTTGGTTGTACCTGCCCTTGTGTGTCCTGGTGCAGAGGTGCCGGTTGTGATGGTAGCCTCAACTGGTATACTGTAAAGTCAATGGAGAAACCTTTTAACATGAAAAAGGCTGCAAGTGCAGACTTGAGATAAGTTTGGCAGAACCCAAAGGGGGGCTTGGCTCTTGAGGGTCCCTGGGCTGTAGGGCTCAGGTGCAGAGGTGTTGTGTCTGGAGGATCACTTGGGTTGGAGTCTCTCACTTTTTTGGGGTCCACCTGGTGATAGGGGCTAACAGTACAGAAGGACCACTCAGTTAAGCTGACATCCCTCATCAGTAGATCGGTGTTGGCAAGGCTGGTGTCCAGGCTGGACCCTTAACATGCCTTAGCTGTTGCAAGTATTTACAACAAGGGGTGGTGAGGGACAGAGTCTCTGAATTAAGCAGAAAGCTCTCACCCAGTCAAGAGATCAGGGCTAGATCCAACACCGTTTTTTAGCTCACTGCACCATCCCAGTTTCAGAACCTGGCTGTATGCAAATTAGTCTGTTCCTGTCCCAGTGCATGATGGGAACAGGGCAAACCAAACTACAAAAGCCAATTCTTACACTGGGAAGGAAACAAGCTCCCGGGGACCGGTTTCTGGCATTACAGCCGTCTTCGGCCCGGTTTGCTTGAATCCTGATGGTGCAATGAGCAAGGGTCTCACATCTGAGAATACCCTTCCACGCTTAGGGTGGACAAAAATATTTACAACAAGGGGTGGTGAGGGACAGAGTCTCTGAATTAAGCAGAAAGCTCTCACCCAGTCAAGAGATCAGGGCTAGATCCAACACCGTTTTTTAGCTCACTGCACCATCCCAGTTTCAGAACCTGGCTGTATGCAAATTAGTCTGTTCCTGTCCCAGTGCATGATGGGAACAGGGCAAACCAAACTACAAAAGCCAATTCTTACACTGGGAAGGAAACAAGCTCCCGGGGACCGGTTTCTGGCATTACAGCCGTCTTCGGCCCGGTTTGCTTGAATCCTGATGGTGCAATGAGCAAGGGTCTCACATCTGAGAATACCCTTCCACGCTTAGGGTGGACAAAAATATTTACAACAAGGGGTGGTGAGGGACAGAGTCTCTGAATTAAGCAGAAAGCTCTCACCCAGTCAAGAGATCAGGGCTAGATCCAACACCGTTTTTTAGCTCACTGCACCATCCCAGTTTCAGAACCTGGCTGTATGCAAATTAGTCTGTTCCTGTCCCAGTGCATGATGGGAACAGGGCAAACCAAACTACAAAAGCCAATTCTTACACTGGGAAGGAAACAAGCTCCCGGGGACCGGTTTCTGGCATTACAGCCGTCTTCGGCCCGGTTTGCTTGAATCCTGATGGTGCAATGAGCAAGGGTCTCACATCTGAGAATACCCTTCCACGCTTAGGGTGGACAAAAATATTTACAACAAGGGGTGGTGAGGGACAGAGTCTCTGAATTAAGCAGAAAGCTCTCACCCAGTCAAGAGATCAGGGCTAGATCCAACACCGTTTTTTAGCTCACTGCACCATCCCAGTTTCAGAACCTGGCTGTATGCAAATTAGTCTGTTCCTGTCCCAGTGCATGATGGGAACAGGGCAAACCAAACTACAAAAGCCAATTCTTACACTGGGAAGGAAACAAGCTCCCGGGGACCGGTTTCTGGCATTACAGCCGTCTTCGGCCCGGTTTGCTTGAATCCTGATGGTGCAATGAGCAAGGGTCTCACATCTGAGAATACCCTTCCACGCTTAGGGTGGACAAAAATATTTACAACAAGGGGTGGTGAGGGACAGAGTCTCTGAATTAAGCAGAAAGCTCTCACCCAGTCAAGAGATCAGGGCTAGATCCAACACCGTTTTTTAGCTCACTGCACCATCCCAGTTTCAGAACCTGGCTGTATGCAAATTAGTCTGTTCCTGTCCCAGTGCATGATGGGAACAGGGCAAACCAAACTACAAAAGCCAATTCTTACACTGGGAAGGAAACAAGCTCCCGGGGACCGGTTTCTGGCATTACAGCCGTCTTCGGCCCGGTTTGCTTGAATCCTGATGGTGCAATGAGCAAGGGTCTCACATCTGAGAATACCCTTACACGCTTAGGGTGGACAAAAATATTTACAACAAGGGGTGGTGAGGGACAGAGTCTCTGAATTAAGCAGAAAGCTCTCACCCAGTCAAGAGATCAGGGCTAGATCCAACACCGTTTTTTAGCTCACTGCACCATCTCAGTTTCAGAACCTGGCTGTATGCAAATTAGTCTGTTCCTGTCCCAGTGCATGATGGGAACAGGGCAAACCAAACTACAAAAGCCAATTCTTACACTGGGAAGGAAACAAGCTCCCGGGGACCGGTTTCTGGCATTACAGCCGTCTTCGGCCCGGTTTGCTTGAATCCTGATGGTGCAATGAGCAAGGGTCTCACATCTGAGAATACCCTTCCACGCTTAGGGTGGACAAAAATATTTACAACAAGGGGTGGTGAGGGACAGAGTCTCTGAATTAAGCAGAAAGCTCTCACCCAGTCAAGAGATCAGGGCGAGATCCAACACCGTTTTTTAGCTCACTGCACCATCCCAGTTTCAGAACCTGGCTGTATGCAAATTAGTCTGTTCCTGTCCCAGTGCATGATGGGAACAGGGCAAACCAAACTACAAAAGCCAATTCTTACACTGGGAAGGAAACAAGCTCCCGGGGACCGGTTTCTGGCATTACAGCCGTCTTCGGCCCGGTTTGCTTGAATCCTGATGGTGCAATGAGCAAGGGTCTCACATCTGAGAATACCCTTCCACGCTTAGGGTGGACAAAAATATTTACAACAAGGGGTGGTGAGGGACAGAGTCTCTGAATTAAGCAGAAAGCTCTCACCCAGTCAAGAGATCAGGGCTAGATCCAACACCGTTTTTTAGCTCACTGCACCATCCCAGTTTCAGAACCTGGCTGTATGCAAATTAGTCTGTTCCTGTCCCAGTGCATGATGGGAACAGGGCAAACCAAACTACAAAAGCCAATTCTTACACTGGGAAGGAAACAAGCTCCCGGGGACCGGTTTCTGGCATTACAGCCGTCTTCGGCCCGGTTTGCTTGAATCCTGATGGTGCAATGAGCAAGGGTCTCACATCTGAGAATACCCTTCCACGCTTAGGGTGGACAAAAATATTTACAACAAGGGGTGGTGAGGGACAGAGTCTCTGAATTAAGCAGAAAGCTCTCACCCAGTCAAGAGATCAGGGCTAGATCCAACACCGTTTTTTAGCTCACTGCACCATCCCAGTTTCAGAACCTGGCTGTATGCAAATTAGTCTGTTCCTGTCCCAGTGCATGATGGGAACAGGGCAAACCAAACTACAAAAGCCAATTCTTACACTGGGAAGGAAACAAGCTCCCGGGGACCGGTTTCTGGCATTACAGCCGTCTTCGGCCCGGTTTGCTTGAATCCTGATGGTGCAATGAGCAAGGGTCTCACATCTGAGAATACCCTTCCACGCTTAGGGTGGACAAAAATATTTACAACAAGGGGTGGTGAGGGACAGAGTCTCTGAATTAAGCAGAAAGCTCTCACCCAGTCAAGAGATCAGGGCTAGATCCAACACCGTTTTTTAGCTCACTGCACCATCCCAGTTTCAGAACCTGGCTGTATGCAAATTAGTCTGTTCCTGTCCCAGTGCATGATGGGAACAGGGCAAACCAAACTACAAAAGCCAATTCTTACACTGGGAAGGAAACAAGCTCCCGGGGACCGGTTTCTGGCATTACAGCCGTCTTCGGCCCGGTTTGCTTGAATCCTGATGGTGCAATGAGCAAGGGTCTCACATCTGAGAATACCCTTCCACGCTTAGGGTGGACAAAAATATTTACAACAAGGGGTGGTGAGGGACAGAGTCTCTGAATTAAGCAGAAAGCTCTCACCCAGTCAAGAGATCAGGGCTAGATCCAACACCGTTTTTTAGCTCACTGCACCATCCCAGTTTCAGAACCTGGCTGTATGCAAATTAGTCTGTTCCTGTCCCAGTGCATGATGGGAACAGGGCAAACCAAACTACAAAAGCCAATTCTTACACTGGGAAGGAAACAAGCTCCCGGGGACCGGTTTCTGGCATTACAGCCGTCTTCGGCCCGGTTTGCTTGAATCCTGATGGTGCAATGAGCAAGGGTCTCACATCTGAGAATACCCTTCCACGCTTAGGGTGGACAAAAATATTTACAACAAGGGGTGGTGAGGGACAGAGTCTCTGAATTAAGCAGAAAGCTCTCACCCAGTCAAGAGATCAGGGCTAGATCCAACACCGTTTTTTAGCTCACTGCACCATCCCAGTTTCAGAACCTGGCTGTATGCAAATTAGTCTGTTCCTGTCCCAGTGCATGATGGGAACAGGGCAAACCAAACTACAAAAGCCAATTCTTACACTGGGAAGGAAACAAGCTCCCGGGGACCGGTTTCTGGCAGTACAGCCGTCTTCGGCCCGGTTTGCTTGAATCCTGATGGTGCAATGAGCAAGGGTCTCACATCTGAGAATACCCTTCCACGCTTAGGGTGGACAAAAATATTTACAACAAGGGCTGGTGAGGGACAGAGTCTCTGAATTAAGCAGAAAGCTCTCACCCAGTCAAGAGATCAGGGCTAGATCCAACACCGTTTTTTAGCTCACTGCAGCATCCCAGTTTCAGAACCTGGCTGTATGCAAATTAGTCTGTTCCTGTCCCAGTGCATGATGGGAACAGGGCAAACCAAACTACAGGGTAAGAGTGGTCTGTTTAACTCAGACACTCTGTTCATCACCACCCCCTTTTCTAAATCGTTTTTGGCCACTATAGGTGTGGCAGGGTATACTCAGACATGAGTCCCTTTCTCACTGCTCCATCAGGATTCAAGCAAGCCGGGCCGAAGAAGGCTGAAATGCCAGAAACCGGTCCCCGGTAGCTTGTCTCCTTTCTGGTGAAGAATTGGCTTGGTAGTTTAGTCTGCCCTGTTCCCATGATGCACTGGGCCAGGGACAGACTGATTTGCATATAGCCAGGTTCTGAGCTGGGATGGGGCAGTGAGATAAATAACGGTGATGGATCAAGCCCTGATCTTTGGACTGGGTAAGAGTGGTCTGTTTAACTCAGACACTCTGTTCATCACCACCCCCTTTTCTAAATCGTTAGCTGTTGCAAGGGCTTCGATACCAAGGGTATTGTGCTGGGCGACTCCTAGAGGGTGCAGCAGCTCAAAACTTATTGGGGAGATGGAGCTGACCTCTGGGACCCAAGAGGTCATTCTCCTGTTGACTTCTTCCTCAGTGGAACCGATGGTCAGCAGAATATTGTACTGGGCAGATGTGACTGTGACTTCAGACTGCAGGGAAGTGGTTCGTCTAGTTCAAGGGAGATGCTACCTGGTTGGGGAAATGCTGGCAGCCCTCCAAGGCTTTAGGAGGATGCACAGCTGTGGGAGAAGTCGAGTTTTTGCAATTATCGGGAAAGCAGCAGCCAGGCAGGGTTTGGCACCAATTCTAGAGCTGGTCCACATTCCTTGCGTTTTCGGCTCTCCTTTGTCCTTCTTCTGTTCCCAGTAGATAAATCTGAGTTCCTGATATCCTGGGGACCCCTAAATAATGAATTTAGGGACATTTAGGGGACTGTAAGATAGTAACTAATGGTCTACTAACCCCTGGGGTGACTACCCCCTCCTATATAACAACTTCCTGCTAGGATTGGGTAAAAAGCTGAACCAGAGTTCCTAGTTTCACCATAATCAAGATGGTGAAACCCTTCCTTCGTTGCTCACTTCA
Organism: Lissotriton vulgaris; assembly: GCF_964263255.1. Taxonomy (NCBI): domain Eukaryota; kingdom Metazoa; phylum Chordata; class Amphibia; order Caudata; family Salamandridae; genus Lissotriton; species Lissotriton vulgaris. The sequence continues at coordinate 571,722,098 of NC_141695.1, forward strand.
GGTACCCCACCCTAGAAGTGTGACTAGCCTGAGAGTGAACACAACTTCTGACTAGCTATATTCCCCAACCGTCCTGGTGTCAAATTGATTTCATGACAGGGGGCGGCATTCACAGGTCTGCGGGGGAAGCTGTGGTCACATATCAAAGGTGGGAGAGGCTTAGAAGCCTCTCACCTTGATATACTAAAGCACCAGCCATCCTACTGGAGGAAATGTGTGAACACCTTCTTAGGGAGCAGGCATTGCTTCTGACCTCAGAGAGCGCTGACTGTTACCTGCAGGCGTTCAGAACTTATCTGTGGCGGAAGGCTGGATAATACTAGTCAGCCAGCACACTAAGAAACTAGTAGGATTCGGCTGGCACTTCTAAGGTGTAGTCTGGGTGCATGTCAGGACAAATTCGATACTGGCATCAGTGTGGATTTGTCAAGATGAGGTATTTTAATACCAAACACCATTATTTTTATTGAAGCCATTATGTACTTGGTTGAATAATTGAACATGTAGTTTGTTTTAGAGCATTGGCACTGGGGCCTGGTTAGCAGGTACACAGTGAACATCAGTCAAAAAACATCAGTACCAGTTGCAAAAAGTGGGGGTGACCATGTCACAAAGGGCACTTTCCTACACCCACCATTTCCATCCAGCAGGACACTATATGCTGGAATAATGCTGCTTTGTTGCAAAGCTGTGTTAACCTTGCCGCATATCTGCAGCATGCCAAATGATCTTCAGTACTTCATCCCTTCAGACAGCATACCTTAGCATCAACAGCTCTCTCTCCTGCCTCTCTCTTTGAGGAGAACTCATAAAACTTACATTCCCTAGAAACTCTACAGAGCTGGTGGGAGGACTCTCACTTTTCATTCCGGAGAACTAACAGGGTCATGTTGTAAGGAAAGTTACATGTCTTAGCTGTTGCTCATAATTAGCAGTTCAGAAGTGGAAAGTTCCCTTTAAGGTGAGCATTGTAGAGCAGAACGCATGTGGCAATATGCACACAAAATTAGACAGAGCAGCCTGCAATATTCTAAAAAACAAGTTTGTGTTTCTTAAATGCAATGTAACTAACACACACAAAGTAGACAAAAACATGTGATGTTACTATATATCCAGGTCTTTAACATACGTTATCATCATGAGACTTATTAAAACACATAGGGGCACATTAGGATGGCGGGCGGGCTTTGCCCGCCCGCCACCCTAGCGGAACTCGGGACCGCTCGCCTAAAGGGCGGGGGTTCCGACATTGTCATTAGGATGCGCCCGCCACAGTGGTGGGCGCATTCCTCAATTTAACATTGTGGCGGGCGGTGCTCACTGCTCCGCCGGCCACAATGTTCAAAACAAAAGCACGCCTTTGCACAATCGAAGCGGCAGGCACCGCGTGGTGCCTGTGTCTTCGATTATGCAATGGCAGGGGGGTACCACAGGCACCCCCCCGTGTGCCACCCCCCTTTGGCCTTCACTCTGGGGGTCCACAGGGGGCCCCCAGAGTGAACACCGCATGCCTTTCCGTGGCGGCATTGCCGCAACGGAAAGGCATTGAACAAAGCCCATTGTAATATTGCGGGCGGTGTCTGGCAGACATCGCCTGCATTTTACTTGTTTTCCGCCCCGGACGCAAGGCGACCGGGGCGGAAAACAGGCGGGCGGTCTTTTGCACCGCCACCTTCCCCTCCGCCATCCTAATATGGCGGGGGGGATTTGGGCTTGCGATGTCGGGCGGTTTGCCTCCTCCAGGCCGGCGGTGGCCACCGCCAGCCTGGCGGAGGCAAACCGCCCGACATCGTAATGGACCCCATAGGGTTTCAAATCACCGGATTCTTTTGAATAGGCTTTCCTTCTTGTCTGGTACTCATGAGTGACCGATTCCGTAATTGAGCTAGTGCTAGGAAACCTTTTTTAGGTAGGCATGAGGTTTAGAAAATATGCATTATAATAGGGGGGGGGCGTATTTCAGTGCAACCTAAAATTTTGTCCCTGACCTCCTACTTATGTTTACCATACTTATCATCATTGTGTTTAGCTTTAACTTTGCAGGGTGGTGCATCCATACTAACAGACTTTTGCCTTCAATCTCTTTCAGAGCGTACCACTTCAGAAACTCCATTCTGTGAATGGTAAGTTTAATTGTGCTAACATAATATTTGCTTAGGAAAAATTATCATTGGTTATAAAGCCCAGTACATTGATCATAGGGAGTGAAGAATACTTATCTACCAATTCAGTGCTTACTGGCGAGGACTAATAAAATGTAATTCATATTGTATCAAGAGAGTGAGTGGTGGATAATGCTTTTTATTACAGTACGAAATATTCGACCATGTCTGCAATTCTTACTTGGAATGTCTGCTCAACATTTTCACGGGTATTCCTAATCCAGGCCTCACCCAGCCCTTTATCCTCACGACACAGACATCAGAGTGGTCCATGGCAATTGCTGCACATTGATGGCAGGTTTATATTTGTGCCCCTATATACACTACAGAGCAGCAAATAATCTCTTCTGTCTACTAAAGCCACAGATACATAAAGAGACAGATGTGGCAAATAAGGAACACCAGGCATATCTAGTATACACTCATCCCTTCCAGAGTTAATCTATTTACCTATATGTTTGAGAATAATGTCACTTAAGACACCCTTCTTACATATGCTGGCAGGCAACTCTGCACTTTCAACAACCTTTCATCTTGCTGCTCTTCAGTCTCCAAACCAGTTAGAGTTGATATTTATTTTCTTAACAAAAAGTCCATACTAATAGGAGGACATCTTCTACTATATTTATACCTACAGAGTGATTTAAAAAAGATCTTGTATATTCCCCTCCCCTTCCCTAGTCCCTCGATGCTACATTATGGTGTGTTGTAATTTAATATACTGATTCCTTATTCACAATTATTTAGCAAGAAATTAATAGACCTCAAGACAATGCATCTGAAAGCTCATTAGTAGCTTTTTATTCAAATATGCTGTTTTTCAATCATAGCAAAATTATTTGCACTTAAAACCAAACCACATGTAATGAAATTGAGTAAAAAGAAGCAAAGACGTAAACAGTAATGTGTGTGAATCTAGCCCGTCAATTCCGCCTACGGTAATTACTTTTTCCAATTTTTTCCTCGTTTGGCGAATTATCACCAAAAGTCTCCCTCTCATGTACATTGGTGTTTTACCATCATTAAATTGTTATACTACTTCTGTATCATTACTAAATGAATGTATGGAAACTCATAATATCTTAGCAGCATTTTATGCTTATAAATCTGCATGCATTGTGATATTTATTGAAACTCTGAGTGGGGTTTGGTTTAAAATCGCATTTTGAAGCGTTAAATAGTATATCACATGCCGTGTGGGGTCATAGTTCCCAGAAGCCCTTGGGGCCACTAGTCTGCTAGACCACCCGTATTTGAGGCTTACAATTGAATAGTCGGTGCGAATCATTAAATCTTATCAATTTATAAATTCATAATTCATATAATCCATAATTTTGGATTTGTATAGCAAGATACAACAAATTGAAAAATAGACCGCTTGCAATCTTTTGGCATAGTTTAGATAAGGTAGCATCCAGAAATCATAGAAAATATTTTAATTTCACACATCCGAAAGCCTTTAATTCAGGGCAGACTTTAACTTCCGAGATTTGGAAAAGGATACGATCGATTGTAAACAAAACGCGATCGCAGAGAACACGCATGTGCGAAATTACCGGCGGAACTACAATTCCCAAGAACCTCGGGGGCGTCGCAATGCAGCCATTAATCATTATGGAGACTTGCGTTTTGAATTATACCGCGGTCTGGAAGATCAGGTAAAGAGGATTAATAATAACTGGTAAGCGGCATGATTTGGATCTTAAAATTCACACAGATGTGAAGGAGGAATATGGGTTATGTTCTGTTTCTAACAGCACAGAGGTTACGAAAAAGGAAGCGATTGGGATTTGGATTCAAGTCTAAACAGGACTCTCCACGCCGGCCGGCGTTTGGAGGTAAGAGAGCGTTCGACAGAGAAAGGGAAAAGGGTAGGAAGGGCTTGTCAGAGTCCACAATGTTTGAAAAAGCTGCAGCGAGTTTCTCTTTCATTTGTATACAGGACACTGCTTCCATTATTGGGTTCTTCAGCTGATTCGATCTTAAGCAATCAGTCCTCAATGGGACAGTGTGGGATGTAAATAGGTGAGCCCACGTTATAGTCAAAGGAAAAGAGAAACTAGTATAATCAATCTTACTAGTCAGACACACTCATGGTTCTTTTCTCTATTTTTCTGGCTACCTGTCTACCCTCCCCTTATTGTTGTTACAAAACGGTTTTGAAAGAACCATCTTGAAAACCTAGAGAATGCTATATTCGGTGAACTGGTAAGCTGTAGCTTTGGTGGAGTGGTCAACGCTATATGAAATTTAATTAGGACATTGTTAGACACAATCTGTTTTTTCTTTACAGATTTCCTGGTCCTGAGGAGAATCCCAAAACCAAAGGGATTCAAAATGCGTAGACCATTAGTTCTGCCAATTAGTTCTCCCGCTAAAATCAATTCTGTGGAGTTACACCTAAATATTGTGACTATTTGAGATTGGTTGTACAGTTTGAAAAACATTTTTGTATATGGTGTAAATATGAGAAATTAAAGGTGTAAATAGTAGGTTTTGGCAGTCCAGGTGCTTCTCAAGAGGGCAATTGATTTTCCCTGGTTGTTTTTGCACCCAGTATGTTTAATGTGTTTGGTGTGTGATGAATAGAGTGAGTCTGTGAGATTGTATCAATGCTTGTTTGATTTTTTCACTAGTCCAGACGTCTACACTCAATTTCATTACATGTGGTTTGGTTTTAAGTGCAAATATTTTGCTATGATTGAAAAACAATATATTGGAATAAAAAGGTACTATTGAGCTTTTAAATGGATTGTCTTGTGGTCTATGCATTTCTTGCTAAATAATTGTGAATAAGGAATCTGTATTGGCATTTTTTCTTGCTATATAGTTTATAGGGCTCAGCCTTACTGATCAGAGCCATACCCTTATTTGATATTAGTAGTTATAGGGGGAAGAATCCCGCGAGGTATTGTTCAGACTCCTAAAAGGGAGGTTTTTGGATTGATTCTCTGCTGGTTTGGTGGTGGGTGTTTCGCTTTCCTTATCACCTTCTGAATACTTTATGATATTTTTTTAGGACAGGTAGGGTCTAAATTATGTCAGAAAAAGATACATTTGCATACAGCGAAGACCATATCAAGAAATTAGTGAGCGCTCCACCGTTAATTGCTTCAGCTTCCCTGAGTATTTCAGCTACAACTCAGAACAAATCAGACAAGCTATTACATCTAAAGAAAAAACAAATCAGGACTGATTTGCATGGCCAGTTTTTGCTACAACATCTGAGAGACGGCACTATCCCAGGAGGACTTCAAATCCGAAATATTCCTGTAATTTTTACAGACAATCCTATTTTTAAAAAAGGCTTCAGCCTCATAGAAACTAAATGCAGTAGGGACCTAATGGTCCTTACTGTCAAAACGGCCCTAAGAATTTCGCAAAAAGAGCTGGACGAGATCGCAGCATTGGACTAAGAAATTAAAAATAACTAAACGATAACAGATTCTAAAACTTTGTTGGACAAAGTTGAAAAAGAAATCCAGGAGTTTAAGGAATATACGATCACACAAAAAACGAATCAATTTTAGAAGGATAAAAATTATTTTTCATTGGACATTGCGTATCCATTTTTACAGACAGACTTCTATACCAAGGCAGATTCGCTTAGATATTCATCAGACAACCAGGGAAGATCGCGTAATCATTTCATTTATTTTTCGGATACTTCTTCGTCATCAGGAGGGGAAACAGACAACAGTGATAACCGCCCCATTTGGAACAGGAAATTGAATCAACAGCAACATATGGGCCCTTCTTCTTCTTTCTTAGGAAGAGGCCAGCCCAGATCAAAGGGCCAAGTGAGATACAACAATCAGCCATGGGAGATGACCACTCGCAGACAATATTACAAAAATTAGCAGTGTCCCCCATTTTCAATCTATCTAAAAGAGTGATGACTGATGCAGAGGAAAGTATCCTCATTAAAGGGCTCTCATTTGTTCCATCGAAGAGGACTGATTTCGTTAAAATGAAAACTGAATTTATTGAATTCTGTCGGAAATTCATATTGAGATTGTTCTTTATGGATAATGAAACAAACACATCATTGGAAGTTACGGGACTACAGAAAAAGTCGACTTTTTGACCACCTGAGAATAAAGTACCAAAAGAGGTTGTCCTGTTTGAAAAAACGGTTCTATCAGCGATTTCGGAAATGGAGAAAGCTAAAAATTATGTGAAACACAACATCCTAAAAGAACAAAGAGAAGCTTTGGTCACATTAAAAAATGATTCTTCAGTGACAATCAAGCAGGCAGACAAAGGGGGCTCAATTGTAGTGTGGGGAACAACTGAATACACTACAGAGGTCCTAAAACAATTGAGTGATCCTGCCTGCTACAAAAATATTCCTAAAGACCCTACTTTGGATTTTCAAAATCAATTATTTGCAATCTTAAAGGAAGGATTTGACCAAGAGTTTCTGGGCCCTAAGGAATACAATTTTCCACAAAATAAATATCCACGGGTTCCAGTATTTTATATACTGCCAAAGATTCAAAAAAATGAAAAGAATCCTCCAGGGAAACCAATCGTCTCCGGATGTGAATCTTTGGTAGAACCTATTTCTAAATATGTGGATTATTTTTTGAAAGATTTCATGGCTGAAGTAATTTCCTATCTTCAGGATACTACAGATTTTATTAACAAGTTGGAGGCTATCAAACACTTTCCCTACTGTAGCACTCACTGGATTGGGAATAGTCATTTTTCCCGCTACGCTATCCAAAGCTTTCCCTACTGTTGCACTCTCTGGAGTGGGAATAGTAATTTTACCCCCTACACTATCCAACGCATTCCCTACTGTTGCACTCATTGGAGTGGGAATAGTAATTTTTATCTATCCGCTATCCAACGCTTTCCCTACTGTTGCACCCACTAGAGTGGGAATAGTAATTTTTAGCCGTACGCTATCCAACGCTTTCCCTACTGTTGCACTCACTGGAGTGGGAATAGTAATTTTTACCCACCCACTATCCAACGCTTTCCCTACTGTTGCACTCTCTGGAGTGGGAATAATAATTTTAACCCCTACACTATCCAACGCTTTCCCTACTGTTGCACTCACTGGAGTACGAATAGTAATTTTTACCCACCCGCTATCCAACGCTTTCCCTACTGTTGGACTCTCTGGAGTGGGAATAGTAATTTTACTCCCTACACTATCCAACACTTTCCCTACTGTTGCACCCTTTGGAGTTGGAATAGTAAGTTTTTACCCTTACGCTATCCAACGTTTTCCCTACTGTTGCACTCACTGGAGTTGGAATAGTAATTTATACTCTTACGCTATGCAACGCATTCCCTACTGTTGCACTCACTGGAGTGGGAATAGTAATGTTTACCCAGCTGCTATCCAACGCTTTCCCTACTGTTGTACTCTCTGGAGTGGGAATAGTTATTTTTACCCACCCGCTGTCCAATGTTTTCTCTACTGTTGCACTCTCTGGAGTGTGAATAGTAATTATTCTCCCTACACTATCCAATGCTTTCTCTACTGTTGCACCCTTTGGAGTTGGAATAGTAATTTTTTACCCACTTACGCTATCCAACGCTTTCCCTAATTCTGCACTCATTGGAGTGGGAATAGTCATTTTTACCTACCCGCTATCCAACACTTTGGATAGCGGACGGGGGGGGAAACATGGCGGCGGCAGGTTGAGCCGCGGCAGCTCTCTGCTTTTGGACTCCCGTCGTAAGCAATGAATCCGAGGGTTAGACCTTACCGCTGAAGCCGAACTGCGGACAACACGTTCCGGATCAGCTGGCCGGCAGGTGACTCTGGGCAGCCGGTGCAGGGACCCCCGCATTTGCTGGCGGGGGGATTGATTTGGTTCCGAGCTGCCCTGGAGCTCAGGAGAGGTCGTTGAGTACGTGACACTCTTCCGAGGCGACATGCTTCCATGGTAGCGTCTTTGGAGCAGGCTGACAAACGCGAAGGGGAGAATCTGGAGAATCTGGACGAGGAATTTCATCAAGTTAAGCAGAATCCACAGCACATGCAACACAGCCGGCGGTGCAAAAAAGGTGTCAGAGGTATCGGTGGTAACGGAGGGGAAGGGGCCAGTGGGTGTAATCCAGCTACCTTGTCTTCTGAAGGGGTAACAGCCAACACGAGGGAAACCACCAGGGGGGGAGAGGGGGCAGAGGGGGCAAAGGAAAGGTGAAAGTAGCTTTAAGGAAGAAATGTGCCTCCACTTCCTCTAAAGAAGTAAGTAAATCACCTATCCCCCAAACCTCGGAACCAAAAGATACTCCCCCCGCCTCTGAAGTTATTACAGCCACCGCTATTATTGATGTTGAAGATCTGGATTGCACAGTTAATGGTGTGAGGGGTCCAGGGTTAAAGGGACTTGATGCTGATATTGACGCTGACGCTGACACTGTTACTATTTCTGTCACTAATACAGCTGGAATAGAGAATAAAAAACTATCAACCTACTTAACAGGTCAGGTTAAGGCAAAGCGTTCATTTACCCCTAAAACAGCCAAAACAGCCAAAACAGCCAAAACAGCCAAAACTAAATCAAAGACCTTGGTCTCTACCTCCAAAATAACCCCCTCACTGCGTTCCTACTTTAAAGTGGTTCCCCAAGTGCTGCGGTTAGGAAACGAAGGTGATACTGCTCTTGAAATTCGGAAAGCTGCTAAATTGGTGTTAGGTTCCCCTATTGCGGATATGGAGGATTTGGAGGGTGCAGCGAGTACAAACACCCTTACAAACAGCAATATGGTTATCCATAATAACACTGATAAGCGCATGGAAACCAACGACGATCAACTCCTCTCCCCTACATTAGGAGAGGTTAGTCAAGTGGGGCTAGTCGATTGTCAGATCCCTACTAATTTGGAGCAAGCTATGCCTTCAGTGTCCTCTGTGTCTTCACTGGTTCTGTTCAATCCCTTAGCTCCACCACTACCGCTTGCCCCTCCGAGCATAGCAGCAGAGCTAAGCCTGCAGTCAATCCTTCAAGAAGCAGGCCCTAAGGCTTCTACTAGGAATCAGGAAGATCCTAGCTCTTTCCAGGATACCACCCAGGCCTTGAATAGTGATCTGGTGTCCACACTGCAGGCCTCTTTTCAGACAATGTTTACGTCTCTGGCGGCAGATATTAAAAAGGGGTTTGAGACTTCCGCATCCATATCCATAACCGATATCCGATGTTACTGTCAATCACTGGACAGTAAGCTAGGGGATCTAACCACTAGAACGGAAACACTTGAAGATTCTGTCACGGAAGTAAATATTAACCTGAACGCTACCAAAACTGAACTAAGAAACCTCAGACAGGAAAACCAGAGTTTGTCCGATAGGATGGAGACTTTGGAAAATCACGCTCGGAGGAACAATTTACGAATTCTGAAAATTCCCGAGGAGAAAGAGGGCTCTGACATCAAACAATTCGTGGTTTCCCTGTTAAAGGAAGCGTTAAGACTGGACTTCTCTGAGCAAGAAATAGCTCTGGACATCCAGCGCATTCATAGAGAGCCTTTTCGAAAGAATCCTCAGAGAACTAAACCCAGAAAAGTTTTGGTCAACTTTCTTACCTACTCCCTTAAAGAAACCATTCTGAATACAGCATTGAAACAGAAGGTGGTAAATGCTAAGGGGTTCAACTTTCAGATCAGATCAGACCTGTCTAGGATAACGCTGGATAGGCAGTGGGAGCTGGGTAAGAGGTTGGAAGCGTTCAGGAGTCAGGGGGCCGTAGCCCAGCTGGTCTTCCCTGCGGCACTAAGAGTAATGTATAAGAACACAATGCACAATATAAGATCAGTGCAGGCCGCAGATGAATTCCTCTTAAGTATGGGCAGAAGGTCGGAGTCTCCTAAGTAGTTTTGGTCTACTTTCCTATACTATCTGCTTCTCTGTATATACCAGTTACTTTTCTATTTCTCTTGTCTGATCTCAGTCGAGTCTTTGAGGCTTGTTTAGATTATCTCGTAAAGGGTTTAAGTTTCTATTCCTTGTATTGAGATAAGGAGACTAAACACTCTATATACAAAAATTATATACAATAATATATAGTATGGGAGGTATATAGTACACAGTGAAATGCATACGTGTAAAAAAAAAAAAAAAAAAAAAAAAAAAAGATAAGAGAAAATAAAAAAAATAAAAAAATAAAAATGGGGGTAAGAAGAAAGGAAAGGAAAAAAAAAAACTTTCTATTTCCTATCAAAAGGTTTTTCTCAAACTGGGAAAATAATATTATATTTATTTATGATTCACTTTCCCGCCTTTTGATTCTCTTTAGGTCTTCCCTCCAAATTTTGGTACTTTGTCGATGGTGGCGGGGGTCCATAGCAGGGTGCTATCTCTCAGGTTAATCCAGATAGATAGAGTAGGGGTTTCCCACGGGTGGGGAGTCTGGGGGGGGAGGGATGGTAGGGGGCGGGGAAAAAGCAAAAATTGTCCTCTTAAATGTCCTTTAAAACAGTTCTTGGAGGGGAAAGTTATGAATATGTACAATTCAGTATTCATAGATTGGCAGTATTGGCCCTTGGTTCTGGTAATTCAGTTTCAGTATAATGCATAATATACGCATTTTATCCTGGAACACTAATGGTCTCCGCACTACCCCAAGAAGGAACATTATCATGCAATATTTACGAGATTCAGTTGCACAAGTATTAGTGCTCCAGGAGACACACTTGGCAGAGATTGAAATGCAAAATCTGCTCTGTAAGAACAAATGGATAGACTTTGGGGTCATTACTTCACAAACTTCACACATTAGGGGGGTGGCCATTCTTTTTAAAAAATCTATCAAGGCAAGGCTAATTTCTAAACAGGTAGATCCTTACGGTAGATGGGCAATAGCCTCTGTTATTGCTTTGGGCTCAGCATTTACGATAGTAGGGTATTACGGCCCTAACCAGGACGATCCATCTGTTCTAACCACACTTTTTTCTCACTTGTACCTATTCCCAGAACCTGTTATTTTGGCAGGCGATTACAACATAGTATTGGACCCAGTATTGGATAAGTCACCCTCTAATAGGGCTAAATCCCTATCCAAAACTAGGATGTATTTACTAAATAACATGAAATCATTGAATTACATTGATATTTGGAGGAAACTCCATGGGTCTCAAAGGGGGGTGACATTTAAGAATTTTAAATTTCACCACCAGTCTCGGATAGATTTTATATTGATTAGCCATATCTTAGTTAAACAGGTAAAATCAATCTCTCATTTACCTTTTCATCTTTCTGACCACACAGCCATCCTTCTTGAGCTTGATGCTGCTTTAAGAAATTGGTCTTTTGATAGATCAATTCTAGCCTCATCCAATATGCTATAAGCATTAATACAGGAATCTAAGTCCTTTTGGGTGATTAATCAGGGGACTGCCTCACCCGGGATCACCTGGGATGCCTTTAAAGCCACACTAAGGGGTTATTTAACCAACTTATCCTCATATAAAAATAAGACCTACAGGGATGCAGTAGCCTCGCTTGAATTAGGGATTGCAGGCCTTCAAGAAGAGATCGATCTAAATCTAGGGTCCCCATTAGTGGAGCTGCAAGATAAATTAAAGGTCTTGAAAGGAGAACTCTCCTCAGTTCTAAATGCTCGGGTCTTAGAGAGATGGGAGGCTAGTAAGTTGGCCCATTTTGAATATGGGGAAGGTGCCGGGAAGCTCCTGGCCTGGAAGGCTAAGACAGATAGGGTCCGAAATAATGTTAGTTCCATTTGTAAGGATGGAGTTCTATTCTCTACAGATGAGGAAATCAGTGGAGCTTTTAAAAGTTTCTTTACGGACATATATCAAGAGGATAAGAGGGTACAACCTAGTCAAGCAAGGGACTGGCTAACTGGTATATCTCTACCATCCTTAAATTTAGAACAAAGGGTTTTCTTAAACCGCCCTTTTACACAGGAGGAAGTAAACCTTGCCATCTCTAAAAGTAAAAAAAATAAAGCTGCAGGTCCCGATGGGTTACCTTCTGAAATATATAAACTTTTGTGCCCTATAATTCTTGCCCATCTAACAGACCTCTTTAACAGTATCTTAGTCGATGGTGCCCCACCTCCTGCATCCTGGGATAGGGCCTCTATAACCTTGATTTTAAAACCCGGTAAACCCACAACTAGCTGTGGGTCATACAGGCCGATCTCAATTCTTTGTACAGATTATAAACTCTTTACATCGGTCCTCGCAAATAGATTGGGGGAAGTTGCAAACAACATCTTACATGTCAACCAGAAGGGATTTGTAAAAGGAAGGCAACTCTATGAATTGACTTACGACCTTATTGGAGCAATAGACATGGCCACATCAGCATCTCTACCTTTAGCAGTCTTTACCCTTGATGCAACAAAAGCTTTCGATAGGGTAAACTGGGTTTACCTAGAGGAAGTGTTGAGTAAATTTAACTTAGGTGATAACTTTAGGCAAGCTATTAAGTTACTATATAAAAGCCCTTCTGCCTCACTACTTGTCAACGGTGAACTTACTGAGCCATTTAACATCTCGCGTGGAACTCGTCAGGGGTGTCCTCTCTCACCACTCTTGTTTGACTTATATATTGAACCTTTTGCTCAGTTAATTCGGGATAACCCTAATATAAAACCTTTTATTTTTGAAGGATGGGAAAAGAAAGTAGCATTGTATGCGGATGATGTTCTTATTTTTTCATCCGAGCTGAACTCGTCCTTTCCTACCGTTATATCTATAGCGGAAGAATTCGGGGCTATATCCGGATACGAAGTAAATGCATCCAAAACTGATATCATGGTTTGGAATCATCCTGTACCGACTGTAGGAGTACAGCCCAGCTCTACCCTCCGATATCTTGGGTTAAACATCTACACTGACATCAATAAGATTGTCCCCTTAAACTTTGCTGAAGTAGCTAAGGCGGCTCGAAGATCGATGAGATTATGGTCTGCTCTCCCTATTTCTCTAATAGGCAGGTCTAACCTCGTCAAAATGACCATTTTGCCCAAGATCACATACCTATTCAATACAATCCCTCTTTTTTTTGATTCATCCCTGATTGCCAAACTTCAAACTGAAATAAATAGATTTATATGGAACAGCCATACGCCTAGACTATCTTGGAAGAAGATTAGACGTCGTCGAGAGAAAGGAGGTCTTGCAGCACCAGACTTGCAACTCTATGGCTGGGCCTTCCAACTCTCACATATCAGGATGCTCTTAAAGGCCCCTAATAATGCTGGATGTGGGAAACTATTCTCAGCACTTCTAAGGGGGGAAAAAATCGGGCCGACGAATTTTCTATTAAAATTTGGCGACCCTAAATATTTCAAGAAGGTCAAACTAAAGGTTTTAAGGGACCTGGCTAGAACATGGGCTAGTCTAAGACGAACACTCAAATTGGATTACTATTCTAGTAGGGCACCACTTTGGGATTCTCCAGGAACACCGTCTTGGCTCTTAGATAGTTTAGCTCTCCCAATTAGGGCAGCCGGACTTTCATCATGGGGGGATCTATTTGTTGAAGGAACTTTACTTACATGGGAGACGTTGAGCCTAACTATAGGAACCCGTTTTTCACGATTTAAATATCTCCAAATTCAGAGTTGGTCACAGGCCTATAGCCAAGGAAGGGGTAGGTTTAAAATAGGAATCGATAGTAATTTACTAACCCACCTGATGGATAAACCACCCTTTAAAAAAGAAATTACATTTTGGTACAATCTTATTCTGGACGAGACTGATGGCGAGTTTCTGTTACCCCTTTCGCTTTGGAAAACCTTTATATCTGACACCGACGTGGAAGGCCTATGGATAAAATCATTTAGGATTTTGGGTGAGATCGTTAAACCGTCTTGGCTCCGTCGCAACCACCTGTTTACTCTGCATAGGGTGTATTACTCTCCATTGCGTCTATCAAAGTTCCCCAATAATGATCAAGTGGCATGCCCTAGATGTGGCTTGGTAGCAGCATCAGATATCCATATGTTTTTTGAGTGTCCGTTTATATCATTATTTTGGAATGAAATCTGTGCCTCTCTCTCGTTAGCAATAGGCTCGCATGTTAACCCTAGTCCCATGTTAATTTTCTTTGGGATTATACCAGAGTTAGACGGCATGTGTAAAAAATTGGTTTTCTATAGTTGTTTGCTAGCCAGAAGAGAAATATGTAGACGGTGGAAAGATAAGACACCCCCTCTTTTTACCGATTGGCGTGCAGCAATGCTACAGATGTCTAAATTAGACATGGCTAGAGAAGGTAACCAACACAAGAGAAGATTTTGGCTGCTTTTGAATTGGTGATGGGGTTTTTTTTTTTTTTTTTTTTCCCATGTCCTATGATTTCGCTGCCTGTGGGGTCGTCTATTCGATCCTCGCCTTTTATACATACCCAACTAGGGCGACATCGGTTACAATCTGGGTTGTATTGAGCAGTACGCTAGTCCAGTTGGTACCATTTTTTCGATCATTGAGGTGTTAATGCTTGGCACTGCGGGATACCCCGGTAGGATCCAAGAAAGTCCCCCTCAGTTAATCTGGGTCAGTGTCTCAGTAATCCCCTCTAAACTGATCGTTATTGTTTGGTTTCCAAGGGCAAATATGAGGACACAAAAAAAAAAAAAAAAAAAAGTAATTTTTAGCCACTTACGCTATACAACGCTTTCCCTAATGTTGCACTCATTGGAGTGGGAATAGTCATTTTTACCTACCCGCTATCCAACACTTTCCCTACTGTTGCACCCACTGGAGTGGGAATAGTAATTTTTACCCGTACGCTATCCAACGCTTTCCCTACTGTTGCACTCACTGGAGTGGGAATAGTAATTTTTACCCACCCGCTATCCAACGCTTTCCCTACTGTTGCACTCTCTGGAGTGGGAATAGTAATTTTACCCCCCTACACTATCCAACGCTTTCCCCTTGTTGCACCCTTTGGAGTTGGAATAGTAATTTTTACCCTTACGCTATCCAACGCTTTCCCTAATATTGCACTCATTGGAGTGGAAATAGTAATTTTTACCTATCCGCTATCCAACACTTTCCCTACTGTTGCACCCTATGGAGTTTGAATAGTAATTTTTAGCCTCACGCTATCCAATATAATTTATATTTATTTATGTATTGTATAATATTTTTATTATATTATATAATGTTGTGTTAAATTAATTATTTAAATATTGAAAGTATATTTCATTGTTTTTATGTATTAAATATAAATATTTATTATTATTTATGTTATTATTTTATGAGTGTTGATGTATTTGTAATTTATTGTATTTGTTAATATTTTTAAATACATATTATAATTACATAAATATATATTACATATTGTATGTTTAATTTTAATTACATTTTTAACATTAAATAGGTATTATTTATTCATTTTAAACATTCTAAAATATTTTTACATAAGTTTAAATTATATAAAAGTATTATTGACTTTATATTTCTTTTTTTAATAACAAAAAACCGATATATTTAATTACGATATTTTTATCATCGATATTTTAGTTTCGATATTTTTGTATGTACCATGTTGTAGATAGGGTGTCGATATACTTGCCTTCGATATTCCAGCGTCGATATTTTGTCTGTCGATATCCTGTCTCTCGATATTCTGCCAGAGATTCTTTGAACATATCTCAGAATATCTGCAAATCCAGTTGACTACTAGCAACAAGTTAAACAAGGCCTTGGATTCAACTAATATTTTGGAGGCTTCAGTCATACTATTGATTCCACAACATTCAATTTTTCATCCTCAATCGGTTACATCTTACGTATTACCAACACTGTGATAGTACTTTCATACTACTGGGTCAAATATTGTAGAGGTGTGTATTACTGCAAGTGAAGCGGTCTGAGTTTTGTTGGCAGAGGCAGTACTGCTGTGGCTGCCATTTTCTATAGAGGAGATGTGCCTTACCTTTTCCAAGCAGAACATTGGCATGGTCCCAGGGTTGCACACGCTATGGTTGGACAATATGTCTGCATAAAGAAAGGCTCCTTGGTGATGGTTTCTATGCACCTGATCTGACTGATAGGCAACTTCCTTTAGAAGCACTACTACTTATAAAAGTCGACCCTGCTCTTATGGGTCCCATAGCTTTCATTTACAAAACAAATTCCCCCACACTATACGGGTACAATGGGCAGGCATGTCTGCATTCTGGTCCCTATGCTCTTGAGTCTATACATTAAAGGACCACAGAACATCTGCAGGGAGTGCAGGAGGTTAACATCCTTTTCACAGTGTGACTAAGGAGGTGGTCATCACTGCAAATCCTAATGTTATGCAGGCATAAGCTGGAGAAAGGAGATATTTACATTTTTTTGCCTGACAGGTTCTTGGAGGTTCTTGGAGTGCCATTTGCCACCTCTGAGGCTATGCCCAGTATCAAAAAAAGTTGCAAGGTGCTCGATCTGTCACCAAAGGTAATCTTGAGATTCAAGTGATATTAAGGATTGGTGCAAATAGCAAGGCCCCAGAAGATTATCAGAAGCTAACTGTAACTGCAGATTTATAAACAGCTTAACTTTAAGGCTGTGAAAAAGGTTGGTCCCTTATCCAAGGTAGAAAATGTCTTCCTGTGAAGTTTTCTTACCATCCTTAAAAGCAATCATAATTTTAATGCCTACAGAAGCAGGAGAGTGCTTAGATGTGGTGCAAGCTGGAGTGAGACTCCAGTTGACTGTGAGTCAGGCTGTGACTTGATCCGCTAGGGGCTTGTCAAGAGTACTGGAAATGGGAACAATCTCACAACATTCCGTTGCTGGCAGATGTCAAGAAGACTTTAGTAATTGATGATCTGTCCCTGGTCCTGTATGATCCAGGCCCTATGAACCCGTAACTCTCTTTGGATCAGATGCATTTTAGGTAATAGGCCAACATCTGCTGGACTTTAAAATGGGGGATGGGGAAGTTAGCCGTGGATGAATGTTATTGTGTCTGTTGAAATGGTGCCAAGTGGATAGTTGCACTTCTTGTTTTGCTCTGCATTTTTCCGTTGCCTATTTTTGAAGAGTCTGGTTCTTGTACTGATGCGTCAGGTGAAGTAGGTTAAGGAGGACATGGCAACCCAAAGGTGGCATTTGCTAAACCTACATTACTCAGCAGATCATAGAGGCAGAGGATGACATGCTTTGATGTCATAGTGTCACCCATTTATTTTAACTGATGATATTTATATTAATCTAATACAAATGCATTTTGATGTTTCAAATATTTTACTACACATTCTTTTATCTATAGTTGTGTGTTTCAAGTAAACAAATTAAATGTAATTTGTTGTTTGAGTGACTAGTTGGATCGATTGATTAATGGTAATATTGAAGCCATGCTTTACGTTTTTGTACTATATGATCTGGAAATAATTCAAAATAAATAACTGTTCAATTTCCAAGCATGTTCAAACATTGCAGATTCATTGCTAGTGCCACTAAATGCAACAATTCTTTCTGACTCGTGCACAATGCTAACCTACCCCAACAATGGCCTTTTTTAGGGCCCTGAACTGGCTTTAAATACTTTTCCGATTGAAGTGTTGTGTGAGTTAACAATGACGTGTTATAATGAGCACAACAACAACACAGAATTCGCGGGTCTAGGATAGAAAAAGTTTAGACCAACAATCAAAAGTGCATGAAAGAGGAGGTAGTCACAAATGGAAAAAAATCTCATTTAAGAAGATAGATTCCCATCAGTCACCGAAGTGATGTGCTTCATCATTTAATAGCATGGGTATTTCATCTCAGCTGCATACTCGTACAACCAAGGGGATGTATCTTTTTACTGTCAAAAAGGAAAAGCTCGCAGATGTGTGAGACAGAAGCCATAGCTAGAGCTGAGAGCAATAAAGCATAGCGCAGTATGGTGACTGTATGGTGCAGTTCAGTGATGTGTGAATTAAAATTGATTACCAGAGGAAAATTATGTTTATTCAGTATCCTATGGTGTCAAAAGTTTAAAAAGTGCAAAAAGGTGCCCTAAATAAAACATTTTTAGTGTTATAATGAGCTACATGTGTGTCATAGTCATTGGCAAGTAACCAAGGCAGGGGAGGATGCTGCAACTCCTAACGAGATAGGGGATAAGTAACCCGAAGATCAACAGTGCTCTCCCAGAGACTTGGGCATGGTCCAGCACCCTGCTTGAGCGTGCTACTTGTGCCTCCGTTGAAGTGCGGAATTGAAGTTTGGTGTATATGGAATCAAAGTACTGCCACATTCCATGTAAAGTATTTGAAGATAATAAAAGCTACGCTGAGAAGTCTATGCTTTGTTGGCCAAGAACCAGGTGGTTAGGCTGTAAAGAGAGGTACTGCACTACTACTCAACCTGAAGTTATACATCATATGGAGTGATAATGCTAAAGGCAGATGAAACCAGGTTTTGAAACAGCAGCAAATTTCAACAACAAATTACAAGATTACACTGCAAACAGAAGCACTGTGAGGCAGAAAACAACCAGGTCTCAGACAGCACAAAGAGACTCTTAAAGCGATACAGATGCAAGAAACGGTCATCTGTTTACCAGAACTGAGTAAAGAAAGTCATCATGCCTTAGCCCTGGACGGAGTAACACCAGAGGAAGCACCCGGGGTTGTGCTTCCAGAGCCATCCATACCAAAGCAGCATACCATCAAATCTGCTGAGTGGGGCACAGATCAACGCCAGAGATCTCCAAAATTCAGAAGCCAAGAATGGCTATTGGAGTTGTGAAAGTTTGATTTTTCCAGTGGAGGTCATGAAAGAGTTTGTGTTTCCTGTAATTATAAAAGATGACCCAGAGGCCAGTACATCACAAGGCCTCAGAGATAGCTTGCATAAACAAGATCAACAAGCAGCTTCGGAAAGAGCACTACTTTCCACATCAGTGCGCTCCACCAATGGTTACAATGCAGGTGCCATTTGATAATGACAAAAAGTTGAACATTGGCAACAGATAGACTGCCTATATAGAGACATTTGATGATTTCCTTGATGCAGTAGATGAAGCAAATAGCAATAAAAGTATCAAATACCTCAGGAGTCTTGCTGGTGAAGGTGTAAAAGAAGTCATAAAGAAAATGCAGCGAGCTGACAAAATTGAATAATGTCAATTCAAAGCAGCCCTGAATCTCAAGTTCAATCCAATGCCAAATGTAGATTAAAAAAGATAGATTTTCATATATTCCCTGTTTGCTTTGCTTGGAGAATATGGAGTTCCATTACCGGTCGTGCAGTAGCTCGTCACAGACCGCCAAAAAGCGTAGCCACAGCCTCAGCCTCAGCTGCAATTTGGCCGACACCAACCTGGTCTAGGCAAACCCACCAAAGGCCGTTGCGGTCCTGCAGCGTGGTGCCAGGTTTCTCTATCTCGATCAGCGCCCAGCGTTCATATTTTGCCAACCGATGGTTGTGGTGACCTGGTAGTACACCAGGAGCAGTAAGAGTCGTAGCTGCAGTTGTTGCCTTCACTGCAATTTTTCTTTTTTGTTGAATTCGGGCAGTCGTGAGGATGCACTATCCTACATCATCACTTTAAGACCTCGCAGCACTCGCAGCACCCGACCTGGACCGGGCTTGTGGCCCGGGCAGTGTAGGTGGGATCGATAGCAAATAAAAACATCAAGCAAAGAAGCGCCCCCGGGTGTTTTGCCCCCCACCCCGCCTACTATTATTATCTATCTTCTCTTTTTGATTTGTCCTAGAGAGGACTAAGGCGAGACGTGGGGGGGGGAGTGGGCAGGCACACTGTTTAGACTGTCTTCAGCTTCTTTCTTTTTGCTGGAGCGGCCGGTTTGCAGTTTGGCAAGCTGTATTCTGACAGAGCTGTGTTGAGGTTTGAAGACCAGCGACAAAAGAGGGGTAGCGCCTGCTCGAATTACCCATTATCCCCTGCGTGCCTGGCATCGTACAACATTATTATATTTGTCTGCACAACGCAATTAAGGATCTAACTCCAGCCACTGCCATTGACATCGGCATTGTTAAATTGTTACATCTTCAGCTACAGCTACAACTATTGCCTATTACCACTGCTAAAACTTTCCACCACCGCCTGAATGTCTTCACTTGGGGCCAAGGGCATTCCAAGGACTCAACAGCACCACAGGGCCAACAACCGGGAAGTGACTAAGAGGGCATACCCATTCTCCAGAGATGGAAAATATCACACAGAATATCCCATCAATGACGTGCCATCGCTACTGCAAAAAGGAAGGGTCAACAACCCAAGTTAAACACATCAAACCAAAAACTACCCGACGCAACGGTGGCTCCGACAACTCACGATGGATTACGTACACCTCTTCCTTCTGGTACACCTCCTTATTCTGATATAATGTTCAGCCTCATACTTGATAAGGAAAGCCTACTGAGAAGTCTCTCAACTTCAGAGACTCTGGAAGCTATTAAACCCATTAAAGACGTAGCCCCTGTATTTACACAGACTTCATCAATATCAACATCTAAGCATATGCACATAGTAAGGGCCGGCATGGACAGGAAAATGGCCACTCTCATTAGGAATGATGGTGCTCTAGAAACAGGGAAAAAAACGTCAATAGAGGATTACTTCCCAAAAAAACCTCTGCAGCATGCCCACCTAGATGCTCCGGACTCAATTGGGAGAAGTTAACCTACCGGAAGCCTAGTAGCTACCCCTACCACTACCTCCACTGCAGATATAATATTGCTTATAACCCTGCCCCCCAGAATTAACAGGCATAGTCAGGTGCACCAACAACTAATAAATAGTACTATATTAGACTGATCATCCGGAAGTCTTCTGGCTAGCATCCTGGCAGAAATCGATTTATAAAACAACATAATGGGAAAAGACCAAAGAGGTGAAAATGTTATCCACACTATAACTTG
This sequence comes from Lissotriton vulgaris, assembly GCF_964263255.1. Taxonomy (NCBI): domain Eukaryota; kingdom Metazoa; phylum Chordata; class Amphibia; order Caudata; family Salamandridae; genus Lissotriton; species Lissotriton vulgaris. The sequence goes on from NC_141695.1 coordinate 571,743,070, forward strand.
CTCTTCAACTTCCTTAGATAGTTCAATGAAGGCTCAACCCCTGCTTAAAAAACACAGCATAACTACGACTGCTCAGATTCACATCTGCAACTACGACTGCTCAGATTCACATCTGCGGGGAAATTTGAAGCGACACAGGACAATATAGCATAAAGGACGCAGCGTTAGGTCAACGGACCAAGCCGATCCTCACATCTCCAAAAGGGGCCAACGGAGTACAGATGCTGGTCAGGGCCTACTCAGGGCTCCGCCTTGTAGCAAGGATAAAACCATAATAAGTAATATAGAGCCAGAGGAAGCCTTTGAGCTACATGAGTTTCAACTACAAGCAGATTATAGCCCCAAGAGGAGCTTGAGCATAAGGGAAAATCAAACTTCATTTAATGTCAAAAGGACAAATAATATCATTAAGAAAGACACCCTATTCGCCTCTGTAAACGCCACTTTAGCCACCACAGTCAATGCTCTGACATGGCAGTCAGATAAACTGGAATTGCAACTCGACTTAATTCAAGCCTTGGCAACCTCAATCTTAAAAAGAGAGGAAAAATTCAGTTCCCTCAATGAGAGGCTAAAAACTGGTGAGGCACAGAAGTCCCTTGTCCACCATGGTCTTGCCATCAGATCGCGGAGAAACTATGTACCTTAAAAGACGCCCTGAACTTAATGATAATGGATGTAAAATTGGCCCTGAAAAGTACTCTCAGCAGGCCCCACCAAAAAACAATGGTTACAAAATCTAGTCAAACTGAGCATAGACTAACCTACAGACTGGAGGCAGCAGATAAGGAAACTTCACAGGCAATCACACAACCAGGCATGATGTTGCAGAAGAAAGCTTGCATAAAATCTTCTTTGCATACTCTAGTACTCTAGTAGCAAACCATGACCATGCAGGAGATGGTGCCAGAATCAAAGGTTAAAATTCCACTTGATAATCTCAAAGCTAAAACAAAAACAGAAGAAAAACAATGGTCCGTTACACTTTCAAAAAGAGCAAAAAAATGACTAAAGAAGGCCAGAAGTAAAGAAGAGAAAGAACGTCTCTCAAAGCAGCTCCCATCCAAATAAGATAAATTAGTTAACAACTCACTGAGCGTATACCCACTATTTAAAGGCAAAGGAAAAATGAAGAACATATCAGAAGCCACTCAATTGTCCCCTTTTCCTTTCCATGCAACCCTGGCTCTACCATCAACTCTACCACTCACACCGCCCTAATCAGATATAATGTAAATGTAAATGTGGGTGTACTTGTAAAGCGCACTGTGACTCCAAGGAGTATCCTGGCGCTGAAGACCGCTGGGGAACCCGTCATGGTTTTCCCTGTGAGATGGTCCCTTTCTGGGTATCTCCAAGGTGAAACCAGGCATCCCCAGTGTCTGTGGTGGGCCGTTGTAGAGATGAGGCAAGCTTAATGCCCAGAGTTGCCGAGTGTGTTCCCTGGTTAGAGTAGGCACCAAGGCGAGAATTATCGAGTCCGTTTGAGCCTGGTCCACGACCCTGCCGCGTCGGGGATTGAACCCTGGTCCCGGGCCGTTCTCTGCTTACGGGTCTGCCGGGTCTGCCGCCTCTAACCAGTGAGCCACACCACTCCACTCCACATATAGTATCTGTTAAGGTACTAAGCCCAGTAATACAGCCCATCACACTAGGAACACATTTACAGAGGATGCAACTACTTACCACGCAACAGCAGAAGGAAACCTTGCCCAGAAACAGAGGATTGACGATAAAGATCTTGACTCAGGACAATTGACAGCACCGCCATCCCATGGTACTGTGACATTAGCCTTCTCTCCACCCGGGCAAAAGTTCGATTATTGACCAAAGCCGTCCACTTCGCTAATCAGTTTTCATAACCCAAACACAGAGGGCGCAGCAACTACTGGGTCAGGCGCCGACACCAGTTTTGCATGAAGAAACTTTATCTGCAAAATAAAGTGACGATCCACAGAGAATATTGTTTGGGCTCAGCAAGATTAGACTGATTACCAACAAGTATCTCCCTCCACTTACACTCATAATGAAGGTCAAATATAAAAGCGCCCAGGACAGGACAACCTGTCCAAACTGGCCCTCATCCCATATTATCCCTCTGAAGGGAATCATGACCTCCTGAATCGCTCCAACCTATTAAGGCTGTTCCAGACAATCCCCACCAAACCCAAAATAGCATCTAATGACATCTTGAGTGTAGAGTTTAAATCCACCTTGGAGCGCAGTAACAGGAGGTAAGCTACAGTCTAAACACTAAAAACACACTTACTGGCAGAAGCCATATTAGCCTGCAAGCTTACCCTTGAAGATTGGGGCATAGGAATCACTCAAATCTCTCCACCCAAATATCTAGCGCCACTAAAAAGCCTATTCAATCTCTCCAATCCAAGAGCACACCCCTATAGTATATTAAGGGGGACTGGGCACTCTTCCTGCAATCCTCTGTCAGAAAACATACACATTGCTTGCGCCCATTCGTCAACAGGAAGCCCCATTAGGAAAATTGCACTAGGCCAGATTGGGGATGAACATGAATATCAACCTTTCAGGAATTGGGTATCACATAACCAATCCAGAAAAACAACAGCTTACTCCTAACAGTGAGAAATGTCCACCAAAGTCTCAACAATTCATAACTCTTCTGTCATAGAAAGTAGCTGGGCTATCAAGACTACTAAGCTTATATACGGCAAAATCACTACTAATAACATCTGATGTCCTCTGTCTACAAGAAACGTGGTCATTAACTCCAACAATAATCGCAGTGCATCGGGAGGCTTGTCAATTTATCTTACTTTGAATATGAAATTAACAAAAACTCCAATTTCGACCCAAAATGAGATGCTCCAAGCGCTTATACTGCAGAGATTGAATACATCTGCCCCATGAATTAAGATCCTCCTGATTAATGTCTACTTCAATAGCTTTGGCTCAGCACAGGCTAAAAGGCTGACAGCTATGTGACAACCTGGATCAACTTCTTTGCGACCATGTAAACCATGAAGTAATAATTTGTGGTGGTTTCAACCTGCGATATCTAGCTTTTTTAACACTGACAGTTTACCCCCAAACTCTTCGAGTAGCCCATTAAATAAAGTTTTAAGCAAACATGGACTCCAGTCTACACAGACTAAAGCTAAAAACCCTGAGCCGTTAACACAGTCTCTAAAAACTTTTGGGAGGATAAACACTATCAACTATGTCTTTGTCTCTGAAAAACTAATGAAACACCTGGAGAACTTTAAAGTACACTCAATTAAAAGTGACCACTTTCCACTCTGGCCAATTTTTAACCTTCACCTATTCACTCGCGAAGATCACAGGGTATTGGTATCTCCCATAATGAAGAAACAGTACATTTAGTCAGAAGAATAAAATGGGTCCCGGCAACCTCCAGAACACCTCGGAAAGATACTATCGGACAGTCTCTACACGCCCAAAGTGGTGATTAATTACTTAAACATTGGGCACCCATAATCAGAGGCATCCATGAATCATTGCATTCACGCCCAAGGTGCAGGCGACTGCAGCTAAAATCCCTTAACAAAAAATAATCTATAATGACGAGCTCACTGCTTATCCACAAGCTGATGAAGGCATGCAAGAAAACTCAGAACCAACAAAAGAAAGCTGCATTGCGATTGGAACTTCAAGGCACAAGAAAACAACATAAGCAATTGGTATGGCAGGACAAAAATCAGCAAAGAGATAAGGATTTGGCAAAATGTTTACTCGATTATGAGCAAGCACAACCAGGCTGACTTATGGAGGTATATTAAAAACAAAACATGCCAGGATGCTACAAGGATTAACATCATCAATGAAGAAATGTGGACCTTGCACGTAATAAATGCTATATGAAGTTGCACAACCGGAAGCCTTTTCATGCGAAACCTTAGAATCAAACAGCTGTGACCCCAAGTATACTACTAATTACATTAAAAAATTGATACACAGGATACGAGCCTCAGGATCTTCCAGCTCAACTGTTTAAAGAAGATCCAGGAATATGGTCCTCAATAATTTCTTCACTTTATACTACTTGTTTTAAGTCTCATCAGGTGCTTGATAGCTGGAGAGGATCAATATTACACCCAATCTTCAAAAAGGGCAACTGACAGAATCCTACTAACTATCGCATGATTGCCTTACTGGACATAGATGCGAAGATCTATGCAATTTTAAATGTCCTTGAGACTTGTGCAACAACAAATGTAATAACTCTATTCTGCCAGGCTTTATATCGAATTCTTCTACACTGGATAACATAATCATTCTATCTTACCTTATCCACCAGGTGAAAACCAAAAAATCATTAGCCCTCTATGCATGTTTTGTGGACTATTCGTCAGCTTTTGACCTAGTGGATAGGGGTATCCAATGGAACAAACTTCAGGCGTGGGGCATACTAAGAAACCTGTTTAATGCCATTATATCATGATACTCATCAACCTGGGTGAGGGTTAAGCTCTCAAACACTGTGCTAACCAGGAAGATCAATACTAACCAAGGACTAAAGCAAGGTTGCCTTCTGGTCCCAATGTTGTTCAATCTATACACAGCAGACATGTTTCCGGCACTCAACAACACCAACCTTGTGCCGCCCAAACAAGGAAGAACTAAGATCACGATATTGCAGTTGCAGACGACATTGTTCTGCTTGACAATTAAAAAATAGTGCTCCTGAGAGACCTAAATGCTGTACACATATACAATATGGAAAATAAAATGATAGTAAACGCCTCCAAAACTAAGGTGATAAAATTCGGAAGGACGGGAAAGCAAACAACTTGCACTCAGCCTATGGGCCCCTTAAAATTCAAAGGAGCAAAATCCTATAATTACCTGGGCACATGGTTTTCGGCAAATTGCGCAGCCAATACACATCTGAGGCTGAGCCACTTGAAGGATAAGGCTGCATTAATTACAACCAGACTCTGCCAACTGCACACAGCCCTTGAAAGCCCTACCTCAGGCCCAATTCGAAAAGTGCTCAGGGCTGTGCTACCATCTGCAATCACCTATGGTAGCGAGGCCTTTCCGGGACAACTTTTAAAACGATGACAAAACTACATCTAAAAGCATACAAAACAGAATGTAAGCTGCCTTACTACACCAAGTGCTCTCTGGTGAGACTTGAGTTTGGTCTGGAGGGCATTGAATGGTCCACCATGGGGTACTTTCTAAAATACTATTACAGATGCATCACGGCCACGCCCTGGACCTTGAAATGTATTTTGCAAAATGTATTCAAAATCAAAAACAGTCCTTGGTCCTCTTACTTGACGGCAGCAGCCTCTCTTCAAAGTGATCTGACTGTTTTAAACACTTCATCACTTACTCATACTGCAGTAAAAAGCATATTGAAAATAACAGATAAACCTTCTACCGGAGACAGCGGACATGGAAAATATCAAGACCACACCGCCGCTAAGGGCCGTGGCAGTATCATACGACAATGACTGCCACATTGTCCTCCGTGCACAACCATATCTTAATTGTAAAAGCCTGTTTAACCCAAATTCTGGCCCAGAGCCTCCTGGCTCTACAAATCGAAGACTTTAATCCAAACTGGTCACTGTTCTCTAATATTGTTGAGTGCAGATTATGCGGCTTTAAATCTGAAACTTTTACACATTTACTATACTGTTGTCAGTCACTGCTGCACTTACGGAGAATTCTATTAAAGCCACGTTTTTAAACCATGGCATGAGAACCAGCAACAATGCAATGAACTGGATTTTTAGCCCCATGGTTCCCGCTGAACTGGCAGGAATTGGCAAAGATAAAATGGCTGCCTGAACTTTCCAGAAGAGATATTCTACGCACAGCCACAAGGCCAATCAGCTGAGGCAAATTGACACCAAACAAAGTCAATCGTCATCTAAATCTTCGTCAAACAGTTCTTCATTATCCATGTCAAGTGAAAGTGAAGAAGAGGGTTGTGCCATGTCAAAGTTTGCCTAAGAGAAATGTGAGCATGTTGGACTGGCTGCATGAGAGGGAAAATTCTTGTTCAAGAAAAGTCAACATGACAAAACACCAAAGTCATTCAACATTGTCCGTAAATCACACTAAAAGTCAACAAATACTCAATACCTTTCATTATCAATCCAATACTCTTTATTTCTGTAATAAACCATAAAAGAGATGCATAGTAAAAATACAATATCTGCATAAAGTTAAAATAAACATCAACAGAATAAAAATATCAAACAATCCACCAGTTCATAAGAATAAAGATAAAATTCATGTGTGACCCTTGCAGGTCCATAAATACAACAAGATCAAGGAAAGGAAGTAGGAAAACCTTACAAATAACTGCCTGGGTTATAGGATCCAGTAGTAAGTGCCAGTTTAGTTTGAGGCAACATGCTATTGTTTCTCATCAAACAAGTATGAAACAGAAATCTTGACAGCACAAATACCAGGTATGGGGTCGTGCCAGCTGGAAGGGTCTGAAATGCTTTCTCATTCCTTGTAGTGTCTAGTTCCCTGCCGATAGGAATCAAGCATTTTACAAGAGATCCTTCATAAGCTGTAAAGAAGAATAGCAAATGGGGTACATCCTCCCTCTAGTAATCACTCATGTAACACGCAAGGTCTGTGCTATTCAAAGGTCCTAACCATTTTGACTAAAAACAATTGAGGGGCAGATACCCATGTCTGAACTGGACATAGAGCTTTTTTGGCGCCATGTCATCACAGACGTTTTCCAGGTGATAATTATATTTTATTGAGCACCTGTCCACAGAATCATCCCAGAGATTGGGCAAGCCCATCCCCTTTAGGGAGTCTTTGACAAATTTAAACCTTGGGAGTTTGGTTGCATTTGGGTAACTGAGAATTTGCTCTAGCCCACTTCGATATATATCAAAAGTTCAGGAGTGGCCCAAATGCATCTCCAAGAAATCAACAGGCAAAGTTCTATATTTTCAGTGATCGGCTTGAGTCCCAAATCAAGCCTCAGTGGTAGTATGGGAGTGCTGACCGGTAAACACAAAAACTGCCTTATAAAACTATTTTCTACCATTTTCAAGGCATTTTGTTTTTTGTTGCCCTAAATCTCTGCACCGTAAGGGCACCTGCAAGTGCCTGGGTCAAGTATAGTTGGACAACAGGCAATACAAATTTACAAAGGGACCCTTTGTATAGCTTTAATAACCCCTGCTTTGCTGCTCCAGTTTTTATCTTCTTTTGGCAATTTGTGATGACCAATCTAGCTTCTCATTTTAGGTAATCCCAAAATAGTCAAAAAGGTCTACCTGCTCCAAGTGTACTTTGTCCAGGGTGGTGTTTGAACTCTTGGAACACAGAAATTAACAAAACATGAATTTGGTTTACTGATATGAATTTCCAGTCTCCTTATCTGGCAGAATCTTCTGAAACCGTCAAGTAGTTTCTGAAGCCCCGTAAGGGACTTTGAAAGCAGAAGAGTATCATCAGCCAACATGAGAGCCAGAACCCTCATGCCTGCTAGACAAGGAGCGTCATTATCACTGCTATTTAAAAAGTCCACTAAATCATTTAAAAACAAGATAAAAGGGGTGCGAACCAAAACACAACCCTGTATTATGCCAAGCTTGAAAGAAATATGCTCAGTGACCAACCCGCTGACCACAACTGTTTTGCGCATAGTTATTTTAATAGCAGTATCTCTATTATACTGCACAAGTAAGCTGGGATGCCCAATTCAGCTAGAGGTTTTCACAACCGACTTCTAGGGGCCAGGTCGGACGCAGCTCTAAGGTCAACAAAAACTGCATAGACCCTACCCTTCTCAAAAGGTACAACCTTCCAGTAAATTAACTCCAGTATGAAAACCTGGTCAACAGGGAAAGTATTGGTTTGAAGGGGACAACGTATGTTTTCTTCAAGCCAGTGCTGAAGCCTACATAATATCATCTTGCTAAAAAAGGTTTTGGGTGGTATCTAATAGACTAATTGGCCTATAGTTGGCAGGGTCCAAGGGGCAGCCCTTCTTGTAAATGGGAAAAATCTCTGTTCCAGCCCATGTTTTGGGAAAATAGCACTAAAACCACAGTAAGATAGGGGGTCCAGATGTTTAATTCAGATGCAAACAGATCACCTGGGATCTTGCCAATACCCGGAGCTTTGCATGGCACCATCTTTCTTATGGCCTCTTCTACCTCCATACACGTTATCAAAGGAAAATCATCTGTAGCCCTCACTGGCCCAAAATACAGGGGAATGACTGGATGTTCCGGGACCGGGTCCTTATTTATTTTATGTCGGTATACATTTGTAAAGTTGGCTATCCAGGCCTCTCCTGCAACGTTGTTGTCAATTTAGATCTTCCTTCCTTATTCTCAGTGACTATTAAGTTCCAAAATAGAGTTTGGTTGTTGTCCGTTGCAGCTGCTAAGTGGAGTCCCCAGTTTTGGCTATTACATTCCCTTTTTGCCGTTACAAGAACAGTTTTATATGTAACTCTTTTCCTAGATATCTTCCCTCCTCGTGGATCAGAGCGTTCTTGGCCATGCTACATTCTTTTTAAACCAGTATGGTACACTAATCCTTGGCCCTTGTCTTCTAGCTTCTCTGAAAAAGTCCACCTATAGGCTAGTAAAAAGGGAGTATGTTTGTCTACAACGTTTGTTACAGCTGTTTCTTAAAATAACCCTGGGCTCAGAGTAAAACATTTCTCCAGGGATTGTCCCACCTTAGTATATATTGATCTCAGGGCACTCGTGGACCTAGCCACTGCCTGCTAATGAATTCTGTGCAGCATGAGCCCCAGGAACAATTTGTAAAGTGCATTTGGGCGTGAAATGGTGGTGTCAGCAGCTCCTGCTGAGGCACTGATGAGGATTGTGGTCTGCACCTTCCTTCAGCTGTACAATTGTCTTGGCGCTGCAGGAGCCCAAGTAAAGATTTGTAAAGCGCCTCTGGGCGCGAACTGATGGCGTCATCGGCTTCTGCCATGGAAACTGATGGGGCATGTGGTCCCTTCCCTCCCTCCAGATGCATGACCCTCTCATTCATTATCAACAGTGGTGTGTCAATTAATATAATGCCTAAGGAAAAATACAATGAACTATCTCTATTGCCACGACGTATGCCATTGAAAACTAAAGTGTATACTTGGGCTGTATCAACGCCATTAAAAATTCAAGGTTAACATGTAGCACCGATGAAACACAAAGAAACACAAGTACAAGCTGAAATTCAATGTACTACAAGGTACAGTGTACGGTGCCTGTTTACTCAGCTTCAGCATAGCTGCTGATATGGGACTGACATCAGGTAACTATAACATGAATGCTCATCATCAAATAATAATTCAGTTCCCTTTGTTGTTTCATGGGTTGGGAAAACTCAAAACTATGCAAGACTCATTAGACATTATAAGGACACCTGTCCTGTTGCTCAAAGAAGCAGATACATTTCATTTCATTTACAGGAAGCTGGTGCTCAAACTCAAACATGATTTTATTGAGCACTCCAATGATCTAAAGCACAGTGGACCATTGACAGAGCTGTACGCTTCTGTGTGGCAATGCATCAAGCAAACAAGGCATTTGAAACGGATTGAAATCCAGGTAGTGCCAACATTATACCTAAATTGAATGGTGTGAAGGTATTCTATTGCCTTGATCTGAATAAAGGGTATCATGAGTTGGAACTTGAGGAGAATTGCAGGTACATTACAAACATTTCTACATATATTGCTCTTATCCATTACAACAGACTAATGTCAATTGACATATCATATAGCCAGTCAGGAATACTTTCAATTATAGTGATGACATATTGGTTTTTGGAGCTACACAGAAGAAGCACAGTAAAGCTCTCATGCAAGTGTGTTGTTTGCTCGCGGTTGCAGGATTAACTTTGCATGCTGAGAAATATGAGTTCCATAAGGCAAAATTAAAATTGACAGGCCATATTTTTTCGGGTCAGGGCATGACACCAGATCCAGCTAAAGTGCAAGCGGTGTCACCTGCCAGTCCACCACCAAGATGTTTGTTTCTATGTTCTGCTCATTCCCTGACATGGCCAGCTATTGGTTAATATATACACAACACTTAGCCACTGTAAGTGTGCCATTAAGAGATTTGATTAATAATAATGTTTCTTTTCATTGGTCACATGAATGCGAGTAAAGTTTCCAGAAAATCAAACAAGCTATTGAGAATGCTACTGAAATGGCATACGTTGATCCAAAGCTTCATACCAAGGTTTTGTTGATGATAGTCCTGTCGGGTTAGGCGCCATGCTTGCACAGCATGGCTGGCATTCAAATGCTCGAAGACGTTTTATGACATATGCAACAGGCACGGCCCATGCAGGGCGTTATACCGGGGCGGTGACGTCAAGCAGGGGAGAGTCAGGGTGGGGGGTTTGAAAAATGTGAGATATGGACCATTACAGGTAAGTACTGAAAAAAACAAAAAACGAATTTCGTTGCCCATGCTGCATCGCCAAATGTGATGCAGCGTGGGCAACGAAATTCAGGGTTTTTTTTCTCGGTATTTACCTCTAATGGTCCATATCCTGCCTTTTACAACCCCCCACCCTGACCCTCCCCTGCCTGACGTCACCGCCCCGGTATAATGCCCTGCACGGGCCATGCCTGATATGCAAGCAGATGTTTGTCCCAAACTAAGCATGCGCATTCACAGCCTGATAAAGAAAGCATAGCTGTGGTGTGGGAGTGTAACATTTACACGTGTTCTTGCATGGGAAGTCATTCACCCTTGTGACATCATCAAGCTTTGTTGACCGTCTGGCAATCCAAAGGCAAAAATGCCTCCTTGCATTGAATGTTGTGGTCTGCGATTACACAAAATTCAACTGCACCATCAATCATTGTCCAGGGAAAGATTAAAAGCCAGCAGATAACTTCTCACAATTATTCTACAGTGCCCTGACACCCCTTGCAAGATGGCTGACACATAAATAAATATTATTGTAAAATCAAGCACCCCAGCTGCCATTTTGTGTCATGGAATCCTTCCCATAAAATGAGTCTGGTCTCCACATCTCGTTGAGCGAGTTGAACAAGAATTGAAGGCTTGTCATCTGTGCAGCTGCCTGTCATTAAAAAAACACTCAACAGACCTTAAACATGTCAGAGTTGTCACAGCTGGTATAGAAAAGAACTGCTTTTATGTATTTTTTTATTTTATTGGAAAAGTTACTAGACCCGGAGCGCTTTACATGAGTTACAGCGAGTTACAGGTTACATAGTTACATCACTTAAATCAAGAGTCACAGGGGGAGGAGGAGGGGGAGGGAGGGAATTCACAACGGGAAAAACGAGGAAAACAATGTCAGATGTCCGGCTGGGTAGGTGACGGCTGGGTAGGTGACGGCCGAGGGGGTGAAAACAGGGCCAGACTCCTCTTTAGCTGCATATGACAGCTCCACCGGGCATCAGCCAAGGTTGCTTGTGTATCGAGGTGAGTACAAACAGATTTGACGCCCATGGGACGTCGTCAAAGGTCCAACAGGAGTTCAGAGGAACGTTATTTATGAGTTATATATAGTGCTGGCTAGACCCGTAGGTATAAGAGCACTTTACATTAGGCTACACAATGTTGCAGAGAATGTTACAGAGAATGAAAACAAATACACATGGTGCAAGGGTGCCTGCGCCGGCGCATGGCTGCAGTTTGTGCACCAGCGCAGGGGATAGCACAGGAATGTAACATATTATTGTAAATATGTCGCATTCCTGTGCTTTGGAAGTGCTGCAGCGTGGCGCAGCCAAAGGGCTTACGTTGCTGCGCTGCAGAATTTCCTTGTAGATCTGCCCCTAGGTGTTTTGTGGGTGCGCTTGAAAGTCACATTATCAATTATGATAAAATTTAAACACTTGTTATTTGTTCAATATAATTTTCACTGCTTTTGCAAAATGTGTGCCATTACATTTAGATTGCTAAGTAGAACTTTTTTCTGTGCTGTCTTCAAAGGCAGGATATCTCTTGATTTTCTTTTCATGACACCAGATTCTTTTTTTTTTCTTCAGATGATGAGGTGGTCAGTGCTGTGTTTGACCAGACAATGTGTCTCTCCAGTCATTCCTCAAAAAAGCAGGAAAAAGAGATGGCATTCTTTGGGGCAGAAAAAGACAGTGTCTATTCAGAGGATAACTTCTTTTGTCATTGCCGTAGTGGCCAATTTCTACTATCCGAATCTAATGTTGAGTTCATGCATGTGTCGGTGGGCTTACATCCCAGATCTACCACTCTTCTATAGTCTCTTCTTTTTGCTTATTTGTTTTCTAGCTTTCATCTGGCCTTTCTCTGTTTATCATGTAACCTGATAGAAGAGATAAAGGTCCTGGTGTTTACAACAAGAGGACATCCTCCTCAGCATTAGAAGTTAAAAAGAGGAATATTTGTCCTTCTAATAGAAGGGTTATGATGAGTATTTTACTCCAAATATATACAGAACACCTAAACTATTGTTAATAGAAATTGTCGCTGATGTCTGCAGGAAATAAAGAGAACAAAACAGGCAATAAATAAGTTTCGGACCAAAGTTCCAAACGATAATAAAAGTACACTGCAATCCTGCACACCTGTCATCTTTGACATGGCACAAGGTGTTTTCATATTTTCTTTTTTGATTGCATACACATTTTTAAAGTAATGTAGGCAGATGGTGGTGTATTTTTAGTAAGTAGAAAATGTCAGTGACCTCCAGAAACTATTTTTTAAGAATACTGAGGCTAAGGAAAATTAGGAATATTATAGCTTACTTCAAATTTGTTATGTTTCAGGGTTTATGTTGATTGACTAACCATTTATGAATGAATATGAATGAATGAATAAAGCTTTATTTCGATATAAAAACATATCATAAAAGCTGCATTTTAAGACAATGTAAACAATATATAACACATACAATATAATGCAAAATTTTTTTACATATTATACAGTAAAAGCAGGGTGGACATATGAGATTCTTTATGCAGAGGAGAAGGGAAAATAAAAACATACTACTGTAACAACAGTTTTTTTGCAGTTCGTAACCGCCATGCCCAGCCTAAAAATTTTGCCAAACAACAGGCGAAGAAGGGTCTTGAATCAGTGCTCAATATGCGTAGCGCTTCTGCATGCGATCTTGTTCCCAGGGTTCTACATAGTGGTTTTAACCACAGCTTCCTTGGTGCAATGTAGAGGTTACATTCAAACAACAAGTGTGCAACAGTTTCGACCCTAGCTTCGCAAAAGGGGCAGTATGGCACCGTCTGCAATGGCGGTTTCCAGGATGAAGTGAATTGGCAAAGAGGGAGAACACCTAACCTGAATTTTATATACAATGCTCTGTCTCCAGAGTTATGAATGGAGTCCAGGTAGGGTTCTCTAAAAGGAAGATCTTTAATTAAGAGGAACTGTGCGACAGTTTTACAGTGATTAGGATTGCGCAGCAGTTCATTGTCTAGCCACAACCAAAAGGCTTTTTTTAATATTTGTTTTGGGGGTGAGGTTTTATTAACCCAGTGATCTCCTAGCCCCAATTTATAGACAAGGGATTTAATATCTCTGAGCCAAGCGATCTTGTGACAACCTGCATGGGACAAAAGATCATCCAGGGCCTCTGCATAGCTTTTGAGTTCTGGGACATTGCGGATTCTAGACCATAATAGGAGCGGGCGTAGTTTTGCTTGATCGCAAATCGGGCGTGACCCGGCATCAAGCATAATAGGGATTGTAGGGGTACTGTGGGGCAGCCTCAAGAGGTCTTTATGAAAGTTGTTATCAAGGGAGGCAAGGGTATCAATTTTCTGCGAGCCCCACAGTTCCGCGCCGTATAGTGCTGCGCTTACCACCCTTGCCCTATAAATGTCTAGAACAGCCCCAATAGGTTTCAGTGGTGAAGCTCTCTGTTGTTTAAGCAGGGCTCCAGCTACCCTCTTGTGCGCGAGGAACACCTTCTGATGATGTGACCTCCAACTCATGGAATCGGATAACCGAATACCCAGGTAGTCGAATTCCTTGACTCTCTCCAAGTGCACAGAATCGAGGACAGGGGTAGCGATTGCTTTTTTTGGGGGATTAAGCACAAGGAATTTGGTCTTTGCTATGTTAATGGCCAAACCTTTGTCATCACAAAAAGATTTAAAACTAGATAGCAATTTTTGAATGCCCACTGGAGTCTTGGAAATTAGAAGGGTATCGTCCGCGAACAGGAGCGTTGGGATTTTTTTCCCCGCCAGGGTCGGAGCATCAGATGGATCTCGTAATAGGTGCTCCACCACTCCGTTAACATAAAGAGAAAACAGAGTGGGGGCGAGTACACAACCCTGGCGGACGCCCCTGTTGACCGGGATGCGAGATGTTTTTTCGCCTTGGGAACCCCATCTAATTTGGGCAAAATTGCTATCGTGGAATTTTCTCAGTAAGGCTAGTAGATATGGTGGTAGGCCTAGCTCATTGAGAGTGTTCCAAAGTGATGCTCGTGGGACCAAGTCAAAAGCTGTGCGTAAATCGATAAAGACCAAATACAAACTCCCCCCACCCAACACCACCACTTTCCAGTAGAGAATAAGGAGGCGAAATGTTTGTTCAATAGTGCCAGTTCCCTTCCGAAAACCTGCTTGAAGGTTAGACAGTATCTGGTTTTCTTCTGCCCACTGTAATATCCTATTTAGGACAACTTTGCCCGCCACTTTTTGGGTAGAGTCCAGCAGGCTGATAGGGCGGTAATTCGCTGGCTCGTCCCTGGAGCCTTTCTTAAAGATGGGGACCACTTCCGCTCCCCTCCAGGAATCAGGAAAAGCGCCGCCTAGCAGGGCCTCGTTTAGAAGGGAAGTGATCAGCCTGCTCCACCACGCCGGGTAGGTTTTCAGCAGATCACCCGGGATTCCGTCGGGGCCTGCAGCTTTATTGGAGACAATGCCCTTAATTGCAAGTTCGACCTCCTGCTTAGAAAAGAGGTCACCGCTGCTTGTGGGAACTATTGAGGGAAGAGACAAAGGAGCCGAAATATTGTCACCAGCCCCCAGTGGAATCGAGTACAACTTGGAGAAGTGGTCAAACCAAGCGGCACCGGAGATGTTACAGGTTATTTGGTGATCAATGGGCTTTTCCCTGGCTCTTAGTAAGTCCCAAAATTCTTTGGCATTTCTCTTTTTACTTGCTTCAGCCAGATCCCGCCAGAAGTTTAGGTCGTATGCTTCTTTTGCTGCTGTTATAATTTTTTTGTAGGTCTTCCTGGCAGCCCTTACTTTGTCAGGATCCTCCTTTTTTATTGCCGCGATAAGGGCCCCTTTTGCTTCTCGGCATTTCGAAGAATACCACGATGACCTGGACGAACAAGCACCGTTACGGACAGCCTTGGAGCTTGTCTGGGAAATAAGGAAAAGATCACTCAAGGCCTCCATTGTCTTTACGAATAGGGGCAAAGTCCTTCCGTCTGTGGGGATCAGTGCATCCAGCCTAGAGTCAGCCTCTAACAAAATAGAGGCCGCTTGCGATAGCCTCCCTTCGTCCTCCGAGACTCTTGCCCACTTCAGGCGCCTGCTACAATTAGAGGGAATGATTTCACGGGAGGTTTTCCACTTATGCTCTGATCCAACGAATGACCCTTCTTTCCATGGGCTGGTGATTGAGATCGAAAGTGGGTTATGGTCACTGTCGCTAGATGTAATGACCTCCATGTCTTGGTGAAAGGCCCACAAATTAAAATTAAGCATAATAAAATCAATTCTTGAGGTCCGACCAAGTCTGTTGTAAGTGTGGGCTCCATTAGGATCCGATTTGGAGCGACCGTTGACTGATCTTAGGTTGTGTTCTAGGCAAAGGGCATTGATTTCTATTGCACTTTGAGTCCATTTGGGGATCGGATCAATATTTAAAATAGGGATACCTCTCTTGGAGTCCTCTTCGAAGGTATCCAGAACATCGTCCCTAGACAATGGCTCAAAGCAACAGTTAAAATCACCCGCCAGCAGGACATAAGAATCAATATTACAAGAGGCTAGATCATTACTTAGGCCTGTGGATGTTAATCGTGAAGACCCACCATTAGTGCCCCTCAAATAGATGTTGAATAATTCAAGGGACCTCCCTCCTTTGCACTGTAATGACAGCCATTGTAGGTCAAGGGATTTAGTAGACCTTTGGGTGACACCTAGCCTTAGGGCGATACTAATCCAAATCAATAGACCGCCTGAAGGGCGACCTTTAGATCCAGGAGACTGTACGGCTGGGACAAAGTAGGTCGTAAACCCCACTCTGTGCTTTGGTTCCTGGCACCAAGTTTCCTGAAGGAGGCAGATGCTGTATGGCTCTAGGAATGCAATCCAGTCTGGATTATCGAGGTTACGATCGAGCCCAGCCACATTCCAGCTCAGGACCTTTATTGCCACTGGATCAGATGCATGCTGTAAGGGGGCAAGGGTAGGTGGAGCAACTTCAAGAGCAACAACTCTATGAACATCTAGTTTAGATTTAGAAAACTGCAGGGGAGGGCTCTTGGGTGAATCAACCCCGTACACCTCTACAGCACTCCCTAGACTCAATGGTTGAAGGGTCGTAAAGGATGAAACTATGTTACCTTCTAACGTATGAGAGACTGAAGTGCCGGAGGGCATCAGCTCTACCTTATGATCCAGACCATTTGTGCATCCCCCTAAGCCCACTACGGGGTATGAGGGTACGTGCTCTAGTGGGCTTCCGACAGACAGATCAAAAGAATTATCAGGGTTGTGCTTAAAACATTGGCTAGAGAGTCAATCCACCTCCTCCAGGCCACCATATCTGTTTGAGGTGGGAAAGCCATTCCAGAGTGGCTGGAATTGATTATGGGCTTTCGGATGGCTTTTCCAGGGTTGGTGTTGAACTATGGACCAGTTATCCGCTGGAATATGCTGAAAGCGGGGTGGGTAAAAAAAAGACAGGGGTCTAGGTATTACGGGGGACCCCTCAAGACCAGGCCAGGAGCAGATAAAATGTGCCGTATGCGGGTCCTCGAAGGTCACCACAATGCAGTCCCCTGGGCTAGATTTCTTTGTGGGGCCCACCCAGCGAGTTCTGCGCACCATCAGTACTCTGCTTTTCTGGCCGTTGGGAATAGGTCTATTATTATTTAGCCAGTACATGATTTTATTTTTTAGCGACCAGTGGTTCTCATATTGGTCTGCTCCAATCTGAGGGACGCCCGTTAGGACCACCACATAGTCGTTGGCCTCAGGGGGAAGATCAATATATCCCCCTTTGAAATTTTCCTTCAGAGGCGGGTCCTGTACGGTACCAATGGTGGGTTTGGGCTGGGCATCAGATTTGGGCTTACATGAACTGGACTCTGTAGATCGTTGAGGAGCTTTAGGTTTGGTGGCAGGAGGGATTTGATTCACTGCCACCGACCTTGGCTTGGGTATCGGGCGGGGAGGGGGTGGTGCTAGGGGCGGGTCACCCTGTCGAGGTGCGGCTGAATTACAAGGGAAAACATCCTGCGATTGAGTAGAGGAAATTGGACATATGTTATCCGGGGGAAGCTGCCCCTGATTTTCAAGGGTTTTTAGACCGAGAGTAGCCAGAGCGATAATACTTTTTTCCATCTCGAGCAAGTTATTCTCTATTCTCGAGAGTCTAAGATCGAGAGGGGAAAGAAGTTTCTTTAAGCTTGTCCAAACCAATTCAATAAATGCCCTATCATTGTTACCTAACCCATCGGTCTGCAAGCCCTCGGTCTCTTGGGCCATGCTGGGTGAGATGGCTTCTGGAACCACTGTACCTCCCTCCCTAGTTGTTTGAGACCCCATACTTTCTCCTTGGGAGACATTTGGTGGCACGTTAAGAGATGGGGCTCTCGAAATAGTTAGGTTTTGGGGAGGCACAATTTTCGCCTTTTTACGAGCGTAAGCAGTGCCCGCTCTACGCTTTCTTTTAGGTGGTTTACTATTAATGGGATTTAAGGGCGACTGGGGGTTAGGAGTCGTAGTCTTGGCGCATAGAGTAGCCACAGGTAAGGGTTTGGCATCTTCTACATTAGTAGATTGCTCTAGCTGTGGAGAGGTGGTGGAGTTAGATGAGATCCGATGAACAACAGCCTGTGTGACTATGCCTTTAGGGACAATAGGGCGTTCTGGCGTAACTGCAGTGGCTATGTGGCCTAGCGAGGATTTTTTTGAGTGTGCTATCACTTGCGACAGGCGTCTAGCAGCATCTAGTTCTAATGATACCCGGGTTTGCAATTTAGAAATTTCATTGTCAATGGCAATGTTAGTGCGGGTGATGAAGTCATCCATGGGACCGCTGGTTTGTGGGACAACCTTGGAGGTCTTACTCCGAGTTGCTCTAGTGCTCATTTTGTGTTGTGCAAGTAAAAGCAAGTCTAAAAATAAACGAAGGGGGGTGGGCCAGACCAGACCTCTACCGTCCTCTAACGGCCTCAAACGGCCCTGTCTTCGCCCGTGCTGCGTCCCGCGCTGCGGGAGTGACAAGCCAATTTATAATGGGCGTGTGGGGCGGAAGGGGTGGGGGGAGGGCCGGCGGGGAGAGCGGACCGGATGTTACTCCGTGGTCTTCGCAGGGACTCCTGGATAACGGAGTCCCAGCACACTCGCAGCCCACGCCTTTCTTCTTACCCCTACCTCTGCTTCCAGTGTCCAGGTGCTGGTGGTAGCACACGCACTCCTGTGCGCAGCGGCTCCCGCGGAGCGGGAGCGGCAAGCCGTGTGGGCGGAACTGCCCTCAGAACTCCTCAGCAAAACAGTGAAACAGGGTGAGCCTCTTCACGAGCAAAAGCAGCGTCCCACGGGGGTGGTGGTCAAAGCGCCCTTTAAACTGTCAGATGGGCGGGGGGAGGGCCGGCGGGGAGAGCGGACCGGATGCTACTCCGTGGTCTTCGCAGGGACTCCTGGATAACGGAGTCCCAGCACACTCGCAGCCCACGCCTTTCTTCTTACCCCTACCTCTGCTTCCAGTGTCCAGGTGCTGGTGGTAGCACACGCACTCCTGTGCGCAGCGGCTCCCGCGGAGCGGGAGCGGCAAGCCGTGTGGGCGGAACTGCCCTCAGAACTCCTCAGCAAAACAGTGAAACAGGGTGAGCCTCTTCACGAGCAAAAGCAGCGTCCCACGGGGGTGGTGGTCAAAGCGCCCTTTAAACTGTCAGATGGGCGGGGGGAGGGCCGGCGGGGAGAGCGGACCGGATGCTACTCCGTGGTCTTCGCAGGGACTCCTGGATAACGGAGTCCCAGCACACTCGCAGCCCACGCCTTTCTTCTTACCCCTACCTCTGCTTCCAGTGTCCAGGTGCTGGTGGTAGCACACGCACTCCTGTGCGCAGCGGCTCCCGCGGAGCGGGAGCGGCAAGCCGTGTGGGCGGAACTGCCCTCAGAACTCCTCAGCAAAACAGTGAAACAGGGTGAGCCTCTTCACGAGCAAAAGCAGCGTCCCACGGGGGTGGTGGTCAAAGCGCCCTTTAAACTGTCAGATGGGCGGGGGGAGGGCCGGCGGGGAGAGCGGACCGGATGTTACTCCGTGGTCTTCGCAGGGACTCCTGGATAACGGAGTCCCAGCACACTCGCAGCCCACGCCTTTCTTCTTACCCCTACCTCTGCTTCCAGTGTCCAGGTGCTGGTGGTAGCACACGCACTCCTGTGCGCAGCGGCTCCCGCGGAGCGGGAGCGGCAAGCCGTGTGGGCGGAACTGCCCTCAGAACTCCTCAGCAAAACAGTGAAACAGGGTGAGCCTCTTCACGAGCAAAAGCAGCGTCCCCTTATAGTTACTGTATGTCAGCTTCCCATCGTAACAGTTTACGTGTATGATTTTTTGTGTGCTAATGAATGAATCAATAAATGGTGCAATTTGAAATACATTTTTGTTTATGGTTTACATTTTTTTTGCACAACAAAGCTTACAGTAGCTGACCTGTGGAGACCGCACAGCTTATAAAATTGTGTCCATATTACTAAAATGCAACATTATATCAACCCCAACAACCCCCACTCTCCTCACCCACCCCCACACCCCAGGGTGCTCATATCAAATTACAGACGTTGAGTTGAAGGTAGTAAAAGCAAGTGGGATTACAAGGGAGAACTCTTGACCTGTGATGTGGGCTTTGGATGAGTCAGTCAATCAAAGCAAACGTAAATATTGAGGGTACGTCAGTTCCATAAATTCCTAGGAGAGGAATGTTATGTACGGCTGCTCTAAATCTCGGTAAGAGGCCCCCTCCATAGTTACTGATAATGTACGTTTTTCCTTTCCTAAGAAATGCCAAATGTGATGTAACCATTCTAGAAGTGTCAGCAGTCTCTCAGTCCCCCAATGTGTCAAAGTTGTCTGGTTTGCTGCCCCCAGCGCCAAGCCTATGGTCGGCCTTTGCGACCATTAAGTGGAAATGTAAGTGTATGTGGCAATCCCAAGACGGTGTATGCCGGAAAACAGGGTAGTTGAGTGTTAAAATATGTATCAGTGTCATTCAAGAGCTCTTCCCAGAGTGGAGCTCGCACAGAGCATTCCCACAGAATGTGTAGAAGGATCCCAGGTGAGCAACATCGCCTCCAGCACTCTGCACTACGAGTTGGGTACCCTCTATTCAGACGAACAGGAGTCAGATACCAGTAGGAAACGATTTTAGTGGCAGTTTCTATGCCTGTTGTGTTGCATGCTACATGTTGTGCCCTATAATATATGTCCTCCCATTCTTTGGGGGACAAAAGTCAGCCCTGGTCTCCAGTGGCGTAACGAAACTCGAGGGGGCCCCCCTGCAAACTACATGGAGGGGGCCCCCCTCCCATCCTTCTTGCCAGTCTAGAGCTCTCAGGCCAGCGACCCGCCATACTGCAGGGGATGCGGGGCTATTGTTACAACACTGTAACTAATCCAGCCATTATAAGTAATACTGGATGGTGGAGTCAAAGGTTGGGCTGAGTCTGCCAGTAGGCTATCATAGGTGGTGGTCCATTCATTACAGGGTCCCTGCCATCAGTACGCCAGGGAAGTTTGCCTAATTTTAGGTGGGTTTCCTGATGCAGACTCCTGTCATGATATACAACGTCTGGCCCACTCATCGTTCAGTTTTGACAAAAGTGCATCCACTGCTCCTTCTCGCTTCCGTTTTAAAACATTAGAAAAAGCGACAATGCAGTATTTCAAAAGCAGATGTAGCTAGAAAGAGCACATTTTGATAATACATTTTTATTAGTAGACAATAGCAATCTTAAGAGGCATTGCATAGCTTCATACACACTTTGACCCAAATTCCATCACAGTATCTCTCTCTTTCTCTCTCTCTCTCTCTCTCTCTCTCTCTCTCTCTCTGTCAGTCAGTCTATCTCTCTCTCTCTGTCAGTCAGCCAGTCTATCTCTCTCTGTCATTCAGTCTCTCTTAGTCAGTCAGTCTCTCTCTCTCTGTCAGTCTCTCTATCTCACTCTCTTTCTGTCAGTCAGTCAGTCTCTCTCTGTCAGTCAGTCAGTCAGTCTCTCTGTCAGTCTATCTATGTTTTTTACTCTTTATCTCTCTCTTTTGGTCAATCAGTCTCTGTCAGTCTCTGTCTTTCTGTCAGTCAGTTACTCCTTTTCTGTCAGTCAGTCAGTCTCTCAGACAGTTTCTCTCTGCCAGTCTCTCTCAGTTAGTCAGTCTCTCTCAGTCAGCCAGTCTCTCTCTCTCGCAGTCTGTCTCTCTCTCTCTGTCAGTCAGTCTCTCTCTCTCTGTCAGTCAGTCTCACTCTCTCTGTCAGTCTCTCTCTCAGTCTCTCTCTCTCAATCTCTCTCTGTCAGTCAGTCTCTCTCTCTCTGTCAGTCTCTCTCTCAGTTAGTCTCTCTCCCGGTCAGTCCCTCTCTCTGTCAGTCTCTCTCCCTGTCAGTCCCTCTCTCTGTCAGTCTCTCTCTCTGTCAGTCTCTCTCCTCTCTCAGTCTCTCTCTCTCTGTCAGTCTTCCAGACAGTCTCTCTCTCTCTCTCTCTCTCTCTCTCTCTCTCGCTCTCTCTCTCGCTCTCTCTCTCTCTCTCTCTCTCTCTCCTCTGTCAGTCTCTCTCAGTCAGTCATTCTCTCTCTCTCACAGTCATCCAGTCTCTCTCAGTGAGTCTCTCTCTCTCTGTGTGTCAGTGACTCTCTCTGTCAGTCAGTCACTCTCTGGCAGTCTCTCTTTCCCTCAGTCAGTCTCTCTCTCTCTCTGTCGGTCAGTCTCTCTATCTCTCTGTCGGTCAGTCTCTCCTTCTCTGTCAGTCTCCCAGTCTCTCTGTCAGTCAGTCTCTCCTTCTCTGTCAGTCTCCCAGTCTCTCTGTCAGTCAGTCTCTCTCTCAGTCAGTCTCTCTCTCTCAGTCAGTCTCTCTCTCAGTCAGTCTCTCTCTCAGTCAGTCAGTCTCTCTCTCTCTCTCCTAGTCTCTCTCTCTCTCTCTCTCTGAGTCAGCCAGTCGTTCTCAGTCAGTCATTCCCTCTCTGTCAGTCAGTCTTCCACAGTCTCTCTCTCTCTCTCCCTCTGTCAGTCTCTCTCAGTCAGTCATTCTCTCTCTCTCGCAGTCAGCCAGTCTCTCTCAGTGAGTCTCTCTCTCTCAGTCAGTGACTCTCTCTGTCAGTGACTCTCTCTGTCAGTCTCTCTCTCTGTCAGTCTCTCTCTCTGTCAGTCTCTCTCTCTGTCAGTCAGTCTCTCTCTGTCAGTCAGTCTCTCTCTGTCAGTCTCTCTTTCTCTCAGTCAGTCTCTCTCTCTCTGTCGGTCAGTCTCTCTCTCTCTCTCTGTCGGTCAGTCTCTCCTTCTCTGTCAGTCTCCCAGTATCTCTGTCAGTCAGTCTCTCGCTCAGTCAGTCTCTCTCTCAGTCAGTCTCTCTCTCAGTCAGTCTCTCTCTCTCTGTCAGTCTCTCTCTCTGTCAGTCTCTCTCTCTCAGTCAGTCTATCTCTCAGTCAGTCTCTCTCTCAGTCAGTCTCTCTCAGTCAGTCTCTCTCTCAGTCAGTCTCTCTCTCAGTCTCTCTCAGTCAGTCTCTCTCTCAGTCAGTCTCTCTCTCTCCTAGTCTCTCTCTCTCTCTCTGAGTCAGCCAGTCGTTCTCAGTCAGTCATTCCCTCTCTGTCAGTCAGTCTTCCACAGTCTCTCTCTCTCTCTCTCCCTCTGTCAGTCTCTCTCAGTCAGTCATTCTCTCTCTCGCAGTCAGCCAGTCTCTCTCAGTGAGTCTCTCTCTCTCAGTCAGTAACTCTCTCGGTCAGTCTCTCTCTCTGTCAGTCAGTCTCTCTCTCTGTCAGTCAGTCTCTCTCTGTCAGTCAGTCTCTCTCTGTCAGTCAGTCTTGCTCTGTCAGTCAGTCTCTCTCTGTCAGTCTCTCTCTCTGTCAGTCTCTCTCTCTGTCAGTCTCTCTCTCAGTCAGTCTCTCTCTCTCTCTCAGTCAGTCTCTCTCTCTCTCAGTCAGTCTCTCTCTCTCTCAGTCAGTCTCTCTCTGTCGGTCAGTCTCTCTCTGTCGGTCAGTCTCTCTTTCTCTGTCAGTCTCCCAGTCTCTCTGTCAGTCAGTCTCTCAGTCTCTCTCTCTCTCTGTGTCAGTCAGTCTCTGTCAGTCAGCCAGTCTCTCTCTCTCTCGCTCTCTCTGTCAGTCTCTCTTTATCAGTCTCTCTCAGTCTCTCTCACAGTCAGTCTCTCTATCTCAGTCAGTCAGCCTCTGCCTCTCTCTGTCAGCCTCTCTCTCTCTCTCTCAGTCAGCCAGTCTCTCTCTCTCAGTCAGTATCTCTCTACCTCAGTCAGTCAGTCTCTGTCAGTAAGTCAGTCGCTCTCTCTCAGTCAGCCAGTCTCTCTCTCTCTCTCTGTCAGTCTCTCAGCCAGTCAGTCTCTCAGTCAGTCAGTATTCAGTCTCTGAGGCAGTCAGTCAGTCTCTCTACTCTCTCTTCACTCTCACTCTCTCTCTCCACTCTCTATCTCTCTACTCTGTCCTTTCTATCTCCACTGTCTCACTCTCTCTCCACTGTCTCTCCACTCTCTCTCCACTGTCTCTCTCTTTCCACTCTCTCTCCCCAACCTCTCCACTCTTTCTCCACTGTCTCTCTCTCTTTCCAATCTCGCCCCAACCTCTCCACTCTTTCTCCATTGTCTCTCTCTCTTTCCAATCTCTCCCCAACCTCTCCACTCTCTCCACTGTCTCTCCCTCTTTCCACTCTCTCTCTCTCCAACCTCTCCACTCTCTCTCCACGCTGTCTCTCCACTCGCTCGGTCTCCACTCGCTCGGTCTCCACTCTCTCGGTCTCCACTCTCTCGATCTCCACTCTCTCGGTCTCCACTCTCTCTTTCCAATCTCTCTACTGTCTCTCTCCATTCTCTCTCTCCACTCTCTTCAATCTCTCTCCACTCTCTCTCTCTCTCCAATCTCTTCACTCTCTCTCTCCACTCTCTCCAATCTCTTCACTCTCTCACTCTCCACTCTCTCCAATCTCTTCACTCTCTCGCTCTCCAATCTCTCGCTCTCCACTCTCTCTCTCTCCACTCTCTCTCTCTCCACTCTCGCTCTCTCCACTCTCTCGCTCTCTCCACTCTCTCGCTCTCTCCACTCTCTCGCTCTCTCCACTCTCTCGCTCTCTCCACTCTCGCTCTCTCCACTCTCACTCTCACTCTCTCCCCTCTCGCTCTCTCCACTCTCTCGCTCTCCACTCTCTCGCTCTCCACTCTCTCGCTCTCCACTCTCTCGCTCTCCACTCTCGCTCTCTCTCTCCACTCACTCTCTCTCTCCACTCACTCTCTCTCTCCAATCTCTCTCTCCACTGTCTCCCTCCACTTTCTCTCCACTCTCTTGCCACTCTCTCTCCACTCTCTTATGCCACTCTCTTGCCACTCCCTCTCTCTCTCCACTCACCCTCTTCACTCTCTCTCTCCAATCTCTCCACTCTTTCCACACTCTCTCTCTCCAATTTCTTCACTCTCTCCACTCTCTGACCACTCTCTGTCTCCACTCTCTCTCTCTCTTTCCATTCACTTTCTCCACTCTCTCTCTCTCCAAGCTGTCCACTCTCTCTCCACTCTCTCTCTCTCTTTCCACTGTCTGTTGGGACAGCAAACAAGGTGTATTGCTCTACAGTGGCACATTACTTTTAATAAATCCAAATAAGACGATCAAGACCCAAGACGTCTTCAACAAATATAGCGGTTTTTGCCATAAGACTCACTCAACCCTCTTTGCAGCGCAGCACCCTTTCCTTGTTATCGGTCCTTGTTGAGAGTTACTTGTGTCAACAAATATATAAGAAGGTGGGAACAAGCGCCCGACCCCAGGCATCCAGAACAGTCAGCCACCTTCACACTATAGGTAATCCCCGCCTCTCATCTGCAACCAGAGCAACACAAGCACAACTTGGCACACTGAGCTCTATTACTAAACACGCCTGACTAAGGGCAGACACAACGTAGTGTGCCTTCTAACAAGTGTGCTCTTACCTGAGGGCACCATGTTGCTGCCTCGTCCCTTCTCCCTTCTCACATGAGCATTGCCCTGGAGAATGCTGTCTCTGCCCCTGCCCCTCCCTCCCCCTCCGTGCCCCCACCCCCATCCTCTTTCCAGCTCGTGGCTCTGACTCTGACTGAAGAGGAACAATGTAAGGTGAAACATTGTTTCTCTTCAGTCCTGGGTCAGAGCGGAGGGGCTCAGAGCAGGCTGCAGACAGCCTGCACCTGCTTCAGAGCCTCTCACTCTCAGATCTGATCTCCACCGAGGAGCTAAGGGGCCCCCTTCACCTACTCAAGGCTGAGGGGCCCCCTTCACCTACTCAGGGCAGAGGGGCCCCCCCACTGTGTGGGCTGCGGGGGTGTTTGTTACGCCCCTGCTGGTCTCCCAACCAGCAGACCTGCACCGGAGTCTTCAGGCCAGATGCATCGGGAGGAGTATACCATACAATTCTGGAATGTTTAGTAATGAGCCATTTTTCAAAAGTTGTTAAATGCCTCGGAGCTGCATCCCAAACAGAGGGGTGCATTGACCCGTGTCTAATCTGCACATAGTTAAATCCCTCACTCTCAGGGATAATAAAATCCTCCTAGAACCTGTTAAAGGGTATGGGTTCTTCCTTGTCGAAAAAGTGCCCAATAGAACTGCAACAAGACTACTGCCATGCCTGGAAGAAGACATGATCAGGTCCCTGCGGTAAATCTGGATTTCCTCGGGGTGGGGGGCGGAGCTTTCTCGAGACCGAGATGGCTGCCTGAGTTTTGAGCTCCACTATACCGGTCATTTAACCTACATTTATCCAGCAGCTCGCCACTACTACATAGCTGATTTGGATATCGGAACACGGCCACTGGGTAATGCGCTGTTCCTGAACTCCCCCCCCCCCCCGGTGCTCAGCGAGATACGGCCGTGCCTCGCTGGCAATCCCCCAGGTCGCTGAACTCCGGGCTCCCTTGCAGTGCAGGGCGGAGCGACGTCTGCGTGTGTGCGGCAACGGACCAACAACAGAGACCGGCTCACTGGGCTTTGAACTCGGACACCCGCAGAGACGTAAAAAGCACAGCGCAGGAGAGCGTCCCGGGCAGATGCATGGCAGAAATCAAGCTACTGGTGGCCTGACTGGTCTGTCGCAGGTACGCGGAGGGAGGCCTTAACAGAAGAACCGCCGAGCGGCTTTCCCCTGAGCCTGTCCACAACGTGGGGCGGAGGGAAGTCTGCAAATGCTGGGCAACAGACTGCTGGCTGCGACCGGCTCCCCAGACTCGGGGGCCTGAAATCGACTGAGACCGACTGCATATAGCCATGTCCTTGGCAAGAGCTTAGGAACGCCCCGGGCTGGGATGAGAGACTAGTAGAGCCGCTGTAGCGCCCAGCTGGGGATAGCGCAGTGGCCCGCAATACAGGACTGGGCACCACTGATGTAGATCATCGCAGGAGCCACATGCAACCACACCTGGTGAGATCACCAGCTTAGAGGCACTGATACAGAGGAGACAGGAGCTGGAAGTTGTGGAGTGTAGCGGTCCTCCGTGGCGGCAGGAAGCCGCCATTTTGTGCACAGGTGACCACTCAGTGCTGGGAAAGAGGGCAGCAGGATAGGGCCTAGATCCCACATCACCCATCATGGAGAAAAGTGGGTGGTGTGGCACAGAATAGTAATCCCAACAGGGAAGGGCGGCAGGCTTGGCCAGTCCCCCAGTGGTGAACAGATGCAGCACAGGCTTGGTCCAATTGCGGAGGCACAATATTGAGACATCTCCCTAGACTGCAACCACGGCCGAATAAACCCACAGGCGAGCCACTAACCTGTTCAACCTTGAAGAGTCATAACTGTATTGAGGAATACGACTGGAGGGACGCTTTGGAGGCAAGTGCTTGTGAGGAATCCGTGGGCAAGACGACACTAGAGACAGTGCAGTAGGACGGTCACCGGCGGTGCTGGGATCTGGGGGCCGGTGACAGCTAAGCAGCAACACACACAGGCCCTCATTTTGAATGCAAGGCAACGCACTGGCGCAGCTGGCGCTCCTTCTTGATACAAGACTGCGACGAAATAAGCGGCCACAGAAGTGGCCGACCTCAACTTGGACTGCTATTGATTCGCCCTCTGCGGGAACACCGAAGATAGTCCTATTGCAGTTCATGCACCTGGAGAATATCATGCGAAGGATGGACAGGACGCAATCCAAGCTTACGTTTGCGCAAAAACACACTAAGTCGCAGGACACCACGACAGAAGAGGCCACAAGAACTTCTGCTCCTATGGAGGACAAACCAGATATCCAGAGCATGCTGCTCTCAATTGAAAAAGGTCTACAAAGCGGCATCACTTCACTGGGCAAAAAAATCGCTGCTCTTTCATATTAGTTGGACAGAATGGGAGAAATGCTAGACAAATACGCTGAGAGGCTGTCTGAACAGAGGCTCACGGAGGTGGAGGAGACGCAAACCACACTAGACACTGACCATAAACAGCTTGGGAGGGTCATAAGAGTTTTGCAAGATAAAGTCGAGGATTTGGAGGCCCGCTCAAGACACTGAAACCTTCGAATCATGGGACTACCGGATACAACGCAAACAGGAAACATGGAACAATTCATGCAGAAGCAGTTGGTGAGTCTTCTGGGGGCAGAGGTCTTCTCTAACATGTTTGTGGTGGAGAGAGTGCACCGTTCCTTAGCGCCCCGACCGGTGCCAGGAGCCCCGCCATGCCCGATTATAGCGAAACTGTTAAATTACTGAGACAGAGAAGCTGCTTTGCAGACAGCAAGGGACAAGCAAGAGTTGACATATGAGGGATCGTCTATATCACTTTACCCGGATTTTACCGCACGAGTGCAGGAGGCACAGAGATAATTCGCCCCATGAAAAAGCAGTTGCGTGACCTGGGCCTGGATTACACCATGCTGTACCTGGCTAAACTCCGGGTGAACAAACAGGGGCGCTTACACATTTTTACTGATCCGAAGGCTCTACAGAAGGCTGTGAGAGACTGGTCCAAAGAACAGAGACGGAGCCCGGAACGACAGCTCCTTGACGAGGCGGCCCACTTGAGGAGCAGGACTGAGACTCATTTAATCGCACTGTGCTGATAAGTGTCGTAGAGACGAGGGGGTGGGGGGAGGGGGCGCAGGATACTGTGTCGTTATTGTACATGTTGGAGAAGGCAGACTGTAACCAGTGGCCCTTATTATCTATGTAATCGCACTGGAAGTGCCTGCTGAGGTTTAGTGAACTGCGTTAGAGGATAACTCAGGGATTCTATCTTAGCTGCAGCACAGATCTCGGGTAGCAATTTTGGTTGTAAGTCACTGGTAAGGAAGTTAGGTTTGACAGCGGCATGGGGCTTCACCACAGATGGCCACGGAATGCCTATATTGTGAGCTGCAGGTGCCATAAATCGGTGTGCAGTGGCCAGGACGAGAGAATGCCTGTGTTTGGCAGATAAGAGCATACAGAGCAACCTCTGCCTACGAGTGTAGACACCTCTACAGTTAACTAAGTTTGGGGGATACGGGGGGGTTGGGGGGAACCTACAAGGGATGTTGCGCGAACGACTTGGGGGTGGTCTGCTGTGGGAGGGGGGAGGGTTGGGCTGGGTAGGGGTAAAGTTGTTTTTGATGTTAGAGATGTCAACTGAGCTGTTGTATGATGCACATTACACAGGTACACTGCACACAACAGGAAATGTATTGACACTTGAGAAACAGGTTGGCCACGACTAGTAGAATTATTACCCCAAGAGAGATTGGTTCCTTTAGAGCTCTGTCGTGGAACGTCAGGGGCCTCAATGAACAACGTAAGCTCCGTAAGGTGCTGAGCTACCTAAACAGACATGATATTGATGGTGCTTTACTACAAGAGACTCACCTCCCATTACATAGCCCAATGATGCGCAACAGGGGAATATTGGGAAATAATAATGCCACGGGCTTCTCAACTCACGCTAGAGGGGTAATGACATGGGTCAATCCCAGATCCGACTACACGATACAACAGGTAACGGGGGACACGGAGGGACGATTCGTGATCTCCAAATTACAGGGCAGAGGATTAGAATTGCTTATGGTGAATATATATGGTCCAAACTTTGACTGCCCGGAGTTCTTTGCAACTATGGCTAACACGATAGGAGGAGATAGGGGGACACAAATACTTTGGGGTAAATAGATCGGGGTCCATTGAGAAGGCCGGTAGCTTGCGGCCAGGGCTATTGAAAGCGTCATGATTAGCAAGGATCTCATGGATGTATGGAGGGAGATGCACCCACATGACTGTGGCTTCACACATTACTCTGCATAACATAACCTACATACACGTATGGATTATTGGCTGGCATCGTCGTCCCTCATGTCTGGGATTCACGATTGTCAGATCTTGCCACGCACTTTGTCCAATCATTCACCGCTTTTACTGGTTTTGTTCACGCCTAAGAAAAAAATACCACCATTTACGTGGCGATTTCCCTCTTCTTCACTTCTGGACCCGGTCTTCAAAGAAGAGATGGCAGAAGCTATTGATACATACTTTCCTACTAATATTGGCTAGGTGGATAGTTTCCAGATGGTGTGGGAAGCTTTCAAAGTGTACATTCAGGGGGTGGCCATGACTAAACATTCGGGGGTGCTCCGCTCCATACGACAGAGGTTATCACCCTTGGAACGGGAACTAGGGGATCTGGAATCACGTCTGTTGGCTGGCAATGGCGAGGAGGTTGCAGACGCTATGAAGGGCTTATTAGCGGAGTATCAGGAAGCGGCGGATAGTGAAGTGAAACACATGGGAAAATATGCCATGGCGCGTACATACAGAGAAGGTGACAGGCCGGGATTGGTGCTAGCTAACATGCTAAAAGCCAGACGCAGTAAAATTTTGATAACTGCAATCCGATCGGATGAGGGCGAACTACTTACGGAAGAAAGGGATATCGCACACAGGTTCAAACAATACTATTCAGAGCTGTACGCTTCCCACTCGACGAACATGAATGAGGAAATCTTAGATTACCTGGAGCACTTTAAGTTGCCCTTCCTCTCTGATACACATAGAGAGTTCCTCATGCATCACATCGAAAGATATGAGATCACGGAGGCATTGGCAGGGATTCGGTCGGCCAGCGCCCCTGAAACGGACGGCCTTACAGTCGGCTTCTACAAGGCCTTTATTGAAATACTGCTCCCCCATATCTCAATGTTAATTGACGACCTATGTGTGTCAGGTGCAATGCCACAAACCATGAGAGAAGAAATAGTAGTGGTTATCCCCAAGCCGGGTAAGCCACCAGAGGAGTGCGGCTCTTATCGGCCGTTGTCTCTGCTGAATGTAGACACCAAGCTGTTCGCCAAGGTTCTTGGCAACTGCCTGGCCCTGTTAGCCCGGGAACTGGCTGCACCGGAACAGGGAGGGTTTATCCCGGACAGGAGCCTCACTTACAACTTGCCGACGGTATTTGGCACTATGCAGCATGTCCGACGAGACACGAAGGCCATTGCGATATTCTTAGATATGGAGAAGGCTTTTGACTCTGTGGAGTGGCCTTTTATGCGGCAAGTGCTGACCAGAATGGAACTAGGCCCCCTCTTTTTGCAATTGATTGGAGTGTTGTACAATGCCCATCTGCCTGCATTCGGCTGGGGAATCTGGTCATGGGAGCCATCCCTATCTCCAGGGAAACCCGGCATGGATGCTCTTTATCACCGACGCTGTATGCCTTAGTTGCTGAACCTTTGGCATGTGCGCTACGTGAATGCCACGGCCATAGAGGTGTTCATTTCCCAACCTATAGCATCGTATTTTCTATGTATGCGGACGACACATTGCTATATGTGAGGGACCCAGAAAGTGACCTGTCCCCGGTCCTCAGAGAGGTGGTGCACTTTGGAGCAATATCGGGGTTAAGGGTTAATTGGTCAAAATCTATAGTCTTTCCGCTAACCCCGGCCACTCTGCAGTTCGAAATGGAATATTCCCTGAAATGGACAGATGACTTGGTACGATACCTGGGTATTAGGTTACACACAGACCCGGAAATTGTGTTCCGCGAAAACTACGGTATGGTGGTAGCTAAGCTAGAGGATGATGTCGAAACCTGGATCGGCCTGCCATTGTCCCTCAGTGGTAGGGTCTCGATCATGAAGATTGTGTGTTGCCTAGTTTCCTATTTCTGTTTGTGAATATCCCTATAGTACTGCCATGTTCCTTTTTTGTTAGACTTAATAAAACATTAATGCGACTGGCTTGAACAGGCAAGCAGGCGCGAGTATAATGGCGAGTGCTTACCCTAGCATACCACTTGGGAGGGCTTGGAGCGCCCGACTTAGAGCTATACTACAGAGCCACACAGGGAGCGCATGCACACAGCTGGATCCATGGCATGGAAGACCTTCCGTACCTCCGAGAGGCTATCCGCTGACCCCCTCCCACTACCAGCTGTTATTTTGGAACCGGTAGATCCCAGAACAGGGATACTGGACTCCCTCAACGCAACAAGGCATGCATGGCATTGCCTGCCTCAGCAGCAAGCGGGGGCACTATTATACTCCCCGGAAATGCCAAGAAGCTGGATAGGCTGGCTAACCCCCTGTAAAGGCGGAAGGGTCACACGTGAATTACAAGCATTAGCTATACATAAAGCAGGTGACATGTTCTTGAGTGGTGTCGCAAAGACGTGGGACGAAGCCACGGCTACAGCTGAAGCCCCCACTGTCTTGCAGTGTTTCCAGTTCCACAGAGTGTGCAGGGCGCTGCATCAACAATTAGGGGACGACATGGGTGAACCCCCGGAGGTGCGAGAGCTGACGTATCTCATTAAAACTGAGTTCCCTCAGAAACTTGTCTCCAATATATATAAGCTGGCAATGTCCCACAGAGCAAACCAGTATACGATGGCCAGAATGGCCTGGCAGGGCAACCTTTATGTGACGATAGACGATGCTATGTGGTCTTACTGTTGCAACAACACAAAACGAATATCATTATACGGTAGACACAGACTTATACATTTCAATTACACACCGGAAAGACTGTAGAGATACGGGCTGAGAAAAGGGGTCAACGTGTGATTAATGTCACTCTCCGGCAGCAGATTTCATACGCTTGGCATGGAACTTCCCGGGAGTCTCTCAGTATTGGGGACGGGTATTTTTTTAGCTGAGCGCCATAGTTGGTTCGGAGGTTCCCCCCGACCCGGCTGTGGCACTAATGGGATATTCTAAAACACTACCGAAGGCAATTCGCAGATTGGTGGACATGGGCTTATTGATGGCAAAGCGCAGAGTAGCTTTTTGCTGCATGCGGGCCCCCCTACCCACGGTGTTCCAGTGGTCACAAGATATCCTTTATTGCTGCACACAATCAGAAAACTTCAGCAAACTGCTTCCCCCCAGGACTAGGCCGAAGAACTTTTGAGGGCTATACACAACGTACTTAAATAGTAAGGGGGAGGATTCCACTGCAGAGACAACGTCATCGCTTGAAGTTGGGACTGTTTTCCCCATCTTACAGTAGACGACGTCTTCTTGCAAAATTGGGTGCTCACAACCTGCGGGGCAACGGGAGGCGCTCCGATCGACAGATGGCATAGATGACTTAGATGGGGAATCAGACGACATGGGGGAGACTAATAGGAGGGAACAGGTGCAGTGGGTAGACGGTAGATAGGCTCCATGGCCATAAGCTGAAGTAAGATGTAGGGGTCCTGATAGCGGGAGGCAGAGTAGACATCTCTTTGTTATAAAATGTGTGTAATGTTTTGGTATGCTGCCCTGCCTCCGGGATGTGGGCTACGCAGCTGTGTAGAATGCCTTACATTGACAAGCTGCCCTCCCCAGGGTTATGGGCGTATAGCGGTGTATTTCAGTGACAACTTTTAAACTAAATATTAGAAAAAAAGTCTGGAATTCCACCCCCTCGAGTTAAGGGGGAGGGGAATGATAAGGGACCCCTCAAGTACAGCCTGTCCGCCCCAAACCTTCAGACCTGATCTGGTGATCAGAGATAGATATAGGCCATATGGCCGATGTGCCCTTGGTAAGAACGGGCCTGTCCATAGTGAGGGGCCGGCCACAGTTCTGTCCAGGAATAACCAGGGCTACTTTAATTCGGCTCTAGACCACTTAACCAGGTAGCGGAGCTGAGTCTCATAGTAGAGATTGAGAAAACTCAGAATGCCCAAGCCCTTTTACACCAGAGGATACCAGCTATGCTCCCACTGCTTCATAGGGGGACATCCATCCACCCATATAAAGTGTTGCATTGCTTCTTGCATGGATGGAATCAAACCGGATGGAGGCTGGAGAGGGAGAGCTTGAAATAGAAAGAGAATCTTCGGGAGGATAGTCATCTTCACGACCGCAATGGTCCAAGTAGAGAGAGGAGATATGATTTTCAGTGGGCCAAATTGGCCTTCATCTGTCTGACAAGAGCTTGATAATTGAGGGTATTAATATCCTCCAATGTTGGTGCCAACTGAATTCCAAGATATGAGATTGGCCCATTGGGTGTTAGTTACTGGCTAAATGAGACACGATCTTGTATGGAAGTGAGAGATCAAGGGCCAGTGACTTATTACGATTCATACAGAAACACTAGGCCTCCAAACTCCCTCACCTCCTCTATTAAGAGTTGTAATGCCTCCCTGGGGTTATCTGGTTCGACAATAATGTAATCAGCATATAACCTAATGACGTGTTGCTCTCCACCAAAGTATACTCCAGTGATCCCTCAGTCTCTGAGCAAAAGGCTCTATATAGAGTGCGAACAACAGGGGCGACAGTGGGCACCCCAGCCGTGTTTCTCGTCATATAGGAAATGAGTCTGAGTTCCTACCATTAACTCGAACTGAGGCTGCAGGGTTTCCATAAATAGTCAGCATCCAGTTCTGGAAATTCCCCCCAAACCAAGTGAGCCAGATCCTTGGCCAGGTATGGCCAGTGGACGCAATCAAATGCCTTATCTGTGTCAATAGAAGATGAAGGATCCTCTTAGTATTATCAGTACAATGCCTGTGAGGGACAAAGCCGCCTGATCTGGTTCCACCAGGCCAGGCATTAGGTGGGGTAAAACAAGTCTCCAGAAAGTCCGTAAACAACTTGGCATAAAGATTTAACAGTGAAAAAGGTTAATAGGACCCACATGGGCACTTATCCTTGCCAGGTTTGGGGGATAACCACAATCGATGCCTCCATCATCGACGGTGGCATTGAAGCGGGCCTGTAATTGAATTGAAAAGCTTCATGAGAAAGAGAGCCAAGGAGGTGCTGAAGGTCGTATCAAAAACTGCAGAAAAATCATCTGGACCTGGGGCCTTCAGAAGTTTTTTGTCTCGGGATAACAGCAATGACCTCTTTTATCCAAATCGGCTGATCTAGTCCAGACATCTGATCTGAAGTTAGGAGAGTTGTATTCCATCCGCTGAGGTAGTGAAGAGGGTTTGCTGTAGGCAGAACCTGTTCACAGTAAAGGTCTTTTTAAAAAAATGTTTGTGTTCAAGTTCCCTCACCTGTTGTTGCAATTGCCCACTTTTATCCCTCCTCATCTTGTTACCTGCAGCCAATATCACTATGAATTTGCCTCTGATAACGGCTTTCAAAGCAACCCATACTAATGAGATGGGAACATCAGGAGTATCATTGATCCTAAGGTAGTCATCGATTGCCTTCTGTATCTGCTGGATCACTACCGATCTCAGCAAGAGGGTCTCTCTGAGACGCCATGGCTGGGAATTGCCAATGATCTGTGGTGGGCTTAGACCAAAGGAGACATCAGAGTGGTCCAAGAATGATCAGTGTTCTATTTCTACTGAAGTAATCCATGTCTGGGGGCCCCTAGAACCTAAGAAATGATTGAGGTGGGTATGTAAAAGGTGCATGTGAATAAAAGGAGTAATCTTGGGTGTCTGGTGGTGTCTTTCCTGTAAAAGATCCTTTAACCCCAGCTCTCGCAGCCAGAGAGTACCATCAGGAAAGATCGCTCCCACTCCCGGTGGATCGGGTGGTCCAAGTCATTTTGAAAGACCAAATTGAGATCAGCCCCCTATCAGAACCAATCGATCCTGCTCTGTCATGGTTTCAGACACCGCTCTCTTCAAGAACCCCTCCTGTCCCTCATTGGGTGCAAAAAAGGGTTCTTTTAACAATGAGTGGAGGGGCTATCTGCACCCTAGAGACAAGCAGACATCCCCTAATCTCTGCAATCCTAGGGCCCAACTTTCCCTGAAAGGAGTGTGATATTGTAATTGCCACCTCAGCTTTTTAGCTTGCCATTGAGGAGAATACTGGATGGAGGAAGCTCTTGGTCATAAGGCAGTGCCAATTGCCCGCAACCAGGTGCATCTCCTGGAGGAGACAGATGTCAGGGTTCATCTGCTCCAGATATGAGAGTACGGTCTGCCTTTTGACTGGATTATTGAGCCCCTTCACTTTAAGAGTGAGAATCCTCAGTGTGTCATGGGGCATGGGAATGGAGTTCTTGTGGTTTTCGTGTGCCCCCTAACTCTGATGTTGAAACCAAGCAACTTACACCTTGTTTTGAAAGTCCCATTCCCTAATGATATAGATGTTACAAGAGTGGTGTGTATTAGTGAGAACCTCTGTAAGAAAAAAAACAACACGAACAAAACCAAAGTCAAGGTCCCTGAAATGCGAAGGGCATTGAATCGTGTCAGCAACCATCCAGTGGAAAGAACGAAGGTGGGATCCATATTCAGCACACTCTAAGAAACATACACCTTCTCCCCGGCCCCCACAAACCTATCCTGGCTCTTTTGTCACAATTCAAAAGCCCTGACAGTATTATGCATTCTCCCGCATCGTTGAGTCTTCACTCAGCTTCTCCAGGACTGCTCGTCCCTCTTGAACCATTGTTGCCGAGTCCGTTTTAGAGATACCAAGGCAGGAGCCCACACATACAAGGCCATTCACAACACCGGACCAGCATACCTGAAGAGCGGCATCTACGGGTGAGTAACTGTGCTTAACCAACCCTGATTGATTGATTGAGGGGGACCCGCCGTCAACGTGGGCACTTGCTAGACCTCTGCTCCTTAGGCCTCGATTTGGTAGGGAACCCCTCAGTGGTCTCTATTTATAGAATCTCACAAGCCAACAAATTTGTTGAAGTTTTCTTTTCCAGTTGAAAAAAATGTGAACCGAATTTCCCATGAGCATTTGATTTTGTTTTTACACAAAAATACAGTCACTGGGTGGAATTCCTGCCTCTTTTGAAGTGTTATGGGAGAGAGGTCTTGAAACAGCTGCAGCGTGTGGCCCCTAAACAATAACAGCTGTTGTTCTCTGGCCCTGTGTAGTATCCATTCTTTTATAGGTCTGTCATGTACGCATGCGAAGATATCTACAGGGCAGGGGACACCGCCTGAATCGGGCCCACTCAATGTACTTTGTTCAGACCTACGTCTATGGTTTGCATGTCCCGCAAAATTTGCGAGAAAAGAGCTGTCACATACCCCCAGACTCGCAAAACGGGATGTATGTAGGAATCTCAATATTATTTGCGATTTCTACTGATAACTTATTTGCGATTCACTAATTGCTAATCGCAAATAAGGAATGGCTTTCCCATTCATTCCTATGGGCCTAAAGACCCATTGGAATGAATGGGGAGTCATTCCTTATTTGCGATTAGCAATTAGCGAATCGCAAAAGTGACGCAATTTCAAGGGTGCCAGGGTGTCCAAAGTACACCCTGTTGCACCCCTGAAATGGTAATGTTCACTGATGTTGCACACACACATGTCCCAAGGACATGTGTGTGTAACATACAACTTAGAAAAATGCACTAAAGTTCATATTTCTAAGTTTTTGCTATTTACCACGTAGTTTGACTTTGCAGTAAATAGCGGCCCCAGATTGCGAATTCACAATCTTGGAATGGTTCGAGCATTGCATTTAAGGAATCGCAAATTAAGATTCTTTAAATGCAATAGAAATTTGAGAACTCGCAATTATTTGCGAATTCTTAAATTGTGAGTGCATGAACCCTTGATGCATCTCAAATGCCATTTTTGCGGGCGCAAACGGCCAAATTTTGCGATTCACACCGTTTGCGCTTGCACAAATGCTTGATGCATCTACCAGATAGACCTTTATATCCCCTTCCTCCTCCTTGACCGGGACTCTGTGGATTAGGATGTTATTGTGCCGGGACCTATTTTCCAAATTCTCTGTGTGCGCCTTGCTGGTTGGTGAGTCTTATAATTTCCTCTTGTAATTGTTCAATTTATTAATCTCCGGTCGTATCATGTAACTCTAGGATGTCGGTCGACTCTGTTCACAAAGGCGGTCAAGTCTTTCCAGACGGATTGGAGTTTGTGAAGGAGTTTTTTTTAACCACCTGGATGTCCTCGCATTAGGCGATAAAGAGTGCCTCCATAAATGGATGTGGAATCGGGGCCTCTGTGTCATCGTTTTCTGGGGATCCTACGCAGCTGTTTGGCCAGGAGTGGTCCTGGGTCGAGGGGTGTAGGAGCTTCAGAAGCATATCTCTGAGTGTAAGGCCCTTTTAATATGTGCCTCAGCCATCCCTGGGGTTCGGATGTGGTTGTAGGTTCCAGATATCCACCTCGGAAAGACAAGTGGACCGTTAGAATTTCAGTACATTTCAGCAAATGGCATAATTGGCCGAAGGCCCCCTCTGAAGTCAGGCTTTCAGACCTCCTGATTCTCTCCTCAAGAGCAACCTTTAGCGGGCCTAGGAAACAGCATGGACTCGTCAATGATTTCACTGACCTCCCAGGGGTCCTTCTCATATCCTCTGAGTAAACAGGCATCAAAAGCAGCACGTCTGGAAGCCCCGATGGCCCGCAGATGTTTATAGTGCCCACCTCCCACCTCGTTCACACTCTGCCAAGTCACCCTCCTCGTTCTTTGGCCTCAAAATGAAGAGTGTCTGCACATGTTAGAATCTCTGCTAAGATTAAGCAGGCTCTTGTCTGTTAAGTATGTCAGATGAGCTGTGGCTGGTAGTGTGGGTCAGCCACCTTGTGTTCTGCATGCAGTGGCCTCTCTGCCCTACTAAGCACAGATCTGGCTTGCAGGCCCAGCTATCACCCCAGCCTCAAGTGTTGCTCTCCACTGTAGCAGTCTACACAGTCATAGCAGTTAGCTGGTATGGACCCCCAGGGCCCTCGCCACGCTAACCTGGGCTCAGCCTGGACGGTCACTGCTGCTGCCCGCTCTTCAAGCCGCAGTCTCTAGTTCCGTCGTAAGCTTCTCTGTGTTGCATCGGGAGACCTCTCCTCACCCCGGATCCGGTTCTACATCTGCCCCAGGAAGGAGCTTCAGGAACCCAGCACCAGCAGCGTTCGGTCGTATTCGGGCGTGTCCCAAGCAAGGAGGCCAGCACCAACCTCAGATATCTGGGTCCCAGGGACTTATCTGACACACTCTGGTCCCTGATTCATGCTCCTCCTTTCACTTCCCGCCCCTTTGTTCTCAGGGGGGACTGCTTAATCCAATGACTGTCTACAAGGGGGCAAAGTTTCAATGTGCCACAGATACACTCCAGTGGCCAGGGAGGTCAGTTCAAATTCTCCTCTGGGCAGATGCCACCCCATCCTTGGGCCAGCTGTCAGACACATGGAGCCATTGTTCTTTGGATGGGACAGATTGCACCACCCAGTGCTCCCATCCGAAGAACAGGGGCTCCCTGTGTACAGGGGTTGTAGCCGTGGCCGGGGCTGCAAAGGAGAAGGAGATGAGGGGTCAGCAATGTGGAACGAGAGGAGCACCTCTGGCTTAAACACCACTTGGGGACCAGCAAAACACCCTGACCCCCAAGTGGTGTTTAAGCCAGAGGTGCTCCTCGGCTACAATCCCTGTATGCTGTTAAGTCTCTCTGTCGAGTTTTGGCTCTTTTATGCATTTTGTTTGCCCCAAAGTGTCTGGGGGGC
The DNA here is from genome assembly GCF_964263255.1 of Lissotriton vulgaris. NCBI lineage: Eukaryota > Metazoa > Chordata > Amphibia > Caudata > Salamandridae > Lissotriton > Lissotriton vulgaris. Next base: position 571,782,307 of record NC_141695.1, read on the forward strand.
CTGTCAGAGCTTCTATATTCAAAGATGCATAGGATTCTACCGCATCTGCCGGAGGCTGGATCAGAGGATGGCAAAACGCATCATATCAGTCTGCCATCTTTGCCATGCCCCATATTTATTTAATGTAATTTCAAATTAAGATATTTATTTAGCTTGACTTCAAGGATAAAAGAAATGCTCTGGTGTCCATCCGTTAGTCATTTAGGCGCATAACCTAAAACTGCTGCCCATGTCAGTGACTCTCTGGGACCTTCAGAGACTGCTTACCATTTGAACATGCATACTCTTTAATGTCTTTCTGAGAATATATGCCCATTTAAGGGAAAGCGGTACAAAAGTGGGTGGTGATGGACGGAGCATCTGAACCAATCAAACACTCACACCCAGTCAACAGATCTGGGTTTAATCCATCACTGTTCTTTAGTCCACTCTGCCACCCCAGTTCAGACATGGCCAAATGCAAAACAGTCTGACCCTGTGCCTCATGGGAACAGTCCAGCCCAAACTGCCAAGCCCTGCATTCCCTGGACCGGAAACAAGCTTCAGAGGACCAGTTTCTGGCATTACAGCCGTCTTCAACCCGGCTTGCTTGAATCCAGTGGCAAAGTGAGCAAGGGACTCACGTCTGAGCATACCCTGCCAACTTATGGCGAACAAAGCGGTACAAAAGGGGGTGGTGATGGACAGAGCATCTGAACCAATCAAACACTCACACCCAGTCAACAGATCTGGGTTTAATCCATCACCGTTCTTTAGCCCACTCTGACACCCCAGTTTAGACATGGCCATATGCAAATCAGTCTGACCCTGTGCCTCATGGGAACAGTCCAGCCCGAACTGCCAAACCATGCCTTCCCTGGAACGGAAACAAGCTTCCAAGGACCGGTTTCTGGCTTTACAGCTGTCTTCAGCCTGGCTTGCTTGAATCCAGTGGCAAAGTGAGCAAGGGACTCACGTCTGAGCATACCCTGCCAACTTATGGCGAGCAAAGCGGTACAAAAGGGGGTGGTGATGGACGGAGCATCTGAACCAATCAAACACTCACACCCCGTCAACAGATCTGGGTTTAATCCATCACCGTTCTTTGAGTGCCTCTTGGTTAGTCACAAATTGCGCGCACAAATCCTATTCATTCCTATGGGCCTCCGGGCCCACAGTAATGAATGGGATGGTATTCCTTGACTGCGAACCTCAATTTGCGATTCGCAATTAAGGAATATTAAGGAATCACAAATATTTTTGCGATTCCTACCTACATTCAATTTTGCAAGTCCTTAATAGCGATTCAGTAAAAATCGCTATTAAGGACTCGCTAAATTGTATTTACCTACATCTAGCCCTATACTCGTTACAATCTGCTATGGTGGTCTAAATGAAGAGTTTGACCTGTGTTGATAAATATGATACATTGTTTGAGGAGGATATGTAACATATATATTTATGAGCCACTGCAAATGTGTTTCGGAATTCAACAAATGAAAAGAAAGACAACAAATGAAGTAAATCATGGGGCACCATTGAGGCAACGGAATAGAAGGACAGATCCCTTTGGATGCCGTCCTAACTCCATGGCTATGGAGAGATATGCTGAAAGACGGAATGAACTTTGATGTACCAGTTACAAGTATATTGAATGGGTGATACCTTCATTTTTTTTTTTTAAACAAGCTTGTTGAATGCTGAAATGTTTTCTTTATGCAGCTTTTATTTTTTCTTCTTAACATGGGCCAATAATGGAAGCATGAAATGCAATCATAAGAAACATACACAAAAATTCAAGCTGTGAAGAAATATATATAATGAATGATTATTTGTCAATATAAATATGAAGAAGTAGAAACATTACATAGATACTGAGTATTGATTTCATTCTATACTCCATAGAGGTGGGGAATGAAACTAAGATGAGACGATTGGTCATGTGATATTATTCAGCAAAGGATATAAATTGCAAAAGGGAATCATAAATCAATTCTGAAACACATTAATATCAAACGTTTGCAGAGAAAAATGCATATTCCTCTGTTAATTTTAGAAATGCACCATGGTATTTCAAATAAAAGGTCTTGGGTACACTGAAAGTTAATGCCAAACCTACAGTTAGTATTATGTTGCTCTAATAAAAGCTTGAAGTGTTTGGATATAGATACCAAAACATTTTTAATTTTTAATTTTTTTAAGTTATCTGATGGTGGCCATTAAAAGTAATGAAATGAGATAGAACAAGCAATAAAAATTACAATGGTTTTCTCAGATAATATCCATATGTTTTTTTTTTGAGTATTCATCGAACATTCTGAGGGTTTATGGAATAAAAAGGTTGTTAAGGATGTTCTAGCTACAATTAATATTGAGTTCAGGTAGTATGTTAAGTGTATGTTTTATGTATGGTTGGGAAGCATACCTTATTTTACTATTCTTTGATTTTTATTTTTCTCTATGTATTACTTAGATAAAATAATATCTGAAAATTGCTGGTGACATCCTGAGAATGGCTAGAAAAGATTATCGAACGAAAAACAAAAGGTGGAGGGGGGCCCTAGGGGAGAAAATATTTATAGACCTGCTTGTATCTTGTCCCCCAACTAGACAATAAACCGCACGAAAGATACCAAGGGTCTTACTGATTGTGTTCGCGATTGGAACCTGTTAGTGTCCCAGACCACATATACCAAGAGGTTAGTTAAGAGATATCCACAGGAGAAGAAAGGGAAATAAAGTGTAGTAAGAAAAGAAAAAGTGTACCCATCAGCCCACACAATAGCGGAACTTCGTCATCTGGGTTTTTTTTAACCAGCTGGTGTCTAGTTTGCTCTTCCACAGGAGAAATCCTGAGGCTAGCTGAACTTAGACCCACAGGTGTACCGTCAACTGAAACCGATGAAAGTTTTGAAGGCTGAAAGGGCAAGTTGCAGTGCTCAAAAGTTGTGAAAAAATGAATGAAAGAAAAGAATGATCTTAGTGATTAAAAATACCTGTCTTCATGTCTCTAAGAAACTTTATTAGGTACGCCCATCAAGACGGTATGATTAAAAGCAGAGTGCAAATAGTATGGAAGAAATTACTATTCACCATGAGTGATATTTGGTCAACATGTTTCAGCCCTTAAGGGCTTTCGTCAGGACCTATGATGTACACTACTGCAACACTTACCACGTGCTGTGATAGATAATTTTCATAGTGTAGACATATCCACTATTGCAGTTGTATGTCTGTGTTTATCAACCTTCTCCTGTGAACGAAGTAAAGTGAAAGACACACAAAAAGAAACACAATACATAAATCTAGTCACAATCCAACATATAAAATGTATTGATACTCTGTGTGTCTGTTTTGTTTTCACCTTCCAACTTACCCAATTTTGTAGGGAGGAAATGCCTCACATCACCTGGCACTCGCTCAGGACAATGGAGGCCACGCGCTGAAATTTTCAGAATGATGTAAGATTATTTCTATTGTTATTTGGACTTATGTGACAAATCTTTATTCTGTGACATAAAGCAGATAGGGGTGTTTTAGGTTCTAAACGAATAAGGCCGCTATATCAGTGACAAAAGCCATATCATCTTCAAGTGTGAAAAAAGAAGAGAATTTCTATGAGCAAATTAACTTTTACATGAAAAGAATCTTTTGCAAGTCTCCATGTTTACAGGAGATGGTATCTGTACACAAGTAAAAGTCAAACAGGTATTAAGTAATATCTTCATATGAGAAAGTAATCTAAGCCTGCCTCAGTTTAAATGCTAACTCTAGTTGCTAGATATAGTTAGTCTGAGTTCAAATGACTAAGCTGTTGAATCTACCTTCCAGCAACACACAGCACACACTCACCTCTCCGTCATTACCTTGGTCTGGCAGCTGAGCCGAGGGGGAGGTGGTGTTGCTGCGTGGAGCTGGGGCTTATTACACTACAACGCAGACCTGAAAGGAAACTGTGTTTAATTGGTGAAAGCTTATGATACGTTCGTTGTTCCCATTGAGAGACGCCTGAAAAGGCGACTCATTTAATAGACTCTGCTGCGAGGGCTGACACGTCTCTTCATTGGTGCAATGTCTGTGCCTAAGTAACGCCCCCGTCAGCGCGCTCAGAATCGCTTGTCAGGGCCTGAGAAAACACCGTTATAGATGCGCATGCGTGGTAAAGAACCGTCTTTGCGGACCACAGTGGAGACGTGTGTTGAAAAAGGCCTCGGTTAATGATTGGGCCATCAGAACGGAACCGGAAATAATCCAAGTGTGTGTATATTTGATGCATGTTGGTTTAAGTACATAATGATCGTGTTTACAAAGGGTCCAGCCCTTCCTCAAGATGAAGTGACTGTTGAACGGTATGTTAAGCGTACCGCTACTCATGCGATTATTTCCAAACTGACGCCGCCCCTGCAAACTGAACCTGGGCCAGACATAAACAGATGGGCATGCATGATAAATAATCGTCTTAGCGGCCCGAGGTGCCTCTATGGAATGGCCAAAATAGATGATTGGGCCGAGTAAACCGGAACCGGAAATAATCCGTATGTGTGTTCGTCTAGGTTCATACGTCTAGGAAACGTATTCCCAAGGGGATTGCTCAATAAGGCACTACCTCCAAGGAAAATGAATACTTGAATAGTACTAAGACTGGAGGAAAGATATATAGTATAACAGGACCAACTCATATTCCCTTCCATATGTATAGCAGAATAGTATTGAAACCGGAGGAAAGATATGTAGTATAAAGGGACCAACTTTTATTACCTGTCATGTGTATAGCAGAATGATGTCATGTTTATATGGCAATACTGTAACATAACCAAGCCAGAGGCGGAACTAGATGATCTATTGCCCCCTCGTACTGCGCGTAATTTATTTATCACTGCCCTGATCACCTCATGTTGTAGCTCCAGGTGTTATTTGAGGTCTCACACAAACTGGTATGTCGATATGGCACTCATTGTATGGAACCGGAAGGTTTAGTGCTTTCGATGTACTACAATTTTCTACAGTTGTGGTAGCAAAAATCGAAGTTGAATTGGAAGGCATTGCACAATGTGAGCACTGGCGGCGAAACTTAGACACAGAAAGCGCTCAGGAGGTACCTGTATCAGATATTATATCCAAATAAAATAGTTTCAAAAGCGGAGGTTTATCATTGCATTACAAACTATAGTTTAATATTGAATAAACCATAATGAGTTAGTGCGAACTTGTTCAATGTGTTCTGTAGTGCTCCAAAAAGGCTCTGAAACTCAGACCTAAACCCTGGTGTCATCAGAACTCGGGAACAGAGTTAGTGATGCATATCTCATAACACTCAGAGATTATTGTGGAACGATGCGTTTTTTTGGAAATGAGAAACTACAGGTGAATAGGTCCTGTAAAGACATAATCGGTGTTTACTGCTGCATCCATGGGATGTCATCATTCAACCCTTCAGTATCACATTTCAGTTTGTAAAGACATAGGGGACGATTAGGATCGCGGACGGAAACGTGTTCCGTCCGCCGAGGAAGGTGGCAAGATACTCCGGACCTGTCCGCGGAGAAACCGCAATAGCGATTAGGATCAAATCTGATAGAAACGCCGATCACGGCGGACGGAGCACAACAATATCCGCATACGCACATGACCAGGAAAACAACAACCTCCCCCGCGATACCTGCGTAGTGTCCGTGTCCGCAATTAGGATAACTCCGCAAGTACCCCGGTAGCCACCGCGATCCATGTCCGCGGCGGTACCAATGCTACGAGAAACCGTGCACCACAGCGGAAGTCCAACACGAACAACATTCCAACAGTCAAACCAATGCCATACATTGCGACAGAATTCATCACCAAACACATGAAAATGAACGACCACCCACCTGACACATCTAAACCAAACACAAGACACGATGACCCACCCCCAAGAACCGCATAAACCACACCTGCCAACACACCCACCTATCACCTGACTGCCAATCAACATTCACACAGGGCCAACACACAGACTATAAATTAACTCCCACCCACTCCAGAAATCCTCTGCATCACAGCATAGCTGCTAGCAGGAGACACCACTTAGCCAACAGCATAAAACAGATATCATACACATTACCCACACCCAAACACACCCTGTACACAAACACCCACCACACCATCCCCAAACACCACACACCAGCACCTCCTAATTCACACAAACACACACCCGAGCACCATGGCACCCAAGAAAAATCCTAAATTCACCGACACCGAGTTAAGGGTTATGGTCGATGAGATTATTCGTGTCGAAGCCCTCATTTTTGGGGCCCTAGTGCAGCAGACCAGCATAGCTAGGAAGAACAGCTTGTGGGACCGGATCGTCACCAGGGTCAATGCCTCCGGGACCGTCCCGAGGACGAAGCAGGAAATTCAGAGGCAGTGGCACGACCTCAAGACCCGGGTGAAATCCATCAGAGCCAAGAACTTCCTCCGGGCCAACCACACAGGCGGTGGAACCCCCCGGATCCCCTACCATACACCGAGTGGGAGGAGAAGGTGCTGACCATCCTGCACCCTGAGACCCTTGATGGACTTGATGAGGGAGAAGAGGCTGGTAAGTACCAACCAAGCACCACAAACACAACAACATGGTGTGGCTCACACAACTCTGAAGACACATCTCCCAGACCCCAAGGCATGCATGCAGTCCACATAGTCACCAACGTCTAAACCACTCCTACAGGCCCCCATGTCCATAGAGAGGGTGGTGGTTGTGGGTGGGGTGGGGTGGGTGTGTGAGGGGACGGAAGTACAACTCCCAACAGGCCCCCATGTCCATAGAGAGGGTGCTGGTGGTGGGTGGGGTGGGGTGGGGTGTGTGAGGGGACGGAAGTACAACTCCCAACAGGCCCCCATGTCCATAGAGAGGGTGCTGGTGGTGGGTTGGGTGTGTGCCAGTGCCGACTGAATGTCAAATAAAAATAAATGTACACGTAATGGCCACATGACTCATCCTCACATTTTTGTTTTGCAGGGGATCCTAATCTGACAGCTGCAATAAACACCAGGCCTCCAGCCTCACCACACTCAGAAGTGTCAGGGGACGATTGGCCAGCCACCTCCGGGGCTGAGGATGGTGCCGGCTCAAGCAGCCAGCCAGGGACATCTGGCTCCCAGGTCACACCTGCACCACCAACAACTACTACGGCCTCTGGCATAACCACAACACCGGCTACTGTGACCTGCACAGCTACCTCCAGTACAACCTCCACCACCACAACTACCACCACTTCAGCCCCTGCCACCCTGCCCAACCCACTGCCCAACGCTGGGCCAGCGCCATCCCAGCCACGCAGGCAGAGTGTGAGGCAAACCACAAATGCAAGGCCAGAACCTGCAGCCAGGAGCACTGCACAAAGAAGGCATGAGGAAACAACTACACCCGATGCAGTGCAACAGTGTCTAGATGCCCTAGCCAGGGTTGAGGCAAACTATCTACGTGGCCAGGCACAGACAGAGCAGGCCCACGAGGACTTTGTTGACAACACAGCGATGTTGGGGGCCATCGAGAGGCGGCTTGGCCAACTCGTGGACATCTTTAGCACAAGGATATCCGCCAACACCACCCTCCCCACACCCCCTCAAACAACGCTACCGCCACCAACAACGCCACCGCCACCGCCACCTGCGCCCCTGGCGGCGGATGTGGTACCTGATCAGCCAGCGCCCCCAGCTGACTCCGTCCCGACACAAAGACGGAGGGGCCGTCCGAGGCTGGAAGTGGGCGAGAGCAGTGTCGAAGCTCCTGCCACACGCTCCAAGAGGAGCCGACAATGACTCTTTTGGGTACCTGAGCCTGCCATTCACCCTACCAACTATCCGGTCCCACCTGGCACAGGCCTGCTGCACTAGGCAGACACCACCCTATGTGGGGTCTGCACGGACATCTCATCTGCCATAACCCTTGACTCTCACTCCCCCACCCCTTCACTCATTTGTAAATATGTACCTACACCTATGCACAATCTGTAAATAAATAACACTTACTCACTCAATGATGTGTTGCCTCCATGTTTATTCACATGATTGCATCAGAAACAGACGTAACCAGGTTCAGGGATCCAACTGGTACAGATTCATGCTGCAAGGGAGTGACCTAGGGAAACATAGAAAACGCAAACACACGTTAGGAAACACCATCACACTCATCCAAACGCACTGCAGTGCAACTTTGAACAAACCCCACACATCACTACAGGAATGGATGAGACTACACACATCATGGAGACGTGCATGTACTCATAAATGAAGAGACACACACACATGCATACATGACATAACAAAACACATAGATGATGCCCAACACAATGACACAAGAGCAGCAAACCTACACAGGGCATACACAAGCAGCACAAGAGGGGCACACTCACAATCAAGGGAAGTAGCGTTCAATGAGCTGGCGCCTCTGGTCCACACCTTCCTCCTCACCACTATCCTCATCAGTCGACATGGGTGGGTCGGGAGGGCGAGGAACTTGCTGTTCATCTGGGTCCAAGAGCAGTTCAATGTTATTGTGCAGAGCCAGGTTGTGGAGCAGGCAATCACAATCTTGCATACTTTGCCTGGTGAGTAAGGCAGGGCCCCTCCAGTCTTATCCAGGCACCGAAACCTAGACTTAAGCAGGCCAAATGTTCGTTCCACCACTCGACGTGTCCTTCCATGGGCATCATTGTAACGCATCTCTCCCGCTGTAGTGGGATTGCGTATTGGACTCAGAAGCCAAGGCCTGTTTGGGTAAGCCGAGTCGCCTGTGTTTGTGGAAATGAGAGAGAGAGAGAAACATCACTACCTGAACATGTGGGCACACCAAGCCACACAGATATCACTCCTGTCACCACAGCATACTCACCAACAAGCCACGCTTGTGCCGGACGCAGATTTGACATCAGTTGGGGGACAATGCTGCTCCGCATGATGTGGGCGTCATGTGCAGAGGCAGGAAATCTTGCACACACATGTGAGATTATGTTGTCGGCCTGGCACACCACCTGCACGTTTAGGGAATGGAAGTGCTTCCGATTCCTAAACACCTGCTCACGTGCCCGTGGTGGAATTATCGCAATATGCGTGCCATCAATGGAACCCACAACGTGTGGAATGCGACCCAGTGCATAGAAGTCAGCTTTGACCGCTGCCAACTCTGCCGCCTGTGGAAAATGTATGTAGTCATTCTTGTACAGCATCATGGCTGTCAGTACATCCCGAAGTACCGTGCTGAACATGGCCTGTGACATTCCCCCGGCATGTCCAACAGTGTACTGAAATGTGCCTTTGCAAAAAGATGGAGTGCCGCCATCACCTTTTGGGTGGGTGAAATGGAACCTGGATAGGTTCTTCTTGGCTGCAGGTGAGGAGACAATTGGTTCACAAGCTCCAGCAATCGACGTTGATCAAGCCTGAATTTCCGGATCACCTCCTCGTCCACCATATCCTCCAGCACAGTGTATGGGCGATGGACATTTTGAGCCCTCCTGTGTGGGAGTAAATGGAATGGAAGTCAATTCACATACAACGCATGTCTGTGCAACTCACTCACATGTCATCACACTCTATACAACATGTAATAGCCAGTGTTCAATTAGCATATGTGTGACATCTCTGATTGTCACAACAACATGGATTGACGTAGCAACAATGTGCACCTACTAGCTACATGATGTGTTGCAACATGTGCAATGCACTTTGTCTCACCTCAACATTACTGCCAACAAGACATGTGACATTACCCACATGTGTATGCGCAACATGACATACACACATGCAAGTGCATGCACACAAAAGAATATATACACACACCATTTCTTGATGCACCAATGGCAACACCAATAATGGTGACCAAACGGACATCACATGCATGGTGACCCAATAGGCAACACGCATGCACTGAACACAAGTGAACCCCCACCATAGTCAATATCACACATGTACCAGTCACAGACAACTGAATCACAATGTGGCAATACATCCGGGATCTACTGTGTAGATGTGAGGTATGATACACTTGTGTATGGAAATAACCGATGTCGACATGCACATGTGATGGACATTTGTGGCACACCGATGGGCATGGTATGGACACACATGGGATAGAGCATGAAGTGTGGAGTCACGCAATCACGCACACAACCGTCATCATGCAGCTGCAGACAATGAAACAAGGTGCATCGTCAGCTGACATGCAATCATTGACCCCGCCATGGCGGTGCACTGCTTCCGCTGTTTACGTCTGGCTATACGCGGCCCGCGTTCAACATTCCCATTGTCTGCATGTGCACAGACCGTCACGCTCACACACCGGCAAGTGCATGTGCTAGACACCGGGACGGATGCATCATTTGCAACAAAGTTGTAACAGTGGCGCCACCATGGCGGGGCACGTATTCGGCGGGGGAGGTGCAGGCCAAAACATCCATAAGCTGATGTCAATGCACATGGCAGTTCATGACCCCCCTTACAGTGACATTGCATCAGCCAGCCTACACCGGCCGGCCCAGCCCTGCCCATGACCGCCGTGCCGGCCATGCCAACTACCACCGTTTCAGTCCCTGTCCACTTCCGCCGTGCCAGGGCCTGCCCATGACCGCCGTGCCGGCCATGCCAACTACCGCCGTTTCAGGCCCCATCCACTTCCGCCGCGCCAGGGCCTGCCCATGACTGCCGTGCCGGCCATGCCAACTACTGCCGTTTCAGGCCCCCTCCACTTCCGCCGTTTCAGGCCCCGTCCACTACCGCCGTGAGTACCGCCGTGCCGGCCATGCCAACTTCCGCCGTTTCAGGCCCCGTCCACTTCCGCCGTGCCAGGACCTGCCCATGACCGCCGTGCCGGCCATGCCAACCACCGCCGTTTCAGGCCCCCTCCACTTCCGCCGTTTCAGGCCCCGTCCACTACCGCCGTGCCAGGCCCGCCAGGGCACGGCGGTAGTGGACGGGGCCTGAAACGGCGGAAGTGGAGGGGGCCTGAAACGGCGGTAGTTGGCATGGCCGGCACGGCAGTCATGGGCAGGCCCTGGCACGGCGGAAGTGGATGGGGCCTGAAACGGCGGTAGTTGGCATGACCGGCACGGCGGTCATGGGCAGGCCCTGGCGCGGCGGAAGTGGACGGGGCCTGAAACGGCGGTAGTTGGCATGGCCGGCACGGCGGTCATGGGCAGGCCCTGGCACGGCGGAAGTGGACAGGGACTGAAACGGTGGTAGTTGGCATGGCCGGCACGGCGGTCATGGGCAGGACTGGGCCGGCCGGTGTAGGCTGGCTGATGCAATTTCACTGTAAGGGGGGTCATGAACTGCCATGTGCATTGACAACAGCTTATGGATGTTTTGGCCTGCACCTCCCCCGCCGAATACGTGCCCCGCCATGGTGGCGCCACTGTTACAACTTTGCTGCAAATGATGCATCCGTCCCGGTGTCTAGCACATGCACTTGCCGGTGTGTGAGCGTGACGGTCTGTGCACGTGCAGCCAATGGGAGGTGTGGACATGGGCCACGTGTGCCCAATAGTAAGTACCGTATGCTGTTCACCACAACACCAGGGCCAATCATTGGCCCAATTCCAAACACGCTTCCACGGCTGACCAATGGCTGGCGCCGTATGCCACTGACATGGCCACAGGGCCCTATATATGTGTGCTGTGCAAAAGCAAACATTCTACGATGACCACCGACTGCTGCCTGTGACCATCACCTCCACCTGCTGCTGCGGAGCTGACCACCGACTGCTGCCTGTGACCATCACCTCCACCTGCTGCTGCGGAGCTGACCACCGACTGCTGCCTGTGACCATCACCTCCACCTGCTGCTGCGGAGCTGACCACCGACTGCTGCCTGTGACCGTCACCTCCACCTGCTGCTGCGGAGTTGACCACCGACTGCTGCCTGTGACCGTCACCTCCACCTGCTGCTGCGGAGCTGACCACCGACTGCTGCCTGTGACCGTCACCTCCACCTGCTGCTGCGGAGCTGACCACCGACTGCTGCCTGTGACCATCACCTCCACCTGCTGCTGCGGAGCTGACCACCGACTGCTGCCTGTGACCGTCACCTCCACCTGCTGCTGCGGAGCTGACCACCGACTGCTGCCTGTGACCGTCACCTCCACCTGCTACTGCGGAGCTGACCACCGACTGCTGCCTGTGACCATCACCTCCACCTGCTGCTGCGGAGCTGACCACCGACTGCCGCTCTAGTGCCATACTCCGTGACCTTGGCATGTCGAGAGTCAAAGAAATCCGGTCTCGTCCCTTCACCGCCGCGGAGCTTGATGTCCTCGTGGACGGTGTGCTCCGCAACTACGGACGCCTCTACGGCGCACCCGGACAGGTGGTAAGTGCAGTGTGGGATAAGTTGTTGTGCATGAGGTGTTCCATGACACCTGGGCTCTGGAATCTTGGCAGTGTGATGTGGGACCAACAAATAAGTCGAAATGTGCCTGGCTGCAGAGAGAAATGTGTTGCCTCTATCTGTGTGACTGGCCAACTGTCCACTTACTTCCACCCTTTTGTCTCCCATCATGGTAGGTCAAGCTGCACCTTCGCAAGGACGTGTGGAGGAGCATTGCACGTGATGTACGAGCAGCGGGGGTGTCCAATAGACGACATACACACTGCCACAAACGCTGAGACGACATTTCCAGACTGAGCAAGAATGTAGCGGAAGTGACACTAGGGATGATTCCAAGGACGGCATGTCTGGCCCGACGCTCAATGACCCCTCTCATGCACCGTATCATAGCTGTGACGCATCCTGACCTGCCCGAGCGGTTGCGTGTGGATGAAGAGCAACGTGGCGGTAAGCATACTGTCAGTGTATGTTGCTTGTGAGTGCAATGCATGTATTGTTGCCCACACACATTAGGGATTTCCGTCGATCGTGAGGCTCGTCCCAATGGCATGTTGGTGACATTGGCGCAGTAAAATTTCACTTCCCGATGCGGCATGTTGAGACGCCACCCGCTAAACAGTTCAGTTTTCATGCACATGCTGCAGTGCTCTGTCACCCCTTGGCAACACTTGTGTGCAGATGTAGTTCCTCATGCCCAGTGTGCATGCTGTACATGTATTACGGCCAACGCCACTTAAGTCCTGTGAGGATGACTGGTTGGGGTGAGCCGTGTGCAGGTTGGGGGATGGATGGACAATGTCATCAGTGGCTTTAGGGATTCCGTAGCAGTACTGTACGTGAGTGTGCCCATGACTTACACCAATTTCCTGTGCATTTCAGCTTTGGCAGAGGGCACTCAGCCACAGACGGCAGAGATGATAGAAGGCAATGCATCCGGATCAGACGTCGCGCACACGCAGACTGACACCGAAGGGGCCAGCGCCCGAGAGGGGGACAGGACCGTCCCGGAGGACTCGCATGTGGAGACAACATCGTCATCATCTTCCGACAGTGTTGGTGAGTCAGCACTGTTGTCACAGACTGGGAGTGGGCAATCAACACCTTCGGTCGGGACACAGCACACAGGGCCCACCCTGCCGCCAACTGCACCATGTACTGTTTGTGCACGCAGGAGTAGGGGGAGCAGAGTGTCCTTCGGTGTCGGCACCGCTGCCCCAGCCTCGGTGAGCCAAAATGCACTTTGTGCAGAGGCTGTTGATCTGCTGTGACAGCTGTGTGTGGGGCAGACCAATATGATAAATGCTTTCCAAGACCACGATAGGAAGTTGGGGCAGGTGGTGGCATTCATGGAAGGTATGCATGGTGATCTGGCTGGTGTACACAGGACACTGCAGTCATTGGCTATCAGTGTGTCGTCTGCCATTGTACAGTCGCATGGACTGGGTGGTACTTCTGTTCCACCATCTATAACACTGGATGTCTCAGGGGGGAGTGAATATTCTGACCAGGACTCTCATACAGGTTATTGCACTAGAAGCAGCGTCAGCCAGCACGTCAAGGCACAGAGGCCTCAGACCCCATCCCCTAGGTCAGCTAAATCTGTTCACAAGGACAACGTCAGATATAGTGGAGTACACACACATGAAGCAAAAGAGGGGTTGGGTGTAATGGCCACACATGCTGCACAGCCATCCCACACACAAGGTACTACCAAGGCAAGCCTCACTCCCACTTCCATTGACACTACCTTGGACGAGGACATTGAGAAGACGAATAAATCTCTTGAGGGCTCGCATACTCCCCGTGCCAGGGAGACTAGGAAGGAAGGAGACACTCCCAAGGGCAGGGAAACCAGGAAGGAAGGAGCCACTCCGAAGGGCAGGGAAACCAGGAAGGAAGGAGACACTCCCAAGGGCAGGGAAACCAGGAAGGAAGGAGCCACTCCCAAGGGCAGGGAAACCAGGAAGGAAGGAGCCACTCCCAAGGGCAGGGAGACTAGGCAGGAAGGAGACACTCCCAAGGGCAGGGAAAGTAGGAAGGAAGGAGCCACTCCCAAGGGCAGGGAAACAAGGAAGGAAGGAGCCACTCCCAAAGGCAGGGAGACTAGGCAGGAAGGAGACACTCCCAAGGGCAGGGAAAGTAGGAAGGAAGGAGCCACTCCCAAAGGCAGGGAAACAAGGAAGGAAGGAGCCACTCCTAAGGGCAGGGAGACTAGGCAGGAAGGAGCTTCTACCAAGGGCAGGGAGACTAGGAAGGAAGGAGCCACTCCCAAGGGCAGGGACAAGGAAAGTCACAAGACAAACGCACCTAAGAAGAGCACATACACTCCCAGGGGCAGGGACACACACGGGGAGATGGTGTGTCCTGGGGATATGTACACCACAGACGACAAGTCTGCTGCCTGGAACAGGGCACCATCCAGGGAACAGGGAAAGTCCGCAGACAACAGTACTCCTACGGAAATGGAACATCCAAGGCCCAAGGCATCTCCCATGGACAGTGGCGCTGTCAGGGACAGGCATACATCACCCATTGATGCACTGAGGCAGCTGTTTTCTGGGAAACGGAATACAGATGTCTCCGCAGTGGAGTCACCACTTACCTCCACTCCCATCAGGGCCCGTCAGGGACGGATGCAGGTGGACCCTGTAGTGGCATCCCCCATGACACATGTTGCAGAGGCCACAAAGCAGCCACACAGCAAACGACAAGCAGGCTCCAGCACGTCCCCAGAGAGCAGTCCCCCCCAGCAGATGCACCTCCCATGGTGGGTGAAATTTCTTCTCAGTCCCGCCCACTTGTCAGTCCTGTCCTGTCCAGGGTGCAGGCACATGTCCAAAAGAAACGTAGACACACAGCATTGACACATGCACAATCCGATGTGGCACAATTGCAACTATCCCCCGCTCCCAGAGCCACCCTGCCTCCTGGACCATACAGCCCTGTGGCATATCATTTCAGTGGTCCCAGTGGCGCAGGTGCAGTTGACTCGCATGTGTCTGTTAGTGGCAGTGTATCAGTCGAGACCTATCCTGTATCAGGTGCTGGCAGTGTATCTGGTTGTATGGGCCATGTGTCAGTCACTCGGGCTGTGGCTGTGTCTCACACTCCTGTATCAGGTGCTGGCAGTGTATCTGGGTCTATGGGCCATGTGTCAGTCACTCGGGCTGTGGCTTGTCTCACACTCCTGTATCAGGTGCTGGCAGTGTATCTGGGTCTATGGGCCATGTGTCAGTCACTCGGGCTGTGGCTGTGTCTCACACTCCTGTATCAGGTGCTGGCAGTGTATCTGGGTCTATGGGCCATGTGTCAGTCACTCGGGCTGTGGCTGTGTCTCACACTCCTGTATCAGGTGCTGGCAGTGTATCTGGGTCTATGGGCCATGTGTCAGTCACTCGGGCTGTGGCTGTGTCTCACACTCCTGTATCAGGTGCTGGCAGTGTATCTGGGTCTATGGGCCATGTGTCAGTCACTCGGGCTGTGGCTGTGTCTCACACTCCTGTATCAGGTGCTGGCAGTGTATCTGGGTCTATGGGCCATGTGTCAGTCACTCGGGCTGTGGCTGTGTCTCACACTCCTGTATCAGGTGCTGGCAGTGTATCTGGGTCTATGGGCCATGTGTCAGTCACTCGGGCTGTGGCTGTGTCTCACACTCATGTATCAGGTGCTGGCAGTGTATCTGGGTCTGTGGCTCACGTGTCAGTCACTACATCTGTGGCTGTGTGTCACACTCCGGTTTCTGGTGCTGGCAGTCTGTCCGATGCGGGTACTTCACGCAATCCACCTGATAGTGTGATGTAAGTTGCTGTTGTGTGCCCTCTCATGTGCTGCCTCTGATGTACCTGCTCTGGTGTCCACACTGCCATGTTGCTATCTTCATACTGATGTACTGCATCTGATGTACCTGCTCTGTTGGGCACAATGCCCTGTTGTTGTTCTGATACTGCTGGCTGCCCTCTCATGTGCTGCCTCTGATGTACCTGCTCTGGTGTCCACACTGCCCTGTTGCTATCCTCATACTGATGTACTGCCTCTGATGTACCTGCTCTGGTGTCCACACTGCCCTGTTGCTATTCTCACACTGATGTACTGCATCTGATGTACCTGCTCTGGTGTCCACACTGCCCTGTTGCTATTCGCACACTAATGTACTGCCTCTGATGTACCTGCTCTGGTGTCCACACTGCCCTGTTGCTATTCTCACACTGATGTACTGCATCTGATGTACCTGCTCTGATGTCCACACTGCCCTGTTGCTATTCGCACACTGATGTACTGCCTCTGATGTACCTGCTCTGGTGTCCACACTGCCCTGTTGCTATCCTCATACTGATGTACTGCCTCTGATGTACCTGCGCTGGTGTCCACACTGCCCTGTTGCTATTCTCACACTGATGTACTGCATCTGATGTACCTGCTCTGGTGTCCACACTGCCCTGTTGCTATCCTCATACTGATGTACTGCATCTGATGTACCTGCTCTGTTGGGCACAATGCCCTGTTGGTGTTCTGATACTGCTGGCTGCCCTCTCATGTGCTGCCTCTGATGTACCTGCTCTGGTGTCCACTATGCCCTGTTGCTGTTCTGATACTGCTGTATGCCCTCTCATGTGCTGCCTCTGATGGACCTTTTCAGTGCAATGGACTGTTGGTGCACTTAGCCCCTCTCATGTACTGCCCCTGATGGACCTGTGCCTTGCCATGGACTGTTGGTGCAGTTAGCCCCTCTCATGTACTTCCTCTGATGTACCTGCTCTGGTGTCCACTATGCCCTGTTGCTGTTCTGATACTGCTGTATGCCCTCTCATGTGCTGCCTCTGATGGACCTTTTCAGTGCAATGGACTGTTGGTGCACTTAGCCCCTCTCATGTACTGCCACTGATGGACCTGTGCCTTGCCATGGACTGTTGGTGCACTTAGCCCCTCTCATGTACTGCCTCTGATGTACCTGCTCTGGTGTCCACTATGCCCTGTTGCTGTTCTGATACTGCTGTATGCCCTCTCATGTGCTGCCTCTGATGTACCTGCTCTGGTGTCCACACTGTCCATGCTCGATCCTAGACTGTGATGTTACTCCGATTATGCGTAAATAAAATTGTCAATCATGTGTCGTGGGTTGTCGGAGTCCTTGCGTGTGTGTTGCTGGTGTGGATTTGTATTTACTTGAGGGCGGTGGGTTCAGATACATGTCACGCCCCTCTCATGTACTGCCCCTGATGGACCTGTGCCTTGCCATGGACTGTTGGTGCACTTAGCCCCTCTCATGTACTGCCTCTGATGGACCTGTGCCTTGCCATGGTCTGTTGGTGCACTTAGCCCCTCTCATGTACTGCCTCTGATGGACCTGTGCCTTGCCATGGACTGTTGGTGCACTTAGCCCCTCTCATGTGCTGGCTCTGATGTACCTTTTCAGTGCAATGGACTGTTGGTGCACTTAGCCCCTCTCATGTACTGCCTCTGATGTACCTGCTCTGGTGTCCACTATGCCCTGTTGCTGTTCTGATACTGCTGTATGCCCTCTCATGTGCTGCCTCTGATGGACCTTTTCTGTGCAATGGACTGTTGGTGCACTTAGCCCCTCTCATGTACTGCCTTTGATGTACCTGCTCTGGTGTCCACTATGCCCTGTTGCTGTTCTGATACTGCTGTATGCCCTCTCATGTACTGCCTCTGATGGACCTGTGCCTTGCCATGGACTGTTGGTGCACTTAGCCCCTCTCATGTACTGCCTCTGATGTACCTGCTCTGGTGTCCACTATGCCCTGTTGCTGTTCTGATACTGCTGTATGCCCTCTCATGTGCTGCCTCTGATGTACCTGCTCTGGTGTCCACACTGTCCATGCTCGATCCTAGACTGTGATGTTACTCCGATTATGCGTAAATAAAATTGTCAATCATGTGTCGTGGGTTGTCGGAGTCCTTGCGTGTGTGATGCTGGTGTGGATTTGTATTTACTTGAGGGCGGTGGGTTCAGATACATGTCACTCCCCCCTACCTGGGTCACAACCCTTGGAGGCGTTGCCGTACACAAGAATATGTCGATTCCGGGACATGTCACTCCCCCCTCCCTACGTCACGGCCCTTGCAGGTACTCCCCTCCAGACAGCGAATGGTTTGTAGCCTACCTGCGTCGTCCTCGATGGTGGGCCAAGACTAGGACGTACTGGATCGCGTAGAGTATCGGGTAAGCGTGTAGTGCAGGGTCCATGAGCGGCTCGTGGTGGGTATGGTCGCTGTGGGGCATCCGCAGTGTTCCGGCAGGTTGTTTTTCCGCTGCGCTTTTATGTGTATTTTCCGCCATCTTGATTTGGAGGACGGTCCTAGACGTCAGTCCGTACGGCGGAGTCTCTGGATAGGTTACGTCCGCCGCGTGGTTGGGTGTGGTGGTGCGGCGGACCGTGTTTTACCGCCGCGGACGGATTTTGGCCCGTATTTCGTATCCTGATTTGGCGGACAGAGTGTCCGCGACGGGCGCACGGAAAATAGGCATGTTCCGCATACTCTGGGTCTGCGGAGGCACTTCCGTCCGCCATCCTAATGAGCCCCATAATCGGTGTTTACAGCTGCATCCATGGGATGTCATCATTCAACCCTTCGGTATCACATTTCAGTTTGTAAATCCATTTTTGTTCTTTCCTCAATAAGAAATGGGAAATGGCACTGACGTGTTGGGGTATGAAGGGTTGTTCCAAAATTCCTTTTTTCTTTTTCCTTTTTCCCCCCCCCCCGCCTTCCCCCCCTTTTTCTTTGTTCATGGGTCTGTGATCACTGTGGGCAACTTATAATCAGTTGTTTATATGCGCAAACTTTTGAGACATAGTATTGACTAAGGATACTTATCAGATCTTTATAGTCGCTCCGGTTTACATGTTTACAATTACTTTGTTTGTGCATAGAGCGGGGCCTCAATCTCCGAGCCGTTGCCGGGTGAGGTGAGGCTTGACTCCCATATATTGCTGGGTAAGTCTTTTTCATTGTTCTCAATCCTGTATTCAGAAATTTCTGTGGTTTATTCTAAATGCAACCTGTAATTAACTTAGTGGCCGTTCTAATCTGGACTGGCCTTGCCAAGTCTTGTTTTGTTCCTCATGTTGTAATAGGATAACCCTTTCGGGGTTAACTGTTCCTGAAAGTCTTTTATGTTTAAAGGACATCAAATAGTTTTTGTCCTTTTGTTCTTTATTTACAGGACCGCATCCTCTATCATCAAACGGTTCAAGAGGATACGGTAGGATGGTCCGAGTGACCACATTACTAGTGTGACAGTCTTAAACTTTTGGGCTGTCATCTTCACTTTTTTACACTATTATCAGAGTGTATCTTTGCAGTAGCAACATTCCATACAAGTGGCCCTGACGAATGCCGGTGTAGTGTCACCTTTTGGCAGAAACATGTTGGCCTATTTAATCACACAGCAAAGTAGACAGTGATTTTGTCACACTGTCTTGCATCTCTTTTTAATCTGACGTCTAGGTGAATACTAATAAAAAAAAATTATTTTGCCTTGACCGTCATTTTAACATCACTCACACACTTTTTTTCTTTGCACTGCACTGTACCAGCACCGCCCAGTGGCGTGGACACTTCTATTGTATGAACCATAATTGTGTGTTGTCTAGCCAATTCATCTAGGCTTGGACACTCCAACTTGGTTCTAGACGTCCTACATGACGAGGCTCCGCCAAGTGGGTGGGCTGATAGGATATCTATTGTACACCTAGTGTCTAGTGACCACTTTGGTCTGGTCCAGTGCAATCCAAACGTGCAGCTCTCAGTGAGGACTTTTCAGACTTGGTATTTTGCTTCACAGACCCTCCAACTCTTCTTGTTCTTGATTGTTCCAAAATGACCCACTGTAGATAATCTGCAAGATGTTTCATTGTGAGAAAGTGAGATGTCAACCGGGTCGCTTGCTTATTGCGCCTGGTTGTACTTTTGTGTTCCTGTATGCGCAGTTTAATCTTTCTCGTTGTCATTCCTATATATCTCAGCATACACGGGCAAGTGATCTGGTAAATAACTTTCTCGCTGTTGCAGTTGGTATGTCGTTTCAACAACCAAGGTCGAGTGGTGCCAATATAGACTGATAGAGTCTTTTTGGTCTGGGGGCCACACCGAGCAGTTCCCTCAGGGATGATGTCCCTGGACTGGAGGGAGATTCCACAATGTCGATGTGGTTTCTTCGATGGTCTGTCGTGGTCTGGTATGGACCAGTTCATCTCTTAAGTTGGTACTTCTCTTAAATGAAAAGAGTGGCAAAGGGATGTTATCACCTGTGCTGTTCAGAATGCGCCATTTTTGTCTGATGATTTTTTGGATTTTAGAAGATGCAGTGCTGAAGGTAGTTACTCACGCCAGTTGATTAAGGGGAGGTTTTTCAACGGAGGGTTCTAGCAGTGCCTCGCGATGGTTGTTCGCGGCTCGTTTGTAAGACTTAGTGATCAGTGGGCCAGGATAGAGGCGTTGTTTCATTTTCTGAGACAAATCTTTTGCCTGGGATTGAAATTCCACTTTATCAGAGCAGTTCCTCCGGACCCTGAGGAACTGCCCAAATGGAAGGTTCTCTCGTAGGGACCATGGATGGTAGCTGTCGAATCTCAGCAGGGAATTGCGTGACATAGGTTTCTGATACGGAGTGCTTGCAAGATGTCCTTCTTGTGGGAAAATCAGCAAGTCTAGAAACAGGAGTTTGGTTTTGCTGTAGTCTAAGGTGAATCTTAAAAAAGGATTCTGACTATTCAACCATGTCTGAAAGGCCAGTAAGGATTCGCTGTCTCCACGCCAGACCACTAAAATATCATCAATGTACCTCTTCCACAACATTGTTTGATGATGATACGGATTGTTGTGGTTGAGGACATGATGGCTCTCAAAATGGTGGACATACAGATTGGCCAGACTATGTGCAAATTTACTACCCATTGACGTCCCTGATATCTGTAGATACAGAGAGTCCTAAAAGGAAAATAAATTTTCCGTCATAGCAATTCTTGCTAGATCCATTATAAAGTGGATCGGTGTTATACTGTCTAGAGAGGAGGCTTCTAAAAGTTCTTGTACAGTGTGTAAAGTTTCCACTTGTGGTATGCATGTATAAAGCAATCCATAGAGGCACCTCGGGCCGCTAAGACGATTATTTATCATGCATGCCCATCTGTTTATGTCTGGCCCAGGTTCAGTTTGCAGGGGCGGCGTCAGTTTGGAAATAATCGCATGAGTAGCGGTACGCTTAACATACCACTTCATCTTGAGGAAGGGCTGGACCCTTTGTAAACACGATCATTATGTACTTAAACCAACATGCATCAAATATACACACACTTGGATTATTTCCGGTTCCGTTCTGATGGCCCAATCATTAACCGAGGCCTTTTTCAACACACGTCTCCAGTGTGGTCCGCAAAGACGCATGCGCATCTATAACGGTGTTTTCTCAGGCCCTGACACGCGATTCTGAGCGCGCTGACGGGAGCGTTACTTAGGCACAGACATTGCACCAATGGAGAGACGTGTCAGCCCTCGCAGCAGTGCCTATTGAATGAGTCGCCTTTTCAGGCATCTCTCAATGGGAACAACGAACGTATCATAAGCTTTCACCAATTAAACACAGTTTCCTTTCAGGTCCGCGTTGTAGCGTAATAAGCCCCAGCTCCACGCAGCAACACCACCTCCCCCTCGGCTCAGCTGCCAGACCGAGGTAACGAGGGAGAGGTGAGTGTGTGCTGTGTGTTGCTGGAAGGTAGATTCAACAGCTTAGTCCTTTGAACTCAGACTAACTATATCTAGCAACTAGAGTTAGCATTTAAACTGAGTCAGGCTTAGATTACTTTCTCATATGAAGATATTACTTAATACCTGTTTGACTTTTACTTGTGTACAGATACCATCTCCTGTAAACATGGAGACTTGCAAAAAATTCTTTTCATGTAAAAGTTAATTTGCTCATAGAAATTCTCTTCTTTTTTCACACTTGAAGATGATATGGCTTTTGTCACTGATATAGCGGCCTTATTCGTTTAGAACCTAAAACCCCCCTATCTGCTTTCTGTCACAGAATAAGGATTTGGCACATAAGTCCAAATAACAATAGAAATAATCTTATATCATTCTGAAAATTTCAGCGCGTGGCCTCCATTGTCCTGAGCGAGTGCCAGGTGAGGAGGTGAGGCATTTCCTCCCTACAAAATTGGGTGAGTTGGAAGGTGAAAACAAAACAGACACACAGAGTATCAATACATTTTATATGTTGGATTGTGACTAGATTTATGTATTGTGTTTCTTTTTGTGTGTCTTTCACTTTAATTCGTTCACAGGAGAAGGTTGATAAACACAGACATACAACTGCAATAGTGGATATGTCTACACTATGAAAAGTATCTATCACAGCACGTGGTAAGTGTTGCAGTAGTGTACATCATAGGTCCTGACGAAAGCCCTTAAGGGCTGAAACATGTTGACCAAATATCACTCATGGTGAATAGTAATTTCTTCCATAATATTTGCACTCTGCTTTTAATCATACCGTCTTGATGGGCATACCTAATAAAGTTTCTTAGAGACATAAAGACAGGTATTTTTAATCACTAAGATCATTCTTTTCTTTCATTCATTTTTTCACAACTTTTGAGCACTGCAACTTGCCCTTTCAGCCTTCAAAACTCTCATCGGTTTTAGTTGATGGTACAACCTGTGGGTCTAAGTTCAGCTAGCCTCAGGATTTCTCCTGTGGAAGAGCCAACTAGACACCAGCTGTTCAAAAAAACCCAGATGACGAAGTTCCACTATTGTGTGGGCTGATGGGTACACTTTTTATTTTCTTACTACACTTTATTTCCCTTTCTTCTCCTGTGGATATCTCTTAACTAACCTATTGGTATATGTGGTCTGGGACACTAACAGGTTCCAATCGCGAACACAATCAGTAAGACCCTTGGTATCTTTCCTGTGGTTTATAGCAAAGATTATCTTCTAATTTAAAAGCAAATTAACTGCTTTGTCAAATAGACAAGAGTTTTATCATCCTGGGTCCTCTTATATTTATACTCACATGATTAAAACTTGAACGGTCTGTATTTTCAGTATGTGCTGCATGAAATGTGTAATATGAAGATTCAGTATTTCAGCTATGCTTGTAATGGAGGTATATATGACATTTTCTTTTGCATATTAATGAAAATTAATGTATTACTGTTAGAAACTTGGTAGCTTGGCGCAGAGCGGGTAGGCTAAACTCCAGGGCATCCTGTAAAGCATCTGCGCAGCATACACTCACAGGCGACACACTAGGCACACTACAAAAGATACTCCACACCATGTTATGTGAAAACAGCACATGTATTATGCAAAACACGTTATAAGACAATCACAGTTGTAAAAGCAATGTGCTAACTGGCACCAGGTAGCCATTTACAGGGGGTATTATTTACAGGGCAGGGCCAATCAGGCCGCTGCCAGAATCATCGCTAGGCACAAAGAATAAAGGCAAAACATCCAGTAATAACAGCCAATAGCTTCTGGTGAATAAATGAACTAGGCTCAGCACTTTAGCATCAATCCCCTTAGCCATGCAGTCGAGCACATGTTCTGCATAACATTAGGCCTAATCCTATTAGCAGTGGCCTTACGTCATTCCATCCGCAGTGCATGTATAGTAGCCAGTAGCTAAGGGTAAATGAATTGAGCTTGGCATCAGCCCATCAGCCTAAGACCTAAACCCGTTACCAGGCCTGAACCTAGAACATCACAGCAGGCCTTCAAAGCATGGCTATGTTATGCAGTACCCACAGGGCATAACACATTGGGTATAAATTACCTAGTATAAATCACATTAGGCATAAACTGAATATAGCATGGCATGGCATTAGTATTAGGCACAGACGCCCTATTCTCCAAACCATCAGTGTAAGCCTTAGGGGAGAAACATTAGCAGCATAACTGCAACATCATTAGCATACCAGCATTATCAGCCTAAACTACATTATGCATATATAAATGCCCTTCTCATAACATTGGTGGTACACTTTATGTAAATACCCCTGGGCCTGAAGTGTAAACCCATCAGCAATGAACAAAACATATTCTGCATAATCACATGACAGTAGGCATAGGCCTAGTAGGTCAGGCATGGAAACACATTATGCAGGACACCAGCAGTGTAGTCACATTACACCTAAACATGGGAGCATGGGGCATACCTTATTAGCATAAATCAAAGTATGAGCAACACCTTAGGAATACAGACACATTATGCATAGAAATAGGCTTAACCCTCATTAACAGTGGGTATCAGGTACCTTATGCACACAACGCCATCTAGGTAAGTGTTAGGCATCATTACATCAGGCCTAGAAATACCTTTGAAGGTAGAAAGCACTTTATACCAATAAGTAGGGCACCACGTAAATACCTAAAATCAGTGCCCTCTACGCTGCAGATTGGACCTTGGCACCACTGCGCCTGGGAAGCACCCTCTCTGGGACTCTGAAACTCAGAATTGCCCCAATCGTGGCAGCTGCCCCCTGTCTGGCGGGGCAACTGCGTCAGGTAAATCATGGGGGGCCCCCACCGGGACTCTAAAGGAAAACTTGCAACGTTGCAGCTGCCCACTGTCAGACGGGGCAGCTGTAAAATCATCATGGGCACACCGGTGCCCTCAGAGCTGCACAGGGGGAGGTGAGCACCGACCATGTGCCCCGTTGCCCTCTCCACCCACAATTCCTCCAAAGGCCCAACTCATCGGGACTCCTTCAAGCAGGAGACAGGCACCAGTATTTGCCTCGATCGCCTCCTGCTCTTCCGGGACCTTTCTAGACGGCTTCATCCGGTCTCCGTCTCCGGTAGGAGCTGCTGGACTCCAGAAGGTGGGGCGGGCTCCTGCCTGAAGGTAGACGTTACTGGGGCCTCTCCTGACTTCACCGGGACCCGTCCTGGGACCCAGGATTTAGATGGGGAGCCCGCGAGACTCCAGCAACGGCCTCTAGGCCCGCCCACCACCAGGCTTAGGCTTCCGGGTCACTGCAGACAGAGCGGCGGCCCTCTTCGCGTTCTTGGCCCGGGTTGCGGCAGTGATCCTGGGAAATTGTAGACAGCGTGGTGGGCACCCGCAAGGGACCAGAAGTGCAGGGTTAGGATCCCGCTTACCGTAAATAAGCAAAGTGCTGCACACACGCGGGGTAGGCATCCGCTATCCAAAATATCGCCAATGCGGGGTGGACACCCGCTAAAGTCAGCAAAGCGCACTGTATTTTTACTTAGGCAGTTCTTCCGGGCAGCGCTCTACTTCTCAGCACCACACAGCGCAATCAGGTCCCGGGCAGCACGCGGGTTGGGCACCCAGACCTCCTTGAAACGTGGGGCTCTCCCTGTCACAAGGGAGCCCGCAGGATATATGGATTCTCCTCCTAGGGGGGCGCCAACGCAGGGTGGGCACCTGCTTAACTCAAGGATGCCAAGCTGCGCATAAACGCGGGGTGGGCACCCACGACAGGCTATGACCATGCTGGATGTGCTCCCACAAAGGCAAGCAGGCAGGGGGGGGAATCCCACACACCGGGATCCCCTCGCAGCGCACGGGCAACTCAGCGCTGCAGGCATCATCGCTTTTTCACTCCTGGGCAGCAAGATATAGCTCTCTTCTTGGGCAGGAATAAAGTTGTAGCACTAAGTCCAGGAATGCAGAATCAAGTTGGAGAGCTCACAAGGAGCTAGGGCAGGAGAGCATGCAGGTAATACTGGGCTAGAGCATCCGGCAGTGGGCACTCATCAAGACAGGACAGCAGTTCCTAGGAACAGTCAACCCCGGTAATGTGGCACTCCTCCTGGCATAGCCGTCTTCACTCCAGCAAAGGTTCTCACTGGCCCTGTGGACAGCAGAGGGGTACAGATGGGCACAGGGGCCAGCGCACAGGCCCTTGCGGCGGTACCTCCTGGCAGAATTTCCACTCTCAATCGAACTCCACGCACAGCCTAGCACCTGGAGTCTAAGCTCATCTATATATACACTCTTCACCCCACCTTTTAGAAAGGGCCAGAACCTTCTAGAAGGTTTTCTGGGGAAACCGGTCCCAGCTGGTTTTGTCTACCAGGCTTCCCTCCAAAAGCTGGGGGTGTGTGAGACGAACACACCCCAGGGGGCAGAGCCAGCCTTGGTCACTTCGAGCACTAGACCCGCAACCCACCTCAGCCAGGCACAAGCACACAGACAGGGCGACTGTGTAAAAGTGACATTTACACATTGGTCAAAATCAAACTGCATACACCATTGCACAGCATTTAACATTTGCCGTACAGCCACCCCAAACATACATATTTATTGTGTTTCATTGTAAACCACCAAGTCCATGTTAGGAAAAAACTAGGGGGAAGGCGAAAACGTTCCGAGATGACCCTGCAAGCAGGGCCAAGTCCAACAATTACTCATGATTCAATGTATGTCTTTATGTTTTGTATTATGTTTATATCACTAGTGAAACAACCACTCAGTGGTTTGTTGACATTTTGTTATTTATCTTGGAAGGAAGAGAGATGGTATGTACATCTTAGGGTAGTCTATAGTATTGTGTTATGTAAAAATTGCAGCTGTTTGGGTGTGCACATAAAATGAAATGATTTGAGTCAATACACCTTCCTACTACACGTGTGTGCTATGCATTGACACATATAGACTAGGGGTTGTAGTACTAACAAAAAAATGCATATGCATATTCTTATGAATGTCACTTCCCATCTTTTTCTGTTCCTACATTTTTCAATGAGATCACCGTAGCAACCTTTTCTTGTACTTTTGGCAGAAGTGTTGATGTAGTGAGACAGAAAGTCATGGGTATGCACCCTTCAACATGTGTTTATATAATGACCAACTAAATGGATATTTGATGTAGGATGAAAATGAATACAGAGCATATGGAACTGACACAAGCCTGGATATAGGGGTTGTCCTATTGCTATAAAGGAACCTGGAGAATGAATGCACATAAAAAAGGAAGGCTGGAAGAACATCTGTTCATATCCTTTTTAGTTGTTCCTCACATGAAAGCTTTCTAATGTATTGATTCCTTAGTGTTAATTCTCATTATTTCACTGTTCTAAAAATCTCACAGTGCATTTATAATCAAAGGACAAGGGTCTTTCAACCTTCTCATTGAAAATATATAGTTTTCATTTTTCAAACGTAATTGCTCTACCCTCTCCTCCAGGAGAAATACATTCCTGTTGTTATATAGTGTATTCTACAAACGTGATAAGGTAAAGGGTTTGAAGTTTGAAGATGGTGAAGAGGAAAATTTGGATTTCAGATAATCAGAATTACTTGTACCTGAAGTGAAACAGCGAGAAAGAAGAATGATTGCCCATCAGTAGAATCAAGAAAAAACAACAAATGTCTGATACAGACAAATTTGAAGTAGAGAAAAGTACATCTGACTCTCCTCCTTCCCCAGCAACTCACATGCGCCTAATCATCACTAATTTATATTTTCTATTACACTAGTGTTTTAGAACACTGAAACTCTTGCTTCTATTCTCGAACTCATTTATTCAAGGATAGTAAAGTCTTTCTATTTGTCTTTTCATTTCATTTCATTTCATTTCAATCTTTATTCGGTTTAAAAAACCTTGTAAGATACAATACATTAAAATCACAATACATCATAATAATACATAATAAGTAGCAACAGTGGGTAAAAGTTTATCACCACATCTTGTTTGTGCAAATTTACGCAAAAGTCATCCGCACCGGAATTAGCTAGTTCCTGGTCAGTCCCCTTACTGTACGGAGCACTAACTATATGTACACATAGTTAAAATAATAAATTAGTTATCTGATATATTTAAAAAGTGATATACACCATAACAATAAGACAGGCAGTATTATATTAGCAGACAGTCAGAAACATGGTAAAATAGCCCCTTTATATTTAAATTCTCTGATTTTTCTTTTTCCTAATCAAGGCAACACATAGGAGGAAACGACTTAGGCTAAACACGATCAGTTGTGCAGTATCACCTTTAAATATTCTCAAACCAACCTTGGTTTGTCTAAGGCCTAGTCTATTACAGATCGGCTTGAGCCATTTTTTCCTTGCTTTAAGGTATACTGGGCATATAAATAAAACATGGGATTCATCTTCTTTCACCCCCATTTCACATAGCTCACATATGCTGGATCCCGCAACCCCAGTCAGCCCTTTATTACAATTCCAGCCCGTTGTTCTATCTTTTAATAGCAAAATGCCATAGCGGAATTTTAGATATAGGCTTTTAGCCAATGGAGGGTGGATTTCGTCCATGAAGGGCTCTAGTTGCATGCTCATTTTGGTTTCAAAAAATTTTGCAGTTAGAGTCCCTGTTCTGGGATTTGTAAGCACTGAGTCTCTAGTATAGTCCCAGTACCTTTGCTTCAGGATATGTTTTGAACCATTTGTAAGGGAATCAGGGTCAAACCAGAAATCGCTTAACCCTAGCTTTTCAAACCATTTTTTGACGTACTCTATCCATGGTAAAAACGTGGTATTCTTTATTGCCAATATCTCTTGTAAAGCTTCTCTATAAACAGCCAACTCCTCCGTGGACCATAAACGGACCCAATAGAGTAGTGGGCGAAGAGAAGCATAATCATCAGTACGCCTAAAGTTAAGGTCCCATAATATGGGTGTCATTGGAGTTGACCCAGGTATCCCTAAAAGTTTCCTAATGAAGGAGTTTTCCCTCACTCGGAAAGTATCCTTTAAAGCATAAGCCCAAAGGTCTGCACCATAGAGTGCAGAAGATTGCACTTTATATTTGAATAGTTCAATAGCTGGTGAGACTGCTTTGTAATGACTATTCCTATGTTTCCTTAGGATTGGTGCCTGATTTTGGGTTAGCCTTAGTTTTGAATTCTCTAATTGCGTTTTCCATGTGATATCACTGTCTAAAATAATACCCAGGTATTTAAAATTGGGAACTTCTTCAACAGGTTCGTTATTTATTGTAAAAACCTTATTGAAACCTTTATGGGGGTTAATTGTCATGATTTTGGTTTTTGAGGAGTTAATTTCTAATTCCTTATCATGACAATATAGACTGAATGTGTTTAAAAGGTTTTGGAGCCCCCTAGGTGTCTGAGAAATTAAAATAGTATCGTCTGCAAATAGTAGTGCCGGAACGGCTTGCCCACTCAATTTGGGAGAGTCATGCTCGCAGCCCAAAAGAGTATCAGGGATGTCATTGACATACAGGGAGAATAAGGTGGGTGCCATTACGCACCCTTGCCTTACCCCCTTTGCTATTTTGATTTTCTCAGTGACTTCTCCATTCGGTCCCCATCTTACACATGCATAATTGTTCTCATGGAGTCTAATTAAAATTTGAAGGATATTTCCAGGGACACCCATTTTGTTTAATGTTTTCCAAAGGGCTGCCCTAGGAACCATATCGAAAGCTGCCTTCAAATCAACAAAAGCCACGTATATGTGGGAACTCCTTATAATGGTGTATTTCCAGACTAAACATAAAAATCTAAAAACCTGGTCAACGGTACTTATCTTGCATCTAAAACCTGCCTGATATTTTGTGAAAATAGAGTGCTCTTCAATCCAGGAGGTAAGCCGACCGAGAACCTGTCGTGCAAAGATTTTTTGTAACACGTCAATAAGGCTGATAGGCCGGTAATGCGAGGGATTTGACCTATCACCCTTCTTGAACAGAGCCACAATCTCTGCCCCCTTCCAGGTTTCCGGAATGGCAGCTCCTTGGGCAATTTCGTTGGATAATAAATTAATGTAAGGGGCCCAGATGTAATTTTCGTGTTTCCAAAGATCACCTGGTATTCTGTCAGGGCCTGGTGCTTTCCCTGATTTAACTGCCTTAATTGCGGAGATAGTTTCTGTTAAAGAGAATGCAAGAGGTTCATTATGCGCTGCCAGGGGGGCGTATGAACTGTCCCATCCTCCACTTTCACCTGAGCTTGTGCAAGAATATAGCATAGTAAAGTGCTCAACCCATATCTTTTCCTCTAAAAATTTGTCTTTACATTCTGTCGCTCCCCTGGTGCCTCTAGCAATGAGGCTCCAAAAAGTGGTCTGATCTTTACATTTACATGCATCCAGTAAGTCAGACCAAACCCTTTCGTCCCATTCTTTCTTGGCCTTTGCTAAAATTCTTTTGTACTGTGCTCTCTTAGTTCTCACGATGTCCGTTGAACCCCCCCTGACTGCTATAACTAAATCTGTCTTGGCTTTCCGGCAGTCCTGGTTGTACCAGGTAACCCCGGTTTGTTTATTCTTTTGGGCATTATGTGATCTTTTTATTGCCCTGGTCAGGATCCCGCCAAGTTGGTTGATTAAATGTTTATGGGATTCTATCAAACTAAGATTTTTACTGACCGTGTTATTGTCCAAGAGAGAGGACATATGTTTTACAAAAACATTATAAATTTGTCCAATAATTTTGGAATTGTCTAGTACTATTGGCCATTTCAGGGATCTGCGGTTGTTTGCCACTAGAGGATCTGGTGGCAGGGACATTGTACCATTGACACTTTTGTCAGAGGTTATAAAAGTCTGGGATTTGACAGATAGGATTAGGGGATAATGGTCGCTTTCCGTACGATCGTCTACCAGTAGATCAATAATCATAGGCCACAAATTCAAAGAAACTAATAGATAGTCTAAATGACTAGAATGTGCCCCTCTAGAGAACGTTGGTCTACTGGGACAGTCTGAAGGCAACCGCCCATTACATGCACGTAAGCCCGATTCTAGTGTCAGGTTCAGTATTTGTAATGCGCTCACTGAACAGGGTGCTTTATAATTTGTGTCTACTGAGGGAATGTTGTTTGCCATATCCTCATCCCTGTGGATATCTTCTAGTCCTACTATGGGTTCAAAACCTCTATTAAAATCACCGCCTATGATTATTTGTGCATTTTGATCAAATCCCGCCACAAGGTTGCTCAATTGAGTTACAATAATTGATTCTTTGCATGGTCGGTGTGGTCTATTGTAAACATTGATCACGTGAGTACATCGACCATTTGTATCTTTTAACTCGAGCAATAAAATGTCGGGATTATTAATATCAATTTGCTTGATGGATAGGCCGCCTGTGATTTTCACCCATGTTATTAATCCGCCAGAGGGTCTCCCCCCGTTTGTGTTTGCTGCGGATATAAAGAAGGATCTATAGTTCACCTTATAATAGTTTTCAAGTCCCCATGTCTCCTGAAACATAATGATATCCCCACTAGAAATGTAGTTTTGCCAGGATGGGTCTAAAAGGTTTTTTTTCAAACCTGCTATATTCCAACTGATTATTTTTATGCATCCTAAAGCCCCTTCTGTTTCTACTATCTGACAAGGTGAAGTTGCCCTAGTTATCTCAGGGAGCAGTTGGTGTGTTGTTATTTCGGCAAGATGTAATGGCTGTTGCAAAATTATATTAGGTGCAGTATACCTTGAATTGGTTTCGAGACATGAACTAGGGTATGTATGATGGATACTACTTGGCGTTGACAGGGCCCTTCCCTCAAGTCAGTCGCAGTCAGCTAAACCAGCTAGAGCTGCAAACCTATTCGATGTGCTGACTCCCCAATTGTAGGATGGGGCCCCAAAGCCCCAGCCATTTGCAGGGACATTCCATCTAGGTGCAGGAGTAATGGGAGGGGGTGGGTTCATAAAAGAGCCCAACCATCCTCCGTTAGGGTCAACATTACCTATGGGTGCTGGGGTATTAGGATACAGTGCATTCTGCTGCATGCCTGGCCATCCTCCATTATATTTAGCATTTCCTGCAGGTCCACAATTATTAGTCACAATACCAGGCCCTCGTCTGCCCATTTGATTCCAATTTTGCCCTGGGGTAGTGTTTTGAAAGTTATTGTAGTGATTTGGTAGCCATGAGCCTGCCCTACTTTGGGGAGCGTAATTCATATCAAGAGCTGATGAACCGCCTCCCCAACCATGATCACGCATTGACCAAACGGGCTTCCGGGGTTTTTTGTTATTGGCTTTTTGTGAATCAGTGTAAAAAAATTCTAGTGTGAGTGGGATAATAGAGCTGCTTCTTTTTTGTGGTGGAAGGATATTTGGCAAGATATCAGGAAGAGCAGTTGCGGTCGAAAAATTTAATATCACACAGTCGCCCTTCCATTTTTTTTGCTTTTTTCCTATCCAACCTACCCTCCTTGCTGTTTTGATTTCGTCAGCTAACCTCTGTTCACCCCCCTGTGCTAGCCTCATATTATTTGAGAGCCAATATAATGCCTTACTTCTAAGTGATGAGGCTGACTCATTTTGGTCCGGTGATAGGGTAGGTGTATTGGCTAGCACTAGCACTAACGGTGCTGCTTCAACTACAAATTGTGTCTGATTTTCATCAAAACTAGTGGGCACTGTAGCGTGTGTTGGATCAATTTGCTGGACAGTTGGGATTTCTAGTGGCAGGTTGTTAATATTTTGACTAAAAGTTTGTGGGTCTTCTGCAGGAATTGCCCCTGGAGGAGTAACATCTGATGTTACCCTGGATTCACTATCATTCCCAGAGGGATCATTATCTTTATTGACATTACTTAAGGCATTACCTATTGCATCTACTAAAACATTTTGAGTACTTCCAAGTTTCTTTATCTCCGCGGAGAGTTTATCAATCTTGCTAATAAGTGGCTTAACAATTGTCTGTATTTTTATTTCTAACAGCTCCGCTATTTTTAGCATTAAGTCCTCATCCAAAAACTCCCTCAAGTTATTCACCTCCTTAGTCTGGCAAATATTTTTGTCCTTAGGTGGTGATGTGGTCTTATTTTTTCCAGAACGTGCCCCCCGCGTTTACTTTGCAGTCTGCGGCTGGCTCTAACTGCCCTTGAGGACTGCTTGGCCGGTGGATCATCCTCCGCATCATCTTTGTCGTTATTTTCTTCATCCTCAATGACTAGCTGTGCGTCTGAGTCAATTACCGCAAGTTGTTCCGTGTCCCCCACATTCTCTGTGCTCACGTCAATGTTGACAGTGGTAGGGGAAGCTGGTGCATGTAAATCGTTGTTGGAGTCTAGCAACAGTGAGTCATTGATTTGCGAGGAAGTGGGTGGGCTCATAGGAGGGAGAATAGGGGATTGAGATAGACCCAATGATTGCCTGCGTTCGCTGTTTATTTTGCTGACCACTTGGACAAGATAGTTTGTCATAGTGTTCTTTGGTATTTCGGGTGCCGTATATGGATTTTTTTTGCGCATGATTTTTCAAGGTGTATGAAAGTCTTATACCCACTGATCAAGTAATTAACAAGATATCGCTCCTGAAAATTAAAACAAAAAGTCTTACTTCAAACTTGTGCAAGTATCCGGCAGGCTCCTTTCCACGTTCGTCAGTGTAGTGGCGTATCACGTGGGCCCCCTTCCTAACCCAGGCTCCTGGGCGATTCGATAGAAGCTGTATGGCCTGCTTACCGACCCCCGTCTGGATAGCCTGGC
This sequence comes from Lissotriton vulgaris, assembly GCF_964263255.1. Taxonomy (NCBI): domain Eukaryota; kingdom Metazoa; phylum Chordata; class Amphibia; order Caudata; family Salamandridae; genus Lissotriton; species Lissotriton vulgaris. The sequence goes on from NC_141695.1 coordinate 571,816,086, forward strand.
GCAATGAAAGCGGACGACCAACGCCTGGAACACCAACTGTTTGCTGTGGTCACTGACGAATATGAGATCCTGGTGCACAAGGATGAGAAATTAGAGGGGTAGCCTAGCCTGGCCGACTTGTGCCGATGAGGGCCGTAGAGGGCCCGCCCTTTGCCCGGGCTTCGCCCCGGGCGTCCCGCTCGCGTCCCGCGACGCGGGGTTTGCCGGTCTTTATTTCCTCGTTGGCGCTCTCTGGGCGCGAGTCGCGTCACTCTGCACGCGCCGCCGCGTTGCCTGCCGGGATTTGTAGTCTCCCGGAGCGGCGGCGCGGAGTCCGGTGCCTTGGGACTCTTGGCGGTGGCGGCGGTAGCTGTTGGAGCTCCCTGTTGCTCCCTGCTGCTGATACAGACTGACTCTCGGCGGTGGCGGCAAAGGTAGGTGTGTCCCCCCGCTCTGCCGGGTTTGCCGGTCTTTATTTCCTCGTTGGCGCTCTCTGGGCGCGAGTCGCGTCACTCTGCACGCGCCGCCGCGTTGCCTGCCGGGATTTGTAGTCTCCCGGAGCGGCGGCGCGGAGTCCGGTGCCTTGGGACTCTTGGCGGTGGCGGCGGTAGCTGTTGGAGCTCCCTGTTGCTCCCTGCTGCTGATACAGACTGACTCTCGGCGGTGGCGGCAAAGGTAGGTGTGTAGGTGTCTTTTCGATTACACTGGTGTCTTGAACTTCAGATACCCCTCGATCTACTCTCCTCCACTTTCCCATCTTCTGCTTTTCTTTCCACTGTGCAGATATATTTCATTTACTCCCCATCTGCCTTTCATGCAAACTCTTCCTTAAAAAAGCCCAAAATATATATATATATATATATATATATATATATATATATATATATATATATATATATATATATATATACATACATACAACCTACACAATATTCTGGTTATCAATATATTTGCTACGATATTCTTGTATGACAATAGTTTTGTAAGTTCTGACTTACAACTGTCTGAAAAAATGATGCAACCAGATCAACTGTGCCATTAGTGTGTTACTTAGCACAGGAATTAAACCATGTTGTCAACCAGAGGCAGAATATTGCATAACTATTAAAGTCACAATGTGTACAATTATTAATCAGGGTGCAGACACTCTTTTACTTTTATTCATTCTCTTCACCTCACTTCTCTGTTTCTCATTGTTTTAACACTACTACCTTGAGAGTTTGTGACCTAGCACTACAAATGTGAAGGTAGGGGGCTTGCGACCTTAATTTATTGGGACCATGTCATAAGTTCTAGTGACAAGCAACTCATTTATATTAGTTAAGGGCCTTTGAGCTATTCATCTACCCTGGTTTAGGAGATGTGTAATCACACACCATCTGGACTCTTTCTTCATCTATAACTTCCCATCTGGGCTCCTCTTACCTGCTCATGAACTTGCAAGGAAAACATAACACAGGTTATTGGGTGAATAAATATATACAAAGCAGATGCAGCAATGATTACTTTAACCCCTTTGCCGCGGTGCGAATTTCGCTGTGGTGCGAGGGGGGGTGGGGTTTGGCTTGGCACTCAGGTACTCATGGCAGCTCCCGGCCGTCATAAATCATGGTGGGCGTGTGCTCATGATGACCGGGAGCCATCAGAACTCCCCCCACTGATTAATTCTCCCGCACAGGCGGGGAATTAACCGTGCATGGGCAGAGCGGCAACATTCTGACGGCTCTCGGCCGTCATGAGCACTAATGTACTGTGCCTCATGATGGCCGGAAACCGTAATGAGCACGAAGGAGTTAATTAATCATTGGCATTTTCTAAATGATTCTTGCTAATGTATTTTGTATACATCCATCGAATTATATTTGTCCTCACTCACATAAACAAATGTCTTAATTCTACCTGGTGTCAAACAACAACAAATATGTGCATAACAATCAACATTATGTAGTATCCTTAGGTTTTGTATATATGTTCTCTTTCACTTTGTAACTAGCTTCTCAGCCAGTGTGAGTGTTCCGTGTAGAATGTTGGTGTAATTGACATAAGTGGAATGCTTGGGTGCCTGGTGTGTGAGTGTGTCAGTTGGAAGATGGGCTGAGCAGCTAGGAGGCTGCTCCTGGTGGGGTTTGCTGTAACCTCTATCTATGAACTTAATAAATGACATCAAACTCAACTCGGCTACGTCTACTATGTCACCTGAACACGTGGGACCAGCTCACTCCACATACAAGAAAAACTACAAAAGAAAAATTATCAAGTCAAGTCAAAACCTTTTTTATTTCAGCCTGAAAGGCTATAACTACAAATTAAAAAAAAGTACAGCCCAATTCATTCAACTGCATTTTCCAGTAGTAAAGTACTTGTGCAATACAGTGTTATTTGTAACGTTCCTAAAGAAGTTTAAAATGTAATAAATAATTAAGAGGTACACATTTGTGACATTAAAATATAACAAGATGAGATTAAAAGGACTACCAATCATTGTGATTGAATGAATTGATCGGATTGAGCGAGCCCTAATTTCAAAATAGCTTGACGTGCATACCACATAGAAAACAGGTAACGAGAAATTGAATACTCAATGGGCATACTAGTATCATATTTTAGTATCCTAAAAGCCTTTGCGCAGTGATTTGTTCATAGGTTTTTCCATAGCTGTAGTAACCCTCGGTGTCTCGCCTTCTTGCATGCCGAGCAGAAAAACAATGCATGTTGGTCCGTCTCTGGTGTGTTATTACATACCGGACAACCCTGGGTCGGGCTACCCCCAATTATTTGTAAAAGCACATAATGGCAGTACTCCGTACCTAAATTGCAGATAAAGCTTTTTAGGTAGGGCTGGTTGAATATCATCAAGAGCAGGTTCTAACCTGTATTGCTGTTTTATCTCTAATACAGTTGCAGTCAATACACCAGAAGCGAAGCTCCCCTGTATAAGGAGTGAGTAAATTTGTATTCCCTAAAGCTCTTTGACAGGGCATTTCTAGATATTGACAGGCAACTATCTTCAGCACTAGCCCACAGGTCGCCCATCCCTACGGCTGTTAGAGAGTTATTAATATAGACCAGCCATGAGATTTTAATTGCTCTCTGTAAATGTAACACTTCTTTCAGCTCCTCCCTATAAACGGCTAATTCTGGGGTTTGAAGGCAACATCCTTTGCAATTGGTCCGACCCCAAGATCCATTCGAAGCGGCAGGAGCAGTGTACTTTTGGGAAGACCCAGAAGTTGCCTAGCAAATGAATTCTCGATCTTAGATAGGGGATCGGATGGCCTAAGGCCCCAGATTTCTTCCCCATACAAAGTGACCCCCCTAGCTTTTGCTTTATAAATTTCCATCACCGGCCCAACCGTTTTATGAGTGTACTTCCAATGCATCTTTGCTACGCCCCTCCCGCCCTCGTTGTCTGGGCCAACTTTAGGCTAGCCTTCTTTATTTGTACACCCCACTCCATTTTCCCGCTAAGTGTTGTTCCCAGATATTCAAAGACTGTCACTTTCTCTAGTGGTTTCCCATCTAACTGGGGATTAGGTTGTGTAGTGTTTCCTGCATTATAAGCCATATATTTGGTTTTCTGAGACTTTATCTCTAAGCCCCTGCTCCTGCAAAATGAGTGAAAGATGTCTAAGGCCCTCTGTATTCCCATAGGGGACTTAGATAGCAGGAGGGTATCGTCGGCGAACATCAAGTCTGGTACCTTGCGGTTCGCCAACCTAGGAGTATCTATATTCCTCCCTGCGATCAAGGCCTCCACTAAACTGTTAATAAATAGGTAAAAAGAGGGTCGGGCCAACATGCACCCTTGTCGTGCACCTCTGTCAATAGATATGGGATCAGAGAGCTCACCATTTTTTTCATGCCAGATTTGGGCAAAATTACATTCATGGAGCAATTTCAACTGGTAACGGAGATACGGAGGGGCCCCAAAGTCTAATAAAATGGCCCACAGTTTGTCCCAGGGGACCAAATCAAATGCCGATTTTAAGTCCACAAAGATCATTTAGAGGATGCCAAACTTCAGAGACACTGTCTCTCAATGCAATAGTTGCAACCTAAAAATGTGGTCCATTGTGGACATTCCTGCTCTGAAACCCGCCTAAGAATAGTGTACACCTCCATCCAGCTCTGTAGCCGGCCCAGCAGCACTTGTGCGTATATCTTCTGAGTGACATCTATGAGGCTAATGGGGCGATAGTTGGCGGGATGGAGTGGTGAGCCCTTTTTATAAATCGGAATGATTTCTGCCCCCTGCCAAGTCGTAGGAATCGGCATACCCTGGAAGATAGCAATAAACAGGGTCCATAGGTACGGGGCCCAAATATTAGGCTTATTACGAAAAAGGTCACCAGGGATCTTGTCTAAACCTGGAGCCTTGGATGGAATTACCTAGCTTAAGGCATCTGTTATCTCTTTTATGGAGATTACTGGAGCATCAGAGCAAAATGACTGGGAATGGGGGCACTCATTTGTAGCTTTTCCTACATCACCCTCTGCCCTTGCATATAAGAACTGAAAGAGGCCTTCCAAACTTCTGCCCCTAAATTTGGTTCTATCGCCGACTTACCCTCTGTACAGCCAATATTTACTAAATTCCAGAAATTCCTCATGTCCATGGTGTATAAAGCACTTCTCAGGCTCTCCCATTTGTCTCCCTCCAAATTTCTTTTTGCCAATTTAATAATGTTTTTATAGGCTACCCGCTATCTTTGGAGCCTGTCATTAGATTAAATAGCTAAGACAGGAGCTTGCTTAGCCTTGCGGCAATCGCCACTGTACCAAGGGTGCACTGGAAACCCCTTTTCCCTTGATCGTGTATTAGGGAAAACATATTAGCCAAGGCAGTTACTAAACCTTGGTGGTTATCTGCAATTTTGAGAAAGGTGCTAGAGGAATCAACAGTTCCACTCAGTTGGTTTGCAACCTTAAGAAATGAGATGACAGTTTGGTAGAGGGAGGCTAGCTTTTCCTGAGATTGGCAAAATTTCACCCATCTAACTCTCCTCCTACAATTAGTTAAGATTAACGCAGAAGCAGTTGGGGATTGGCCTTCAACTGCATCCCTGGGACAGGGCAGAACCATCTCACAAATCAGGGCATTGTGGTCACTATCCTATCTGGGCACAATCTTAAAATCAATTACCCAATGCCAAGATTTGGTTTCCACCAGGATGTAATCTATATTAGAGGGGCAACCCAGTCTATTTTAAGTATAATTGCCTGGGGAATCAGATTTAGTGCGCCAATTACACGCCCTGAGGGAATGGTTCAGTGTGAGGGTGTTAATTTGAAGTATCAATGGGGTCCAAGCCTGAGTTGCAGGGGCATTAGGCTCTGCAATGGCCCAATGCCGGTCCTCCTCACTGGGGTTACCTCCTTCCAGGTCTTTCAGAGGTACGTACTGACAATTAAAGTCACCGGCAAGGATCACCAGGACATTGTGGAGAAGTGTGGCTCAGGGGTAAGAGGCGGCAGACCCGGAAGCTGAGATCGGCCATGGACCAGGGTTCAATTCCCCGCCTCAGCGGGTCTTGGGCTCAAAAATTCCACGGACTCGATAATTCTCGCCCCGGTGCCTTCTCGACTCAGGGGTTCACACTCTGCGACTCTGGGCAATAGCTTGCTTAATCTCCACAACGGCCCCTTGCGGTGGGATGCCTGGCTTTCACCTTGTGGATACCCTGCCGGGGTTATCTCACAGGGGAATACCAGGACGGGTTCCCTAAGCAAGCGCCGGGAAACCCACTGCGGGTAGCTGTGCGCTACATAAGCTCAAACACATTATCAGGAACAGTGGTCAAAAAGGTTGTCAAAAGATCAAGAGTTGCAGACTCCTGACCGTACCCAAATGGATGAGTATAAACATTGATCAGAGCAATTCTGATTTTGGCGGGAAAGCTCAAAATGACACAGAGTATATCTTGTGAAGATGTCTCAAACTGTTTTGCTGAACACCCCAAGTGCCCCCAGTGGGTCTTACCTTTCCCTCACATGTGGCTGCTATACTGAAGGTCGCGTAGCCTAATCTTTTTGTTATCCTTTAGGCCAGTATTAATGGAACATGCACATGTTGTTTTCTTGAATCAATGCTTCCCCCTCCAGGTTGCCTAGTTTGAAAGTGAGGCGTTCAATATTCAAGGATAATACCTGGAACTTGGGTACGTCATTTGCTGTCTGTATAGGGGCAATAGGCTTCTTCACAAGGGACCTTGAGCCATTCACAGCAGTAGGGTGATCAAATGTAGATTCTGGGTTCACCCGCTGTTGGCCTTTAGGTGCCTGAAGGGGCCTCGGGGTGGACCTGCTGTGATACAAATACTGGAAACCCCTTGTACTCCCTCACTTTGAGCAATTCCCACTCCCTCAACCCTCTCAGTTTCCTGTCACATTTCCTGCCTGGAAATTGCAGGACTCTTGGACGGCACCCTCCTTTCTGTGGGATTCCACCATTCATTTCTCTGTGGATTTAATCCTGTTGTCAATGGCTGTGCTAGTTATAGTCAGTCTACTGATTCTAGGGTCGCAAATCTATTTGGTTAAAAAATAGTGGGCTTGGTTGGTCCTGTCCCAGGATAGTACTTTGCTTAGGCTGCTGCCTAGTCCCTGCCCCATACACAGGCCACAATCTATTTTCAGTAACATGTCCCAGAGAGTACATGTACCCCAATGGCAGAGGCCTAATGCCCCCTTCTTGCCTTTGGTGGTTTCGTTATAGAAAGGCCCTTACAACCCGGGGATCTCTTAAATTAATCACAATAGTATCACTGGATATATCTTTTGGCCTCCAGCCCACCCATCCAACCCTTCGTGTGTTCAGAATTTCACCTGCATCCTTATACAAGAATTCAAGCTGTTTGGCCAGCCAAAAGGTGCATTTATTTTTAAATTCAAAGTGTGATTCCCTTTGCCCCCTATTAAGTTCCGGTATTCCAGTTAAAATCATGACATATGGTGTGGAGTCCGGGGGGAGGTTTATACATGGTAAGGCTGGTCTCCCCTCTAATACTTCTGTGCGTACATCTTGCCCCTCATTTACTCTGTAATTTGGCCCCGGGCGCTGAGCATTGACTCCAGCTATTTGCATTTCTGGAAAGGGTCTATGTTTCTTACCTGCTTCCCATCCCCGACTGGGCCCCTGACATTGGACACTTGATCACATGATTATTTACATCCCCCTTGATATTCTGGATTTGCGGGGTGGGCTCAGGTTGGTTTCTGGGGGGTGATCCGTCCTACGGTGGACAGACTGGGTTTGTGACATTTGCCACTGAGGGGATTCACCCACCCTTAGATTTGCACCTGCATTGCCTACAAAGGACTCTAATAGAGTTGTAAGCTTGTTGTAAGCTTGTCTACCTGGGAATTCAAGAGGTTCAGCCTATCCTTAATGATTTCTTTTATTCGCAACTGCAAATCCATTACCAAGTTTGATACCCAAGTTGGCTTTTCTATGCCTTCATTTGCACGACCACCCGTCCCTCCCTTCCCAAGTCGCCATTCGCTATAAGTCCCATGGCGCCCTTCTTCCGGTTACTCCTAACCTTCATGGTAGCTTTAGCTTTCCCTTTTTTTCCTGGACCGGGAGGGGGATCCTCCAAGTGCACTTGTATGGTGGGAGTGTCATGTATCAGAACTCGTGTCCTGGACTGAGTTTTAGAGTCTACAGTTGACAGGGCAGATTGATTATTGGGTTAGTCAAGCTGACGGCTAGGTCGGGTGTTATTGATCGATTCAGTCAATTCAATTTCTGTTGATACCACACCTATGGCCCTTTGGAGCATTTTATCAATAGAGGTAGGCTGGTGGGTTGTTGGTGATTGCATGGTTTAAGTTTGTTTTTTCCCTACACAGGCACGTTTTCCCATTTTTGCTGGAAGACAATAGCGTAATTTGCCTCGTCAATTACCTTGATTAAAAGAGGAGGAGCCAGAACATATCCAGAGCAGCTCGATAGCTGCACACAACATACAGAACGGGACTCCCACAAGGCAATAGGGGAGGGAGGAGCAAAACAGCTTGCCTGGCTTTAGTCAAAATAAATGATGAGGCAATTACGATGTATTGGCGCCCACCTTGAGTTCCCGCTTCAAGAGTGGCTCCGTGGGTCGGTGGTTTTCCACGAATGTGCAAAAATGGGGGTGGCCCAGCCCAGCCTCTTCCGGGCCCTGAAGGGCGCAGACAGGTGCACACGTGCGCATCCCACGAAGCGGGGACCATGAGATGTTTAAGTGTGCCTCTGGGCACTTGCGATGACATCTGCGCCTCCTGGCACGATCACAAGGCCTACCGGGAGCTGGAGTTCCCCCTGGAATGACAGCAGGCAAGTGGTGTTGCGTGGTTCCCGCAGGAGAGGGGACCGCAAGTTGTTTAAGTGCGCCTCCAAGCGCTTGCGGTGACTTCTGCGCCTCCTGGCGCGATCACAGGGCCTTCCGGGAGCTGGAGTTCCCCCTGGATTGGCAGTAGGCAAGTGAGGTTGCGCGGTTTCCGTAGGGGAGGGGACCGCGAGTTGTTTAAGTGTGACACTGGGCACTTGCGGTGACATCAGCTCCTCCTGGCGTGGTCACAGTGCCTACCGGGAGCTGAATTTCCCCTTGGAGCGGCAGCAGGCAAGTGGCATTGTGCAGTTCCCGCAGGAGCGGGGACTGCGAGTTGTTTAAGTGGACCTCTGGGCGCTTGCAGTGACATCAGCGCCTCCTGGCCCGATCACAGGGCTTACCGAGGGCTGGAGATCCCCCTGGAGCGGCAGCAGGCAACTGGCATTGCGCGGTGCCAATTTCATAAATATGTAACTCTTAAACATGTACACAAAAATCCCTGACACCTAATGGGAAATTTAAAAGATGTTTCCCCACTCTCAGTCTTCCATTTTATTTATTCTTTATGGATGTGCTATTCATTTTACGCACTGTGCCGATTGGAGATCCTCTTTATGCACACATGAGGAAACATGTTCTCCTCTTTATTCTTTTAATTGTGTGTACCATTTGTCCTTAACCAAGTAGTATTAAGTTTGTAGAGACTTCTCCGAAGAAGGTGTCAATGCATTGCGGGCTGGTAATTTTGGCCTCTTCAGGACAGACGAAAGATGGAGTACTAAATGTCCAAGTGAAAGGGCTGACTATATGAAGAAGCCTTGCGCGCTGTCAGTTAAAATATTCCATCAACTGTCCTTGATTTCCTTGGCCTTTGAGAACTGAATTTGATTTAATGACCTGTTAAGGAGTTCTCTCCCCCTATGCGCTCATGCTGAGAAAAAGTACCATTGGCTCGAGTTTCTAGAGCAGATCCTGAAAGTGAAACCCTGGCTCCATCAGTTGGTAGCAGAGTAAGATGGTTTTCACATGAAGTGGGAGAGAATCCTGAAAATCTTGAAAGAAGACCCAGAACCCTAGAGCCCCAAAATAGAGCCCAATGACCAAGAACGGAGAATGATGGATTTTGGCAGAGACCGACAGAGCTTGACGGCGTGGGGAGAATAGAGATGAACGGTGGAGTGAATATCAATAGGGATGCTTTGTGTGTTTTAGATTGCAGGAATGACGTGATTGTGTGATGTCTGGCGGGGTTGTGGGAGAATCAAGTGAATGTGATTTTGGGCCAGAGGTTGTTCAAGGATTGAGATTTGAGTTTCAGGTCCTGAAGTGGCCTCAGATCCCTGGTTGTGTTAAATGGTGTAGAAGACACTGAGCTATTGTGATTGTCTGACCACAGGATTGTGGAGTTGTCATTAGATGTCATCAACAGTTCCACTTAAGACAGGGAATTTTGTATGAATGGGACGTATTGGAATTGTGTGCTAAACTTTGTGTACAGAGGTGGGTGACCAGCGCAGGTCGAGGGTCGCTGTGTGTGCATGTTCTTGAGTGATTGCATTCTATCAATCTTTTAAATGGAAGACACTGAGTTTATGATGATCGTGTGAGTGAATGTGGCCAGGAAAAATTGTGAAGAAGGGTAGACCACTGTGAGGAGCGAAGGTGACATCAGAGTGTGTTGTGCTGCGATAGACCAGTTGGTGTAATGCAGCACTGGGATTGGACGGTAGTCATCAGGAAGTTGTAAGTGAGGATATCCTGGTTGTTAAACCGAAACCTTTGGTCTAACCATGTGATATTTTAGGGTATTGCAAGATTTGTTCAGGGATGATCAAGGAGTTGTCACTCGGGTGGATGAAGAAGCACTACCTGAGGATACCCCAGCTCATTATATGGCTACAAATGTAGACTACATGCGATAATCTGACTTCATAATTGGCATAAATTCACAGAGAAAGAAGGGGATTTGGCATTTCCATGCTATGGCTCATTTCAGTTTGAGGTATTTGAGAGAGTTACGTACAACAGCGTGTTGGATACAGTTTAATTTATACAGAAAGCCCATGCATCTTTAACCAAATCTTGAAAAAGAATCTTGGGAATCTGATTTTGCTTCAGAATTCAGTGCTGGCACAGAACATCGATGATATCCTAATTTCATCAGAGACTCCAGAGGTTTGCAGTTACAATACCATTGCCTTACTGAACCACTTAGCTGAAAACAGACTGAGGATCAGTGTTTGGGTCATTGTATTGAGAAAGGCAAGAGTAAAGTGTCATCTGATCGGATAAAGGCGATCATGAAAATTAATTTAATCTGTCTACCACATAGAAGGAAGTCAGAATTTTTCTGAGAATGGCTGGTTATTGTAGACAATGGATCCCAAACTTCTGCTTGAAGGTGAAACCCTTGCAGATGCTGACTCACAAGGATGTGAGTGATTAGGTACCCTGGGATACCTGATTATCTTCCTGGAGCTGAAAGCGTGCCTCTTTTGGTCTCAGGGTTTAGGAATGCCTGATTACAACGTGTATTCGCTATTCTGCTGAGAGAGATGGTTGTGCTCTTTCTGTACTCACCCAGGCACCTTTGGTTGTCCTCAGACCAGTGGCCTATTTTTCAGCTACGTTAGATCATGTAGCTTCAGTGTTGCCGGGATACCTCAAATCCGTTGCTGATACAGGTGTCAGCATTGAAAGGTGTGAAAGCATTGTGATGAGTCATCCACTTACTGTATACGTTTTACAGTTAGTTGAGCTGCTGAAGACGAGAACCAAAACACTGCATTTGATGAATAACAGGTTGACATGGTCCGAGCAAATTGTTTTGGTGGCGGAAAACATCACCTTGAATTTATATTCTGTGTAAAATCCAGCTACCTTGTTACCTGTTCCTAATGCTGGTGGGGAAGATTGTGAGGACCTGAACTTTGCACCAAACCGAGACCCCATATTGTTGATGAGCCATTGTCTGTCCTGACCAATTCCTTTTTGTTGATGGTTCATGCGTAGGAGACAATGGTGAAGGACTAGGTTCTTTAAGACCCAGCGGTGCCAGGGCACAACACCTGAAACCTTCGTGGGTAACCTGCTCCGGCGTACGAGTGACAGAGACACGGGACACTTCCTTCGGCGTCAAAGATTCAAGGTTTATTTACTGCAGGGAACACAGAAGTCACGACAAGTACAACACGTGCAACTTGGGGAGACTGCTTCAAATTGGTTCTGTGGATCGCTCCTTTTATACAGAATTTTCCCATAGGGTTGCATAGCAGACAAAGGTTTACAACCCGGTTCCCACAATTATCCCTCAGAGGGGTCGCTTTGGTCAATTTGATAAACACAAGGTCCGGAACATAAGCGCGGAAACATTTGGCGGTTCCCAACTGTAAAAACCCATCTTCCCAACATTAGTGCATTCCAATCGACAGTAAAACAGATCGAAATAGGAACAAAGACAGGTGCAGAGGAAGATGGAGACAGTGGGGAGATCGGAAAGGGTGTAAAAGGGGAGGTATCGGGAAACACGATCTACAGGCATCAAAGGGACGTGCCTAATGAGATGCACGGCTGAGACAATAAACCGGCACGGCAAGATGAGCCTCGAGCGGGGCCATCTGCCTTACAGTGTCATCCCCCTCATCATAAAGACACTTACAAAGGACATGTGTCTTCCGCAAATATCTTGGGAGTCCCAGGGTCGCGAAGCGGACAGCGTCGGTTCGCTGGCTACTTGAGGACAAGAGACAAAATGGATGCCGTATCTAAGATGGAACCCGTGGGTACAGATGAAAAACCCACGTAGCAAACGAACGGTTTAAGTTAGCACAGCGAAACTGCGCACACTTACTGAACTCGTCATTTGCGGTTCATAGATACCAGACTCGACCATATTCGTGCGAGTCAAAAACACCACTTACAATTGTCACGGAACCTCAGACGCTCCTTTTGCCCTCATGTAGGCAAGCACTAGTCGGAATCATATTCGATATTCATCAGACCATCTAGATGTTGCTGTAGCATAGCTCTGTCCAACCGAGTCCCCTTGGTAACAGGTGGCTGTCTCATACACGTTGTAGCACAGAGGCCACATAAGGCAGGACCGCACTGCACACAAAAGCAACACGTGAACAGGAACGCCACAACGACTCCGATGATCATCAGAATCTTCCAACCCCAAGTCGACATCAGGCCCCAAAACCACCCAAGTAGCGTCCAATCCCCTACATCCACGTGTATGGATTCGGAGATCTTATGCAACTTCGAGATGGCTTGATAGACAGTCGGAGCGTTATCAGGAATGAAAATACAGCAGCTCGAATGGATCACCTTACATACCCCACCTCGATCTGCTAAGATCACGTCTAAAACCATACGGTTTTGTAACGTCATAAGTCTATCCGCCTGAAGTTCAGTGGTGATATTACCAAGGGCACTGGCAGTAATATTAGCTGTCGATTCTACCACTCGAGTCAACTGTCTCAGGTTCCTACTATTAACCATAGGTCCCCAAAACGGGAGGAAACCCTTGAAAAAGTCTCCTGCCTCTTGACCGGCAGTATCCTCTTCGCTAATTACGCCTCTCACAACTCTAGTCTTGTGATAATCCGCATCTACAGTGAACGTCGGAGGCAACAAGTTTGCGATAAAACATGAGCCCATGAAGTCAGAGGGCAACCATGCATACGCACGATCATGACAGATAAAGTATGTACCCTTGGCAGCCAAAAACACAGGGGACGAGACCATCGGCAGAATGTAATTTTCAGTGCAAGCACTCTCTCCAAGTCGGGCTTTCGATCTTCGGCCACGACCTATTAAACAAAAATTACCAATGTGGGGTACGACCCATATCGGAGGCGAGCTTTTAAGCTGTTTTTCACTAGTGAACACACTATACTCGCCTCTACTCAGGACCCTGTAGGCTTGTACCTCTTCTTCAGGAATAAGCGAGGGATCATAGATATCGCTATCCAAGTCTTCAATTGCTATAGACAAAGGTTTCTGGTACGAGGTAGGACCAGAGTAGGGGGATCGTGGTTCTCGAATGGGGTGGAAACCTAGTGCGCTTCGAAACATTGTTTGAAATGCTCGAGCAGACCCTTGGGAACTATACGGTAACACCAGATATGGAATTCCCTTATCCGTAGTATGTGGCATCAACCCACACACCCAACAATTAGTAGTGTTAACCACTAACTGATGCTGGTGAAGGAGCTGAATAAAGGAATTGTTGCGGAATTCTGCACGTCTAGCCTGCTCGTGTTCAGGTAAGATATGAAAAGAATGAGGAGAAACAGTGGAGGTGAGTTTAGGGTCAGGGGTAGGAGTAGGTATAGCAGAAGGTAAGAAGTAAGACATCGTGTAATACACCCCACCCGCCAATAATGCAGAAACAGTCAAAAACAATGCGAATATTTGGAACATAAAACATTTGGTACGACTAAGTTGCTGTAACTTAAATCTTTGCGCCTGAGCTTCTTCCAAGTTCATCAGCTTCGAGAACGCCATTCCCTACAACTGTCCGCAACGTTTCTTGACGCACTTCGTTCTGTGTAGCAGCAGTCAATCCCTAGGAGTTCCCAGGAACCGACGGTCTTTAACCTAGTGTCAAGACCTACTAACCAGAAGGAAGTACACGCGCGGCCCTACGGCCTTTATTTCACAAGTATATATATACGAAAAATGTCTCTGCAGCTGTGGAAGCAAAAAGTATACGGAACGAAGCTCAATGAATATATACAAAATAATTAATACGGGATAATGCAATTGTCAAGGGACAGAACAGGATCTTTTATTAGTCTCTGGTGCTAGATCGCAAAAAGTATCGGGTTTTCCCAGGACGTGTCTGTTTGTCAAACAAAGGATCCGTCGAAGGGACAGCGTCCTGTTGATCAGCCGAATGTTCTGGTCTTGAGTCTTTTGATGACAAATGTTCAACAGTGTCTTTTTGCTGCACTGAGGATTCTCCGACAGGTTGTGCGTCACTGAAAGGTACAAACGCCAGCAATCCTTCGGTTTCAGTTGATGCAATGCCTCTCCTCACCCACGAGTCTGCCGGCAACGGAATAGGGACCTTTTTGGTGTGGGTGGCGTGCACCCAATTCTTCCGTCCCTCAAGACGAACTGCAGTTCTCGTGGCAAGGAGGACCTGGTAGGGTCCAGTGAACCTGGGATCCAAATTGTTCTTGCGCGAAAAGTTTCGCGTTACCACCCAATCTCCGGGCTGGAGCTGGTGGCCTGGACCCTCCGTCTGCGTCGGCAGTGCTTCGTGAACCTGTTGGTGAATTAACCTCAGTTTAGCAGTCAAGTCATGAAGATAATCGATCAACATTGGATACTCAAGATCACAGAACGTACCTGGCCTAGGAACCCCCCAAACATTCGCAGGACGACCGAACACTATTTCGTAGGGACTAAGCCCTACTCGGGAGTGTACAGTTGCCCTTGTTGACAGTAATTCTAAAGGTAAAGCGTCAGGCCACGAGAGACCAGTCGTAGCCTGAATCTTTGCTAATTTTAGTTTAAGGGTGCCATTGTACCCTTCAACCAAACCAGCTGACTGGGGATGGTTGGCGCTATGGAATTTCTGATTAATTCCAAGGCCCTTACACACACTCTTCATCACACTCCCCACAAACTCACTTCCGTTATCTGACCACACGACTCTAGGCATTCCGTACCGAGGAAAGTATTCCTTCAGTAGGATTTTCGCAGTTGACAAAGCAGTATTGTCTTTGAGAGGATAGGCCTCGATCCATCGGGAGAATGCGCAAACCACAACTAAAACGTATTTCAGGTTATTGCATCGCTCCATATGGATGAAGTCCAATTGAATCACCTCAAAGGGACATGAAGGGGGAGCAAAACTGCCAGGAGGAGTTGGGGTTCCCTTGCCAGGATTGTACAACATACACACCATACAGTTCTTGACCAAGCGTTCAGCACATTTCGTAATACCATCATTCTTCCACACAGGAAACAGCAACTTGCAAATACCTTTCGCGCTAATATGTGCTAACCCATGCGCCATAGTCACAACGGCCAGCACATACGCATCGGGCAACATCCACCTTTTCTGATCCGATAAATCAATCCAACAACCACTTGCATCCAACTTTCCCGTACCTTCTTTCCACTTCGTCTTTTCAGTCTCGGTGGCCTCATTCTGAATTGCCTTCACACTCTCAATAGTGTCCTCACACATACTCGATTCTGTAGGCCACCTAACCGAACTCGTCACATACATTCGAGTGCTAAGGTTTCGAGCAGTCTCCTTAGCAGTCTCATCCGCAAACGCATTACCACGACCAACATCATCCGTCACCTTACGATGCGCACTACATTTGACAATCGCCACTTGCTTAGGCAACGTAAGTGCATCCAAAAGATCATTCACAAGCTGGCCATGCTGAATCTTCGTACCATGCGATGTTAGAAAACCTCTCTCTCTCCACAACCGTCCAAAACTATGTGCGACGCCAAAGGCATATTGGCTGTCAGTAAACACATTCACACGTTTCCCTTTCGCTAACACACACGCTCTAGTGAGAGCGATCAGCTCTGCGGCTTGGGCAGAATTCTGATTTAGTCGTGCAGTCTCAACAACAGTATTCAACGTTACAACAGCATAAGCAGTAGTCACATCGCCATTCGGCAACTTGAAACATGAACCATCCACATACAGTGTTCCATCTGGGTCTTCCAATGGGGTGTTTTTAAGGTCCACTCGACCTTTTGTTTCCTCCTCTGTCCTCAAATAACAATCGTGTTCTGTTATTTCATCTGACTCTGAGCTAATTGGTAATAAAGTTGCCGGGTTCAGAACATTACAACGTTTTATTTGAATGTGGCTTGCCAACGGCGTCAACTCGTACCCAGACAACCTCGCACTCGTCAAGTGCTGAGTTTTCGTACGATTCAAAAGAGTATCGACTGCATGCGGAACCATCACCGTAAGCATATTATCCATGACCAATCCTGCTGATTGTCGGATGGAGACCGCAGCTGCCGCCGTTGCTCGTAAACAACTCGGCAATGCTCTAGCTACCGGGTCCAAGGTCGAGGAAAAATATGCACATGGACGTTGCTTACCACCAAAAGGTTGCGTTAAGACACTCAACGCACAACCTTCCCTCTCGTGAACATATAATGTAAACGGCTTGCTATAGTCAAGAGTACCTAACACAGGAGCCGAACACAATGAATCACGTAATTCAGAAAAACTTTTCTGACATTCTTCCGTCCATGGTAAAGGAGTTGAAACATCCTTGCACGTAAGAGCTACCAATGGTTTCGCTAGCAATGAAAAATTTGGAATCCATTGCCTGCAGTACGACGTGATACCTAGAAAGACACGCACATCTCTTTGGGTTGTTGGCACAGCCATTCGCGCAATTGCTGCAATTCTCTCTGGGGTCAACCGTCTTCCCTCCTTTGACAATAAGTGACCTAGATAGGTTACTTCTTGACAACAATATTGGAGTTTAGAAGGTGACACCTTGAGATTTAACTCGCAGAGATGTTGCAGCAACGACACCGTAGCAATTTTGCAAATGTCCTGAGCATCTGCGGCCACCAATAAGTCATCGACGTATTGGATTAAGGCCGCACCAGCCGGCAACCTAAACGCATCCAGTTGACCCCTCAAGGCTTGACTGTAAATCGATGGACTTTCACAGTAGCCCTGAGGAGCGCGTTTAAACCGGAAGCTGCGTCCACCAAGAGAGAAACCGAAAAGGTCTCTACTCTCTTCTGCAATCGGGATGCTGAAGAACGCATTCTTCAAATCAATCACCGAAAACCACGATGCAGAAGCTGGAATCAGAGTCAGTAGCGCCGTGATGTCAGGCACAACGGGGAACTGAGGAATCACAATTTTATTCACCTCCCGTAAATCGATAACAAAACGATAAACAGGTGGTTTCGAAGGATCAGTACGTTTTAGAATGGGCAGTACAGGGCTGTTGCACACATTTCCCCGTGTTTCCTCAATAACGTCTTTTTCGATCAAATCATAGATGATCGCTAACAATGCTCGTTCACCATCAAGAGAGATACGATACTGGGGAATACGTGGCAATCGCACATTAGATTTCAATTGAACAACATAAGGGGAGATGTCAAGCAGGCCCACGTCATTGGGACCTGTTGCCCACAAAGATGTAGGAAGAGAACTCAATTCCGGTGGAAGCTTATCGAGAGACAAGTACATAGGAGAGACAACCCTCTCTCCCAACGTAAGCTTTACACCCGCAGGAGAACAATACAAAGTTGCATACAAACGTTTAAGCAAATCCAGACCCAAAAGATTTTCACCACAACCCGTGGTCAAAATCAACGGAGCTTCTAACTCCCGAGGCCCAATTGTAAGGGGCAAAGGGCGTGAAACTGGATTGCTAACGGGGGCGCCAGAGAATCCAACGGAAACATTTGTTAAGCCAGACAAAGGTGCGCCAGGGAGTTTCGAATGCTTTATGGAACTTTTCGCTGCACCAGTGTCCAACAGAAAAGGCTCAATGACGCCCGATGTAGCAACTGCGACGTAAGGCCCTCTCTGATCAACCGGAACTGATACTACTCCCTCTCCTTGTCTATGGCTGTCCTAGTAATTACTGTCGTCAGTTCCCTGATCGACGTAATAATCGTCTACATTGTACTGCGCAGATCGTCCTTGCGACGATCCACGTTGATCAAAACAATTATCGGAATTTGATGAGTTATCTGAACGATCATTCTGAGCACCACGACCTCTACCACGTGGTGCCTGCTGTGAACCACCACGACCTCCTCTAGATGAGTCACCACTATTACGTTCATTTAGAGCAGGACAATTGAATTTGATATGACCCTCCTGTCTACAATAGGCACATTGATTGTACCCTAACGAGGATCTTTGGGAAGAGGAGTCATTACGAGATTGTAATCGGTTCGATTGCGGCTGCGATCTATTTTGTTGCGAAGCATTCTGATTCGAACGTGGAGGATACGCTTGCTGAAGCAACACTTTAGTTTTAAGCTCTTTCGTCTTTTTATCAGCGCGGTCGTTCTCTTCTTTCTCTCTATTCTCATAATATTGTGCCGTGGCCAATATCTGAGCTGAGGTAGAAACGGCCCACGCACTTTCTGAATTCTTCAATTTATTGCTCAAATCGGGCAATAAGTTCGAAACAAATTTATCCACGAACAACCTTTGACCACCCTCAGTGCTCATATCCTGACCACTATGATCAATGAATGCCTCCTCGAACCTCGTAAAGAAGTCGGAGACACTCTCGTCCTTCTTCTGTTTACAAGCTGACAATTTGTCCCAATTTACTCTCATAGCAGGCATAAGAGTTTTCATTAACGTTATTATTCTTTGAGGAAGATCAGCAACCAGTTGGTCGGGTTTAGCACCACCAGTTTGTCGGGCATCCGCCGCTACTATGGCAGCCCAAGCACCACCTAATTCATTCGGATGATTTTCCTGACGAATCTTAGCCCACACCGGCTGCGGTACGACATTGCCAAACAGCATGTCAATATCGGCAAGATTCATTACCGTAGCGTCTACGAGCTGCGACAATTCTTTATAGTACCCTGCAGGATTTTTGCGAGGGTCAGGCAAAGATTGCTTCACCTGCAACACTTCTGATCTTTTCCATGGGAGATGTATCCATACTCTCTGAAAGAACGGCAAAATCGGGGGGTTTGCCCCAGGATTACCTGGCATCCACACTGGTGGAACTTCTCGCATAGGAAACTGACTCATCTGGCTGTCTTTCAATATCCTCAACAAACAAGGCTTGAGGTATGGGAGTGGGACGGAAAGATAGCAACCGTTCAACAGCACGTCGAACATTGGTATCCACTATCAGTCCAGTCGAGAACTGAAGTTGTAAATCAGACAAAGCGGTCAGCACCTCGTCAGGTGCGTCGGCCGATATCTGATCACGAAGGACTTTACACATTTCCTCGAACACGAACCCCTGAGTTGGTATATTGAATTGACAAAACGTATTGAGTACAATACGTGGTGGATTTCTAAGGGGATGCGTCATCCAACCCATCGCCATATTATATAGCGAAGCGCGTTCCCTGTTACCAGGAAGCTGACTACGTCTCTGAGGACCATCTGAACCAGCGGACCCAAGAACAGGTCCGAGCGAATGAAAGAAACTAGCCGCAAGAGGAGAATTACGACTACGAGTAGAGGGAGAAGTATAGGACACAGGACTAACAAGCGAAGGAGTAGAGTCAGAAGCAACAGCAGGGGTTAACAGAGCAGGAGCAGTAGCGGGAGCAGGAGTATGTGGAAGCGGAGAAGCAGTAGGGATAGCAACAGACAAAGGAGCAGGAACAGTCGGAAGAACGGGTGCAGGTTGAGGAACAGGCAAAGGAAGAATAGGTGGAAGAATAGGTACAGGAGGAACCACAGGAGCTGTGGTACCCTGTACATACGGAGGTTGCGACTTCATAAGATAGGACATTAAAGGATCCTCAACTAAGCATGGGCGAATTTTGCGGATCTCGCGTTCGCGAATTTTGCGGATTTGCGAATTCGCAATCCGCAAAATCCGCGAATTCCCGCGAATTTGCGGATTTTTTTTTGTGTTCGCCCGTGTTTCTGCCAGTTCGCGAGGGTTTTTACAATTTTGCAATTTGCGAACTTACCTGTCGGGTCGCAAGTTTTGCGAACTTGTTGTTTCTACGTGTCCAGCCTGTTTGGGACACTCTTCTTCATCACTGCCACTCTCTGTCACCACTGCCACTCTCTGACTACTCATGCCACCCTCTGGCCCACCCATGCCACCCTCTGTTTCATCACCACACCCTCTGGTTGTCCAGTGTACATTATTTTCGGCAAAGCAAAGCACACCTTCCCTGCCTCAAGTGACCTGAATTAATTTGGGGCTGATTAATGTGTCACATAATATTTTTTTAGCTGGCACCTGCTTCCTTAGTGCGCCCTGATTAGTGATCTTTTGCACTTGCTAAGTGCTTTCATTGTTGCAAAATTAGTTACAACACCTGCCCTGCCCCAACTGACAATAATGAATTAGGGGCTGATTAATGGATTTTAACTTCCAGCCTGGCTCCTGCTTGTCTCCCTTAGCTGTAATTCAGGACCTTTGTGGCATATGTGTAACTATTCTGAGGTTCAGAGCAGGGTCACATAATAGTTGCAACTGGCAACTGAACTCTGGAGGGGCCCCTCAGGAAGCACTACAGGAAATGGCTACTAATGATGAGCCTGAACTTTTGAACCTGGCAAGTAGTTTCAGTTTTGCTAAGATCGTATTTCTGCAATTTAGCACTTATTCGCGGGGCGCGAAGTTGTACTGGGAAGCCGCGAACTCACGCGAACAGTGCGAGCAGTGCGAGCAAAATCCGCTGCTCGCGGATTTGCGGATTTTGCGGGAGATTCGCGAATCTCGCGGATTGCGGATTTCCCGAAAATCCGCAAAATCCGCGAGCGAAACGGATTTTCCGCCCATACCTATCCTCAACTGCCTCTTCCTTCTTTTCCGACTCCGTAGGCAAAGTAGGATAGCATTTATCTATAGTCATACGCTGTAATCTATCAAACACTTCCTTTTCCTTAACCTCCTTATCATGCTGAAATTGCTCTGCTTTCTTTACAATGGCAGCAACACTATCTCTCTGATTTCGTTTAGTCTGTCTGATTTCTTTCTGTCGGGCTTCTTTACGCCACAACCGAAAGGCATCAAACATGGCCGGCCTTGACTTTTTCTCGAACAATTTAGCCTCTAGGTTGTCTAAAATCGGGGTCTCAAAGCTACCGTGAGGTGGCCAACTAAGGACACCGTCCTTCTTTGTATAGCGAATCCAATAATCATTAAAAGTAATCGGGCCTAGCCCATGTTTACTGTACAGTTCATAAGTTGGAGTTCCAACCGGAGGTATCGGACACGAGTCCTCCAGTCGGGAATCCGCACCACAAGGTCTGAAACAACTAAACAAAGTACTGCGACCAGGCATCTTGCACACTAGCCGAGTTTCACAAACTTCAAGGGTTACGGGATTTACCAAGTCCCAGCAAAGAGCAAAAACCCTCGGTTTTTGGCGGCTGCAGTCGTCAAACAACACAACAAAGTACGCTAGCAGAGTGTCACCGACAAAAACACTCACACAGCGTCAACAACAAAAACACTCGCTAAAGTGTTAACAACTAAGGACTCTGGGAGCGACCCACAAATACTTAACTCAAAGATCGATGGCGTCACCAGGAAGGCCCGTCAATCGTCTCGCTCTACTAAGGTCTACGCCAGGCGCCAAAACAGGTCTACAGTCAGGGCAGCAGTCCGTTGCAGCCGTCAGGAGGCGGGAATCTTCGCGGGAAAAGTCTTCGGGCCACTTGTTTCGACAACAGGATCGATGAAGCGGAGTGCACCTTCCCTCGGAGATTTCACACGAAGTTCCTCACGATCGTTGGGCTTGGACCGGAGCCACTGATGCAGCCCCACGTTGGGCGCCAACTGAAGGACTAGGTTCTTTAAGACCCAGCGGTGCCAGGGCACAACACCTGAAACCTTCGTGGGTAACCTGCTCCGGCGTACGAGTGACAGAGACACGGGACACTTCCTTCGGCGTCAAAGATTCAAGGTTTATTTACTGCAGGGAACACAGAAGTCACGACAAGTACAACACGTGCAACTTGGGGAGACTGCTTCAAATTGGTTCTGTGGATCGCTCCTTTTATACAGAATTTTCCCATAGGGTTGCATAGCAGACAAAGGTTTACAACCCGGTTCCCACAATTATCCCCCAGAGGGGTCGCTTTGGTCACTTTGATACACACAAGGTCCGGAACATAAGCGCGGAAACATTTGGCGGTTCCCAACTGTAAAAACCCATCTTCCCAACATTAGTGCATTCCAATCGACAGTAAAACAGATCGAAATAGGAACAAAGACAGGTGCAGAGGAAGATGGAGACAGTGGGGAGATCGGAAAGGGTGTAAAAGGGGAGGTATCGGGAAACACGATCTACAGGCATCAAAGGGACGTGCCTAATGAGATGCACGGCTGAGACAATAAACCGGCACGGCAAGATGAGCCTCGAGCGGGGCCATCTGCCTTACAGTGTCATCCCCCTCATCATAAAGACACTTACAAAGGACATGTGTCTTCCGCAAATATCTTGGGAGTCCCAGGGTCGCGAAGCGGACAGCGTCCGTTCGCTGGCTACTTGAGGGCAAGAGACAAAATGGATGCCGTATCTAAGATGGAACCCGTGGGTACAGATGAAAAACCCACGTAGCAAACAAACGGTTTAAGTTAGCACAGCGAAACTGCGCACACTTACTGAACTCGTCATTTGCGGTTCATAGATACCAGACTCGACCATATTCGTGCGAGTCAAAAACACCACTTACAATTGTCACGGAACCTCAATGGGGCCAGATGTACGACCCTTTTCATTTAGCACCTCACAATTAGTCAGTCGCAAATTACGAGGTGCTAAATGAAATGTACAATAGTGTAATTACACTGTTTTGCGATTCCCAATAAGGTCGCATATTGTGAGGCTCCTTAATATTAATAAGACTCTAACAATTTGTGAGCCCTTTTCGAATGCCAGCCCTGCCAGGGATGGTGGCCTGAAGGGCTCAGCAGACCACCATGTCTGGGACTGCTTTTTAATAAAGCAGCTTCTTCTTTTTTTTAATGCAGCCCGTTTTCCTTACAGAAAAACGGGCGGCAGGCAGAGGTCCCTGGGACCACTGCCTGCCCTTAAAAAAATATTGTTAGAGACAGTCACAAAGTGGAAGGGGCCCCCTGCATTTAATTTGTGAGTGTTTTGCTATCCCAATTGCGGTCACAAAACATTCACACATATCATTACAGACTCAATTAGGAGGGTAACGCCGATTCCTAATTGTGACTCACAATAACTAAATAGCAAGTCGCATATAAATTGCGACTCGCTATTTAGGAATTGAACATGGCCAACAGTAGCTTTGCATGCGCAAACGGGTTCGAAAACTCGTTTGCCCATGCAAAATCACATTGTACATCTGGTCCTTTTAAGGTTATTTGAGAGCAGCAATTGCTGCATGTACCATTTCTCGAGTTGTGGAAGCTGCTTGTCTACAGGGAGTATAGACTGCAGAATTAGCCAAACTTTTCACCTTAACCTGTGCATGTCTTGCTTCTGAGGAAATCCGAGTCACAATCGATACCAACAGCCAGTACAGTTTCTGTTTGGTGCATGATTTCAGACAGCTATGGTCACTGAGGCGGTTCTTAACATCATCAGGATCTCCCTAAAGGAACGGGGAATAAGTTAGATAACTGATAGAAGCATTGCAATTACCAAGAGAAGTGGTTGTGAAGTGTGCCGCACACAGGAAGGGGGAGGATTTTGTCACAGTGGGAAACCGATACGCGGACAAAGTCGACCACTTTTGTGCCACACATGCATGCATCTTTAATGGGAGGCTATGTTACCGGATTGTCTGTTGAGTCCTATATCGAGGCATATTTATGGAGCAGCTCACATAAGGAGAGATGCAATGGTAAGATTGTTCAGACAGACTTGGCTTAACCTGAGATTCCATGTGATTACTGACACAGTGTGCCATAGCTGTGTAACATGCCAACAAATGAACGCTGGAAAGAAAACTGTAGTTGCTTTGAGTCACATTAGGAGATCAGGGGTCCTTTCAATCAAATACAGTTGGACTTTGTTGAAATGCCTGTGTGTAATGGATTGAGGTACATTTTGATTGTTGTGTGCATCTTTGCTGAGGGAGCTTATTCCGCGCTTGGCCTTTCCGACTACATTGGAATCTGGTAGAGGAACACATTTCCGTAGCAAGATCATAAAGCTGCTTTGTACCGCTTTGAATGTGGATCAGAGACTGCATTGTAGTTACAGACCAGAGACATCAGGACTGGTAACAACAGATTAATGGGATATTGAAGGCTAGGATAGCAAAGGTGTGTGCTTCGACATCTTTAAAATAGCCTCATGCATTGCTTTTGGTTTTGAGGATTTGCGCAGCATTCCTGACAGGTGAACTGGGCTATTCCCTCACGAGATTCTCATGAGGATGGTGATGCGCTTACCAGTAGTGCCATCTACAGCATTAATATCACCGATGATTAGGTCCTTGATTTCTGCAAAGGATTGGTTGATGTAGTTTATTCTGTGTCTCTTCTGAAAATTTTGGAAAGTCTATGCACTCCCTTTTATAATAAAAAAAACTGGACAAATGTAATCAGTTCAAATAGAGACTAAGTGCGACCCAGTGAAGAGGCTGCCAGCCTGGAATCTATGAAGTGCATCTGAACACTGAACACGAACAAATCGGTATACACCTGTTACAACGCATTCGTTACTCCGCACTACCATTACAACGCGACTTTTACAACGCATACCATTACAACGCATTGCGCTGGGGGGCGCTCTAGGATAGGGAATAAGTATAATTTACTATCCAACACCTTCCCTAGGGTCCACGGGGACTGGAGTTAGAATAGTAAATTATACTTACCACTATCCAGCACCTCAAAGCGCTATGCGTTGTAATGGTATGCGTTGTAATGGTCGCGTTGTAATGGTAGGTAGTTGTAACGGTATGCGTTGTAACATGGTACATCCGCTTAAAATTGCCCACAAATGGGGCATTGATGATGGCCTTCTCTATTTCATTAAAGATGTTCATATGTAGTATTTCCATTTGAATGGGGGCCCTTTATTTGACTAACAATCTTATTGGGAGTACTAAGGGCCTGATGCAGTATTTGGCAAATGCGTTACTGCATGACTTACATGGTGGATATCTCGTCCACCATATTACAAAGTGTCATAGTACTTGTAATACAGCTTCAATTATACTTAATCTGGGTTTAATCTCTCCATCTGAGATGGTGTGTCTGAGGTATTCCACAGATGCCACCTTCATCTTGCATTTTTCTCTTTTGATAGTTAATCCTGATTTTCTCAAGTTCTAGAGTACATCTCTTAAAGTATCATTATGGTCTTTTTCTGAAACTCCATATATCAGAATATCATCTTGAAAGCATAGCTCTCTAAATATGTTCTTAAGCACTTGTTGCATTACCCTTTTGAGAACTGCAGCTGCATATACTAATACAAACCGCATCCTACAGAATGTGTAAGTAACAGAATGTGTGGTAAATGATGTAAGGAATATGGAATCTGGGTGAGATGCCACTTGGTAGTATGCTGAAGAAAGACAGAGGAAACTGATTAATTTAGCCTCCTGTATGAAACTCAACATTTTGGTGATCCTCATCAGCAATAACAATAGGGGCTAACCATTCAGAGCTCTCTATTCCTTGTAGTATTTCTTGTTTTTTAAGTTTCTGAAATTTATTCATTAAGGCACATAAGTAAAGGAACATAATGTTTTTTCTGCACTACAGGTAATGCATCCAAATTCAATTTTATCCTAAACATAAAGGTTTTATGTAACCCCATTTTTTAGGGAATACTTAAAGGAATTCTTCACACACAATAAATGCAATAGATCTTTCAACCAGTAATACCTGCCTTGATATTTTTGATGGTTCCAACCCTAGAGGCAGGACCTCTATTTCAATTTAAAGACGTTGCCAACAGTGGACCTGGTCTTAAAGGATATGTGCATCCTTAATATACCATCTAAGGGTATGTGGGTATGGGGAATTTATTGCATGCACCTGTGTTAATATCAGGTTGTTCTAGATTGTTCGTCCTTCCTGCAAATTTCCCATGAAATGAATTCCCTGTCTATTAAGATATAAGGGAAGCGAGAGTAAGGAAATACATTTAAAGTGATTCCATAAACAGCAATATCATATGCTGGGTAAGCCACTTTATCCTTACTTTCTTCAGAGTTCACTTGTAATATCATTTTATGTGTTTCCTCTCTTATTTCTTCTTCTGCCCGAATAGTGACATCAATTGTGGCAACTTGACAATGAATTAATTTAATTGTCATCTAAATCATTGTTAAACAGTTCATCTGACTCAGTAGTATTATTATTATTATTAAATTACATTTGTAAGGCGCACAGCTACCCAAAATTTTCCCGGCTCCAATGAACAAATCACAACAAAGAGGACAACACCTGTGAGAGAGCGCAAACTGACCAAAATGTAGAAATACATCACACTTACACGTAGTAAGCACAAATCATGAAGAGAAATGCCATGAGTGCTGATAGTATCCAAAGTTATATTCTAAAATGTGTAGTTAATATAGAAGTTTAAATAGAAGTGGAACTAATACAGAAATGTGTGAAGTAATAAGCTTTTATTAAGCGTGATTATTCCTGAATCCATGTTGTGTAGCTGCTAAATGTAAGATGGCATACGGGAACGTTGAAATGTGGTAGGCCTCAGGGCCTGAGCAAGGCGGGAGGGGGAAGGCGATTAAAATGCACAATATGGATTGCACTAATGTTTAGTATTAATGAGTAGGCTTTTTGATTTATAGATGTGTTTACCGAAATCAGTAGAATATGAGTACTAACATGCGAATAATTAAAGAAGAAGCCGAATGCTATAAAATGTAGTAGAGCTGGAAAGCTTTAAATGTTGATTTATACGTATTAGTTTGGGTCGAAGAATGTTGCAATGCGGTTGGAAAACCATGAGAATTGGGATTAGGCTGCAGATGTCTGTCTGGAAGAGAAAAGGGGGTATTCAATTATTAATATAATGAATAGAAGATTGTTCAAGAAATGGACCAGACATGGAGGAGGGTTCCGGAATGTTTAGGGGGTATCAGCGGGCCGGAGACGAGTCTGAGAAGCAAGGTCGACTCTAACCACAAGGCCTCATCATGGAAAAAGCCAGAAGCTACACCACGTGAGGGGCGTCTCACGAGGGGCGTCCTAAATGTTGTTGTATTTTTGTATTAGGGACAGCACCCCTGGGTGGAGTTAGAGCAGACGCCTGAGGACCCTTTAGAGAGCGGATGGGTAGGCAGAGAGGGGTCATGACTGGAGAACTATAGGTTTTCACCAAGAGTTCGAGAGTGGGTGGCTTCCTTTGGGAGTCATTCACTGCTGACACCTTAGATAGATTGAGACCTGGTTAAGTAGGGATACCATCTAGAGCAGGGTAGGGAAAGCCTAACCTGTACTTTCCTTCCGCCTGTAAATGAGCGATAGATTTCAATACGTGTCTATGCTAACGGCACTATTGTTTTTAGAACTGGTATTGATAGTTTCCGTTGTTCGTTTGAGGGCCTTCAGAGAACACGTGTATGTAGTTGGGCCCGTGTATTTGGTGAATCTCATCTTGAGATGCTTGTACCTGCAACTTATAATAAATCTTTGAAAGCTAGAAGTTGTTTGTGATCCTTCGAAGCAGAGTCCTTTACTGGGGGAGCTAACTTGGTGACAGATGCACTTTCTTTCCTCAATGACAGGCAATAAAGATTCAGTCGACCTGAACGGGGTTTTAGATCGATGGTGATAAGGTATTGATCAAAATCTCAACCCTTCCAGTTGGTAGCTATAGAGAATGGTTGCCTTCTTGAGGAAGGTGATCTAGGCCAGGTTAGATTACCCCAAGCCCCCTAGAGACCGATGATCGGAAGAACCGCCGGTGGAAGAAGGACCGGATGACGTGAAGCGGAGAAGCAGCAGTATCGGTCGAGAGTGAGTATAAAGGGTCATGCGTGTTAAGATTGCGGTGTTTTATATTGTATCTATGTTGTAATGTTTGGCGGAGTTGAATGACTGTAGAGAGACTGTGGAACAGGTTGTGAGCGCGCGCAACCGGTGGAAATCTTAGGCTCAAGGAGAGCTTAAGTGGTTCGGGTGTATCGGACACCCAGAAGTAATTGTTAACCAGGGTGAAGGGGGTCATGAGGTACCAGTGACCACCCGAGGGACCAGATAGGGGGAGTGAGTGCGCGAGTAACAGACGCTGGTCGGAAGTTACTGTGTGCGTAAAGAACCTATCAGAGTGACGACAGACATCTCGTCAGTTGTGTTGATAATTACAGATAGACTGTGGACGTACAGTCGAGGGAAGTGACCGCTTGGTCGGAAGTAGTCATTTTTCGGAGTATGAATGGGACGCATGCATGACCGCGAGGAGAGCTGAGAAAGGAGGGGTGCTGCTGCGAAGCGGAGACTAGTGACGTCAGAAGGTGCCGCGCTGGGATTGGCCGGCCGGTGAAAGACCGCGCTGCGATAGGCCAGCTAGCAAAGCCGCGCTAGGATTGGTGGATTGTCATCGGGAAGTAAACAGAGTATTCAAGCTGGAAATCTTGCGCATAATTATGAAGTGTTTTAAATGGTTAAAAACGCTGTTTAAAAGAGAACGTAGGGGATCGTATGAAGGGGAAGAAGCCCCGCCGGAGGGTACGCCAGCTCATTACATGGGAGTAAATGTTGGGCTGCACACGATTCTGTGGATCTCAGAGTGGAGTAAGATGACAGATGGAAATGAGGAACTCACGTTCCCGAAGTACGGGACGTATAGACTAGAGGTGCTACACAGATTAAAAGCAATTATGACCTCTACGAGACCCTTGCCTAGACCAACACAGTTTGAAGCCCTTAATGCATGGATTAGGGCAGCGCATGAAAAGAACATGAACAGACGGCAGGAAAGAGTGAAACGCTCGGTAAGAGCAGTGCAGGATGCCAAGTGGGATGAGGATGCTAAAAGATGGAGGGCGCATAACATGGAAGTAAACAAATTGTATCCAGTGTTAGAGATGCCCGGAAATAAAAGCCCCCTAGAAGAGGATGACGAAAGCGAGACGGAGGATAGCCTGATAAACAGATTATTGACAGACAGGCCGCCTCCGTATAACAGAGCAGAAGGGGATGCCGAGAAAGGGGGGGGCAAGGCAGGAGAGCATGGGCCACTTCCCAGTTCCGAATGGGATCCCGCTGCAAAGAAAGAACTGTCCCAGCCTAGCCAGGTGCAGCAGGTGGTCGGGAGGTTTGTGGTGCAAAGAGCGCCAGAAATGGAGTGTGCCACATCCTACGCGTTACCTGATGCACTACAGGTACCTGTTACCATAGGTCCTATAGTATCGATATATGACCCAGAGAGAGCTAGAGGGGAGGAACGGGTACGGAGGGACAGAGAAAGGGCAGAGATGGCAAGGAGGAATGATACGATCAACTCCCCAAGCCAGTTGCCGATACCAAGAGAGTGGAGTACCCCAATACCCACGGCAGGGGATCTGGGGGACATTAGATACCCAGAGGATATGAGGGGACCAGGACGGAAATCCTTCCAAGAATTAAATGAGTACATGAAGAAGTGGGATGAGGCAGTAGAGGCTCACAAGAACATCATAACTGCAGAAGCTGAAAGGGAAAGACAGGACAGCAGAGCCCGGACTCACTGCGGGGCTGAAGAGAGCAGTCCGGAGTGGGACGGCAGGGAGAAAGACAGTAGGAGAGGCACCCATTGGGCCCGGAGTGAAGGTAGATCAGACCTGGAAAACGGAGGGGTGTCTCGCCCACTATGTAGTAATGAAGATAGAAGGGCTCGGGAGTACAGAGACAGCTTTAAGTGTATCCACTGCGTGCCAGACAATAAAGAGCAGAGCGGGAGTTGCGAAAGGCCGCACCATAGTCCCTGTGATGACGGACATGAGCGTAGCCCAGGGAATATGGGAAACCAAGAAGGATCGTATCAGATACTGAGTGATACGAGGCCAAGAGAGAATGGAGACAGAAGGGAGAATATCAGGGAGTCCTACTGTGAGAAAAGAGGAGAGAACGGGCAGAGTAAGATAGGGGGTAACAGGCCGGTGTTCCATCACCTTCCAAGATCGGATGGCCGAGCATGGGATCTGGAGAGATGGGAACAAGAGAGAGCACTCCCCAACTCTCCCGAACCCAAACGAAGGGCCCGGAGTTGGGATGGGAGAGACACCTGTGAACCTCCCTCGAAGGAGATATTACGAGCAGAAATAAAAGCCAAAAGGCTCGATGTCTCCAGCTTAAAGTCAGATCTGGATGACATGGTAGATGGTACCCTGCCCTTAGAAAGAATAGACATGTATGAGCAGGGTGAAATTCTGTTCATGGCAAAGGACGTAACTCGAAAGGCGAGAGCAACCCATGAGAAATTAGTGGAACTAGCAGGCAAGTACATGGTAGACCTGTCAAGAACCAAAGCCTTACAGGGCAACCACAGGCTACATTACACAGACCGAGACCTAGATGAGAGGCGAACCATCGGATTAAAAACACACATAAGGGAACTGATCACTGGAATAAGGACATGGAGGGCCCTAGATAAGTGGGAAGAGAGGTGGTCCAAGAGAGGGACCGTCAGGAGAAGCACACTTATGATGACACCAGGAGGACAGCAGGGAGTAGAGACATACCCTTTGAGGGAAGTCGCAAATGGGACCTATGTCCACGTCCCTTGGAGTAGGGGGGATTTGGCTGCCTTTACCACCTCTTTCCCTAAATTGCGGGAAAACCCAGTGGAGTGGTATAAGCAAGTTGAGAGATTCGTAAAAATCTCAAAGGTCCTATGGATAGATTTGAACACGCTGTTTGACATAGTAGTGCCAGGAGATTTGTGGACCGCGTGCAAGGTTAGCGCTGAGTGGCCCACCATAGAGCCCGAGAGAGATGCTAAGACTAATGGGCCGTCCGAGAGTGTGATGGCAAGATTCGAGAGGGTAATGACTTGGCTGAAAGATAAAGTGCCAATGCAAGACATAGATTGGGTAAAAATTGACCGAACGAGACAGGAACCCAAAGAGACAGTTCACGAATACTATGAGAGATTGCTGAAGGCGTTCAAACAGTATAGCGGTCTGGACGTAATGGATCCAAAGGACATAGGGCAATTTGTGTCCAAATTCGTCTTGGGTCTGAGACCGGATATTAGTTTAATGATACAGCAACACTTGATTTGTTGGCAAAATAAACCCCTAGATGAAATACTGAGGTATGCCAGGTACTGCTGTGATGAGATAGACTCCAAGGCTAAGAAACTAAAGGAGAAACTGATGGTGGTACAGATGCAGGCAGCAGGGAAAGGGGGACAGCAGCAACAGCAACCAGGTACAGGGACAGGAGGAAAGAAACAGTACAGTCAGAACAAGGGCAATGAGGAGAACTCCACCTTTAGACCCAGGATAGATATAACTGCCTTAAAGAAAACAACTAGGTGCCACCAGTGTAACGAGGTGGGACATTGGAAACGCGAGTGTCCCTATAATGTTGAGATAGGAGACCAAGAGGTAGAGGAGGACGAGACCCAGAGTGTGCCTGCAAGAGGGGTAACGCAGTACCAGGGAAAAGTGCTCAAAGGGGGGGGGCCACCTCCCCGAGCTCAGTTCCCGCAGCCACCCAGAGTAGGGACTATGGGTAAGACCTATAGACAGATGCCACTATTCGTCGGAGGAGAGGAATGCCATTATGTGGACCCACTAACTGGACAGAGGGTAGAAAGAGATGACTGCACCCTCGGGGCAGCCCTAGAGGTAGATCAGAGGGGACCCTATGTTGAGGCCGAAGTAGCAGGGTTCCCTACGACATTTCTAGTGGACACAGGAGCCACCCGTTCCACGATCAGGTCAGCCGCCGTGCCAGGCCTGCCTATGTCTGGAGAGACCATACAAGTGGTGGGGGTAGCAAACAGGAGAATGACCAGTCCTCTGACGGAACCCGTGCAGGTGAAAATAGGGAAGTACAGTGATGAGCACCAATTTGTGGTTTGCGATTCTAGTCCTGTATGTCTGCTAGGAAGAGACCTTTTGTGCAAGTTAAATTGCACTATATATTGCACACCACAGGGCGTGGAGGTATTGACTAATGATGATGATGCTGACTTCAAAGTCGCCAATTCCAGAATATGTGTGGAACTGTATCCCACTTTGACAGTAGACGAGCTACCCTGGGATCTGAGGGAGACCGTTGCTCCAGAAGTTTGGGATTTCACTGGGGAAGAGATTGGGTTGGTGAAGGGAGTAGACCCAGTGAAAATTGTAGTGAAACCACATGCTGAGTTCCCAAGAACCCCGCAGTATAAATTGACACCAGAAACGATTGCAGGTATACAACCCGTGATTGAGTCCATGATTAAGCAGGGAATACTAAAGGAAATCGTGGGTAGTCCATGTAACTCCCCGATTATGGGTCTGCAGAAACCAAATGGGAAATTCCGGATAGTGCAGGACCTGAGAAAGATTAATAACATAGTCGTTTCGTGTTGTCCAGTGGTACCAAATCCATCAGTGATACTGTTTCAGATACCGTTCCAAGCAGAATGGTTCACTGTAATTGATCTTTGTCAGGCTTTCTTTTCGATCCCTTTGGACGAAGAAAGCCATTTTCTTTTCGCATTTAAGCTGGAAGGTCGCGTCCTAACATGGTGTCGTATTCCTCAGGGGTATACAGAGAGCCCATCGATCTTCAACCAGCTTCTGAAGAGAAATCTTGAAAGTCTAGTACTGCCCCAGAGGTCAGTTCTGGTCCAGTACATAGACGACCTCCTTGTGGCGTCAGAGACAGAGGAAGCTTGCAGGGAAGACTCTATTGCTTTGTTAAACCACCTAGCCGAAAATGGGCATAAGGTGTCCCCGGGAAAATTGCAGTACTGCCTGACGGAGGTACAGTACTTGGGACACAGAATTGAGAAGGGGAAACGGAAGGTGTCACCAGACAGGATAGAGGCCATCATGAAAATGAGTGCGCCTAAAACGCAGAGAGAAGTCAGGATGTTTCTAGGAATGGTGGGATATTGCCGACAGTGGATCGCAAACTTTTCACTGAAAGCAAAGCCCTTACAAAAACTGACGCACAAGGAGGTGAGTGATCCGGTACCATGGGACAGAGACTGTTTGATGGCATTCCTGCAGCTGAGAGAGGACTTGTGTCGTGCTCCGGCTCTGGGAATGCCAGATTACGATAAACCATTCTTGCTCTACTGCTGTGAGAGAGAGGGATGTGCGCTGTCTGTGTTAGTCCAAATTCATGGGAATGCCCGTAGACCAGTCGCATATTTCTCGGCTACTCTAGACCCAGTAGCCGCAGCGTTGCCCGGATGTCTCAAATCCGTTGCTGCAACAGGTGTCAGCATTGAGAGGTGTGAAAATATTGTTATGGGGCATCCGTTAGAGGTGCATGTGCCCCATTCTGTTGAATTGTTGATGACCAGGACTAAAACTCAGCATCTGACGAATAGCAGGCTCACGCGCTATGAGCAAGTCATTCTTGCTGCAGAGAACGTGACCCTCAGGAGATGCTCTGTTTTAAATCCTGCTACCCTAATGCCACTTCCAAATGATATTGAGGATGATGAAGAATGTACAGACCATGACTGCCTCGATGTGACTGAACTATGCACCAAACCAAGACCCGACATCGTAGATGAGCCACTGACCGACCCCGATGAAATTTTCTTTGTCGATGGCTCATGTGTAAGAGACGAAGTTGGTCAGTTAAGAGCAGCTTACGCTGTTTGTACAATTACTGGAGTAGTGGAAGCTGGATGCCTGGAAGGAGTACACTCCGCTCAGGTAGCCGAGATTATTGCCCTGACGCGTGCCTGCCTGGCAAGCAATCAAATCCGAGTCACCATATACACTGACAGTCAATATGGTTACGGGGTAGTTCATGATTACGGGCAGTTGTGGTCTCAAAGAGGGTTCATGACCTCTTCAGGCTCTCCCATTCGCAATGGAGAGTTTGTGCGCCTGTTGTTAGAGGCATTGCAATGTCCAGCAGGTATCGCAGTTGTGAAATGCACCGCGCATACCAGAAATATGGACTTCGTGTCACAAGGCAATAGATATGCCGACGAAGTCGCACGGTATTGCGCGGAAACAGGGTATTCTTTCACCGAGGCGGAAGTGGGTGGAATAAATGTAAGGACTGAATTAGCTATGATATTGGAAACTGTTGATACTTGGGACGAACTGAAGGAGATACAAGAAAATGCTCCTGACTGTGAAAAAGAAACATGGCAAAAGGCAGGATGTGTAGTGGGGGAGGCCCATTTCTGGGTTTCAGCAGATGGCAGAGCCGTGTTGCCCAATGAGATGGTGAGCCCAATGGCCCGACAAATACATGGTCCTGTCCACTTGGGAAGAGATGCTATGCTGAGAGTGTTTAGACAGACCTGGTTCAACCCCAAGTTCAGAGTAGCAGCCGAAGCGGTGTGCCAGCGTTGTGTGACGTGCCAGCAGTTGAATGTAGGGAAAAAGACTCCAGTT
Source organism: Lissotriton vulgaris (assembly GCF_964263255.1). NCBI lineage: Eukaryota > Metazoa > Chordata > Amphibia > Caudata > Salamandridae > Lissotriton > Lissotriton vulgaris. The sequence continues at coordinate 571,850,556 of NC_141695.1, forward strand.
GCACTGAGCCACATAGGGAGGTCAGGAGGTCCATTCAACAGAATGCAGATAGATTTTATTGAAATGCCAAGGTGCAGCCGCCTCCGTTATATCCTGGTGGTTGTTTGCGTTTTCTCTAGATGGGTTGAGGCATATCCTACACGCAGGTGCGACACCCTCACAGTAGCTAAGATATTGCTCAGGGAGCTTATCCCGCGTTTCGGGGTGCCAGCCTCTTTGGAATCAGATAGGGGAACGCATTTCAACAGCTCCCTTGTGAAAATGATTTGTGCAGCTTTGAATATAGACCAAAAACTGCATTGCAGTTATCGACCAGAGGCTTCAGGAATTGTCGAGCAAATAAATGGCACCATCAAGGCCAGAATTGCGAAGGTGTGTTCATCAACATCCTTGAGTTGGCCTGATGCGCTGCCATTGGTCCTTATGAGCCTCCGTAGTACCCCGGATAGGAGAACTGGTTTGTCTCCTCATGAGGTACTGATGGGAAGAGCAATGAGGTTACCTTCTGTCCCAACTGCTGCATTGATTAGCATCACAGATGATATGATCCTGGACTATTGTAAGGGGCTGTCTGACGCCATTCATTCTGTGTCCCTTCAGGTGCAGGCTGCCGAGGTACCATCGTGCCAGGACCCTTGTCATGACTTGCTTCCTGGGGACTGGGTCCTGGTGAAGAAGCACGTGAGAAGCAGCTGCTTGGATGTTCGTTGGCGTGGGCCCTTCCAGATCATCTTGACCACAAACACAGCCGTAAAGGTGGGAGGTCTGCCCAATTGGATCCACGCGTCGCATACGCGGAGGGTTCCAGCACCTCTGATAGAAACAGCTCCTCTCTCGGATAGACGTCCTGCAGCGGACCGAGAAGCCATAGAGGGGGCTAGCCAAGCTGTAGAGGTGCCAGCGGAAGCAGGGAACGAGTCTGACCAAGCTGAGGACGGTCAGTACAACAGCGAAACAGACAACGCTACTGAAGGAGAAAGTAGCTGGGAGTACGAGTCAGACACTGACAGGTCTGACAGAGAGCGTGAACCAACGAGAAGAAGACGGAGTAGAAGGGTACGCGGAGAAGCTGATTGGCCTCAGAGGAGGAGCTCTAGCCTAAGGTCAACTCTGGAGAGAACCCTTCCTCCAATATCAGAAGACTCGGACCCAGAAGACGGTGCTCAGGGCGCTGGAGCACCAGAGTTGAGGAGGTCAAGAAGAGTGCGTGTGCCTAACAGAAGATACTCCACCCCTGAGTGGACATATCTGGTGACAGATGGCTTCGAAACCAGTGACGGGGAGGATCAGAGCGGTGGTGGTGTCCAGTTCTGAGCCCATCGTGACAGTGGAGATAAGATTGTTAGTGCCCGGTGTTGAACAAGAAGGGTCACTGACATTCATGCTCCCCCGTCCTCCCCGCCTCAGCAAGATAAAGGACATGTTTCTCACAGAATTGCAATTCCCTGATTTTGGTTCAAAGATATCAGCCGCAGAAGAGCACAATCTTCGTCTGGAAATATTGAACTTTGCTGTCGAAGCTGCAGGCGAACGCCTGATAGTGGATGCTTAAAAGACTTTGTAAATAAGCGTGAAGAAAAGAAGATTACCTAGCGCCTAGGAAGCAGAGAATATTAGGGACTTTCCCTGAGTGGATGGAGAAGGGCTAGGGTTGTCTGTATTGAACTATAAAGAACTTTGGTGGAAAAGGTTGTCAGCTTCCAGTTGCGTGGTTCTCAAGACAAAAGAAGTAGAGAGACTGTAAAGGAAAGAAAGAAAGAAAGGAACTTTGTGCAGAGTTACGAGAGAGCCACACTATCTGACGAAATGGAGGCTGGTACCCAGAACCGCAGAGCAAAATGTATAATAGGTACACTAATAGTAGGAGTGATAATATTAATAGCTTTGGTAGTGACTGTCTCCTATGTAAAGGGACGTGAGGAAGAGGCAAAGGTAACTGATGTGAAATCTGTAGAGGCGCTTACACCCACCGTTGCGGGTGGGAAAGGGGAAAACACACAAGAGAAAGCGTTATTAGCTGCAGAAGCTCGCAGGTTACATATAGATGAGTCCCAAGGTGACTTTAGGTCAAATGCTTACGCAAAATTATTGTATGAATATGTGGATGCCATGGAGGTCAAGGACTGCTACGTCTGCATGCAGTTGCCGGCGTCTGTAGATGAAGGCATTCGTTATCATCACCTCCCGCTGACATATGGTATTACATGTAGCTTGTTGCTTAGTATATTTTATGGGAGGGATAGCTTTGAATACTATTTTTCCAACTATGACGCAGTGTTGCCAGAAGTCCCAAATTATAAACAAATGAATAAATGGGACTACTGGAAGAGCGAAGACAGGTTGGCAAAGTTTTTCATTCCTTGGATTACTTTAGATACTTCACATGCCCGCAGAAATAACCTGACATGCAAGGTGTCAGAAGTCGAGAAAAAGTTCATAGGGCAGGTGGATGATCGGAATAGGAGACAAAAGATTTTGAAAAAATCAGGACAGGGGAAAACAGATTGGACCGATGAAGAAAGGGTGCACAAAAGGAAAGGTAGTAGTGGTCCAATAGCTTTAGATAGAACGCAGAGAGGAAAGTTATGTCTTCACAGAGCCAAAACGTATTATGAAAATGTATACGTGGGAGAAGTTAGCTGTGAGCATGCTTTCAATCTAGAGTATTACACCAAGGACTTCCTGAAAGGAATGCAAGTGATTCCAAATGTATATTTCGTATGTGGAAGAAATGCCTACGTGAAGCTGCCCGATAATTGGTATGGCTCATGTTACTTGGCAATTATCTTCCCTAAAATATACCATGCCCAAGACTTAGAGATCATCGAGGGCAAGACATCATCGAGAGGAAGGAGAGATGTAGGAGGTGTAGAAATGGTTGGAGATGTCTTTGGAGCTGTGTTCCCTTTCCTGGGATTAATTCTTAATGATGTTAAAATTAGACGGCTAGCAACAGTCGTAGACAGGTTGTCTGCCAGTACTGCTCAGTCCTTAATGCTGGTAGAAGGAGAGATGCAATCGATAAGGGCTATGGTTCTTCAGAACCGTCTTGCCTTAGATGTCCTATTAGCAAAAGAGGGCGGAGTCTGTAAGGCTTTGAAGGTCCAAGAATGTTGTACTTACATTCCAGACAATTCGAAGCCCCTTGAAAAGGTTATTAGGAACATAACTGATATTCACAAGGAGATCGAAGACTTGAGCAGAGAAAATGTCTGGGAAAAGGTGGGCCAGGGGATAAGTGACGCAGGAGGTTGGCTCACCACCTTAGGCAAAAGCTTTGTGTGGAAAATACTGAAACCTATCATCATAATATTGATCTGTGGGATCGTGTTGTGGGGATTGGTGAGAGTATTCAAATGGTACAGATCAAGAAGGTCAGAGAGGGCTCAGAGAAAACAGCTGCAGAGATTGGCTGCCATACAAGATAGTCAGTACCGGAGTCTGAGGGCTCTGGAAACACAGAAACGAGTTATGCTAGCAATCACTGCAGTTTGAATATTAATGATGACCCCGAGAGGTCATCAAAGGGGGGAACTGAGAGAGCGCAAACTGACCAAAATGTAGAAATACATCACACTTACACGTAGTAAGCACAAATCATGAAGAGAAATGCCATGAGTGCTGATAGTATCCAAAGTTATATTCTAAAATGTGTAGTTAATATAGAAGTTTAAATAGAAGTGGAACTAATACAGAAATGTGTGAAGTAATAAGCTTTTATTAAGCGTGATTATTCCTGAATCCATGTTGTGTAGCTGCTAAATGTAAGATGGCATACGGGAACGTTGAAATGTGGTAGGCCTCAGGGCCTGAGCAAGGCGGGAGGGGGAAGGCGATTAAAATGCACAATATGGATTGCACTAATGTTTAGTATTAATGAGTAGGCTTTTTGATTTATAGATGTGTTTACCGAAATCAGTAGAATATGAGTACTAACATGCGAATAATTAAAGAAGAAGCCGAATGCTATAAAATGTAGTAGAGCTGGAAAGCTTTAAATGTTGATTTATACGTATTAGTTTGGGTCGAAGAATGTTGCAATGCGGTTGGAAAACCATGAGAATTGGGATTAGGCTGCAGATGTCTGTCTGGAAGAGAAAAGGGGGTATTCAATTATTAATATAATGAATAGAAGATTGTTCAAGAAATGGACCAGACATGGAGGAGGGTTCCGGAATGTTTAGGGGGTATCAGCGGGCCGGAGACGAGTCTGAGAAGCAAGGTCGACTCTAACCACAAGGCCTCATCATGGAAAAAGCCAGAAGCTACACCACGTGAGGGGCGTCTCACGAGGGGCGTCCTAAATGTTGTTGTATTTTTGTATTAGGGACAGCACCCCTGGGTGGAGTTAGAGCAGACGCCTGAGGACCCTTTAGAGAGCGGATGGGTAGGCAGAGAGGGGTCATGACTGGAGAACTATAGGTTTTCACCAAGAGTTCGAGAGTGGGTGGCTTCCTTTGGGAGTCATTCACTGCTGACACCTTAGATAGATTGAGACCTGGTTAAGTAGGGATACCATCTAGAGCAGGGTAGGGAAAGCCTAACCTGTACTTTCCTTCCGCCTGTAAATGAGCGATAGATTTCAATACGTGTCTATGCTAACGGCACTATTGTTTTTAGAACTGGTATTGATAGTTTCCGTTGTTCGTTTGAGGGCCTTCAGAGAACACGTGTATGTAGTTGGGCCCGTGTATTTGGTGAATCTCATCTTGAGATGCTTGTACCTGCAACTTATAATAAATCTTTGAAAGCTAGAAGTTGTTTGTGATCCTTCGAAGCAGAGTCCTTTACTGGGGGAGCTAACTTGGTGACAGATGCACTTTCTTTCCTCAATGACAGGCAATAAAGATTCAGTCGACCTGAACGGGGTTTTAGATCGATGGTGATAAGGTATTGATCAAAATCTCAACCCTTCCACCTGCTAATTAAATAGCCAGGTTTTGAGGCCTTTGCAGAAGATCTTATGGCTGGCTTCATGACGGGGTGCCGAGGGCAGTGAATTCCACAGCACTGGTGCCATATAGGAAAAAGACTGTTCACCCTTGTGTGACAGTTTGAATCTAAGGTCTAAAAATTTGACTTGATATGAGGATCAGAGCAAACGTGTCGGGAGATAAGTCTGGGCTAAAAAGCATAGATAACGGGGTGCTAGGCCCAGTTCAATCTTATGCATACAGCATAGGGCCTTAAATTTGGTCCGGTACTCAATCCTGAGCCAGTAGAGGTCGCGGAGAGCACCTGAGATGGAAGATGTTTTTTTTTCACAAGGCAGAGCAGCCTAGCCGCAGATTTCTGAAACACTTGCAATTTGCATACTACCTCCTTATTGGCTCCTAGATATAGAACGTTGCCATAGTCCAGCCTAGACCTGAATAAGGCTTGGATCACAGTTCTTTGAGTGGGACCAGGCAACAGCCAAAGTATTTTACGGAGCCATTTAGGAATGATAAAGCAAATTGATGCAATCTTAACTACTTGCTGTCTCATAGACAGCTGATCATCAATCACTATACTCAAATTGCGTGTGGTTTGCACCGGTTGGGGTAGTTCGCCAATTTCTGGCTGCCAATGGTGAGGGCCCCAGAGATCTTCTTCTTTCCCCGGGATCAGAACCTCAGTCTTTCCACCATTTAACTTTGACCAATTAGTGTGCATCCAGCTGGCTATTTTATATACCTGTTGTCAGATCTGTCAAGCTCCATGACCTTTTCTCAGTACCTTCCTTGGCCTTGCTGTACCTTGCTGATTTGATGTATATCTTATTGGGCCTTACTATTGTTTGCCTATGACATTTTGCCTTCTGTATGCACCTTTTGTTCACTGATAACAATGTATGCCATATTATCCCACTAATACTGTTAGTTTATTCTTTAGGCCAATGCTTGTTTCACTGAATCATTGCTTACTCGTTAATTTACTTGGCCCAATGCTTGTTTTGTAGTTAGTTGCTGCTAAGGACATTTTGTTCCTTCGCAGCCACCATAGTTGCTCTTGGGTCTATAAAAAGGGACCACGCCCTTGGATCCGTGGGTTTATTCTGGAGTGTTCTGCAGAGGTGACTTCTCCATGCTCTGCTTCCTGAAGCTCCGGTCATCTTCCGAGGACTTCTTTTCCAGTTTCCTGCAATTTGGTGGTTTCCTACCACAGAGATTCGTTAGAAGACACTGCAGATAGGATCCATCCTATTTTCTTTCGCCCCCATCGTGAAGAAACCTTCTGACCAGCGTGTCTTGGTGCAATTCCGATCTAGACCTTCATTTGGCCTGTTTTGGTGCAATAAATCACTCCTGTGCAAGAGTTTATTTCAGAACGTGGCTGAAAGCTCCGAGTTTACATTTTGGTGCAATAAATCAGTCCTGTGCTAGAGTTTATTTCAGAATGGATGTCTTTTGAAAACTCCAAGTTTACATATATTTCATGTTTTGGCAGTCAAAGTATTACTAGCAGACTAAACATTAGAAGTTACTTGTTAATAAGAAATAATTGATGCAATACTATTGTGAAACTCTTTTACATCGAGATTTCTTTTGCCACAAGCAAGTTTTTGGTTTATTTATATTTCTCTTGACATAATCTTTGCAGGCAGTGTTTTGGCAGAGGTTAATTACTCAAGAAGTATCTTTTTGAACAAACTATTCAAACAAGGAACAAGTAATCTTTGGGTTCTTTTAGCATTCAGTTTCATTGGAAATATAAACGAATTGATGTCATTTAATTGCATAAATCTATGTAGTAGATCTGAACTGCAAGAGTCTATTTAAATACTTTTCCTCATTATTCTGAATAGAAGAATATCATTAGGGTTAGAACATATTATTTAAAGTGTAACCATTAGCTTTTATTTCAGGAATTCAGGGATTTAGCGTCAAGAATTCCAACTTAGAAACTACAGTGGACCTACGCTCCTGTGATCCAGTTTTTTGTGTTTATCTCGTTCCAGATCTCTCTCCCTGCAGTACCCTCCCTTACCTCCCCTCGTCTAGCCACTTCGATCCTCTGCGGAACTCATAGTGCAGAGTCGGAGCTGCTGGAAGGTGGGCTTTTGGGTACTGCACCTGAGGAACAAAACAAAAAAAAACTGCGAACCTAATATTAGGTTCCTGACAGAATAATCCGCCCAAGAATTCAGTTCCTCCCGAGCAGTACACTAAAGATGGCCACCATGAACGATCTCTGTGCCTTGATGAATAATCTCCAGAAGGAGCTTACGGCTAGCCGTCAAGAAACTGCAGCCTTAGCTGGTAAAGTAATCCAATTACAAACTCGATTGGATTATGGTCATACCGCAAGCCCTTCCCAAACAAATGTTACAGGTTCCTCTTCGTCTATTTCTGTGTCAGTACCTACACCTGTTCCTCTTGCGCCACCTGAGAGATTTGCTGGGGAACCAAATAAATTTCAGACCTTTTTGACTCAAGTGCAATTGCATTTTATGGTTAAACCAGCTTCTTTTCCTGATGCTCAATCCCGTATAGCTTTCCTAATTTCCTATCTTAGTGGGGATGCAGCAATGTGGGCAGTTCCTTCGGTTCAAGCTGATGATCCTTTGCTTTATAATTGGACCAATTTTAAACGTGGATTTGAGAAGATTTTTGACAGAAGGACTATTACAGGATCTGCTGATAGCCAGTTACTTGAACTAAAACAGGGTAATAAGGATCTCGTTCATTACTTTACACAGTTTAACCGCCTAGTAGCAGAAACTGAGTGGCCCGAGGAAAAAAGGGCAGCCCTATACTATCAAGGTCTTAGGGATGAACTTAAGGATCTCATTGCCCCTATAGATCCTCAACCACGGTCTTGCGCCGATTTAATAGCCCTTAGTTTACGATTGGATCATTGGTTTGCAGATCGCAAAGGTGATAAAAGAAAAACTGATATTAGGATTTTTACTAGAGCAAAGGAAAAATCACACCAAGACGGTGGAGAACCCATGGAAGTTGGTAGTTTAAGAAAACCATTAACCACAGAGGAAAAAGACAATAGAAGAAAAAGCGGTCTCTGCCTCTATTGTGGGAAAAAAGGTCATTTTGTCAGAGACTGTCTTCTTAAGCCAAAAGGTTCCTGGCCGGGTGATAAAGCTTTGAATAAATCGGAAAACTAGGAAACTCGAAATTGGATCAGGAGGCTTTTTCGAGTTCATTACCCTCTCCTGCGCAGTCGATTGCTAATACTTTACAGTTAACAGTACCACACTTAATTCTTAATGTCCAAATCAAGATTACTGAGCAGAAAAGTATGCTGGTAGCGGCCATGATAGACTCAGGGGCGACCGGGAACTTTATTGATACCCAGTTTGCTAAAGAAAGAGACATACCGATTTTAGAAAAATCTAAACCAGAACTGGTGTACGCTGTAGGTGGGACACAATTAACATCAGGAATGATAACTCATTGTACCAGTTTATCGCACCAGTCTGGAAAAATTGGTGTGCTTCCTTGAATATCAAAAACAATACTTCCACAAGTTTCCATCCCGAAACAGATGGACAAACGGAACGGGTTAACCAGATTCTGAAACAATATTTAAGGTGCTACCTATTCAAGAAACAAGGTTCTTGGACAAGTTTTTTATGGGAAGCAGAATTTGCATACATCAACTTGCAAAACTCATCAACAGGAATGTCCCCGTTTTTTGCTGTTAATGGTCGACATCCATATTTCTCACCTCTATTACTGACTCAATCAAAACAAACATACCTTCGTTGGATACACATTTCCAAGAAATGAGAAAGGTAACTGAATCATTGCAGAAAAATTTACTGAAAGCCAAAGCCTCTTATAAGAAGTTTGCGGATAGAAAAAGAAAGAAAGCCCCAGAGTATCAACCAGGAGACATGGTCTGGCTTTCTACTAAAAACTTTCAGTTTAGGAGACGTTATAAATTCCATCCAAAGTTCATAGGACCTTATAAAATAGAACTATGTGTAAATCCGGTAACTTATAAGTTACTCCTTCCAAAAACTATGAGAATCTATCCAGTGTTTCATACCTCTCTCTTGAAACCAGCTTCCACCAAAAAGAGACCTCGTCCACCCGCAATAGTCATGAACAATCAAGAAGAGTTCGAGGTTCGCTGCATTAAGGATAACAAACGAATTAGAGGGAAGTTATGGTACCTTTTGTCTTGGAAAGGTTATGGACCAGAGGAAGACTCTTGGGTTTCTCAGGAAAACATTCATGCCCCACGTTTGATACGGCAATTTCATGCACATCACCCAGATGCCCTGACTTAAAATTCCCCTTGAGAGGGGTGTTTCTATTTTTGTTGAGGGGTACTGTCAGGATCTGTCAAGCTCCATGACCTTTTCTCAGTACCTTCCTTGGCCTTGCTGTACCTTGCTGATTTGATGTATATCTTATTGAGCCTTACTATTGTTTGCCTATGACATTTTGCCTTATGTATGCACCTTTTGTTCGCTGATAACAATGTATGCCATATTATCCCACTAATACTGTTAGTTTATTCTTTAGGCCAATGCTTGTTTCACTGAATCATTGCTTACTCGTTAATTTACTTGGGCCAATGCTTGTTTTGTAGTTAGTTGCTGCTAAGGACCTTTTGTTCCTTCGCAGCCACCATAGTTGCTCTTGGGTCTATAAAAAGGGACCACGCCCTTGGATCCGTGCGGGTTATTCTGGAGTGTTCTGCAGAGGTGATTTCTCCCTGCTCTGCTTCCTGAGGCTCCGGTCATCTTCCGAGGACTTCTTTTCCAGTTTCCTGCAATTTGGTGGTTTCCTACCACAGAGATTCGTTAGAAGACACTGCAGATAGGATCCGTCCTATTTTCTTTCGCCCCCATCGTGAAGAAACCTTCTGACCAGCGTGTCTTGGTGCAATTCCGATCTAGACCTTCATTTGGCGTGTTTTGGTGCAATAAATCACTCCTGTGCAAGAGTTTATTTCAGAACGTGGCTGAAAGCTCCGAGTTTACATTTTGGTGCAATAAATCAGTCCTGTGCAAGAGTTTATTTCAGAACGGATGTCTTTCAGCTGAAAGCTCCGAGTTTACATATATTTCATGTTTTGGCAGTCAAAGTATTACTAGCAGACTAAACATTAGAAGTTACTTGTTAATAAGAAATAATTGATGTAATACAATTGTGAAACTCTTTTACATCGAGATTTCTTTTGCCACAAGCAAGTTTTTGGTTTATTTATATTTCTCTTGACATAATCTTTGCAGGCAGTGTTTTGGCAGAGGTTAATTACTCAAGAAGTATCTTTTTGAACAAACTATTCAAACAAAGAACAAGTAATCTTTGGGTTCTTTTAGCATTCAGTTTCATTGGAAATATAAACGAATGTGATTATTTGATGTAATTTAATTGCATAAACCTATGTAGTAGATCTGAACTGCAAGAGTCTATTTAAATACTTTTCCTCGTTATTCTGAATAGAAGAATATCATTAGGGGTAGAACATATTATTTAAAGTGTAACCATTAGCTTTTATTTCAGGAATTCAGGGATTTAGCGTCAAGAATTCCAACTTAGACACTACAGTGGACCTACGCTCCTGTGTTCCAGTTTTTTGTGTTTATCTTGTTCCAGATCTCCCTCCCCACAGTACCCTCCCTTACCTCCCCTCGTCTAGCCACTTCGATCCTCTGCGGAACTCATAGTGCAGAGTCGGAGCTGCTGGAAGGTGGGCTTTTGGGTACTGCTCCTGAGGAACAAAACAAAAAAAACTGTGAACCTTATATTAGGTTCCTGACACCTGTAGGGATGACACTCTGGAGGTTCATTGGAAGATAAGGAGAAGAGAAGCTGGGTGTCATCAGCATAAGAAAATATAGACAACCCAGCATCTTCCGCAATGGTAGCTAAAGGACTGACATAGAGATTGAATAACAAAGGGCTAAGATTTGAGCCCTATGGAACTCTAGACAGAGATGCAAAGGTCTTAGAGCTAGCAGATGGGGAGAAAATCTGAAAAGTCCTTCCGGTGAGAACGTTTTTAACCCATTCCTGAGCTGAGCCAACTATCCCCAGGGACTAGAGTAACTTTAAAAGAGCTAAATGGGACACTATGACAAAGGCGGCACTCAGGTCTAGTAAAATGAGTGCCACCGTTTCCCCTTTACCCAGATGCTGACGTAGTGTTTCTGTGACTCCCAAGAGTGTGGTCCCTGTAGAGTACCCAGCTCTAAAGCCTGATTGAGACACATGCAAGAGTTTATGGGATTCCACAAGCTGTGTGAGTTGTTGGTTCACATGTTATTCCAAGATTTTTGAGAAAACGGGGAGCAAAGAGATGGGGCAGAAGTTTGAAGTTTCAGCCGGGTCAGCATTTGGTTTCTTCAGAAGGGGAAAAAAACATTGCATGTTTCCACTCAGCTGTTAAAATAGCTTCCCATAATGAAATATTAAGTAGCCCCATAATAAGATCCAATGTGATGTGTTTTAATTTTTAAAAAATATGAACTGGGAGTGGGTCGTTAGGTGAGCCTGATTTAAGGTTATTTAAAATGCCAATAAAAGACAAAGGGTCTGATTTTTGCCAATTAGTAATTCTGAGAATAGACACAGAACCAAGGGTCCCGTGTGGCGTGTTACAGCCTATAGTGGGGGGTGAATTCTTTATTTGCTGTTCAGCATTAATAGTACTGTAATTAATTCTACATAGATCTTCTCTACTTTCTCAATGAAGAACTTAGCCACGTCTTCACATAATGCTTCAACAAGTACCGGGGGTGTTGGTTGACAGGTTGCTCAAGAGAGCTCCCCAACTATTTTAAACAGCACTTTGGAGTTATTATGTGCAGATACAATAGTATTGTTCACGTATTCCGCACAAGCCTCTTTGCACAGGGAATTGTATTCTCTCTTAGCAAGTTTATAGCTTTGCTTGGATTCAGATGCATAGTCCTTCCTCCAGCACCTTTCCAAGGATTTGCATTTTGTTTTTTCGGCTTTTAACTCTTCAGTTAACCATGGAGCAGAGGGGCGATGATTATTTAAATTATTTAGGGATGTAGGGAGGCAGGTATTCACAGATGCTGTGATCCATGTGTGGATAGTATCTGCATCCGATACCTTAATGGAAGGAATAGCCGGAATATTGCTCATTAGATGATTATTTAGAGAATCAATATCCAAGTTTTTCCAATGTCTGCACTTAGATTTGTGTAAGGAGATGAGAGAGTTATTTGTCCAGTACCCAGTGAAAGTGAGAAAGACAGTTATGCCATGTCAATGAAGTGCACATCAGACTGGCTGCATGCGAGGAAAAATGTTAGTCAAAGAAAAGTTGACATGCTAAAAGACCAAAATCATAAAAAATTGTCCCAAAATAACATAAAAAATAAATGACTGTTCTATACCTTTCATCATCAATAGTGTTGCACCGATAAACATGAAGCCTGAAGAGAAAAATCATTAATTGTCTCCATTACCTCAACTTATACCATGGAAAACCAAAGTGTACACTTGGGCTGCAATGACACACGTGAAAAGCCAAGGTTTATTTATAGCGGCATGGAAACACAAGAAAACTAAGATGCAAGCACTCATCCATGTGCTCTAAGATATGCAAGTGCCTGTCTGCTCAGTTTCAGTACTGATGCTGATATGGAACTGATTTCTGTGAATTACAACCTGAATGCGCACCACAAAATAGTAAGTCAATTTCCTTCATTGGTTCATGGTTTGGGAAAGCTAAAGACTATGAAAGTAAAGTTACACATTAATGACAATGCCCAATATGTTGCTCAGAAATATAGACAATGTGCCTTTCATTACACAAAGCTGTCAAAAAAGAACTTGAATCAATACCTTAGCACAACATTATTGAGCATTTTAATGGTCCGACGCCATGGGTTTCTTCCATAGTAGGACACTGAAGGAGCAGTACATATATGTGTTGATATACTCTAACCACCAAGGCAATTCAAAAAGAACGACATCCAGGTCCACACATTGCTGACATGATAAAGGAACTAAATGGTGCAAAGGTTTTCTCTCGCCTTGATCTAAATAAAGGTTATCACCAGTTGGAACACGATGATTTCAGGTATATTACATTTTTTTCTACACAAGTAGGTCTGTTTCAATATAAAAGACTCCATTTTTATGTGTCATTGGCAGCAGAACTTTTCCAAGACATCATTGACGTGTCATTCAGCCGGTTGTGAATACATTTAACTATATTGATTTTTGGAGCTACACAAACGTAGCATATTGAAGCTCTCACTCCAGTAGGTTGACAAGTGAGAGTTCCACCAGACTAAATAAAAAAAAAATGCCCATATCATATGATGGGGGTATGACACCAGATCCTGCTAAAGTACAAGCGCTGTCTAATGCCGCTCCCCCACAAGATGTTTCCATGATACAATAATCTTCATTTATCAATCAGTGCTATAAAAGCATATACACAAAGGACATTGATCCAAAAAACCTTAAAGAAAGTCATTAAAAACATAACCCATAAAACAATCATAAAATCCAATCTACTAGAATTCCAAGCCCAGTTTTGTGAAACATTCATCCAAAAATGTAATTGATATAAAAAATGAGAAGATTAGCTGCACTATAATTCCCTTGCACTTGGACAGACGGCCATAGCATATCTACACAACGTCAACACAATATTTGTGTGCAACGCAAAAAATTGATGGGCGGAATGCTGAATAAATCATACATTCTCCATCAGTCAAGAGAGCTGGGTTAAATCCATTGTGGGTTCAGTGCTCTCCGTGCCACTGGAGTCAAGCTATCCTGGCTGATGAGGGCTGAAAGCCCGAAACCGGTCCTAGGATGCTTGTTTTCAGTCCAAGGGAGGACCTGGAATGGCAGTTCAGGCTGGACTGCTCCCTTTGGGCGCAGGGTCAAGACTGATTTGCATATGGATGGGTCCAAACTGGAATGGGATGGTGAGCAAACAAACGATGGATTTAGGCCCAGATCTCTGTACTGGGGTGAATGTATGACATTGTTCTGCATTCTGTCCATCAACTGTGGTTTTTGCAATTGACTTCTTCTCTAGACACAATTCAAAACTGGATTTTCAAAGCAAACAAAAATGATACAATCATCGCTCCCCTGCTCCCTCGTTTACGGAGCAATTAAAAGAAGAAAAGAGTAAATATACAAATTTAGAAAGACACTGGAGGAGAAACTATATCACAGAGTCCAAAATAAAATATAAAAATGCCTTAAGAAAAGATCAGTCACTTTGTAAAGAAACACATGCAAGTTATGTTGCACTCACTATTTCCAGCGCTTAGAACTGTTCATGAACATTGTTCTCAATGGTTAAAAAACTCTCAGGCTCGGACACTCTGCCAATGCCCCCAGCTTTAGATGTTTTGCTGTGTAACGATCTTGCCAACTTTTTTGTGAACAAAGTCAAAAACATTCACTCCACATTGAGCGGCTCTCGGACAGCTAAGTCTATGCAACAGGATCTGAATCCTGAGTCCACTGACCGGATAGAACCCACTAATAAACTGCAATACTGGTCATTACTAGATATTAACGCATTCATTAAAAATTTGGGCAACATAAAGTCAGGCTTTCCTAGGGATCTTTTACCCTCTAGGGTGATGCAACAACTTGACACACCTTTTCTTGAACTAATTATGAATCTTCTTCAAGATTCTATACAGGAAGCAACTGTTCCACCAGAGTGGAAGCATGCAATGATTCTTCCCCTCCTGAAGAAGGCCAACGCTGACCCTGCCCAATTTTCCAACTTTAGGCTTATCTCGCTTATTCCGATCTACTCAAACATTTTGGAAAAGCATATAAATGATCAACTCACACAGTTTGTCGAATCGTCTAAATTTTTACATGATTCTCAATCTGGTTTTGGAGACAGTTTCTCAACAGAGACAACCCTGTTAGGCATGACCGAGATGCTGAGACACCACTTGGATATGGGGGACACAGTAGCCCTCATATTACTCGATCTGAGCGCGGCTTTTGACACGGTGTCTCACACCATGTTAATACAATCCCTTCAAGCTCTCGGCATCTCTGATCTAGCTCTGAAATGGCTGATACCTTTTTTGACCAGCCGTAAGTTTCAATTTTTTTCTGCTGAGGCCACATCGGAACCTTACACATCTGACTGTGGAGTCCCGCAGGGATCTATTCTCAGCCCTTTACTTTTTAATATTTACGCTAAACCATTGGTGATGATTGTTGAAGAGGCTGGGCTAAAATGATTGATATGTAGGGTAGCAAGGTCCAGTTTCTAGATTATTTTGGAGCGGTCTGATGAATTAGTATCCATATGATACTATTTTGCATGTACAGATATAAATATGATGCACTCTAGGCATTGTGCTCACACATCATTGGTTACATGATGTTGGTATATTGCTAGGATACTTAACAGCATCTTTGATAACACCAGTTCTCTCAACAGCTTCACTTTCTATGTGGGAGTGCAGGGGATATGTTCTTTGTATTATTTACTAGTCATCCTTAAGCCTCTGTACATGTTTCAACACAGCCTTGTACATTTTGGACAACACTACAATATATTTTGCATACAAGTGTAAGGCAAGCGGTGTTGTGATGGGCGTTACAGCACAACAGCACTAGGATTTGATCCAGAAACACACTTTGACATTTTATACCCTACACCATTCCTCTTCTTACAGCTAGATTCATTTTCATTTATATGTCACATGTTGAGGGAACTGTCTTTACATGTGTCATTTTATGACACCCATCTGTA
The DNA here is from genome assembly GCF_964263255.1 of Lissotriton vulgaris. Lineage (NCBI taxonomy): Eukaryota > Metazoa > Chordata > Amphibia > Caudata > Salamandridae > Lissotriton > Lissotriton vulgaris. The sequence goes on from NC_141695.1 coordinate 571,866,246, forward strand.
CAACTATTGTCCACACCAATGATAATGAGTAAATGTTCTAAGTATTCCTTGTTTGCACAGAAAGTTAGAGCCACTTCATGTGGCTTGACACTGACTTGAGAATTGTTTTAAGTCACTTTAAAAAATACTGATATAGGGTAGTTTTAAGTTGCTGAAAAAGTGTTGTCTTTGAGATCTGAGCATTGGTAGATTCACACCTGTCCCGGCTTCTCGCTGCCTATCAGGGACACAGAGTCAGTAGATTCCCTTTTGCAAATGTCTCTCCATTTGTAGTGGTGGCTAAACTGACCATGCATTGTTGGCACATTTAAACATTTTTACAGGAAACACACATCTTAGTGAATTAAGTCCTTTTATTTACATGTGAATTCATTGAGGTGACAGACTGGCCCAGTAATTTGGACAACAGGCCCCACATTGTGCACATGCCCAACGGAGGACCAGACAGAGTCCAGAGACATGTTGAGGAAGAGGCAGAGTTCAGTCAACAGGCTGGTTGAAGTGTCATTGAAAACAATGGCAGAATTGTCAATATTGGAGTCCAAGGTGAGTTTAGCGGAGACATTCAGAGAACAGTGGAAGATGATGTTCCGAGGCATGATGGTACGAGACCAGGCAGAAACACTCCATTTGACACAGATGAATGCTACCCACTGACTTTTTCATCTGAATGTTGATTCATCCACACCTTCCTCCTCTGATGTGTCATGTGCCTCCTGTTAGCCTGATGGTGGATTGGCAAGAGCACTGTGAGGCAGCTACACATCAGGGGGTTAAAGAGGTGGATGTTGAAGGTGCAGCAGCATTCATCTGTGCCAAATGATTAGGCATCACTGCAGTGGGGAAAAGCTGCAGGACTTGAAAGACTCCAGCAATGTCTCTGTGGTAGGCCGCATTGTCAGCCAAATACGAAGCCTGCATCAGCTCCTTGCTCTCCATGATCTTTCACATTTCACGCAACTCCTTGGTGACATTGCTGGAGCTACTTTGATTGGACAGTTCTTCTTGTCTCTGAGTAAGGACTCAAGCTATGTCAGCCATGGAATGCTAGAGAGCATGGATTGGACTGTGGGTGTCTCTGATGGATTGAAGGTGGTACATAATGGGACTGAGACACACACGGTTCCCATCCAGTTTGGCCACCAGGCTGTCCAACCCACCCGCACCTGACCAGCCATCTCACGCTGGACTTCTTCTGCACTACGTTGAAATGTTAACAGTGGGTCTTCAAATCCTGGGAGACAGTTGTGGTGGTAGGAGCTGGCAGCTGGGTGTTTTGTGTTTTGTGCTGCTGGTGGAGCAACCATGATGCTTCTGGATGTCCCTGCTAGCAGAGATGGGCTGCCAATGGAGTTGAGCAGCTCTTGGAGTGTGTTCTGGCTGATGGTTGAGATGTCTACTTCTTCTTCATCATCGAAGAGTGGGACAGGCTTCTGAACAGGAGGTGATATATCTCTCATTGCAATGTAAAGGGGTGATGTTGTTGTATGTGTTTGTCCCCTTGAATCAGGCATTTAAGCTGTTGACGAGCAGAGTGCATGAAAATGCCCATTCTCTATTTTAAAAAGCTACACCTATTACACGCAGTTTTGTAAATCATTGTACAACATCACTGATGTGGAATTTGATTTGATTGTGGTTTTAGACAGTTTCCCTGTATGCCAACTGTGAGGGGCCTTTTTCTATGCACATGATGCACCTGTTATATCCTCTGTTCACTAGTGACAGTGGTGCTGGTTGTTTTGCATAATTGATAATGTAGATTTGATCAGATTAATGTGTTTTTACAATGCATTGTGGTTAAGTCACCCCTACTCAGTCAAGTTTACATGCTGGTTTTATTAGCTAGGTTTTGAGGTGTAGATTAGACTGCACCCCACCTTGATGTTGGTTCTGCCACATAATTGTTAGTGTGGCATGAGGAGGGCCATCATGCACTTGAGATCAGGGATGCAGTGATGTACACCATGAGATGACAAGTAGATGCGCTTGATTTGCCATACTCTGCCAAGTGTCTATGTATTTGAAGGTGGCCAAATCACATTGAAACATGTCATTCACATTAATGTATGTTGATATGCAGGGTGCATTGTCAATGGTGATATGTTGCAAGCTGGAGGACATTTGACTCTGAGGCAGGCTTAATAAAATTGTGCATTGTTGCACTGCAGAAATTTTTCATGCCTCACGGGGGCATAGATACAATAAAAACAGAGTGAGGCATTCTCCTTACGGGATTAATACCACACTCCTCCACTTCGGTAACACAGGCCTGCACCAACTTATAAGAATATGGTGCAGCCCTCCGTTCGCCCCTGTACTGGCGCTAAGCATATCAGCCTAGCACCGCCACCAACACAGGCAAATTTGTAACATAGTGCAAGGGTGTCTGGGAAAAGGGGAAGATTGTTTTTGTGAGGGGAAGGACACCTTCATGCACATTAACAATGAATGTCAATTTGCTGTTTCTATGTGTGCTGAAAAATGCAGCACACATGGAAAGAGCAACAACGATGAGAAATGAAGCATTTCTGTTTGCCTATTTAAGATCAGGTTTTACCCAAATACGCTGGGGAACGCAGGGAAATGTTACCACTTCCTTCCCTGTTCCGAAGGGTGTGCGCCAAGGTGGTGTGCTGGCCCCTACATTATCTTCGCTTTTTAGGTCTCGCATATTAATCCCGCAAGGGTTAATAGACGAGAGTATAGAGGCTCATTCAAGGTCTGAAACCATCGCACGACTTTCCTACAGTTCGTGTGGTGCACTGGGGCGGAACGCGCAACCACATAAAAAAGCCATCAGCCTGCCTCCCACAGGCATCTGAAGCTTCCCCAGCCTGCGCTCGGCCTCAGGCATTCACCCCAGCTCGCGCTCGGCCTCACTTCTCCTCCCCCTAATTACATTCCTGCTGTTTCCTTTCACTTTCACGACCGCGAGGCCGTGCTTCACTTCAAAGGGATCCTCACCCTGCCCCCACAATGCCAGTGTCTCTTTAAAGTGGTACTTTGCACCCTTAATTGCTAGCACTGATTTATTCTCGGAGGACGAGACGCTTATTGTGACCTGCAATCACTTTAGTTTAGAAACTGCAAATAATGTTTGCCACTTGGCTTTATATTAGATTAGATCCTGGATGGTTCATTCAGATTTTCACCACGAGTTCTAAAATATAACCACTAAAGTTGACTCGTTACAAAACGCTCCAAATCATGTGTTACTTTTACTCTTTATAGCAGAACGCGAATATAGAAGTGGAAACGGTAAAACGCTGACTAATTAATGCATAGATTTAATCTGATGCCTTCTAGAATACGATCACGGGTGTCAGCCACGCTCGGTTCTCTGTGTGCTGTGTTGCCGCTTGTCAGGCTAGGCTGTTTTGGGCGCCCATTATTTAGGAATAGATACAGCTCGCTGTTCAAATATATTCCGGGCAGCTGTGGTTGATCGAAGGCCTGGGACGACCTCCAGCAGTCTCGGATCTGCAACTGCTTTTCAAGGGCAGATTTCAAGTTTATTCGTGAAAACGCAGTTGCCATGAGACTGAAGTACCGATTTTTAGGTCCTCGTTTAAGAGCGCATTAGCGGTCTGTTGGGTGACAGCATGTTAGTTTATTAGATGAGATTTTTAGCTTACAGTGCTTTTTTTGTCTGTTCTTTCCATTCATTGTGGGCCTCACAAATAATAAACCGTACACGCTGCATCGTAATAATCAGCCGGGGTTCCATACCAGCAACAAACATGGCACACTCAAACCTTCCTCGGGAATGCCAACATAACCAGTGTCTCTTTAAAGTGGTACTTTGCACCCTTAATTGCTAGCACTGAATTGTTCTCGGAGGACGAGGCGCTTATTTATTTATTTATTTATTTATTTGATCAATTTTTAGAGCGCGCAAATACCTCAAGGGTGTCTCGGCGCTAACAGTTGCAGAACTTCCAATGGATCGGGGAGTATTCAGGCTGGGAACAGCCACGTTTTTAGTTTTTTCCTGAAGTTGAGGAGTGTCGGCGCAGTTTTAATGTGGAAGGGGAGCGTGTTCCACAACTTGGCTGTAGCAACAGAGAAACGTTTGTCTCCCCAATTAACTCTTCGTGTTCGAGGAACTCTTAGTAGGTGGGCTGTGGATGAGCGTAAGGTTCTGAGATGTTCGAGCGGCTGAAAGGCTTGTCTTAAAAATAGAGGGCCTTGGTTGTGGATAGCTTTGTATGCTATGCATAGAGCCTTGAATTTAATCCTACTCCTCACAGGTAGCCAGTGCAGTTGTTTGATGTAGGGGAGATAGATGCAAACTTAGGGATGGATAGCAGTGTCCTGGCCGCTGCGTTTTGCACCATTTGTAATCTGTTGAGAACCCTTTGTTGTGCGTTCAGTAGGAGGGCGTTGCAATAGTCTATTTTAGAAAAGACTAGTGTGCTGACCAAGGTTTTGCCTGCTGATGGAGGGAGATAAGGAATTAGTTTTTTAATCTTTTTTAGAGTGAAAAAGGAAGAGGAGACCACTGCATTAGCATGTTGCTGGAAGGACAATTTGGTATCGAAGATGACACCTAGGTTTCGTACCTTGCTCACAGGTTCAGGAGGTTGTCCCATTTGAGACGGCCACCATTGCGGAGACCATGTAAGTTGCAGCCTCCCGAATGTCATCACTTCTGTTTTATCAGAATTTAGTTTTAGACAGTTGGATGACATCCAGGAGCTTATTGCATTCATTCCATTTTGGAAATTGGCTGCTACAGAAATGCTGTCAATATATACGGACAACACTAATTGTATGTCGTCAGCATATGTAGTAAGTGAGATTCTGTAGGATTTTATGACCCTCGCCAAGTCCGACACATATATATTGAAAAGTGTCGGGCTTAGCGAGGATCCCTGCGGTACTCCACAAGGTAAGGAAAACGTCTGAGAGGTATAGTGGCCCATTTTCAATGTTTGTGGGCGGTTTGACAGAAATGAGTCAAGTAGATCTTTAGCCTTGTCCTTTATTCCTATGGCCGCGACACGGTCGATCAAGGTGACGTGATCGACCGTGTCGAATGCTGCGGAGAGATCTAGGAGTATCAGAATTGCTGAGCCTCCGTTGTCCATAGTGGACCTTATCTCATCGGTTGCTTTTAGGAGCGCAGTCTCTGTTCCGTGGCCCTGTCGAAACCCAAACTGGGTGTCGTCCAGCAAGTTGTTATCATGTATGTAAGTTGACAACTGGATGTTCATGATTTTTTCAAAAATCTTGGCAGGGAACGGGAGACATGCAATGGGCCTGTAGCTGGCAGGAAGAAGGGGATCTAGGGTAGGTTTTTTTAAAAGAGGTTTGATGGTAGCTTCCTTCCATACAGAAGGATAGATGCCCTTTCTGAACATTGCATTGCATTGTGACCTGCAATCACTTTAGTTTAGAAACTGCAATTATTGTTTGCCACTTGGCTTTATATCAGATTTATTTGCAGAAAATAAAGCTACTGCATTTAGCCTAGATTTGATGGGTACCTAAACCAGGTCTCGAATTTGTATTTTCCTTATCCACACGGGCTTCAATGTGCGCCCCACACGTTCTAATCCTGGATGGTTCAACCTGGATGGTTCATTCAGATTTTCACCACGAGTTCTAAAATATAACCACTAAAGTTGACTCATTACAAAACGCTCCAAATCACGTGTTACTTTTACTCTTTGTAGCAGTACTCGAATATAGACACGGAAACGGTAAAAAGCTGACTAATTAATGCATAGATTTAATGTGATGCCTTCTAGAATACGATCACGGGTGTCAGCCACGCTCGCTACTCTGTGTGATGTGTTGCCGCTTGTCAGGCTAGGCTTTTTTGGGCGCCCATTATTTAGGAATAGATACAGCTCAAATATATTCCGAGCAGCTGTGGTTGATCGAAGGCTTGGGCCGACCTCCAGCAGTCTAGGATCGGGGGTCCGTAGACCTGAACTTTTTCCTAGCGGAAGGCTACTTCATGGAATTTCGAACCGAAATATTAGAGGCCCGTCACTGCAAAAGAAAAACATCAGCGCAATACTGAGGCACAAAGAATTCAGCCTTTCAGATTCATAGGGTCGTCGCCAGCATTAAAGTTTTTAGAGCTCTCAGTCTCTGCTGTTGCTAAAAGGGTGAAGGCTGTTAGTGTGCCATTGGGAGTCTTTGATGCCCAGACTTGCCCAAGTGGGATGTGACTAATCACATGCAGCAAGGCAGGATTATTGACTCTTTACAGTTCCCTATTACAGCAAACTCTCCTTGAAAGTGGAAACTGCTTTTCAAGGGCAGATTTCAAGTTTATTCGTGAAAACGCAGTTGCCATGAGACTGAAGTCCTGATTTTTAGGTCCTCATTTAAGAGCGCATGAGCGGTCTGTTGGGTGACAGCATGTTAGTTTATTAGATGAGATTTTTAGCTTACTGTGGATTTACCTACAGCCCGTTGCTTATCATTGGTTGGCTATTTGTCACTCACATGTTCTTGCGTCTTATGGAGTGGTATGGCTCACTGGTTAGAGGCGGCAGACCCGGAAGCAGAGGACGGCCCGGGACCAGGGTTCAATTCCCAAAGCGGCAGGGTCGTGAACAAGGGTCAGCGGACTCGATAATTCTCGCCTCTGTGCCTACTCTAACCAGGGATCACACTCGGCAACTCAGGGCATTAGCTTGCTTCATCTCCACAACGGCCCCCCACCAAAGCCAGGGATGCCTGGTTTCACCTTGGAGATACCTAGGCGGGAACATCTCACAGGGAAAGCCAGGACGGGTTCCCCAGCGGTCTATAGCGCCATGACACCTCCGGGTAGCAGTGCACTTTACAAGACACACACATTTACATTTACATTATTCATCAGCTTCTGTGGGATTTCTTGTCTCTTCTGGTGCTTGTTTGTGCCTTTCTGCCCCCTGTTAAACTCGTTTTTTGTGCCCTTCTGCCCTCTGTTAGACTCGTTTTTCCCTTGTTTTTCTGCCCTTCTGCCCCCTGTTAGACTCGTTTTTTGTGCCTTTCGGCCCTCTGCATCACCACATCATCACTCAGCACTACCCCATCATCACTCAGCACCACCACATTATCACTCAGCACCACCACATTATCACTCAGCATCACCACATTATCACTCAGCACCACCACAGCAGCACCACAGCACCACTCAGCACCACTCAGCACCACCACAGCACCACTCAGCAGCACCACTCAGCACCACCACAGCATCACTCAGCGCCACCACAGCATCAGTCAGCGCCACCCCAGCACCACTCAGCATCAACACATCATCACTCAGCGCTACCCCAGCATCACTCAGCACCACCACATTATCACTCAACACCACCACAGCACCACTCAGCACCACCACTGCTTCACTCAGCACCAGCACAGCACCACTCAGCACCACCACATTATCACTCAGCACCACCACAGCATCACTCAGCACCACCACAGCATCACTCAGCGCAACCACAGCATCACTCAGCGCAACCACAGCATCACTCAGCGCCCCATAACATCACTCAGTGCCACCACAACATCACTCAGCGCCACCACAACATCACTCCACGCCATCATAGCATCAATCTGAGCAACCATTCAACAACAACTGGTTCAATTATGTTCTCTCAATGTTTCAAGCTTTATTACAAATGTCACAAAAAGATGTTAATATTTCACTTTTGTTCTTGGATTTTCATCACAATAAAATACACTCAACATAATCTTCACAAAAGTTATTTACAAAAGTTTAAGCTATTGCCATTATCAATTACTATCACTTTTATTTAAGTATTAATTATTTAAAAAAATTAAAAGCCGTTGCTATTTGTAATATCACTACATCTAAGTCGCGTAAATACAAAACATGTGGCATTACAAATGCTATAGGTGTAACATTTGCGAAAGTTATAACTATTGGCATTGTAAATGACAAAGCTATTAATTTAGCTATTTTCAAAACCAACACATAAATAAAAAAATTGTCACTTACAAGACCAATAGCTCAAACTTTCATAATGCGAGACCTATTGCATTACAAATGCTTGTTAATAATGGCATTGCCAAGTATCTAACATCCATCTCTACTGATGCCCCAGTCCTTGCAGCTAATAAAATACCCATTTTGATGTTCTCCGATGATACGCTAATAATCTACAACCCCTGAGTGGTGTAAAGCAAGCATTACATCTTTTTGAAAAGTTCTGCACCATTCGGGGCTTGGAAATAAATCAGTGCTTTAAATGGGCTGGTACTCACAGGTACTGAGTACCGGCACTTCTTCGTTTTATCTCTCTGAGTACCGGCACTTCTCTTACTGCCGAGCAGAGTACCGGTACTCATTAAACCTGGTGCTGGCGGACTGTCTCTGACGGCCAAGGCACTTCTGTGAACCTGAGCCTAGCCCCTGCTGGACTATTCAGCTTGGGCTCATCTGCATACCGTCGGGGTGTTCACCATCATGCTGTGTTGCAAAGAAATTGAGGCAACCCGGTGACAGTGCTATTAAGAAAGCTGTGGGTGGTAACCAGGTTCAAATGGCTTTAATCACACCTCATTCTTTTGTGTAATTGTCTGCTTATGATTGTCTGCTTGCCTGTGATTGATTTGTGTGAGAGAAATACGAAAGAAAGGGGGAGAGAGTAGAGACACATCTTGGAAGGTATCTTAACCCCTTCCATGCGGACGCGATTCCCCTGGTGTGCTGTAAAGAACACGAACAGGGGCGGGCCGTGACGAACCCCAGCCGTCATCAGCACACGAGCACCGTAGTGCATGACGGCTGGGGTTCGTCATCAGCATAGAAGGGGTTAAAGGAAATGTGTTGAATGGTTGTGTGTGCAGGTCTGCTTTTTTCTGTGTCCCTCGAGAATATGTAGTATTGTGCCAAGCAACAGCAATTAACAATATAGATGTTGCAAATATTAAAAAAACAAGGAAATGTTAAAATATCACCGCGTTTGGCTACGTTGTGTAAGGAGTAAACAAACCTTCTTTGTTTATTGAAAGACATTTCTCTTGTTTTGGTATGTGCTGGCAAGTAGTCTAGAAGCCAAGAAGTATCGGCATAACTTTTCCTAAGCCCCGCCCCCAAGCCCCGCCCACTCGTCACATTTAAATGAGTACCTGCACTATTTTTCTTCCATTTAAAGCACTGAAATAAATTTAACCAAAACAAGTTCATGGCGTTCAATCCACTTGGAGCTTTTAAAGGAGGCATACTTTAGACAATCGACCACAAGTTAGTGCTTTTACATATATAGGTGTGATGATGAAGAAAGCTATGCGATGGAGATGTCAGATAGATGCTGCCACACTGTAGCATCAACAGCTGTCTAGTATCTTACAAAAAGAGTTCAGTGCTTCCCTGACTAAGCCAAATATCCCTGTTTTACAAGTATGCGAGATGAATGATGTGAGCTTGGTGTTATATGGGGCTGAACTCTGGGGTCTCGAAAACATGCCCCAACTCACTGTTGCTGAAAATCGCTTTTTCCGTAATATCACTAATCTCCCACAAAGCACACCGACATTGACATTGCTGCTTGACCTTGGCCAGAAAGCTCTGGTTGATCTTGCCGGGTTGCGTTGTATTCTGTACGGTGTGTAACTGTTACCACGCATCTTTTAGCACGAAATACTGTTACAACGAAACTATTACAACACAGGACCCTTTACAACGAATACCTTTACAACGCATTACACTACAACGCAGATACTATTACACCGCATACCATTACAACGAAAGTATAGGTAAGTTTATCTTTTTTTAAAACATTTATTAGGGGTATTGGGTTTGGGTTTTGGGGTACAGGGGTATTTTTAGGTTTCAGGGTTGGGTTTGGGTTTTGGGGTACAGGGGTATATTTAGGTTTCAGGGTTGGGTTTGGTTTTTGGGGTACAGGGGTATTTTTAGGTTTCAGGGCTGGGTTTGGGTTTTGGGGTACAGGGGTATTTTTAGGTTTCAGGGTTGGGTTTGGGTTTTGGGGTACAGGGGTATTTTTAGGTTTTAGGGCTGGGTTTGGGTTTTGGGGTACAGGGGTATTTTTAGGTTTCAGGGGTGGGTTTGGGTTTTGGGGTACAGGGGTATTTTTAGGTTTCAGGGTTGGGTTTGGGTTTTGGGGTACAGGGGTATTTTTAGGTTTCAGGGTTGGGTTTGGGTTTTGGGGTACAGGGGTATTTTTAGGTTTCAGGGCTGGGTTTGGGTTTTGGGGTACAGGGGTATTTTTAGGTTTCAGGGTTGGGTTTGGGTTTTGGGGTATAGGGGTATTTTTAGGTCTCAGGGTTGGGTTTGGGTTTTGGGGTACAGGGGTATTTTTAGGTTTCAGGGTTGGGTTTGGGTTTTGGGGTACAGGGGTATTTTTAGGTTTCAGGGCTGGGTTTCGTTTTTGGGGTACAGGGGTATTTTTAGGTTTTAGGGCTGAGTTTGGGTTTTGGGGTACAGGGGTATTTTTAGGTTTCAGGGCTGGGTTTGGTTTTTGGGGTACAGGGGTATTTTTAGGTTTCAGGGCTGGGTTTGGGTTTTGGGGTACAGGGGTATTTTTAGGGTTCAGGGCTGGGTTTGGGTTAAGGGGGACAGGGGTATTTTTAGGGTTCAGGGCTGGGATTGGGTTTTGGGGTACAGGGGTATTTTTAGGATTAAGGGCTGGGTTTGGGTTTTGGGGTACAGGGGTATTTTTTAAATATAAATTTACAAATTCTTTAATAAAATGTAATTTAAATAATTAAATTATTAAAAAAATTATTAATTACATTATTTTAAAAAATTATATACTTACCTATACTTACGTTGCAATGGTATGCGTTGTAATAGTATCTGCGATGTAATGTCATGCGTTGTAAAGGTATGCGTTGTAAGGGATCCTGCGTTGTAAAAATTGCGTGCTAATGGTATGCGTGGTAATAGTATGCGTGCTAACAACATATATCCATTCTGTACTGGCAAAGAATCTGGAGTACACCAAAACTGTTTCCACACGCTGAAGGCCTTAGGGATATAATCAGAGCAGTTTTTTTCCATAAGATCAAATGGCTATGTGAAATAAGTGCATTGTTGACAAATATGGGTATGCTAAATTTATGGGAAAACCCTATGAACATCTCATTCCCATCAAAGGAGAATGTAAAAGAAAGATACTGGGATATGGTTTATCAGACTAGTTACAACAAATGTGGGAACTCATCCCTAACAGGGATTTACCTGACAGTGAAACCCCGGCCTACTTTGGAGAAGGACTGGGACATTGTAATCAAACCACACGATTGAAAGCTGTACTTCCAAGATAGAGTGGGGGCACTTCCCTTGCGGTCTTTTACGGCTAAATTGGTAAGTGAGGGTGATAGCAAATGCCCTTTTTCTAAGACGTGATAGAAGTCCTATGCCCATGTTCTATTTGTCTGCCCAGCATAAACTGCCTCCGCGTAAAACATGGCTGGCTCCAATCTGCATATCGCTGGGCCCTAGCACATGTAGTGTCGCGCTGATTTAATTATGTAACAATACTCTTCTTTGCATTATAATAGCTGTAGCTAGGTACCTGAGCTGGATGTGGGCTCTAAGATCATGTTCTTTCCCAACTATTTGATTTACTGATGGTTGGCATACACGTCTGAAGTCTTCTTTTGTCGAACTAAAGTGTATGTTTAATTACTTATAGTACCCTTAACCAGAATTTTTTGTATTATACAGGGCAATCCAATATTTTTAAATAATGTAATATTCTAGCTGTTTAATTAGATTTTAACTCAGTGCATGGTTGCTGTATATATATATATATATATATATATATATATATATATATATATGATTTTATAGCAGTTTTTTAAATCACTGTATTGAAGTTTTGTGATCAAAAATGAGTTTTTAGTAGATAAAATTTGCTTTTATTATATTATTCTGTCAAATAAAGCTTTTTGGATTGGATTGATCAGGTTTTGGTTGGTCTTAATTTTTACCCAACCTCCTATTTACACCACCCTTGTGAATAGGGGCAGCATATTTTTCAATGGGTGCTGGGGGCTACACCCAACACAACACTCATTACCCTCCCCTTTCACCTTAGCATGTGTAAGGCCCCTTCATTACAAGGCAGCGCTTTACGCTGCCTTGTAAGGTGAGCAAAGCCCCTATCGCTATCACTGAAAGTGACATTGCTGCGGTGATGGGGGCTTGTAAATATGCCCCTTAGATGGACACATGGATTATACATGCTGTTCTGCTCAGGGTAATTGGATGTCTCTGTTTGTGGAGGGAAGTTTATAGACATCACTGACTATACATCTGTTCACTGCCACTGTTGACTTTACGTAAGGGCTAGTTTCCATGCATGTCAATGTGTCGTGGACATCCCACACCAGGACCATGATGACAATACAATACTGCTAACTGTACAACACATGTAGATATTTTGATGTAGATGACTGCATTTTGACGGATAGGGTCAAGATGACATGTAGCAAAATGACATGCATTAGTGTGACATTGTGAATGGGGTTCATTGTCATACTTCTCTTACCATGTATGAGATTAGGAATGTGTGGTTCTGGGAGTATGGAAAACAGTACTAACATGTTAATATTTATGGGGACACTTTCCTGATTTGCAGAGTCCTTACACTGTACTTTTGAATGCATATCCCTTCTGCTCATAGTTGAACAGCACCTTTGCCCTCCAGTAAGTTCATTTTTGACAATATGGAATGTGCACATTTTAGACACAAGAGGGCATATTTACAATAGAGCGGTAATGAATGTGTTTAAGCTGAGAAGACTAACACCATGCTTTGTCACTTTGGGAACACAGGGATGTATCATATTGACTACAATATTGTGCAGCCCTGTGTTTCCCCCTGTGCTTGCACAAACGTTAGCAGGCAACCACCAATGCAGGCACACTTGCACCATTGTGCAGGGGTGCCTGTGTTTTGGGGAAGATGTGTATGCTCAAGAAGGTCCCCCTTCCTGCACATGAACAATCTTCCACTCTAATCAGACACCCTTTCACTTTGGTACAAGAGTGACTGCATTGGTGGTGGACTGCTAACTTTTTCCCGAGAGCAGGGTGGTTCACAGGGCTGCATCATATTGTTGTCAATGAGATGCAGCCCTGTGTTCCAAATTTAGCTGAGTGTGGTGTTAAGTCAATGAGGCTAATGCAATATTCTGCCACCCCTCTACTCAATATGAACCTTTGCTTGTTCATGTATTTTGGAGACTCACGAATGGTAATCTTTCTATGTCTTTGAATATTAATATGTGCTGAATTAGAAGCCACTGACATAACCATTATGTGTCTTTATATGTGTTCAACGGTTATAGTGACATTTTAATATACCCCCAGATACCCATGTATCTGGAATTTGATCTGAACACAGTGTGGGTGTGCACTGAGGAATATATAGTTGGACAGGAGCAACATTAGTCCCCACTCCCCACTCCCCCTACCCCCTGGTTCTTACTTACCTTGTTACTGTTGTACCTGGACCTTTTCAAAACTATCCTGCCCCGGGACTCCAACCACTGACTCCTCGCAAATGACTCTGGTCCTCCAAGGCATCCAGCTCCTCCTTTGGCGCGTGACTTCCACCTCCGGTCTGCAGGTGCTGCCGGCCGATTGTTGGACAGTTTACGCTTGGTCTAGTGCTTGGCATCATCCCAGCGCTTATTGCAGTCAGTCACTGTCCTCTTGACCTCTGCTACTGCATTTACCTTGGTTATGATGAATGGCCGTATGGAATATTTGGTTCCCAATGACACCGTGGAGCTGACAAAGAGCTGGCGTTGTTTCTCTGTCACCTCAGAAATCAGGATCTAATTTTCCTGCTGGCTGAGCCTGGTTTTCCTCTTCCTCTTTCCCTGGGTCTCTGGCTGGTCCTCCTGGCTGTTAGCGGGTTTGGGGGGTGGGGGTGTTGTCCCCTGCAGAACTGGGTCCAGCATGCTCCATTTTGACTCCAGGGATAAAAAAAGATTTATTTTTTGGGTGCTTCGCAGGATTTTTGCAGTTTATTTTTCCCGCGAAGCGTGAAAAAAGTGCAGTCACGCTGGTTAGCATGCATTCTGTTCACTGCAGGCCGCCTGTCACTTTTTTTATGTTTGTGGCAAGATTTTATTGCCATGACAATTGTCTTAACATCCAGATTTCCAGACGCAACACAATACTATTGCCATTAGCAGTGTATTTTATGTTTAAATCATTTTTATTGTGGCAACACAAAGAAATACAACATACATTGCATAGGAGGTGTAAGGCCGCAGTGGTCCAAGGCGTATACATGGCATAAAGTCTCTTCAGGTGGTCGGCCATGAGGAGTACAGCCAGCAAAGCTACAGTGATATAAGCAGTGTTGCAAAACGAAATTGAACCCCCCCTGGAACACCTCCCCCCCGAACACCCAACTCCCAGGAACCTCCCTCCCCACCCTCCCTTCGTCCAGTGCTGAGATCTGCCCCACTCCGGTCCATCTTGCTACTCTCCTGGAAAAAAGTCACATCTGTAGTCCAATCAAGGGGCTGACTCCTCAGGTGTCGTGAGTCGTAAGAGGCGAAGATATCGCAGGCAAGTGATTTCTCTAAATTCAGTGACCAACAGAGACTGGAACGGCTGCCAAAGTTCATCGAACTGCTCCACATCCCCAGCTAAAGTGAGCGACAACTTCTCCATTCCCAACACATGCCACAGCCTATGTAACCACCCTGTGATTGAGGGGAGAGTGGTGGTACACCAATGCGAGAGAATGTTCTGCACTGCCGGGCCTAAAGCAATAGCAATCTGGCGTCCCCTACGGGATCTCAGAGGATACATCAGACGGTTAGGGAGTCCTAATAGTATGTATGCAGGGAAGCGCGGCAGTTCGGTGTCGAAATGAGTGTCAATGTCATCTATCACTTCCTTCTAATATGCATGTAAAAGTGGACAGTCCCACAGTATATGTAATAGTGTGCCCTCCTTCCCACATCTCCTCCAGCATGTTTTCTCCTGATTATGTTCCATTTCGTGTAGTCTTTCGGGGGTGTAATACCAGTAGGTAGACACCTTAGTCAGCGGCTCCGTGAGTCCCATATGGTATGCGGAGTGGCGAGCCCTGCAAGAGATCTGGTCCCATTCTTTATGACTCAATGACCTTCCCAGTTCATGTTCCCAGCGTTCCCTGCCTGGGTTGTAAAAGTGTGAGGATGGGGGTAGCAGGAATTTATAGAGGTCTGATATTAGTTTTGCATCTGAGGCACAGGATAGAAGCCACCTTTCGTAAGTTAGGAGTTTCCTATCTGCTGTTTCTCGCACCTGTGGGTGTAGCGCCCAGTGGCGGACCTGCATGTAACGGAGTCTATCCGTTTCTGGCAGCGAATACTCCTGTTTGAGGAGCTGAAAGGGGAAAGCGCCTTCTGGGCTGTATACGTGGCACAAGGCCTGACACCCTGCTGATCTCCAGTGTGTGAAGGCCCCGCTCTCTAGTCCCGGAGTGAAGTCTGGGTTATCGACCAGAGAAGTAAGCGATGAAGGGAATGTGGTGAGTCCTTGTGCGATGTTAGTGGCATCCCATTCTCGCAGGGGGACCCTCATGACAAAGGACGCATATAGGTTAGCGGGACGATGAGCTTTACGCAGAAACTGTATTTCCTGCAGAGGTCGACCCGCCACTGCTTGGTCCTGAAAGAGCCAGTGCTTGTCCGACTCCCATCTGCTCCACTCCACCAGGTAACGCAATTGTGCCACCTGGAAATATTTGCGGTGATCTGGTATCCCTAGTCCCCCGGCTTCCCGGGCCAGTGTGGATAGTGCCCTTTTCAGTATGGGTTTCCTGCCCTGCCAGATAAAGCGCGAGAGGTCCGCCTGTGTTTGTTGAATCCACCGTATAGGTGGCTGTAGCAGTAGTGCCCTGAATAGGTAGAGATTTTGAGGCAAAACTGTCATTTTTATCGCAGCTATTCCACCCAGCCAGGACAGGGTGCCTCGGCTCCAATGCCCCAGCTCTTCTCGAATCTTTCGGCCTAGGGAAGTATAGTTGGCTGGTACCATGACCGGCAGGGTGGGGGCCAACTGGATCCCAAGATATGGCACCAGGTCTGACGACCAGTGCAGGGGGAAGAGGCTTTGCAAATAAGCTTTAGTGGTTGGTGTGAGTGACAAATCCAGGGCAACCGACTTGTCCATATTCATATTGAAACCTGCAACGGTAGCGAAAGCGTTTAATTCCGCAACGCAGGCTGGAAGAGCCTCCTGCGGGTTGTCCAAGGACAGTATTACATCGTCAGCATAAAGGCTGACGGAATGATCAAAGGCGCCAAGCTTCACCCCGTTGCAGCCGGATTCTGTCGTATCCGTTGGGCAAATGGTTCCATATACGGAGCGAAGAGCAGGGGCGACAGCGGGCACCCCTGTCTTGTACCCCTCTCAATGGTGAAGCTCTGCGAGCTATGCCCGTTCATCCGTACCACCGTCGTGGGGTGTTTGTAGCAGTTAAATATTACGGAGCGGAACTTCTCACCAATACCCACTTTCGTCAGTACTTGCTCTAAGTATGGCCAATATATTCAGTCAAACGCCTTTTTGGTATTCACCGCTAGCATCATCCTCTCTCCGGGAATCCGGGAGGCCTTTTCTATAAGATGGACAATCCGTTTGTTGTTGTCCACCGTCTGACGACCGGGTACAAACCCCGCCTGCTCCGGTTCCACCAGTCCCGGTAAGTAGAGGGCCAGTTGAGTCACCAGAATTACAGTATATAGCTTAAGGTCCACATTTAGAAGTGATATTGGCCTGTAGGAGCCACACTTGGTTCTGTCTTTCCCTGGCTTGGGGATAACCGAGAGGGAGGACCGCAAAAGGTCAGGTGGGATGGCGCCAGGTGCAGAGAATGAATTGAAAAGGTGGATGAGTATCGGTGCCAGCGTTGTACTGAATGTTTTGCAGAAGAGAGACGTATATAAGCGTCTGGCCCTGGGCCTTTACCATTCTTGAGTTTGGCAATGGCGGAGATCACCTCCTCAATGCGTATATCGCTTTCGAGGTATTCCTCTTGCGAGGGAGCCAGAGAGGGGAGGGCGACCAAGTCTAAATATGCTGCAGTTGCGAGATTATCTGGGGGGTCTCCCGTGTAAAGGTCTGCATAGAACCTTCGAAAGGTGTTCGTAATTTGAGCATCTTCGGTGACCAGCATCCCTTCCGAAGCGGAGATCTCTTTTAACAACTGCTGTTGATGTGCCACTCGGAGCTTATTCGCCAGGAGTCGGCCACATCTGTCCCCCCCTGTATAGTAGGTATGTCGCAGACGGAGCGCTGCGTACTCTGCGCGGTCCGTGTCCAGGGCCGCTAGAAGTTTCCTTGCCACTTTGAGTTGCTTCCATATTCTGGGAGCTCCTGTCCGCTGATGCATTTGCTCGAGTTTGTGTACTCGCTGTGTAAGTTTGTCCCGTTTGTTTTGCCGCTCTTTATTCTCCGCCGCGGAGAGGGCCAAAAACTCCCCCCTAATTACAGCCTTCATGGCCATTGCGTTGCAAGGGAAGTGTCGTCATTGGCGTTGTGGGAAAGATAGTCGCGAATAGAGTCTGTAATGTGTTTCACTACTGTCTTCCGGTGTAGCAGAGTGTCCCTAAGGCGCCAGACTCTAGGTGAGTAGGATGTTGGCGGTAAGGTGAGCGTGGTTGTGACTGGCGCATGGTCCGACAGGGAGATGACTCCCATCTCCGTCGTTGTAGCTAAAGCACATACAGGCTCTGTGACCAGGAGATGGTCCAGTCTCGCGTACGTTTTATGTGTGTTGAAATAGTATGAGTATTCCCTATCAGTGGGGTGCTTGCGGCGCCAGAGATCATGCAGATCCAGCTCTGCCAACTGATCCCTACACCCAATGAAGAATGTCCCAGCCTGCGGGTACGTTGTGCGGACCTGTCCAAGACCGTGTCAACGACCATGTAGAAATCCCCTCCAAGTATTATATGCCTATCTGGCGTAGCAGTGATATCTATCAGGGCTGCTCTGAGGAAGCGTTACTGCTGTTCGTTAGGGCTATACAAGGACCCAACCGTGAGTGTAATACCCCCTGTCCAAAATCTATATGCCAACAACCTTCCTTTTTGTTCCGCACATTTGTGTAAGACTTCTCACTTGAACTGCCTTGCCACCAGAATTGCCACCCCTGCCGTCTTGGTGTTGCCGGATGAGAAAAATTGTGTTGGGAATTTGTGGGAGCGCAGCCGGTGGCAGTCGCGTGGTAGCAGGTGGGTTTCTTGTAGTAAGCAAATGTCCGCTTGAGTGCTCTCTAAGTGGGACAGTACTGCGCGCCTCTTAACTGGGTTGTTTAATCCCCTTACATTGAGGGTCAGAACCTTAAAGGTTGTGGACGGCATGTGGAATAATGGGAGCAAGAGCGTTGTACCTCCGTCCGGGCGGAGCTATGTGTGCAATTGCCTCTGGGGCCTCTGGAACCTGCACGTAGCACTGGACGACCCCCCCTCCCTCCCGGTTCCCCCCCAGACCCCAACCTCAACCCTCCCGGATCCCTCCCTAACCCCAACTTTGAAGCACATACCCATCCCCCTCAACTCCATCCCGTCCCTTCCCCAACCCCTTCTTCCCGCCCGCACCCCAACTGGAAAACTCCTAATGTAAACCATAGTCTCGGGCCTATCAAAACAACGTGTAGGTCCGTAGAAAGTCATCTTGGTGGGAAACGTGGCAGTGGCAACCCTTCTGGCCCCTGCCCCTCCCCCTCAATATTGCAAATTGTGGCGGAAGCCCCCTTCATGTCGTTATTCAGGACGAGTCCGTGGTATCTTTAGTCACCTCCTGGACGGCTGCCGCTCGCTCCTGAGTAATTGTCGCCGTGTCCGGTTTAAGGTGACCCCTTGATCGGCGACGACGCCAAACCCGTTGTCATCCCTCACTGGAATGCTGTACAGGCCCTTCCTGTGTACTGGGCGGCAAGATTTCTCCCGACTCTTCGTCATCTGGGGGGTCGAGCTTCAATAGGGTACACGTGTCTCTGAGAGAATGGAGCTGGTGCAATTTCCCTTGCCACTTGAAAATGATTCGGAATGGGTGACCCCAGGAGTAGGGCACCTCATTGTCGCGTAGGATGTGACCCCCTTGAAAGCTCGCCATTTCTGTAGCGTGATGGCCGATAAGTCCTGGAATAAGGCAATGGAGTCACCCCTGAAGTGCAAAGGTTGCTTCTGGCGCGCCATCTGGAGGATCCGTTCCTTCAAGGGGAAGTCAGGGAGATATGCAAGAATGTCTGGCGGTGGAGCCGGCTCACGTCTCGCTAGAGCCCACTCTATGCGCCCGGTCAATGTGGATGACAAAGTCAAGCGGTTCTCCAAGAATGTCTCTGAAGAGATCTTGTAGGTAACTGGTAACGCTATTCCCCTCTGCCTTTACCGGCACATTCCGGACACGGATGTTGTTCCTTCGGGAACGATTCTCAAGGTCCTCCACATGGGCCTGAAGGTCTACTTGTTGTTCCCGAAGGCGAAGCACCTCTTGTTGGAGATGAACTAGTTCTTCACTGCGGGCATGGCCCGCGCCCTCCACGGAGGCTACTCGCTCGCCTAGTCCATCAATGTCCCTACAGAGATCTCTCTGCTCCCCCGCTATGTCCTGCTTCAATGCCTGGAAGTCATCCCGCAGGGTGTTAAATAGGGATTCTAGGAAGGTCCTCGTGATAGGCGTCTCTTCCTTCCCTCGCTGGTGTTCAGTAGCGGTAGTTGTGGGTGAGGGGGCGCCTGAATTTTTCCTCCTTTGGGGATGGTTTTCGCCAGCATGTCGGTGATTGTGCGGTTGCCCCTGCGGCCTACGTTTGCCATTCCGCCGTTAATGCCGGGGCCCCTGCTGCTCTCCAGGACTCAAACCACCAATGCGTCCCAGTAACATTGTGTAAGCTTCTCTGAGCTTCTGGCAGACCTGTGCAGGCGTGTCGGCAGGCGTCCCCTCCAGAGCCGGCGGGCTAGGTGGCGGCCAGACCGCGGCAGTCGCACTTCCTATGTTGAGGTTGCCTGGATTCCCGGGTCCCTCCTATATGTTAGTTTCGTGGAATCCGGACCTGTGCAGGCCAGGCCGTATATTCCCTGAGCCGGGCCTGTGCACGTCCCTTTCAGGCCCTGGCCACGGTTCCAATGCCCCCTCTGTGCGCCCCCCCCTGGCAGAGCAAGTGCGTGATGAAAGTTTTTGAGCCCCACGTGTGTCCTCGGTATCTAGCCCGTTCCCGGGCCCGAAGTTATGAGTTGGGTATTTTCGGTGTTTCGAGCAGGGTAGTTGGGTATGGTATAATCTCATGCAGGGCCTGCAGGCGTCTCCGCCAGATCCGACTTGCCTGAACAAGCCCCTCGCCGTGTTCTCCCTTGGAGGCCCGGTCACGTTGCAGCTATAGGAGTGCTCTGCCCCCGCATCCCCTGTGCAAATGCCAATACAAATTCCAGTCCCGGGCCTAGCGTCAGTGGCGCGGGTCCGTGTAGGCCAGCATTGAGAAGGCAGCGGTAACTTGGGAAGTTTGGGCACCGGGAACGTCCCAGTAGCAGGGGGCAGCTCAAGGCGGCGCGCCTCCCTCCAGAGGATCAGGTCCGTGAGGGCTGGGATCACGGCCGACACTTCCCTTGTGGCCTGCTCCTGTATGTGTTGTGGGACCCTTCTGTCCCTTCTCAGTATAGATCGGCTCTCAGGTAATTTGGGCCCTGCACCGGCGGCTCGGTTATGCCCCCCGAGTCTCCCACTCTCGCCCTCCAGTGCCACTCCTCACCTCAGTCCTATTAGTCACCACAGCTCCGGACCATCGGGTGGCTGGGCACGCCTCGTCGCAGGCCGCTGTCTCCTCTTCTCTACTGCACCCCAGGAATCTCCGCCGCCTCTCTTGCGAGTGCGATGTCCGCTCGTACTCTGTCCAATTCCGGTCGCGGGCTGTCGGGCTCCGCGTCGCAGCCCTACCCGCTCACGTAGCAGGTTAGGCTGGCCTTCATTTCTCTGTCGATCTGGCCTCCCTGCCCCCGTCCAGGAGAGGGCACCCGCCGTCGGGTGTACAGCCACTCACTCCTCTGGAGCGCTCGAGAAACCGATGGGACACCCTGCTGGCACCAGCAACAAGTCTCTGTATGCCCAAAAGCCGGGGCCTCAAGTTTCACGACTTCCGGCCGGCTCTCCCTCACTCCGCCGGCCGGGTCGTGATAGCTGTAGGTGGTGCTTTAGGCCTCCTTCCCTCTGGATGGGCTCAGGCAGTTGGTGTCCCTCTGTCGGCTCCCAAGCTTCTGGGCGGACTCTTTCCTACCCGGTCTCCGCTGCAAATTGGGGTGTGGCTGTCGGGTACCTCTGGGCAGCCACCCCGACTCTGATCACGGCCGTTCCAGGCCCTGCGTCACAGCCCAACCCACTCGTCCCTCCGTCAACCAGGTCGCTGGGGCCCCGTCTAGGCGAGGGTCACCTGCCTTCGAGCATACAGCCACTCACTCCTTTGGATCGACGGGGCAACCAGTGGGACACTGTGCAAGCGCCGGCAAGAAGTCTCTGTAGGCCCAAAAGCCGGGGTCTCAGGTTTCGCGACTGCTGGGCGGCTTTCCCTCACCCGCAGGCCGGTTCGCAGTGGCTGCAGGTGGTACTTAACTCCCCTACCCGATGACTGGGCTCGGGCAACTACAGTCTGCCCCCAAGGCTCCGGGCCGGCTTCTGTGCTTCCCCGTCCTCCGCTACCAATTGGCGCGAGGCTGTCGTTTACATCGGGGCGGCCGCCATTGCAGGGATCGTGGCCGCCGGCACCTCGTCTTCAGGGTCTCTCCGAGGATTGTGCAGGTCCGGTAGCCACGCCGACGGTCTAGGTCACCGCAGAAATCAATTAGCGACCATTAACTGCGGCTTGTGAGGGGATTTCGCTGTGTTTGAAGGCTTCTAGCGGGGATTGGGGCAGGGAGCCACAGAGACCTGCGTCCGATCAGGTCGCCATCTTGGCCACTCCCCCAGCAGTGTATTTTAAATATATCTATACCATGGTGATTAGTTTTGGCAGGACGCAGCAGTGAGAAAATTGCAGCTAACTAACAATAGGGTAGTTAGTGGCAATTCTTGTACATATACCCCTAAGTAGCCTAATGCTGCCTTGTAAATAATGTGAAGCACATATCACCACAGGAACGTCACTAAAAGTGACGTTCCTGTAGCGATAAGGGCTTGTACATATGTCCCCTGGTCTTTGAACAGACGCAACAAGGCGAAATGTTTTGTGTTGAAGTTTTCCCTTTCTGCACATATGCTTCTATGTGTGCAGCATTAAGCAGCACACATAGAAGTTTTGATACTCCGTTTAAAGATTGTTTATGTGCAGGAAGGGACGCCTTTCTGCACATGAACAATCTTCTCCTAAACGCACACACCCTTGCACTCTGCTGCAAGGGTGTCTGTGTTGGCGCTAGCCTGCTAAATTTAATGCCATCACAGGGGGAAACGCAGGGCTGCACCATATTCTTGTAAATATGATGCAGCCCTGCGTTTCAGAAGTGGTGGAGCGTAGCGTTAGGCCAAGGAGGCTAGCGCCACGTTCTGCTACTTCTTTAGTAAATATGCCCAAGGTTCGAATGGCCAACTGCATTACCTTTGACTTCTAGCACCATTTATTGAGAAAACTGAAATAAAGTAGGGGTGGGCAGAATTTGCGAAATTTGCTTTCGCAAACTATCCCGAAAATGCCAAAAATCTCAGCGATCACACGGAAATATCGCAAAGACGCATACGTTTTTTCCCCGCCCATTCGCGATATTTTCTTCGTGATCGTGGTTTGCCAACTTACCCATGCGGTCGCTCACGGGTGCGGACATCTTGTTTTCACTTGTCCCACCTGCCCGCGATGCTTACTTCCTGTTCCATGTCGAGCAATGCATGCTCGCGCCCGTTTGCGGTACGTATTTCCTGTTCGAGAAAGCTTTTACTTGTTTGCGCTGCATTTTTGTGCTCGGGGAGAAAATATCGCGCAAACTTGCGCACGTGGTCACAATGGGCGCAGCCATCTTGTTTTTCACTCTATTGCATGGTTCTAGGGCCTGACTTTGAATACTCCCTGTATCTTTGCAATCTTTTGTTTCCAGCCACTTTTTTAAATCTTTTTTTATTTATTATCTCTCTAACTATTTTCCTGCTTCTCTATTTTTGGTTTTTGTCTCTATTTTTGAGTTTTTAGCTACTTTTTCACTCTTTTTCTATTCCCTGCTATTTCCTTTACTTACTTTTTAAATTGTATTACCTTTTCTTTCCTGCCCAGTCTCTCTCTCCCCAGAACCATGCAAAACGTAGGGCTTGCCGCAGCCAGAGCTGCAACCGCCTTCCTTGCGGAAGGCGGCGCCCACAAGGGGTGCAGGCACAGGCCTTATTTGGGGAGGTGGAGTTGGCTGCACTTATCTTCTTTGTGCAGCGCCACCTCCCCTCTACCCTCGCAGCAGGTGGCAGGCATGGGTCCGGGTCCGGGCTCCGGGAGCATCGACAGCGCTGGGGGAAGGTGCGCCGGGCAGTGTTCCGCTGCTCTGGGGTCCGGTACATCCAGGTGCAGCTGACGCACTGGTTGTCCGACATCCTGAACCGTGAGCAGGACATGCTGGACCTGCTAGGAGTGGAGGTCCCGGATCTTGGTGAGTAAATATTTTATTACTACTACTTTGTGTCTGTTCTTCTGCTCTGCGTTATATATTGCGAATATCTATTTTTCTTCCAACCAGCTAGAAGGTTGCAGCTTACATTCCAGGTTACTTAGGTTTACAAGTATTCTGTGATTATTATGACACAGGTGCTCCTCTGTGCTACTACTAATCTTACCTGTTTGCAACTTTGCGTTTGCGCTCGCTTAGCGTGATTATGTAAACGTTTATTTTAGAGAAATTAAGTTACGTAATGCTATAGTGACTATGGTCCTTACTTTGTCCTGTCACTAAGAGATAGGGGTGGATTGATACTTAGGTTTACTTACTTTGTATGAGTTTGTAATTTTTTTAGTGGTATGCGTGATGCCCCCTCAGTTACGTCACATGCTGCTGGTACCCTAGTCTTTATTAGAACCTTTTCTAGTTTGTTCAATGAGTGGTGGTAAGAAGCTTAGCACTAGCAGAACATCAGCATCAATCAATAAACCCAAAATTTGGTGTATACAAACAATTTAGTCATATGTCTTCCATTTGACCATATGCATTGTTGAGAAATAAAAGAAGAGGAAATGCATACTTAATGTACAATTGGCATGCCAGGAATAGGTGGGCTAGGTCGGGTGGTACATCGTACTTATGCTTAGTTAGTATTCTGGAACCAGAATGGAAGACTGGATTAGTGATGATAAATAGGAAGTAGTCAATCCACGAATCCCCCAATACTATTTGTTGACCAGATGAGATTGGTCAATTTAGTTATTGCAATTGTTGTTTACATAAGCGTTTTTTGACCGTTCTTTAAAAGTATTTTATTTGTTTGACACCGTCCATCAATGTTTGTCTCTTTCTTATATCTTTCCTGTTCAGCACCCAGGGGCAGGCAGAAACTGACAGGGAGTGAGACTCAGTCGGCAGGAGAACCACAACACCAGGACGACACCAACGAGGGCTCCTCTGCTGGCCCTAGTAAGTCTTCTTGTTTTTTTTTTTTTAATTTTTGGAAACCTTTATTGTGCAACAAAAGCCTACAGGTACGGGCCCACAACCATGCAGGCCGGCCGCGAAATCAAGTAGTAGCACTCAAGGCAAAATCAAAACAGCTCAGCAGTCCCAGAGACGAGGAGCAGCAATAAGCCGATGCATCACATACTGGAGAAAAGGGGGACCACTGAGTACAGGATAAGTGAGGTTAATTTTTAAAGTTATAGGTAAGAAGGATCAGACGCAGTCACTTCATCGAGGACACATGGCTGGCAATGATCCCAGCGAGTCAGCAACAAACTAGGCTATAGTTAGGGGATCATCAGAAGAACTTGAGGATAAGAACAAACAGTACAATACATACTGGTCAGTACCCGCCCCATGATCGTGGAACATCTTGACTGACGGTAGTGGAGAGACCAACAGTCGAAACAATAAGCAGCGCTACACCTAACCACCAAACTGACCCAAAGGAAAAAGGAAAGAGCAAGAAGAGTCAAGAGAGAAAGGAGAAAAATAAGGCCCATAGAACCAAGACGAAACAGAAGACCCACCCCCAAAACCCCCAACCAGCACGCATGCAGAGGCTACGGCCTACCCCCCCCCCCCTAGCAGTGTGCCTGTCGCCCAAAAACCGAGCCCCGAAATATAGACTCAGAAAAGAGAAAAAAGGAAAGGAAAAAGAGAAAGGTGAAAGGAGAAAAAAGAACTAAAAACTGATGGGAGATGAGACATGCAATCAAAACGATCTGCTCCCACCACCCACCTGTGCACAATTTGAACATACGAGAAGAGGAAGTCACTGCAAAGTCAAATACAGGAACATGATGAGGAAGCGATCATACTTGTACAATCCAAAGTACGCCATTTATCCATGCACGAAGTAGTAGTTTGCCGATGCAAGTTATCTTAACCCTGTCCCTGTCTATCCAGGGCCATAGACACGGAGTGCACTTTGAACCAGAAGCGAACGGGCCAGGAGCGAAACACAAGAACTCCAGGCCGCAAAACACGGCACCAGTCATGATGGCCTAGGATCGGGCCAGCAAGAAAAAGCAACAGCAACAGCAGGCACCACGAGCAACGCTCCGCTGACCAAGAAGGGGCACTCGCTCCGCTAGGACAGATATCGAATCCCGGCTCAGCAGGGCAAAGCGAACAATCGCCGGGAGTCACGGCAAGGCAGGCCCGAACGGACCCCGGCCGGAGTCCCTCCGCCATCTCCACTCCCCGGAAGCACTCCCGGCGAAGCAGAGCAACGGGCACCCAGACCTCCAGACAAGCGACGGCTGCAATCCCATCAACCTCCAGGAAGGTCCGTGCAGCACAGTTCAGCAGTTGGTCCGCACACATGGGGGGCGGCACAGCGAGCCCGTCAAGAAAATCTTCGTCCGGCCCAGCGGCATTCAACATCATGGACTCACGCCAGGAACTCAAGGCAGCGAGGACGTCGCCAATCGTAGGATCACCCCTACAGTATTCAGCCAACGTGCCGTGCGGCAGGCCAGTGTTCCCGTCGACGACGGGTCCGAGATACAGGGCGCTGGCCGCCATCTTGTCAGCACGGCAAGGCCACTGTACACTCCAGCTCCGATCCGGTTGCCAGCGGGGTCCAGCGAGAGCCAGCCGAGAAAAGTCAACCGCACCAGTGATGCAGGGAGGCGGGCCACCAAAACATTGGAGGTAGTCAGCGCCTCTGGCCCATGGGCGCCAACCGCCGAGTCCGGGCGGAGGGTTTCAAAATGGCCGGTTGGGAGACAAAGGGGAGACGCGTCTCCCGTGCGATCAACCCCCGTCCGTGGGATGCGGCACCCCGCCACCAGGTCCCACCCGGTCCCGGGACCACCTGTCCGGGCCCGGTCAGTCGCCACCGGTCCAACCGCACAGTGGCCTCTTCGGTCGACCCCTCTCCTCCACCAGGGGCCGGCGCAGGAACTCCGTTCCAGTCGGGGAGCCGCAGGCAAGGCCAGGCCCGCCCGCCTCGCAGGCTCCGAAGCGAACAAGGGCACAGCTCAGGATCCGCCGCACCCAGGAGCATCCGGAGCAGATGGTAAGAATCAGCAATCTATCATGTTTCCATATTTCCTCGAATACGTCTTCTCGGGGCAGGATAGGGCACAGGATTAATAAAACAGGCGAGAAGGTCGACGGAGCCGAGCTACAACGCGGCCATCACGGTCGCGAGCTTGGCTCCTCAAGTCTTCTTGTTTTTAATAATAATTCCTATTCCATAACTTTTACCGCACCATATTTTTCCCTAACTATTGTTTCAGTTTCCTAATGCTATTTTTTACCAACAATTATCCTTCGATCTGTACTGTTTTGAAAATCTTATTATCCCTGCCTCTACTATGATGACTCTCTGTACTACTACTACTATTAGTCTGTCTGTACTGTAGTAGCTAAGCTTGCCCAGTTGGCCACTCTTTATTTAAAAGGTTGTAAATAAAACTCATATTCACCAGTAGCTCTAGCCATTGAGTCCAGTCCTTTGGGTCGTCCTCTTGTACTACTTCTAGTCTTTTTGATCTTGAGTCTTTGTTAATCTTGAGGCCTTGACAATTCGCACTAACAAATCCCCAAGCAGATTTATGACTATTTTGATATGATAGGACATACTACTTCTGTTGTAGGGATTTTGCACATTTAGAACTTTGCACAAGAAAATAGGATGTTGGTGATGGTAGGTTGGACCTTCCCCACACACCTCAATCAGAAGTTCAGAACCCACCAAAATCCCCTGCCCGACTAGTAATAGTAGTGTCTTGTCATAACTATTAGCTCTCCGAACCCTCTCCCCAAGATACCCAACAAGTAGACAACCCAGAACATAACACACCCAACCTCTCAGTCATGGAAGAAATGCACATGCTTCCTTTAATTTGCTCACTCGTGTAAGTCCACACCAAATACCACCAAGTCTATGTAAGTTCAAAATGTTTATTGACAAGCTCTGTACATTAACATAAAAATTGTTACACTTACTTACAGTTGTTAATTAAATCATGATAACTGAACAGTGGTGGAAGCACCAACATCCCGTAGGTAGGAATTTAGTTTATATAAATTTTTTACTGAAGATCTCTGAGTGAAGGGACCCCTCTCAATAGAGGAACCTAGTACTGGTAGTTGTTGCATCATAATCTCTGCAAAGCTCTGGTTTGTAGAAGGGAATCTTCCGCCAGTAATGCAAAAAATGAAATGGTGCGCGTTAGTATATTGCAAGCATTTCTCAGCCGTGCCAAAAAGTGGATCAGCAATATGGACTAACAGTACACCAGAACTTCATAAAAAAAGTGGCTTGTTAATGTTTTGGTTGACCGCTTGTACGCACCACTTAGACAGTAGCAGTGTGAGGTCCTGTGGGCTCAAAGGTGTCTTATACCAGAAGCTTCAAGGTAATTTCACATGTGCAAAAATAAAAGACACAAAGGTAAAATAGTTGCATGGCTCAGGCTAACTAAGCAAAGGCTAGAATGACCCTAGGGACCATATGTAACTACTAGTGTCTACTCGACTACTACCTGATTTGTACTAGTGATGTATGTTATATACTATTAACTAATTTTTCAATCTAGCTACTGACCAATAGGGGGAGGTGTATATGACGCCTAAAAAATGTGTAATGTTTTCTAGGCGCACTACCCACGACCACCATTGCCGGGGCCAGCCAAGGCGACACGGAGGGAGAGGATGCGGCAGTTGCCGAGGATACCGATGGAGCGGTAGGGTGAGTGCCAGCACCAGTGGTGGGTGGTGGTAAGTTAGATTCATAATCCTTAACTATTGTTGACATTACACTCATTGCAAGGGTTGCCTCCGCCAGGCCGGCGGTAGTCCCTGGCGACCCCGCAGGGGCAAACCTCCCGCCATCTCTGTAGAAAAGACCACGCCATATTACAATGGCTGTGGGCCCACAGCGGATAGAAACCGTCCGCCGATTTTCCGCACAGTTGACATGTCGACCGGGCAGAAAAGGCTTCAATATGGTGACGGTGTCTGAACACACCGCCAGCCATATAATCTGCATTTTGGAATGCCTTTCTGTGGCGGCATTGCTGCCATGAAAAGGCATGCGGAGTATGCTTGGGGTGCCGTTGCGGGCCCCCATTGAGGGTACCTACCTATGTTATGGTACCCTTTCAAAGCACAATGTGGCAGGCTCCGCGCGGGGCTTGTCACATTGTCCTTGAAAAAGCACAACATGTATTTTTAGCATTGCGGCGGGCGGTGCTTTCGGCACCGCCCACCACAATGTAAAAAATATGGGATGCGCCCGCCACTGTGGCGGGAGCATCCTAATTGTCCCCACAGGACCCTCACCCTTATGGTGGGTGGTC
Organism: Lissotriton vulgaris; assembly: GCF_964263255.1. Lineage (NCBI taxonomy): Eukaryota > Metazoa > Chordata > Amphibia > Caudata > Salamandridae > Lissotriton > Lissotriton vulgaris. Next base: position 571,895,144 of record NC_141695.1, read on the forward strand.
CCTTTTTAGTGTTGCCCGCCATCCGATATTCTAAGTAAGTAAGAGTTGTTGTGAATGTTTGAAGAGGGAAGAAGACACCGTTTAATTGGCATAGGGGTGGGAGTATTGAATAACCAATGGCCTCATCTATCTGTGATTTCAACTCCGCTTTGAAAATTTTATAGAGAAGACTAAAAGTCAGATCAGATCAGATCACCTGGTGTTCAAATAAAAAGTGAAAGACGGGTGGAAGGAAGAAAGGGCGAGATTTAATAAATGTTATGTACTTACTGTGCTTTTTAGTGCTAACATGCCACTATGTGTATAACTATAACTTGTCTTTCTAAGAGTATATTTTACAATTGTCATGTTTCTTTTTGATATACATCTACTCCTTCCAAGATTGATAGGAAGGAGTTGGCCGCCAAGGCACGGCTTCGGAAACTGGAGGCAATACAGCGGGAATAGCGGTGGTTGGCGGTCTTGGCGGAGGACGAAGAGAAGACTGCTGCAACACTTGAAGCCTCCTCCAGTGCCCCGGGCCCCAGCCACCACCCTCCAGCGGTACGGTACGGCACCACCGTCTGGCGGCCACCCACCGCCCTAGCCGAAACACCATCTCTGGTGCCCCCCACCACTGTTGCTCCTGCTGGCGCACTCTCAAGCACAGTGTCCGCCGTCTAGAGGAGCAACTGCGTGTCGTCCTCCAATCCCGCCGCCAGTCCCTGTCTTAGTTCTGCCTCTTTTTTAATTCTTGTTTGGGTGGGTGGGAATTGAGCAGTGGGGATTTTGGACATTTGGACTTCAGTTTCTTTCTTACGGACATTTGATGTGGTTAGGGTATGGGGGTGGGTCAGCTTTTGTGGGTTTCCGTTTTACATAGTTTATTTTTCTTATGGTAAATTAAATCTATATTTATACTATCCATGCAATGTTGTTAATGTTTTGTAGGTATGGTTACTGTTTTACATCACACTGTTTCCTTGCTGGTGCAGGTCCGCCCATAGCCAGTGTTTGATTTCAATAATTGGCTGACTGTGTAAGACACAAACAGATAGATGCGACACCCCTCACTGATTGAGTTGTCCTACCAGTACTTTGTCTCTCTCTTCTAGTCTATGCATTCTTTATCTGGACTCAAAGGGGTGTGTGAATTCATTGAAAACATGTCCATTATTAATTATGCCTCCCCCAAACTACTCTTACTTTTGCTTGATATTCACCTTAGGCACAGCGATGGCTGCATGGTGAAGATGGTTTCCTTTTTCTATTCTAACATGCCATGATTGGGGAGGTGGTGGTAGTAGTAGTAGTAGTAGTAGACACTGGCAGGGCAGCAGCATTTGCAAAAAAAAGAAAATGAGACAGCTTTGAGAGACTGTTCGAGGAGTAGTAGAATGAAGTACAGTACAGAACTTACCGAGCAACAATAATATGCAAAATAATTTACAACAAAACCTAATGGTGGTGGGGATAGCCTACTAGACAGAGTTACAAAAACTATAGTTGTGTTGAGTCACTTGACTAGGCCTACAGTGTAACAGTTAGTGCTGTGTATGAGGAATGCCAACAAGTCCAATTAATGCTGAGGTATATGTTCCTTTGCTAAATAAAAATCACCTCTAAAATATACTGCTCATGGGTGGGCAAGCAGAAGAAGATCAATGCTCTGCCTTGAAATTGAAGTACTGCTGTTTTTGCCACATCCGCCCCAGCAAGCGTGTGATTAATTATTGGTGTCCATTTAATTTAGTCACATCTCAATAAGTCACACAGCCTGGGGAAGAGGGTTAGGGTTTGTTGAATGGATGGGAAGAGGGTTTGGGGGAAGGTTTGACAGTGAAAAACAGTACGCATGGACAAACAAACAACAATCTTTAAAGAATACCATATCCATATCAATATGTTAAGGGAGAAAAAGGAAATGCATGCATGATGATGATTTATAAGGAGACCCAGATTACACACACTTCTTTTTTTTTTTGAAAAACTTTATTGTGCAATACCAGTATCATTACAAGTATGGGCCTACAACCACCGGGGCCGGCCGCTAGGACATAAAAAGCAATCGTAAAACATCACAAAGCAGCGACTGATCCCCTTGAGGTCCAGCAAAAATACAGGATAAAGTTCTCTGCAGCACAGGAAGGAATCAGGATATAAGTATTTTTGATTTTTTAGAAAAGAACAAAAAGAAAAAACAGACAAAAAAAACTCAAAGCCGAAAGCATTATGGACAAGGTCGAGCTCCGACGGGGGGGACCTTCAATACAGGATAGATAATCAGGAAGGCAATAGAGATGACCAGGGGGGGGGGGAGGCAGTGGGGAAGTCAGACAATCAGGAAAAGGAGTAAATTCATCCAGGAATGTCAGCATCAGGGAGACAGAGAAATGTCCGGATTGTCCTCAAACGGGGGTGTACAAATGTTCCCTCGGTAGGCGTTCCATTGACCCCAGATTTTATTCCATGCCCTAGGCTTGCCCCTAGCCAAATATACTGTCTTTTCTCTAAACATACACCAGTCCATATTCTCCTACCATACTGACACGGTGGGGGGTCGTCGGGAACCCCACAACTGCGCAATATCCCTCTTTGCGATCATGTTCCCAAGGGCCGCCCACCGGGCCTGAGCGACGTTGTAATCATTCGGCTCCCACATATTCAACAAGCACCTCCGAGCCTCAGGCAGCAAAGCGACACCGGTGACACACTCCATTACCGCATGCACATGATTCCAATACGCCGCCACCTCACGGCATTCCCAAATGATATGGAGAAAGGTAGCACTCAATCCACACCCACGCTTGCATAACCCATCCGAGGAAAAGCCCATAGCCACCAAACGAGGACCGGTAACATGTACCCGATGAAGAATTTTGAGTTGAACGAGACGGAGACGGGTGGGAATGGCAACCTCTTTCAGGGAAGACAGTGCTGACTGCCAGTCTTCGTCATCCAACTCCAAACCGTCTCCGGTCCAGGCCTCTCTGAGACGCAAAAGGAGATCTGCCCGATTGTTGATTAAGTTCTTATAGATCAATGAGATCGTACTATCGGGCAGATGACCATCAAGTATACGGTCCTTGAGTGGGGAGGACTCGGGAACATTAGCATCGGTAGCGAAGACCGACGTCAAAGCATGGCGGACCTGCACATACCTGAAAAACTCTTTATCACTCAACTCATACTCAATCTGAAGCACCTCAAAGGTCTTGACTGCGCCTCTCACCCACTCTGCTTATACCAATCATATCCCATTTCTCAAAACCTTTCGTTGTCCAGAGGCATCCCAGTCTTTCAGAAGCATACAGAGGGGTCGCTCGTGTCAATCGATCATTCCATCCCATGGCCACGTTTGCATCCTTCCACACACGCACCACAATCTTGGTGGGTCCCGTTAGGTTCCTCCCCGCCGTCCGAGAGTAGAGCGCTCTATTGAAGTTACCGCCTGGTAACTGGTGTTTATCTATCTCGAAAGCCGGATTTGGACCGGGGGCATACATTGCGTGGTTGATTGCGGACAACTGGGAGGCCCAATAATACCTCCTAATATCTGGGAGCACCATGCCCCCGTCATACCAGGGGAGAATTAGCTTTGTAAGAGCGATACGTGCGCGGCCGTCCCAAACGAGCCTCCTCTGTAAACCTTCCACCTCCCGAAAGTAGCTTGCCGGGATAAAGTTCTGGAGTGCGTATAAAAACCGGGGCAGGTACATCATTTTAAAGAGTGCCGCGCGACCAAGTGGCGACAACGGCAATCTACGCCACCGAACCACGTCTAATTTCAATCGTCGGAGAGGAGGAAGGAGATTGTGCTCATAGCGGGCAGCTGGGTCTAGCGATACAAAGACCCCCAAATACTTGAAGCCGGATTGAGAGATCTGAATCGGAAACCGACTTTGTAATGCAGGGAGGCTGCCCGAGATGGCGTATACACAAGATTTAGACCAATTTATGATCAATCCAGAGTTCTTGCCGAATGAGGTGAGAACGTCAAACAGGACATTAAGGGATTTACGAGGGGAGGTGAGGTATAGGAGGATATCGTGGGCGTACAACGAGACTCGGTCTTCAAAATCGGGGGCCCACTGAATGCCCTTTATTGATGGCTCCCATCGGAGCCAGGCTGCAAGCGTTTCTAAGGCAAGAGCAAAGAGCAGGGGGGACAGCGGGCACCACTGCCTAGTACCCCTCCTGAAAGTAAAGGACTGGGACACTCGACCATTGACCACCACCTGAGCCAGCAGTTCCGTATATAAAAGTTTCACCCATTCGACAAATTCCGATCCAAAACCAAATTTCGCCAGGGCGACCCAGAGATAGGGCCATTCAATCGTATCGAAGGCCATCGTGGCGTCCAAGGAAGCCAAGATGGCCGGCTCCGGAAGAGACCCGCCCTAGCGAGAACACCATGTAAGCGCCGCAAATTGAGAGCAGTGTTCCGGTGTGGAATAAAACCGGATTGATCCAGATGGATCAGGTCACATATTACTGTAAGTAGACGGTTAGCAAGGACCTTGGCGAGAACCTTAGGCTCAGCATTCAACAGGGAGATATGCCTGTATGATGCGCAACGATCATGAGGCTTGCCCTTCTTGGGAATTACGACAATCGTCGCCAAACGCTGATCACAGGGGAGGGCGCCGAGATCACGAGACTCCAGAAACATATCGCGAAGATATGGTGTGACTTTATCCGGGCGCAGTTTTTATAGCTCAATAGGCAAGCCGTTCGGGCCCATAGCCTTGCCTGAACGGAGAGAACGAATTGCGGTTGCAATCTCGTCTACAGACAACGGGGCCTCCATGCAGTCTCGATCTTCCTCAGAAAGGCAGGGCAGCGCAATGTCCCGCAGCAATGAGTGGGAGTCATCCTCGTCTCTATCGGACACCGGGGAGTACACCACGTGAAAATAATCAGCAAAACACTCCACAATCTCTCCAGGGTCAGTCACACTCACACCCTCCGAAGTATGAATAACAGGGACCACACAATTCGCTCTTTCCTTCTTGTCAAGCCAAGCAATAAGTTTACCCGCCTTATCCCCAACATCATACAGTCTACCCTGCTGTTCCCTGTACATTGTCTTGGCTGCATCCGTGACAAGGGATTTATATTCAAACTGCTTCAGACCGAGGGCGTGGAGTCTATCCTGGGTAACGCCTGATTCTAGGTCAGCCTCCAATTCCAGTATTTCGGCCTCCAGACTCACAACCTCCTGATTCTTAGCTTCCTTGGTCTCAGCTATTAAAGATAGGGCCTGTCCACGAATCACAGTTTTAAAGGCTTCCCACAGGGACACAGAGGACAAAACGGACCCTTCGTTCTCCAGAAAATAGTGGTCTAGGGCCTTTATCAGACTGTTACGAGTCTTGGGATTTTTTATTACGAAGGTACCAAGGGTTGATAGGGGCGATCCGCAGCGTGCACCCCAGTGTCCATACAAAGCCACAGTGTCTGATCTCCCTAACAGAGGAAGACTGGGCAGCCGGCATAAGGATGTAATCAAGCCTGGAGAGACTCCCATGGGCCCCAGAGTGAAAGGTGTACTGACATTGTGTAGGATGCATTAACCTCCAGCAGTCCACCAGACCAAAGGTGTCCAAAGGTGTCCAAGAAACCACTGAGCCATGACTGGGAATTAGGAAGATCTCTGGGGGGGTAACGGTCCATATTGCCAGAAAGCACAGAATTAAAATCCCCACCAATGCAATCAGGGAGCTCCAGCATCACACGGCCAACATTTGAGAAGGTGGAGGTCTGGAGACCCGGGGGAACGTAGACAGTGAGCAATGAAAGAGTCTTACCCTCCCACCTACCAGTGAGGGCGGCATATCGCCCTCTGTCGTCGAGGATTACGTTATCAATCTCTAGAGGGAGAGAAGACCGAACCAGAATACTCACCCCTCTGGAGCCATTGGTGAACCCGGAGTGTGCGACCAAGCGATAACCCTACCTATTCATAGCATGACACATATTTCCCACCAAATGCGTCTCCTGCAAGAGTACCACATCAGGAGACAAGCGACGCAGATACTGCAGTACAACACCCCATTTTATGCGATCACCCAATCCATTGACATTCCAAGATAGTAACCTCAACCCACTACCCCCCATCCCCACAAGTGATGCATGAGTCACCCCACAAAGAGCAGGACACTTGAAGCAAAGAAGAAACCAATACGTCGCCTTGAGAAAGAAAAACACATTCACAAACACCCCAACCCACCCCCCAACCAACGCCCGTTACAACTCCCCCCTCCCTGCACCCCTACAGTAGATTAAAAAGCCACCCCAACATGCAGTGTGCCTGTCGCCCTAACATTCCCATTCTACAAAAAGACCCTGGAGGAGGAAAGAGGCCCGTCCCTCCCGCCACCCGAAAGGGGACAACAATAAAACATAATATACAGAAGAAATAGAACCCAGATGAGCAATGTATAGTATTCGGAGATCAGGGGCCGAAAAGTCACTTCTGTGTTGGCTCACCACCCTCGGCACCACCAGGGTGCTCCGTCCGGTCGTTTCGGCCAGGCAGGGAATCTAGCCAGTCATTCACATTTTCAAGCCGATCAAAAAAGAATGTCTGTTCCTCGTATTCCACACGAAGCCTAGTAGGGAAAAGAATCGCGTACTTCAATCCTAAGTCCCGGAGACGTTGTTTAACTCCCTGAAAGCCCATCCTTTGTCTCTGAACAAGCTGAGTAAAGTCCGGGTAAAAATTAACCGTGGAATTTTCAAATTTCACCAGGCCGCTCACTCTCGATGCCTGCAGGATAGCATCACGATCCCTGAAATGAAAAAGTTTTGCGATGATAGGCCACGTAGGAGCACCCGGCTTAGGCTTTCTGCCCGGAACACGATGGGCGAGCTCCACTGCGAAGAACTTGCTCAGTCCAGAAGGGGCAAGGCGGTTCAGGATAAGATCTTCAACCAGGAGGTCAATCGAATGAATCTCGGGGTTTTCCGGGACACCTATGATGCGGATGTTGCTGCGTCTTGCCCTGTTCTCAAAATTCTCCAGCCGACGGGACATCAAGTCATTGGCCGATTTCAAATTGCCAAGTTCGGTCTGAAGTTCCGACACATCGGCCGTGAGGCTAGAAGTCTTCAGATCCAACGACTTCACCTTCTCATTGGTCTTGGACAGGTCGGCCCTGATCAGGGTGACATCAATGGCAACAGTGTCAATTTTATGAGCAAGATCCTCATATTGCTGGCCGATGGTCTCCTTCATGTTGGTAATGGCGCCCATGATGTCTTGCAGGGACAAATCAGTAGGGGCGGATGGGTCCTCTTTGGCGTCCTCCGGGGTACGACTGGAGACTCCAGGGGATCCTTTGGCTTGAGTGTACCGGTCCATAACGTTGGATTGGACTGGTCCCCCGCGAAGGGGCGTCTTAGTCTTCCGTTTCTCGACGTCGCCCCTGGCTGCCATGCTGGAAGATGCGCCCCGGAGGGGCCCGCGAGACCTAATGAAAATGGCCACCTGCGGGCAAGGCACCACAAGTCCACAAAAACTGGTTCGTGCGGCCAAAACAAAGTCACAACTTGACCCAAGCGGCTGTGATGGTGAGGTAGCACTCGCACTGAATGGAGGCTGGACAGGTCCCCGACCAAGCGAAACTGTCTCGTAATCAGACCATGCCAGGACTCAGAAACTAAACCGAAAGTTGGAGTAGGGCTACTGAGGAGACCCCACTGCCATTGTTGTGCAACTTCGTCCCGGCTTCACGAGTCACCAAGTCCCCGGCTCGCCTCAAGGTGGGCCTCAAAAGATCAAATCGCTGTAATTTCGGTTTCCAGAGTCCAAATTAAAATCTGAAAAGAGTTATGGACTCAGCCAAGGTTCATCTTCAAGAATCCGTCCAAGAATTCAGGATGTTATCAGGATCAGTTGCGGAGAGTGGCGAGGGTCTGGGGAGCCCTGTGATCACGCGACCATCTTGGATGCGCGCTAAGCTCCTCCCCTACATACACTTCTTGTTCAGTTGTTCCGGGCTTAATACTTTTACAGATAGCAAATGGTATTTTTAAATATTGGTAGGGATGTATCATAAACAGAGAGCAAACCTAATAATAATAACAACAAGAAGATAACACTGTTGTAGAGATTGTAGACAAAAAAAATGAATCAAATTATTTAAAAGAAGGTAAAAGTTGATACTGTTACTGTGTTATCCTGGTCAAAAATGTGGACTGGATTTGCATCTCGGAATTCCTCTTGGTCCTCTCGTCCTTCAATCTTGGGTGTCGCCACTCGCCAGTCACCACTACCCTCCTGGAATTTGTTTTAGATTTATTGATAAGGTAAGTGTGCATTGTAATGTTTTCTCAAGTATAGGGCAAGGCCGACCTGTAATTATAGATGGAAACACAAAGGGGATATTGAGAACAAAGTTGAAACAAATGCACAAGTTATGGTGTAGTCATAGTGCAACATTAGAACACTTTCCGAGGCGGCATGTATGCATCATTTCTACTCTAGTCTGTTTCCAGAGTTGACCTTCAACAACAACAGGACAAAGCAGGCCCACAGTGACAGGCCTGACGGCACGTTGCTTAGCTCATCCTCTGTTTAGAGTATTTTTTTTAAAGAGTTGGACAAAGGCAAAGCACATATCCATTCGAAACATAGCATTTTACAATTTAAGTTAGTTAATTAAAAGCACCGCAGTCATCCCACCGCTACACTCGACTCCACTTCTACACAGACATTTGGGTCTGCTGTGGTTGTTGTTGACATGTTTACTTTTAGGCTTTTATACCACGCATAAAATGTCCTCCTGGCTTGTTATTATTCCATCAATCATCTATGATACTTGTACTGACTGACTGAAGGTCGGCCTGCAGCAGAAGTAACATTTTGTTATTACACAACAAGAGTAGAACTATTATTGACTTGAGTCACTGTTTAGCGTGAACAGTAAAACTACTAGTACACTTTGACTTCACTATGTGCACTACAAACAAACAACAAAAACACCAATCGCTCAGAGTCAGGTGTCCAATGCATGCAATTCATTTTCATTACCTGTTCCTTCTCATCTAGTTAACGGGCCGTCTTTTTCGCCATCATCATCATGGACGGTGCTGTTGTCATACTCATTGCGCAGATTGAGTCCCTTCCTGTATTCAATCAAAAGCAATGTATCAAGCTGCAGTAGAAGTACAAATTTCTAATTTGCAAGAAGGGGAAAATTCACCTTGAGTGTGTACTGTAGAAGGATGATTAGTGCACAATGACATAACTTCATGCACAACAAACAACAACAAAATCACTCAGTCTGCGACTCTGCGTCCAATGCATGGCATCAATCATCATTACCTGTTCCATCTCATTTTCATGGGCAGTTTCTCTCAGGTCTGAAAGGAGGATAGCTATAGTAGTCATCATGTTCCACTTCTTTTGGCGGGACTAGGAACGTTTTTATTTCTTCTTCTACTTTCCATCATCCAATCATCATGAGGGCAATGGATTTAGGCAGGAGATTCAGTATGATGGAGCGGAGGAGCTGGATTCGGAGGACTGTACTGTCAAATGCAGACACCTGAAAGTTGTACATTGAAATAAGAAGAGTAGAAGATGGTGGTAATGGAATGGATTTGTTGTAATTCACAAGTTTGTAACCAGAACGACAGACACACAAAACAAAGGTAAAAAAAGGGTGGAAGACAGTAAGTGCAAGCCTAATTGTCAGGGAAGTATAGCTCATCCTCAAACTCTGGGGGTTCAGCCAGTAGTAGGTAATCATCATGTGACACACTACTTCCGCTGTCCTCCTCATCTTCCTTCCTTGCTTCATGTATTGTGGAATTCGGTGGTATGAAGTGCTGATTCATTTTGATCATTGTTAACCTCTCCACGTGTTCTGGTGAGAGACTGGTCCTTCTCACTGTTACAATGGAACCAGCAGGACTAAAAACCTGTTCAGAAGAGACATTTGTGACTGGGCAAGCCAGATTGCTTATCGGCAGCCTGCAGAGCAGTGGCCATTCAGACCTTTTCCTATACAAATACTGTAATGGGTTTTGATCAATGTACACCTCTGTTAGGTCGAACAGATAGGCCTGGACCATCCGCTCAATGTTCAGGGGTGCTGCTGCTAACCTTTCGGGCTCTTTTCTCTATGTATCAGCACTGCGCTTGTTAAAGCCTAACTGAAAATACCAATCGTCTAACGATTCTACTGGGCCTAATGATGATCCAGTTATTGTTGCTGTTGTCGATAGTGATCGTGAGTGTTGTGAACCAAACGGACTGTCCTCAGCCTCCAAAGTTGCACTTGATGCTGCATGCCCTTCTGCAGTACTTCTTGTGGGTTGATCTTGCAGGCTTTTAATTAACAGACGTTCATTTTCCAACTTACTCGCTGCCTCAGCTATCCAAGTTTTTTTTAGCGGGCAACGTGAATCTCTGAAAAAGGAAAGAATGTCTTCAGTCCCAATTTTGTCAGTGGATCCAGAATTGTGGCAAAAATGTAATGTTCTTGTGACAACATTTTATTTTCTAGCCTTGTATTTTCAGCTAAGCGACGGGCTAAGCTCTCCACCAAGTCAAAGGTTTCCTTTCTGTACTCTACACCTTTGTATGATTCAGACACCTTCTTCAGCTGATGCTCTAGCATTTGCAATAATGGGATAACTTGGCCCTTTGTACAGTCGTCCTTGCTGACTTCACGTGTGAAGACCTCAAAAGGACGAAGCATCTCCTTCAGGCATTTAACTAGGCCCCATTGCTCCATCTGAAGGGTCATGCCTTTCACAGTAGCATCGTCTCTTTGCATGGCATATTCATTGAGTGGCCTGTACTGCTCAAATGGTATACACCTGTTACAACGCATTCGTTACTCCGCACTACCATTACAACGCGACTTTTACAACGCATACCATTACAACGCATTGCGCTGGGGGGCGCTCTAGGATAGGGAATAAGTATAATTTACTATCCAACACCTTCCCTAGGGTCCACGGGGACTGGAGTTAGAATAGTAAATTATACTTACCACTATCCAGCACCTCAAAGCGCTATGCGTTGTAATGGTATGCGTTGTAATGGTCGCGTTGTAATGGTAGGTAGTTGTAACGGTATGCGTTGTAACATGGTACATCCGAACAAATCATTACCTGAACTGTTTCAGAAACTCGATTCCACATCATATGACACTACCGGAATATACCCTTCCGGTAGTGTCATATGGGGTGGAATCGAGTTTGTGCGTGTTCAGTGGCTTAGCAGGTTTCTTATGATTAGGGGCACAGTGTCCACTACATATTACTATTTTTTGACAGCTTAGGACAGTGAGAGTGAGGAGTTTACAAGGAGAAGAGCGTATCATTGGGCATTACCATTTTTCAGTAAATTGACACGTTTTTTGCTCAGCAGTATTCAATCAGTCTCTTTATTAGACTCACATGTTGTTTCCTTTTGAAGAGTTGAGTCAGTCCTGCACCATAGGAATTGGTTACATACCAAATATTCATAGCACACGGTCACCGAGTAAGTTCTGTTCATCACATTACTAATTTGTAGGACTGGGTTTCACAATAGCACGCAGATTTATTCCAGGTTTTGGCACATGAATTAACAGTTTGAATTCACATCTTTTTTCTTGACACCATTTAGGATTAATGGACACGGTGTAGGGGCTAGGCACTTGGTTCGCGCTCTTTTTGTCATTGCACTGTTTCTTTCGACATTGCCTTTACAAGATGCATTTAAGGTCTTTTGTATTTATCATTTATCTCTGGCCGGGAATGACGGTACTCATCGTTTTTTTGTAATAGATGTGTCCTTGATATGTAGTCATTATTGTTTCTTTATTTTTAACAGTGACCCCTGAAGAAGGGATTTGTTTTATCCCGAAATGCATTGGGCATGGCGGTTATTTTTAGGTTTCTCACAGAAATGTTATTGTGTTGTTCAAGACATTGATTTTTCTCCAGATGCAGTTCATTGTTCTGTGTCTCAACAGGTTGAAGTTGTGAATGCACTGACCTTGAAAGACCTCTGCCATGACCTGGATCCTGGAGATTGGGTGCTAGTCCGAAAGCATGAGAGAAAGAACTGTCTTGACTCACAGTGGCATGGACCATATCAAGCAATTTTGGTGATGAATACAGCTTTGAAGTGCTGAGGCCTGCCGAACTGGATAAACACCTTGCACACCCCTCGAGTCTAAGGGCCCTCGGAAGAAACAGCTCCTCTCACAGAAGTTACTCCAGCCATGGTTGCAAGATCACCACAGAGGACAAGCCAAGCTTTGGAGGCTCCGGAAGATATTGGATACCCACCAATTCGAGCTGAGGGCAGTCAAGCTAGAAATGGCTCAGGTATAGACTCTGAGGGAGACTGTAACGTTGTGAGTGGTGTAAAGTCTGACTCAGCAGGAAAAACTGGTGAGGAGAATGGTCATGTGAAATCAAGAAGTGGAGAGGTCGCAGATGAGTTTTGCCCAGTGAAACAAAAGAGGCAGAACCAGAAGTTTGCGTCTTGAGAGAGATCTCGCCCCAGTAACTGAAACATCTGAATCCGATTAATGTGGGCCAGAACAAGCTCAGGGGAGCATGAGAAGATGAAGGAAGGCAAGAATGCCATGCCAGAGATAGGCATCTCCTGAATGGGCTTACCTAGCTACAGATGCCAGGAAGAGTGAAGTCTGAGACGTCAATACTGATAATTAAGATTGCACTGAAGAAGCAATAACAGTGAAAGATTGCACTGAGAGTCCCTGGAATCTAAGCGAATAGTGTTTTTATCATTGACTGTGCCATACCCACCAAGGCTGAGTGGCTTACAGAGTTTGATCTTGGAGGATCTTCAAATTCCACCTTTGCATATCAGCCACCACCTCAAGATATTGCAGCATTCCGGATTGAACTGTTACAGCAAATTATTGATGAAATTGGTTCTGATCTCATAAGGGATGTAAATTGTACTTTGAACTGTGAATAATACTTCACTGTTGAAGGAAGATAACCTAGGCCCGGGTGGAAGAAGAATAAAGATAGGGACCTTTTCATTAGAAGAAAGAGGGCTATGGAAGTCTTCCAAGCTGTGTAAATATTGCACAAAAGACTGTTAAAAAGAACTTTCCATGATTCTAAGAAGCAGTTCACAGAAGTGTTGTACAAAATTAAGAGGCGAAAGAAAGAGACGACGTGTTAATCCTCTTACAGCTGCAATCTGAGTCAACTTTAAAATGGAGTCTGTAAATTCGAACCACAGGCACAATGTATTCTAGATGTACTCATCGTAGGAGTAATCATAGTAATAGCTGGTGCTTTCAGAAGTTCCAGTTTACAAGCATCTGAACAAGTATGATTATTACAAGCAGGAGGAGAGAATGGGAAATGATGTTGTACCCACAGTTACACTAGACACCGCGTATGCACATAGATACACTAACTTCTATATCATAACAGATATAAAAGAAATTCGTAGACCATGTAGAGGACAGACAAAGAGGACTAACAGTTAAGCTTAATAGTAGGGAGGAAGGTTTTCAATGGACCAAGGAAGAATTAACTCACAAGGCTAAGAGAATTGATGGTCCTTAGCTTTGGATTAGGAACAACAAGGCAAGCTCTGCATTCAACAGGTTCAGACATACTATGACACTATCTTCGTGGGACAGAGTGTGTGTCAACTTATTTTTTGATTGATGCTTCTCCGAAGAATTTCTTACAAGAAGCTGTTCACGTTGTCTGAGTATCTATTATTGTGTGGGAGACGTGCCTATGTTCAACTGACTAACAATTGCTATTGTACCGGCTATGTGGCTGTTGTGTTTCCCAAGATATACCAAGTGGAGGATTTGAAGAGTGTGGAGAGAAAGTCAGCTCCTAGAGACAAACTTTAAAGGAGTTCAGGGGAAATTGTTGGGGATATATTTGGAGGAATGATACCCAGCTTGGGAGTGGTTTTGAACGGCATCAAGATTAGAAAGTTGTCAACTATTGTGGATAAGTTGTCAGTCAATACCGCTTAGTTAGTCTCTTTTGCATGTAGATGGAGAGATGGTTTCGAGGATGGAGTCTGTAAAATGCTGAAGGTCCAACAATGTTGCACTTATATACCGGACCACTGTAAAGATTTGAGGGGGTATATCAGTAATATTACTGATATACATCATGGAATACATGATTTGGCAACCGAGGGAATCCAGGATACGGTAGAGAAAGGTTTAGGAAAAGTTGGAGGTTGGTTGTGAGTCCACAGAAGGAAATTCTTGGATACATCTTAAAACCAATAGTAATGGTCGTGGTCTGTTATCATCTTGTTGGGAGTGGTAAGGGCATATAAAAGAGACAAGGCTAGACAGCTGGAGAGTTCCATGAGTGAGAGAGAAAAAAGGAGAATTGAGAAACTACAGGACAGTCATTATGAGAAACTAAAGCGCATGGAGGAGTTCAGACATAGGAGACTAGTTACGACATCTCTTTAGATCGGTCTACTCCACAGAGAATTGTGATGAGTATGGTGGCACAGGTCATCAGAGAGGGGAACTGATGTAGTGCAAAATCCAATTTTCATTTGTAGGGGTACATCATATTCACGAGTAGTCCGCATCAACCTATATTCCCTCATTGTATTAAAACTAAACATTAGAATGTGTACTATAATCAACATGAAGTGTGTTGTGTTTAGGACACTTCAATGTAAACATGAGGAAATCAAAATAGAAAACAGATGTCACTAGTTTAAACCTTTAACGTGCAGGGTTGCGTATAATTCTAACAATTATTCATGTATCAAATGTGTTTATAGGATGTGTTAATTTAGATCTACTTAGCAATACTAAGTGAATGTGCTCATTTTCTATGCACTATCGTAAATGGTCTATTTGTGCCATCTTTCTTATTTTAGCCAAATCCTTTAGGCCTGAAATGTATTTCCTGGAGGCTCTCATATTTGAATTAATAATGCAATTTCATGTGCACATTAGGTTTTCTCTTTCTCAAGCTTGTGTTGCAGTTGGAAGAATTATCCTTGTTAGTTAGAAAAATATCTTTGTTTTAGAGTTTGAGTTTGAGTTTGAGTTTTAAATTATTTGTAAAGCGCGCATACACCAGCGGTTTCTTGGCGCTACAGCTAACAAAGATCCGGGGCCAGAAGACAGGGGGACTGCATGGGTTTTAGTCAAAGGACTTCGTGAACAGATGGGCTTTGAGGAGTTTTCGAAATTGTGGGTACAGGATGAGGGTTCGGAGTTCAAGGGGGAGGGAATTCCAAAGGAGCGGGGCAAGGGTGGCAAATTTCGAGCCTCCCCACTTCTTTCTCCGGTAGCGTGGAATGGTAAGGAGGGACTGGGAAGACGAGCGTAGTTCCCTGGTGGGAACGTAGGGGCTGATCTCAGAAGAGATGAACGCCGGTGCCAAGCCCATGCGAGCCAGGAAGGCGATGGAGGCGAGCTTAAATTGGACACGGGCTTAGGCATAGAGAGAAGGGCATACATTGAACACTGATAAGGAGAACTGTTGTACTTTCTCACCGAAGAGAGCCTTGGCATCAAGGTCATCTTGCCTGCGCTCCGGAGCATCACTGTCCAGTGGAAAAATACCTATGAGCATGTGGCCTGGCCAGATGGCATGACCAGAAGAGGATCCTGGGAAGCCACCTGTGATATTGGTGTATGGCAAGTAGGGAAAGAGTCCCACTTCTTATCTGCCTCCGAGAGCATCTTAGAACAAGCTCTGTCTTATCAGACTCATGCCGCATGAACCAACCAATGTGGAGACTCTAAGGAAGGCTTCACACGCTGACACCTTAACCGATCCTGCCCAGATATATGCTTGATTAGGGATGTCATGTTAGTAGTAGTGTAGGTACGGATTGATGCTTTATTTTGCAGAATCTCCAATGCAGGGATACTTGGATTCCTTTGCCTCACTTTCTGTATCCTCAAATTGATAATTTTGCAGGGGAGTGTGCCCCTTGTAAAATTAACTTCTTTAAGCCATAACATGTCCTAACCGTGGGAAACATGATAATTAATCAACAAAATAAAATATACATCGAAAAGCTACACGTGGGAAAACTAACTGGCTGCTTTTCAAACATTAATGTATCAATAACGTGATGAAGTCATATTAATAGAGTGCGGTAATGCTTTAAAGATTAGATGGAGCATTGAATTTATGTTTAAAGGTGTATTTTTGTGGCAAAATGAACAAGTTTGGTAAGTAAACAATGCATTTACGTTGCTTTTCGCTAGGTAACATCTAACATGGGAAATTAGAATGGCGGGAGGTAAACAGAAGGTCTTTATTTCTAAAATCTAATGTCTGTTGTGTTTGTTTTCATATTATTTCCCATTTGAGGCCTGTGCGGCCTAGTATAAAATTGGCTGCTTATGCGGGACTTCGAGAAATATGGCTCTACGCGTGCGCGACTGTAAGAGAGAGATGCTTGAACGGCCTGTACTCGCACTGTAGCTGTCAAGATCAGCTTGACCAGAGCTGTGCCAAAGGATGCTCGAGTTTGTGAGCCTGGGAAAGATGCCTGCTGTAACTACATGATGTATAAAATACAAGGAGAAGATGATGAAATTGCGGAAGGGACAATTTTGACCGTGTGAGAAATGTGAAAATGACTTTGCAAAATGTGGACTATGAGGCGATGAGGTGATCTTCACCACCCCACTGATGGACCAATGAGAAAGGAGTGTGGACCCTAAAGTTTCAAATTTTAGTTAGATAGTTAGGGAAAAAGGGTATAAAAGAGCCGATACGAAAGAGAGAAAAAAGCTGGTTCCTTATTTTTTCACGCACCACGACATGCTGTCGGACTGAATGATTTTTGGTGCAAAAAGACTGAATTATTTTGGACTTTAACTTTTGATGGGGAAAATAATTGATTGCGGAGACCTGATGGGAGGTAGACATCGAGGAGGATAGAAAGACAGTCAGCATTGGGAACCTGTGTCGTTTAATACTGTATTTGTCTTCTCATGGAACTTGGTAATATAAGTTTAAATTTCTATTTCTAAAATGTTTAATAAATGTCATATTAAATTCAAGTAAATCTTTTCTTTGAAATAAAATGTAGTTACATGTCAAAGAAGATTTATGTGAGTTAAATGTTCGGTCCAAAATAAAAGTCATGACAGAATAAAAATAAAATAGAATAGGAAAGTGTAAATTAAGATGGTCTTGATTTCCATCAACTAACTTCTAGTAGCTGGTCCTTCGACCGAAAAAGTGGGGTGCCTTGATGTTGTTTCCTATGAATCTAGAGAAAGAGAATCGTTCATATATGCATATGAACATAATGTATAGAGTTTAAATTTAGATTAATAGGGTGCTCGGCTGTCCAGCAGCTTTCCTTCTAGTTTCACTGATCTTGCGAGCAGTGTGATTGTGTGAATGAGTGACTCGCGGTGCTATTAACCCCACCGACGAGTGAAGTAAGATAATGCCTGAGTAAACTGAGATGAATTGGAGTGTTGTTTGAGAGCCGCGCTGGATCATCGCCTTAATTTTAGCTGTAGGTTTGGCTTTGTATTAGTTCTAATATATTTCTACACACTGATCTTGAGGTGTTTGTATGCTCCATTTCTCTGATGTCTTCTGGTCTGTGAGAACTGAATTTGAAATGATGACCTGTGCTGGTTACCTTCACTTTGGCTTCAAACTGGACTGGTGATGACGCTCACTCCCCAGGCTGAATCTGATGTCCCGGCCCCTCTGGCAATGGTTGTAAAGCAGCAAATATATTTTGGTGGACAGAACAAAAGGTCTTTAGACAAGGCGCAGAAACAGTCTATTAACAGAGAGGATAGTCTCAAAATATTTCATAGTCTTAGGACGCCCCATATATTAGCAAGGCACCCAAGAACCACTTCCATCTATCTATGTGAGAGTAGAAAAAACACCTATTGGCAAGCATAAAAGGAACATCACCCAATCCCGAGCAGCCAAGGAAGTCTGTATTACTTTACTAAAATCAGAGGAAAAGAGAAAAGCAACACAGACATACCCTAAATCCTTACATTGGTGTATTCCTGTGTGCTAATCTGAAAACCCTCAAAAAAAAGGAAATGTTCCACACTTTTGCTCATAAATTTTACATTACTTATTTTAGTGTCTTATAGAGCGCAAACTTGACCCGTGAGGGTATCAGAGCGCTTTACAGGGTATACAAGGTCTACAAACCAACATAAAATGCAGAGAAATACTAACACATCTTACCCTTACTCCTACATTTAAATGATTACAATCATAGTCAGCTTCAATGCTCAGAACTGAGATAGTGTGACAGATTTGTGGGCTATACCTACATTGTACGCTTAGGACCATGATCTAATGTTAAAGGAGCAGCAGGAAAATCTAAAACTGCTAATTTAACAGGAGTTTCTTATCTATAAAACAACATTTCCTTCAAAACATTTTTGGTAAGGATCACATGGGCATCTTCCCTTCGTTCTACTTTCATGATCCAGACTATGCAAAATCAGCTCTAATAAGGACTGTCAATTTATTTACACGAACAAGCTAATAAAAAAACTAGCAATGCCCTTGCAAAACTATGTAGCATGGAATAACATACAATAATGGTGTTATCACCTAAGACTTTTCGAACAAAACTACCCACATCTAGCTCCCCTTAAGGTCAAATAAGGGAACAACAATCTAGACTACTGATCCTGTCATAATTTCATCAAACAGGATGGGCAGTGACATAACATATATTTATTCATTTTATTAATGCTAACAATGTTTAAAACAGTATTACTGAATAGCCAATTCAATATCTTATTGCTATTTCACAGACAGTTTAGACAGGCTAAATGAATTGAGAAAAGGAGAGAGCAACATACATATTACCTAGACTTAATTTGTAGATGAGCTAGCCTCCTTCCCCCATTTTGACAGTAGGAAACCTGAAACAGTTTCACTTCTGTCAACACTATCAACCCCTATTTCTAGCAACTGGGCATAAACAAAGTTATAGGAGGTACATAGCGCTTTGGAGAGGGCTAAAAAAACATGAATACCCAAACCCCAATCCTTTTAGCAAATGTACAAATGTAACATGAGGGCGAATGAATTCAAACTACATTTCATTGCCTCAGCTTTTAAGCATTAGTACTGTATAAATATGGCAAAGCTTATATGTTAATCAAAGTTCACATATACTATGATATCGTTTTGTATCACATGAGAGCATAAAGTGCTTGTTTTTTGCCAAAATAAAAGGTAAAACTTCTCCTTTTTCCCTGCGCTGCCATCTTGTCTTTCAAAAAGTTTCAGATGTCAAAATGTCAAAGCAAACTTTACTCTGGGAGCCATGCTATGCTTCTTAATCTGTCCTATTCTGTGTTCAGCGGTGTCCATGCGGCTGTCCCAATTCGCCTAGAGACAGAAAGCTGAAAAGCACTTATCCCCCTGTTTGTAGTTAAAAGAATTACTTCTGCTGGATTTTTATACATATTTTCAATTGTAAGCAGTGTGTAATATACTTCTCTAACAATATAGAAGTCAGCTGTTTGTATTATACCTAAATGTATGCATTTACTGAAGGGTAAGGCACTTTAAAAGCTGCTCAGAATAAAAAAAATGCTGTTTAAATAGTGAATTTTATCCAATTTCGACTTTGATATTTGGGGCACTTAAATATGAATATCCTATAATTTTTATGCATAATTGTCATCCTCAGAATGTTTGCTAGATAGCCCAGGAGTTGGAAATTAAAATGATCATATCTATCCTTATAAAAATGAGTTTTTTTTACGCCTGCACAGAGTGATATTTCATATGCTAATTTCCTCATTATGTGATACAATACAACTTAAATTAAATGTTGATCCTAGGAGGTCAGAGTATGAGTATTAAGCTTTATAAATATTAAAAAACGAATTTAAACGCACTCATTTTTTAAATATTTTTTCATAATTAATAATAAACCAATCATTTTGATAATTCCACATAGGAAAAGCAAGCTTCATTTCTTGCCTATCATATATAGGTGCATTCATTCATAAGCCTAAGCACAGAAACCTAACTTGAAACATGTCAAATTTTTGCGCCACTTTTTAAAAAGGACAGGTATTATTTAACATCAGAACCAAGAATGTGCTTATGTAAAAGGCTTTAAAAAAGGAAATCCCTACTTTAAATGTTTTCCAGGTATCTAAAATAATGAACCTAATTTTTTTTACTTTTTAAAACAGCAGTCTGAAATGCAGGATTTTACCCTGTTTTTAACTGATGAAATCCTGGCTGAATCAACATTCCTGTCTCTCTGTGGCCTACAATCAAAACAACAGCTGCTTGCTTAGCGGCAGATAAAACACAGCTGTTGTAACGCTTTTTTTAGTGTTGAAATGTAAGCTTGGGGGCAGTCTATTTGAAACTGAGGCATTTCAATGCATGGTCTATAATATGTGTTTTAGTTCAGCAAAAATGTACTCAGATGATGTATTTGCCTGTTAATATCTAACACAGGGGCATATTATCAAGGGGGTTTATCTCCGCTTTTTTGGCTTTAAAAGCCAAGAAAGCGGAGATAAAATTATCTCCCTATTACCTAGCTGTCGCTAACACCAGTTAGCGACAACTAGTAGGAGATAGCGACCATCTTGGGCCCCACTTTGCATGTCAGTGATATTTATCACAAATGACATGCAAAGTGGCCGTGCCAAGATGTTAGCGACTGGAAACAGTCGCTAACATCGCTTTCTCCTATTACCAACTTTTGGAGATATTCGCGCTAAGCGCAAATATCTCCAAAGGCTAACACCTGCCCTGAGCAGTTCTTAGCCATGTTATCCAATGGGAGGTGGATAACATGGCTAAGAGCATTAGCTCGGTAATGCATGAATATCGCTGACTTTACAGCGATATTCATGCATTGCGGCCGATTTTTATCGCATTTGCGATAAACCTTGGTAATACCAAGGTTTATCTGCAATAAAAATCGCCGCAGCTCAGCAGTAAATTTTTGTCTCTAACCAAGCATTAGCTATAATTATCGCTATTACTTGGTAATATGCCCCACAATGTATCTAAGAAAATAGTGTAATATTTTTTATCATTGTTAATTTATTGCAAAACACACTATTTCGTTTTTGAGGCCTATTTTATTCCTATTCAATGTGAATTCTAATTTTATCTTTTAAGCATTGGCAATATGTACATGTGCATAGTTGCTTACTCTTATCCATTTTAATAGTAACATGCAGTTATTTACCATATCATATGGTTCATTTCTGGATTTTTATTTAATATTAATTAAATGACATTTTGCATAACAGACTGATGACAGCAAAAAAATACAAACACACACATTGAGCTCATTCCAAACATATACAGAAGGGGTCAAATACTCAGGACACATAATACAGCGCGCTTAAGGCTAGCAATCCTTACACAAAGAGCACAATCGCTATTTACTCACAAAAGTTGGAATGTAAAACCACGAACCACATAGACATTTAAACACACATTTAACCCACAGATCAACACTTAGGACAGAAACAAAGGCCAGCCCACAGACTGTACTTAAATCAAACCATTTATAAATACTAGTTGTAATTCATATTTACAAGAAGAGCTTCTCAATAGTATTCCAAAAGACTGCAAATAAAACAGCCCAACAGACTGTTTTATTTCCAAGATGCCAAAATACACTCAATTCACTAGCTTAGGCTGGCAGAACACCAGAAATTGCTCTGCATATCTCCATTCATAAAATTGCACAGAAAAATGATCATTGTTTGTATTATGTTCATATTTTAATTCTCTGGGGATACAGAATCGCCAAGGAAGAAATATGTTTTTATACCTAAACCTATTTAGGCATTCCCTCTAGGGGAGCCGGCTAATTTAATTCATATCTCACTATGGTACCTCCAAAAAGCAACACATTCTTCGATGTGTGCTTGAAACAGGCATGCCAAAAATATTGTAGAATATGCAAATATTATAAACAAAGTAGTGCTTAAGGTACTCTTCATACATTGCGCCGTTCAAACAAATTCAAACAGAGAAAAGTCTCCTCATTACCTGCCTACACAAATTGCAATTCGTATATCTATCCCATACAAATCCAAAGTTGGGCAACACAAATCTAAGCCACAGTAAGTGTTACTAAACTACCTTACCAATCCAAGGCCAAGTTCTGAATGACCTAACGGTCTTTTTTAGAATACTCACGCCAAAAAGGTTCTCAGTCAGGAGTGACATCATGTGGAGGATCAAAATCAGGAAGACCAGAAATATACAGGGCTGCAGAGACAGAGAATCCCCAGAATCTCTGTGCACAGAGTACCTCCTTAGTAGAATCCTGTCCTGTCCTCCTTAGTAGATTTCTGTCTCCTGACAAGATCACTCCCTCAGATAGCCACTTCTCTGATGAGCCCCACGAGGGCGCCATTTGAAGAAAACAACAAACCTTCTCAGGGGTCCCACTGATACTTGGCCCTTTTAAACCAACAAAGAAGAAATTGACACAGAAGCTGTAATATAAAAATAATACATTTATTCACCTCAGATGAGTAGACTACGTCACACAGAAGCCTTATCAACTGAATGAGGCAGTCTCAGGAGTACAGAAAACTGGGACCTTATATATGCTTAGGGTTACATATTCAGCACAAGACCAAGGGACAGTCCTGGCTCATGTAAACATGCAAAATGACTAATATGGATATACAAGCTCTGCTTGCTCAACAAAGTGGGAGGAGCTAACAGTGGCTGTTTTTGGCAAACACATCCTGACATTTACAGACTAGGAACAGTTGCAAGGACAGCTACAAGCTCAACTGAGCATGTGCAAAGGTGGTAGATGCTGAATATAGTTCGTTTCAAGGCAGATTACAAGAGCAGTCAACACTGAGGGAGGACAGAGCACATGGCGAGCATGTGGCAACAAATGGCTAACTAAAATGGCTGCCAGAAATACAAAATGATTCCTTTTCTGAATCGTTTTTGGCCACCATAAGCGTGGAAGGGTATACTCAGATGTGAGTCCCTTGCTCATTGCACCATCAGGATTCAAGCAAGCCGGGCCGAAGACGGGTGAAATGCCAGGAACCGGTCCCCGGTAGCTTGTTTCCTTCCCAGTATAAGAATTGGCTTGGTAGTTTGGTCTGCCCTGTTCCCATGATGCACTGGGCCAGGGATAGACTAATTTGCATATAGCCAGGTTCTGAGCTGGGATGGTGCAGTGAGCTAAAAAACGGTGATGGATCAAGCCCTGATCTTTGGACTGGGTAAGAGTGGTCTGCTTAATTCAGACACTCTGTTCATCACCACCCCCTTTTCAGAAATACAAAAGGGCTTTCAGCTCATGCTATCAAATCCGTCCAATATTTAACACCTGGGATCCAAAAGACCAGTACCAGAGGAAGGTCGTTCTCCTACCTTGCTGCCAAGACCTGGAGCACCCTGCCCCTGCTCCTCAGGCAATTTGTGCCGCTGACCCAATTTAGGAAGAACCTCAAGACCTGACTCTTCAAATGACCCTACACCCAGTGCGACCAGCAGCCACCCTCCCTCAGCATCTTGAGACCCTCACAGTTTAGTATCCATGCTTTACAAGTCCCTGATTGATTGACTCATTGATTGATTGATTGACATTTCTTCTCACATTTGTGCTGCTTTTCTGGCTCAGGTCCTGCTTCATTAATGGGATTTAACCACAAATTGCCCATGGTATAGAGAGAGTGTGTGGGAGTGTGTGTGTGTGGGGGGAGTGTGTGTGTGTGATGTGTGGGTGTGGGTGTGCATGTGTGTGTGCATGTGTGTGTGAGTGCCAGTGGGTGTGAGTGTGTGTTTGTGTGTGTGTGTCTGTGTGTGTGTGTGTGAGAGAGAGAGAAAGTGAGAGGGAGGAAATATTTTTTTGAGTGATCTAATTTTTTCAGTCTGGTGTTTGCTGCCATTTTGACTATGCATGGTGGCACTATGATTCATTGAAAAACAAGTGTGTTACCTGTGTCTGAAAAACAAAACATGAATGTTGAGAAGCCTAAAAAAAATGGTCAACTTTCACCATTTACATTTGCCTTCATCACACCACCCTGCTAGCAGATGCACTGACTTCACAGAAATACATCCAGACCAGGGATACAGAGGCCAGTGTTTGCGCTGACTTATCAGGCTAGTTAGCCACTCTGTGTGTGTATAAAATCACTCAGTCTTCTCATGAACCCAGTACTTCGGTTGTAGGTGAGTATTTAACTGATTAAAATGATGAGCCATCGAAATGCACCTCTGTCATTGGAGTGGAAAAGATAATAAAGTATTGAAAGCTGCTTGCATTGCCAATGTTATACTGTTCCTATTAACAACAAACTTGGGGGCAAATTTACAAGGGCATTGCACCACCGGAATGTCATTTTTTCCGACTTTCATGCGGCACGATGCCCTGGTCTATATTTACAAAGCAGCGTTGAGCCACTTTGCGTGGCTTAACGTTTCTTAGTAAATATCGTCCCCTTTCACACAGGTATCTTCATGAACTATGGCATGCAATACCCATTACATGCCTTGGCGAGAAAGGGGCATGCAATGGGTGTTGCTGCGGGCATTCCACCGCAACACCCATTTCTTTTTTATGCTATCCCATATTTACAAGGATCTGTAAATCTGAGTCAGCACCAAAAACTAATGCCACTGAATAGCAGGTGTTACATTGGTGCAACAAGAAGAATACTTTTATTTCTCCTCGTTTTTTCTTTCTATGTGTGCTACCTTCTGTAGCACTCATAGAAAGAGCAAATTGCCTTTACAGATTGTTTATGTGTAGGAAGGTGTCCCTTCCTGCTCATAGCCAATCATCTCTGCAACATAGACACTCTTGCCCTATGGCGCAAGTGTCTCTGTGTTGATGCTAGGCAGCTTTTTTTAGTGCCAGCGTAGGGGAAAACACAGAGGTGCGCAATATTCTTGTAAATATGGCGCATCCCTGCGTTTTTTAAATGACGCAGCGCAGTACTGATAAATTGCTTGCATCACCATTCTGCGCCATTTCCTAGTAAATATACCTTAGCATAATGTTACATAATCAGTGAATGCTAGTTTGCTGTTTGGTTAGCTTACAGAACCACATCCTAAGTCTTAAACCTCCAGAGTTATACATGTTGTCAGTAACCTACATCATGACTCTTAGATTCCCAGGGAAATCATGGAAACAGATCTAACCATTTTGTTTGTCGCTCTTGCATGGCCAAAGTGTCACAAAAAAAGAGATACAATATTGCATTTTCAAACATTTATTGAAAAGCTGCAATTGTAAGAAAGATAAGACACATTATTGTAATGAGCATTACTTGAATAGTGAAAAATACAAACAATGTAATAATTTCTAATGATACTCCAATCTATTGCTAGCCTCTATACTAAAGAGAACATATTGGGAATACCCGTCTACACGGTCTGTTGGAATGTCCAAACCTCATGAATTCAAAATAGCCTTTCCAGAACAAAATAATCTGCCGCCAGACTACTCAGTTCTGCAGAGAGGGGGCCCTGTTCCTATGACATGAGGTAAAATTAGCTACCTCCAATTGGCTTACTTATCTTTCCAGTATGATCATATCTAGCTGGCACAGGAAATGTACCAGTGACATGGAAGTTAAATGTCACCAGTGGTTTGCAGCATATTTTTACACCACTCAAATGTATGACTAAAAAAACAAATGTCTCCAGGTACATCGTTGTAGTCTGGCCTACAGCAGCCTTTAAATCCCCATGGTAGCAACTCAGTGTGAAGTGTTCTACTATGTGTTAGAGTGTTAGACATTTCTTTGCTCAGTATCTCAGCGGGTGCTTAGTGTATAAAGGTGGGACATGCAAGCAACTGAATAAAAGTATATTCCCAATGATGTTCAACCCTTACATGACCCCACTTATTTTTATTTATTTTTATTTTATTTATTTTAGGTTTTTCTAGAGCGCGTAGTCACCCAGAAGGTATCCCAGCGCTGAACCTCTTACTTACAGGGGGAGAAAGTCAGGAGAGATAATGGCTCAGGGGAAGAGTAGGGTTTTGAGAGATTTCCTGAACCGCAGGAGGTTTGGTTCTGCTCTGAGGCTCAGGGGGAGAGCGTTCCATTTTTTTCCTGTGTTGACCGAAAAACGGCGGCCACCTATACTGGCTTTCTTCACCTTGGGGATCGTGATGAAGTTTCCATATTCGGAACGAAGCGCTCTCGTGGGTCTGTAGGGTTTGATCCAGTTATTTAGGATTGGGGGGCCAGTGTTGTGAAGTACCTTGTGGGCCAGACAGAGGGCCTTGAAAGTTACCCTTTCCCTGATAGGGAGCCAATGCAGCGTCCTCAGTGCGGGCTTGGCAGATGTTCTAGCCGGGGTGTTCGTTAGAAGTCGGGCTGCGGCATTTTGAGCTTTTTGCAGAGTTTGGAGAGTGGATTCTGGAGATCCCAGGTAAATGGCGTTGCTGTAGTCCAGCCTGGATAAAATTAGGCCTTGGATCAGCAGGAGGCGCAACTGGAAAGGCAGTAGAGGGATCACCTTCCTACAAGATCTAAGTAGTCCGTAGCATGTGGCGGCCGTCTTTCTTGCCTGTGTCCTGAAGGTGAGATCAGTCTCCAGCCACACTCCGAGACTCTTGACCTCCGTCTTGGGGGTGGGGGGTTCACCCATGCAGGCGGGCCAGATGTTAGGGGGGAGGTTCGTGGTGTTATGCCCTAGGAGCAGGATTTCTGTTTTGGAGCCGTTTAATTTCAGGGCAGAGTCACTCATCCACTGATGTAAGTTGGAGAGGCAGTCGTGGAGATTGGAGGGCTCTAGCTTGGGGTGGGAAAGCGTCACCACCAGCTGTGTATCGTCGGCGTAGCTGACGATAGTGACTCCAAAGGGTGAGACCAGTTCCTCCAGTGGGGCCATGTACACGTTGAACAACGTGGGGCTCAAGGATGAGCCCTGTTGCACACCGCACTGGAGGGGGATGGAGGGGGAGCGGCTTTCACCTTCCCAAACTTGGAAGGAGCGTCGGGAGAGGAAAGACGAGAGCCATTTCAACGCCCTGTCTTTTACCCCAATGTTATCGAGACGTTGGATTAAGACCTGGTGACTGACCGTGTCTAGGAGGACCACTGCCACTGATCCTCCTGTATCGATAATTTCCCTGGTCTTTTCTACTGCTGCGAGGAGAGCAGTGTCCGTACCCTGACCTGGTCTAAAGCCTGTCTGTGAGTCATTGAGGAGTTGATTTGACTCCAGGAAGTGTGACAGTTTTTTGTTCGCAAGTTTTTCGGCGACCTTACCTATCCAGGGGAGGAGTGAGATAGGTCTATAGTTGGAAAGATCTGCCGGGTCTAGAGAAGGTTTTTTGAGGAGCCCTTTTACGACAGCCTCCTTCCAGTTTGAAGGGACCTCTCCCTGTGCCAACGAGATGTTAATGAGGGCTGTCAATTGGGAGACTATGGTCTGAGAGATGTTTTTGACGAACCGTATGGGGACTGGGTCGCTAGGGGCTCCGCTCTTGGTTGATGTGAGTGTAGCCATCACTTCCTCTTCTGTAACTGGGCCGAACGACGCTAGATAAGGCTTGTCGGGTGGGGGCGGCGGTTCCTTAGCTCTCTCTATGGAGTCAGGGTTAGCGGCTGGAAGGGAGGTGAGGATTTTTTTGATTTTTTCGTCAGAGAAGGTGGCCAACTTGACGCATTTTTCCTCCGCTGCTTTGGGGTCCATGGGTTTCTGCGGGGGGTCAGGGACATGGAGGAGCTCTTTGAGGATGGAGAAGGTCTCCTTGGCTGAACAAGAGGAGCTTTTTATTTTTTCCTCGTAGAAGGCGCTTTTTGCGTCGTGTAGGGCTCGTTTGTACGCTTTCATGGAGGATTGATAAGCACTTTTCTCTGCCGTTGACTTGTTTTTCCTCCAAGTGCGTTCTGACTTTTTGCATTCCTTCTTAAGGGCGTTGAGGGCGGGTGTGTACCAGGGAGCGGGGTTGATTCTTTTAACGTGTTTTAAAGTATTGGTAAGTGGGATGAGACTGTCTAGGGGGTGGGCTAGCCAATCATTGAATTCTCTGTCCGCGGTGTTTGGGTCCGCGGATAGAGGGCCAATAGTTTCACGTAATTTGGCTTCCCATTCCTCTGGTGCTAACTTGTGCCACCGTCTAGTTTGTATCCTTGTTTTCTGTTTGAGTGCTGGTGTCGTTTTGAGTGACCAGTGCATAGGGATTAGCATATGGTCTGTCCAAGGTAGAGGGGTGGGATCCTGGGCATTTAGGTTTTTGATGTTGGTGAAGATTGGATCAAGGAGTTGTCCTTTCTCAT
Organism: Lissotriton vulgaris; assembly: GCF_964263255.1. Classification (NCBI taxonomy): domain Eukaryota; kingdom Metazoa; phylum Chordata; class Amphibia; order Caudata; family Salamandridae; genus Lissotriton; species Lissotriton vulgaris. The sequence continues at coordinate 571,923,370 of NC_141695.1, forward strand.
GGGTGGCCTTAGAATTTCGGGGTGTCATCATTTGGATGACACCCCATTCATCATTTTCATCTCCAATAAAACTTCAAGCACTCAAACAAACTTGTCCCCCTGCAAGTGGATGAAGACCAACTGTTAAAAATGTAACTAATTCAAGATAGAAATAGTCATCCTTGGCAAAGGCACCTCGATTTGGAACTCTGCCTGGTGGCCTGCCCATATCAGACCCACGTCCAAACCTTCAAACTATTCAACAATGAACCTCGGAATAGTGCTTGATGATCTGCTCTCAATGACAAGCTAAGTGACAGTATTCTCTGCATCCTGCTATCACAGCTTTAAGATGCTCAAGTAGGTCTTCACGTGGATTCCTCTCAACATCTACAGAACTGTCAGCTAGGCCCCCTTCACCAGCAAGTTGGACTATGGGAATGCACTAAAAATAGGAATCAACACACTACTGACCAGGAGCTTCAGACCATATAGAACTCAGTAGCCGGACTTACACTCAGTTTTCCCATCACCCCAGACCCCAAAAACATCTACTGGCTCCCCATCCACAAGCAGGCTGTTTTCCAACTCCCCACGCATACATACAATGCATTGCACTACATCAGTCCCACCTGCTTCAATGACTGTGTAACCTCTCACAAACTTAAAGGCACTTTCCGTCTGTTAGACTCCTACTTGCATATGTCCCCACATATGCAGAACCAGGTTAGGCAGCTGCACTGTCTCGTACCTCGCTCCTAAAGCCTGGAATGACCTTCCACTACACATCAGAGCCACCTCCTCAGTTCTTGAATTTCAAACTAAACTAAATATTTTGCTCTTCGCCTAATCCTCGCCCCTTGGATATGTTTACGCCGAGCATGGTTCCAGCCCCAGGATACCTCCCTGGTAACTAGGTCTTGGTCCTCTGTGAAATCAATGAATATATAAGTAAGTAAAGAACAGTGAGGCATTGGGTGATTCTTTTACGCAACATTGATTGAATCAGAATTGTCCTAAATTGGTCTGATTGTTGTGGAACTAGTGTATATGATTTCCCCATTAAAACAGTTCCACAGGACCTCTGTCTTGTTTAAGTTTTTTTGCAATTTCTCAAGGAAACGCTAGAAACGTGTGTAAATGTTCAGTGTGTTATTTATCAAAATCTAGTTCAGTGTTGAAGGCAGTCTTTTGGTCTCTATACTGGGAATATAACTGATCGGAAATGTATGTTATGATGTCTAGAAGCCTGGCAGCAATAAACCTGTCTGATGGCCTCCCATCCCTACAGTGAAAATAATGAGCTTGTTGATGAGGTGAGAAAAGGTGTTGTCCCATGAAGCAGCAGATCAACTTAGAAAGGCAATTAGAGTGGGACGCTCACTAAATACTTACTAGGGGTTTTCCCATAATTTCATGTACAGTAATCCCCACATCATATGCCAAATTTTCCCTGCTCATCAATTTTGTTTGTAGTCCCCTTTACCCAGGGGTTGTATTCTTATAACATACTCACGCATATGTAATGTTTTAAACTGTATACTTTTATGATGTTTTTTTAAACAATCGAATAAAGTTTATAAACTGAAACTACTAGGGGTGTGTTATTTGGGAGTTTAAAGGATTCGATATGATCAGAAAGAGCAAGAGCAGACTTTTTAACATAAAGATGCTACAAGGAGGTTTATGTGACGTAATTATCTGCTCCCAGGAGGAAAGAACCCTTTCTTCGATTAGGAAATGGAGGTGGTTCTACAAGAGGAGCCTTACTTTTGAAATGTTGGAATAGAGGCTTTGGAAAAGTGTTTGGATGCTATTTTTCAGACATAGGCCTAGAATTTGTATTTTTTCAAGAGATCCTAATTGTACATACCCTTACTGATTTTCTTCTCAGGTTACTTTTCAAAAAAGGAATATCCGAATCCGATGGAAGGTTGTGTAAACAAAATCGTTATTTAATTCACTAAGGAATGCCAGAGAGGAGAACGTTTTCAAGTACAATAGAAATGTTTGAAGTTTCCAGATTCTAAATGGCAATGGGACCTAGAGGTACAGAGGGCTCATAGATATCCTATGTTCAGAAAGAAGAACCATGGTGGGCAGGAAAAAGCATTACCAAGGGCTATGCTGGTTTTTTTAGGGAACTTCTTAGCAAGGCAGGAAATAATCGACAAGGCTAGGCCTGATGCTAGAAAGACGGCCGATGGGAACACCTTTTTTGCTAGGCCTGATTTCTGCCATGTCACGGTGGAAAGACGGTGGAAATTAAGGCAGTTGATAACTCCCTTCCAAAAACAAGGGGCGGAAGCCTATCTGTTATATCCAGCAAGGTTGAAAGTAATAAGGAAGGGATACACAAGGATGTTCCCATCGGAGATAAAGGCGGGGGAATATCTTGAAGAGATCTCGGAGTCAGGTAGGAGAAGAAAAGAGAACAGATCTAGAACTCCGCCAAAATCTCCAACAGCTAGTCCACCAAAAACTCCGTAAAAATCTCCAAAACTAGGACAAACTAATGGTAATCAAGAGAGCAAAATATGTAAAGTATATGAAGTACAGTCAATACATGTGGGTTCAGGGTGGGGGAGAGTAGCGACTCTGCAGACTACAGGGGCCACACATAGGTCTGCTAGACCTATTTGCCTGTGGTAAGGGGGGGGGATCCAGAGGGGAGGGTGACAGGGGGAGGAGAAGGGGGGGGGTAAGGCACTCAGGTGATGGGCACAATCACAAGCCAAAGCACAACACAGGTAATAAAGGAAAGAAAGAATTGATGAATGACGTGTTTATTAGTTTTTTATTAAAATTTAAAAAGGAAATAAAGAAGCAATTGGATAGGGGGAATGCGAGAGGGGAAGGGGAAAAAAAACCAGATTACGAATGACTTGTAAGATAGTTTCAGTAAATATATGTGGGCTAAATGATCTAAATAAAAGGCTTAAGACTACTGCCTACCTCAAAACACTAAAACCGGACTTAGTATGTCTTCAAGAGACACACATTGAGGATTCTAAGGCTTACCTACTAGAGCAGTTAGGTTTTAACGTACTAGCAAAAACTAACCAGAATACTAAGACAAGGGGGGTGGCTATCTTAGGTAAGAGATGCGATACGCAGGTTAAAAGAAAGAAGGTAGATCAAGGGGGTAGATGGGTTATAGCTGAATTGGTATTTAGAGGGGAGATTCTCACAGTTGTCTCGGTTTACGGATCTACAGGCGATGATCCCGAGATCTTTCAATATCTGGACACAGAATTAGCACAGTGGCCAGAACCCATAATAGTATGCGGGGATCTGAATCTACATGATGCGGACAGTAGTTTCTTAGACTATGGTAGGATTTATTCAGGCAGGAAAAAGAGGACTTACAGAGCTCTAGTAGAGATGGTAAGGAACAATTCACTAAATGATCCTTGGTTAAAATGCCATCCTAATATAGATGGGAGTACTTACTTTTCAGCCCCCCACACAATTTTGGTTAGGCTAGACTATTTTTTAATTTCAAGAAGTCTGATGGATAGTGTAAAGATAGACAGGGAACCGAGGGTCATCTCGGATCACAGCCCATTAGTTTTAACGGTGGTAATGGGACAAAGGAGAAACAAGGCAATAAGTCAGTGGACATTTGATAGGACATTACTACAGGACCAGGGCTACAAGGATAGAATGAGCACTTGGATAAAGGAATATTGGGAGATAAATAAGGGTACAGCACCATCAGGGATAGTGTGGGACGCTTTCAAAGCCGGGGTAAGGGGGGAAACCCTGAGCTTTGTCATCAAGATGCAGAGAGAATCAAAAGCAAAAACTGAAGGAAATATTAAATTATTGAGGGAAGCAGAAGATACACTTATCGCAGCCATATCTTCTCACTCTCCGATAGACCAAATTTTATTGAAAATAGTAGCTCTTAAAGCGGAAGCCCTGGATGAGATGGCGAAAAAGACAGTGGAAAAATATATGGTAAACAAAGAAAAGGCCTATGAACTTAACGAACGAGTAGGACATATATTAGCTGTGCGAGCTAGGCAAAGAGAGGGAATGGCTGATATTAAAGAAATTAAGAATAAGCAGGGGGATATTGTGAAGTAAGTCGAGCAAGTTAGAGAGGTCTTTAAACAGTTTTACGAGGATCTCTATGCACAGGATGGTCAGGAGGATGAGGAAGATATAAGAGCTTATCTCAGTGAAACAGACCCTTCGGAACTATGTGAGCAAGATAAAAATAGCCTGGAAGAGACTATACAGGTGAACGAATTGGTGGAAGCCTTGGGGGATCTACCAGCTGGTAAAGCGGCTGGCCCGGATCAGCTGCTAGTAGAATTTTATAGAACCTTCAAACCAGTACTGTTAGAAGAAATGCTTAATGTGATGTTATTAGCACAAAAGGGTGAAGCTGTACCAGATTCATGGGGAGGTGCAGATATTATTGTAATTCCTAAAAAGGGTAAACCCACAGACCTCCCGGGCTCGTATCGCCCCATCACGTTAATGAACGCGGATGTCAAGGTGTTCTCTAAAATCCTGGCAAAAAGGCTAGCAAGGGTAATTGAAACGTTGGTAGCTCCCACACAGCATGGGTTCATTCCAGGAAAGGGAACGACACAACACACTAGGCAAGTGATTACGGTATTTGATGCAGCAAATGCGTTAAAAGTCTCTACAGCTGCTCTGTTTTTAGACGCTGAAAAAGCATTTGACAGGGTTTCCTGGAGATATCTATGGGAGGTACTGAGATGGAATGGAATAGGGGCAGGATTTGTAAAGGCCTTGCAGACTCTCTATATTAATCCATCTGCCAAAATAAGGGTCAACAGAGGACAATCAACTGAAGTCAAAATCTTTAGAGGGACAAGGCAGGGGTGTCCTTCTTCCCCCCTGCTGTTTGCTCTATATTTAGATCCTTATATTCGGAGACTGGAAAATGATCGACAAATCCCGCCATTAGTTATTAACGGATGCAGATTTAAAACGTTAGCGTATGCCGACGATGTGGCTATTTTGACTGCACAACCTATAGAAGCTATTAGAGCAATCGAAGCTGAAGCGGGGCGATTTGGTCAATTTTCAGGGTATAGCCTGAACAGCACTAAAACCCAAATTGTTAAAAACCAGTGGGCAATTTGTAATGACGACAGAGTGGTAGAAGCTGCAACCTATCTAGGGGTGAGAATTACAGCAGAGATTGATAACATTGTTAAAAGTAATCTTGATCCCCTGTTGACCAGCGTAAAAAGAGACTTGGAAAGAATGAACAATTTACATCTATCATTGGTGGGATGTACAAACATTATCAAAATGATGATCTTTCCTAAGTTCTTATATTTCTTTAGGGCCATACCACTGTTATTTGAATACAGTTGGTTCAAGAATATAGAAGGCATATGTAATAGATTTATTTGGGCCCATGGTAAAACTCGGAGAGCATACAGATATATGACATTACCTAGGGAAAGAGGGGGATGGGGTGCACCTGATTTTCATCTATACTATGTGGTTACTGTATTGCAATATATACAAGGGTTAATTGGGAGTAAGGTTGATGATGTAAGAATACAAGACCTGTCTACAAAGATTTATACTGTTGTATTAGGGCCAAATGCACAGAATTGTTTTTTAAAATGTATAGAATACAGCTACTTCAAGAGAACGAGGTTTAAAACTGTTAAGGCTGCAGTTACGATATGGAATGCTTTCTTAAAAAAAGTTAAAATGGGCAGATATAATAGATATGTTCTACTGCTGAATAATAGCTCCCTCCCGGGGGAGATTTTTGCTGATCAAACTATGATAGATTGGGCAGCGAGTGGTATTACGCAAATTGGGGATCTATTTGATCAAGCAGGCTTTAAGCAATTTGCAGACTTGAGAGAGGCATATGGCATAGGAAACAGGGGCTTCTTCAAGTACTTACAGATTAGAAGTTACTTAAAGAATAAATCTGGAGGGCCAGTAGGCTTCAATAAGGTTGAAATAATGGAAAAAATTAGGACGTCAAGGGATTGTACAATTAGGTCTCTGTACGCAGCTCTGCTGAAAGAAAAGCAGGATGACTTAGAGAAATATAGTACAAAGTGGGCAGTGAAAATAGGGGTTGACTGCAATCGCTTTTTCGAATCTTTAAACTTAGGTCGCACGATCTTGAGCGCTGCCCCTTTGCAGTCTCAACATTATAAGACATTATACTTTCTTTACTATACACCTGAGAAGATAGCAAAATGGGGAGGGAATACAGGTATAAATTGCCCTCGATGTAACGAGTTGGAAGCTGATAGCATTCACATCTTTGCAACATGCCCACAGCTATTCTCACTGATCAAGGAGATAGAGGGATTCTTAGAAAGATCTTTGGGGATCATAATTCGCCTCACACCATGTTGGATTATGTTAGGGGTAGCCGAACAGAACCAAGAAGAATTTGCAGATTTTCTCTTTGTAGTAATGGCAGTGTATAGGCTGACAATAGCCCGGGCTTGGCTAGATAAAAATCCCCCTAAATTTTAAGACTGGTTGGCAGCCACGCTGTATGCCTTTAAGATTGAGGAAAATGTCTATGCTCGGAAAGGAAGAAGAGGAAGAGAGTTGGGGAGGAGAATATGGGAGCCTATAAGTAAATGGAAAGAGAAGCAAAAGTAAAAGATCTGAAGGATATGTGTAACTACGGTTAGGAGTCTGATTGATATATGATTTAGTTGTATTAGAGTTTAAGTAGCTAGGAAGGGCTAAGGGAAAATGTGGTAATAACCAATCTACTGCAAATTGTGTAAAAGCTATGGTGTATTATTAATGTTGCTTTGTACATAAAAGAAAAATAAAAAAATTAATAAAAAAAAAAAAAGAAATGTTTGAAGTATGCCTACTTTGATATTAAGATGTTTAGCAATAAGTGGAAAATCGAGACGCTGATACATTCTTAGAAAGGAAGAAAGCTAACGAATGAGACTAGTTGGCAAAGAGGTAGGCAGCAGCTCCTCTGAACCTTACAGACTGGCCAGAATAATATTGAATAAGTTCCCTTGATGGGTTCAAATTTCCAATTGAGCTCTGAAATATAGACCAAATGGTGCTGCATAGCTTCTGGCAAACACTTTATTACGGTACCCAGAGAAAATTGTACTGCGGGCACTGGGAATTGCACAGCAATGTCATCTGGAATGTGATGGGTAGCATCAGCTCATTAAATAGTGTCTCTGTCATTGTTGGTACTGACCCATAAAATGCTAAGGATGTGCATGATACCCACTATTCAAGTAAGTAGCTTTCTAACATTTGCGGGGCTTCTATATATTCTTCCTAATTAAGGGCTGGCCAACCATGCTATTCCTCTGTAGGGATTAAGACTCGTGAAATGCCCATACCTCTGGAGGAGTAGGGAATACATATAATCTTTCACAGAACATTTTTGCTAAAAGCAGTGGTTTCTATGATGGCTTGCTGTCCATTCCCAGGGATGTCTGTTGAGGCTACCTCCCTTGCTCACTCGGTAGTTGGTGTAGTTCAGGTACTTCCTGAGGAGCAGCCCAGAGTGGCTGCAGCCTAAAACGTTCACACAAACAAAGAGGATTCTCTAGTGGAAACTCTTCATTGTAGAGGCTAACAAGGCCCTGGGAGTGAAACCAGAGGAAAACGTAAGGCCAAGAATAGGGTCGTAGAGAACAAATCTAAGTGCAAGAACTTCACCTTTTGGATCTCCAAAAATATACCAAAATATCAGACTCCGTAAGATCTATTGATTCATGGTGATAGCTCCGCTATGATATGCCTGAAAAAACAGGGTAACATCAGGCAAGGCTCAGCTGTCGGTATAAGCTGTGTGATAGCTCAGCTTTCTGAGTCTACACCTGTACATTCTGAATAAGCTGAGAGACAGGTCTGCCCCCTTAAATTCTTGAGTAGCATCTGGGCAATTTGAGGAATAACTTTGCAGTCTGAACCTCAAGCCTATAACATCAGTGTAACCTGAATGATCTGAGGCTGTCTGAAAGATCTGATGTGAACCAACATTGGCAGTTATCACGGGGTGTCATTGTAGGATGGTCTGCCAGTTAAGCATGGCCATGCCGTCCACCGCCCTGGTAGAGGGCCATTCACCCTATTTATAGATCCCTGTCGGCACACGTGGGCCAATTTGCCTTACCCCGCCCATGTCCTCCATGCCTTGCATGTCATACGTGAGCGGGAAGGTCGCACCACCTTCAATGGGTCTTCACTCTGAGGTTTACACTGCCAGAGTCATTGGAGGCTCCTCCAGTGTAAACCGCAAGATCCTTCAAGCTCTAAATAGATCTGGTGAACCACAAGTTTACCATTGTGGGAGCGCTGCTGATTGTTGGTGGTGCTTCTGCCATGCCAAACTCTAAATGAGGCCACAAATGTTGAACAGGATGTGAAACAGGCAGTGTCGATTGACTCTGAGGGAATGAGAAATACAGCTGTTCCAATTTGAAATATGAACTACAGTTATGACATTTCAAAAATGTAGTAGAGAGTGATATGTGTTTACATTTGCAGGACCATTTATGCTGCCTGGAAAGAATGCACCACCAAAAAATAACTAAGGGCCGATTAAGATTGCGGTAATTCCGCATCCTCCGGGCCGGCGGAAGCCACCGCTGGCCGGAAGGATGCGGAATCACCGCAGCAGTGCCTCCAAAGACCCCCCGCCAGATTAGAATGGCTGGGGGGTCATCGGCGGATGGGAAAACCGTCCGCCGCTTTTCCGCCGCGGTCGCCTTCCGACTGTGGCGGACAAGCTCTAATATGGTGGCGGTGTCTATCAGACACCGGCAGCCATATTAGGATGGGGCAGGAAACATGCTTTTCCACCGCGGCTTTTACCCCGTGGAAAAGCATGTGGTCTTATCTGTTTTTGGGCTCGTTGCGGGCCCCCAGGGTGTCAGGGGGTGGGGGTGCACATGGGGGGTACCTATGGTACCCCTCTGCATTCAAATGAACAAAGCGGCAGGCACCGCGCGGTGTCTGCCGCTTTGTGCATGTAAATGCAATACATGCATTTTTAACCTTGCGGTGGGTGCTGCTTCAAGCAGCACCAGCCGCAAGGTTAAGGATACAGGATGTGACTGCCAGGGTGGCGGTCACATTCTAATTTGCATGGAGGGACCGCCGCTGCCCATGTGGACGGTCCCTCTACCTCGGGGGTGGCGGACGGACGCAGGTCCGTCCGCCATCCTAATGACCCCCTGTTAACCTCCAAGTCCTCGGGATCAGCCGGCTGATGTAACAAGGCCACCTCCTGATCTATCCGAACCCAGAAAGCTATTATAGCCTGGGCCCAGGAAGGATCAAGTGAGGGCAGAAGAACAAAATAATAAACAGGAAGGAAAGGATGGGAACAGCAGGGAGGGAGAACTGTAATGACAAGAAAAGAGGAAATGGTGATCGTCTCAATTCTTGATATATACTACACAACAATGCTCATAGAATCACAGAACCCTATACCTGTAAATTAACTAAGAGTAGGCCCTGTAGATACTTCTCTTTCCCCTCTATATGGTCCGAGAATTGAGTTTGCATCATATATAACACCACCTGTAATACACAAACATATGAGGGCTTAGATTGGAGGGTCTGGCTCCCTGACAAGTATTAGGGAGGATTACTCAGTACCTACCATGCTACTCTGATGGAGTCAAATAAGGGTCTGTGTACCAGTAGCACTAGCCAACTTCCAAATATTAAAAATGCGAAGATGAATAGAACGGGTTACGTCACCCAAAGTAAGATAAAGGCTACAGTACCTGATTAGAAGGCTCGAGTCTGTATATTCAGGAACACGGTGCGCCCTGCATGAGCCGGTGCAAGAAGGCTCTGCCAACAGGGACACCGGATGTGAATTAATAAAGAAGTGAAGCGCACCCTGCACGTGCCGGTGCAAGAAGGCTCAGCCAACAGGGGTGCACATAGAAAGAATACAAACGAGGCGTTCCCCGCATGAGCCGGTGCAAGAAGGCTCTGCCAACGGGGACGCCAAGGAAACAAATGAATGACGACACTGTAGCGCACCCTGCACGAGCCGATGAAAGGAGGCTCAGCCAACAGGGGCGCGGGTCAGATACGATCACAGGAAACACCTTGTTGATATCACAAGGCGTGACGGAATTCGGTACTCAGTACAAACGAATTGGGCACAGCTTCAATCGCACAAGCCTTCCGAGGAAAACTCCGCCTCTGACATTAACCTCGAGGCTGAAAGAAAACAAACGGCAAGACGAAATCCGAATCGTAAATCAGGAACTCCAAAACATGAAACACACCTCTCCCGGTCCGGAACCAAAATATCCGACGTCCCACTTTGTCGACTTCCTCCTTTTATCCTCCGCCCATGACGCCAAGGATTCTGGGATTTGTAGTCTTTACGTGATAGTCATTAAACGGGCGCTCTATCAGGATGCATTTATGCGTTTGACAGTACATCCCCCCTTACCGAGAGCGCCCCTAAGGGCCAGGATGCATAGGGTAAAGTCGGTGATACTCCGACACCAGTCGCGGAGCATGCACCCCCGACGCCGGCTCCCATGAATTTTCCTCAGGGCCATACCCCTTCCAAGACACCAAATAACAGAGGCCCCTACCCCTTCGCTTGGAATCCAGGATACCATCCACCTCGTATTCTGGACCATCCGGAGCGGCAACTGGAGGAGGCGGCTGATGCCTTTGAGACGAAGAGGGTTTCAACAGTGACACATGGAACACCGGATGTATCCGCAAATGCCTTGGTAAACCGAGTCTCATGGCCACAGGATTGACACGCCGCACAATGGGAAAGGGGCCGATGTATTTAGGATTGAAAACACTGTACTTTCGAAATCTGATGTTCCGCGTGGACAACCATACCAGATCCCCCACTTGGTACAGCGGGCCTTTTCTTCTGCGTTTATCCGCTGCTCCTTTGTAAGCCACCTTAGAAGCTTGGAGACTAGCTTGGGCCTTTATCAACGTGTCCTTGATGTGAGATACCCTCTCAGCTGCCTCAGGCACTATCTGTTCCCCATGAGGATGAAGAAAAGGAATGAAGCGTGGATGACGCCCATATGTGCAATAAAAGGGGGAGACCCGAGTGGCACTATGAGTGGAGTTATTATAGGCCACTTCTGCGAGCCACAGATATTGCACCCAATTGTCTTTACCATGATCCACATAGCATCTTAGGAACTGCTTCAGCGTTTGATTGAGACGCTCAGACTGCCCCTCAGTTTGGGGATGAAAGCTGGTGGATAATGCTGTCTCAATGTGCAAACATGAACACCATGCCTTCCAAAAACGTGCTGTGAATTGAGAACCCCTGTCCGAGACTATAACAGATGGTAGCCCATGCAACCGTACAACATTTTCCATCAATAAGCATGCCAATTTACCAGCAGAAGGTACTTGAGGACATGCTATGAAGTGGCCCATCTTGGTCAAATAGTCTATAACCACCAACACCGCAGTGCAGCCTTGATCCCTTGGAAGACCCACCACGAAGTCCAACGAAATGCGTTCCCAAGGAACAGAAGGAGTGGGCAACCGTTGGAGAAGCCCAGCCGGGCGTCTATGATCCGTCTTTGATGTTTCACACACCTCACATTGTGAAACCAATCCTTTAACGTCAGTTCTCAAGGAGGGCCACCAACAATTCCTTAGGAGCTGATCGATGGTCTTGTCCACCCCCATGTGACCCGCACTAGGTGACTCATGGCACCATCTGTACACTTGTTTACGGAGAGGCAGCGTGGGTACCAATAACCGCCCATTCTTTACTGGATATCCATCCTTTATCAGCCATTCAGGATGCCTGCGTATCCACTCCCTCCAGTATGCAGTCTTAATACCCAAACGGATTCCCTGTAGGAATGCGTCTGGTTGGATAACACATATCCTGTTTGCTGGGTCAATGATGGCCTTTTCCTCTAACCTTTCTGATGTTTTCTGCAATGATTGTGTTGTTAATGCATCAGCCTTCCTATTCTCCACCTCAGGACGGAATGTGATAGCAAAATGAAAACCTGAAAAGAACAACATCCACCGGAGTTGTCTCGGTGTGAGGAGCCTAGCTGATGTCATATACTGCAAATTCCTGTGATCAGTATAGACAGTCACCATGTGTTTTGCTCCCATCAAAAAGTGCCTCCATTCGGTAAATGCAGTCTTTATCGCCAACAATTCCTTTTCGGCGATGCAATAATTGGATTCGGCCCCATTCAATTTCTTAGACATATACGCAACAGGATGCATCTGCCCTGTTGAGTCATGTCTTTGCGAGAGAATGGCCCCTATGGCAACATCGGAGGCATCCGCCTCTACGATGTAGGGTTTCTCCGGGTCTGGATGCGCCAATACAGGTGCCGACACAAAAGCTGCCTTCAACGTTTGGAAAGCCTCATCAGCTGCCTGCGTCCAGTTGAAGGTCTGATTCTTCCTTAACAGATGCGTAATGGGAGCCACCACCCTTGAAAACTGTTTGATGAAGCGTCTATAAAAGTTAGCGAAGCCAAGAAAACACTGAATGTCCCTGATGTTTTGAGGCACAGGCCACTCTTTGACAGCTCTGATCTTTCGCTCTGCCATCTCTTGTCCATGGGGACTGAGCATCACCCCCAGAAATTTGACTGTGGTGACATGAAAGTCGCATTTGCTCAGTTTACAGTAGAGGCTATGCTGTTGTAATCTTCTGAGAACCTCTTTGACATGCTGAATATGTAACTCCACCGACTCTGAGTATATCAATATATCGTCTATATAGACGACTACGTAACGGTCCAGTATCTCTCGTAGCACATCGTTCAAGAAATACTGGAACGCCGCCGGGGCGTTGCATAATCCAAATGGCATGACCAAATATTTGTAAAGGCCGTATCTGGTTTTAAAGGCTGTCTCCCACTCATCTCCCTTCCTCATTCTCACCAGATGATAGGCACCCTTTAAATCCAACTTGGTGTAAATGATGGCGGTCTTTACTTGTTCCAATAATATGTGGATGAGAGGAAGGGGGTAACGGTTCTTTACTGTGACTGCGTTCAAGGCTCTAAAGTCAACACATGCCCTCAATTCTCCATTAGACTTAGGAATGAAGAAAAGAGGGGACGCGGCAGGTGATTTAGAAGGCCGAATGAACCCCAACCTAAGCAGTTTATCCAGATACTCTCGTAAATGAAGGTTCTCTGGCTCAGTCAGCGCATACAAACGTCCACTAGGTACAACTGCTCCAGGGACTAAATCTATTTGACAATCATATTGTCGATGAGGAGGGAGTACTTCAGCTTGCATCTCATCGAATACCCCGGAAAAGGCCTGATATACCTCCGGCAAACTTACTTCTTTTTCGGTTGCGGTAGCTATATGCACACTGTTAGCCAAAGAGAAGGATGGTCTTGGACTGAATTCAAAGCAATGTTCCTTACAATACGGGGAGTTCATAGTTACAACACCTTCTTCCCAATTGATATCAGGGTTGTGCAGCCTCAACCATGGTATTCCTATAATCAATGTTAAATACACCAACTTCTCAAAAGGGGGGGGTCCAAGGGATATAGAGTTTAAAGACCCACACCTGGTTTTATCCCCAGCTCCAAATAGATATACACCATAAGGAACACAGGGGGTCTATTAGCTAACTAATAGAGCTATGCTATCACTACGGAGTCACCTAGATCTCAACGTGTGTGCAAAAGAATAAGGACAAAGTAAGAAAACAAGGACATGCTATGAAGTGGCCCATCTTGGTCAAATAGTCTATAACCACCAACACCGCAGTGCAGCCTTGATCCCTTGGAAGCCCCACCACGAAGTCCAACGAAATGCGTTCCCAAGGAACAGAAGGAGTGGGCAACCGTTGGAGAAGCCCAGCCGGGCGTCTATGATCCGTCTTTGATGTTTCACACACCTCACATTGTGAAACCAATCCTTTAACGTCAGTTCTCAAGGAGGGCCACCAACAATTCCTTAGGAGCTGATCGATGGTCTTGTCCACCCCCATGTGACCCGCACTAGGTGACTCATGGCACCATCTGTACACTTGTTTACGGAGAGGCAGCGTGGGTACCAATAACCGCCCATTCTTTACTGGATATCCATCCTTTATCAGCCATTCAGGATGCCTGCGTATCCACTCCCTCCAGTATGCAGTCTTAATACCCAAACGGATTCCCTGTAGGAATGCGTCTGGTTGGATAACACATATCCTGTTTGCTGGGTCAATGATGGCCTTTTCCTCTAACCTTTCTGATGTTTTCTGCAATGATTGTGTTGTTAATGCATCAGCCTTCCTATTCTCCACCTCAGGACGGAATGTGATAGCAAAATGAAAACCTGAAAAGAACAACATCCACCGGAGTTGTCTCGGTGTGAGGAGCCTAGCTGATGTCATATACTGCAAATTCCTGTGATCAGTATAGACAGTCACCATGTGTTTTGCTCCCATCAAAAAGTGCCTCCATTCGGTAAATGCAGTCTTTATCGCCAACAATTCCTTTTCGGCGATGCAATAATTGGATTCGGCCCCATTCAATTTCTTAGACATATACGCAACAGGATGCATCTGCCCTGTTGAGTCATGTCTTTGCGAGAGAATGGCCCCTATGGCAACATCGGAGGCATCCGCCTCTACGATGTAGGGTTTCTCCGGGTCTGGATGCGCCAATACAGGTGCCGACACAAAAGCTGCCTTCAACGTTTGGAAAGCCTCATCAGCTGCCTGCGTCCAGTTGAAGGTCTGATTCTTCCTTAACAGATGCGTAATGGGAGCCACCACCCTTGAAAACTGTTTGATGAAGCGTCTATAAAAGTTAGCGAAGCCAAGAAAACACTGAATGTCCCTGATGTTTTGAGGCACAGGCCACTCTTTGACAGCTCTGATCTTTCGCTCTGCCATCTCTTGTCCATGGGGACTGAGCATCACCCCCAGAAATTTGACTGTGGTGACATGAAAGTCGCATTTGCTCAGTTTACAGTAGAGGCTATGCTGTTGTAATCTTCTGAGAACCTCTTTGACATGCTGAATATGTAACTCCACCGACTCTGAGTATATCAATATATCGTCTATATAGACGACTACGTAACGGTCCAGTATCTCTCGTAGCACATCGTTCAAGAAATACTGGAACGCCGCCGGGGCGTTGCATAATCCAAATGGCATGACCAAATATTTGTAAAGGCCGTATCTGGTTTTAAAGGCTGTCTCCCACTCATCTCCCTTCCTCATTCTCACCAGATGATAGGCACCCTTTAAATCCAACTTGGTGTAAATGATGGCGGTCTTTACTTGTTCCAATAATATGTGGATGAGAGGAAGGGGGTAACGGTTCTTTACTGTGACTGCGTTCAAGGCTCTAAAGTCAACACATGCCCTCAATTCTCCATTAGACTTAGGAATGAAGAAAAGAGGGGACGCGGCAGGTGATTTAGAAGGCCGAATGAACCCCAACCTAAGCAGTTTATCCAGATACTCTCGTAAATGAAGGTTCTCTGGCTCAGTCAGCGCATACAAACGTCCACTAGGTACAACTGCTCCAGGGACTAAATCTATTTGACAATCATATTGTCGATGAGGAGGGAGTACTTCAGCTTGCATCTCATCGAATACCCCGGAAAAGGCTTGATATACCTCCGGCAAACTTACTTCTTTTTCGGTTGCGGTAGCTATATGCACACTGTTAGCCAAAGAGAAGGATGGTCTTGGACTGAATTCAAAGCAATGTTCCTTACAATACGGGGAGTTCATAGTTACAACACCTTCTTCCCAATTGATATCAGGGTTGTGCAGCCTCAACCATGGTATTCCTATAATCAATGTTAAATACACCAACTTCTCAAAAGGGGGGGGTCCAAGGGATATAGAGTTTAAAGACCCACACCTGGTTTTATCCCCAGCTCCAAATAGATATACACCATAAGGAACACAGGGGGTCTATTAGCTAACTAATAGAGCTATGCTATCACTACGGAGTCACCTAGATCTCAACGTGTGTGCAAAAGAATAAGGACAAAGTAAGAAAACAAGTGGATACAAAGGTGAAAAAGAGATCGATACATTATAGACTATTCATCAGTGGCTGACCAGTCCAAAAGAGTGATGTAGGGTTTCCATCAAAAAAGACTTTTGTGATCAGTCATATCATCTGGCCAAACCCTGGAGTGTGAACGGCTAGTCCCCTGATCAATGGGACTGAACCACACAGTGTTGATATCTTAGGATTTGGTCCACCAGTACTGATGAAACATCCGCAATGACTGATCTATTGATGGTTTTGAAAAAGGTGCAACAAAACAGAAAATGTGAATTAAAATAGGATGGAATGTCCTCCTTTACGCAACTTTATTCTATGGACAAGACATGCCTCCTAATTAAAAACAGAACAGTGCAAGATGACAGTAACAAATATCTGTCTGTAAAGGGGCCAACATGTTTCTGCCTATTGGGTGTCTAATCCCACGGCATTCATCAGGGCCTTTGTTCTTATACTCGTTGCACTCTTACAAGTGAAAAAAGTTCACCTCCACCATAAGAAGAAATGAGAAAACTGAAAAGAGATGGTTCACTACGGTACAACCTGTAATAACCATATGTTGTCACCCTCCGACTCACTCGTACTCTAGTGAATCCTGCGAAGGAAAACACATCAAACAATAACTTATATATCTGATTGTATCGGTTCTCAATACACCCTATCCACCCAACATTAATGTGTGAAAAAAGTAGTAAATTCAATGCTCACCCTGACTGATGGATGATGCTACCTCACCTCGCCTGGACACTGCTCAGGTATAGGAGGCACCGCACTGGTATAGGGAAGAAAGGAGGAAATGTCGCATAATAAAGCTAAAAACATATAAGCCTATCACTATGTGTCAAACTCCTTCCTGTATTGCCCTATTTCCCAGAGTTTAAAACTGAAGTAGGTCCATAGCAGCTCCAGTGGACCCAGCAAACTAGTGTCCTAACACTATTACCTCTGACAACTACTGGTCTAAATCCCAGCAAGATTCTAATCACAAGATGTTATTTATTCATTTTGATACCAACTCTGTAGTATCTTGGCAGCAAATAGTCTCACTTACCTAACCGTCGGTACCTCAAGCTGTCATCTGAGGCTTGGGGGAGGCACCGACCTCAGTGTGGATTGAGTATAAATAGGCTATGGGGGGTAGTTTGTATGGTAACCTTCCGCCTAACATGGATACTACATCTCAACCCAATAATCAATGTGACATGTCTTGTACTATATTGTTTGCCCCAAAACATAGAGGACAGTACCTTTTCCAGTGTTCAATACCCATTAATGATCAAATATTAAGTATATTCCACTGCGCACTACTTTGCGTTCGAAACCATGCTCCAAATCACGCGTGATCTCATGTAAAAACTACAAAACTGCATCATCGCGGCCATCTTAGTAGTCTTCCCGCGATCACTAGGAAATAACGCGTGATCGCGCGCGAAGGACTACCAGATATCGTCACGGCAGCCATAATTGTAGTCCCGGCATCGGCGTCTTTCAAGATAGACACAATTACGCCGATATTAGGACAACAACAAAAGGGAAACAGTCTCTCTAGGTGTAAAATAAGTGTTAACCCCTCAGCTCTCCCTTAGTGGCAATAAATAGGGAAATGGAAGGACTAATGGGTATGGCGTGATATCGCGAGATCTAGCGAGGTCTCCATGGTGGGAACTACTCAGTGACATCACTTCAGGGCAAACTGGTAGTCCAGCAATGTCGCGCATAGGCAAACTATATAGGACTACAAATGCAAAGTAGATGACTAATGGGCTAAACAGAATTGCACAGCCAATCTGTGTATTTTGACCTTACAGAGACCAATATTACTGTATATAGAGAATGATTTTCAAAAAACACTATGCCAGTTTAATTCCAAGGTGGTAGTATTTTATGGCCAGTGGTCTTCGTGTTCATAGTGCAGTATCTATGTGATTTAATAGTATATCAGAGCTGTCTCGCTCACATGTTGCACTAGGACTTCTATATCAGTGTGTAACGAGTCTCAACAACTCGCATTGGCTTGTCATGTGTCCATGTACCTATTGGTAACATTTGCAATGCCATAGTAAGGAGTTACAGTAGAGTCCACGGAATATCATCGTTTAATCCCCTTTTGTCTGACTCCAGCTTATAAATCCATTGTTGTTCTTTTCTGAATAGGTATTGAGACACATCACTTATATGACTAAGTATATGCGGTTTCTCTAACACTGTCCATTGAAAATCAGTTTCGTGATGTGCCTGTTCTACAAAATGTCTGGTGAGTCTAGTATGACTTTTTTTACATCGGAATGAACTCTTGTGTTCCAGTATTCTCGTGCGAACACGCCTAGTGGTCATTCCTACATATCGTGTAGAACACGAACAGGTCAGCATATAAATCAGATTAGTGCTGTTGCAATTACTGAAGTTGTTCAGTTGCCAAGGTCTATTCGTACCTATGTCAATTTCCTTGGTGTGTCTCGTCTGGGGACATACCGAGCATGTGCCGCATGGATGATGCCCTGCCACCGGAGGGAGATCCCAAAGGGTTTCGCCAAGTTTTTTCGGAGTCTCTCTTGGTCGTGTATGAACCAGGCGATCACGAATACTGGTGGCCCTTTTGAATGCAAACAGAGGTTGTGCTATTTTGTCTTTACCATGATTCAAAAGACGCCAGTGTCTTTTAACTATCTTTTGTATTGCATTGCTTCTGGTATTGAAGGTACTCACAAACATGAGTCTTTCCAATGGTGGTTTGACACATGGGGCTTCGAGGAGGGCCTCTCTGTTGTTGTTCAAAGCTCTTTTTCTCGATTGCTTGATGAGCCGTTTGGGATAATGTCTATCTCTCAATTGTTGACCCAGGTTATCAGCATGTATCTCAAAGTCCTCTCTACTAGAACAATTCCTACGAACACGTAGGAATTGGCCATAAGGTAAATTTTGGCGCAGGGACTTAGGGTGATAACTCTCATACAGGAGAAGTGAGTTTCGCGCCATTGGTTTCCTATAGAGTTCACTCTGCAGGCCTGCAGGAGTGGCATAGATAGATAAGTCCTGGAAAGCTATTCTATCTCTGTTGGCTTCCATGGTGAATTTCAGGAACTGATTTTGGCTATTCAACCATTGATGGAATTGGTTGGCAGAGTCCAGTGATCCCCTCCACACCACCAAAACGTCATCAATATAACGCTTCCACCACCTGATAGAGGTGTGGAAGGGGTTGGTGGGGGTTAACACATATTGTTGTTCAAACTGGTGTACATAAAGGTTCGCCAGACTCGGCGCGAAAACGCTGCCCATACTGGTTCCAGAGATCTGGAGAAACAGCTTGTCTTCGTGTCTGAAAAAGTTCCTTTTCATGGCCAAAGTGGCTAAGGCCATTATGAAGGGTACAGGTGTAATTGTGTCCCCTATGCTATCCCTCAGGATGGATGTTACAACTTCTAAAGTCTCATCCTGAGGGATAGAGGTGTACAGAGATTCTACGTCTAGAGATACCAACAGGTCTCTCTCTATGTCAAAGTCTATTAGTGGTAGGACTCTAAGCACATCTTTAGTATCCTGCAAGTATGTTGGCATCTGTTGTACAATTGGCCGCAGGAAATGGTCAACAAAAGTCGACAAAGGCTCCAATACTGACCCAATGCCAGATATAATAGGCCTTCCAGGAGGTGGCCTCTGTGGTTTGTGTACCTTTGGCAATAGGTAAAAGTAAGGTGTTATCGGATGTTTTGAGACCAGAAACATTGCTTCATTTTGAGTAATCCACCCCTCAGAGAGTGCCTCTTCAACTAGATGCTTTATCTTCCTAGTGATATCCTCCGTGGGGTCAGCAGTCAAAGGGGAATATGCTTGTGTGTTGTCTAGTTGTCTGTAACACTCCTTCTTGTAATCCGTAGTGTTCAATATAACTATAGAGCCACCCTTATCTGCAGGCTTTATAGTTATTGACTGATCCTCAGACAAAGTTTTCAGTATCAATTGTTCGGACTTACTCAGGTTATTGTATGACCTGATCTTCTGATTCCATAGTCCCGTGACATCGTCAGCTACAGCTTGTTCAAACGCTAGGACCTGCGGCGGAACAGTGTGTAAAGGTGGCTGAAATCTGGATTTATTTTTTAATCCAGTGTTAGTGACTGTCGTCTGACTTTCCTCAGTGTTCTTATCTTTAAAAAGATAATGGAGTCTCAATTTTCTGAAGAACTGGCTGAGTTCGCATTGGAAGGTAAAAGGGTCCCCCTGGTTCGTCATGACAAACCCTAAACCTTTGTTTAATACCTCTTCCTCAGGTGTAGTTATTATCTTGGAGGATAGGTTGACTACGAGGGAGGGTTCCTTGATGGACCTGCTTTCTGGCTCTTGGCAGTCTGGCTCCGTGTCCCCATGTGTGGGCCTGTCTGGTCTTGCCATTGTACCCCCGTGTTTTGTGCCGGTCTTCTTTTGCCTCTGGGTCGGCGGGGACCAAACCCTAAAAAATGTTGAGGATTATAGGCATTGGGAAACCCTTGAAAGTTGGGAGGCGGTGGTGGTAATCCGGGATAGGGTTGTTGATTAGGCGGAAAACCCTAAGGATTAGGTGGCCACCACTGCTGGTATTGATGGTTGCCATACGAATAAGGTCTACCCCCCCTGGCCCTCCCACGTTGTGGGAAACTTGGTGTGCTTGTGTAGGTGTTATCTGGATCACTACTATCAGATCCTGAGCTAGAGTAATTGGAACCAAAGCGTCTGCCATTGTTCCTGAACACAGGAGGTGAATAAGTGTCACTTGTGTAGGGATACACACGTTCATGTTTCCGTTTTGCTAGATCTTTTTTTAATTTGTCCAATTTGGCTTGCAAAATAGTTTCATGGAACTCACCCGAAGATTTATTTGATTCGTCTTGTTGTTTTTTTAACACAATTGGAGTTATCGTTGTTCTTATTGCTGCTTCTAAAACCTGTATCTCTACAAGAATAGTGTCAGCTATTCTTTTGGCTGTGCTGATAATCAGTATGAGCCAGTCTCTAGTGCATCTCCATGCTATTAACGACCAGTCCTTCAGAAAGGGTGATAACATATGGTTATTACAGGTTGTACCGTAGTGAACCATCTCTTTTCAGTTTTCCCATTTCTTCTTATGGTGGGGGTGAACTTTTTTCACTTGTAAGAGTGCAACAAGTATAAGAACAGAGGCCCTGATGAATGCCGTGGGATTAGACACCCAATAGACAGAAACATGTTGGCCCCTTTACAGACAGATATTTGTTACTGTCATCTTGCACTGTTCTGTTTTTAATTAGGAGGCAGGTCTTGTCCATAGAATAAAGTTGCGTAAAGGAGGACATTCCATCCTATTTTAAGTCACATTTTCTGTTTTGTTGCACCTTTTTCAAAACCATCAATAGATCAGTCATTGCGGATGTTTCATCAGTACTGGTGGACCAAATCCTAAGATATCAACACTGTGTGGTTCAGTCCCGTTGATCAGGGGACTAGCCGTTCACACTCCAGGGTTTGGCCAGATGATATGACTGATCACAAAAGTCTTTTTTGATGGAAACCCTACATCACTCTTTTGGACTGGTCAGCCACTGATGAATAGTCTATAATGTATCGATCTCTTTTTCACCTTTGTATCCACTTGTTTTCTTACTTTGTCCTTATTCTTTTGCACACACGTTGAGATCTAGGTGACTCCGTAGTGATAGCATAGCTCTAATAGTTAGCTAATAGACCCCCTGTGTTTCTTATGGTGTATTCCTATAATCAAGCCATAATGAGGTGCCTGTATGATACTAAACCTCACCCTTTCTTGGTGACTTCCGAATAACATGTCTGTTTCTTCAGTTTGGTAACTAATGGGGCCTACATCCAATTTTCGTCCATCAACTGCATATACCTCTTCAGGGACGGACCTAGAAACAAGGGGTATACCTAGTTTTCTAGCCTCTGTTATGTCCATAAATAACCCTGTGGCCCCTGAATCAACCATGGCCTGTCTCTCGACCCATTCAGACTGTACAAATAACCTGATCTGTATGAACAAATGGTTCCTTCCCACAACATCAGTCAAAAGTGAAGGGATGACCGATTGACTCCAAGGAACCCTTCCATTACCCTCAGAGACCTCTAGTTTTCCGTCGGTTTATCCACCACTGCAGATGCCCCCTTATTGAAGCGAAATCTAGACATCTTAGGCTTAACAGGGCATTCTCGAACGAAGTGCCCCTTTTTGCCACAATATAGGCAGAGCCCATTCTTTCTTCTCTGTTCTTTCTCTGTCATGGTTAACGCGGCTCTCACGGCCCCTATATCCATTGGTTCGACTCCTGTAACAGGAGAGCTATCAGTGGGTTTAGACGAAACATAAGAAGGTATTGTTCGACTTTTTTCTTTCTGATCACCTTTTCTAGCCCTCATCCTATGATCTAAACTCATTGCCAGATTTATTAAATCCTCACACGTAGCCGGTTGGGGGTCGATTTGGGCAATGACGTCCTTCATTTCTTCACTTAAACCCTGGTGGAACAAATATGCCTGTTTGGCTTCCGGCCACTTGGTTTCTGTGACTAGCCTCCTGAATGAGTTCAAATAAGTTAACAGGTCTTGATTACCCTGTTTCAAAATCAACAACTCTCTATCTGCAGTATATGTGTCTGCTCTTCTGTCGAACACTTTTACAAACTCATCCCTAAAGGCCTCCCAATCATGTATGATGGGGTCGTTTCTTTGAATTAGAGGCACTGCCCACTGTGCAGCATCGCCGGCCAAATATGAGACTAGAAAGGCCACCTTGGCCTGATTGGTGGGGAAGGATCTGGGTTTGCAGGAAAAATGCAAAGTGACTTGGGTTAGGAACACTTGTATGGAACCTGCATCCCCCTTGAATCGCTCGGGGTTAGCTAAAGGGATGATAGCCGGCATCTCCACCACTACTGCATTGGTCGGAGGCGTTCCCGCAGTACCTGCACTGAAAGGGTTTCTCTGTATGTTATCAAGCCTATTACGTAGCTCTGCTGTCTCTTGTTTAGAAGAATGGAGTTCCTCCTGTACTAACACCAATGCGGCTAATACGTCATCCAATGAGGCCATCATTACTAACAACCCACTGATCGGGAGGACGTGTAAACTTGGGTCGGATATTATGTTAACCCCCAAGTCCTCTGGATCAGCCGGCTGATGTAACAAGGCCACCTCCTGATCTATCCGAACCCAGAAAGCTATTATAGCCTGGGCCCAGGAAGGATCAAGTGAGGGCAGAAGAACAAAATAATAAACAGGAAGGAAAGGATGGGAACAGCAGGGAGGGAGAACTGTAATGACAAGAAAAGAGGAAATGGTGATCGTCTCAATTCTTGATATATACTACACAACAATGCTCATAGAATCACAGAACCCTATACCTGTAAATTAACTAAGAGTAGGCCCTGTAGATACTTCTCTTTCCCCTCTATATGGTCCGAGAATTGAGTTTGCATCATATATAACACCACCTGTAATACACAAACATATGAGGGCTTAGATTGGAGGGTCTGGCTCCCTGACAAGTATTAGGGAGGATTACTCAGTACCTACCATGCTACTCTGATGGAGTCAAATAAGGGTCTGTGTACCAGTAGCACTAGCCAACTTCCAAATAATAAAAATGCGAAGATGAATAGAACGGGTTACGTCACCCAAAGTAAGATAAAGGCTACAGTACCTGATTAGAAGGCTCAAGTCTGTATATTCAGGAACACGGTGCGCCCTGCATGAGCCGGTGCAAGAAGGCTCTGCCAACAGGGACACCGGATGTGAATTAATAAAGAAGCGAAGCGCACCCTGCACGAGCCGCTGCAAGAAGGCTCAGCCAACAGGGGTGCACATAGAAAGAATACAAATGAGGCGTTCCCCGCATGAGCCGGTGCAAGAAGGCTCTGCCAACGGGGACGCCAAGAAAACAAATGAATGACGACACTGTAGCGCACCCTGCACGAGCCGATGAAAGGAGGCTCAGCCAACAGGGGCGCGGTTCAGATACGATCACAGGAAACACCTTGTTGATATCACAAGGCGTGACGGAATTCTGTACTCAGTACAAACGAATTGGGCACAGCTTCAATCGCACAAGCCTTCCGAGGAAAACTCCGCCTCTGACATTAACCTCGAGGCTGAAAGAAAACAAACGGCAGGACGAAATCCGAATCGTAAATCAGGAACTCCAAAACATGAAACACACCTCTCCCGGTCCGGAACCAAAATATCCGACGTCCGACTTTGTCGACTTCCTCCTTTTATCCTCCGCCCATGACGCCAAGGATTCTGGGATTTGTAGTCTTTACGTGATAGTCATTAAACGGGCGCTCTATCAGGATGCATTTATGCGTTTGACACCCCCTAATTTAGATTTCCTGGAATTAACCTGCATTCAGTTTGCGACAACATTTAGTTCTATTGAGAGCTGGGCAGTCACTTAACAGCATCAAAAAACATAACACGTGCCTCAAAGCCGGAGTCATAACAAGGACTGAAAGTAAATTATGGTCGATGTGAGAGACCAGGGCTCAAAGTTCCAAATCAGAGAATGCAAGCGCAAAGCATTTTAAAGCTACATATAAGAGAGTTTGTTAAGTTGAATTAGTCTGAATTAATGTAAATCATCTTGAAAAGTAGTTCATATTTAAAATAAATGCATCCAATATGTAGTATCAATGCTTATTTCAGTTTTTTTTCTTTTATGCTATCAGCACCCAGAACTGGAACTCCATACTATTTACACTCAAACTTCAACACTAGATGAGCAAGTTAATTACCTTCAGTAAGGCTTTTTTTGATAGCGACTCCATCTAATTGTAGATTCCTCACCTTAGAATAGTCTCTGGGCATCAGACTGCATCTTGACCAGTACCTCGGAACCCCAAAAGGTGGCATCAATCTGCTCCACATCAACACCGTCTGTGTGGGAAGTGATGTGTGCAGTGCCTATATAGGCGCCACTCCGGCATGCTAACATCAGTTTTTGTCATGCATATTTCCAAAGCCAAAGTCATGAAGCCACTCCAGAATTATTTTTGACGAGTGTGCAGAGTCTAACAGAATATTAGACTGAAGAGCCCATTTAGCAGAACGAGAAGAATGGGAGAGTCGGTGAGAAAATAGATGGAGTCCCTACCAGAAAAAAAGGATTGCCAAAGGTATGTAAATTAGTCTTTCGAAAGAGACATCTAACTGCAGATTGTTCACCTTAGAATACATTCTCAAGCAGTCCTTCCCAAGAGGTGGGCCATAGGAGAGCAAATAGGCAACACAGTGCAGAAGTGAACCACCTCTCAATTGACTGCACTCTTCATTAAGATCTGCTATGCACTGGCTAAGAAGCAGCCTGTGAAGGGCTTGCAGGCCTATTCTGCCAGGGCCATTTGTTTCTAGTGAGCTGGCATGCTTACCTGTCCAGGACATCTGCCAAACTGCTATGTCCATGAAGCACTACTGCTCGGAGGGTCAGTTCCATCGAGATGGGCACTTTGCCTGTTTAGTCCTCATGATTTCATGGTTTGAGCCCATGGGAGCCCCAACTGTGACCATGGGCCGAGCAAAAAACACTGTTGCTGTTAGTGAGATAGCCAGGTAGAGGTCCAAAGATCTGACAGTGACTCCACACCTTTTGAAGTGCTCGAGCGATGTGTTAGCCTTGTCACCGAAGAGGTGGAGCCATCTGGGCGACAATTGGACATTCCCTGAAAATGCAGGGGAGCATTCGGTGCACTGAAGCCTTTCAGCAGGGTTTCCCCATGCCCCAGGGAACTTAAAGCTGGAGTTTATGTCATCATAGAACTCTGTGAGTTGGGCAGGGGTCAATTCACGCTCTGGATGCAACTTGTCAATTCCCACTGTGGTTGCAACTCGAGTTAAGTGCGGAGTGGACACGGCCACTGGCTCTGGAGTGGAGAGACAAAGCGAGGCCTAGAAGCACCACACTTATTAGGAGAAGCTAAACAACATCTTCTTTTTGTGCTTCTTTGACTTACCAACTTCATTGATGAGGAGTTGGAGTGTGAAGATGATTGCCAGTGGTAATGGCTCTGGGAATCGCACAGAGATATCCCATGTGATTAAGGCAGGAGTCGGTGCTGAAACTTCTTCTGCCATATCATCAGGAGTTTCATCGCCTGCTTGTGAATCACCTTCAGATGCATTGACTTGCAGTCATCACAGTCCCTGGGGTGATGGCCCAGCCCCAGGCACACAAAGTGTGGGTCGGAGACAGCATCTTTTATGACATACCTCACATGGTTTAAACTCCATGGGTTTGTTGGGAGACATGTCCCTAGCACACTGGGAGCAAAATTCAAAACAAGTCTTTAAAAAGTCAAAAAGACAGTCAAAAAGTGACCAATGTAGCTCTATGGGTCCACGCTGTTGGCACAGAAAGAAAGGAACTGATATCAGCACCCTGGGCAGGCACTCAAATAGGTATCAGGCACGTCACTTCCGACACTGATTATGCCATCATGGTGCCTATTGATGTCTCCTACTAGTGCCCAGATGTAGTGCTCATGATTGTTTAGATCCAGTCTGGTGCCTGAGGAACATTCTACGCTGGGGAATCTGTAGTTAGTAGTATGTGTCAGAACATAGAGTTTCTTTAACAGTGATTGAAGTCTGCTATGTATTAATGGTTGCTCCTGGGATGTTATCTGATAGGCAGGACATGTCTCTTTCTTTACACTGAGTTACACCTCTGCAGAGGGTTTGCCCCTAAAACGTTCCCTCCAAAAGTATGGTGGTGTGAACTTTTTTATGTTAGGATTGATGTCTGTGACATAAATTCCCATTATTGGCCTACCCATACTTTAAAGAGTTGACTGCTTTTTCTGGCATTTATCCTCTGGCAATTTTTTTTACCCACAACCGGGACATTTTTCTTCACGGGAGGTAGTAGCTGCTTATAATGGATATTGCCTTGCCATTTCGAATCAGCGGTCTGTTTAGGTCTCGCCTACGCAGCGTACATGCGCTGCTTAGGATGGGACCTTTAGCAATTGATTCAGTATTTCGGCCAAAAACGTGCACGCTTTGCATTGTTTTCAATGGCAACATGTGCACGTATGGCGATTCCCTTGCGGGAGTGAGCTTTGAAACCAGCTCTTTGTAATTAACTTTCAAACAGATGGTTTCCTCTGCTCGCTCCCACAAGGGAAACAGGCGCAGGCCCCCTCCTGCCTCCTCCTCTCCTCGTTCTCGCCTCCTCCACCCGAACCTTACGGTGGCTTGGCCACAGAGCTTCAGGAACAGCATGGACAATCGTCTCTGATATATCAGCGAACAGACCCCTCGCTTAATTAACATTGCGATGCGAAACAAGGGTTCAATCGGCTCCCGACGCCCGTATTTGTTTCATTTTTTCATTGTTCATTGTCCCAAACGAA
Organism: Lissotriton vulgaris; assembly: GCF_964263255.1. Classification (NCBI taxonomy): domain Eukaryota; kingdom Metazoa; phylum Chordata; class Amphibia; order Caudata; family Salamandridae; genus Lissotriton; species Lissotriton vulgaris. The sequence continues at coordinate 571,950,726 of NC_141695.1, forward strand.
GCTGCGGCTGCACCCACCTGGAGCCGGCAGTGGTGTTTCATGTGAGGCCGCGTGCATAGCAAGGTGAGATCTGTAGTGCCTCACAGGGGTGCTCCAGTAGTTCTGCCCGCTGTGCTGTGTCCCAAACGAAGCTGCGGGTGCACCCTCCACGAGCCTGCAGTGGTGTTTTGTGTGCGGCCGTGTGCATGGTGAGGTGGGATTGGTAGTGCCTCATAGGGGTGCTCCAGTAGTTCTGCCCGTTATGCTGTGTCCCAAATGAAGCTGCGGCTGCACCCGCTGCGAGCCAGCAGTGGTGTCTTATGCACCGCGGTGTGCATGGCGAGGTGGGATCTGTAGTGCCTCACTGGGGTGCTCCAGTAGTGCTTCCCATTATGCTGTGTGCCAAATGAAGCTGCGGCTGCACCTGCCATGAGCCGGCAGTGGTGTTTTATGCGCGGCCGCATGCATGGTGAGTTGGGATCTGTTGTGCCTCACAAGGGTGCTCCAATAGTTCTGCCCGTTATGCTGTGTCCCAAACGAAGCTGCGGCCAAATCATTAATCATCTAAGGGATTTAAAGAAGGACTTTGAAAGGAGGTGTTTATGTATTGCTACATTGTGTGCAATAAAAGTAGCTATACAATGAGCAAGAGAAAGCGCGCAAGGGAGAGAAAGTTTTCGGGGGTTTTTATTTTGCCCAGCAAGTACTACGAGTTCCTATGAAGCAAAATAGACGTGAACACCTGAAAAACTGAAAGGGGGTGAAGGGGACAGCATCTTTTCCGTACCTCCATGTGAAGGGACTCTTGGGCTGTGAGCCTTTCCTCTCCATAGTGAGGGTCGATCGCCTGCAGGCAGCTCTCCGCCCGGGGAGGTTCGGGGTGGCAGGGAAACTAACCAAACAAGCTTGAACCAGAATAAATAGATCTTGCAAATTTAATGACAGGAAATAGGAGCTTGGATGAGATGTGAATGTTTGTAAGGGAGTAAAATCATAACTGCCAACACTTGGTGGGTGGGAGGAAGCCCTGCACAAATGTAAATGTAAAAGCAGAGGCCTTCAAACGGGCAAGAGGACCTTTCTAAGGCTGATAGGGCTGGGTCTGAATCTGCCAGGCATTTGTAAAACTGGAGACAAGCATTTGTTTTGTCAGTCCAGTCTCTGGCAAATGTTACTCTCCCTGAAGTCAGAACACGTGAAAGGCTGGCAGAAGTTGGAGTCTCTGAAAGGCTGCCAATCAAAAGTCAGGTTGGTAAATCTATGAAGTGTCAAGTGGGACCTCTGAAAGACAAGGAAGGATGCGCTCTGTCAGGCACAGGTGCAGGCGGACTGGAGTCTAGGCCGAAACTCGAAAGATTAAATAAATCGGAGCAGCTCGCCTGTCAAGCTTTGCCCCTCTTAAAGCCTGGAGCAATGCCAAACACAGGTCAGACCCAACCCGCTGTAAGGCTGGGTGGGCTGGGGGACATAATACGTCCCTCCGAAATCGTAGCAAGGGAGCAGAGTCAGAAACACGTCTATATAAGGTTGGCGATATTTACTCAAAGGACCGGTTCATTTGGCAGGCCGTTAGGAATGGGACAGAGTCAGTTATCTCAGGTACATACTTGTACGACTATTTTAAAAACCAAACAGAAGATACGCCCAGTATCTCTGGTGTTGGTAGTGCCGGGGCAGAGTCGGTCACACACCAGGCTATTGGACAATCGCACGACCTCGGACCTACTAATATACAGTAACAAGCTTAGCTTTACAGGTCTCTGAAGGCCACTTCGCTGCAGGGAAATTATTTTTTCTCTGTATGTATGTACAGCTTTTTATGGAAAAGAAACGTGGTAGTTTTAATTACAGAATTGTCACTTTTTACTAGATAAAACGAACTCGTAGGCCACTGATCTTCCATGTGGCTGTTCTGATGCATGTTCTTTTAAAGGGCCCATTTCTTTTGTCACTGACAAGGGTCAGTGGCTATGGAGACTGCGAGCTCTGCCCATGGCCGGTATGTGCTGCCAGGTGTGACGGGAACCTGCAGGATTTCCCACAGCAGGTAAACTGACCCCTCTCAAAATGTGGGACGGGATACTGGTGTAGGCAGGGGAGTCGTATTTCAGCTCTTTTAACAACTATGAATGGGGACTGGGGCGATTAAGACCCTGTCCCTGCCAGTTGAGAACAGCTCAAGTAGTCCTTACGTTGCATTCCGGTACTTCTTGTTCCGCTTTTATGATAGAACAAGTAGCAGAGTGCAGAGAAAAAAAGACGAAATAAGATTCTCATGCCTGGCATGGGGTGATTGGAGTGTATATCAGACTATAGAGCTGCTCGGGCAGACCTTGCACTCACCCCTGTTTACATGTTTAGGTCTGGCATAGACAGAGCTTCAGCTTTTTTGGTGACCTCGTGTAATCAAACATTCATAAATATAAAAATTCCTCCTTTGGCCTGCTCATCTGTCCTTCACATTTTGCTTCCTTTCGTCATAGCATGGACCTGTAGGTCAGCTCACTTCATCCGCTCCCTCACACACTTTGAGTGATGGCATTTTGACTAAACACATATGCATACCTGTCTAAAAAAGGTGCCCGTTATTACCAGGACTGGTGGCCCAGCACTGGCAAATACTTCTTTATTTCCATTCCTTATCATGTTACCGTTTTTTTAGCCGTGTCTAGTTATGTAAGCTATGTCAGTAACTCAAACCCTGGTTTATCTTTTTTTTAAGCCAATAAGAGTAATATTTTCCTGAGAAAAAAGGTTTTCTTTACCTATTCTAATTACATCAGCCTGCCAGGAGGCACCCATACTGGTCTATAAAAAGTTATAAACAATGGTTTCTTTATTTTTTTTATTTGAATTTTTATTAGAAACTTTTTGCCACCATATTTAATCCGTGGCATGTTCTTTTGTAGCATATGCTTAAAATAAACAAGCATTGGCATAGCCAATTGGTGTCGCCTTTGGGATCGTATAAGTGTTTAGCCATGCAACAGTAAATGTTGTTGCACCAAGGATATTGTGCTGCATGTCCTGTCCAGGACATGGGCACTAGGACCCTGGGACAGCGCAGGGGCGAGGGGACACTGGACACCAATTCCGGTCAAGGGGTGGGGAGAGAAAACATTCTGGAGCTGGACCTCGAGGAAGGAGGTCATGATGTATGCATCGTGTAAGCCAATAAATAAAAGAATACTTGCGGAAACCAACATCGTGTCCTGTGTGAGTTCCTGGGTTACAGGACACGACAACTGGCGACGTAGGGGTCAAGAATCGACGCGTGGTCATCGAGGAATATTTGAAGAAATGCCAAGAGCCCACCTTGGACGTGCATCGTCATGGAAATTGCAGAGAAATTGAAGGAGTAAGGTGCAGCGACGCGAGAGAGTACTGCAATCGCTGAAAGAAAACGTCCAACTGAGCCCGGTAAGCGCAAACACCAAGCTCGTGAATTTGAAGAAATTAGCGCGAGAGCCGCGGCGGCCATGTTGGAACCAGGCGGATAGGGCCAATCAGCGAGCAGAACAGAAGAGCGGCCATTGTAGGGTCAGGCGAATGAGGATTGGCTCCGAAATAGAGAGCATCAGCGGCCATTTCAGGATCAGGCAAACGAGCCAATAGGAGAAGAGAAAAAGCGGGCGGCCATCTTGAGGACAGGCAAAGAAGAATAGAATCGAAAATAAAGCTAAAAGAAGATGCACCGGAAAAGGCCGAAATAAAGGAAGAAAGGAAGAATTACACAAAAATAATTAAAACAGAGAGTGTGAAAGAGCACCACAAGGCAACAAAAGACTACAAAAAGTGGAAAAGAGCAAAAAGGACGAAAGCAAGCGCTACAAATTGAAAATAAAGATAAAAGAGGTACAGAAGCACCGGAAAAGGCCGAAATAAAGGAACAAAAGAAGAATTACAAGAAACAACTAAAAAATAAAGAGTGTGAAAGAGCACCACAAGGCAAGAAAAGACTACAAAAAGTAGAAAAGAGCAAAAGGACGAAAACAAGCACCAGAAAGCACGAAATAACGGAATAAAACACAAACAAAGTGACAAAAAGAGAAAAAGGACAAACAAAGCACAGGCAAAGTCAAGGAATCAGAAACAAAGGCTAAACAAAGGAAAGAAAATAAAAAGAGAGGAAACAAACAAGAGAAAATAAAGGATCTGCAAGAGGAAAAAGAAAAAAAAAATTGATATAAGAATGTCAAGATAAAAGGGCAGACACAGCTGAAAAAGAGCAGAAAGTGCCGAGTTGAGCACTAATAAGGCACAAGCAAAGACAAGAACAGCAAATAAGAGAAAAAGGCAAGAAATAAAAGGAAAGAAAGGAAAATAAAGACACATAAGAGAAACACTAACAAGCACAAGCAAGAAAGAAAGGAAGACAAAAGAAAAAGATAATAGAAGAAATAACAAAAGAGTGCCAAGAAGAGCACAGAAAAGAAGAAAAGGAGAAGAAAGTGCCGAGTCAAAAGAAAAAGATAACAGAAGAAATAAGAAATAACAAAAGAGTGCCAAGAAGAGCACAGAAAGAAGAAAAGGAGCAGAAAGTGCAGAGGTGAGCACTAATGAGCACTAATAAAGCAGAAACAATAAAGAAAAGAGGACAAAAGGAAAAGATAATGGAAGAAATAACAAAAGAGTGTCAAGAAGAGCACAGAAAAGAAGAAATGACAGACCCCAAGCAAGAAAGAGAAATTGCACAATACAGAAAACCACCACCTTTCAACTTGTCGGAACCACAAGTAGGAACAAGGTGGGAGAATTGGATCAGACATCTGAAGAGATACATGGAAGCGACTGATGTGACAGAAGCAAAGAAACTGGGTCTATTAATACATTTTGCAGGCGATGACATTGAGGACCTACTAGTGACGCTGGAAGAAGATGATGCTGCCACAAGCACCCCACTGAGGGGGCTAACAAATAAAGGAAAACGTTTCACATGGACTGAAGAGCACCACAAAGAAATGAAAGAGATCAGATTTGCTATGACGACCAAGGACGACCTAGCACATGCTGACCGGAGGCTGCACAGAGAGCCAAAGTCAGATGGCAACGAAATGGAACTGGTAGCAAAGGTGACACAACACCAACAAGGAAAAGATCACCGAAGACAGGTGGTGACACAAGAAAGCAGAAATGGAACGGCGATGAGGGAATCAAGAAGAATGAGACTATCACACACAAAAAGGGTAAAAAGAGTTGAACAAGAAGACACTACTGCAAGAGATCAAACAGCAAACGCAACAACAAAGGCCCATGAAAAGAAAGGAAGACAGGACATCAAGGCGACAAAACGAAAAAAGAAAGAAAGGAGGAATCGCGATGGTCAAAGAAGGACAAGCGAGGAAATGAGGCAATGAGATCCCTGGAGGCAAGTTGAAGAGGACAAAAGCAAAAGAACAAATGGCAAAGGCGGCAGTTGGCCAGTGTCACGTCACAGGGCACCTTTCGCATGTCAGCAAGGCAGAAGCAAGAGAAGCGGAAAGGTCAAAGCAAGAACTGTAGAAAGACACACAAAAGGAAGAAACTCAAGCGGATATCAGAAAACAGCGATCAAATCAAGAAGGAAACAGATGGTACCAAAGAGACTAATTGAAGAGGTGTAAATGAAGGGGCCTATGGGCCATCGCACATCATCAACTCTCTTCTCTCTCTCACTCTCTCTCTCTCTCTCTCTCTCTCTCTCTCTCTCTCTCTCTCTCTTTTTCTTTCTTACTTAAAAAAAAAATGTTTGTTTTGCAACAAGGGTGGAGATGTCCTGTCCAGGACATGGGCACTAGGACCCTGGGACAGCGCAGGGGCGAGGGGACACCGGACACCACATCCGGTCAAGGGGTGGGGAGAGAAAACATTCTGGAGCTGGACCTCGAGGAAGGAGGTCATGATGTATGCATGATGTAAGCCAATAAATAAAAGAATACTTGCGGAAACCAACATCGTGTCCTGTGTGAGTTCCTGGGTTACAGGACACAACACTGCATAACAAAAAACTTAAAAGGTCCCATAGGCGAGACCTATTGGCTATGCCAAGGCTTGTTTTTAATTCCACAAGAAGGAACAGGAAGTTCACCTCTAATCATAACTTACCTTGAAATGTCCATGAACACCTTATATATGACTGCCTGGCTTTAAGGGACAGAAGGATAGCAGTAGGACTGGAAAGCAAGAGGAGTTAAGAGCCACCTTAAAAATCAAAAAAAGAAATGATGTTATGCTTTAACGCATGCTGATTTACATGTAAATAGTTAATCAGTATTTGTCAGTACTTCATGCATATGGGATTGAAGTCAACTCCGAACATTTATTACTTTCCAAACACAGATGGCATGCCCACAGCTTGAGCTCACCAATACTTTACACCGGTTCTAAATTTTCAGACCACTGGAAGTGTTGAAATTGCTATTTAGAGCCCATTAGTCTGGGAAATTTGGTAAAAAGAACTAGAAATCGAGATAAGTCAGAGGATGAAGCCTACAGCAAGATGGGGAGCGGGCAATACCTCCTGTGAAACAGGACACTTTGGAACTGAAGGGATCAAACGGCACTTTGCTGCAGCCGAGAATGAGGACAGCATGGGGAGATATATGTTCCCAATAACGTCGACAGGGATTGGAACCATGCATGATGAATGGGTTTAGCATAACATCTGTCTCTGGGTAAGACATTTCTTACCAAGGGCATGCAACATTCTGTGGCCCATTTATGTATCACTAGGTCTTAGTTTTGCTCCTGATTTTCCTCGGGGAAGTGTGTTTGCTTTTTCATTGCTCTTTCGTAGTCGAAACTTAATAATACTGTTTCATCCTGCAGTCTCCCAGAAGCTTAGCTCTCTATTTTCCTATTTTTAAACACACAGCCCTTTAGTGGTCTGTGTAACCTCTAATGATTGCTCAGAATCCTCTAAAGAATGTTCCACGTGAGCTCTTGAATCCACTCTTAAGCAAATATGCTTAAATATTTTAAATGTGATTTCTCAAATTTCGTTTTGGGGAAAATAGACTGCACATGTTGCAATTTTCCTGAAGCAAACGCACTCGTACGACAATATTTGAAGCAACATGTTAGCAGGACCTTATATTTTTAGCATGTTGCCTTAATAATTATGCACAAGATAGAGAGTGCACTTAACCCTTGAAAGGAAATTTGGACCAGATGTACAAAGAAACAGTGCAGGACTAGTGGTCGCAAATTGAGTATTTTTTACGACCTGTGTTATTATACGATGCGATATGTGTACTGATAGGTCTGCATTCTGCATTGACATAACAGTCACATTTCTCCGGCTGGGAATATATTTTTCGTTCAGTAATAAACATACTTTCCTCTTCAAAACTTTGCTGGTGTTCAGACAGGTTTCAGCGATAGTTTAAAATTATTGCAAAAAGCTGAGAGTGTACCGCACGCTTCGAATTGCACTACATAATATCGAAATTGGTAAATGTTGTTTAACAGTCTACCATTCCTCTCTGCACTAATTCTAAACAAATTATGCGTACCACTCATATACTTAATGAATATCGCAGCCTTCAACAAATGGCCCAATCATTAACTGTAAAGATACTTATTTGAGCCCTTTATAGCATACAATGCAAAATCATCAGTACCACGGTGACTCGTCAATTGTCAATTCGTCACAAAAATAATGATGTCTCTGCTGGTCTTATGTAATGCGCAACAAATTATTTTCTATAAACTTTCTGCTATATGGAAATGTTTAAAACGATGGGGCAGATTTACAAAGAAGTGACAGAGCGCAACGTTTGCCTGTTTGGTTTAACGCCATGCTTTGTCACTTCTGAAACGCAGGGCTGCAATGTATTTACAACAATGTGGTGCAGCCCTGTGTTTCCCCCTGTGCTGGTGCTAATTTCAGATGCCTAACGCCAACACAGGCACCCTTGCACCATAGTGCAAGGGCGCCTGCGTTGTGGGAAATGATTGTTGATGTGCAGGAAGGGACACCTTCCTGTACATTAAAAATCATGAATGGTGTTTTTGATGTTTTTTTATGTAAACAGCAAAAACGAGGAGAAATAAAGCATTTTTCCTTGTTGTGCCCTGTTAACACTGGTCTTAATTCTGGCCCTGCCCCATGTTTACGCCATCCTTGTAACTATGGAGCAGAATCAAAATCAATGGGTTTTGCGGCAGAACGCCTACTGCAACATCCATGGCCCCCCATTTCACGCTATAGAGTAAAAGGGTGCCTTATTTACAAGGCAGTGGTAAGCAATATTAGGTGGCTTAAGCTGCCTTATAAAAAAGGCCAAGCCTGTATCGGCCACCACTACGTCAAAAAAGTGGCGTTCTTTTGGCAATAGGGGTTTCTAAATGTGCCCCAATGTTCTTTATTATTTCAATCGGAACTCTTTTCTTGCAGAAAGACCTATCCTGTCACAAGGTCAGTCTCACAGTGGTAACCTGGGGATTAAACCAATCTACTGTAGCATTGGGCAGTGACCCCTGGCTGGTGCCTAGTGTCTCCCTACGAACAAAACAATAAAGCCCTACAGTCCTCTGTACTAATCGCAGTGAAAATCCAAATAAATTAATAGCTCATGTTATCTTCTTAAACCCACAGTAAATACGGGCCAAATGTGATAACCAAGACACCTTAGCAAAAAGTGAAGGTTGTAATGAGCATTTTGTAGGATCGTTTAGGGGTTTGGTCCAATGGATTACTGTGACAAATCGTGACAAATCGTGATTTTCAAAACACATAGACACAATGACATTGATAAAATATGCACATATGAAAACTGCTCTACGGGGTTGTTTGAGGTTTGCAAACCCAATTAAGGTTTTCAGGCAGATAGTGCCCTCACAAACACAATAATCAATCACATTGGTCAAACAGGAGGGTTCCTACCCACAAGGAAGGCCTGGACCATTCTCAATCTGGGTTCAGGCCGAACCACAGCACAGAATCAGCACTTCAAACAGTGACCAATAACATCAAAATGGCACTGGATGATGGTTGCTCTTAGATTCTGGTGCTGTTGGACCTCTCCGCCGCTTTTGATACAGTGTCTCACAAGGTGCTTCTCCATCGCCTAAAGGAGGTGGGAATAGAGGGAGAGGCTTTGGCATGGTTGGAGAGTTTCCTGTCCGGGCGCTCCCAAGAGGTTAGGCTGGGCTCCCATAAATCCACCCACAGGGAGCTCAATAAGGGGGTGCCACTGGGCTCCTGTCTGAGCCCCACACTTTTCAACATATATGTGGCCCCCCTTGCCAACCTAGCAAGATCTTTCGGGTTCACCCCCGTATCGTACGCTGACGACACCCAACTCCTTTTTCCCTTTAAAAATCTTACACCTGCAATAAAAAGATCTTTTGCAGATGGCATGAGAGCCATTGCAGACTGGATGTCATCAAACTGTCTGCAGTGTAATGTCGGGAAAACCGAAGTTATGTTGTTCGGTCAAGCGATGACACACTGGTCATCAGACTGGTGGCCTCAAGAACTGGGTCCTGTCCCCACCCCCAAAAGTAAGGTCAAGAACTTGGGAGTATTATTTGACCAACAACTTACTTTCAAGGACCACGTCAATCAAGTAGCCGGCACCTGTTTCCGGGCTATAGGGATGCTAAGACGTGTTTTCCCCTACCTCCCGGATCACCACAGAAAAACTCTGGTGCAGGCTCTTGTTATCAGTAGGGTTGACTATTGCAACGGATTGCTCCACGGAGCCAATGAGGAGCAACTTAAGAAACTGCAGGTCATTCAAAACACTGCTGCAAGGATCGTCATGAATGTTCCACCCAGGACACCATCCTCCCCCCTACTGTCTCAGCGTCACTGGCTTCCAGTGAAGAAGCAAGTTCAGTTCAAGATCCTGTGTATTATACACAAGAGCCTAATGGGGATGGGCCCTAAGTATTTCATAGACATCTTTCAGCCCTACATCCCAGGACGCTCTTTGCGTTCCAGTAACCAGCAATTACTTAAGATACCCAGAATTAAGAAAACCAGACAAGGTGGCCGTGCACTGGCCCACACCGGACCTACACTATGGAACTCACTGCCGTTTGAACTGAGGTCAATCACCAACCATATGATGTTTAGAAAAAACTTAAAAACCTACCTGTTTCCTAGCTATTAATGTCATTTTATCCCTGGACACACTTTTACTCTCACTTCCATCTGCAGTTATAGCGCAGAGATACCCCTTCGGGGGTCTAGTCTGGCGCTTTATAAGCATATAAAATAAAATAAAATAAAATAAAGGAATTCCTGGAAAAGCAGTGCATTTTAATGCCACTACTAAAATATTAAGAGAGTTAAACAATACTTTTTACTGTCCAGCCTCCACATGCCCAGCTACTTCTTTGCTCGGAAACCACACATGCCCTGCAGCATGTATTATCAGTCTCCAAATGCTCAGCAACAAATAAAAAAAAATAAAAAAGATTGCAACGACAAACAGAACAACTGCTATCTCCTCATTCACAGCAACAGCCAGTGTCCGTTCACTTCCTCAGCAACAGGTAGTGTTTTTTTCCAACATGCTTATTAGCTAGTATAGCTTGTTCCCAGCAATAGATATTCAGTTTCCGCACCTTCTGTGTTTACTTAGTTCTCCAGTCTCCTTACTCTTCTTGTAGCCCTCTACATCTTCACGTCAGTGCTCATGTACCACACCCAGGCCTAAGCAGCACTCTGGGTCAAGAGAAGTGAGGACGACAGTCTCCTCCCAGTGAGAGGAGCCTCAAACATTTTCTGTCCAAAACACCTTTCTGCACTCTCATCTGGACATGAGACCAGCAGAGGTGGGCCTGCGCCTTGCTCGACCAGGCCACCTGTGAACCTGTGTCTGGTGGCCATGGATAATGGGTGGCTCAAGTAGACAACATGACAATAGCAGCAGAAGTGTTCCTGAGGAGTAACAGTGATACTGCAGCATTCTTGGCTGTGGTCTTAGCAGGAGGCTCTAAACTAAGACATCCTCAAACACTATAACATAGGTTCTAGAGTTTTTTTTATTATTTTTTTTTATTTTTATAGCAGGAAACTGATGTGAACATTTGGGCAATCGTGCCCGGTTCTGCTGGAATCACGTTTGCCTGTTGTGGAAGAACGCGGGCGGAATGCTCTGCAGGCATTCCTGTGCATGCTTATTTTGGAATGCACGGAGGGAGAATTTTGAATACTTGTGTTGTCAAGCACTGTCCATGGTAATTGCATTAACTTAATGTCCTGCCCAGTGTCTGAATGTGCATACAAATGTGTTCCCTAACAGAGGTACCTGTGTGTGGTGCCTACTTGATAGAGTGCCAAGCAGGCTCTGCACACATTTGATTTGAGATTTATAAAGCGCATGATTGCCCATGGGCGTCTTGGCGCTGCGTAGACATAGTAGACCAGTTAGCTTCTAGTTAAGGTTATTAGCTTGCAGTGGACAGCCAGGTTTTTATCTCTTTTCTGAAAGAGAGCAAAGAGGGGCTGTTTTTGATTGTCGTTTAGAGCATGTTCCATGTCCTGGCTGCGTGTAGCCGAAAGTTTCTCCCAAATGATTTTTCAGGAACTGACAACCTATTCCATGAAGGGCTATGTATGTCAGACACAGGGATTTGAATTTAACTCTTTTTTCCAATTGGTAGCCAGTGGAGACCTCTCAATCTATGTGCTACTGGTTCAAACTTGGGGATCTCTAGCACCAGCCTGGCTGCTGCATTTTGTAGACGTTGTATTGTTGCTGCTTGGCATGAATCCCCGCATAAATCGCGTTTCCCAAATCCAACCTAGACAGCGCCAGTGCTGTTACCACTGTCTTGGGCGAATCCTGGGGAATAAACGGTAAGAGTTTTCTTATTTTTTTTTTTTTAATTTCAAAAGTTTTTTTTGGGATGTTTCAGCATAGACATATAAAAAGCAAATCCATTAGCGTAATATGAGTCATAAATTTACAAATCAAAATTACTGTACGCTACAATACATCATAGTAAATGTCAGTACAAAAGTACATGGCTGGCATCTAGCCTAGAACAGTAGAGCACGTATCACATACTCAACAACAATTCAGCAACAGACATTGTATTTCAACAGCGTTTTACTCATTCATTAAGGACAATTATCTACGGTAGCTAGTAGTGCAATGAAGGCAGTCAGGGAGCATATGTTGGTGGGTCGTGGACGGTGTGTGGGCCAGTCTAAGGTGGCTTACGTGTCGTAAAGTAGTTATCAAGAGTCGACCATAGTTTTCTCGTGGGAGGGCGCCACGGTGTCTGAAGGAGTGTAATATTGTCTGCTCCACGTAAGCTGATTATCCAATTCAGCCACCCTGCGTAGTTGGCCTTGCTGGTATCCTTCCAGTTGGTGAGGACTGTCTTAACCGCCGCCGAGAGGAGGAGGTCAAGTAATGCCCTATCATCTGCATCAAGGGATGAGTCCTGGGTGAACCCGAAAACTAGGTAAGGGAGCTCTTTTACCGGTGAGATGTGGAATAGCTTTGAGATCAAGTCGAATATCTTCTCCCAGAATTGCGCCACGCAGTCGCATTCTTGGATGATGTGTGACAAGTCGCCCTCCGCGCGTTTGCAATTCCAGCAAAAGGCATCTGGGGAGAGGTTGTGTGCAAATAATCGCGCAGGGGAACGGTAAGAGTTTTCTGATCATTTTGAGAATGTACCAGATGGATCTATGACAGAATTTCGACAGACAGAATTTCGACCTACACAAATATCGGCGTAATTATATCGATAGCAAAAATATCGACGCCCTATGTACAACATGGTAAGTACCAAAATATCGAAAAAATAATATCGATGTTAAAAATATCGTTGTTAAATATATCGATTTTTTTAAAATTTAAAATAACATAAAAAAAACTGTAAATAATACTTATTAATTACTTAAACATATTTAAATATATGTAATAATTTTTTTAAAAAATAATAATACATATTTAATAAAAAAATAAAATGATAAATCATATATAATATAAAATTACTTAACAATAATTACTATTCCCACTCCAGTGGGTGCAACAGTAGGGAAAACCGACCCTGAACACTAAAAATACCCCTTTACCCAAAAACCTAAAACTGACCCTGAACCCTAAAAATACCCCTTTACCCATAAACTGAAAACTGACCCTGAATCCTAAAAATACCCCTTTACCAAAGAACTGAAAACTGACCCTGAACCCTAAAAATACCCCTTTACCAAAGAACTGAAAACTGACCCTGAACCCAAAAAAATACCCCTTTACCCAAAAACTGAAAACTGACCCTGAACCCTAAAAATACCCCTTTACCCAAAAACTGAAAACTGACCCTGAACCCTAAAAATACCCCTTTACCCAAAAACTGAAAACTGACCCTGAACCCTAAAAATACCCCTTTACCCAAAAACTGAAAACTGACCCTGAACCCTAAAAATACCCCTTTACCAAAGAACTGAAAACTGACCCTGAACCCTAAAAATACCCCTTTACCAAAGAACTGAAAACTGACCCTGAACCCAAAAAATACCCCTTTACCCAAAAACTGAAAACTGACCCTGAACCCTAAAAATACCCCTTTACCCAAAAACTGAAAACTGACCCTGAACCCTAAAAATACCCCTTTACCCAAAAACTGAAAACTGACCCTGAACCCTAAAAATACCCCTTTACCCAAAAACTGAAAACTGACCCTGAACCCTAAAAATACCCCTTTACCCAAAAACTGAAAACTGACCCTGAACCCTAAAAATACCCCTTTACCCAAAATTAATTAATATTACAAATAAATTACTTCCCACCCTATTCCCCTATAAACCCACAACCCGCTCCAGTAGTAAAACATATAATTTAGTTAAAAATATACATAAATTATCAATTAATTAATCAATTAATCAATTAAAATAAATCATTGCCAATTAATATTTAAATGCAAAATAAATTAATCATTGAAAAATAAGTATTTAATTACAAATAAATTACTTCCCACCCTATTCCCCTATAAACCCACAACCCGCTGTGGTAGTAAAACATATAATTTAGTTAAAAATATACATAAATTATCAATTAATTAATCAATTAATCAATTAAAATAAATCATTGCCAATTAATATTTAATTGCAAAATAAATTAATCATTGAAAAATAATTATTTAATTACAAATAAATTACTTCCCACCCTATTCCCCTATAAACCCACAACCCGCTGTGGTAGTAAAACATATTATTTACTTTTATATATTTTTAAATTATAAAAACATATTAAACACATATTATAACAATTAATTTAAATACTTAACTAATATTTCTAACACATATTAGTAAATCGAAATTACTTACATCGATATATATGCTATCGATATTAGTAATTTCGATATTACTTACCTTAGGGTCGATATTCTGGCCATCGATATTCTGGACATCGATATTCTGTCCCATCGATATTAGCAACTCGATATAAGTGTAGGTCGAAATTAAGAACTCGATATTTTGACTGTTTACCGTACCAGATGTAGGAGGCTAATTTGTTCATTTGTTCCTCGTATGTGAGCTTATCGTCCAGGAGAACTCCCAGGTTTCTAACCTTTTTAACTGGGGATGGGCGTTGGCCCAGGCTGTCAGGCCACCATTCCTGGGACCAAGTTTGCATGTCTGTCCCCAGCAGAATGAATTTGCTTTTGTCTCCATTTAATTTCAGGCAGTTACCCTGCATCCACTGTAAAATGTGTTCCATGCATTGCTTAAATTTCTCGGCCGTCTCTTTGATGTTATTTGTAATTGACACCACGATTTGTGTGTAGTCAGCATAAGAGACTGTGATAAAGCCATAGTCCCTTATTATTGCTGCCGGGAGTGCCACGTATAAGTTGAAAAGAGTGGGACTTAGCGATGACCCCTGCGGAACACCGAACGGGGAGCTGAAAGGTTTGGACTTTGCCTCTCCCTGCTCCAACGTGAAAGTCCTGTTTGACATGTAGGAGGCTATTAGAGTTTGAGCTGAATCGTGCACTCCTGCTTCTCTGAGGCGACTGAGTAGGATATCATGGTTTACCTTGACAAAGGCCGCCAAGAGATCCAATAAAATCAAGGCGGCCTTTCCTCTGGCAGCCAGTATATTCCTAAGTTCCTCTGTGGCCATCAACATGGCTGTTTCTGTTCCTTGCCCTTCTTGGAAGCCAAATTGTGAGTGGTCTAGGATATTAGTCTCCTTGAGAAATTGGGACAGCTGCCTGTTCAATAGTTTCTCCAAAACCTTAGCAGAAAAGGATATTCTTGCGATGGGTCTATAGTTGCCCAGCTCTTGTGGGTCTAGAGTGGGTTTCTTTAAAAGTGGCAGTACTGATGCTGTTTTCCAAGCCTCAGGGAAGTGGCTAGTTTTCATTATTTCAGTGAAGAGCAGCCCTAATTGCTCACTCAATAGTTCGGGAAAAAGGTGCATTACCTTAGGTGGACAAGGATCGGAAGTGCCTACTGATTTCGTTAGCCTAACAACCTGAAGAATCTGTTCAGTAGAAGGTGGGTGAAATTAGAATGAGTGGCAAATTATAGGTGGTGAGGGGATGTCATTCATTTCCTTATTTGGTTGTTTAAAAGTAAGATTAGCTGTACATTTGAAGGACTCATAAACCCTACCAACTTTGTCTACAAAGAACTGGCCCTGGACATTGCAGAAATCTGTACTGATTTTAGCAGGTGCAGAGTTGTCATTTTTTGTACATTTTTTACCTATGGTGAAAAGTTCTCTGTTCGAGTCTTGTGCTGCCTCTATTTTTTGGGTAAAGTATTAAGGGGCATATTTACAATCCCCTTGCGCCTCATTTACGCCGCCGTTGCGTCACTTTTGTGACGCAGCGGCGGCGCAAATCCTGCTCCATGGTGCGGGGGTACTTACAACGTGAAGCATCTGGGAGATGCATCACGTTGTAAAGTCCTGCGCCACATGTAGGCGTTCCTGTGCAGGAGGGGGCGTTCCGGCACCGGAATGCCTCCCAAAAGTGGCTGAGTGAAATCTACAAGATTTCACTCAGTCACTTTTAGGCCCATGCTGCGTCCAAACCCTGCGACTGCCTCAAGCAGGCGTAAGGATTGACGCAGCATTAACTAGATTGGGCGCCCCCAGAGCATTGCTGGAGGTGCGTTGCACTTGCGACGCAACTCCAGCAATGCGTCACTTTTATATCACAGATGCGTCACGCATCTGTGCCGTTTTTGCCCCATGTGGTGTGCTGCATTGTAAATGCGGCGCATCCATGATGACGGAGCTGTGGCGCACAATAACTGGCGCATCCCTGCTGATTTGCAGGGATGCACCAGTTATTGTAAATATGCCCCTTACTTTTTTCTGCTATTATTAATTTCTTGTAGGTAGCCAGAGAGGATTTGTAATTCTCTTGTGGTTCAGACTCATAGTTCATCCTCCATTTTTTTTCCCATTTCCTATAGATTTGTTTTTGTGATCTTAACCCGTTTGTGAACCATGGTTGGGAGGGTGTTTTCCTGCTGGAGAAGATGCTTTCAAGACGACTGTCAGAGGTTCAGACAACGTAATTACTTAAATGCAATAATCATTAAGGTATATATATATATATATTTCCTGACCCTTCATTATGCTCATGAATTAATCTTTGTTAGGCTTTTGGCTTTTTGGTTTCACCCGCAGTGAAACCCTAATTCTGCTAGGCAAGTGAAAAAACGAACACACATGCACATTTCGTCACTAGAAGATGTTACCCCGCCCTAATTATAGAACCTGCAGCCAGTTCCATTAATCAGTTGCTCATCTTTGAGACATAGCCTCCAAATACTGAGATACTTCTTCTGAGTTTATTTATGTCTCCTTCATAAGATTGTGAAATGTTTCTCATTGTTGCTCATTTACTTCACTTCATGGTATAAGAGCTTAATTCGTGGCAGCTGTTGCAGGTGGAGGTCACCAGACCTCATTTGTGGGGGTGGTACTTAGTGTTCACTATCACTTTGTCTGAGAGCAAGAGAACGGCAGTAAAGTAGGCAAAACAAACCTTTAAAAGTTGGATGGAAAGTCAGTAAGTGTGGGGTGGTTGGAAGAAATAGGCATTAGGTGGAATCACCACTATGCAGAAATGGTAGTCCACAGTCCTTCTTTCGGCACCGTTAGTGACAGTCTCCTTAGAAAAACTTTGGGCCAGTTTAATCAGTGTTCAGAATAATGCTTTGCAGTCTCGGCGAGCCTATTATGAGTTTCCCCACCGCCAGTCTTTTCATGGCAAAAGTCTGGCAGAGAGGAAACAAAGGGGGCCCTACAGAGCCCCCATACTGCTCCCCCATTGGGATATGTTCAAGGGGGCACAATATGGCCCCCTGTCTGCTTGCACCCCCAGTTCCACCTCGGCATGGACATTTTAGCCGTTCCCATTGCGATGCCTTTTTTATGGCTCTGCCGTAGGGATGGCAAAAAGACCATCCGCCTGCACAAGTTCAACTCATAATCAGTCGGGCGGTCTTTCCACGGCTTTGGTGCTGCTGAGCCGGCGGAGAGCCAGTGCAACTGCGCCAAAGTAGGAATCAGACTCTTTGCTCTTTACCCTACATTTCATATACTTACAGGTTCCTAGTACAAGCTACTATGTGTTCCCAGATCCTGTAAATGAAATTCTACGAGTGGGGTTCAGTGCTCATTGTGCCACCCACTAAAGTAGTGTTGTAGTGCAGTTTTAAGCTGCCATTTTTGGCATGCAAAATAAACCTCCTACTAAGTCTACTCCTTCCTTCCTTCTTTTTAGGTTGAGCCTGTAGGCAGCACGCAAGCGCTGTCGCTATGGAGACGATCTGTTGTGTTTCAAAAATAGTCAAAAGGGGATTGTAGCCCGCCCGCACTCACCATTTGGTTAATAGTATAATCAGTCTCCTTTGCTGCCTTCTAATTTGGCAGAAGTCGCGACACGTCACTTCCTTTGTCTTATGTGGTGCACAGCTCAACTACAGATTAATTAAGTTTAATGAGTGTCCCTCCCCTGCAAGCGTAGTGATCGAGGTACTATTTCTACTTTGTGAAGTCTGCTACTTTGACACAATTAGTTTTTTGACCCCGGTTGTGCATTATAGTGATGTGTTTGTGCAGGCTTTAAAAGAAATAAGTTTTTGCTTGGGTTTAATCTTTCTTCATGGCAACAAACTCTTTTGTCTTCTTTCGGCCGACGCCGCGTATGTGCTTCACCCATCCTCTCCTAAGTTAACCCCTCTCCCCCACCCCAGTCAGTTTACCTACTGCTAAATTTGAAATGCTTGCAAATTCCTGTAAGCGTGAGTGCAGCTTCTGTAAATAAAATAGTTATGAAGCTTGGCTGTTTGTTAAATCCAGTTTCTACCCATCAAATAAAAAGTAAAAGAACACCAGCTTCATAACTTCAAAAAAATTTGCCGATCGTGTGTCGCAAACCCCTTCCCCCACTTCTCTTTCTCTCTGCTCACTCATTGTTTGGAGAACATACCACGTCTGACTTAAGGAAACCACACAGCAGATTTTTAACAAAAATGTCGGTAAATTAGGTCACCTCCTTAATTAATCACCTGGGGAAAGCAGTCTGAAGGCGGTGTGCAGTTTCAATCTAAGGTGAGGACAGGCATTGTATACATGCAGACAAATTGCTCCCAGCAAAAGGCAGGCAGGATACCCTGGGCTGCACGATATGTTTGTTCAGAGCCAAATTTCGGGGAGTGGGGGGGCTAATTCTTCCTGCAATAGGCAGAGTGGAGAGGCAGGGGGCTCATTAACAAGCCAATTGTCTTTTAAAGACCTGTGAAGTACTCCGGTGCAGCTGTGTGTGTGTGTGTGTGTGCCCGGGGAGCTGTCTCAGCCCAGGCTTTCACACACAAGTGGGGGGGCAGGGGGGCTGAAGCCCTCTGAGCCCAATGGGCGTTGTGCGCCTGTGTTTGTTATCTGTTCAACCAGCAAGCAAGTCCTACACAAAAAAACCGTAAAACAGCAACCAATAAGTCAGTGTGCTAGCAAAGTAATTGTAAAAGCATCAAAGAGCACACACTGGCTCTAGTACTGCACCTTTTTCCCTGCTTCGTGTTTTTTTTTATTGCTTATGCTACTGCTAGTTCACTGACTGCGCCAACACCCTCGCCCTGCTCAAGAAATCCTCCGCCAACCACCCCAGCAAGAAATCTGCCTGGTTCACCACGACCGCACACCAGACAGCCACGCAGCCAACAAGGAAGCCATCCGCAGACATCACCACCTCATCAGAACAGCCAAGAGATCGTCCTTCAAATCCCGACTAGATAACAACGCACACAACAGCAAAGAGCTTTTCAACATAGTGAAGGAACTCTCCAACCCCAGTGCCAACACCAACGACGTCCCGCCCTCGCAAGAGCTGTGCGACTCACTGGCCACCTTTCCCCATCTCAAGATCACCGACATCCATGACAGCCTCAACTCCTCACCCGTCCAGGCCGAAACAGACCACACCCCGAACGCCACCTGCACCAATCAACTGAACGCCTGGGCCCACGTTGACGGCAAAGAGACATGCAAGGCCATGAACTCCATCCACTCAGGATCTCCATCCAACCCCTGCCCACATCACGTCTTCAACACAGTGGTTGCAACCATCAAGCCCCAACTACGAAAGATCATCAACATCTCCTTCGATTCCACAACTTTCCCGGAAAGCTGGAAGCACACCAAAATCATCGCCTTCCTAAAGAAGCCCAAGGCGGACCCCAAAGACCTCAAAAACCTCCGGCCCATCTCCTTGCTCCCATTCCCGGCGAAGGTTATCGAGAAAATCGCCATCATACAGCTGACCTGCCACCTCGAGGACAACAACACCATAGACCCATCCCAGTCCGGATTCAGACGCAACCACAGCACCGAGATGCCGCCACAGACGACATCAGGCGCCAGCTGGACAACGGCGAAACCTCGGCCCTCATCCTCCTTGACCTGTCAGCTGCTTTTGACACGGTCTGCCACCACACACTAAGAACACGCCTCCAAGAAGCCGGAATCCAGAAGAAGACCCTGGACTGGACCACGCCCTCCCTCTCCAGCAGAACCCAGAGAGTCCGCCTCCCACCCTTCCGATCCGAACCCACCGACATCATCTGTGGCGTACCCCAGGGCTCATCCCTCAGCCCAACCCTGTTCAATATCTACATGGCCCCTCTCGCACAAGTGGCCCGCCAGCACAACCTGAACATCATCTCCTACGCCGATTACACCCAGCTCATCCTCTCCCTCACCAAGGACCCGCACACTGCCAAAACCAACCTCCACGAGGGAATGAAGGCAGTCGCCGAGTGGATGAGGAGCAGCCGCCTGAAACTGAACTCGGAGAAGATGGAGGTCCTCATCCTAGGTCCCACTCCCTCTGCATGGGACGACTCCTTGTGGCAGACCACACTGTGAGTAGCCCCAGCACCCACAGACCAAGCACGCAACCTGGGTTTCATCCTCGACTTCTCCCTCTCCATGTCAAAGCAGGTCAACGCCGTCTCCTCCTCCTGCTACAACACCCTCTGCATGCTCCGCAGGATCTACAAGTGGATCCCGACCGAGACAAGAAGAACTGTGATCCAAGTCCTCTTCAGTAGCAGGGTGGACTGCGGCAACGCACTCTACGCAGGAATGCCGACCAAACACCTGCAACGACTTCAACACTTCAGAACGCCTCAGCCCGACTAATCCTCAACATCCCCTGCCGCAGCCACATCACCCCCCACCTAAGAGACCTGCACTGGCTCCCTGTCAACAAGAGGATCACCTTCAAACTCCTCACCCATGCACACAAAGCACTCCACAACACCGGACCAGCATACTTGAACAACAGACTCAACCTCTCCACCCCCACCTGTCAGCTCAGCTCCAGCAGGCTCGCCCTTGCCGCCATCCCCTGGATTCAACGAACGACCTCCGGTGGCAGATCCTTCGCTTTCCTTGCCACCAAGACAGGGAACACCCTCCCCATCCACCTACGGCAGACCCAAGACCTGCTCACATTCAGAAGGCTCCTCAAAACCTGGCTCTTCGAACAGTAGCAGCACCGCCCACCCCCCCACCCCTCCCAGCGTCTTGAGACCCTCACGGTTAAGTAGCGCGCTTTAAAAATTCTCCGATTGATTGATTGATTAATTGATTGATTGATTGGACAAGCCGCCAATTTTTGTCTCCGACGAGCTACGTGATGTACATGTATATAGCTTGCTTGACACATAGTTACAACACTGAAGAAGAATACTGGGGTAAGACTGTATTACAGGGATTCTGCTCAGACACAGAACTGTGCATAGAGACTCAGGACCTCAGTGAATTAGGGTGTGCCAAAAAATCACCTTAGTACCCAAAAATCCCCTACCAGACTAGCATCAGTGTCTCATTAGCTCTCCGCCCTATAGCAAAGTAACCAATGATTAGACAACCCAGAACATGCGATTTAGGATACCTCAGGTAAGGTGGGAAGCATGAGCACTCTTTCGTTATACTCTCATACCAGTCCAGAACAGGGAGTAAAGGGGGACACATGCAAGTTTAAAATGTTTATCTTATCGTCGTGATCTCAGGTGCAGCATCTTAGCTAATACAAGCAGACATATGATAAGAAATAAGATTGTCAGCATAGTTACGATTCCATAAAATACATAGGGAGAAAGCATGTTATAATGCTAAATGGAAACAAGTTAAATATATACCTATATTTCACCCTCCCTTGCTAGTAGCTTATTTTATAAGTAAGGAAGGTCTCCTAGGCTTGCATAGGCGATCCCATACCTCAAAGATTAGCAGGAGTGAATCACATCAAATTCTGCACAAGCTCTCAGCATACGAATGTTCTCCAAGTGTGTTCAATCATGCCTACACAGTGCATTGTTAAACGCACCAGTATCTGAGTTGGCCACAGCAGCATATATGTTATGGCTAGAACGTACGATGATCAGTTCGAACAGAAACAGTGTTGATATAACCTTGAAGGCCTCGGCACTCACTGTTCAGACTAAGCTTACGAAGCAAGTCTAGCAATGTAGAAAAACAAGTTATTCTCATGTGAAGCAAAACACTCAGCCTAACTCTAAACAATAGCTAACATGTTTGCCGTGTGCAAAAGAAAGCAAAAGATAAAATGCCGTTGAAACTTCTAATAAGCTCATGCTAACTTAACACTGTATGAATGCAAGGCTAAGTCCCACTACAACTGCACAGCAAAATAAATTACTACCATGCATATTAACCACCAAGCATATGATAAACTTGACCGCTTCCTGGGTCGTGATTTATTAATACAGATTTGCTTGTAAATGATAACACAAAGTATACTTTTATTTGGGAACATGTGCAAAATAAAGCTTGCTGGACATTTCCTGCAGGACCTGGCATCTGCTACTGAATTTGATGTAATGCTTGTAGGGCTAGTGAAGTAAGTTATAATTGACTTCTTTCCCTGAGTTTAATTGTCTGGTCTTAAGGCAGGAGATATTTACTAAAAGTTCATGTCAGACAATTATAATAGCTTCAGTATTATCCATTTAAAAATTTAAGATGCATCTTCAACAGTGGTGCCAGTATCCGAGTCAGAGGGCAGGAGCTGAAAACATTTTTGGCTGGCCCTATTTTATGTTAAGTGAAGGCAGAGTGTGAAGCATTTTTATCAACAAATTATGAAAGTGGGATTCTAAAGATACCAATGTGTGAAAAAAATATTTTCATATATTAGTTCTGTCTTTTTGTTTGTTTGTTGCTTTGGTGATGTGTTCTGCTTTTTTTGTATTGCTATGTTTTTGCTACATTTTTGCAATGTGATGTGTTCTACTGTGGTTATTATCTTGCAATCTATTTTGACTTGTGCTGCATTGCGCCCTGTAATGTTTTTATTGTGTTGTCATGTTTGTGTATTTTGTTGTGGTATGTTCAGTTTTTTACTTTATTTATGTCAACAAATGCTGATTCATTTTAAGGCATAAGGAGTACATGCATTTTAAGCTCATTTAACAAACCATCATTTCTCAGTGTCTTAAGTGGTAAAATAACACTGGTCCAGCTCTATAACTAGGCAAGATACCAGTCCCCCCCAAACTGTAGCAGAGAATTCCTTAAAGTAATGTTTCTTGTGATTCCATTATGTGATATATGTCCATGTCTTAAATTAGCACTTGCAGTGCTCATTTTCTATAATGTTGCCCAGTTTATTAGTTCCTTTTAAATGGTGCCTGCATTCTGCAGTGCGTTGTAGTGTTTCTTTAGGATTAGTGCTAAACATAAGACTTCTCAAGTCAGAAGGCAGCCCTTTGCAAACGTCAGGGCCTGTGCCTAAGTGTAAACTTTTAATGTTTAACACACCAGGGTTGTATTATATTGATTTTTTGTATTGTCCCAGTCTATGCCAATTACATTGGGAAAGCCCGGTGAAGGCACCCTTTGATGCTTGTACAGTTAGGAGCATATCAGTGAAAGGTGGACCACAGCTCCACATCTTTCAAGGAAGGGGAACTGGTCTTACTTTAATAGGGTGTCAGTTTTCCTTTTCAGATGGGTGCATTGTGAGACTTATACCCATCTACCTGAAAGGTCCCTGGAACCACTGGCCGCTAGTAAAATGTACATTCAGGGGACACTAACTGTGTGTGTGACTTCCTATGTGGCACACTCTCTGCATCAGCAATACAAAGAAGGGAGATTGGGCACAAGTGTTCCCTTGTTTGTGTGGGGTCAGAATGTGAGGCAAAAGAGGGACCATCCCTTTGAAATTTAGCAAATGGAAAATGTGCACCCATGTATTTACAGTATGGGCTGTCGAAAACACATATGGGCTCTTTCTTATGTAAAAAGCAAGAATTTCAGCAGCATTACAAGTGACATAAATGCTCCTTGGGCCTGAGGGCCACTTCTGTAACATGATAGTGCCCCATTATTATCACCAACCATTTTTAGGTTGAGCCTGGGCAGCAAATGCGTTGCGCTGCGAGGCCTGCTGTATTCAGGTAGGTACTTGAAGCTCCACCCACTCTCCCATATTTTTCATTGGCTTGTGTCATTGTCCTTTAATGGGCTTGTTAGTCCCTCCTGAGTACAGCCTTGTCTTCATTTGTTACCTCCCATGAGGACTGGCCCTTTTACTTCTGTTCTACATGGTATGTCTTATTTAGTCTGTAAGCACTATTTTCTTTAATGAGTTTCTCATACTGCAGGCACAACATGCTTTTCTGCAAAATTTGGTGCGCACAGAACAATGGCGGCCTCTTCTGTAAAATAAAATAGGTCTCACATTTATGAGAGTTTGAGATAGGCAACCCCCCGGGAACCACCCATATGGTGTTGGCGGCTCCAAGCCCCATATGGACCTCCCAATCGGCCAGTACGACCCCGGACATGAAGAGCGAACACCGTTAGGGGAACCGGGTGGTATGAATAGTAGACGATTATTCACAAGAGCCTCCTTAGGATATGGTGAGAAAGAGGCTGTAGCAGATCAGGCAGCTAAATGGATGCGGAACAATATATATACAGTAGCTGATGTATGGAGCACCATTAAAGATTTGGAACTGGTCATGTAGCAACATGCTCTATATCAAATGTCTTGTTACATTATCGAGGCCTGGGAACTATGCTTCCAGGATGGGATGGCACCTCCGGTACTGTATAATATCCGAGACTCGACCCATAAGTTTAACATGGATCCAGAGGAGGTATACAAAAACGTAGACATGTTAGTGAAATATCGAGGCAGAATGTTTATAAAAAGCCCCAATTGGACTTCCCAGCATCCCATGCAGAAAGTGCACCCTATTTTTCATCCTGAAATTCCTGAAGCACGTGATAATGCTGACCAAGTTATAAGAGCTTGAGTAGAGGGCCGGTTTCAGAAGCAATGGGTGTACACTCCGTGGAAACGAAGTGAGGTTCTTGCCCTCAAATCGCAACTGCCTGATCCCAGCAAGAACCCCACCGCTTACTACAAAGATCTGACTGAAGCCTCGGCTGTAATGACATTGGCAGATGTTGAGATATTTTTCGGGTTAATGGTTCCGGTCGTTATATTGTGACAGGTTCATGACACTGATCATTCCGCAGAGCTAGGGGGGACTTGGAACGAGTTAAAAGCTTGGGACAGAGACCGAAAACCCAGAGATAAGCCTAGAAACGAAATCACCACTTTACCGGCAAAAATAATATCATACTTGCATACCCCGATTCCTCCACGGAAAGTTGACTGGGACAAATTGACAGCTTGTAGGAAGAAGAAGGATGAGAGTGTGTCCGACTTCTTTACCAGGTTTGAAGGAGTTTTTATCGATTTTAGTGGACAGGATTTGGCAACAGAGGGTGGGTTACGGTTGTTTGTGAATAGATTTGTAACCAATTTGGCACCTGAAATTTCTGCACGGTTACAGGCCGCTGAAAGCACCTGGACTACCTCTACCCCCTCTGTGATATTAAGCATGGCCCAATATTATGAGCATAGGGAGAATGAGAGCAAGGATAAAGTGGAGAAAAAGGCGAAGGAGCTTAAAACACGAGTTTGCTACAGCAAGTCGTCTGAGGACAAGGAGGTGGGAGAGGAGTTAGAGGGCCCGTATCCAGAGGGGCGGGAACAAGCAGAGGCGCAGGCGCAACCCAGTCGTTAGGGTTAAACCAGTGCGCCTATTGTAAGCAGGAAGGACATTGGAAAGTGCGTGTCCGTTATTGCTTGCCCAGAACGGAGCAGTTCGGGGCCGAGGACGGGGACGAGGTGGCCCAAATCGGAGTGATATGCACAGAGTAGAGGCACAAGGCAAGTCTGAACAGAATCATTTTGATGACCCCCAAGGCAGACAATATTATAATGAGGATTACGCATTCGAAGATCAGGATGGGTGTGTTCACCCATAGGACAGCCAGGGACAGAGTAGGGGCCAAGTGTCGATCCCAGTCAATCAACAAGGACCTTATGTGAGAGGGTAATTGATGAGGACTTCTGAGAATTTTCTGATTGACACAGGGGCAATGAATAGTTCAGTTGCTCGATCATTGGTTCCAGGGGCGGCTCTGTCCGGGCAAAATAATGTATCTGTGGGATTTTCAGGAGTTCCAGTGGTAAGCCCTGTTGAATCACCTTTTCTGTTAACTTCGCATTGTGGTGAGAATCTATTGGGTTTGGATATGTTAAAAAAGGTGAATGCAAAAATATACTGCTCCCCATATGGGGTTTATTTAACGATACAACCCCACATCGACAACATGAAACAATGTTTTGCTAAGAATGAACCTCTTCCCCCCGAGTTCGATAGCATTCCTGCTGCATTATGGGCAACAGGGGATGCGGACGTTGGGAAATTAGACATCCCACCCGTCCATATCACGTTGAAACCTGGTGCAAAGTTACAGCGCATACCACAGTACAACATTTCACCCGTTGGTGAGCGGGCTTTGCTCTCAATTATTCAGGATCTCAATGATAAAGGGGTAGTTGAGGAGACAGCTGCCAATATTTGTAACAGCCCGATTCTTTCGATTTTGAAGAAAAGTCCTGATTCTGGTCCACAGGGAAATATTGATGCCTATCGTTTTGTGATTGACCTGAGGGCAGTTAATAAGGTTGTAGTACCGCAGTACCCTGTGGTGACCGACATCACCACTATACTTACGATGATCCCGCCTACTGCTCAATATTTTTCAGTCATTGATCTGAAGAATGCCTTCTTCAGCATCCCTATCCATCCTGATAGCAGACAGATCTTCGGCTTCTCGTTATCTGTCCGAAGCTTCAGTTTCTGTCGTGCACCTCAAGGCTATACTGAGAGTTCGAGCATCTATAGTCAGGCCCTTAAGGCTCTGTTGGATGATCTAGTCTTGCCCGAAGGCAACGTGCTCTTGCAGTACGTGGATGACTTGTTGATAGCATCCGACACTGAGGAAGGTTGTACGGATGCTACTGTAAAATACTGCACCACCTAGCGGCGAAAGGTAATAAGGTGTCCCTGTCTAAGTTTCAATACTGTCGACAGGAGGTGACCTACTTAGATCATCTACTGTCGAAGGAGGGTAGGCGTTTGACTCCTGAGCGTATTACTACCATCTCCAACATGTCTGTCCCTCGCACCCAATGTGAAGTTCGTGCTTTTCTTGGCAAACCTTTGTTGCATTTAACCACTAAAGATGTGCATAAACCCCTCCCTTGGACGGATTAATGTCAGCATTCTTTTGACTCTTTAAAATCTGCTCTTTGTTCTGCACCCGTCTTGGGCACTCCTGATTACCGTAAACCCTTTGTACTATACGTCCATGAGGTCTACGGTTGCTCGCTTTCAGTGTTAACTCAAGGATTTGGTGGTAAGCAAAGACCTTGCGCTTATTTGTCGGCCACATTGGATAATGTCGCCAGAGCACTTCCTAGCTGTCTGAGGGCCACGGCAGCTGTTGCGGTGGCCATCTGGCAGTCGGAAGGACTTGTTCTAAATTCTGGTCTAACAGTGATGGTACCGCATGCTGTGGGCGCAATGCTAAATAAAACTAAGACACAGCACCTTACAAGCACACACCTCACTGGATATGAATTGACACTATTTGCTCCACACATTACGATTACGCGATGTGCCACGTTAAACCCGGCCACATTGCTACCACTCCCTTCAAGTGAAACTGCAAATGGTGTACACAATTGTATATTTCGAACTGAAGAAGAAGAGAAGGGCAGGATTGACCTCGCAGACATTCCTCTATCTGCCTCAGGGGGAGTTATATGTGGATGGGTCCTGTTTCAGGTTAGCAGACGGAACCACATCAGCTGCATATGCAATCACAACCTTGAAAACAGTAGTTAAAACATCTCGAGTTCCCCATCGATCAGCCCAGGCTGCTGAATTGGTGGCGTTGTTACGAGCCTGTGAATTAAGTGAGGGGCTCGAGGTTAACATCTACACAGACAGACAATACCCCTTCGGCGTAGCCCATAGCTTTGGGCGGTTGTGGAGTGAGCGGGGTTTCCTTACCTCCCATGGTCAGAAAATACAGAATGGTCCCCTGATGTTACGATTATTGGATGCCCTAACTTTACCCAAGAAGCTAGCCATAGTAAAATATAGTGCCCATAAGGCAGTGGTGGACGAAGTGGGCGAGGGGAATGCTTTTGCAGATCAGGTTGCCAAGCAAACGGCCCAGTCTACAATATCGACCATGTTTGTAATGTCCTCTGCAAGATGGTTGGAGGAATCTGATTTGTTTCATAATACCATAGAAAGCGTGACAGAACTGCAGAAGGAAGCCACCCCAGCTGAATTAGACCAATGGGGGAAGGAAGTGGGGAGATTGGATGAGAATAATTGTTGGGTTGATTTGACAGAAAAGCAAAGATGGCTATTACCCAATGCATTGGTGCAAGCCATTGTAACTATGGCCCACGGTCCGGCCCATGTTGGAGCTAAAGGAATTTGTGCCCTGTTAGATACAGTAAGGAATAACCCTAACATACAAAGGACGGCTGTCCATTTGGTCCAATACTGTATGGTCTGTTTGCAACACAATCCGTGGAAGGCAGAAAATGTTTTGAGTGGAAGTTTTGCATCCCCAACATTACCATTTGAGGTACTCCAGATGGATTATATCCACATGGAGTGCGTCAACAATTTAAAATGTGTCCTAGTGGTGGTTTGTGCCTTCAGTAAATGGGTTGAGGCCTACCCAATGAAAGAGAATACTGCTTTGCCTACAGCAAAGGCCCTTATCAAGGAGTTCATACCGCGCTTTGGTTTGCCTCGTTTGATTTGGTCGGACAATGGGGGGCATTTCCATGGGGCCCTTGTTAAACATATTTGTAATGGATTGCAAATAAGACAGAAATTCCACTCGGCCCAGCACCCCCAGTCAGCGGGGGTCGTGGAAAAGTATAATGGAATCTTGAAGCTGAAGATGGCCAAAATTCAGGAGAGCACTGGTTTAAAATGGCCTGACACCCTGCCCTTGGCCCTCATGTCATTAAGAGTCACCCCTCATTCTCGCTCTGGTCTCTCTCCCTATGAGATTACCTTCGGATGACCAGCCAACATATGGGGGGTACCTAGGCCACGGTCCTTTTCTGATGTTGAATATCCTATGTTGATCGATTACCTGTATACGTTGACTAAAGACCTCTGTTCTATTCATCAGCAGGTAGCATCCGTACTGCAGCCTCCGCCAGAGGGCACAGGACGTCGCTTGGAACCTGGCCAGTGGGTACTGGTCAAGAAGTTTGAACGGGACACCAGCTTGGCTCCGAGGTGGTCCGAGCCGCACCAAGTCCTGCTTGCGACCCGGACGGCTGTAAAAGTGGATGGGAAGAAGCACTGGATACACGCCTCCCATCTGAAACGGCTGCCACTCCCGCTTCCTTATGATCAGCGACACTCTGGTGGAATCTTGACCCAGGAAACCGAGAGAGCCACTGCATTTGTGCCTTTTTCCGATGCCTGCGAAATAGAGCAAAGGTAAGAAGAAGGAGTGACGGGAACGGGCGAACCGGTCACAGCTGAACCCGCAATTGCCCTTAGTCCTGTCATTGATATCCCAGTAAGCAGAAGCTCTGATGAAGGAAAGGTACCTTCTTTGCTATTTTCTGATCAGGAAGCTCCGGGTCATGTGCGATACAACGTACGGCCAAGAAAACATCACGGTGCCTCAGACACCACTGCCAGGAGATAAGGAAAGACTTGATTGAATAGACAGGGTTTGCTAAATTTCGAGTCTGAGGTACTGAGCGAGACACTGGACTGAACCCGTTGAGAGATGGAACTTTTGCTGTTGTGCTCTGTTAAGAAAGAAAGACTAACACTTGTGAACGGCCAGGTTGTACATCGAATTCCTTTGACAACGACGTTTTGTTTTCTTGAAATGGACGATAGGAGTCTGCCTGTGAGACTCTGACGGACACAGGGAGAAGAACCCTCTGGCAGGACGGACTGCTAGGCTCGAGTTTAGTTTTGGACTTTTAGTTAGGAATGTACCCTTTTGGACGTATTGTACCTGATGAAGAGTTTCCCATTGCACCACGATAGTTGCCATTTTATGAGCCAATGCTTTCTACTTGGACCACGCGTGTAAAAGTAGCCATTGTGTTAGTAATAGCAGTTATATTAGCTATTTTCATGAGTATATTCATATATTTAGAGTATAAGTATCCTATGCAAACTTTTATGCCCTCTACCATTGCCCCGCCTGAACACTTCATGTTCACTTTAGCACCCCACAAAGAAAGGCATAGCCAAACTTATGCAAAGAATGTATTTGTAGAAATGCTCCATCAAACCCATAGCGCTACTAATATTACCGATTGTTGGGTTTGTGGGCTCTTGCCATCAGTTATGCATAAACATGACCTGTTCCTCTCACTGCCCTTGTCCTATTTAGGAAGCTGTGAAGCATGGTTTAAAATGTTTTCCGCTATGTACAACCACTATGTAGAAAATCCCAAACAATACACAGAAAAGGACTATGGAATGATCCTAACTTACATTGAAACACACTAAGGGATTCGACCCAGAGGGAAATGGGGACAGGGATTGTTGGACCCAGAAGCCTGTATGAATTTGTATACAGAAAATGAAAATAGTACTTGGTTAAGAGATGAACTTCATGATTTTGCTAACTTTAATGATTCGCAGTATTTCCAACACTTTGTTGCTAGAAACGTCACCAGTGAGCATATCGTGCCCGTTCCCATTTTGAATACTTCCTCCGATTTCTGTGGACAAGGAATGGGACATGTGCAAGTTGGTAACAGTATCTGCAATTATACTGAAAATATTCAGTAGCCCTCCACTGTTGACACTACCAAATGTGTATTTCGTGTACGGGGAAAACGCTTACACTTGGTTACTTCAGGGCTGGGCAGGTCAGTGTTATCTGTCCTTCTTGTTCCCCCCTGTATACATAGCACCGTCAGACTATCATAGAACACACCAACTCCATCGCGCTAGAGCAGTTCCCAATAGGCAGTGGAGACAGCTCGAGATGACGGAGGTTGATCAGACTGACACCTCCCTGCAACAGTTCACAGACTTTAGTAAAGGATTGGTCCCTTTCTGAGGGCCGATATTCAATAGTAGGGAAATAAGACGATTGTCCAGGATAGTAGAGAACATCATCAATATCACCACCGATATCATGACCAATATTACAGGTGAGCCTCAGGCTACGAGACTCGTTTCGCTCGAGAACCGGATGGTTCCTGACGTCATCCTGGCTGATCGAGGGGGAGCATGCCGAGTGATCGGCAGCTCCTGCTGTGTATATTCCAGACTCCGCCCCCACAGTTCATTTGGCTATCCAAAGGTTGCACCACATCGCAGCCGAAATGCACAACGAAAATGGGTCCTGGTCACTCTCTGGTTGGTTCTGGGGGCTCTTGACGACTTGGGGTTGGAAGTTTTTGTTGATAGTAGCTGGAGCAGCAGGTATCATTTTTACCTGTTGCCTTTGTGCACAATGTGGTCCGGCTTGTTGCTCTTATTGTGCCGCCACCAAAGTGACAGCCATGTGTGTCCCTTCCCCTGTCCCTACCAAGATTCAGATGCTCCAGCAGGAGATTCATGAGCTGATGGCCATTGATGAGAAAGTCTTCCAGGATTAGTACTTCCATTCTAGTTAGCTACATCACGCTAAAAGAAGGGTTTGAGGAACCAGAATTCGATTTAGGCCTAGTAGTACATGTAGTTACTTTTAGTAATTAGCGTGATGTACCTAGCAGGCGAATGCAGAGACACAAACACCAATACGCACGCTATATGTAATAACATAGGGATTAGTATACACTGTATTACATGTTTCCACACCCAATTGTACTCTGTACTGTTTCGCTCGACCGGCGCCATTTTGTGGCCTGGTTCACTCAAGAGATTAGTGAAAACCTGACATTGCATTCAGCTCAAGCCGTTCTCCTGAGAAACAGTACCACTGTAGCAACCTGCTGCTTCTGCACGTTAGGCCTGTCAATGTTGTAGGTGGGGGTAGGCTGGATAAGCGCATTCCGAGGGGCGCTGCGTGTACTCTCTCTGAGTTAGCAGAAGGGAGTTACCCTCACAACTTTGCTATAATGAGATGAGCTAAACCAAGAGCGCTTTGTCTCCCATATATGGTCTTTCCCCTGCACCGACCTGTACCAACTTGTATTTTTCCTTCTTAGGTAACGGTTTCGAAATGTAACAGTATATATGTGATGGGTTGAAAATGTGCCAGCAGTCTTCTTGGCGGACCTCGTGGGGTTGGGTCGCAAGGAGCTCCTCTGGCAGAGTTTGTATGTTATAATAAACTATTCGACCTTCTACACTGCCAACTGACTGCTTATTGGTAATTGGCATTGGGCTATTTGTAAGTATGGTTCTAGGTGGGTTGTAATTCATTTTTCGGTACTTCAAGGGAAGTCCAATGGACCTGTAGCCTGAAAAAAAATTTGCCCGGTACCCTCCAAAAAGAGAAGAGGATGAAGGATTGGGCAACCAGCATCAGGAGATCTCATGGTTCTGGAATAAGGTCATAGAGAACGTGAACCCCCAGAACCTATAGGTGAGGACAATGCTGCCCTTTGAGACCTACTCTAGCTAGCTGAGTGGCAAGTTGAAGGAGGACCCTCTGGAGCAGAGTTCTGGCAAGTGTAAAAGGTGTGCCCACTCTTAAGGGCCGAAAAAAAAAACAGACCGAGGCTCAGACAAATGGAGACACTTCTGGTGATCACCTCATCTACTGGGAGAATGATCTCCTTTATGGTGAGCCTTAAATTGCTCTCTGCTCATTTTTCACCTACAACCGCCTTTAATTCCCTTTTGATAGGCTTACCCTCTGTAGTTTTAAAACTTGTTGAAATTTTGGGGAAATATGCTCTCCACTGCTGGAGCTCTGCCCCAGGAGGGGATGCTGTTCCAGTCTGTTATTGTTTGGGGGACAGTCAGTCAGGTGGATGGAGTTGGAGCAGAGTAGAGCTCTTCTCCTTTACAATGCCACTCACAGCGGGGACGTGCCTATCAGCGCCCATCCTCTGCCATCCGGGGCCTGGAGCCAGTTATGCTACCCAACATCTTGCATATTCCTCTGGTGAGCTTAGGCAACAACTTACCACAGCTTATCAACAGGATCATACCACTACTCAATGCCTGGTGAATCTAGAGAAATTGAGGGGTACATCCTTGTGGTAAACGGGACCGCCCGCGATCTGAGCGGCGGTCCCGCCATGCACATTATGATGCCCCTGCCACACTGGCGGGCTCATCATGCATTTTTAACATTGCGGCGGACGGTGCTTACACCAGCACCCGCTGCAATGTGAAAAATGCATGTCATGCATTTGCATACACAAAGCGACAGGCACAGCGAGGTGCCTGCCGCATTGTGTATGCAAATGCAGGGGGGTACCACAGGTACCGCCCATGTGCAACCCCACTTTGCCTTTACCATGGGAGCCTGCAACGGGCCCCCAAAGTAAAGACCGCATGCGTTTCCGTGGTGGCATTGCCGCCACGGAAAGGCATCTGACGAGGGCCATCATAATATGGCTGGCGGTGTCAGATAGACACCGCCACTATATAAACCCTTTTGTTTCCGTCTGCCGCGGTCCTCCCCCCCCTAGTGATAGGGCGGGGGAAATGGGTGGCAGGCGGGCAAGGATGTCGGGCGAATCACCAATGCCCGCATGGAGGTGGTGATCCGCCCGACATCCTAATAAGCCCCTAAGTATTTCGAGCACATTAACCCCAAGCGAGAATGCATACACAACCTCTCTCAGCGATTTTCAAGGACACCTACTCCTTCCCAACCACTTCCTAATCTCTTACTCAAACACTAGATCAATGGTTAAACATCAAATTGAAATTTATCAGTTCTTAGACTTGGAGATTTCAGATATATTATTTTTTAACCAAGAACTGGTTAACAACTGAATCAGCCCCTGACATTCTTATGACTCTGCAAAATTTCAGCGCTCCATCCATCATCTCCTTGTGTTTGCTGTGTTCGCCATAAGTTGGCAGGGTATGCCCAGACGTGGGTCCCTTGCTCTCTTTGCCACTGGATTCAAGCTAGTCGGACTGATGAAGGGTGTTACCCAGAAACCGGTCCCAGGATGCTTGTTTCGGTTCAGTGAAGACCTGGCTTGGCAGTTCAGACTGGACTGTTCCCATGAGGCACAGGGTCAAGACTGATTTGCATATAGCTGGGTCTGAACTGAGCTGGCGAAGTGAGCTAAAGAACGATGATGGATTCAACTCAGATCTGTGACTGAGGGTGTGTGTCTGAAAATTTTCAGCATGCAATCCATCATCTCCTTGTGTTTGCTTTGGACCACCTAAACAACCGTGCACCAAGTGGCAGGCACCGTGCGGTGCCTACCACATTGTGCAGGGATATTTTACAAATGTGTTTTTTTTGCATTGCAGCGTGTGCCTCAGCCTGCAGCACACGGCGCAATACGAAATATACACATTGCGACCGCCGTGAAGGAGGTCGCATCGAAACATGGCCAGCGGGACCTCCGACTCCTAGGAGGGCAGTCCTGCTTATGCATCGGTGTCCGCTCAACATCATAATAAGGCCTAATGAAACATTTTCCCAAATGGTAGTAATTGATTTTTAATCTGCAGAAATAAAAAAATCAAACAGCTGCTATTGTAAACAGACATATTTGTTTTAAGTAGTGAGGAATCACAAATCACTGTGGCCCTAATTACTATGACTGACACTGTTCCATTGTGGGAACCGACCGATTGTTGTTCAGCAGTTCCAAACACCCTAATACACTGCGACGACACATGGTGTGG
Organism: Lissotriton vulgaris; assembly: GCF_964263255.1. NCBI lineage: Eukaryota > Metazoa > Chordata > Amphibia > Caudata > Salamandridae > Lissotriton > Lissotriton vulgaris. Next base: position 571,985,380 of record NC_141695.1, read on the forward strand.
TCGCAAACTCCCATTTCCCTATGAGAGCTTGCACAGCAGTCAGAAACCAGCCGTAGCACAAGTGCCCATAGAGAAATGGGAATTCCTCTAAATCCCTGCACCATGAGGTTCAGGTATTTATGGGAGGGCACCATAGGTGGACCCCAGACCCCACAGAGCCATGGGGGCCCCCAAAGTTGCTTTCCAACAGGCTGTTCATGTCGGAAAGCTCGACATGAAAAGCTTGTCGGAAACCGACATCATAATCCCAGCGACACAAATGCCATCCATATGGGATTAAGTGCTGCCTCCAACTGGTCAACGGGTTCCTTGAGCCCATCAGAAGCCAGTTAGGCTGACTATCTGGTTTAATCTCTGACCGCCTACATTGTAATTAGGCAGTTGGGCTTCAAACCAAGGATGTTTGTTGGAAAAACTCTGACCTACGGTCGGAGGGTTTCTGACCGACATCCTAATGAGCCCCTATGTCAAATGACAATTCATCTGTGATAGGATTTTTTTTGTAATGATCCTCCAAACTCATCCCAAAATTAGAACACTACGACATATGGTGTTAAGAGCCTACGTTCATATCACAATTCCAACAGCTGGAGAATCTAAATGTTTTGCATTCAATAATCTGAAAGTTGATCATAAACAGTTAAATAGTATAAAGAAATGTGTTTGATAGAGTGAAACAGGTAACTATTTAGATATACTATTCATCCAAATTTTCTTCCATGTGACCTGAAGTGTTGATAAATGTAATTCCTTGTTCCAAAATTATGAGAACATTTTAGTAATGTCCACTTTAATCAAATTTTAGTTTTAAAAAAATCACTGTAAGTGATGATGAAGTAATTGTGTGAAAGAACATTTCAAAATCTGAAGTAACCTTTAGAGAAAAAACTTTGGAAATTAATGAAAGATTGAAGTACATAAGAGCTCATATTTAGAAATATACGATGGCCGCAAGGAAACATTTGCTGTAGTTCATCAAAAGTCAAAAAAGCATTATTATGATAAATAGCTTTTAAATAAAAAATGCTAGCCTGAAACCAAGATTGCCAAAATATAGGCTGTTTAGCTAGCTTGATGAAAGGGTTATACCCGAATGATAAATTTAGGTATGTGAATTCAAAAATTGGAAAATCATATCCAAATCCTCTTATATCAATTTAGTAGATTTTAATATTGCAGATATTTTTAACAAGGCAGATAAATTAGTAGATAGAGTAGGTAGAAGAAATGGCAAAATCAAGCTTTGTACCACAAGCAGCCATGAGGTGAATAAGAAGGATGTGAATATTGAAACCATAAGGAACTCTGTTTTAAAATAGACGCTATATGATAATTAAGGAAATCAGTTAAAACAAAGTCCCCATTGTTATTAGTCATATTTATTTATTATAACACATATGAGGAGAGTTATTTTTCCAAGTAAACTTAGAAATAAGGTTTTCCACTTTTTTTTAAAGTGAAGGGGAAGTTGAATAGGTATCATATTACGCATAATTTCTGATGACAACAGATTGCGAAAAGCACTCCAAGAACAGATAAACAAATTCATGGATCAAAGTTATCAAGATAGCATACTAGATTTCGCAATAGCCAAAACACAATCACTAGATCGAGTCAGTTTACTCAGGCCACAAGTCAAACAATCAACTAATCGGTTGGTATTTGTGTCTAAATTTTCTACTCGATCACATTCGATCAAGAAAATAATTAAGTCCAGATGGGATCTATTACAAGGGATCCCCTTGTAATAGATCTGGTGAACCAGATTTCAACAGGTTATTCAATGAAGAACCTCTCTTCGCATATACCCAGAGCAAAAACATTAAGGGCCTTATTTATGAGGGCCTTGCGCCACCGGTGCGTCACTTTTTGCCATGTTAAAAGTGACGCACCGGCCGTGCAAGGCCTTCATAAATAAGGCCCTAAGTATATACTTTCCACCAAGATATTGAAGAAGCAACAATTCAACGGAATGCACAGATGTTTTAACTGCGTACACTCCAACAACGTCATTGTGGGCAATGTGATTCACCATCCACATTCAGGCAAACCCATCACACTTAAACACAACAGTGATTGCAATTTAAGCAATGTTATACATGCAATCAAATGTCCGTGCGGGTTGCTCTATGTGGGCAAAACTTCGCGTAAAATAAAAATAAGAATCACAGAGCACAAGAACACATTTCGCAGCAAATCAGTCAAAACTTTTTTTGCTTCACATTGATTCGAGAACCACCACACTAATGCTCAACTACAATTCACTATTCTTGAGTCAATGGCATTCACTCAGGGGCAAAACTCAGACAGGATACTAGGACAAAGGGAGGCATGGTGGCTCAAGTTTCTACAGACCTTAGCACCAGGGGGTCTGAATGATAGAATACAATTGATATGCTTTTTGTAAGAATACATGTTTACAATTTCATGTGTTCCCATTAAGTGCTCTTGTAGTTTTGTACATGAATCAGCTGTTTGTTCAAGTAACACATTGGGAATAAGGTTTTTGTCACACACACTGTGTATATGTTTACAATTACTCCCAGATCATTATCATTCTTTCTTTGCACACAAATTTCTACATGATTATCTTTTCTTTTTCTTTTCTGTTCTATAAGCGCAGTCACCTAAATTTTCAGTAAAGCAAAATATTGGTGAAATAAATTTTTATGACCATTAACCATCAAAGATGGAATCTCTCTTGCTGCTTTCTGGATCATCACCAAATGATGATGACGCAAAGCCCTGAAAATCATTTGACGAGGTTTGGTATGACTAGGATTACGATGAGAAGGAATTCTATGAGCCTTATCAATTTCAAAGTTCTCTAGAAAAGCAATATGTAAAACACCCAGTAGGAATTTTCCTAAATACTTTTTGCAGGTATTCCCTCAACATCCATCCTCTGGCAAATTAAAAATACGCAGGTTGTACTATCTATTACAATTTTCTAAGTCAAGCAACAGACTACTCATTGGTATTGCTGTAAAAGGCATCAAACCAGCAATTTGGGATTTATTATCGACTTGCCATAGCATTGCACATATTTTTAATTTCTGATGCAATATTCTCTGTATTGAAATAATTCCTCTAATAAAGTAGATAAAGAAGGTTCCTCAGGCTCCACAATTTTTGACTTGACTGCTGGAGGAACAATATTTTGTTTGTGTTTGTTGCAAGCAGCATGCACATTGTTCCATTCATTTCAATAAATAAGCAACTAACAGTGACAAAAGCATCCTAAAATCTGATAAGAAGGACAAGAGTGACAAGCTCTATAAGAAGAGGCTATTCTGCAGCTAAAACTAACAGCCTGATTCATGAAAAACGGAATCTGCGATTCTCAATTAGCGATTAACTGCGAATCGCAATTGAGAAATCGCAGAACGGAATTCATGATGTTTTGCGATAAAAAAAAGCGATTCGCACGCGGCCGCAAAAGCCGTTCGCGATTATCGATAATCGCAGAAAAATCGCTATTTCCGGCTACATCCGTATTGGATTTGCGATATCGCAAATAGCGATATCGCTAATTGCGAGATCACAAAAAGCGAGATCACAAAATCGCGAGATCGGGAAAACGGAAAGTCGCATTTCGAGCACAGTGATGACATCACAACCAGGAAGCAGCCAGTTCCCACCCCCATTCACCACAGTGAGGCAGACCTCGAGTCAGCAACTGGGAGAGCTCCTGCAATTCTGCTTGAATTACTACTTTAAAACTACACTGCAGCTATGTCTGAGGAGGCAGTTCCTGGGCCCAGCAACACTACAGGGCGGAAGAGAAAGTTAATGTTCTCCGAGCAGGAGCTGGAGCACTTAATAGAAGGGGTGGTGGCGAACCACTCCAAACTGTTTGGGAAGGACTCAAGGAGGGTGCCCGAGCAGGAAACACGCAGGATCTGGCTAGGCGTAGCGTCCACGGTGAACTCTGTGGGTGTGGCCGATAGGTCACTGGACGAACTTAAGAAACGCTGGTACGACCTCCGAGGTCGTGCCAAAGAGAAGGTAGCTGAGAGGCTTGGAGAGTCCCTGGGCACTGGAGGGGGAGGACCTACAGTCCCTCCAAACACCCCCTAGGAGGATCAAGTAGAAGACACGCTGGAGACTGAGGCATGCATCGGAGTGACCAGTCTGGACTCATCCCACCCCACCCAAGACATCCAAGGTAAGTGGCATGAGACTGCGATCCTGTCCCTTATGAATGGCCATGACCATATAGCCTCCCATAATGTTCCATAGTGATGCCATCGTTGCACATCAGGTAATGCCCTAAAGCATTGTGGGACATGTAGTGTGGCCACAATGTAGAAGTACCACAATGCAGCCAGACAGGTTCCAAAGTACGCAAAGCCATAGGCAGTCAGGGAATGTCACCCAGCATGCATGTAGCAACTGCACGTGTGACAGATACATGCAACTAATGAACGTCCACTTCCCCTCACAGGTGGCGCAGACAGCAGCGACAGCGAGAGGCTGCAAATAGATGAGGAAGCACAGGATGAGGAGGAGGTGCCGTCACATACACAGCCTCCAGCCCCTGCCGCAGCAACAACTCCTGCAGCCAGGTCCACCACCAGTGTGCCCCCAGCCTCTGCCACAGCAACTACTCCCGCAGCCAGGCCCACTACCAGTGTGCCCCCAGCCTCTGCCGCAGCAACTACTCCCGCAGCCAGGCCCACTACCAGTGTGCCTCCAGCCCCTGCCGCACCAGCAACGCCTACCGTGACACCACCAGCAGCAGGTGCTTCAACATCAGGGCCCGCGACAGCGAGAACACAGCGGACATCCACTGTGTCAGGCCAGCAGAGCAGGCGTGGCAGGTCTCGCCTGCAGACCAATGCACCTATCACCAGGAGGGGGAATGGACAGCGGCTGGCGAGAATGAGTGTGGAGCGACGCATGCTCCGTATTCATCAGCTGTAGGCACGCCGGCAAGGTGCCATACAGCTTCAGCTATACAACATTGGCCACAATGTGGCCGGTGTGGGGGACCGGATGGACCGCATGACGGCAGCCATGGCAGGTGTGGGGGAGGGAATGGCCCGCATGACTGCAGCCATGGAGGCCAACACTGCTGCAATGACATCGCAGCACAACGCAGCCCGCCGCCGCCACCGTCAGCTACTGACCCGGCTGACGGCCTACACCCGGTCCACTTATGTAATAGGCAATGCCACCTCGCAGTTATCACGCCGGTCCCTTGCGCAGCAGCAGCAGCTCATCCAGTGCTGCGAGGATGTGGCCAGGGTCCTTGAGCACCTGACCACTGCCGTGATAGCTCTTCACCCTGCTCTACCCGCCACTGTTGGGGGTGATGATGCCAGTGAGGGAACATCGAGTGTGAGCAGCCACTCTGCCTCACACGTAGGGGCACTCAGACGCAGCACCAGGCCCACTGCAGGGACACGTGCCTTGAATGTAAATTGATACTTGTATAGCACACTACTCACCCGCAAGGTTCTCAAGGCGCTTGTACGAATACTGCTGTGGAACCCGTCCTGGCTTTCCCTGTGAGGCGTACACTCCTGGGCACCCCCAAGGTGGAGGCCAGGCATCCTTAGTGTTGTGGGGGCCGTTGTGGAGATTAAGCAAGCTATTGCCCAGAGTTGCAGAGTGGGACTCCATAATTGGAATAGGCACCGAGGCGAGAATTATCAGGTCCGTGGAATTTTGAGCCAAAGACCCGCCGAGGCGGGGAATTGAACCCTGGTCCCAGGCCAGACCTCTGCATCAGGGTCTGACGCTCTAGCCATTGAGCCACACTTCTCCATGAGGATGAGCCGCAGAGGCGCTTGGGTGGTTCGGGCAGGAGGCGCACATGACTTCATAGGACTTGTACAGCGCCTTGAGACCCTCTGGGTAAGTAGTGCGCTATATAAATACGATGATTGATTGATTGATTGATTGTACAGGCACAGGCTGAGTATAAGCCTGCCCTGTTCTTTGACACAGCAGTATGCTGAAATACTGTTAGCAATGGCAAGATTGAAACTGGTACCATTATTGTGAACGAAACAATAATATTTAATTTAGCATCACACATTGGCGTTGTGTCATTATTACATTTTGCATGCTATTGTGATTTGTGGGGTGAGGGTAGAGGGTGCACTAGAAACTGTTCATTGTGATGTGGTTGCGACGTCTGTGGCCTTCAGCTGGGTTCTCCCCGCGTGCATGGCGCACATGTGCAGGTGGACAGTCGTCCCCTTCCGATTCACTGCCAGAGATGTCGACAGGTATCCGGCGCTTGGTAGCAATGTTGTGTAGGATAGCACACACAGCCACAATGTGGCAGCACACTTCAGGACTGTAGTACATGGCCCCACCTGTCTTGTGAAGTATGCAGAATCTGCTCTTCAGTAGGCCAAAAGTTCTCTCAATGCAATTCCTTGTGCGTATGTGTGATACGTTGTAACGCCGTTGCTGTGGTGTAGCAGGGTTGAGGTATGGGGTGAGGAGGTATTCACGCAGGGCGTAGCCACTGTCACCTGAATGAGAGGAGCAGAGGGTGAGTACCTGTGCAGCGCAGCTACTTAATCACAATGTGACATTGTGGGCAAAGTGTACTTACCAAGTAGGTGTCCTTCCCCAAAGTCTCCCCTGACCAGTCGTGTGTGGAGGCCGCTGTGCCGGAATATGAATGAGTCATGTGTACTCCCCGGGTACTGTGCCACCTTTTCCGTGATGTATGTCTTTGCATTGCAGACCATCTGGATGTTGAAGGAGTGGTAGGACTTGCGATTGCGGTACATGTACTCCGTAGCAGCAGGTGGGCAAATGTGGACGTGAATACAGTCAATGTATCCTATCACGTGTGGGAAACGGGCGACATTGTAGAATTGTAGCTTGGTCTCATCCAATTCCTGTTGGCTGGTGGGAAATTTGATGTGGTGGTGTAGCTGGGTCAGCATTGCGTCAAGGAAACTACGTAGGCAGCGGGACATGGTGGGCTGGGATATCCCCCCAGCTGCCGCAACTATCCCCTAGAAGCTCCCAGAGGCCAGGAGGTGCAGGCTACACAATACCTGGACATGTGTTGGGACGGCATTGGTCCGCCTTGTTGGGTGCTGCATCAGGGGGTCAAGGTCCTGTATTAGCTTGATGATCATAGCCCCATTCAGCCGGTACTTTGCGTATATTTGCTCTCTGGTTTGGCCCAGCAGGGTGACCCGCTGGCGGAATATCCTGTCCTGGATTCTACGTCTCCTCCTTGCTGCTCGCTGTAGCCTTCGCCGCCTGACCACCATTTACATTCCTGGCATTGTGAGACTCCTTCTGCTGATGCTGCTTCTCCTTAAGTGTGTTTGGTCAGGCCTGCCCCAGTTACTGATTGGCCAACGGTTTTTCAAATTTTTCTTTTACTATGGGTTTGATGGTTACCACCTGCTGTGGGTTGTCCTTAAATTGCGCCTCGCAAAATGCGATTTTGTGTTTTTTTCGCTATTTGCGATTTTTCATGAATACCGATTGCGAGTAATGTGCGATTTCGCTATTATTTTCGCAGGATCCGTGAATTCTCGCTATTTCCGATTCGCAAATGGTCTCCTGCCGGGATTCTGCGAATATTTTAGCGAATTCGCAAATCTGTGTTTGCGAATTCGCAGATTTCATGGTGAATTCCGATTATGGGAATTGCGCCCGCGATAGCATTTTCACAGCTATTGCGAGCGCAATTTTGCTTCATGAATCAGGCTGCATGTGTGGGTGTGGTTTAGGCCAAAGTCATGTCCTTTTCTGTGAGGAAGACCACCCTCCTGAGAGAAAGCTTTGACAGCAGAACTCTTGTCTGATGGTGAAAGGCTGGAGCGGGAAGAACCCCTGCAAGCCAGCAATACACCATCCAGTAAGAACACCAACACAAAGCTCCTGCTTTACTTAGCCCAGGAGAGCAACTAAACAGGTACAATCTATCTAACAACATAACTTTATTGTTGAAAAATCGGACTTTGCTGAGAGCTATCAAGCGGTGGCTATCTTGTTTCGTGCACTCGCGCGACTTTGCTTTCACTATGTTCTAAGGAAAGAGTACAGGTACTTTAGCACTGGTTAGCAGTGGTAAGGTGCATAGAGTCCTAAAGCCATCAAAAACAAAATTCAGCAAACATACGAGGAAAAGGAAAAATGTTTGGGGAAGACAACACCTAAGGTAGTCGGGTCTAACAGGACAACAGTCTGTGAATGTCCAGGAGGTCAAAAATGTAGAGAGAATCATACTCAGTAGGACATTAATCTGGAATCATGCATTAATCATTTTTTCACCTCTTCTCTTCCCTTTTGTGCAAAAATCATGGTTCCTTTTCTCTTTGTTATTATCTATTTCCCATCGCATAGGGTGTTTTGGATTCGTCTGGTCACCTATCTTAAAGTATGTCTTTGTCGCCTCTACTGAGTTGAGTGTCGATGTCCTGTGGGGGGATATTGGTGCATTGGTTATTCTGAGCCCTCTCCTCTGCCTTTCTTGGCGATCCATTTTCTGAGGTCTCCACGTTGGTATGGTTGGAAACACTTCTCTGAGCTTTCTTCGAACATGAGTGAGGCCAGAGGGTGCTTCATGACGCAGTGAGACATGATGCAGTATGTTCGAAGGAAGTTGTGGAGTCCCCATTCAGATTATTTGTTCTGGTCTAGGCTGATTTTGAGTACCTTTGTGGTGGCGCACATGGACTGTTCCACATCTCTGTTGGCTTGATGCCACTATGGGGTTATGCGTTGATGACTTATGTGGAGACCCTGGAGGTAATCCTTGAATTCTCTTCCTTGAAACGGGTCCATTGTCAAACCTGATGACAGTCAGCAGACCAAAGAGACAAATGTTTTTTCAAATGCAGGCATTGTATGGTTACTTGATGGTGATCTCACAAGCTCAACTACAGGGAACTTGGAGAATGCTTCCATAAAGACAAGTCTGGGAAACTCCCACAGTCTATGCTGACTGGCATCCAATGCGCAGTACTAGGGTGCTCAAAGATGATGGAAGCAGGCCTGTCTTTCTTCACCATTGAGCTGACGTGTGAGGTACTAGGTGACTAGTGTGTCTACATGGGTATCCATCCCAGGAAACCTTAGGTTTTCCCTCAGTCTGGACTTACTGTTTGCTGTGTCATGATGGCCTAGGTATGCCAATGAAACCACAACATCTTGCATGCTTCTGGACACTACAGTCCTTTTTTTTTTTAAGGACCATCCCCTCGTCTATCACAATTCATTCCGCTCGGACCCACCACAGCTTTCTGAGGGTGCCATGGGCCATTTACTCTAACTTGCTGACCATCAACTTGTTCTGTCAGATGTCTTTAATTGCTTTGTTGAGACAAATATCATGCATCAATGCCTATAGGAACTCTAAGAGGGTGAGAGCTTGCAGCCATGCTGTCTGAGAGACGAACTTGACATACTGTTCTGTGGCTTCTGTCTGCAGTGCTGCCTCAATAGCTTTGAGTTGTGGGTGCTGGGAGAAGAAGCTCGCCAGGTTCTCTGATCCTGACCTGCAGTATATGTCAAATAGATTTTCATGTATTCGGATGACCCCCTTTTTGTGCAGGATAATGGGTGCTGGAACGTACCCCGGGATAGGTGCACCAAGGGCTTGTGGCCTGTCATTCCTCTGAACTTTGGACTCATAAGGTACAGATGGAAATGGGCACAGCCCCACTTTATTGCAAGGGCCTCCCTCTCAATTTGAATGTTTCTTGTTATAAAGCCTGACAGCACCCTGCTGGCGAAAGTGACCGCCCCTCACTAGTGTTGGTGTTGCTTGTGCACCAGCACTGCTCCAAGGCTGATGTCTACTAGAAGTTCCATTTGCAGGGCAGGATTGAAGTACACCTTGGTGATTACAGGAAGTGGGGCAGCCATGATTTTCCAAAATGTCTCTTCTTGAGCTGTGCCTCATTCTCTTCTCGACTGTGCTTTCATTAGGGCGCTTAATGGTATTCTGAGTGTGGCTAGATCAAGGATGAAGCAACCACAGTAGATTGTCATACCGAAGACGCTTCTAACTTGTGTGACTGTTGACTTATGTACGCAGATTTCTTGGGGTCTGCGCTTTTTCTTTCTGTTAAGAAGCTTTGGTCAATGAATGAGCCCTTGAATTAGTTTACAGAGACTCTTCTCTCTGCCATCCTCTACAGTATGTAAATTATACAGCTGTGCTCTCGCAACTACAATAAGGTGTCACACAATTGAGTACAATAACAAGTATGAATAAATTAACAGAAGCAGATTCTTTAGTGTGTTTCTTGTCCCAGCAAGGTGATGATTTATTGTGTCCAGACTTGAGGAATGTCACAATATGCCGACACGTGTTTCGTCGTGTGCCGTTGAGTCAACACGACTCTTCAGGGCTGGTGGTACAAAAATAGCGTATGCATGTTCAGTAGTGCGTCATATCACTGTAATAAACTGCATATGGTGACAAGAAGTGCATCACACATGCAGTGGTGATGTGCGTATCCAGTCGCACGTAGTGGGTGTGATGGGTGATGACGCTCGAGATACTGAAAGTGTGCCACTCCAAGGAAGTGAGTGGTTTTCCTTGAGTGGTGGTGCCATGGAGGTGAGGTGTAGTGGTATTAATGTTAAAATTGTGGCAAGCGTTGGTGCACACACGGTGGTCCTGCATTCCGAAGGTTACAGAGTGTCAAAATATCATGGTGAGAGCAAACTAAAGTGAAGTTTATAAAAGTTGTGAGTGACAAGTTCATACGGGAGTGTGTAAGTATAATTCATAGTTTAAGAAGATCGGTGGTATCTAAAGTGACTTAATGAGATACATGCTCTCTCTAAGCGGTTAAGTAATTACCTTTAGACTCAACTCCTGGATGTGGGTTAAGAATAGTCTGGAAATTATAGTAATGTTCTACGTGGGTGGATTAGAGAGAGACTAAAAGGCGAGAAGAGAAGAACAAACATCGTCAGGAAGGCATAAAAATGAGGAATGTGCGAGAACATCTCAGTGGATGGCTAGAATTAAAGTTATGAGATCGACAAGGAGACTAAGTGGAAAGTATCCTTACCACTGAGTTTTTCAGATTAAAAAAAAAGTAGGTAAGTAGGGGTGGAATATCCAGTGGAGTCAGAAACGAGATTACGTTCTATCCGCTATGTTCCGCCCTATTAGGAGTGTCAGAGTCTTCAAGATTTAGCGCTATGGTAAAGGGATAAATTAAAATACCAGGATCATTGGACTGAAAGTAGCATATATTGCGTCAAACTGTATAACATTCATGGTGTAATAAGTGGAAAATATCGGTGGGTAGCGAAAACGTTCTGTACCTGAATACGGGTGCGTTTCAGGCAGTAACCGGGAGGGGATCCATCAATCGGAAAACATCTAAAAACGGGTTCGTTTTCTCAGTTGGCGGTGTGCTGTAAAAGTTTGAAATTAACAAGCACGCATTAGAGATGCGGAAGTAAGATCGCGTGGGCTCATTAAATCCATAACACTGGGAATTCAGTTGTTGTGGGGAAAGGGCAAAGACTTACCCGTAGTTTGGTATCCCTCCTCCGTTGGTTCCCGGTAGCCGTCTATCGTGAACGGACACATGACCGGGGGGGGAGGTGTTACTTTGTAGGAGTATAAAAGTATTAAGAGACAAGTTCTTCAAATTAGAGAAACTCAAAAAACAAGAGAACTCCCGTTGGTGGGACCGAGCAACCCTAAAACACTATCTCAAGCTCAAACTGTTCCCCAGAGGACTACGATCCCACATTTTTCCGACTTATGATGATCTAGACCGAGATCTCATGACCAAATGGGAAGACTCACTCAATCAGAATTCCATTACACTCATGGACATTCTCATCGAGAGTGCTGACCGTAAAACCACCAAATTACAGGCAGAAATTTCCATTGTAGAACAGGAGATTAAAGATTTGAACAAACCTGAAGCCACAGTCAAAAACTACACCCTACTAGATGAGATTCTTCTCAAACACCAAACGGAAATAAAGAACAGAAAGGCACGTCAGATCAAAAGGGATGAGGCAGACTATAAAAATTGTAGAATCTACACCTTTGATCGTAAATATGATTCCCTGATCCCTAAACCCAAAGCAGGCCCACAGTCAGGCAGAACCACAACCACCAGTTCTGTTAATTCCAGCACCACCTCACTGAGCTCTACTGGGCTCAGTGACATTGAAAATGAAATTCTAGCGAGTTCAGAGCCCAACAGTTCAACCTTTTTTTTAGAAATGGAACGTGTGAGGAAAGGCAACAGGACACAGCCACCAAGAGCCGCTGTAGACCCAAACCCCACAGGGGCAAACGCAGGAACAAGCGAAGACTATCGCAGGAAACTGAGGTCAGGGACACAGAAGAATTAGCCACACCAGATGACAAAGTACAAGTCATTAATTTGTCCTCATTTCCCTTGACACCAGAGATGGTCTCCCTACTGAGTAGAGGCCTGAACTTTAATCCCTATGCCACCGGTGACATGTGCCAAATCAAGATTGATGTCTTTAAATTCATTCACAACCTCAAATTAAAAAAACATTTTGCTGGATTACAGAACAGGCAGAGTCAACCTAGACACATTCCAAATGTTTTTGATGATGTTTCTTTGACCATTAAAGATGTGCAATCTACACACTTGCTTCTTTCTTTAACAGATAGGGAAGACAGTCCTCTTGAAATGGAAAGATTACTAGAGGAGCTTGATGTTGAGACCGATTACAGTATGGCGAGTGGCTTGAAAAGCAAATCTAAATGGACACCCACGTTACCAGGGGGTAATGTGATTGATAATTTTCACAGACATGTTCTTGAGGATCTCAATAGAACCAACACCAAGAACTTAAACACTAAGTTTAAATATAAAGACAACTTAACCTTAGGGGAAAGGTTAGCACTTTCCACTTTAAGCGATAATCCCAACATCATCATCAGGGAGCCAGACAAAGGGGGTAATGTGGTGGTCATGGATCTGATCGACTACAACAACGAGATCCAAGGCCAACTCAATGATGACTCATGTTATGAGTTACTCAATCATAACCCCATTGGTCCACTAACACTTCTAATCAATGGACTCTTACTTAACTGGAAACAATCTGGTCTTCTGGATGACAATGAGTACCTGTACCTCAAAGTCTTCAGACCCACGTATCCGTGGTTGTATACGTTACCCAAAGTCCACAAGAATCTACCGTTTCCTCCAGGAAGACCGATAGTATCGGGGATTGGAGGTCCCACCGAAAGAATCGCAGAGTATGTGGATCTTTTCTTGGGGCCTCTGGTCAAAAATCTTCCGTCTTACATACAAGACTCCAAACACATACTGAGTATCATGTCAGACATGGAGTGGCAACGAGACACCATATTAGTGACCTTGGATGTGGTGTCTCTCTACACCAGCATCAATCCTGTACTAGGTTTAACAGCCATCACCAAACTTTTATCTAACCGACCGGCTTCACTCTGGGCACACACCAACATGCTACTACATATGATGAAGATCATTCTAGAGAACAACTTCTTTATTTTTGATCGAAAATGGTATCGACAAAAGAAGGGAGTAGCCATGGGCTCCAAATTCTCACCCTCCTTCGCTAATCTCTTCATGGGGGCTCTGGAGGCTGACTTGATTTGGGGCACCAAAGGAATCCAATACATCGACTCCATAGTCTTTTGGGGTCGATACATCGACGATTGTTTTCTGTTATGGTCAGGCTCTGAAGAATTACTTCAATCCTTTTTTGAACATGTAAACAATAATACATGGGAAATGAGCTTTACCATGAGACACAGCCTCACTAGTATGGAGTTCTTGGATCTAGAATTCTACGTGAAGGACAACCGACTACAGTCTAAACTTTTCAGGAAACCTACTTCCTGTAACTCTATACTCCATGCCTCTAGTTTTCACCCTGAGCACCAGTTACGTTCTATCCCATATGGAGAATTCCTAAGAGCTAAACGTAACTGCAGTGAATCCAATGAATTCGAGAATTGTATCTCGAACATGAAAGACAGATTCATAAAGAGAGGGTACTCCAACACATCCCTCAAGATAGCAGAACAAAGGACCAGAACCATCCCGAGACCAGATTGTCTAAAGACACGCACGGAGACAGAGTCCTCCGGACAACAAATCAGACTGATAACAGAATTCAATGCACTCAACCACACTACCAAAAAGAGCTTCAATAAACACTGGAAACTTTTAACAGAGGATCCTGTGCTTAAGGAGTTCCTTCCAGACAGACCTTCCATCCCGTACAGAAAGGGTTTTACTCTGAGGAACAAATTGAGCCCCACAGTTCCCCCAAACACTACAGCACGTGATTGGCTATCCACAAGAGGACTGGGATTCCACAAATGTGTTTTCTGTTCCATGTGTATTTGGGGTAAACATGGCACTACAACTTTCAAGGGTCCGGAAGGGAGAGTGTATAAAATCAAACATAACATCACTTGCCTGACCAAATTTGTAGTTTACATAATCGAATGCCAATGTGGCAAAATTTATGTAGGCAGCACGATCAGGGCACTCAAAGAAAGAATCGCAGAACATATGAGAGCTATACAGAAAAGAGATCCTAGGTACCCAGTAGCTCTACACATAGCTGAATGTCAACCTCTAGAGGATGACATCAAAGTGCGTGTCTTTGGGATCGACATGATTCCCCTCAATATCAGAGGGGGCAACCGAGAATTGACGCTCAGACGTAGGGAGGCCACATGGATCATGCGTCTACAGAGCGTGGAACATGGGCTAAACTACGACCCTGAGCTTCAATACTTTTTGGGTGACTAACAGTTACCTTTTGGGATCCTCCTTTTGGAATACTAATCGTATTTATTGTTTCAAAAACTATTCACCGATAAACCTATATGAAACGACCATATACACCTTTTGATAATTGTCTATACCTTTTGGAATGAGGATGATACCACCAAATGCATATACTGCAATGTGTATAAATGCTTGTTATATTGTTGATTTTAATACATAACTGTCATTTTGGTTTTTTTTCATGATCTATTAGAGCGTTGGCCAGATCAGATAGAAATGAAACAATGTTGAAAAATGTGATAAATAAAGTCACGAATACACAGTAACGGTAATGCACCTTCACCCGACGGAGCACTACTTTATCTAATCAGCTTCTATAAAACTACACCACACTTATGGGCACCGGGTAACATTAGGAGGTAAAAGTCCAACTTCAGCAACCGTTCATCACTAATCCGATCAACAGAACAACGATAAATAGGAACATTCCGTCGATAGCCAATTAGTAGAAACTAGACCACGATAGTCGGTTTATTCATGTTCCACCGAGCGAATAATTAGAACAACAATAATATGGCTAATGTTTCCTATCTCGGTACTACCCATCATCTCCTTCCAAAATATATAGTACTTAGACACACTGATATTCTTTTAATAATATGACAGCACGCGAATACTATGTATTCTGCCTCATCAACTCCCCTTGCCAAGATGGCGGCCACGTTTTGACACACAAACAAACCGACATCTTCTATGTTTAATACTCCTACAAAGTAACACCTCCCCCCCGGCCATGTGTCCGTTCACGATAGACGGCTACCGGGAACCAACGGAGGAGGGATACCAAACTACGGGTAAGTCTTTGCCCTTTCCCCACAACAACTGAATTCCCAGTGTTATGGATTTAATGAGCCCACGCGATCTTACTTCCGCATCTCTAATGCGTGCTTGTTAATTTCAAACTTTTACAGCACACCGCCAACTGAGAAAACAAACCCGTTTTTAGATGTTTTCCGATTGATGGATCCCCTCCCGGTTACTGCCTGAAACGCACCCGTATTCAGGTACAGAACGTTTTCGCTACCCACCGATATTTTCCACTTATTACACCATGAATGTTATACAGTTTGACGCGATATAAGCTACTTTCAGTCCAATGATCCTGGTATTTTAATTTATCCCTTTACCATAGCGCTAAATCTTGAAGACTCTGACACTCCTAATAGGGCGGAACATAGCGGATAGAACGTAATCTCGTTTCTGACTCCACTGGATATTCCACCTCTACTTACCTACTTTTTTTGAATCTGAAAAACTCAGTGGTAAGGATACTTTCCACTTAGTCTCCTTGTCGATCTCATAACTTTAATTCTAGCCATCCACTGAGATGTTCTGGCACATTCGTCATTTTTATGCCTTCCTGACGATGTTTGTTCTTCTCTTCTCGCCTTTTAGTCTCTCTCTAATCCACCCACGTAGAACATTACTATAATTTCCAGACTATTCTCAACCCACATCCAGGAGTTGAGTCTAAAGGTAATTACTTAACCGCTTAGAGAGAGCATGTATCTCATTAAGTCACTTTAGATACCACCGATCTTCTTAAACTACGAATTATACTTACACACTCCCGTATGAACTTGTCACTCACAACTTTTATAAACTTCACTTTAGTTTGCTTTCACCATGATATTTTGACACTCTGTAACCTTCGGAATGCAGGACCACCGTGTGTGCGCCAACGCTTGCCACAATTTTAACATTAATACCACTACACCTCACCTCCATGGCACCACCACTCAAGGAAAACCACTCACTTCCTTGGAGTGGCACACTTTCAGTATCTCGAGCGTCATCACCCATCACACCCACTACGTGCGACTGGATACGCACATCACCACTGCATGTGTGATGCACTTCTTGTCACCATATGCAGTTTATTACAGTGATATGACGCACTACTGAACATGTATACGCTATTTTTGTACCACCAGCCCTGAAGAGTCGTGTTGACTCAACGGCACACGACGAAACACGTGTCGGCATATTGTGACATTCCTCAAGTCTGGACACAATAAATCATCACCTTGCTGGGACAAGAAACACACTAAAGAATCTGCTTCTGTTCATTTATTCATACTTGTTATTGTACTCAATTGTGTGACACCTTATTGTAGTTGCGAGAGCACAGCTGTATAATTGTTGTATAGTCTTTGACTTTTTAGACGGTTAAGGGTGTTTTTCCGCCTGCTCTTTACGCACTACACAGCAACCATTTTGTAACTATACACAGTAACATAGAAATTGAGGCAGTGCGCCCTTGATATCGGAGCTTTAAAAACCCCTAAGCAGTTTACTTCAATCTCATCAGATAGGGTGCCTCCACGTTACAAACATAACTGTCGTTCTCACCCATTTTTCCTTACTTGTCCATCACACTATGGACAGAGACAAGGCAGCAGCAGATCTCTTTGATAACCTGGCCAAAGGCATGCCCACACACCAGGCATCGGCCACGGCAGGTCCTGCGCACATAGAGGGTTTAAGAGACAAGTTCTTCAAATTAGAGAAACTCAAAAAACAAGAGAACTCCCATTGGTGGGACGGAGCAACCCAAAAAACACTATCTCAAGCTCAAACTAGTGACGTTCCGTGACGATTTGAACCTGTGTTTTCAACATTGTCGTAAATACATAATTTTGGTATCAGTGAACCGCAAATGATCCATTTAGTATATCCTGGTGTTTTCGCTATGCTATGAGCAAGAGCACTCCTGTTACGAGCACATTTCTGATCTACCCATGGCATCCATCTTAGATCACGGAAGCCATTTTGTGTTTCTTGCCCTCACATAGACAATGGACACGCAGTGACCTCTTTCACTTAAGGACACGTAGGCTTTAGCCGGAGATTCACCCTGCTAGTGACACGTGCACCTTAGAACAGAACACGCCATGGCTACATGACTCGACAAAAGTTGCCTCCTCTGCCTGAGGCCAGTCCTGCTATACTGGTTCTCGTGTTCTGGGCCTTTATTAGGGGGAGGTAACAAAATTTACGATGAGGCGGTCCGGCTCTTGAATGAAAAGTTGACATAAGATTATGATGGAACAGTGGGAACCCCTCGTTCGTAATGTTTTGACATCAGATATTGTTGACGATTCCTGTGCAACGCCAAATATTTATTGTTTAAGATACAAAGGTTTAGGAATGTCCCAACATGTAAAGAATTTGCCCGAAGCCCAATATTTAGTATATAAGGAGCAACCCTCTTTGTACAAATCAAACAGGCTCCTAGACACTGCCCGTGTGTAGTTTCTGTGACTTCTGTGTCCCTGCAGTAATAAACCTTTGGTCTTTGACGCCACCATCGAGAAGCCCGTGTTTCTGTTTATTTGTGCACCGAGACAGGTAGAACTCCGGGGTCTTCGGGTGTTGTCCATGACACCTCTGGACGGAACCAAAAAGTCCAGAACTCCAATTGGCCCCCAACGTCGGGCGACGTCATTCGGTACCGGTCCAAAAGCCTGAAGAGTTCGAGAAGCTTCGTGTGAAGATTCCTGAGGGAGGCGCCCCACTTCATCGATCCCGGCATATCGCAAAAGTGGCCAGACGTTCTCTTCCACGAGGGTTCCCGTTCGGACGGCTGCAGTGGTCCGTTGCCTTGACCGTCGCCCTGTCTTGGACCCGAGGTGCAGTCCTTAGTACGGCGAGACGTGACGGGTTTCTCCTTGGTGACGTCTTCAGTGCCTCAGTTAAGTATTAAGTGGTTGCTAGTTGGTTATCTCGTAAGGGTTGTTCCTGTTAGGATAAAATCCTTTTTAGTTCTTGGTTTGGTTTGGTTTCGTAAGATTATCACTGGTTGTTCTAGTTACGATAATCATTTGGTTTAGTTTTGGGTATCGATACATTTGTTCGCTTTGGTAGGCCTAAGTTCTTGGTTCGAGTGCGCACCTTTGTTTGTGTTTTTGTCTGTTCTGTGTTCCGGGTTATAAAATGGTAAGTCGGAAAAATTATATGTTGTCGTGTTTTGGTTGCAACAGTGATTCCCGGTTGGAGGACTCATGTCTGGTTCCACCGATTGGAACTCCTCTTTATGATCTGTATTGTAAGTTTGGAGTGGGTCCTATATCTTATAATTAGGTGTGGGTCCGATATACGCAGAAAGACGGTGTCCTTAGTTGGCCACTGCATGGTAGTTTTGAACCCCAAGTTCTAGATAATTTGGAAATGAAATTGTTTAAGAAGAAAGCCCGGCCGGCAATGTTTGATTCTCTTCGTTATTGGCGAAAATAATCTAAACAGAGAGAAATTAAAAAGTTGAAGAAAGAACAGAAAGAGCAAGAGTTGACCTTAGAACAGTCTGCTAAGCAGCTGCAACTCAACGAGTCTGAGAAAGCAATGGAGGTGGCAAATAGAGAGCGTAATTTAGCGATAGACAAGTGCTATCCTGCCTTGCCATCGAGTACAGCTAAGATAGTAGAGGACCCCGAAAACGATCCTCTGTTGTCTTACTTGTTACGGTCACCCCCACCGTATGCACAGGGTGCTACAGCTCCACCTTTACCGAATGTTCAATTACCGGTTGCTGGACAACCTGGTATTCCTGCTCCTGCTCCCCCGAATCAAGCTCCTGTACCTCCTGTGGTCAATGTTAATGTTCCTTCGGCACCCCCTCTTCTAGGGTTGCCGGCTTCTTTACCTATACCTGTACCGCTTACACCTGCTATTTCACAGGCTACTTTGCTTACTACTCCTACTGTTCCTGTCCTATCTGTCCCAACCGCTACTTTATTTTCTGCTTCTGCTAGTGTTATGACTCCGCTTTCTGTTCGTCGGAGAATCACTGATTCTGTCTCTAATATTCTATCTCCCTTCTACAAAACTTTGATTAAAACTCCTGCCTCTGACTCTGTGCAGAGACGTAGTCAGTTTACCAGTACTGAAGAACGGGGAATATTAGATTCTACAGCTCTTAGATGGATTTCGAAAAGTGGAAGATATAGTACTAGAGATGTATTAGATACATTTATGCAATGGAAGGAACCGACACAAAAATATGTGTTCGATGAAATGTGCTCCCTTTTGCGTGAGGAATTGGAAGAAGATGACTCTGAATCAAATCTAGAAGAATTAATTAATGTTCAGAAAGAGTTTGCTGCTGGTATGATAGTTGGTCAAAATATAAAAGAAGCGATGGAACTGATTTTAAGTTATAGGAATGATCCATCCCTTCGTTCACCGAGGGATTTAGAGAAACGTAGTACAAAGCAGAATCGCCAATATCCAATGAGGGAGGTTCCTCCAATTTGGCGCGAAGCTGTGCAAGCTGATGTACCGAATGGTATTGCTGCCGCTCCGGCCCAATTCCAGAGAGTGTGGATACATATTCCGTGGAAGCGAGCCGAAGTGTTAGCAGTGAAACAGGCCTTGCCTGATCCACGTAAAAATCCAGCCGGATATTACAAAGAGTTAGCGCAGACAGTTGAAGCTTGTGTGATGAATTTAGCGGACATTGACATGTTATTCGGGAATGTAGTTCCACAACCAATTTGGGCTAAAATTCGTAAAGAAAATCATCCAGTTGCTCTAGGTGGTGATTGGGCAGCTATAATTGCAGCGGATGGTCAACAAATAGGTGGTTCCAAACCCAAACCTCTAATTGCTGATTTACCAGGTAGAATAATTGAATTAATGAAGACTCTGATGCCAGCATTGCGCGTTAACTGGGATAAATTGTCCGCATGCAAGCAAAAAAGGGACGAAAGTGTTTCAGACTTTTTCACAAGGTTTGAAGGGACTTTCGTAGATCATAGTGGTCAGGATATGAGTACTGAAGGGGGACAGAGATTATTTGTTGATAAATGTGTGCACAATCTGTAGCCAGAGCTTAGTAATAAATTGAAAGATTCCGAGAGTGCGTGGGCTGTCTCTACGACTGCGCAAATACTTGCAACTGCTCAGTACTATGAAAATAGGGATAAAGAGGAGAAGGAAAAGTCAGAGAAGAAGACAAAAGATTTAAAAACTAAAGTTCTTTTACAGCAAGCGTATCCGCCTCGCACGAATCAGACTAATACACAGCAGGGGTCATATCAAAGGACAGATTATAATTCTCAGAGACCGCAATACCAGTGGAATCAGTGTGCATATTGTAAGAAGGAAGGCCATTATAAGAATGAGTCTCCAGTCTTAGCGCAAAATAATGCTGCGGAGGCTCAGAGAGGTCGTGGTGGTTATATGCAAAATTCTAGGGGTCGAGGACGAGGTGCTATGCCTCCACAAACGAACCATCGCCCTTCTAATAATTTTGATCAGCGAAATGGACAGTCTGCTCAACAAAATAGATCTCAGCGGTATCATGTTGAAGACTATTGTGAAATTGGTGAAACATTTCAGCAGAGTGAATACTAGGACAGCCATGGACAAAGAGAGGGAGTAGTATCAGTTCCAGAAGATCAGAGTGGGCCTTATGTCGCAGTAGCAACATCAGGTGTAGTCGAACCATTTCTGTTGGATACTGGTGCAGCAAAAAGTTCTATCATACATGAGAAACTCCCTGGCGCACCTTTGTCTGGCTTAACAAATGTTTCTGTAGGTTTTTCAGGCGCCCCTGTTTACAACCCCGTATCTGGTCCTTTGTCTATTTCTGTTGGGCCCCGTCAATTGAAAGCACCCTTAATTTTGACGACAGGTTGTAATGAAAATCTGCTTGGTTTAGACTTGTTAAAACGCCTATATGCGACATTGTACTGTTCTCCGGAAGGAGTACAGCTTACGTTGGGTAAAAGAATCACCTCCCCGATGTACTTGTCGATGGATGCGCTCCCACCAGAGCTGCGTTCTCTCCCTGATACTCTTTGGGCGACTGGTCCTAACGATGTAGGTCTTTTAGAAATTCCACCCTATGTAGTCACTCTGAAATCGAATGTAAGAAACAAAAGGACGAATTGATCTTAAAGACACTCCGTTGTCAGATCCAGATGGCACGTTATATGTTGATGGGTCTTGCTTTAAATTGGAGAATGGTGATGTGACTGCTGCTTATGCAGTAACGACTTTGAGTACGATCGTGGAGACTGCAAGAGTGAGTCAGAATTCTGCCCAAGCTGCGGAATTAATTGCCCTAACAAGAGCGTGTGTTTTAGCTAAGGGAAAAAGAGTGAATGTGTTCACAGATAGTCAGTACGCGTTCGGCGTGGCCCATAGTTTTGGCCGTTTGTGGAAAGAAAGAGGTTTCATTACGTCCCATGGGACTAAGATCCAACATGGTCAGCTAGTTAACGACTTGTTGGAATCTCTAACCTTGCCGACTGAAGTTGCGATTGTGAAGTGCAGTGCTCATAAAGCAATCACGGATGATGTTGGTCGTGGGAATGCTTTTGCTGATGAGACCGCTAAACAGACAGCTAGAAATATGATGAGTAGAATGTATGTTGCAACGTCTGCAAGATGGATTTCTGAGTCTGGAATGTGTGAGGACACAGTGGAAAGTGTGAAAGAAATTCAGAAAGAGGCGACTGAGGAGGAAAAGCTTGCATGGAAAGAGAGTACGGGTAAATTGGACTCGAGTGGGTGTTGGATTGATTTGTCGGAACAACAGCGTTGGATGTTGCCTGATGCGTATGTGCTTGCAGTAATAACGATGGCACATGGAGCAGCGCATATCAGTTCTAAAGGGATATGTAAGATGTTGGCTCCAGTCTGGAAGAATGATGGGATTAGCAAGTGTGCAGAGAGAGTGGTGAGAAATTGCATGGTATGCCTGATGCATAATCCTGTCAAGGGAATCCCCACACCCGCTGGTCATTTCGCTCCTCCTTCTTGTCCCTTTGAAGTGATTCAGTTAGACTTCATTCACATGGATCGTTGCAACAATTTAAAGTACGTCCTAGTGGTAGTTTGTGTTTTTTCCAGATGGATCGTAGCATATCCACTGAAGGACAATACTGCCCTGTCCACTGCCAAAATCCTTCTCAAAGAATATTTCCCCAGATATGGCATGCCACGGATTGTATGGTCAGATAACGGAAGTGAGTTCGTAGGGAAAGTTATGCAGAGTGTGTGTGCCGGTTTAGGGATCAAACAAAAGTTCCACAGTGCGAATCATCCCCAGTCTGCTGGTTTAGTTGAGGGCTATAATGGCACCCTCAAGCTGAAACTTGCTAAAATACAAGCATCCACGGGTTTGCCCTGGCCAGATGCACTACCTTTGGCTCTGTTATCCACGAGAGCGACTGTACATTCTAGAGTAGGGCTTAGTCCATATGAAATAGTGTTCGGTCGTCCCGCCAATGTTTGGGGGGTGCCTAGGCCAAAAGAATTCAGACAACTGGAATACCCAATGTTAATTGATTACCTTTTCGACTTGACTGCTAAATTGAGTCTTATTCACCAACAGGTTTTCGATGCATTGCCAAAGCCACCGGAGAGTCCAGGTCATCAGCTGAAACCAGGAGACCAAGTAGTAGTTCGTAATTTTGCAAGGACGAAAAATCTTCAACCCAGATTCGTCAGCCCATACCAGGTGTTGTTAGCGACGAGAACTGCTATTCGTGTGGCTGGACGAAAAAACTGGATTCACACAACACACGTCAAACGTGTGCCCCTGCCACTTCCTTACGACAACTGGGTGAAGAAAGGAATCGGTACCTCTGAAACGGAACAAACACCCAGGTTTATCCCTTTCAGCGATGCAGAACTAATCACTGACACATCGAACTCTGACTCTCCTCCTGAAACTGCTCTTTTGAACTCTGAACATTTGCCATCTGCATCAAAAGAACATTTGCCATCTGCGAACGTGAACATTGCAACGTCGGCTGAAAATACATTGTTTCCAGATCAACCAGCTCCTGCAAAACTGAGATACAATTTACGATCTCGCAATATGGACAAATAAAGCAGGAAACTGCCTATTTTACACATTTGAATTGTGATACATTGCCTCCAGCCAGGAAGTTTGCTAATACTTTGTATTGTTTTGTTGTTTTAAAATTGCCTTGCCGTCTGGGTAGCCGTAGGGTCGTGGCTGTGTGCCTAGTTGAATCTGCGGGGGTCAGACACAAGGTCGATCTTTCTGTTAGTTCTGGGAACTCCCAGGGCTGATAGAGGCATTTTCATCTACGTACACATCATCAGTGGTCGCGAGCGGATTGTAGAAGATGGAGCTTCCTGAGCTGCAACGAGAGAATGTAATTTATGTTCGCAGAAATAGACTGTACAGAATTCTTCACAGCAAATGCTTTCTAATGCAATGTGCAGTTACGTTTTTGATTGTTTTAATAACGTTGGTGGGTGGAATCGTCTTTGGTGTGCATTTCATTTTTACGCCGGTAACAACTATAGTACCTCCCCTTGATCCTGCTACTTCTACCGTTTCTTCTATGCATTCTTTTCACTCGTTTCCTGAACACGAGCAAGCTCGACGCTCAGAATTTATTAATAACACTTTTGTACAGCTCTTGCATCAACACCAACTGGTAGTTAACACTACAGACTGCTGGGTGTGTGGCTTGATACCCCACACTATGGATAAAGGCATTCCCTATCTAGTCTTGCCTTTTAGCTACAATGGATCATTTCAGGCCTTCCAGACCATTTTTGCCTATGCCCTTGAGACCTATCCTCCGCGTCCACCACGTTCCACTAAATAGAACTCAGCCAACAAAGCTTTAGTCCAGGGAATTATTGACATGATTAAAGACGTCAATAATACTCCATCCTACCCTAGAGATGAATTAAGGGTATATTTGAGTTGGAACTCCACAGAGTATCGCCTTAGTTTGGGAGAAAGCAAACGTAAAAGCTCCACTCCAGTCTGGGTCGTGCCTCACCGAGGTCAAGTCTGTTTGCAAGGAAATGGGAGAAATCCGAGAGCTCAGCTAGGGAGGAGTGAGTGTGTTGAGACTTACGTGTTTCCGTCTAACTCTTCCCCTGCCTTCCTTACTGCTAGGGGTACCTACTTCATCTGTCAAGACAGAGCGTATACATGGCTGCCTGCTGACTTTTCAGGTTCATGTTATATTGCTCGATTGTTGCCTCCAACGTACACTGCTTCTTCAGATTATCACAAGACCAGAGTAGCAAGAGGTGTTTTCAGCAAGGAAGATACCGCTGGTCAGGAAGCTGGAGACTTCTTCAAAGATTTCCTTCCGTTTTGGGGGCCTATGGCCAATAGTAGAAACCTACGTCAGCTAACACGGGTAGTTGAATCTACTATTACAGAAACTGCTGGTGCCCTTAGTAACTTGACAGCTGAGCTTCAAGCGGATCGTCTCATGACGTTGCAGAACCGTATGGTTCTAGACGTAATACTTGCAGATCGAGGTGGGGTATGCAGAATGATCCAATCGAGCTGCTGTGTTTTTATTCCCAATAATGCTCCGACTGTCTATGAAGCGATCTCTAAGCTACACAAGATTTCCGACTCTATACACGTAGACAAGGGAAACTGGTCCTTCATGGAGTGGTTTTGGACTCTGCTATCAGCGTGGGGATGGAAGGTTCTGATGGTCATTGGTGTCATTCTAGTATTTCTATTGTCATGCTGCCTGATTATCCAGTGTGGTCCCGCTTTGTGTAGTCTCTGTGCTGCAACTTGTTTCAGAAAACCACCTGCGTTTGGAGAAATGGCGCGAGAAAGAATGATGATACAACAACATGTCACTGACCTGATGAGCATAGAGATGGACTCAGACATAGAGTAATTGCCTAGGTAAGGGCAAAAGGAGGGTCTGAGGTTCCGTGACGATTTGAACCTGTGTTTTCAACATTGTCGTAAATACATAATTTTGGTATCAGTGAACCGCAAATGATCCATTTAGTATATCCTGGTGTTTTCGCTATGCTATGAGCAAGAGCACTCCTGTTACGAGCACATTTCTGATCTACCCATGGCATCTATCTTAGATCACGGAAGCCATTTTGTGTTTCTTGCCCTCACATAGACAATGGACACGCAGTGACCTCTTTCACTTAAGGACACGTAGGCTTTAGCCGGAGATTCACCCTGCTAGTGACACGTGCACCTTAGAACAGAACACGCCATGGCTACATGACTCGACAAAAGTTGCCTCCTCTGCCTGAGGCCAGTCCTGCTATACTGGTTCTCGTGTTCGTTGGCCTGATCATGATTAGGCGGCCGAAGCTGGGAGCCTTGCCCATTTACGACCCACAAACATCTCTTATCCTGCTTTTCTATCTTCTGCACCTGGCTCTGCTCCTTTCCTTCTGGGCCTTTATTAGGGGGAGGTAACGAAATTTACGATGAGGCGGTCCGGCTCTTGAATGAAAAGTTGACATAAGATTATGATGGAACAGTGGGAACCCCTCGTTCGTAATGTTTTGACATCAGATATTGTTGACGATTCCTGTGCAACGCCAAATATTTATTGTTTAAGATACAAAGGTTTAGGAATGTCCCAACATGTAAAGAATTTGCCCGAAGCCCAATATTTAGTATATAAGGAGCAACCCTCTTTGTACAAATCGAACAGGCTCCTAGACACTGCCCGTGTGTAGTTTCTGTGACTTCTGTGTCCCTGCAGTAATAAACCTTTGGTCTTTGACGCCACCATCGAGAAGCCCGTGTTTCTGTTTATTTGTGCACCGAGACAGGAAGAACTCCGGGGTCTTCGGGTGTTGTCCCTGACACCTCTGGACGGAACCAAAAAGTCCAGAACTCCACTAGTCCCCAGAGGACTACGATCCCACATTTTCCCGACTTATGATGATCTAGACCGAGATCTCATGACCAAATGGGAAGACTCACTCAATCAGAATTCCATTACACTCATGGACATTCTCATCGAGAGTGCTGACCGTAAAACCACCAAATTACAGGCAGAAATTTCTATTGTAGAACAGGAGATTAAAGATTTGAACAAACCTGAAGCCACAGTCAAAAACTACACCCTACTAGATGAGATTCTTCTCAAACACCAAACGGAAATAAAGAACAGAAAGGCACGTCAGATCAAAAGGGATGAGGCAGACTATAAAAATGGTAGAATCTACACCTTTGATCGTAAATATGATTCCCTGATCCCTAAACCCAAAGCAGGCCACCAGTCAGGCAGAACCACAACCACCAGTTCTGTTAATTCCAGCACCACCTCACTGAGCTCTACTGGGCTCAGTGACATTGAAAATGAAATTCTAGCGAGTTCAGAGCCCAACAGTTCAACCTTTTTTTTAGAAATGGAACGTGTGAGGAAAGGCAACAGGACACAGCCACCAAGAGCCACTGTAGACCCAAACCCCACAGGGGCAAACGCAGGAACAAGCGAAGACTATCGCAGGAAACTGAGGTCAGGGACACAGAAGAATTAGCCACACCAGATGACAAAGTACAAGTCATTAATTTGTCCTCATTTCCCTTGACACCAGAGATGGTCTCCCTACTGAGTAGAGGCCTGAACTTTAATCCCTATGCCACCGGTGACATGTGCCAAATCAAGATTGATGTCTTTAAATTCATTCGCAACCTCAAATTAAAAAAACATTTTGCTGGATTACAGAACAGGCAGAGTCAACCTAGACACATTCCAAATGTTTTTGATGATGTTTCTTTGACCATTAAAGATGTGCAATCTACACACTTGCTTCTTTCTTTAACAGATAGGGAAGACAGTCCTCTTGAAATGGAAAGATTACTGGAGGAGCTTGATGTTGAGACCGATTACAGTATGGCGAGTGGCTTGAAAAGCAAATCTAAATGGACACCCACGTTACCAGGGGGTAATGTGATTGATAATTTTCACAGACATGTTCTTGAGGATCTCAATAGAACCAACACCAAGAACTTAAACACTAAGTTTAAATATAAAGACAACTTAACTAAAGGGGAACGGTTAGCACTTTCCACTTTAAGCGATAATCCCAACATCATCATCAGGGAGGCAGACAAAGGGGGTAATGTGGTGGTCATGGATCTGATCGACTACAACAACGAGATCCAAGGCCAACTCAATGATGACTCATGTTATGAGTTACTCAATCATAACCCCATTGGTCCACTAACACTTCTAATCAATGGACTCTTACTTAACTGGAAACAATCTGGTCTTCTGGATGACAATGAGTACCTGTACCTCAAAGTCTTCAGACCCACGTATCCGTGGTTGTATACGTTACCCAAAGTCCACAAGAATCTACCGTTTCCTCCAGGAAGACCGATAGTATCGGGGATTGGAGGTCCCACCGAAAGAATCGCAGACTATGTGGATCTTTTCTTGGGGCCTCTGGTCAAAAATCTTCCGTCTTACATACAAGACTCCAAACACATACTGAGTATCATGTCAGACATGGAGTGGCAACGAGACACCATATTAGTGACCTTGGATGTGGTGTCTCTCTACACCAGCATCAATCCTGAACTAGGTTTAACAGCCAAAACCAAACTTTTATCTAACCGACCGGCTTCACTCTAGGCACACACCAACATGCTACTACATATGATGAAGATCATTCTAGAGAACAACTTCTTTATTTTTGATCGAAAATGGTATCGACAAAAGAAGGGAGTAGCCATGGGCTCCAAATTCTCACCCTCCTTCGCTAATCTCTTCATGGGGGCTCTGGAGGCTGACTTGATTTGGGGCACCAAAGGAATCCAATACATCGACTCCATAGTCTTTTGGGGTCGATACATCGACGATTGTTTTCTGTTATGGTCAGGCTCTGAAGAATTACTTCAATCCTTTTTTGAACATTTAAACAATAATACATGGGAAATGAGCTTTACCATGAGACACAGCCTCACTAGTATGGAGTTCTTGGATCTAGAATTCTACGTGAAGGACAACCGACTACACTCTAAACTTTTCAGGAAACCTACTTCCTGTAACTCTATACTCCATGCCTCTAGTTTTCACCCTAAGCACCAGTTACGTTCTATCCCATATGGAGAATTCCTAAGAGCTAAACGTAACTGCAGTGAATCCAATGAATTCGAGAATTGTATCTCGAACATGAAAGACAGATTCCTAAAGAGAGGGTACTCCAACACATCCCTCAAGATAGCAGAACAAAGGACCAGAACCATCCCGAGACCAGATTGTCTAAAGACACGCACGGAGACAGAGTCCTCCGGACAACAAATCAGACTGATAACAGAATTCAATGCACTCAACCACACTACCAAAAAGAGCTTCAATAAACACTGGAAACTTTTAACAGAGGATCCTGTGCTTAAGGAGTTCCTTCCAGACAGACCTTCCATCACGTACAGAAAGGGTTTTACTCTGAGGAACAAATTGAGCCCCACAGTTCCCCCAAACACTACAGCACGTGATTGGCTATCCACAAGAGGACTGGGATTCCACAAATGTGGTTTCTGTTCCATGTGTATTTGGGGTAAACATGGCACTACAACTTTCAAGGGTCCGGAAGGGACAGTGTATAAAATCAAAAATAACATCACTTGCCTGACCAAATTTGTAGTTTACATAATCGAATGCCAATGTGGCAAAATTTATGTAGGCAGCACGATCAGGGCACTCAAAGAAAGAATCGCAGAACATATGAGAGCTATACAGAAAAGAGATCCTAGGTACCCAGTAGCTCTACACATAGCTGAATGTCAACCTCTAGAGGATGACATCAAAGTGCGTGTCTTTGGGATCGACATGATTCCCCTCAATATCAGAGGGGGCAACCGAGAATTGACGCTCAGACGTAGGGAGGCCACATGGATCATGCGTCTACAGAGCGTGGAACATGGGCTAAACTACGACCCTGATCTTCAATACTTTTTGGGTGACTAACAGTTACCTTTTGGGATCCTCCTTTTGGAATACTAATCGTATTTATTGTTTAAAAAACTATTCACCGATAAACCTATATGAAACGACCATAGACACCTTTTGATAATTGTCTATACCTTTTGGAACGAGGATGATACCACAAAATGCATATACTGCAATGTGTATAAATGCTTGTTATATTGTTGATTTTAATACATAACTGTCATTTTGTTTTTTTTTCATGATCTATTAGAGCGTTGGCCAGATCAGATAGAAATGAAACAATGTTGAAAATGTGATAAATAAAGTCACGAATACACAGTAACGGTAATGCACCTTCACCCGACGGAGCACTACTTTATCTAATCACCTTCTAGAAAACTACACCACACTTATGGGCACCGGGTAACATTAGGAGGTAAAAGTCCAACTTCAGCAACCGTTCATCACTAATCCGATCAACAGAACAACGATAAATAAGACCATTCCGTCGATAGCCAATTAGTAGAAACTAGACCACGATAGTCGGTTTATTCATGTTCCACCGAGCGAATAATTAGAACAACAATAATATGGCTAATGTTTCCTATCTCGGTACTACCCATCATCTCCTTCCAAAATATATAGTACTTAGACACACTGATATTCTTTTAATAATATGACAGCACGCGAATACTATGTATTCTGCCTCATCAACTCCCCTTGCCAAGATGGCGGCCACGTTTTGACACACAAACAAACCGACATCTTCTATGTTTAATACTCCTACAAAGTAACACCTCCCCCCCGGCCATGTGTCCGTTCACGATAGACGGCTACCGGGAACCAACGGAGGAGGGATACCAAACTACGGGTAAGTCTTTGCCCTTTCCCCACAACAACTGAATTCCCAGTGTTATGGATTTAATGAGCCCACGCGATCTTACTTCCGCATCTCTAATGCGTGCTTGTTAATTTCAAACTTTTACAGCACACCACCAACTGAGAAAACGAACCCGTTTTTAGATGTTTTCCGATTGATGGATCCCCTCCCGGTTACTGCCTGAAACGCACCCGTATTCAGGTACAGAACGTTTTCGCTACCCACCGATATTTTCCACTTATTACACCATGAATGTTATACAGTTTGACGCGATATATGCTACTTTCAGTCCAATGATCCTGGTATTTTAATTTATCCCTTTACCATAGCGCTAAATCTTGAAGACTCTGACACTCCTAATAGGGCGGAACATAGCGGATAGAACGTAATCTCGTTTCTGACTCCACTGGATATTCCACCCCTACTTACCTACTTTTTTTGAATCTGAAAAACTCAGTGGTAAGGATACTTTCCACTTAGTCTCCTTGTCGATCTCATAACTTTAATTCTAGCCATCCACTGAGATGTTCTCGCACATTCCTCATTTTTATGCCTTCCTGACGATGTTTGTTCTTCTCTTCTTGCCTTTTAGTCTCTCTCTAATCCACCCACGTAGAACATTACTATAATTTCCAGACTATTCTCAACCCACATCCAGGAGTTGAGTCTAAAGGTAATTACTTAACCGCTTAGAGAGAGCATGTATCTCATTAAGTCACTTTAGATACCACCGATCTTCTTAAACTACGAATTATACTTACACACTCCCGTATGAACTTGTCACTCACAACTTTTATTAACTTCACTTTAGTTTGCTCTCACCATGATATTTTGACACTCTGTAACCTTCGGAATGCAGGACCACCGTGTGTGCGCCAACGCTTGCCACAATTTTAACATTAATACCACTACACCTCACCTCCATGGCACCACCACTCAAGGAAAACCACTCACTTCCTTGGAGTGGCACACTTTCAGTATCTCGAGCGTCATCACCCATCACACCCACTACGTGCGACTGGATACGCACATCACCACTGCATGTGTGATGCACTTCTTGTCACCATATGCAGTTTATTACAGTGATATGACGCACTACTGAACATGTATACGCTATTTTTGTACCACCAGCCCTGAAGAGTCGTGTTGACTCAACGGCACACGACGAAACACGTGTCGGCATATTGTGACATTCCTCAAGTCTGGACACAATAAATCATCACCTTGCTGGGACAAGAAACACACTAAAGAATCTGCTTCTGTTCATTTATTCATACTTGTTATTGTACTCAATTATGTGACACCTTATTGTAGTTGCGAGAGCACAGCTGTATAATTGTTGTATAGTCTTTGACTTTTTAGACGGTTAAGGGTGTTTTTCCGCCTGCTCTTTACGCACTACACAGCAACCATTTTGTAACTATACACAGTAACGTAGAAATTGAGGCAGTGCGTCCTTGATATCGGAGCTTTAAAAACCCCTAAGCAGTTTACTTCATCCTCTACAGTATGGTGTGGATGCGTCGGAGCTGTTACTATTGCAACTTGAAGTAAATGAGAATTTCATTGCGGATGTTGAGAACTCCAGAAAGCCAAGACCCTTGATTGCATTTTGGAAAATATTTCACAACAAAAGGTAGGTAGTAGTGTTCCCTAACAGGGAAATTTCCGCACATTCGTTGACCAGTCTGTGTTAATAATGTAGTATAAGCGTGAAATATAAGTATCCTACACAAAAGTGTAGGTATGGGTGCTAGATTCACTCTAAAAACACCTACTACCCAACGGTGTTTATCCGCACACAAAATGTGCATCAATACAAGAAAAGAAAAAAGGCTTTGACAGCACACCACTTGTTAGTCTCTAGTCATAAACATGTGTATCAAGCAATCAATCAATCAGGAATTTGTAAAGCGTGCTACTCACTCGTTAGGGTCTCAAGGCGCTGGGGGTGAGGGGAGCTGCTACTGCTCGAAGAGCCAGGTCTTGAGGTGCCTCCTGAAGCTGAGGTGGTCCTGGGTCAGTCGTAGGTGGGTGGGGAGAGAGTTCCAGGTCTTTGCTGCAAGGTAGGAGAAGGTTCTTCCTCCGGCGGTGGCTTTGCGGATCCTTGGGATGGTGGCGAGGGAGAGGTTAGCTGAGCGGAGCTGGCAAGCGGGGGTGTAGAGAGTGAGTCGGCTGTTGAGGTATTCCGGGCCCTAGTCGTGGAGTGCTTTGTGTGCATGGGTGAGTAGTCTGAATGTGATCCTTTTGCTGAAGGGGAGCCAGTGGAGGTCTCTCAGGTGGGTTGAGATGTGGCGGGGGATGTTGAGGATGAGTCGTGCGGAAGCGTTTTGTATGCGCTGGAGGCAGTTTTGGAGTTTGGAGGATGTTCCGGCATAGAGGGCGTTCCCGTAGTCCAGTCGGCTGATGACGAGGGCCTGGGTGACTGTTCTTCTGGTTTTGGTGGGGATCCATCGGAAGATATTCCGGAGCATGCGCAGGGTGTTGAAGCATGAGTAAGAGACAGTGTTGACTTGTTTGTTCATTGTGAGCGATGAGTCCAGTATGAATCCCAGGTTGCGTGT